>NW_026870878.1:0-2642354 GCF_033118175.1 Dama dama | reverse complement strand
CATCTAGTCAAGGCTATGGTTTTTCCAGTGGTCATGTACGGATGTAAGAGTTGGACTATAAGGAAAGCTGAGCACAGAAGAATTGATGCTTTTGAACTGTGGTGTTGGAGAAGACTCTTGAGAGTCCCTTGGACTGCAAGGAGATCCAACCATTCCATCCTAAAGGACATCAGTTCTGGGTGTTCATTGAAAGGACTGATGTCGAAACTGAAACTCCAATACTTTGGCCACCTAATACAAAGAGCTGACTCATTTGAAAAAACCCTGATGCTGGGAAAGATTGGGGGCAGGAGGAGAAGGGGACCACAGAGGATGAGATGGCTGGATGGCATCACCGACTCAATGGACATGGGTTTGGGTGGACTCTGGGAGTTGGTGATGGACAAGGAGGCCTGGCGTGCTGCAGTTCATGGGGTCACAAAGAGTCAGACACGACTGAGAGCCTGAACTGAACGGAACTGAACTGAACTGAGGTTGAGAAACCCTCATATAAGTATTCCATTCCTTGGTATGGCAGAACAGTATTCTATTGTATAAGTGTATTATATTTTGTTTATCATTCAACTGTTGATGGCCATCAGGTTTTTTTTTATTTTTTTCAGTGTTTGACTATCATCAATAATACTGCTATGAACATCTGTATGCAGATTTTTGCATGGATGTATGGCTGGCTGGTTGGCATCACTGATGCAATGGATATGAACTTGGACAAACTTTGGGAGATAGTGAGGGACAGGGAGCCCTGGCATGCTGCATGGGGTTCACAGGAAGTCAGACACGATTGGGCAACTGAACAACCACAATAATGATTTTATTTATTTTGGGCAAGGAGCCGAAACTGGAATAGCTAGATGTACATCTAAGTTTTTTAAGGAAGTACCAAGTTGAAAAAAACAAAACAAAAAAAAAACAAGTACCAAACTTTTTTCTTCTGACAGCAGTATATGAGAATTCCAGTCCCTCCACATCCTTGACAGTCTTTTTAATTTTAGCCATTATAATATATGTGTACTTACTGGAATATTGCCATATGGTTTTCTTTTTGTTAAATACCTGAAGATGCCCATATCCTAATCTTTGGAACCTGTGAATATGTTATCCTACATGACACAGGGGGATTAAGGTTGCAAATTAGCTGACCTCAAAGTTTGAAAAGAATCCTTGATTGTCCAGGTGAGTCCAATGTTATCAAAAGGAAAGGTCCTTAAAGGTGAAAAAGGGAGACAGAAGTTTTAAGTCAGAGTATAGTTGACCCTTGAACAACTTGGGCTTAGGGGCACAGACTCTCCTTGCAATAAAAAAATCCACATATAATCTATAATTGGCCCTCCATATACACAGTCTGTTTCCTCTGTGTCCACAGTTCCCCATCCTAGGATTCAACCAGCCATGGGGGTTGTAAATACTACATGGCTGTAGTATCTACTAATGAAGAGAAAAAAAAAAAAAAAAAAGATGCACGTTAGTGGACCCATGTGATTCAAACTCACATTGTTCAAGAGTCAGCTGTAATTTGATGTGAGGAGGGTTCAACCTAGCATTGCTGACTTTGACCACAGAAAGGACCAGAAATCAAGTTATGTGGACTCTTGACTGTTGTCTGTTGTTCAGTCTCTAAGTCTTGTCCGGCTCTTTGAACTCCTGGTAAAAACTAGAAAAGGCAAGAGGGAAGATTGTTCATTCAGACCACCAGAGAGAAGTATAGCCCTGCTAACATCTTGACTTTAGCCCAATGACATCCATGGTGTCCTGAGAATCTGTGGTACTATAATACATTTGTGCTGTTTCAAGCCGCTAAATTTGTGATAGTTCATTGCACCTACAAACAAATACAGGTGTTGGGCAACTTTCCATGTGCTTATTTGCTATTTAAATTTCTTTATTGGTAAAGTATCTGTTCAAATCTTTGGCCTGCTTTTTGTATATTTGTTCATTACTATTCATTTCACAGTTTTACTGAGGTAGAATTTGCAAACCATTAAATTTACCTGCTATAACTGTGTAATTTAATAATTATTTTAAAAGCTTATAGAATCACAACCTAATTTTAGAATATTTTTATAGCCACCCAACTCTAAATTCTTGTGCCTCTTTGAGTTACTACCTGCTCCCACTGCCAGATCTTGACAACCATGGATCTCTTTCAGTACCTATAATTTAATGGACATGTCATATAAATGGAGTGATACCACAGGCAGTAATTTAGGTCAGATTCTTTCATTTAGTATAATGTCTACTGAGGTTCATTTGTGTTATTGCACTTATCAGTAGCTTTTTTTTCCTTTTTATTGCTAAATAGTGTCCATTTACATATAGCACATTTACATATGGCATCATTTTGTTTATGCATTCACCAGTTGACAGATATTTGGATTACTTCCAGTTTGGAATTATTATGAATAATGCTGCTATGAATTTTGCTGGGTCATATGGCATGTTTATATTTAACTTTTTAAGAAACAAAAAGTGAAAATCACATCTGACTCTTTGCAACCCCATGGACTGTATAGTCCATGGAATTCTCCAGGCCAGAAGACTGGAGTGGCTAGCTTTTCCCTTCTACATGGGATTTTCCCAACCCAGGTATTGAACCCAGGTCTCCCACTTTGCAGGAAGATTCTTTACCAGCTGAGCCCCAAGGGAAGCCCAAGAATACTGGAGTGAGTAGTCTATACCTTCTCCAGCAGATCTTCCCAACTCAGAAACTGTCTTACAAAGTGGAAACATTTTACATTCTCAACATGAATAATAAGGATTTCAGTTTTTTTTACTTCATCAACAGCATTTGTTTTTGTCTATCTTTTCTTATACCTTTAGTGACTGTGAAATAATATCTCACTGTGATTTTAATTTGCATTTTCCTAGTGACTAAGGAAATCGAGCATCATTTCATGTGCTAATAAGCCATCTTCTTTAATGAAATTTCTATTTTTTGTTTACATTTTGAGTTACTTAGTTTCATATTATTGAATTATAAAATTTTCAATATATTCTGGGTTCAAGTCCTTTATATGATTTACAAATTCTTTCTCTCATTCTGTGGTTTGTTTTTCATTTTCTTGATTGTGTCTTTTGTGATGTAATTGTTTTAAAAGTTGTATTGAAGTATAGTTGGTTCACCTTGTACTAATTTCTGCTGTACAGAAAAATGATTCAGTTATACATATACATATATATATACTTTCTTTTTCATATTCTTTTCCATTATGGTTTATCACGTGATATTGATTATAATTTCCTGTGCTATGCAGTAGGACCTTGTTGTTTATTTATTCTATATACAATAGTTTGCATCTGCTAATCCCAAACTCTGAATCCATCCCTCACATATACCCTCTCTCCCTTGGCAACCAGAAATCTTTTCTCATGTCTGTGACTCTGTTCCTATTTTATAGATAAGTTCATTTGTATAACATCTTAGATTTCACATGTAAGTGTTACCATATGGTATTTGTCTTTCTCTCATTTACTTCAGTTAATATGATAATCTCGAGGTCCATCCATGTTGCTGTAAATGGTGTTATTCTTCTTTATGTCTGAGTAATATTCCATTATATATACATATATCACATCTTCTTTATGTCTGAGTAATATTCCATTATATATATGTATATGCATATCACATCTTCTCTCTGTCTGAGTAATATTCCATTATATATACATGTATATGTATAGCACATCTTCTTTATCTTTTCATCTGCTGATGGACATTTAGGTTGCTTTCACGTCTTGGCTATTGTGAATGGTGTTAAGATGAACATAGGGGTGCATGTTTCATCAAGATTTGTCTGGATATATGCCCAGGACTGGGATTGCTGGATCATATGGAAACTCTTTTTTAGTGAAAATACAAACATTTTAAATTTGATTAATTCCTATTTTTCAATATTTTATGGATTATGCTTTTCCTTACATATATTTTTGCTTCTTTCCCAACCCAAGGTCAAGATGGTTTTCTCCTACATTTTCTTACAGAAGTTATATATTTGTAGTTCTTACATTTAGGTCTATTTTCCATTTTGAGATAATTTTCAAGTAACTTGTGTAGTAAGGGTCAAAGTTAATTTTTGTATGTTGATATACAATTTCCCAGCATGACTTATTGAAAAAGCCATCCCTTCCTCACTGAATTGTCTTAGCACCTCTGTCAAAAATCAACCATTTCTTTTTATAGTAACTATCATCTTACATCATTTTAAACTACATTTTAAATCCTATGCATGTGTATTTATATTATATCTCTCTTCAGTTCTAAAACATAGTATCATCAGATTTTCCTCATAGCTCAGTTGGTAAAGAATCTGCCTGCAATGCAGGAGACCCCGGTTCAGTTTTTGGGTAGGGAAGATACCCTGGAGAAGGAAACGGCAACTCACTCCAGTATTCTTGCCTGGAGAATCCCATGGAGAGAGGAGCCTGGGGGGCTACTGCCCATGGGGTTGCAAGAATTGGACACAACTTAGTGATTAAATCACTACCATTTAAAAATCATAGTGTAGATTGGCACTGAATAATTTACTTGGATAAAAATTAAAAGCAATATCAATTCTAATGTATAATATTGGAATTGGAAAATGCCTTTGGAACTTACAATTTAGCCTTTTGTTTAAAATAAAATTATATATTATATTATGCATTGTGATTTTTTTAGATTTATATTAATATTCCCTAAGTTTAATTTCCTGAGAATAAGAGCAACCCAGCAAATATTCCATGTCATTATATATTCAACTTGTACTGAGTGTCTCTCTCACTGTAAACTAAAGGTACATGCACAAATTTCAGATACATTTCATTTAAATTTGAAGTGAAAGCTAACTGCTGTATGATCTTTAATTTTCCCTTGAGGGAAATGTAACTAGAAACATGAAGAGAGAATGTGACTGATGAGTAAGGACATGGAGGGTAAAATCCTATAAACATCTTTTCAGTTGTGCGTCTGTTCAAATCACAAACCAAAACCAAATACAGTCAAAGTGGGTAAGTTAATTAAGATATCCACTTTTCAACTTTTCATCTAGTGGATGACTTGGATTGGGCCAATGCTACATTCTTTAAACACATTTCAAGTCCATCCCATTTTCCTAAACGAACATTGAAATCACTTGCTTTCCTGTCAATTCAAGACCAAATCACATCCAGGTCAAGGACAAGCTGATGTCATTACTGTCTTTTTGAGAAAAAAAAAAAAAAAAATATATATATATATATATACTTGAACATTAATTTTACTTTATTTCCCTCATGGAAATTAACCCCTATTGTCCCTTCTTGTTTCCACACATCCCCTTTCTCCATAGCTGCCCCTCATTTAAATACATCCTTGTCTCATTTTGCAAATGAGACATGTCAGTTTAGAGAACACAACACTGGTTGCCCCAAAAAGCAAAGCTCTAGGGTCCTCTAAAAGAAACCTGGTGTCTCATTTTTAGGAGAGTAGGTCCACAGCTCAAAACCTTGGTTATACTTAAAACCCACAGTCATTATGCAAATTAAACTGCAGTTTTAGAAAATCAGGTCAGAACAGTCAGTAACTGCCAAACACTGATTAATGACCACACCTATATCATGTTAAACAAATAGATCTTGCAATAGCACGAAGCAGAGCCTGCAGTAGCCCTGTCTCTGAGGCTGGATGTAAGCAAGCCAGTGGCTCAATAGACTCACTGCCTTTATTAGGAGAACAGGGCAAGGTTTCCATAGCAAGAAAGTCATGTTGTCAAAGTAAAATCAGCAAACCATGGCTGCCAATTAGAAGAAATACTCTTCCTGACTTTTTCATTCTTTTTCTTAATTGAAGTCTTCATTGTTCAGTCACTGAGTCATGTCCGATTCTTTGCGGCCCCGTGGACTGTAGCACATCAGTCTCCTCTGTTCTCCACTATCTCCCAGAGTTTGCTCAGATTCATGTCCATTGAGTTGGTGATGCTATCTAACCATCTCATCCTCTGCCACCTCCTTCTTTTGCCCTCAGTCTTTCCCTGCATCAGAGTCACATCAGGTGGCCAAGTATTGGAGCTTCAGCTTCAGCATCAGTCCTTCCAATGAATATTCAGGGTTGATTTCCTTTAGGGTTGACTGGTTTGATCTCCTTGTAGTCCTAGGGTAAGTATACTTGATATACAGTATTGTGCTAGGTTCAGGTGTATAGCACAGCGACTCAGATACACATATATTCTTTTTCAGATTCTGTTCATATAGGTTATTACAAAATATTGAGTATAGTTTGCTATACAGTAGGACCTTGTTGTTTATCCATTCTATATGTGGTAGTTTACATTTGCTAATATCAAACTCATAATTTATACCTCCCCTTCCCTTCCACTTTGGTAACCATAATTTTTTTTTCACCCTATATCTCTATTTCTGTTTTGTAAGTAAGTCTCTTTATATAATGTTTTGATTCTACATGTGATATCATATGATATTTGTCTTTGTCTGACTTACTTCACTTAGTATAATAATTTTTAGGTCCATTCATATTGCTGCAAATAGCATTATTTCATATTTTTATGGCTGAGCAATATTCCATTACACATATACACCACACCTTTACCTGTTGATCTAACAAGGCACATTTCAGTTGTTCCACGTCTTGGCTTTGTGAACAGTGCTGCAGTGCACATGAGGGTGCAAGTGTCTTCAAATTATAATTTTCTCCAGATATATGCCCAGAAGTGGAATTGCAGGATCACATGATACTTCCATTTTTAGCTTTTTGAGGAACCTCCTTACTGTTCTCCATAGTGGCTATGCCAATTTACATTCCCATCAACAGTGTAGGAAAGTTCCCTTTTCTCCACATCCTCCCCAGCATTTATTATTTGCATACTTTTAGATGATGGCTATGCTTACTGGTATGAGGTGACATCTCATTGCAGTTTTGATCTGTATTTCTCTAATAATGATTACTGTTGAGCATTTTCTTATGTGTCTGTTTGGCCATCTGTTTTTTCTGACTTTTATTGACTCTATTTTGAATGTTAAACTCACTCTTAATATCGGTCTTGGTACTATCTTCCTTTTTTAGAGTTTTGAAGATTTTGGGGTACAAATTTATGTACTGATAAATGCTTACAGCTATGACAGTGATATAGAGCAGGTATACAACTTCTGTCACACCTAGTAAATTAAGAGAAAAGAAAAATACAAAGTCAGAATATAAATGATAAATTTTGACCCAATAAGGAACTACACAGATATCATCACTTAATAAGTCAGGTAAAAATTATTTTCTATAGACATATAAATCAAGCATCTACTATATCATAAATTAGAAACATCAGAACCTCAGGAATTCTGAAAGCAAGTGGTATTATAAAGCAATTTTCTTCTGATTTCCTTTCATATTAAATTACAGTAGTTTTATATTTTATATTTCTCCTAAGATGATACATTTGTTTAAGGGATTATTATAGTAAAAGTAAAAGGAAAGACAGTTGTAAAATGCATTCTGATACAAATGTATATGCAAAAAGAAGAAAAATTGTGCTTAAATCATAAATTTAATACAATAAGAACATATTATGATTGGAATTCATGTCATATCTTCAGAATGAAATGCAACATGTCTCTAAGACTATGTTCACATTTCAAGTTAATAAGAAAGCAGACAACTTATGTTAAAAGGATTATTTAAGGCCCATCAGAGAGTGATCAAGAGCTATTGATAATGAAACTAAAAGAATACACACTTGAATATCTTCCTTTTAAAAATATTTATGCTGATACACTTAAACTATGTATATGTGACATGAAAAGTATCAATACCTATCACCAAAATATTGCAGGCCACTTGAAATCTCCAGTGTTAGTGTTCTGACATATTGATACCATTAGCTCTACTTATAGTTCTCACCCTGGCTCTACATTACTCCAGTAAAGCAGAATCTACAGACAGGATGCCAGTGAGAGGGTTTCCTGGTGTTTGGAAACTTCCTCTATTACGACTCCCTTCCTGGGATGGATTTCCGTCCCTAGGTCTTTTGTCTCTCTTTTTATCTTTTATATTTTGTCCTACCTCCTTTCGAAGTCAATGGGCTGCTTTTCTGGGCGCCTGATGTCCTCTGCTAGCGATCAGAAGTTGTTTTGTGGAGTCTGCTCAGCGTTCAAATGTTCTTTCGACGAATTTGTGGGGGAGAAAGTGGTCTCCCTGTCCTATTCCTCTGCCATCTTAGCTCCTCCTCTCTGTTACTGTTCTTGTTATGCAAATTGGGTAGTTTCTTCCCTGTATCTTCTCAATGGTGGTTGATTACAAATGTATCTTTTTATAGGGCAATTCTGTCTAGAATAGGATTCTGCAAAACAGGCAAAAGTGACACAATTATAAATGCAAACGTTCTTCTGCAACTCGGTCTAAGTTAATGTGGATTATTAATCCATAGCTTCTTATCAGAAGTGCATTAAGGGAGTATATAATCCAGGATATAATTATACTGCATGTCTATTGGTGATTGTAAAACTGTTGATCTCCCTTCATTCATCTGATTTTGTCTGCTTAAATTTTTACAGATTTAACCATAAATCCAAAAGAGAAATTATTGTTGTCAGTGTTGGGGCTGCATAGTAACTAGATAATAAATTGTTCCTAGGAGTCACAAAATTCTTGAGACTAGATTTGCTGGAAAGATAGCATCTGTTTTATATATAACCTGTTACCGGGAGAGACAAGATCAAAGCCACATGTCCACTGTAGGTAGGGGGTGCTCTTTTTAGCAGCTCTATTAAGATATAATTCACATAGCATAAAATTCACCTATTTATTCAGTGTTTTTCAAGTACAGTAACAGAGGGTGCCAACATCATGATGAACTAGTTTTAAAACATTTTTCTCACTCTCCCAAAGAAACCTATAGCCACCGTCGGGTCCTCTTTACCTACTACTTCCCACCCCACTCTACCACTGGGCTGGCCTGTGCTTAGTCGCTCTGACGGATCCAACTCTTTGATCCTATGTTCTGCAACCCACCAGGCTCATCTGTCGATGGGATTTCCCAGAGAAGAACACTGGAGTGGGTGTCCATTTCCTTCTCCAGGGGATCTTCCCGACCCGGGGATTGAACTTCCATTTCCAGCGTCTCCTGCATTGGCAGTTGGATTCTTCACTACTGAGCCGCCTGAGAAGCCCACTGCTAATTAGTAGCTATGAATATATTGGATTGGCCAAAAGGTTTGTTTGAGTTTTTCCATAACATCTTGCAGAAAAACTTGAATGAACTTTTTTGGGCAACCCAATACTTTCTGTTTCTAGGTATTTGTCTCTTCTGGAAATTTACTATAAATAGAATATTCTGTGTCCTTTTCTGACTGGACTTTTTACTTAGCATAATGATTTCAAAAGTTCATCCATGTTGTAGAATATATCAGTACTTCCTTATTACATTGATTATTTCAATGTATGATATACCATATTTATATATCCATTCATCAGTTGATGGACATTTGGTTGTTTCCATTTTTTTTTTTTTTTTCCTTGGCTCTGATGAATAATGCTGATAGTGTTCACACACAAGTTTTTCTATGGGCATATTTTCTAACTTTTCTTGCATATGTATTTATGAGTGTAATTGCTGGATCATACAGTAACTCTGTTTAACACTTTGAGGAACTGCCAAGCTGTTTTATAAAGCAAATACATCATTTCATATTCTCATCAACAATATATGAGGATTGCAACTTCTTCACATCCTTCCCAACATCTGCTTTTGTCTGTCTCTTATTTTAGCCATCCTAGTGGGTGAGAAGTGGTATCTCATTATGCTTTGGATTTGCATCTCCCTAATGACTGATGATTTTAAGCATTCTTTTGTGCTTGTTGCCATTTTTATATTTTCTTTGGAGAAATGTCTACAAATACTTAGTCCATTTTTAACATGAGTTATTTATCTTACTACTGAGTAGTATAAGATCTTTATGCATTCTGAATATGCCTCCCATCATGCTGTGTAAACAGTTTCTTCTACTGTGTAGTTTGTCTCTTTATTTTTTTATAGCACTAATTATTTGATAGATAGCAGCACAAAGACTTTTAATTTTGATGAAGTCTAATTTATTTATTTTTTTTTCACTTTTTTTGTGGTGTTCCATCTAAGAAGTCATTGCCTGACCCAATCATAAAGATCTATTTTCATGTTTTCTTCCAAGATAGAAAGTTGTTTGGCAAAGAAAACAGAGCAAACATTCTTTTATATACAAATAGTAAAATAAACAGAATTTAGATTTAACTTGAAATTTTCCCAAGTAGGAATTTGAAGGTTACAGTTACTGGCTTAATATTTATGGAGGAAAAGGAAATCCTCCATATTTAACTTCTTTAAAATGGTCCAAGTTTTCTGATAAATCTAAAATGTGAAGTTATTCTTCTTGATAAAGTAGACTAGTGAATTATTGATGAATGAAGGACCATAGGAATCATGTTTCATGTACTAATTTACTCTGCTTTGGAAAAGTCATTATAAAGAAGTTGAATTTGTGAAGTACTCTGCAAACATTACTCAGACCTCTTGAAACCTGTGTAAGGCAAATATCTCTCATGTCTGTCATTGCTTTGACTTGAGTGCTAAGGAAAGGAGACTAAACAGCACACACAAACGTATAAAGTGAGTCTGCCTTTTAGAAATCAAGAGTGTCAGCCCTATATTGGTCAATGAGTGCTGACCACAAGAAAGCTTTAGTTCTTAGAACTGATAAATTTTGATTCACTAAGTAGAGAATCAGTTGAATAAATGAGGCTCCTTGCATTGTGTGTCCTGGATATAGGTTTACCATAGAGAGGGGGGCTTCCAGAAGGAGAGAATCAATCCTGGGGTAGGGAGCTGCATCAGTGCAGGGCTGGGGGGGTGGGAGGAAGCCCTCTTTGGTGATAGGAGCAGAGGCAGGGGTGAGGAGAGAGGTAGAGAAGATGATGACCAGGCCGTGCACATGTCAGAACCACCATCAAATGCCATCTTAAATTTTATGAGGGAGGAATTTGAAAGCTACATTTACTGACATCATTTATTGAGCAACCTGAAACTTCCCTGTTAGAATAAGGTGCTGTGACCCACCTTGATAGTTTTTAATAGGCAATTGAGGCAGGAGGATCAGAAGTTTCACATCTGTGGCAGAAAGTGCCCGCCCAAGGGAAGCAGAGTGTGGGAGCCAGGAGCACAAGCACACGGTACTTTCTTGCCCTTCACTGCCCACTGGGTGCTCAGGATAAGATATCCTCACTGAGAGCCGAGAACCTGTCCTGAACACAGGTGCTCAAGCAAAGGAGGAGTGGAAGTGATGGTCTCCTGAGACCCCTTGATTCCTCCAGTGACCACAGAGGCCCGCCTGCACAAAATCAAATCGCTGTCATGCTGAGACGTTGGTGGTATTGATTACAAATATGCATGCCTGCTAAGTTGCTCCAGTCATGTCTGACTCTGCAAACCTATGGACTGTAGCCTGCCAGGCTCCTCTGTTCATGGAATTCTCCAGGCAAGAATACTGGAGTAGGTTGCCATTCCTTTCTCTAGGGGATCTTCTGGACCCAGGGATTGAGCCCAGCTCTCCTGTTTTGGAGGCAGAATCCTTTACTGTCTGAGTCACCAGGAAAGCCCCTGATTATGAATATGTCCAATGTAAAAAGCTATACTAAAATAGTAAGAAAATGAACTGGAAGCATTTAGGAAGTAAGTATACTAAAAAATTAACCTCATTTGTGAAAGTTGGGCTTTCAAAGGACTATGCTTCCTTTTTTTGTATTTTCCCATTTTGCATTTTCCAAAATTTTTTAATAAGCATGAATTACTTTTATGATTAGAAAAATTAGTTTAATAGTTTAAGAATTATTGTAATTTAGGTGGGATAATTTTGGAGAGAAAAATGAGGTGATTGGGATCAGCATAAGCACAGTATGCATAAAATAGGTTATCAATAGAAGCCTACTGTACCGCACAGGAACCTTTACTCAGTGCTTGTAACAACCTATATGGAAAAAGAATCTGAAAAAGAATAGATACATGTATATGTACAACTGAATTGTGTTCCTGCAAATCTGAAACTAACACAACATTTAAATCAACTATACTTCAAAATAAAATAAAAAAATGCTTTATTATTATAATGTAATAGTTACATTTCGGGCTTTCCCAGGCACACTGGTAAAGAATCTGCTTGCCAACGCAGGAGCCTCAAGAAAGGCAGGTTCAGTCCCTGCGTTGGGAAGGTCCCCTGGAGTAGGAGATGGCAACCCGCTCCAGTATTCTTGCCTGGAAAATTCCATGAACAGAGGAGTCTGGAGGGTTGCAGACCATGGGGTCACAGTCAGACGTGACTAATCACACACAGCAAGCAGCAATAGATTTAGTTTATAATTAATATGGTTAAAAATACACTTAGTATAAGTTAGAAAAGGTCCGTTTTTAAAATAAATAGACAAGCAAACTCTATGTTATTTCAAGTTTCCATGTGAGTAAGTTCCCGAGAGTGCGTGCTTAGTCTCTCGGTGGTCTGCGGCTCTTTGCGATCTTTTGGACCACAGCCTGCCCGGCTCCTCTGAACATGGGATTTTCCAGGCAAGAATACCGGAAAAAAAGTTCCCACCCAGGGCTGAATTAGGCCCATGTTCTGATATTTGCAGTATTTCATCGCTAGTAGTCCCAGACTCTACATTGTCCAAGATATCATCATTTGTGAACTGCAAAACTAGAAATGAACCCCATCTTCTGATTCCAGATCTTGTGTGATATGCTTCTCTGAGTCAGTATTTGTACCCTGATTCAAATATGTTTTATTCATCTGTTGAAACAGGCTGAATAAAATTGCTGCTGGTGATGGTGATTTATTGGCACCTAGCAATATGACCACAGGCATTATCAAGTCAGGAATAACTGAAAGTCAGGTGATGTTGATATTATATGAAGAATATAAAAGTGTAAGGAAATTACTCTGTATTGATTGCACCTTGAGGAGACACAACCCCCTTCACTATTTAAAATCTCATTCATGTTTGCTGTTGCTGAAACAAGGCTCCAGTTGATTAGTGTCCTACTGCTTGCTGGATTTCTTCTAACCAGGGAACTATTTGAACATCTCACAGACAGGACTCTCCCCCGCTGAAGTTTTAAATAATGAACACCCAAATGGCTTTATCTTCCCATTTGCTAAAGATTGTGTGTTTTCCTTACAGTAAATATAAAGACTTTTTTTTTACACTTAATAGTTTAAAAGTGTTAGTATAGACAAGATGTTGTTATTGATCCCAATTTTTGTTATTTATGATATTTGCTTTCTAAGCTAGCAATACTTTACTGATCAATGTATATGGTACATAAAATAGATAAACTATTTTGGCTTATATTATCTTCTCTATCACTTTAATAGAGAAAATTGGAGTTGTAAATAACTCTTATTTTTAATATACCATTTTGTCTCACTTTGATAATCTGATTTCCAATTATTTAGCTAATTTAGAGAATTTTCTATGCCATTTTTCAAAATGCATTAATAAACAAATGTTAATCACTTTTCCCATCAGCCAGTATTTTCTATTAAATGGGATTTCTGAATACTACAGTGCCAACTGAGATACTACATAAAGCAGTCAAAGAATACTTGTTGTATGAATGAATCAGTAGATTAATTATTCTGAGCTACTAGAGTGCTATCTGAATAATAAATTTTTCAAAATTATTTTCTTTTGAAAACATATTAAATATTTTTCCAAATTATTTTCTTTACATCTCAATGTGTATTTTGTGCAATCTAACTTTCTGTACCACTTTATGCATGAATCAAAGGTATTATGCTAAATATTTAATTTTTCCAAGTTTATTCACTATGCATAGAACCTGTTCACATCAATAAAAAGTTAATATACAACAAGAACATTAATAAATTTGGGAATCATTTTTATATTTTAAAATTTCCATATATTTCTAAGAAATGCAGCCTTGCTTTCTTTTCTTATGGTCATAAGAAACATAATGATAATTTACTTATGAAGCCAAACTCTAAGGCTGTAAAGATGCCAAGGAAGACAGTATGACAGTGGCTTTGAAAACATACACAGGAGGATTCAGCCATGACAGTCTTAAACCTCTCCTCTTCCTCTTCACTGCACAGGACAGAAGTGATGCAATTTGAGAGAAATATGAGGAATCCAGGAAATAGAGCAGAAAAGAAGCTAATCCACTTAATGTCTCCACATCTAAATAAAGAACAATCAAAAACAAGGATAAGCTCAGAAATATTTGAGAAGATGGAGAATTTCTATAGTGTTTTGTTTAAATCATTAGTAATTGCAACCTAGACAGCATATTAAAAAGCAGAGACATTACTTTGCCAACAAAGGTCCATCTAGTCAAGGCTATGGTTTCTTCCAGTAGTCATGTATGGATGTGAGACTTGGACTATGAAGAAAGGTGAGCACCGAAGAATTGATGGTTTTGAACTGTGGTGTTGGAGAAGACTCTTGAGAGTCCCTTGGACTGCAAGGAGATCCAACCAGTCCATCCTAAAGAAATCAGTCCTGAATATTCATTGGAAGGACTGATGCTGAAGCTGAAACTCCAGTACTTTGGCCACCTGATGTGAAGAGCTGACTCATTTGAAAAGACCCTGATGCTGGGAGGGATTGGGGGCAGGAGGAGAAGGGGATGACAGAGGATGAGATAGCTGGCTGGCATCACCGACTCAATGGACATAAGTTTGGGTAAACTCTGGGAGTTGGTGATGAACAGGGAGGCCTGGCGTGTTGCGGTTCATGGGGTTGCAAAGAGTCGGACATGACTGAATGACTGAACTGCACTGAACTGCAAATCACTGGGAAAATGTGGAAACAATATTGTAATCAAAAGACAGGCTGCATGTTTTGATGTAAAAATTAGCTTTCTTAAAAACCATTAGGAGGAAGGACTTCCTTGGTGGCTTACTAATTAAGACTTTGCCTTCCAATGCAGAGGGTGTGGGCTCAATCCCTGGTCAGGGAGCTAAGATCCCACATGCCTCATGTCTCAAAAACCAAAACATAGAGCAAAAACAATATTTTTACAAATTCAATAAAGACTTTTAAAACTTGATCCACAGCAAAAAAAAAAAAAAAAAGACAAAACCCTACAATTAGGGCTGAGATGTCTGTTATTGACTGAGAGTGAAATACAGGAATGCAGTTTGTCATGGCATACCAATGGCCCGAAAAAGTAAAATCTAGGAAAAGTAGAATAAGTTATTTTAAAAATATGTATTTAGAGGCATCAGAGATATACAGAAGCAACAGTACTGAATGACATAAAATTTCAGAAGGTTAAAAACTTCCAAAGACAAACTGATGTTAGGCAGTTTTCCACCTGTTGTCAGGATTTGGCCAAGCAAAGTTCTGGGCTGCTTCTGGAGAAAAGAAAAGCTAACAAAGATTTTAACCATCACACAGAGCTGCAATCATAAAATTGAAGACCCTAGGGACCTCAGAATATGGATAGCTTTCCAAGAAAATATTTTCTGATTACTACAAGAGAGGTGAAAAAGTATATTCTAAAACCTCCTAAAAAGTCAGAGTAAAATCTTCTCTAGTTTTACAACCTGTAGGGAAAACATTATCTCCTCATGCCCTCCACCTTGGTGAAGGTGAACAGACCCAGGACATAAAACAGACAGGGAAGGAAATTCTAGAGAGTGCAGTGAATTGACACTGAGGAGCAGAGCTGTGTTTCACTTGAATGTATTTTGTGCTTTTGTCAGAAGGTATCTGCTGAGAGACAGAGAAATCAGGTGATATGTTGACACTTTAGCAAAATGTATTTCGGATTCATTCATGTTATATGTGAATTAGCAACTCATTGTTTCTTATTTCTGAGCAGTATTCCACTGTACAGGTGAACCACAGTTTGTCCAAGTTTCTCATCTGTTCAAGGATATCTTGTTTGTTCACAATTTTTGGCAACTGAGTTTGAGTAAACTCTGGGAGTTTGTGATGGACAGGGAGGCCTGGCGTGCTGCGATTCATGGGGTTGCAAAGAGTCAGACACGACTGAGCGACTGAACTGAACTGATGGATGACAATTATAAACATTCATGTACAGGCCATTTTTGTGTGTGTGAATATAATTTTCTGATTAACTTGAGTAAAGTATAGGAGTGAGATTACAGGGTTATAAGGTAAGGGTATGTCTAACTTTACAAGAAGCTGTCTTCTAAAGTGGCTCTGCCATTTTGGATTCACAACAGCAAAGAATGACAATTCTTATTCTGCACACTCACCAGCATTGTGATGTCATTTTATTGTTTTAATTTTACGAGTCTAACTGTGGTATCTTATCATGATTTTTTAAAAATTCATTTTTTAAAATTGAAGTATAATTGCTTTACAATGTTTAGTTTCTGTTGTACAACACCATGAATCAGCATACAAATACATACATTCTCTCTCTCTTGTACTTCTTCCCTCCACCCCCACCTCACCCCTCTAGGTCTCATTATGATTTTAATTCACACTTCCCTAAAGACCAAACACAGAGTTTTCTGTTGTATTCCATTGGTATTTTTATTCTAGGCTGTTTAGTGTGGTGCTTGGGATGGAGACTGGATAATCATTGAATTATCTCATTATTTAGTTAAACCTCAGTTTTAAGCAAACACTCTGAATCTGGGTTTTGGGAGATGGGCCTCACTCGTGTTCCTATTCCCTCCTCCAGCTTCAGTGGATTTCCATCAGTCCCCTCCCCTATAGTCTGTACACTCTTGCTTCTACAGTTTGGGGCATTTAATCTTTTGAAAAGACACGGGCAATGGATCTGGGTAGGTTTTCAGAGGTGGCCTCTGTTGCTCTTCCTCAACTCCCAAACTTCAGGCTTAACTGAACTTCCTTTTTTAAATGAAGACTGCTGTTCCCTCTGCCAGCCAGTACCTTTCTCTACATTCTCCCCATCTTCTCTGTGGTCCTCTGATGGAGTTTCTAAAGGGAAAAGACTGCAAGACCTTCCTCATATCACTGCAATGCCTTCTTCATATCAGTGGCTCCCAGGGATTTCACACTTTCAGTATAGTCCATGTTCCAACAATATGTTTAAAATGCCTTTTTAAAATATTTCTACTTATTTATATGTTATTTGGCTACTTCTCTATCAGGTAAGCAAATGTTCTTGTGTTATTCTCCCTATGGGTGCCTATCAGCTGTGACCTCAGTTCTCTTTTAGTCACATGAAAATTGGTTACGTTCTAGTTTTACAGCTTTCTTCCTGTTTTAAGGATGGGAGCAATCCTCTTTATAGCTCCTTTCCAATATAAAATTGGAAGTCCAGTTGTCAAATTTTGAAGCTGCTAGCTAATGGACTAAGCTGCTGCTGCTGCTAAGTTGCTTCAGTCATGTCCAAGTCTGTGCGACCCCATAGATGGCAGCCCACCAGACTCCCCCATCCCTGGGATTCTCCAGGCAAGAACACTGGAGTGGCTTGCCATTTCCTTCTCCAATGCATAAATGTGAAAAGTTAAAGTTAAGTCGATCAGTTGTGTCCGACTCTTTGAGAACCCATGGACGGCAGCCTACCAGGCTCTTTGGTCCATGGGATTTTCCAGGCAAGAGTACTGGAGTGGGGTGCCATTGCCTTCTCCCACAGACTAAGCTAAAAACCTTTAAAGGGCAAGCTTGAGTCTTTCTTACACCTATCTTTTACGTTTTATTTTAGATAATTACTTTTAAATTCTAAGGTATCGACGTCAGGGCTAATGCATTGTTTGGAGGACCTAACAATCTTTCAATTGAAAGCTATGGGTCCAGCCTCAGGAGGAAGGATGATGGAGAGGCAAATTAAATATAACCCAAACTGAAATTCACTAAAATTGGATGGAAGCAACCAGCCCCTCATAGTTCCTGTCTAATAGAAGAAATGGATTATGTAATAGAAAGTATCATTTAGATCCTCAAAGGTCCCTTTATCTAAAATATGTGGCATTCAATTAAAAATTGTGAGACATGCAATAAGATGGTAAGACTAAAACCCACAAGGAAAAAGAACAGATAATAGAAAAGTTCAATAGATGATCCAAAAAGTAAACTGAACAGATAGAACTTTTAATTGTGATTAATATGCTACTGAATATAGAGAAAAAGACATAAGAATGAATGAATGGATGATTTTATCAAAGAATTAGATATTCTATAGAAGTAAAACCCATAGCTTATAATTGAAAAATGTATTATCTAAAATTAAGAATAAAAGGGATGGCTTCAAGAGAAGATTGAATAGAATAGGATTACTAAACTGTTCCATGGAAAATGCCCAAAGTATGGTATTCCTTGAAATAAGTTCGGGAGAATTTATCTTTTTATTTTATTAAGCCAACTGATAACTATTTGGTTTTCTTTGGCCTTGTGACTTATTGGATCTTAGGTACTTGACCAGGGATGAACCTGGTCAAGGTTCATGACTCCTGCATGGAGTCTTAACCACTGGACCACCTAGGAAGTCCCCTCATATCTGTTTTTAAAAGAGTCTGGAATGCCTATTATGAAAATGTGATGATAATTGCATCTAAAACTTATATCCATTTCCTGCTAAATATTACTAGTCAATAAACCCATACTGACAGTGCTAAATTAGTTATAAGTGAAAATATGATTGAAGAATTACTTATTTAGCTCAGAAATCTTAAAAATAGTCATAGTATAATACAAAAAATTGCATTTGGTAGAAATAATCAGCACACGATAATGCTGATAACAGGTAAAATATACATGGTAAGATTTTAATTTGGTAAAATAGTGATTTTTGTGAATGTTTAAATATTTCAAATCTTAAATAATTGCATGTAGTTGAGTTAATTGCTACATACAAAACAAAATGCACATTATCATAAAAGAGATCTAGTAAACTTTGATCATTAAATTAACATTTTTTTCTATAACAGTAATACACTAAGGAATTGGAACCACCGAAAATACTTTCAATGAACATTTTATAGTGCAGAAATTAGAAAGATTTCTTTCTACAGTGGAAATATGTTTAACAAAGATAATATGAGTCAAGTGTATATTTTTAATGAAATAAAATGTCTCAATTTTGATATGATTTTGATTAAATTTTTGTATTTTTTTGATAAATGCGAAAGTAGTGGAGTCAAAATATTAATGCATCAAAATGACAGGAACAAAATTATGGAATCAATGCATATTATAATAACAGGTTTTCTAATCTTTTGATTTGAATTTTGGAAGGCTTTCATCCTTCTCTGAGAAGCAGACAGACAATTCATTTACTTTTGAACCCTTGCTCTGAGGACAGGAAAGCTACTTTATTTCAGGGGAAAAAAACAAAAACAAAAAAACACCACACTTTTCCAATTTCCTTTCCCTTTAACAATCTTTTAAACTCTCCAATGATTTAAATAATTTCTTATAATGTCAATAAGTCACTGTGGAATTGCCTCAATTCCAAAACTTCTGTATATTTAGCTAAATCTGAGGAAATCTAGAGGTATAATTTGGTACTAAAAATGATAAAATCAGTCAAATTTATTTTATAAAGTGATTATATACCTCACTAGTTATATGATCTTTAGCAATTACTAGAACTTCTTGAGCCTCTATTTCTTCATTTGTAGTGCACATTGAATAATATTTAGCAAATATATTTCATGTGAAGATTAAATAGAACATTATTTGAAGGCCACTTGGCATGTAAGTGGGCTTCCATGGTGGATCAGAAGGCAAAGAATCAGCCTGCAATGTGGGAGACCTGGGTTCGATCCCTGGATTGGGAAGATCCCCTGGGTAAGTGAAAGGCTACCGACTCCAGTACTCTGGCCTGGAGAATTCCATGGACAGAGGAACCTGGCAGGCTACAGTCCATGGAGTTGAAAAGAGTCAGACACGACTGGGTGACTTTTGCTTCACTTCACTTCTCTTGGCATATAAATGATATTTGATAAATTATTGTTTGTCTTGCTTCCAGTTAGAAGAATTTTGAACCAAAGATAGTTCATTAGTTTTTTTAGATCAAATTCTATTCAGTTTTGTACTCAAATATCTCTATATTCATACCCCAAATTCAGTATTTAACTCATATTCCCACTGATAATTTACATGGTGTTCTATACATGTAACCCTCAGTTGGGTGGGTTCTTTAACTTGTACGGAGTAAAGTCAGGCTTGCTTCTTCAGCGAGCATTTGTTGCAGGACACGTGTCAAGGAGGGTGATAAAACTCATGTGAGCAGAAGGATAGCTTGTCCACATGGAGGATGGATGTGTGCTTAGTCATATCCAACTCTTTGTGACCGCACGTACTGTAGCCTGCCAGGCTCCCCTGTCCATGGAATTTTCCAAGCAAGAATACTGGAGTGGGTTGCTATTTCCTACTCCAGGGTCCACATGGAGGATGATTGTTTAATTAGAGAACTGTGGGGATCCAACATAGCCTCAAGGACCTGGGTATCTCATTGTCCCTTCATGGTGGGAGACCTTTTCTGTGGCATACAGCTTTTAATTGCTTCAATCATATAGTCAACTGTTAGCAAGGTTGTTCAATCTACTTACTCAGTATGAACGTAAAAGTGTTAGTTGCTCATTTGTGTCTGACTCTGCAACTCCATGGACTGTGGCCTGCCAGGCTCCTCTGTCCGTGGAATTCTCCAGGCAAGAATAATGGAGTGAGTTGCCGTTCCCTTCTCCAAGGGATCTTTCTGACCCAGGGATAGAACTCAGGTCTCCTGCATTGCAGGCAGATTCTTTACTGTCTGAGCCACTGGAAAAATCCCCTTATTCAGTTTAGAATGTACTATACAATGTGATAGACTGAAATAGAGGATTTTTGAGAGGATTTTTGTTTGTTTGTTTTTAAATTCCTATGAATAAGATAGAATATATGAAAGAATATGGGAGTTGAGAAATAAGATTCTCCCACCTCTTGGGGAAAGCATTTTCTGATGAGAGAATTGTGTGGGTGTGATAGCTGTTTTCCTTGAGTGGAAAGATGGTACTTGTTGCTTCAAAGATTTCAGGCACCAGTGAAAATGTGGCTTTGTTGCATGTATCACCATCAATGTTGAACCACTATTCCAAAAAATTGTAAAAGGCAGCACACTCTAAAACAGAATACTATTAGGAACACATTATAGCTCTGAAATTACAAATTATGATGACAAAATTTAGGGGAAAGTCAAAGGAAAATGAAATCCAGAGACTGGAGTTTTGCTTTTAGCTATGTCATTTTAGGTAAGTCTCAAACACATTGGCTAATCTTCTTTATTTGACTAATAGATAGACTCAGTTTGCAAACTCAAATAATTTCAAGTTTCAGACAGGCAAAATCAATAATTGATAGTTATTTGACATCAAGGTGAATTTTCACAAATGTAGAAAGAGACTGTTGCTATACCTGTCAGGAGTCAGAATGGTTGACTAGAGTTAGCCTAGTGCTTGCATTGTCAAAATGCATTTAGAAGTATGTGCTTTTTTCTGTGTGTAACTAATTAAAATATCTTTAGGAGCATATCATTATGACAAAATCCTCTTAAGAACAAATTTAAGGTTTAAAATTCTATGATTTTGTAAGCATCATAACCAGAGGAGATTTTTAAGATGGCTCCTCTTGTTTTAGATTTCACAACACTCACTCTTTTAAGATTTTCCTCCTTTAATGGAAATGATAAACAACAAACAAATATTAGAGGAGTTTTGGAATATCTGTGTCCAAAATCATTCTACCTCTTTACTAGAGAAAATCAGGATCAAAAAATCAGTATGTGAATACTAATACACTTGGTTTTATTTCATTATCTAGGAATTAATTTTTAATAGCTTTATTTAGATATAATTCACATACCATAAAATTCTCCCATTTAAAGTGCAAATTCAGCTAGTGGGAAGCCAGTGTATAGCACAGGGAGCTCAGCTCAGTGCTCGGTGATGACCTGGTCGGGTGGGATGGCGGGGTGGGACGGGGGTTCCGGAGGGAGGGGATAATGTGTATACATGTAGCTGATTCACATTATTGCATCGTTGTACAGCAGAAACTAACACAACATTGTAAAGCAATCATACTCCAGTAAAAATGTACAAATTTAGTTTTTTTTTTTCTAGTGTAACAGAGCAGTGCAATCATAACCAGTCTCATGTTAGAATTTTACATCACTGCTCCTCCTCAAAATCCCTGAACTCATGAGCAGTCATTCTCCATGCCCCACCTCTACTACCACCTAGCCTCTGGCAGACACTAAGCTACTTTCTGTCCCTAAAAGTTTATCTTTTCTGGGAACTTCATATAAATGGAATCATATGCTAGATGGCCTTGTGTGTCTGGTTTTCTTTCATTCAGCTTAATGTGTTCAAGGTCCATCTACATCGTTGCATGTGTCAGTATTTCATTCCTTTTAATTGTTGTATAATATTCCTCTGTATGGATATGGGTGGTGATGGTGGTTTAGCCGCTAAGTTGTGTCTGACTCTTGGGACCCCATGGACTGTACCCTCCAGGCGCCTCTGCTCATGAGATTTCCCAGGCAAGAACACTGGAGTGGGTTGCCATTACCTTCTCCAGTATGAATATATAAGATTTTATTTATTCATTAACCTATTTATGCTTTCACTTTTTAGCTATATGGGTAATACTGCTATTAACATTGATATACAAGCTTTTGTATGGATATATGTTTTCATTCCTCTTGGGCATATGCCTAGGTATAAAATCGCTAAGTCATATAGTAATTCTGTGCGTAGCATTTGGAGAAACTGTCAGACTCTTTTCCAAAGTGGCTATACTATTTTATGGTCCAACCAGCTTCCAATCTCTCCACATCTTTGCCAGCACTTGTTATTGTCTATCTTTTTCACATCAGCCTTCTAGCGTGCTTCTTACTGTGGTTCTTTTTTGCATTTCCCAGATAACCAATGATGTTGAACATTTTTTTGAGTTTTTGGTCATTTGTATATTTTTGGAGAAATGCCATTCAAATTCTTTGCTCATTTTTAAAAATTAGGATTTAAAAAAATGTAGTTGTTTGAATTGAACTTTTAGGTGTCAGTTAGAATCAGTACACATAATAATTTGTATAGATACCCTTCTTTATGTGCACTTATCTTTTTATTTTATTTTTTTTTTGTTTGTTTTTTATTTTTTATTATTATTATTATTTTTTTTTTCCAGTGGGTTTTGTCATACATTGATATGAATCAGCCATGGATTTACATGTATTCCCAATCCCGATCCCCCCTCCCACCTCCCTCTCCACCCGATTCCTCTGGGTCTTCCCAGTGCACCAGGCCCGAGCACTTGTCTCATGCATCCCACCTGGGCTGGTGATCTGTTTCACCATAGATAGTATACATGCTGTTCTTTTGAAATATCCCACCCTCACATTCTCCCACAAAGTTCAAAAGTCTCTTCTGTATTTCCGTGTCTCTTTTTCTGTTTTGCATATAGGGTTATCGTTACCATCTTTCTAAATTCCATATATATGTGTTAGTATGCTGTAATGTTCTTTATCTTTCTGGCTTACTTCACTCTGTATAATGGGCTCCAGCTTCATCCATCTCATTAGGACTGGTTCAAATGAATTCTTTTTAACAGCTGAGTAATATTCCATGGTGTATTCCACAGCTTCCTTATCCATTCATCTGCTGATGGGCATCTAGGTTGCTTCCATGTCCTGGCTATTATAAACAGTGCTGCGATGAACATTGGGGTGCACGTGTCTCTTTCAGATCTGGTTTCCTCAGTGTGTATGCCCAGAAGTGGGATTGCTGGGTCATATGGCAGTTCTATTTCCAGTTTTTTAAGAAATCTCCACACTGTTCTCCATAGCGGCTGTACTAGTTTGCATTCCCACCAACAGTGTAAGAGGGTTCCCTTTTCTCCACACCCTCTCCAGCATTTATTGCTTGTAGGCTTTTGGATAGCAGCCATCCTGACTGGCGTGTGATGGTACCTCATTGTGGTTTTGATTTGCATTTCTCTAATAATGAGTGATGTTGAGCATCTTTTCATGTGTTTGTTAGCCATCTTTTTAAAAGTACTAAATTATTACAGAATCAAAACCTTTAATATTTAACACATGTGCATATGAGCCCATTTGGTTTCTTTAATGAAATGAGAATTATTTGCTTATTGTTTTTAAAGAATATTTGAAATGGATTCATTTTAGAATAAAATGGATTCCCTTGGGTCACATTTCCCTGTAATCTCATTTTCTTCCTGACTCAGGATCTCACCCAAGTTTATGTCTATGCTGCAGTCAAAACATAAGCCAGTCTTCTTGGCAAATTGTATGCTTCCTAAAAAACAAGCAGTCTAAGTGAATTCTAGTCAATCATATTACCACTTCATGATAGCAGTACCAATAATTGTGTAATTACTCTTTTCTTCTTTTATTTTGTACTTCTAGACAAAAGTAAAATGTATCAGTTGGCTTGGAATATAATTAAATTTGCCTGAAGAAAAAAAGGCAAAGGTCAATATCAAATGCT
The DNA here is from genome assembly GCF_033118175.1 of Dama dama. NCBI lineage: Eukaryota > Metazoa > Chordata > Mammalia > Artiodactyla > Cervidae > Dama > Dama dama. Next base: position 2,617,931 of record NW_026870878.1, on the reverse strand, counting down.
TTTAAAGTTTTACATCTCAATATTGTATATACAATTTCTAAACATATGTTTGAGTTTTAACATTACCTGATAATTTCTTGTTGAGGAATAGTAAAATCAACTTTATTGAATTATAATTTACATAAAAATGAGAATCATGCATTTTAAGTGTACTTATTGATGAATTTTGGCAAATGTATGCACCTGTTAACCAGTTTTACAACCAAGATATAGAATATGTCCATCACCACAATAGTATTCATTCCCCTTTCCAATTCACTCCTTCTCCCATAGAAATAGAATCACTCTGTGTATAGATATTGTCATTATTTTTTTCTTGGTATATTGTTTTTGAGATTAATTCAGGTTGCTACATATATCAGAATCTCTGCTTCTGAAAATTAGGAAAGTGGAAATTAGAATCAAGGATTATACCACATTTTATAAAAATTTGGTTCTACATTTACCAAACATATGACATCTGAAATGAATGACTAGAATATACACTGGAGCTTAGGTGTAGAGTGACATTCTTGAACACAGATCCTGAAGAACAATTTTGACTGATCATTATAGAGAGATTTCTTGAGTTTCTCCTGTGTATTAATATTAAACATGAGAGGAAGACTAATGAGAAAAAGAAAAAAGTCATACCCCTGTCTTCATGTATATGTAGACTAGTGGATAACAGAGCTAATGAGTAAGTAGAAAATGATTACATTTTAAATAATCTACTTATTGCTCTGAGACTACTTTATGGAGATACCAAAGGAAAACTAGAGAGACAAATTAAGAATCTATCATAACCTTTTTCTTAGTTGTGGCATGCAGGATCTGGTTCCCTGATCAGGGATTGAACTCAGGCACCCTGCATTGGGAGCTCGGAGTCTTAGTCACTGGACCACCAGGGAAACCCCTCTATTTTAAATGCAAAATGAGACATGAGAGTGTCTTGGATCCTAAGTGAGTTGGGGGATGTGGGAAGAGCAGAAGGATTTGGGATTTGTTTTAGAATTTGGGAAAAATTGTCACAGCAATACTCTCACCTCTGTCTACACTCTTGTATGTCTACACTGTCTACACTCCTTCTCACACTGACTCTGGACTTGATTAACTGATATGTTTTGACCAGTAGGATGTTAGCAAATGGGATGCAAGCAAAGACTTGAAAAGTGTCTCCAAAATGGGATTTGTCTTCTCTTGCTGCCCTTAGAACACAATGTGAAGAAACCTAGGTTGGCTTAAAGAAGATTACACCACGTGTAGCAGTTGTAAGTAGTAACAACTAAGGCCTCCAGACCCACCAGCCACCAGCCAACCCACCAGTCAATGATGCTACTTGAGTGAATTAAGTGAGACCAAAAGAAGAACCACATAGTTGTATCTAGCCCAAATTCTGACACACAGAACAGTGAGCTAGTAAATGTTAATTATTATAGGCTACCAAAATTTGAGGGTTTTTTGTTATACAGTAATAGAAACTGATACTGGGACAGAATTAACTGATGGAATGGATAATTTTGGGAAAAGAATAAGCCAAATACATCACAAAAATTTCTGCTTGAGCAACAGTGTTGATGATTTTAACATCTGGGAGTAGGGGTTGAAACAGGATTTGGAGGAATCAAGGGTCTGAATTTAGATATGTTAATTTTCATAGAGCTGCATTTTCCAGACATAAATTGGGGAATTGGAAAGATAAAGTTGACAGAATAAAGTCAGGAAAATAAGCAGACTTTATGTTTTTGTAAGCCAATACATTATAAAATATGTTTCAGAAGAAAAATTCCAGGATGCAGAAGTAGCTGAGATCACCCAATGTCATCTACAGGGTTAGGGTTAGGGTAGGGTAGATGCTGGCCAGTGGTGGGTCCTCACAGGGACAGACCCATATTCACCATGGTCCAGCATCTCCAATCACTGAGGAAGCAAACTCTCTTAGGTGTAAATCACTCCAGAGCCTGACAACTGGTATCCCAGAGACTGACTCCATTTCGTGTTTTGTTTTGTTATTGTTCTTTACAATAAATTTTCTGCCTGCACTTAAAAATAAAGGCAATATTCATAAAAATATAAATTGTTAACTTATAAAAAAAGATTTGCCAAGCTTGGTGACAGTGGGTTAAGAGTGAGGAGTAAGATGAAGCATGAGATTTTCTGCCATGCAACATCATAACCCTCATTCCCACTGTGCTCTCAGCATACACAATGTGTGAGTTTGAGCATCGTTTGTTGTATTTATCATTTATGTTCTATCACTGATGAGGATATTCCGTTTTCTAAAATTGAGAGGAACTGAGACATCACCAATTACACTGAAGTCTATGTTTTTTGGAACTCCTAAATTGAAAGGAGTTCCTTAGAACTCCTATATTGAAGACTTGAGGTTCTTAGACTTTAATGACTCCTCTAGAAGTAGATAGCTTCTTTTATCTAAAAACGATTTATTATTAACCAAAGTATATATCTAATTCAATATCCTCTAAGGCTCAAAACAAGACCACTTATGTTCCCAATTCCTAAAATCTAGTTAACACATATTTTAACAAGTTTACAAGAAAAAACATTCGTATTCTTGGGTCATTAGAGCATTATTGATCACATTATAATGTCTCATGGATAAAAGTGAGATGAATTTTGAATCTTGATTTAGGACCTTATGTATGTAAATCACATCACTTTAACACTCAGTGAGGGCTTCCCTGGTGGCGCATCGGTAGTAAAGAATCTGCCTGCCAATGCAGGAGACATGGATTCAATCCCTGGCCCAGGAAGATCCCACGTGCTGCAAAGCAACTAAGCCTGCGCGTCACAGCTACTGAGCCTGTGCTCTAGAGCCCGGGAGCTGCAGCGCTGAGCCCACATGTCCTGGAGCCCATGTTCCACATACAGAGAAGCCACTGAGATGAGAAGTCAAAGCACCTGCTCACCACAGCTAGAGAAGAGCCCGCAGAGCAACGAAGAACTAGCACAGCGAAATGTACGTGAATATGATTACAAAAAACTAAGTGACAAAAAAAGTGAGTGTTTACTATGAAAGAGGCAATACATTATCAGAATAGCTCAATTCTACTTGTAAAATGCAAGGCAATAGATTCAAAATGACTAGATTGATTATTTACATTATTCTTTATTCTTAACTTGGTTAAAAATATGTCTTCTTCATATTAAAATGTTCTTCAGCAATTCCATAATTTAGGACCTCACTGGCAGCCCAGTGGTTAAGACTTTGCCTTTTAATGCAGAGGACACAGGTTTGATCCCTGGTCAGGGAACTAAGACCCTACATTTCATGTGGCATGGCCAAAAATTTAAAAGAACATTAATAATAAAAGAAGTATTATTCCCCCTCTGGAGGAAAAAAAAAAACCATGACATTGACTTGTGTCATCAGTGACAGAAAAGAATTAGAGCATCAGCATCAAGAAGGGACCTGAACTTTTAAATGTGATTCATGAATGTTCTGTAATACCAGAAAGCAATCAGAAATAATACAGTAGCATGAATAAGATGAAAAATCATAATGTCAATGAAAAAGTATGAAATAATAAAATTAGTAGCAAAATGCAATGTCTTGCACACTAAAGCATACATACAACTTTGAGTACTAAGGAAGTATGTATGTGTGTGGAAGGTGAGTTGGAAGAATCTACATTTTAAAAGATAGCTAAAACTGAAGTGAGTAGCCTGGAAGTTGGGGATATTAAAGAAAAACAAAACAGAAGGAGAGGGACTTCCCTGGAGGTCCAGTGGTTAAGACTTTGCCTTCCAGTACAGGGGATGAGTTTTCGATTCCTGTTTGGGAAGCTAAGATCTTACATGCCTTGCAGCCTAAAAACCAAAACTCGGAGAATTTGTCTCAGGATTTGGTTTCCCGGCCCCAGCTCTGAGCCTTCTTGCTTGCTTGTGATTTGCTTTATTTCTCTTCCCTTGCTCCTTGCATTGAGGGCATGTGCGCATGCTCAGTCACTTCAGTCATGTCCGACTCTTTGCAACTCCACTGACTGTAGCTCACCAAGCTCCTCTGTCCATGGGATTCTCCAGGCAAGAATACTGGAGTGAGTTGACATGGCCTCCTCCAGGAGATCTTTCCAACCCAGGGATTGAACCCATGTCTCCCATGTTTCCATCACTGCAGGCAGATTCTTTACCGCTAAGCCACCTGGGAAGCCCTTCCATTGCCCCTTATTTCACCCTAACCTCCTTTATGGGATGTCTCAGGAGGACAGTCTGACTGAATTTTGATCTGCAGCACCTGCCTCTGACACTGCCTCTGTCATCTCCCATCTCCATGGCTCAGACAGCAGCTGGTGTAGCAACTCCACTTGGGCTGGGCTCCTGGAAATCACTAGGACATCGCAGCCCGACCTGTCCATCCTGACAACAAGGGGACCGGGGCACCTGCTGGAACCTGCTCTTCAAATCTGATAAGGAGGCCCTTGGTAAGAGTAGTCTGTTAAACATGTACAAGGCACCACGCAGTGCTTGTCAGTGTGGTGTGTTACCAGATGCCTGTGCACTCGTGCCGGGCTTAAGCGCAGAAAACAGTTAACAGGTGTGTGTTCTGGTTTCATGTAGTGCAACTCTTCCGAGAGTGGAGCAGGTGCCAGGCTGCTTGTCAATGGGCCAGGCAAATATGCCAGACGGGAAAGCGTCTGTGAGTTCTGAGAGAGCCAAGTAAACAAAAGAGGGTACAAGCCAGAGAGAATGTACTTTAGAGAGAGGAAAACAACATCATTTAGAGAATGAGGCTACCATCAAGTTCTGTGATGTCCTCAGAAACCAAGGAAATGGACAAGATGCCAGGTCAGAGTAGATGAACTGAAGTCATCTCGCTGGAATGAACAATTTTTGAGACAAAAGGCCTGATAAAGTAGGAAGGAAAGTAGACTTAGTGACTTGTAGACTCTGAAGAAGAGCAGAAAGGGAGATGGTCCAGGCAGGAAGTGAAGACTGTGTATTTAGAAGATGAAGTGTGTATAAGGATCAAGGGTCTAGATAAGTAATATGAAGCTGGAGGTCAAGGTCAGAGGAATGGACTCTGGACAACTGCCAAGATGGCATGTAGGGAGTAGGGGGTCTCCTTCAGCCTGGTGCAACCCTACAAGGTCATGGGAAAGTCAAGTGGGTAAAGGGGACTGGGGGGGTGAGGTTGGGGGGAGAGCTGGACCAAGTGACTGATTGACATTTACAACCATTCTTAGATTTATGAATCAAGTACATAACCAGGAATCAAGACATACCAGGAACCAAGTCTGGTTATTTTAACCAGATGCTAGATTTCGGTTTGGGAAAATTAGAAAAAGAAAGAAAAAAAAAAAGCTCTTCTCTCTTCCTCCATATTCACATCTAATCGATTAACAAGTTCTAGGGCTCTGAACCCTCAGTGTCTCCCAAATCAAAGTTCTGTTGTATTTGGCCCAAAAGTTCATTTGGATTTTTCCATACGATACTGTAGAAAAACCAAATAAACATTTTGTCCAACTTCTTTCAAACCCACATAATCTCTTTTATTAAAATTATTTATCGGGCATTCATCATTTTTATAATCTTTTTTTAAAAGAATTACTAAATTTATAGTTTAAAAATAATATAACACCAGCAACTTGTTTGTTCAGAGGAAAAAACTATTGCAAATGTCTAACACTTTTTCTGATGGACCCATCCAGAAATCATATTGGATAAAAGAGAGAACCTTTGGAAGCCATAAAACACAGAGCAATTTCATTTGTTCACTTACTTGTTTCTAAAGGCTGTTCATTGAAGTGAGTCTGGAAGTGACATTTCAGTTCATCAGCTATCAACACATATTTTAGGAAGTGCTTTTTCAGAATTTGAGAAGGTTAAAGCTAAAGCATTCCATCAATCTCTTACGTGTCTGCCAGAAAGCCAAATGCAGTAAAGTTCAAGTGATCAAAGAAAAACAGCAGAGTGATAACTCTGGCCCTTGCAGGCCAGAGTTACTTAAACACTGAATGAGAGTTTTTCAAATGCAACAAAAATGTGCAGTTTTTCAAGTCTAGTAAATTCAAGATAAAAAATAGACAGGATTTTATATGTGAATGTGATTTTCTTGTCTTATCATCACTGGTATATATATTTTATATTACTTTTTTTTTTGTAGGGGATGGAATCTTGGTTTGTCTTGTGGTCTTTCCTTCAGAACCAATTCTCAGAGCTTAAGAAATGTGTCCTCATATCACTGGGTCTTTGCGTGGGCTGTTCCTTTTTCCTGAAACACCCCTTCCCTCCCCCTTTTCACTGTTCAGCTCTTCTCACCCTTGCAGAAGCAGTTCTACAGTTTTTTCATCCTCGCCCTGGCAAGTGCCCCTGTTGGACATTTTCTGAGCTGTAGGCCTTCATTGTAATGTTCACAAAGTGTCATCAGAGGTTTTGATTCTTGATAGTCTGCTGTCTGCCTCACTGGATCCTAAGCTCCATTAGGAAAATGAGCACTTTTTGCTTGTTAGTGTGTTCGTCATATCTGCACGTGTGCTCCGTTGCCTCAGTCATGTCTGACTCTTTGTGACCACATGGACTGTAGCCCACAAGGATACTCTGTCCATTGGATTCTCCAGGCAAGAGTACTGGAATGGGCTACCATTCCCTTCTCCAGGGGATCTTCATGACCCAGGGATCAAACCTGCATCTCTTATGTCTCCTGCATTGGCAGATGAGTTCTTTACGACTAACACACCTGGGAAGACGCCATCATACCTGGTTCAGTAACAATTTGCTAAAAGAATGGTGTATGTGATGTGTGTGTTGGCGTGTATGTGATCTGCATGTCTAAGTGTACATGTGTAATGTGCATGTCTAAGTGTATATAAGGTTATAAGGTATATGTTTGTACGTGTGCAGTGTGCATGGCTGTGTGTGTGTCTGTGTGTGTATGTGCGCATGTTCTTTCCAGAGTGATCCCCAGGAGACTAGAATGCTATGGGAAGAATGAAAGGGCACATCCATTGTAATAAAGAACTCAAGGGGGACCCAGCACAGAGTGTCAGAGCCCTCCTAGACTTCCCTGTTACACTTAGGATGTTCTGGGCAAGGACAGCTCTGTGATAGTTTTAGAGCACAAAGTTCAGACTGCATAAGGACACAGCTAGAGAATTAATGTGTTCAGTAAACTACCATGGTAGGAGGAAAGAGGCATATTCCAGGTCAAGACCAACATCTGTATAAGACATCTGAGATTTCCTAAAGATGAATGAAGAGGTGGACTGTGACAGTTTGACTCTCAGAGGCAGGAAGTCAGCAACTCTCAGCTGAAGAGCAAAGCTGGCAATAGGGTACACCATGTAAAGCTCTTGATCATTTTTCCCTGTGTGAAATATTGAATTTTTCATGTTTATATCCAGTTTCAAGCTTTGTTTGTTGCATCATAATTTCCCCTATATACCCAACCCCACGCCATCAATGACATACGTTACCATCATTCATCTTTATGTTGGTGGTGCTTTTGAAGAGGAATTGAAGAATGGGGTTGTAAAGTGCTACAGCCACCCTGGTCTGAGGAAGCAATAGTCCTGGATTTCCTGGTTGCAAAGTAAAATGAAAAGATACCAAAGAGAGTGCTGAGAGTGAGCAATAAAAACACCCACAATACAAGTGAATAAAGACTCTGATGTGAAAGAAGCTTCCATTTACCCAAGATCACAGGAGAAATTTGATCTTGGAAGAGGAAGGTAGAAAGTAGAGTATTGGTAATAGGCAGAATATCAGGGAACGGAGGGATGAGGAAGACGCAAGGAGTTAAGAATAGACATAATGAGACATCATTGATAAGTAGGGCCAGACCTTGGCCAGGAAGGGAATGAACTAGGGAGGTATCTGAGCGTCAGAACAGGGGCATGAGATCTGTGGTTCAGGACGAAAGCTCTGGGATCCATGTGAAACTTGAAAGGGAGTAGAATATGAGGTGAGGATGAGACCAGCTGAAATATCAGAACATCAGTGTACAAAAATAAATGCTGATTTTTCAAAAGATCTACTTTTCTATACCTGTTTTAAAATTTTTATTTTTTTTATTTTTATTTTTTTATTATTATTATTATTTTTTTTCCAGTGGGTTTTGTCATACATTGATATGAATCAGCCATGGATTTACATGTATTCCCCATCCCGATCCCCCCTCCCACCTCCCCCTCCACCCGATTCCTCTGGGTCTTCCCAGTGCACCAGGCCGGAGCACTTGTCTCATGCATCCCACCTGGGCTGGTGATCTGTTTCACCATAGATAGTATACATGCTATTCTTTTGAAATATCCCACCCTCACATTCTCCCACAAAGTTCAAAAGTCTGTTCTGTATTTCTGTGTCTCTTTTTCTGTTTTGCATATAGGGTTATCGTTATCACCTTTCTAAATTCCATATATATGTGATAGTATGTTGTAAGATAGTATGTTCTTTATCTTTCTGGCTTACTTCACTCTGTATAATGGGCTCCAGCTTCATCCATCTCATTAGGACTGGTTCAAATGAATTCTTTTTAATGGCTGAGTAATATTCCATGGTGTATATGTACCACAGCTTCCTTATCCATTCATCTGCTGATGGGCATCTAGGTTGCTTCCATGTCCTGGCTATTAGAAACAGTGCTGCGATGAACATTGGGGTGCACGTGTCTCTTTCAGATCTGGTTTCCTCAGTGTGTATGCCCAGAAGTAGGATTGCTGGGTCATATGGCAGTTCTATTTCCAGTTTTTTAAGAAATCTCCACACTGTTTTCCATAGCGGCTGTACTAGTTTGCATTCCCACCAACAGTGTAAGAGGGTTCCCTTTTCTCCACACCCTCTCCAGCATTTATTGCTTGTAGACTTTTGGATAGCAGCCATCCTGACTGGCGTGTAATGATACCTCATTGTGGTTTTGATTTGCATTTCTCTAATAATGAGTGATGTTGAGCATGTTTTCATGTGTTTGTTAGCCATCTGTATGTCTTCTTTGGAGAAATGTCTGTTTAGTTCTTTGGCCCATTTTTTGATTGGGTCATTTATTTTTCTGGAATTGAGCTGCAGGAGTTGCTTGTATATTTTTGAGATTAATCCTTTGTCTGTTGCTTCATTTGCTATTATTTTCTCCCAATCTGAGGGCTGTCTTTTCACCTTACTTTTAACCATGTATCTTTTTGGGGGGAAATAGTGGGAAATGTTAACTTTATAGATATACCAGGAAGGGTGATTCATATGAAGAAATTATGTGGCTGGGGTAGATGGATAGCCCACACTGGCTGCATTGAACAGAACTCGATCACCAGGAAATGTGAAAATGATTTTTGTTGTGTGCTCAATGAATATCTTTAGACTATTAGAAAAGGAAAAATAAAGAAAATGTCATGTATTGTTCAGAATCTATTTTTTCTACCATCCTTATCCTCATACTTGGTAGGCATAGAGTTTATAAACTTGTAAAACCAGTTTTATGATCTGAGAGATCTTCCTGATAATAGCTCTGCCAGAATTAAATATTAGATCAGCAACCTTCAAGGTCACTTATTGAATTCAGTTGTATGACAGTTTATATAAAATTTGTATTACATAAGATCCATATATTTAGGAAATAGGTTAATTTTGTCCTGAAAGTAGATTAATTGCTTTAATATTTCCAAGCTTCACTACATTCTTGGGTATATAACATCATTGATTTCATCTCATCTTTTTACTGATTTAAATATAAAGAAGACCAGATAATCACTAAATGCCAATTCCTTTGGTAGATTTTTAAATTTATGGTGGCAAAACTCTTGATACTTACAGATTTTTATTATTTTTGTTTGGTCTTTATTTTTTAGATATATTCTAACCTGAAAATGTGATCTCTAATTGGCAAACTTAAGGAAAATACTACGCCATGTTGCTCTTAAGCCCCAAAAGCAACTGTCCAGAGGAAATACAGAGAATCAGTACGAAGTGTCAGAAGGGCTTTCTAAGGAAGGACCTGTAACTATTCTCCTTATAGAGATTAAATACATGTAACATCTTTAAATGACTCACATAGAAATTGGCACAACCAGACTTGAATTCAAGTCCACCTAACCATAAAGCCCACATTTTTAACCACTGTGCTCTATTGTCTTTTTACAAAAGAAAGCAATGAATATTTAGGCATTTTGTCCTTCCTTTATTTATTAATTTAGCGCCTGCAATATTAATTTTATCAGACACCAGAAATGCAAAGATAAAAAAGCCAAAGTCTTTGTTCTAATGGATTTCATGTATATATATTATGATATCAGAATAAAGATGAAACTACACTTGAATATTTCTTTGAAGTGTCTTTTTTTGAGCATTTAGTTGACAGCCAATGGTACAACATAAAAGATTTTTTTAAAAGGGGAGTGGGGAATCAGTTTTGGAATGAAAAAAGAAAGCAGATACTTCTTCACACACATTAGTTACTGTTTCAAAGTCTACATATAAAATTTTGAAATGGCTGGTTACTCAAAATTCTTAAATTAATGGTTTCTAAACTAACAATCCTTTTTTGCCATTAAGAATAATATTCTAAAAATTGGTTGATATTTCAGTTTAGTGATCAAAAACTTATCAAATTCATAAAGTACAAAAGTGGTTAAAAAATAGAGAGAAATTATAAACTAGGGCAGATCTACAGTCAAGGGCCTCCCCAGATTTCAGGCATGAGCCTTGCCTGCTCCGTCTCCCGGCGCTCTCTTGTCCTCTGTTCTGTGTGTTGTGGGTTCTTCTTCCAGGTGCCTGTCCTGGCAGAGAAGGGTCACAGCAGCTTCCCCAAGCAAGGAGAAAAGAGCATTTTTTCACTCAAACAGTAAACAAACTCCAGTCATTACTCTGATTACACTTATTTAGGCTACACACCTATTCACGACTGAATCACTGTGCAGTGGTGACAAGCAGCTTAAACTTGTCTGGAATGGACTTGAGATTCAGATCAATTTCACAAAACTTTCACAGGTGCTGTGAACACAAGGAACAGTGCCTACAAGCACACCCTGACAGATAAAACAGGGTGATAGCTTTAGAGAGTCTCTAAACAAACCCTACAGATTATTGATTTTGCATCATTTTTCTATTTAATTCAGTGATTGATTTGGAAGACTTTTAATGCAACTATAATGATCCTAAATGCTTACAATGAATTAGCATCTACTACTAAACAGTTTTCAAATGTTTAGTTATTATAAAGTGCTTATATATTTTAATACTGTATCCTTGAAAATTGTCTCTTTGAAAGGATCTTCAATTTAAAAATCTAAGCAAAGGTGAATTGTAATATACTTCAATTCAACTTATTTTTGTGTGGAAAGCATTTTTAAAATTACAAAAAAGTGTAATCACTATAGTCTGAATGTGTGTATCTTCTTAGTTGATTATTTCTAGGGAACTGATAATAGTTCTCATTCGTTCTGTGAATTCAAGCACAGCCCTACAAGTCCTATCTTGGAGGAGATGCAAAGTCTTCAAAACTGAATGCACAATAAGAATAAAACAATGGCCCATTCTTCCACTGGAAAATTCACTGATTTCTATTAAAGCTAATTGCAAATGATGGCAAAGGAAGAGAAGATTCTAATTTTCTGGATTAGTTTATAAATCATCCTTTCAGAACATAAAATCCAAGAATTTCTGACTAAAATACTTGTTATCATCTTTTCTTAAAACTTTCACTAACTAAGATACTTCATTAGAGCTCCGATGACAAAGGAAGATCCACATCTAAGAAGTCAAGAGATTCAGTGAGGAGCAGGGGAGCTTTGCTGAGCCAAGTAAGGGAGGGACTGAATAGCATTTCAGAATCAGAGAGGAAGAATAGAGTTTAGAGATTTGCAGTCCATGCATATTCTGAGACCCCTGAATAACAGAGGGAATCATGGGCTTGCCCAAGGTAATGCAGATCAAGATGAACAATGGTCCTCAATCCCAATTCTCTGTTGTGACATCAGATAAGGGCTAAATTTCAAGCCCCTATGCATCTCTGTCTCTTACTGGAGTCCCTTCTTAAAAATATAGTAAGCATTTTATTCACACTTCTATTCTCTGGCAGCTGCATTAAATACAAAGCATCTTTTTATGGTGATGTTTGATGAGAAAGGCAGGATATGACTTTATTCCTTAATAATAGGTATTCCATAAATACTTACTGAATCTATTAGACTTCAATGCATTTTAAAATAATTTGGAATGTATTCTGAAATTATATGACTGGAGCCATTCCAGTCATATATTTTTCCAGCACAAAGTATGTCTGAAAGAGAAAGATATTACATCAGGAAATTTTGCTGTCTTCTAATTCAACAGATTAAGTGAGCAATATTAGTGTAAGAAGTGTTTTTATGGAGAGATGAGGGCTTTCTCTTTTTTCTTTTTATTGTAGCTGTTCTTTCATATTGTTGAATATGTGGCAACAAACATAAACATAATTACATCTGAAGAAATTTACTTTAAGAAAGCTATCTCAAGTCACAATCTAAATATTGAAGTCATGGGATTTCTTGGTGGTTAAGAATCTGCCTTCCAATGCAGGGGACGCAGATTCGATCCCTGGTGGTGGGGAGGCCTAAGATTCCGCATGCAGTGATGAAGAGCCTGCACACTGCAGTGAAGATCCTATGCTCCGCAACAAACACCTGACTCTGCCCAAAAATAAACATTTAAGAAAGAGATACATATGGGAGTCGCAATAGCATTTCTTGCAATGTGGTCCATGTATTTGGTTATTGTAATGATCTCACCACTTCATATATTTGAAAGGACACTCAGGACTGCATTGAACATACTCACGTCCATTTCTCATCTGAAGCAAAAGAATACAGGGCAGCGAGAGAAAGATAGTGAAGGACAGCGCTGCGGGTGAAACATGCCCAGGCACATGCTCCTCAGGGTTCTTATGTGCACACAGACACGTTTGTCTCCAGATTCAACCACCACATCTGTGCAGTGAATCTTGGGCTTGAGAAAGTTCAAACAAAAATTCCAGTGGGGTTCTTTATGCCCAGCTGTCACATAGTCAAATGGGCTGTGTACACAGTTATGCCAGATGAAAACTATATTTACTTACCATAATGTAATTCACAGCATTAGAAACATTGAGAATTAAAGTGTTTCATTTCTTTGTCCATCAGGTCAAAGCTGTGGTTTTTCTAGTAGTCATGTATGGATGTAAGAGTTGGACCATAAAGAAGGCTACGCATCAAAGAACTGATACTTTTGAACTGTGGTGCTGGAGAAAACTCTTGAGAGTCCCTTGGACAGCAAGGAGTTCAAATCAGACAATCCTAAAGGAAATCAACCCTGAATATTCACTGGAAGGACTGGTTCTGAAGCTGAAGGTCCAAAACTTTGGCCACCTGATGCAAAGAGCTGACTCATTGGAAAAGACCCTGATGCAGGAAAGACTGAAGGCAAGAGAAGAAGGTGTGTCAGAGGATGAGATGGTTGGATGGCATCACTGACTCAATGGACATGAGTTGGAGCAAATTCAGGGAGATAGTGAAGGACAGGGAAGCCTGATATCCTGCAGTTCATGAGTTTGCAAAGAGTCGACACAATCTAGTGACTGAACAACAACAACCACAAAAACTTAGCAAGAGCATTTTGAATAGTTCCCACCTTCTTCCCAGTCCAGCTCCTAGCATTCAGTCCAGCTCCTAGAGGAACTAGAAGTGATACTGATGAGAATACAGCATCTGGGTATGTTCCTCTATTGAAAAACACACATTGCAGCACCAACTACAATAGCCAAGACATAGAAGCAACCTAAGTGTCCATCAACAGGTGAATGGATAAAGAAGATATGGTACATATAAACAATGGGATATTAATCAGCCATAAGAAAGAGTGAAACAATGCCACTTGCAGCAACACGGATGGACCTAGGGATAATAAGCAACGTAAGTCAGAGAAAGAAAAATATTATACAATTTATATGTGGAATCTAAAATAAAAATGATATAAATGACCTTATATAAAAAAATAGAAAGAGGCCCATAGACCCAGGAAACAAACTGACAGTTGCCAAAAGAGAAAGTGGATCATGCCTCTTCAGGGAGAGTAGCTTTTGGGGATAATAACTTTCTTGGATGTTATACATTTATTACATATTTAATAAGTACATAATTAAATATCTTGCTCTGATCTGATTAACCATATTAAAAATGTGCAGTCAGAGCTCCTATCAGAAAAGATACTTGAAAAAATGATTTGTTACAGACATTCCAACATTACTCCTGCTCTCCTCAAATTATAAATGAAAGCATCATGAAATTCCTATTTTCTGGTTACGCAGGTTTAAGAAAGCACAGATTCACACGTTGTCATCTGCCCCTTTGCTTACTCTGAGTGGACCATGGTGAAAAAAAAAAGACACTACAAATAGAATTTTTATTCCTCCCAAACAATATAATGAGAGGAGTTGCTGATTATAAAATTATTTTCACTCTCATTTAGTCACTCCCCCTATTAGACTGTGGCCTTTGCCCACCCTGCCTTTCCCCATGTACCTCCTGAGCTGAACATGCCTGGAGCAGACTGAGCACCTGTAAGTATTTGTGTAATAAATGAATGAGTGAAGTGTACTCTACCAGGATGCATTTTTGATCACCCAGACCGAAAGTCATCCCTCCCAATTTGCATTTCCAGAGTCCATGGTATGCATGTGGCCAGTGGTACTTGAAGAAGAAACAATGGTTGTTTCTCTCATTTTGAGCTTGTGTAGGGGCTTCCACAGTGGTTCAGAGGTAAAGAATCTGCTTGCAGTGCAGGAGATGCAGGTACAGTCCCTGTGTTGGGAAGATCCCCTGAAGGAGGAAATGGCAACCCACTCCAGTATTCTTGTCTGGGAAATCCCATGCACAGAAGAGCCTGGCGGGCTGCAGTCCAGGGATCACAAAGGAGTCAGACATGACTTAGCAACTCAAACACAAGTGAATAGCTCTATTTTCATGTCTCCTGCATCCATCACTGGCAAATAGCCACTGGAAAAAGTTTTGTTGAGAAGTTAATGCTACTGCATGTTAGGGATACATAACCCACCAGAAAAAAAGTCAGAAAATCACCCTGGTTATTGTTCAAATAGGAGTCATAGAAATTTAGGAATTCATAAAATAGAGAGTACTGCAGGCTGAGATAGTCATGATGTAGGCCTGAGATGGGCTGTGAAGAAAGCTTATGGTATTGACAGGTTGAAGAGGTAAGGAGGATGTTTCCTGGAAGCAGATATAAGACAAAGGAAAGCATGAATAACGACAACACAGGAAACAGTGAGATGATCTTGGAGACTGTAATGGAATAGTCTACTAAAGTAAAACTACAAGATGATGAAAAGAAGAAATACAGCCAAAGTTATAAATTGCAGGGTTCAAGGCTTTCATGTTTGTGTCACCATGTTTTTGTGAAAATATTTGAGACAATTTCTTGGAAAGCTACACCAGCATTTCATTTCGAGCCCTTCTTGAAAGCATCACTCTATTTTGTTAGTAGGTTTGCAGTTAAACTTGAGGAACATAACCTTACAAATGTGACCTGGACCAGGTTTGCCATCAGATTCTTGTCTAGGTAGCTTTCTTTGTTAACTTTTTCTCATCACAGCCATTTTCATTTTACTGAAGTAAATCTCTCTAGTGGATGAATGCTAATACCATTTCTTTCTAAAGGAGGGTAAAATAGTTGTTATCCCCTACATCATAAGTAGTTTACTGAATAAACTATTTATGTTGTTGCTGGTGTTCAGTCACAAAGTTGCGTCCAACTCTTTGCAACCCCATGGACTGCAGCATGCTAGGCCTCCCTGTCCATCACCTTCTCCAGGAGTTTGCCCAATTTCATGTCCATTGAATTGGTGATGCTATCCAACTAACTTACTTATAAACTCTGCCTTTTCCTGGAGCATTAAAGTTAAACAAAAGTGATTAAGTTTAACATGAGTTAAGATATTTATTTTCACTGCTGAAAATATTAGTATTCTTAAATAGTGAAAAATATGTTTACAAGCCTCATCAAGGCATGCATTTATTTCCTAGGGTTGCTGAAACAAGTTACCACAAACTTGGACAAATTGAAAGAACAGAAATTTATTCTTGTATAGTTCTGGAGGCAACACTCTAAAATCAAGGTGTTGGCAGGGCCATGCTTTCTCTGAAGTTTGCAGGTGAGGGGGAGGTGGCGAGGTACTTCTTCCTGTTTCCTCCTAGCTTTTCTGACTGCCAGCAATCTTGGGCATTCCTCAGCTTGTAGAGGCTTCACTCCAGCTACTGCCTCTCTCTTTGTGTGGTCTTCTCTGTGTAACTCTGCCTGTGTGTCTTCTCTTCTTATTTTAAAGACATAGTTAAAGACTTCCCTGGAAATTCAGTGGTTAACATTCTGGGCTTCCACTGCAAGGGGCATGGGATCAAACTTTGGTTGAGGAAGTAAGATATTGCATGTCACTGAAAAAAAAAAAAAGACACAAGTCATATAGGATTAAGGGTGCATTGTATTCTGTTACGACCTCGTCTTAATTAATTGCATTTGCAATGACCCTATTTCTAAATAAGGTCACATTCTGAGATTTCTGGGGTGAAGACTTCAATATATATTTTGGGAGGGACACAATTCAACCTATAATATCATATTTATATGTTTCTTATATATTTTCCCTTTTCAAACACATATCACTGTATCTAAAAATATTGTTTTAGGACATAGAAGATCATTGCCTTAAGTGAGCATTCTGTCTTGTAGTTGTATTATGTTTTCACTGTAGAGACCAAAATGAGATTCTCCTCCTTCACCACAGATTTAAATTGTAACGGAGCCACCTGCTTTTAGCTTCATTGCATTAATCTCCTTCCCCCAGGAGAACAAAGTACCATCGCAGGAGACCTAGTTGTTGTTTTTTTTTTTAACTTTTATAATAAGAACACATTAAAAACTCATTCTCCAGCTTTACATGTTTCCCCAATGCTCTCCTTATTCTATTTTTGTAAATAACTTCAGTATTTGTTTGTCTGGGTTCATCCACTATCCATGTTAATGATGATTGTTATTAAAGGTCCACATTCATTAACTGTAATTCCAAATTACAAAACATTCTAAAACAAACAAGGACTGTCAAGACGTCAAAATCTGGCTGAACCTGAACAATAAAGGCTAAATTGCTTGATAGTATTTATAAAGTTTTTATCCTGTTTAATGTAAATACTCATAAGTTTTTGCAGAAATTATAATCAGTACAGTATATGCATATACATGATGTAACCTTTCTCACACATGAGAAACCCTGAATTATGAATCACATTTGGCACCAAGGACTTCAGATCAGGGGTTGTGGACCTAACCTACCAATCACTGAAAGTCGGTTGTCCAAGTGGATTATATTTTAGCCTCCATTCCTTACTAATAAATGTTTTACATCAACTGCCATTAAAGCAATTAATCTAAGGCATGTATGAAATCTCCACTTACCAATGCTATATTCAAAAAAGAGCCTCTTATTAAACAAGAGTGTGTAACTCTTTCTTAATTACTCAAGAAGCATTTCAGACAACACCATTAACTCCGACACATACTGTTATGAAGTCCATGGTAAATAACCTCCATTAAGCATCATTCATGCCATTGTTCAAACACGATAGAACTACTGTTTCACTAAAAGAAATGGCAGGTGTGTGGGAGGTGTGGGCAATTGTGATTCTGCTATAAGGCCAAATGTTCAGAAGCAGCAATAGGATAAAAGATTACTCAGAAATCCAGCCTAGCCATGCTGGATAAAACTCCTGAAGTCATAATCTAAGGAATTATGTGATGACAGCTTTACTGACCAAAGGAGCAGATTGATGATTCTTGACAAGTCACTTTCTTGGATGTCTCGTTTCCTCTTAATTCTGTGAGAATTAAGAATCAGCATCTCAAAAGAGATATATAACTCTGATTTATTGTGAAAACTTCTTGAGGCTGTGCTGTAAAGCAGCAGGCTTATAGCAAAGCTCATTACTCCATTTCAAAGGAGACTGTTGTGAGCTAGAGTTTGAGCTCCTCCAGCAAAGCCTTGGAACTGTCATTGGATCGTATATCTGCTCCTGATAAGGCAACTGATAGCTGCCAGAACAAGTTGGCAGAAAGCTTCAGCTTTCAGCAGCTACAGGGGGTATCTGTTGGAACAGGCTTCGAGAGTGTTCTAAAGTGGGCAGTCTCCTCCAACTCCTCCATGTCTGTCCTCCTCAGCACCTCCTTCTGTCCTCTTAGGGCTGTTGCTCTTTTTCTCATGGTGCTGCCCTGGTGTTGCTAGTTAGGGCCCACACACTCTGAATTGCCTTCTTTCTCCCAAGAATCAGTGAGCTGATACTCCAAAGGCCAGTCTTCAGGAGGACTATGCTTGATGGTGTCCACTGCCCTGAGGCTGCATCAGCAAGACCCATCTGGCCCAGGGAAACTTTAGTGCCCACTCTACCATGGGGACTGTTCTCTAACAAGCCTTGGTTATCTTTTCTTCCCTCTCTCTTTTTAAAAAACTTTTATTGAGGTATAGTTAATTTACAATATTCTGTTAATTTCTGCTGCACTGTAAAGTGACTCAGTTATTTTATATATATATATATATATATATATATATATATTCTTTTTCATATTCTTTTCCATTATGGTTTAAAACAGGATATTGAGCATTGTTCCCTATGTTGTATAGTAGGGCCTTATTCCTCTCTTCTAACTTACACTTGTTCTCTTCTTCAATGTTTTTTTCTCTTTTTCTTACTTTCTGTTGGACATATATTGCTTCATAACAATAGTATGTGCATACTCAGTTGTGTCTGACTCTTTGTAACTCCATGGAGTATGGCCCACCAGGCTCCTCTGTCCATTGGGTTTTCCAGCAAGAATACTGAAGTGGGTAGCCATTTCCTTCTCCAGAGAGTCTTTCCAACCCAGGCATCAAACCTGCATCTCCTGCCTCAGTATTAGCCCACATTTAGCAGAATAAATTAACACACATTTATATCTCATTGTTTCTGTGAGTCAGGAGTACAGACAAGGCTTAGTTGGATTCTATGTGAGGCCATATTCAAGATATCAGTTCTCATATGGAGATTGAACTGGGGAAGGGTCCACTTATAGGCTGGTTCATTTTGTTGGCTGAATTCATTTTCTTGCAGCTATAATACTGAGGGCTTCAGCTTTTTGCTGTTTGTCAGCCAGGGGCTGCCCTAAGCAACTAGAGGTTGTCTACAGTTCTTCACCATGTAAGCCTTTCCAAAATAATTGCATGCTTCATTGCACTCTGCAAGAGAGTCTCCAGCAAGACAGGTCACCATTCATGCAGCTTAATCCTGTGTGCATGATTGCATATGTCTGTCACCATTGCTGTATTCTATAGGTTAGGAGTGAGTCATATGTCCTGTCCTCACTCAAGGGAAGGGAGCTGTTCAAGGACACCAGCAGCACTAGGACATGGGGACCACCCCCACAAGCCTGTCTGCCACAGTCTCCCCTATGGGAGACTCCCAAGTGTAAAACATCCCATCCTGAGGTCTCCAAGAGCCTCATCCTATGAGAGCATCAGCATCTGATTCTGAGTTCATAATCTCATCATGTAAATCACTTCCAGGTGTGGATGAGACTCTCTATGGGAAGTTCTTCTTGATCAGTTAATCTGTAAATCTAGAGAGTCAGCAGCCAGTTTAAACTCAAGTTACCTGTCCCCTCCTCATGTACCCAGCATTCAGTGGTGAGATCATCATTGATAACAGCTATAGACATTCTTGGGCTTCCCAGATGGCTCAGGGGTAAAGTATCTGCCTGCTAAGGCAGGAGATGTGAGTTCAATCCCTGGGTTTGAAGATCCCTTGGAGAAGGAAATGGCAACCCACTCCAGCATTTTTGCCTGGGAAATCCCACAGACAGAGGAGACTGGCAGACTAGAGTCCATGGATTTGCAAAGAGCTCGACATGACTTAGTGACTAAGTATCAACAATGACGACGATGACAGATATTCTATGAAGGAGAAAAAGCAAAGTACAGAATAGTCACTGGTCTCTAACAGTGAAACAGTTGGCAAAATGTTAGGAGTTTCCTGATTAGATTTCAAAGAATGGAAATAATTTCCCATGGCTATTGGCTCTACCCTCTGAATTCCTGGTTCAGCCATTTGAGTCATCTTCTCTTTTCCATGAGGGTTATATGTACTTGCATTTGAATGATTTTAGCAACTTGCTTCCTGCCAGTAGAATTTTATGGTTTTTATAAACTTTGTTTTTTTTAATTAAGAATTTTTTTAAACTGGCAAGATTTGTACTGATATAATTTTATCAATAATTTGTGGGTCTCATTTCTCCAAAGTAGACATATGGATGATCAGCAGTCACATGAAAAGATGTTTTACATTTCTGATTACTAGAGAAATGCAAGTCAAAACTATAAAGAGTGACCATCAGTAAAATGTCTACAAATAACAAATCCTGGAGAGAGTATGGACAAAGGGGAACACTTCTATGCTATTGGTAGGAATGTAAGTTGGTGCAGCCACAATGGAAAAGAGTATTGAGGTTCCTTAAAAAACTAAAAATAGAGTACTATTACCATATTATGGCAACCCCACTCCTAGGCATATATCCAAGCAAAACTGTAAATTTAAAAGATATATGCACCTCTGTGTTCATATCAGCAGTATTTGTGATAACCAAGACATGGAAACAACCTAGATATCCATCTACAGATGAATGGATAAAGAAGATGTGCTGTATCTATACAACTGGTTATTACTTAGTCATTAAAAAGAGTGTGTGTGAGTCACAACAAACTGTGGAAAATTCTTAAAGAGGTGGGAATACCAGAACACCTTACCTGCCTCCTGAGAAATCTGTATGCAGGTCAAGAAGCAACAGTTACAACTGGACGTGAAACAACAGATTGGTCCCAAATTGGGAAAGGTGTACGTCAAGGCTATGTATTGTCACCCTGCTTATTTAACTTCTATGCAGAGTACATCATGTGAAATGCCAGGCTGGATGAAGCACAAGCTGGAATCAATATTGCCACAAGAAATATCAATAACCTCAAATAGCAGATGATACCACTCTTATGGCAGAAAGTGAAGAGGAACTGAAGAGCCTTTTGATGAAAGTGAAAGAGGAGAGTGAAAAAGCTGGCTTAAAACTCAACATTCAAAAAACAAATCATGGCATCTGGTCCCATCACTTCATGGCAAATAGATGGGGAAACAATGGAAACAGTGACAGACTTTATTTTCTTGGGCTCCCAAAATACTGAAGATGGTGACTGCAGCCATGAAATTAAAAGATGCTTGCTGCTTGGAGGAAAAGCTATGACCAACCTAGACAGCATATTAAAAAGCAGAGACATTACTTTGCCAACAAAGGTCCATCTAGTCAAAGCTATGGTTTTTCCAATGGTCATGTATGGATGTGAGAGTTGGACTATAAAGAAATCTGAGTCCCAAAGAAATGATACTTTCAAACAGTGGTGTAGTAGAAGACTCTTGAGAGTCCCTTGGACTGCAAGGAGATCAAACCAGTCAATCCTAAAGGAAATCAGTCCTGAATATTCATTGGAAGAACTGATGCTGAAGCTGAAGCTCCAATACTTTGGCTACCTGATGCAAAGAACTGACTCATTTGAAAAGACCCTGATGCTGGGAAAGATTGAAGGTGGGAGGACAGAGTATGAGATGGTTGGATGGCATCACCAACTTGATGGACATGAATTTGAGCAGGTTCCGGGAGTTGGTGATGGACAGGGAAGCCTGAAGAGCTGCAGTCCATGGGGGTTGCAAAGAGTCAGACACTACTGAGTGACTGAACTGATTGAACTGAAAAAGAATGAAACGATGCCATTTTCAGCTACATGAATGGACCTAGAAATTATCATGCTAAGTGAAGTAAGACAGAGAAAGATAAATAGAATATGATAGCACTCATATGTGATGTAAAATATGACACAAATTAACTTACCTATGAAACAGAAGCAGACTTACAGTACAGGAGACAAGCTTGTGGTTGCCAAGGGGGAGTAAGTGTGGGAGAGGGATAGAATGGGAGCCAGGGGTTAGCAGACCCGAAGCATTGTACAGAGAATGGATTAACAATATGTTCCTACTGTATATCACAGGGAAATCTATTCCATGTCTTGTGATAAATCATAATGGAAAAGAATGTTAAAAAAATATGTGTATAACTGAAACACTTTGCTGTACACAGAAATTAACACAATGATAACTTAGTAAATATATATACTTACTATAGTAAATCAACTATAATTAAAAAAACTAAAAAAATTGATCAACAAGGGGAAAAAAAAGAGTCTGTGAGTCTCTTATGGATTTCCTTGGGGTTTACATCAGTAGACAAAAGACCCCATGTGCTTTTTAGATAAGCCCTTCACTACCTGTGTTTCTGCCATGAAGCCTGAAGGACAATGTTCTCTAGGATTTTAGGGACCTCTGGTGTGACTGAAATGATACCCTTGATCACCTGAAAGGCCTTTTGAATACTCTGACCATTTGATCTTTCCGAGGTTTAACAAAATTCTTATAGTCACACCCTTGGATTTTTGTTTTCTGTGATGTCTGGAGAATTTTAAAATCATCAAAAACTGGCTCCTTTTTGTTTAAAAATTCTTCTCCCAATTAATTTATCTCTCTCCTCTCACATTGTATTGTAAGTAGCAAGAACAAACCAGAACATACCTACATCTTTCCTCCTTAGCTATGGAACCAAGTTCATCATTTATAAGTTCCTTTTCTGAAATAACTGCAAGTGACAATTTCTGCAAGCTCTTGAAACTATATAACAATGATCACACTTCTTTCAGTACCAATAAGATGCTCTTCACTTCCTTCTGCGCCCTCACCAATACCATCCTCAATTGTCAAATTTCTACTAACAGTCTATTCCAGGCAATTTAGTTGTTCACTCATGCTCCTTAAAATTCTTTCCTCCTCTTCCTTCTGCCTTCATCCACAGTCATAATCACATTTTCATGTAGTTGTTATAGCAAGATAACCTGTCCAGGTACCAAATTTGTATTATCTATTGCTACTTAATAATATATGTGTGCCTGCATCCTAAGTCGTTTCTGTCCTGTCTGACTCTTTGTGACCCATAGACTGTAGCCCGCCCAGAATCCATGGGATTCTCTAGGCAAGAATGTTGGGGTGGGTTACCATGCCCTCTTCCAGGGGATTTTCCTGACCCAGGGATCGAACCCGCATCTCTTACATCTCCTGCATTGGCAGGAGGGTTCTTTATCACGAGCACCACCTGGGAAGCCTCTTAATTATATATGTATATATATATAGGCTTAGCTTTTTCCTATGCACAGTTTCAATGGACATGTCAGCCAGGTCTGGGTTCTCATTTGTGTGTGTGCTCAGCTGTTCGGTCATGTCTGATTCTTTGCAACCCCATGGATAGAGGAGCCTGGCAGGCTTTAACTGTCCATGGGATTCTCCAGGCAGGAGTACTGGAGTGGGTTGCCATTTCCTCCTCCAGGGGATCTTCCTGACCCAGGATCAAACCTGAGTCTCTTGAGCCTCCTGAATTGGCAGATGGATTCTTTAACAGAAACACCTCCTGGGAAGCCTGGGGTCTCATCTGGTAGACCAAATGGGGAAGGATCTGTTGCTAAATTCTATCAGGCTACTGGTAGAGTTTATTTCCTTATGCTTGTGAGCCTGAGGGCCTCAGCTTCTTCCTGGCTGTTAGATGCAGGCTGCTCTCAACTCCCTGCCATGGGATCTTCCTAAAATGATCACATGCTTCACGAAAACAACTTGTAGTGGATGTCTTTTTATTATTATTATTATTATTATTCCATTCCTCCATTATATGTTTTGTCCTAACCTCTCTTTCTCTTTCATTTTTACTTTCATGCTGTGGCATTTATGATTCCCAAAGTTAAACCAACTCAAGTTAGTATAAGAAAATGGGAAATCCTGCTGTGAATGGGAAGACCCAGCCAAGCTTCAGGAGCAGCAGGACCCAAGGAGACAAACCACACCACACAGTCTTTCAGTCCTTCCCGCATATCAGTCTCTGCCCTGCGGTGGGAGCCTTACCTCTTGTGAGCTTTGAGTTTAACATCTTCCAGGTTCCACAACCAGAAAGACATCTTGCTCTACTCTGATTTGGAAATATCTTGGAAGAGCAGTCTGATATATTCAGCCTTTGTGTAAAGCACACCTCTAAGAAAGGGGTAGTTAGACTGACAAGCTCTGGTCTGGCCCCACCTTGGTTTAGGCGCATGTGGCTATTGGGAATCCATCTAGGAACATGGTAGCCCTATGCATAGGGGCAGGGGTAGCAGTTTTAACCATAAAGGCTGATTAATGTCAGCCTTTAACCGTATGCTGAGGAGTAACATCCTCACATGTTCTTTTCTTTCTCTCTCTTCTTGCCCTTTCTGCTGTGGACTTTTATGTTTTCCTTCTTCAAATAGATTATTTTTATTTTCTTCCCTGTTCCTTTTTCTTGTGCAATAAATCAGATCTATACTACTAAGGACATCTTCACTAATTCTGTTCCTATAATTTCCCATTTAGCAGCCTGGAATAATAATAATTGTTATGCCTACTTTAGGAATTAATTTCCTTCTGTCCACAGGTCAGCCCAGGCCGATGACTCTTGCTGTAGCTGACCTAAAGAAACTTCCTACTCCTATGATGGGGTGTTGGCAGCCTGAAGCCTCCTGTGTCCTCCTTGTGTGTCTTCCTGGCAGGTATCTGCCTGGAACACAGGGCACAAGAAATCAATAAGTAACAGTCAAATGTTGAATAGTTTACAAAACCATCATTTAGTCTTTTATCTGTACTTGCTACAGTAATTATGGTTTTGTTGTTTTCATTAAAAACTCATCAGAACTCTAATTTAAAAGGTTATTATTGCTGTTATGAATTCGAGATGGGAGTTATTATTCTGAATACATTGACCCCTTAAAATTTAAGTGGAATCTTTTATCATGTACTTTCTATGTGTAAGAAAAGGGTTTCTTTTCTAATAACAGGTTAGAAAAATACATTTGAGGTAAGTAATTACTTTAAATCTATATATTTTAATTCAAAAAGTGTTTCATTTGAAATTTTGTTTCATTATTTTTATTTAGCCTTGAAGAAATATAAACTAATAAGCTGATGGAGCAAAATTAATAGTATTAGTAAATCATTTGCAACATTTCTGGTAAATGACCTAGAAACAAGAAATTAATAGAAACATCCTAATGTATAGCACAGGGAAGAATACATTAAACATCCTATAGTAAACCGTGATGGAAAAGAATATGAAAAAGAATATGTATGTGTGTCTGTGTGTGTGTGTGTGTGTGTGTGTGTGTGTGTGTGTGTGTGTATAAGAGTCCCAGGTAATGCTACTGGTAAAGAAACCGCCTGCCAATGCAGGAGGCATAAGAGAAGTGGGTTTGATTCCTAAGTCGGGAAGATCCCCTGGAGAATGCCACTCCAGTATTCTTGCTTGGAGAATCCCATGGACAGAGGAGTCTGGCAGGCTACAGTCCATAAGGTCATAAAGAGTTAGACACTACTCAAGTGACTTAACACACATGCAAACATATATGTACACACACACACACATATATGTGTGTCTGAATCACTTTTCTATGCACCAGAAACCACACCATTGCAGATCAGCTATATGTCAATTAAAAATGAAAATAATAGAAAGTGAAGATTATTACTAGAATGAACCTAGTTACTACATTGAAAGAGACACAGAAAGTTTCAGTGTCTGAGAAGGCTATAAAAGTGCTTATAAGGATTTGGATTACCAACTGACCCAAGAAAAACTGAAAACAGGAGATGGGAAGCAGTTTTTTGCTATATCTGCAATGCTTTGTTTTTTTTATTTTAGATACAAAATTTTAAAACATGCCAGCACTCTATTTGGGGGTGGGTTTAAAACATCTCATAGTTTTGAAAAAACTTTTTTAGGCCATATAGCATGTGGGATCTTAGTTCCCCAACCAAGGATCAAACCTACATCCCCTGCAGTGGAAGCTTAGAGTCTTAACCACTGGTGAATGCATGCTAAGTCACATTTGACTTTTTGCAACCCTATGGTCTGTAGCCCACCAGGTAACTCTGTCCCTGGCATTCTCCAGGAAAGAATACTGGAGTGGGCTGCCATTCCCTCCTCCAGCGGGTATTCTCAACCCAGGGATTGATACTGTCTCTCTTATGTCTTCTGCATTGGTAGGCAGGTTCTTTACCACTAGTGCCACCTGGGAAGACCCTTAACCACTGGACCACCAGGGAAATCAATTTAAAATAAGAAGAGATACACTGAATGCAAATTTAAGGAACTAAGTTTACTTCATGTGAATAGGCAGCTCACATTTGACTGTGTATATCATAACTGTGGAAGGCTCTTAAAGAGAGTGGAATACCAGACCATCTTACCTGTCTCCTGAGAAACCTGTATGTAGGTCAAGAATCAACAGTTAGAACTATGTATAGGACAAATGACTGGTTCAGGATTGGGAAAGGAGTACCACAGGGCTTTCTGTGGTCACCCTGTTTATTTAACTTATATGCTGAACATATAATGAGAAATGTTGGGCTGGATGAGTTATAAGCTGGAATCAAGATAGGTGGGACAGACATCAGGAACCTCAGATATGCAGATGATACCACTCTATTGGCAGAAATTAAAGAGGAACTAAACAACCTTTTGATGAGGGTGAAGGGGCGAGAGTGAAAAAGCTGGCTTAAAACTAAATATTAAAAAACAAACAAACAAAGATCATGGCATCTGGCCCCATTACTTCAGGGCAAATAGAAGGGGAAAAGGTGGAACCAGTGACAAATTTCCTCTTCTTAGGTTTACAGTCAATGCAAAGAGTCCGACATGGCTGAAATAATTTAGCATGCATGCACATTTCAAGTCAAGGATATTTAATTACTCTAACAGGATTCTTGTCCATTTCTGCCTACTGGAGTCTTTTAGTGACATTTCTTTTGTGGATAATGAGTTGATGACTCAGACTCAGAACAAAGGGCTCCAAATCTCACATCCTAGGAGGAAGTTCAGAAAGGGGAAGTTCTCAGAAGCTCCCCAAACCAGTTTGTCTTCAAGGTCTGGCTTGTGTGTCACAGCCGAAATCACCAGCTCCAGACTCTACTTTCAGACTTGGTGGTTGACCACTTAAGGTGCCCTCACAGAGCACTGCTAAAGCATTATGAGGCCACAAAGACTTAGAGGTGTACTCACCACAAAGAGCTGATGGTTGTCTTCTCTGTAGGACTGCTGTACTTTGAGAACAAACACCCATAAACAATTGTGCTTAGAGTGAACTGCAGCCATTTTCCATGTGCAATCAGGAATTGACATCCCTAAACCTCAAGCTCATTATAGTTCTGTAATAAAGGCATGTTGAAATAAATGCAGAAAAAGTTATTATATTCAAAGGGTTCCCAACTCAAAACAGAAATGAAAGGATACAGGATGCTTAGCCAACAGAACATGTTGCATGTGTGTTGGAGCCTTAACTCCTGGTACAAGAGAGAAAAAAAAAAAATAGATGATGTAAAAGGGTGAGGTCATGGAAACATAAGAGAGGAGAGGCAACAGTTAGCTACCAGCAGCAGGTCAAAAGGGCCATTGGCATAATTTCTGGCCATGACTTGATAGAAACCCCTAGGTAGCAGCTTGTGGGAGAATCACTTATCTGTTGGGGAAGAGAGATAGAAGGACAGCTGAAAGTAAAATCATCACAGATCTGTATCAGGTAGCTACTGTCCTCATGCCCCTCCCTGTGGGATTTCTTTATATAATGTCCCTCCATCTCTGTTACAATTCTATCCAAATTTGATGGCCCCACTCTTTCAGACAACTGTCTTACACATTCTTCTTTCTTTTTTTTTTTTTTAAGTATTTTGTTTTTATTTATTTGACTGTGCGCGGTCTTAGTTGTGGCATGTGGGATCTTTGATTTTCACTGTGGTATGTAGGATTTTTAGTTGCACCATGCAGGATCTAGTTCCCTAACCAGGGATCGAACCCAGGCCATCTGCATTGGGAGCATGAAATTGTAGCTACTGGACCACTAGGGAAGTCCCTGTCTTACACATTGTTTTCTTTTCCTACACTTTAGTATTTTGTTTTTACTTCTCACATTTTTTCCCTCTTTTACCACATTTAGCTATCTCTTATATGGATCATGTAAATTCTCTCATTTAAACTTTAAGCTCTGTTGAAGCAAGGAAGATACTTATTTATTTCTCTAGTTCTAGTTTCTAATCACTTTCTTTGCAAGGTTAACAAAAGCCAAGTAAATTGAATTGTTACATATATTCGTGGGGGTGGGATAAACAAAGCAGGAGGTAGATATTTAAATATGTAATAGAAGGAATATAGCAATCTCAAGTCATGTTCATCAGAAATATAACTTTAATTTCTTACCTAATGAGTTGTCACTGAAGTGGTATAACTAGAGACCCTGAATGATCAAGATCTGCTTTATGAAAAAGATGTCTCGCAGACGGAGAAAGCAGCGTCAGCCCCTCCCGGCAGCGCCAGCACGTCCCCGCGGCGCAAGCCCGTCCCCGCAGCGCCAGCCCCTCCCCGAAGAGCGACGGAACTAGCTACCTGAATAAGAGTCCACCTCCGCCCGCCTGTGTCAGGGCGGAAATGAGGCTCTGAAGAGACCGGTAAACAGAAGCCAAATAAACAAAGGGAACCGCTTCAGAAGGGACTGGTGCAACAGATTAAAATCCCTCTAGGAAACATTGACTACACCGGAAGGGGCCTGTAGATATCGAGAAGCGTAAGCTGGAACGAGGAGCTATCTGAAACTGAGCCGAACCCACACTGACCGCAACAGCTCCAGAGAAACTCCTAGATATAATTATACTTTTTTCTCTTTTTTAAAATTTTTTCTCTTTTATTTTCCTTTAAAACCCCCTATTACTCCCCCATTACTCCTTAACTTTCATTTCCATAGATTTTTACGATTTTTTTAATTAGGGGAAAAAAATTTTTTTTCTTTCTTTTTTTTTTTCTTTTTCTTTCCTTTTTCTCTTCTATTTTCTATTTTTCTTTTTCTCTTATTTCTTTTAAAGTCCTCTAGTACTCCTCTACTACTCCTTAATTTTCATTTTCAATACACTATAACCTTACAAAAAAAAAAAAAAAGAAGAGAAGCCCTATTTTTAAACTGAAGATTATTCTCTCCCAATCTTGACTCTCTGTTTTCTACCTCAGGACACCTCTATTTCCTCCTTTCCCCTTCTCTTCCCAATCCAATTCTGTGAATCTTTGTAGGTGACTGGGCTATGGAGAACACTCTGGGAACAGACAGCTGTGTAGATCTGTCTCTCTCCTCTTGAGTCCTCCTTTTTCTCCTCCTGCTCATCTCTATCTCCCTCCTCCCTCTCCTCTTCTTCATGTAATTCTGTGAACCTCTCTGGGTCTCCCTAATGGGGGAGAATCTTTTTGCCATTAACCTAGAAGTTTTCTTATCAGTGCTGTATAGTTGGAGAAGTCCTGAGACTACAGGAAGAATAAAACTGAAATCCAGAGGCAGGAGACTTAAGCCCAAAACCTGAGAACACCAGAAAACTCCTGACTACATGGAACTTTAAATAATAAGTGACTGTCCAAAAGCCTTCATACCTACACTGAAACCAACCACCACCCAAGAGCCAATAAGTTTTAGAGCAAGACATACCACGCAAATTCTCCAGCAACGCAGGAACATAGCCCTGAACATCAACATACAGGCTGCCCAAGGTCACACCTAACACATAGACCCATCTCAAAACTTATTACTGGGAACTCCATTGCTCTCCAAAGAGAAGAAATCAAGTTCCACGCACCAGAACACTGACGCAAGCTTCCCTAACCAGGAAACCTTGACAAGCCAATCGTCTAACCCCACCCACTGGGTAAATCCTCCACAATAAAAAGGAACCACAGACCTCCAGAATACAGAAAGCCCACTCCAGACACAGCAATCTAAACAAGATGAAAAGGCAAAGAAATACCCAACAGGTAAAGGAACATGAAAAATGCCCACCAAGTCAAACAAAAGAGGAGGAGATAGGGAATCTACCTGAAAAAGAATTTAGAATAATGATAATAAAAATGATCCAAAATCTTGAAAACAAAATGGAGTTACAGATAAATAGCCTGGAGACAAAGATTGAAAAGATACAAGAAATGTTGAATAAAGACCTAGAAGAAATAAAAAAGAGTCAATTAAAAATGAATAATGCAATGAATGAGATCAAAAACACTTTGGAGGGAACCAAGAGTAGAATAACGGAGGCAGAAGATAGGATAAGTGAGGTAGAAGATAAAATGGTGGAAATAAATGAAGCAGAGAGGAAAAAAGAAAAAAAGGATCAAAAGAAATGAGGACAACCTCAGGGACCTCTGGGACAATGTGAAATGCCCCAACGTTCGAATCATAGGAGTTCCAGAAGAAGAAGACAAAAAGAAAGGCCATGAGAAAATACTTGAGGAGATAATAGCTGAAAACTTCCCTAAAATGGGGAAGGAAATAGCCACCCAAGTCCAAGAAACCCAGAGAGTCCCAAACAGGATAAACCCAAGACGAAACACCCCAAGACACATATTAATCAAATTAACAAAGATCAAACACAAAGAACAAATCTTAAAAGCAGCAAGGGAGAAACAACAAATAACACACAAAGGCATTCCCATAAGGATAACAGCTGACCTATCAATAGAAACCCTCCAGGCCAGAAGGGAATGGCAGGACGTACTGAAAGTAATGAAAGAGAATAATCTACAACCTAGATTACTGTATCCAGCAAGGATCTCATTCAGATATGAAGGAGAATTCAAAAGCTTTACAGATAAGCAAAAGCTGAGAGAATTCAGCACCACCAAACCAGCTCTTCAACAAATGCTAAAGGATCTTCTTTAGACAGGAAATGCAGAAAGGCTGTATAAACGTGAACCCAAACCAACAAAGTAAATGGCAACGGGACCACACCTATCAATAATCACCTTAAATGTAAATGGGTTGAATGCCCGAACCAAAAGACAAAGATTGGCTGAATGGATACAAAAACAAGACCCCTATATATGCTGTCTACAAGAGACCCACCTCAAAACAAGAGACACATACAGACTGAAAGTGAAGGGCTGGAAAAAAAATATTTCATGCAAACGGAGACCAAAAGAAAGCAGGAGTCGCAATACTCATATCAGATAAAATAGACTTTCAAATAAAGGATGTGAAAAGAGACAAAGAAGGACACTACATAATGATCAAAGGATCAATCCAAGAAGAAGATATAACAATTATAAATATATATGCACCCAACATAGGAGCACCGCAATATGTACGGCAAACACTAATGAGTATGAAAGAGGAAATTAATAGTAATACAATAATAGTGGGAGACTTTAGTACCCCACTCAGAACTATGGATAGATCAACTAAACAGAAAATAAACAAGGAAACACAAGCCTTAAATGACACAATGGACCAGCTAGACCTAATTGATATCTATAGGACATTTCACCCCAAAACAATCAACTTCACCTTTTTTCTCAAGTGCACATGGAACCTTCTCCAGAATAGATCACATCCTGGGCCATAAATCTGGTCTTGGAAAATTCAAAAAAATTGAAATCATTCCAGTGATCTTTTCTGACCACAGTGCAGTAAGATTAGATCTCAATTACAGGAAAAAAATTGTTAAAACTTCAAACATATGGAAGCTAAATAACACGCTTCTGAATAACCAACAAATCATAGAAGAAATCAAAAAAGAAATCAAAATATGTATAGAAATGAATGAAAATGAAAACACAACAACCCAAAACCTATGGGACACTGTAAAAGCAGTGCTAAGGGGAAGGTTCATAGCATTACAGGCTTACATCAAGAAACAAGAAAAAAAGTCAAATAAATAACCTAACTCTACACCTAAAGCAATTAGAGGAGGAAGAAATGAAGAACTCCAGAGTTAGCAGAAGGAAAGAAATCTTAAAAATCAGGGCAGAAATAAATGCAAAAGAAACTAAAGAGACCATAGCAAAAATCAACAAAGCTAAAAACTGGCTTTTTGAAAAAATAAACAAAATTGACAAACCATTAGCAAGACTCATTAAGAAACAAAGGGAGAAGAACCAAATTAACAAAATTAGAAATGAAAATGGAGAGATCACAACAGACAACACTGAAATACAAAGGATCATAAGAGACTACTACCAGCAGCTCTATGCCAATAAAATGGACAACTTGGATGAAATGGACAAATTCTTAGAAAAGTATAACTTTCCAAAACTGAACCAGGAAGAAATAGAAGATCTTAACAGACCCATCACAAGCAAGGAAATCGAAACTGTAATCAAAAATCTTCCAGCAAACAAAAGCCCAGGACCAGATGGCTTCACAGATGAATTCTACCAAAAAATTTAGAGAAGAGCTAACACCTATCTTACTCAAACTCTTCCAGAAAATTGCAGATGAAGGTAAGCTTTCAAACTCATTCTATGAGTCCACCATCACCCTACTTCCAAAACCAGACAAAGATGCCACAAAAAAAGAAAACTACAGGCCAATATCACTGATGAACATAGATGCAAAAATCATTAACAAAATTCTAGCAAACAGAATCCAACAACATATTAAAAAAATCATACACCATGACCAAGTGGGCTTTATCCCAGGAATCCAAGGATTCTTTAATATCCGCAAATCAATCAATGCAATACACCACATTAACAATTTGAAAGATAAAAACCATATGATTATCTCAATAGATGCAGAGAAAGCCTTTGACAAAATTCAACACTCATTTATGATTAAAACTCTCCAAAAAGCAGGAATAGAAGGAACATACCTCAACATAATAAAAGCTATATATGACAAACCCACAGCAAGCATCACCCTCAATGGTGAAAAACTGAAAGCATTTCCCCTGAAATCAGGAACAAGACAAGGATGCCCACTCTCGCCACTACTATTCAACATAGTGTTGGAAGTTTTGGCCACAGCAATCAGAGCAGAAAAAGAAGTAAAAGGAATCCAGATAGGAAAAGAAGAAGTGAAACTCTCACTGTTTGCAGATGACATGATCCTCTACATAGAAAACCCTAAAGACTCTACCAGAAAATTACTAGAGCTAATCAATGAATATAGTAAAGTTGCAGGATATAAAATTAACACACAGAAATCCCTTGCATTCCTATATACTAACAATGAAAAAACAGAAAGAGGAATAAGGAAACAATACCATTCACCATTGCAACAAAAAGAATAAAATACTTAGGAGTATATCTACCTAAAGAAACAAAAGACCTATACATAGAAAACTATAAAACACTGATGAAAGAAATCAAAGAGGACACAAACAGATGGAGAAACATACCGTGTTCATGGATTGGAAGAATCAATATTGTCAAAATGGCTATTCTACCCAAAGCAATCTATAGATTCAATGCAATCCCTATCAAGCTACCAACGGTATTTTTCACAGAACTAGACCAAATAATTTCACAATTTGTATGGAAATACAAAAAACCTCGAATAGCCAAAGTAATCTTGAGAAAGAAGAATGGAACTGGAGGAATCAACCTGCCTGACTTCAGACTCTACTACAAAGCCACAGTCATCAAGACAGTATGGTACTGGCACAAAGACAGAAATATAGATCAATGGAACAGAATAGAAAGCCCAGAGATAAATCCACGAACCTATGGACACCTTCTCTTTGACAAGGGAGGCAAGGATATACAATGGAAAGAAGACAACCTCTTTAACAAGTGGTGCTGGGAAAACTGGTCAACCACTTGTAAAAGAATGAAACTAGAACACTTTCTAACACCATACACAAAAATAAACTAAAAATGGATTAAAGATCTAAATGTAAGACCAGAAACTATAAAACTCCTAGAGGAGAACATAGGCAAAACACTCTCTGACATAAATCACAGCAAGATCCTCTATGACCCACCTCCCAGAATACTGGAAATAAAAGCAAAACTAAACAAATGGGACCTAATGAAACTTAAAAGCTTTTGCACTACAAAGGAAACTATAAGTAAGGTGAAAAGACAGCCCTCAGATTGGGAGAAAATAATAGCAAATGAAGAAACAGACAAAGGATTAATCTCAAAAATATACAAGCAACTCCTGCAGCTCAATTCCAGAAAAATAAATGACCCAATCAAAAAATGGGCCAAAGAACTAAACAGACCTTTCTCCAAAGAAGACATACAGATGGCTAACAAACACATGAAAAGATGCTCAACATCACTCATTATTAGAGAAATGCAAATCAAAACCACAATGAGGTACCATTACACACCAGTCAGGATGGCTGCTATCCAAAAGTCTACAAGCAATAAATGCTGGAGAGGGTGTGGAGAAAAGGGAACCCTCTTACACTGTTGGTGGGAATGCAAACTAGTACAGCCACTATGGAAAACAGTGTGGAGATTTCTTAAAAAACTGGAAATAGAACTGCCATATGACCCAGCAATCCCACTTCTGGGCATACACACTGAGGAAACCAGATCTGAAAGAGACACGTGCACCCCAATGTTCATCGCAGCACTGTTTCTAATAGCCAGGACATGGAAGCAACCTAGATGCCCATCAGCAGATGAATGGATAAGGAAGCTGTGGTACATATACACCATGGAATATTACTCAGCCATTAAAAAGAATTCATTTGAACTAGTTCTAATGAGATGGATGAAACTGGAGCCCCTTATACAGAGTGAAGTAAGCCAGAAAGATAAAGAACATTACAGCATACTGACACATGTATATGGAATTTAGAAAGATGGTAACGATAACCCTATATGCAAAACAGAAAAAGAGACACAGAAATACCGAACAGACTTTTGAACTTTGTGGGAGAATGTGAGGGTGGGATATTTCAAAAGAACAGCATGTATACTATCTATGGTGAAAGAGATCACCAGCCCAGGTGGGATGCATGAGACAAGTGCTCGGGCCTGGTGCACTGGGAAGACCCAGAGGAATCGGGTGGAGAGGGAGGTGGGAGGGGAATCGGGATGGGGAATACGTGTAAATCTATGGCTGATTCATGTCAATGTATTCAAAACCCACTGAAATGTTGTGAAGTAATTAGCCTCCAACTTATAAAAAAAAAAAAAGAAAAAGATGTCTCTGACAAAACTGGAACACAATACAGCAGGGCCCTGCAAGACACAGCTTCAAAAGACAGAAAGATAAATTAGGGAAACAATAACATTTATTATCATATCAAAAAGAATAAAATATCTAGGAATAAACCTCGCTCCAGGGGCAAAAACCTGTACTCTGAAAACTGATGAAAAAGTTGAAGAAGACACAGATGGAAAGATATACTGTGTTCCTGGATTGAAAGAATCAATACTGTTAAAATGACTCTACTACCCAAGGCAATCTACAGATTCAACCCAACCTCTATCAAATTACCAATGGCATTTTTCAGAACTAGAACAAAACGTTATGAAAAAAGAAAGATAGCATATTATTCACTTATGGAGAATAGTAGTTCATGTTCTTTTGATGTAAGTAACAGAAACTAAGGTTGTCAATAATTCTTTTTTAAAGGACATTAAAATAGCTTGTCATCCAGAGGTTGCTATGAACACTGAGTTTAGGGAGTTGGGAAGCAAGGTGCTTGCCTCTCTGCACCTTGAGAAATTTCACTGACATTCAATCCACTGAGCTGCTGCTTCACTGCTTTCAGGGGACAAATCCTGGGAAAGACGATGGGAGCTGACCAGCTTGGATTTGATATTCTCCTTTTCTGAGGTAGTGAAGAATCTACCTGCAATGTAGGAGGTGGTGGTGGTGTTTAATTGCTAAGTTGTGTCCAACTCTTGCAACCCCATGGACTGTAGCCTGCCAGGCTCCTCTGTCCATGGAATTCTCCAGGCAAGAATACTGGAGTGGGTTGCCGTTTCCTTCTCCAGGGTATCTTCCTGGCCCAGGTATTGAACCCAGGTCTCCTGAACTGCAGGCAGATTCCTTACCGACTGAGCTACAAGGGAAGCCCACAATATGGGAGACTT
Source organism: Dama dama (assembly GCF_033118175.1). Taxonomy (NCBI): domain Eukaryota; kingdom Metazoa; phylum Chordata; class Mammalia; order Artiodactyla; family Cervidae; genus Dama; species Dama dama. The sequence continues at coordinate 2,581,964 of NW_026870878.1, read as the reverse complement.
CAGTTCAGCCCCTGGGTTGGAGAAGGAAACAGATATCCACTTCAGTATTCTTGCCTGGAGAACTCCATGGACAGTTGGAGCCTGGTGGGCTACAGACCATGGGGTTGCAAAGAGTTGGACACAAAAAAGTGACTTTCACTTCACTTCACTTTTTTCAGATAACAGCAGGATAAGAAGGTATCACTAAGGGAATTGTAATCCGTGCTACCTCTCCCAGGTAGGGTCTACCACAAGTAACTCTGGACCTACTTTTCCAATATAAGAGAAAAGGAATAAACTAGACTTTTTTCATGAGCTTCCTTAACATTTCCTCCACACATTTCATTGAAACTACTCTCTTCCCTACTTTTCTGAAGTAAATAAAAGTAGGGGGCAAGCAAGGATTAACCCACTTCCATCAGGGAACTCCTTACACATCACCCAGCCTTGCCGCCACCATTCCCCTCACTGTAGTCCTGGCGGCAAAATGGACCTACTCCTTTTATTCTTGGCAATTTTCTTTAGATTAGCCATGGAAATTATTTTTACAAGGCTTAGACTCTTTGTAGTCAAAATCCTCCTTGACAGCTCTGAGTGAAAAAAAAAAAAAAAAATACTTAGTAGCTTTAAGATGAGATGAATCAAATCTATATTTCTCTTATAAACTTAGAATGTTGTCTTTTGAACTGTCACTATCCCTACCTTAAAAAGTGGTGACTCTGTTCCATTATGGCTTCCATAGTGGAAAAGAATATGTTTAAAAATGTAAAAATAATAATGGTTACCTTGTAGAAAATTTTTTATACTTTTTTCATCAATAATTTATTTTTAGATATACCTATGAGAAATAGTTTTAGGTAAGTTGATTAAATCTTGTTTTAAACATACACTATGTGACATTAGGAAGTCCCCTGAGCACTCCTTATCATCATTTACTGACAATAATAGATAAGTAAATGAAGTCAGAGTTTAATTGCATTTAAACAATTCTGGCCATTATTTTGCATTTAAAAAAGCTAATTATATAACTGTGATGGTTAATTTTATGTGTCAACTTGACTGGGCACCGATTCAATCTTATTCTGGGTTAGTTTGTGAGAGTGTTTTCAGATGACATTAGCATTTAAATCAGTGTGCTCAGCAAAGCAGACAGCCCTCCCTAGCATAAGTGGGCATCATTTAATCCACTGAGGTCTTGAATAGAACAGAAAGATAGAAGAAGGTTGAATTCTCTCTCTGCCTGCCTGCTGAGTTGGGGCATCAATCTCCCATTTTCAGATTGAAGCATACCATTGGTTCACAGGTGTTTGGACTCAGAATAGAATTACACCACTAGCTCTCCTAGATCTCCAGCTTGCAGACTGCAGACTGTGGGGATTCTCAGAATCCGTAATCAGATGAGCCAGTTCCTCCTAATAAATATCCATGTGTGTGCTGTGTGCTTAGACACTGGGTTGTGACTCTGCCACCCTGTGTACAGTAGCCCACCACACTCCTCTGTTCATGGCAGTTTTCAGGCAATTCCTTTACCTTTTCCAGGGGATCTTCCTGACCCAGGGATCAAACCTGTGTCTCCAGATTGGCAGGCAGCTTCTTTACCACTGAGCCACCTGGGAAGCCCTATATACATGTATATCTGGATATTTATTGAGCTTCTGGATGGCTCAGCAGGTAAAGAATCCACCTGCAGTGCAGGAGATGAAAGTTTAATCCCTGGGTCAGGAAGAGTCCCTGGAGGAGGAAATGGCAACCCACTCCAGTATTCCGGCCTGGGAAATCCCATAGGCAGATGAGACTGGCGAGCTACAGTCCATGCGGTCACAAGAGTTGGATGTGACTGAGTGACTAAACAACAACATATATGCATATGTGTGTGTGTGTGTGTGTGTGTGTGTGTGTGTGTGTGTATTCTGTTTCTCTGGAGAACTCTGACTAGTACAATTTATAAAACTATGCATGACCTGGCTTCTTAGTCTAACTAGATGGTGAAAGGAATGGGGAATGTTGACTGGAGAGCAAAGAAGGTCTCCATTACATTAAGTGTGACTGTTAATTGTTCCTGTTCTGAGCAACCACATGGGCACTGTGGAGTTGCATGTGACCTCCTAAGTGAGTCTCACTTTAAATGGCAGTGATTCAGAACCTTTCTGGACCATATTAGTCACCTGATAATGTCTCCCTCACCTCTCTCCCTGCCACCACTTTTAAAAAATGTCCCCTTTCTCTCCAGTGGAAAGAAATCTTTTCAACAGTGACTATTTCTCCTCTAGATATGTGAGTCTTTCCATTTGTCTTTCAGATTCATACCTGTCTAAGTTTTTACAGAGTCCAGCAGACGTACAGCCAGATCTGGAGTCCATTAACAATGTCATTTTGACCTTTCACAAGGCCCCTGCCACAGACAAACTTCAGGAAGGACCTGACCTTAGGAAGAAACCAGCTGCCAGAAGTCAGCCATGTGCACTGCCTTCAGGCAAAGAGCTCACAAGTTTTCAATGTCAGCTTTTATCTAAAACATTTCATTGGTGAACATTCTATGTAAAAGGCAGTAGATGCCCAGGCTTCTCAGAGCAGGCTCCCAGATGTGTAGTTTCCTTTTTCACATAGAAACACTATGTGTATATTGATATAAAATGCCCCTTTGGGCACTAAACATGTAATTTGATTTGACTATGTTATTTTAAAATTGTTACTATGTATTTTATTTAAGTTAATCTTTTAGAAGTTTGCTTTTATTGATATATTAAAAATATTACTTTGATTTGGGATCAATATTTATGACTTCTTAAGTATCACAAAAAACTAAAAGCAGTTTTCAGACTACATTAATGCCTGAGTTGGGATTTTAGAGTCATACAGAACAGGCTTTGAAAATAAAAACTGGTCATAAACTGTGGATTTGGGCAATTTAGCTTCTGAAAACTCTGATTTCATCATCCATAAAATGGGCGTAATTTTGTGGGGATTAAAAAAGAAAACCTGTTAAATAGCTGTGTTCAGTGTTTGGTATATAGCAAGCGTTCAATGCTTCTTTTTAGCATTATATTGTTATAATTAGTAGTATTACTATTATCTGTTTCCTTCATTGTTCACATTTTAATACTATTGAAAAATGAGCAGTTTTTCTTTTTTAATATCTTTTAAAAAATGGAAGTGTAGTTAATTTACAATGTTATGCTAGTTTTAAGTATACAGCAAAGTGATTCAGATATATATATATATATATAATATGTAATATATTATATATATATGTAATATATTATATATATATGTAATATTTTTCAGAGTCTTTTCCATTATAGGTTATTACAAGTTGTTGACTATAGTTCTCCATGCTGTATGGTAGGTCTTTGTTGTCTAGGGCAGTGGTCCCCAACCTTTTTGGCATTGGGGACCAATTTTGTGGAAGACAATTTTTCTACAGACTGAGGGTGGAAGGGATGGTTTCAGGATGATTCACAATGACATTTATTGCACATTTTATTTCTAACCTAATGTTGCCAGTGATCTAACAGGAGGTATGTATGGATCTGTGGTCCAAAAGTTGGAGACCCTGGGTCTAGGGCAGCTTTTCTTATCAAGCAGTTGGTTTAAATTACTTCTATCCAGTTTTGCTCATATTAATATATACAAAATCACTGCAGACAGTGACTACAGCCATGAAATTAAAAGATGCTTTCTCCTTGGAAGAAAAGCTATGACAAACCTATACAGCATATTAAAATGCAGAGAAATCCCTTATTGACAAAAGTCCATATAGTCAAAGCTATGGTCTTTCCAGTAGTCATATATGAATGTGAGAGTTGTACCATAAAGAAGGCTAGGTGATGAAGAATTGATGCTTTCAAATTGTGGTGCTGGAGCAGACTCTTAAGAATCCCTTGGAGAGCAAGGAGATCAAACCAGTCAATTTTGAAGGATATCCACCCCAAATATTCACTGGAAGGACTGATGCTGAAAGCCCAATACTTTGGTCATGTGATGTAAAGAACCGATTCACTGGGAAACACCCTGATGCTGGAAAAGATAGAAAGCAGGAGGAAAAAGGCACAACAGAGGATGAGATGGTTGGATGACATCACTGACTCAGTGGACATGAGTTTGAGCAAACTCTGAGAGATAGTGAAGGACAGCGAAGCCTAGCTTGCTGCAGTTCATGGGGTCACAGAGAGTCGGACATGACTTGGTGACTGAATAACAATATATACAAAATGTCATAGCATAAATACATACACCATGTGATGAAACTAATTGTTAGGTAGTTAGAATAGGAAAAAGGAGTCCAAAATGGCGGTGGCTAAAAGACAAAGAAGGGAAAAGCCCACTAAAATAGAATAAAGGGAGGTCTGAGGACCAGAGTGAGGACCTCAGGTAAAACAAACAGCGCTCCTGGCTAGCCCAATTTACATAGGGCAGGCCCAGGGGGAGGAGAAAAAAAACACATAAAAAGAGGAGACAAAATTGGACCTGGGGGCCTCTCTTCAAGTCTTTTGGGTCCGCATGCCCTCGTGCCTCAAGGATGTATTTTCCTTTACTTTCTAAATAAAACTGAGCTGTAACACGGAGCTGTAACACTGGTCCATCAGAGAGCTGTATCGCTGGTATGCCAGTCACTTCAAATTTCTGTTGTGATGAGACAGAACCAGGAAAGTACAAACTCCCCTGACCCTAGTGTAATGAAAATGGTTGACCTTGCCTTATTTTCTTCAAATCTTTTAGTCTTCAGAAAGCAAATTAAAAAGAATTTGCAGACAAAAAAGTCAAAGCAAACATAAGATTGTGTTTGGTACAATCTGATCAATAAACACACATCAAAGAACTTGATGAAGTTCATTATTTGGAGATGATATAATGTCTCTGTTATAGTCTCTGAATAGAAGTCCCATGTCTTCTAACAGCATCTATAAACAGTAGTAGGGTAGTTTGCTAATTTGTAAATAGGACAAAATTTTGGATCCTTCAGACACCCTGCACCGTTTCTGGTCAGATGCAGGCCAGTTGGTAAACTCAACAGTAATGAACATGAACCATCCTTTGAGGTAAGGAGAGTATGGTCTTCAAGCGCAAGAGAGAAAGTAAGGGATAGTGGGTGAGACATCAGTGAATTTCTGTTGAAGAAGAGAATTTCATGGGGTTTCAAGCAGAGTGGGAAAACTGGGGAGGGAGAAGAAGGTAGGGTAGCTTACTAGAGCTGAATGGATGGGACATTATCTAGTCATTCAGTTTTTATCATAAGTAGATAACAGGCATATCCTGCAGGTTATAGGTTATTTTAAGTTTTTAATAGTTATTAGGGGTATAAGCCAAGTTTTATAAATATCAATAGGAGATATCAAATAATATTTTCAGTATTCAGTATGGTGCTAATTTAAGAATGAATAACTGTTTCTTCTACTTGTTCAATCATTCCTGATACGTGTCCTTATCTCTGACTATCTTGTGGTGTGGTGGACGAGCCACTGGCTAAACTGGACCTTTTTCTCAGGTTGATGCCCAGTAAGCCATGTGATCACAAGCAAGTTACTCCTTTTCTCTGATTACAAATGGAAGGGTGGAAATGGAATCCAGTGTTGTCTGTAGGCTGAACCACATGAAATCACTGATAGCCAACCAACTTGACTTACACAGTGATAATTTAAAATCATTCAACTTAATAAATGATGCCCAATTCCCTAATGCATCTTAAATTTCATTATCAGTAAATGCATATAAATTTTCATTTTAAAAATATAGCACATTAAGACCATTGCCTCATGCTAATATTCCATGAGAAGACAAAACTAGCACACAAAAAAAGTTATTTATAATATCCTTTGACTGTGTGGATAACAATAAACTGTGGAGAATCCTGAAAGAGATGGGAATACCAAACCACCTGATCTGCCTCTTGAGAAATCTGTAAGCAGGTCAGGAAGCAACAGTTAAAACTGGACATGGAATAACAGACTGCTTTCAAATAGGGAAAGGAGTATGTCAAGGCTGTATATTGTCACCCTGCTTATTTAATTTATATTTCAGAGTACATCATGAGAAACGTTGGGCTGGAAGAAGCACAAGCTGGAATCAAGATTGCCAGGAGAAATATCAATAAACTCAGATATGCAGATGACACCACCCTTATGGCAGAAAGTGAAGAAGAACTAAAGAACCTCTTGATAAAAGTGAAAGAGGAGAATGAAAAAGTTGCCTTAAAGCTCAACATTCAGAAAACTAAGATCATGGAATCTGGTCCCATCACTTCATGGCAAATAGATGGGGAAACAGTGGAAACAGTGGCTGACTTTATTTTTCTGGGCTCCAAAATCACTGCAGATGGTGACTGCAGCCATGAAATTAAAAGACACTTACTCCTTGGAAGGAAAGTTATGACCAACCTAGACAACATATTAAAAAGCAGAGACATTACTTTGTCAACAAAGGTCCGTCTAGTCAAGGCTATGTTTTTTCCAGTAGTATGCATGAATGTGAGAGTTGGGCTATAAAGAAAGCTGAGCATCAAAGAATTGATGCTTTTGAACTGTGATGTTGGAGAAGACTCTTGAGAATCCCTTGGACTGCAAGGAGATCCAACCAGTTCATCCTAAAGGAGATCAATCCTGATTGTCCATTGGAAGGACTGATGCTGAAGCTGAAACTCAAATACTTTGGCCACCTGATGCAAAGAGCTGACTCATTTGAAAAGACCCTGATACTGGGAAAGACTGAGGGCAGGAAGAGAAGGGGACGACAGAGGATGAGATGGTTGGATGGCATCACTGACTCAATGGACATGAGTTGGGGTAAACTCCGGGAGTTGGTGATGGACAGGGAGGCCTGGGGTGTTGCGGTTCATGGGTCGCAAAGAGTCAGACACGACTGAGCGACTGAACAGAACTTGAACTGAACTGAAGGAGGGAAACCCAAAAGAAGCTGCAGAGTGGGTTAAGGCCTCTTTAATAAATCCTTGGAACATTAATACACAGATACAAGGAAAACTTTGGATACTACGGAAGAGATAAATTTGAACAAAAATTTAAGGGCCAGGGCAGTTGCCCAGAAGTAGGTGTTTTTTTGGCTTGAAAGGAGAAAAACTGACAGTGAAAATGTCAGAACAAAATCCCAGTGCTGTGTCTATAAAATAGAAAGAGAAGTTTAGAGGAAACTCATTTGATCTGTGTTGTGCAAATAAAATTTTTGTTTGTATTTTAACTTCTGTCTTCTATCTTCTGTTCTTTAATATCCTTAATCATCTGAACTGCATAGCTTATCTTCCTTTCAGTACTTCAAACTCAGTATCATTTTTCTTTAAATAGTGAGAAAAATAAATTGCTTGAGCAGTAGAAAGGGAGCCTCAGGCTCTCATGATTGCCCTCCAGCAATAGTTCTGTTACTAAAATTCCTAGGAAGGGAATATTCATATACAAGAAAAGACTTATATTTATTATAAGGAATTACCCCCAAATAGCCTACAAACTCAAAGCAAAATTCCTATGGCAATCTTTTTTCTATTCTTGCATCCCATAAAAATAACAAGTAAAATGGTCAGTGAATTACATTGTCAATATTCATTTGATTGTTAAATTTTAAAAAATATACTTACTAATAGATAAGGAAGCTCATATCCAGGCTCTCCTGAAAAGCCTACCTATTAAAGACATGAGTACATCTCTGAACTGAAAGGAACTGATTTCCTATAATAAAATCTTTGATACACACATATTAAGTTTATCTAATGAATAATGCAAAGAAATAGTGGGAACAATTAGAATGGAAAGGACTAGTGATCTCTTCAAGAAAATTGGAGATATCCAAGGGAAAATTTCATGCAAGGATGGGCATGATAAAAAACAAAAACAGTAAGGACTTAACAGAAGAGTTTAAGAAGAGGTGGCAAGAATATACAGAAGAACTATGCAAAATGATGACCTGAATAACCATGATTGGTGTGGTTACTCACCTAGAGCCAGACATCCTGTAGTGTGAAGCCTAGAGGGCCTTAGGAAGTGTTACTACAAAGAAAGCTAGTGGAGGTGATGGAATTCCAGCTGAGCTATTTCAAATCCTAAAAGATGATGCTATAAAAGTGCTGCACTCAGTATGTCAGCAAATTTGGAAAACTCAGCAGTGGCCACAAGACTGGAAAAGGTCAGTTTTCATTCCAATCCCAAAGAAGGGCAATTCCAAACAATGTTCAAACTGCCATACAATTTGGGCTCATTTTGCATGCTAGTAAGATTATGCTCAAAATCCTTCAAGCTAGGCTTCAGCAGTATGTGAACTTCCAACTTCCAATCTGTGTTTCAAAGTGACAGAGGAACCGGAGATCAAATTGCCAACATTAGTTGGATTGTGGAGAATACAGGGGAGTTCCAGAAAAATGTCTACTTCTGTTTCATTGACTACACTAAAGTCTTTGTGTGGATCATAACAACTTGTGGAAAACTCTTAAAGAGATTTTGGAATACCAGACCATCTTATCTGTCTCGTGAGAAACCTCTATGTGGGTCAAGAAGCAACAGTTAGAACTGGACATGGAACAAGCTGACTGGCTCCAAAATTGGAAAGGAGTATGAAAAAGACTGTATATTGTCACCCTGCTTATTTAACTTCTATGCAGAGTACATCATGTGAAATGCCAGGCTGGATGAATCGCAAGCTGGAGTCAAGATTGCCAGGTGAAATATCAACAATCTCAGATATTTAGATGATACCATTTTAATGGCAGAGAGTGAAGAGGAACTAAAGAGCCTCTTGATGAGTGTGAAAGGGAGAGTGAAAAAGCTGGCTTGAAACCGAACATGAAAAAACTGCAATAATGGCATCCAGTCCCATCATTTCATGGCAAATAGATGGGGAAAAAATGGAAACAGTGACAGATTTTATTTCTCAGGCCCCAAAGTCACTGTGGATGGTGAAATTCAAAGATGTTTGCTCCTTGGAAGGAAAGCTATGACAAACCTAGACATCATATTAAAAGCAGAGGCATCATTTTGCCAACAAAGGTCCATATAGCCAAAGCTGTGGTTTTTCCAATAGCCATGTATGGATGTGAGAGATGGACTGTAACAAAGGCTGAGCACCAAAGCATTGAGGCTTTCAACTTGTGGTGCTGGAGAAAACTCTTGAGAGTCGCTTGGACTGCAAGGAAGTCAAACCAGTCAATCTTAAAGGAAATCAACCATGAATATTCATTGAAATGACTCATACTAAAGCCAAAACTCCAATACCTTGTCCACCTGATGTAAAGAGCCAACTCATTGGAAAATACCCTGATGCTGGGAAAGATTGAAGGCAAAAGGAAAAAGGAGTGGCAGAGGATGAGATGGTTGGATGGCATCACTGACTCAATGGATATGAGTTTGAGCAAACTCTGGGAGATAGTGAAGGACAGGAAATCATGGTGTTCTACAGTCCAAGGGATCACAAAGAGTTGGACATGACTTAGTGACTGAACAACAACAAAAACAAAAATTGTCCACCCCTACCCTGGTGCCACCCTCATTGTCTGAGCTGGCCCACACTCTGTCTACAGAGTGTTTCTCTCCAAATAAATCCACTACTTACTCAGTGCTTTGTCTCTCACTGAATTCTTTCTGTAATGAGACAAGAATCTGAACTTCATTAAATCCTGAGACCAGGTATGTGATGTCAATTAGAGGACCATGAGTTCAGCTCCAAAACTGGGTTTTGGCTGGGTTTGGATCATGACTTGTGCATTCAGGATCCAATCTGAGTTGCATGGTTTCAAAATCAGGGCAAGGTATCATTTTCGTAAGGGAGATCAGAATGTGGCCTCAGGGTCAGATTGAGTGAATGTGCGCATGGGGTCCACTGTTCACTTGCTGTAGTGTCTGAGAAGTCTGCGCCCGTGACCGGGGTGGGTGAGACTCCCTATTGCACAGGGAATATTGGGTATGCAGGAAACACTCTGTTCCTCCCTGTATCACAAATTAGTGTGCACCTTAACGGCAACTTTCACATTAATGAAAATTTCCTTCATTTCAAAAAATCATTTTTAAAGTCAGTTTTGGAAAATAAACTCATTTCAAAATGTGCCGATGGGTGTCTTTTACTATTCTGCAATTGTTCTATCTTTTGTATATTTTTAAAAATAAAAACACAAAAGTGTGAATAGATTTCAGTCACTGCTGGAAGAGTAGGGTCTTTCCTCTACCAGCCTGTCATGTATGATGGATAAAAGAGCCTTTAGAAAGCACACGGACACTCAATTTTTCCAGAGAACCAGCAGGCCCTGTGTAACTGGAGGTGCTTCCACTCAAACACAGCTCTGTTGCTAAGGGTGGTGTCCATCTCTCCAGGTGCTGTTGGAGGTGCAACGCTGCATGCCTGGACGTGCCATCAAAACAGAGGACACTGATGGTGCTCCCAGGCCAGTACTTATTTAGGAAATGACAGAAGTACTGTAGATATAAAAACATGCTGGTTTCTACAGCATACTTCACTCCGCACAAGAAGTATGAGGCCAGCAAGTGTTCAGATCCAGCACTGACCCCATGCTTCTTTGATGACCCCATCTAATGTCACCGTATTGACCCTTAAGGCCTTGTCAAATCCTGGGTCTGGTTGTCATTGGCTCTGCAATTTCCCTAAACCCTTCCTTGCTCCAGTACCTGCTCCTTCCAGGTGACCTACACTTACCAATTTCTATCATATGCTTCCTAAGGGGCATCTGGATGTGATGCTAACAACCTGGGCTGAGTGATGCCACGTTGCAGATTCACTCAGTTCAGTTCAGTTCAGTAGCTCAGTCATGTCCGACTCTTTGTGACCCCATGAATCACAGCACGCCAGGCCTCCCTGCCCATCACAAACCCCTGGAGTCTACTCAAACTCATGCCCATCGAGTCGGTGATGCCATCCAGCCATCTCATCCTCTGTCATCCCCTTCGCCTCCTGCCCCCAATCCCTCCCAGCATGAGGGTCTTTTCCAGTGAGTCAACTCTTTGCATGAGGTGGCCAAAGTATTGGAGTTTCAGCTTCAGCATCAGTCCTTCCAATGAACACCCAGGACTTATCTCCTTCAGGATGGATTGGTTGGATCTCCTTGCAGTCCAAGGGACTCTCAAGAGTCTTCTCCAACACCACAGTTCAAAAGCATCAATTTTTCAGTGCTCAGCTTTCTTCACAGTCCAACTCTCACATTCGAACATGACCACTGGAAAAACCATAGCCTTGAACAAATGGACCTTTGTTGGCAAAGTAATGTCTCTGCTTTTTAATATGCCACCTAGGTTGGTCATAACTTTCTTTCCAAGGAGTAAGCATCTTTTAATTTCATGGCTGCAGTCACCACCTGCAGTGATTTTGGAGCCCCCAAAAATAAAGTCTGACACTGTTTCCACTGTCTCCCCATCTATTTCTCATGAGGTGATGGATTAAGTGTGACATTTCTGTGGGTCATGTCTTACCAGCCGAGCAGCCCTAAGAAGCCCCAGTGTGGAGGCTCGGGGAAACATTGGAAGGAGCCCTCAGTGTCACCAGGAGCTGCCCTGGGAGCCTTTCAGGGGTCCATGCCCAGGGCGCTTTTCAGGAGAGGCTCCTGAGGAGAAGCAGGGCCGAGGAAGGAGGGACAGCTCACCTCTCTGACCTCAGGCTGGAGAAGGTGAAGGGCTCAGGACTGTGGAAGACTGTAGGGTGTTCTCCAGCTTCCCTGAGACCCTTGGTGAGCTGCTTCCAGGCAAGGAGGTAAAACTACTCACTGCCTATCCCTTGGGAGTGGAGTCACTGAGCAAATGACCAGGAATCAGATCCTGTGGTAACTTTTTTTGTTTTGTTTTAAATTTATTTTTAATTGGAGGATAATTGCTTTACAATGTTGTGTTTTTTTCCTGCCATACAACGTGAATCAACCACAGATATACATATGCCCCCTCCCTCTTGAGCCTCCAACCCATCCCCTACTCCATCCCTCCCTTCTATTATTAATACATATATATGGAATCTAGAAAAACAGGTACTAATGAACCTATTTGCAGGGCAGGAATAGAAATGCAGATGTAGAGAACGGATTTGCAGACACGGGGAAGAAGAGGGTGGGACAGATTGAGAGAGCAGTAGCACTGAAACATATACATTACCGTCTGTGAAATACACAGCTAGTGGGAGGATGCTGTGTATCACAGGGAGCTCAGCTCAGGGCTCTGTATTGACTTTTGAGGACTGAGAGAAATTGCCTGGAAAGAAACACTAAGGAAACATCGTGCTTTCTTAAATTGGTTGTATTTGGAACCAAAATTAATCAATTTTCTGCCAATATCACTACATCGTTATTTCCCTTCTTCAGAGTGAGAAAAATAAGATTTCATTTTGATCATACCCAATATAATTTTGTAATACTGTACATAATCTTTTAGTTCATGGGAAGTTAAAGACAGAAAAATAGTGTGTTCTGTTCTTGGTATTAATGCTTACAGAACATTTTCAAAATGGGGCATTTTGCTGAGGTTTCCATGATCTTGTAAAAGGGACCCATATGAGGATCCGATATGAGGTTTCCTATATGTCCACGGACATGTGGGAGGTTTGTCCACAAAGCATCCAGTGGCTTTCACCTTTCACACTCCCAGGTATATTTGTTGTTGTTTAGTTGCTAAGTCGTGTCTGACTCTTTGCAACCCCGTTGGACTGTTGCCTGGTAGGCTCCTCTGTCCATGGGATTTTCCAGGCAAGAATACTGGAATGGGTTGCCATTTTCTTCTCCATGGGATATTACCAATCCGGGGATTGAATCCATATCTCCTACATTAGCAGGAGGATTCTTCTAACACTGAGCCACCAGGAAAGTGCCCAGATGCATTTATCAGAGTGAAAACAATAGGTGCATTCTAAGTCACTTCAGTCATGTCTGACTCTGTGCGGCCACATGATCTGTAGCCCTTCAGGCTCCTCTGTCCATGGGATTCCTCAGACAAGAATACTGGCGTGGGTTGTCATGCCTTTCTCCAACAATAGTGCCCTTCTGCAAACAATAGTAGTGCAAGCTATTTTTTTCCTTCCTTCCTTTCTTCTTTCTTTCCACCTTGCCTCATTCTAAATAGATTTGAGGCAGGAATCACTTATGGTCTTATGATGTGGTGTTTATAGGATGAAAGTGAAAGTGAAAGCTGCTCAATCGTGTTTGACTCTTTGCGACCCCATGGACTATACAGTCCATGGAATTCTCCAGACCAGAATACCGAGTGGGTAGCCTTTCCCTTCTCCAGGAGAATCTTCCCAACTCAGGGATTGGACCCAGGTCTCCTATATTGCAGGTAGATTCTTTACCAGCTGAGCCACAAGGAAAGCCTGTGTTTACAGAATACTTAGGTATAGTCTCTTAGATTAAGGATTTGGAACAATCCTCAATTTTACATTAATGAAATAGAAGCTCAAAAAGATTAAGTGACTTAAACCTGGTAGATATAAAAGAGAGAGGACAAGAATTCTGATCTAGATCATCTAAACTTTTTCTTTTAATTAAAAAAAAAAATTATTTACCTTATTTGTTTGACTGTGTTGAGTCTTAGTTGCACCATGTGGGCTCTCTAGTTGTATCACTCGAGTTCTAGAGCATCAGGCTTCAGAGGTTGCAGCGTGGGTTTAGTTGATTGTGGCATATGGGATCTTAGTTCCTGACCAGGGGTCATCAAACCTACACCTTCCTGCATTCAAAGACAGATTCTTAACCACTGGATCATCAGGGAAGTCCTTACACTGTCTAATCTTAAACTCTGTTAATTTTTATCCCCTGCAGAATCTAGTGCTGCTTCCTGATTTTGAGTAGATCAAAATGAGGCAGAAGGGTCCTAAAAACTCACCATCTCTGAAGACTGCATCACTCCAGAATCAGCCCTGGCCAAGACACACCTGAGTTAACAGAAAGAACCCAGAGAGCAGGCGTGGAAAGGGAGCACAGGGCAGTGAGCTGTATGGGCGGTAAAAGGGACTGAGAATTCTCATCACCCTTGACTTTCCATTTGACTCTGCAGGGAGTGATAAATCCCCTAAGGGAACACCCATAGCTACCAGGGTTCCCCTAATGGGTCTAACTTAGAGGCCAGCTATGGCTTCCCTAGTGGCTCAGATGGCAAAGAATCTGTCTGCAATGCAGGAGACAGGGGTTCAATCCCTGGGTCAGGAAGATCCCCTGGAGAAGGGAACGGCAACCCATTCCAACATTCTTGCCTGGGAAATTCCATGTACAGAAGAGCTTGGCAGGAATTGCAAGACTCAGGCACAACTGAGTGACTAACATTTTCACTTTCATCACAAAAAACCAGTTCACTAGCATCCTGTAACCTGTGTGCTGGCACTGTGAGGCGGGGTTCTGCGGGAGACCAGACCCTGCATCTAAGCAGCTGAGGGTGTTGGCTACCATTCCATGTTTAATGGAATATATGAGGTACAGTGTGGAGCTGGAAATATCCTCCTAGTTTTAGGACATTTTGGGTTGTGCATAAGAGATCTCTATTTAAATATAATTAAGACTTTTAAATGCAAAAATAAAAATCTGCAAAAGAAAAGGCTTCTTAGGTGGCAAGGGAAAAACAGAGGGATTATTTGTCCATACTTCATAGAATATTTAATGTTAAAAAGTAATGAAAGCTATTTCAGTGTTTTCATTGAAAAATGCAGCTTACACAGTTATACAATTTTTAAGAAAAATGTAAGTCTCATGTAGAAACACTGAGAAGAGAAATTATATACCCTTTTGAATCAATCTGACTCCCAACAGTCTCAGCATGAAAAGTGTGAAGTGGCTGAAACCTCAGGAGTGTAATTATAGATCTTACAGATCTATAGAATGATAAGATCTTATAGATCAAAATGCCCTTCTGATCACACGGCTTATTCAAGATTTGTCTCTGAAATGTACTGGAAGCAGACACATTTACAATAAAATTGATAGAGTGAGCCATAATACTTTCTTAGAAATGCTCACTCTATGAGCCATTTACTTTGCCAGAGTCTTTACACATATTTTATGTTCTACAGGGCCAATTTGAGACAAAATAGTGATGTGGGTAAAATTAGTCTTTTGCAATTTCTCTCTCACCTTCTTCCCCCCTTTCCCCACACTAAAAAAAAAAAAAAAAAAAAAAAAGATTTATATATATTATTTTCAATTAGGAGCAAATGAGGCTAAAATGTAGCCTTCCCAAGGACAGGAACTGTTATCTTCTCTTCTTCATTTTCTAGCTTTCAGGGCTTAATATAGTGCTGGAGAAGAATCACCATAAAAGGGGTTTTGCATTTTTAGTAAGAAATTCCATGATCCTGAACAATGTTTGAACCTCCAAATCATAAGTACTTAGATATGGCACTTGGTCATCTACAGTGGGGAGACTGTGGTTATATTGGCCTCTTTTTTCCTCCTCCAAGAAGGGTGGGTGTACCATGATTCCTTCCACCCATCTCCCTCCATTACACCACTTAGAATCCCAGTGAGAGGTTTCATGTGACAAGCAGAATATACTTGAGAAATTAATTTGAAAAATATCACTTGTAATTGATGAGTCTTAATTAGCAGTTACAATTTAATACATCTTAATTTAATCAACTATCTCCCGGGCACCCACTACATAGTAGCTATTGTGCTAGGTTTCATAACCAGTGGTCAACTTGGCAAACAGAACTGGGGAAAGATGGGTCAGTAAACATGATGATAAATCTACTAATATGATCATTCTTGAGAAGGAAAGACACAACTTCCACAAGGGGGAGTGATGATGCAACATGACTATTGGAAATGGGGGGAGAGTGTTAGGAGATCAGGCATGCCATACAGAGGAAGTGCTGTTTGATTTAAAACCTGAATAGTTAAAGGAGCCAGACAGGGTACCACGAGGGAAGAATTTTGAGAATTCATTCTAGAATGAAGAGTAAGTCTAAATGCCAGGAGTTAGGAAGAAGCACAAAGTTATTAAGGTGAAGAAGAAAGGTTATCTCAGGTGGAGATGAGTAAATGAGTGAGATCATGGGAACAGCACTGGCAAGAGAGTGGTCCAGCCTGGTAAGTCTCATCATCATGGTGATGGAGGGTGATGCCTGAGGACTGATGGGTTAGGCAGTTACCAGATGCAAGTGGAAAAACCCTGATAGGAGAATTGCCCAGGAACTCATACTGCTTCATGGGAAGCCTCCTTGCTCTTCAGATATGTTCTGTTCATCAAGGAAACTGAAGCTGTGGATTAGACCCAGACAGTCCATATGTATGCATAGTGAAATGTATCTTTTTAAAAAAATAAATCAGAAACTTATCCTACATGGAGGTTCAAAATATGGTAGACCACAAGTTTTGAGGCTGTTACTTGACTGATAAAAATTCTCATATTAGTGAAAACAATACCTACTGCAAAGTAAAATATTCTAGAAGGAATAGGAATTTTGGAGTTTGTTTAGAATTTATTAAGAGTTCCACAGAATTCACAGTTTAAAAGAAAGTATACTTAAGCCAAAATTAGCCTCCTTGAAATCCATGCTTGCAGTGAAAATGTAGAGATGTGAAAAAAAAAAAAGCAAGACCTTAGTTTTCTGGTATTCAATAAGTGTCTGGTCATTGTAAAACAGTTAATACTACCTCTAAGCATAAATACATTAATTCAAACTTCATAATATATATTACTTATTTTTAAAAAAATTATATTTACTTAGTTTTGGCTGTATTGGGTCTTTGTTGCTGCGCCTGGGCTTTCTCTAGTTGAGGCCAGCGGGGGCTGCTCTCCAGCTGCAGTGTGAAGGCTTCTCATGGTGGTTGCTTCTCTTGTTGCAGAGCAAGGGCTCTAGGCACGGGGTTCAGTAGTTGGGGTGCTCGGGGCTTTGTTGTCCTGTGGCATGTGGAAACTTCCCAGAACAGGGATCGAACCTGTATCTCCTGCATTGGCAGGCAGATTCTTAACCACTGGACCACCAGGGAAGTCCCTAACTAATTCTTAAGTGTAGATGAATAAGACATTCTTTTAAAATTGTCTTCACTAAAACAAACTGGAAAATTCAGTTTTGTTGTTTTTTTTTTTTTAAATTAACAGTAGAACCAGGCTTTTCCTTATGGGAAAATTGGTTCTTTTCTATCCCCCAATTTTGTTATTACTGTCTTCCTTAAAAATAAAAAACAAAAGAAAAATTCCCAAATATTCTTCACTCAACAAAGCATCTAATATTGTAGCCATGGGTCATAACTATGTCACTAAACTCAGGTCTGGTTGCTTGTTGCTTAAAAATCAATACCTGAAATAGAGGCAAATGTTGGTAGAAAGTAAAGTTGCTTTTTGGAAATCTGGGGTGATGGTGGACTCAGTGTCCCCCAAAATCCATCTCTGAAGATTCTGCTTGGCCATGAAAGTTTTCAATGGGAAAAAAGGAAATAATCTCAGTTGATCAATGAGACAGGGGGGTCAGAGTCATTGCCATCCCCCACTGTGTGCAGGCTTGTCGACTCCTTGTGATCTTCCTCCAGATGCTATATTGCTCATACAGTTTGATAACATGGTTTGTTCACTGAGGTTACTGAAGGGGAAGCTAGTGAAGAGATCTGGCCATCTGTTAATTACTTATCTTCATTTCTACTTCTTTGATCAATGGAAAAACCAACAAGTTAGGCAAATTATTATGATCAAAAGATATGAAAGATGTGCTTGGGCTGGAGATAAGTAGAACTTGGGGGTGCTGGGTTTAAGGTTGTTGTTTATTTGCTAAGTCAAGTCTGACTCTTTTGTGACCCCCTGGGCTGTAGCCTGACAGGCTTCCCGGTCCCTGGGGTTTCCCAGGCAAGAATACTGGAACAGGTTGTCATTTCCTTCTCCAGGAGATCTTCCCAACCCAGGGATCAAACCCACATCTCTTAAGTCCCCTGCTTTGGCAGGCGAATTCTTAACCACTTAGTCACCAAGGAAGCCCTAAAGTGCCAAGACAGAATGAATCTCCTGCAGAGAGTTCTTTCCTGCCCAAAGCTGCTTACAACTGGATGAAGTTAGAAGTTCAGTTCTTCAGTCACATCAGGCACATTTCAGTGGCCCCCTGAACCACATATGGCTGCGGGCTGCTGTGTTGGACACGGAGGAGAGCACTTTTCTACCACCACAGAAAGTTCTACTGGACAGCGCTTTTCTGGACATTTCCTACATGTGCATTTATTTCTAAGGTCCCTCTCTTGTCTAATGTTGATGATTAATAATTGTGAACATGTAGCTTCAAAATAAACAGTTGCAGAAGCTTGAGTTCTTTGTGTGAGTCATCCAGATGTAGACAAAAAATTCTTTCCTAGACAAACTTGATTTTCTACTGGTAGAACTTGTTTTCTCTACTAATTCACATTGATGCTTTATATTGTCTAGTAGTTACATGACTGAAACCCTTTATTTTTAAAAAGTAGTACTTTTTGTGTCCCAACCTCTATCACAATGTCATATTGTTCTCTTTCTGAAGACAGACCTGAATGAAGTCATTTATCTTTTGAAGTGTCAGGGCTGGGAATGGGTTTCAAGTAAGACCAGTAAAAAGCAAAGCTTTAGTCTATGAATGAACACCTTATGTTTTGGGAAAATAACTAAACACAGAGGATTTTTTAAACAATTGAATAGCAGAAAGAAACCTATGATGTGAGAATGAACTCAGTTATCTGTGATCAGATAAAGGGAGCTATGCACAAACAATGGAGGTGCAGAAAGGCCTGCTGCTGCCTTGCTCTGGGATATGTCTCAGAGTCACTGTCAGCTTTGATTGCACTGCTTTGCGTAAATATTAGAGGAAAGATCTCTACTAGTGAAGTTGGGGATATACACACAATATAGGCCCCTGTTTTGCTTTCAGGAACTGAATGTCATTAAGCCTGAAAAGGAAGAGAAAGGGAAGGCACTTAGGTAAGGAATGGAAGAAGTGACAGGTAGAACAGGGGCACTTATGTCCCAGGTCTTGATCAGGGTTATGCACATTTATCACATGTATGTGTGTGTGTGTCTGTTTAATCAGTCAGTTGTGCCTGACTCTTTGTGACCTGCATGGACTGTAGCGCATCAGTATCCTCCCGCCACGGGATTCTCCAGGCAAGAATACTGAAGTGTGTCACCATTTCCTTCTCCAGGGGAATCTTCCCAACCCAGGGATCAAAGCCATGTCTCTTGTGAGTCCTGAATTGGCAGGTGGGTTCTTTACCACTAGTACCACCTGGGAAGACCCTTTATCACATATAATCTTCTCAAATGCTCTAAGGCAGCAATTCCCAAGCCTTCCGGCACCAGGGACAGGTTTCTTGGAAGACAATTTTTCCATAGACCCAAGGTGGAGGTATGCTTTCAGGATGCTCCAAGCAGGTTACATTTATTGTGCATTTTTCTACTATTATTATATTGTGATACATAAATGAAATAATTATGCAACTCACCATAATGCAGAATAAATCATCAGGCATTAGATTCTAATAAGGAACATGCAACCTAAACTCATCATGTGCGTGATTCACAGTAAATTTTGTGCTCCTATGAGAATCTAGGAAAAGCTTAGATCATAATGCCAGTGCTGGGGAGTGGCTGCAAACACAGATGAAGCTTTGCCTGGTCACCTGCTGCTCACCTCCTGCTGTGTGGAGGTATCTGCACCAATACTGACACCTGTCTGTGGGCAGGGGTTTGGGGATCCCTGCTCTAAGGAACCAATAAGATTATCCTAATCAGTAGATGTGGAAAACAGGGACTCGGCCAAGTCCTCTCATATTATGCCTGGCTAGTGAATGGAATGGAGAAGATGGAATTGCACCCAGAAGGTATCAGCCCATGCCTTGCTTGCTATCCTAAAATCTGAGTTTTGCTCTGTGCATAATGCCCTATACTTTCTGGATTTCATGGGGCCATCACAGTTTTCACCCCTCAGCACCTCCCTGTCTCCCTCACTCTTCCTCAGGTGGAAGACAGAAATATGGTGATGGCTGGTTGTGCTCAGCAGGGCGGATGAGGATAGCAGTGGACCTGTGAGGACGACCCATGTGACAGGTGAGGATTTGAGACACCCAACACTCATACTCTACGTGTCAGATGGGGGCCTGGTGTCTACTTAAGCTCTGTCCACACACATTCTAGTGAGAGTGGATGTGAGGTGAGAGGCTGAGGAAAATTTCTGTTTGCAAAGCAAAATAATATTTTAGAGTAAATTAGAAGACCATTTCAGTCATAAGTCCCAAATATTATGTTAGCCGAAATCCTCCTTGCCCAAACTAATTTTATTTAATTTCTATATCATTGAGGAACCAATGAACATTTGTTTAGACTGAGGTACATGGACATTCAAGTGTTTGAACATATTCAAAGCCAAATGGGATAAATGTTCTATTTTCTTCACAGATCTCAGAAGTTTTCTACCTATTGAGAAATGTCAATTTTTAATATTTATGGGAAAATTATCATGTCTAGCTCAATTAATTACAGTTTGTGACAGACGTATTTTTCTAAAAACATGATTTCTACCAAGAAAAACATTTATTTGCATAAACTTTATTTGTTTAGCAGAGAGTAATTTTCTCACTTGAGCACAGTCTTTTGATTTGTGTTAAAATATTAATAGAAAGAGGAGGGATGTGTAAAGTGATAATTCACCCATTAACCCTCCTTCTTGACTTCCTGGCACAAACCCAGTCCACATCCGCTAGTCATCTCCACATCAACTGCAGAACCCCAAACCTCCTTCAGTGATGGGGAGGCCATTAGAAAGGCTCCCAGAAGCTCTCCGGGAAACTTGCTCAGGGTCAAGGGCAGCCCGACTCAGCTGTTCAGGGGCCAGGAGGAGGTGTCTGTTCTACCCACACAATGAGTAAGGAGAACTGCTATGCAGCTGCAATCCAATTGTAAATTTACTTGCTTGTACTGTTTTACTTTGATTTTGTATTTATTTGTTGTCAATTCACTCATAAAATATGATTTATTCACAATATTTTTATCAATCTAAACTATAAATTGTACTTTTTACATAAGAAATTCATATTGGCTGCTTTGTTCATATAACTTTTATAGTAAGAAAAAAGATTAGAAGTTAAAAAAAATAGAAATATGTAAGTAAGAAGTCTAAAATGAATTTTTGTAGATATTTGCCAATTTAAAGATAGATCTGGGTATTAGGTTATTATTAGTATTTTCTGAACAAAAAATTCAGTTAATGGAAAAGAGGTATGAGTCCTTTAGATGGCAGACAGATTGGGGAAAAAAAATGACTTTTATACCTGAATTGGTTTAACTTCTGGAATCACCTCTTACCTTATTTTATTACTCTTGAGAAAGATTTTTTCTTTGCCTTTTATGCCATATCTACAGACATGACTTTCAATGTACCATTAAATGGAATTGCTTTAAGAAGGAAGAAAAAGAGAAGGAAATCATTATTTCAGTTAATCCTCACTAAGCTCTGAGATACATCTTCCAAGAACAGCATTTGGGGAACTTCCCTGGCAGTCCAGTGGTTAAGACTCTATGATTCCAATGCAGGGATGCAAGTTTGATGCCTGGTCAGGGAACCAAGGTCCCACATGCCACAAAGTGTGGCCCAAAAATTAAAATGCAAAAAAAAAAAAAAAAGTATTTAAATAAAAATAAAACAACACATTTAAAAAATGAGAAGCATATGAATCATTAGGGTAAAACCCTCACAGTTAAAAAAAAAAAAAAAAAAAAAGAAAGAAAGAAAGCTCAAAGCAGAATTTAGAAATTCAATCTTCCAAAAGCAGAGACACAACACAGTAAGGTCCAGCAAGTTACCTGGGGTCTCCACACTAAGGGAGCTTCCCTGTGGCTCAGCTGGTAAGGAGTCTACCAGCAGTGTGGGAGACCTGGGTTCCATCCCTGGGTCGGGGAGATCCCTGGAGAAGGGAAAGGCTGCCCACTCCAGTATTCTGGCCTGGAGAATTCCATGGACTGTATAGCCCATAGGGTTGCAAAGAGTCGGACGTCACTGAGCGACTTTAACTTCACTTCACTTCACTTCTGCATTAAGGAGAGGCAGAAGTGTGTTAGTCGCTCAGTCATGTCTGACTGTTTGTGATCTCATGGACTTGTAGCGCATCAGGCTCCTCTGTCCATGGACTTCTCCAGGCAAGAATACTGGGGTCAATATATGACAAAACCCACTACAATATTGTAAAGTAATTAGCCTCCAACTAATAAAAATAAATTAAAAAAAAAAAAAGTACTTCTCAAAAAAAAAATAAATAAAAAGAATACTGGGGTGGATTGTCATTCCCTTCTCCAGGGCATCTTCCAGATCCAGGGATCAAATCTGGGTCTGCCATGGTGCAGGCAAATTCTTTACCATCTGAGCCACCAGGGAAGCCCAAGGAAAGGAAGAGGGAGGCCTCAAAGTCAGGCCCTGCTTCCAGAGTCCCTGCTCTAACCCCTGTGGCTGCTGCCCCCTCTGCAGGTCTCCTAGTAGCAAGACCAACAGTGCTGATAAGGGAAACATCTATGATTGAAATGTGAGTGGTTTATATCTATCTTAATCTATCATCTCTGTATCTATCTATATAAATACTCTGTAGAGAAGTTATATATAAAATATAAGAGGGTTTTAATGGTTTAAATTATACTATAAATAGTTTTGTAAAGTGCACAGCAATTTTAGAAATATGTTTGAAATTGTAACTATAACAAGAATCACAAATCTGAACCACGCTAATTCATCTGAAAAATATTCCCCTTTTCCAGTAGCTACAACAGATGCTTTATCAGGAAACAGCTGTCTCCTTTGGGATGAATCTTTGAAGAGGACAACAGAAAATCTACTGTGTCTCAGACTCTAGGTTTTAAATTGTAAATAACTGAAATTTATCTGAGGTTTACATGAGCTCTTGGACAAACAAGAACACCATCTGGAGAATCCCTGAGCAAGAAGGGATTGCTTGGGCCATACTCACACATGGGCCATGCTGAGTGGCCACATTCCTCGCCTTCACATCCCTCACTCCCTTTCCTGGTACTGATCTCCAATGACCTTGAAAACATCTTGTGCTATATTTAAGATTTTTTTTAAATACTAGATAGTATATCTACATGATAATGATTAATCATAAATTCTCCATAAGTCCCTAAAAATACTCTCCCAAAACACTTTTAGGTTCATATATATAAGATATATAAGACATATAGAAGTTCTGCAAAAACAAATCAGATAGTTGATCCCAAAGATTTCTGCTAATAAGAGAAAAAACAAATATCTCAAGTTAATGAATTAGTGTGTTTCTGTGTAGAGAAAGATGCAAGAGTTTGGGCTCACTGAAATCATTTCTGAAGTTGAATGGTTTTATGAAGACCTACAAGACCTTTTAGAACTAACACCCAAAAAAGATGTGCTTTTCATTATAGGGGACTGGAATGCAAAAGTAGGAACTCCTGGAGTAACATCTGGAGCAGCAGGCACATTTGGCCTTGGAGTACAGAATTAAGCAGGGCAAAGGCTAATAGAGTTTTGCCAAGAGAACGCACTGGTCATAGCACAAACCCTCTTCCAACAACACAAGAGAAGACTACACATGGACATCACCAGATGGTCAACACTGAAATCAGATTGATTATATTCTTTGCAGCCAAAGATGGAGAAGCTCTATAGAGTCAGTAAAAACAAGACTGGGAGCTGACTATGACTCAGATCATGAACTCCTTATTGCCAAATTCAGACTTAAACTGAAGAAAGTGGGGAAAACCACTAGACCATTCAGGTATGACCTAAATCAAATCCCTTATGACTATATGGTGGAAGTGAGAAATAGATTTAAGGGGCTAGATCTGATAGACAGAGTGCCTGATGAACTATGGACAGAGGTTCATGACATTGTACAAGAGACAGGGATCAAGACCATCCCCAAGAAAAAGAAATGCAAAAAGGCAAAATGGTTGTCTGAGGAGGCCTTACAAATAGCTGTGAAAAGAAAAGAAGTGAAAGGAAAAGGAGAAAAGGAAAGATATTCCCATTTGAATGCAGAGTTCCAAAGAATAGCCAGGAGAGGTAAGAAAGCCTTCCTCAGCGATCAATGCAAAGAAATAGAGGAAAACAATAGAATGGGAAAGACTAGAGATCTCTTCAAGAAAATTAGAGATACCAACAGAACATTTCATGCAAATGGGCTCAATAAAGGACAGAAATGGTATACACCTAACAGAAGCAGAAGATGTTAAGAAGAGGTGGCAGGAATACACAGAAGAACTGTACAGAAAAGATCTTCACGACCGAGGTAACCACAATGGTGTGATCACTTACCTAGAGCCAGCCATCCTGGAAAGTGAAGTCAAGTGGGCCTTAGGAAGCATTATTACAAACAAAGCTAGTGGAGGTGATGGAATTCCAATTCAGCTACTTCAAATCCTAAAAGATGATGTTGTGAAAGTGCTGCACTCGATATGTCAGCAAATTTGGAAAACTCAGCAGTGGCCACAGGACTGGAAAAGGTCAGTTTTCATTCCAATCACAAAGAAAGGCAGTGCCAAAGAATGCTCAAACTACCACACGATTGCACTCATCTTACACGCTAGTAAGGTAATGCTCAAAATTCTCCAAGCCAGGCTTTAGCAATACGTGAACTATGAACTTCCAGATATTCAAGCTGGTCTTAGAAAATGCAGAGAAACCAGAGATCAGATTGCCAACTTTCACTGGATCATTGAAATAGCAAGAAAGTTCCAGAAAAACATCTATTTCTGCTTTATTGACTACGCCAAAGCCTTTGACTGTGTGGATCACAATAAGCTGTGGAAAATTCTGAAAGGGATATGAATACCAGACCACCTGACCTGCCTCTTGAGAAACCTATATGCAGGTCAGGAAGCAACAGTTAGAACTGGACATGGAACAACAGACTGGTTCCAAATTGGAAAAGGAGTATGTCAAGGCTGTATATTGTCACCCTGCTTATTTAATTTCTATGCAGAGTACATCATGAGAAATGCTGGGCTGGATGAATCACAAGCTGGAGTCAAGATTGCAGGGAGAAATATCTGCAATAACCTCAGATATGCAGATGACACCACTCTTATGGCAGAAAGTGAAGAGGAACTAAAGAGCCTCTTGATGAAAGTGAAAGAGGAGAGTGAAAAAGTTGGCTTAAAGCTCAACATTCAGAAAACAAAGGTCATGGCATCCGGTCCCATCACTTCATTTCAAATAGATGTGGAAACAATGGAAAGAGTGGCTGACTTTATTTTGGAGGGTTCCAAAATCACTGCAGATGGTGATTTCAGCCATGAAATTAAAAGACACTTACTCCTTGGAAGGAAAGTTATGACCAACCTAGACAGCATATTAAAAAGCAGTGATATAACTTTGCCAACAAATGTCCATCTAGTCAAGGCTATGATTTTTCCAGTGGTCATGTATGGATATGAGAGTTGGACTCTGAAGAAAGCTGAGTGCCAAAGAATTGATGCTTTAGAACTGTGGTGTTGGAGAAGCCTCTTGAGAGTCCCTTGGACTGCAAGGAGATCCAACCATCCATCCAAAAGGAGATCAGTCCTGGGTGTTCATTGGAAGGACTGATGTTGAAGCTGAAACTCCAATACTTTGGCCACCTGGTGCAAAGAGCTAACTCATTTGAAAAGACTCTGATGATGAGAAAGATTGGGGGCAGGAGGAGAAGGGGATGACAGAGGATGAGATGGTTGGATGGCATCACCAACTCAATGGACATCAGTTTGGGTGTTGGTGATGGACAGGGGAGGCCTGGCATGCTGCGGTTCATGGGGTCACATAGAATCAGACACGACTGAGTGACTGAACTGAACTGAATATGTACCTTTACCATCTAGGGCCAGTGTCCTGTTTTTTACCATCCTCAATCCCCTTGGGGTGCACAGTGGAGTGGCATACATATATATGTATATATACATGCATATATATAGATAAGAATTAATCATAAATACTCTATAATTTCCTAAAAATACTTTCCCAAACCGTTTTTAGATTAATATATACAATTATATATACCTCCCCCTCGTTATCATATAACCATGACTTTATATCTTTTAAAAATATGTGGGATCAAGAATGATCTTAAAATTTTCAATTATGTAAAAAGAACTGTTCCTTTTGTCAAAAAAAAAAAAAAGACTAGCAGCTGGAACCTCCCTGTGGCCTTGCCTACCCCATCTGTCTGCTTGTTGTCTTAACACCTGTACTGACTTATTTTTAAAATATTTATTTACTTCACCTTTATTCATTTGCATAAAAAGAATATTACACTGCTTATGTTTTAGACAGAATTTTAAGATGAGGTTAAAGATACATAAGAAATTGGCCTTGGGGTCCTTCTACCCATAAGCCAGACCGTGCACATCTTACCACACTTCTGTCTTTCACATATTCAAACAGTCATGATGTTGGGTGCCTGCTACTTCCCTTCCTGTTGATTCAAATATGTGTCAACACCTCTACTGCTGTCCTATCACTCAATCCCTTTGATTAAAGTTTTCCTTAAGTGCAGAAGCATCTCTTGAATTGTTTGCATGAGACCACAACCTCTTGACAAGGAGACTGTGCTCTCTGAGTGTGGACCAAGCTCATATCACCTTTATGTATGGATGCAAGACTTTTAGCTGTGATTCGCTAAGAGCTTGATGACAGGAGGGTGTTGAGATCTGGGCAGGCCAGGGAATGCTATGGACTCTCGACTCCCCTCAAGGGAGCCCTATATGGGCAAGAACAGTTCTTAAGGCTTTCGCCAGCTCCTTCCTAGGCATTGATCTCAGAGACCTCCTGGTTTCTCTCCTACACATGCCCCACAGTCTCTTCTTTCCATCCCTGGCTTCTCAGAGTGACCATTTCAGCCTCCATTTCCTTCTACTCCCCAACCATATTCCCCTCAGTGGGTGGAAATAAGGGTAAGACAGGGCAGAGGTCCTGACCCCACTTGATGAGGTGAGGGCAGGGGTGTTAGTGCCAGCCTTGAGGGCAGTCACCACTCTTCCGGGGTGCAGCACCCCCTGCCCCCACTGCTGTGCACACGCCCATGTTCACAGCAGGCCCCTTCCCATGTCCTCCCAGTCGTCCTGGGAAGCAGGCAAGTGACCGTGGTCACTTCAAGTGTATGGAGGAACAGTAGAATCCTGGAGAAAGCACTTTTCTTTTGTGGATGAAGAATGTTTCCTGCTATATTGGTAAAAAAAAAAAAAAAATGTTGTGGCATTCAGCCACCGCAGACACCCCACCATGCACCCCATGGGTATTGAGGATGCAGAAAAGCAGGGTACTGGCTCTAGATACTTAAGGTACATATTAAGGGAATTTCTGTATTCTTTGTTCTACTTTTTCCGTTTAGAATTCAGCCCCTATGGAGTGGATGATACAAATAAGGGAGGAGATGCTTGTGTTTTTCTTCTTGAGTCCACGGTAGCAGCTTTCCCTTGAGTGAGGTCCCACTGCCGTCTGAGTTCTCCGGGACTCACACAACTACTAACGGCAAAGAGTTCTCAGTCTGGGGCTCAGTTTCAGGCTGGCCTGATGGCTCAGTAGTGAAGAATACACCTGTAGTGCAGGAGACAAAGGAAATGTGGGTTTGATCCCTGGGTTGGGAAGATACCATGGAGAAGGAAATGGCAACCCACTCCAGTTGCCTGGGAAACCCACCTCTTGCCTGGAAAATCCTATGGACAGAGGAGCCGGGGCTGCAGAATCAGACACGACTGAGCACACATGTAGGTTACCTTTGTGTCTTTTTCTTTACAGTTCACATCCACTTTACTTCTTGAGCATGTTTTTACAAGAAAATAATTCAAATGTCTGGCCTTACATGATTCATTACTTTTCTCATATTTAAAAATAGTGATATGATGAATTTTGGTTTATTTCCAAATTTTAGTGGAGCTTTATACAGTTTTACATGAAAGTCTTTTGAAGGATAAATTGGGAAATAAAGAGAGTAAATGTGAACAATAATCTTATGAAGTCCCTTCAGTGTTGTGGATAAGAGTCTGTTTGTACAAGTTCACCTATATTGAAAGTAATGCTGTGCCTTGGGAGCTAGAGAGGGAATGATGAAGATAATTCGACTCAGCAGGATATGACTTGTGCAAAGAAGAGAATAACAGTATACATTTTTAGAAAGTTTCATATTTTCTTCTTTTCAAAAACAACAATATGGATTGAAAATTCAACTTTTATAATTATATGCTTATGAAATGGTTATATTTTATTGAATTTGTTAATCTATATTTAGTCCCAGGATTAGGAAACTTTGAGGACACCTGCAATATCTCTCATAAAGTTGAACTTTCCTATTCACATTGCAGTTGCCATGTGTATTTCACATTAATCTGGTTTTGGTCAATTAGAATGGGTGAAACTGTTGTAAACATGAGGTGACTGCTCCTGATTATAAACAACTCTCCTGCTAGGACCAGCCCCATAATGCACAGGGCCTAGGACAAAACACAAACATAGCACCTTGTTCAAAAAGCAGGAAAAAGTAGTCATTAAAGGTCGAGGTTTTCCAGTGGGACCGCGGCAGGGTGTGGTTTGGATGCTGAGTCAGGCACTTTGGCACCTTGCATCTGCCGCAGTGGGATGAAGCTCCTGCTGGGCATCATGCTGCCCACCAAGTGACCTCTGTCTGGGGCAATTAAAAAAAAAGGTAAAGGCTTTCCCTCCTTCTGTAGGTTCTCTCTCGCCTTCTCATGGTGTTTATTGTTTGCTATGCAATATTGTTCAAAACACTGTACATATTTAAAGTATGCAACTTTGATGAGTTTGGAAATAAGTATACAGCTGTGAAACCATCACCACATTCTATGCCATGAACATATCCATTCTGTCTACAAGCTTCCTCGTGCTCCCTTTATTTATTATTATTGCTATTTTGGTGACAAGAACACTTAATATGAGATCTACCCATTTAGCAAATTTTAAATATACAGTATGATATTGTTAATTATAGGCACTATGTTATAAACAGAACTCTCTGCTTACTCGTCTTGTATAAATGAAACTTCACACCCTTTGACTAACACTCCCCCGTTTCCCTCTCTTCTCAGCTCCTGGCAACTACTATCCTAGTCTCTGCTTGGATAAGAGTTAGACTATTTTAGTTACCATGAAAGTGGTAACTAACCTGTTGTATGTATCCTGTGCCTGGATTGTTTCACTTAGCATCCTGTCTTCCACTTTCCTTCGTGTTGTTACAAATGGCAGAAGTTCCTTCCTAATACAGCTAAACAGTATTCCATCATATAAAATGGAATATTACTTTATATCATATATGTGAATATGTACTGTGCTGTGCTTAGTCGATCAGTCATGTCTGACTCTTTGCGACCCCATGGACTATTGCCCGCCAGGCTTCTCTGTCCATGGAGATTCTCCACGCAAGAATACTGGAGTGGGTTGCCATTCTCTCCTTCAGAAGATCTTACCAACCGAGGGATCAAACCCAGGTCTTGCACATTGCAGCCAGATTCTTTACCAACTGAGTCACCAGGGGAGTAAAATTTTCTTTATCCATTCATTTCTTAATAGATACTTAGATTGTTCCATATCTTGGTTCTTATGAATAATGCTGCAAGTAATGTGAGAGTGCAAATATCTCTTTAAGATTCTGATCTCAATTCCTTTAAATACACACCCAAAAGTGGGATTGCTGGATAATATAGTAGTTCTATTTTTAATAGAAATTTCTCCAAATAAAATATGCAGATTTCCAATAGGTACTTGAAAAGATGCTCAGCATCACTAATTATCAGAAAAATGTAAATCAAAGCCACAATGAGATATTATGTCACACTGTTAGGATGACTATTTTTAAAAAAATTAAAATAAAAAAGATAAATAGTATTTGAGAAGATGTGGAGAAAAGGAACACTTGTGCCCTGTTGGTGGGAATATAAATTGGTGCAGCCACTATGGAAAACAGTAAAGCGGTTCCTCTAAAATTCAAAATTTTAGTATTAATTTATTGTCTATCTTAATGTTGTGTAACACCACTATTAAAAGCAAATATAAAAACATTTAATATTTATGCTGAATCAGCCAAGTCACACAATTTGCATTTTGTGACTTGCCTCAGAAGGTGCCTTGAGCTGGCCAGAATGAAGAACACAAGTCAGACCCAGAATGGTTAGAGGGAGGAACATCGGCATGGGGCGGGGCTGAAGGGGGCCCCTTTAGACTCAGGGAGCCCAGCACCAAGTGCAGGCCCCCCGGGCTCCTGTGTGCCAGGGCCTCACCTCTGCTCAGTGCCAACACTTGGGTGTGATGGCTGCCCGATGTCCTTCCTGCGTTTCCAAACTCACCCAGGGTGGGAAAGCCGAACCACGCATCGCCCCTTCGTCACCTGCTGCCTAAACCAAATCTAACAGGCGACTTGCAAGGCCACCGCATCTTTGCTCTGAGAGGGGCTGGGTAACAGGTCTGGGGGGTCATCTCAGGTGGAGTGCACATGTGCCCCACCCTAAACTGCTACCGCATGGGGTGCTCCCAATCCTGGCCCCCTCTGTGCCTGGGGCAGGAGGAGGGCCCCAGGGGTCTTTGGGTGGGGATGGTGAGGGGGAGGCAGTCTAAGAGGCCCAGAGGCAAGTGGCAAAGAATCTTCATCCAGGAGACAGGGGAAGTGGGATGTCCTGTGAGTGAGCTGAGGCCCCAAGCCTTTAAAGGCTTCGTGTTCTCTTTTCCCACCAGCTGTCACATATACAACACAAATTCAAAGACAAAATTATCAAGCATTTCAAGACAGTGACCACAGAGAATTAACTTGGAAGTCCCCAATCCTTTCAGCAACAGGGACAAGTTTCATGGAAGACAATGTTTCCACAGACTTGGGGGAGGGGGGATGGTTTGGGGCTGATTCAAATGCATTACATTTACTGTGTGCTTTATTTTTATTATTATTACATTGTGATATATAGTTAAATAATTATACAGTTCATCATAATGCAGAATCAGATCATCAGGCATTAGATTCTCAAGAGGAGTATATAACCTAGATTCCCTCACATGTGCAGCTCACAGGAGGGCTTGTGATTCTGTGAGAAACTAATGCTGCTGCTGGGCTGACAAGAGGTAAAGCTCAGGTGACAATGCCAGTGATGGGGGGCATCTGTAAATACAGATGAAGCTTTGGTTGCTCGCTGCTCACCCCCGCTGTGTGGCCTGGTTCCTCACAAGCCATGCACTGGCACTGGTCTGTGGCCCGGGGGTTGGGGGTCCCTGTATTAACCCCCAACTGTAGGACCCTTCTCGGCACAGGGGCCCTGCACAACTGCATGGGTCACCAGCCTTTGAAAACAGCCCCTGTGCATCAGGTCCGTGCCAGCACTAGTCACAAGCAGCATCCTGCTGTTCTGATAAGTGTAACACGCTGCAGTTCTTCCTATTAATATTCTGATTGCTTCCTTGTTCCAGTTTTAGCGAGTTTAGTTGAATATTTTAAGCCATGTATGCATACTCAGACTCAGTCGTGTCCAACTCTGTGACCCCCATGGACTGTAACTCACAAGGCTTCCCTGTCCATGGAATTTTCCAGACAAGAATACTGGAGGGGGTTGCCATTTACTACTCCAGGGGATCTTCCTCACCAAGATTGAACCCTGTCTCTTATGTCTCCTGCAGTGGCAGCTGGATTCTTTACTACTGCACCACCTTATATTTACACATCTGTATCTCGGTAACCATCGGAGAAAACGTTAAATACAGTCAATTTTTGTTTTTCTGACATATATTCTATAAAATCTCTTCCAACAGTAAGTTCATAAAAACTGAACCATTGCTCCTGGGGGATATATGTACACATATCTTACATAAATTATCATTTCAAATTCTAAAAACTAGTTCATCATAGTGGATTCTATTTTCTTTATTCTGCAACAGAGAAAGCTGGTTCAGAGATGTTAAGTGACTTGCCTGAGGCCACTCCACTGACAAGCTGGCTACTGAGCTAGAATTTCTGCTCTCACTGTACTGTCCACTTCTGTCTCCATCCTCTGGTCATCTCTGAGTGAGAGCCAAGACCAGACAGAGCCTTGTCTTGTTCAGTTGCAGCTGGAAATGGATGCATCAGAGGACTCAATGTCTTCACTGTTCAAGCACATCTGCAAATGACCACAAAAATGATGCAAGCATTACAAATAAACTTTTGCATGTAGGGTGACTCACAAATACTAATATGAAATCTGTAAATAATGAGTGTCAACTGTATTGTAGTAGACAGATAATCTTTATGTACTTTTAATCACCTTATTTCTTAACAGTGTTGAAGTAGCTCACAGTGTCAAATGCATAGTGTCAAAGAAGATTCAAAAAGAAGCTAGCAGGCAAAGCCTCCCCAGGAGATTCTGATGCAGGCCACAAACATACCTCTTCAGCATCACATATCACATAGCTTTTCTGAGGAGTAATTCTTATCTTTTAAAGTGCTTGATGCTTCCCCAGTGGCTCAGATAGTAAAGAATCTGCCATGAATGCAGGACATCGGCTTTGATCCCTGGGTCAGGAAGATCCCCTGTAGATAGAAATGGCAACCCACTCCAGTATTCTTGCCTGGAGAATTCCATGGACAGAGGAATCTGGTGGACTATATAGTCCAGGGGGTCTCAAAGAGTCAGACACAATTGAGCGACTAACACAATCCACTAAATATTAGGAGAACATGGCAGAACCTCTGAGATCTGCATGGTTTTTCTGATTGCTTTTTGTTTACATGATGGTCTACACTTTTTTCATGTTATCACAGATGCTTTTGAATGACCCCTCTCCACAGCTTTCTCCCAGGACCTTGGGTCCTTAGGGAAAATTATGTTCTTTAAAGTCAGCAGACCCATCACCATCACCCCTCATGTGGTGTTACACTTAGTACTTTTCAGAAGTCATCCATGTGAATTGCTTTGTTAGATTTTCACAGAAGCGATAGAAAGAAGGCAGGGTGCAGATTGTTATAATCCTCCTTTACATGTGTGTTGGCTAGATCTCAGGGAGCCCGTGAAACCCATTGGCTGGGCAGAGGGAAAGAGTCAGGACCCCCCAACGCACTCCCCCAGAGTGATGGCATGGAACCTTAAACTACTGAAATGCCAGTAGATTTTGTGCAGAAAGGTTTCTATTTCTATGGCTTTTTCAGGAACCTTGTAGCCTTCGAAACCAGAGTCCTGGTGACTTGCACCACTCAGAGGTGTTGTGGAGACAGCAGCTCTTCCTCTTTTGTTTTCTTCATTAGCCCAGCTTAGTGTATTAAGCATCATCACTGATAAATTATTCATGCCAACACATGATAACTAGCTGTCATTAAAATAAAATGGTAACTGAAAAAAATGAGAAGATTAAAAAAAGTGATTTCAACTGTGGGCCACCAATTAAATAGATGTGATGCTTTGCCAAGCAACAGTAACTAATCACAAAGCAGAGAAGGCTGGCAGACCTAGCTAGGGACAATAGGCTGTTGTTTTAGACATTTATACAAATGTTTGTCCATTGTTATGTAAAAATGAAAACAATACATGAAAGCAAAGCCTAAACTTCGATCCTTATTCCTACTCAATCCCAGGCCCCATCCTAAATGCAATGGCTGTTACCAATATCCAGACATTTTCTATGTTTTGATGAGCATGATATGTATGTATAGCCTGTCAAGCTTCTCTGTCCATGGGATTTCCCAGGCAAGAATACTGGAGTGTGGTGCCATTTCCTTCTCCAGAGGATCTTCACAACCCAAATATCAAACCCACCTGCACTGGCAGGTGAATTCTTTACCACTGAGCCACGTGGGAAGCAGAAATATATACGTGAATGGTGTTAAAACTCATTAGATAACCAATCCACATTGTTCAGACGTCCTCCTACCAAATTAATAATAGCAACATACTCAATGTGGGCAATTTACTGTGAAACAACTCCCTGTCAACATTTGGCCATATTTACCAAGTAGTTCCTTTCTTTCATAATTTCCTTGTGCAGAGAAACATTCCTTTAAATTACCCAGTATGTGAAAGAAGGTTAAAAAAATAAATAAATTTTCTTTCTCATCCCTGGTTTTGCTTTAAATATTGGGAAAACATAATGAATATTTTAAAAAGTAAACTAATATAGATGATTAAGTCAGTATAAAAATAGAATTTTTGTAATATTATAAATACATTTCTCCCCTCCTCCTTACCAAGATGTGGGCTTTGATTCTCCTGAATACACTCATCCCTCTGTGATTGGTATTCTAGTTTTACTCTAGTCTTGTTTGTGTGCATTCTAGAATAGAGTGAGATGGGTAGCTTTGGCCATTTGGGCTCTTTCATATAAATATGCATTTTCTTTTTTTTTTTTTTGATGTGTAATTCCATTAAATTGAACTCTCATTTGTAAAACACTTATCTAAAACAACTTTAAAACCAACTTAATTTTTTTTAATGAGGGGGAGCTTCTGGCTTTCAAAACCGTCTCTTTAAAAAAAATTATTTGAAACATGATTTTCAGCAAGCAAAGGGTATAATTATTGCATAATTTAAAAATTGCTTGCAACACTACTATTTGGATAGTAACAGAACATTTAGGGAGATTGAACTAATGTACTTCAGATTTTCAGTTACCATGAGGCATTACTAGAATCAGAGTTTTATATTTAATTACCGAGCTTAAATTCTGAACTCCAGACACCATGACTTTGAAAAAAATCTTAATATATCTATAGCATATCAGATTCAAATCTACAGGTTTCCCAGAGATCTCTGGAGATTTACTCTAACCTTTAGAATCTTTGTACTCTGTTTAAAGAAAGAAAGAATGGTTACCTGGACAAGATAGAAGGACAATGCAAAATGATGGTCACTAAGCCAAGTGGTTACAGTATGTTTGTCACAGACTTCCTTCACATTTAAGCATTGAACTCTGTTTCCTTCTTCCTTATATCATGAACATATACCAAATTTGCATTTTGAATGAGCCATGTCATATTACTCTGGTAGTAAAATAACTTTCTCAATAAAAATACTTCTTTTTTCTCCTCTTATTCAAATCTAGTTTCATGCATATTAATGGAAAATTATGTTACATATCTATCATAGAGTAGTGATTTAAAACTGAGAATCTGTTGAGGTCCTTATTAAAAATATTAAAGGATTTATTCTGCTCCATTCTATTTATAATAAACTGTGTTCTTTTGCAGATCTCTATGAGACTCTAAGAAACCCACAGGACAGAGGAAACCGCTTGGGCTTTCTTCTTCCAGGCAGATGGAAGTGGTCTCTTGGGGGTCATTTCCTGTGCCTTGCAACATTACAGGCAGGATAACAAGCATTCACTCACATTCATATACCTCTCTTTTATATGCAACATCATAATAAACCAGGTGGAAGAGTTAGCTATTTGCCCCTTTGTTTGATGTGCATTTTTGTAGCTATGTTTAATTCTTAAGGAGAAGTGTTATATGCTATCTTCAGAACACAGTCCAAAGGTAATAATCCAAAATCAAATCATTACTACTGTCATCTTTGTGGAGCATCTAATAAAATGTCCTTAATGATCTGAAACAATATATGGAATTGCGAGACAGCAAAAGAGACACAGATGCATAGAACAGTCTTTTGGACTCTGTGGGAGAAGGCGAGGGTGGGATGATTTGAGAGAATGGCATTGAAACATGTAAATTATCATATGTGAAACAGATCGCCAGTCCAGGTTTGATGCATGAGACAGGGTGCTCAGGGCTGGTGCACTGGGATGACCCAGAGGGATGGGATGGGGAGGGAGGTGGGAGGGGGGTCCAAGATGGGGAACACATGTACACCCATGACTGATTCATGTCAATGTATGGCAAAAGCCACTACTATGTTGTAAAGTAATTAGCCTCCAATTAAAATAAATTGCAAAAAAATTTTTAAAGGGTAAACAAGGAAAAAAATAATCTGAAACCAAAAAATCACTGTATTTTCTTGATCAGATCCATGACTATGAAATCCTAGAATAATTATAGGCTCGCCCAAAATAAAATAGCAGTCCTTTAGTAGAACTGTCTCTGTGTTTTGTGGGTGGTTTGAAACAATAATTTTCTTCAGCAGTGGCAGTGGTCAGATAGTGTACAAATATTTAATTTTTCTTTTATTTTGCTAAATCCTGAGGACAAGTTGAGAAGAAAATGTCCCCAGTAGGCATTAGGGTAGTTGGAGTCATTATATCAGCTCTACTTTAGGTGCCCGAATAGAAATACAGTTTCCCCAAGGAAAGAAACTTTCATGGGTAGATTTACGGTCAAAGTTTGTGATGGCTTAAAAATCATCAGGAAGAGTACTACTTATAATCTTCTCCTTAGGCAATGGACAGTCTGAGCTTTTCTGAGGTGGTCAAGAAATTTTATTAGAAGTGATCCAGTGAAAGTGACACAGCGAAATCCAAGATCTCAGGATACTGTCACTGTACATGGATACTCTTCCCTGGGATTTTGGCAAGCATGAAGTCACCAATACTGAGAAAAATTTTGCAGTGTGAATGACATAGATTTTCTTTTAGATTGCATATTAGAAAGTTGAAGATTGAAACAGCAAGTTTTCTATAGGATCTTTGCATTGAAGAAAATCAACAACTAGAAAACTGTTTAAAGAAAAAACCATTAGAGAGTTGCCATATGATCCAGCAATCCCATTCCTGGGTACATACCCAGACAAAACTAAAATTCAAAAAGATATATGCACCCATATGTTCATAACAGCACTATGTACAGTAGCCAAGACATGGAAACAATCTAAATGTCCATCAACAGATGAATGGGTAAAGATATGTATATATATATGTGTGTGTGTGTGTGTGTGTGTGGAATGGAATACACATGTATGGAATACTACTCAGCCTTAAAAAGAACAAAAAAATATTGCCATCTGCAGCAACATGATGGGCCTAGAGGTTTTTGTTGTGCAGTCTCTAAGTTATATCTGACTCTTTGCAACTCCATGGGCTGCAGCATTCCAGGCTTCTCTGTCCTGGAATTTTCTGGAATTTTTTCAGACACTCATGTCCATTGAGTTGGTGATGCCATCCAACCATCTCATCCTCTGTCACCCCCTTCTCCTCCTACCTTCAGTCTTTCCCAGCATCAGGGTTTCTCCAATGAGTGTGATGTATGCATCACATGGCCAAAGTACTGGAGCTTCAGCTTCAGCATCAGTCCTTCCAATGAATATTCAGGGTTGATTTCTTTTAGGATTAACTGGTTTGATCTCCTTGCTCTCCAAGGGACTCCCAAGAGTCTTCTTTAGCACCACAGTTTGAAAGCATCAATTCTTCAGTGCTCAGCCTTCTTTTTGGTCTAACTCTCACATCTGTACATGACTACTAGAAAAATCATAAATCATACCATTGACTATATGGACGTTTGTCAGCATTGTGATGTCTCTGCTTTTTAATACACTGTCTAATTTGTCATAGCTTTCCTTCCAAGGGGCAAGCATCTTTTAACTTTATGGCTGCAGTCACCAAAAGAATCAATTTTCCAGATTTCTTAAAGGAGACTCTTTACAAAAATGTGAATTACTTATCAGCCGCTGAGAGAAAGGGGATTTTGCCCTCACTTTGTTGGAGATAAATTTCCAAATCATGAATGAAAGATCTTATAATGGCATCAGTTTTCTTGACATGGTCTTTATTTTCATTTTCCTCTTGGGCCCATGGAAATGAGTGCAACAAATGTGCTTCTGATTTTTGTTTTGTTTTACAGTATGTGAAAAATCAAGGTTTGTTTTCTTTTCCATTAGAACTTTTTTTTTTTTTGTCTTTCATATTAAAGATGGGTTGTAAAAGACTCTCTTGTGGACTGAAGAAACAATTTCTTTAAATGTAAGAGAATGTTGCAAAATTGCAAGGGATATACAATTTCACAAAATGAAACAAAACTGGAAGGATTTTTAGAATATTAAGAGTAAATTTTATTAATATTATTTGCATTCTCTAAAGCCCATCAAATCATAGTTAATTAACTTAGTTTACTAAATTTTACATTTATTTGACTGAGTTTTAGAGAGAAGACAGGGGTCACCTATGGAGAAGGAAATGTCAACCCACTCCAGTGTTCTTGCCTGGAAAATCCCATGGACAGAGGAACCTGGCAGACTACAGTTCATGGGGTTGCAAGAGTCTGGCATAACTTAGCCACTAAACCACCATCAACCAAGGGTCAACTAATAATTACCCTCCTAATGAGCTAATAAGATAGGTTCCAGTGAGTCAGAATAAATTAATTCTGAAGTGGTCTGACTCAACTGCATCATAGAAATCTTTTCTAAACTTAACCATTGTTGTAATTTATCTCCCTGCACATAATTGATGATTTTAAACCACGTGAATATCAAATATGATATGTTTTATTCTGCAGGTCACTTGAGGACAGAGCTCTTTACCAATAAGATAATAATATATATGTTTGTATTCAGTTCAGTTCAGTCACTCAGTCGTGTCTGACTCTTTGCGACCCCATGAATCGCAGCACGCCAGGCCTCCCTGCCCATCACCAACTCCCGGAGTCTACTCAAGCTCAAGATCATCAAGTTGGTGATGCCATCCAGCCATCTCATCCTCTGTCGTCCCCTTCTCCTCCTGCCCCCAATCCCTCCCAGCATCAGGTTTGTATTAATGATCTCTAAAGTATATTCCAGGGTCTTGGCAATATTCTCACAGACTTTGAGAAGAGCCTGTTGTGAACTCTCAGGGAACTGTAGCATGGTTCTGTCCTTACTTGGCTGTTTCCAATAATGATGTGATAAGAGACAATGATTTCAA
This sequence comes from Dama dama, assembly GCF_033118175.1. NCBI lineage: Eukaryota > Metazoa > Chordata > Mammalia > Artiodactyla > Cervidae > Dama > Dama dama. Next base: position 2,543,318 of record NW_026870878.1, on the reverse strand, counting down.
TGGAAAGAAAATACCTCATAGTCGATTTTCTAGTCTACTTTTCAGAAAGGCAGTTTTATAGATATGGTTTCATTCAGCCCTTCCCTCCTTTTCACTTGAGGGAGATTTCTGTTATTACTTTTTAACTATGGGTGACAGAAAATCTATCACAGTGACTGACCCCCTAGCCAAGAAGAAATATATGGTATACCAATTTTCTCCCACTGCTGTAACCCATGAATGAAATGACCAAAATGTGCCAGATTGATTAACTTGAAACCCCAATTTAGTATTCTTGAAAGTCTCCTTTTACTTGAATCATTTGATGGAAGAGACTCATAGTGAGAATATAGAGTAGATAATGTGTAAGAAATGATAGGTCCATTGTTAACAATTTCCCATGAAAATTTTAAAGTACAAAATGCCTGAAAAGAATGTGATTAAAGAGGGAAAAAAATCGATGAAACTTAAATTATTCTAGCAATATTCACAGAGTCCTTTAGTGAGTTCAGTAAGTCAAGACGTACTGAAGACAAGACATTTTTTTCCTTACCAAATTTTTAATTGTATTAATTACTTTGACTTATATTCAAAAACAGTGTGAATCAAGTCAGAATTATTTTGGCAATTTTAATAACATTTGGGTCTTTCTTATGCTTTTTCTTCCTAGATCTCTGCTTTTGTTTTTGTTGTTATTTTTATTTGTTTTGGTGAGGTGAAAGTGAAAGTGAAAGTCGCTCTGCTGCTGCTGCTGCTAAGTCGTTTCAGTCGTGTCCAACTCTGTGAGACCCCATAAACAGCAGCCCACCAGGCTCCCCCGTCCCTGGAATTCTCCAGGCAAGAATACTGGAGTGGGTTGCCATTTCCTTCTCCAGTGCATGAAAGTGAAAATTGAAACTGAAGTTGCTCAGTCATGTCTGACTCTTTGTGACCCCATGGACTATACAATCCATGGAATTCTCCAGGCCAGAATAATGGAGTGGGTAGCCTTCCTTTCTCCAGCCTTTCCCTTCTCCTCTCCCTAACTCCAGGGGAGTTAGGAGTATGTCAAAGTCAATAAGGCTGTTACATTTGCCTATGACCACTTGGGAGCCAAGCCATTCAAAACTCCCTAGGATGTGAAGGAAGGAGAATGGATTTGTATTTATATATCAGTTTGCTTTTTAATGTTCAATTGACTCCTAATGAGTGTGAGGTTATATCTCATCATGAGTTTGATTTGCACTCCCCTGGTGGCTCAGACAATAAAGAATCTGCCTGCAGTGCAGGAGATTCGAGTTCAATCCCTGGGTCAGGAAGATCCCTTGGAGAAGGGAATGGCTCCCCACTTTAGTATTCTTGCCTGGGAAATCCCATGGACAGAGGAGCCTGACAGGCTACAGTCTGTGGGGTCAAAAAGAGTCAGACATGACTGAGCCACCAATGCTTTCACTTTTTTTTAAGTGATTAATCACATTGATCATCTTTTCATGTGATTATTGACAATTTGTATATCTCCTTTGAAGATATGTTTATTTCAAATTCTTTGCCCATTTTTGCCTGGTTGTTGCTTTTGAGTTTTAGGAGTTTTATATATTCTAAATATTAATTATTTTTCAGGCATATGATTTGCAAATATTTTCTCCAATTTTGTGGGTTGTATTTTTACTCTACTGATAGTGCCTCTGTTTCACAAATTGTCTTAATGTTTGCAAAATCTAATTTTCAAATTTTTATTTTGTTGCCTGTATCTGTGGTGTCATATCCAAGAAATCTATGCCAAATCCAATATCATGATGTTTTCCCCTGGGTTTTCTTCCAAGAGTTTGCATAACTTTATGCCTTATATTTAGATAATGGATTTGTTTGGAATGAATTTTCATGTACGGTATTAGGTAAAGACTCAAGTTCATTTTTGCATGTGCATCTCAAGTTTTTCCAGAAGCGTTTATTGAAAAGACTATCTTTTCCCCATTAAACACTCATGGCATCTTTGTTTAAAATCATTTGACAAAGTTTATTTCTGAACTGTCTATTCAGGTCCATTGGTCTAAATGTCTGTCTTTAGACCAGACCCACACTGCTTTTGTCACTAGTTTTGTAGTAAACTTTGAAGTCAAGAAATATTAGTGCAATTTCTTTAACTTTATTCTTTTTTTCAAGATTATTTTAGCTATTCAGAGTTTCTTGAAATGTCTTGTAAACTTTAGGATGAGCTTTTCTAATTTTCTAATATCAGGGCTTCCCTGATAGCTCCTCAGTTGGTAAAGAATCTGCCTGAAATGCAGGAGACCATATTGTCCATATACTCTTTTATAATCTTTTTTATTTCTGTAGAATTAGTAGTAATGTTCCACTTTCATTTCTGATTTTAGTAATTTGAACCTTCTCTCTTTTTTTCTTAGTCAATATAGCTAAAAGTTTTTAAAATTTTTTTAAAGCAACTTTTGTTTTCATTGATTTTCTCTGTTCATTTCCTATTCTCTACTTTTTAAAAATCCTTGCTGCAATCTTTATTACTTGCTTTTTCATGGTAGTTTTGGGTTAACTTTGTTCTTATTTCTCTAGTTCCTAAAGTTGTAAAATTGAGTTGCTAATTTGAGACGTTCCTTTTTTTCTAAATGTAAGGATTTATAGCTATAGATTTCTCCATATAATAGTTCTTGATGTTTCCCATGAGATTTGGTATTCTGGGTTTTCATTCTTATCCATTTTCACATATTTTTTAAAAACAATATGGAATTCATTTCATGATAAAAGTCATGAGCAACATCAAAAATATACTTAGAAGAAGTCATAGTCTTAAATGCTTTCATTACTGCTCAAGAAAGACTAAAAAAAAAAGTTATTCCATAATATTAGAGATAATATAATAAATTTAATGAAAGTGAAGGCAAATAGAAAATAATATTTAAGCACAACTTAATGGGGGAGGAGAAAGTAGAATTTGTTGACATGAAAAATCAGACCAAAGTGTCAGACAAGCACTTGCATACAGAACAAAGCCTTAAGCAGAAATAACAAAACCTTAAAACAGACCCCAAATAAGATCTGCTACTGCTGCTAACTAAACAGTCAGTAAGTCATGTCCAACTCTTTGCAATTCCACAGACTGTAGCCTGCCAGACTCTTGGGATTTCCTGGCAGGAATACTGGAGTGGGTTGCCATTTCCTTCTATCTCCAAGTATTTTGAAATTTCCCTTGTGATTTCCTTTTTGACACACTGATTGTTTAAGAGTGTATTGTTTAATTTCCACAAATTCATGAACTTTTCAATTTTCTTTCTGCCATTGATTTTGGATTTCATCATGTTATAGTCAAAAAACATACTTTGTATGTTATCCGTCTTTTAAAATTTGCTGAGATGTAATTTGTGGCCTATGAACTATTTTTGAAAAATGTCTCATGCATTTGATAAGAACGAATAATCTGCTGCTGGATACAGTGTTTTATGTGTGTCTATTAGATGTAGTAGGTGCATTGTGTTAAGTGCTCTGTTTCTTTACTTACCTCTGTCTAGTGGTTCTATCTATTTTCAGGAGTTGGGTATTGAAGTCTCCAGCTATTATTGCAGAACTTTCTTCTTTACATTCTGTCCATTTTTGTCTCATATGTTTTGGGGATTCATTATTTGATGTGCAAAGTTTATGATCATTATAACTTATTGCTGAATTGAATCTTTAGTATATAACATACTTCTTTATTTCTTGTCATCTTTAAACTCTGCCTTGTCTGATTTTAATATAGCCTCCTCTCTTCCCTTTTGGTTACTATTTGCATGGCATATCTTTTTTTTTTTCTTTCCATCCTTCAGTTTCAACCTATATGTGTTTAGATCTAAAGTGAGTCTCTTGTAGACAGTATATAGTTGGATCATCTATATGTTTTTAATCCTTCTGCCAATCCTGACTTTTGATTGAGAAGTTTGACTAACTTCCATTTAAAGTATTTACTAATTAGGAGGAATTTACTTCTGTCATTTTGCTGTTTATTTACCATATACCTTATTTTTTTGTTGTTGCAGTTTTCCATATTATTGTTTTTTTCTGTATTTAGTTGATTTTTTGCATTGAAATATAAGTTATTTTCTCATTTACTTTGTATATATTCTTTAGATATTTTCTTCATGGTTTCCACAGGAATTATATTTAATCTGAAATTTTAACACTCTAATTTGAATTTATACCAGTTCAACTTCAACAACAAACGAAAACTCTGTTCCTTTAACGGTTTCTGTCCCCATTCCTTTTAGTTGTTGATGTTAAAGTTATATCTAGGTAGATTGTATGCCCAAAAGGTAGAAAAATATTTTTAACTGCATTAGTCAAATTATGTAGAAAACAATTTGGAGTCACAAATTCAAGTTACAATTATACTCTTTGTTTAAAATATACTAGTCTCTTAAATCATGTGGAAAACAAAAAGTGGAGTTTCACACCTTTGCCGCAATGATATTAGCTTTTATAATTGCTCATTTATTTACCTTTACTGAGAACTTTTAAAAAAGTCATTTATTTATTTTTGACTGTGCTTTTGTTGCTTTGTGGGCTTTTCTTGAGTTGTGGCTAGCTGTGGCTGCTCTTTGTTGCTGTGGGTGCGCTTCTCATTGTGGCGGCTTCCCTTGCTGCGGAGCACAGACTCTAGGGCCGGAGTGCCAGTAGCTGCGGCCCGTGCGCTCCACAGCTGCTGTTCCATGCTCAGAGCACAGGCTCAGCAATTGTGACTCGTGGGCTCAGCTGCTCCACAGCATGTGGGTACTTCCCAGACCAGGGATTGAACCTGTGTCTCCAGCGTTGGCAGGCTGATTCTTGACCACTGAGCCACCAGGGAAGCCCTGCTGAAGTCTTTATCTTTTCACATAGTTTTAAGTTGTCCTTTCATTTCAAACTACATGACTCCCTGTAGTGTTTCTTGCAGGGCAAATCTAGTAATGAGCTCCCCAAGATTTTGCTTATTTGGGAAAGTCTTAACTTCTTTCTTATTTTTGAAGAACAGTTTTGCCTGTTCTTCAGAAATGATAATATAAGTACAAAATATAAAGTATTCTTGGTTGACAGTTTTCTTTTCTTTTTTAAGCACTTTGATTACCTCAGCTCACTTCCTTCTGTCCTCTGAAGTTTCCAATAAGAAATCCGCTGATAATCTTATTAAGGACTCCTTGTATGTGCTGAGTCCCTTCTCTCTTGATGCTTTCAAAATACTTAAATTTGTCTTTGCCTTTTGACAGCTTGAGCATGATGTGCTTCAGTGTGGATCTCTTTGAGTTCATTCTACATGGAATTAATTGTTTTTCCAGATGTCTGCAATTACTTCTTTTGTCAAATTTTGGAAGTGTTCAGCTGTTACTTCTTCAAATATTCTTTGCTCCTTTCTTTCTTCTTCTGGGACTCCCACGAGGGGTATATTGGTCTGTTTAATGATATCTCACAGGTTCCTTAGGCTCTCTTCACTTCTTTTTAATCTGTTCTTTTTATTTCGTTCTCTTCCTCAGACTGGATAATTTCCATGCTCTTGTCTTTCAGTTCACTGATTCTTTCATCTCAAATTTGCTTTTGAACCCTTCTAGTGAATTTTATATTTCAATTACATTTTTCAGTTCTATAATTTTACTTTTCTTTCTTTTTAGGTTTTCTCTCTATTTATTTATATTTACATTGTAGTAGTACATTATTTCCTTGACTTTCTCTGTATCTTCTTTTAGTTCTTTAAGCATCTTCAAAATAGCTGTTTCCAAGACAGGTCCAATAGACCTTTAAAATAGCTGTTTCCAAGACAGGTCCAATAGACCTGTCATTGTCTTTTTCAGGGACAACTTCACTTGGTTTATTTATTTATTTATTTTCTTTTGAATGGGTCATACTTTTCTATTTGTTTGTATGCCTTGTGTTTTCCTTGTTGAAACGAGGACATTTAAATCAAATGTGAGACTTCCATGGTGGTCCAGTGGTAAAGACCCTGCACTTCCAATGCAGGGGCTGCAGGTTCCTTCCCTGGTTGGGGAAGATTTCCCATGCTGCACAATGCGGCAAAAAAAAGTGCAGTCTCTGGCTCCAGTTGAGCCTGATGATGACTACAACTCTGCTTCCAGGCCATTGGCCACCTGAGACCCTGAGCCAGAACCCAACTGAGCTGCTGTCCGGTTCCAGACCCTCAGAAGTTGTGTGAGGTAATAAATGTTTTAAAAAATCATATAATGTGCTAACTCTGGAAATTAGATTCTCCCCCTTCCCCAGAGTTTGCTGGTATGTGTGTGTGTGTGTTTAGATTACAGTCTGTACCTGTGCTGAGGATCAGCTTGAGGTATAAATTTAGTCTCATCAAGTCTTTTCTGACCACACCTTCTCCTGTGCTGAGTTCTTGAAGGCAGAATCAGCCAGACCAAGAACTATGAACTTAATTGGCTCAGGTGGCCATGCCTCAAATTGCCAAGCAGTCAGTCACACTCTAGGGCTTCCCAGGTGGCTCAGAGGTAAAGAACCTGCCTGCCAGTGCAGGACACACAAGAGGTGCAGGTTGATCGCTGGGTCAAGAAGATTCCCTGGAGGACAAAACGGCAATCCACTCCAGTATCCTTGCCTGGAACATTCCATGGATACAGGAGTCTGACGGGCTACAATCCATGGTGTTGCAAAGAGTCAGACATGACTGAGCACATGCACACACACACACACGCAATCGCACCCTGCCTGACAAGCTTGAGCCTACTTGGCTCTGCCAAAGCTATATTAATGTATGTCCCCCTTAGAATGAAGAATGCTACTTTTACAATAAAATTTTAATCAACATGAATATTCTGGTAGTGTTAGTATTTTCTGAATTAAGAAGAGGAGCTTTAAGCGAACATCTGTGTCACTCACCTTAAATTTATGCTCAGCGCTGTGGACGCTTGTCTGTGAAACACTTTTTTCACATGTGTTTTTGTTTAACCATAGGTTTGGCATTGATTCTTTATTACCGTGACCTCTTGGATAGACTCTTTGTCCTGGTGTTGCTGGCGCACTCGGCGCCGAGCTCCCTCCTCGCACAGAGCGTGACTGGCGGCGCGAGCAGGGGGCCCGCGGCACAAGGCACACAGCGCCTGGCTGCGCTGGCTCTGGGGCTCCCTGTGCGCCCTCCGCCACTTCAGGACCAAAGGCGCAAAGCTTGCGCAGACGAGGAGGTGGGGACTGGTCCTGCAGCTGCTGCACTGAGGGCATCTGGCTGAAGGGCAGAGGAGAGCTTTGCAGTACTTTTTCAGCTGCAGAGAAACCCATAATTACATTCAAAGATAATGCTTAAATAAAAATTATAATTCCTTAAGGGTTTAAAATGCACATTGGTAGGCCAGTCTGGGGCAAGTTTTCGAATCTCGGAGGGCAACCTAACTGGGAGGAAAAAATAAATAAAACCCACAGATTACATGCCTAAAAGCAACCCCCAGCAGAAAAGTACCCCAGACGCTCGCATCCACCACCAGCAAGTGGGGGCTGAACGGAGAGGAGCGGGCAGCATTGCTCAGTGTAAGGACCGGACCTGAATGCCCTGAGGGCAATCGGAGGGAGCGAACGTGAGATAGCAACTTAAACTGTGGGATAGCAAGAGAGAGAGCAAATTAACTGGCCAAAAAAGCTAACTGAACACACTGCCAGCCCGTTTGTAGAACAAAGGAAGGACTGAGCAACTCCAGAGAAGAGTTAGCTGGCTGCGGACCGGCCCATCCCCCACTGGAGGCAGGAGGCAGGGGGGAGAGGAAAGGGGCAAACTCGGCCCCAGAGACAGCACCCCCTACCAAATTATGCAAACAGGCTGCCAGTTTCTAACCAAAGACTTCCTGAGATTCTGGATGGTCGACATCTGCGGGGAGGGTCACAGCTAGAGTCCAGCTCCCCAGAACAGATACAAGGCGCACCCAACCAGTGTGCGCAGAAACTGAGGCTGGGAACGCGGAGGGGATAAGGCGCACTGCATCTGGTGAGAGTGCGCCCGTCAAGCTCCTGGCTGCCTGAGCTGCTCTGGCCGGGGAAGGCACCAAACGCAGGCCCAACTGAGTCTGGGCTTTTGTGGAGTACCTGAAAACAGAAACCGCACACAGCTCAGGGTCCGCTCCCTATAGAGCAGCCTGGAGCCTGAGCAGTGTAGACGGGGAAAGCACAGGCGCCGGAAGCGAGGGCAAACCCAGTGTGGCCGGAACACTGCGAGTGCCCCCACACACGCCAGTGAGATTTGTCTGCAGCGCCCCTCCCTCCCCACAGCATGACTGAACAAGCAAACCTAAACAAGAGACCACCTCAGCCCGCCTGTGTCAGGGTGGAAATTAGACACTGAAGAGACTTGCAAACAGAAGCCAAATAAACAAAGGGAACTGCTTCAGAAGTGACCACTGCAACAGATTAAAATCCCTGGAGTTAACACCGACTACACTGGAAGGGGCCTATATATATCAAGTAGTGTAAGCTGGAACAAGGAGCCATCTGAAACTGAACCGAACCCACACTGCCCACAACAGCTCCAGAGAAACTCCTAGATATATTTTTAATATTTTTTTTCCATTTATTTTTATTAGTTGGAGGCTAATTACTTTACAATATTGTAGTGATTTTTGTCATACATTGACATGAATCAGTCATGGATTTACAAAGCCACAGTCATCAAGACAGTATGGTACTGGCACAAAGACAGATATATATATATCAATGGAACAGAATAGAAAGCCCAGAGATAAATCCACGAACCTACGGACACCTTATCTTCGACAAAGGAGGCAAAAATATACAATGGAAAAAAGACAACCTCTTTAACAAGTGGTGCTGGGAAAACTGGTCAACCACTTGGAAAAGAATGAAACTAGAACACTTTCTAACACCATACACAAAAATAAACTCAAAATGGATTAAAGATCTAAATGTAAGATCAGAAACTATAAAACTCCTAGAGGAGAACATAGGCAAAACCCTTTCCAACATAAATCTCAGCAGGATCCTCTATGACCCACCTCCCAGAATATTGGAAATAAAAGCAAAAATAAACAAGTGGGACCGAATGAAACTTAAAAGCTTTTGCACAACAAAAGAAACTATAAGCAAGGTGAAAAGACAGCCCTCAGATTGGGAGAAAATAATAGCAAACGAAGCAACAGACAAAGGATTAATCTGCCCTAATTTTTAAGATTTCTTTCCTTCTACTAACCCTGAGGTTCTTCATTTCTTCCTTCTCTAGTTGCTTTAGGTGTAGAGTTAGGTTATTTATTTGACTTTTTTCTTGTTTCTTGAGGTAAGCCTGTAATGCTATGAACCTTCCCCTTAGCACTGCTTTTACAATGTCCCATAGGTTTTGCATTGTTGTGTTTTCATTTTCATTCGTTTCTATGCATATGTTGATTTCTTTTTTTGATTTATTCTATGATTTGTTGGTTATTCAGAAGCATGTTATTTAGCCTCCATATGTTTGAATTTTTAATAGTTTTGTTCCTGTAACTGAGATCTAATCTTACTGCATTGTGGTCAGAAAAGATGACTGGAATGATTTCAATTGTTTTGAATTTACCAAGGCTAGATTTATGGCCCAGGATGTGATCTATTCTGGAGAAGGTTCTGTGTAGACTTGAGAAAAAGGTGAAATTGATTGTTTGTGAAATGTCCTATAGATATCAACTAGGTCTAGCTGGTCCATTGTATCATCTATCCTTAGGTGTGAATGGGGTATTAAAGTCTCCCACTATTATTGTGTTATTGTTGATTTCCTCTTTCATACTCTTTAACATTTTCCTTACATATTGCCATGCTCCTATGTTGGGTGCATATATATTTATAATTGTTATATCTTCTTCTTGGATTGATCCTTTGATCATTATATAGTGTCCTGCTTTGTCTCTTTTCACAGCCTTTGTTTTAAAGTCTATTTTATCTGATATGAATATTGTGACTCCTGCTTTCTTTTGGTCTCCGTTTGTGTGAAATATTTTTTTCCAGCCCTTCACTTTCAGTCTGTATGTGTCCCTTGTTTTGCGGTGGGTCTCTTGAAGACAGCATATATAGGGGTCTTGTTTTTGTGTCCATTCAGCCAATCTTTGTCTTTTGGTTGGGGCATTCAACCCATTTACATTTAAGGTGATTATTGATAGGTATGATCCTGTTGCCATTTACTTTGTTGTTTTGGGTTCACATTTAATCACTTTTTCTGTGTTTCCTGTCTAGAGAAGATCCTTTAGCATTTGTTGAAGAGCTGGTTTGGTGGTGCTGAGTTCTCTCAGCTTTTGCTTGCGTGTAAAGCTTTTGAATTCTCCTTCATATCTGAATGAGATCCTTGCTGGGTACAGCAATCTGGGTTGTAGGTTATTCTCTTTCATTACTTTAAGTATGTCTTGCCATTCCCTTCTGGCCTGAAGAGTTTCTATTGAAAGATCAGCTGTTATCCTTATGGGAATCCCCTTGTGTGTTATTTGTTGTTTCTCCCTTGCTGCTTTTAATATTTGTTCTTTGTGTTTGATCTTTGTTAATTTGACTAATATGTGTCTTGGGGTGTTTTGCCTTGGGTTTATCCTGTTTGGGACTCTCTGGGTTTCTTGGACTTATGTAACTATTTCCTTCCCCATTTTAGGGAAGTTTTCAGCTATTATCTCCTCGAGTATTTTCTCATGGCCTTTCTTTTTGTCTTCTTCTTCTGGGACTCCTATGATTCGAATGTTGGGGCGTTTCACATTGTCCCGGAGGTCCCTGAGGTTGTCCTCATTTCTTTTGATTCTTTTTTCCTCTCTGCTTCATTTATTTCCACCATTTTATCTTCTGCCTCACTTATCCTATCTTCTGCCTCTGTTATTCTACTGTTGGTTCCCTCCAGAGTGTTTTTGATCTCATTTATTGCATTATTCATTTTTAATTGACTCTGTTTTATTTCTTCTAGGTCCTTGTTAAACATGTGTTGCATCTTCTCAATCCTTGTCTCCAGGCTATTTATCTGTAACTCCATTTTGTTTTCAAGATTTTGGATCATTTTTATTATCATTATTCTAAATTCTTTTTCAGGTAGATTCCCTATCTCCTCCTCTTCTGTTTGGCTTGGTGGGCATTTTTCATGTTCCTTTACCTGTTGGGTATTTCTCTGCCTTTTCATCTTGTTTAGATTGCTGTGTTTGGAGTGGCCTTTCTGTATTCTGGTGGTCTGTGGTTCCTTTTTATTGTGGGGGTTTCTCCCAGTGGGTGGGGTTGGACGATTGGCTTGTCAAGGTTTCCTGGTTAGGGAAGCTTGCATTGGTGTTCTGGAGCATGGAACTGGATTTCTTCTCTCCGGAGTGCAATACAGTGTCCAGTAGTGGGTTTTGAGATGGATCTGTGTGTTTGGTGTGACTTTGGGCAGCCTGTATGTTGACGTTTAGGGCTATGTTCCTGCGTTGCTGGAGAATTTGCGTGGTATGTCTTGCTCTGGAACTTATTGGCTCTTGGGTGGTGGTTGGTTTCAGTGTAGGTATGGAGGCTTTTGGATGATCTCTTATTACTTAATGTTCCCTGTAGTCAGGAGTTTTCTGGTGTTCTCAGGTTTTTGGGCTTAAGTCTGTTGCCTCTAGATTTCAGTCTTATTCTTCCAGTAACCTCAAGACCTCTCCAACTACACAACACTGATAATAAAAGTTCTAGGTTAATGGTAAAAAGATTCTCCACAGTGAGGGACACCCAGAGACGTTCACAGAGTTACATGAAGACGAGGAGAGGGAGGAGGGAGATAGAGATGAGCAGGAGGAGAAAAAGGAGGACTCAAGAGGAGAGAGACAGATCTACACAGTTCTCTGTTCCCTAAGTGTTCTCCTTAGCCCAGAACACCCACAGCGATTCACAGAATTGGATTGAGAAGAGAAGGGGGAGGGAGGAAATAGAGGTGATCTGGGGGATAAAAAGGAGAGTCAAAAGGGGGAGAGAGTAATCATCACACTCCTGAATAAAAATGGGTACTGAATATTGGATTCTTAAATGTCCACAATTGATATCAAATACTGAAAAACAAAGATTGAAAATCTAGAGTAGAGGTTAGAATCTTAAAAATACAATAATAAAAACAAAAACACAAAAAAATTTAAGAAATATAAATGAAGGTTGCTTTAAAAATAGGGTCTTTTTTTTCTTTTTGCAAGGTTATAGTGAAATGAAAATGAAATTTAAGGAGAAATAGAGGAGTAATAGAGGACTTTAAAAGAAAATAAAAGAAAAAAAGAAAAAAATTAATTAAAAGAAATAATAAAAATATATGAAAATGAAAATTAAGGACGAGTAGAGGAGTAATAGAGGACATTAAAAGAAAATAAAATTTAAAAATTTAAAAAAAATTAAAAATTTAAAATAATAGTAAAAATAAATGAAAATGAAAATTAAGGAGTAATAGAGGACTTTAAAAGAAAATGAAAATTAAGGAGTAACAGAGGAGTAATAGGGAATTTTAAAAGAAAATAAAAGAGAAAAATTTTTTTAAAAAAGGAAAAACAATTTTAATTAAAAAAAAATAGTTTCATTCTTTTACAAGTGGGTGACCAGTTTTCCCAGCACTACTTGTTAAAGAGGTTGTCTTTTTTCCATTGTATATCTTTGCCTCCTTTGTCAAAGATAAGGTGTCCATAGGTTCATGGATTTATCTCTGGGCTTTCTATTCTGTTCCATTGATATGTATTTCTGTCTTTGTGCCAGTACCATACTGTCTTGATGTCTGTGGCTTTGTAGTATAGCCTGAAGTCAGGCAGGTTGATTCCTCCAGTTCCATTCTTCTTTCTCAAGATTACTTTGGCTATTCGAGGTTTTTTGTATTTCCATACAAATTGTGAAATTCTTTGGTCTAGTTCTGTGAAAAATACCGTTGGTAGCTTGATAGGGATTGCATTGAATCTATAGACTGCTTTGGGTAGAATAGCCATTTTGACAATATTGATTCTTCCAATCCATGAACACAGTATGTTTCTCCATCTGTTTGTGTCCTCTTTGATTTCTTTCATCAGTGTTTTATAGTTTTCTATGTATAGGTCCTTTGTTTCTTTAGGTAGATATACTCCTGAGTATTTTATTCTTTTTGTTGCAATGGTGAATGGTATTGTTTCCTTAATTTCTCTTTCTGTTTTCTCATTGTTAGTGTATAGGAATGCAAGGGATTTCTGAGAGAACAGCATCGAAACATGTATATTATCTAGGGTGAAACAGGTCACCAGCCCAGGTTGGATGCATGAGACAAGTGCTCGGGCCTGGTGCACTGGGAAGACCCAGAGGGATTGGGTAGAGAGGGAGGTAGGAGGGGGGATGGGGATGGGGAATACATGTAAATCCATGGCTGATTTATTTCAATGTATGACAAAAACCACTACAATATTGTAAAGTAATTAGCCTCCAACTAATAAAAAAATAAATGGAAAAAAAAAAAACAGGGCAGACATAAATGCAAAAGAAACAAATGAGACCATAGCAAAAATCAACAAAGCTAAAAACTGGCTTTTTGAAAAGATAAACAAAATTGAAAAACCATTAGCAAGACTCATTAAGAAACAAAGGGAGAAGAATCAAATCAACAAAATTAGAAATGAAAATGGAGAGATCACAACAGGCAACACTGAAATACAAAAGATCATAAGAGACTATTACCAGCAGCTTTATGCCAATAAAATGGACAACTTGGAAGAAATGGACAAATTCTTAGAAAAGTGTAACTTTCCAAAACTGAACCAGGAAGAAATAGAAGATCTTAACAAACCAATCACAAGCACGGAAATCAAAACTGTAATCAGAAATCTTCCAGGAAACAAAAGCCCAGGACCAGATGGCTTCACAGCTGAATTCTACCAAAAATTTACAGAAGAGCTAACTCTTCCAGAAATTTGCAGAAGAAGGTAAACTTCTAAACTCATTCTATGAGTCCACCATCACCCTACTTCCAAAACCAGACAAAGATGCCACAAAAAAAAAGAAAACTACAGGCCAATATCACTAGTGAGCATAGATGCAAAAAATCCTTAACAAAATTCTAGCAAACAGAATCCAACAACATATTAAAAAGATCATGCATCATGACCAAGTGGGCTTTATCCCAGGAATGCAAGGATTCTTTAATATCCACAAATCAATCAATATAATACACCACATTAACAAATTGAAAGGTAAAAACCATATGATTATCTCAATAGATTCAGAAAAAGCCTTTGACAAAATTACACATCCATTTATGATAAAAAACTCTCCAGAAAGCAGGCATAAAAGGAACACACCTCAATATAATAAGTTATATATGACAAACCCACAGCAAACATGATCCCCAATGGTGAAAAATTGAAAGTATTTCCCCTGAAATCAGGAAAAAGACAAGGGTGCCCACTCTCACCACTACTATTCAACATAGTTTTGGAAGTTTTGGCCACAGCAATCAGAGCCAAAAAAGAAATAAAAGGAATGCAGATAGGAAAAGAAGAATTGAAACTCTCATTGTTTCCAGACGACATGATCCTCTACATAGAAAACCCTAAAGACTCCATCAGAAAATTACTAGAGCTAATCAACGAATATAGTAAAGTTGCAGGATATAAAATTAACACAGAGAAATCCCTTGCATTCCTATACAGTAAGAATGAGAACACAGAAAGAGAAATTAAGGGAACAACACCATTCACCATGGCAACAAAAAGAATAAAGACAAAACAAATAAAGACAAAAACAAAAAGAAAACCGACATAAATCACAGCAAGATCCTCTATGACAAACCTGCCAGAATATTGGAAATAAAAGCAAAAATAAACAAATGGGACCTAATTAAACTTAAAAGCTTTTGCACAACAAAGGAAACTATAAGCAAGGTGAAAAGACAGTTCTTAGAATGGCAGAAAATAAGAGCAAATGAAGAAACAGACAAAGGATTAATCTCAAAAATATACAAGCAACTCCTACAGCTCAATTCCAGAAAAAATAAATGACCCAATCAAAAAATGGGCCAAAGATCTAAACAGACATCTCTCCAAAGAAGACATACAGATGGCTAACAAACACATGAAAAGAGGCTCATCATCACTCATTATCAGAGAAATGCAAATCAAAGCCTCAATGAGGTACCATTACACACCAGTCAGGATGGCTGCTATCCAAAAGTCTACAAGCAATAAATGCTGAGGGTGTGGAAAAAAAGGGAACCCTCTTACACTGTCGGTGGGAATGCAAACTAGTACAGCCACTATGGAGAACAGTGTGGAGATTCCTTAAAAAACTGGAAATAGAACTGCCATGTCACCCAGCAATCCCACTTCTGGGCATACACACCGAGGAAACCAGAACTGAAAGTGACACGTGTACCCCAATGTTCATCACAGCACTGTTTATAATAGTCAGGATATGGAAGCAACCTAGATGTCCATCAGCAGGCAAGTGGATAAGAAAGCTGTGGTACATATACACAATGGAATATTATTCAGCCATTAAACAGAATACTTTTGAATCAATTCTAAAGAGATGGATAAAACTGGAGCCCATTATACAAAGTGAAGTGAGCCAGAAAAACAAACACCAATACAGTATACTAATGCATATATATGAATTTAGAAAGATGGTAACAATAACCCTGTATGCAAGACAGAAAAAAACACAGATGTATAGAACAGACTTTTGGACTCTATGGGAGAAGGCGAGGGTGGGATGATCTGAGAGAACAGCATTGAAACATGTATATTATCAAGTGTGAAACAGATCACCAGTCCAGGTTGGATGCATGAGACAAGTGTTCGGGGCTGTTGCACTGGGATGACCCAGAGGGATGGGATGGGGAGGGAGGTGGGAGGGGGGTCCAGGATGGGGAACACATGTAACTCCATGGCTGATTCATGTTAATGTATGGCAAAAACGACTACAATATTGTAAAGTAATTAGCCTCCAACTAATAAAAATAATTGGGAAAAAAAGAACAATAACAAAAATCAAAAGTATGATGAATGTTTACTGTACAAATCCTACATGAAGAAAATATACATTTGATAGAAGATAGTCTTTTTTGTTCTATTTATTTGATTTCTTTTTAATCATGATATTCAGTGCTTTAAAATTCAACCGATTTTTCAAAATAACTTTAAAGAAGGATATACAAGTGACACATAAGATATACAGTTCTCAATTAAATGTGTTTTCTTGGTAGATTGTATCCATTGAATGGGCTCATTGAACTTTAGACAAGAAATGTATCAGAAGGAACAATATGATTTAATGGGCATACATTATTTACTAGATATTTTACAAAATATTTCTTTTCATTTTCATAACAGCTCTAAAAAGAAGATATATGTCAATATCAAAGCAAGAAAACTGGTCTCAAAGTTTGATTCAGGTTTCCTTACCTAGGCTGTTCCCCTAGGCAATTAATTCAGGTGTGCCTGTTCCAATGTTCATCATATCCATTTTCTACTAGCCTTTGGTACACTGCTCAGTAAATAAGAAAGTGAAGTTGAGATATATGCTTTCTACTAAAAGAGGTTTTCTGTTTTGTGAGATACTATTTTTAACTCTCAATAAATACAAATATCATATCTTCATTATGAAATTACAGACAGCTTGAAAGCAGAATATGACTCTACTTTGTATCTTTTAGAATATCTAGGACTGAGATAATAAGTGAGCAGACTTGACATATAAATAGAGAAGGATTTCAAGAAATATGGGTGGAAGGGAAGAGGGAATCAGTAATAAATTAGCAGGTAACTGTGTCTGAAACAGTGGGTTTTAACTAGACAGATAGTATCCTTAGGACATTAGCTTACCTAAGTTAATTTATACATTTAATTTGATCCTAATTATAACAACAGTTTTGGTTTTCATTTAGTTTTGGTGAGTGGTGAGGTGCTTTAGTCAAGCTAATTCTAAACTTCACACGAAAAATAAAAGAAATTTATTTGTAAAACTGAATAAAAGAGCAATGAAGAGTAACAGCTCCTACTGGAGCTGTTCCTCTCAGGTGCCCAATACATTTGTCCCATCAAAATCTCAAAACTTTAACCCTTTCCAGCATCAATTCTAAGTCCAAACTCACCTAAATATCATCAACACAAAAATTCCCAAATCTCATCATTTAAATCAGGCAGCAATGAGACTCTGTGTATGATCTATGCATGGGAAAACTGTCTCCCCATCTGTGGACCTATGAAACTAGAAAACAACCTTTTGAAATAAGGAAGAATCTTTTGTATTTTATTACACAAGTTAATCACTAAAGGGATGTTGCCTCTAAGCTTAGATTATAAATAATGGTCCATCTCTGGGAACCCTGCTTCACAGGTAATGAGCAAGCTAAAATGCCTTTCTTTAGTTCACATCCTGACCAGCTATCTGTGAATGACCGTGAAAGGAAGAAATCAACACATCTCCTCCAGAGGTTGATGGAAACCAGGAAGAGTTTGATTTCACTTTTTCCTCTTTTAGTATAAAAGAAGCCTGGTTCTTAGGGGCACAACCCACCATCTTCTCAGTTTGCTGGCTGTCCAAATAAAGTCATTATTCCTTGTCCCAACAACTCATTTCTTGATTATTGGCCTGTCAGCTCAGTGAGCAGTATGAGCTTAGACTCAATAACTATTACCCCTCCAGGACAGAGTTGTTGCACAGGTGTAGGATGTAGCTCTTCAGTCACTAAATTGTGTTCGACTCTTTGTGACCCCATGGATTGGCTTGGAACCTTCCAAATAGTAAGTGCTGGTTCCTTTTGTCTAGTAGTTCCTTCTTCAATTTATCTTTTTCCTCAGGCATATTACTGTTGGGGCAAGTTTTGCTTGGAAATATCAGTTCCACATCCAAGTTTATTGCCTGTATGTTCTGTTTTCCACCAGAGTGAAAGAACACAATTCAGCCAAGTTTTCTGCTCCTTTATAACAAAAAATTACCTTTTCTCTAATTTCCAGTATGTTCCTCATTTTCTTTTAAGCTTTCACCAAAGACCTTTCTGAGCACAGTGGTAAAGAATCCACCTGCCAATGCAGAAAATGCAAGAGATGGGTTTTCAATCCCTGGGTTTGGAAGATCCTCTGGAAGAGGAAATGGCAACCCAATGCAGTATTCTTGCCTGGAGAATCCCATGGACAGTGGAGCCTGGCAGGCTACAGTCCACGGGGTCGGATACAGCTGAGCAAGCATGCACAGAGAGACCTTAACAATTAATATTTCTCTCGATTCTGTCCATAAACTGCAGGATATCAATGATTAGGCACTATTTACAATACTTTTGACTCCTCTCTGAGCTTCGCCAGAATCATCTTTAACGTCCTATTTCTATCTTAGCATCAAGACAATCTGAGATGTTCTATCATCACCCTCAAATTCTTCTAGGCCTTTACTCATTACCCAAGTTCAAAGCGATGTCCGCATCTTCAGGTATTTATTCCTACTGCACTCTGATTCTAGTACCAGAATCTGTGTTAGTTTCCTAGGGCTGCTAAAACAGATTTTCAGAAACCTGGTAGCTTAAAACAACAGAAATATTTTCTCCCTACAGTTTTGGAAGTTGGATGTCCAAAGATCAAGGTATGGGCATGGTTAGTTCCTTCTGGAAGTTCTGAGGGACTATCTGTTCCATTTATTGTTATTATTTAGTTACTAAATCATGTCTGATCTTTGTGACCCCATGGACTATAGCCCATCAGGTTCCTCTGTCTTCTAGTATCTGGACAAGAACATTTCAACAGAAGAAAAATGCCCTAATACACTATCTTATCCACCTTTTATGGGCAAGTTCTGAACACTTTTTAAAAATAATACTTTTTCTTGAAGTATAACTAACTTTAGTGTGCTGAATAGTGTCCCCTCAAAATTCATGTGTTTTCAGAACTTCAGAATGTGACCTTACTTGGCAATAGGGAATTTGCAAATGTAATGAAGATAAGGATTATGATGAGATTCTATTAAATTAGTGTGGGTTCAAATCAAAAGAGGTTGCCCTTATAAGAAACAGAAAAGAACACACACAGAGACACAAAGGAATGGAGTCGGAGATTGGCGGGATCAACACAGCAAATGTCAAGGACTGCCAGTAACCATCAGAAACTAGGAGAGAGGAGATCCAACCAGTCAATCCTGAAGGAAATCAGTCCTGAATATTCACGGGAAGGACTGTAGCTGATGCTGAAGCTCCAATAGTGTGGCCACCTGATATGAAGAGCTGACTTATTGGAAAAGACTCTGTTGCTGAAAAAGATTGAAGGCAAAAGAAGTGGGCAGCAGGTTAGATCGCTTCTGAGATGGTTAGATAAGCATCACCGACTCAATGGACATGAATTTGAGCAAGCTCTGGGAGATACTAGAGCCTGTTTGGCTCATTTTAAAGTCCTGCTACCCACATGATGTTTTAAACTGATCCTCCTTTTCTGTCGGGTAAATTAGACTTTCTGTCTCATTATGCTCCTGGTATTGAATTTTCTTTTTGATCTGACTGACTTCTGAAGTGATAAGTTCACAATTTGTTTTGGTAATTTGAGCAGATAGATGCTGTTTAATACATCAGTGCTTAAGGCTCCCTGAGGGGTTTCTGTGATTTTCCAAGGAATCTTAGCAGTAAGTTTCATTCATATTTTCACACCATATTAACTATTATTTTGCAGACTCTGGTTTATTCTACCAATTTGTTGCATTTCCATTGATGGGTAAACTCTGTTTCTTCTTGCAGTTGTTCAGTCGCATCTGACTCTTTGTGACTCCATGGAGCGCAGCATGACCGGCTTCCCTGTCCTTCACCATCTCCTGGAGTTTGCTCAAACTCATGTCCATTGAGTCAGTGATGCCATCCAACCAT
This sequence comes from Dama dama, assembly GCF_033118175.1. NCBI lineage: Eukaryota > Metazoa > Chordata > Mammalia > Artiodactyla > Cervidae > Dama > Dama dama. The sequence goes on along the minus strand of NW_026870878.1, from coordinate 2,523,613 downwards.
CTGGTCCTCTGGCATCCCCTTTTTCTCTTGCCTTCTATCTTTCCCAGAATCAGGATTTTTTCTAATGAATTGGCTCTTTGCATCAGGTGACCAATGTTTTGGTATTTCAGCTTCAGCATCAGTCCTTCCAATGAATATTCAGGGTTGATTTCCTTTAGGATGGACCGGTTGGATCCCCTTGCAGTCCAAGGAACTCTCAAGAGTCTTCTCCAACACCACAGTTCAAAAGCGTCAATTCTTTGGTTCTCAGCTTACTTTATAGTCCAACTTTCACATCCATACATGACTACTGGAAAAACCATAGCTTTGACTAGATGGACCTTTGTCAGCAAAGTAATGCTTCTATTTTTTAATAAGCTGTCTAGGTTCGTCATAGCTTTTCTTCTAAGGAGCAAGCGTCTTTCATTTCATGACTGCAGTCACGATCCACAGTGATTTTGGAGCCCAAGAAAATAAAAAGTCTGTCATTGTTTCCACTATTTCCCCATCTGTATGCCATGAAGTGATGGGACTGGATGCTGTGATCTTAGTTTTTTGAATACTGAATTTTAAGCCAGCTTTTTCACTCTCCTCTTTCACTTTCATCAAGAGGCTCTTTAGTTCTTCTTTGCTTTCTGCCATAAGGGTAGTGTCATCTGCATATCTGAGGTTATTGATATTTCTCTTGGCAATCTTGATTCCAGCTTGTGTTTCATCCAGCTCAGCATTTCACATTATGTACTCTGCATAGAAGTTAAATAAGCAGGATGGCAATATACAGTCTGATGTACTTCTTTCCCAATTTGGAACCAGTCTGTTGTTCCATGTTCAGTTCTAACTGTTGCTTCTTGACCTGCATACAGGCTTCTCAAGAGGCAGGTAAAAGTTAAAGTGAAAGTTGCTCAGTTGTGTCTGACTCTTTGGGACCCCATGGTCTATAGAGTCCATGGAATTCTCCAGGCCAAAATACTGGAGTGGGTAACTTTTCCTTTCTCCAGGGGGTCTTCCCAACCTAGGAATCAAACCCAGGTCTCCCCCAATTGCAGGTGGATTCTTTACCAGCTGAGCTACAAAGGAAGCCCAAGAATAATGAAGTGGGTAGACTATCTCTTCTCCAGCAGATCTTCCTGACCCAGGAATTGAATAGCAAGCAGTCTCCTACACTGCAGGTGGATTATTTACCAACTGAGCTATTAATGTGGTCTGGTACATACTCAAAGTAATGAAAGAGAATAACCTACAACCTAGATTACTGTACCCAGCAAGTATCTCATTCAGATATGAAGGAGAATTCAAAAATTTTACAGACAAGCAAAAGCTGAGAGAATTCAGCACCACCAAACCAGCTCTTCAACAAATGCTAAAGGATCTTCTCTAGACAGGAAACACAAAAATGTTGTATAAACGAGAATCCTATCTCTTTAAGAATTTTCCACAGTCTGTTGTGTTCCACATAGTCAAAGGCTTTAGTGTTGTCAATGAAGCAGATGTCATTTTTCTGGAATTCTCTTGCTTTCTGTATGATCCAATGGATTTTGGCAATTGATCTCTGGTTCCTCTGCCTTTTCTAAATCCAGCTTGTACATCTGGAAGATCTCAGTTCACGTACTGTTGAAACCTAGCTTGGAGGATTTTGAACATGACCTTGCTAGCATGTGAAATGAGTTTCTCCCTCTATTGGTCTCTATTGGTGAATTATAGGATGGTTGTGCACTATTTTTCTTAGTTATGTGGTGCTGGTATGCCTGGATCCCTCACTAAAATGGATTCCCCACCCTTCATGAATTTGAGCAAACTCCAGGAGATGGTGGAGGACACAGAATCCTGACAGGTACAGTCCATGGGGTGGCAAAGAGTCAAACACAACTTAGCCACTGAACAACCACCACCACCACCCTTCCTGCTGGTTTCTCCTGATTTGTCATTTATAAAAATGTTCACCTCATACATTCACTATTTAAAATATGCTTCTTTCAGATAGAAGAGCAGCAAAATGCAATGGCTCTTACAGCTTGCAAACATAAAGTGTTAATTAAAATTTGTGGCTCTCACAGTTTCTAGTGTCCTATAAAATTCATTCTATTACCAGGATTTCAGTTTTCATTCTCTTTTCTTCTCTGTATCTCTAATTATAGACTATAAGCTAAAAGGATTTTTCCTACTTTTTAAGAGCTATAAAAGAAAATAACAAAATGTTTAAAAATAAAAACAGCTTCCTAAGATTCAACTGATGCAAATACAATTAAATAATTTGGTTTCACTTTGAAGTGAAGATTTCTAAAAGAAATGATTGTGTTTTTATTTCAAGGATTAGAATTTAGGGAAAACAATTTCAAATGCTGATCAAGCCTAATTAAATTCTGGGCATAATTCCATCTGTAGGTGATATTCACATATTCTTCATTTTCTGTTTTTAGCTAAATGGCACAAGAATGTGGAGGGACGTTGAGTTATCACTCTACTTTTAAAGCATACATACAAATTTGATCTCCTTGGATAGTACTCTTACATAGCAGTTGAAATGTTTATAAAGAAGAGTCAGAATCTTCTTGTGATATTAATAGCTGTCATTCATCAACTATTCCCTGTATCACCCACTTTTTTCTGCAACTCTGAAAGTTATTACTTTACTTTATTTTTACCAGTTTCTTTGGTGTATATATGTGTGTGTGTGTGTGTGTATGTGTGTGTGTGTGTGTGTATCATATATATCATTTGCTTTGTTAGTTGTTTGTTTTAGTCTCTAAGTTGTGTCTGACTCTTCTGTGACCCCATGGATTGTAGCCCCCCAGGTTCCTCTGTCCATGGGATTTCTCAGGTAAGGATACTGGAGTGGTTTGCCATTTCCTTCTCCACTGTATCACATATATACTCCATATATATATATATATATATATATATATAGCTATATTTAGGTGTAAAATTCAACACTTTCTAGTAAATTTGTAGTTTCCATCACCACAAAAAGATCTCTTGTGTTCATCTGTAATCATTCACTCCCATTCAAACTGTGAATGATCATTAACTCACTTTCTGTCTCTAGAGGTTAGTCTTTTGTGGACATTTCATATAAGTGGAATTTTATAATCTATGCTTTTTAATATGTACTTATAACATATTTGAGGTTTGTCTATGTTGTAGCATGGACAGGCATTTGTACTTTTTACACTTTTTGTTATGATACTGCTTGAATATTTATATACAAATCCTTGTATAGACACATATTTTCATCTCTCTTGAATAGATACTCAACAAAGTAATTGCTAGATCATATAGTAAATTTATGTGTTAATTTTTAAATTTGTGAAAGTAGCATCTTTTTTTATTTCCATGAGGAATGAATGAGGGTCAAATTTCTCCATATCATCTCCAGCACTTATTATTGTCCGGAGTTTTTATTGTAGTCATCTTAGTGACTGTGACTTAGCATCTCACTGTGTTTTTTGTTTGTGTTTATCTGATGGTTAATAATATTGAGAAACATGCAAGGAAGTACTTATTCACCAGTCCTATTTATGTTGTCTCTGATGAAATTTCTATTCAAAAATTACATTTTTATCTTCTGATAATTGAATATGATTTTAAAGTATATTTTACACAGAAGTCCTTTATCACATATATGCTTTGAATTTTTTCCCCAATCTGTGGCTTTTTTTTTTTTTTTTTTCATTTCTTAATGGTATCTTTTGAAGTTCAAAATGTTTGAAGACCAACCTATCTTTATTTAATCACCTGTGCTTTTGATGTTATATCTAAGACTTTGCCTAACCCAAGGTCACTCTTTCACATTATTGTTACTAAAGAGGAAACTGAGGCTTGATGAGACCAAGGAGACACTTAAGTGCAAGACTGTGTTCCTGTGTAGGATATTGTCCTTACATGACTCTCCCTCTCCACCCACTGCTACCAGAATAGAATCCAAGTGAAGTCTGATACTGGGCCAGGACTTTTACAAGCTGAAAAGGTTTTACAGAAAACATAGCCATTTAGAGTGACTGAAGCTCCCACAAAAGAACCAGATGTGTCTTCTGAGAAAATTCTCTTTTAGTTTCTTCATGTACCTTTGAGATGAAGGTAAGAAAAATGTCTAGAATATAATTTTTTTACCAAGGAGTTTGAATGAAGTAATACAGCTCTACTTTTAGAGCGTGAACTGGTTAGTCAGCCCTGTCTGTCTGCAGCTGGCTGAGCTGTGGTCTTCACTGAAGAGGGAGGAACAGAAAAAAAGCAAATGTTATATGAAAACTGGGGAACACATTATTAAATTTGGAGTGATCAAAGATTTCAGTTGTATCATAACTTCCTGGTCTCAGGTGGGCCTTCTGGGTGTATGAACTGTGAGGTCCATGCTGGATACTGATGAGATGATATTTTATGTGAATTTGTTGTTATTTGAAAGTTGTACTCAAACTTGAAATGTTCTGTAAGCAAATACATAGTATAATTTTCTAAGGATCATTTAATCACTCTAAAATTGAAAATTATTTTCTTTGATTTTAAGACCTGTAAAAGTATTTATTTAAGCTCAAAATTGGCCTCTGAACTTTTAAAAAATTTTTTCTATCTAAAACAAATTTTATAATATAACTTTTTAGAACAGTTATACTTCAAGAGAAAAATAAACTTTAAAGAACAAATTTTATTTGAAAAACAGGAGACAAATTATTAAATTGGGAGTGATCAGGAATTTCAACTGTATTACCAAATTAGAAAAATTGCCTATTGTGATTTGCCAATAATTAAGACTAATCATTGTGTATACTGTTTTGATGTTAAAACTGACAAGAGAAATTTTACGACAAATAAATTGTGGAGCCTGGCTCATTTTATATATTTAGAAAACATTTCAAAAATGTTCTTATGGAAGGCAACCTCTAAGATAATCCCCAAAGACTGCTATACACTTGCATTCCAACTGTTGTATGATCTCCCTTCCCATAAATACGGACTAGACTTATGACTTGCTTCTAAACAAATAGAACATAGCAGAAGCACACGGAAACATGCACTTCCACGATGAAGTGACAAAACGGCTTGTTCTGACCTCACACTCACGTGCTCTGCCCCTCACACTCGCATGCTCTGCCCCTCACACTCACTTGCTCTGCCTCTCACACTCACGTGCTCTGCCCCTCACACTCACTTGTTCTGCCCCTCACACTCACGTGCTCTGCCCCTCACACTCACTCTGCCCCTCACACTCACGTGCTCTGCCCCCACACTCACGTGCTCTGCCCCTCACACTCACTTGCCCTGCCTCTCACACTCACGTGCTCTGCCCCTCACACTCACTTGCTCTGGAATAAGCCATGTTCATGGTGTGAGCTGCACTATGGACAGGTCCACATGGCAGACACTCGTGCCTCTGGCCAACAGCCAGAAAAGCCTTGCGGCTGGGAAGTATCAGTCACTGGCCCTGGGGAGTGGTCATGTCTCTCAAGGGACCCTCATCAATGAGGTTTCCAAATCTTCAGAAAAGTAAAAATATCCTTAAAATAAATACAACTTTTAGAAAAGCTAATTATTCCAATTAAATGGACACTGGTCAAATCAAGACAAGGTGAGTTCAATTTAAATATCCTTCTATTCTCCAAACAAGTGCTAATGAGAAAAATGCTCCAAGGAAGAGCTCCAAGCTAATGAGGAAAATGCTCCAAGTAAGGACTAATGAGAAAAATGCTACCAGCAGCCAATATAACCATACTAATATTTGTAGGAAGAGTAAGCTTGACTGACATGATGATATCATAATTGAAACGGTTCCTGGCATTTTTTTTTTTTTTCCCTTGAGGGCTGCATTGAAGAACCAAGGATATCTTGCTCATTCAAACTGCACATTTTTTTTTCATTTATTCAACAAACATTTATTAAATGACTACAGCATGCTTTAAACCGAGAATATAGCAATAAAAAAATTAGATATTGTCACTTCCCTCAGTGGAGCTTGGAGTCTGTTTATCATAATAAGTGTAATCCTTACTTAATTGGCAATGCCTGCTCATTCTCAGAAGGTCTGGGAAGACAAGAGTGTGTCCCTCTGGCAGATATTTGTGATGTGTCCATCATGTGCCAGAAACTGCTATGTCACAGGTCCTGTCTGTGTCCATCAGGGAAGATAAACATGAGAAAAACATTATTTTAAGTAAAAAGCACTACTAAGTGAAACTGCACATTCTTAATGCTTGATATTCTAACTATTAAAAGTAAGGGATTTATTTTACATTCCTGTGTTCAGTGGTAGCTTAGCAAAGGACATAATTCAAGATCAAGCAATTAAAGGGAGCAAAATTTCTTACTTCTCTTTATAGTGAATGATTCTAATATAATGAATCATTCTAATAACTAGATATGGAGAACATAGCAACAATGAAAATGAAAATAAACAGGACACACTTTAAGATAGTGCTACTCAAAGTGTACAGATGACCTGCGGTATCAGTAGCATCTTTCATTAGAAAAGCAGATTCGCTATGCTGGCCTCAAACTACTGGATCAGAATCTCTGAGGCTGGGGGTCCTCCCAGTAACTAGTATGTCCTCTGACTTAAAACTCAACATTCAGAAAACTAAGATCATGGCATCTGGTCTCATCACTTTACGGCAAATAGATGGGGAAACAGTGAAAGACTTTATTTTGGGGGGCTCCAAAATCACAGCAGATGGTGACTGCAGCCATGAAATTAAAAGATGCTTGCTTCTTGGAAGAAAAGTTATGATCAATTGAGACAGCATATTAAAAAGCAGAGACATTACTTTGCCGACAAAGGTCTGTCTAGTCAAAGCTATGGTTTTCCCAGTGGTCATGTATGGATGTGAGAGTTGGACTATAAAGAAAGCTGAGTGCCAAAGAATCGATGCTTTTGAACTGTGGTGTTGGAGCAGGCTCTTGAGAGTCCCTTGGACTGCAAGGAGATCCAACAAGTCCATCCTAAAGGAAATCAGTCCTGAGTGTTCATTGGAAGGACTGATGCTGAAGCTAAAACTCCAATACTCTGGCCACCTGATGCAAAGAACTGACTGATTTGAAAAGACCCTGATGCTGAGAAAGATTGAAGGTGGGAGAAGAAGGGGATGACAGAGGATGAGATGGTTGGATGACATCACTGACTCAAAGGACATGAGTTTTGGTAAACTCCGGGAGCTGGTGATGGATAGGGAGGCCTGGAATCCTGCTGTCCATGGGGTCGCAAAGAGTCAGACATGACTGAGTGACTAAACTGAAATAAAGTTTGAGAAATACTAAAGAAATTGTTTTCCAAGTGTGGCCTTGTCCTGAAACCAGAGAGTCTCCAAGACTAGCTAATGTAATATGCAATTCTACATTCTTTTTTTTTACACTGTGTTGAGGATTATGTATTAGTAAACTAAGCTGGACTAATTAATGACTATTCATAATTTATGTTCATAACTTAAGATCAATTGCTTAAGTTTAATGATGAATATCAATTTCACTATGTATTTTAGATATCTGATTGCAGAACTCCTGTATTAGAAAATAGTAAAAAATTCCACGTTTTTTCAAGAATGACATTTAGTTACCAATGCATCATCAGGATATACCATTAGACTAGTGAAATGTGTTGCTGACTGAGAAACCAGATTTGGAAAGTAGTACTGGCCTTATTAGACATAATTAAACAGTGATATAATGCATCTAATAGAAAAGGCAATGTCAGGCTTTTAAAATATTTTCCTTTTACAAAAAGATTTTCTGAAAGAAGAGACTGCAGTAGTTTGGATGGGAGATTCAAAACTCATGTATTTTTCTTTCTTTCTTCTCTTTTTTTTGAGGAATATTTATCGAGATTTTATTTTATTTATTTTTTTCCAGTTATTTTTACTTTACAATATTGTAGTGTTTTTTGTCATACATTGACATGAATCAGCCATGGATTTACATGTATTCCCCATCCAGTTCTAATGAGATGGATGAAACTGGAGCCCATTATACAGAGTGAAGTAAGCCAGAAAGATAAAGACCAATACAGTATACTAACACATATATATGGAATTTAGAAAGATGGTAACGATAATCCTATATGCAAAACAGAAAAAGAGACACAGATGCACAGAACAGACTTCTTTCTTTCTTTTTTCTTTTTTTTTGGTTTCTTCCTTCCTTCTTTCCTTCCTCCCTTTCTTTCTGTTAACATTTCTGTGCCCTATTGAAAGAAGTGATACTGTTTGGGACCTTTTCTGGTCCCCAGGTTTTGGAGGATTTGAGGTCAGAGAGAATAAGGATGGGGATTCATACATCACCACCTTGAGTTCCAGGATGTGGAGGGCAGTGCCTTGTGTGGGGATGGAGCAGGGAATTCAGGGGAGGAGCAAGTCTGATGGTTCAGGACTCAGAGAAGACTATGTGAGGAGTTTCTGGAAGGAAAAGAAGGATTGAAACAAATTTTCCCTTCTTCTCCTATGAGGCTGTGAATCTCTCTGAAAAGTTCTTTGCATTTCTGAAAGCATTTTGGTTTTGTCTTTTTTTTTAAATCTATGCAGCAAGAGTAACTTTTTCTAGCAACTGTGAAATGGAAACATGAAAATCAAAGTAGAAGAGAGTAAATAGGAAAGGAATATGCACAGAGTGCTCTTCCCAGAATCAGCTGGACATCATCATGTCTATTAATACCTGCCCTGTTTAATATCTTTCAATTCAGTCATGGAAAAGGTTTCCATGGCCTCTGAAGTGGATGTTCCATATACCCTGACCTGGGAATTTTTCTCTCCCCTTCAACTCAAGACACCTTTAATCCAACCTCTCTCTTCTCCCCAAATTTTGATCCTCCTCGTGTTACGGTCAGAGATGATCCCTTTCTCATGGATTTCTAGGATAAGACATCTGGCTCTTTCTTCACACTTGTTCCCTTTATTCTACATTCTTGGGGGCAGCATACCATGTAAATTTCTTTCACTTGGAGGGAGTTTAAATGTCTATAAAACAGCTCAAAGATATATTTGTGTAAAGGGAACCGGGACCTTGACCCAAGGATGCATTACTGTTCGTGTTGACTGTTTGTTTCTCCCTGGTCTCACCTCCCCTCCCTTCCCTAATTAATAACTACTGGAATCTGTCAGCTGGAACTCAGAAAAGGTCAGGGAGGCTGAATGAAGCTTACTTCTTATAGTCAAAGAAATGAGGGACACAGAAAGGCTTTGTGGCTGAGAACCCCACTGGGCCCTGCTGCATATCATTAATAACTGCCCTACTCTAGCCAAACACCACAGAGAAATCTCAGCCTCTTCCCCAACCCCACTAGCAAAAGAAAAGTTGGGAGTGCAGATTTTCATCCTTGCCAGATGTAATGAGGCATGCAGCCAACTCCTCCAATCGCTGGGGGTCAGAGAAGGCTTGAGTAAGTATTGATGGAGCTGCTCCAAGTTTTTGCTTACAACTTCTAACATCCCTCCACCTCTGCCACCTTTAGTGCTGGTGGCGGTTTAGTCACTGAGTCATGTCCAACTCTGCAACCCCACACACTGTAGCCCGCCAAGCTTCTCTATCCATGGGATTCTCCAAGCAAGAATACTGAAGTGGGTTGCCATTCCCTTCTCCAGGGGATCTTCCTGACTCAGGGATCAAACCCAGGTCTTCTGCATTTCAGGCAGATTCTTTACTGACTGAGCTACAAGGGAAGCCCTTCAGCGGGAGAGAAAGTAAATCTTAAGGTAAAGGGTTCAGAGTTAAGAAAGGAGGCTATACACACACACACACACACACACACACATGCACACACACACACATGCACACATACACATACAGACACACACACACACAGATGGAACAAGCTGAGACCACGATGACAAATCTAGCTTCCAATAGACATTGAGTCTCATTATATGTTGATTTCACCACATTAGCTTATTAAATGACACAACTACAGGTGGTCAGGGCCAGAAATTAAGGACCAAAAAAGGATAAAAATGTGGTGGCACACTGCCTTGGAAAAAGCCCTTCCCTTCGCTTGTGGATTAGCGCATGTGACTCCACATCATCCACCTCACTCTTCCTCTTTGCCTTTATTCTTTACAATTAAATCTGTCTCACCAGGTGGGCAAGAAATTGATCTGTGAAGTTAGTTCCAGCTTCTCCATTCCTTAGCCAGCCAACCAAAGCTTGTGCTGTGTTGATCTCAGCGTCGGTTTCATTATTTGCCTACTCAAAAAAGAACCCTCCCCTGCTAAAGCAGAGAGCCTCCACTGAGCTCGGCCTGAACAAGATCCATATGAATTAATTTGATAATATAAGGAGCCAGAATATTCATCCTCAGCAGGTATTATGAGTGCTGGTGATATTGAGTGTCAGTCTCAGCAGTGTCCCTGAAGACCACAGAGACCCTGTACTTCCACCTCCACCCCACAAGAGCAAGGCACTCTGACTCCTCCCTGCTGAGGTGGTTTCAGAGTCAGGATGCTCATCACCATTCAAAAGTAATGGGTCTCCCCCATGGCGTCAGGTTAGGAAAAGGGGAAGCAGGAACAAGTCACCCATGCCCCTCCCAGCAGGAGGTATCAGCGAAGGTCCAGTGGGATCCAGAACTCTCAATGCACTGAGCAATAACAAGGAGACTCTTACCCCCTGGGTGTGAACAAAGACAAATCCAAGACCTGGAGACCACAACCTGGATCCCCACTTTTACCAGCCAGTAATGATGTGACTTGTCTTCCTCTGTGAGAGTGGTTTCAGGTTGAACAGAAGATTTATAAAAGCTCCAGAATCTCAAAATATAATACTCAAAAAAAAAAAAAAAAACAACTAGGTTTTTACTGAAAATCACTCATCACTATGAACCAAGACAATCACAGCATATATGAGAAAAGACATTCAATGGACACCAACAACAAGATGTCAGCCACGTTCGAACCATCTGATTCCAACATTCTTACATAGCACTGATATTTCATAGGGAGATAAAGAGGTCTGATGTATTTGCAGAAGGAATATTCAATAAGTAGGAAATAGGAGAAAACAAAAGTGCTGTCTTAATTTACAAAATCTTTGCATTGGTTTCTAAACTGTTTTGCAGAGTCTTGCATTAAGAATATGAAATTTATTGATTATTGGCTTTGTATACAGCAGTGTGTTTATGTTCATCCCAAACTCCTATAACTGAGTTACTTTGTTGTACATCTGAAACTAACACAACATTGTAAACCAACTACACTCTAATATAAAATAAATGTTAAAAATGCATTGTTAAGCTTTTTTAAAATGGGAACATAACAATAATGAAACAAAATACTTGAGAATATAGGCCAAAAAAGAATATGAAACATAAAGTTGTAGGGAATCCAAAGGGCTACAGAAGTCTGGTATAAATTATCATTTCTTTATTCCAAAACATGTTTTACTGCCTGGGATATCTACTACTATGGTCCAGAGCTTGGGGAAGGTCCTTAGTTTCTCACCTTGTGGATGATAGGTACATGATATAGAAGCACTTATAGATTATGGGAAGCTGCATCTCTCCCATTTAAAAATCCTGGGCCTTTGAATAAACTCCATAAATAATAATGTTAATCACAGAGAACAAGATAGTGAGAGATATACTACATGATATTGCCATGGACCCTAAGACTTTTCAGACAAGGCTCTCTGGTAAAAAGGAGGAACCATCCCCAAGACAGAAGAATTCAGTTTCTGTTGCAAGCTCAGGGCCTGACTGAAAAAAAATTACTTACTCTCTCTGATCATCAGTTTTTTCAACCAGTGTGTAAGGTGAGGGGTTTCAAAGCAAGTTGTAAAATGCTATCATTCTGACTACTCAATATAAACACTTACAAGCTTCACAGGTGTCTTACAAAACAGAACATGTTATTTATATGAATATTCAAGATTATTTTGTTCAGTTCAGTTCAGTCAGTTCAGTCACTCAGTCATATCCGACTCTTTGTGATCCAATAGACTGCAACAAGCCAGGCCTCCCTGTCCATCACCAACTTCCAGAGCTTACTCAAACTCATGTCCATTGAGTCAGTGATACCATCCAACCATGTCACCCTCTGTCATGCCCTTCTCCTCCTTCCTTCACTTTCCCAGCATCAGTCTTTTCAAATGAGCCAGTTTTTCATATCAGGTGGTCGAAGTATTGGAGTTTCAACTTCAGCATCAATCCTTCCAATGAATATTCAGGACTGATTTCCTTTAGCTGGTTGGATCTCCTTGCAGTCCAAGGGACCCTCAACAGTCTTCTCCAACACCACAGTTCAAAAGCATCAATTCTTCTACAACTATACAAAGCAATTCATGTGTAAAAATTGTATCCAAATTTCTATGAAGACAGGTATATATTTTAATTTTTATCTTTTTCAGTAGTGTATATTTCATCTCCTTAAAAGTACCTTTTATAGATACTGTGTATATACCAACCCTTGGGTCTGCTAAACCAGAAAGTCACTAGCATGATGGCTTACATATTTGATCTGACATCCCACTGCCTTTTGGCTAAAGTGATTTCAGTTTTTCCATTTATGAGGGTCTCCGAATCTGAAGGGGCATTGCAGTACACAGCAGACACCTGGTGTGCTCACACCATGGCATAAGAACCCACATCTATGAAACAACTACAGTCCAACTTGGAAGAAAGAGGTAAGTGGCCTGTGTCAAAGAAGAAACAGAATTCCATTTTGCATCAAAGAAGAAATAGAATTTATGTTACATCTTATACTTAAAAGTTGTCAGAAGTATTTTACTTGAGTTCACTTTGTAAACAAAGTAGCAGGGAGGGAACAGAGAATCACTGTTTCAAAAGTTTGTGGAAGATATAAAGAATAAAAATAAGTGTAACTACTCTTTCTAAAAAAAATACTTACCCATGTCTTTGAAGGCCTCTGTTGGTCCTTTTTTAATCCTAACTTGTTTGTTATTTCTACTGCTTTTCTTTACAATTTCAATATACTGCTAAATAAGATGTTGTTTTGACTTGCATGTTTTTGAATTTTTAATAAATGGAATCAAACTGTATGTGTTCCACAACCTGCTTCTTTGCTCAATGTTATAATATTCATTCTCATGAAAATTTTGCTGCAGTCTATTGTCATTGCTTTATAGCATTCCTTATAAAGTTATTTTAAGCAAAAGCATCCATTCTAATTGATTGTTTTTTCTCCATTTTCAATATTACAATAGAAACAGCTATGAATATTATCAGATGAGGTCTCTTGATAAGGGAGTTGGAATTTCTCTAGGTTATATACAGTGTAATTGCTGTGTCAAAAGGTTTACACATTCATATCTACTAAATTATGAAACACTGTTTTCCAAGGTGGTTGTAACAATTTACATCCCACAAGCAGTTTAAAGACAAAGTCACCCTTTTTGAATGTGTTCAAGTTGGTGTTTGGGAAATGATTTCTTATTGTATTTAATCTACATTTTCTTAATTACTGAGGCAGCACAGAAAGAGAAATAATTTTGGTTAGTAATAAATGCCATGAAAAATGAACAAGCCAAGGAGAAAAAGATGGGAAGGGCTACTTCGGAAGAAGGATTGGGGGAGAGGTCTCCCCATGGAGGATTGTCAGTGTCAGAAATAAGTGAGAGGGGGATGGGGAAGGAGATGGAAGGGAGGGTCAATAGGAAAGGGATATATGTATACCTATGGCTGATTCATGTTGAGGTTTGACAGAAAACAACAAAATTCTGTAAAGCAATTATCTTTCAATAAAAAAATAAAAATAAAAGAAATAAGTGATAAGATGGGGTGAGTCAGATAAGTAGGGTAGGGACAGGGGTCTGCAGGGCAGATTGAGGGTTTCTGGCTCTAAGCAGAGGCAAAATATTCTTTCAAATACTGAAACTAAATACTTTTAGTTGATGAGTTAGTGAACAAGCCAGAAGGATCTCAGCTAGATTGTGAGATTTAAACAGATGGTGTTGAAGAGGAAACAGAGCTTTGGGTATGAAAAGGAAGATGGTAGGAGCCATACATGGTGCCTATTTATTCTCTTAATTGGGGTCTGAAGTACTTTGCATTATAATAAAATCACATGTGAAAACAAATTTTTAAAAATCCTTAAGAAGAATTAACCTTTCATGAATTATGCAAATATTTTAAGCTTAAAAAAACAATTAAGACCTTTCTAGATGTACGGAATTGAAACAAACTTTGATCTATTAAATTTAAGGCATGTGGTTTTGTAGGACAATGCCTTGATTGTGGTAAATCTGGATGAAGCATTTCCAGTCCTTTGGAGATGCCTCTTATTCCCCAAGTTTTATTATCTGTCATCCCATTGAATCATTCATTTTCTGGACTGAAAAATAAATGAATGTTAAGCTGTCTTGAATGTTAAACTGAGTTGAGTGTTGTCGTTCACTGCAGGAAAAGGATTCATTTGTTATTGATCAATGAAGTCTGGAGGCATTTTCCTTTCTAAAAGAAACTTTTCTTGTTTTCCTTAGTGGATCACTTGGGGTGCTCTTAAAAGCAGATGCCAAGATGAAATCAGACATGTAAGTTATTTGCCAGGGAAAGACCTATGGAGGATAAAGAAGTGATGGAGCAGGAAGAGGAGGGAAAAGCACTCACATTGCTTTGCAGATCTGACGCCTGCAAAGGGAGACGAGGATATAGGGAGTGTTGGGAGGAAGAGCCTCAGATTTCAGTGCAGCTCTGAGAAGTCTCGGCTAGGTGTACAGGGAGCCCAGGGGCAAAGGCTGCCAGCTATGGGAATCCCACACAGGGCAGAGAGGCCCTGATTCATTATCTAAACATTGGCTTGGAGCATACTGGAGAGAGCATGGCCTCAGCATAAAGGTTGTGTGGTGGTATCAAAGAGCTGGAGGCACAGCAGCTGGAGACTGTCACTTTCTCACACTCCTCACAATAGGTTTTTTGAAGGGAGAATTGAAAAGTTTCCCTCCTTAGCTACCTCACTTAGAAATAAAATCTATAAACTTTGGTATATCAAGATGCCTACAGTCTTTGATGTCTGCAGAACAATGAAATATGGTAAATACATCTGGGCTTCTAGTCAATATGCTGACCTATCAGTTATAATGTGTAAGAATATCTCACTTGGGACTTCCCGGGTGGTTCAGTGGTTAAGAATCAGTCTTGCAGTGAAGGGGACACAGGTTCAATCCCTGGTTGGGGAACTAAGATCCCACGTGTAGCAGGACAACTAAACCCGTGCACCACCACTGAGATGTGACACAGCCAAATAAATATATAAATATTTTAAAAATAAATCTCCTTGTTTTCCTAATGGTATTGAAAAGAAACAAAAATTGTTTGGTTCAAGGAATCATTTTACAGGACTTTGCTTTGTTTACAAACAAATTAAAACCTCACAATATTTTTTTTTTTCAACTTACAAATTAGACCAACATAGAGACATTTTCCAGAGAAGGCAATAGCACCCCACTCCAGTGATCTTGCCTGGAGAATCCCAGGGGTGGGGGAGCCTGGTGGGCTGCCTCTATGGGGTCGCACAGAGTCAGGCACAACTGAGGTGACTTAGCAGCAGCAGCAGCAGCAGAGGCATATTCTGTAGTTTCCTTTCTCAGGGGTTCTCTTTTGTGTTCCTATCCTCAGGCACCCTTAACTGGCTTACTGCGAATACGGTTTATTCTGCATAAACCCACATTAATTATTTATTTGGGATTTCATACACAGTAATTACTATCCCTGACACAGTGTTCCCAAACCACTCATGTCTCTCTAGAATATTCTGTGGCTAGTGATTCTGACATCTGACTATGGAAACCAGCCCTCCTTCAGTGTTTATGACATGATGTTCAGAACTCTCAGACTTGTTTGCCTCATTGACTTTATTCCTATTAATAACACATCCCATTAAAGCGGAAAAACACAACCACCAGATACACATAAAAGAGGCCAAGCTTAACGAAGAAACTTTTTCTTCATCCATCTCTTTGTTTCTAATGTTTGGTTTATCAAATTTACAATAGGAAAAGGGGTGAATAGGCTCACTTAC
Organism: Dama dama; assembly: GCF_033118175.1. Taxonomy (NCBI): domain Eukaryota; kingdom Metazoa; phylum Chordata; class Mammalia; order Artiodactyla; family Cervidae; genus Dama; species Dama dama. Next base: position 2,507,696 of record NW_026870878.1, on the reverse strand, counting down.
TAAAAGCAGAAGTGAAGAATACAATGAATTAGTCAATTAGAGCAAGGGTACAGCATGCAGTATCAGCTTGGCCATCTGTGTGGGAGAAGAGAAAACTGCATTTCTGCAGGAGGTCTCTCTAAATGAGGCCACGCAACCCAAGAAGGTGCTGAGAACTCTGGAAGTTGGCATACATTTGTGCTGTCCATCATGTGACCTGCCTGTGTTTATATCTCTTTCTGTCTCAGTAGAACCTCTTACTAGCTGGCATGATTTATGCAGCATTAGCCCCACAATTGCAGTAATCTGGGAAGAGAGTAACTTTCCAGTTGAAAATCAGTATTTTTTGCTTTCCCAATGGCCTCACCTTCTGGGACCCTGACTCCACCTAGGCATTTTTGCCCTTGAATTGCTCTTACTGATCACCTAATTTTTCTTGCTTCCGTCGAGACTCCTAAGCTCTCTTTAATGGAAACAAAAAATGTTCAATGACAGCTGCTGTGGGAATACCCATCAAAAATAGAACACAAGTCACTGAACTATTAGAGGACTTTGTTGTTGTTGTTGTTTAGTCATTAAGTGTCCAATTTTTTGTGACCCTGTGAACTGTAGCCCTTGATTCATGGACCTAACATTCCAGGTTCCCATGCAATATTGCTCTTTACATCATCAGACTTTACTTCCATCAACAGCCACATCCACAACTGGGTGTTGTTTTTGCTTTGGCTTCATCTCTTCATTCTTTCTAGAGTTATTTTTCCACTGATCTCCAGTAGCATACGGGGAACCTACTGACCTAGGGAGTTCATCTTTCAGTGTCCTGTCTTTTTACCTTTTCATACTGTTCATGGGGTTCTCAAGGCAAGAATACTGAAGTCGTTTGCCATTCCCTTCTCCAGTGGGCCACATTTTGTCAGAACACTCCACCATGACCCATCCGTCTTGGGTGGCCATACACATCATGGTTCATAGTTTCAGGAGTGACTCTGGGCTGCCTGGAGATCCTGTAAATGTCAATGGACAAACTGGAGATGCCAAGAGTGAACATTGACATTTTAGGAATCAGCGAACTAAAATGTACTGGAATGGGTGAATTTAAATCAGATGACCATTACATCTACTACTGTGGGCAAGAATCCTTTGGAAGAAATGGAATAGCCATAATAGTCAACAAAAGAGCCTGAAATGCAGGAGTCAACAAAAGAGTCCGTTTTGGATGCAATCTCAAAAACAACAGAATGATCTTGTTCATTTCCAAGGCAAGCCATTCAATATCACAGTAATCCAAGTCTATGCTCCAACCAGTAGCGCAGAGGAAGCTGAAGTTGAACGGTTCCATGAAGACCTACAAGACCTTCTAGAACTAACACCCAAAAAAGATGTCCTTTTCATTATGGGGGACTGGAATGCAAAAGTAGGGAGTCAAGAAATACCTGGAATAACAGGCAAATTTGGCCTTGGAGTACAGAATGAAATAGCACAAAGGCTAATAGAGTTTAGCCAAGAGAACACACTGGTTATAGCAAACATCCTCCTCCAACAACACAAGAGAAGACTCTACACATGGACAGCACCCGATGGTCAATACCAAAATCAGATTGTTTATATCCTCTGCAGCCAAAGATGGAGAAGTTCTATACAGTCATCAAAAACAAGACCAGGAGCTGACTGTGGCACAGACCATGAACTCCTTATTGCCAAATTCAGAATTAAATTGAAGAAAATAGGGAAAACCACTAGACCATTCAGGGATGACCTAAATCAAATCCCTTATGACTATACAGCATAAGTGATGGATGGAGATTCATGACACTGGACAGGATACAGGGATCAAGACCATCCCCAAAGAGGAGGAAAGCAAAAAGGCAAAATGGCTGTTTGAGGAGGCCTCACAAATGGCTGTGAAAAGAACATAAGCAAAAAACAAAGGAGAAAGGAAAATATATGCCCATTTGAATGCAGAGTTCCAAAGAATAGCAAGGAGAGATAAGAAAGCCTTCCTTAACAATCAACGCAAAGAAATAGAGGAAAACCACAGAATGGGAAAGACTAGAGATCTCTTCAAGAAAATTAGAGACACCAAGGGAACATTTCATGCAAAGATGGGCACCATTAAGGACAGAAATGGTATGGACCTAAGAGAAGCAGAAGATATTAAGAAGAGGTGGCAAGAATACACAGGAGAACTATACAAAAAAGATCTTCATGACCCAGATAATCACGATGGTGTGATCACCAACCTAGAGCTAGACATCCTGGAATGTGAAGTCAAGTGGGCCTTAGAAAGCATCACTATGAACAAAGCTAGAGGAAGTGATGGAATTCCAGTTGAGCTATTTCAAATCCTAAAAGATGATGCTGTGAAAATGCTGCACTCAATATGCCAGCAAATTTTGAAAACTCAGCGGTGGCCACAGGACTGGAAAAAATCAGTTTTCATTCCAATCCCAAAGAAAAGTAATGCCAAAGAATGCTCAAACTACCATATAATTGCACTCATCTCACAGGCTAGTAAAGTATTGCTCAAAATTCTCCAAGACAGGTTTCAAAAGTATAACCATGAACTTCCAGGTGTTCAAGCTGGATTTAGAAAAGGCAGAGGAACAAGAGATCAAATTGCCAAAATCCGTTGGACTATTGAAAAAGCAAGAGAGTTCCAGAAAAAACATCTACTTCAGCTTCATTGACTATGCCAAAGCCTTTGACTCTGTGAAACACAACAAACTCTGGAAAATTCTTAAAGAGATGGGAATGCCAGACCACCTGATCTGCCTCCTGAGAAATCTATATGCAGGTCAGGAAGCAACATTTAGAACTGGACATAGAACAACAGACTGGCTTCAAATCAGGAAAGGAGTATGTCAAGGCTGTATGTTGTCACCCTTCTTATTTAACTTATGTGCAGAGTACATTATGAGAAATGCTGGGCTGGATGAAGCACAAGTTGGAACCAAGATTGCCGGGAGAAATATCAATAACCTCAGATATGCAGATGACACCACCCTTATGGCAGAAAGTGAAGAAGAACTAAAGAGCCTCTTGATGAAAGTGAAAGAGGAAAGTGAAAAAGTTGGCTTAAAGCTCAACATTCAGAAGACTAAGATCATGGCATCTGGCCTCATCACTTAATTTCAAATAGATGGGGAAGCAGTGGAAACAGTGACAGACTTTATTTTCTTGGGTTCCAAAATCACTGTAGATAGTGATTGCAGCCATGAAATTAAAAGGCGCCTACTCCTTGGAAGAAAAGTTGTGACCAACCTAGACAGCATATTACAAAGCAGAGACATTGCTTTGCAAACAAATGTCCATCTAGTCTAGGCTATGGTTTTTCCAGTAGTCATGTATGGATGTGAGAGTTGGACTATAAAGAAAGCGAGCACCAAAGAATTGATGCTTTTGAACTGTGGTGTTGGAGAAGACTGTTGAGAGTCCCTTGGACTGCAAGGAGATCCAACAAGTCCATCCTAAAGGAAATCAGTCCTGAATATTCATTGGAAGGACTGATGCTGAAGCTGAAACTCCAATACTTTGGCCACCTGATGCAAAGAGCTGACTCATTGGAGAAGACATTGATGTTAGGAAAGATTGAAGGCAGGAGGAGAAGGGAATGACAGAGGATGAGATGGCTCGATGGCATCACCGACTCTGGACATTAATTTGAGTAAATTCTGCAAGTTGGCAATGGACAGGGAGGCCTGGAGTGCCATGGTTCATGGGGTCACAAAGAGTCAGACACAACTGAGTGACTGAACTGAACTGTAGCTGACCAGTCTCCTCCATCCTTGGGATCCTCCAGACAAGAATACTGGAGTAGGTATCATTTTCCTTCTCTGGAGGATCTTCCCCAACCAGGGATCAAACCCACGTCTCTGGCACTGGCAGGCAGATTCTTTACCACTGAGCCACCAGGAAAGCCCTCCTTATTAGAAGACTTACTGCAAACCAAATAATTAAGTATTCTGCAAGTCAGTGTTCATACTGGAAGCCAGACCACCCAAAGCCAAGGAAATCCCCTGACTGACAAATATGTTAACTGCTTCCCAATAAAATTTGACCACCCACATACTTCCCCTTGGTTAATCTTCTTAAGAGATGGAAACCTCTACTTGCAGAACCTTAGGCACCACAGCCTGCTAACACCTGAGGCTGAAAAGATCTCATTGGAAACAATCTGGATGTTTTGCCACTCAGATGGATTTTGGAGATACTCTGACAGCCACTTGATCTCTTGGTCTCTTGCCCAAAATCTAGTCCACAGTCTCCATAAAATTACAGACCGGGGCAAAAGAAATCTTGAAAATCTCTTTTACAGGTATTAGAGAGACAGGATGATGAGTGTTAGCTCTATTATTATATGGCCCAGAGATCCTGTATTTGTATTTCTGTGGATAAAGATAAGTGGATAAAGTTTAAATTAAAACTCTCTATTTGTGTCTGTATGTACGTTTTTTCTGTCTGTGAATATGTAATAATTTTCTACCTTGGGACAGTGTTACAAAATTACACTATGGAATTTCTTAAAGGGACCTCTATTTTGATTAGCTTGATTCATATCAATGTATGGAAAAAACCACTACAATATTGTAAAGTAGTTAGCCTCCAACAATATAAATAAATGAAAAAAAAGTAAAATAAAAAAGAGAAAAAAATATAAATATATACAATTTGAATAGTTCTAAAATACCCAGAAATTAAGAAAATTGAATTTATGATGTTTTTATATGCTTAAAAAAAGTATTTGCAACCCCATTGACTGTAGCCAGCAGGTTCCTCCATCCATGGTCATTCTCCAGGCAAGAATACTGGAGTGGGTTGCCATGCCCTCCTACAGATCATCCCAATCCAGGGATCAGACCCAGGTCTTTCACATTGCAGACAGATTTTGTACCAGCTGAGCCACCACAGAAGCCCAAGAATACTAGAGTGAGTAGCCTATCCTTTCTCCAGAGGATATTCCCCACCCAGGAATCAAACAGGGGTCTCCTACATTGTAGGTAGATTCTTTACCAGCTGAGCTACCAGGGAAGCCTGTTCTTATAGAAATTAACTCAAAAGTTTTCAAAATCAAGTTTACATAATTAAGACAAGAGTTTGTCAGAAAACCAGTAATAGTATTGGTCTAATAAAGACAGTTATATTTTCAACACTATACTACTAGATATAATATTTTTTATAACACTATACTACTAGATATACTATATTTTCTTTTCTTTTTTTTTTTTTTTTTTTTTACTGTTCGTTCAAGATATATTTATTGATAGGTGCTATGGGATACAAAGATGACTGAAACACAGATCCTGCCCATAAGGAGCTTACAGTCTAGTAGGGAAGACAGAACACATACATGGGATACATGGTCAGAGCTAGGTTTCAGTAAGATGAATCTAATATTGTGTAGAAAGTAGACTGAAAGTAAGAAGAGGTAAAGAAAGTTGAGAGGCCACTAAAGGGAAGTGAGGAGGAAGGATATGAAAGACTGTTGAGGTAGAACTGACAGGAATTAGCTGCAGACAGCATGTAAGGAGTAAGGAAGCAGGAAGCAGGTGACTAAGGTGACTTTGACTGGTGGCATGGGTGATGAGAAACTGAGAACAGAGTAGGTTTATGATAAGAAATGAAACTTGGCACATACAGCTCCTGTGCGTAAACACAAAACGCCCAGGATACTGGGCACAATCAGAAAGAAACAGGTAATTGCCCAGACCAGGGATGGAAGTACTTCAAAATGACCAGTGACTTCTCCCTCTTCTGCCCACCCCTCAAAACTTCACACCAATCTCCTCCGACATGAAACGAGTGATGCCTATAACTCACTGAATTATGCCCAATCCCTAGGCATGCCTCCCTCATAAGCATGAAAACAGGAATACATTATTCAGCTGAGTGAGTCATCATTTAAGGGTGCTTTCATGTACCTCCAGGAGGAGTGGATTAATTCTCCAGTCCTTGTCCTCCAGGAGATTATGTTATGTTCTAAGTCTAGGTTGAAGGGGTAAGTTGTAAGCTAAGAGAAAGGTATTAAATATGCTAGGAACACATTTAAAAATGAAGACTGAGATATTTTCAATATACACTACTATTCTACTCAGATATACTCTTCCTCAACTTATATAGGTTTTCCAATTGAATAAAGTAGCATTGTATATACCAGGTGTTTCAGATTATGAAAAATATAAACTTTGTGTTTAATCAAAATGAACCATTATCAAGTCAATCTTACCACAACAATTCTTATGATTTTTAGTATGAAGACAGTTCCTTCTTTAGGCAACTTAAAATCTTGGACTTATGCTAAATTGAGTTAAATAATAGCTTTCTTTAGCTACCTGTATCATTTTAAAATAAGATAAAATACTAAAAATTAGTTGTTATTGTTATTGAGTCTCTAAGCATGTCCATGCAAACTCTTAGTTGTGGCATATGGGATCTAGTTCGCCCACCAAGGATCGAGCCCAGTCTTCCTGCATTGGGAGCACAGAGTCTTGGCCACTGGACCACCAGGGAAGACAGGTTGCAGGACCTTTAAAAAGAAGAAGTATCCCCAATTCCTTTCTCCCATCCTTGTGATATGACTGTCGATAATTCACTTATCCATGTGCCATAACTCCTTAACAAGTTACTATTATCACATCAAAGAGTTCTTTTTAGATTACTTAAGAATAAGAAAACCAAAGGATTTCATTTTATCTTCATTCATTCCTGCTAGGAGTCTCCTCCATTGTGTAGATCAAACTTTCTGATCTCTGTCAGTTGTTCTGTGTTTCTTGTTCATGGTGATGTAAGTGCCAAATGGTTCAAATTCTTCTAATGTTCTTGTTTCTGCCTCTCCTCTTGACTTCGGGGCTTCTCTACATACTGTTCCTCAGAGAGAGCCTGTATCTTGCAGTTGTTTGCCATGTGATCTCCTTTTACTATACTGGAAACCTGCTTCCCAGGTGGTTCTAGTGGTAAAGAACCCACCTGTCAATGCAAGAGACATAAGAGATGCAGGTTGGATCCCTGGCTTGAGAAGATTCTCTGGAAGAGGGCATGGCAACCCACTCCAGTGTTCTTGCCTGGAAAATCCCATGAACAGAAGAGCTTAGTGGGCTACAGTCCCTGGGGTCTCAAAGAGTCAGACATGACTGAAACAACTTAGCACTCACATACATGACTGTGATGGTGAACTGTGCGGGCAGAAAAGCATTCCATGAACTTTCAGTAAATCCCAGTCCCTACTGGGCCTCTGTTTGAGGTTGTGAACTTCACAGGTGTTTCTGACTCACCCCTGTGATATAACTCTTTCCCCTGCCTCCATTTCTTTCCTTGGCTGCAGCATTTCCAGTCTGTATCTTTGAAGTCCATCCCCTGTTGCTATGTCCCCCTACCCACTCATCCCATCACATGAGAAAGGAAGGATGCAGAAAACTGGATCAGGGGGAATTTATTTCCTCCAGTTGGGATGGGATTTCAGAATCACACTCTGGCCAAGTTCTTTCTCTAAAGGGTAAGATTCTGCTACATAAAAAGCTCTGGACACATTTCAAAACAGTTTATATCCGCCCTCCCCCCCCAACCCACTGCCACCTCCTCTCACCACCCCTTCAAGAGCCCCCAGGATATCTTTCTCTTCCTTACTCTGAGAATCTGGGGGGCAAGCCCCAAAGACTGTGGCTCCTGGGATTTTTCCCCCTTTCAACTAGTCGTGCTTGGCTTCTATCAATTTGTGAAAATTACCATTTAAGTCATCCTGCTAGTCTAGGGCTCCTGCTGCAAGTAAGTGTATCTTGGCTACTGTAACTCTCTGGATATGCCTGTCTCTCCAAATTTTGGGGTGACAACTAGTCTTGCAACTTTAGGTCTTTGTTGAGTCTAAGAAAAGTTGTTTATTTCCAGTGTTTGCAAATTTTTATTGTTTTGAGGATAGACGTGATGACTTCTGGAAATTGCTTCTCTTAATGTTAGCATCTTATATAATCATAGTACAGCTGTTAATACTAAGTAATTAGTACTGGTCCTACACTATTAGGGCTTCCTAGGTGGCGCAGTGGCAAAGAATCTGCCTGCCAACATAGGAGACACAGGAGACATGAATTTGATTCCTGGGTCGGAAAGATCTCCTGGAGGAGAAAATGGCAACCCGCTCCAGTACTTTTGTCTGGGAAATCCAATCCATGGGATTGCAGAGAGCCGGACATGACTGAGTGACTGAGCACCAATACACTGTTAACTTCAGAATTCATTCTAATTTCACCAGCCTTTCCATTAATGTCCTTTGTCTGTTCCAGATCCAGAAGAGAATAAAATACCGCATTTAGTCATATATCAGCCTTGTGCTTACTCAGCTGTGTCCGACTCTTTGTGACCTCACTGACCGTAGCCCACCAGACTCATCTGTCCATGGGGATTCTCCAGGCAAGAATACTGGAGTGGGTTGCTATGCCCTCCTCCAGGGGATCCTCCTAATCCAGGGATCAAATCCAGGTCTCCTGCATTTCAGGCAGGTTCTTTACTGTCTGAGTCACCAGAAAAGCCCATATATCAGCTTAGTCGTCCACAATCTGTGATAACTTCTCAGACTTTTCTTATTTTTCATGATTTTTTCAGATTTGAAGATCTCTCACTTAGTTTTTCTAGGATGTTTTCTCATGATTAGACTTGGGTCCCAGGATTCAGTATGGTGTCTGTACTAGCAGCGTCAGCAGCAGTTGGGAATGCTTAGAAATGCAATTTCTTGGCCCCACCCCAGACTTTTTGGCATTGACATCCAGAAATCTTGGTTATATCTACCTTCCGAATAAATGTGATGCAAAGAGGAATACTTCCCTGGTGGCTCAGATGGTAAAGCATCTGCCTGCAATGTGGGAGACCTGGGTTCAATCCCTGGGTTGGGAAGATCCCCTGGAGAAGGAAATGGCAACCCACTCCAGTACTCTTGCCTGGAAAATCCCATGGACGGAGGAGCCTGGTAGGCTACAGTCCATGGGCTTGCAAAGATTCGGACATGACTGAGAGACTTTGCTACTATGGGTTTGGGGCAAATATAGTACAGAGGTGAGTATTTTTTTATGAACTATATCAGAGGATACATGATATCCATATAACTTACAATCAAAGATGGGCAGTACCTGCCAGTTTTCTCCACTGTAAAGTTACTCCTTTTCTCTCTCAAGTATCTGTTAGCTAGAAATCAATCACTAAATCCAGTGTATGCTCAAGGAGACGGAAATCAAACTCCACCTCTTGCAGGCAGGAATTTATCTATTGCTTCATATATTATTTGTAATTTTTCTGAAGTTTATTTTTATGGTCAATAGGTTCTTTATATTCATATGGACTCATGGACATTTATTTTATACTTTGGTTTATAATCCGGTATTCGATTGTTTGTCGTGTTTGTCTTTGATTGTTTGTCTTGTCAATTTGTAAAAAGTGTCTAGCTTAATCCTTGTCTGGGCTTATAATGTATTCAGTCTGTCTATTTTAAGGAAATGAACGTCAAGTTGCTGTTCTCCCTGCAGGTGCCTGTCACTTGCTGGAATTCCCGTTGGTTGGTTGTCCTGTAACGTCATCATTCAGAAAGGTTTGAAAAAAGTCATTAATTTGCAGCAACATACTTTACAGCTCTCTGTATCACTGAAGTCAATTGTAAAATGTTCATATCTGTCAGGAACACCTTTCTGTGTATTCATAAAAACGTCTTAGGAAAATGTCCTGTAAAACATGATCCAACAACTCACATGAAAATAATGGGTGTACGAGGAAACTAGATCTGAAAGAGACACATGCACCCCAATGTTCATCACAGCACTGTTTATAATAGCCAGGACATGGAAGCAACCTAGATGCCCATCAGCAGACGAATGGACAAGGAAGCTGTGGTACATATACACAATGGAATATTACTCAGCCATTAAAAAGAATTCATTTGAAGCAGTTCTAATGAGATGGATGAAACTGGAGCCCATTATACAGAGTGAAGTAAGCCAGAAAGACCAATACAGTATACTAACACATATATATGGAATTTAAAAAGATGGTAACAATAACCCTATATGCAAAACAGAAAAAGAGACACAGATGTACAGAACAGACTTTGAGAATCTGTGGGGGAAGGCAAGGGTGGGATGTTCTGAGAGAATAGCATTGAAACAAGTATACTATCAAGGGTGAAACAAATCACCAGCCCAGGTTGGATGCATGAGACAAGTGCTCAGGGCTGGTGCACTGGGAAGACCCAGAGGGATCAGATGGGGAGGGAGGTGGGAGGGGGGATTGGGATGGGGAACACATATAAATCCATGGCTGATTCATATCAATGTATGACAAAAACCACTACAATATTGTAAAGTAGTTAGCCTTCAACTAATAAAAATAAATAAAAAAAATTTTTAAAAAAAGAAAAGAATGGGTGTATAATTACAATATAATTTTTGACTCTTTGGTTCTATGTGCTTTGAAGTCTTTTGATCCAGGTTGGTGACACTAAAGAAAATAAAAATAGAGAGATTATTTCTTAGTTTTCATTTCCATTCTCTCTCTTTGCATCACTTCCATTTGGACCTCACTTGACCTACCTATTACACCATGAGGACCATGACTCTTGGCTTGTTTTACACCCACCTTATCAATCATGCTTTCTTGCCTTACAGCAATATGCTCACTCTCTGCTTTGTCCACAGTGGAGAACACAATAAATTATCTAAAACAGAAAGCTCACATTACTCCCATAAAGCAAAGAAAACAAGCAGGGTGAATGTTCATGTAACACCCCCATCAATCAGCCCTCACAGAGAGGTACAACACCAAATATCAGTGGTGATAGAAATGCTTCTCAAATGGCCACAACTCCCAGGATCTGAGAAAGAAATGCAACATGCATTTAGGACTCAAAGAGGTTTAAAGGTCAAAACAGATCAGAGAGAGTAGATCTAATACTGTATTATAGATTTGAGCAATTACTTGAGGAAAAATCCACTACTTTAATATACCTGACAGATGCTGAGGAAGTCGTATATAAATGCACCATCTATGATAAAACATTATAAAAATGTATTCTGATGGGAGACCAATGACATTTAAATTGTAAAAAGCTGTTTTCATCTTCCTCTCTAGAAAACATTAGTTAGAAAGAGATACATGCCTACAGAGGATCTTATCTAAATGAATGAGAGAATCTGTAGACCACTTGAATTAGTTAAAACTTTTGGTTGCTGAGGACTCAAATTATTTGTCAAAAAACAAAACTTAAGTTTCTCAGTTGAATATTAGCACAACATTAAAGAATGAGTTCAGAATCACTAGAAATGGTAAGGGAAGCTACAAACGTGATGTATATTAGTGGCCTTCCTATTATTAATACTTCTCCAGATTCTACTGAAATAAATAATGACTCAATAGGAAAGAAAGGGAATCTTTCTGAACTTTGCCTTAATGACTGAGCAGCAGGCACTTCCCATACTTATGCCTTCTTTCATTACAGAGACAGAGATCATGATACATGTCAAGGAAATAATCCAATGTAATACTGATTAATTTTTATAGGGAGGGTCTGTATTTAATACTCGGGTTCCTCTCCTCTGTGCACACTATTCTAGTCAGATTAGGTTTTCTGAAATAGTTTTCTTATTGATTTACATTAAAATATGTGCCCTAAGGATTTCATAAGAAATGGACATTATCAGCCTAAAACAAGCACTGAGCAGGATTAGGTTTTAGAGTTCGTTAAACACAAGAAACAAAATTAGGGTTGTCAAGAAAGTGATGCAATAGAAAAACAAGTCCTTTAAGATACTGGATTATATCAGACAGAAAAGGAAAAATATCATATGACCTTACTTATACGTGGAATCTCAAAATAAATTATGCAAATGAACTTATTTACAAAACAAAAACAGATTCACAGACTTAAGAGGGTAAATTTATTATTGCCGAAGGATGAGGGGAAGGAACAGTTACAGAATATGGGATGGACAGGTGCACACCACTATATTTAAAATAGATAACCAAAAAAGTCTGACTATACAGCACAGGGGACTCTGCTCAATGTTATGCAGCAGCCTGGATAGGAGGGGAATTTGGCAGAGAATGGATACACGTATATGTGTGGCTGAGTCCCTTTGCTATCCACCTGAAACTGTTAGAACATTGTTAATCATCTATACTCCAATATAAAATAAAATGTTTTTGAAAAAGATATTGGATTATGCCAAATTCTTCAGTATTTTAGATGGAATCATATCTGACCCTTTAAAGGTGTTATGTAGCTGTTTTTAAATACAAAGTAAATAACTTCACATTATGCCCACTACTTTGCTGGAATTCACATGCGTTGCAATCCAGACATCAGCATTGTCTGATAGAATGCTAAGATCAAAGAAACGGGCAAACTGGAAGACTATGGTGGATGTCATGACATAGCTGTTGACAAGACCAAAAACCTTGCATTTCAGGAAAAATCATAATCTCCCTCATAATCATAGATGCATAATTCATAAAGAAATCATAAGCAAAATATAGCACAGTGAAGATGAAAAGACTTATGATACTAATGTAAGCATATATCCTGTCTTCCAATCCAGTGACATCATCCATATCATTGTACCCCATAAATGAGCAAAGGTAGTGGGGTATCCCCAAACTGGTACTTTATTATAAGGATGAAGCTAAAAAATTCTATTTGGTGGCATAATGATAAATACATGATGGTTCTTATTAGTTGTCTCTTATTTTCTCTTTAGTCCCAAGCTTAGTTATGCTAGGCATATTTTAATGCCCAATATCTCCTTATCAGTTTATTGGAAGGCCACCCTCATTATGCAAGGACAATCAGGTCACAATTGGCTTAAGCTGTGTGATATAAAGATGAAGGACTGGGTCAAGGGACTGTGTGATAGACCTATCTCTGCCACAACCTAGACATATGACCTTGAATCTGCCCAAAATGTTTCCTGCTCTCTAGAAATTTGCTATCTAGGAGAAAAGTCAAACATATCCATAGATAATTCTGCTATCAAGCAAATACTAACTGGTTTGAAAGAAGTAGAATGATACATGTGGAGAAATTGAAAATCTGCAGGATTCTTGAAAATTCTGTCTCTTTTTTTAAGAGGCTCTAAACTATATTCCTTTACAGTTCTGGGGATCAGAAGTCTGAAATCAAGTTCAGTGGGATGAAGTCAAAGTGTCAGAAGGGCAGACTTTCTTCTGGAGTCTCTGAGTGGATAATCCATTTCCTTGCTGTTTTCAGCTTCTAGAGGCTGCTCACTTTCCTTGGCTCCTGGCCTCATCACTCCAGTCTGCTTTCACTGCCTTCTCCCTTGACTATGACCCTCCTGCCTCTCTCTAATCAGGACCTTTACAATTACATCGAGCCCATCTGGATGATGCAGGATTATCTCCCCATTTCTAGAACCTTAGTTTAATCATGTCAATAATGTTCCTTCTGCCATATAATGTAAAACAGGTGCTGGGGATTAGGACATATTTGAGGGGCCACTATTCAGCTGACAGGGACTTTCCTAGTGGTGCAGACAGGAAAGAATCTGCCTGCAGGGCAGGAGACCTGGGTTTGATTCCTGGGTTGGGAAGATCCCCTGGAGAAAGGAATGGCAACTCCCTCCAGTATTCAGACAGAGGAGCCTGGTGGGCTACAGTTCATTGGGTCACAAAGAGCAGGATATGACTGAATGACTAACACACACATTCAGCTGAAAACAGTATTCCAGGGTCAGGGTGGAGATACAAGCACAAGTCTCTTTACTTATAGTGGAAGGAGGTCCAGAACCATTGATTTTTAGCAGGTATGAAGGTCAAGGAGTCAGAGTGAATGTGTGATGGAAGGAATCTAAAATTCTCTTAAAGGAGGTTTTCATAGAACTGTACTTTGAATCATGTTTAAGATGTTACAGTACTGTTAGAAAAGTGCAGAGAGAAGGAAAACCTTCATCAAAATAGCAAAGCACTCTTGAAATGCAGAACATCAGAAGTGGTGAACCTGCAAAATGTTTAGGTGAGAGGTGATATGCTGGGAATTTGCTAGTAAGAACACCTTGACAAAGTGCAGAGTTATGGTTTGACTCACTGCTAAGAGTAATTCTATTTTCAGACCTGCTTATGATGCTCTTTCCGTGTGTGTGTCAGAGCCCTCAGGTATTTATGGCACATATGAGCTATTAAACTATTAAATGGTCAGTCTTTTAAATCAAATCATGCCTGACACTTTATGTTGCATAACTGTTTTTAAATTGAAAGTAAATAAAATAACTTCACAATATGTCCACCACCTTATTTGATATTCTTCCATATATTTCTTAATTTGTCCCTACATCATTTGATGATATTAGGCAATAAAGTAGCAAATTCGAATTTGAGTCCCGGCCCCATAAAAAGACCTTTGTTTGACCTGTTAAGTATAAAGTAGTTTTATCTGTTGAGGAAGACATTAAACATGACTTTGGTGACTATGAAGAGAGTTAACTATGCAGCAAGTTATTCTGTGATCAAATATGCAGAAATTGGAAATAAATATGCTGTTGCTGTTCAGTCACTCAGGCGTGTCTTTGCAACCCCCTGGACTGCAACATGCCAGCTACCTATCCAGCTTGACGTAATAAGAGCAACTTACAAATGACTTCTCTTGGTATAACTAAGATCATCTTTTAATCAAGTAGAAGATTATCTTTCCATAATCTATATGTGTAGTATGTAAAATTGCCCAGTGAATATCTAAGCACTCATGTGCACCATAACTTCCCTGGTGGCTCAGACGGTAAAGCGTCTACCTACAATGTGGGAGACACAGGTTCAGTCCCTGGGTCTGGAAGATCTCCTGGAGAAGGAGATGGCAACCCATTCCAGTATTCTTGCCTGGAGAATCCCATGGACAGAGGAGACTGGTAGGCTATAGTCCATGGGGTTGTAAAGAGTTGGACACAACTGAGCAACTTCACTTTCTTTCTTTCGTGTGTACCAAAGGGTTCACAGAATTAATAATTTGTACTCAAGAAATGATGCTTAAGACCCCCCCTTCAGGTTTCATTTACTTGCTAAAGAGGCTCACAGAATTCAGGAAAATACTTATTTCCACCACTTTATTGAAGAATATGATAAAAGATGGGCTTCAAAGGACCTGCCTGCCAGTACTGGAGACATAAGAGATAACAGGTTTAACCCCTGGATCAGGAAGATCTCCTGAAGGTGGGCACAGCAACCCCCTCCAGTATTCTTGCTTGGAGAATCCCCATGGACAGAGGAGCCTGGTGGGCTATAGACATGGGGTCAAAAACAGTCTGACACAACTAAAGAGACTTAGCACTAGCAACAGCAGTATGGTAAAAGGTATATATATATGAACATCCTGATGAAGAGAT
Source organism: Dama dama (assembly GCF_033118175.1). Classification (NCBI taxonomy): domain Eukaryota; kingdom Metazoa; phylum Chordata; class Mammalia; order Artiodactyla; family Cervidae; genus Dama; species Dama dama. Next base: position 2,492,364 of record NW_026870878.1, on the reverse strand, counting down.
ACACAGGTTGATATCTGATACGGTCTCAAGTTCAGGGAAATCTGTCCCCTTAGACACCTGGAAACTCTCTGAATTTTATACTTTGGGGGTTTTTATGGAGACTTCCTCATGTAGGCATGATCAGTCATTAACTCCACTTTCAGCTCTTCTCCCTTCTCAAGAGAATGGTGGAGTGGGGCTAAAAACATCAAGCCTTCATCACGGCTTGGTCTTTCTGGGGGCCAGCCGTCACCCAGGAGGTATCCAGGGGCCCACCCAAAGGCATATTATGAGAACAAAAGATACTCCTGACACCCAGAGTGGTAATTACAAGGAAATTATCAGGAGGAAATTACAAGGTTTCAGGAGCTGATTGTCAGGCACTGGTGGCAGAGACCAATATATATTTTTCACTATCTCACAGAATCATATTGGAAGGTGCCCAAGCCTGATTTTCCAGGACATAATGAAACTTACATCTCAGTCAAAAGTCCCGCTGCCAAGAAGCAGAAACCAGGACCCACCATGATTTCCATTGATTCCAAGTTAGGACCATCCATGCTTCTCAGGTACCCTAATTGTTCACACTGTGGACTCTCATACCCCAGTGACAATATCATAAAGGGTGAAGAGGCTGTAATAAAAGCAACAACAGCTGCCAAAGCTATGTTCTTGAACATGTACATTCATGACAGTATAACCAAATACATATTTCACATATTAAGAAAAATTAACCAGGTAGTGATTAAAAAATATAATTCCCTAAGTGAATATCCAATTCCATCTGCCAAAAAGGATGTCCAATGATGTCACAAGGGAATTTACTATAACGCTCAAAATGGCCCCCTTTATAAGGTACAGGCAAGATTTGAAGCTCCAGAGATCTGGAAGGGGTAGGAGGGGGCAAACAAGTGTACACTGAAAAAGATAATATGTGTAGAACACACAGGAATATGGTAATAGGCTACTTAAGATGACTTTAACTCAGGCATTGGCTCCCCAGTCCCAATGTCCACTCTAAAGATTACAGCTTAAGCTCACCCAACCCATTCTTGGCTTTAGGTTGTTCCACACATGTTTCTAAACTCTGAAAAATGGACACTGTCTATTTTGGGCAGAGTAAGAAGCAATGTGGGCAAGACATGATACAAAAAATTTAAAGAAAATAAGGACATGGTTTGGATTTGGAAATATTGCATTGATCTGTGAAAATGTGTGTGTGTGTATATATACAGCATGGCCCATAAGTTTTTGTGAAGTTTTTCCAACTTCATTACTATAAATGCTACTAGCATAAAACATATCATTTACAGGTTCAATTACTTACCTTTTTAGCATACTTAAGTTTTATAAATTTTAAATAATCTCTAATTTGAATTTTCATATCAATTACTCTGAGTGAATCTGGCAAAGGTGAATGGAAACTACAACAAATTATTTATGCAAAATTAAATATAAAATAAATTTCTATTTCTGGGTTAATGAAAGTAAAAGACCTATCATATGGGGAAAATAGTGGTAATGTGCAACAATGGGAATGAATCTAGTGGACATCATGTTAAGTGAAAGCCAGACAGAGAAAGACATATATTTCTTCTTATCAATTATGTGCAGAACCTACAAAAAAAGAAGCCAAACTTCTAAAAACAGAGAAGTGGTTGGCAGGGGCTGGGGTTGGGGGAAATAGGGAGAGGCGGGTAACAGGGTTTTGACCTTTTGCTATGAGACAAAGGTCTCAGGATCTAATGGTGATTAGAGTTGATAGCACTATATTGTGTAACTGAAATTTGCTGAGGAAGTACAACTTCAACATAAATATATGAGATGGAAAAAAATGATGAGATTGTGGAAAGAGGAGACTCTAAGAGTGTAAATCCTTGGAAAAAAACCCAAAATACTGGGAGACTTTCAGAGTTTCAAAAGCTATGAAATTGGTTGGTTCAAGTCAAGATCTCCAAGAGATCTTAGGAACCAGGAAATATCTGGTCTCCTGGTGGAGTGAATAGAAAACTGACTAATGACCAGAAGGCCCTTGAGGCTGGAGGGGAAGAGCTGTGGGGCTGGATGGCGGGGGAGGGGCTGTGGCCTAGGCCTCTCCACTCCTGTCCCCTCCCCCACCCGCAGGAGCCCTTTGTGACCAGGCTGCAGGCTCTGTGATGCCAGGCCTGGGGCTTTAGTCCCGAAGCACAAGCCCTGTGCTCAGCTACCTGAAGACAGCAGACAATGGAGAATCTCCTCTTTTCTCCAAAAACCATTTTCGACACTTGGCTGAACTCCAGTTACACTGCCTGGACAATTGAAATCATCTTTGCGTTTCTGTGTGGACTGGGTCTCTTTTTCCTGTTCCTTCCCTACCACCAGAATAATCCGTCTTTTCCTCCTCCTCAGAAACGTGGAAACAGCAGGAAGGTAAGGAACCCTTGGCCCAGACCCACAAGCACATGATTCTCTTTTCTATTATTATGTCTACTTTTCTGAACCAACTCAAGAGACTCCTGAGATGGGAAAGAACAGGACATCTATTCTCAAGAAAGAATAGATCATTATCCCTCTAGGGACAAACTAGGCTGGACAGGGGATCAGTGAAAACTAATTGTGAATCCTAGAGTGAACACTAGGATTTCTGTCCAAAGATCTCAGATCAGTAGTTCAGGTGTGGATGGGTCTCCAGGACAAATCCCTGATACAGTGACCAGGAGCCAAGACCTGGACACTGAGTTCATTCTCAGCCAGGAGAAGCCCCAGAACACAACCAGTTCAGACAAGGGCTGATCTGAGGACAGTGCTGAGGACCTGAGAGCCTTAGAGCAGGGGTTAGAGTGGGGCCCTGGCTTCAGGAAGCCAAGACCTACCTGATGGAGCTAAGATTCTCCAATAGGTCTGAGAACATGCATGTTCCTTCAGCAGGGGAACAGTGATGAACGAAATCCAGGGTGGGTCTCACATATTAGTTTTGGATGTACAGAAAAGTGATTTATATATATGTACATATATAATTATACTTTTTCAGACATATATATATTTTTTTCATATTTTTCATATATTTTCATATTCTTCATATATTTCACATATGTTCATATATTTCATATATTTTCATATATTTCATATGTTTTCATACATTTAATATATTTGATATTTTTTCATATATTTCATACATTTTCATAAATTTCATATATTTCATATGTTTTCATATATTTCATATGTTTTCATATATTTCATGTTTTCATATATTTCATGTTTTTCATATATTTTTATATATTTCATATATTTCATACTTTTCATATATTTCATATATTTTCATATATTTCATATATTTTCATATATTTCATATATTTTCATATTTTTCATATTTTCATGTATTTTAATATTCTTCATATATTTCATAAATTTTCATATTCTTCATATATTTTTATATCTTTCATATTTTTCATATTCTTCATTCATTTCATATATTTCATATATTTTCATATTTTTATATTCTTCATATATTTCATATATTTTCATATTTTTCATATATTTTATATATTTTCATATATTTCATGTTCTTCATATATTTTCATATTCTTCATGTATTTCAGATATTTTCATATTTTTCATATTTCTCACACATTTTCATATTCTTCATATTTTTCACACATTTTCATATTCTTCATATCTTTAGAATATTTTCATTATCTTCATATTTCTCACACATTTTCATATTCTTCATATTTTTAGAATATTTTCATATTCTTCATATTTCTCACGCATTTCCATATTCTTCATATTTTTAGAATATTTTCATATTCTTCATATTTTTAGAATATTTTCATACTCCTCATATTTTTAGAATATTTTCTTATTTTTCATATTTTTAGAATAATATAATATTCTTGATATTTTTCACACATTTTCATATTCTTCATATTTTTAGAATATTTTCGTATTCTTCATATTTTTAGAATATTTTCGTATTCATATTTTTCACACATTTTCATATTCTTCATATTTCTCACACATTTTCATATTCTTCATATTTTTCAGACATTTTCATATCTTCATAGTTTTAGAATATTTTCTATTCTTCATATTTCCAACACATTTTCATATTCTTCATATTTCTCACACATTTTCATATTCTTCATATGTTAGAGTATTGTCATATTCTTTATATTTCTCACATATTTTCATAGTCTTCAATTTCTCACACATTTTCATATTCTTCATATTTTTAGAATATTTTCATATTCTTCACATTTCTCACATATTTTCATATTCCTCATATTTTTCATATTTCTCACACATTTACATATTCTTCATATTTTTCGCACATTTTCATATTCTTCATATTTTTAGAATAGTTTCATATTCTTCATATTTCTCACACAGTTTCATATTCTTCATACTTCTCACACATATCCATATTTTTCATATTTTTAGAATTTTTTCATATTTGTCATATTTCTCACACATATCCATATTCTTCATATTTTTAGAATTTTTCATATTTGTCATATTTCTCACACATTTCCATATTCTTCATATTTTTAGAATATTTTCATAATCTTCTTTTTTTAAGAATATTTTCATATTCTTCATATTTTAGAATATTTTCGTATTCTTCATATTTTTCGCACATTTTCATATTCTTCATATTTTTAGAATATTTTCATATCTTCATATTTTTCGCACATTTTCATATTCTTCATATTTTTCGCACATTTTCATATTCTTCATATTTTTAGAATATTTTCATATCTTCATATTTTTCGCACATTTTCATATTCTTCATATTTTTCGCACATTTTCATATTCTTCATATTTTTCACACATTTTCATATTCTTCATATTTCTCACACATATCCATATTCTTCATATTTTTAGAATTTTTTTAATATTTGTCATAATTCTCACACATTTCCATATTCTTCATATTTTTAGAATATTTTCATAATCCTCATATTTTTAGAATATTTTCATATTCTTCATATTTTTTAGAATATTTTCATATTCTTCATATTTTTCAGACATTTTGATATTCTTCATATTTTTGGAATATTTTCATATTCTTCATATTTTTTGCACATTTTCATATTCTTCATATTTTTAGAATAGTTTCATATTCTTCATATTTCTCACACAATTTCATATTCTTCATATTTCTCACACATATCCATATTCTTCATATTTTTAGAATTTTTTCATATTCTTCATATTTTTCACACATTTCCATATTCTTCATATTTTTAGAATAGTTTCATATTCTTCATATTTCTCACACAGTTTCATATTCTTCATATTTCTCACACATATCCATATTCTTCATATTTCTCACACATATCCATATTCTTCATATTTTTAGAATTTTTTCATATTCTTCATATTTTTCACACATTTCCATATTCTTCATATTTTTAGAATATTTTCATAATGTTCATATTTTTAGAATATTTTCATATTCTTCATATTTTTTAGAATATTTTCTTATTCTTCATATTTTTCACACATTTCCATATTCTTCATATTTTTAGAATATTTTCATAATCTTCATATTTTTCACACATTTTCATATTCTTCATATTTTTCACACATTTCCATATTCTTCATATTTTTAGAATATTTTCATAATATTCATATTTTTAGAATATTTTCATATTCTTCATATTTCAGAATTTTTTCATATCTGTCATATTTCTCACACATTTCCATATTCTTCATATTTTTAGAATATTTTCATAATCTTCATATTTTTAGAATATTTTCATATTCTTCATATTTTTTAGAATATTTTCGTATTCTTCATATTTTTCACACATTTTCATATTCTTCATATTTTTAGAATATTTTCATATTCTTCATATTTTTCGCACATTTTCATATTCTTCATATTTCTCACACATATCCATATTCTTCATATTTTTAGAATTTTTTCATATTTGTCATATTTCTCACACATTTCCATATTCTTTATATTTTTAGAATATTTTCAGTATATTCATATTTTTAGATTATTTTCATATTCTTCATATTTTTAGAATATTTTCATATTCTTCATATTTTTCGCACATTTTCATATTCTTCATATTTTTAGAATATTTTCATATTCTTCATATTTTTCTCACATTTACATATTCTTCATATTTTTAGAATTTTTTCATATCTTCATATTTTTAGAATATTTTCATTTTCTTCATATTTTTAGAAAAATTTCATATTCTTCATATTTTTCACACATTTTCATAATCTTCATATTTTTAGAATTTTTTCATATTCTTCATATTTCTCACACATTTTCATATTTATTCTTCATATTTTTAGAATATTTTCATATTCTTCATATTTTTCTCTCATTTCCTTATTCTTCATATTTTTAGAATTTTTTCATATTCTTCATATTTTTAGAATATTTTCATATTCTTCATATTTTTCTCACATTTACATATTCTTCATAGTTTTCAGACATTTTCATATTCTTCATATTTTTCACACATTTCCATATTCTTCATATTTTTAGAATTTTTTCATATTCTTCATATTTTTAGAATATTTTCATATTCTTCATATTTCTCACACATTTTCATATTCTTCATATTACAGACATTTTCCTATTTTTCACACATTTTCATATTCTTCATATTTTAAGAATAATTTCATGTTCTTCATATTTTTCTCAAATTTCCATATTCTTCATATTTTTAGAACATTTTCATATTCTTCATATTTTTCAGACATTTTCATATTCTTCATATTTTTCACACAGTTTCATATTCTTCATATTTTTGGAATATTTTGATATTCTTCATATATTTTGAATATTTTCATATTCTTCATATGTTTCATGTATTTTCATATTCTTCATATTATTCATGTATTTTCTTATTCTTCATATATTTCATTTAATTTCATATTCTTCATATTTTTCAACTTCTTCATATTCTTCATATCTTTCATATTCTTCATATATTTCATATTCTTCACATTTTTCATATATTTCATATTTTTCATACATTTTCACATTCTTCATATATTTCATAGATTTTCATATATTTTCATATTTTTTGTACTGTCTCCTCTTTGGTTTACTTGCCAGTTTATTGGGATTCTTACTGGATAACTTTCTGAGAGCTCATTTTTTCTAGGCCCTTGAATGTCTTAAAAAGTTTTCGTTTATCCCTTCATTGATATCATGGGTAGGTTGGGACTATTGGTTGAAAATTTTAATGTCTCCGAATTTTGAGAACATCAGTCAAATTGCCTATTACCATCCACTGCTAATTGATGGGATGTTTGGGTGGTCTGGTTTTGCTCTGAAAAACAGCATTGCCACATCTAGCAAATAAAAATATAGGATATACAACTAAGTTTGCATTTCAGATAAACAAGGAAATTCTAGCAACATACTTATTCTAAAAAATTACTTATTGTCTATTTGAACTTCAATGCTAACTAGCTGTCCTGTATTTTATGTTAACACTATTGGGACATTTTTAGGGATATTCTTTTTATCCTTAACATTCTGAAATTTCACAGTATTTCTGGTTGTGAATCTTTAAAAGAAAAAAAGTCTTTATATTAGTGCTTGAGCCCCAAGAAAGAGGGTATGATTATTATTGACATAATAATGTTTAAATAATGAGTCATTATTGCTTCCAGGCTCTGGCTGTCTATCAGCTTGAATCTGGGGAATAGGAACAAGAAAAAAAAATGTAAAAAGTATCATCAGTCTTAGGATTTGAATATCTTTAGAGTAATTATCAGAGTGGAAGCATGAGATGACTAAAACCTATTTCATACAGAGCCTGGTTATCTAGTAGAGTTGTCTGGTTTCAAACCTTGCCACCCAACTGGCATTTCATACGAGTATCAGTGAGCAACAAACATTCAGGCTGAAGAGCCTCATTTTATAAGAGTGAATATTCTGGGCACATCCCAGATTTAACATGTAATTGCTCCACAGTGAGCACAGTATAGATGTCTCCAAAGGAGAAAATTATTTGCTTGTGAGATGCATATTTCCTGTGGTTATCTCTGAGTGAACTAGCCAAAAAGTAAGTGAAGAGGTGAGAGACAAGAAGTAATCACTTTGCAAAGTAGTGGTAAAATCAACAAAGGTAAAACTGGTTTAAAGAAATTTGGAGAGCTATAGAGTTGAGAGAGAAATTTTTAAAACTGACTTTAGAGTCAGTTATCTAGGTCAGCCCACTTTTTATAGGTGACACTACCCAGGCTAACAGAGTGGAAGAGACTTGCCCAGAGTCACTGAATCAGACTAGACCAGTTCCCGATTCCCAGTCCAGTGTTTACTCCCCTTCATTGCTGCTGTGGGTTAGGACCTATTGCACAACAGCTCTATTTAATCATCCTGACAGCAATCCTGAGAATGATAAACTTTCTCTGCAACAATCTGACTCAGCTCAGGGTAGCAGCTTCACCAAATGCCCCATTAAAATGCAGTCAACTCCAAGGGGAGGTGAAAAAAAAGGAAGGGGGTGGTGGTCCAGAGGGCTTGGAAAAGTTTTTCCTAACCAAAAATATTGCCCGCACCCACATACCTGTGTGCCTGAAATTAACCACTGAAAATGTCTGCTGTAAGGCAAATTATCATCTTTAACATTTTGCTTGGATCTTTGGAGAGGCTCCTTAACAAAGAAGAAGGTCTTAATAGTATATGACACCAGACAAATACATTGTGATTGAATATGGCAGAATGACTAGACAGTGGTCTGAAATGTATTAGGACCCATCAGGTACACATAGCAGCAGGTGCCTACTTTACCATCATCATTTCACATTAGAACAAAGCAACAGATTGCTTTGTGCTCTAATCATTTCCCTGTCATCAGATTTCACTTTTGGTGTCTGATGTCACGGTAAGGTACTTTAGTAGACCTAGTTTCCTTGATTACTTGAATAATTCACATTTTGATTCTGAATATGGGATGTTTTCAGCAGAACAAAGGCCCTTTAAATGGCAATTGCAATTTCAGCATTGAGACTCAGTTTGTCTGGACTCAAAGTTCAAAGTTCAAAATGAATTTCCCACACCTTAAGGTCATTTGCCTTCTTCTTTTTGTGGTCAAAAGTTAAGCAAGATGAAGATCGAAAGATAACCATTTGCTTTTGTTAATGAAGAGGTAGTTTTAACCAGACCTGGTGTAATGATGGTTAGGAGGCCAAGGGCAGATTGCCATGCCTTGCTAAGAAACAAATGCAGGTGGAAAGGTGGAGAAAAATTAATGCACATAACCTTTTAAGAAGGTTGACTAGGACCAAAAAGAGAAAGTCTTTTATTGAAATGTTTGGATGGATATTGATTGATTGGTTGATTTTAAAGGGCATAGGGGAGACATGAGCATTTCTATAACTGGGGGCGGGGTGGGAATCAGGTCCTTAGCTTCTCCATCCAAATATTGCAGAAATGTTAATGTAACTGTAGACAAAGAGTCTGTCCAAGGTCATCCAGCCAACTGACCAAAGCATCAGAATTAAAATCCTGGTCCTTCAACAGCTTGTTTTCTTGGGCACATGAGGTCTCTCCATTTTGCAACTGTTTTTTATTTCAGTGGGTCATGGAAGGATGAAGGTGGTCATTCCTGTATAACTGCATTTGTAAAGAGCTATAAGGTCCTCTTGGGAAGGGAAGGGATAAAGATAATAAATACTTGATTAAGTTAACATTTTCCATTTGCCAGACACCAGGCTAAGTGCTTTACCTAAATAAGTTATTCAACCCTCACAGCAACATATAAAGAAGATTAAGTTATTATCTTTTCACAGACAAAGAAATTGTGGCTCAAAGAGATTTAGTAATTCACCTGAAATCACACCAGCAAAAGCCAAACAAAAAAAGGGGGGTTTTAACCAGTAGATTATCCCATCTCTCATATGCTATTTCAAATCCTGAAAGATGATGCTGTGAAAGTGCTGCACTCAATATGCCAGCAAATTTGGAAAATTCAACAGTGGCCACAGGACTGGAAAAGGTCAATTTTCATTCCAATCCCAAAGAAAGGCAATGCCAAAGAATGCTCAAACTACTGCACAATTAGTGATATTTTTAAATATCACAATTCATTGTTTCTAGGTACAGTCACATTTTTGTCCTGTTTTATTTCCAGAAAATGCTGTGAGACAACTGAGAACGTCAACTCCATTTGAGAATAGGGACAATGAAACATAATCTCTCTCTCTCTCCCCTGCTCCCACTTCTCTCTCATACACACACATACTCACACCATTAGGGAGGAAAGCCCATTAGAATGGAAATAATAGAGCCTGGATAGCTCGGTGGCCAAATTTGCCACAGAGCTGCCAGGACACGTAAGAGAAGAGATTCAGTCCTCTGCTGTTTTTAGCCAGCAGCACCTGGTGTCCAGGGTAAAGGAAATAAACCCATTCCATCAAAATGCCAGAATGTATGTCCGCAGGCAGCTTTATCAGAAGACCAGGTGAGAGGACTCATAAATAATAACTAGGAAAACTATTTCCAAGTGGAACAAACTCTTAAAATAATAAACGCAGCAGATCTTGACCACTACTAGAATTCTTTCCTCTCCCCAGTGAACTACAATGAGTCTCTTGGCATCACAGGGCTCTGTGCTGAGATGAGAATTTGCAATTAGCTTTAAGAATAAAAGAGTAAGTACAAATTGGCCCCATATAGCCTTGATTCATAACATACCACTTAAAAGACAGTATCCATCAGTTACAAAAAAGAGTCTCTGTGCAAAGGCCAGCCTAGGTATGGTTTGTTTGTAATTTTTGTGCAAGAGCTATGTCTTACTCATCGTTGCATCCCCAGCACCCAGCATAATGTCTGGCACATTGTTAGTACCCAATAAGTTTTGTTTAGTGATTAGTGAATATTAGCCAGGATATAATGATGCCATGTCTGCCACTTTGCTCCAGTTCTCTAAAACCAAGGAATATATTTAGGATTATGTTAATCAAATATACTTAGTTGGATGAAGGTAACACTGGATTGACATCAAACAGCTCTAGCCTGAATTTCCTAGGGAATTGCCTCAACTTTTAACTTACATGGTTTGTAGCATTCTGATTTAATGGAAGCAATTCCATTATTAATGGGTGAGTTTCTAGATCAGCTTGTAAAATTCAGTCAGTTAGTTCAGTCATTCAGTCATGTCCAGCTCTTTGCAGCGCCATGGACTGCAGCACACCAGGCCTCCCAGTCCATCACCAACTCCCAGAGCTTGCTCAAACTCATGCCCATAGAGTCGGTGATGCCATCCAACCATCTCATTCTCTGTCATCCCCTTCTCCTCTTGCCTTCAATTTTTCCCAGCAGCAGGGTCTTTTCAAATAAGTCAGTTCTTTGCATCAGGTGACCAAAGAATAGGAGTTTCAGCTTCAACATCACTCCTTCCAATGAATATTCAGGACTGATTTCCTTCAGGATGGACTGGTTGGATCTCCTTGCAGTCCAAGGGACTCTCAAGGGTCTTCTCCAACACCACAGTTCAACAGCATCAATTCTTTGGCACTCAGCTTTATGACCCAACTCTCACATCCAAACATGACTACTGGAAAAACCATAGCTTTGACTAAATGGACCTTTGTTGGCAAAGTAAGTCTCTGCTTTTTAATATACTGTCTAGGTTGGTCATAACTTCCCTCCCATGAAGTAAGCGTCTTTTAATTTCATGGCTGCAGTCACCATCTGCAGTGATTTTGGAGCCCCCCAAAATTAAGGCTCTCACTGTTTCCATTGTTTTCCCATCTACTTACTATGAAGTAATGGGACTGGATGCCATGATCTTAGTTTTTTTAATGTTGAGTTTTAAGCCTACTTTTTTACTCTTCTCTTTCACTTTCATCAGGAGGCTCTTTAGTTTCTCTTCGCTTTCTGCCATAAGGGTGGTGCCATCTGCATATCTGAGGTTATTGATATTTCTTCCGGCAATCCTGATTCCAGCTTGTGCTTCATCCAGCCCAGCATTTCGCATGATGTACTCTGCATATAAGCTAAATAAGCAGGTGACAATATACAACTTTGATGTACTCCTTGTAAAATTATTTTATCAGAATATAGAAAACTAATGGCATTCAATTATATTACAGACCTGTTTTCCCATTGTAATCATTCTTACTTGGCAATATTTATTTGAAGTTCCAGTCTAAGATGGCAGAAAGAGACTACCTGCTGTTCAGATTCAGGAATTCCTTCTTAACTCTCCACTCTTTCTTACCTTCCATTACCTGTATTCACCTACCCACCTTCATCCAAATAAAGCCTACTTCTCCTCCTGTTTTCTGAATCACAGTGAGTAGCACTTGTCATCTACCATTGACTAAAGTCTGACACTTTGGAGTCATTCTCCCTTAGTGTGCCCCCTCACTCGCATTACATAGATCCACATCCACACAGACATGTCTAGTGGGCTACCAGGTACTGATGATTCTATCCCAGCCACTGCTTTAGTTTAGGACATTATCTTTCTCGACTACTTCATATGGTTTCTGGGTTACAGAGAGAAGAAATCTGTAAATATGGCAAGTCTTCTTGCCATTTCCATGCATAGAAAATTTACCTGAATTCATAAGTTAGTACATATACTCAGGTGAAGACAACACTGAGGTAATAAATAAGGTTTTAGTAGTGGATAAACTCTCCAAAGAAGGACACAATCTTTCATCAGGACCTTGGAGAGAACCAGCAAAGGTAGCTGATAAATAGAACTAGGCAAGTTCTGTCAAAACTAGGATTATAAACGGGCAAATACTGGAAAGAAGTCAGCTTAGACTTTCCAGCCACAGGTTGACTTTCTGATCCTTAAATGCTTCAAGTACAGTCCTGTGACAGGCTTTTGCACCAGATGTTTCCCTTGATTGCAACCCTCTTCCCCCATATATTTGCATTGCTGTCACCTTCTCACCATTCAGGTCTCAATCCAAATGACTGTGCAGTACAGCTTTTCCTCAAATACTCCTATCCCATTTCCCCATTTTACTTTCTTCATAACAATTATCACTGCTTGAAACTGTGTTATTTATTCATTTGTTTACATGACTATTGTCTCCCTAGGCTTCACAGAGAGTAAGCTTTGTGGGTGAATAGACCATGTCTATGTGATTAACTGTCATATATCTTTAGTGTTTAAAACATATCTGTCACCTAGGAGGCAGTCTATAAATATTTGACAAATGAGAAAATGAAATAAGACAGGCAAATAGATTTGAAGTTTAGGAGACTAGTGAGGACCTTGAACTGAGAAGTTGGAGTTAATATCAGACACTAATTATTGAGTTTGGAGAAATAGGATTCAAGATGCCATGTATAGATTTGTGTTCGCATGACCCATGTAGGGCCAAACATCAAACACACCCATTGGGTAGCATGCATGCCAATACTACATTTTAATTTCTAGAATAATTACTATAGTTTGAATAAAAGCAAGATAGCCCTTATTTTGATCTCTGCAAAAGGAACAACACTTTTCCCTGCATTTTCTCTAGAAAGGGATTTTTATTCTCTCAGTGGCATTAAGTGGGAACTGACCAAGCAAATCAGTGGGTGGGTTGTTTGACCACTCCAGAGGTCAGTGAGTTAGGACTATTTCCCTTGAGCCCTCACTTCCATAATTCTTAGAAATGAGAGAGTCCTGTGGCTTGGAAGCTTGGATCTTGCAATTTGTCTCTGCAAATGGAGAAGGCACACAAAGGGTGCTAGGGCAAACTATATTAAAATCCTATATTATATAGGATTTTAATTAGGTACACATGTTTCATTTGGCCAATGCAGAAGTTTTAAATGTTTTTGATTAGTCACCAACATTATAAAAATCAGGAGATTTCATATAAAGAAAGTTTTCCAGCCTCTCTTAGAAATACAGAAGTTCTAGAATACTAGCCCTTGATTTCCCACATGACAAAAAAATCACCTGACATGGAGTGGCAGCTGCCCCTTCAAACAGGACTTGTCATCTCAACACCGCCTCTGTCTCCAGGCCTCCACCTACTTCACTCATTTACCATAACTACATGGCCTTTGCAGGTGTTTGAGTCTGAGGTCCTCCATTATGAAATACAAGAATTAGATGATTCTAAGAATTGGAGACATGAGAATAATTATGAAGGTAAACTATCTATAAGGAATTACAGTGTGCATTTCCCCAAAAAAGCAACTAATTTTTGGTATATTGCTATGGGTATGAAACTTGTATGTATTATAAGATATTTATGAGGATATTGACACCATTCACACAGTGGCTCCCTAAAAGAAGATCTAAGGAAATTGTGTTTATGTGTGTATGTGTTCACACATACACACAGATATGCACAGAGTAGATACTCAGTAAATATTTCTTGAATAAAGTAATGAGAGGCTCAAGAGCATTCATCAAAACCCTAAGCAATAATAAATATTATGAACTGCTGCTCTACACCTCACAGCTTATGAACTCACTCTACTTCTCTTTTTTCTCTTATTTTCCCCCAGTTGTAGTCCAAGACTGAGAATCTAATTTAGATATAATGAAAATTTATTAATTAATTGTAAATAGAACGGGTTGATCAAGCATCAGTTAGCCTACCTGCATTAGTTTGATGTGATCTGAGAGTGAATTCATTACTATAGTGAAACCAGAACTTCTTAGTTTGGAGATATGGATTCTGGCCCTGATTCTGCCACTAACTGTAGTTCTTTGAATAAGTCACTTGGCTCTCTGGCCAAAGTTTGATCATCCATAAAATTATATGGTCTTCAGGGCTTCTCTCTGCTTTATGATCTCTCTTTATGTGAAAAATGAAGACACATCAGAGGTAAGAGCTAGAAACTCAGAGCCAGCAATGTCTAGCAAGGAAAGACCAAGAAGAGATTTTTTTCCCCCAATAATTAAGGCAAGTAAGTCTCCAAACGCATGGGCAACAATCCATGGAGGGACAAAAGTGGAAAGTGAACTCATTAGCAGAATGTTGAGTAAAACTCAGGGAGGAAAACAGAGTAATAGAGAGGGAGTCCAGCTGTAGACTAAGAGAATTCTAAAGAAAAAAAATGGAAAAACTGCTGCTAATTAGGTCATTTAGAAACTGAACAACCGAATGTAATTCTTGCTGAAGCAATAAGGAAACAACCATGGGGTGCACAATAATAACAAGAATACATGCTAATAGATAAAACTAGGATCCCCCAAGTAACTTAACAAGTCCCATGCAAGCTAGTAGATATCAGGTGGAAAACAGCACTTGAATTCCACACAGATTTTTAAAATATACTGAGGAAACATGTAGCAAAGGATCAGATAATATTTGCTGAATCAAATTCTGTTATTAAAAACTCTGGTATGCTTCACTATTTAAAAACTTTAATGTGAAAAATTAAAAATTTGAAAAATCTCAGAGTGATTATTTCTTTTTATAAAAGAATTCACTGCCGGTATATTTTAAACAGAAATCTTTCACCCTTAAAATTAAAAAAAAAAAAAATTGAAACATTTCCTTTTACAAAAATCTTTCATTAACAAAAATGAGGTAGAGCTCAGAATCAATGCTTTATTTAATTTTACATTCACATCACCTAATGCAGCGTCAGGCACAGATGGACAGTTCAGTAACTTTCAGTGAATGGATTATGTGTGGTTTTCTACTGCTGCATAACAAACCACCCCAATTTAATGGCTTAAAATGACTTTACCTTTCACAGTTCCAAAGGTTGACTAGGCTCAATGGGAAGTTCTTCTGGTGGTTTCACTTGTATTCTCTCGCGTGCTTGCAGTCAGGTAACAGCTTAGCATGGGTTCATCTGGAGGCTCAACCAGGATACTGGGTTGACATGGTCTCTCTCCCTCTCCATAGTCTCAAGTTTCTTCCTCTCTATGTAGACTCTACATGTGGTCTTTGCAGCAGGGAAACCAGACCTCTTACATGGTGGTGGCTCAGGCATCCCCAAAGTACAAAATCAGAAAACTGCCATTGTCCATGGGTTAAAACAGATCACTGGGCCAGCCCAGATTCAACGAGTAGGGGAACCACAGAAGAATATGAACAGGAGGTGTGATTCATTGGGGCATGTTCATAGACTAGCCGCCCCAGTTTGCCTTCACTTTGGGCCCTTAACTTCCAAAGAGATAGGAAACAGGTTTAGAGTTATACAGCTACAAATATAGGCCATTTTAATGAAAACGGAAGAATGACTCAGAGCTAGAACCCAGAGGATAAAACCAAGAGCAGAGGGAAACCATTCCTAAAAAGCAAAACTGTACCTTAATCAAGGACTATCCTCTGCCTTGAGTTAGAGAAATTGGGATATGCACCAGGTTGGATTTTAGAATTGCTATAAATCAGGAAATGCTCATGTCTCCCTTTTCTCCTCTTTTTGAACATGGGAGTCTGCTGAAGTTTTTCTGTCTCTTTCACCATTACATGAAAGAGATGGGTTGGGGGTGGGTGGATAATCTGCTCTTCTTCACTGGTCTCTGCACCTGAGAAAGTGCATATGAGAAGATGCCTTCGAGCAGTCACATCCATACCAGCACCTGATTTTGTTGACGATATCCTGGAATTTAAACTGATATCATATTTAGGATGAGATTTGCAGAGGTAAGCACATTTTTCATGTAGAAAGTCCATGAATCAGTAAGAGCCATAGGATGGTACCCCGGTCTCCAAAGATGGCTCCCAATGAACCACATCTCTTTGAATTTACACCATGTATAGACCTCTCTGTCATTGAAGCTGGGCTTTCCTGGGACTTGATTTAAATAACAGAATATGGCAGAACTGACACTATACCAGCTAAAGCCTAAGCTTTATAGACCTGGCAGCTTCCACTTTTTAGTTTTGAAAACCTTGAGTCTTCACATAAGAAGTCTGGCTTTCCTTCTGGAAAGATCACATTGACAGAAAACGTAGAGAGGCCACACGGAGAGACAGAGGAGGCCACTTAAAGTGGGAAAGAGGAGCAGCTATCCTGGCATCTCAGCCAAGCCTCCATCTAACTACAACTGCATGACAGAACTCAAGAGTGATCAGCAGAAGAACAGCCCCGATGACCCTAGGCATCCCATAGAAATATGAAAGGTAATAAAATCATTGTTTTAAGCCACCAAGGTTTTCAATAGCTTATTAATGCAGCTATAGATAAATAAAACAGTATACATAAATGAATATGGACAAAGTACCCTATTTAGCGGAGTTACAGGTTCACATACTAACCATAAAGTTCTTTTCTCTATTCAAGAAATATTTACTAAGTCCCTACATCAGTTAACACATCCTTCTTATGTATAAAAGAAAGATTTAGGCTTATGGAAAAACATCTTTAATTGAAAACTGGAATGTTTAGTTGAAGAAAACTTTCATCTATCATTTGCTCCAGCATCCTCAGGCCTCAGGGGAGATAATTTTGATACATTAACAACAGGAAACTATTGCAAACTCTTGGGGGAAGAGTGACATGATGGAAATGGTATTTGGAAAGGTTCATTTGGCAGTAGAAAACAGGGTTAGTGGCAGGGTTAGTGAGGTTAGTGAGGCAGTTTTGCTTTTTGCATCTAAATCTTAGATGCAAGTTGATCTGGATTGAAACCAGGGTAAATGGAAGAGGAAAGAACTTGATTATAGATCTTGAAATTTTGTTGAAAGAGTAAAAGAGAACATGTCCAAGATTACAGAAGCTGGGAGAATAATGGTGACAACAACAACTAAAGGAAGAATGTGGGACACTTGGAAAAAGAGTCATGAATGGGAAGAACAGATCTGTACAGATTTGGATTTAATCATTTGGATAAGAGGAAAATTGAACAGAGCTATCTGATAGACAGCTGGTATTTCATTAACTTAAAAACAAAACAAACAAGCAAAAAGACTAGGGCAGCAAACTACAGTGAGAGAAAGGATAAGGATTCAGGAGATGATGATCTGCTTCTCTGCTTACACCCTTGGATTCAACATGGCTTTGCCACACCAGCCAGTGAACCGTGTGGTCTAGGCCACAATGTCTAGATCTGAGACCTGGAATTCTGCAGACCTATCCAGTCATCCTGCTTCTAATGAAGATCCTAATGCATGTGGGAGGATCCAGGAAACAGTGGAGGGCTGAGTGCTAGCAAGGAGCAGATATCAAAAACCAAATCTCTGTGGAGCAGCCAGTGGCTAAGCTAGCAAAATTTAAACACAGAGCATATCATTTTCTGACTTCTCCCTCAAATTATCTTCAAAGTGGTACAATTTCATTACCGATTGTCTTGGACTGAATGTTTGTGTCCCACCTCAAATTTATTTCCTGAAGCCCTACCCCTAAGGTATAGCATCAGGAGGTAGGGCTTTGGGGATGTGATTAAATTTAGATGATTTCATAAAGGTGGAGCCCCCATGGTGGGACTAGTGCCCTTATAAGTAGAGGAGTAGACATCAGAGTTTCCTTTCTCTACCATGTGAGGATACAGCAACAAGACAGCCATTTGCAATCCAAGAAGAGAGCCCTTACCAAGAACCAAACTGGCCGGCATCTTCACCCTGGACTCACCAGCCTCCAGAACTGTGAGAAACAAATGTCTGTTGTTTAAGCCAGCCAGCATGTGGTATGTTTTATAGCAGCCCATGCTGACTAAAACACTTTATCCTTTAAGTAGATACTATATTCTATATGGAAGTGAATTTGGTGAGCTTCCAATAACTTCATAATGGTTTAGCATAAGTGGAAAAGAATTGACAGTCCCTTGAACTGCTAGGAGACCAACCCAGTCAATCCGAAAATAAATCAACCCTGAATACTCATTGGAAGGACTGATGTTGAAGCTGAAGCTCCAAAACTTCAGGCACCTGATGTGCAGAGCCAACTCACTGGAAAAGACCCTGATGCTGGGAAAGACTGAGGGCAGGAGGAGAAGAGGGTGACGGAGGATGAGATGGTTGGATGGCATCATCGACTCAATGGGCATGAGTTTGAGCAAACTCCTGGAGATAGTGAAAGACAGGAAGCCTGACATGCTGCTGTCCATGGGGCCACAAAGAGTTGGACATGACTTAGCAACCGAAAAACAACAAAAGCTCCCTTTGGGATCACTTTGTGTCTCCAACCCCTGTGGTACTAGATATTCTTGCATTTAAGCTGTAAAGCAAAAATAAACAATGCTTGTGAAGATGATGGAACAGAAGCTGAGTTCCTTTAGTTCTAACATTCTATGTGATCACATGCTTTCTATTTGTATTCAAAAGTTTAGAACATGAAACATCCCACCCTGCCTTCTCCCACTGATGATTTGAAAGAATAGCAGCGAAACATGTACATTACCATATGTAAAATAGATGACCAGTGCAAATTCAATGCATGAAGCAGGGAATCCAAAGCCTGCTCTGGGACAACCAGAGAGAGAGGGTGGGGAGGAAGGTGGGAAGGGCGTTCAGGATGGGGGAGGGGGAAACATGAATACCTGTGGCTGATTCATGTTGATGCATGGCAAAAACTATCACAATATTGTAAAGTAGTTATTCCCCAATTAAAGTGAGTTACTCAATTTAAATAAATAAATAAATAAATAAAACACTGAAACAGAGTGACCAGGGTGATTATTTGAAAACATGCTCAAATGAAACTGAAATCCAAATACCTCTGTAATGTACTCCTCAAGTGTGCAGTTGGGCCCTTGTGTGTTAAGGGCCCATTCTAGCTACATAATCCAATTAAATCTCAATAGTATTGCAGTAACTGTTTAGGTCTTCAGTTCAGTTCAGTCGCTCAGTCGTGTCCAACTCTTTGCGACCCCATGGACTGCAGCACACCAGGCTGTCCATCACCAACTCCCAGAGTTTCCTCAAACTCATCTCCATTGAGTTGGTGATGCCATCCAACCAGTTTATCCTCTGTCATCCCCCTCTCCTCCTGCCTTCAATCTTTCCCAGCATCAAGGTCTTTTCAAATGAATCAGTTCTTCACATTAGGTGGTCAAAGTATTGGAGTTTCAGCTTTAGCATCAGTCCTTCCAATGAATATTCAGGACTGATCTCCTTTAGGATGGACTGGTTGGATCTCCTTGCAGTCCAAGGGACTCTCAAGAGTCTTCTCCAACACCACAGTTCAAAAGCATCAATTCTTCCGTGCTCAGCTTTCTTTATAGTCCAACTCTCACATCCATTCATGACTACTGGGAAAACCATAGCTTTGACTAGACGGACCTTTGTTGGCAAAGTGTCGTCTCTATTTTTTAATATGCTGTCTAGGTCGGTCATAACTTTCCTCCCAAGGAGTAAGCGTCTTTTAATTTCATGGCTACAGTAACCATCTGCAGTGATTTTGGAACCCAAAAAAATTGTCTGCCACTGTTTCCACTATTTCCCCATCTATTTGCCGTGAAGTAATGGGACCAGATGCCATGATCTTAGCTTTCTGAATGTTGAGCTTTAAGCCAACTTTTTCACTCTCCTCTTTTACTTTCATCAAGAGGCTCTTTAGTTCCTCTTCACTTTCTGCCATAAGGGTGGTGTCATCTGCATATCTGAGGTTATTGATATTTCTCCCAGCAATCTTGATTCCAGCTGAGTGGATGGGGGCTGCCAGGGTGAGTGGAACGCAGAGCGTGTTCACAGACTGAGCCCTTAGACACCAACGACCTCACTCCCTTTGCTGGTGTCTCCAGTGGAAGGCTTAAGGCTTCAGGAAGTCCCCTCCTTCTCTTTCTCCCTCCCTTGATATGTCCTCAGTGCTGCCAGGCAGGGGGCCTTGTTCCCACCTCAAAGACCTCCTCCTCTTGGGTCCGTGAATCCCACACTGAGCTCGTCACCTGCTCACCTCTGCCTTCTCCAAGCCTGCTCTCCTACCGGCCCTGCTGGTTGACGGGATGGGAATCCAGGGCGCACTGCTTGCTTCAGTCTGTCCTCATCGGTCCCTGAACCCCTGAAGAAGGGACAGTGGCTGTTGTCCATTTGTAGTTCTGGCTCTGGGCTCTGAGTCTGGAAGGCAGGAGACTTTTATCACAAGTTTTCTGAATGTATGAGCAAGCTGGTCCAGAGTCTCAAGGCTGGGTCCCTGCTCAGGTCAGCCAGGCCCATGAAGAACTAAACCCAGGAGCATTGGGGAGGCCAGCCAGGGGTCATACTGAGGGTCCTGTCCAGGCAGGCCAGAGTCTAATCTGGTGCAGGGTGGTGGGCTTGGGCCTTCCGTGGGCGTTCACTGAGACCTGCTGTGAGCCGATGGGTTCTGGGTCCTGGCGACACACCGTGGACGAGAGGCTGACCCGTCTTCCAGTAGCCCAGGTCCCTGGGGGACACACGGGCAGATGCTCCTGGGTGGTGATGGGGGCTGCCAGGGTGAGGGGGCAGCTCCGACTCTTTGAAGACACAGTGATGCCACGTTGCCGCCGAGCCTGAGGGCAGGAGAGGCGCTGGGGAAGCGGCCCTTGGGCATAGGGCCTCACGGGGCGAGTGCCCGAGGGAGCCCGGAGACCTGGCCCAGGCTGGTGAGCAGCGGGGCCCTGTGCCACCATCTCCGGGCTTCGAGTGTGCGGTGGGCTGATAATTCACTCCGCGAGCCCAGCCTGTGAGCCAGGCGCTGTTCCAGGAGGACAAACAGACAGTCTGCCTGCCCTTTTGGGGAGCTTCCACCTTAGCGCCCCAGTTCTGAAAGTGGGGGTCGGTGGAACCCTGAGAGGGGTCCCCAAGATGCTGTCAGGGGAGCCACAGGTCAAAGCCGCGTTCACGGCAACACTCAGATGCTGTTGTTTGCTTCTTCTGTGTTGGTGTTTGCACGGATGGTGCAAAAGCAGTGACAGGCAAAGTGGCTGATGCTCGGGCACGGATTGGAGCGGCAGCGCCACGTCCTGCCGCCGTGTCGGGCGTCTCCGGGGCCGCGCACCTGAGCCCCGCCCCGCCGCGGGCAGCCAAAGCCGGCTTCCCTGAGGCTCGGGGCTCTCCTTCCAGCGCAAGCACCCAGCTGTGCAAGCGCTCTGTGAGGGGTGGGAGACACCATCATGGTGGTCTCGGGAAGAGCCCTGAGCCTCTGTTTTGAGTTACAAGCTCGGCCAGCTGCCTTTCCCCAGGAGAACTCAGCCCTGATGGCCATCCCCAAGTGTGGCCTCAGCATCCCGGTGTCAGCCCCAGCTCTATGACTCTCCGAGGGCCCTCCCGGGCCTGGGTCCTGGTGACCGCAGAGGACAGACCCGCCGGGAATAGGAACAGCCCGGGGCAAGGCTGCGGCATCAGGGGCTGCGGACACAGACCCTACTCCACCCACGAAGCCCAGTGGCCCTGGGGGTCGTGACCTCCCGGGATGTGCCCTCTCATTGGGAACACGGGGTAGTTACATCCTCCGCGAGGTCTTCTCCCAAGCCCAAGTGTTTGTAAAGTGCCGGCATAGGTAGAAGTTCTAAAAATGGCCCAGTCATCACTGGGAAGAAGAATCTTCCAGCAAACGTTAGGAGATGGGCCCCAGTAGTCTATTTTCAAGAGGAGGAATCTGAGGCTCAGAGCAGGAGCTGACCTATCCGGGGGTGCCCAGGCTGGCCACCCCACTCCTTGGGGCCACACGGTGCCTCTTCCCTGCCTGCTCTCTCAGACCCCCAGGGCCCTCCCAGGCCTGCACCCAACCCTTTGCAGCTCAGGCCCTGCAGGGCCCACTTCTCAGAGCGGCTTCCCGTCCGGAGCTGGCTTCCTGGGCTCTGTGCTGGGCACTGCCCTCTCATCCCCATGTCCTGCTGACGGGGGGCCAGGTTGGATGCATGGAGGGAAAGGGGCGCTGAATGAGCGGGGGTGAGGGGCGGCAGGGGCGAGGAGAGATGGCTTCCGGGTGGCTGAGAACCTCTGTCCCATGGATGGGTGTGTGTCTTCTCTGTACCAGGCAGGAGTAGGGGGCCAGAGGGGCTGCAGGGAAACCGGGGAACCGGCAGGCCCCGGGGATCACAGTGGGGCTTAGGGGCTCTTGTGCTGCTGTTTGATTTCGGCCGGGGAGCCAGGCGTGCCAGTGCTCCTGGCAGTTCCTCACCCCTGCTCTCTGCACGCAGTGCAGCACCAGGCAAGCTGGACGCAAACATGAGAGCAGGGTGACGACCAAGGGGCCGCCTGGCGGCAGCTGCCAGAGTGGCCTGGGTCCAGGCAGGGTTTCAGTTAAGGCCGAGTGGGGGCTGGAGGCTTGGACATGAGCCCAGGGGGCACAGAGAGTGCCCTGCATGGCCGGGGAGCCTGGGAGTGCTGGGGTGGAAGCTGTGTGTCAGAGGCGGTCTCGGGAAGGTGCAAGAGTAGCCTTCCGTCAGGGAGCAGCCTGTGCAAAGGTCCTGGGGTGGGAACGATCTGGTGTGTTCTGGGAGAGGAGGCGTCTTAGGGCCGGACTGAGGAGTGGGGGTTTGGGGGAAGATCAAGGGAGGTCTTGGCCATGCTGGGGACCTAGGTTTTCCCACGAGCAGGATGGGGGCCCCAGTAACTTCGGGTGGATATTCTTAGAGGATTTTCTGGCTTCTCGTGGGCCACAGAGCAGGGCAAAGGGAGGCGTGGAGGCAAAGAGGCCCAGGCCTGCGACAGGACGCTCCTGAGAGGGAGTGACCGGGCCCCTGGAGGGCGTGGGGGAGGCCGATGCCCCAGCTGGGGTCCCTCAGGGCAGGTGCGGCACAGGCGTCGGACAGAGTCCCAGCCTCGAGCTGGGGGCCCGCCAGGTGCTTTTTTCATGGAGGCTGCAGCCCTCTCCCAGCAGCCCTGCTGGTGACTTGGCCCTGGTGGGACCCACTGGGATGGACAGACGGACGCGTCAGGATCCGTGGACAGGCAGACGGTTGAGAGGGGGCTCACTGGGAGGCGAGGGCAGGCCTGGGGGGGGGCACCACAGGGGGCTCGGGGGGCAGCAGGGTGGAAACGCACCCATAGTCCTAGGGGAGCCCTGGATCCCAGGTTCCTCACATGCTGTCCCATGATAGGTCCCTCTCTCCCACTCCCAACCCCTGGGGAACCTGTGAGCCCCAGGCACCTTTGCCCTCATCAGGGGTCTGGGCCGCTCTCAGAGCTTGGTGAGCCCACCTGATCCCAGACGCGTTGGAGGGTGGGGGTCCTCCTCCTCGCCGCCCCAGGCCCAGCACACCCAGGTTCTGCGTGGCTGTGGAGTGAGGCCGCCTGGCCGGGACATGGGCTCGAGGGCAGACTGCATGGCATGAATTCACTGGGTTCCCAGACTGGCCTTGTCCTTGACTTTTGAGGGACCTTGAACCCTCACTGCCTTCTCTGAGCGGCCACTTGCTAGTGAAGGGCCAGAGGATTCCCTCAGCCCCTCCAGCCTCTGTCTCCTGGGATTCCAAGACCCTCCCTCCTGGCAGTGATGGGCAGGGCTGGCTTGTCCCCGGGCGTCAGAGCTGCTGGAACGTTCACTCTTGGAAAGAACACGCTGCACAGAAATAGCAGCCTGGTGCCGACGAACATATGCTGCTTCCCGGGGGGTGGCAGGGAGGGGCGAGGGCCCCTGACAGGCTCAGGCTGGAGGTTTCGCCACTCCCCAGGAGGGCGTCTGCGTCGCCAGCACCGACTGGGCATGGCAGAAGGGCTTATGAGGCACCTACTGTGTGCCAGTTACTGCTGTCTGTGGTCTGCGGCTTCCCGAGGGCCTGCGGGCAGGTGGTGCTGCTGTCCTTCTTCCAGGTGAGGAGACCGAAGGGAGAGCAGCCGAGTGACGGCGAGGTCACACAGGGGAAGGGCAGAGCCGAGGCATCGGCCTGACCTCGAGGGAGGGGGCGCTGCTGTTGGTGTGGGTGGAACAGACTCCCCACCCATCCACCCACCCACCCACTTCCTCATTCATCCACACATCCGCCCACCCACCCAACTGCCCACCCTCCCACTTGCCCACTCACCCACATCCTCATTCATCCACACATCCACCCACCCACCCACCCAGCCACCCATCCACCCACTTAACCCATCCATCCATTCACCCATCCATCCTTCTCTCTTCCTTTCTTTTTCTTTTTTTTCAAGTCTTGTTGATTTACAGTGTTGTGTTAGTTTCTGGTGTACAGAAAAGTGGTTCAAGTACATATATATATACACACACACATATTCTTTTTCATATTCTTTTCCATTATGGTTTAGTACAGGATGTTGAATATAGTTCCCTGTACTATATGGTAGGACATTGTTGTTTATCTATTTTATATATAGTAATTTGTACCTGCCAATCCCCAATCCCTAATTTATCCCTCCCCCACTCCCTTTTCTCTTGGGTAATCATTGTTTCCTGTGTCTGTGAGTCTGTTTTGTAAACAAGTTCATTGTGTCATATTTTAGATTCCACATGTATGCCATATCATATGATATCTCTCTTTCTGACTTACTTCATTTAGTATGATAATCTCTAGGTGCATCCTATATGTACCACGTCTTTTTTATCCACTCCTCTGTCCATCCATCCATCTTCCCATCCATCAGTCACTAGACTGAAGAGAAAGTGAAAGTCGCTCAGTTGTATCCGACTCTTTGCAACCCCATGGACTACATAGTTCATGGAATTCTCTAAGTTTGAATATTAGAGTGGGTAGCCTTTCCCTTCTCCAGGGGATCTTCCCAACCCAGGGATCAAACCCAGGTCTCCCCCATTGCAGGCATATTCTTTACTAACTGAGTCATCAGGGAAGCCTCAAAATGTCCTCACTCACTTGTACCCTAGGCCGTAGCAGGGAGTCCTCTGGGCCTCAGTTCCCCCTATGGTATAGAGGGGGCCCACTTGAGGCCCCCAACTCTCAGGCTGAGAGTGAAAGTCACCTCCCCAGCTCTGCCCGCTGCCAGGGCCACTCAGCTCCCTAGTGTGCATGCAGACTCTCAGTCCAAGCAGCCTGCTCGTCCCCTCCTCCAGTCGTCCCAAGTCTGCCTCCATCACTCCCCATTCGGGCTCCTCCTTGGTGCTCCCAGCCCCCTCCTGTGTGATGTGGGCCCTGATCGGATGGAACGCCATGTGAGGCCGAGGCCACGGGGCTCCGTGGTCAGGGATGTGACTATATCTCTGAGGTCCGAACAGGGCTGCACACCGCACCGGGCTGGGGGCGCTCCTGGAATCGTCACCCTGGGGTTCCGGAGTCCTTCCTCGTGTGTGTCCCGGCTTCCACCTGCTGCAGCTCCGGTCAGCTTCCTCTTTGGAGCCTCAGGGCGGCAGTCAGGAGGGTCAGGGGAGTGCAGGGAAGGGCTCCTGGCCCAGCTGAGGGGGCTGCACGCGCTCCTACAAAGGTTCTTCCAGTTGCTTCGGGCGGCTGAGCTGTTGATGGAGAAGCTGGAAGCAGCCTGGCAGGGAGTGGAGAGGCGCCCCTTGGAAGAGAGGAAGGAGCCGTTTTGTGAGCACTGCGGGTGGCTCTGCCGCCGTCTCCCCCGGAGCAGGATGAGGAAGGACGGAGGCAGGACGACTCTCCTCTTTACTCTCCATCACAGGAGGCTTGTGGTTGGATGGGGAGCTCAGAGAGGACCACCCAAACCGCCGCTCCCCCTGGGGACCCCCTGCCCCACCGGGTGAGATGAGCCATCCCCATTTGTGGGGTGAGGTGCCTTCGGGAGCCCCAGAAAGTCTCCCTCACTCAAACATCCCGAGACTGCCCTCCTAGGGCTTCCAAGTGACCTGAAAACAGCATTTCCCCTGGGAGGTCAGGAGCAGCGTGTCAGGGTGGCAGGGGTCTCGGAGCCACTGGGATCAAGCCCTGATGCCTAGGTCTCACCCTCTGTGCTCTCAACTGTGGTGAATGGGAGGGTCCCCGGGCCCCACCGGCTGACTCCAGGTGGGCCCGGAGAGGCGCCCTCTTTGTGAGCAGAGTCTGAGGGGGCCCCCCTGCCCCATGCAGGTGCGGTCAGGCCAACACCCCCCGCATACCTTCTTCCTCGCCTTGTTCATCACCGACAGACACCTTCCTGGAGGGGCAGGGCACCTGGGTGGGGTCCTCTCCACGTGACCCTCCCCATGGCAGGGTCTTGCCTAATCGCTTCACCGTCCCACCCAGTGGCAGCTCAGGCCTGGACCCGGGGACCCGTCTGCTGGAGGTGGGAGGCCAGGGTGCTGACCCCCGAAGGAGCCAGCTCCACCCAGGACGCTTCTCACGCTTTGATCAGCCGACTCCACGCTGGCTGGGGAACTGAAGTGAAGCCCCCTTGAAAGGCGGATGGGTCCCTTGCCCTTTTGGAAGCCAACACGTTTGAAGGGACTTGGAATCTGATTGTTCATCGATGGAGGCCAAGCTGCTGCACATGTAAATTTCCAACTAAAACAGAAATTAATCCTCTCCCCCAACTACCTGCTATCTCCAGCCGGATGAGCAACAGTTTTATTCTGCTAATTAATGTTATCACCCGTTAGCTTTATTTACATAAGCAGATAAAATTCACATGGCTTTGCAGAAGCTGATGGAGAAACTTAAAAAAAAATTTTTTTTAAGTTAAAAAAATTAATTACCTTGATCCTCCCTCTTGCATTCTAATCACAGACTTGCAGGGTTCCTCTTTGGTGCTCCCTGAAACCCCTGGGTTGGCGCCTTCTTTGATGAGTGGGAGCTTGTTCCAAACAGAGAGAGGAAAAAGTTGAAAATTGAGCAGCTTGGAGGGGAAGCCAGTACCAGTCTTCATATGAAAGGCCCGATGGATGTGATAATTATTTACGGTTTCTGGTGTTGGGTATTTTTGTTACCCAGTTAAATAGACTCCAAATACACATTAAAATCTTGCAAAGATCCTGGCAGATTAATAAATCACAGCAACTGCTCGGCATTTGGCATGGTTTGGGGGGAAGTTTGAGTCTGTTTGGTGACTGCACCTGCAGTCGCCTCCCTGCAGGATCCACGTCTGAGGGTCCCCCGAGCGGAGGAGCAGCCAAGAGGCATGGGACAGGACGTCCCGGGCCCTGGGCTGGAGATTTCGTCCCTCCAGGGCTGTGTCGAGGACCCCGCTCAACTGTTGCTTTACCCTGAGGAAACGGAGACTCAGATGGTCAAAGAGGCTGCCTGTTGACTGGAGACTGGCATTAAATATTACGCGTTGTCCTAGGTGGGAGCCGTGAAGTTGGTGTGACAGTCAGTCATCAGACACTTGGAGAACTGTGCTCTGGATCAGTGGTTCCGGCCTTTTTGGCCCCAGGGACTGGCTTCGTGGAGGACAACCTTTTCACAGCTGGGGTGGGGGGCGGGGTATGGTTAAGGTGGTAATGTGAGGGTGCGGAGCGATGGGGAGCGGCTGGTGAAGCTTTGCTTGCCTGCAGCTCACTTCCTGCTGTGTGGGCCGGTTCCGAACAGGCCACTGATGGATCGGTCTGCGGCCCCGGGGTTTGGGGACCCCTGCTCCATATGACCTGTGGGTGTGAACTTTTTAGTCTCGGCAGATGGAATCAAGACGAGGTCATAGCGGAGTGGGGTGACCACCGATTGATGGACTGCGTCCTCTCAGAAGAGGGAGGGCTGGAGATAGACACCGAGGAGGGTCGGCGCCCCGTGGAGACACAGAGTCTGAGGGAAGAGGCGGAGACTCAAGCCAGGACCTCACGCCAAGGAGGCTGGAAGAAGGAACGGGCCCTCCCTATCCCGGGGCTTCAGAGGTCCACCTTCTAACACCAAGTTTCCAGATTTGTGTCTCCAGCCTGGGTGGGGATGAGTTTCTGTTACATGAACTCACCCAGACTGTCCTAGGAAAGCAACACAGCTCTGCAGAGTTCCCTGTCTGGAGCGGGAGACAGACAGACAGATCGTCAATACTCCAGGAAGCATCAGGAGTCTCCTGGGGTGGGCGGAGGAGTGCAGGCTGCCTGCTGCAGCCCGGGGGTCAAGGAGGGCTTCCTGGAGGAGGGGAGGCTGGGCTGAGGCTGGGTGCTGGCAGTCAGCTGGGGGCTCAGGCGGGCTGTCTCTGCACAGTGCCCCAGCCCCACACCTCTGCCTCTGCCACCCTGTGACCCGGCCGCACTTCCACTGATTCCCCCCCTTGGAGGTCCGAGTCCACCTGGGGACCCCGCCCGTGGCCCTGACTGTGGCCCTGGCCTTGGTCCTGGGAGGCCCTCTGGGCACCCAGCCCTCCACTCCACCCTTCAGCGGCCTCCCACTCCAGCCCCGGGGCTGGTGCTCCTGCTTCCTTCCCCCACCAGACCTGAAGCTCCTCGGGGCCTCACTCCACACCGTGTCCCCTGCCTGTCCCCCTCCCACAAGTGCCTGGCAAAGGTTGGAGACTCTCCGACGGGGCCCCTCTACCTGGGGGGTGCGGGAGCCCAGGGAACCCTTGGGTGCCAGCCTGGCTCTCCCCAAGTCTGAGCCCTGGGCTTTGCAGAATCCGCCTCCCCTCCAGGGCCTCACGTGCCTCAGGGCTGACGTGGCCGTGGGGAGGCCTTGGGCAGTGCTGAGCAGCTGTGGGGCCTGGGCCGTGCCCCTGTCCCCTATCCCAGGTCAGTTCAGTTCAGTTGCTCAGTCGTGTCTGACTGCGACCCCCTGGACTGCAGCACGCCAGGCCTCCCTGTCCGTCATCTACTGCCTGGCGGGGGGAGGCCTGACCCTGACCATCCCCTCCCACCAGCCAGCCTGCATCTGGGATCAGACGTCATCTGATCTGAGGCTGGGGCTTCTGAAAAGCTCCGGGCAGGTGAGAAGAGACAGGGCTTCTTTCAGGGGACATGAAAGTCAGCCTAACTTTGAAGAAACCCCCTCCCCACCACCCCCACCGGTGTGGAGAGCAGCTGCCAAAGTCTGAAACAGCGTCCTGCCCCCAGAGAGATTTGGGTGTTTTTTTTTCCCTCCTTGAATGAAGGAAAGAAATGATGCTGAGTGGAGACTAATTACGCAAATTGAGGCGGAAATTAGTCGTGAAAGGGGGAGGAAAGGAGATCAGCTAGGAAGTGCCCCTACCCCCAACCACCGCTCTGCCTTCTCCTCCTGGTCGGGCCCCGGGATGCTGTCATCAAAGTGGTTCTGGCTCTGATGGCCTGGCCCCTTCCTGCCCCCAGTGAGGGCCCCAGGGGTTCTCATCCCCCACCTAGGGTCTGCCAAAAACCAAAATTCTACAAATTTTGCCTCCTAGCCTCACAAGGGTTTCCCAGGTGTCCCTAATGGTGAAGAACTCGACTGCCAAAGCAGGAGACCTCAGAGACATGGGCTTGATCCCTGGGTGGGGAAGATCCCCAGAAGGAGGGCATGGCAACCCACTCCAGTATTCTTGCTAGAGGATCCCATGGACAGAGGAGCCTGGTGAGCTACAGTCCATGGGGTCACAAAGAGTTGGACACAACTGAAGCGACTTAGCATGCTTAGCACTAGCATCATAAAATGGTAAAAATATCTTAAAGGGGCAGAGCCATAGAGTTCTTTTTCTTTCCTCTTTTAAAATTATACTATTTTATTTTTTGGACCAATTCAACCAGGAAAGACTGAATGACACCTGTGAGCAAGTGAAAGCAAATGCAGCTCACCCATCACTGTCTCCAAGAAGACCTTGTCGACACGCGGGGCGTCTGGAAATTCTCTTCTTTTTGGTGGAAGCTGTGACAGGGATGTGGCTGTTTGCACGCTGACCCCATACCCCATGAGGGCCTTGGTACCTCCCTGAGGGGGCTGTTCTCAGGGGCAGACCCACTGAGTTGTTTGAGGAGCCTGGAGCCCATTTCTGAGCTTTGGGAAGTGGTTCTATATATGCCTGGGTGTGGAAGGGGCAGGTCAAATGTGAGGGGCCCACTGGGTCGCCACTTCAGAGTCACAGTGGGTCACGTAGACGGCCAGAGGGATCCCCGTGAGGAAAACCAGTTAACTCTGAAGAAAACTTTTAACGCCAAAATAATTTATGGAGCTATAGTTCACAATGATATATAGTTTATGGGCTTCCCTGGTGGCTGAGCTGGTAAAGAATCCATCTGCAAAGTGGGAGACCCTGGTTCGATTCCTGGGTTGGGAAGATCCCCTGGAGAAGGGAAAAGCTACCCACTCCAGTATTCTGGCCTGGAGAATTCCGTGGACTGTATAGTCCATGGGATTGCAAAGAGTTGGACATGACTGAGCGACTTTCACTTTCATAATTCACATACGATACAATCTGTCCACTTGCAATGTACAATTCATGGTTTTAAGTATATTCACAGGTGTGCTGTCATTTTTAGAACATTTTCATCACTTCACAAAGAAACCTCAACACCGCCACGCCTCAGTCCGCACCCCATACCCTTCGCAGCCACGAGTCTGCCCTCGGCTCTGAGCGTTTCCCGTTCTGGGCGTTTCCTACAAATGGAATCACACGTGTGGTCTCTTACTGAACCTCTCGTTGTCAAGGCCCATCCACGTGGGAGCCTGGGTCAGGGCTTCATCCTTTTTTTGAGGCCAAATCACATCCTGCTGTGTGGATGGACCCGTCTTCACCAGCGCCAGGTGACGGGCCTTCGGGCCGTTGGCACCTTTGCTGCGGATGCGGCTGCCGTGGACATCTGTGTACACGTGTTTGTGTGGATGTGTGCGTTCGTTTCTCTTGGGTACACACCTCGGAGCGGCACTGCTGGTCACATGGTGACCCCACTTTACCTTTCAGGGGACTCACCAGGCTTTCCCAAAGCGGCTGCATCATTTTCCGCCCCCACCAGCTGTGTGTGAGGGTCCACTCTCACCTCCTGCCCAGCCCTTAGCATCTGTTGTTTGATTCTGGCCATCCTAAAGGGTGTCATGTGGCATCCCATTGCATGTTTAACAATTAAGCCAAACTTTCACAAACCTGCTTGAGCCCTGGGCCCCACTCTGAGGAGCCAGGGTGTAGGACACGGTGTAGCCACCCTGTCGCCCCTCGGGACATGCTGGCCTGGCACAGGGATGCTGGGGGTGGGTGTGACCTTGCGAGTTGGCACCCAGGGCTTGCATGGGGCGTTGCTTAGTGTCAAGTAAACCCTGATGCTTCTGGGGAAGGGCACACAGACCTTGGCATATACCTTGTTTCAGAAACAGGCAATAGCAAACAGCGTGTTCACTCCACCTACTTCCCTGGAGAAGGGAAGATCCTCGTGAGATGGGATCAGATGGGCCATTGGTCCCAAGTGGAGAGTTTCCCTGAAGGGCTTTCATATTACTGTATTATGGGGGTGGTTTGTGGATATTTCTTCTGCACATCAAACACTTCACAGTATACATTCACATGGAAATTGCTAGTTAAATGTAGCAGCTGTAGAGCTTCCCCGGTGGCTCAGTGGTAAAGAATCCACCTGCCAAAGCAAGAGACAGGAGTTTGATCCCTGGCCCCAGAGGATATCACATGCCATGGGGCAACTAGGCTGGCGTGCCCCAGCTATTGAGCCTGTACCCTACAGCAGGGGAGCCGCAACTACTGAAGCCCGTGTGCCTGGAGGCTGTGCTCCATGACAAGAGAAGCCGCCACAAGGAGAAGCCCATGCACCACAATGAAGAGTAGCCCTCTTAGCCACAATTATAGAATGGCCTGTGCAGCAATAAAGATCCAGCACAGTCAGAAGTAAATAAAGGGGAAAAAAGTAGCAGCAATAATAATGTTTGGAGTTTTGTGTTCATCAGTGGTTTCGTTTTACAGGACACTTTTTTTTTTTTTTTGCTGAAACCATAGATTCTAAGTTGCTCTGTCAAGGTAATCGCTAGAAAAATAAGCTATTCTTAGCATATAAACTTTAGGAAATTTCTCCTACTACTCTTCTCTATTTAATGTATTATATGTTGTTTTCAAGAAACAGTCTGCCTGCAGTGCAGGAGATCCAGATTCGATTCCTGGGAGGGAAAGATCCCCTGGAGAAGGAAATGGGTACCCACTCCAGTATTCTTGCCTGAAGAATCCCATGGACAGAGGAGCCTGGCGGGCTACAGTCCATGGGGGTTGCAAGAGTTGGACACGACTGAGCAACCAACAACTATCATCATGTTGTTTTCAAACACATAAGTGGAGACATCACAAAATGAACATAACCTATGGCAAATTTGTTTCTGCACAAATCTGTGTTTTTTTCTAGCTACCAAAAAACTCAGAGACCAAGCGGGGAAAGGAATTGTTTGAATGGCAGATAGTGCATAAGACTTAGATTTGGTTACAGTATAAGTTTAGCATAATACATTATAAGGTGATGGCCTGGATGATCTTCAGAGGTTGATGAACTTCGGTGAATTAGTTAACTTTGAGGTTTTTTTTTTTTTTTTTTTTCTGATTTAAGGAATGTTGTTCACCATACCTCTCCTTTCCTCCTCTGTAGTTTTAGATTAATACACTTACTAGGGAAGCAAAATACAGCGGGATTACATACCTGCATCTAGTAAGAAGTCTGACTCTCCTGAGACCACCACGCGCTGATGGCTGTCTGGCTAGTCCCAGATGTCCCAGCCTTCAGAGACTAGGCATCTGACGGGAGAGTGAGGAACTCAGCTGACAGCCAGAGCAGACCCTCCAGCTGCGTGGCCCTGCATGAACCATGTCCAGCAGCTAGATCCATTCCAAATGAGGCCCGAACTCTTCTGGGTCAGAGAGGGGTGGTCCCCACCGTGCCCTGCCCTTGAGGACCCACAAAATTGTGAGCATTAGAAAACGACTGTTGTTTACATAGATTTTCATTGGTGTACAGTTGCTTTACAATCTCATGTTAGTTTCTATTGTACAGCAAAGTGAATCAGTTATATGCATACATATGTCCCCTCACTTTTGGACTGCTGTCCCACTTGGGTCTCCACAGAGCACTGAGTAGATTTCCCTGTGCTACAAAGTCGGTTCTCATTAGTTATCCATTTTATACACAGTAGTGTGTATATATCAGCCCCAGTCTCCCAACCCATCCCACCACCTCCCCTTTCCCCTTGGCGTCCCCATATCTGTTCTCTATGTCTGTGTCTCTATTTTTGCCTTGTAAATATAGTCATCTATACCATTAGAAAATGACGATTGTTTTTAAAAAATGCTCTAGAGGAACAGAAACTAGAAGGAGAGGCACACACACAGACACACACACACAAAATAGAGAAGGCTGAAAAGTAAAGAATAATTGTATCAGTTCTCAAACTGTGCTTGATGGTACACTTAGTCCAACTTTTTCACTTTTCCAACTTTTATTATTCATTTAGTCATTCAAGAAAAAACATATTGAGCCTGCTGCAAGCCAGGCATTATACTTTGTGCTGGGGATACAAAAAAGCTGAATAAAATAGCTCTGTCCTCAGGGGAATGGCTAGTTTAATGAGGATGTCAAGCTATTACCATACAATGGGATACAAGGCTGCTTTAGAGAAGGAACTGATTGCCCTGAGGATGCAGAGGTTTCCTAACTTTAATAGTCAGAGAGCACTGCAGAGAAGGTTCTGCTTGAGATAAGCCTCAAAAGAATGAGTAGAGGTTTACCAGATGGCCAAGGTGGGACAGGGCAAATTCTATGACTACAAAGAACAGTGAATTCATTTTTGGGACAGTAGCTTCAGCTGCTCCTGTGGTCTCGATTTTTCCTTGTGTCTCCTGGGCAAAGCATTGATTGCATAACCAGAGAATTACTTTCAGATGAGTATTTGGTTTTATCTGCATGATAAGTATGACTGGAAAAACACAGGTCATGGGGTGTATGGCCTTACTCAACCTAGGCTTGTCAAACAAGTGCCCTACATAAGCTAAACTTACTCAACATAGGGGACAAGGCCTTAGCCCTCCCTACCCCCTACACCCCCACCCCCAATGTAACCTGTGTTATTGGTTTGTTTGTTTTTTCCCCAAGTGTGCTGTCTATTCAAATCTGACTCTTCAGACAAGTTCCCTGGCCCCTACCTCCTTCCAGTTTGCTGTCTTAATCCCTTTTGATAGAAAAGTTCTAGAAGTATTTCAAGGTGAATGCCATGCTATGAGGATAAAAATTGATTTGTCTCCAGAAAAGGGCAATAGATTCATATGAGAAACATTTCATGTCCTAAAAATCCGTGAGCTTTGTTTCTAGGAGACAAACTTGGTGAAAAAGACATCTTCAAACTTTTCCCTACTGCCAAGTTTAATGAAACTCCTTTTTCTGCAGTGTTTCTAACATCAACTTTGTTTCAGGAGGCCGTTGTCAAAAAGGCTAGGAGAAACTGAGGGGAACATGGTGAACCACTGCAAGAAAATGGTTCTAACTTCAATAAGGCATCTTGGCCAAGGATTCCGTTTTAAGTGTATAAAATTAAATGGAAGTGCAGAGAATAAACGTCTTAAACATCCCAAGATAACACACAAGGGAAACAAGTGGAAATAGTGAAATTTGGAAATGCTGGGGGAAAAGAGCGTTGGCATGATTAAGAACAAACAACTGAAAGCATCTACTGTGAGTGTTTTTAAAAATCTCTCTGCCTTGTTCTAAGTGGATTTGGCAGTGAATTATTTCCTGGGTAAGTATAGAGGGGAGGAGCTCTCTGATGAGACCAGTTAAGTATAGACCACATACTGTTACAGTCTTTGGAGCTAGGAGCAGCTGGCATCTGCTTTAGGAAACCAGCAGCCTGAACAAGGCACTTCCAGAGGAGAACAGCTCCTCTACCTTCGCTTGGAGGTGATCAGAGGAAGCACTGGTGGGCTGAGAAAAATTTGAGATTTCCTATCATATTTAGACAAATGGAACTAGAAGTAAATAAACCATTAAATGGCAGAGGAAAGTAATGGCCCCAAGAAGGCAAAAGGAAACCCCTTGACTCTTCTAGAACTGCAGACTTTTCCTAGAACTTGTCTGAGAAAATGCTTCAATATTTGGGACAGTGACTTGTCCAGTGAGCATTCATTGCCCTGATGGTATGGTAAACTAACGACTTTTTCATTTTTTTAGAGCATCATTTCAGCTAAATTTGCATTCTCATCTCAACAGACTCACTTGGCAGAAGGAAACCTAGATGGTGTGAGAAGAGAAAGAAGGTGGGAGAATGGTTCAGAAGGAGTAGGGAAGGAAGAAAGCTGGAACAGACATGGGGTAGTTTATTACAATATGACTCCCAGTATTGTCTAATGCCCCCACTTACTCCAAAATCTGGATTATAATGTTCTGAAGTCGGGAATGAGAGAAGTCAAGTTGTTCCACATGAAATCAGGTATAATAGTAATTCTCAACTTTTTTGTTCACACATGCCACTGAGAATATGATGATAAGGGTAGACTCTACATCCAGAAAAAAATGTACCTATTACACACAAAATCCTCTTTTATAAGACCAACAAGTTGTAATACTCAGGATAGAATCCAATTACTCACAACACACACATATAATATATAATCCTGTTTACTTGACCATTGTGGACTCTTTCTTGCATCTGGCCTAGTTTCATTCTACAGTTTGTCTTTCTCCATTTTTTTGTCCTTTTAACTTAAGAAAAGATCATTATAGAACTCCTTGTATAACTTTTTCAAATATGCTTGCAAAAGGCTATGAAATTTTATCATGATCATTCTTGCTTTAAGTTGAAATTTCTCTAATCTTTCCTTAGAGATTGTTCCTTACAAAGCGTGCTTTCAATATCTAGTTTCAATGTCTAGTTCTCCCTTCTGCATTAGTTACTCAGCTATATAATTACATTTTCTGAGCCTCCCTTGCAGCTATGTATGCCCATGGGACTAAGCTTTAAGCCAATGATATGTAAGCACTGTGCTATGTGGATTTCTGAAAAAATCTCCCTTCTACTCCTCCACCCTACCGTCTAGAATGAAGACACAATAGCTGGAGATAAATAGACATCCTGGGCCATGAGCTTGAGGGGTGATGGATAAGACTGGTTTGTGGACTCCCTTATCAGAAGATAAATTTCATGAGAACAGGGACCTTGTTTTTCTTGGTCAAAGCAACCTAAACCTGAACCTAAAAAGTGTGGCTTATAGTAAGAGCTCGGGAGCGTGCATGCTATCTCTTCAGTTGTATCCCACTCTGTGGGACCATATGGACTGTAGCCTGCCAGGCTCCTCTGTCCATGGGATTCTCCAGGCAAGAATACTGGAGCGGGTTGTCATGCCCTCCTCCAGGGGATCTTCCTGACCCAGGGATTGAACCTGCATCTCCTGCATTGGCAGGCAGGTTTTCACCTCTAGCGCACCTGGGAAGCCAAGAGTTCAGATGCTGTGCTTAATTGCTCAGTCATGCCTGACTCTGCCACTCCATGGACTATAGCTTGCCAGGCTCTTCTGTCCATGAGGATTCTCCAGGCAAGAATACTGGAATGGGTTCTTTGCCCCACCCCAGGGATCAAGCCTAGGTCTCCCACATTGCAGGCAGATTCTTTACCTTCCGAGTCATCAGGGTATTGAACAGCCATTAAATGAATAAGTTGAATTAATGAATGCATTTACTCCAGATCCATGTAAAACAGGGAATGTTCATACATCAGTTGGCATATGCAAATATCAGGTTCTATCACAGAATCAGACTCTAGCTTAATTCAAACGTCATTACTGCTCTGCTTCCCTTTTCTCTCCCAGATTTGCCACAGTCATAACAGGATAAGGTTTTTTCTCACTGCCCTCCAATGTTCTTCTAAAACAAAATATTTTCAAATCTATTAATACTTTCATAATGGTGCTTCTGAATAATTTTTCTGCTTAGCAAATTTAAAATTCGTTAATTTTCAAGGTCATGCCTATCTATTTTTGTATGTGCCTGATGTTAAATGCAGGCAGTGTTTTGAAACTTAATCTTAGGCATTGTCCCAAGTCTATAAGAATCATCCAAAATGGTAGCTAATGACATTCCTAGGACTTCAGACAATATTATTATTGTCATGGAATGTAGTCACTAGGTCCTAAGGATTTAACGAGAAGTTGTTCACTGAAACTGAACTTCCTTGAATCCTTTCCCATTCTACCATGGTTTCCCACATTTCAATATATTGCCTATTTTTGTATCCAAACCTTACTTATATCTTTTAAACAATTAAATATTAATCATCTTTGCTTCCTTGATTTTTGAGGTGACCTTTCCATCCCGGTATCCTTTTAACAAAGGAGAATACTCCTTCTGGGTTTTTTTCCTTTCCTTTTGGTCTTATGTGTGATGAAAGGGTTTTGTAAAAGTTCACATTTTTGGCAATTACATGTAATTCCTTAATTTTTTTAAAAACTCTTCCCCCTTGAAATTTGTTGCTATTTCTTTTTACTATTTGGAGGAACAAATGTTCCCATCATTCACTTTTGTGACATACCTGTTTTATACCCTAGCTCCTTGGTTTTTTTTTTTTTTTTTTTTTGGTTTTTTGCTCAAATTTATTTTCAACTTTTCTGATTTTGAGGGAAGCTATCATTTTCTTTTTATTAGGTATATCAAGCTTTTCTAATGTTTAAACTTCTTTACACATTATCCTCACTTTCCTGGAGTAGCTTTCCAAACAGAAGCCTATTATAACAGAGAAAAATAGAGGTCATCAGATGAGCTCTTCTTAAACATCTTCTCTATCAGAAATGTCTCTATTCTGACAGACCCAAAACAGGCATCTGTCACCCAGGTCCTGTTTCCTTCCTTGCTTTTCTCTCAATCCAAAGCTAATCTATGTCTGCCCTGGAGGACATCCACTTCTGCCTTCTTGAGGACCTTGCTCTGTCAATTTTCCCATCTCCTCTAACCTCAAACTCCTTTTTTCTCCATCGGCTCATACCCTTTAACATATAAATATACTCACATTTTTTTTCCATCTTAAAAAATTATTAACTGCACATTTCCTTCTAATGACTGGCACATCTCTCTTCTCAGTCAAATGTTTGGGAAGAAAATCCTTGTCTCCACTTTATCACCTCCTATTTATTTCTTTTACTCACTGCTTGCCTTCCAGTTTGCACCCATCCTCAGTTACCCATGTACCACGGTCAGTGGTATTTGTAACTTTCCTGCCCTCTGGACAACACTGGACTCTGTTTAGGGAATTACAAATTAGAGCTTCTACTGGCCAGGTACTGTTCTAGGTGCTCTGTTCCAGAAAAGAGCAGATGTGATTTCTACCCTCATGGAACTCAGCTGATCAGCCATTTCTGATTAATACACAGGTCCCTTGATTTCCACTTCTTCCTTTGGCAGGTTTACTTACATGCCATTTAAATTTCCCTATTTTTGAAGTTCCCTCTCTCCCTCCCTTCATTCCTTTCCTTATTATACATGTCTTCTCGAGGCAATTACTTCTACACCCATGGCTTCAACTACTTTGTATGTACTCCAATGACAATTTTAATATTGTTCTCATTTAACAGTTTTAGTTTACATAGGACATGTCATTTACTAAAACCATAGATTCCAATTTGCTCCATGAAAAATATTATAGTCTTAACTGTCAGCACAGCGTTAGGGGATTTCCCCAACTACATTTTAAAATTGATTTAGTATGTGTTATTTTCAGAAACATAAGATGGGATATCACGAAATGGACTTGGCCTACAGAAGTTTACATCTAACTTTCAACTGGAGAGCTCTAATTCCACGCTCTCCTTAACAGAGCCCCAAATGATCTTCCTCCTCAAACCTCTTCCTCTTTCTGCACTATCTAGGAAAAAGTCACTGTGCTCTCCCTAGTTCCCTAAGTCAGAACCCTAGCAGCCATTTTTGCCTCTCTTTTCCCCCTCTTGCTCCGTATCTAGTCACCAAATGACCTCAAATCCTTTCCCACCACACCAGTCTCTGCCACTGCCTTCAGTTTAAACTCTCACTCCGCTCTTAGATGAATATAAAGTCTCTTCATTGCTCTTGTTTCTTCCATCAATCCTCCTTATTGTCCAGAGTGACCTCGCTAGAAACCACCTGATTGTGACTCCTTAACGTCACAACATTCAAAGGCTTTCATGTTTCTGGGGGGAAAAAAGTCAAGCTCTTTACCCCAGAACCTACTTTGGGGTTAGACAGATCTAGGTTTGAATTTCAGGTTCAAGTACTTGGCAGCAGTGTGAGTGACCTCAGACAACTGGACTTTCTAAGCCTTTGTTTTCTCATGTGCCTGACGGAGCTCATCGAGGGCAGGGCTATTGCAGGAACACAGTGCCTAGAAAGTGGGAGGGACTAACCAATGTTGAACGAGGGGAAAGAATTTTAAAATCCACTTCAAAAAATTGTTCTCCCTAGAGAAAATCCTATGCCACTTCCAATCAAATTTGACTTCTACCTTTATTTTCTTATAATCCCAATAAGGTGCCTTTGCGGATCCAAACAATCGGAGACCAAATCCTGGCCATACCCCTGAGCAATCATGTGACCTTGGGAACATATCTTTACCATCACCTTCATTAAATCAAAACCGTGGTACTTCACTTTGCGACTCTTCAGTTTTGTATGAGAAAACCGTGCTTTATGCTTTATGTGACCGGTGAAAGTAGGGAAACCTGGAGACTCGGCCGTGGAAGAGAGAAACAGCGAGAAAATCGAGTTGCTGAATCCCAGCGTTTCAGAGTTGGGAGGGAGGCGTTCGGTCCCTAATTTACCGATGAGGAAGCGGGGGGTGACGCGTCCTCGAGTCTCATTCAAGACACGGACACAGCTCTTTATTGAGGACCCGGGGGATTGCTATGGTTAAACTGAAGGCGGAAACTAACACTCTTTAGAAGTCAATTTGAGAGGAGCATTTAGTTACAAAAAACTGTCAACAATTCGGGTGTAACTAAGTTCGTTGAGGAATGCAGCAAATGAGTCAGCTGTCAGACCCGGTGAAACCGAGTTGCTTAACGGAACTGACTCTTTACTAACAAGCCTTCTGTAGAGTCCACTGGCTCTCTAGCTTCGATTCACAAACTCCCGCAATGCTTCCCGAAGGACCGGATAGCTCCGAGCGCCGCACGAGGAATGGAAACAGGAGTCTGGGGCGCGCCACTCGAGGGGCGGAGCAGTCGCGGGGCGGGGGCGGGGCATCGTGAGTCACGTGCCTGCTCTCTGAGGCGGGCGCTGGGAGGAAACTCTGTGTGTGATTGGTCCGCGGTAACCAGGTGACCGAAGGACGCGTTCCGGTTGGCAAGGGCCAGCCAGGCGAGCGGCCTTCAGTCGGGAGGCGGCGGCGGAAGGAGGAGGAGCTCCGACCGCGCTCTCTCCCGGCAGTGGCTGCGCGTCTCAGCGCTCGTCGGGTCCCCACCCCTTTTAAATAAGCCGGGCTGGTTGCCGCCTTCACTGACTAGTTGACTCTGGGCAGGCGGCGGCGGCGAGACAGCGGGCGTGCGGCCGGGGCCGGAGCCCTGCTCCGGGCCCGGCGGCGGGGCGGACAGGAGAGAGGCAGGCGAGGCCGCGTCTACATGTGCGGCGCAGCCCCGGCATAGCCCGGTGCCCGCCGGTGCCCGCCGCGCCATTGTTGGGGGAGGGGGCGGCCTCTGAGCTTGGCGGAGTCCGGGGCCGAGCGGAGGCGACGGCGGCGAGGAGCGGAGGCGCCCCATGGGGAACACGCTGACCTGTTGCGTGTGCCCCAATGCCAGCCCCAAGTTGGGCCGGCGCGCGGGGCCGGCGGAGCCAGACTACGAGTTTGAGGTCTACGAGGCGGCGGCCGGAGACGCGGTGGCCGTAGCACCGGCGCCGGCTGCCGTGGAACCCACCGAGTTGGATTTCCGAGCGGGTGAAGGCCACCACCTGCAGCACATCAGCGACCGGGAGATGCCCGAAGGTAAGGAAGCGGCCGGCGCGCCTCGCCCCTCGCGGGGCCGGCGCCGTCTGCTCTCGGGCTTACCTCTGGCCTCCGCCGACCCCCAGGTCCCCCGGGAGGAAGCCGCCGCCTAGGGCTCCTTCCTGCCTGGAGTTGGCTCTCTCGGGGCTGGGCACCAAGGACGGAGGCTGGCCCTGCCTGGCGTCCCCACCCCTTATTCTTTCTCCGTCGCGTCCGGCCAGTCTTTCTCCCTCTTCTCTACCCGAACGCCCAATTCTTCCCCATTCCCTTTTCGCAACCCGACCCAAGACCCTCAAGTCTGTGGCTTCTGTTCGTGATTCTATTTAACATCTTGTGGGACTTTGTAAAGACTTTCTGATGTATTCTCTCTTTTCTCAATGAAAACTTAAATACTCCCAACTTCGGCGATATCCATCCCATCTTCCTATCCTTACCTATTCAGATGGTACCTAAGAGAAGGAACGAGGTAAGGATCTAGATACACTTCCACTCGTTAGGATAGTTGATACTCGGGGCAATTAAGACAGATTTTAGGGTTTGTTATTTAAAATCAAAACTGATATCGACAGAGTTAGTGTGGTGTTAAGTAATATTCTGTCTAGAGTTGTCCTGATTGAAGCGACCTTATTCTAACTATAATTTGAAAACGATAAGAAAGAAAAAGGTTAGAGGGGGTCTTAAAATAACTGAACGGTGTGAAACGTTACTGCAACGGCTGCAGGGAATAGTTTTGTGGTGGTTGTTGTTGTTTTTACTCAAAGACGATCCCACGGAGCTCTGATTAAGATTCCCACTTTGACACAAAAATGTCTTCAGCTCCCCAGCTTTAACCAACTTCACTTGCATGTTGCCTCTTCTAAGGGAGGATTGGGGGTGGTTCCTGAGACTGTTGGTCAAAAGTTTCAAAGGAGAAAAAAGAAATTCAGACTTTAATTTGTAATACAAAGATTTGGCAGTTTAAGATGGCAGATCCTGCAGGAAAGTTGTCTCCATGGCTACCTCTCCTTCCAACCCCCTCCTGCCAGTGGAATCCTATTCAACTTTTATAATGTTCAGGTAAAATTCTGAAGACGAAGTGGCTGGGGGTGGGGGTGGGTTGTCATGGAGAAGAGGAAAGAGAGGAGAGGAAATGTTTGATTTTTTTTTTTTCCTCTAGAATTCTGAAACTGAACGGCTCTAGGTTTTAAAAAAAAAAAAAGA
The DNA here is from genome assembly GCF_033118175.1 of Dama dama. NCBI lineage: Eukaryota > Metazoa > Chordata > Mammalia > Artiodactyla > Cervidae > Dama > Dama dama. The sequence goes on along the minus strand of NW_026870878.1, from coordinate 2,449,765 downwards.
TTCTGGATAACACTGTGGCTCATTAATAAAGACTGTGTTCTTTAAAGTAGAAAACATTGTGCCGTGAAGATGTTAAAGCCCCACTGGCCCACTTGTTTCATTTAAATGCCAGAGAGTATTTCTTTATTTCATAGAGGATATGTCTTATAGCTCTTCTATTTAAATTTTATTTGGGTTTACTTAATTTCTTTCAAAGTTAGGATAGGTAAGCCTGTGAACTCACCCATATGATGGACATGGCTTTGTAAGTGGAAAGTACTCCCCTTTTCAGAATAGTCAGATACTGTGAAAGAACAAATTATGTAAATTAATTGTAGCTTTAAAAACAAAGCTTGTGCATACCTGTGAAAACCGCTCAGCTTGTCGCTATAAGGTAAGCCTCTAAGTGATTTTAAAAAACAGTAGTAGGCTAGTGTAGGGAGACCAAAGTTGGACTTCTGTATGATTCTTTTATGATTTACAATGTATTTTCGGGTGTATTTCACCTGACCCTTCCATCTATAAATAAGGCCTGTGAATATTCTCCCTGTGATGCCAATGAAGAAGCCAAGACTTAGAGCTCTGAAATAACTGTGTAACATAGCTACTGAACAGAAGAGACAGACTTGAGAATGGTAGACGCACCAAATTCAGTTGTTGGGTGCTTAAAAAAAAGTTTGGAATGCACTTTTTATTTTATAATTTATCCATAAGATAGGCCTAACTCAACTTCAGTTTGGTTATTTCCATTTGAGTTTGTTGTTCACAACTCAGAAGCAACACATACCTCTCCATTCTGTGTCTGTACATTTATTACAATGGATAGGAATAAAAGAAGTCGTGAAATAGCCTCAATTTACCAGTCAGGTAAACATGTTGGTATATTTTAAAGAGTTTGTTCTGCTGACTCGAATTGAAGCCCAGAATGCCCTGGACAGAGGGACATTAGGAGAAACCGGTAAGCGGGCAGGTAAGGTACGAAGCATTTAGTGAGGGGGAGTGCTGAGTCGGGAACTAGAAAAAGAGAGTTCATGAGCACAGAATTTACTTTTTTATGTTTGACATGATTGTTAAAATTTTACTTAAATTTGTCTCTCTTTTTTGGCATTCAATAAAGTGATGAGAGAAACCTCAATTTCAGCATTTGCCTATTATTAAGTTTCCATAGATACGAGGTCAGAACACGAATGTAAAGTGCAAGCACATTGGAAGTTTGCTCTTAATGTTTTTATTTCAGGCAATTTTATATCAGTTTCCCTGGAAACTGAGAAATACCTGCATTGATATAAAACATTTTGGCTTTTCTGCAATGAAGAATTATTTGGTTACTTAGACAAAACCAAACATAAATGATGCTGTGTTTTTTTCTTCAGAAACCTTTGAGAAGAACATGATTTCTTCAAGCTGTTTCAGTTAACTCCTAAGAACCTAGTATAAATATCAGATAGACTCAAAAGAATTTTGTCGCTATCTTGCCTTTCACAGTGTATCTAATGTAACTGATGTTAGTGTCAATAATAGAAAATAAGATGCTGAGGTCCTGTTACCTGATTTTACTACTATGCATCAGCTTTTCAAACGGCCTTTATATTCTCCTCTCAGGAACTTTGCTCATTCTCTGGTGCAAGCTGCTCTCCCAAGTGATTCCTTCCTTCCATCCTCCAAGGAGTGGGTAGGGAAGGAATTGACAATGTAATGGGGGAAAACCTCTGAGCAACAGGTTTTTCCTCCTTTCAGTAGCTATTATAAACACTTTTTTTTTTTTTTTTTTTTTTACTTTTTTGATAACAATAAACATTTGAGGTAAAAGATTTGCAAAATACTAAAAAGTCATTCACTCTTACTCAGAATATCCAGAATTTTCATTAATATTTTGGTGTTGGTTCTTCCTGAACCTTTTGTATACGAATAAACAGAATGTTGTGTTTATTGTATGAGATTGTTCTTTGTGTGCCACGTTGTAACTTTCTCTTGTAAAGTGAAGACGGGAAGCTCCTGGAACCGCGCTGACACCTGAAGCGTGCTCCAGGATGTATTTCCACGCAGCTGCATGTAGCTGTGCAGTCTGCTTTTTACCACCTGTTTAATGGTTGGAGCATCATTCATTTACCCACCCTTTATGGTTGTCTTTTATAATCTCATCATATTGCTTTAATCTGGGCACAGACATAAAAAGTGATGTATCGTACTTCCCTGTAGAATTCTGGTCTTATGGCTTTGTCTTACGACTTAATTAAATTCATAGGGTGAGTCATTTTGTAGTTAAGGTATTTTAACATTAAATGTCCTTTCCCCAAATTAAAGTTACCATTGATTTTTCACTGAACAGTAGATTTCCTCTCTTAGGTTTTTGTGGGTCTTGGTAACCTGTCGGTGTCTTTGAGTCTGAGTAACTAAACTACCACTCAAAGATATCTGAAATTAATGCTGGTCTTGGGTGACAGACACATCAAAGGGAAGAAATCTTAGATGATGAAGGAAAATTGGGAGAAGCATAAATGATTTGGGGTACACTGAAATGGATGATTATTGGGCACCATTTAGGGGCAGGACAAACAGAGGTTTTATTGACAAAACCCAAACCCTATCTCTGGTCTTTACTTCCTAGAGGTACCTGGGGCCTGTTGACACAGGAATAATGTCAAGTAGCGAGACACTGAGAAGAAAGAAAATGATGGTCATGGAGTGGGGAGGGGGCAGTGTTACTGGGTGTGGTCTCCTTAAGTGACAGTGAGCATCCTAGGAGTGAGGGGGAGCCGTGTGAGGTCCTCAGAAGGAAATATGCTCGGTGTAGGCAGAGGACAGAAAGAGGGTGGCTGCAGCTGAGTGAAAGAATGCCAGGAGGAATATCAGGGGGTTAAGGCCTTGTGTCTAGTAGACCTTGACAAGAAAAAATACGGATTTTAGTCTAATTGTAATGGGAAACCATTGAAAGGTTATATGCAAGGGAATGGTGATAATTCTTAAAGAAGGGGAAGGAGATGTGGGGAGAGGGGAGGGAGATCAGACGAGCTACTCTAACGTGGGCAGGGGTAGAATGAAGCAGGGAGACAAGCTAGGAGGCTGGTGTAGTCTCTCAGCTGAGAGCTAACAGTGGTTTGAGCAAAAAAGCAACATTAATAAGGGCCTAAAATAGGCTGACTTGAAGAAACTGAGTGAATCTAAAAGTAGGCTAACAACAATATGAATGGGATAAGTCACAGAAAAAGAAATGCAGATGGCTTTTAAGCATATCCTCACACATAAGAGAAATGAAAATACAACGACTGTAGCTTGGGTTGGGAGAAAATTCAGAAACTTGGCACTGCGTTCTTTGGTGATGCTGAAGAAAGTTACATTCATATATTGCTGGTAAAAATGGGAAATTGGTCAACCCTTGAAGGGGAAGTTTGCACAGTCTCACTTAATCCAGAGATCCTACTAAAGGAATTTATTCTGAAGGTATAGGCTGCATATGTTGCATTATCTTCAGTAGCAAAATACTGGAAATAATTCAGATGTCCAGTAAGAGACTGGTAAACTAGCACATCCAGACACTGAAGAATTAGGGAGCTGTGAAGGAGCTCTCTCCACTGTTACTGACTTCATCTCCAGGGGATGTTAACCTGAAAAAAAAAATGGGGATAAAATATACACTAATCTCCATGATAGAAGCAGGAGAAATGATATGTATTTGCTTATTAAAGAAGAAAAAGGAAGAACACTAGGAGAAATGCTTGCCCTTGGGTACTCTTATCCTCTTTCCTTTAGTGGGTGGCCTGATTCAATGACGTGAGTTTGCACAAACAGAATCGTGTAGGACTGGGAAGCCTGGCGTGCTGCAGTCCATGGAGTTGCAAAGTCAGACACAACTTAGTGACTGAACAACAACAAAGCACTATTTATTTAAGATGTTATTTGGCTGAGGGTGATAAGTGGACATCAATTTTCCTATGAAATGCTAAATGTTCACTTTTGGCTTTTGAGTTAATTTGTGAAAGCTGTGATGTGTCATTTATTATGCTTTATATAGTATATCCCCTCATGGATTGCAGCCTTGTCATGGTGAAGGGGCTTGTGTAACTCAGTGAAGCTATAGTGTATGGATTGCTCTTGAATTTCATTTGATTCTTATCATGTTCTGAGTTAGGCAGTGTAGGGATTCTTCTCTGAGGTATAGAATTGTCCAAGGTTTTACTCATTTTTAAAACCTTGATAGATCAGGACTGTAAATTCCATATACATGACATATAGGGATAAAATTTATTGATGTCATTTTGTGCTCTGCTTTGAAATACTACCTTTTTTCTCGCCCCTTTTAGAAAAATTGTTTATTTTTAGGGTATTAAAGTAATAAAACTTGAAGAGTTAAAACAGTAACATTGTATGATGTGAAATGAAATCACCGTAGCTTGCAACCCAGAAAGGTTCTTAAAAGTCCAAGAAGCCCGAGCTAAGTACTCTTTAGAAATACATAAAGCCAGGTATACTTACCTGTATATCATCTCTTGGTCATCATCATTACAGCATTTGATTGAGGATTAAAGTAAGGCAGGACTGAGAACCAAGTTAGAGGCAAGTTGAGAAGCAGTTTGGAAGCCAGGTTGGTCAGAAACTGGGGAAGCAGGTCAGTTGAGGGGGTTGCAGGAGCATGCCGTGTGCCCTCCGGTGAGACAGCCCAGGTCAGCATCTGCTGGCAAGAACCGCTTGGCTAGGGTGTAAAGTGTGGACTCAGATGAAATCACCGGATGACTGTAAGCCATGAAATGTATTATTAGCCATAAAACTAATATACTGTACTACTAGGGGTGATAGGGCAGTTCAGTAAATGGAGTAAACCTTTAAGTAAACTGGAGCCCAGAAGTTGGCCCAGAAAATGCTGACAGTCCTGTTTAATTGCAATATATTAAGTGAAGGAGAACTAAAGGGCCTCTTGATGAAGGTGAAAGTGAAAGAGGAGAGTGAAAAAGTTGGCTTAAAGCTCAACATTCAGAAAACTAAGATCATTGCATACAGTCCCATCACTTCATGGCAAATAGATGTGGAAACAGTGGCTAACTTTATTTTTCTGGCCTCCAAAATCACTGCAGATGGTGATTGCAGCCATGAAATTAAAAGACGCTTGCTCCTTAGAAGAAAAGTTATGACCAACCTAGACAGCATACTAAAAAGCAGAGACATTACTCTGCCAATAAAGGTCCATCTAGTCAAGGCCATGGTTTTTCAGTGGTCATGTATGGATGTGAGAGTTGGACTATACAGAAAGCTGAGCACCAAAGAATTGATGCTTTTGAACTGTGGTGTTGGAGAAGACTCCTGAGAGTCCCTTGAACTGCAAGGAGATCCAACCAGTCCATCCTAAAGGAGATGAGTCCTGGATGTTCATTGGAAGGACTGATGTTGAAGGTGAAACTCCAATACTCTGGCCACCTGATGCAGAGAGCTGACTCATTTGAAAAGACCCTGATGTTGGGAAAGATTGAGGGCAGGCAGAGAAGGGGACGACAGAGGATGAGCTGGTTGGATGGAATCACCGGCACAATGGACATGGGTTTGGGTGGACTCCGGGAGTTGGTGGAGGACAGGGAGGCCTGGCATGCTGCGATTCATGGGGTCGCAAAGAGTCGGACTCGACTGAACTGAACTGAACTGAAGTCAGTATGTTGGCATTAGTCTCCTCCTGTCAGATGATTTCTTGGTCACTACCCTCTCTCTGATATTTTGACAGGGAAAAATCATTTATTGACAGTTTGACAGCATAATTTTAACACTTTTAGGCTTCAGTAATGCATCTTGTTTGTCCTAAGTTGCCTTTATTTTCATACTTTTAACATCTACAATTGAGATGGATCTCACGATTGATAGAATGTTAGGTTGGAGGAAAAGTAATGTTCAGTGACCTGGTATTTTACAGGTTTCCTCCTGGGAGTGTTTATATTAAGACCCAAACTTAAATTTTTTTAGTCATCCTTTTTCCACATAAGTCTATCATGCTGTCAAATAAGTTGCAATTTAAATTGGTAATATAAAAGTGATGGGTCTTAAAATATAACTTTAATGATAACCCCTAATCATAAGCTCAAGAATATTTCTCCTGGGTTAAAACATTCTTAAAGATTGCTAGAGAAGTAATTTTAGGAAGAATTCACATATAAAATGCACAGTAATTTCTCAAAATACCTCTAACATTACTGTGTGTGCTTGTGGGAGAGGGGATGAGGGGAAGTGTGGGTGGTAATGCTTTGCTTCAGAGTTGACAGTCTTACCTTTGTGACAGTGAAGAGTACGGTAGAGTTTTTTCATCGTCTCCTTAGACTCTTGGCAAAACAGTTAATGGAGTGTGCAGAAATATTGTGTGTATGTATGAGTTTACTGTCTAATGGCTTACCTGTCAAGTCTATTATAAAATAGTGATGTAGTTTTCACTGGCAAAAAGTGCAAGTTGTATAGAAAATTGTTATATAGGCTGTAAACAGAAGATTAATATTTTCTGAAAACCTCATGCAAATTGACAGCAGTAAGGCCCTGGTATGTTTAGTATGTATGAATGATAGGCGGCTCACCAAAGTGGAAATGATGCTGATAATTATGGGAAAGTAGTAAAAACTGTGTAATCGAAAGAAATACAGATTAGATCTACAGTGCTGTTCCTTATTTATATTAGTAGGACTTCCCCCCCGCCTCTCAACTGTACAGAGCAGGGGTCGGAACTAAACTGTCATGATTGGTAGTATTATACATTAATGTGGCCCCACCTTCTTCAGGAAGCAGTTTAGCACTGTACCTTGAGCCATGAAAATGATCTAACCTTTTGGCTTAGACATCCCACTTTTGAAGATCTTTGCTAAGGAGATAAAACCATTATTTATTTAAAAAGCTGTATAACAATAGATGAAAAGTTTCCTCATCAAAGAATAGAACGTTGTAAGTACCTAAACCCCAGCAATAGGGGATTGGCTAAGTCCAGCACAGGAATAACGCTTGATGGGCTGTTGTGTATTCATTAAACAGTAAATATGCAACAGTCAGATGTAGAAGGGTTGTTAGTAACAAGAAGACATAAATTATACACTAATTAGAGCTTTTTCTAATGTATAAGGAAAACAACTAAAAGTAAGGGTTGTAAGTCTGTGGGTTAGTTTTTAAATAGGGTCATTTTGGCTCATGCAAATTTTTGTTCATGACATTTGTTAAAGGAATGAGCAAGTGACTTTTACCTTTCCCCACCTTCATTGTGATCATCAGTACTGCTGGTTAACCAGGTCTCTTTCAGTTGCAAGTTTGAGAAAATGTCTCAGAATAGCTTAAATTAAAATATATATATATTGACTTTTATATAACTGGAGTTGAATGAGTAAATTAAGCAGTACTTGACCCAGGAGTTCAATGACCTCACAGCCTATCTCAGTTCTGCTGTCCTCTATTGATCTCTCCTGAAAAGCCTTTCCCCTCATGATGGCAAGAGGAGTGTCCAGCAGCCCCAGACTAGCTAAGGGTCCTAGGGCACCGCTCTGCCTTCTTCTGCTTTTTGGGAAGTTCCAGGAAAGCTGTGATCTATCAGTCAGTTCTGGGTCATGTGCCCACCCTTGAAACCTCTAGGGTAGGGTAGGGGGAGTGCCAGCTCTTTTCTGATCACTTGGGCAAGTTTACTGTTTTCCTGCGTGTTGTCATTTCTTTTATCCCAGCCTTCTTGCTTTCTGTATATAGATCCGTAGTAGCACATCATAGCATACCTGTAACACACCCTGGTTTGGCAGGGGTGTGTGTGTGTGTGTGTGTGTGTGTGTGTGTGTGTTAAAGCTTGCTTTACAGCATACCTGTAACACACCCTGGTTTGGCAGGGGTGTGTGTGTGTGTGTGTGTGTGTGTGTGTGTGTGTGTGTTAAAGCTTGCTTTACAGCATACCTGTAACACACCCTGGTTTGGCAGGGGGGTGTGTGTGTGTGTGTGTGTGTGTGTGTGTTAAAGCTTGCTTTACAGCATACCTGTAACACACCCGGGTTTGGCAGGGGTGTGTGTGTGTGTGTGTGTGTGTGTTTGTGTGTGTTAAAGCTTGCTTTACAGCATACCTGTAACACACCCTGGTTTGGCAGGGGTGTGTGTGTGTGTGTGTGTGTGTGTGTTAAAGCTTGCTTTACAGCATACCTGTAACACACCCTGGTTTGGCAGGGGTGTGTGTGTGTGTGTGTGTGTGTGTGTTAAAGCTTGCTTTACAGCATACCTGTAACACACCCTGGTTTGGCAGGGGTGTGTGTGTGTGTGTGTGTGTGTGTGTGTGTGTGTGTGTTAAAGCTTGCTTTACAGCATACCTGTAACACACCCTGGTTTGGCAGGGGTGTGTGTGTGTGTGTGTGTGTGTTAAAGCTTGCTTTACAGCATACCTGTAACACACCCTGGTTTGGCAGGGGTGTGTGTGTGTGTGTGTGTGTGTGTGTGTGTTAAAGCTTTACAGCATACTTGTAACACACCCTGGTTTGGCAGGGGTGTGTGTGTGTGTGTGTGTGTGTGTGTGTGTGTGTGTTAAAGCTTGCTTTACAGCATACCTGTAACACACCCTGGTTTGGCAGGGGTGTGTGTGTGTGTGTGTGTGTGTGTGTGTGTGTGTGTGTTAAAGCTTGCTTCTCTTTGATCCCGACACTTATTTTTCCTGGACTTCCATCGACTCTTGTTAAATTTTACCATTCCATATGGCTACTTTGCAAGCATTTCTGCTTATTTTTTAGATTCCAGTGTAGTCTGTTTACTTTCTGGTACAGGTAAGTAGTCATGAATCCTTTCAGAAACCTTAGGTCGAAAGTCTGTGCCTGTCAACTTTGTGTATAGCTGAAATAATTTATTTTCCCAGTGTCCCACTTTTCAAATATGTAGGGGGGAAAAAACTTTAAAACAATTTTATGGGTCTTTTACATAAAATTGTTGAGTAGAATATTTTCTCCAAAAACAGCTTAATAAACTCCAAATGCAGTGAAGGAATTTTCACAAAGAACAAAGCAGTCGGTTTAGCTATGTAAATTTCTAGTGCTGGCAGTAACAATTAAATTCCCATTAAACCAGGAAGTCCCAAATTACTGTTCATGCAAAATTCTTTCTTTGGGGAAGAAAAGGATTCTAGGTAGATAACATTTGTGAAATGCTGGGTCAGACAGAATTCACTATGGGACTGGTTAGTTTTTATTTATTTTTCCTTTCATTTATTTTTATTAGTTGGAGGCTAATTACTTTACAATATTGTAGTAGTTTTTGCCATATGGGATGGGGAACACATGGTTAGTTTTTAATATATCAATGTATATATTCTTTTGATTCTCAGCGATAATGTGTAAATCACGTTGACCACCAAAGTCCCCTTTAAAAATAGGCCAATTATTATGTGGTTTGGGAAATGCTGCCTTAACTGTTGCTCTTTAAAAATCTTGGTCCAGTTTCTTAAAAGGTTGTTTAATTGGTTTGAGGTGGACTTCACTAAGTAACTGCCCATAGGGCTTTTACGTTTGTTTTAAACAACAGCCTTACTGTCCAGCATGGCAGCTTGTGCTTGCTTGATATTTCTGCCTAAATAGAAGACTGTCCCACCTTGGTGCAAGGTGAACTGCCAGCAGACCCACCTTTTTTATGTAGGTATGGGCAAAATTTTTTTCAAGCAGCCCTTTGATGTGCTCCAGGAAGTACTGTTACTGAAGCCCTCTATTAATCATGCAGCATGAAAGGAAGAAGTGAGAGTTTAGCTTTGGAAATAGAGGGCAAAGTTAAAACTCACTATCCTGGAAGTGTTCCTATGGATCAGAACATTGAACTCTTATGTAGTCCTCTTAAATCTGCCATGATGAATAGCCCCTAGATAAATGGCAGCCAACTGAATGAGTTCATTTGTTGAGTGTAGTTGGAATTAGCCATTAGATTGTCTGAAGAACGTTTGCCAAAAGCAGCTCATTTGGTTATAGCATATTTGATTGATTGAGCTGGTATCTGATAGTAATTGACTACAGCATAACTTGCTTCTTGAGACTTCCTGAAATGTGCTAGTAATATCAGCTTAAAGAGAGGTGACTGAATTTTTAATCAATATGTAAGAGGGAAATCACATACATGATTCGCCTAAAAGTGGCATAGATTAGGTGCAAGTTAAAAAAAAAAAAGCCTAAGACATAGCCCTGGTTTTATTCCACTATATATGGAGACTTTCTACAATTTTTCTGTTTCCCAATAGAATTTTTGTATTGTTGCCTTTACTACAGTTTCCTTCTTGTCATTACTAAATGCTCTTCTTAAGACTATTAAACTTGATTAAAATCAGCGTGTAGCTGTTTTAAAAGTCATGTCTTTTTCTACTCAACTAAATTGTCACACCTTTTTCTCTTTTTCCTGTGCAGACTTAGCTTTGGAATCAAACCCTTCTGACCACCCAAGGGCAAGCACAATTTTCCTGAGCAAATCTCAAACGGATGGTAAGACAGTGTTTTCCCCCCCTGAGAAAAAGATTGAAAACTGTTTTTGTTTTGTGTATTATAGGAAGATACAGAAAAGCACTTAGAATGGTTTAAATATTTTTTTTCATATGTGATAATATTTTAATATGTGATGTTTTATTTTAATATGTGATGATACATTTTTCATTTAGGTGTCACTGTTTTAATGAGGAGAAACACCTAGACCATCTGTTTATACACTTTGCTATTTCATTATCAGCAGTCAGCTTGCCACATGATTTAGTTGTGGTCTCTTTTTCCATGCTACTTTGTCCTTTTCCTTTCACTCCAAGAGCACATGAGTTAAAGATGAATGACACGGTTTAGGTCACAGTTAGGTTTGCATAATCAGTTGTTATATACGGGAGTCGAGGCTTGTGATTTCGGCACCATTTTACACAGTGCTCAACCGGGTGAACCTCTCTCACATCCAGATTCATGTGAATTTTTAAGTTCTTTTAAAAGTTCTTATAAGAACTTTTAGCTCTTCAAAGTTCTTTCATCCTGATGTAGTGCTGGGTCAGGGTAATCAGACCAATGTGCCTGCCATATGGGATTTTCCAGAAGGTTATCCTCAGTATGGGAAACCTTGTGTAAATTTCTAGTGTCCTGCTTGTTTTAAGATGAGAATCAGAAGTTTTTGCACTCCTGCTTGTCTTCCTTAATATATGTTAAATCCTAGTTTATTTGCTAAAAAGCCATATATGATCAGGTTTTTCGGTTGTTTATGAGAGCAGGAATACCAGAAGTGAACGTTCTATAATATTTGAAGTAATACAGCACAGTAAAAAATAGAGGGTTCTTTTCCTCTTTTATTTTCATTAGATTACTGGTTTTTATCAAAGGGTCTGTCTCAGGAACAGCCAGACGGAAGAGGGCCAGGCATGGGGGCAGGACCCAGAGTGTACCACATGTTCTCCAACCTGGGAGCTCCTGGGGTTTCTAGTTTGCATTTTCTTAAAGTGTGTGTACTTCGCCTTGAGGCAATTATTTTTAGTTAGGATTACTGTATTTCTCAGTCTTTTCCAGACTCATGACCTGCTCACACTGTAGAGAGACGGTGGAGAGAGTAAAAGAAACACTATCCCATGCCCCTGTCTCTCCTCAGTCTAAAGGAATTCGTGCTTGTGATGCCATGGGAAAGTGTTTGGCCTAAGACCCTCTTTGAGCTTATATTCTTCTGGCCTTTGTTGGAGCAAAACAGTTCTATGTGCTGTCGATGTATGTTCAGTGAGGTCAGCACGTATGTTAAAATTTATAGATTACTTTCCAGTGTGTAAAGAACCTGTATTTTTTAAGTTGGGTGTTTGAGTAGGTGACCAATAAGTGGTTCAGGATGCTTCCAGAGACACGGGTGCTTGACCAGAAACTGGAACTTAGAGTTGTCATCTGTTAATCCTGGTGACGAAAGTACATGTAGAACTAGAAAATACTACATACTGTGCAGCTGGTAAATTTTTTTATTAGCTAAATATCTCACCTGGCCTAATTTGCTTTGTCCTTTTCTTTTGTAAATGGAGAGTCTTTGATTTGTACCTAATACAGAGTATCTGTTAGTATTAGTCAAATAGTAAAACTAAGTTTTTAGATATTATTTATAGGATTCATTTTGCTGGGTGGTTTAAATTATATATTTTGTTGGAAATTATTTGAAAAAACAGAATGAAATTTTAACTCATTGTGTATATTGGTAATCCATCAGATAATTAGTGACTTATTTTTCTATGGTAGTTTTATCAGAATTCATCAGTTAATTTTTTTTTATTCTTAGTGCAAGAAAAGAGGAAGAGCAACCATTTAAACCATGTAAGTAAATAGTTGAAAAGTTAAGAAATCAATAGTTTGATTAATTAAAAGCATGTCTGCCATGATTCCTAAAAAGTATGATGGATCCAATACTGTTAGCATTAACCTCTTATTTATAAAATTTCTGAATCTCTAGTTCCTAATTATCAAGTATATTCAGAAAGGTTTTTGACTTAGTAGTACCCTTTTCTTTTTTTAAGGGTCCTGACATTTAAGTTAAATTTCAATAATATGGTTATAGCATAAAGATCTACCTTAAATTCTTTTGCCTTAAATTTTTTATCTTAGTTTTTAACCAAAGTAATAAAAGTGTAATAGGTAATTTAATTTTTAGCACCGTCCATTGACTTCTTGGCACAACAGGTGAAAGCTTTTATTTCCCTCCTTCTGTTCCCTTTACATGCATCAGTTTTTATTAAATCGGAATCCCTGTTTACATTATTATGACTAAGCAAGTATTGTTCATTGCTGAGCCATGTAGTTCTCTGTGCCCCCTCCTTGTACACCTTTCATTCTTTTTCTTCAATATTAATGAAATCTGAGCACGTCTACTTTTCTCAGGATAATCCAGTTCTGCTTTTTCTAGCAAACATGATCTCACACAGCTCAACATAGTTGAGTAGCTCCCTGGCCAGTCTCCCTGTTTTCACATTCTTCATTTTTTTTCCTGTGGAATTAATTTCCTGACTATATTCACTTGCCTGTTTTCTAACAGCTATTTTTTCCCCCAAATGTTGTAACATTTGTCACATGTCTATCAAAAATATTTACCATCCACAAAACCACATCTGTTCCATTTCTTCTTGGAGACAGTCTTCGCCAACCTTTTGTCTTCCTACCCCCTACATACTAATGATTCCTGGACTGGCTCTGTGCCTGTTTTCCTGGGATATCTGTGTGAAGTCACCTGGGATCTCACATCACTGCTCTCTCGTGTTGGATCCCGTAAGTCCTAGATTCTGTTTCCCTCTGTCCTGTTTTACTGGAGCACATTTTCCTGGAAAAAGGCACATGAGCAAAAATTTTATAAAGACCTAGCCTCTGTGAAACTCCTTCCATTTGATAAAGTGTAAAATTCTAGGTCGAAACTAATTTTTGCAGTTTTAGAGACATTTCCCTCTTGTCTTCTCATTTACAGTGTTGCTCTTAAATCTATTGAATTTGATACATTGTATATTACCAAGTTAGTCTTTTCTCCATTCCTTCCTCCTGTGGAAACTTGTAGTACCCTCTGTCTTTGTGGGGTTTTGAAATTTCATAACATGGTTTGGTATAGACCTTGTCACGCTATTGGGGCATTTAAACATGCAGAACATCTTTTCTTCTAGTGAATTTTTTTGTGTGCTGCTTTGGTATTTTCTATTTTTTTCTTTTGGATTCCTGTTAGATGTTGAAAATTTTAGAGCAATGTTTCTGCACAGATTTTTTTCCCCTTCTGTTTTCCATTTTGTCTTCTTGTCCTACTTCATGGAGGTTTCCTTGACTCTGCTCTAATCCTTCTATTGAATATATTGTTTTGTCTACCTTATTTTTTAGAATTCTCTTCCATCCTTTCATTCTTTTTTTTCACTGATGCAATTTCTCATCTTTCTGTAGATGTTGAAGATTTTTTTTTTAAGTTTTTATTTGCTCCTGGATTTTTATCATTCCCATCAGTTCCTTCTCCCTGCTTTGATCTGTGACTTCTTGGAGGTTTCCCTCAAACATGTGATGGTCCCTCGCTGTCTGTTAAGATCTAATTGGAAGCATCACTTTGCTAACTGATAGACCTCACTGCACGGATTTGGCAACCACGTCTCTGAATTTTGAACCTGCCTTGGGTTCTGTAAGACAGATTGGTTTTGTTGTTCCGGGCCCAGTCACTCTGTAGTTCCAAGGTTGTGCTTCCTCTGTTATGCCATGTCAGTTACTACTCCTTTATCTCATTTTTTCATCTTTCAAACATCAAAAATCATCTGCAGTTTATCCTGTCTTGGGTACAGCTTTTTTAAAAAAATACTTTTAATTCTAATGAGATGATATCTCTGAAAGAAGGTGGGAAAAGAAGTAGATTTGTGGTTGGTCCACTCAAAGTTGGATTTATACTTTGAATGTAAATTCTAAGTTTAAAAGTTTTAATTCAGTATAGTTAATGATACTGATTCAGACAATACTTTCTATTATACCTACAATTAAAATACTGTACATTTCTACTAAGGCCTTGATTAAGAATCCTGTTCAAACTACTCATCCTGCCACATTGTCCATTAATGTGCAGTAATGTGGATGGAGTAGTTTACACTAATGCACTTCTTGTTGTTTTGTTGCTAAGTCAGACATGACTCTTTTGCAACCGCAGGGACTGTATCCCACCAGGCTCCCCTGTTCATGGACTTTTCCAGGCAAGAATACTGGAGTGGGTTGCTATTTCCTTCTTCAGGGGATCTTCCTGATTGAGGGATCAAACCTGCGTCTCCTGCATTGGCAGGTGGATTCTTCACCCACTGAGCCACCAGGGAAGCCCCACGCTAATGCATAGAATATTACAAAATTTTAAGTTAAAGTCTTAATAATTATTAATAAACACATCTAAAGCTTGTGGAAAGGGGAAGAAAAAAGTGAATTTCAGCTTAATTTTTTTGATGGGTTAAACTCAGAGGCAGTGGGCAGGATGGGAAGATTCACTTGGGTGGAGGCAGAATTTCAACAGGTGCTTGACTTTTAATGATAAGTTTTGGGGGGGATTGTTACTTATTAGTCTTCCAGTATGGTGATTTTCTAGTCTTTGCCATTAAACCTGAAGTCTACTAAGTAAGCCTTTTCCCTTCTTGTAAAGATTGTAGAAGTCCATCTGTTCTGTCCTTAGCTCTGAGTGAAGGTAAATACTCTTCTTCATTGAACATTAAACTATCAGTGAGTGGGTTTTGCTGTTTGATTTTTGTATTTGCATTTTATATCATTAATCTTTGTCAGTGTAGTTTATTGAGGTTTTGAGCCAGTGATGATAAGGCTTTAATCATAAAGGACAGTTACCTTAAATTTTAAAGTGAGATGAGGGGAAAGTAACCTGTTGGCAGCTAATACATCCAGGCTTTGCTCAGAGGCTTTAATTCTTCCATCCTTTAGTAGATGTCAAAAGTTTGAATCACTTCAGGAGTAGGCCTGGAGAAGTGTTCACTATTTCTTTGGTAGGATCTAGCCAGTAGTCTGTAGGTTACTGATAGACTAAATGAGCACCCATAGTCTGTAGGGCTACGTCTTATTAAACTTCTTAAACGTTTCAGCACTAATATTTCCAAAGATAAACAGATATAATTCATAATAAAGAAAAAGTTTTAATAGAGAAAAACGGGATAAATGTTACCCAAAGCCAAAGCTCTACAAACTAGTCTATATTTTGGTGCATTTTCTTACTATTTTTATTCCCCTCATAGATAGATTTTATAGTCAGAACTGACTTTGACTGTGTGTAATGTGTCATACTCTTAATAGTGGTGACCTTTTAAAAGATAACTTCATTTAGAATATAACTATTTGAATGAACAGTTTTCATGCTGTGTCTCTTTTGAGATTCTAAAATTACACATTAACCAGATGGCTTAAGGAATATATGAGTTTCAGTTTAAATCATTTCTAGCTTGAAGGAGAAATTCTTCCCAATAGTGCTACTTTTCAGGTATGTTATGTGTAGAACTTTTTGTTAATAAGGAGTAAGTGGCCTTGCCATAAAATACCTGAAACAAGCAAAACGGTGGCTTATACACCCATTTGGATAGTTCTTATTATTGGCTACTGGCAGTGTTTATTTAAATGCTCTGTATTTTAAAAAAACATTGACTAGATTTTCTTGTTTCACCTTTGATGCGTTTGTGGAGGACACTGATAGAGTGTGACAGCGTGGTAAAAACTACTTTATTTTAATGGAAGGAAGGCTCATCTGAATTAGTAAACAAAAACCAACAAAACCAAGTGTTAAAACTGTTTGTGTTCTGTGGTATTAAAGAATGCTATTACTCAGAGCTACTGACAGTGACTGGGATTTGATTATTGGCCTTTACTTAAAGGAAGAGAATTGTCCTCACATAGTTCAGGCTGTTTTAGTATTTGACTATGGCTGTGTTTTGGGCTCTTCACAAATAAATGGATACTTCTAAAGTGTTTTAAAGATAGCTTATTCTCCTGAGGGTCTGACAAAGCTCTTTTTCACCTACCCAGCACCACTGCAGATAGTTTGAATGTGTATCATTAGCATGATTTACCTTCCAGTTGTAATCGATCTTAAATAATTGGTCAAATGCTTCTTGATTCCTAATTTGTCTCAGATTCTGTTCTCAGCAGCTGGAGGAGGAGCAGTAAGAATCTGTCACCTGGAGGAGCTTGCTTGCTTACTTAGGAGGGGGATACCAGGCAAGCAGTTGAGACCATGTAACAGGTGGTGAAACAGAGGTGTAAGTGTGCAGAAAGGTAGAAGTTTGGTGGTGTGGCTGCTGGCTGAGGTTTGCTGGAGGTCAATGGGGTCAAGCTTGCTGGGACAAGGAGGAGGAAGAAGCCACTACAGGCAGAGAGCAGCATGGGCAAGGCAGCAGAGTGCCATGATGAGTGGCAGATAACATGTAGAGTAGAATTAATAAAACTGTGAGATGAGTGGAAAGTATTCTCTGAGGCTCTCCCTTGTGTAATATAATGGCAGTCTTACTTAACCGTGAAATTCTCAGAGCTGCTTTGTCTGTTTCTTGGCTGTGAGAGAATCTTAAAGCTATACCCTTTCATCCTCCAGATAAGGAAACTGAGGCTCAAAGAGATCTATGGCCTTCAGTTCACTAGTGATAGAGCAGCCCTGGCATGCCCAGCCTCTGATTCAAAAACACTTGTTTCCTCACACTGTCTCCCAAACTAATACATTTATGATTGGCGTTCATTTACTGCAATGAAATGCTCTCACATCGATATTATATAAAGCATTGCATTTTATTGTAGTAAATGAATAGAAATAGAAATCTCCACTGCATTTCATTGCTTAAGGAAGAAACACTGAAGTCTTACTAAAAGCTTTCTCATTACTATAAAGGCAATTTATAATAGGTGCTTTCCAGGTTCATTTGTGGGTCCTTTTTCAAGAGCAGCAGTTCATACCACATTTCTCAGATCTTGCCTGTGGAAGTTAGAGTACAGAGGTTTCCCATGGAGCTGCACGTGATGCAACACTCAGCAGTTCATGGAGTATAAGGAAAATCTTAATGCTTTATCGTTGGACATTTTAACCAAGGAAAAAACACACTTTTATAGGTTTAACTTACTGTGACATTTTCTTCTATCTCCCTTCCCCTTCAGGTATCTCCAGGGCAGCTTACTAAAAAGTATAGCTCGTGCCCAACCGTATTTCTGGATGACAGCACAGTCAGCCAGCCTAATCTTAGAACCACAATAAAATGGTGAGTACAGCTAGGTTGCCAAGGCTGAGTGGCAGACCCCCTTCATGCTGAAAGCATCCTCGCCATACATAATTTAATTCGTTTGGTTTGTCCTTTTCAGTGATCAGGTTAAGAAACTGGTGTCAACTCTATGTTGGTTTCAAGGACCTCTCAATATGAGTCTTCAGTTTCCATGTTAATCATAGAGTACATGATAGAAGGGAAAGTCAGTTAGCAAGTGAGAAATCCCAGGAAAAATGTAAACCTCATTTGATTCATTTCTATTGTTAAGACAATGTTGAACATAATGAGAAACAGAGGTACCTGTTTATTGTATGTTTCTAGAAAAAAATTATTTCTTTATGAGTTGGGAGAGTCCTACAACTATGTATACTAGTTTGGAAGCTACCATTAGAAGAAGGAACAGCTTGTCCCCTACTGGCACCGAAGTGAATCTGCAGTTAAGTTTAACTGGACTTGGTCAGATTTATCCCACCGTGCATTTTTTTCCTGCAATATTTCTGTAGGAAATTTTACTTCTCCTTCCTCTCCCCCAAAGAGGGGGAAAATATATCAAAACAGTTTTAAGGGGCATACTCTCAAGCTTAATTTCTCCATAGATGAAGTTTGTTCAACTGAGATTTTAACTTAATAGACACATTTAATTTTTGTTTTTGTTTTTTTTAAATTTTTGTTTATATATGTGTATCTCTAACACACTGTATCAATCAAAGCAGAGAACAAAAAAAGAGATGAAGTTTCAGAAACAAGGCTGTGGCCAGGCTTATACTTAAGAAGACATGAACAGTGTTACGATGACAAAAACTATTCCTCAACTTCTGGACGCCCCTAGTCCGCAATTGGAGATGCACAGTTCAAAACACCCTAATCATGGGAATGTTCAAGTTTATTTAAGAGAGAGAATTAAAAACCAAACAGGATGCAGACCTTCCTACCTCCCTTGGGGTTGTCCATGGAACATTAACTAATGTCTTCTTAGCATATGAACGTTGACTTTCCAGAACAGTTTGGGAAATGCTACTTGAAAATATTAGTATCCTTATCATTAATTTTACTTTTCTGTCTTAAATATATAATTAGCTTATAAATTTAATTTAATTTTTAATGTGCAAGGCTTTTTATTTTTTAGCTATTTAAATGATCAGTAACTTCTAACTTTAATTAAAAACAACCAGTTCACAATCATAATAATGTAACTTTCTTATAATATTAGTTTCAGTCAAATCGTATTTCAACAAAAACTGAGCCCCATTGCTCTTTAAAGTCCTGAGTTTTGGCACTTCTGTCATAATCACTGAATGTTTTTATTCAGCCAAGACTCTAAATCTGTGGGTTAAAAACTACTCTCACTGTGGCTAGACTCACAGCTTCTTTTGAATTCAAAAGAGCCTGATGTTCCAGTATATAATTCAGAAGTAGTTTTAAAGATTAACCTTGCTCAGACAAGTAGGTTTCATGCTTTTTATTCTCAACCTAGTCTTAGTGTTTGGAAATACAGTAAATTTTTTTCTCATTAAGTTTTAAAAATGACCATTCACATTCATTATTGATGAAATAAAGGTTTACTGAGAAAATTAATAGGGCAAATTGGCTTTTAGGAATGATTTTGAAAAATACGATGGGATTAGTTTTCATTTGGGGTAGGTGAGCCTTATTAGAATCACTTATGCAACTTTTTCAAGATGTATGTCTCTGAACACATACATGAATTCCACCTTTCCTCCCTGCCCTCAAGACACAGTCTGTGGGTCTTTCTGCCTCTCTGTCCCTGTGTCTCTTTCTCTCACACACACACCCCTTTTGACAAGCTGAGGAATGATGTGTGAGGCATGATTTCATAGACAAAAGCATCCTGAGAGATTCTGATCTTAACCCTGACTCATTCATTCCTAGACTTGGCTGCACGTTGCAGTCACCTGGGGAGCTTTAAATACAATCCTGTTGCCCAGGTCGTACCACCTAATGCAGTTAAATCAGAACATTTTGAAGCAGAAGCCAGGCAGTGTTTAAAGCGTCCCGGGTAATCCAGTGTGCAGCTGACCTTAGGAACCACTCTCTGCTTTGAGGGTAGGAGAAAGAGAACTACTTCTGATAATTGGTGGGACCTTGAGTAAGTCAATTTTAAGCCTTGATTCTCTTATTTGTAAAATGGGTTAAGTATCATATTAGGTTCAGTTGCCCTTTTTATCATGTAACTTTTAATTCTGTGACTTTAAAATCAATTTGAAGAAACTTTGAAGCACTATAGAAGTATCCATCTTTGATGCTAACAGTGTTACAGGCCTTTCTGCAAATGCTAAGATTCTATAGACGAGTTACAAAATTCAGATTTGCCTTCTCTCTATTATTTTGAGTTTCATTTTAGATACTGAGAACAAAGGGAAGCAAATAACTTAACCAGAGAACCCCTTAATTGCCTAATACACAGCATCTGTGAATAACTTAGGGCTATAGTAATGTAAAAACTATCTGAGGACTTGTACCTGTTGGTTAGTTAATACTTTATTTAAAATAATGTGGAAATACCTGTCATTAATAGTGTACTGTGCTGTATTGTGCTGCCTTATTAGCAGTGCTTATTTCAGGATAACTAGGCCTATCATCAATTTTGTGACTATAAAATTTTGCTATTAAATTTTCTAATAATTATGTGTGAAAGTGATTTTAAATCCATTTTATTTGATATGGAGCACTTGTATTACTTACTTTTAGAGAAATAATGGAAAATAGATGTGTTAGGGGGAATACCGAACTGAATCAACTGAAATGCAGTGCCTAACAAAAAGCCACACACACAAAATCTGTATGGCTTAAATTTAACCATTTGGATAGATGATGTAACTTGTATGGGATGAAAGATTCTGTGCATAGAAGGACAAATGACCAGGGAAATATATAATAATTTATATATTATAATAATCAACCCAGACATGTCTTCTAAGAGCACATCTATATTTTGGGTCTCCTAATTTTGCTAAAAGCCAAAGAACCTAAAACATGGGGGATACCACCTATGGGTACTGCTCTGAATTAGGGGGTGTGGGGGCCACTGGGCATCTGGATGGTCTCACCTCTCTGCCAACCCTTTAAAATGTCTTCAGGCCTAGTGTGATAAAAACCAATTATTACAATATTTTTTTTCCTCCACAGTGTGATCTTAGCAATATATTACCACATAAAGAACAGGTGAGCTCTTTTAAAACCTGTCTTATTATTCCAGCTAATTAATTTACACAGTATCAAGTTTAGTGTTAATAACAATAGACAGTATTAGAGTAAGCTTTTACTGTTAGAGTGCTTTCATTACAGTATTGAAGTGAATCATTTATTTTTATTTTGGGACTCTTAATTCTTTAAGTTTTATGTGGTTTATATGGATATTTACTGTATTAGAAATTGAAATTTAAAAAATTAAATCCACTGTATGTTAAAACAGGCTTTCCTTAGCACTGCTGAAGTTTTGAGCTGGATGAGGCTTTGGTGTGGGGTGCCACCCTGTGTGTCGCAGAGTATTTAGCAGCACCCCGGCCTCTGCACTGTAGGTGCAAGTAAGGTGTTCTGCTTCTCTCCACATTAGGACAGGAAAACTGTCTCCTGAGGGATGAGATCACCATCTGACTGGGGACCCCAGTGTTTAACATAAGTCATTTTTTTAATGAAAAATAACCATTTTCCACAACAAAATAGTGGAGAGGATAGTATCTCATTAATAGGAGACAGTTGATTCTCATGTCAACATTGTCTTCAGTCATTTGCTTTGAAGAAGCAATATGAAGATCCAGCTACATGCAGACATATAGTTGGGAAGAGGTGAATTTCTAAAGCCTTGAGATAATTTGACATATTCTTTGATACTGTCCCCAAAATCCACATGTGCCAGTTTATTAAATTAGTTAAGATGGAGTTCCAAGTCATTATCAGTGAACTTGAGGTAGATACTATGTTAAATTAATGCCCATTGATCTGTCATGCATACTGAGTGGATCTTTTTATCTGTACATGATTTTATAATATTATACATTGTCATTTGCCAAGTATTGGTTCACTTGTCTTCAGACAGTGTCAAAATCTCACTCTTGTTAGTATCACTACCAGTCTTATTGGAAAAGTCTTTAAGTATTGATAAATCAAGCTCACCATAAATAACACACTGGAAGGTACAAATTTTCCAAAAATCCCAATATTTTTAGCTTGATGGTTTGAATTTTATCATTGGCAACAAATAGTTTAGAGTTTTCTTTGAAGTGACAGGCTCACTTTGTTCATTTTTGAAAAAAATGACTGTCAATTGGTGTTTCATGAAAAAAGTGGTTTAAATATGATGTTCTAGGGGAAAAAGTGACTTGGTTCCCAGTGAGTTACAAGTGCTGTCCCTTAGCACGGCCATATCTCAGTCCATACAAGTGCTTAATGCATCCTTTCCGCTTACTCAGAGTATGAGGAAGAAGAGTAAAGGTTTAAGAACACTTAATTTTTACTCTTTCATCATGGATGTTCTTAAGTGAAGCAGATTTTTTACATTCATTTGTCCAGGAATAAGTGAATGACTTCTAATTTAGTTTCATACCACTGCCTTGAGTCACACTCAGAAATGAGCAATTTTTACCCACTTTTGCTTTTATACAATCATAGTTAAGTGTCAAACAGTGTAGAGGCAGGTGGTGTCTTGGTATTCTTATAAAAAAAAGTTTTGACCTCTTGGACTTACAGGATTTCTGAAGAAGGGCCAGGGGAGATTCCCAGAGGCCTATAGACCACATTTGCAGAACTGCTGTTTAAATGGGCATAGTGTAGTAGTGTGGTGGAATTTAAAAGAAAAAGCCTGGTCTCTCTTAAAAGACAATTAAAATTTTTAACTCAAACTATTTAAAAGAGACAAGAAGAAATAAACAATAAGAATATAATATGAAGAACAAAAGGGGGTGGAGACAAGAAAAAATCATAAATCTCATATTTACATTCATTGAAGTTAGAAGACTTTATTGCCCACTACTACCACTTTATAAAATGTTCTTGTATATTCCATTGTGAGGTTAGTGAAATGGAAATGTATTGGTCTACGAACATTGCCTGTTAGAAGGGGTCTGTGTGGGTAAAGGCAGCTCTGGCTGGTTGTAGAAGAGATTTCATGCAACTTGGTGTGCTGAGTATAAAATAGGTCAGAAAACCTTTCTAAGGGCAGAATCCAGGAGAATATGTAAAACTGTTTGCTTTATTAAGGTTAAGCTTCCTCTACTCCTCTTTCTACTTTTAGCAGATATTTTACTAAGCTAGTAACTCCTGAATTAATTTTTAAAATACACATTCTTATTTTACAGAGATGCCAATAAGTCCTTGGACATTTTTGATGAGAGATCACATCCACTCACAGTAAGTGTCACTTTTATTGAAGGTGTATTTTTCTTTTATTACAGTCATGTTTATTTCATGCTGATTTGCTTTGAAGTTAATTACTAGAAGAAAATTATTGCCTCCAGCTCAAAGCCAAGATTGTCTTCCTTTAAGTCTTCTTCCCCCACCCCATATTATGTCAAGTAATTTTACCAAAAGCATGTTGTGTCAGGGGTGTGACTGATAAGAACCAAGTTACGCTTTGTATGACGAATGAGCAGGTAAGTAAACATACCCAAGTAACAGAAAATGTAGCTAAAGGATGATTTTCCATAGCATCACACAATATAAACATTTCCTAACACATGTAAGACCTCTAAGGAGAAAATTTAAAAACTGTTTAAATTTTAAACTAATTAAAATGACAGGGTTTAAAAACTCACTTCTTCAGGTGCTCAGTAGACACATGTGACTGGTGACCGCTGTGTAAGAGAGCACACTCTTAGAGCCTCTGGTTACAGGACACTGGAAAGGTGTTTTCATAGTTGACTGCAGAAAAGTATGATGACGTACAATGATCAGCAAGACTTTGAGCCTAAAAATAGTTTGCATTTGGTTAGAATTCTTTGGGGAAGAAGGTGAAAATACATTTTCTGAGGTTGTGCTTGCATTTTTCTTTAATGAATAGTAGTGAGTATTGAATCACTATGGTACTTTAGGATCCAATTGTTTATATTTAAAAGACTACAAGATATGTCACCTAGTCAAAATTATTTTAAGTAGCACGTGCGCCCACGTGTGAAGATTGCTATCTTGAGGGTACTTTTAAGTATTTTTCTTCAGTGGATACTTAACATTGTGTTTTTTTCTTCTTTCAGCGAGAAAGGGTTCCGGAGGAGTACTTTAAGCATGATCCTGAACACAAATTCATTTACAGATTTGTTCATACTCTTTTCAGTGCCGCCCAGCTGACCGCTGAATGTGCAATAGTGACTTTGGTAATATATTTTTCTCTTAATACAAGCATCTCTAGAAATTTTTTTCTTGTACAGAAGGTATGGGCCTGTTTTTCAAATGAAAGTAGGTTCCTGAAATGATCATCAGAACTTTATTAAAGAGAAATGTATCAAAAAGAATTAAAACATACAGATTTGAGCTTTAGTAATCATCATGATTTAAAATGTTGCCATTGCTTTTCTCATCACAAAACAGTTGATGTTAAAGGCAGCAGGAGAGACTTCTGGTTTCTCCTTCCACACCTCAGGATGCATGCACACACAGTGCACACAGGTACACACCGGCAAAGTGTGCTGGGTAGTAGGATGGAGGCGATCACTGAACTTCCTGGCCCAAGGCAGGTGGAGATTCAGTGTGTTTCTGAGTCTCAGGCTGTGTTGCCTAGGCAGTTGTGATGTGTATCTTGATTGAGACCGACTGCCTTCACCTCCCTGACCTTGGACGGCAGTGTTAACCATCTCTACTGTCCCCTGGTGCCGGCGTGTGAAGGTACCCAGTACTGGGGTGTTAGCAGTGCTTGGAAAGGCTTTACTCAAGTTAGCCTGCCGAGCTCCAGCTATGTGAGGACCTTTCTGTCATCCATACTGAATTCCTATGGTAAAATTTTATCATTTGAATAATACATCATATTCAGCTGAGAGGTAGTTGGGATTGCCTAACTCCTCCCTATAGCAAACCTATAGGGGAAGGTCAGCTGCATGGTCTGAAGGGAGGGCCTGCGTCCACCGCTGCCTGCGCCCCTGCAGGCAGAGTGTAGGAGAGGCGGCTTCCCCGCAGTGGGCCCCGGGTCAGATGCAGGCCTTTTCTTGGAGCTGCAAGCCAGTTACAGTGCTCAGTTAGCATGTGCTTGAGAGAGGCAGGAGTGGCGCTGGCACATGGAGAGCTGGGAAATGCAGGCAGGAGAGGGTATGTGGGTTGGAAGAGGGGCATTTCTTTGTAGACAAGCCCGATGGACCTGTGAGACAGCAGAGTGACAGTGTCTAGCAGTCATTTGACTGTACGGGATTGGAGCCTGAAGCTGAGCAAGAGGCAGGGAATTATGTGTAGCTGTTCAAATGCAGAGAAAGTACATTAAATAAAAGTTGAGGAGAAGATAGATCTGTGGGGACTGTCAGCACTTACAGGACACATCCCCAGAGGAGTGGCCACTCGGAGTGGTAGGAAACCCAGGAGAGAATCAGAAGAGCTGCCAGGAGAGCTTGAAGAAGGAGAGCATGGTGCACATGCTGAGTGCTGCCAAGGAGTTCCTTAGGGCATACATAGGCACCAAATGCCTGCCCGTGTCACGGTTCTCAGTGCTGGGCATAGAGGAGAGTTCTTGCCTTTCTGAGGTAAGTATAGCAGACATAAGGGTTTTGTTTTTCTCTAGTTTTTATGGAGTATGGTTCATTTACAGTGTGTGTGAGTATCGGGTGTACCACAGAGTGTAAGACTTTTAAAAATGAGTATTTTTAAAAAGATGACTGTTTGAAGTAGTAGTGAAAGCTAGAAAGAGAAAGCAAGGTAAAGGGATGGAGAGATTAGAGGGGCTTCCCTGGTGGCTCAGACAGGAAGCAGTCTGCCTGCAGTGCAGGAGACTTGGGTTCCATCCCTGGTTTGGGAAGATCCCCTGGAGAAGGGAGTGGCAACCCACTGCAGTATTCTTGCCTGGAGAATTCCCCATGGACAGAGGAGCCAGACAGGTCCATGGGGTCACAGAGTCAGACACGACTGAGCGACTTAAGGCATGCACGCTAGAAAGACCAGAAGAGCCTCTTTACAGAGGTGAGATCTGAACCAGGACCTGGCTGGACTGAGGAAGATGAGGGGCCTGATAGCACAGGCAGGGGGCAGAGCACGAGGCGCAGAAAGGAGCGGGTTCTGTGCTGAGGGATCAGCAAGGCGCCGCTGTGATCAGAGTAGGGAATGAGGGAAGGCACAGGCGATGAGGGCACAGAAGGACGATGGCATCTCACACAGGGCCTCGTAGCTAGCCGGCCACAGAAGTGACCTGTTTGATGGGAGAGCCCTGGCAGATGTTGAGCAGGCCCGTGAAGTGCACTTAATCTGAGAGGCTCTCCTGGCTGCTCTGGGGAGAACGGACTGTGGTTGGCGGTCAGTGGAAGCAGAGAAGTTAGGAGGCAATGGCAGTGATAGAAGCCAGAAGTGACGGACAGAAGAGCAGAGCCGGCAGGTGACCAGTGAAAGTGGAGATAAGAATTCCCAACAGATGGTGGTGAGATAACTCAAGTGGAGGTCTTTGGTCCCGGCAGCCAGGCGTGTGGCAGTGTCTCTCAGCTCTGAGGGCAGGCCTGGGGAATGGGGCGCTGTGATGAAGAGTGCTGGCTGTTTGTCATGAAGGCAGCAGTGACCATGCCTCAGTAGTTTCAGCGGGGCAGTGGCGGCCAGGGGCAGACTAAATGGGCTAAGGAGAGGATGGGTCATGAGGAGCCAGTGTCAGAACATTTCCTGAAGGAAGTGTTCTAAGGGGTGGTGACGGATGGGCTGAGAACATGTAAGAGAACATTGGAGAAAATCTCTGACAGAGAAGGGGGGTTGTTCAAGAAGAGATGAATTGTGGGAACAGTGTTCTGCAGAAATGAGAGGTGGGACTGACTTCATTCATAGAAGAGTTAGCTTCAGGGAAAAGAAAGAGATGTCACTTCCGCTGAGACAGGAGGGCAAGTGGTGTAAATGAGACCAGGTTTGCCTTCAGTGAAGCTGAGAGGAAGCTGAGGGACTGCCCCTGAGGCTGAACTACCTCTGTCAGTGCCATAATACAGCAGAGGGGCGGACCCTGTGGGAGACTCGTTCTTAGAGAGTACTGGCGCATGCGGAGTTCTCTGGGGAGTGGGGGGCAGAAGTTCACTAAGGGTATATAATCTCAGTAACCGTGTTTGAAACACAATTGAGTTTGGAGAGCTTTGGCAGATCGGAGCTGTCAGTCTGATAACGGGACATTTTTCTTTTTGTCAAATGGCATATATTTTCTTCTGCAGAGGTAACACCATCACAACTTATGTCTTTAATCTTTACTCAGCTGTTAACTTGGTCTGGTTCTTTATAGAATAGCCATTTGACACATATAAAAGAAGCCATGAAGTCATCCCACAAACTACCTGGCAGATATAGAGGAGCCCCAGGGATTCAGACACCGGCAGCTCTTAACCACCTTAGAACCAAACAAATTGACTAAGTTGCAGAATATGTAAGACCAATGAGTTATGAAATAATGGAGATGTGAAAAATCGGGGATATGAACAAAAAGCTCTTTTTGTGCATGAATCTTCCCTAAAAAGGCACTAAATGGAAAGCACAGCTGCTTTGTGCTGCCTGTCCTGCGTGGCACAGCAGGGAGGCTCCTTGATCTGGGAGGCTCTCTTGACCACCAGTTATTATCTTCAAGTTCACCCTCTGAAGAGAAGATAAAGAAATGCTCAGTCTTACCAGAGTTTTACATACTCAAGCTTTATGTAAAATTGCCACGTACTCACCACCAGTATGGTAGGTACATTGCACACGGTAGGCACTCAAGCATTTACTGAACGGTTGAATCGATGCTGGGCTATACGTGCTGCCTTTTACAAGTGGGAAGGTAATAACACAATGCCTGTCTTTAGAATGCTGAGATGTCCTTTCATTCCTGCGACCAAAATTGGGTTGGAAATTCACATGGGCAGAGTAGAAATACCAGACTGACAGAAATATTTGCCTTACAATTGTGACCTGGCCTTTGGCCTTGGCTGGCCGAGCAAAAGTCTCTGTAGAACCAAAGAATAAAAGACATGTTAAAAACAGATGAAACCTATCATTCCTAACAATTCTATCACGGCCCTTAAACTGAACTAAAATCAAAGGTCAGTCCTCTACTTTTGCAGGTTTACTTAGAAAGGCTTTTAACTTATGCTGAGATCGACATTTGCCCCACTAACTGGAAAAGAATTGTTTTGGGAGCCATTCTTCTTGCCTCCAAGGTTTGGGACGATCAGGCTGTTTGGAATGTGGACTACTCCCAGATCCTAAAGGACATTACAGTTGAGGACATGTGAGTTTGTAAGGTTACGGTGAACTGTCTAACCATTTTCCAATACCTTATTTGCTCCCATAAAGTTTACAGCTTAAGAAATGTTACATTTTAAGAAAGGTTACATTGCGCAGAGAGCTGAATTAGGTATAAATATAAAATTAGACTTCTTTCTGTCTAGCTGTAGTATAACCATTTGTATTTCCCATCATTAATTAGTTAAATCTTGGTGTGTTACTGTTGTAATATTCTGCTTGATAAACTGAAATTACTTTTCTGGTGGTTTTTGCCATTTTACAAGCTCACTACCAGAACAACATGATGCAGTAAATAACTTCACGTCTTTCTTAAAGCTGTCTACCAGGTCCAGTCTGTTTTTAAGAGACACATGTCTGGCCTTGGAAGTTAAGTGGTCACTGCTGAGGTCTTAGCACCTCCAGACTGCTGAGGTTATAACTTCAACTTGAGTCACACATCGTATGTTTGGTTTTGCAGGTCTTTTCTTCTTTTGTAATCTGAGGTTGTCTCTAAGGTTCTGTTGTTACGGAAACCATGATGTACAGATGACCAAATAGAAAGGTTTCAGATCTCTGTGTTCTGTCTCCTCCACTGTCAGGAGTGTTTCCCATGTTTAGAAGTAGGTCTGCTGAGTTAGGAAACTCCTTTGTCTCAGGTAGCCCAGGAAGTGTCAGTGGGGCCTCACCCGGGGCCCTCAGCAACCACAGTGGTACTTGGTGGGGCCTCGAGTTAACTTGGGGGGTTCCTCACAGATGGCCTGCTCCCATGGGCATGAAACATCAGGCTTGCTGTCTAGCTGCAGGGAAGGGCCCCGAGGGTGGGAGGCAGCAGGAACCAGAGAGGTATTTGCAGCAGACTCTAGAAGTGCTCACTTGACAGCAAAAATGTCCTTGTGGGTGGCATAGGAAAACGTAAAGGGGCACCTCTTTATTATAGTGAACAGCAGAGGACGATCAGGGTCATGGCAGGCAGTGGCAAGAGTTTGTTTTTGTTACCTTTGCCCCTGACTCTTAATTCAGATTTACCAAAGTGCATATTTACAACTGAAGCAAAGAAGCTTGTGACTAAGAGAAGGGACCAGTGATTGTTGGTAGCTGTCAAAGTGGCTTTTGGTGAAAATGGCCACTTTGATGATAAAAAGTGTCATGGTGATATTGCTGGTAGCCACCTTAGTGTTACGGCAGATAATTCAAGATAAGTAGAAGTACTTTTGGAATTTGTAGAAACTAAGGTGACATTGAGCACCACTATCATCCATCTTTAAACTGGTTCCTTGAAGGAAGGAAAATGTGTAATCATAAACACCAGGTCTGCCATGATGGCAGCTGAAATTTTCTCAGAACCTGCAACTAAGCTGACGGGGGCTCTGGGTCCAGTTACAGCATCAGAGAACATGCAGGGAAGTGTGTGGATGTTCATAGATGTGAGCCCAATAGCACTGATGGCAGTGTCTAGCTACAGGAAGAAGCTAATTGTAAACAGCACTTTTCTGTGTACAACAGAATCACCAGGAGCTATGTTCGTAATAGGTTGCTTTTGTTTATGATCTTTGGAAACTGGAAAGCATTACAGCCAAGTGTTCAAGTCACATTTGTCTCATCCCCCTGCTGTTGGCTGCTATTTGTAATGGTCTCATTTTGAGTCTAAATTGAAAAATTGGCATCTATCAGCTTTTCCTTAAAAGTTTTCTAACATCCATGTATCTTGTTTGAATATATTGAGCAGCTGCTGTTCAGAAAATTTGCTGCACCTATAAATGGCATGCTCTTCAGTCATCTAGTCATTTAAAAAAAAAAAACGCAGAAGCGTATTCTGTAGTCCTAATGCCTTTTTCTTCAGTAAGTAAAGCTCTGTTAATAGACATGTTAATCCTATGAAGTACTGTATTTCCACACAATTAAAATGTATTAGTGGAAGAGAATATAAAAGGGATAGTGAAGTGCATTTATTCCCGTAGTAAATTAAGTCCTGATTAGCTGATTATCAAAACATTATCTGATTTACATTTCTATAGACTTATGGCCATATGAACAGGAAATTAATTTTGGAGGTAGGTTCAGTTAGGTTTAAAGTTCGGCAAATGAGAAACCTCATTTCTGCTCACACTCTGCTCTCCACGCAGGAGAACATCAAACATTTGATGACTTACCAATGGATAAAATATTAACACTTTAAAACCAGGAAACAAATATTTTGAAAAATAAGTCACTTTCATTTGTCTGGGTATTTATCACTTTTATATAATTAACTCTTTAAAGTGATTGCTGTGAAAGTGGTAAGACTTACTCTGATTTTATTTACTTAAACATTAGACAAGCTAATGACTGTGCATGGTCCCACAGGAAAGACCTGCTTCCAGGACCCTACTTTCCCACTTCATTGAATTCGCCCCCTGCGTGCCTATGCACCTTCTGTCCTAGTCAGGGCCGGCGGACGGAGCACAGGGGGAACTGCTCCATCGGGGTCGTTGCTCAGGTGCATTTAGTCTAGCCAAGACGTCTCCCCTTAATCCTACTGCCTCCCATAGCTTAAAAAGTGTATCCCATCCTGTCCCAGGAACACCTTCTGGTCCTACTGGGATTAAGAGGAACAGAAACTTGCATTCTGCCCTTTGCCACAGTCCCCTGCACTGGAGCGGGGGGAGGGGATTCCCTTTCGCATGGAGTGTAGCTTATTTATTTATTTATCTGAGATGAATCCTTGTTGCCTCAAGAGTCTTCTCCCCTCAGAGATGATAGCAGTGGCTCTCCATGGCCCCATTTGTTGCCGTGGTGATGTGCCTACTCCTTTTGTTGGCGTGTCTCTACTTCAGTAAGCCCCTTCCTGTTATCTGTGAAAATGTCTGCAAGTTCTCCAGAGCTAATAAACAGCATACATCATTCCTTTCATCTGATGACTATAGCGGGGCCTTGTGAGTGAGCGTGGAGCATGAATGCACAGCTGCACTAATGGAACTCTGAAGAATGAGCCCCCGAGTCAGCTGCATGGGTGCATAAGAGGGCCGTAACCTCCCCCCCTTGTCCCGAATTCCAAGTGCCAGGACGCAGGAAGAACCACAAAGAGCTGTACCTTGTTTGAACATGAGTGTATTAATCCAGCTGGGGAGCCATTATTTGTTTCCAAACTGTAGTTAGAGCTGTTGTGGCACAGAATGGGGTTTCTGAAGATAGCCCAGTTGACTAAAATTGTCCTATGTTGGTTTTGTCTTCTCCTCCCCCAGGAATGAGATGGAAAGGCACTTTCTGGAGCTCCTTCAGTTTAATATTAATGTTTCCGCCAGTGTTTATGCCAAATACTACTTTGACCTTTGCTCCTTAGCAGATGACAACAACCTGAGTTTTCTAATTGCTCCTCTTAGCAAAGAAAGAGCACAGAGCCTAGAGGTAAGACTGGGGATTCACTAACTGGGTTTTCTGTCAGCCACCAAAGCCAGCATCTGTGGCTGACTTACACTACGCAGTGACTAACAGTTTGAAGAGCTTATTAACCCATTGGCATCTTATTCCCTGTGTCTTTTATGGGTTAGACAGAGATATCACATTATTTTTTAAAAAAAAATTACAGATATCGCTTATGTAACCATAATTCAGAATATTTTAAATCAGATTTAATTGTTCTTAATGGTTTTCCATTTGAACCTCCACACTTACATATAACCATACAGGAATAATTTCTTATAATTGTATCCCTAATCATATGTACATTGATAATTACTTACCACTCTTAACTGCCTGAGCTTGTAGTGTGTGTTTGTGTGTATCACAGTTCAGCCCCATGAGTTTATTAGACCAGAAGCATCAGGGGCTAACCTGTGAGACCTATACTTGGAAATTATAATGTGGGTTCAGAAACTGGATGTAGAAAGTAGGTGGGTTTTTAATCGAAGTGGTAACATACATGGGATGAAGTAATTTGTAGTAGTGGTTTGAAGAGTAATTTGAAGTAGTTTGTGATTTCTGGTGGGTATACAGCAAAATTTACAGCTGAAATGAATACATATAAAGTTGACACTTTTTCTGGTACCTTGGTACTTTAGAAATAAGACATTTTTCTACAATAATTTACATGCATGTGAAATAGCACCTTGTAGTGCTTCATCACCAGACCTTTCTTGCCTTCAACACACACCTACTTCATTAAAATGTTCTCAGTGTGTAGTAAATAATGAAGACTGAATAGAAGTTGAATAGCTGGGTAAACACTGATTTTGCTCAGGTGTGTTCATTATGCTTAAGGACCTAGTATGTAGGTAACATCATATTGCTGTTAGATGGGGCCTATTTTGGGAACCCAGTTTTTAAATATGTTCCTCCCTGCCCCAGCAATCTCATCATAGCCCTTGAAGAATATTATCTTAGGGAATCAGCAGTGTAGATATGAGCTATCCAAAGTAGCAGCAACTGTCAACCTAAATGAATGCAGATGTGTGGCTTATCAATGCTGCTTTCTTTAAGGTTGGAACTTTTTTCCCCCAATTATACTTACGTTCTATCTGATTGACTTTCTTAGGCCATCTCCAGACTGTGTGAAGACAAATACAAAGACTTGGGCAGAGTTGCTGTGAGAAGGTCTTTCAGCGCTGATAATTTCATTGGTATTCAGCGCTCCAATGCCATCCTCTCATGAACAGAGAGGTGAGGGGCTGTAACATCATGAACCCCTCGCAACAAGGACTGGAGAAATACCACCTCTCCTGCTCAGAAACCAGCAAAGTTAGTATTTTCACCTAGAAGAAAGACACTGAATTCAAGAGACTTGCAGACAGCAAAGGTTATGGTCATAGGAAAAAACTGGACCTTGTCAAGGCAACACACTCTTCTGTCCTTTTTAATGGAAACAGAGTTACAAAAACCACTCCAAAGCTAAAAGCTCCCAACCCACCCACAGATATTTGCTTACTGTGTAGGCCGATAACTGTGAACTATGTGAGGTTTTTTTAATAGTTTAAATTTTTAGACTTTAAAGACACTATGTAACTTTTACTTTTTCCTATTTTTCTCGCCCATATTGCTGCATATTCCTTTAGAATCAATGCAGTATTGCCGTTCAAACACGGGACTCCTGACGACTCATAAAGCCACTTAGGGAACAGACTGTTTGAAGGATTCTTCCTCCCTATTTCATTGAAGCTGCTAGTCATTTTTGGCAATCAGTTTAAACCAAAAAGCTGCTGAATAACACTTGTCATTCAGTTTTTTTGCAAGCACTACTTATTAGCATATTAGCATGTTTGGGATCATAAGCAGAGAAAGTATGTTGTTACCTACTTCTATTGGGTCCGAGCTGCGTTTCTTGTTAACTCTAATGGTGCTTCTCATTTTCTGATGATTTTCCTCTTTGTTAAATACTTGTATTAAAGGATATTTTCATAATTCTAGCCAACCTGTTAGTCCAGGAATAAGCAGATAGTGAAATAGAAGGTGTCCCAAAAGTCTTGGTGCAATTTTAAGCTTTAATACAGTGTGCTTGGACACTCCAGGACACTGCCGCAGAAGTATAAATGCTACAGACACAAAATGTCACTTGAAAGTTTACTTGAATTTCTTCTAAACTCATTTAGTTTTGTAAATCTTAGATGTTAAGCTTTTAATTTGAATTTTTTGTTTCAGTCCCTCTTGAAGATGGCAAACAATAGGCTGAAACAAAAGATTAAAATTAAGAGCTTAATGTTTAAAATTTACAAAACTAAATGAGTTTAGAAGAAATTCAAGTAAACTCTCAGGTGATGTTTTGTAAGTTTGTAGCATTTATATTTCTACAAGTATCAAAGCTTCAAATTGCACAAAGACTTCAGGAGGATATCTTGTATCTTTATAGACCTGGCCTCTTCTTTTTAAAATAGTCCTTTGCCTGGCTGGGCTGTTGATCTGCTTGAACACGGAAGTTTCTTTTTTCTAGGTTTGGTAAAGGAATAATGAACAATAGCATTAGTTCTCGGTAATAAACTGAAAGGAACTGGACCCTAGTAGTAGTGACAGGAAAGTAAGCGACATGAAACAGCTTTTCTGTTCTGCGTGTTAACCTGGCTGTAGGTGTGTCACTTCAAGTTGTTACTTGAGGAAAGATAAATCTTAGGAACCCTTACCTCAGGCTTTTTAAAACACAGGGTACCACTTAGCCACCAGGAAGCCCATTAAAAGACAGGGAGGTCCAGTAATCAGTCTTTTAGGAAATTGGTAATGATGTCACCTAAACTTGAAACATTAAAAAAAAAAAAAAAAAAAGTGTTCTCAACTATGTAAAATCTTTCTCCTACCTTCTCAAACATAATCCTAGGAATTTTGCCTGTAAACAAAGCATTTCTGGGCTAGAAATACTTTCTCTCTTTATAGCAAGGCTTCACATTATATTGAGTGCCACAGGTTCCATCATTTTTAAAGGACAGAGACATAAATGATAAATAATGGATATAAAATATTACAGTCTACCACCTCAAAAAATATTGTTTATGGAGCTTGGAGATTCAAGTATCGATTGCAGTTTTATTTTGAAAAGAATGCTACAACTTGTGTGGTTTTTCTTCCTCATGTTTATATTAAAAGAAAAGCTAATAAACTCTATTTTAATTAAAATACGTGGCTGTTGTGCATCTTCTCACTGCTCACATAACATCACGGCTCTGCTTAGCGCAAATGTTCTCAGTCCGCTCTGATAGGCAGGCCTGAAAGCATTTTCCGACTACCCATTCAAAAGTTCCTTTGACCGTTGCCTTTAGTTAAGAGGCATTTATTTCTTCGGCTTATGTTCTTTTCAACCAGAAGATAATTTAGTACACTTAAAATCACTGGCTGTGGTGCTCAGTGGCATAGTGCATTAGATGGCACTTTGGAATTGTGTGTTATTATACCAACCGGGGAAAAAAGCACACTGGAAGATAAAAGGTAAAACACAGAAAGGAGTTACAGAAATACTGTTGAATCAGAACATGAGTTACTTGAGGATTTCAAGCCACTGAACAGGAAAGAAGATGGAATAAGAGGAGGTAGAACTGTGTTGTTATAAAGAGGGTGATGTTAAACAAGCCATGTGATGTACCAGACCACCATCAGGTTTCTCTAGGACCCTGGTCACTGCACTCGCGCAGTATTCCATCACTCCTGGTAGTGCTGTTGTGTCTTCATCCACCTTCATTCACTACCTAGGGTCAGATCTTTTAACTTTGTTCTTGGTAAGTTGTTGATTAGGAGAAATAATCTGAATTAGTGCAGAAGGAGAGAAAAACTATGACAAATCACTAAGATAGTTTGTACCATGTAATAATATGCCAGTTACTAAGCAGAAATGCTGTCACATCTTGAGTGGTCAAAGGTGAAAAAAAAGTGGGGGTAGGAACACTGCTTGGACACGACTGTAGTTTGAAGACAAGTTAGAATCACTAAAAATTGCTCTTTCAGTGTTAATTCTAGAGACAATTACAGCCATTTTGATAAATGGAAAACTTAAAGGTTCTCATAAGTACTATAGGGCATGAAAACTAGTTCCTAGTAGGGGCAATAGGGTAGTGTTGAGATTTTATACCTAGGAAGAGTTTATTCCCTAAAGTACTAAGACTATAAAAGAATACCTCAACTCAAATTTATTTTCATTTTTAGTTTTTGGAATATACTGACGGTGCAATTTTAACTGGAATACTGTGAACTGAACTTTATAAGGACAAGACAAAGGTTTCAAATCTATGTTTGAACCAAATGAAATTGTCGTTTTTCTACATTAAATTCACGTGGTTCACCCTAAGACAACTTAGGGCCCAGTGTTTCTGAGAAGTTTTTTCCATTCTGTATCAGATTCTATCATGACCCTATTCTATCACATCTAAAGTACCCTGTATGCCCATTACTGAAATTCAACATTACTAAATCCTGGTTTTATAACAACTCATGTTTCATTTGTTAGTTTTCCCATTTTATAAGATACACCATTACTTGATTTTTTAAAAGTGCTGATGAAGTCAGTATTTACTGGAAAATCATTCACTCTATATTTCAGGTTATGCAATGTTTTGGGAAGTGTTTCCATACAGCATGTAGGTTACCTGAACTCTTTGATCACACAAGCCTTCTAACCACGTGTAGAGTGACTAGGACTGTTCCTCGCCCAGAAGCTGTGGTCTGTGAGTTCAGAGCTACTAGGTAAAGCACCTGATGGCTGGCAGAGCCTCTCTCAGGCAAGCGCTAGTTTCTGTGCAGAATCTGTCGATTATCCCTAGCATCTACCAAGGATTAGATCACCTAAGATCTCAACTGTTGGCCACTTACCACCCTGGCTGGCCTGACACTGCCAGCAAAGATAAAATCCAGGAGCCCTTCAGCAAAGTCTGGTCCCTTGTACACAGGTGCAGTCTGGTTTCTGAGGCAATTTAGTCTATTTTAAATGGGTTTGGCAGATGAGAGAACAATTTACTTAATGTGAAACAAATTTTAAGAATACCAGTTTGTGGTTTAGGGAACTCTAGGATGCAGAAAGAACTAGGAAAGTGAAATAGAAATTAAGAGGAATCCAGAGTCAAATGAAAAGTGGTTAACCTTCTTTTAAAAAGGCCCAGGTAAATGTGAAGGGAGCTAGTAATTTGAATATTAGAAAAATTCAGCGACAGCCTCAGAACCTAAGGTACTCAAGAATGTGTCCATATCTACTCAGATTGTTCTCCTAACTTTTTCTTAAAACATCTATTCCTTCATCCTAGCATTCTCATTTCCAACCTTTACTTCTGGCTCCCCAGACGGTGGCCCTGTATTTCCTCCCTGTGGGAACTGACTCTTCCAAGGGCAAAGTTTCAGTGTTTGGTCACCTCCCACTGGCCTCTCTCAAGAGGATCATCTCAGCTTCACCCTCTGACTTTCTGCTAGTGCCAAATGTGGCAGTGCTTGATGCTGGTTACTACTGTGATCCACTTCCAAAGCCTTAGCAGGTTCCAGGAAGTACAGGATTTATATGGCTCACAGGCTAACTGGTCCCTGTGATCCCCTTTAATCAACTACTTGGGCCCTCCTCAAGGCGCTTGTTCCCCATCTGCTGCACTCAGTCCCCTGACCTGCCCACAATTCTAGACGTATCACCTCAGGCTAAGCAGCAACCCCACGTTCCAGACTCCACAACTTGTTTCACCTGGCGTTAGGAACAGATGCCTCACTCTTAAGGTAACCCCTCTCATCCAACGGAGGCAATTCCATCCCAAGGCTTAAAATCAAACTGCTATATCCACCCCCATCCCCTCCAGAGCCTCACCAGTTTATTCCCTTCTGCTTCAAAATTGCATTCATCTTCCCAACATGAGGATAGGGCAGTTTGACCTTGCTTGGTCCTTTACTTGTCCCAGTATTTCACAAGATGTGATCCCTAGACCATCTGCCTCTCATGGGCTGAAAACCTGTAAGAAATGAGTGGAATCCTGGAAGATAAAGAAACATTAGTAGAAAATCTGGTGAGATCCAAATGAAGTCTGGAGTTAATAGTAATATGATAATCTTGACTTCAGTTTAACAAAAGTGCTATGATAATATGTTAATATTAGGGCAAGATGTATATATTTTTGCAACTTCTGTGTAAACCTAAAATCTAAAAGTTAAGCAAACAAAACAAAAAGAACCACTTCCTGGACCCTAGACTAAATGAATCTCAGTTCCTGGAGCGAAGCCAGGAAATCTACATTTCTAATAGGAACCCCCAATGATTCTTACACAGACACAAACTTGAAAACTAGTCTTTCAATTCTCTCCCATCCCATGCCTGAATGGCTGCTTCCTCCTCATTTTATTGATACTTACCTTAACCTGGTTTAATCCTTCAGATCCTCTCAACTCTAAAATATAAATACTATCATTATCGCCCTTTCACAGATGAGAAAGTACTAAGATGAGAGTACTAAAAGGTCAAACAATCTGTCTAGGATCAAGCAGCCATGATTGATGGAGCTGGGATTTGAGTCCCTAGTCAGTCTAGCCCCCAAATCTATGCATAGAACAATTACACTGCCTCTCCTTCTGTTGGATGTGACCAGTTAAAGAGCTGTGCAACTAAGCCACTAAAAATGCATTATGACCTGTTTCTCTAGCCACCCAAGTCTAACAGGCCCCTTTTCTACTGGTGGGGAATAAGCAATGTCTTAGAAAGCATCAGGAAGATGTGTCAACTATGGCGACCTGTATGGGGAAGGCACAGTGGCTCTTCTACCAGGATCCAGCTCAACTGCTGTATTTTCTAATCTCTCAAATGCCCTAATGTGTACCAATCTAACAATGCTCATCTTACTTTGACACTACATTCTCTCAGGTTTGCTAAGCATCTGTCCATATTGTCAGGGAAGTGGTAACTTTAAATCAACTTACAATAGGTCCTCTGTATCCACAGGTTCTGATCAGTGGATTCAATCACCATGGGTTGGAAATACTTGGGGAAAAAATTTAAGAAAGTTCCGAAAAACAAAACTTTAATTTGCTGCATACCACCAACCATTTGCATTATACTTAAAACAACTCCTTACTGGGGATTTGTATTGGACATTAGAAGTAATCTAGACATGATTTAAAGTATATGGGAGGATGCAGGGGGAAGACAGAAGGACTGTGTGTAGGTTATATGGAAATATTGCACCATTTTACATAAAGGACTTGAGCATCTGTGGATTTTGGTATTTGCAGGAGGGAAAGTTCCTGGAACCAGTTCTCCACAAATATAGAGGGAGAATATATATCTCCTTATCTGGGCTCCTTGACTGGTGTTTAGACCTTAATGAAAGTGAAGGTGTTAGTTGCTCAGTCATGTCCAACTCTTTGTGACCCCATGGACTATGCCCGCCAGGCTCCTCTGTCCATGGAATTCTCCAGGCAAGAATACTGGAGTAGGTTGCCATTTCCTTCTCCAGGGGATCTTCCAGACCCAGGGATTGAACCCAGGTCTCCAGCATTGCAGGCACATAATTTACCGTCTCAGCCACCTGGGAGGCCTTAATACCAAGTTGTAAATTGAATGATCAAGTTTGGGGAGTTCATGACTGCCAAGCAGACACACAGAACAGCACCGCTTCCATCCGAATTGCTTCAGCAGTCTAGACAGAGCTGACGAAACAACACAATGTCAGGCAGTGCCTCTGTTCTTGTGTATCTCCCTTCTTCCAGTGAATCATAAAACAATCACAGGATTGGCAGGAGAAACCTAAGAAGTATATTCAAGTAAAACATGTTTTCATTAGTTCTGCTTCTGTGATTGGAGTTTGCTTAATTTCATTATCAATAAAAAGGTTGCCACTCATATCTGAAAAATCTGATAATTAAGTTAGAATCCACATAGTGCCTTCAGCCAGCGCATGCTCATTCATGTCCAACTCTGTGAGATGCTGTGAACTGTAGCCCACCAGGCTCCTCTGTCCTTGGAATTTTTCAGGCAAGAATACTGGAGTGGTTTGCCATTTCCTACTCCAGGGAATCACTTAGAAAGCAAGTGTGTCTCTTTGTAAAAAGCATGAGGAGAAAAATACTTGTGTAGCATCTTTTTACTTACTTTACCATTGCTTTAATGCACTTTAAAATTTATCTATATTAATTGGGAACAAAGAAACAAAAACAGGCATTTCTTTGTTTTTCATAAATAGTTACTCTCCATATTTGATAAAAATCTCAAACCATTATTTTAGCTTCCCACAAATATAATACATACAGATTTTTTATCTGAAATAGTGTCAGCAAATTAAGTACCTTGAAACTAACATAACCACATACAACTGCTGTTCTACTGACTTCCAGGAACAAAACAAAAAACTTTTTATCAAGATGCTCTGGATTTCCTTTTGTTAGTGTTAAGAGATTCAATATTATAATCATCTACCAGTAATAATTTATAGATTTGAGTTGATTGTCTACAAATAAAATACCACTGGCATTGCTTTATGAGTTCTGGATTTGACATGACATCGACAATACCTCATGGGACAGGCAATACACATATGTGGAAATCAGAAAAAGTAGTGAATGCCTTGGGCTCAAACTACTGACTCAGTATGTGCCTCATTTGGCTCAGTAATAAATTCACCTGCACCAAACCCGTATCAAAAGTCACTAAATCTCCCATATATATAAATTATTTATATACACCCACAACACATACATACTATGCATACAGTTTTTAAGAACATGAAGTAATATTGTCTTCAAATGATGTACCACAGACATTATCCTGGCTGAAATAAATCCTGTAATTGTCATCAAGCTGCTAGAAGCTTTTGAGAGTTCTGAGTCTGGTTACTTAGTTACTTTCATCCTGCCTACCCTTCACCCTGCTTTCATGTCCTGGTAGCTTTTTCTTTCAGAACCACCCTCCTCAATCCAGGCAGATTTCTTTCCCAGAATCACTTGATTGGACTTTGGAGGCAAGAAAGGGCATGCAGAGGGAGCAGGCAATTCTCAGCCACTGTACCTCACACCTGCCTAGATTTGTGATGTTCTCTGTCCTGTTGGCCCCATTTGGTGTTAGAAAGCAGTGATTCAAAGCTTTGTCCCTCCTACCCTCCTTGGTCTTTCTGTAGAGCACAAAAGTGAAAGAAGCCTCTTTAGCAGGGGTGGCAGTTCATTAAAATATACAACTACGTCTCCTAGCTCTGGGGTTCCCATTCTGTACTTGAGACTGCAGGTCACGGATGCTGTTACTAAGGTTCGGTGTGATCCATGAGGTTTTCTCCTGGCAGCCGGTGTCAGGATTAGTGCAGCCCTAGCCCAGGAGGAAAGGGCCTAATGAATACCAACTTGGAAACAGGGCTGCTGGCACATTATTTAAGCCTGTACATACGCACAGTGACACACAGCACACACATGGGCCCGTCGTTGGAAGTGTTATAGCCACGCTTTCCGGGAAACAGACTCACTCAGGACAATGCAGATAGTGGAGTGCAGTTTATTACGCCGGCAGATCCAAGGCAGAGTCTCCTCTTAGCCAAGGACCCCGTCCAGCATTTGTGAAAATCTTTTATACCCCACGTGTACGTGTCCAGACCCAACACCTACCCCATGTGTACGTGTCTAAACGCACCCCCTACCCCATGTGTACGTGTCCAAACAGTCAATAATCAATAAGCCTGCAGTTACATTCCAAATAGTTAATAACCGATAAGCCTGTGCTTACATTCTGATAGATAGTGTCCGGAGGCAGGGGTGATTAGTGTCTGTTTTCTCTTAGGCAATGAGTAGCCTGGATGTGATCTTCAAGATTCCCCTGTCTGGAGGGGGTCTTATCCTTCCATTGTCGTCCCCACAGGCACTAAGCAGAGAGTTCAGAGTCCGCTGGAGAGGCAGCCGAGCATGGCCAGCACGGACAGGCCTGAGATGGAGTCCAGGCCCTATGAATTCCTTCTTCAGAAGCGACGGCAAGAAAGTATGACAAAGGTTTGCAAGGATAAACCAATAAGGCACCAAGAGAACTTTCTTCCAGTCAATTTAGACAGCTTCAGAATGTGAGGTTAATAATACATAGTAAAAAGACTTCCTAAGGCTCTTGTCAGCTGATTCACTGATAGGTCGCATATTAGTTCCTTCTAAATCTTCACCCTCCTATCTATGCTGAGAGACATTGCTTAAAATTGAACCACGAAAGGGACAGCCCAAAAGCTGTGTGGGAGACTAAACTGGGCCTTAAATCCTCACTAAAATCAGAGCTAGCTGTAAAGAAGTTGCTAAACTACCTCACAACCTTTCATTTTATAATTGCTTTCATGAGTATGGATGGTCTGCCTAATGAAAATAAAAATCAGGAGAGAACTGAGTATGAGATGGAAGCAGGGGGTGAGCATAAATAGATGGGTTTCTCTGCCTGGGTAGGGGGAGGGGTGGTTGATGCAAGACTTCAGGAAGCAGTGGGCTTAATCTTTGAGGGAAGGGAGAGCAGGGGTGAGAGAGAGAGATAGACTGAAAACAGGCAGCTCTAAGAACTGGGATGAACCTAAAAAACCTCCAGTGCATTACCTCTATTACTGCTCTTTGCCTTAGTATCCTTTCTCTTAACTGTCTTAAATTGTTTTTAAAGTAAATTGGTTGTTCTTTTTAGGTTTGGTATGTTGCCGAAATAAAAAAAATAATTGTTTTAAAAGTAAGAATTAAATCACTTCAACCACATCCTCTCACAACTTTTAGATAAATTCTGTATCATCTTTACACTCTTCCACAAAAAAAAAAAAAAAAAAGGAAAAGGAACAACCCAAATTAGACACAATGACTGAAGGCAGCAGAATAATCTATGTACTTTCTGGGAAGAGGTGAAGGTGATCAGAAAAGGTCCTCATTTGAAAAACAGGAGAGGAACTGGCCCTCAGGCAGGGGATCTATTTCAAGGTTCTAAGCAGCTGCAGAAAAAGCAGACGAATTAGATGTGCAGAAAGTTCTGTAGCTCGGTGTACCAGGTTTTGTCAAGTATACTGAAATTTAATTTTGATTTAGATGAGTGTTTAAGAGCAGTGCATTTTTATAAACATGAACAGCCTTTGAAAGTTCATGAAAACTATTAACATCATGTTTCTTTCCATCAGCATAGTGCTTAAATCCATTGTGGAAAATACACACTTGTTTACTTAATATCCATAAAGTAAAAGCTGACCTGGGCTTAAATCTTACTTTTCCAACTTTGGTATAAATGAAGTGCAAATCGTTATACTTGTCATTTTTCTAGAGAGGCCTTCCCAAATTTTAATTGCATTTGCCATTTTAGCTTCTTAAATCTAGTCCCCAGTATTTTACCAGAAAATGCACTGTCACTCCCTTCCCCAACTATAGCCTCACACTCTTCTTGAGTGAATGGTTAAACAGATTAGAAAAGCAAACAGCATTTTTAATAGTAAAGTGTGTGTGTGTAGTGTGTGTACGTGTGTATTCAACAATACGCAGGCTTTCATATAAGAATGAGGGAATGGTTCAACAG
The DNA here is from genome assembly GCF_033118175.1 of Dama dama. Lineage (NCBI taxonomy): Eukaryota > Metazoa > Chordata > Mammalia > Artiodactyla > Cervidae > Dama > Dama dama. The sequence goes on along the minus strand of NW_026870878.1, from coordinate 2,406,860 downwards.
ATTAGAAAAGCAAACAGAATTCTCTAACAGTAAAGTGTGTGAGGGTGTGCTCACCAATATACAAGCTTTCTCAGAAGAGGAGGAAAAGAAAAATATATTGAGGTGGGGTGGGGAAAACGGCTTTCCTTTTGCTACACTGATTCACGTTTCAAAAGCTTAAGCAAGTGTGTTATGGGTCTCATTTGTTGTCAGAGGCTGCAGAGAGCAGTGTCTCACTGCTTTTGAAATATCTGGCTGTAATCTAGTCCAGTGTCCAGGGACAGTCATTTTCCCTCATTGCTGCCAATGTTTGTTCACAGGTAGCCAGCATCCCTTTCAAGCACCTCATTCAAGGATGGGTGTGGTTTCTAATCACAGCTCTCCAGGAGAGGAGGAATAAGAAAAGCAAAAGGACTGTTTAACATGATAAAGGAGATGGGATGGGGGAGGAGCAGATAAGAGAAGTGTTGGAAATTTACTTAATTACAGGAGGTATATCAAGTTTAGTTCTTAAATGTAAAAAGGAGACCCCTTCAGCTCTATCACTAAGTACTTTCAGAAGAAGGAAGTGGGCTCATTTTTACCAAAATATAACACAAGTTTTTTTTTTTTGTTTTTTTTTTTAAGTAAGATCGCTAGAGTCTATTAAGAACCACCCACTCCTCCAGCACAAAGCTGCCATCTTAACAGTCTGGAATTGAAGTTCAACCAATCGCCATCCCTTAGGTTAGCACTATTCCAAACATTTATTCTGGACACTTACAATGCTACCTCTAAGTCATTCAAGCAAAGCTGGCACTGTTAAGAATGAGAATGATTACAAGGACTACAGAAAAGAAACTCAAGCTTGCTAAACAAAGCTAGGACGCACACAGAAACTCTCAACACTTCCTAACCTTGTCACTTTCCGGAGGCGTAAACCCATTATGCTCCCCCTCCTCAGTATGACTTAGGGTGTCCCCAAAGTTAGGGAAAGGGCCAAGCAGCTCATCTTAAAGCATCTGGGACACTTTAAGCAGTGGAAGCAGAAGTAAGCTGGAGAAGCCCACGGGAAACTTCCCGCTCACAGCAACCTAAACTTTCACTGTTCACATTACTTTTAAAGACAGAAGTATAGGAAATACATTTTCCCAATTGAGACCACACAGTTCACAGAACCCTGAACCAAGTGGACCTTCATTATAATGCCAACCTCAGGAGTGTAACCGCCCCCCCCAAAGCAAAGGTAAGTTTTGTTGCCAAAATGCAACAAAGTTAAAAATTAAGAAAACGACATATAAATTAAAAACATGGTTCCCGTCAACGAGGCAGGAAGACAGAGCAGACGTCAGCTGAGCCCCTCTGAGAAGTCCTGGGACAGGTGCCCCCCTGGAAACAGCCCCTTCCCCTCCGCTCCAAGTTGCCCCAGGAGGGGGCATCAGCACCATTAAGGTAAGACGGAAGTGACCTTGGCAAAGCTACCAAAGGAAAACAACCTAGCTCCCTCAACTCCCGCCGGCTCCTGGTCCCTTGGCCGCCCCCTCCTACACGTGCGTGCGACAGCGACACCTGCTTGTGGTAGGCGGCGGCGGCGGCGGCGGGGGGCCGGTCCTGCCCGTGAGCGCAGCGCTTGCCTCGGCGTAGTCCCCGCGGCCGTGGCGCCGCACGTGTCGTGGCGGTCACCGGCGTGATCGGTGGCTCGCGCGCTGCTGTCCTCACGGGTGTTGCGAGTGGAGGGGGCTGAGCTGGGGGCGACGGTCCTCGCCTCCGGGCAGGGTAGGGAGTGGCAGGCTCTCTGGTCTTCTCCTCGACTCCTGGTTCTCCTGCTCCATGGTCTCCCAAAGCCAGTCGGGAATAAGCGTGGACACTTCAGGGCTGGCGGGAGGCATGTGTTCTTGGCTGCTGAGGTCGGAGGAAACGACCGGCCTCACAATGATGGTGCGGGCCCCCACCTTGGGTTCGTTGGTGTCACTGCCACTGCTAGTAAGCCAGCCCTGGATCTGGTCCCTTCACCAGCCCAGTATCATCCCCACTGTCACCCCAGGGTGCTCTTCACAGATTCTATATCTGTATCATCTCCATCTATTCTACATCTACATCTATATGAACTACATCTATTCTATGTCTCTATTATTTCCATCTATTCTATATCTATATCAACTACACTTATTCTACTGTTAGCACACATTCCTGTGCATGCACACTGGGGTCAAACAAACTGAAACATCAGAGTTTGAAGCAGAGAAAGGTTTATTGCAGGGCTATGCAAGGAGACAGGTGGCTCACACCCTAAAAGCCCAAACTCCCTTAAGAGTTTAGCAAAGCACTTTTAAAAAAGCCAGGTGAGGGGGGAGGGGTGAGCTGGTATACAATTCTCTGATTTGGGGAGGGAACAGGGTGGTGTCACATTATCAATCCTTAGGCTCCAGGAGGCCTGAGGCTGTGTGCTTTTAGTTGTCAAGTAATTAGTGTCTTCTATTCTGTGGAGCCATGAAATTAAAAGATGTTTACTCCTTAGAAGGAAAGTTATGACCAACCTAGATAGCATATTAAAAAGCAGAGACATTACTTTGCCAACAAAGGTCCATCTAGTCAAGGCTATGATTTTACCAGTGGTCATGTATGGATGTGAGAATTGGACTGTGAAGAAAGCTGAGCGCTGAAAAATTGCTTTTGAACTGTGGTGCTGGAGAAGACTCTTGAGAGTCCCTTGGACTGTAAGGAGATTGAACCAGTCCATCCTAAAGGAGATCAGTCCTGGGTGTTCATTGGAAGGACTGATGCTGAAGCTGAAACTCCAATACTTTGGCCACCTGATGCGAAGAGTTGACTCATTGGAAAAGACCCTGATCCTGGGAGGTATCGGGGGCAGGAAGAGAAGGGGATGACAGAAGATGAGATGGCTGGATGGCATCACCGACTCAACGGGCATGAGTTTGAGTAAACTCTGGGAGTCGGTGATAGACAGGGAGGCCTGGCGTGCTGCGATTCATGGAGTCACAAAGAGTCAGACACGACTGAGCGACTGAACTGAACTGCACTGAATCTGTGGAGGGATTTTCACATCTGCAAAACAACTCGGGAAATGTGCATCAAATCTAGGTACTTTAGAGAGAAGCATACGGCATCGAGGAAGGCTTGTCTGAAAAAACCCCCTAGAATCCTACTCAGTTGCACTGTATCTATACCATCTATTAATAAGTCTATTCTACATCTATATCATCTATGTCATGGTCTGTGTGCGGGTTGGAAAAGGATTTCCAGACATGAGACAGAATGAGAGGGAAATAAAGTTTATTAGAGTGGAAGAGGCTGTTAGAACAGCTGGCCAGCCCAAGAGAGAAGGGATGTTGAAAAGGGGTCCTTAGCTCACTTTTATACCCAAGGTACAATGAGTGTGATAGGGGTCTTGCGGGTCACTTGCTGATTGGACTAGGCACATATATGGTGTGGGAGGAAGAGTAAGGCAAATACCTTCTCACTATTGGGTAGGAGGGAGACAGGTTATACTTCTCAGGAGAACCTGAAATCCATTAATAGTTACAATGTGGGGGAAGGAAGGACAATAAGGGTCTGGTTTTCTGTTCCTGAATTCCAGGACCCTCCTTGGTTTCATCTGCTCATTCGTCCTTGGGTCACCACATTCCTCCCTCTCTTTACTTTTAGGACCAAATTTTTGGCCCCTGTTGATACTCTGCTCACGCCTAACTATCTACCTATTTTCCTTCTCAAGCATTTGGGAACCCAGTCTCAAAGGAAAAGGGGCGACGACCACTCTGGTTTCTTCAGGCTGTAGGGGCATACTGGGGCTCTGGGTTTCAGTTCCCTTTGCCTGCTCTCTGTCAGGGTGCATTTATGGAGGGAGATGAGAGTCCATGGAATAATAAAGTGGCTTGTTTCAGCATTGTCTAAGTGTTGGTCGGGAATATTCTTGTCAAACTATCACTCGGAGATTTTTTGTTTTCTAGAAGAAATCAGCTTAATGAGAAATTTAAAGATATATGGCCTAAAGACTAATAGAAGTAGAAAAGATTCTGAGGAGCTAGCCAGGAGAACCAGGACTAGACTTTGGTTTGTGACATTAGTGTTTTTCCAGGTAAGAGAAGATGCAAGAATTTGGGCTCATAAAAACCTTTACCTGAAAGCATCTGACCCTCTGAAGGCCAGTTCTTTTGGGTTTTTCCCAGAGCACAGAGTGCCTTATTTCTGATCTCCACCCTGAATTTCTTCCAAGGGGTGTTGAAGGTCAACAGCTTGCAATGGTCATGATGTAATCTTTGTAGAGATAGCTGGCAAGCATCAATTTCCAGTCAGCAGGATCCCTTCATAGTCACATATTTGACCATGTTTGGGGGCATTTCATGGCCATTGTGTCCCACGGTGCTGGGAAGGCTCATTCCCAGGTCTCGGGAAGATCCCATTGAGAGGCCACTCGCTGTGCTGTTATTGGACCAGACCTTGAGAGTAGCAAAAGTCTCTGGACCATACCTGTCTTACTAGCCTCTTGGTCCAGGAAAGTATTCCCTCTTGTTGCTTCTTCCCAATTCTAGAGTTACATTATTACAATCATTGATCTCATATGGAACTGCATATCAGCATTTTATCACAGGCTCAGGCACACATTTAGTAACATAGGAAACAGTTCTGAAACAAGTGACACAGAAAATAATATAGCTAGCAGGTATTAGTAAGGTCATAAGCAAGAATTTTGGAGAAGGAAATGGCAACCCACTCCAGTATTCTTGCCTGGAAAATCCCATGGACAGAGAAGCCTGGTAGGCTACAGTCCATGGGGTCATAGAGTCGGACATGACTGAGCGACTTCACTTTAAGCAAGAATTTAAGTCAAGAACTTTCATTAGGTATAGCCCAGTATACCCCAGGTCATCTGACTTAGTTAAATGACTATAGCCATGTGTTAATCTCCTGGTATACACCATGGAGCCTCTGACCTTTATCCAAAGATTAGTCATTGAGATAAGCTTTAGAAACAAACTTAGAATGTCCTTTCTAATAACTTAATTAATTAAACCTTTTAGCAATATAACATAACAACAAGGAACTATCTCAGAAATGAATCATACTAAACCAGGCCTTAATTAGCAAAACTAGAACTTAATATTAAGTGAAATATAATTTTTTGTCATTGTGAGGACATTAACCCTGTAGCCAGGGAAGGCTTTAACTCATCAAATAAAAATGAGGTTTGTCAGGGAGCAAGGAAAGCCAAGCAGCCACCTTGGATTTCCCACAGCCCTGACTCTTTGATTTACAGCTATTGTTCACCTATTTTTAATTCCCCGATTTAGGAGTAGACTGTTGCCATGTTTTAAGGACATCAGGATAGCAAAGGTCTAACAGTGAGGACTTATTTTTTGTAGAAGCAGAATGAGCTTTGCCTATATGTACCATAATCTTAAATAATACTTATTTACTTTATCAAAGTAACAAAAGATTTTAAAAACAAATATAAATCACTTAAAGGCAAAGAAATTCATAATCCATTAACAAAAGTTGCATTCTAAGAAAACTTTGTTCTCTTAACAAAGAGAGTAGAATAAATTCCAGTCTGTTACCAGTTTACCAGATAAGAAACAAACACAATTTGTTTATTGGTTAATCTTAGGTAAGTCTTTTCCATAAATCTTGAAGTAGCAGTATTCTTGCAGTCATCAGAGTGAAACCATAGAAGGCATGTTTAAAATCTGATTAAATTGCAATTGACAAAATAGCCTGGTCATTGCTGTGAGATGTAACACTTCAATATGATAACTAGCATTATAGTTAACCACATTTTCTCAGGGTATATCAGATCTATATGAATTCCACATAACTTTAGGATATCTATATTAATAACATCAACCATTCAGTATAACCTGAGAAGATTTATCACCCCTTCAATAGTACTTCCCATGTACTTTAACATGTCCAATGAACCCAGGTAGTTTAATAGCTCCTTGGGATGTCTCAGGGGCCCTCTGAAGCATCCCAAAGTTAGCTAGAAGTTAAGTTATTTAAGAAGTTTTGTCGATAAATATCGAAAGGGCTTATAACAGTCAGATAGAATCATATAGATCACTGTGAAACAATATATTCATTTAACCAAAGTATTAAGGAAGATTTCAAAGGTAAACATAGAACATATCACTTCAGAGGTAAAGAAACTTAAAATCTATTATCAAAGGCAGTTCAACATCTCAAGAAAACTTGTATTTATGCAAAAAACTCTTCCCTTGGAGTCCACTCTCCAGAAAATCTTCTTATCACTATCTGTACCCATTACTTTCCTCACCCATCCTGAAACAGCCACCTATAAGTCAGACCTACTTATGTTTCCATTTATAAAATATAATTTCATTCCTCATACCTTCTTTACTAAAAACACACATCCTACCTTCCTCAAGCAACCAAGAAGTGACTTTTATATTAGCATTCTATAGATTGGTGAACATAGACAATTTCTAAAAAAAAAATTCTATAGAACATCTCAGGATGGCATCAAACATTATTCATTAATAGTCCAAAATCTCTAGTTTCTCTGTAAGAGGAAGTTAGTATTCAGTAATGAATGTTTCAGAATCTTATTTTATTTGGAAATGACCTAGCTATTCAATAAACTTCTGTTACTTAGTTTAGCAGAACCCTAGAAATTCAGGTTACCAAAATCTAGAGAGACTGTTTTAGACAGACATTTCTAGAGTATGATTATTCTTAACAGAGTTTATCTAAAAGCTCATATCTCATTTACATATTTTTTTGAAGTTTCTTCTCTTGAGGTTCTTTCCTTGTGGATAAACTTGTAATAGATAATAACAATATAATAACATATAACTTATAATAAACCTAGGGACAGTGAAAATAGTATGCTTAATGTTAATAACTCTTGGACATGCCTATATTAGATTAACAAGCAAACATTAATACTAGATATCTAATACTGAATATTTCCCAGTTCATGTGAATCTTAAATTCATTTAGGTTAATTTCTCTTGTATTTAGAATTATCTCATTTCTAAGTGCTTACTTTTCTTTAGGTCAATTTAGAACTCATTTACAACTTCAGCAATATTATCAAAAAAACAAAACACAAAAGACACACACTGAGACATGCATAAATCCAGACAGACAGACAGACAGACACACAGAGATCTCAGTTTTCTGCGAGATCTCATAGTTTTCTGCTTGAGCTTTAAAATATCACTTTGACACCACCTCCCCGGCCCCCACCCTCTTTTTTGGCTTGCAGTTCTAATTTGGCCAAGGTTGAGGTCTCAAAGTTTGTTGTGTGTTTCAAGGACATGGAAGGGGTTAACTTCAAGCTTTTCCCTAGGCAGGCCTTTTGACAAGCTAGTTTTTTTTTAAATTGCATATGCAAAAAGAATTGGTCTTGCAATTTCCAAGAAAAAAAAATTTCATTTTAACCAGATTTCTCCAGAGTCTAAAGAATATCATGGCCATCCTGTGTCAAAAAGTCATCTTTCCTTTCTGTAGTCATAGTTCTATAGCTAAAATATAGACCAAATAGTGCTCAAACTGACTCTGATATCAAGCGATATCAGCTGATAAAAATCTCTGGTGGGAAGGGAGGTCTTTGTCCCATCAGAAGAACCTGAAGGGTTAGGGGAGTTTGCAGGAGTGGGGGAAGCTTGGTCTTTCTCTACCCTGAGAAACAGGAATAGTCAGCAGGGAATTCTTTAGGATGCTCAGGAGTGGGGAAAGCTTGGCTCCCTCCACACCCGTGAGATGAGTGTAGTTAGAACATTCTTTAGAATGTTAGGAGAGGTTTTAATCCTTCAGGCTTTTGAATATAGGAGAAAGACTTGGACCAAAGGGAACCTCAGAATCCTTTCCTAGAAATCATGCGGATATGAAAGGTCGAGTAGGGGTCGCCTCGGAAATCTGGTGGAGAGAGTCAGAGGGGGACAGGAGATAAGGAGGCAACAGAAAGACACGTGAGGCGTGAGTCCTGAAATCCGGATTCTGACTGAGGGCCATGAAGGCCTGAACGTGAGGAGATTCTGAGTCATTTCCCTGCTCTTGGCAAGAGCTGGTGTGCCATTCGGAGGCCATTTTGGGGGCGTCCCCCAGTTTGTATTGAGGCCAGACCTTTCACAAGGTCAGAATTTTCCCGTCTCTGAGAATGTAGCCAGGGGGTGAGTCTGAGAGGGCTCCCAGGACACCCAGAACCCACTCTTAGCCTACCGGCCACAGAACGGGGGTCCTGAGAGTCACCGGCTGACAGAAAGGCGTCCCTTTGTCCCAGGGCTCTCTCCGTGCCACTAACGGCATGAAAATGGCTGCCCTTCCCCACAGCCGTGACCGACAGTGAGAGGCGACCCCTGAGAGCCGTGCCGCTAGGGCACCGTGTGACCGGGCAGAGGAAGACAGCTTCCCGGGAGCAACAGGGTGACGCGTGGTTGGGAGACTCCCTGAAACGCGGAGGGCACTCTTGGCATGGCCCAGAGGCAACACCGAGGCTCCTGTAACCGAATCCGGACTGAAAGGGAAAGAAGGGAGAGCGACAGGGAAGAAGGCTGAGGAATCTGCCCTCCGAGCCTGCCGGGGAGGCGGTGGCCAGGGGACAGTGGGCTCTGCTTTGCGTTCACCACTGTGAGCCTGACACGGTGCATGGAAGTTGTCTTGCTGTGGGCGCAGGCCCTTGTGGCCTGATCTGTTCCGAGTGCCCCTTATCCTCACACGGGAGTCTTCATGTGGCTTTTAAGTGCCTAACCTGTGCTCACACGATATTGGTTGGCCTAGTCCTCAACTGGAAAGAAGACAAAGGAAAGACCCTCACCCGTTCTGGCGGCAGCTACTGGGGCGCAGCGGGCAGCGGGCCCTTTGGAACACACCAGAGGATAACCCTGGCCAGAGTGCCTCAGTTGCTCCACAGCACTTGTGTGTTCGCAGAGGGTCCCTTTGAGAAAGGAGAAGCGAGGCGGTGGGGGAGACACCCCAAGTCCCCATACAGGCCCCTAAAAAGGTCGTGGTCCCAGCACGAGTAGGAAAAAAATTTCCAGACGTGAGACAGAATGAGAGGGAAATACAGTTTATTAGAGTGGGAGGCGCTGTTAGAACAGCTGGCCAGCTCAAGAGAGAAGGGACGTTGAACAGGGGTCCTTAGTCCACTTTTATACCCGGGGTACAAGGAGTGGGATAGGGGGCTTGCGGGTCATTTGCTGATTGGATAAGGCACATATAGTGGGTGGGGGGAAGAGTAAGGCAAATACCTTCTCCCTGGGGGGTAGGAGGGGAGACAGGTTACACCGCCCAGGAGGACCTGAAATCCATTAATAGTTACAACATGGGGGAGGGAAGGACAATAAGGGTCTGGCTTTTCTGTTCCTGCATTCCAAGCCCCTCCTTGGTTTCATCTGCTATTTCAATCTTGAGTCACCACAGTTCCCACTCTGGCTACCAATTGCATTGAGATTGTTTTCCTCTAGGGAGAAGGACTATTACTTATTGACCACTTGCTATTAGACTAGCTTGTTCTATCTTGTGTATTGCCTCAACCTTCACATCTTTTGGAGGTGGACATAATGGTCCTTTATAGATGGGGAAATTGAGGCTCAGAGAAATGAAGAAATTGAGAGAACTCAACCGTAGAAATGAGAGTGTGACAGATTGTATCAGATAATTAAGGATATGATTTTGTTCAGGCTATTGCAACAAGGACAACATTCATTAATGAAGAGCATCTCATAAAAAGGAAGAGAACCTGGGTTTTGTAGAGCAGATAAATAAGGAAGTAATCTACAAGTCTTATGGAAGTCAGGAGAAAGGATGGGAATGGATCTTGGAGTATACAAAGGAAGGATTGGGGGAAGGTTTCTTTTTTGTTTGGTTGGTTGGTTTTGGATTTTTGACTTTTGGCATTCATTTTTACTTTACTTTTTGAAGTATAGTTGGTTTACAGTGCTGTGTTATTTTCTGGTGTACAGCAAAGTTATACACACACACACATATGCACAACTAATTTTCTTTTCAAATTCTTTTCCATTATAGGCTATCACAAGGTGTTGAATATAGTTCCCTATGCTACACAGTAGGACCTTGTTTATTTTATATACAGTAGTGTAGGGATTTCTTAACTGTTGCAACTTTCTGAGAGCACAAGTTTCAGAAAATAATTCAACATTGTCAGAACCCCTTTTTCCCAGACAAGCATCATTCATTGCTGAACAACTCAGAGGTAATTATAAGCCTCTTGAGAGGGCAAAGTAGAATCTAAGAAATAGTCTCCCAGGTGTTGCAGGAAGGTAGTTGTTAGAGAAAACACTGACTGAAACTGCCTATCCTGGCCAGCCACCACAGTAACAATTTGTGTGAGTTATTTGATGACAAGTGATCCTGGTAAGGAACATGAAACTAACAAGCCACCAACAATGATTAATAGAAGAACTTGGGAAAGTCAAAAGGAGGTACCAATTCATTTCCAAGTGTTAGACAAGAATCCACTCTCAGGGTCCCTTTTCCTGCAATGCAAGGATTCTTGTTAGTGCTATTCCTGTAAAACCAGTTGAACCATCTGTTGAGAAGTGGTAGCAAAGATCAGTCGTTTTAGGGTTCTGGAGATCAGGCATCTTGAAAGAGGGATACCTAAAGTTAGAAAGGTAAATATTAGCACTGAATGTTATATTAAGGTAAAGAGCCAGAAGCTGAATTCTAAGGGCAGCTAGTCCAATGGACTCCAAGAGGTTGGAGAAGGTTGTTCGGCAGTACTCTATTTCTTAAAGTTCTCCAGTTGGGACGTTGTTGTTCTTGGTGTTTTGTCCACTGTCTTGGTTACATCTTGTAAAAGAGCATGTATGACCTGAACTTTTCACTGCACTCACTTAGTGATCCAAACACAGCTTGTACAGGGAGAATTCTGCTGCAGTGGTGAGCCCTTGGAAGTTTATGGCAAGTTGTTGGGCTTCGGCTTGCAGGGCCTCTTCAGATCTTGGGAAATAGGACCAGCTACAAGGCAATCTAGTATCCTAATAGGGATCTAAGCAGTCAGGTTTCAGTTCTAGAAGTTACCAGATTTAAAGTAAAGAAATAAAGTTGCAACAAAGTTAAATTTTTTTTTTAATACTGAAAATATGACTAATACTACACTGATGTTATCTAATATAAGGCAATGAAGAACCAGGAATCTGATAAATAGAAACATACTGTAGAAAGCAAGGGCACCGACAGATCTCTAGGAACTTCCTCTATGACATACAATTTAAAATATTTGTATTAATAATATCACCCATACAAATTTACCTAGGGAAGGCTAAGCATCTCTTTTGATTTGACAACTCTTTGCTTTTCATCAATAGTAACATAGGAAATAAATTTTATTATTTCTAGCACCTCTCGTTTTACAAGGTGAAAGAACAAATTCTCTGTGAGTTTCTAGGGGCCCTCTGGGAAATCTCAAAGGCAGTTTTAGGTGTAAAGATATCATTTATAACTGTATTTTGGAAATACAAAACTCAAAAGTTGTTAGGAAATTTGAACATCTAAGATAGAATTGCATCATGAGTGCCTGAGACATTTTGCTTCTTGTTTCAAAGTGACAATGAAACATCCAAAAATAAACACCGAAGGTAACGTGCTTTTTCCTAAGTGATAAGCTTTTATTTTCTTAAATCTTCAAAGATACATTAAAACCAACATTAAACCATAGAGGGTTATTCTGTTAAGACACAAAATCTTTGTGAACTAAAACATTATGCAGAAGGCAAAGAATAATATTTTAAAACTTCATGCTAAATGGACAGAAAATTTTGCCATTTTAACAGAGATAAAAACAATCTCAATTTTGCATCAGCATAATATTTGACACTAGGGCTTCTCTGGTGGCTTGGATGGTATAGAATCTGCCTTCAATGCAGGATACTGAGGTTTGATCCCTGATCCAGGAAGATCAGGATCCCTTCTCCTGATCCTGGAGAAGGAAATGGCAACCGCCTCCAGTATTCTGGAAATCCCAGGGACAGAGGAGCCTGGCAGTTTACAGTCCTTGGGGTTGCAAGAGTCAAACATGACTTAGTAACTAAACCACTACCACCAATATTTGACACTAAAAGCCCTTTTTGAAATCTTATATGAAACCTATCAAACTTGAGATAGCACTGACCACAACAAATAAAATTTCCTTTTCACAAATTTTCTATTAGGTTTTACATCCATTTAGGTTCGGCCTTCCTCTTTTCTCTTTCTCATTCTGCGGCAAACAGTGATAGCTTAGAACCAAACCACTCTCTTGCTTCATTAACAAAAGCGCATCCTACCTACCTTGCATATGGAGTTAGCCCTCTCTGGCATCTCCTTCACATATATTGATTATAACTTTTAACCACAGCAACTTCTATTCCACAGGGAAAATTAAGAGGCTGATAACTGAACAATCTGCCACACACCAGCATTTTGCAGCAGATTAGCAGAGCTCACAACTTCCTGTAACCATACATGTCCCTTACAATACAGTGTCTCAAAGTGGCAAAAATTAAACATGCTCATTAACAACCCAAAGTAGAAAACCTCTCGGCAGCATATAAAAATAAGAGGCAAGTGTATTCAAACTTTAAATTATGATTAGTAATTAATGTTTTAATACTCTATCTTACTTGGAGGTGATGTATGTAAACTCAATTTAGTAGAAGTCTAAAGTTTTAAATCACCTAATATTCTGGGAAATTACCTTCAAGCTTACAGATTACAAAAGATAATTACTGTTGAAATAAAGTTTTCAGAATAGTGATTCAATTTGGGAAAATATAAATGTATGTCTTTCATAACCTTAAGCATTAAGTAAAAGTAATGTTAATTATCTAATAAGTGAACATGTGTATGTTTAGAAAACCCATAAAGTACAACAAAATATATGCTATTTTTATACTTACTGTCAATAACTCAGAAAAACAGCTGTTTTTATTAAACCAAAATCATACAAGTCTTCTTTGTGAAAGATTTACCTAAATTATGTTAACTTGAATTCTTAAATCATTTCTGAGTTCATTTACATAGGAATATCTCTTTCTCACATTGAAAATATTTGGGGTTTAATTTCCTTAATTTCTTGGAATTTTAGGAATATTCCATTTACATAAGCACTTATTTACCTCTAAGATAATCAGAATAGAGCTCCTATAAAGAGATTTATAATCTAATTTAGTAATACAATTCAGAAACAGGAAAACATTACACAGTCACACAAAGGAAAGGTGAAGGTCTTTCTGAATCATATATATATAAACACACAAACACATACAGAGAGAAATAGCTTCAAGTTTAAAATGTCAGCTATGGGTCAAGCATAAAAACAGAAATACAAGACTTGCTGGTCTGTATCAAGGAATTTTTCCCTTCCTCATGGTTACAAATTCTTAGTTAATTCAAATTCAAAACAAACAAAAGACAAACAGGAAAGACTAACAATTCTGATTCTGTGCTATCTTCCATCCAATAGAGAAAAGAACTTTTTCATGATGTTACATCTGTTACATTTGCATTAGTCTATTTACAGAGAACACCAATTTGTCAGACAATAAAACCAAGAAAAGCCAGGACTGGAAGTCAAGTGAGTACGCAGAATCAGCACCAAATCCTTACTCAGCTACTAATAGACAAGAGCCCAGAATATCAGCCAGAAGTCAGGGGCACCCTGGGGGTCCCAAGTTAGAAGTCAAGGAGGGAGCACAGCTGACTCTGAGAAGCTTCAGTATGTAGATAGAGTAAATGTGGATTCAAAGATGAGGTCCAATCTTATTTAAGTCACAGCACCGAAACTGTGAAAGACAAAATGCATTGGACTATTAAGGATATGATTTTACTTATACTATTGCAATAAGGAAAATGGTAATTAATGAGGAATGTCTCACAGAAAAATAAGGGGACCCGGGGTTTATAGAGGCAGGTAAGCAAACAACTTATTAGGAGTCTCATGGGAGTCCTGGATAAGGATGGAGACAGATCTTATCTCAGAATATACAAGGACCTCCTTTGTTGTTAGCAAGTCCAGGAACACAAAAGCTTCCAGGAGTGCAGGGCTCATATAAAATGTAACACTGTCCAAAGATTTGTTCTTTCAAAGATGAACTCCTGGACTTCCCTGGTGGTCCAGTGGTTGAGAATCCACCTGTCAATGCAGGGGACACAGATGCCATTCCTGGTCAGAGAAGATTCCACATGCTGTGGGGCAACAAAGCCCCTGCACCACAACTACTCAACCCACATTCTAGAGCCCGCAAGTCACAACTGCTGCAGAGCCTGTGCTCGATGACTAGAGAAGCCACTGCAGTGAGAAACACTCTGACCACAACCAGAGGGTAGCCCCAACTCGCTACAGCTAGAGAAAGCCCGTGAGTAGCAACAAAGACCCCATAGCCAAAAAGTGAAGAAAAAAAAATGAAACCATTTTCAGGCCTTTTACTACATTCCTTTATATTTCCTGGTTTTGGTTGCAGGCAGATAGAAGGTGCATAGTAAATGCTTGCTGAGCTAACTTTAACAGAATATGATGATGAGGGCTCTGCCTGCCAGAGAGGACTTGGAGAGAAAGGTGATTGCTGTGCTGCCCAAGGAGGGGACTCAGGTCAGTCTGTGAATGTCAGCAAGGAGTAAATCCATGATGGAAGTGGACACTTTTCAAAGGTTCATCTCTGCTACAGGGAAAGTTCAATAATTTTTTGGAGACTCATTTTTTTTCTCCCTAAAATGGAAATGCAACATATTTCATAGATGTCTCTGAAACTTCAGCCACATAATAACACTAAAATGCCTGCCATATGTTAGGCACTCAGTGTTTCTTCCCTTCTCCCCAGTCATCCCCATGCTGTTTACAGAGCACATTTTTTTGTTTTTTATAATTAGGTTATAGCTCAATCTACAGTACTAGGATACTCTCTCACACCACACTGCAAACTCTCTTTAGCCAATGAATATAGGTATACACCTTTAAATCATCTTTGTACATCAAGCAGAGCAAGTGCCTTGTGAAAGCCAAGTTTATTGCTCTTAGATAGGCATAGGCTGAGATTCTACCAAAGAGCCTGTAAAAGAAAGTGACTTAAATAAAACAAGTTTATCTCTTTGTCAGGAATTAATCTAGAGGGTAGCAATCCAGGCTGATGGAATGGTTCCATGTGACTTCAGAGATCCCATTCCTACTGTGTGTGGTTTTGTGTTAATATAGACTCCTAAAGGAGAGTCAGCAAACTGAAGTTCATGAGCAGACCACCTGCTTTTCAAAATGAATTTTATGTAAACACAGCCATGCCTACTTGACTGCATACTGTCACAGCTGCTTCCGTGCTTTCCCCTTTTCTTACAACAGCAGAGTTGAAGAGCATGTGTGGAGACCGTAAGGCCCACAAGCCCAAACTGTCTGTCCCTCGACAAAAAGTCTGCCCATCTTGCCCTAAGGCACAGTTTTCATATACATGGCTGAAGCTGGGTAGTTGCAAGAGCGTGTTGCGTGAAGAGGGAGAAGATGGAAATTCAGAACACACAGTTTTTGTTTTCCTTGGAGATGATTCAGGCATAGCATGTAGGATTTCTGCTTTTATCTCATTGCTCTGAACTTTGCCAGATGGCCACACCTAGCTGCAAGAGAGGTTGGGAAAAGTAGCCAGATGCCCAGCTTAAACCCCAGAAGTTTAGTACTAAGAGAAAGGACTGCAAACCACATATCCAATAGAGGATCAGTATCTGGAACATACAAAGGACTCTCAAAACTTAAATAATGTTTAATTATTCTCAAATGAGCAATCTAATTAGAAAATGAGCCAAAGATATGAACAGACATTTCAGTGAAGAAGATATACAGATGGCAAACAAGCCCACAAAAATATTCCACATCATTAACCTTTAGAAAAATGCAAATTAAAACCTCAAGGAGATACTACATATCTATCAAAATGACTAAAACAAAAATAGTGACACCAAATGCTGGTGAGGATGTGGAGAAATTGGATCATTCATACACAGTTGGTAGGAATGTAAAAATGGTACAAGGCACTTGGGAGTTTCTTATAAAACTAAACATGCCACTACCATACATCCTAACAATTGCACTCTTGAACATTTATCCCAGAGGAGTGACACTGTTGATTAAAAAACTGTTATCAGATGTTCATAGCCAAAAACTGAAAACAATTACACATTCCTAAATGGCTGAATGGTTAGAAAACTGATGCACCCACACCTTGAATATTACTCGACAATAGAAAAATAATTTTTAACTAATTTTCATTTATGTATAGTTGTTTTACGATGTTGTGTTAGTCTCTACTGTATAGCAAAGTGAATCAGCTCCCCTTTCTTTTTTGCATTCCCTTCCCATTTGTTGTTCAGTCACTCAGTCGTGTCCAGCTCTTTGTGACTCTATGGACTGCAGCACTCCAGGCTTCCCTGTCCCATTTAGGTCACTACAGAGCACTGAGGAGAGTTCCCTGTGTATGTATCATTATTGATATTATGTAAAAAATAGATAATAATGAGAACCAACTGTATAGCTCAGGTCCAGTTCAGTTCAGTTCAGTCGCTCAGTTGTGTCTGACTCTTTGTGACCCCATGGACTGTAGCACGCCAGGCCTCCCTGTCCATCACCAACTCCCGGAGTTTACCCAAACCCATGTCCATCGAGTCGGTGATGCCATCCAACCATCTCATCCTCTGTCATCCCCTTCTCCTCCTGCCTTCAATCTTTCCCAGCATCAGGGTCTTTTCAAATGAGTCAGCTCTTTGCATCAGGTGTCTTGCCCAATTTATCCCACTTTCTCCTTTTCCCCTTGGTGTTTATACATTTATTCTCTACATCTGTGTCTCTATGTCTTTTAAAAACCAATTACTGATAACATGAAACAACTTGTATGAATCTCAAGGGAATTGTGCTGGGAAAAAAAAGTCAATCCCAACATGGTGTATACTGTAGGATTCCATTACACATCTTCGAAGTGCCAAAATTGTAGAAATGGAATAGATCATGGTTTCCAGGGATAAAGACACAAGTGGAGGGCCAGGGGTTGGTCAGGTGAGGAGGGGAGAAACAGAAGGAAGATAGATGTGTTTATAAAAAGGCAACACTAGGGACCACTGTGATGACAGAATCACTCTCCACCTTGACTGTGATGATGGCCACAAAGACCTACACAGGTGATAAAATAACAAGCCCACCAACGAGGACAAGTGAAACTCCATCTGTGAAAAGGAAGAAGGAGACGATTGCCAGGGGAGAGTAAGCAGTCTCCATAACTGTGTTAGAGTTCTGGTGCAAAGACCAGAGATAGAGGGATACTCCTATCACTCTGACCTCGCTTCTGCCCATCTCTTCTTCTGAAATTTGCTACATGGCATGAGAATATTAGCATGTAATCAACAGTATCTCTCTTCCACCCTCCCCAAAAAGGAGAAAAGATGAGAGCAGTAGCTATTTCTCTGCTAGTTAAGTAAGGGATTTTTATTATGCTGTTAAGAATTTCCCATGGAAAAGACTAGAGAATTAAACTCCCCCTTTTTACCAGATAACAAAATAATAAGATGAACCCTTGAGGGCTTTAATAGAGCAAATAACAATGAGATTGTTTTCCTCTTTGTAAAACTTAGATGCATGAATCATTTAAATTGCAAGAGGAGTTCTTGGAAGTGGCAAATATAAACTCTTTTAATCATCTGAGCTTTCCAAGGCAACAGGAATCACATAATAATATATGGTCCAGAAGGAATTAAAGTCTGGTAAGGAGTATGTCAAGGCTGTATATTGTCACCCTGCTTATTTAACTTGTATGCAGAGTACATCATGAGAAATGATGGGCTGGATGAAGCACAAGCTGGGATCAAGATTGCCGGGAGAAATACCAATAACCTCAGATATGCAGATGACACCACCCTTATGGCAGAAAGTGAAGAACTAAAGAGCCTCTTGATGAAAGTGAAAGAGGAGAGTGAAAAAGTTGGCTTAAAGCTCAACATTCAGAAAACTAAGATCATGGCATCTGGTCCCATCACTTCATGGCAAGGAGATGAGGAAACAGTGTCAGACTTTATTTTTGGGGGCTCCAAAATCACTGCAGATGGCGATTGGAGCCATGAAATTAAAAGACGCTCACTCCTTGGAAGGAAAGTTATGAGCAACCTAGATAGATATTAAAAAGCAGAGACATTACTTTGCCAACAAAGGTCCATCTAGTCAAGGCTATGGTTTTTCCAGTGGTCATGTATGGATGTGAGAGTTGGACTATAAAGAAAACTGAGTGCCGAAGAATTGACTGCAAGCAGATCCAACCAGTCCATCCTAAAGCAGATCAGTCCCGAGTGTTTATTGATGTTAAACTTGAAACTCCAATACTTTGGCCACCTAATGCAAAGAGCTGACTCATTTGACAAGACCCTGATGCTGGGAAAGATTGAGGGCAGGAGGAGAAGGGGACGACAGAGGGTGAGATGGTTAGATGGCATCACAAACTCAATGGACATGAGCTTGGGTAAACTCTGGGAGTTGGTGATGGACAGGGAGGCCTGGCGTGCTGTGGTCCATGGGGTCACAAAGAGTCAGACACGACTGAATGACTGAACTGACCTGACCAAACTAAAAAAATACCTTCTGCTCTTGAATGTCCTGAGAACACCTTTGCTACCCAGAGAGAGTCATTCAATTTCCCATCTATTAGTTGTGTACATTAATGCAAATTGGTTTCTTCTTCATTTCGATATGACAAGAAGAGGGGCAGGGTTTTCTGTCTAAGGCACCCTGTGAAGGAGTAGCAGTCAAGGGCTTTGACGGTGAGCACAGGTGCTGGACTCACTCCAGTAACCTGAATTGGAGGTCAAACGGGGCAGAGGTGGGCTCTGCAGGCTCTTGAATGGTACTTCCTTCTGCTCTTTGGCTTCTTTCTGAATGCCAAGGCACTATTCACCATATACCACACTCCTGGTTTTCCAGAAAGATTCTAAAAGGAGGCCAGGTTAGGGGACTGTCTTCTCTCTTAATGAGGGTGAATTTATCCCTGAGTTAACTGGGAGGAGGACTCCAACCCCAGGGCCTAAGTAAGGGATTTGGTCTCTCTGTTCCCACCAGAAAGGATTGTTTTATTTATGCATCTTACATCTGTTTATTGAACATCAACTATGTGGCAGGCTTCATGAAGACAAAGATTAAATTGCAGACAGGGGTTAAATCCTAAGCTGACCCTGACACCTAACATCACAGATTCTCTCTCTGTCCTGTTATCAGCGTCTATGAGAAACTGAGACTGGCTGGCCACTTTGTGGCCAGTGTGGGCATGTTTGAGCCTTGGCCACCCTCTACATCTTTTGTTACTCTGGTAGTCTTTAGAGGGGGTTTCTTAAAAAATGCTGCTATAGACAAATAGCATATGATATCGCTTACAAGTGGAATCTTAAAAAGTGCTACAAATAAACCTATTTACAAAACAGAAATAGAGGCACAGATGTAGAAGGCAAACTTATGGTTACCAGAGGACAAAGATGGGGAGGGATATCATGGGAAATTGAAATGACATACACACATTACTAACATATAAAATAAATAGCTAATAACCTACTATACAGTACAGGGAACTCTACTCAGTACTCTGAATGGCCTATATAGGAAAAGAATCTAAGAAAAGGAGTGAATATATTTATATACATGCCTGAATCATTTTGTTGTACAACAGAAACTAATACAACATTGTAAATCAACTGTACTCTGATAAAAATTGACTTAAAAAAAGGAAATGCTGCTATATGTCATGAATGCAATCAAGAATGACTTATCTAAGCCAGTGGTTCAGTTTACTGTGCGTCAGAATCACCTGGAGGGCTTGCTAAAATAGTTTCTGATTCAGAAGATCTGGATGAGGCCTGAGAATTCACATTTCTAGCAAGTTCCCAGACGCTGCTTCTGGTGCTGCTTTAAGGGCCACGCTGGGCAAACCACTTACACCGTCTCCTTAGAACGCCTCCTTCTACCCCTTTCCTCACTCTTAGCCATGCATGATACAGTCCCAAGCGGACAGCTCAGCATTGCTTCTCTGTGTAGGTAGAGCCAGCAAGTCCTTTGAACACAGAACTTTATTAGAGAAGAATCTTTGTGATAACAGTCTCGGCTATGTAACTCTAAAACCAGAAGGCATCCAGGAGAGAAAGATGGAAAAGGACTTTGTGGCCTGATGTCTTCCTGGGTCCTCTTGCTGTGCAGAGCCCTGGGAAGGGAATGAATGCTTTTGTGTAAGGAGTCCGGGGGGGTCTGCTGGGTGGGAAGGGACTCAAATTTAGTGACAAACAACATCCACTGATTATCTGGTTTCTGCAGAGAAATCTGCGCTCTGCTGAGCAAGATTTTCTGCCTGAGGGGCTGAAGTCAAGGAGTTCACCAGGCTGTGTTCCTTCTTAGAGCTCCGAGTCCTCTTCCAAACACAGGCAGTTGTAGGAAGAATTCAATTTGTTGAGATTCTAGGACTGAGGTCCCTATCCTCTTGCTGGTTTGTGACTTGGGCTGCTCTCAGCTTCCAGAATTTTACTGCAGTCCTTGCAATATCACCCCCCACCTGCACTCAGCTCCACTGACCCCCTCACATTTAGTATATCTTCCTCTTCCCTGAGGTCAGCAGGACCACAGGTTTCTAACTTCTTTTAAAGGCTCTTCTGATGAGGTCAGACCCACTCAGGGAAATCTGTCTTTTGTTGAACTTTCGATCACTAGTCATGAAAGTGATACCCTATCACATCCACAGATTCCCCTCCCCCCCGCCCCCCCACAAAGGAGAGAGGATTATTCAAGGCATCTACCCAGGGTTGGGCATGAGGTGGGTGAGACTCAGAAAGGTGAAGCTTGAGAGACACCTTGGGATTCTTCCTAGAACTCCATCCTTCCTAGAATCTCCACCCTGAGATTCAAATTTATTAAATCATATTTAAGAGGATTCAAGTGATTCTGATCAAGGTCAAACTGACAAGCAAGGATGCCTAGGGACTCAAAAGCACTCCCACAAGAAGAAGAGGTTGGGAACGGTGACATGAAGGTTTAAAGGCTCCTGGGAGAGCTGTTTTGGGCCCAGTAATTAGCTGAGGCTGCACTGGGATTTACTTGGAAACAGTGACCAAGCAAAGTGTATGAGAAGAGTGGAAAGGAGTTTGAAGTCCTTAACTTCTGTCCCCAGTCCTATGTTCTGGTTTAGCCCTGCCACCTCTCACTTGGACTATTATGAAAGCCTCCTAGATCCCCCAGTTTTGCTGCTATCACTATACTGGATAGTATCCACTGACTGGATACTAGAGAAGATTGAAAAGTATTTCCTGGGGAAAAATCACCCCCACATGAGAACCATTCAAGATTCTCAAGTGAGGGAATGCTCTTGTTGGGCTATGAGGAATCCGTATCAAAGTAAAACCTTTCTGAGGACCCACATTCTCATGGCTATAAGGTTGGTTTTGGTGAAATTTGACAGCCCAATTCCTTCTTCCCAGATCCAATGCAGCCTGGTCATTTTGCCAAACCACTCTTCCAAAGGATTATTCAACAAATATTTCCTGCAGTGAAATCCAAGCCTGAGGTCATATCCTCAGCTGCACTTGAATATTTCCTAAGTTTCCATCAGCAGCATGTTTACAAAGCTCTTCTCAGGGTAGACTCCGCCTGACATGGCCAAGTGTATCCACTGTTTGCTGAGTCTTCCTGGTTTGTCTCTTGGATGATGACCTCATCTGCCACATTCTTGAAGCAACTCATTGCATACTCCAACTTTCTATTCCTGAGCTGAACCTGAACAGAGCAGGATTCAGAATGACAAATGCAATCAACTCTGCCAGGCACAATTTATGCAGACTGTCTTGTGTCCACTTTTGGATGTGGGGGTGGGAGGTCTTACATTAAGTGTGCTCAGTTATTGTTGTTGTCATTCAGTCACTCAGTCATGTCCAGCTCTTTGCAACCTCATGGACTGAAGCATGCCAGGCTTCCCTGTCCTTCACCAACCCCTGGAGCTTACTCAAACTGTTGTCCATTGAGTCAGTGATGCCATACAACCATCTTGTCCTCTGTCATTCCCTTCTTGTGCTGTCCTCAATCTTTCCCAGCATCAGGGTATTTTCTAATGAGTCAGCTCTTCACATCAGGTGGCCAAAGTATTAGAGATTCAGCTGCAGCATCAGTTCTTCCAATGAATATTCAGGATTGATTTCCTTTAGCATTGACTGGTTTGATCTTGCAGGCCAAGAGACTCCCAAGATGCTTCTCCAACACCACAGCTCAAAAGCATCAATCTTCAGCATTCAGCCTCCTTTATGGTCCAACTGTCACATCCATACCTGACTATTGGAAAAACCATAGATTTGACTAGGTGGACATTTGCTGTCAAAGTAATGTCTCTGCTTTTTAATATGCTGTCTAGGTTTGTCATAGCTTTTCTTCCAAGAAGCAAGTGTCTTCTAACTTCATGGCTACAGTGATTTTGGAGCCCAAGAAAATAGTCTGTCACTGTATCCATGGTTTCCCCATCTATTTGCCATGAAGTGATGGGACTGTATACCATGATCTTAGTTTTTTGAGTGTTGAGTTTTAAGTGAACTTTTTCACTCTCCTCTTTCACTTTCATCAAGAGGCTCTTTAGTTCCTCTTTGCTGTCTTGCTTAAGGGTGGTGTCATCTGATATCTGAAGTTATTGATATTTCTCCTGGCAATCTTGATTCTAGCTTGTGCTTCATCCAGTCTGGCATTTCACATGATGTATTCTGCATATAAGTTAAACAGCAGGGTGACAATATACAGCTTTGACATACTCCTTTCCCAATTTTGGACCAATCCATTGTTTCATGTCTGGTTCTAACTGTTGCTTCTTGACATACATGGAGGTTTCTCAGGAGGTAGGAAAGGTGGTCTGGTATTCCCATCTCTTTAAGAATTTTGCACAGTTTGTTGTGACCCACACAGTCAAAGTCTTTAGTGTAGTCAATGAAGGAGAAGCAGATGCTTTTCTGGGATTCTCTTGCTTTTTCTATGATCCAGTAGATGTTGGCAATTTGATCTCTGGTTCCTCTACCTTTTCTAAATCCAGCTTGAACATCTGGAAGTTTTTGGTTCACATACTGTTGAAGCCTGGCTTGGAGAATTTTGACCATTACTTTGTTAGCTTGTGAAATGAGTGCAGTTGTGTGGTAGTTTGAAAATTCTTTGGCATGGCCCTTCTTTGGGACTGCAATGAAAACTGACCTTTTCCAGTCCTGTGGCCACTGCTGAGTTTTCCAGATTTGCTGGCATATTAAATGCAGCACTTTCACAGCATCATCTTTGAAGATTTGAAATAGCTCAGCTGGAATTCCTTCACCTCCACTACTTTGTTCATAGTGATGCTTCCTAAGGCCCACTTGACTTCACACTCCAAGATATCTGGCTCTAGGTGAGTGATCACACCATCATGGTTATCTGGGTCATTGAGGTATTTTCTGCATAACTCTTCTGTGTATTCTTGCCACCTCTTCTAAATATCTTCTGCTTCTGTTAGGTCCATACCATTTCTGTCCTTTTTTGTGCCCATCTGTGCATGAAATTTTCCCTTCGTATCTCTAATTTTCTTGAAGAGGTCTCTAATCTTCCCCATTCTATTGTTTCCCTCTATTTTTTTTGCATTATTCATTTAGGAAGGCTTTCTTATCACTCCTTGCTATTCTTTGGAACTCTGGATTCAGATGGGTGTATCTTTCCTTTTCTCCTTTGCCATTTACTTCAATTATAAGCATTACTTATTTTATACTGGTTACCACTGAGATGTTGGGAAGACACTCTTTTGGTGTTGGCTTTCTTTAAAGGTAAAGGTGAATCACAGAATTAATGGGGAAAAGGATCCCTGAGTATTTGAGTCAGAACGGGTCTATAGGTGGAAAGTGGCAAAGTCTGCTGAAGGATGCTGTACTAAATGAAACTAGAGTTGTTTTGTAACTAAATAGATTAGATAGACTACTGGACCAACAGAAAGATGCAGTCAGCTGAGCAGTAGGCAAGGACATGTGGAAATTAAACAAAAAACTCGGAATTTAGGAGCCAAAGAAGAAGGTATGAGATATCTCAACTGATTTTGCAGGACAGAAATGATTCCAGTACAAGATCTGATAGTTTGCAACCTGTCTCCTGAAGCACACAGTTCTCCACTCTCCACAAACACCCCCATCAAGACAAGCATCATTATATATCTTTTATATTACTCCTGTCTATTTGCATACTGCTTGGCACAGAGATAGTCCATAAATGTTGATAGGTATTTTTTTAATTCAATCATGATGCAAATATAAGAAAGTAGTTATTTATAGATGAGGAAACTGAGACTCAGATTCCTTTGCAGATTGAGGGCAGAGCCAGGACTCAACTGAAACTCTGGCCTGATGATTATAAGTCCATTTTTCATTTCTGCACAAATTAACAGCGATCACATGTATTCCTACAGCTACATTTTGGCTCTTCCTTTCAAATTATGCCATCCTAAATCATTTTACTTGAGCTAATATCAAGTTATAAAATGAGCATATTTCACTTTTCACTCTTTTTCTCTCCCCAAGGAGAAGCAAAATCATAGGTTAAAAAGGAATTAGGTAATAAACCACTGTATGATGAAAAGCTGGATTTCCCTAGAAGACCCACAAATTTGCAAAACCAGGTCAAAATACTCAAGTTCTAATTTAAAGAGCTTCAAGGTAAGCACCAGAACAAATCTGGCCAAATGAAGTATAAACCTCTGATGCTTTGTATGAGCAGAGACAATAGGCACTGTGGAAGGATAATGGTCACCCTAGAGCAGGGAGATCTGAGTTTGATTCCGGTTCTGCCACTTCAAGCCGTGTGGCTTACACAGGTCCCTTAACTTTTCTCATGTTTTCCTTTATCTTTGAAACTGAGTTAGTCATGTCTATATTGTAGCGTTGTGGTGAGGATTACATGAAAAAGTCATAGGGACTTCCAGTTTCTGGTGCAGCAAGTAAAGAGCTTGGAAGTTGTCACTTAGGAAGTTTCCTAACAACAAACAAATGCTGAACAACCTGTATACATATATATATATATATATATATATATATATATAGGGACTGCAATGAATATATATATATACACACATGCTATATGCTGTGCTGAGTTGCTCAGTCATGTCCAACTCTTTGCCACCCCATGGACCTCCTCTGTCCATGGGGATCCTCCAGGCAAGAATACTGCAGTGGATTGCCATGCCCTTATCTAGGGGATCTTCCCAACCCAGGGATCGAACCCAGGTCTCCCACATTGCAAGTGGATTCTTTACCAGCTGAGCCATGAGGGAAACCCCAAAGATATATCTATATCTATCTATAGATAGATAGATAGATATTTTCTGGTACAGCATGCAAATATATTTATATATATATAAAATATATATATGTATATATTTTAACGTATATTTGCTGACCAGAAACAGGAGCAGAACCTGGAAGTCCTTAGATTTATCAGAGAAGTGAGTCTGTCCTATATTCAAGGCCAATTCTTCCTATTCACCAATGGCTACACAAAGAGAGGGTCATTCCTTTCATCTCTTTCCCTTCCCTCACCCACCCCACTGATCTTCCTATTTCCTAGAGAAAACAGAAGCCACCAGAAGAACACATCTATACCTTCCACCTACCTGTATCTTTGCCAGTATGTTCTGCCTTGCCTTCTGTTACCAAGAACATGTTGTCTTTCCTGTATTCAAGGCCAAACCCTTCTCAAGACTCTACACCCTCTCACTCCAGGAAATGACCCTTCTCTCTCCTATGTCATCAGTTTTTTCCCTCTCTACTTCCTCATCCTCACCAGCATACAAACATGCAATCTGTTCTGTTTTTTAATCTCTTGATCCCACATGCCCTGCCTGATATTTGCCCACTTTCTTGCCCCTCTTCAGAACTCCCAAGTGGTCTGCACTACTCATTGCTTCCTCTGAGTCCTCTCCTCTCATTTTCTACTGAGATTCTGCAATCAGGATGTTGTTCCCAAGACACAGAAACCAGGGACCTCCAAATTGTTAACTCTGTCAATTGTTCATTCTCATCTTACATGGCCCATCCATAAATTTGACAGAGATAAACAAGCCCTTCACCTCAAAACTCTTTCTTAGAACATCATCCTCATCTGATCACCCCCGTGCCTCACCAGCTGCTCACTCTCACGTCCATTGCTTGTTCCTCCTCATCTTCTTGACCTCTAACAGTGGAGTGCTCCAGGATGCATTCCTCAGCTCTCTTCTGTCCTCTGTCTACATTCACTCCTACAGAGAACTCATTTAGCTTCATGACTCAAAAAAAAAAAAAAAAAAAATCCACAAGCTGTGTAAGAACACACACACAATTCCCACATTTCTAAACCCCCTTGGCGTTTTCTTCTGCACTTCTTCTACATGCTCCTGCAAGTATCTGCTCAAATGTCACCTTCCCAGTGAGGCCTCACCCAACCACCTTTATTTAAATCTGGAACCTACCCTCATCTCACGAGACTGCTCCCCATTCCTCTCCCTTACTTTCCTTTTTCTTTATAATTTTTTTACCTTCTAGTACCTCATATACTTTATTTACTGGGTTTATTTTGTGCTCTTCAATACTGGAACATAGGTTTCCTGAGTTCAGGGGTTTTTATCTGTCTGTACAGCTGTATTCTCCAAACTTGGAATTGAACCAAGCACATAGTAAGTGCTCAAGGAAGACTTGTGAAAATGAATGCATGAATGTCCTTACAGGAGCTATCATAAAATTAAGGGGCAGAAAATCATATTTGGAAATATCTATTTTCACACAAATAGGTGAACTTGATTTCTAGTTGCACATCTGTTTATTTGCACCCCTGAGGCCTCAAGCCTCAAAGCTGTATGGTACAGTCCGCTCCCAAAGCACCTTCACTCTGTTACCTCCAGGACCCTCTAAGCCAGGTATTTGAGTCCCATAGAAGTCAAGGGGATACCTTGTATGACAAATAAAATGCACCACTGAAGAAGTCCACATCCTAATCCCCAAAACCTGTGAATATGTTACATTGTTCAGCAAAAGGGACTTTGCAGGTGTAATTAAGGGAGGTTAGCCTAATTATTCAACTAGACCCAATCTAATCACAGGAGAACTTAAAAACAGAGGACTTCCTCCAGCTAGAAGCAGAAGAGATTTGGCAGAAGGATCACAAGATTTGAAATGTGAGAAAGACTCTCAACCTGCCTTTCTTGGCTTTCACCCAAGTTTTACTGATATGACTGACACAAAAATTTGTGTAAGTTTAAGGTGCACAACATGTTGATTTGTTATACCTTGAAAATAATCACCACCTTAGCAGTAGCTAACACCTCCATCATGTCATATACTTACTACTGCATTATGTGATAGGAACATTGAAGATATACTCTCTTAACAACTTCAAGTATTTAATTCAGTGCTGTTAACTATAATCACCATGCTATGCATTAGATGCCCAGAACTTATTCGTCTTATACCTTGAAGTTCGTATTCTTTGACCAACACCTCCCCATTTCTCCCATCCTCCCCCTGGGCCCTGGTAGCCATTCTTCTACTCTCTGTCACTATGTATTCAACTTTTTAAAAAGCTGCATGTAAGTGGGGCTTCCTTGGTGGCTCAGCAGTAAAGAATCGGCCTGTAATGCAGGAGATATGGGCTTGACCCCTGGGTGGGGAAGATCCCCTGGAGAAGAGAATGGCAACCCACTTCAGTATTCTTTCCTGGGAAATCCCATGGACAGAGGAGCCTGGCAAAGGGTTGCAAAGAATTGGACATGACTTAGTAACTAAACAACAACAACATGTAAATGAGATCACCCCATATTTCTTTATTGTGTGACTTGTTTCACTGAGTATAACACCCTCTAGATCCATCCATATTGTTGCAAATGGCAAGATTTTTTTACATGGCTGAGTAATATTCCATTGTGTATGTCTATGTGTATATATGTGTGTGTGTGTGTGTGTGTGTGTGTGTGTGTATGTGTGTGTATAAATATATATGTGTGTGTGTGTATATATATCCCCTACCTGTTTATCCACTTGTCTGCTGACAGACACCCAGGCTCTTTCTGTACGTTGGCCACTGTGAGCGATGCTGTGATGAGCATGTGGGGACAGACACCCATGAGTCAGGGCATACAGGTGGTCTCTAGAAGTGAGAGTAACTTCCGTCTATGAGTCAGGAAGAACACTGAAAAACTAAATTCTGCCAATGATCTGAGTAGGCCTGGAAGCAGATTTCCCCTCAGAGTGTCCCACAAGAGCCCAGCCAATACCACCTTGATTTTGGCACTGTGAGCCCTTGAGTAGAGAACACAGCTGAGCTTCCTTGAGCTGTGAGATAATAAATGGGTGTTATTTTAAGCTGCTAAGTTTGTGATAATTTGTTATGACAGCAATGAAAAACTAATACATGCAGTAGTTATCTATCACTGAATGATCAGGGACCCTGAAATCTTTGGAACAAGTATGCTTTTCTCCAACCCAAGAATCAGGCCCACTTTGAGAGATCTGGCTTCTCTTGACTTCCCAAAGACAACAAACTGATGCTTTCAACTATGGTTAGAATACCATTTTCAATTCCCCTGGTGTTAGAAATTTAAATTAACCAAAATAATAGAGGTTGTTCTATATCTTTTTTCAGGTTGTGGGGGAAACATTTGAGAGAGATTGTCCCCTTTGCATAAACTGGGCTATATCTAACTAATAGTTCGATTTTCTATTAAGCTTCAGGGGAAGTGAGAAATGGTGGTTTTCATAGAATTAGTAAATGCCACCAAAACTAAAGGTCAAACTAAGTTGACATTAAATACAGTATTTCCAGTGGGGCAGTGTGGGGTGCTTGAAAGAACAGTTGCAACAAGTCCCTACAATGCCTATTCTCTGAGCTTGTTATGAGTGCTAATGGAATCCAGTAAAACTCTGTCCATCCCTCGCCTTTCCACTTGTGACATATATTAGCCACAAGTCTGTTTTCACAGACAAAGTGCCCTTGGCGACCAACGTGGAGAAGAACTGTGTGGCTGATTCCACATTGCAGATGTTGCATTCATCCATGCAGGCTTCTCAGGGCCCCTGGCACTGCCAGCTTTCAGGATCACTGTGAACTCAACACTGATTTATCCCCTCATGTGGCTTTGGAGGACAGAGAAATAAAGGAGCATGGACATAGGGCAGATTACAGCTGAGTTGAGTTTGCACAGGAAACTCAAGCTTGAATTAAGGGCCTGGTATCCTGGGAGCTTCAAGAAGCAGAGGGAGGAAAGCTTATACAGAAAATACACACAGACTTGGGAACCAGACTGCTATAGGTATGAATCCCAGATCCACCACTTAATAGCTGTGTATCCTTAGCCTGGTGTCTCAGATGATAAAGAATCTGCCTGCAATGCAGAAGACACGACTTCAGTCCCTGGGTTGGGAAGATCCCCTGAAGGAGGGAATGGCAACTCATCCCAGTATTCTTGCCTGGAGAATCCCATGGAGAGAGGAGCCTGGTGGGCCACAGTCCATGGGATTGCAAAGAGTTGGACATGAACGAATGACTAACACCCTTAGATGTGGGCTTCCCAGGTGGCACTAGTGGTAAAGAACCCGCCTGCCAATGGAGGAGACCCAAAAGACACAGGTTCGATCACTGGGTTGGGAAGATCATCTGGAGGAGGACATGGCAACCTACTCTGACATTATTGCCTGGAGAATCCCTCGGACAGAGAAGCCTGGGAGGCTCCGGTCTATAATGTCGCAAAGAGTAGGACACAACTGAAGTGACTTGGCACGAATTCATCCTTAGATATGGTTTTAACCACTTTGATCCTCAATTTCCTCATCTGTAAAATAATGAGGAGATACCCCACACCCAAGGGCAAAGGTGAAGCCCCAGCGAGATGGTAGGAAGGGTGAAATCGCATTTAGAATCAAACCCCATACCCACCAGAGATGCTCAGAGGGCTCAAGGGCCCAGAGACCCTACAGAGACTGAGACAGAACTGTGTTTCAGTACCTCCTGAGGAGGTACAGGTCAACAGTGGACTGCTGCAGGGGCAGGGGCTCTGGATGCAGTAGACCTGGGTATGGCATAAATACTCTTGGAGGAGATTGCCATTAGCCCCACCACAGAACTGCCAGAACTTATACAGGACTGGGAAAACAGGCTCTGGGAGGGCACAAACAGAATCTTGTATGCACCAGGACCCAGGAGAAAGGAGCAGTGACCCCACAAGAGACTGACCCAGACTTGTCCATGAGGGTCCAGGAGTCTTTGGCAGAGGCATGCATCAGTGTGGCCTGCTGCAGGGTTGGGGACACTGAGTGTAGCAGTGCATGCATGGGACCTTTTGAAGGAGGTCACCATTATCTTCATCAGCTCCACCATAGTTTGGCCCCAGGTCAAATAACATGGAGGGAACACAGCCCCACCCATCAACAAAAATTGGATTAAAGATTTATGGAGCATGGCCCTGCCCATCAGAATAATACCCAGTTTCCCCCTCAGTCAGTCTCTCCCGTCAGGAAGCTTCCATAAGTCTCTTATCCTTCTCCATCAGAGGCCAGACAGACTGAAAATCACAATCACAGAAAACTAACCTATCTGATCACATGGACCACAGCCTTGTCTAACTCAGTGAAACTATGAGCCATGCTGTGTAGGGCCACCCAAGATGGATGGGTCATGGTGGAGAGTTCTGACAAAATGTGGTCCACTGGAGAAGGGAATAGCAAACCACTTCAATATACTTGCCTTGAAAAGAAGAGAAGCGAAAGGCAAAGGAGAAAAGGAAAGATACACCCATCTGAATGTAGAGTTCCAAAGAATAGCAAGGAGAGATAAGACAGCCTTCCTCAGTGATAAATGTGAAGAAATAGAGGAAAATAATAGAAGGGGAAAGACTAGAGATCTCTTCAAGAAAATTAGAGATATCAAGGGAATATTTCATGCAAAGATGGGCACAATAAAGGACAGAAATGGTGTGGACCTAACAGAAACAGATATGCAGATGACACCACCCTTATGGCAGAAAGTGAAGAGGAACTAAAAAGCCTCTTGATGAAAGTGAAAGGGGAGAGTGAAAAAGTTGGCTTAAAGCTCAACATTCAGAAAACTAGGATCACGGCATCTGGTCCCATCACTTCATGGAAAATAGATGGGGAGACAGTGGAAACAGTGTCAGACTTTATTTTTGGGAGCTCGAAAATCACTGCAGATGGTGATTGGAGCCATGAAATTAAAAGACGCTTACTCCTTGGAAGGAAAGCTATGACCAACTTAGATATTAAAAAGCAGAGACATTACTTTGCCAACAAAGGTCCATCTGGTCAAGGCTATGGTTTTTCCAGTGGTCATGTATGGATGTGAGAGTTGGACAGTGAAGAAAGCTGAGTGCCGAAAAATTGATGCTTTTGAACTGTGGTGTTGGAGAAGACTCTTGAGAGTCCCTTGGACTGCAAGGAGACCCAACCAGTCCATCGTGAAGGAGATCAGTCCTGAGTGTTCATTGGAAGGACTGATGCTGAAGCTGAAACTCCAATACTTTGGCCACCTGATTCGAAGAGTTGACTCATTGGAAAAGACCCTGATGCTGGGAGGGATTGGGGGCAGGAGGAGAAGGGGACGGCAGAGGATGAGATGGCTGGATGGCATCACCGACTCAATGGACATGAGTTTGAGTAAACTCTGGGAGTTGGTGATGGACAGGGAGGCCTGGCGTGCTGTGATTCACGGGGTTGCAAAGAGTCAGACATGACTGAGCGACTGAAATGAACTGAACTGAGCAGAAGCAGAAGATATTAAGAAGAGGTGGCAAGAATACATGGAAGAACTATACCAAAAAGATCTTCACGACCCAGAAAATCACAATGATGTGATCACTCACCTAGAGCCAGACATCCTGGAATGTGAAGTCAAGTGGGCCTTAGGAAGCATCACTATGAAAGAAGCTGGTGGAGGTGATGGAATTCCAGCTGAGCTATTTCAAGTCCTCAAACATGATGCTGTGAAGAGTGCTGCACTCAATATGCCAACAAATCTGGAAAACTCAGCAGTGGCCACAGGACTGGAAAAGATCAGTTTTCATTCCAATCCCAAAGAAAGGCAGTGTCAAAGAATGCTCAAACTACCACACAATTGCACTCATCTCACATGCTAGCAAAGTAATGCCCCAAATTTTTCACGTCAGGCTTCAACAGTACGTGAACCATGAACTTCCAGATGTTCAAGCTGGTTTTAGAAAAGGCCGAGGACGCAGAGATCAAATTGCCAACATCCATTGGATCATCAAAAAAGCGAGACATTTCCAGAAAAACATCTACTTCTGTTTCATTGACTACTTTGACTTTGACTGTGTGGATCACAACAAACTGTGGAAAATTCTTAAAGAGATGGGAATACCAGACCACCTGCCTGAGATATCTGTATGCAGGTCAAGAAGCAACAGTTAGAACCGAACATGGAACAACTGACTGGTTCCAAATTGGTAAAGGAGTACGTCAAGGCTGTATATTGTCACCCTGCTTATTTAACTTATCTGTAGAGCCCATCATGAGAAATGCTGGACTGGATGAAGCACAAGCTGGAATCAAGATTGCTGGGAGAAATATCAATAACCTCAGATATGCAGACGACACCAACCTTATGGCAGAAAGCAAAAGAACTAAAGAGCCTCTTGATGAAAGTGAAAGAGGAGAGTGGAGAAAGTTGGCTTAAAACTCAACATTCAGAAAACTAAGATCATGGCATCTGGTCCCATCACTTCATGGCAAATAGATGGGGAAACAGTGGAAACAGTGACTGACTTTATTTTCAGGGGCTCAAAAAATCACTGCAGATGATGACTGAAGCCATGAAATTAAAAGATGCTTACTCCTTGAAAGAAAAGCTATGATCAACGTAGACAACATATTAAAAAGCAGAGACATTACTTTGCAAACAAAGGTCCATCTAGTCAAAGCTATGGTTTTTCCAGTAGTCATGTTTGGATGTGAGAGTGGACTATAAAGAAAGCTGAACACCGAAGAATTGATGCTTTTGAACTGCGGTGTTGGAGAAGACTCTTGAGAGTTCCTTGGACTGCAAGGAGATCCAACCAGTCCATCTTAAAGGAAATCAATCCTGAATATTCATTGGAAGGACTGATGATGAAGCTGAAAGTCCAATACTTTGGCCATCTGATGTGAAGAACTGATTCATTTGAAAAGACTGGGAAAGATTGAAGGCAGGAGGAGAAGGGGACAACAGATGATGAGATGGTTGGATGGCATCACCAACTCAGTGAACAAGAGTTTGAGTAAACTCCGGGAGTTGGTGATGGACAGGGAAGCCTGGCCTGCTGCAATACATGGGGTCACAAAGAGTCTAACACGACTGAGTGACTGAACTGAACTGAACTGAAAATGAGATAGTATTAGATTAAAAGTAAGATAATTGAAGAAATGAACACTCCCCTACTTCATTGTTTTCTATTATTCTTACTTTTTATTTGCACATTTTACTTGTTACTCTCTTTTTCCCCCATTTATTTTTATTAGTTGGAGGCTAATTACTTTACAATATTGTAGTGGTTTTTGCCATACGTTGACCTGAATCAGCCATGGATTTACATGTATTCCCCATCCCGATCCCCCCTCCCACCTCCCTCTCCACCCGCTCCCTCTGGGTCTTCCCAGTGCACCAGCCCTGAGCACTTGTCTCATGCATCCACCCTGGGCTGGTGATCTGTTTCACCCTTGATAATATACATGTTTCGATGCTCTTGTTTATTATTTAGTATCTATCTCCCTATCAACCAGAATGTAAGTTCCATGATGTCAGGAACTTTGCTTGTTTACTTTGGTTGGCCTAGAGGCAACAAGGCAATAATCTTCCCTGGTGACTCAGTCGATAAAGTGTTCGCCCAGAATGTGGGAGACCTGGGTTCAATCCCTGGGTCAGGAAGATCCGGTGGAGAAGGAAATGGCAACCCACTCCCATACTCTCGCCTGGAGAATTCCATGGGTGGGCCTGGTGGGCTACAGTCCACTGGGTCACAAAGTGTCGGACTTGGCTAAGTGACTAACTTAGAGGCAACAAGAGGCAGGAGAGCTTAGTGGTTAAGAGCAACGGCTCCAGAACCAGGTTTCTGAGGTTTCAATATGGACTGCTGTGTGAACCTGGGACAATTACTCAACTTCTCAATTCCTCAGTTTTCCTATATTTAAAATGACAGTAATACAACTTCCCAAGGGAATTCTACTGCCTTGTTTGTGGGAATGTAAATTGATACAGCTACTATGGATAACAGTGTGGAGATTCCTTAAAAAACTAGGAATAAACTACCTTGCTTGCATGTATGCCAAGTTGCTTCAGTCATGTCCCACTCTTTGTGATCCTATGGACTGCATCCCACCAGGTTCCTCTGTCCATGGGATTCTCCAGGCAAGAATACTGGAGTAGGTTGCCGTGCCCTCCTCCAGGGGGTCTCCTTGACCCAGGGATTGGACCTATGTCTCTTATGTCTCCTGCATTGGCAGGCAGGTTCTTTACCACTAGTGCCAGCTGGGAAGCCCCTAAAACTACCATATGACCCAGCAATCCCCCTACTGGGCATACTCTGAGAAAACCACAAATCTAAAAGACATATATACACTAATGTTCATTGCAGCACTATTTACAATAGCAAGGATGTGGAAGCAAGCTAGATATTCATTGACAAGTGAATGGATAAAGAATATATAGCACATTTATACAATAGAATATTACTCAGCCATAAAAAGGAATGAATTTGAGTCAGTTGTAGTGAGAAGGATGAACCTAGAACCTGTTATACAGAGTGAAGTATAACTTCACTTATTTTTCTGACTGATGAGAAAAGAGAAAAATAAATATCATATATTAACTCATGTATATGGAATCTAGAAAAATATACTGATGAACCTATTTACATGGAAGGTATGGAGATGCAAATATAAAGAATGAACTTGTGCACACAGTGAGGGGAGGAGAGGGTAGGACGAACTGATAAAGCAGCATTAACCTATATACACAGTCATGTGTATAATAGAAAACTAGTAGGAAGCTGCTGTGTAACACAGGGAACCCAGCTTGGTGCTCTGTGACAACCTAAAGGGGTGGGACGGGAGAGGGGAGGGAGACTCAAGAGGAAAGGGATGTGTGTGTGTGTGTGTGTGTATATATATATATATATATATATATATATATAATTATGACTGATTCCTGTTGTTGTGAAGCAGAAATCAACACAGCATCATAGAGAAATTTTCCTCCAATTAAAAAAAAATAATAATAGAGAGGACTTCCAGTTCAAGATGGCAGAGTAGAAGGACATATGCTCATCTCCTCCTGTGAGAACACCAAAATTGCAACTATTGAACAACCATTAACAGGAGGATGCTGGAACCCACCAAAAAAAAAAAAAGAGGCCCCACGTCCAAAAACAAAGAAACTGCAGTGAGACAGTAAGAGGGGCGTAACCACGGTAAAATCAAATCCCATACCTGCTGGGTGGGTGACCCACAAACTTGACAACAATAACACCAAAGAAATTCTCATACTGTTGTGAAGGTCCTGAACCCACATCAGGCTTCCCAGCCTGGGGATCCAACAAAGGGTGGGAATCCCCAGGGAATCTGACCTTGAAAGCCGGATGGATTTGATTATAGGATTTCCACAGGACTAGGGGAAACAGAGACTCTCGTCTTGGAGGCACAAACAAAACCTTTGTGCACCAAGACCCAGAGGAAAGGAGTAGTGACCTCACAGGATACTGAACCATTACCGCCTGCTGGTGTTGGGGGGCCTCCTGTGGAGGCATTGGTTGGCAGGGGCTCACCACAGGGACAGGGCACTGGCAACAGCAGGCCAGGAAGGTCCCCCTTGGCATAAATCCTCTTGGGGTTCACCATTAACCCTACCAGAGAGCCTGTAAACCCCAGGGATGGGTCTCCTCATACCATACAATGAACCTGAACCAGGAGGAAATTCAACCCCACACATCAGCAGAAAATTGGATTAAAGTTTTACTGAGCAAGGTCCTGCCCACCAGTCCCGCCCACCAGGAAACTTACACAAGCCTCTTAGCCTTCTCCATCAGAGGGCAGACAGGGAAAGCAAGAAGAAGCACAATGGCAAAGTGCTAAAACAAAAACCATATTACAGAAAGTTAATCAGGTTGAAAAAGCAGAAAGTTGTGTCCCAGATGAAGAGACAAGATAAAACCCAAGAAAAACAGTGAAATGAAGTGGAGATAGGCAAACTTCCAGAAAAAGAATTCAGAATAATGATAGTGAAAATAATCCAGGATCTTGGAAACACAATGAAGAAAATGCAAAAAATGTTTAGCAATGACCTAGAAGAACTAAAGAACAAACAAACAGAGGTGAACAATATGCTAGAAGGGATCAATAGCAGAACAATTGAGGCAGAAGAACAGATAAATGACCTGGAGAACAGAATGGTGGAAATCACTGCCACAGAACAGGATATAGAAAAAAGAATGAAAAGAAATGAAGTCACCCTGAGAGATCTCTGGGACAGTATTAAAAGCACTAACATTTGCATTATAGGGGTCCCGGAAGGAAAAGAGAGAGGAAAAAGGACCTTAGAAAATATTTGAAGAGATAACTGAAAACTTCCCTAACATGGGAAAGGAAATAGCCAACCAAGTCCAGGAAGCACAGAAAGTCCCAGGCAGGATAAATTCAAGGAGGAACACACCAAGACACATAGTAATCAAACTGACAAAAATTAAAGACAAAGATAAAATATTAAAAACAACAAGAGAAAAATAAATAACTTACCAGGAAACTCCCATCAGGCTATCAGAATCATTTCTCAACAGAAACTCTACAAGCCAGAAGGGAATGGCAGCATGTATTTAAAGTGATGAAAGGGAAGAACATACAACCAAGAATACTCTGCCCAGCAAGACTCTCATTCAGATTTGATGGAGAAATCAAAAGCTCTCTAGACAAGGAAAAGTTAAGAGAATTCAGCACCACCAAACCAGCTTTACAACAAATGCTAAAGGAACTTCTCTAAGCAGGAAACACAAGAGAATGAAAAGACCTACAGAAAATAAACCAAAAACAATTAAGAAAATGGTAATAGAACCACACATACCAATAATTACCTTAAATGTAAATGGATTAAATTCACCAAAGGAAAGACAGACTGGCTGGGTAGATGAAAACATGTGCATGTATGCTCTGCCACTTAACACTGCTTGACCCCTTAAACTGTATGTAATTATTTTATATTGTTACATTAGTAATGTTCCAATTATGGCTTGCAATTGTAATTATCTTTTGTTTTTTGTCTGGCTATTTTCTGTAAAAATCAATAAACATCTTTTACTATTGTGATTATGTAACTATTATTCCCTTAATACCATTGTATCATGATTGGTCAACAGAAGAATAATAGAACTCTATATCACCAAAACTATGATTTAATAGAAAAGGCTACAATAACTTTTTAAAATCCAGATGCACATCAGAATTATCTTGAAATATTTTGAAAAATGTAAATGCCCAGGTACTGCTTTCTTTTTCTCCAGAGCTCCAGATAAATTTCTAATGAGCAGTAGTGTTTAAAAACAAGTGAACTATATGATGATCCTTTACTTTTAACTAGTTTGTTTCACTTTTTTTTTTCATATTCAGTGCTCCCATTACATTTATTTTAGGTTTTCCAATTTCTCCATCTTTTTTTTTTTTGATGTTATTTCTCAAGCCTTTCTCAAGTATAGTAGAAAAGCTTTTGTATACATATGTATAAATAATATGCATAATGTGTGTATTTTAGAAAACTTATGAATCTTTGACCAACTAAAAAATTTATGAAATTTATTTTGATTCCACTTGTTTGACTTAGATTTCTATTTTAAAAAAATAAATATGCAACAAGCAGCAAAGGTTTATTGTATAGCCAGAGAACTACAGTCAATATCTTGTAACAACCTTTCAGTTCAGTTCGGTTCAGTTGCTCAGTCATGTCCAAATCCTTGTGATCCCATGAACCACAGCACGCCAGGCCTCCCTGTCCATCGTCAACTCCTGGAGTCCACCCAAACCCATGTCCATTGAGTCGGTGATGTCATCCAACCATCTCATCCTCTGTTGACCCCTTCTCCTCCTGCCCTCAATCTTTCCCAGCATCAGGGTCTTTCCCAGTGAGTCAACTCTTTGTATCAGGTGGGCAAAGTTTTGGAATTTCAGCTTCAACATCAGTCCTTCCAATGGACACACAGGACTGATCTCCTTTAGGATGGACTGGTTGGATCTCCTTGCAGTCCAAGGGACTCTCAAGATTCTTCTCCAACACCACAGTTCAAAAGCATCAGTTCTTTGGCACTCAGTTTTCTTTATAGTCCAACTCTCACATCCATACATGACCACTGGAAAAACCATAGCCTTGACTAGACAGACCTTTGTTGGCAAAGTAATGTCTCTGCTGTTTCATATGCTGTCTAGGTTGGTAATAGCTTTTCTTCCAAGAAGTAAGGATCTTTTAATTTCATGGCTGCAGTCACCATCTGCAGTGATTTTGGAGCCCAGAAAAATGAAGTCAGTCACTGTTTCCACTGTTTCCCCATCTATTTGCCATGAAGTGATGGGACCAGATGCCATGATCTTAGTTTTCTGAATGTTGAACTTTAAGCTAACTTTTTCACTCTCGTCTTCCACTTTCATCAGGAGGCTCTTTAGTTCTTCTTCACTTTCTGCCATAAGGGTGGTGTCATCTGCATATCTGAGGCTATTGATATTTCTCCCGGCAATCTTGATTCCAGCTTGTGCTTCTTCTAGCCCAGTGTTTCTCATGATGTACTCTGCATATAAGTTAAATAAGCAGGGTGACAATATACAGCCTTGATGTACTCCTTTTCCTATTTGGAACCAGTCTGTTGTTCCATGTCCAGTTCTAACTGTTGTTTCCTGACCAACATACAGGTTGCTCAAGAGGCAGGTAAGGTGGTCTGGTATTCCCATCTCTTTCAGAATTTCCCACAGTTTATTGTGATCCACACAGTCAAAGGCTTTGGCATAGTCAATAAAGCAGAAATAGATGTTGATGATCCAGCTGATGTTGGCAATTTGATATCTGGTTTCTTTGCCTTTTCTAAAACCAGCTTGAACATCTGGAAGTTCATGGTTCACATATTGCGGAAGCCTGGCTTGGAGAATTTTGAGCATTACTTTACTAGTGTGTGAGATGAGTGCAATTGTGCAGGAGTTCAAACATTCTTTGGCATTGACTTTCTTTGGGATTGGAATGAAAACTGATCTTTTCCAGTCCTGTGGCCACTGCTGAGTTTTCCAAATTTGCTGACATATTAAGTGCAGCACTTTCACAGCATCATCTTTCAGGTTTTGAAATAAGCTCAGCTGGAATTCCATCACCTCCACTAGCTTTGTTCATAGTGATGCTTCCTAAGGCTCACTTGACTTCACATTCCAGGATGTCTGGCTCTAGGTGAGTGATCACACCATCGTGATTATCTGGGTCATGAAGATCTTTTTTTGTATAGTTCTTCCATGTATTCTTGCCACCTCTTCTTAATATCTTCTGCTTCTGTTATATCCATACCATTTCTGTCCTTTATTGTGCCCATCTTTGCATGAAATGTTCCCTTGATATTTCTAATTTTCTTGAAGAGATCTCTAGTCTTTCCCATTCTATTGTTTTCCTTTATTTCTTTGTATTTATCGCTGAGGAAGGCTTCCTTATCTCTCCTGGCTTTTCTTTGGAACTCTGCATTTAGATGGGTATATCTTTCCTTTTCTCCTTTGCTTTTCGCTTCCCTTCTTTTCACAGCTGTTTGTAAGGCCTCCTCAGACAACCATTTTGCTTTTTCGCATTTCTTTTCCTTGGGCGTGGTCTTGATCCCTGTCTCCTGTACAATGTCATGAACCTCTGTCCATAGTTCATCAGGCACTCTGTCTATCAGGACTAGTCCCTTAAATCTATTTCTCACTTCCACTGTTTAGTCATAAGGGATTTGATTTAGGTCATACCTGAATGGTCTAGTGGTTTTCTCCACTTTCTTCAATTTCAGTCTGAATTTGGCAATAAAGAGTTCATGATCTGAGCCACAGTCAGCTCCCCGTCTTGTTTTTGCTGACTGTATAGAGCTCCTCCATCTTTGGCTGCAAAGAATATAATCAATCTGATTTCAGTGTTGACCATCTGGTGATGTCCATGTGTAGAGTCTTCTCTTGTGTTCTTGGAAGAGGGTGTTTCCTATGACCAGTGCGTTCTCTTGGCAAAACTCTATTAGCCTTTGTCCTGCTTCATTCTGTACTCCAAGGCCATAATAGAAAATAATTTCAAAAATAATATGTGTGTATATGTATAACTGAATCACACTGCTGTGCACTTGAAGCATTGTAAGTTAACTATACTTCAATAAAATATATATATGGAGAAAAAAATAATAGAACCTCCCTCCTTGAATTATTACACTTAGAAGAATGCAAGGCACACAGTAGGTATTCAATAAAAACTACTACTACTAATAATGGAGCCTGGTATACTGCAGGCAATGACTCAGTATTGGCTGAATAAATAATAAATATTTACAAAATTCTTGGAATTACGCCTAGCACATAGCAAGCCTTCAATGAATGACAACTTTACTGAGAGGCACACTGGTATACGTTTAATGACTGATTCTCAGAAGGCGGGAGATGGATGTGTCATGTGTTGTGGTATCTCCATCGTGGCTGATTTCAGCCATCAACCTGACACCAGTGAAGACAGACTTGGGAAGAGGTACCCAGGAACATTCTAGTAAAGAGAATTTGAAGGCTTTGTCTGAATACAGGCATAGGCCGCCATACAGATATGATAAATACATATAATCTTGAGAATATAGGTAATAGGAAAATAATTAAGAAGTGATGAGTTTTAAGTATTTGCTGAAGCCTAAGTTGAAGATATCTTCGTTTTAAGGTAACATAATTATAAATATGCATAATGTAGTTTTACTAATTGCTGGATTTAATTTTCAACAATAGGCTCTCAAGTTTCCTGGAAATTTACAAATTTGCTCTTTTGAGCCAGTACAAGCTAACTCCAGTACATATCAGGCCTATATACCTGTAATTCTTCCTTCCACTATTAGGTACTCTTTCCTGGTCCCAAAGAAAGAAAGACTGGCATAAAAGCTTCTCCAGCAATTACAGCGGATTTCTCCCCCAGGCAAAGCACGGAATCATTCCCAAGAAGTAAATAAATTGATCTTGGCTGAACTTGGTGAAACAGGTCAAGTCCTAGGCCGTTTCCTCCTAAGGGACAGCCCAGATTTTCTGATTATGTTAGAATTTCATTGTCTCAACTACTGCTGGAAATAAATGAGTTGATGGCCTACACTTGGATATCTCTGGATTATATGCATTCATTTAAGAGATTAGACTTTAGGAATTTGTGTAGAGGAATGAATAGAGTGGGCAATTGTGAGGCTCACAGCTGTGTCAATAATCATTTCAGCTTTCTTACCTTCCACTCTATGTTCAAGAAACGAAAACATGAGATCCAGGGAAAACTCAATTTAGCCTGGTAATCTCCCTTTGCTCCTGTGATTATAATTTCCCAGAATAATTTCTTCAATTACCCTGGGCCATTTCTTGGAGCAGGAACATTATTGTTCTGCACATGTCCTGTCAGTAGCGTGACTGACTGTCCTAATTATCTAGGACACTCCCAGTATTAGCACGAGGATCCAAAGCCTCAGGAAACCCCTCAGTCCTGGGAAAGCCAGGACAGTTATTCACTAACTCTTGGCCCCCAGGCCAGGATTCCTGTGACCTTCAGTCTATCAGAAAAGCCTCAGACAGTGATTCTAGAGGGCTCTTCAGACAAAGGCTGTGAAGTAGGAACATGCATAGATCCAAGAGGCTAAGAATTAGGAGTCAGAGTGTCTTAGTCAATTTGGACTGCTATAACAGAATCTCACAGACTGAGGGCCTGTAAAATAAATAAACATTTATTTCTCATGGTTTTGGAGGCTAGAAGTGCAAGATCAAGACAAGGAGACTGGGAAATGTAGAGCAGCTGGGCAGTCATATGCCTCACTTGGCAGGAAGGCAGCCCTCTCTAACACACATGTATTTGGGAAGAATTGTGATCCCTAGTCCTGCAGATGTGAAGTTCAGATACATAATAGATAAACCAGAATAATTTAATATGTTTTCCAAATCAGTGATTTCCAGTCAGCAAATCACAACTTGTAAGTAGGCAAGTGACTCTGCCCCTCCCACTCCAAAGTCTACAGAATTCTCCCAGGGCTCCCTCACAATGTGCCTTTACTGCATCCTGTCCAACCCACAGATTCAGCCTCTCAATCCATATACAACTCATGTCATCACTACATATGCTTGGCATCACAGTCCCCATCAAGAAGTAGAAGACTTTGGGAAAAACAAAAGTACCATCTCACTAGAGAGACCTAGGGATTCTGTACTAGACTCAGAGGCCAGAGCTGCTACCAGTAGTAGAAGCTGACCCCTCACCCTGTGTGTTCCAGGAGGTGCTGAGTGTTTTTCTGTTCCCCGAGGTTCCTCTTAGTCCTCTTCTTACAGTTGTAGACAACAGAAGTAGCATGTGAGTAGTTCAGTCGTTCCTGTTACAAAACATTATTGAAGAGACTCCTTGTCTTCCAACCATTGCTGTTCACACAGAACAAACGAAGTGTTGGTCCAGGGCCACCTTTCAGGGGGTCATCACATGTTCTGGTTTCCAGGCCGAGGAGGAGACTGTGCCAAGATGGGCATTATGTTTGTTACTAACTTAGTTGAACAAGTCTGTGTCAGGCCCTGTCCTAAGTGCTGGGAAGAGAGTGATGAACAAGACTTATGTATTTTTTTCTCTGTCTTGTATTGCCCATCTCTAACCCACATAGTGGAAGAGTGCTTTTCCTGAAACGTAACCAAGTTTCATCACTCCCCTGCTCAGCCAGATCATCTCCTCAGCATCATCTTTGGGTCATTAAAAAAAAGACAAGCCAAGTGGGGAATGATTTGGGGTGTGCAATTTAGAAATGTTGGCTTGCCATGGTCCCAGCTCCAGGAGAGTTTCCCTAAATGCAGCAATAGCTTGCTGCCATATGCAGAAGTCATACAAAGAGAGCTGCCTGTGTGCAAAACCAGGTCCTCAGCCTAGAAAGGCAAAGGGCTCCTCAGGGGCCATTCAAAACACGCTTTCTCTCCAACAGCGCTTCATCATAAAGTGGGTCTTCTCATCCCATTCTTTACACTCCTCCCTACCAGCAAAGTTTTTCCCTGTCAGTTCCCCAGCTGCATCTTTCTAAAGGTGATTATGTACTCTCCATGACAATGCACAGACCTGAAAGCAGTTTGGATTGCTGGGGATGTTTGAAAGACAGCCAAGAATCTTATGCATTCTCCCTGGAACTTGCCGCCTCGTCACCAAATGCAATTCCTTCATTTCTCCTGGGATCAGGCTCAAAAGACCACTGCCTTCAGGAAGCTCTCCCAAACTTACCTCCCCACTCTCCTAGCTCTAATCATTTGTATTACTCTGTCACCTTCTAGCAATATTGTGGGTTATATGTTTGGTTTTCATTGTGTCTATCTCCACTTGTTGCTATGTTACTGCAACTACAGAGTCTTTGACTTTTATCCAAACCCTGTAAAATCAAATGCATTGTAGAATTCAAAACTTTTCAAATTGTAGAAAAATAATAGAGGTTCTGGGGTAGCACCTGTAATCAAACACATTTTTCAGTGAAACTTGTGAAAATTCACACCAAGTGGGATACATACAGATTATAATCATCTTTTTATTAGCTCAGGTTTACTGTGCCACAAATGAGTTCAGTATTTTAGAAGCATGGAAGTGAACGACTAATGACAGCTGCCACTACTGAAACCTCCTCTGTGCTGGGCCCTCTGCCTGTGCAGACCATCTCAGGGACCCCCAGCGGGGCCATGGGAAGGAGGCACTGTTTTCCACATATGATAGATGAGATTCAGAGAGGTTGAGTAATTTGCCTAAGGTCAAATATCTAGCAAATAGAGGAGCCAGCATTTAAACCCAAGGCTGTCTGGCCGTGAGCATGATGCTCAGTGGCCAGGTCCATACCGAGTATGCTTCCTCCCCCTTGACCATGCTCCATAGGCTAGACAGAACACATAAATGCTTGCCAACAATGCAAACAGAAGAGCACATGATTTTTTATTTGTGGTTCACAAGTTATACTGTCCTTTCAAAAAGACCATACAGGATGGAAAATGTCAGTTAGTTGTATAAGGCAAGCACCACCCAGCTTGGG
Organism: Dama dama; assembly: GCF_033118175.1. NCBI lineage: Eukaryota > Metazoa > Chordata > Mammalia > Artiodactyla > Cervidae > Dama > Dama dama. The sequence continues at coordinate 2,362,647 of NW_026870878.1, read as the reverse complement.
AGTCCAGATGCGACCGCAGTAGATGAAGGCACAACAGCGCAGCAGCTGGTGGGGCACATCAGCGTCACATGGGCCCCACCGACCGCCATGCTGTTCTCATCTGTTTACAGAGAATCAGTGGGCGGCATTCAGAATTCAGGGGATTTCAATTCAGAGTCCACATAGTTTCTCTAAATGTTAAAAATATGAAAATTGGATATTTCCACCATACAGTGATTGTTTGTTTGTGTTTTCCTTCATTGTAATAATCAGCTGATGCTGAGTAGCAGTTTTAGGTGGGGTGAGTGCTTTTCAATCAGTCCCCCACTCTGCACATCTGGATTGTGAGGGAATTCTAGTTTGAGACCACTGCATCTGATAAAGTGAACCAGTATCTGATGGCTTGCCCTGACATCTTCCCTAGCAGGCTGGCAGTCTTGTTTATTGATGTGAGTGATGGGCTGTGACTTATATCTTCTATTACAAGTCAAGGACTTTCAGTAAGGATGACACTGGAAGACCATATTTTTAGTCATCAACATGTAGCAAGAACAGACTGAGATAGAAAAAGAAAGAGAGGTAGAAAAGGGAAAGGGGAGGGTGGAGAAGAAGAACATTTATTTGTGCCAGATATAGAAAATAAATTCAAGGTGATGAAGGAAACTTAAAGCATGCCTACTGGGGCAGGGCCAGAAGGAGGCAGAGGTGACCCAGTGTCAGCTCCTAAAAGGTAAAGTTCCTCATGTGAAGCAGAGCAACCAGAACCGAGGTCACTTCTTTTTTTATTTTTATTTTTTTTTATTAGTTGGAGGCTAATCACTTCACAACATTTCAGTGGGTTTTGTCATACATTGATATGAATCAGCCATGGAGTTACACGTATTCCCCATCCCGATCCCCCCTCCCACCTCCCTCTCCACCCGATTCCTCTGGGTCTTCCCAGTGCACCAGGCCCGAGCACTTGTCTCATGCATCCCACCTGGGCTGGTGATCTGTTTCACCATAGATAGTATACATGCTGTTCTTTCAAAACATCCTACCCTCACCTTCTCCCACAGAGTTCAAAAGTCTGCTCTGTACTTCTGTGTCTCTTTTTCTGTTTTGCATATAGGGTCATCGTTACCATCTTTCTAGATTCCATATATATATGTGTTAGTATGCTGTAATGTTCTTTATCTTTCTGGCTTACTTCACTCTGTATAATGGGCTCCAGTTTCATCCATCTCATTAGAACTGATTCAAATGAATTCTTTTTAATGGCTGAGTAATATTCCATGGTGTATATGTACCACAGCTTCCTTATCCATTCATCTGCTGATGGGCATCTAGGTTGCTTTCATGTCCTGGCTATTATAAACAGTGCTGCGATGAACACTGGGGTACACGTGTCTCTTTCAGATCTGGTTTCCGAGGTCACTTCTTGAACTCAGGTTTAACTACCCTTGAAAGAAAACTGAGAAAAGCTACCACAAATTGTTTCTGGGGGTTAGGGCATATGCAAGGTTCTGTGATCAGAGGCCATAAATGAAACAGTAGCATAGCAAGACAAGGCCACAGCCATCTTTCATGAATAACCACCAAAAGGGCACAAATATAATTTCTATTTTCCTAACTAGCAGAAAAACATTTACTTCTGCTTTATTGGCTACTCCAAAGCCTTTGACTGTGTGGATCACAACAAACAGTGGAAAATTCATCAAGAGATAGGACTACCAGACCACCTGACCTGCCTCTTGAGATATCTGTATGCAGGTCAAGAAGTAACAGTTAGAACCGGACATGGAACAACAGACTATTTCCAAACAGGAAAAGGAGTATGTCAAGGCTGTATATTGCCACCCTGCTTATTTAACTTATATGCAGAGTACATCATGAGAAATACTGAAGTGGATGAAGCACAAGCTGGAATCAAGATTGCCAGGAGAAATATCAATAACCTCAGGTATGCAGATGATACCACCTTTATGGCAGAAAGCAAAGAATTAAAGAGCCTCTTGATGAAAGTGAAAGAGGAGAGTGAAAAAGTTGGCTTAAAACTCAACATTCAGAAAACTAAGGTCATGATCCCATCACTTCAAAACAAATAGATGGGGAAACAGTGGAAACAGTCAGAGACTTTATTTTGGGGGGCTCCAAAATCACTGCAGATAGTGACTGCAGCCATGAAATTAAAAGACACTTGCTCCTTGGAAGAAAAGTTATGACCAACCTAGAAAGCGTATAAAAAGCAGAGACATTACTTTGCCAACAAAGGTCTGTTTAGTCAAAGCTATGGTTTTCCCAGTAGTCATGAATGGATGTGAGAGTTGGACTATAAAGAAAGCTGAGCCCTGAAGAATTGATGCTTTTGAACTGTGGTGTTGGAGAAGACTCTTGAGAGTCCCTTGGACTGCAAGCAGATCCAACCAGTCCATCCTAAAGGAAATCATTCCTGAATATTCATTGGAAGGACTGATGTTGAAGCTGAAACTCCAATACTTTGGCCACCTTATGTGAAGAACTGATTCATTTGAAAAGACCCTGATGCTGGTAAAGATTGAAGGTGGAAGGAGAAGGGGACAACAGAGGATGAGATGGTTGGATGGCATCACTGACTCAATGGACATGAGTTTGAGCAAGCTTCAGGAGTTGGTGATGGACAGGGAAACCTGATGTGCTGCAGTTCACGGGATCACAAAGAGTTGAGCACAACTATGCAACTGAACTGATCTGAACAGAAAGGAAAAAGATAAATAGTAGAAAAATTAAACTAAAAAGAGGAGAAATCAAGGAAGAATATACAGGAAAAAATTTTAAAGGTATTTCCTGGGTTTTCCCATTTTCTAAAATGATCACCCAACACCCAAGTTTGCCAGTTTTCTGACCTTTCTCAAGGTCAGTAAAAACACCTATATATAAGACACAGCAGAGTTCATGTTGGAATCTGTATGTGAGGAGAGGCAAGTCTTCCTTTTCCCACCAGTGGGAAGCCAAATATTTGCTCATTATAGTCTAAAGCCCACAGCATAGGAAGTGTCTACCTTCAGGCCATCAATTTCTAGCACTGAGTCCCTTACGGGGGACATCTTGGATATTTATAGAATTCTCAGGGAGACTCTCAGGAATAAATAGAGGAGTAGCAGTAAAATCCAGTCAGTTATGCCAAAGACTGTAAATGGCACCATGGTCAAAAGAACCTTGAGCAGATCTTCCCAACTATTGTCTTGTAAACAATGGGAGTGACAATAGCCCTTCCTCTGACACCAACTCCACTTCCTATCGGACACAAATATAACAGTGGTGATTGGATTCTGAATAAATACACCCTCCCGTCAATATTCTAACTGAATGGAGGCAATGATCTGCTAGTCCTCTGAAAATTTCCAAATTTCCCAGATCTGCCCAGTTTCCTGGACCTAGGAAAGAAAACTCATTGGGCTGTGTGCCCTGGCCTCCTGTGAGCTGAGGTACTGCCAGATCTCACCCTGGCAGCCAGAAATATAATGTAGATAAGGTAAATTGCATTGCTGTTTTGGTTTGGACCTGAGAGGCAAACATTCAACTGGAAATCAAATAAATGGATTCTAGACCTGAGTAAGCTTTTTAAGTAAGATTCACTCTAGCTCAGTTCAGTTCAGTAGCTCAGTTGTGTCTGACTCTTTCTGACACTGTGGACTGCAGCATGCCAGGCTTCCCTGTCCATCACCAACTCCCAGAGCTTGCTCAAACTCATGTCCATTGAGCCGGTGATGCTGTCCAATAATCTCATCCTCTGTTGTCCCCTTCTCCTGCTCCCTTCAATCCTTCCCAGCATCAGAGCCTTTACTGATGAGTCAGTTCTTCACAATAGGTGGCCAAAGTACTGGAGCTTCAGCTTCAGTATCAGTCCTTCCAATGAATATTCAGGACTGATCTCCTTTAGGATGGACTGATTGGATCTCCTTGCTGTCCAAGGAACTCTCCAGAGTCTTCTCCAACACCACAGTTCAAAAATATCAATTCTTTGGTACTCAGCTTTCTTTATAGTCCAACTCTCACATCCATACATGCTGCTGCTGCTGCTGCTAAGTCGCTTCAGTCGTGTCCAATGCTATGCGACCCCAGAGATGGCAGCCCACCAGGCTCCCCTGGCCCTGGGATTCTGCAGGCAAGAATACTGGAGTGGGGTGCCATTGCCTTCTTTGCATCCATACATGACTACTGGAAAACTGTACTTTAACTATATGGACTTTTGTTGGCAAAGTAATGTCTCTGCTTTTAAATATGCTGTCTAGGTTGGTCATAACTTTTCTTCCAAGGAGCAAGCGTCTTTTAATTTCATGACTGCGGTCACCATCTGCAGTGAGTTTGGAGACCAGGAAAATAGTCTGTCACTTTCCAGAGTTTCCCCATCTATTCGCCATCAAGTGATGGGACCAGATGCCATGATCTTAGTTTTCTGAATGTTGAAAAAGCCAGCTTTTTCACTCTCCTCTGTTACTTTCATCAAGAGGCTCTTTAGTTCTTCTTTGCTTTCTGCCACAAGAGTGGTGTCAGCTGCATATCTGGGATCTGAAGATCAGAAAGATGCACCAGCAACATTCTGCCTGAACTTCCTTGGCTGAAGAAGAGAAGCCCCACTCCCACTCCACCCAACAAGAGGACACATCCATACTAGATATTGTTTTACATTTAGAAAAATACAGCCACAGGCTTAGGGAATAGGGGAGAGTCTTATACAATTTTGATTTGAAAGAAGACACACTCAGCTGATAAAGAATCCACCTACAATGCAGGAGACCCTGGCTCAATTCCTGCATCAGAAAGATGCGCTGGAGAAGAGATAGACTACCCACTCCAGTATTCTTGGTCTTCGCTGGTGGCTCAGATGCTAAAGAATCTGCCTGCAATGTGGGATACCTGGGTTAGATCCCTGGGTTGGGAAGATTCCCTGGAAAAGAGAAAGGTTATCCACTCCAGTATTCTGGCCTGGAGAATCCATGGACTGTATAGTCCATGGGGTCACAAAGAGTTGGACACAACTGAGTGACTTTCACTAAAACACAATTTAAATGTATAGAACCAATGGTTCCAAAATAAAAGCCGCCAAGGTTTATTGAGAACTTCCTAGGTGCTTGACAGAGTTTCAAGTACTTAACAACTATACAATATTACCAAGTCTTTATTTGCAAAATAATAATAATAACAATCCCCCAAAACTATGAAATAGGTAGTATTACTATTCCTAATTTACAGATGAGACAACTGAATGACAGCTTATATGTGCTAGTGCCAAGATTTAAATCTTGGATTTCTGACTCCAGTCTCTTCAACAAATTGTTTCCGGAAAACTGGTCAACCATGTGTAAAAAAAATGAAACTAGAATACTCTCTAACACCACTTGCAAAAATGAACTCAAAATGGATTAAAGACCTAAATGTAAGACCAGAAACTATAAAACTCTCAGAGGAAAACATAAGCAGAACACTCTCTGACATAAATCATAGCAAGATCCTCTATGACCCACCTCCCAGAGTAATGGAAATAAAAACAAAAATAAACAAATGAGACCTAATTAAACTTAAAAGCTTTTGCACAACAAAGGAAACTATAAGCAAGGTGAAAAGACAGCCTTCAGAATGGGAGAAAATAATAGCAAGTGAAACAACTGACAAAGAATTAATCTCCAAAATAAGAGATCACAACAGACAACACTGAAATACAAAGGATCATAAGAGACTACTACCAGCAGCTCTATGCCAATAAAATGGACAACTTGGATGAAATGGACAAATTCTTAGAAAAGTATAACTTTCCAAAACTGATCCAGGAAGAAATAGAAGATCTTAACAGACCCATCACAAGCAAGGAAATCGAAACTGTCATCAAAAATCTTCCAGCAAACAAAAGCCCAGGACCAGATGGCTTCACAGCTGAATTCTACCAAAAATTTAGAGAAGAGCTAACACCTATCTTACTCACACTCTTCCAGAAAATTGCAGAAGAAGGTAAGCTTCCAAACTCATTCTATAAGGCCACCATCACCCTAATTCCAAAACCAGACAAAGATGCCACAAAAAAAGAAAACTACAGGCCAATATCACTGATGAACATAGATGCAAAAATCCTTAACAAAATTCTAGCAAACAGAATCCAACAACATATTAAAAAAATCATACACCATGACCAAGTGGGCTTTATCCCAGGAATGCAAGGATTCTTTAATATCTGCAAATCAATCAATGTAATACACCACATTAACAAATTGAAAGATAAAAACCATATGATTATCTCAATAGATGCAGAGAAAGCCTTTGACAAAATTCAACACTCATTTATGATTAAAACTCTCCAAAAAGCAGGAATAGAAGGAACATACCTCAACATAATAAAAGCTATATATGACAAACCCACAGCAAGCATCACCCTCAATGGTGAAAAATTGAAGGCATTTCCCCTGAAATCAGGAACAAGACAAGGGTGCCCACTCTCACCACTACTATTCAACATAGTGTTGGAAGTGCTGGCCACAGCAATCAGAGCAGAAAAAGAAGTAAAAGGAATCCAGATAGGAAAAGAAGAAGTAAAACTCTCACTGTTTGCAGATGACATGATCCTCTACATAGAAAACCCTAAAGACTCTACCAGAAAATTACTAGAGCTAATCAATGAATATAGTAAAGTTGCAGGATATAAAATTAACACACAGAAATCCCTTGCATTCCTATATACTAACAATGAAAAAACAGACAGAGAAATTAAGGAAACAATACCATTCACCATTGCAACAAAAAGAATAAAATACTTAGGAGTGTATCTACCTAAAGAAACAAAGGACCTATACATAGAAAACTATAAAACACTGATGAAAGAAATCAAAGAGGACACAAACAGATGGAGAAACATACCGTGTTCATGGATTGGAAGAATTAATATTGTCAAAATGGCTATTCTACCCAAAGCAGTCTATAGATTCAATGCAATCCCTATCAAGCTACCAACGGTATTTTTCACAGAACTAGACCAAAGAATTTCACAATTTGTATGGAAATACAAAAAACCTCGAATAGCCAAAGTAATCTTGAGAAAGAAGAATGGAGCTGGAGGAATCAACCTGCCTGACTTCAGACTCTACTACAAAGCCACAGTCATCAAGACAGTATGGTACTGGCACAAAGACAGAAATATAGATCAATGGAACAGAATAGAAAGCCCAGAGATAAATCCACGAACCTATGGACACCTTATCTTTGACAAAGGAGGCAAGGATATACAATGGAAAAAAGACAACCTCTTTAACAAGTGGTGCTGGGAAAACTGGTCAAATACTTGTAAAAGAATGAAACTAGAACACTTTCTAACACCATACACAAAAATAAATTCAAAATGGATTAAAGATCTAAATGTAAGACCAGAAACTATAAAACTCCTAGAGGAGAACATAGGCAAAACACTCTCCGACATAAATCAAAGCAAGATCCTCTATGACCCACCTCCCAGAATATTGGAAATAAAAGCAAAACTAAACAAATGGGACCTAATGAAACTTAAAAGCTTTTTCACTATAAAGGAAACTATAAGTAAGGTGAAAAGACAGCCCTCAGATTGGGAGAAAATAATAGCAAATGAAGAAACAGACAAAGGATTAATCTCAAAAATATACAAGCAACTCCTGCAGCTCAATTCCAGAAAAATAAATGACCCAATCAAAAAATGGGCCAAGGAACTAAACAGACATTTCTCCAAAGAAGACATACAGATGGCTAACAAACACATGAAAAGATGCTCAACATCACTCATTATTAGAGAAATGCAAATCAAAACCACAATGAGGTACCATTACACGCCAGTCAGGATGGCTGCTATCCAAAAGTCTACAAGCAATAAATGCTGGAGAGGGTGTGGAGAAAAGGGAACCCTCTTACACTGTTGGTGGGAATGCAAACTAGTACAGCCGCTATGGAAAACAGTGTGGAGATTTCTTAAAAATCTGGAAATAGAACTGCCATATGACCCAGCAATCCCACTTCTGGGCATACACACTGAGGAAACCAGATCTGAAAGAGACACGTGCACCCCAATGTTCATCGCAGCACTGTTTATAATAGCCAGGACATGGAAGCAACCTAGATGCCCATCAGCAGATGAATGGATAAGGAAGCTGTGGTACATATACACCATGGAATATTACTCAGCCGTTAAAAAGAATTCATTTGAACCAGTCCTAATGAGATGGATGAAGCTGGAGCCCATTATACAGAGTGAAGTAAGCCAGAAAGATAAAGAACATTACAGCATACTGACACATGTATATGGAATTTAGAAAGGAGATAACGATAACCCTATATGCAGAACAGAAAAAGAGACACAGAAATACAGAACAGACTTTTGAACTTTGTGGGAGAATGTGAGGGTGGGATATTTCAAAAGAACAGCATGTATGCTATCTATGGTGAAACAGATCACCAGCCCAGGTGGGATGCACGAGACAAGTGCTCTGGCCTGTTGCACTGGGAAGACCTAGAGGAATTGGGTGGAGAGGGAGGTGGGAGGGGGGATCGGGATTGGGAATACATGTAAATCCATGGCTGATTCATATCAATGTATGACAAAACCCACTGGAAAAAAAAAAGAAAAAAAAAAAAAAAGAAAAAAAAGAATTAATCTCCAAAATATACAAGCAGCTCAATCAGAAAAGTAAACAACCCAATCAAAAAGTGGGCGAAGGAACTAAACAGACATTTCTCCAAGGAAGATATACAGATGGCTAATAAACAGATGAAAAGATGCTCAACATCATTCATTATTAAATTAATGCAAATCAAAACATGAGGTATCATCTCACACTGGTCAATGGCCATCATCAGAAAGTCTACAAGCAATAAATGCTGGAGAGGGTGTGGAGGAAAGGGAACCCTCTTGCACTGTTGGTGGGGATGCAAACTGGTACAGTCACAAGGGAGAATATTGTGGAGATTCCTTCAAAAACTGGAAATTGAACTGCCATGAGCGTGTGTGCTTAGTCACTCAGTTGTGTCCAACTCTTTGTGACCCCATGGACTGCAGCTTGCCAGCTTTCCCTGTCCAAGGAATTCTCCAGGCAAGAATACTGGAGTGGGTGGCCACCCCCTCTTCCAGAGGGTCTTCCCAATTCAAGGATTGAACCCAGGTCTCCCACACTGCAGGAGGATTCTTTACCATCTGAGCCACCAGGGAAGCCCAAGTGGGTAGCCTATCCCTTCTCCAGGAGATCTTCCCAACCCAGGAATCGAACCAGGGTGTCCTGCATTGCAAGCAGATTCTTTACTGACTGAGCTACCAGGGAAGCCCTAGAACTGCCATATGACCTAGCAATCCCACTGCTGGGCATACACCTCAGAGAAAACAGAATTGAAAGAGATACATGTACCCCGGTGTTCACTGCAGCACTATTTACAATAGCTTGGACATGGAAGCAATCTAGATGTCCATCAGCAGATGAATGAATAAGGAAATTATGGTTCATATACATGATGGAATATTACTCAGCTATAAAAAGGAACTCGTTTGAGTTAGTTCTAATGAGGTGGATGAACCTGGAACCTATTATAGAGAGTGAAGTAAGTCAGAGAGAGAAAGACAAATACTGTATATTAACACATATATATGGAATTTAGAAAGATGGTACCAATGATCTTACACTCAGGGCAGCGAAGGAGACAGAGATGTAAAGAACAGATGTTGGACTCATCTAGAGAAGGTGAGGGTGGGATGATTTAAGAGAATACCAGTGAAACATGTACAATACCATATGTAAAATAGATGACCAGTGCAATGCATGAAGCAAGGCACCCAAAGCTGGTGCTCTGGGACAACCCAGAGGGATAGGATGGGGGGGGGGGAGGTGGGAGGGGGTTCAGGATGGCGGGGACATATGTATACCTGTGACTGATTCATATTGATGTATGATGAAAGCAATCACAATATAGTAAAGCAACTATTCTCCAATTAAAATAAAGTAATAAAAAATAAAACTCAAGATTATAGCTACTAATCTATCTAGAAAGTAGCCTTACAAAGTATTATTCCAAAAAAAAAAAACAAGATCTACGAATCTCTTGATGTGTAAAATTGGCTATACCTTTTTTCCTTTCCCAGTGTTATCCTTGTCTGTAGTTTATGGAATTTTGCATTGTCAGAGAAGAAACATCTCAAAGAAAGAAGGATCTTTCTTCAGACCTAGGAGGGGAATTATGATTGGTTTGGGCCAGGCAGAATAATTTCTTTTTTCTTTGCTGGAAATTAGAGGACATGTGACACAGATCCAGTCATGAGACCCAGCAAAATCCTGTCAGAGGATTTTGGGAAATCCTGTCTAGGGAAAGTTTTGGTCCATGATAAACAGATAAATTGAGAGTCCTCTATATCTCTCCTTTTTTAAATATGTATAAAACCTGATGCTCCTGGAGGAGGGCAAGGCAGTCCACTCCAGTATTCTTACCGGAAGAATCCCCATGGACAGAAGACTCTGGCGGGCCAGTCTATGGGGTTGCAGAGTCAAACACAACTGAGCGACCAAGCACACAAAACCTAGTGCTGAACGTTGAGACAATTATTTTAGGCTCATCAGCCTTTGGACAGGAAAACCAATGTACTGAGGTTGGCAGGATAGAAAATTTAAAAAAAAAAAAAAAAAACACACCTGAGTTTCTAATGACAAATGGAGCCTATGCATCAAATCTGGACTCCTCTATCTCTAGATTTCTTGCTGCAAGGATAATTATACATCTTTATTGCTTAAGCCATTGTAAGGCATTATGTCACTTTGCCTTTAAATGCATCCTAACTTATACACATATTCTTTGTCCATGTATAGACATATGTTATGTCTATACATTTTTTGCCTTTCTTTATTTCACTTGAGTTGTAGCTATGTGGTCAAATAAAACCAGGCAGTCAAGGAAGGAAAGGAAATGTATTTGAGCAGCAGTTTATCAACACCGTTCTGGAAAAAAATACTCAAGACTGCTGCGCTATCATTTGCCAGTCTCCTACCTCAAACCTTGCTGAGATACACTCACCCACAGGCTGTGACTCAGCAGTAGACACAGTAAAGTATATCCCTAGTTTCCTCATTAGTAAAATAAGCAATCTGAACCAGGGGACCCTTAGGAAAATTTTAGCACTGACATTTTATACTTCATGCTCTGTCTATTAAGAAGGTTATATTGGCATAACTTTTAGAGTTGCTCTATAAATAATAACCACATCTTTAAATACTTAATAAAAGTTATAACAATTTATCTCAGTTATAAGTTCTCCCTCTCTGCAGGCCTGAGGTCCTCATCAGGAAAATGTGAAAAATGAAATGGATGCTCTATGGCCCTTTCCAGCTCAGGCACTCTTGAATCTGGCCAGATTCTTAAATATGTGGTTCTAATTCTCACAGACTTTCTGCAAAGCTTATGCAGTCAGGTCTGATGATGTCTGAGTCAGAGATCTTTCTGGAGCACAAATTTATGATAAAAGTTAATTGATTCAGACTGTAGGCTCCTCATTTCTCTGCTTTTCCATGGTGCCCAGCACACCATGTGGCATATGTATGCTCTCAGTAACTGCTGGTAATTCAATAATTGTGCTGTGTTTTTTGTTTGTTTGTTTTAGAATCTACTATTTGACTGAGATATTAAATAGGGTATCTCAACTCCTCATCATAATCCTTCAAGGGCAGTATTTTTATGTCTATAACCTGAATAAAAAACAAGGCTGCCTACATGCCAGCATGGTGTCACATCCAAAATAAACCCAAACCAAACAACCTGAAAACTTAAGTAGGTCTTTCATGAAGTCCTGGAAGATATGGCTAAAGGGACAGTCACATGGAAAAACATACAGCAGAAACTCCTTTTACCCATTTTTCGTCCTAATATCCTCCAATAGCCCCACAAAGATCCCCAGCTCCATCGTCCCAAGTGCTCTAGCAAAACTCCTTCCTCCTGTCCATTCTAGCTTACCCCTTTCAGATCCACTCTGTCCTTTGGGGATGGTCTCATTCCCTGCATAACCTAAGTTAGCTTGGAAGTTCGGCCCCCGGGGCCTCCAGTTTTCCCCTTGACGAGCCAGGCACACTCTGCAAGTGCAGACAGCAGCGGCCCTTGGTGCCCCCTCCAGCCCAGAGTGCACGCCCCCCACTACACTGCGATGGATGCACACCACTCTTCACACAAGGCGGCTCTCTGTGTGTACATCCTCTAACCAGTGACTGCCCCAGGATCACCTAAGGAGCTCGTCAAAAGCACAGATGTCTGGTCTGCATGTCAGTTTCTCTGAATCAGAGTATCCTAGGGTGAGAACCAAGAGGCCACATTTTTAAGAAGTCTCCCAGGAGATTCTAACCTGTAGTCAGGTTTCAAAGCACTGCTTTACACCACAAAGGCTTTAGAATTAAGCTACAGAGTCGTGCCCATGGTCAGGACCATTTTCCTAATCCCCTTTCTATTGTCTTGCCTTTCTGATAACACGGTGTCCCAGAAACACAAGCAATCCTCAACTTCTGAACCCTGTGGGTTTCAAAAATACATTAGTCAGAGGCAGGGTGCAGCTTTCCCCAAAGAATAGGCACTAGAGATCCATGTGGGCTCAGAGTGCTCCAAAGACCTGTAGGTCTTTGCAAGGTGATTTTGTGAGAAAGTATATACAACAGTTCCCACTGGGGCTTCCAGTGGGAGGAAGCCCACTAGAAATTGGGGCTTCCAGTTTCTCCCTGAGGTCAGGCAATAAGAGCTTAACCTCCTTTCTGGGGGTCTGGTGGTAGGAGGGGGAGGTTGAGGAAACTGGGACTTCCAACTTCTCCCTGAGGTCAGGCAATAAGAGCCTAGCCTCCTTTCTGGGGGTCTGGTGGCAGGAGGGGAAGACAAAGGAAGTCTTATATGGTGACAAAGGAAGCCCAGAGGTCTGGTAGCTACTGAGAAAGATGTCAGAAAGGGGACCCTCCAAAGAAACAAGGAGTAGGCCACCAATGAGGTAGGGATGCAAAAAGGAGTATCTTCATGCAGAGGGCCCAGGCAGTGGTTTCTTTTGCAGTGTCAGAACTCTGAACTGAGACAGGGCAAATATGTTCACTGGGCTTAAGAGAGAGGCACCTTGATGGAGAGGAGGAAGGTCCCGACCTCAGATCATTCTGGCAGCAGCACCTGGGCCCCCATGAGGAGAAACCCATCAAGAGGGTGGGAAGGCCAGTCCCAGCATGAGGACAAGTATTTTGTTAAGCAAGTGCTCACTGCGGGCTTCCCTCTCCTGGGTCCTCCTCCAAGTCCTGTTTTCTTTGGAATTGACTTCAACATCTGAAGGCTCAATATTACATCCTTCAAAAAAACTTTAGCCACTGAAGGAAAAAAACCCTGACCTCATTATTACATGATCTTACCAAACAGATTCTGAAGACAGTTTTAAAGTGAGGGCCTGTGCATTTTTAAAACTCGATTGCATTGCATAATTAGTAGCAATTACTGTCAACAAACATTTATCAAATATCTACTGATGCACTAGGCCTGAGGAACATGTGGGCAAGAGTGAATCAATCCTTTGGCAGAGCACAGAGTACCAGAAATCAGAACACATGATCTGACAGCAGAACGATCCCCATGAGTCTGCTGGAACAGGAAATTGGAATGCAGATCTACCTCTAAAAAACCAAAACATTTGCTTACCCAAAATAAGACTTGAAAGGCCAGTGGAATCATTGATTAAAACATTTAATTGGTTCTGCGCACATGAGGTTAAATCCAATGTAATCATAACATGAGTTCAGATCCAACATCAAAATGGGTACAGCCATGTGCATAAGGGAAAGAGACCTCACCTTTCTTCACACAGCTTCCACAGCACAACACAACAACTCAAGGTGATTGCTCCTCTAATTTGCTATAGGGACATGCACATAGGTAAGTTTTTATTACCTCAAATATCCTGGTATAACCTCTCTCTATTCCTTTATGTAATATTCCTGCCTTCAGTCTTATTCTGAATGGACTGGTGGTATGACTGGTGGACTGGAATGAAGGGTAATAGCCCCTTGCTTTCTAATAGTAGTTTGTAGAATTACTGTAGGCTGTAGAACAGTTTTAGCAAAATAAACTTCCTATGCAACTTCAATATCTAATACACATAAACAGAGATCCCTGAGTCTGTCCTTTCCCCAGACTCTCTCCAGCCTCAGGAGCAACTCTAGATACAGTTGCTCTAAAACCTCAATGCACACCAATTTTTGCCTCTGAGGCAGAGACTGCAAATTACCATCCCAGGATCCCTTTCCCCTTCTTTCTTAGTAACCAGATTCTAATAAGGGTGGAAATGAAACCAATTAAAAGATGACATTTCCAAGCCTGTCTTGCTGCTACATAAAGCCAGTAAGCCAGTACTGATTAAAGACTGGCCAGTGATATACAAATGAGAGTGCTATATGAGATCCCCAAAAGACTCCTTAGAACTGAAAGCTGTGCCTTGTCTGTTCTTCTGTTTTTCCTCCTTTCTGCTTTCTCAAATATGGGCATGATGGCTGAGCTTCTGCAACCACGCTGAACCGTTAGGTCACTTTGAAGTTAAAGACTATGCTCTAGCACTAGTGAAACCAAAGAGATAGAACCTGTGTCTGAAAGACTTCATGGTGTTGCCATACCAGCTCTGAATTTCCTATCTCTGGATTTCTTTTATGTGAGAGAATAAGTACTGTGTGTCTATAACATTGCTTAGGCTCTTTAATAATTTACAGCAATATCAAGTCCTGATGCAGAACCTACCTGTAGTTAACTTTTCCAGCAAAAGATTTCACTGTGAGTCTCCTTTTATGTACTCTGTTTAACAAGGAAAAATCATGAAGGACTAAGAGAAGGACATATAGTATATGCTATATACTATATGGGTCAAATTTGTTTATAAAATGTATTTTAAATTTTATAAATTAATAAAATAGCTAAAATTTACTGAGTGCTTACCATGGGCTAGGCTATCTGCTAAGCATTTGTGCATATATTATTTCATTTACTACTCAAGTCAACCACCTGAAGTATGTGATATAATGGATAGTTTTCAGATGAAAAAATCAAGGCCAAGAGGAGTTTGCTACTTATCTACAGTTTCACAGCTAGTTCACTGCAGAGCAGAGATCTGAGACTATAACTCCTTTCTAAAACAAACAGCAAATGAAAGGGGACTGAAAGTCTAAGCAAAATAATTTGATCAACAAAGGGTCTTTTGAGGTACTTTATAATAAGGATAGTTTAAGCAGAGTATTGGAGAAGCCAATGGCACCCCACTCCAGTACTCTTGCCTGGAAAATCCCATGGAAGGAGGAGCCTGGTAGGCTGTAGTCCATAGGGTCGCTAAGAGTCGGACACGACTGAGCGACTTCCCTCTCATTTTCACTTTCATGCATTGGAGAAGGAGATGGCAACCCACTCCACTGTTCTTGCCTGGAGAATCCCAGGGACTGGGGAGCCTGGTGGGCTTCTGTCTATGGGGTTGCACAGAGTCGGACATGACTGAAGCGACTTAGCAGCAGCAGCAGCAGCAAGCAGAGTATGTTCTGACTCAAGGTCTCTTTTGTGATCTAAACTTGGGATGAAGCAGCTTTGGAATCAGGCTGACTTGGGTACAAATTCTTGCTCTACCACTTTTTGGAAGTGTGATCTTGGGCAAAATTCTTTAACTTCTCTGAGCCTCAGACTGCCTTGCACAGTGAGGTGGATCAATGAACTAAGGCATGTGAAGTTCACAGCGCAATGCCTGCATCTGATAGGTAAGCAAGTCTCAATTTTGTAGCACAGGGCAGGCTCAAACGAGAGGAATGAGGTAAGAGGTTACTCACTTATTTTCAGAAGGGTTTCCAAACATCTCCTTGGAGGTGTTACACAGAACAGAAGAATGTTTGTAATGTTTGTGAAGCTGAACAAGATACCTCTCTTTAATCTCAGTTTTCTCACCTGTAAAGTGGGAATTACAATTTCTTTTATGCAGGATCATTGGAAAAAAGACAAGATTGGCCATAGAATGTTATGCAGTGTTAAAGATCATTATCAGAGTTAATGTTCACTCACCCCGGTCACTTCTTAATTTTTCCAAATGAAGCAACAAACTACCTATCCCACCTTCTTATTTTTCTTATTTCAAGCCATTACTAAGATTTCTTTCATATTGTGGAAATTGATGCCAACAGGTATGATTCAGAAATGCTAACCCTAAAGAAGGTGAAGTATCAGAATTAGATAATAGAGAAAAAAAGTGTGGCAAATACACAGAATGGTAATTTCTGCAAGAAAAATGATAATTTCTAAAATCATAAAACTCATTAGGAGATTAAGCCAGAATTTAAAACTTCTATACATCAAAAACCACAATCAACAGAATGGAAAAGTGGCTTATGGAATAAGGGAAATGCAAGTCATATATCTGATAAAAAGATTAATATCTAGAATATATAAAGAACTCCTATGACAACACAAAAAACTTAACTAAAAAAATGAGCAAAGAACTTAGATAGATATTTCCCCAAACAAGATATTCAAGTGGTTAACAAGCTATGAAAAGGTGCTCAGCATCACTAGTCATTGTAGAGATGCAACCCAGAACCACCAGGGACCGTGCTGTGTGCTTAGTCACTCAGTCGCGTCTGACTGCGACCCCAAGGACTGTATCCCACCAGGCTCCCCTGTCCATGGGGACTCTCCAGGCAAGAATACTGGAGTGGGCTGCCACGCCGTCCTGCAGGAGACCTTCCCAACCTAGCATCGAGCCCAGGTCTCCTGCACTGCAGGCAGATTCTTCACCATCTGAGCCACTGGGAAGACCAAAACCACCATGAAATATCACTTTATACCCATTAGGTTGGGTACAGTCAAAAAGATAAGAATAACAAATGTTGGGAAAGATATAGAGAAACTGAAAATTTGGCGCACTGTTAGTAGGAATGTTAAATGGTGACCCCCTGTGGAAAATAGTATAACAGTCTCTAAAAAATTCTATTAGAAATAGAATTTCCATATGATTCTGCAATTTCACTTCTGGGTATATAAATAAAAGAATTGAAAGAAATGTACACCCATGTTCATAGCAGCAATATCCACATTAACTGAAAGGGAGAAGCAACCCAAGTGTCCATTAACAGATGAATGGACAATCAAAATTTAGTGTAGACATATGTAGATACATATAATGGAATACATGTATGTAATGGAATATATATATATAATGGAATATCATTTAGTCTTAAAGGGAAAGAAATTCTGGCACATGCTTCGATGTGAATGAACCTTGAGGGCATTATGCTAAGTGAAATAAGTAAGTCACAAAAAGATAAATACTCTATGATTCTACTCACACGGGGTATCTAGAGTAACCAAATTTGTAAAAGCAGACAGTAGAGTGGTAGGTTCCAGGGGCTTAGAGGAAGAGAAAATGAGAATGATTGTTCAATGGGTATAGAGTTTAATTTTGCAAGATAAAATTGTCCTGGGGATTACTTGCACAACAGTATGGATATACTTAACATTACTGAACTGTACACTTATAATGGCTAAGGTAGTAAATTTTATGTTATGTGCATTTTATTACAATTGAAAAAAACTTGTTTGGCAAAAAGCAATAGGAAGAAGTATAAAAGAGAACAGAAGAGTGAGCAGGTGACAAGAGTACAGTAACATTATGTGGGCATCAGAAATGCATTTGACAACTACTTCCGTGAAAGTTGTGCTTCAAATTAAATTGGCCTGTTTTTGAATGCTCTCATCTAAATGGATTGCTGGCAGGGTGAAAATACTACATAATCAGGGATAAATGGGAAGTACATCTGGTTGGAAGCAAAAGGTCCACTAGGGCATGTCAGAGGCTGGTGCTGGAACTGACCTCATTTAACAAACTCATTAATGACCTAGAAGAAAACGGAAATAGTCACTGCTAATGAAATTTGCAAAGATATGTTGGCGATGCCCTGGACTTGGCCATCACAGCAGAAGCATTGCTGGGATGGAGAGATTTTCCACTAGGTAATTAATTGGATTAAAAGAATGACTTCCTGGGATAAGAACACTTGCTCATTTCCAACTCTCATCTCCAGAGCAGAAAGCAGATTTTGTCATGTGATGCAGATCAGAAAACCACACTTGATAAAGGCCTATGAAAGAATAGTGCTTTCCCAGAGCACAATTCTGCCTTTGTCCTTTATCTCTAGGTAGAAGACAATGGAATCTATTCATTAAAAAGATAGAAGAAAGGAGAAGGTAAAAGAAGCAGAGGAGATACAGTCTTTCTTCCACGGAGGAAGGTCTAGGCAAGAAGCCCATATGTGCTCAGTCACTCAGTCATGTTCCCACTAAAATTTAGTGTACACTCTCTGAAGCTTGGCACAAATTATGCCATCCTCTTCCCCTGCTTGAAACCTGTCTGTGGTCTCCCAGGGCACTCAGGAGGAATCCAGAATCTTTGACAAGGTCCCGAGTGATCAGCCCTGCCTCCCTATCCAGCCTCATCTTGCACAACTGCCCTTCTCACCCACGTAATGGCCATCAGCTTCTCCGCCAGCCCAGCAGAAATTCAGCACCACTCTCTGCCTTGGCAGTTTCACCCCTTCCCACTCTGAGTCACTGTGCTTGGTTCAGGAGTGGACAGGGGGACTCAAGCTGTGCCAATCTGATTCCATCCCATCACTTCCAGAGCAACAAACGCTGAGGAGCAGCTCTCCTGATGAGGTTGGCTGCCTATAGGGCTTCTCAGATGAAGATGTTGTTAGCATTTCAAGCAGGATTCTTCTTTATTATGCAGAACCCTCGTTAGCCTTTAGTATTCACGCTTCTGTACACAAACTTCCAGTTGTACCCCCTGAATCATTGTGACGACAACAGCAGCAACAAAATGATCCACCTGAACACTACCCAGGGTTGAGAACGGCAAGACAGAACTTTTTGTGATGAGATGGAAATCGAGGAATGAAGCAATTTGCCTAAGGCATTCAAGTCTTCAGTCAATGTGTCATTTCCTCAGAGACCTTCTCATATCTCCCCCATCTGAAGTAGGTCTCTGTCATGACACTACTTATTGCATATAGTACAGAACCAGTTTACAAATACGTGCTCAGTTGTGTGGTTTTTTGTTTCATATCTGTTTTCTCCCACTAGGTTGGAAGTTCCATGTTGTTGCTGTTGAGTCGTTAAGCCACGTCTGACTCTTTTTGACCCCATGTACTGCAGCATGCCAGGCTCCCCTGTCCTCCACTATCTCCCAGGATTTGCTCAAATTCATGTCTATTGAATCAGTGATGCTATCTAACCATCTCATCCTCTGCCACCTTCTCCTTTTGCCTTCAATCTTTCCCAGCATTAAGGTCTTTTCCAATGATTCTTCACATCAGGTGGTCAAAGTACTGGAGCTTAAAAAGGGGCTGTTTTGGTTTTCAACGACTGACATTCAATAAACATTTGTAGAGAAAAGAAGAGAGGGGGAAAGGAAGGTTGTTTGGAAATTAGTAACACTGTTCAGTGACTAACATCTCAATCCAACCCACGAAAGTCTGTTCAATCTAAGAACCTAAATGTCATACCTACACTGCTTTTATGAGAGATGGGTTGATTGTAGGACCCCAGGAGCCCACCTGCCTCTCCATAAAACCAGTTTTGAGAATTCCCCTGGCTCCCAAGAGAACAGGTCCCACTTCAGAAGAGCAGGGCTTGGAAGATGGAGGGGGCCGGTATGAGTCTGATAGCATTTCATTTACCCTTTCCTCTCCCCTCCCTCACTCCAGCATTGGCAGTACTCTTAGGGGCTCCAACAGCAGGGAGAAAAGGTAGGCTTCAGAGAGGGAACATTTGCACTACTTTGGAAATCAGACACCTCTTTTCTAAAAGCCTCCTTTGTTGGAAACATGCTGTTTTGTGGTCGCCCGGCACCATGCCCCCCTCCCTAACACACCCTGCCCTTAGGAGGAGTTACCTTTCTTTTGTGGGTTTGCCTTTTTGAGGTGGGAAATCCAGATGCCTGACTCCCACTCCAGAAGCCAATAGATCAAATCCTTCCTGCCATGGTTGTTGTATAGCTGATAGAGTCTCTCCAGGGCTTTAAATATTGAGTGAGCAATTTTTTTTTAAAAAGACTGGGGGACATTCCCTCAGTAATGTAACACTGATCACAGTGTTTCTACTGCTTGGTTAGTCCTGACTTCTAGTTTCCTGGCCCTCAAGGGCTGCCTTGCCTCCTGCCCATTTCCAGGCCTAGTTCTCTACTTTCTCAACCCTTGGACTATCTCAAAATCATTCCAATAAAATCTCCTTTGTTTAAATTACCAGAGTCAAAGACTCTGTGGGCAATGCAAGATTCTAGATGAATTTACTGAGTCCTGATCAAATTATTCATTGGAGTTTCACATTTGCATTCATGCGTTCCAAGTATAGCTGGTGAAAGTCCTTTATGCCCCACGCCCTGGACCAAGTGTTAAGTGTGCAAAAACAAATAGGATTCAGGCCCAGGCCTAAGAGAACATATTCTGCTTGAAGAGGCAGAGAATTAGATCAGAAACTGAAACTGAAGTGGTGTAACCTGTTGCAAACGTCCTTGGAAGATAATGATGCAAACTCCCTCACTCTCTCAGGCACGCATTCAATCTCTCTACCTCTCCCACTTCTAAGGGCTTCTGGGGTCTTTGGACAGCAGGCTCTAGTGAAGATGTGGGTAATGTGAGTTTCTGCTGACATGGAAATATCCATAAGAAGACACAGAATGCATGTACAGTGAAATAGAGCTGCTGAAGAAGAATGTCAACACTTTTAAAATAAATTTCTAATTTAATTTATTAAATTAAATTAATAATTTTTTTAAATAAAAATAATGAGTACTTGGGGACTTCCCTGGTGGTCCACTGGTTAACACTCCATTCTCCCAATGCAGGGGACATGTGCTCAATCCCTGGTTGGGGAAATAAGATCCCACATGCTGCAAAGCATGATCTGAAAAGATAAATTAAAAATAAAATAAAATAAAATAAAAAATAACAAGTACTTATGGAGACTCACATACAAAACACACAACAGCAAGATAGCCTTACTGGAGTCAAAAAATCTCAACTAAGAGATTCAGGAAAGAAATAAAAATAGAGCGTGGTCATTGTTGAGATCCAAATTAATGGCCTGGAAAATCAAATTATAAGAAATATTTCAAAACACAAAGGAAAAATGTGAAGAGATGGAAATCATGAAGGAAAACTTAAGAGCCATGGAGAATATATCCAGAAGGCCCAGTATGTGAAACATGGGTGCTCCAGGAGAAGCAAAGAAGAGTTATAACACATAAGACTCTTTGAGTTTTGTCAGGACTATAGAGTAAAGAGACACATGAAGAAACATCTTGGTAATATTCCAAACTTTGGGTGAAAAGAAAAGCATCCAAATAAAAAGAATGTAAGCTCAGACTTGCAGAGACAATGCGGGAAGGAGAGGGTGGGACAAATTGAGAGAATAGCATTGAAACATTACCATATGTAGAATTAAATAGCCAGTGGGAGTTTCCTGTATGGTGCAGGGGACTCAAATCATGTGCTCTGACAACCTAGAGGGGTGGAGTTTCAAGGGAGAGAGGTTCAAGAGGAAGGGGACATGATTATACCTATGGCTGATCCATGCTGCTATATGGCAGGAACTAACACAATATTGTAAAGCAATTATCCTTCAATTAAAAATAAATTTAAAAAACTAAAATAAAAGAACACAAGCTCTGTAAGGGAAAAATAATCAGAATGGCATCAGATTTCTTTACTGCCACCATAGAAGCTGAAAAACAGTAAAATAGCAGCCACAGACACTGTGAGATTGCAACCAAGATTCTACTCCCAGCCAAGATTATTCCCTTATTAGAATGAATGGAAGATGCATAGGAACATGCTGGAAGTCGGAGAGTGTATCAACACCTTAGGAAAAGAATCTAGGGAGGATATCCCTATGCAAAACAACAAAGTGGGATTCCTACTTAAGAAAAGTGGAACATAGACATAAATATAATACCTAAAACTCCTAGAAGAAAACACAGGAGTAGATCTTCATGACTTTGGGTAAAGCAATGATTTCTAAGCAATGTCACTGAAATCACAAGCAACAGATGAAAATATTAGAAATATTGGACTCTTTGAAATTTAAAATGTTTGTGGTTAAAATGACACCATCAAGAAAATAAAAAGACAACCCATAAAAAGGAAGAAAGTATCCACAATTCATGTATCTGATAAATGACATGTATCCAGAATACAAAAAGAACACTTTTCAATTCATTATTTTAAAGGTAGATTTTATTTTGGGGAGCTCCAAAATCGCTGCAGATGGTGACTGCAGCCAAGAAATTAAAAGACACTTGCTCCTTGGAAGAAAAGCTATGACCAACCTAGACAGCATATTAAAAAGCAGAGACATTGCCAACAAAGTTCCATCTAGTCAAAGCTATGGTTTTTCCAGTAATCAGGTATGGATGTGAGAGTTGGACCAGAAAGAAAGCTGAGCACCAAAGAACTGATGTTTTTGAACTGTGGTGTTGGAGGAGACTCTTGAGAGTCCCTTGGACTGCAAGCAGACCCAACCAGTCCATCCTAAAGGAATCAGTCCTGCATATTCATTGGAAGGACTGATGTTGAAGCTGAACCTCCAAAACTTTGGCCACCTGATGCGAAGAAGTGACTCATTTGAAAAGACCCTGATACTGGGAAAGATTGAAGGCAGGAGAAGGGGACCACAAAGGATTAGATGGTTAGATGGCATCACTGACTCGATGGACATGAGTTTGAGCAAACTCCGGGAGTTGGTGAAGGACAGGGAAGCCTGGTGTGCTGCAGTCCCTTGGGTCACAAACAGTTGGACACAACTGAGAGACTGAACCGAACTGAACTGAGAACTGACAATAGAAAGGTCTTACCAGACCCACTCCCACATCATACATTTTAAGATGACAGGATTAGTCAGAAGGTTCTTAAGAAGGAGAAACAAGTCCTCAAGCAGGATACATTGTTTTTATATGATCATTGGTACAGAGTTTAAGGGAAAACATAGCCTTGAGACATTAGTTCTGGTCTTAAACAAAAAGCATTTTATGTGACTAAGACAAGGAATGTAGGAAAAAAATGTAGGAAAAAAATGTTTGTCCCTTTCTCCTCCTTGAGAGCCTAGGACACTTTTCTCCTTCTCGAGGGCCTGGACTACTTCCTCCTTGAGGACTCTGGACTCCTTATCAACCTACCTAAATTAACTGTCTCATTGGAGAGTGAGGAAATGAATAATAAAATTATAGGTATATTTCAATCCTAAATCCACCAAACAAGAACTACTTGTTTTTTTCTTATGTCCCTGGAATATTTGTGAAAACCAGCTATGCATTTGTCCACAAAGAATATGTTATTTGGAAAAAAATAAGGGTTAAATTAATAGTCAATTAAAAAAAGAAAGTTTTTCAGCCAATAAAAAAGAAATGAATAATTTAAAAGTAATCAAAAGAAAATCTTAATTTTTAGAAATTAGAAATACCTTCTTGATTAATATAGTATATATATATATGATATATATTAGTCAGGTTTTTCTCTAGAGAAGCAGAATTGAAAACAGGGACTCAAATTCATGTGCATCATAATTATTTTGCTTTTAAAAGATTTATTTTATTGAAGGATAATTGATTTACTATGTTGTGTAAATTTCTGCTTTACAGAAAAATGATTCAGTTATACATATATATGTATATATATATTCTTTTAAAATTTCTTTTCCATTATGGTTTATCATAGGATATTGAATATAGTTCCCTGTGCTACATAGTAGGATCTTGTTGCTTACCCATTCCGTATATAATAGCTTGCATCCAAACTTCCAATCCATCCCACCTCCCTCCCTATTGGTAACCACAAGTTTGTTCTCTGTATCTGTGAGTCTATTTGTGGGGAGAGAGCAAATGAGCCAAGATGGTGTGGTCACGCTCTCTCGCCCATTTTTAAATAATGACTGTGTAACAGTTGAGATCACTTATGTCTGACACCTGAGCTTAAAAACTGAGAATTTTAGGGACTTTTCCCATGGTCCAGGAATTAAGACTGTGCCCCCATTGCAGGGGGGGGGGGGTGCGGCATGGGGGCAGGTTTGATACCTGGTCAGGGAACTAGATCCCACATGCTGCAACTAAGAGTTTGCATGTTGCCACTAACAGCCGGCACAGCCAAATAAACAAATTACAGCGTGAGGGTGAGCGCATGCTCAGTCACGTCCGGCTCTTTGTGACTCCACGGGCTGTAGCCTGCCATGCTTCTCTGTCCATGGGATCTGTCCTGCTTTGGCAGGCAGATTTTTTATAAGTGAGCCACCTGGGAAACCCAAATAAATAAATAATAAATATTTTTTAAAAAGGGAAAATTTGAAAGCTACTAAAATTTAGAATCTGTATAATTTATATGTTAGCTTCACTCAATCACTTAGTAGTTACATTAGCACACTTATTTGGGGCATATTATGTGTAAACTCTCTGTGCCTCAGTTTCCTCAGCTGAAAGGAGATGATCACAGCACATTCTCCAGAGAGTGGCTGTAAGAACTGAGAAAGTTAATATATATAAAACAGTCAAATGGTACTTGTTATCATTACTCTCAATATGGCTGGTTCTTTCCGCACATTTTGTATGAAACCACAGCTGGTCCTGTACAGAAAGTAAACAGAGGATCATTTTTCTCCTCATTGGTTTTTCTTCCTCTTCTCCCCTCCTTTTTCTGTAGTGGAAGGAAGTGTGCTCCTTGCTTGTTCTGTGGCAACTCTGGAGTCATGGCAACACTGAAATGAGAAGTAGGCCAAGCATCGGGCAAGGCCAAGTGATAATATAAACGGACTTAGTGGATTAGAAATATGGACAGCACATAATAAAATGAGGTTTATCTTGGGAGAAAAATAGTTTATCTAAGAAGAAACAGTTCAATGCATAGTCAACCCAGAAGGGGGAAAGGGTGTATCTCAGAGAGGCAGAGATCATGAACAGAGGAAAGGGCACTGGCAGCAATCCAGCCAGAGGGCCCCTGTTCTATACAGCATGACCCTAGCAAAAGGAGATGGATGGCTTCTGATAAATGTCTCCTCATCCTATGGACTGCTCCTTTTGTGCTTGATTTAAGATTTCCAACTCTAACAGAGGCCAGTGGTCAAGTGGCTGATGTCACTGTGCACCAAAAATATTTTTGTCAGTTGCATTAGTCATTATTTTGGCTGTTTGAATAACCAAATGAGAACAATCACAGACAGTCTGAACCATAGCTGGGCAATGTGCCCTCATGACGAGCACAGATACCAAATCTAGTACCGAGAGAAGTCTCAGTCACACTGCATAGACACAGCCCTGGGTTCCAGAGCTATTGCCAGAAAACACAGTCCAGTCCAGAGCTGGTGCTGGGAGCTGAGGGATCGTGCTGCCATTGCATCTCTAAACTGAGTGCCATGGGAGCCTGCCTTTCCTCTGCTGTGGGTTAGGTCAGCTCAGGAGGCTTTGTGTCTGTAGACAAGAACACTGGACTCCCTTAATTAAGAACTAAGACGTTAGTGTAAAACTGATCAATAAAGACACAATCTTACTTGAAATCCCTCCCCATCTTAATTGGTTTAAAACTAACACCAATGGAGAAAACAAAGAGAGCCAGGGTATAATTAGCCCCTGGAATGGTGCTGTGAGTCAGTAGACCCAACAGAGGCTGTGATACCTTTATTGCATCCCTCCAGGGGCAAAACCCCAGTACGAGGAAGACCTTCAGCCTGGGAGGCACCCAGAGCCAGAAGGGTGACTTCCTGCTGTCTGACCATGATGGAAAAGAATTCGCAAGAACTGGATTCACCCCCAAAACAGATCATTATGTTCCCTCAGTTTTCCCTTCAAACAATCTCAGGGACCTGTCCTTAGTTCTTCAACACCACTGATTGTCCCTTAGTTCAGATCCCCTCTATATTGGCTCCCAAACTGATCTCCCTGCCTCTCGGCATCGAGGCCTTCCACCCTTCAACACCTCCCCAACTTCATCTGTCCTTTGAACAATGAAATGCATGTAGCCTAGGAGATCTACTTAAAGCGCAAATGTGACTATGACAGTCTCTCATCCATCAATTTAAAAATACCCAGGTAATTTATTCAACAAAGTTTTAATGTGCATAGGTGGGTCCCAGGCACTGTACTAGGCACTGAGAATATGATGATTAAAAAATAAAGAAGCCCCACCCTCACGAAGCTTGGAGTTTAATGGGGAAAAAATACAGCCAAACAAGTACACAAGAAGACATGGTTAAATTCTCTGAAGAAGAGGGGGCTCTAGCAGAGGCTCAATCTAGCCTGGGAGGTCAGGAGACTTTCCTGAAGAAGCAACTTGTGAACAGAGATTTGAAAGATAAGTAGGAATCAACTAGGCCAATGCTTCTTGTAAACTCTAATTAGGTTAAGGAAATTAAATAGTGTGCCACAACCAATGTCTTTTGAAATGAAATAATAGACTGGACAATAGCACAGTAGAAGAGAAAAGGATAGAAGGAAACAGAATAGAGTAATAGAGTATAGATCAGAACATATTTCAGGTAGCAAAGGTTAATATTTCATGATATGTTTATAATGAGTTAACTATAAAATGTATTTCTTAGTGTGGGCTGTAAACTAGCCAGTGGCAGAAGTGAGGGGATGGAAGTGCACACCCTAGAGAGGGAACAGCCTCTGCAAGGCTCAGCTGAGAGACAGCAGGAGGTATTTAGCCTCATTTTTAATCTGTGAAAGAACCCACACCTCATTCATTCAGCAAATACTTATTTAATTCTCTTTCAAAGCAGCACACCCAATCAGAGTCACAAGGAGGAGCCAGGAAGCTTTCCTTGTCTAAATGAGTTTACATGCCATCAGGAGAGAGAGGTATGTAAATAAATATTAGACTAAGTTTGAAAAAAAGCTGCAGGAATAAATCAAATATAATGAGAAGATAATATAAGGAAATTGCTTCTATCTAGGAAGGATCTCAGAGAGCTTTATGAAAAGAGAAGGCTTTTTCCTGAGGTCTGGAAGGACAACTAGAGGTGAAAATTCAGGAGAGGAAGGGACACAGAGGTACAAACAGTCCAGGATAAAGAACAGTGGTGATAAAGGCATGGAATGCCTTTGGGGATTCCATATTTGGGGAATGGTGAATCAAGGTTGAGAGTGGAGAGAGGGTCATTGAAAGACCTCATAAGGACCAGAGTGGATCGGTATCTGTCTCAACCTCCAACTGTGATACCTCAGACAACTCTAGCCTTCTCTCCATTGGTTATCCCCTCTGTGAATTGGGAAATATAACTCTGGCCTCTGATACAATCAGCAGAGCTGGGGAAAATAAAATGCACTCAACCATATAAAGTGTTTGTAACTCACTGGAGTAAAGGTGCCCAAAATCTGCAAAAATCTTAGTAGCCCCAAAGAAAGTCAGTTGTTTTATAGTAATAGGATTAATGGGGCTTGGGGGGTGGGGGGCGTATTTTTCAGTCCTTCCAATCTTCTTATTGTTGAGCTGCCTCAATTTCCTTTTTAATAAAATTTTTCCTTTTTAAGAATAAAAACTAAAAGACCTGAGGGTCATTATAGAGTAAAACAAATATCAAAGCATGAATATTTCTGTAATAATATTATGAACATACCTTCAAAGTCATAGGATCTATCCTCAGGTGGTCCTACCCATCAATAAAGGGTATTATGAAAATCTGTTAATTTTTCTCTATATCTATGTATCCTGGATTCTTGATTCACTAAAATCTATTAGATTGTAATCTCTGCTAGGTAAACAGAGATCTTGTTTACCTGACACATCTTTATCGCCTCACACAAGTAGACACCCATCATTGAATGAATGAATGAACTGCAGGGTCTCCTCCAGTGAATGAAGCCATTCTCCAACCAGCAAGATGTCACAGAATCACTTTAATCAGACCACTCCAGTAAAATAAGGGAAAGTGTCTGATGGACCCAAGCACTTTTTCTAGGGGAGGAAATATATTTTTTTTAATGTATATGTATCTCTGGGACTGTTGTGGTGGTGCAGTGGTCAGGACTCTGCACTCCACTGCAGGGGGGCACAGTTTCAATCTCACATGCCTCGCAGCTTGACAAAAAAAAAAAAAAAAAAAGTATAAGTATTTCTAAAACACTGAATCTTATTTCCTGCAGACTGACTTCTTTCTGTCTTGTTCTCATTTTTCTTAAGGATCTGAACATAAATGCTGAGGCAGAAGGTATGGTGATCAGCAGCATCATTTGAGTCAAGACTCTATGTTACAAGTGACAAAAATCTATTCAAACTGGCTCATATAATGGCAAAGCACAGGATCAGGTTTGCCTTCAGGTATGACCAAACCCACATATTCAAACAAGGCCCGCAGAGTTTATCTCTCTCCATCTCTTGACTCTTCTTTCCTCCGTCTGCATTCTTGGCTGAACTCTCCTTTGTTTGTGACAAAGAGACCAGAAACTCTAGGCTTAATGGAAAGAGAGAGCTGTTCTTTCCCCACGTGTGTGTGTGTTAAGCCGCCTCAGTCGTGCCCGACTTTTTGTGACCCGATGGACTATGGCCAGCCAGGCTCCTCTGTCTGTGGGATCTTCCAGGCAAGAATACTGGAGTGGGCTGCCATTCCCTCCTCCAGGGAATCTGTCCAACCCACGGACAGAACCTGCGGCCTGTGTCTCGCATCTCCTGCTTTGGCAGGGGGGTTCTTCACCACTAGTGCCACCTGGGACCCAGGGGTGCCTCTCACTGGCTCAGCTTGGGTCACATGCCCATCCTTAAACCAATCATTGAGATTCTATTTGTGTAAGACCTGCCCTGGAGCAAGGGAAATGAGATCAGCTCTACTTGAACCACAGAGAATATGAGCAGGCAAAGTGTAGGAGGAAGGGTAGGGTCCCAAAAGGAAATCAGGTGCCATTAACAGAAAGGGTAAATGATTGCTGAGAAGACCAGACTGGCAGCTGTCATCATCTTCATCTGTCCAGAAAGAGGTTGAAGAAGGCCATCAGATGGGCTGGCAAAAAGAAAGTGATTAAGCCTTTTGCCACTATTGATGCTATGCATGTGCTTAATGATAACAGATGAGATTCAGTGCCAGTGAGCAGCTGCAGGAAAGAGCCAGCAGGGTTGGGAGCGGAAGCCAAGCAGCAATCCATCTCACAGCCTATGCATTCCCCCAAGTCTGTTTTACTACATGAAATGCCCAAACTGACTCAGGCACTTTTCAAGTTGCAAAACTTGCACTCATGCTCAGCAGATATATTTAAAACTGTTTTACAACCAACAGTTAAACAGAAGGAAATTAAGGGAGAAAAATCAGGGATACAGCTTCATGCGTAAAACTCAACCATACAATTAACAGAGTCCATGTTAATCACATGTCAGTTAGGCCTCAGTGGCTTGGTAGTTTTTTGTCGGCAGAAATAAGCCAATCCTGATAGGCAAAGATGGTTGATGTCAGTATAACTGAAAGACTTTAAACATAGGGCCCCTATCATTAATTAATCAAGTAATTACTCTCTTAATGCCATATTTGGTAATTAGGTTTTTAGCACTTTTCCCCCTTTAGCTCTAGCTCTTTATCATACCAACATTCCTTTATCTAGAAGTTCCAGTAGAAGATGAGATGTGTTTTTAGTCATAATAAAAATGCTTGTATTTGTAGATCAATTTGTACTCTATAAAATCGCTCACTAGAGTCTTCCAGCAGCCTTTGCAGATAAGCAGGACAAATATTATTCTCCCAAATAACTGCCAGAATGTCTGGCTTGGACTCAGACTTGCAAAATGCCAATAGAATCCCATTCTCTTGCAGGTGGAGTAAGGCATCGTCTCATTCTGATGGCGGAGTCTTGGTTCCGGGGTGATGCACAGGACAGCATCACCCTTAGTACTTACAGTCCCCGAGGACACGAGTCAGCACCACACAACTCCAAAGGCATTGCATGTGCCTGGGCTTGAGTGGAACCACAATTCTCTCGAGGGGGAGAAAAGCAATCAAATAGAAAACATGAATTCACAAGATAATATTTCACAAGATAATAAAAACGTACTTTAATGTTGCTCCCACTCGTATTGTGGTTAGGAATCCTTCATGAAATGCATTATCCCATTAGTCCTCAATCTCTGTAGATCAGAAGTACTGTCATCTCTATGATGGTGAGAAATCTTATAGGAAACAGACAAGGTCCTGCATTGCTGAGACACCTCATAGCCTTTAGATTAATCTTTCTCAGGGCTGATAACACAATTAATGTAGTCAGGAAGTGACCCTTTATTTTAATAAGAAAAATATTGGCTCCTTGAATTAATAATACTTATTGGCTTTTTGCATGACTTTGAGGCCCATTCTTGGAACTACTATCCTGAAAAATGATAATTATAAAAAGGTAACTGAATTTACTCTCTAAAGCATTCATTTATCCATTCATTTAGTCAATAAACTTTCAAGGACACGATGCCAAGTTCTACAGTGGTGCAGAGTATGTAAAGATGAAAAGTTATAGTCCCTTAATTCAGTGGCTAGCCATGCAAGTCAATCATTACAACAGTAGCAACAAATAATGCCAGATGTTTCTGAGCACTTACCATAGTCCAGGCACTGTGCCAAGTGCCTTCTCTGTAGTTTGTAATCTTTCCCATAGCCAATGAGGTAGATATTATTAATAATACCAT
The DNA here is from genome assembly GCF_033118175.1 of Dama dama. Classification (NCBI taxonomy): domain Eukaryota; kingdom Metazoa; phylum Chordata; class Mammalia; order Artiodactyla; family Cervidae; genus Dama; species Dama dama. The sequence goes on along the minus strand of NW_026870878.1, from coordinate 2,332,012 downwards.
TTTACAGATGAGTAAACTTAGCCCTGAGAAGTGAAAAAGTAGAAGCAGTGACAGACTTTATTTTCTTGGGCTCCAAAATCACTGTGGATGGTGACTGCAGCCATGAAATTAAAAGATTCTTGCCACTTGGAAGAAAAGCTATGACAAACCTAGACAGGTATTAAAAAGAGACATCACTTTGCTGGCAAAGGTCCATCTAGTCAAAGTTATAGTTTTTCCAGTAGTCAGGTATGGATGTGAGAGTTGGTCCATTAAAAACACTAAGCATCAGAGAACTGATGCTTTTGAACTCTGGTGTTGGAGAAGACTCTTGAGAGTCCCTTGGACTGCAAGGAGATCCAACCAAGCAATCCTAAAGGAAATCAACCCTGAATATTCATTGGAAGGACTGATGCTGAAGCTATAGTTCCAATTCTTTCGCCACCTTTTGCAAAGAGCCACCTCACTGGGAAAGACTCCAATGCTGGGGAAAATTGAAGGCAAAAGGAGAAGGAGGCAGCAGAGGATGAGATGGTAAGGCATCACGATATGACTTTGAGCAAACTCCAGTACATGGTGTAGGACAGAAGAGCCTCACATGCTCCAGTCCATGGGGTCACAAAGAGTCAAATATGACTTAGCAACTTAACAACAACAACAAACTGAGGCTTCCATTATTTTAGTGACTTTTCCAGTTAGATATGGAGCTGAGAGCCAAGCTCAGGCAGTCTGACCCCATAACACATTCTTTTAGCTCTGTAACTCATACTTCATATGCACTAGTCATAGCATATGGAGAAAGTTTGGTGGTTGCCCAAGGGAAGAGGCTGTACGATATCCATGAAGGAATTAGGTAAGCATCACAGGGGAGAGAGGATCTAGGCTGAGACCTAATGGACTTGTAATACTTGTTCAGGCTAAATAGCTTGCAAAGAGCATCCCAAGTGAATGCATCAGGGAATGCATGCAGCAAGCACAAAGCAGGGAGAGAAGCCTGGTACATTCTATGATGGAGCGCTAGATCCCAGGAGCTTGGGCACTGAGCAAAGACTGGGGAGAATGGAAGGCAAGGCCAGTGAGGAAGGCAGGATCTGAATACCATGCCTTATTATATAAGGTATCGATGAGCAGCAAGTGGCGATGGTGCTGGAGCAGCGAGCGGCTGAGAGGAGACACCCCATGTCCAAGGTAAGAGAAACCCCAGGAAGATGGTAGGCACTAAGAGAGGGGATCAGAGGGCAGACAGACTGAAACCACAATCACAGAAAACTAACCAATCTAATCACATGGACCACAGCCTTGTCTAACTCAATGAAACTAAGCCATGCCGTGTTGGGCCACCCAAGACAGACGGGTCATGGTGGAGAGTTCTGACAAAATGTGGTTCACTGGAGAAGGGAATGACAAACCACTTCAGTATTCTTGCCTTGAGAATCCCATGAACAGTATGAAAAGGCAAAAAGATAGGACACTGAAAGATGAGCTGCCCAGGTTGGTAGGTGTCCAGTATGCTACTGCAGATCAGTGGAGAAATAACTCCAGAAAGAATGAAGGGATGGAGCCAAAGCAAAAACAACACCCAGTTGTGGATGTGACTGGTGATAGAAGTAAGGTCCAATGCTGTAAAGAGCAGTATTGCATAGGAATTTGGAATGTTAGGTCTATGAATTGGAAGTGGTCAAACAGGAGATGGCAAGAGTGAACATTGACAGTTTAGGAATCAGTGAACTAAAATGGACTGGAATGGGTGAATTTAACTCAAATGACCATTATATCTACTACTGTGGGCAAGAATCCCTTAGAAGAAATGGAGTAGCCATCATTGTCAGCAAAAGAGTCTGAAATGCAGTACTTGGATGCAATCTCAAAAAAGACAGAATGATCTCTGTTCGTTTCCAAGGCAAACCATTCAATATCACGGTAATCCAAGTCTACGTCCTGACTATAATGCTGAAGAAGCTGAAGGTGAATGGTTCTATGAAGACCTACAAGATCGTTTAGAACTAACACCCAAAAAAGATGTCCTTTTCATGATAGGGGACTTGAATGCAAAAGTAGGAAGAAAATAAAACACCCAGAGTAACAGGCAAATTAGGCCTTGGAGTACATAATGAAGCAGGGCAAAGGCTAATAGAGTTCTGCCAAGAGAACGCACTGGTCATAGCAAACACCCTCTTCCAAGAACACAAGAGAAGACTCTACACATGTACATCACCAGATGACCAACACTGAAATCAGATTGATTATATTCTTTGCAGCCAAAGATGGAGAAGTTTTATGCAGTCAGCAAAAACAAGATTGGGAGCTGACTGTGGCTCAGATCATGAACTCCTTATTGCCAAATTCAGACTTAAATTGAAGACAGTGGGGAAAACCACTAGACCATTCAGGTATGACCTAAATCAAATCCCTTATGACTATACAGTGGAAGTGAGAAATAGATTTAAGGGACTAGATCTGATAGACAGAGTGCCTGATGAACTATGGAAGGAGGTTCATGACATTATACAGGAGACAGGGATTAAAATCATCCCCCAGAAAAAGAAATGCAAAAAGGCAAAATGGCTGTCTGAGGAGGCCTTACAAATAGCTGTGAAAAGAAGGGAAGTGAAAAGCAAAGGAGAAAAGGAAAGATATACCCATTTGAATGCAGAGTTCCAAAGAATAGCAAGGACAGATAAGAAAGCCTTCCTCAAAACCAGATCTGAAAGAGACACGTGTACCCCAATGTTCATCGCAGCACTGTTTATAATAGCCAGGACATGGAAGCAACCTAGATGCCCATCAGCAGACGAATGGATAAGGAAGCTGTGGTACATATACACCATGGAATATTACTCAGCCATTAAAAAGAATTCATTTGAATCAGTTCTAATGAGATGGATGAAACTGGAGCCCATTATACAGAGTGAAGTAAGCCAGAAAGATAAAGACCAATACAGCATACTAACGCATATATATGGAATTTAGAAAGATGGTAATGATAACCCTATATGCAAAACAGAAAAAGAGACACAGAAATACAGAACAGACTTTTGGACTCTGTGGGAGAAGGCAAGGGTGGGATGTTTTGAGAGAACAGCATCGAAACATGTATATTATCAAGGGTGAAACAGATCACCAGCCCAGGTTGGATGCATGAGACAAGTGCTTGGGCCTGGTGCACTGGGACGACCCAGAGCAATGGGGTGGGGAGGGAAGTGGGAGGGGGGATCGGGATGGGGAATACATGTAAATCCATGGCTGATTCACGTCAATGTATGGCAAAACCCAGTACAATATTGTAAAGTAATTAGCCTCCAACTAATAAAAATAAATGGAAAAAAAAAAAAAAAGAAAACCTTCCTCAGTGATCAGTGCAAAGAAATAGAGGAAAACAATAGAATGGGAAAGACTAGAGATCTCTTCAAGAAAATTAGACATACAAAGGGAACATTTCATGCATAGATGAGCTCAAAAAAGGACAGAAATGGTATGGATCTAACAGAAGCAGAAGACATTAAGAAGAGGTGGCAAGAGTACACAGAAGAACTGTACAAAAAAGATCTTCTTGGCCCAAATAACCACAATGGTGTGATCATTCACCTAGAGCCAGACATCCTGGAATGTGAAGTCAAGTGGGCCTTAGGAAGCATCACTACAAACAAAGCTAGCAGAGGTGATGGAATTCCAGTTGAGCTATTTCAAATCCTAAAAGATGATGCTGTGAAAGTGCTGCACTGAATATGCTAGCAAATTTGGAAAACTCAGCAGTGGCCACAGGACTGGAAAAGGTCAAATTTCATTCTAATTCCAAAGAAAGGCAACACCAAAGAATGCTCAAACTACTGCACAATTGCACTCATCTCACACGCTAATAACGTAATGCTCAAAATTCTCCAAGCCAGGCTACAGCAATATGTGAATCGTGAACTTCCAGATGTTCAAGCTGGTTTTAGAAAAGGCAGAGGAATAAAAGATCAGATTGCCAACATCTGCTGGATCATTGAAAAAGCAAGAGAGTTCCAGAAAAACATCTATTTCTGCTTTATTGACTATGCCAAAGCCTTTGACTGTGTGGATCACAATAAACTGTGGGAAATTCTGAAAGAGATGAGAATACTAGACCACCTGAACTGCCTCTTGAGAAATCTGTAGGCAGGTCAGGAAGCAACAGTTCGAACTGGACATGGAACAACAGACTGGTTCCAAATAGGAAAAGGAGTACGTCAAGGCTGTATATTGTCACCCTGCTTATTTAACTTATATGCAGAGTACATCATGAGAAACGCTGGGCTAGAAGAAGCACAAGCTGGAATCAAGACTGCTGGGGAGAAATATCAATAACCTCAGATACACAGATGAGACACCACCCTTATGGTAGAAAGCAAAGAGAAACTAAAGAGCCTCCTGATGAAAGTGAAAGAGGAGAGTGAAAAATTTGGCTTAAAATTCAACATTCAGGGTACTCTTTTGCCCCCTTCTGATGCCTATGCCAGAAGCTTTCTCTATCTCCTTTATACTTTAATAAAACTTTATTACACAAAAGCTCTGAGGGATCCAGCCTCGTCTTTGGCCCTGGATTGAATTCATCTCCTCCGGAGGCCAAGAATCCTCTTCTCATCGTTCAGTGACAACCTTTCATCTTGGGGGCTCGTCCGGGATCCTTCAGGACAAGATGGGCCTGATAATCTATGTGAGCCTACTTCTGCTGACTCCAGAAATCCTGAGTCTGCCGTTTGATCCTCAAGACAATGCCTTCCTGTCCTGGGCTCACTCCTATGCTGCATTCCACAATCACTCAAACTGCTGGGTCTGCGGAGCACTCCCCTCTTCATCAGTGGAAGGCGTCTCATGGTGGACATCTCCACTTCAAGGAAAGGACTTTCTCCAAGTCTGCAAATACCTTCAACAATCGCATGTGATGCCTCTTCTTAAACTGATGACATCTAACAACCTTAAGATGGACTGATGTAACCATGGACATAATGTGACTTTTCATTTTGATTTTAACTTGGTTTAATGACTATTTTGCCTTACATCTGTAACCGTATAATGGGGTTTTCTAACTGCTTTTAATTTACAAATAGTTGTCCGAGCTCCTATGAGTGCCACAGCCTCCTCCAACTATTACTTGGGGCCCCTGGATCAGACATCCTCACTTTGAGGATTAGGAGAATATGTTGCCACACCAATTTAGGGACAACGCCCCTTGTCAGCTCGGAAGCAGTTGTGGAATGAGAATGACGCCCCTTTTCCCTAGGCAACATAATTCTCCTAAAAGAAAAGGGGGGAATGGGAGTCACTTCCTAGGCAGGTTGATAAGAAGTCCAGGGGTCCCCAAGGAGAGAGAGGTCTGGGATATTCAAGGAGGAAGAAAGGACAAACTTTTTTTTACTTTTTTCCCCTCTACATTCCTTAGGATTATATAACAATAATGTATCCTGCCTGAGGACAGTCTTTGGATTAAACCCTCTGGATAATTCTGTTATTTTAAAACATAAATTATGGGAGTAGGTCTGGTCTTTACAAGGATGTATCCTGCCTGAGGACAATCTTTGGATTAAACCTTCTGGCCAACTCTGTTATCTTAAAATGTAAATTATGGGAGTGGGTCTGGTGAGGTCTTTGCAGCCTCCAGACATTCTTTGGATTCATTGGAGAGTATATAACTCCATTGCTAATACTAGCAAAGGGGGTACTCTTTTGCCCCCTTCTGATGCCTATGTCAGAAGCTTTCTCTATCTCCTTTATACTTTAATAAAACTTTATTACACACACACACACACACACACACACACAAATTCAACATTCAGAAAACTAAGATCATGGCATCCGGTCCCATCACTTCATGGGAAATAGATGGGGAAACAGTGGAAACAGTGGCTGACTTTTTTGGTGGGGGCACCAAAATCACTGCAGATGGTGACTGCAGCCATGAAGTTAAAAGACACTTACTTCTTGGAAACAAAGTTATGACCAACCTAGAGAGCATATTAAAAAGCAGAGACAACACTTTACCAACAAAGGTCCATCTAGTCAAGGCTATTGTTTTTCCAGTAGTCATGTATGGATGTCAGAGTTGGATTATAAAGAAAGTTGAATGCCAAAGAATTGATGCTTTTGAACTGTGGTGTTGGAGAAGACTCTTGAGAGTCCCTTGGACTGCAAGGAGATCTAACCAGTCCATCCTAAAGGAGATCATTTGAAGTGTTCATTAAAGTGTTCATTGAGTATTCATTGGAAGGACTGATGTTGAAGCTGAAACTCCAATATTTTGGCCATCTGATGCGAAGAGCTGACTCATTTGAAAAGACCCTGATGCTGGGAAAGATTGAGGGCAGGAGGTGAGGGGGATGACAGAGGATGAGATGGTTGGATGGCATCACCGACTCAATGGACATGGGTTTGGGTAGACTCCAAGAGTTGGTGATGGACAGGGAGGCCTGGCATGCTGTGGTCCATGGGGTCGCAAAGAGTCGGGCACGACTGAGTGAACTGAACTGAACTGATGTAACTGTCCAGTTATGAAACAAATCTGTCATTTAATTTTGTCTGGCAAGTCATAGCTCTCACTGCCTGATTAACATCAGAATGAACTTACCCTTAGATTGTTGGGGTCTAGTCACATTGGTAAATAGGCTAATTTTACTGCTATTGTTTAATGCCAAAGGTCTCTTTGCAGAAAGATTTTAATATCATGTTTATTTTGGTTTCATTTGAAATCATAAGGGAGATTTTAAACGTTACAAATTATCTATGGAATCTAAGTTAATCAGTTTAGATTCACAAATTTGAATACATCAAGTTGTATCCTTACTCCATATAATCACAAATGTGTGTAAATGTAATTGATCTCAAAAGACTAGAAGAAAATGGGCCAATATTTTAATAGTTACCTCTAAATCCTGGAGAAGTTTTATATAGTTTCTAAATTTTCCATAGTGAAAGCATATCACTTTCAGGAGTACAGAAAGAAATTTTTGTAGAGTGGAAACCAGATATTTTAAAATTCAGTGTAATGCACACACATAGTTCAAAAGTCAAATTTGTCTGAAAGGACTAATAATGAAAATAATACTCTGTTCTTCACTCTCACCCTGTCTTAACTCCCCAAAATCAGCCCACTAACTCTATAACTTGTTTATTCTGTAGCTACATCAAAATTCTGTATTTCTTCTATGATTCTACAGTAAATGTGAGTTTATATACAATGTCTGAAGTTGTCCATTTTAGATATTCAAGTTGCTGCTATAAGATTCAGCTCACTTATATCACCTCACATCTATCTTCCCCAATTTCCCTGTGTAATTATGACACATATTTGTTTCTCTATTGTTTGGCTATCTTTGAAATTTTAGGCAGTAAACATACACCAAATATAGTCGGTCTCTTAACATCCCCTTGGGTTTAAAGAGAACACTGGTGCTCTTAGACTTATCTTTAGCTCTGCTGTCTTCCTTTTCTGGCATTCCAATCGTAGAGCATTCCAGGTGATAACATTTACATTTGGTTCTATAATTAAAATTACATCTTCCATGCTTTCTCTATCAGTATATTTTAAAATTTGTAAACTAATAACAACGTTTTACATCATTGCAACTTTGTAAGCATTATTCACGGAGGAGTCAAGTGGTATTCTGTGAAGTTAACTTTCTCCTCATACTTGTTTTTATTTCTTCTAATTCTCACAGTATTTTTAAATTTTCCATGACAACAGATATTCTACAACGTCTCCTTTTGTCCCAGGAGACCTCTCCCCCAGAGCCACCTGTCCTCCTGTTTTACCTGGACTGTACGTTCTGCAGGTACAGTGGGCAGTTTGATTGATTCCCCAAATCCATTCCATCGCAGACAATGACTGAGGAGACAGTCATGTCTCCTCATTAGACTGAGGAGCCATCCTCAGTGAGGATGTTCCAAACACCACTGCTAAAGTTCCAGCAGTCTACAACACTTCCTATTTCCTCCTCTACTTTATTTATTACACCAACACATATCACTTTATAGCATAGTTGCTTTTCATCTCTTCACCTGAATGTAAGCTCCATGAAGGCAGGAAAGTTTGTCTTTATTTTCTGTTTGTTTCCTCATATATTTCATATATTATCATATTTTTCATATATTTCATATATTTTCAGATATTTCTTATATTCACATTTTCGTATTCTTCATAATTTTCACATATTTTCAAATTCTTCATATTTTCACATATTTTCATATTCTTCATATTTTTGGAATAGTTTCATATTCTTCATGTTTTTGGAATATTTTCATATTCTTCATATTTTTCACATATTTTCATATTCTTCATATTTTTCATATTTTTGGAATATTTTCATATTCTTCATATTTTTGGAATATTTTCGTATTCTTCATGTTTTTGGAATATTTTCATATTCTTCATATTTTTGGAATATTTTCATATTCTTCATATTTTTGGAATATTTTCATATTCTTCATATTTTTGGAATATTTTCATATTCTTCATATTTTTGGAATATTTTCATATTCTTCATATTTTTCACATATTTTCATATTCTTCATATTTTTGGAATATTTTCATATTCTTCATATTTTTGGAATATTTTCATATTCTTCATATTTTTGGAATATTTACATATTCTTCATGTTTTTGGAATATTTTCATATTCTTCATATTTTTCACATATTTTCATATTCTTCATATTTTTGGAATATTTACATATTCTTCATGTTTTTGGAATATTTTCATATTCTTCATATTTTTCACATATTTTCATATTCTTCATATTTTTATGATATTTTCATATTCTTCATATTTTTGGGATATTTTCATATTCTTCATATTTTTACAATATTTTCATATTCTTCATATTTTTCACTTATTTTCATATTCTTCATGTTTTTGGGATATTTTCATATTCTTCATATTTTTACAATATTTTCATATCCTTATTTTTCACTTATTTTCATATTCTTCATATTTTTGGGATATTTTCATATTCTTCATATTTTTGGAATATTTTCATATTCCTCATATTTTTGGAATATTTTCATATTTTTCATATTTTTGGAATATTTTTATATTCTTCATATTTTTACAATATTTTCATAATCTTCATATTTTTACAATATTTTCATATCCTTATTTTTCACTTATTTTCATATTCTTCATGTTTTTGGGATATTTTCATATTCTTCATATTTTTGGGATATTTTCATATTCTTCATATTTTTGGAATATTTTCATATTCTTCATGTTTTTAGAATATTTTCATGTTTTTGGAATATTTTCATATTCTTCATATTTTTAGAATATTTTCATATTCCTCATATTTTTGGAATATTTTCATATTCTTCATATTTTGGAATATTTTCATATTCTTCATATTTTTGGAATAGTTTCATATTCTTCATATTTTTGGAATAGTTTCATATTCTTCATGTTTTTGGAATATTTTCATATTCTTCATATTTTTCACATATTTTCATATTCTTCATATTTTTACAATATTTTCATATTCTTCATATTTTTGGAATATTTTCATATTCCTCATATTTTTGGAATATTTTCATATTCTTCATATTTTTGGAATATTTTCATATTCTTCATATTTTTACAATATTTTCATAATCTTCATATTTTTACAATATTTTCATATCCTTATTTTTCACTTATTTTCATATTCTTCATGTTTTTGGGATATTTTCATATTCTTCATATTTTTGGAATATTTTCATATTCTTCATATTTTTACAATATTTTCATATTCTTCATATTTTTGGGATATTTTCATATTCTTCATATTTTTAGAATATTTTCATAATCTTCAAATTTTTAGAATATTTTCATGTTTTTGGAATATTTTCATATTCTTCATATTTTTGAAGTATTTTCATATTCTTCATATTTTTACAATATTTTCATATTCTTCATATTTTTACAATATTTTCATATTCATATTTTTAGAATATTTTCATATTCCTCATATTTTTGGAATATTTTCATATTCTTCATATTTTTACAATATTTTCATATTCATATTTTTAGAATATTTTCATATTCCTCATATTTTTGGATTATTTTCATATTCTTCATATTTTTACAATATTTTCATATTCTTCATATTTTTGGGATATTTTCATATTCTTCATATTTTTGGAATATTTTCATATTCTTCATATTTTTGGAATATTTTCATATTCTTCATATTTTTGGAATATTTTCATATTCTTCATATTTTTAGAATATTTTCATAATCTTCATGTTTTTAGAATATTTTCATGTTTTTGGAATATTTTCATATTCTTCATATTTTTGGAATATTTTCATAATATTCATATTTTTACAATATTTTCATATTCATATTTTTACAATATTTTCATATTCCTCATATTTTTGGAATATTTTCATATTCTTCATATATTTACAATATTTTCATATTCTTCATATTTTTGGGATATTTTCATATTCTTCATATTTTTAGAATATTTTCATAATCTTCATGTTTTTAGAATATTTTCATGTTTTTGGAATATTTTCATATTCTTCATATTTTTACAATATTTTCATATTCTTCATATTTTTACAATATTTTCATATTCATATTTTTAGAATATTTTCATATTCCTCATATTTTTGGAATATTTTCATATTCTTCATATTTTTACGATATTTTCATATTCTTCATATTTTTGGGATATTTTCATATTCTTCATATTTTTGGAATATTTTCATATTCTTCATATTTTTGAAATATTTTCATATTCCTCATATTTTTACAATATTTTCATATTCCTCATATTTTTACAATATTTTCATATTCATATTTTTGGAATATTTCCATATTCTTCATATTTTTCACATATTTTCATATTCTTCATATTTTTGGAATGTTTTCATATTCTTCATATTTTTACATTTTTTTCATATTCTTCATATTTTTCATATATTTTCATACTCTTCATATTTTCAGTTTTCAATTTCAGTTTTCATTTATCCCTTCATTGATATCTTGGGTAGGTTTTGACTATAGCTTGAAAATTTTAATGTCTCTGAATTTTGAAAACATCAGTCAAATTGCCTATTACTATCCACTGCTAATTGATGGATGTTTGGGTCATCTGGTTGTACTCTGAAAAACCGCATTGCCACATCTAGCAAGTAAATATATAGGATATACAACTAAGTTTGCATTTCAGATAAACAAGGAAATTGTAGAAACATTCTTATTCTAAAAAATTACTTATTGTCTATTTGAACTTCAATGCTAACTAGCTGTCCTGTATTTTATGTTAACACTATTGGGACATTTTTAGGGATATTCTTTTTATCCTTAACATTCTGAAATTTCACAGTATTTCTGGTTGTGAGTCTTTAAAAGAAAAAAAGTCTTTATATTAGTGCTTGAGCCCCACGAAAGAGGGTATGATTATTATTGACATAATAATGTTTAAATAATGAGTCATTATTGCTTCCAGGCTCTGGCTGTCTATCAGCTTGAGTCTGGGGAACAGGAACAAGAAAAAAAATGTAAAAAGTATCATCAGTCTTAGGATTTGAATATCTTTAGAGTAATTATCAGAGTGGAAGCATGAGATGACTATAACCTATTTCATACAGAGCCTGGTTATCTAGTAGAGTTGTCTGGTTTCAAACCTTGCCACCCAACTGGCATTTCATACAAGTATCAGTGAGCAACCAACATTCAGGCTGAAGAGCCTCGTTTTATAAGAGTGAATATTCTGGACACATCCCAGATTTACCATGTAATTGCTCCACAGTGAGCACAGTATAGATGTCTCCAAAGGAGAAAATTATTTGCTTGTGAGATGCATATTTCCTGTGGTTATCTCTGAGTGAACTAGCCAAAAAGTAAGTGAAGAGGTGAGATACAAGAAGTAATCACTTTGCAAAGTAGTGGTAAAATCAACCAACGTAAAACTGGTTTAAAGAAATTCGGAGAACTATAGAGTTGAGAGAGAAATTTTTAAAACTGACTTTAGAGTCAGTTATCTAGGTCAGCCCACCTTTTATAGGTGACACTACCCAGGCTAACAGAGTGGAAGAGACTTGCCCAGAGTCACCGAACCAGACTAGACCAGTTCCCGATTCCCAGTCCAGTGTTTACTCCCCTTCATTGCTGCTGTGGGTTAGGACCTATTGCACAACAGCTCTATTTAATCATCCTGACAGCAATCCTGAGAATGATAAACTTTCTCTGCAACAATCTGACTCAGCTCAGGGTAGCAGCTTCACCAAATGCCCCATTAAAATGCAGTCAACTCCAAGGGGAGGTGAAAAAAAAGGAAGGGGGTGGTGGTCCAGAGGGCTTGGAAAAGTTTTTCCTAACCAAAAATATTGCCCGCACCCACATACCTGTGTGCCTGAAATTAACCACTGAAAATGTCTGCTGTAAGGCAAATTATCATCTTTAACATTTTGCTTGGATCTTTGGAGAGGCTCCTTAACAAAGAAGAAGGTCTTAATGGTATATGACACCAGACAAATACATTGTGATTGAACATGGCAGAATGACTAGACAGTGGTCTGAAATGTATTAGGACCCATCAGGTACACATAGCAGCAGGTGCCTACTTTACCATCATCATTTCACATCAGAACAAAGCAACAGATTGCTTTGTGCTCTAATCATTTCCCTGTCATCAGATTTCACTTTTGGTGTCTGATGTCACGGTAAGGTACTTTAGTAGACCCAGTTTCCTTGATTACTTGAATAATTCACATTTTGATTCTGAATATGGGATGTTTTCAGCAGAACAAAGGCCCTTTAAATGGCAATTGCGATTTCAGCATTGAGACTCAGTTTGTTTGGACTCAAACTTCAAAATGTATTTCCCACACCTTAAGGTCATTTGCCTTCTTCTTTTTGTGGTCAAAAGTTAAGCAAGATGAGGATCGAAAGATAACCATTTGCTTTTGTTAATGAAGAGGTAATTTTAACCAGAGCTGGTGTAATGATGGTTAGGAGGCCAAGGGCAGATTGCCATGCCTTGCTAAGAAACAAATGCAGGTGGAAAGGTGGAGAAAAATTAATGCAGATAACCTTTTAAGGAGGTTGACTAGGACCAAAAAGAGAAAGTCTTTTATTGAAATGTTTGGATGGATATTGATTGATTGGTTGATTTTAAAGGGCATAGGGGAGACATGAGCATTTCTATTACCTGTGGCGGGAGTGGGGGGGGGGGGGAGTCAGGTCCTTAGCTTCTCCATCCAAATATTGCAGAAATGTTAATATAGCTGTAAACAAAGAGTCTGTCCAAGGTCATCCAGCCAACTGACCAAAGCATCAGAATTAAAATCCTGGTCCTTCAACATCTTGTTTTCTTGGGCACATGAGGTCTCTCCATTTTGCAACTGTTTTTGATTTCAGTGGGTCATGGGAGGATGAAGGTGGTCATTTCTGTATAACTGCATTTGTAAAGAGCTATAAGGTCCTCTTGGGCAGGGAAGGGATAAGGAGAATAAATACTTGATTAAGTTAACATTTTCCATTTGCCAGACACCAGGCTAAGTGCTTTACCTAAATAAGTTATTCAACCCTCACAGCAACATATGAAGCAGATTAAATTATTATCTTTTCACAGACAAAGAAATTGTGGCTCGAAGAGATTTAGTAATTCACCTGAAATCACACCAGCAAAAGCCAAACAAAAAAAGGGGGGGGTTTTAACCAGTAGATTATCCCATCTCTCATATGCTATTTCAAATCCTGAAAGATGATGCTGTGAAAGTGCTGCACTCAATATGCCAGCAAATTTGGAAAATTCAACAGTGGCCACAGGACTGGAAAAGGTCAATTTTCATTCCAATCCCAAAGAAAGGCAATGCCAAAGAATGCTCAAACTACTGCACAATTAGTGATATTTTTAAATATCACAATTCATTTTTTCTAGGTACAGTCACATTTTTGTCCTGTTTTATTTCCAGAAAATGCTGTGAGACAACTGAGAACGTCAACTCCATTTGAGAATAGGGACAATGAAACATATTCTGTCTCTCTCCCCTGCTCCCACTTCTCTCTCATACACACACATACACACACCATTAGGGAGGAAAGCCCATTAGAATGGAAATAATAGAGCCTAGATAGCTCAGTGGCCGAATTTGCCACAGAGCTGCCAGGACACGTAAGAGAAGAGATTCAGTCCTCTGCTGTTTTTGGCCAGCAGCACCTGGTGTCCAGGGTAAAGGAAATAAACCCATTCCATCAAAATGCCAGAATGTATGCCCACAAGCAGGTTTATCGGAAGACCAGGTGAGAGGACTCATAAATAATAACTAGGAAAACTATTTCCAAGTGGAACAAACTCTTAAAATAATAAATGCAGCAGATCTTGATCACTACTAGAATTCTTTCCTCTCCCCAGTGAACTACAATGAGTCTCTTGGCATCACAGGGCTCTGTGCTGAGATGAGAATTTGCAATTAGCTTTAAGAATAAAAGAGTAAGTACAAATTGGCCCCATATAGCCTTGATTCATAACATACCACTTAAAAGGTAGTATCCATCAGTTACAAAAAAGAGTCTCTGTGCGAAGGTCAGCCTAGGTATGGTTTGTTTGTAATTTTTGTGCAAGAGCTATGTCTTACTCATCGTTGCATCCCCAGCACCCAGCATAATGTCTGGCACATTGTTAGTACCCAATAAGTTTTGTTTAGTGATTAGTGAATACTAGCCAGGATATAATGATGCCATGTCTGCCACTTTGCTCCAGTTCTCTAAAACCAAGGAATATTTTAGGATTATGTTAATCAAATATACTTAGTTGGATGAAGGTAACACTGGATTGACATCAAACAGCTCTAGCCTGAATTTCCTAGGGAATTGCCTCAACTTTTAACTTACATGGTTTGTAGCATTCTGATTTAATGGAAGCAATTCCATTATTAATGGGTGAGTTTCTAGATCAGCTTGTAAAATTCAGTCAGTTAGTTCAGTCATTCAGTCATGTCCAGCTCTTTGCAGCACCATGGACTGCAGCACGCCAGGCCTCCCAGTCCATCACCAACTCCCAGAGCTTGCTCAAACTCATGCCCATAGAGTCAGTGATGCCATCCAACCATCTCATTCTCTGTCATCCCCTTCTCCTCTTGCCTTCAATTTTTCCCAGCAGCAGGGTCTTTTCAAATAAGTAAGTTCTTTGCATCAGGTGACCAAAGAATTGGAGTTTCAGCTTCAACATCACTCCTTCCAATGAATATTCAGGACTGATTTCCTTCAGGATGGACTGGTTGGATCTCCTTGCAGTCCAAGGGATTCTCAAGGGTCTTCTCCAACACCACAGTTCAAAAGCATCAATTCTTTGGCACTCAGCTTTCATTATGATCCAACTCTCACATCCATACATGACTACTGGAAAAACCATAGCTTTGACTAAATGGACCTTTGTTGGCAAAGTAAGTCTCTGCTTTTTAATATACTGTCTAGGTTGGTCATAACTTCCCTCCCATGGAGTAAGCGTCTTTTAATTTCATGGCTGCAGTCACCATCTGCAGTGATTTTGGAGCCCCCCAAAATTAAGTCTCTCACTGTTTCCATTGTTTCCCCATCTACTTACTATGAAGTAATGGGACTGGATGCCATGATCTTAGTTTTTTTAATGTTGAGTTTTAAGCCTGCTTTTTTACTCTTCTCTTTCACTTTCATCAGGAGGCTCTTTAGTTTCTCTTCACTTTCTGCCAGAAGGGTGGTGCCATCTGCATATCTGAGGTTATTGATATTTCTTCCGGCAATCCTGATTCCAGCTTGTGCTTCATCCAGCCCAGCATTTTGCATGATGTACTCTGCATATGAGCTAAATAAGCAGGTGACAATGTACAGCTTTGATGTACTCCTTGTAAAATTATTTTATCAGAATATAGAAAACTAATGGCATTCAATTATATTACAGACCTGTTTTCCCATTGTAATCATTCTTACTTGGCAATATTTATTTGAAGTTCCAGTCTAAGATGGCAGAAAGAGACTACCTGCTGTTCAGATTCAGGAATTCCTTCTTAACTCTCCACTCTTTCTTACCTTCCATTACCTGTATTCACCTACCCACCTTCATCCAAATAAAGCCTACTTCTCCTCCTGTTTTCTGAATCTCAGTGAGTAGCACTTGTCGTCTACCATTGACTAAAGTCTGACACTTTGGAGTCATTCTCCCTTAGTGTGCCCCCTCACTAGCATTACATAGATCCACATCCACACAGACATGTCTAGTGGGCTATCAGGTACTGATGATTCTATCCCAGCCACTGCTTTAGTTCAGTACATTATCTTTCTTGACTACTTCATATAGTTTCTGGGTTCCAGAGAGAAGAAATCTGTAAATATGGCAAGTCTTCTTGCCATTTCTATGCATAGAAAATTTACCTGAATTCATAAGTTAGTACATATACTCAGGTGAAGACAACACTGAGGTAATAAATAAGGTTTTAGTAGTGGATAAACTCTCCAAAGAAGGACACAATCTTTCATCAGGACCTTGGAGAGAACCAGCAAAGGTAGCTGATAAATAGAACTAGGCAAGTTCTGTCAAAACCAGAATTATAAACGGGCAAATACTGGAAAGAAGTCAGCTTAGACTTTCCAGCCACAGGTTGACTTTCTGATCCTTAAATGCTTCAAGTCCAGTCCTGTGACAGGCTTTTGCACCAGATGTTTCCCTTGATTGCAACCCTCTTCCCCCATATCTTTGCATTGCTGTCACCTTCTCACCATTCAGGTCTCAATCCAAATGACTGTGCAGTACAGCTTTTCCTCAATCACTCCTATCCCATTTCCCCATTTTACTTTCTTCACAACAATTATCACTGCTTGAAACTGTGTTATTTATTCATTTGTTTACATGACTATTGTCTCCCTAGGCTTCACAGTCAGTAAGCTTTGTGGGTGAATAGACCATGTCTATGTGATTAACTGTCATATATCTTTAGTGTTTAAAACATATCTGACACCTAGGAGGCAGTCTATAAATATTTGACAAATGAGAAAATGAAATAAGACAGGCAATTAGATTTGAAGTTTAGGAGACTAGTGAGGACCTTGAACTGAGAAGTTGGAGCTAATATCAGACACTAATTATTGAGTTTGGAGAAATAGAATTCAAGATGCCACGTATAGATTTGTGTTCGCATGACCCATGTAGGGCCAAACATCAAACACACCCATTGGGTAGCATGCATACCAATACTATATTTTATTTTCTAGAATAATTACTATAGTTTGAATAAAAGCAAGATAGCCCTTATTTTGATCTCTGCAAAAGGAACAACACTTTTCCCTGCATTTTCTCTAGAAAGGGATTTTTATTCTCTCAGTGGCATTAAGTGGGAACTGACCAAGCAAATCAGTGGGTGGGTTGTTTGACCACTCCAGAGGTCAGTGAGTTAGGACTATTTCCCTTGAGCCCTCACTTCCAGAATTCTTAGAAACGAGAGAGTCCTGTGGCTTGGAAGCTTGGATCTTGCAATTTGTCTCTGCAAATGGAGAAGGCACACAAAGGGTGCTAGGGCAAACTATATGTCCAGGATTTTAATTAGGTACACATGTTTCGTTTGGCCAATGCAGAGGTTTTAAATGTTTTTGATTAGTCACCAACATTATAAAAATCAGGAGATTTCATATAAAGAAAGATTTCCAGCCTCTCTTAGAAATACAGAAGTTCTAGAAGTACTAGCCCTTGATTTCCCACATGACAAAAATCACCTGACATGGAATGGCAGCTGCCCCTTCAAGCAGGACTTGTGGTCTCAGCACCGCCTCTGTCTCCAGGCCTCCACCTACTTCACTCATTTACCGTAACTACATGGCCTTTGAAGGTGTTTGAGTCTGAGGTCCTCCACTATGAAATACAAGAATTAGATGATTCTAAGAATTGGAGACATGGGAATAATTATGAAGGTAAACTATCTATAAGGAATCACAGTGTGCATTTCCCCAAAAAAAGCAACTAATTTTTGGTATATTGCTATGGGTATGAAACTTGTATGTATTATAAGGTATTTATGAGGATATTGACACCATTCACACAGTGGCTCCCTAAAAGAAGATCTAAGGAAATTGTGTTTATGTGTGTATGTGTTCACACATACACACAGATATGCACAGAGTAGATACTCAGAAAATATTTCTTGAATAAAGTAATGAGAGGCTCAAGAGCATTCATCAAAACCCTAAGCAATAATAAATATTATGAACTGCTGCTGTACACCTCACAGCTTATGAACTCACTCTACTTCTCTTTTTTCTCTTATTTTCCCCCAGTTGTAGTCCAAGACTGAGAATCTAATTGAGATATAATGAAAATTTATTAATTAATTGTAAATAGAACGGGTTGATCAAGCATCAGTTAGCCTACCTGCATTAGTTTGATGTGGTCTGAGAGTGAATTCATTACTATAGTGAAACCAGAACTTCTTAGTTTGGAGATATGGATTCTGGCCCTGATTCTGCCACTAACTGTAGTTCTTTGAATAAGTCACTTGGCTCTGTGGCCAAAGTTTGATCATCCATAAAATTATATGGTCTTCAGGGCTTCTCTCTGCTTTATGATCTCTCTTTATGTGAAAAACAAAGACACATCAGAGGTAAGAGCTAGAAACTCAGAGCCAGCAATGTCTAGCAAGGAAAGACCAAGAAGAGATTTCCCCCCCCCGCCCCCAATAATTAAGGCAAGGAAGTCTCCAAACGCATGGGCAACAATCCATGGAGGGACAAGAGTGGAATGTGAACTCATTAGCAGAATGTTGAGTAAAACTCAGGGAGGAAAACAGAGTAATAGAGAGGGAGTCCAACTGTAGACTAAGAGAATTCTAAAGAAAAAAAATGGAAAAACTGCTGCTAATTAGGTCATTTAGAAACTGAACAACCGAATGTAATTCTTGCTGAAGCAATAAGGAAACAACCATGGGGTGCACAATATTAACAAGAATACATGCTAATAGACAAAACTAGGATCCCCCAAGTAACTTAACAAGTCCCGTGCAAGCTAGTAGATATCAGGTGGAAAACAGCACTTGAATTTCACACAGATTTTTAAAATATACTGAGGAAACATGTAGCAAAGGATCAGATAATATTTGCTGAATCAAATTCTGTTATTAAAAACTCTGGTATGCTTCACTATTTAAAAACTTTAATGTGAAAAATTAAAAATTTGAAAAATCTCAGAGTGATTATTTCTTTTTATAAAAGAATTCACTGCCGGTATATTTTAAACAGAAATCTTTCACCCTTAAAATTAAAAAAAAAAATTGAAACATTTCCTTTTACAAAAATCTTTCATTAACAAAAATGAGGTAGAGCTCAGAATCAATGCTTTATTTAGTCTTACATTCACATCACCTAATGCAGCGTCAGGCACAGATGGACAGTTCAGTAACTTTCAGTGAATGGATTATGTGTGGTTTTCTACTGCTGCATAACAAACCACCCCAATTTAATGGCTTAAAATGACTTTACCTTTCACAGTTCCAAAGGTTGACTAGGCTCAATGGGAAGTTCTTCTGGTGGTTTCACTTGGATTCTCTCATGTGCTTGCAGTCAGGTAACAGCTTAGCATGGGTTCATCTGGAGGCTCAACCAGGATACTGGGTTGACATTGTCTCTCTCCCTCTCCATAGTCTCAAGTTTCTTCCTCTCTATGTAGACTCTACATGTGGTCTTTGCAGCAGGGAAACCAGACCTCTTACATGGTGGTGGCTCAGGCATCCCCAAAGTACAAAATCAGAAAACTGCCATTGTCCATTGGTTAAAACAGATCACTGGGCCAGCCCAGATTCAACGAGTAGGGGAACCACAGAAGAATATGAACAGGAGGTGTGATTCATTGGGGCATGTTCATAGACTAGCCACCCCAGTTTGCCTTCACTTTGGGCCCTTAACTTCCAAAGAGATAGGAAACAGGTTTAGAGTTATACAGCTACAAACATAGGCCATTTTAATGAAAATGGGAGAATGACTCAGAGCCAGAACCCAGAGGATAAAACCAAGAGCGGAGGGAAACCATTCCTAAAAAGCAAAACTGTACCTTAATCAAGGACTATCCTCTGCCTTGAGTTAGAGAAATTGGGATATGCACCAGGTTGGATTTTAGAATTGCTATAAATCAGGAAATGCTCATGTTTCCCTTTTCTCCTCTTTTTGAACATGAGAGTCTGCTGAAGTTTTTCTGTCTCTTTCACCATTACATGAAAGAGATGGGTTGGGGGTGGGTGGATAATCTGCTCTTCTTCACTGGTCTTTGCACCTGAGAAAGTGCATATGAGAAGATGCCTTCGAGCAGTCACATCCATACCAGCACCTGATTTTGTTGACACTATCCTGGAATTTAAACTGATACCATATTTAGGATGAGATTTGCAGAGGTAAGCACATTTTTCATGTAGAAAGGCCATGAATCAGTAAGAGCCAGAGGATGGTACCCTGGTCTCCAAAGATGGCTCCCAATGAACCACATCTCTTTGAATTTACACCATGTGTAGACCCCTCCATCATTGAAGCTGGGCTTTCCTGGGACTTGATTTAAATAACAGAATATGGCAGAACTGGCACTATACCAGCTACAGCCTAAGCTTTATAGACCTGGCAGCTTCCACTTTTTAGTTTTGAAAATCTTGAGTCTTCACATAAGAAGTCTGGCTTTTCTTCTGGAAAGATCACATTGACAGAAAAAGTAGAGAGGCCACACGGAGAGACAGAGGAGGCCACTTAAAGTGGGAAAGAGGAGCAGCTATCCTGGCATCTCAGCCAAGCCTCCATCTAACTACAACTGCATGACAGAACTCAAGAGTGATCAGCAGAAGAACTGCCCCGATGACCCTAGGCATCCCACAGAAATATGAAAGGTAATAAAATCATTGTTTTAAGCCACCAAGGTTTTCAATAGCTTATTAATGCAGTTATAGAGAAATAAAACAGTATACATAAATGAATATGGACAAAGTACCCTATTTAGGGGAGTTACAGTTTCACATACTAACCATAAATTTCTTTTCTCTATTCAAGAAATATTTACTAAGCCCCTACATCAGTTAACACATCCTTCTTATGTATAAAAGAAAGATTTAGGCTTATGGAAAAACATCTTTAATTGAAAGCTGGAATGTTTAGTTGAAAAAAACTTTCATCTATCATTTGCTCCAGCATCCTCAGGCCTCAGGGGAGATAATTTCGATACATTAGCAACAGGAAACTATTGCAAACTCTTGGGGGAACAGTGACATGATGGAAATGGTATTTGGAAAGGTTCATTTGGCAGTAGAAAACAGGGTTAGTGGCAGGATTAGTGAGGCACAATCTTAGATGCAAGTTGATCTGGATTGAAACCAGGGTAAATGGAAGAGGAAAGAACTTGATTACAGATCTTGAAATTTTGTTGAAAGAGTAAAAGAGAACATGTCCAAGATTACAGAAGCTGGGAGAGTAATGGTGACAACAGCAACTAAAGGAAGAATGTGGGACACTTGGAAAAAGAGTCATGAATGGGAAGAACAGATCCGTACAGATTTGGATTTAATCATTTGGATAAGAGGAAAATTGAACAGAACTATCTGATAGGCAGCTGGTATTTCGTTAACTTAAAAACAAAACAAACAAGCAAAAAGACTAGGGCAGCAAACTACAGTGAGAGAAAGGATAAGGATTCAGGAGATGATGACCTGCTTCTGTGCTTACACCCTTGGATTTAACATGGCTTTGCCACACCAGCCAGTGAACCGTGTGGTCTAGGCCACAATGTCTAGATCTGAGACCTGGAATTCTGCAGACCTATCCAGTCATCCTGCTTCTAATGAAGATCCTAATGCATGTGGGAGGATCCAGGAAACAGTGGAGGGCTGAGTGCTAGCAAGGAGCAGATATCAAAGACCAAATCTCTGTGGAGCAGCCAGTGGCTAAGCTAGCAAAATTTGAACACAGAGCATATCATTTTCTGACTTCTCCCTCAAATTATCTTCAAAGTGGTACAATTTCATTACCGATTGTCTTCGACTGAATGTTTGTGTCCCACCTCAAATTTATTTCTTGAAGCCCTAACCCTAAAGTATAGCATCAGGAGGTAGGGCTTTGGGGATGTGATTAAATTTAGATGATTTCATAAAGGTGTAGCCCCCATGGTGGGACTAGTGCCCTTATAAGAAGAGGAGTAGACATCAGAGTTTCCTTTCTCTACCATGTGAGGATACAACAACAAGACAGCCATTTGCAATCCAAGAAGAGAGCCCTTACCAAGAACCAAACTGGCCGGCATCTTCACCCTGGACTTAACCAGCCTCCAGAACTGTGAGAAACAAATGTCTGTTGTTTAAGCCAGCAAGCATGTGGTATGTTTTATAGCAGCCCATGCTGACTAAAACACTTTATCCTTTAAGTAGATACTATATTCTATATGGAAGTGAATTTGGTGATCTTCCAATAAGTTCATAATGGTTTAGCATAAATGGAAAAGAATTGACCGTCCCTTGAACTGCTAGGAGACCAACCCAGTCAATCCGAAAAGAAATCAACCCTGAATACTCATTGGAAGGACTGATGTTGAAGCTGAAGCTCCAAAACTTCAGGCACCTGATGTGCAGAGCCAACTCACTGGCAAAGACCCTGATGCTGGGAAAGACTGAGGGCAGGAGGAGAAAAGGGTGACGGAGGATGAGATGGTTGGATGGCATCATTGACTAAATGGGCATGAGTTTGAGTAAACTCCTGGAGATAGTGAAAGACAGGAAGCCTGACATGCTGCTGTCCATGGGGCCACAAAGAGTTGGACATGACTTAGCAACTGTAAAACAACAAAAGCTCCCTTTGGGATCACTTTGTGTCTCCAACACCTGTGGTACTAGATATTCTTGCATTTAAGCTGTAAAGCAAAAATAAACAATGCTTGTGAAGATGATGGAACAGAAGCTGACTTCCTTTAGTTCTAACATTCTATGTGACCACATGCTTTCTATTTGTGTTCAAAAGTTTAGAACATGAAACATCCCTCGCTGCCTTCTCCCACTGATGATTTGAAAGAATAGCAGTGAAACATGTACATTACCATATGTAAAATAGATGACCAGCGCAAATTCAATGCATGAAGCAGGGAATCCAAAGCCTGCTCTGGGACAAACAGAGAGAGAGGGTGGGGAGGAAGGTGGGAAGGGCGTTCAGGATGGGGGAGGGGGAAACATGAATACCTGTGGCTGATTCATGTTGATGCATGGCAAAAACCATCACAATATTGTAAAGTAGTTATTCCCCAATTAAAGTGAGTTACTCAATTTAAATAAATAAATAAATAAAACACTGAAACAGAGTGACCAGGGTGACTATTTGAAAACATGCTCAAATGAAACTGAAATCCAAATACCTCTGTAATGTACTCCTCAAGTGTGCAGTTGGGCCCTTGTGTGTTAAGGGCCCATTCTAGCTACATAATACAATTAAATCTCAATAGTATTGCAGTAACTGTTTAGGTCTTCAGTTCAGTTCAGTCGCTCAGTCGTGTCCAACTCTTTGCGACCCCATGGACTGCAGCACACCAGGCTGTCCATCACCAACTCCCAGAGTTTCCTCAAACTCATCTCCATTGAGTTGGTGATGCCATCCAACCAGTTTATCCTTTGTCATCCCCCTCTCCTCCTGCCTTCAATCTTTCCCAGCATCAAGGTCTTTTCAAATGAATCAGTTCTTCACATTAGGCTGCCAAAGTATTGGAGTTTCAGCTTCAACATCAGTCCTTCCAATGAATATTCAGAACTGATCTCCTTTAGGATGGACTGGTTGGATCTCCTTGCAGTCCAAGGGACTCTCAAGAGTCTTCTCCAACACCACAGTTCAAAAGCATCAATTCTTCCGTGCTCAGCTTTCTTTATAGTCCAACTCTCACATCCATTCATGACTACTGGAAAAACCATAGCTTTGACTAGACGGACCTTTGTTTGCAAAGTGTCATCTCTATTTTTTAATATGCTCTCTAGGTCGGTCATAACTTTCCTCCCAAGGAGTGAGCGTCTTTTAATTTCATGGCTACAGTAACCATTTGCA
The DNA here is from genome assembly GCF_033118175.1 of Dama dama. Classification (NCBI taxonomy): domain Eukaryota; kingdom Metazoa; phylum Chordata; class Mammalia; order Artiodactyla; family Cervidae; genus Dama; species Dama dama. Next base: position 2,308,034 of record NW_026870878.1, on the reverse strand, counting down.
GTGATTTTGGAACCCCAAAAAATTAAGTCTGCCACTGTTTCCACTATTTCCCCATCTATTTGCCATGAAGTAATGGGACCAGATGCCATGATCTTAGCTTTCTGAATGTTGAGCTTTAAGCCAACTTTTTCACTCTCCTCTTTTACTTTCATCAAGAGGCTCTTTAGTTCCTCTTCACTTTCTGCCATAAGGGTGGTGTCATCTGCATATCTGAGGTTATTGATATTTCTCCCGGCAATCTTGATTCCAGCTTGTGCTTCCTCCAGCCCAGCGTTTCTCATGATGTACTCTGTATATAAGTTAAATAAGCAGGGTGACAATATACAGCCTTGATGTACTCCTTTTCTTATTTGGAATCAGTCTTTTGTTCCATGTCCATTTCTAACTGTTGCTTCCTGATCTGCATACAGATTTCTCAAGAGTCAGGTCAGGTGGTCTGCTATTCCCATCTCTTTCAGAATTTTCCACAGTTGGATAACAGTTTTTCTTTTAGGAAGGATTATTTTATTATTATTTACTGGCATATGACAATAATAAAAAAAAAAGACCAACTCACAGATGGTTTTATAATTTAAAAAATTTCCTTGCAAAAATTGTACCCACTCGTTTCCTGCACCCAGGGAAAACCATTCATATCCTTCTTCCTTGGTATGCCAGATAGGGCCTGATTCTCAAAAACAGCATAATAATATGGGATTAAACAGCCTCAATTCCTAGTATGAATGGACACAGACCAGAATGAAAAGACAGATTGGCATGAGGTCACTTCTACATGATTGTACAATCCACACAGGACTATTTAACTATCAAAGAAATCAAGTAACTTGCCTAATTACCTAGTTAATGAATTGCTAAATGAGACAGATTTCTGTATCTCACCAATATGTACCTTCTCTCTTTCCTTGGCACTCTACTGGATCATGTTCCCAGTCCCTTTACATCTAGGTGGAACCATGTGACTAGTTCTAGCAATGGAATGAGTTAACTTCTGGCATTTACAGCCCTTGCCCTTAAACCCACCAGATTCTCCATGTTCTTTTTCTTTTCTCGTCTCCTGGCTGGTTGCAGAAGATCCAGTGGAGGACCCAGAGAACACACTAGGTGGAAGGAGCCTTGGTCCCTGAATCTCTACATGAATATACATGAGTGTGATCATGCACAAGTTAGCCAGCTGGAGGACAAGATACCATCCCAACTGAGCCCTCTTAGACCTGGCAGCCAGCCAGCTCTGCAGATCATCACAGATGTGAGTGAAGAGTGTTAGTTGTTCAACCATGTCCAACTCTTTGCAATCCCATGGACTGTAGCCCACCAGGCTCCTCTCTCCATGGAGTTCTCTAGGCATGTATACTGGAGTGGGTTGCCACTTCCTTCTCCAGGGGATCTTCCTGACCCAGGGATCAAACCTGATCTCCTGCATTGCAGGCAGATTCTTTGCCATCTGAGCCACCAGGGAAATACCATCACATATGTATAGGGCACCAAATATATAAATATATAGATAAGCAGTGACATAGGAGAGAAATACACCTTTCTGGTGTGAAGCCACTGAGATTTTGATGTTTTTATACCATTGAGATTTTATAGTTGTTACTTCCACACTGACATAATGCCATGATTCGAATCAATGCCAATTTGACTCCAAAGCCTGTGCTCCCGAAGAGCACAGAGCATGACTGGTAACAGCCCACCTGCTAGCTCAGTTCACCTACATTACACTTGGCGCAGTAGAAAATGTCGCTAAAATCCCAGCCATGTGATCTCACCAGTGGCACTGGGCTCTAGGAGAACACTTAGGGAAATATCTGTGTCAGTTAACTTTTGCTATATAACAAAACAGTTCAAAACCATGTGGCCTACAACAACAACAAAAAGAAAAAAGGAAAAAAAAGACATTACTTTGGCTTACAATTTGAGAAGTTGCAGTGTAGGCCTCTTGTGCCTGAGTGGTTCTTGCAGCTTGGGACCAGACTCTGCTAATATCAGCTGGGCACTCATACATCTGTGATCAGCTGTAGAGTTGACTGGCAACTGGCTAGTCTATGATGGCTCGAGTGGGATGGCTTATCTCTGATCATGTGGTATCTCCTCCAGGAAGCAAGCTTGTGCTTGATCATTTGGTGGCAGCAGCAGTGGTTGCAAGCCCAGCAAGAGGACCAGCCCCAATATACAGGCACTTTTCAGGCTGCTCCCTTGGCCAAATCAAGACACATGACTGTGCCAAAAGTTAGTGCAGGGGGGCATTATGAAAGGCCTGGATACAGGTGGTGGGAAAAAATTCAGACATTACTACAATCAACCAACCCCAATATCCAAGGTTCACTGGGTGGAGACCAGAGCACAGAACAAGTGTGTCCTAGATGTTCAGTTCAGTTCAGTTCAGTCGCTCAGTCGTGTCCAACTCTTTGCAACCCCATGAATCACAGCATGCCAGGCCTCCCTGTCCATCACCAATTCCCAGAGTTTACTCAAACTCATGTCCATTGAGTTGGTGATGCCATCCAGCCATCTCATCCTCTGTCGTCCCCTTCTCCTCCTGCCCCCAATCCCTCCCAGCATCAGGGTCTTTTCCAATGAGTCAACTCTTCGCATCAGGTGGCCAAAATATTGGAGTTTCAGCTTCAGCATCAGTCCTTCCAATGAACACCCAGGCCTGATCTCCTTTATGATGGACTGGTTGGATCTCCTTGCAGTCCAAGGGACTCTCAAGAGTCTTCTCCAACACCACAGTTCAAAAGCATCAATTTTTTGGCACTCAGCTTTTTTCACAGTCCAACTCTCACATCCATACATGACCACTGGAAAAACCATAGATATTAAAGCTCCTCAGATAATTTCTTCCAGTTTCTGACTTCCATACCTACAACACTCCCATGGTAATACTGATATAATCTAGGAGACAACAGCATCAGTTTGTTGCTTTTTGTGTTTTTCTGTTTTTGTTTTGTTTTGTTAGTTTATTGAAAGCCATGTTTGGGAGGAAATGACTGACTGACGGCTCTTGTGGACGATTTGGCAGAACCCTGGAGGCAGAGAGCCTTCTCTATCTGACAGAAGGGTGGTTCCACTGGGTGTGAGGAATCTTCTTCCTGCAAAAAAAAAATGAGTCATGATAAGAATAGAGTGCCAGACCTCCTTCGTACTCCTCTTGTGGAAAGGAGAATGTGACCAAATCCCTGGTGAATACAGCCCTTTTCCTAAGAGGGAAGAGATAAAAGGCTGTCAGGGAGAAGAGAACTGCTATTGAAGCTACTGCCTGGTCTACTCACTCCTAGAAGTTTCCTTTCTGTCTTCATTTCTATGTTCAAGATTTTCTCTTTGTGGCTTGCTGTTATTTCTATAAAAATGCCTTTCACTTGGCAACATCTTAGCCAAGAAAAGCAAAATATCTACCATGAAAAAACACGGCATGTTGAACTTGGTGCTCCTTTAGACTTGAGACGGTGTTCTCAGGGAAACTCTGGAGTTGCCTAAAGGAAGTAAGCCCCTTGTCATGTATTATGGGTAACGCGGGATGGCTCTGGAGACATTGCAGGGGAATCGGGCCTCATCTCGAGTTGATTTGAGCGTTTTCGTGTTGCATCTCATGTTGCATCTCTAGACTTGTGACAGTCTTCTTGAGGACTATGTGGAATTTAATCTAGGAAGTCAAGGCTCCTTTCGTGTTTGATGGGGAACACGGATGTGGTCTGCATGCAATGCAGTGGAATCGGGCCTCATCTTGAGTTGATTTAGGGTACACGGAGCTCTTTCGTGTTGCTGTGGGGACCTCAGGGTCCCGCTAGACTTGTGACAGTGTTCTTGGGAACTTTCTGGAGGTCTATCAAGGAAGCCAAGGCTCCTTTCGTGTTTGATGAGGAACACGGACTTGCTCTGCCTGCAGCATTGCAATCGGGCTTCATCTCGCGGCGATGGGGAAGTCTCAAGGTTTTTCTTGAGTTGCAGCGGGAATCTGGGGTATGTTCTCATGTTACGGTGGGGATGGCCCTCAAAACTCGTGTTGGTTCAGCGACTTCAGGACTCCTGTCTAGTTGCCAGTGATACCTCGGGATTCTCCTCGAGGCTTGGCAGGGCAATTGGGATGCCTCTCGAGGTGAGACGGGAGACCCAGGCTCCCTTCCCAGTTGCCACAGGGATATTGGGATTCCTGTCAATTTTCAAGTTGAGTCAGGCATCATCTCCTTTTGACGCCTTGAACACTGCGCTCCTCTCGAGTTGTCAAAGGGATGTGAGGCCTCCTGGCGAGATGAGGCAGGGAACTAGGGCTTTCTCTAGGGTCTCCACAGGGGATTCAGGCACCCCTTCATCTTGGGAGATGAAAGACGAGCCTGCATTCAAGTCACTGCAGGGAAATCTGGCCTTATTTCGAGTCAGGGCATCTCGGTGTCCATTCCATTTGAGACAGCAAACTCAGGGTCCCTCTCACATACCTATAGCTGAGAGAAGACTCCTCTTGAGATGCTTGTGGAACGTTGGCATTCCCCTTGAGTCGATGCCAGGGAATCCACTCTGATCTCGAGATGATTTTGGCTACATGGAGCTTTTCTTGAGTTGCTGTGCTGAACTTGGTGTTCCTCTAGACTTGGGACGGTGTTCTTGGGGAATCTCTGGATTTGCCTACAGGAAGTGAAGCCACTTGTGCTTGATGGGGAACGCGGTATTGCTCAGGAGCCAGTGCAAGGGAATCGGGTCTCATCTTGAGTTGATTTGGGGTACACGGAGCTCTTTCCTGTTGCTGCGGTGACCTCAGGGTCTCTCAAGACTTGTGACAGTGTTCTTGGGGACTCTATGGTGTTCCATCAAGTAAGTCAAGGCTCCTTTCGTGTTTTATGTGGAACCCGGAATTGCTCTGCACAAAATGCAGTGGAATCGGGCATCATCTGGTGGAGAGTGGGAAGTCTCATGGTGTTTCTAGAGTTGCGGCGGGAACCTAGGGTATATTCTCGAGTTACGACGGGGATGGCCCTTCAAAACTCGTGTTTGTTCAGTGACATCAGGACTCCTGTCTAGTTGCGAGGGACACCTCGGGATTCTCTTCGAGGCTTGGCAGGGCTACAGGGACCCCTCTCAAAGAGAGGCGGGAGACCCAGGGTCCCTTTCCTGGTGCCACAGGGATATTGGGATTAATATCAATTTTCAATAGGAGTCAGGCATCATCTCCTTTTGAAGAATTGAACTCCGCGTGCCTCTCAAAGGATGTGAGGCCTCATGTAGAGATGAGGCGGGGAACTAGGGCTTTCTCTATGGTCTCCACAGGGTTTTCAGACATCCCTTCATTTTGGGAGATGAAAGACGAGCCTACATTTAAGTCACTGCAGGGATATCCGGCCTTATTTCGAGTTAGGGCATCTCAGTGTCCATTCCACTTGAGGCAGCAAACTCAGGGTCCCTCTCACATACCTATAGCTGAGAGAAGCCTCCTCGAGGTGCTTGTGGAAAGTTGACATTCCTCTTGAGTCGAAGCCAGGGAATCTGCTCTGATCTCGAGATGATTTGGGGTACATGGAGTTTTTCTCAAGTTGCTGTGCTGTCCTTGGTGTTCCTCTGGACTTGGGACGGTCTTCTTGGGGATTCCCTGGAGTTGCCTAAAGGAAGTCAAGCCACTTGTCTTTGATGTGGAACGCGAGATGGCTCTGGAGCTAATGTAGGGGAATCGGGCCTAATCGCAAGTTGATTTAGGGTACACGGAGCTCTTTTGTGTTGCTGTGGTGACCTCAGGGTCCCTCTAGACTTGTGACAGTGTTCTTGGGGACTCTCTGGAGGTCCATCAAGGAAGTCAAGGCTCCTTTCATGTTTGATGTGCAACACGGAATTGCTCTGCAGGCAAAGCAGGGGAATCGGGTCTCATCCCGCAGCGAGGGGGAAGTCTCATGGTTTTTCTCGAGTTGCGGTGGGAACCTATGGTATATTCTCGAGTTACGACGGGGATAGCCCTTCAAAACTCGTGTTTGTTCAGCGACGTCAAGACTCCGGCCTAGTTGTGAGGGACACCTCGGGATTTCTTCGAGGTTTGGCAGGGCAAAAGGGATGCCTCTCGATGTGAAGCGGGAGACCGAGTGTCCCGTTTCAGTTGCCACAGGGCTATTGGGATTAATATCAATTTTCAAGATGAGACAGGCATCATCTCCTTTAGAAGCATTGAACTCCGTGTTACTCTCGAGTTGTCAAAGGGATGTGAGGCCTCCTGTCGAGGTGATGTGGGGATCTAGGGCTCTCCTTACGGTCTCCACAGGGGATTCAGACAACACTTCATCGTGTGAGATGAAAGGCGAGCCTGCATTCAAGTCACTGCAGGGAAATCCAGCCTTATTTTGAGTCAGGGCATCTAGGTGTCCATTCCACTTGAGGCAGCAAACTCAGGGTCCCTCTCACATACTTATAGCTGAGAGAAGCCTCCTCTTGAGGTGCTTATGGAAAGTTGGCATTCCTCTTGAGTCAAAGCCAGGGGATCAGCTCTCATCTCGAGTTGATTTGGGGTACACGGAGCTTATTCATGTAGCTGCGATGACCTCAGGGTCCCTCTAGACTTGTGACAGTGTTCTTGGGGACTCTATGGAGTTCCATCAAGGAAGCCAACGCTCTTTTCGTGTTTGATGGGGAACACGGAATTGCTCTGCACGCAATGTAGGAGAATATGGCCTCATCTCGTGGCGAGTGGGATGTCTCATGTTTTTTCTCAGTTTTCAGCAGAAACCTGAGGTATATTCACGAGTTATGATGGGGATGGCCCTTCAAAGCTCGTGTTTGTTCAGCGACGTCAAGACTCCTGTCTAGTTGCGAGGGACAACACAGGATTCTTCTTGAGGCGTGGCAGGGCAAGAGGGACGCCTCTCAAGGGGAGGCGGGAGACCCAGGGTGCCTTTCCAGTTGCCACAGGAATATTGGGATTCCTATCAATTTTCAAGAGGAGTCAGGCTTTGTCTCCTTTTGAAGCATTGAACTCCGCGTTCCTCTCTAGATGTCAAACGGGTGTGAGGCCTCCTGACGAGATGAGGCGTGGAACTAGGGCTTTCTATAGGGTCTCCACAGGGGATTCAGACATCCCTTCATCTTGTGAGATGAAAGACGAGCCTGCATTCAAGTCACTGCAGGGAAATCCGGTCTTATTTCGAGTCAGAGCATCTCGGTGTCCATTCCACTTGAGGCAGCAAACTCAGGGTCCCTCTCACATACCTATAGGTGAGAGAAGCCTCCTCTTGAGGGGCTTGTGTAAAGTTGGCATTCCTTTTGTGTCAAAGCCAGGGAAGCAGCTCTCATCTCGAATTGATTTGAGGTACTCGGAGCTCTTTCTTGCTGCTGCGGTGACCTCAGGGTCCCTCTAGACTTGTGACAGTGTTCTTGGGGACTCTCTGGACTTTCATCAAGTAAGTCAAGGCTCCTTTCATGTTTGATGTGGAACATAGAATTGCTCTGCACGCAATGCAGGGCATTTGGGCCTCATCTCGCGTCGAGAGGTTATAAAGATAAGGAGGTTATAAAGATTTTAATCCATGAAATTATCCCCAGGTTGGATTACCATGGAGCTTTCAGAGTGACAATGGTTCTGCCTTTGAAGGTGTTGTAACTCAGGGGGTGTCTAAAGCTCTAGGAATAACATATCACTTACACTGTTCCTGTAAATCCCAATCCTCAGGGAAGTTTGAAAAAGCTAATGACATTATCAAAAGACATCTGCATAAATTAACTCGAGACACAGGACAATTGGTTTAAAGTCCTACTCATAGCTTTAATGAGGAGGGACTGTTTCCTTTTGAATGTATTTGTGGAAAGCCTTTCTTATGCATAGACATTGTTATAGACCCTGAAGCCTTGGACTTTACTAATTATGTAACTCAACTCTCAGCTTTTCAACAGGCATTAACAGAACTCTGGGAGTTGACTCCTGACCCAGCTTGAGTCAAGCAAACCTCTATTTGAGCCAGGAACCGAGGTCCTCATAAAAACATTGGGGTCTGGGGGCCCATCCCTTGAGCCCCTCTGGGAAGGCCCTTACCAGGTTATTCTTTCTTCTCCCACAGCTGTCAAAGTGCCAGGAATTGATTTGTGGGTACATCACACTCGAGTTAAGAAGTGGCACCCTGACCAGAACTAAGTGACTTCATTTTGTGTCTTTACTTTCTATGCTCTGGCTTTGTACTTTTCAGATGGGTGTGATAATCTATGTAAGTCTATTTATGCTGACTCCAAAAATCCTGAGTCTGCCGTTTGAACCTCAAGACAATGCTTGGGCTCACTCCTACGCAGCATTTCACAATCAGTCTAACTTTTGGGTCTGTGGAGAGCTCCCCTCTTCGTCAGTGGAAGGCTTCCCATGGTGGACATCTCCACTTCAAGGAAAGGACTTTCTCCAAGTCTGCAAATACCTTCAACAACAATCACATGTGATTCTTCTTCTTAAACTGATGACATCTAAAGAACACTAAGATGGACTGATGTAACTATGGGCATAATGTGACTTTTCATTTTGATTTTAACTTGGTTTAATGACTATTTTGTCTTACATCTGTAACTGTATAATGGGGTTTTCTAACCGTCTAAAAGCTTTTAAGTTACAAATGGTTGTCCAAGCTCCTATGAGTGCCACAGGCTCCTCCAACTATTACTTGGGGCCCCTGGATCAGAGACCCTCATTATTAGGGTTAGGAGAAGATGTTGCCTTAACAACTTAGGGACCACACCCCTAGACAGCAGGAAGTATTTATGAAATGAAAACAACGCCCCTTTCCCTTGGCAACATAATCCTCCTTAAACAAAAGGAGGAAATGAGAAAGTCAATTCCTCGGCAGATTGATAAGAAATCCAGGGGTCCCCAAGGAGAGAGGGGTCTGGAATTCTCAAGGAGGAAGAAAGGACAAACTTTTTTTGTCCATCTACATTCCTTAGGATTATATAGCAATAATGTATCCTGCTTGAGGACAGTCTCTGGAAAAAAAACTTTGGGCTAATCCTGTTATCTTCAGGTGTAAATTATGGGAGTAGTTCTAGCAAGGTCTTTACAACCTCCAGACATTCTTTTGATTCACTGTAATAACTAATTACCTTGGACGTGTTGCAAGAGAGCATCAAAGGGCAGACACACTGAAACCATAATCACAGGAAACTAGCCAACCTGATCACACGGACCACAGTCTTGTCTAACTCAATGAAACTAAGCCATGCTGTGTGGGGCCACCCAAGACAGAAGGGTCATGGTGGAGAGGTCTGACAGAATGTGGTCCACTGGAGAAGGGAATGGCAAAACACTTCAATATTCTTGCCTCGAGAACCCCATGAACAGTATGAAAAGGCAAATTGATAGGATATTGAATGAGGAACTCCCCAGGTCAGTAGGTGCCCAATATGCTACTGGAGTTCAGTGGAGAAATAACTCCAGAAAGAATGAAGGGATAGAGCCAAAGCAAAAACAATACTCAGTTGTGTATGTGACTGGTGATAGAAGCAAGGTCCGATGCTGTAAAGAGCAATATTGCATAGGAATCTGGAATGTTAGGTCCATGAATCAAGGCAAATTGGAAGTGGTCAAACAGGAGGTGGCAAGAGTGAATGTTGACATTCTAGGAACCAGTCAACTAAAATGGACTAGAATGAGTGAATTTAACTCAGATGACCATTATATCTACTACTGTGGGCCGGAATCGCTTAGAAGAAATGGATAGCCATCATGGTCAACAAAAGAGTCTGAAATGCAGTATTTGGATGCAATCTCAAAAATGACAGAATGATCTCTGTTCGTTTCCAAGGCAAACCATTCAATATCACGGTAATCCAAGCCTAAACCCCAACCAGTAATGCTGCAGAAGCTGAAGTCGAACAGTTCTATGCAGACCTACAAGACCTTTTAGAACTAACATCCAAAAAAGACGTCCTCTTCATTATAGGGGGCTGGGATGCAAAAGTAGGAAGTCAAGAAACACCTGGAGTAACTTAAAGGCAAATTTGGCCTTGGAGTACAGAATGAAGCAGGACAAAGGCTAATAGAGTTTTGCCAAGAGAACACACTGGTCATAGCAAATGCCCTCTTCCAAAAACACAAGAGAAGAGTCTACACATGGATACCACCAGATGGTCAACACTAAAATCAAATTGATTATATTCTTTACAACCAAAGATGGAAAAGCTCTATACAGTCAGCAAAAACAAGACTGGGAACGGACTGTGGCTCAGATCATGAACTCCTTATTGCCAAATTCTGACTTAAATTGAAGAAAGTGGGGAAAACCACTAGACCATTCAAGTATGACCTAAATCAAATCCCTTATGAATATACAGTGCAAGTGAGAAATAGATTTAAGGGACTTGATCTGATAGACAGAGTGCCTGATGAATTATGGATGGAGGTTTGTGACACTGTACAGGAGACAGGGATCAAGACTATCCCCATGGAATAGAAATGCAAAAAGTCAAAATGGTTGTCTGAGGAGGCCTTACAAATAGCTGTGAAAATAAGAGAAGCAAAAAGCAAAGGAGAAAAGGAAACATATTCCCATTTGAATGCAGAGTTCCAAAGAATAGCAAGGAGAGATAAGAAAGCCATCCTCAGAGATCAATGCAAAGAAATAGAGGAAAAGAACAGAATGGGAAAGACTGGAGATCTCTTCAAGAAAATTAGAGATACCAAGGGAACATTTCCTGCAAAAATGGGTTCGATAAAGGATAGAAATGCTATGGACCTAGCAGAAGCAGAAGTTATTAAGAAGAGGTGGCAAGAATACACAGAATAACTGTACAAAAAGATCTTCATGACCCAGATAATCACAATGGTGTGATCACTCACCTAGAGCCAGACATCCTGGAGTGTGAAGTCAAGTGGGAATTAGAAAGCATCACTACGAACAAAGCTAGTGGAGGTGATGGAATTCCAGTTGAAGTATTTCAAATACTGAAAGATGATGCTGTGAAAGTGCTGCACTCATAATGCCAGCAAATTTGGAAAACTCAGCAGTGGTCACAGGACTGGAAAAGTTCAGTTTTCATTCCAATTAGAAAGAAAGGTAATCCCCAAAAATGCTCAAAATACCACACAATTATGCTCATCTCACATGCTAGTAAAGTAATGCTCAAAATTCTCCAAGCCAGGCTTCAGCAATACGTGAACTGTGAACTTCCAGATGTTCAAGCTGGCTTTAGAAAAGGCAGAGGAACCAGAGATCAAATTGCCAATATCTGCTGGATCATCAAAAAAGCAAGAGAGTTCCAGAAAAAAACATCTATTTCTGCTTTATTGACTACGCCAAAGCCTTCGACTGTGTGGATCACAATTTACTGTGGAAAATTCTGAAGGAGATGGGACTACCAGACCACCTGACCTGCCTCTTGAGAAATCTGTATGCAGTTCAGGAAGCAACAGTTAGAACTGGACATGGAACAACAGACTGGTTGCAAATAGGAAAAGGAGTACGTCAAGACTGTACATTGTCACCCTGCTTATTTAACTTATATGCTGAGTACATCATGAGAAATGCTGGGCTGGAAGAAGCACAAGCTGGAATCAAGATTGCCAGGAGAAATATCAATAACCTCAGACATGCAGATGACATCACCCTTATGGCAGAAAGTGAAGAAGAACTAAAAAGCCTCTTGATGAAAGTGAAAGAGGAGAGTGAAAAAGTTGGCTTAGAGCTCAACATTCAGAAAACTAAGATCATGGCATCAGGTTCCATCACTCCATGGGAAATTGATGGGGAAACAGTGGAAGCAGTGTCAGACTTTATCTTTTTGGGCTCCAAAATCACTGCAGATGGTGATTGTGGCCATGAAATTAAAAGAAAATTACTCATTGGAAGGAAAGTTATGACCAACCTGGATAGCATATTAAAAAGCAGAGACACTACTTTGCCAACACTGGTCCATCTGGTCAAGGCTGTGGTTTTTCCAGTGGTCATGTATGGATGTGAGAATTGGACTGTGAAGAAAGTTGGGCACTGAAGCGTTTATGCTTTTGAACTGTGGTGTTGGAGAAGACTCTTGAGAGTCCCTTGGACTGCAAGGACATCCAACCAGTCCATCCTAAAGGAGATCAGTCCTGGATGTTCATTGGAACGACTGATTCTGAAGCTGAAACTCCAATAATTTGGCCACCTCGTGCGAAGAGCTGACTCATTGGAAAAGACCCTGATGCTGGGAGGGCTTGGGGACAGGAGGAAAAGGGGATGACAGAGGATGAGATGGCTGGATGGCATCACCGACTCGAGGTACATGAGTTCGAGTAAACTCCGGGAGTTGGTGACTGACAGGGAGGCTTGGCGTGCTGTGATTCATGGGGTCCCAAAGAGTCAGACATGACTGAGCGACTGAACGGAACTGAACTGATCTGAATAACTAATTAAAACTAAAGTAAAGTTGCTCAGTCGTGTCCAACTCTTTGTGGCCCCATGGACTGTAGCCTACCAGGCTCCTCTGTCCATGGGATTTTCCAGGCAAATGTACTGGAGTGGGTGGCCATTTCCTTCTCCAGGAGATCTTCCTGACCCAGGGATCTAACCTGGGTCTCCAGCATTGCAGACAGATGCTTTACCATCTGAGCCATATAATTCCATTGCTAACACTTGCAAGGGGCTACTCTTTCTGCCCCCTTCTGAGGCCTATGTCAGAAGCTTTCTCTATCTCCTTTATACTTTAATACAACTTTATTACACAAAAGCTCTAAGCAATCAAGCCTCGTCTCTGGCCCCGAATTGAATTCTTCTCCTCTGGAGGCCAAGAATTCCAGTGTCTTTGCGTGGTTCAGCAATACCTTTCAAGATCATCCTGGAGATTCTGGCCATGTACCCCAGGAACATGGTCAGATAGGGGGTCACCCTTGAGACTGTGGGCTTTTGTCCCAGGTGCAGGGTGTTGGAGTGGCGGGAATCCTGGATAATTTGCACATGTGACCCCAGGTAAAGGGTCTGGGAGGTAAGGTCACCTTGGAGACTGTGAATATGTTACCCAACGTGCAGAGTGTGGGAGATAATGTCACCCTGGAGAATGTAGACTTCTAGCACAAGGGATAAGTTCTTGACATTGGGGTCTCATGGGAGACTGGATGATTCCACTCAGACAGTGTGTGGGGATGGGATTCACCCTGGAGACTGTAGATATGTGATCTCAGGTACAGGATTTCCGAGGGGGTCACCCTGGAGCCTGTGAATATGTGATTCCAGGTGCAGGGTCTGTGAGGGAGTCACCATGGAACCTGTGTTTGTGTGACTCCAGGTGAGGTCTACAAAGTTTTGACAAACAGGAGGCTGTGGACATGTGACCCCTATTACAGGGTCTTGGAGGGGGTAACCCTTGTGGCCAGGGTCATGGGGTGCAAGGTTATATGTCTGGGATGTGGGGATACCCTGAGAGTATGGAAGTGTGGCCCCAGGTACAGGTTCTGGGAGTTGGTGCCATCCTGAAAATGGTGGACATTTCACCCGAGGTATGGTTTCTGGGAGGTGGGGTCACCCTGAAGACTCTGGACATGTGACCCCAAATGCAGGGTCTGGGAGGTAGACTCACCATGTAAAAAGTGGACTTGTGACCCCAGGTACAGGATCTTGAGGGTGGGGTCACCTGGAGGCTGTGGACTTGTGACACCAGGTACAGGTTATACAGAGGGCCACCCTCGAGACTGTGGACATGTGATCACAGGTGTATGGTATGGGAAGTGTGGTAACCCAGGAGACTGTGGATATATGACAGTGGGTACAGGGTCTCAGGTATGTCACCATGGAAACTGTGGACATGTGACCCCAGGTGCAGGTTTGGGTGGGGTCACCCTGGAGTCTGTGGTCGTGTGACCCAAAGTTCAGGGTAGGAAAAGGGTTTCACCCTGCAGACTGTGGATCTATGACCACAGGTACAGGATCTGGTGGTAGTCACTGTGGCGATGGTGGACGTATGAAACCTAGTACAAGTTCACGGAGGGGGTCACCCTCCAAGACTGTGTACATGTGACCCTCGTTTCAGGGTCTGGGTTGAGGTCACTCTGGAAACTATTTGCTGTGTGACTTAGGTGCAGGGTTAGGGGATGCGTTCACTTTGGAGATTGTGGTCATGTGACCTCAGATGCACCATTTGGGAGGCAAATCATCTTGGAGACTGGATACATGACCCTCGATCCAGGGTCTGAATGGGATCCCCCAAGGTGAGATTGTGAATATGTGACTCCAGGTGCAGGGCCTGCGAGGGAGTCACCTTGGAACCTGTGTTTGTGTGACTCCAGGTGGAGGGTCTGGGAAGTGACGACACTCTGGAGACTGTGAACATGTGACCCCATTACAGGGTCTTGGAGGGGGTAACCCTGGCATCCAAGATCATGGGACACCATGTTAAATGTCTGGGCGTGTGGTAACCCTGAGACTATGGAAGTGGGACCCCAGGTGCAGGTTCTGGGAGTTGGGGCCAACCTGAGTGACTGTGGATGTTTCACCCTAGGTACAGTTTCTGGGAGGTGGGGTCACCCTGGAGACTCTTGACAAGTGACCCCAAGTGCAGAGTCTGGGAGGGGGGCTCACCCTGGAAACAGTGGACTTGTGACCCTAGGTATAGGATCTTAAGAGTAGGGTCATCCTGGAGTCTGTCAACTTGTGACACCAGGTACAGGTTTAGGAGGGGGGTCATCCTGGATACTGTGGATGTGTGATCCCAGGTGTATGGTATGGGAAGTGGGGAAGCCCAGGAGACTGTATATATGACACTAGGTACAGGGTCTGGGGGATGACACCATGGAGAATATGGACTTGTGATCCCAGGTGCAGGTTCACAAGGTTCAGGGTACAAAATGGGTCTCATCAGGCAGACTGTTGAACTGTGACCACAGGTTCAGGATCTGTTGGTGGTCACTGTGGCAATGGTGATCATGTGAAATGTGGAACAAGTTCAGGGAAGAGGTCACCTGTGAGACAGTGGACATGTGACCTTAGGTGTAGGTACTGGTATGTGGTCACTCTGGAGACTGTGGATGTGTGAGTAAGGTGCAGGGTTAGGGGATGGGGTCACTTTGAAGATTGTGGACATATGACCCCAGATGCACTGATTGGGGAGGCAAGTCATCCTGGATACTGGACATTTGACCCTAGATGCAAGGTCTGAACTGGGTCCCCCAAGACACTAGGATATCTGAACCCAGGTACAGGGTCTGGGATGGGGGTGACCCAGGAAACTCTGTATATGTGACCTCAGGTACAGTGTCTGGGAGGTACAGGGTCACTCTGGGGACTGCAGGCATTTAATGGCAGGGAAATGGTCTGGAAGTGGTGTCACCCTGCACGATGTGGATATGTGAGCCTAGGTGCAGTGGGTGAAGCGGGGTTCACGCTGGAAACTGTTGACATGTGACTCCAGGTGCAGGGTATGGGAGGGCGAACATCCTGGAGATTGTAGATGTGTGTAAATAAGCACAGGGTCTGGCAGGGGAGGGTTACCCTGGAATCTGTGGCCAAGTCACCAAAGGTATAGGGTATGAGAGGTGGGGTCACACCGGATACTGAGAACATGTGACCCAAGTTACAGAGACCAGGAAGGAGGTCACCACGGAGCCTGTGAATCTGTTAGCACATGTGCAGAGTCTGGGAAATGACATCACAAAAAAGTCTGGGGACATGGGATGCCAGGTGAACGGTCTGGGAGGGAGTCACCCTGGAGTCAGTTGACGTGTGACCCTGGGTACAGGCACCTGTGGGTGGGGAAAGCCTCGAGACTGTGGACATGTGATCGAAGTTACTAGCCCTTGAATGTGGGTAAATCCAGGAGACTCTGGACATGTGACCCCAGGTACAGGGTGAGGAAGTTGGGGTCACCCTGGCGACTGTGCCAATGTGATCCCGTGTACAGAGTCTGGGGAGGCGTGTCTTCCTGGCCACCATGTACATGTAACCCCAGGTAAAGGGTTAGAGATACGGGGTCACCCTGGAGACTGGGGCAATGTGACCAGAATTACAATATTCTGTGAGGTGTAGTCACCCTGGAGACTGCGGAGGTGTGAGACCTGGTGCATGATCTGGGAGGCGTTGTCACCCAGGAGACCATGGATGTGTGACCCTAGGTTCACGGGCTTGGAATTGGTGTCACCCTAGAACCAGTGGGTGTTTGAACCCAGTACAATTGTTTGACAGGTGGTGTTACCCTGGGCGCTGTGGACATATGACCCCAGGTGCAAGTTCTGGCGAGTGGGGTCACCCTGAGACTATCTACGTGTGACCCTGGTACAGGGTTTGGGAGTTGGTGAATGTGCCCATGTGACACCATGTACAGCGTCTAGGAGAGTGTTCATCCTAGAGACTGTGGGTATGTGTCCCAAGGTACAGTGTCTGGAATGTGGGGTCATGCTATAATCTGTGGACATGTGACGCTGGGTCCTGGGGTCAATAGTACAGCATCTGGAAGACTGTGATTATGTGAGCCCTGGTACAGTGATTTGGATGAGTCACCTGTGAGACTGTGGATATGTGGCTCCAAGTGCAGGGTCTATGAGGGAGTCAACCTGGAACCTCTGTTTGTGTGCCTGCAGGTGAAGGTTCTGGGAAGTGATGACACACAGGAGACTGTGGACATGTAAACCACATTACAGGGTCTTGGAGGGTGTAACACTGTGGACCAGGGTCATGGAACAGGCTCAATGTATATGGAAGAGTACGCCAGCTACAGTTTCAGGGAGTTGGGACCATGCTGAAAACTATGGACGTTTATCCCCAGGTAAAGTTTCTGGGAGGTGGGATCACACTGGAGACAGGAATGTGACCCCAGGGATGGGATCCTGAGGGTGGGGCCATCCTGGTGGCTGTGGACTTGTGACACAAGGTACAGGAATGGGATCAGGGTCACCATGCAGACTGTGAGCGTGTGATCCCAGGTGCATATGGGAAGTGGGGTAATAGCACATCAAACATGAAAGGAGCCTTGATTTTCTTGAGGGCACTCCAGAGAAACACCAAGAACACTGTCTCAAGGCTAGAGGGATCCTGAGGTCACTGTACCAACACGAAAGAGCTCCGTGGACAACAATTCAACTCGAGATGAGGTTAGTCCCTGGCTTTGACTCCAGAGGAATACCAACTACCCACAAGCAGATCAAGAGGAGGATCCTCTCAGCTACAGGTATGTGAGTGGGACCCTGAGTTTGCGGTCTCTAGTGGAACGAATACCGAGATGGCCTGACTGGAAATAAGGCCGGATATCCCTGCAGTGACTTGAATGCAGGCTCGTCTTGCATCTCCCAAGACGAAGGGATGTCTGAATCCCCTGTGGAGACCACAGAGAAAGGCCTAGTTCTCTGCCTCATCGCGACCGGAGGCCTCACATCCTTTGAAAACTCGAGAGGTCCGCGGAGATCAAAGCTTCCAAAGGAGACGATGTCTGACTCCTCTTGAAAATGGATAGGAGTCCCAGGATCCCTGTGGCACGTGGAAAGAGACCCAGGGTCTCGGCCTTACGTGGAGACGCGGCCCAATTGCCATGCCAAGACTCGAGGAGAATCCCGAGGTGTCCTTCGCACCTAGGCAGGAGTCCTGACGTCGCTGAACAAACACGTGTCTGGAAGGGCCCTCCCCTTTGGAACTCGCGAACATACCCCAGGTTCCGGCCGCAACTCGAGAAAAACCATGAGACTTCCCCGTCGCCGCGAGATGAGGCCCGATTCCCCTGCACTGCGTGCAGAGCAATTCCGTGTTCCACATCAAACGTGAAAGGAGCCTTGATTTCCTTGATGGCAATCCAGAGATAACCCAAGATCACTGTCTCAAGTCTAGAGGGATCCTGAGGTCACTGTAGCAACACGAAAGGGCTCCGTGGACCCCAAATCAACTCGAGATGAGAGCTTAGTCCCTGGCTTCGACTCAAGAGGAATACCAACTTTCCACAAGCACCTCAAGAGGAGGCTTCTCTCAGCTACATGTATGTGAGATGGACCGTGAGTTTGTGGCCTCAAGTTAAATGGAAACCGAGATGCTCTGACTCGAAGTAAGGCCGGATATCCCTGCAGTGAATTGAATGCAGGCTCGTCTTGCATCTCCCAAGACGAAGGGATGTCTGAATCCCCTGTGGAGACCACAGAGAAAGACCTAGTTCTCCGCCTCATCGCGACCGGAGGCCTCACATCCTTTGAAAACTCGAGAGGTCCGCGGAGATCAATGCTTCCAAAGGAGACGATGCCTGACTCCTCTTGAAAATGGATAGGAGTCCCAGGATCCCTGTGGCACGTGGAAAGGGACCCTGGGTATCCCGCCTCACGTGGAGACGCGTCCCAATTGCCATGCCAAGACTCGAGGAGAATCCCGAGGTGTCCCTTGCACCTAGGCAGGAGTCCTGACGACGCTGAACAAACACGTGTCTGGAAGGGCCCTACCCGTTGTAACCCGAGAATATACACCAGGTTCCGGCCGAAATTCGAGAAAAACCATGAGACTTCCCCCTCGCCGCGAGATGAGGCCGGATTCCCGTGCACTGCGTGCAGAGCAATTCCGTGTTCCACATCTAACGTGAAAGGAGCCATGATTTCCTTGATGGCACTCCAGAGAAAACCCAAGATCACTGTCTCAAGTCTAGAGGGATCCTCAGGTCACTGTAGCAACACGAAAGGGCTCCGTGGACCCCAATTCAACTCGAGGTGAAAGCTTAGTCCCTGGCTTCGACTCAAGAGGAATACCAACTTTCCACAAGCACCTCAAGAGGAGGCTTCTTTCAGCACCAGGTATGTGAGAGGGACCCTAATTTTGTGGCCTCAAGTGGAATGGACACCGAGATGCTCTGACTCGAAGTAAGGCCGGATATCCCTGCAGTGAATTGAATGCAGGCTCGTCTTGCTTCTCCCAAGACGAAGGGATGACTGAGTCCCCTGTGGAGACCACAGAGAAAGACCTAGTTCTCCGCCTCATCGCGTCCGGAGGCCTCACATCCTTTGAAAACTCGAGAGGTCCGCGGAGATCAATGCTTCCAAAGGAGACGATGCAGATCAATGCTTTCAAAGGAGACAATGCCTGACTCCTCTTGAAAATTTATAGGAGTCCCAGGATCCCTGTGGCACGTGGAAAGGGACACTGGGTCTCCCGCCTCACATGGAGACGCGTCCCAATTGCCATGGCAGGACTCGAGGAGAATCCCGAGGTGTCCCTCGCACCTAGGCAGGAGTCCTGACGTCGCTGAACAAACACATGCCTGGAAGGGCCCTCCCCGTCGTAACTCGAGAATATACCCCAGGTTCCAGCCGCAACTCGAGAAAAACCATGAGACTTGCCCCTCGACGCGAGATGAGGCCCGATTCCACTGCACTGCGTGCAGAGCAATTCCGTGTTCCACAGCAAACGTGAAAGGAGACTTGATTTCCTTGATGGCACTCCAGAGAAAACCGAAGATCACTGTCTAAAGTCTAGAGGGATCCTGAGGTCACTGTAGCAACACGAAAGGGCTCCATGGACCACAAATCTACTCGAGATGAGAGCTTTGTCCCTTGCTTCGACTGAAGAGGTATACCAACTTTTCACAGCACCTCAAGAGGAGGCTTCTCTCAGGTACAGTTATGTAAGAGGGAACCTGAGTTTGTGGCCTCAAGTGGAATGGACACCGAGATGCTCTGACTCGAATTAAGGCCGGAAATCCCTGCAGTGAATTGAATGCAGGCTTGTCTTGCATCTCCCAAGACGAAGGGATGTCTGAATCCCCTGTGCAGACCACAGAGAAAGACCTAGTTCTTCGCCTCATCGCGACCGGAGGCCTCACATCCTTTGAAAACTCGAGAGGTCCACGGAGATCAATGCTTCCAAAGTAGACGATGCCTCACTCCTCTTGAAAATGGATAGGAGTCCCAGGATCCCTGTGGCACGTGGAAAGGGACCCTGGGTCTCCCGCCTCACGTGGAGACGCGTCCCAATTGCCATGCCAAGACTCGAGGAGAATCCCGAGGTGTCCCTCGCACTTAGGCAGGAGTCCTGAATTCGCTGAACAAACTCGTGTCTGGAAGGGCCCTCCCCTTTGGAACTCGAGAATATACCCCAGGTTCCGGCCGCAACTCGAGAAAAACCATGAGACTTCCCCGTCGCTGCGAGATGAGGCCCGATTCCCCTGCACTGCGTGCAGAGCAATTCCGTGTTCCACATCAAACGTGAAAGGAGCCTTGATTTCCTTGATGGCACTCCAGAGATAACCCAAGATCACTGTCTCAAGTCTAGAGGGATCCTGAGGTCACTGTAGCAACACGAAAGGGCTCCGTGGACCCCGAATCAACTCGAGATGAGAGCTTAGTCCCTGGCTTCGACACAAGATGAATACCAACTTTCCACAAGGACCTCAAGAGGAGGCTTCTCTCAGCTACAGGTATGTGAGAGGGACCGTGAGTATGTGGCCTCAAGTGGAATGGACACCGAGATGCTCTGACTCGAAGTAAGGCCGGATATCCCTGAAGTGAATTGAATGCAGGCTCGTCTTGCGTCTCCCAGATGAAGGGATGTCTGAATCCCCTGTGGAGACCACAGAGAAACACCTAGTTCTCCGCCTCATCGCGACCGGAGGCCTCACATCCTTTGAATACTCGAGAGGTCCGCGGAGATCAATGTTTCCAAAGGAGACGATGCCTGACTCCTCTTGAAAATTGATAGGAGTTCCAGGATCCCTGTGGCACGTGGAAAGGGCCTCTGGGTCTCCCGCCTCACGTGGAGACGCGACCCAATTGCCATGCCAAGACTCGAGGAGAATCCCGAGGTGTCCCTCGCACCTAGGCAGGAGTCCTGACGTCGCTGAACAAACACGTGCGTGGAAGGGCCCTCCCCGTCGAAACTCGAGAATATACCCCAGGTTCCGGTGCAACTCGAGAAAAACCATGAGACTTCCTCCTCGCCGCGAGATGAGGCTCGATTCCTCTGCACTGTGTGCAGCGCAATTCCGTGTTCCACATCAAACGTGAAAGGGGCCTTGATTTCCTTGATGGCACTCCACAGAAAACCCAAGATCACTGTCTCAAGTCTAGAGGGATCCTGAGGTCACTGTAGCAACACGAAAGGGCTCCGTGGACCCCAAATCAACTCGAGATGAGAGCTTAGTCCCTGGCTTCGACTCAAGAGGAATACCAACTTTCCACAAGCACCTCAAGAGGAGGCTTCTCTCAGCTACAGGAATGTGAGAGGGACCCTGAGTTTGTGGCCTCAAGTGGAATGGACACCAAGATGCTTTGACTCGAAGTAAGGCTGGATATCCCTGCAGTGAATTGAATGCAGGCTCGTCTTGCATCTCCCAAGACGAAGGGATGTCTGAATCCGCTGTGGAGACAACAGAGAAAGACTTAGTTCTCCGCCTCATCGCGACCGGAGGCCTCACATCCTTTGAAAACTCCAGAGGTCCGCGGAGATCAATGCTTCCAAAGGAGACGATGCCTGACTCCTCTTGAAAGTGGATAGGAGTCCCAGGATCCTTGTGGCACGTGAAAAGGGAACCTGGGTCTCCCGCCTCAAGTGGAGAACCGTCCCAATTGCCATGCCAAGACTCGAGGAGAATCCCGAGGTGTCCCTCGCACCTAGGCAGGAGTCCTTACGTCGCTGAACAAACACGTGTGTGGAACGGCCCTCCCCGTCGTAACTCGAGAATATACCCCAGGTTCCGGCCGCAACTCGAGAAAATCCATGAGACTTCCCACTCTCCACGAGATGAGGCCCGATTCCCCTGCACTGCGTGCAGAGCAATTCCGTGTTCCACATCAAACGTGAAAGGAGCCTTGATTTCCTTGATGGCACTCCAGAGATAACCCAAGATCACTGTCTCAAGTCTAGAGGGATCCTGAGGTCACTGGAGCAACACGAAAGGGCTCCGTGGACCCCAAATCAACTCGAGATGAGAGCTTAGTCCCTGGCTTCGACTCAAGAGGAATACCAACTTTCCACAAGCACCTCAAGAGGAGGCTTCTCTCAGCTACAGGAATGTGAGAGGGACCCTGAGTTTGTGGCCTCAAGTGGAATGGACACCAAGATGCTTTGACTCGAAGTAAGGCTGGATATCCCTGCAGTGAATTGAATGCAGGCTCGTCTTGCATCTCCCAAGACGAAGGGATGTCTGAATCCGCTGTGGAGACCACAGAGAAAGACTTAGTTCTCCGCCTCATCGCGACCGGAGGCCTCACATCCTTTGAAAACTCCAGAGGTCCGCGGAGATCAATGCTTCCAAAGGAGACGATGCCTGACTCCTCTTGAAAGTGGATAGGAGTCCCAGGATCCTTGTGGCACGTGAAAAGGGAACCTGGGTCTCCCGCCTCAAGTGGAGAACCGTCCCAAATGCCATGCCAAGACTCGAGGAGAATCCCGAGGTGTCCCTCGCACCTAGGCAGGAGTCCTTACGTCGCTGAACAAACACGTGTCTGGAACGGCCCTCCCCGTCGTAACTCGAGAATATACCCCAGGTTCCGGCCGCAACTCGAGAAAAACCATGAGACTTCCCACTCTCCACGAGATGAGGCCCGATTCCCCTGCACTGCGTGCAGAGCAATTCCGTGTTCCACATCAAACGTGAAAGGAGCCTTGATTTCCTTGATGGC
This sequence comes from Dama dama, assembly GCF_033118175.1. NCBI lineage: Eukaryota > Metazoa > Chordata > Mammalia > Artiodactyla > Cervidae > Dama > Dama dama. The sequence continues at coordinate 2,285,557 of NW_026870878.1, read as the reverse complement.
ACTCCAGAGACAACCCAAGATCACTGTCTCAAGTCTAGAGGGATCCTGAGGTCACTGTAGCAACACGAAAGGGCTCCGTGGACCCCAAATCAACTCGAGATGAGAGCTTAGTCCCTGGCTTTGACTCAAGAGGAATACCAACTTTCCACAAGTACCCCAAGAGGAGGCTTCTCTCAGCTACAGGTATGTGACAGGGATCCTGAGTTTGTGGCCTCAAGTGGAATGGACACCGAGATGCTCTGACTCGAAGTAAGGCCGGATATCCCTGCAGTGAATTGAATGCAGGCTCGTCTTGCATCTCCCAAGACGAAGGGATGTCTGAATCCCCTGTGGTGTGGAGACCACAGAGAAAGACCTAGTTCTCCGTCTCACGCAACCGGAGGCCTCACATCCTTTGAAAACTCGAGAGGTCCACGGAGATCAATGCTTCCAAAGGAGACGATGCCGGACTCCTCTTGAATATGGATAGGAGTCCCAGGATCCCTGTGGCACGCGGCAAGGGACCCTGGGTCTCCCGCCTCACGTGGAGATGTGGCCCAATTGCCATGCCAAGACTCGAGGAGAATCCCGAGGTGTCCCTCGCCCCTGGGCAGGAGTCCTGACAACGCTGAACAAACACGTGTCTGGAAGGGCCCTACTCGTTGTAACCCGAGAATATACACCAGGTTCCGGCCGCAACTCGAGAAAAACCATGAGACTTCCCCCTCGCCGCGAGATGAGACCTGATTCCCCTGCACTGCATGCAGAGTTTTCCGTGTTCCACATTAAACGTGAAAGGAGCCATGATTTCCTTGATGGCACTCCAGAGAAAACCCAAGATCACTGTCTCAAGTCTAGAGGGATCCTGAGGTCACTGGAGCAACACGAAAGGGCTCCGTGGACCCCAAATCAACTCGAGATGAGAGCTTAGTCCCTGGCTTCGACTCAAGAGGAATACCAACTTTTCACAAGCACCTCAAGAGGAGGCTTCTCTCAGCTACAGGTATGTGAGAGGGACCCTGAGTTTGTGGCCTCAAGTGGAATGGACACCGAGATGCTCTGACTCGAAGTAAGGCCGGATATCCCTGCAGTGAATTGAATGCAGGCTCGTCTTGCATCTCCCAAGGCGAAGGGATGTCTGAATCCCCTGTGGAGACGACAGAGAAAGACCTAGGCCTCCGCCTCATCGCGACCGGAGGCCTCACATCCTTTGAAAATTCGAGAGGTCTGCGGAGATCAGTGCTTCGAAAGGAGACGAAGCCTGGCTCTTCTTGAAAATGGATAGGAGTCCCAGGATCCCTGTGGCACGTGGAAAGGGATATTGGGTCTCCCACCTCACGTGGAGACGCGTCCAAATTGCCATGCCAAGACTCGAGGAGAATCCCGAGGTGTCCCTCGCACCTAGGCAGGAGTCCTGACGTCGCTGAACAAACACGTGTCTGGAAGGGCCCTCCCCGTCGTAACTCGAGAATATACCCCAGGTTCCATCCGCAACTCGAGAAAAACCATGAGACTTCCCCCTCGCCGCGAGATGAGGCCCGATTCCCCTGCACTGCATGCAGAGCAATTCCGTGTTCCACATTAAACGTGAAAGGAGCCATGATTTCCTTGATGGCACTCCAGAGAAAACCCAAGATCACTGTCTCAAGTCTAGAGGGATCCTGAGGTCACTGGAGCAACACGAAAGGGCTCCGTGGACCCCAAATCAACTCGAGATGAGAGCTTAGTCCCTGGCTTCGACTCAAGAGGAATACCAACTTTTCACAAGCACCTCAAGAGGAGGCTTCTCTCAGCTACAGGTATGTGAGAGGGACCCTGAGTTTGTGGCCTCAAGTGGAATGGACACCGAGATGCTCTGACTCGAAGTAAGGCCGGATATCCCTGCAGTGAATTGAATGCAGGCTCGTCTTGCATCTCTCAAGGTGAAAGGATGTCTGAATCCCCTGTGGAGACGACAGAGAAAGACCTAGGCCTCCGCCTCATCGCGACCGGAGGCCTCACATCCTTTGAAAACTCGAGAGGTCTGCGGAGATCAATGCTTCCAAAGGAGACGATGCCTGGCTCTTCATGAAAATGGATAGGAGTCCCAGGATCCCTGTGGCACGTGGAAAGGGATCCTGGGTCTCCCGCCTCACATGGAGACGCGTCCAAATTGCCATGCCAAGACTCGAGGAGAATCCCGACGTGTCCCTCGCACCTAGGCAGGAGTCCTGACGTCGCTGAACAAACACGTGTCTGGAAGGGCCCTCCCCGTCATAACTCGAGAATATACCCCAGGTTCCGGCCGCAATTCGAGAAAAACCATGAGACTTCCCCCTCGCTGCGAGATGAGTCCCATTTCCCCTGCACTGCGTGCAGAGCAATTCCGTGTTACACATCAAACGTGAAAGGAGCCTTGATTTCCTTGATGGCACTCCAGAGAAAACCCAAGATCATTGTCTCAAGTCTAGAGGGATCCTGAGGTTACTGGAGCAAGACGAAAGGGCTCCGTGGACCCGAAATCTACTCGAGATGAGAGCTTAGTCCCTGGCTTCGACTCAAGAGGAATACCAAGTTTCCAAAAGCACCTCAAGAGGAGGCTTCTCTCAGCTACAGGTATGTGGGAGGGACCCTGAGTTTGTGGCCTCAAGTGGAATGGACACCGAGATGCTCTGACTCGAAGTAAGGCTGGATATCCCTGCAGTGAACTGAATGCAGGCTCGTCTTGCATCTCCCAAGACGAAGGGATGTCTGAATCCCCTTTGGAGACGACAGAGAAACACCTAGTCCTCCGCCTCATCGCGACCGGAGGCCTCACATCCTTTGAAAACTCGAGAGGTCTGCGGAGATCAATGCTTTCAAAGGAGACGATGCCTGGCTCCTCTTGAAAATGGATACGAGTCCCAGGATCCCTGTGGCACGTGGAAAGGGACACTGGGTCTCCCGCCTCACGTGGAGACGCGTCCCAATTGCCATGCCAAGACTCGAGGAGAATCCCGAGGTGTCCCTCGCACCTAGGCAGGAGTCATGACGTCGCTGAACAAACACGTGTCTGGAAGGGCCCTCCCCGTCGTAACTCGAGAATATACCCCAGGTTCCGGCCGCAACTCGAGAAAAACCATGAGACTTCCCCCTCGCCGCGAGATGAGGCCTGATTCCCCTGCACTGCGTGCGGAGCAATTCCGTGTTCCACATCAAACGTGAAAGGAGCCTTGATTTCCTTGATGGCACTCCAGAGAAAACCCAAGATCACTGTCTCAAGACTAGAGGGATCCTGAGGTCACTGGAGCAACACGAAAGGGCTCCGTGGACCCGAAATCAACTCGAGATGAGAGCTTAGTCCCTGGCTTCGTCTCAAGAGGAATACCAACTTTTCACAAGCACCTCAAGAGGAGGCTTCTCTCAGCTACAGGTATGTGAGAGAGACCCTAATTTTGTGGCCTCAAGTGGAATGGACACCGAGATGTTCTGACTGGAAGTAAGGCCGGATATCCCTGCAGTGAATTGAATGCAGGCTCGTCTTGCATCTCCCAAGACGAAGGGATGTCTGAATCCCCTGTGGAGACCTCAGAGATAGACCGACTTCTCCGCCTCATCGCGACCGGAGGCCTCACATCCTTTGAAAACTCGAGAGGTCCGCGGAGATCAATGCTTCCAAAGGAGACGATGCCTGACTCCTCTTGAAAATGGATAGGAGTCCCAGGATCCCTGTGGCACGTGGAAAGGGACCCTGGGTCTCCCGCCTCACGTGGAGACGCGTCCCAATTGCCATGCCAAGACTCGAGGAGAATCCCGAGGTGTCCCTCGCACCTAGGCAGGAGTCCTGACGTCGCTGAACAAACACGTGTCTGGAAGGGCCCTCCCCGTCATAACTCGAGAATATACCCCAGGTTCCGGCCGCAACTCGAGAAAAACTCTGAGACTTCCCCCTCGCCGCGAGATGAGGCCCGATTCCCCTGCAATGCGTGCAGAGCAATTCCGTGTTCCACATCAAACGTGAAAGGAGCCTTGATTTCCTTGATGGCACTCCAGAGAAAACCCAAGATCACTGTCTCAAGTCTAGAGGGATCCTGAGGTCACTGGAGCAACACGAAAGGGCTCCGTGGACACCAAATCAACTCGAGATGAGAGATTAGTCCCTGGCTTCAACTCAAGAGGAATACGAACTTTCCACAAGCCCCTCAAGAGGAGGCTTCTCTCAGCTACAGTTATGTGAGAGGGACCCTGAGTTTGTGGCCTCAAGTGGAATAGACACCGAGATGCTCTGACTCGAAGTAAGGCCAGATATCCCTGCAGTGAATTGAATGCAGGCTCGTCTTGCATCTCCCAAGACGAAGAGGTGTCTGAATCCCCTGTGGAGACCACAGAGAAAGACCTAGTCCTCCGCCTCTTCGCGACCGGAGGCCTCACATCCTTTGAAAACTCGAGAGGTCCGCGGAGATCAATGCTTCCAAAGGAGACGATGCCTGAATCTTCTTGAAAATGGATAGGAGTCCTAGGATCCCTGTGGCACGTGGAAAGGGACCCTTGGTCTCCCGCCTCACGTGGAGACGCGTCCCAATTGCCATGCCAAGACTCGAGGAGAATCCCGAGGTGTCCCTCGCACCTAGGCAGGAGTCCTGACATCGCTGAACAAACACGTGTCTGGAAGGGCCCTCCCCGTCGTAACTCGAGAATATACCCCAGGTTACGGCCACAACTCGAGAAAAACCATGAGACTTCCCCCTCGCCGCGAGATGAGGCCCAATTCCCCTGCACTGCGTGCAGAGAAATTCCGTGTTCCACGTCAAACGTGAAAGGAGACTTGATTTCCTTGATGGCACTCCAGAGAAAACCCAAAATCACTGTCTCAAGTCTAGAGGGATCTTGAGGTCACTGGAGCCACACGAAAAGTTTCCGTGCACCCCAAATCGACTCGAGATGAGAGCTTAGTCCCTGGCTTCGACTCAAGAGGAATACCAACTTTCCAGAAGCACCTCAAGAGGAGGCTTCTCTCAGCTACAGGTATGTGAGAGGGACCCTGAGTTGCTGGCCTCAAGTGGAATGGACACCGAGATGGTCTGACTCGAAGTAAGGCCGGTTATCCCTGCAGTGAATTGAAAGCAGGCTCGTCTTGCATCTCCCAAGACGAAGGGATGTCTGAATCCCCTGTGGAGACCACAGAGAAAGACCTAATTCTCCGCCTCATCGCGACCGGAGGCCTCACATCCTTTGAAAACTCGAGAGGTCCACGGAGATCAATGCTTCCAAAGGAGACGATGCCTGGCTCTTCTTGAAAATGGATAGGAGTCCCAGGATCACTGTGGCACGTGGAAAGGGATCCTGGGTCTCCCACCTCACGTGGAGACGCGTCCAAATTGCCATGCCAAGACTCGAGGAGAATCCCGAGGTGTCCCTCGCACCTAGGCAGGAGTCCTGACGTCGCTGAACAAACACGTGTCTGGAAGGGCCCTCCCCGTCGTAACTCGAGAATATACCCCAGGTTCCAGCCGCAACTCGAGAAAAACCATGAGACTTCCCCCTCGCCGCGAGATGAGGCCCGATTCCCCTGCACTGCGTGCAGAGCAATTCCGTGTTCCACATCAAACGTGAAAGGAGCCTTGATTTCCTTGATGGCACTCCAGAGAAAACCCAAGATCACTGTCTCAAGTCTAGAGGGATCCTGAGGTCACTGGAGCAACACGAAATTCCTCCGTGGACCCCAAATCAACTCGAGATGAAGGCTTAGTCCCTGGCTTCGACTCAAGAGGAATACCAACTTTCCACAAGCACCTCAAGTGGAGGCTTCTCTCAGCTACAGGTATGTGAGAGGGACCCTGAGTTTGTGGCCTCAAGTGGAATGGACACCGAGATGCTCTGACTCGAAGTAAGGCCGGGTATCCCTGCAGTGAATTGAATGCAGGCTCGTCTTGCATCTCCCAAGGCGAAGGGATGTCTGAATCCCCTGTGGAGACGACAGAGAAAGACCTAGGCCTCCGCCTCATCGTGACCGGAGGCCTCACATCCTTTGAAAACTCGAGAGGTCTGCGGAGATCTATGCTTCCAAAGGAGACGATGCCTGGCTCTTCTTGAAAATGGATAGGAGTCCCAGGATCCCTGTGGCACGTGGAAAGGGATCCTGGGTCTCCCGCCTCACGTGGAGACGCGTCCAAATTGCGATGCCAAGACTCGAGGAGAATCCCGAGGTGTCCCTCGCACCTAGGCAGGAGTCCTGACGTTGCTGAACAAACACGTTTCTGGAAGGGCCCTCCCCGTCGTAACTCGAGAATATACCCCAGGTTCCGGCCGCAATTCGAGAAAAACCATGAGACTTCCCCCTCGCCGCGAGATGAGTCCCATTTCCCCTGCACTGCGTGCAGAGCAATTCCGTGTTCCACATCAAACGTGAAAGGAGCCTTGATTTCCTTGATGGCACTCCAGAGAAAACCCAAGATCACTGTCTCATGTCTAGAGGGATCCTGAGGTCACTGGAGCAAGACGAAAGGGCTCCGTGGACCCCAAATCTACTCGAGATGAGAGCTTAGTCCCTGGCTTCGACTCAAGAGGAATACCAACTTTCCACAAGCACCTCAAGAGGAGGCTTCTCTCAGCTACAGGTATGTGGGAGGGACCCTGAGTTTGTGGCCTCAAGTGGAATGGACACCGAGATGCTCTGACTCGAAGTAAGGCTGGATATCCCTGCAGTGAATTGAATGCAGGCTCGTCTTGCATCTCCCAAGACGAAGGGCTGTCTGAATCCCCTGTGGAGGCGACAGAGAAAGACCTAGTCCTCCGCCTCATCGCGACCGGAGGCCTCATATCCTTTGAAAACTCGAGAGGTCCACGGAGATCAATGCTTTCAAAGGAGACGATGCCTGGCTCCTCTGGAAAATGGATAGGAGTCCCCGGATCCCTGTGGCACGTGGAAAGGTTACCTGGGTCTCCCGCCTCACGTGGAGACTCATCCCAATTGCCATGCCAAGACTCGAGGAGAATCCCGAGGTGTCCCTCGCACCTAGGCAGGAGTCCTTACGTCGCTCAACAAACACGTGTCTGGAAGGGCCCTCCCCGTCGTAACTCGAGAATATACCCCAGGTTCGGGCCGCAACTCGAGAAAAACCATGAGACTTCCCCCTCGCCGCGAGATGAGGTCTGATTCCCCTGCACTGCGTGCAGAGCAATTCCGTGTTCCACATCAAACGTGAAAGGAGCCTTGATTTCCTTGATGGCACTCCAGAGAAAACCCAAGATCACTGTCTCTAGTCTAGAGGGATCCTGAGGTCACTGGAGCAACACGAAAGGGCTCCGTGGACCCCAAATCAACTCGAGATGAGAGCTTCGTCCCTGGCTTCGACTCAAGAGGAATACCAACTTTCCACAAGCACCTCAAGAGGAGGCTTCTCTCAGCTATAGGTATATTTGAGGGACCCTGATTTTGTGGCCTCAAGTGGAATGGACACTGAGATGCTCTGACTCGAAGTAAGGCCGGATATCCCTGCAGTGAATTGAATGCAGGCTCGTCTTGCATCTCCCAAGACGAAGGGTTGTCTGATCCCCTGTGGAGACGACAGAGAAAGACCTAGTCCTCCGCCTCATCGCGACCGGAGGCCTCATATCCTTTAAAAACTCGAGAGGTCCGCTGAGATCAATACTTCCGAAGGAGACGATGCCTGACTCCTCTTGAAAATGGATAGGAGTCCCCGGATCCCTGTGGCACGTGGAAAGGGACACTGGGTCTCCCGCCTCACGTGGAGACGCGTCCCCATTGCCATGCCAAGACTCGAGGAGAATCCCGAGGTGTCCCTCGCACCTAGGCAGGAGTCCTGACGTCGCTGAACAAACACGTGTCTGGAAGGGCCCTCCCCGTCGTAACTCGAGAATATACCCCAGGTTCCGGCCGCAACTCGAGAAAAACCATGAGACTTCCCGCTCGCCACGAGATGAGGCCCGATTCCCCTGCAATGCATGCAGATCAATTCCGTGTTCCACATCAAACGTGAAAGGAGCCTTGATTTCCTTGATGGCACTCCAGAGACAACCCAAGATCACTGTCTCAAGTCTAGAGGGATCCTGAGGTCACTGGAGCAACACGAAAGGGCTCCGTGGACCCCAAATCAACTCGAGATGAGAGCTTAGACCCTGGCTTAGACTCAAGAGGAATACCAACTTTCCACAAGCACCTCAAGAGGAGGCTTCTCTCAGCTATAGGTATATTTGAGGGACCCTGATTTTGTGGCCTCAAGTGGAATGGACACCGAGATGCTCTGACTCGAAGTAAGGCCGGATATCCCTGCAGTGAATTGAATGCAGGCTCGTCTTGCATCTCCCAAGACGAAGGGTTGTCTGAATCCCCTGTGGAGACCACAGAGAAAGACCTAGGCCTCCGCCTCAACGCGACCGGAGGCCTCACATCCTTTGAAAACTCGAGAGGTCCGCGGAGATCAATGCTTCCAAAGGAGACGATGCCTGACTCCTCTTGAAAATGGATAGGAGTCCCAGGATCCCTGTGGCACGTGGAAAGGGACCCTGGGTCTCCCGCCTCACGTGGAGACGCGTCCCAATTGCCATGCCAAGACTCGAGGAGAATCCCGAGGTGTCCCTCTCACCTAGGCAGGAGTCCTGACGTCGCTGAACAAACACGTGTCTGGAAGGGCCCTCCCCGTCGTAACTCGAGAATATACCCCAGGTTCCGGCCGCAACTCGAGAAGAACCATGAGATTTCCCCCTCGCCGCGAGTTGAGGCCCAATTCCCCTGCAGTGCATGCAGAGCAATTTCGTGTTCCACATCAAACGTGAAAGGAGCCTTGATTTCCTTGATGGCACTCCAGAGAAAACCCAAGATCACTGGCTCAAGTCTAGAGGGTTCCTGAGGTCACTGGAGCAACATGAAAGGGCTCCGTGGACCCCAAATCAACTCGAGATGAGAGCTTAGTCCCTGGCTTCTACTCAAGAGGAATACCAACTTTTCACCAGCAGCTCAAGAGGAGGCTTCTCTCAGGTACAGGTAAGTGAGAGGGACCCTGAATTTGTGGACTCAAGTGGAATGGACACCGAGATGCTCTGACTCGAAGTAAGGCCGGATATCCCTGCAGTGAATTGAATGCAGGCTCGTCTTGCATCTCCCAAGAAGAAGGGATGTATGAATCCCCGGTGGAGACCACAGAGAAAGACCTAGTTCTCCGCCTCATCGCGACCGGAGGCCTCACATCCTTTGAAAACTCAAGAGCACCGCGGAGATCAATGCTTCCAAAGGAGACGATGCCTGACTCCTCTTGAAAATGGATAGGAGTCCCAGCATCCCTGTGGCACGTGGAAAGGGACCCTGGGTCTCCCGCCTCACGTGGAGACGCATCCCAATTGCCATGCCAAGACTCGAGGAGAATCCCGAGGTGTCCCTCGCACCTAGGCAGGAGTCCTGACGTCGCTGAACAAACACGTGTCTGGAAGGGCCCTCCCCGTCGTAACTCGAGCATATACCCCAGGTTCCGGCCGCAACTCGAGAAAAACCATGAGACTTCCCCCTCGCCGCGAGATGAGGCCCGATTCCCCTGCACTGCATGCAGAGCAATTCCGTGGTCCACATCAAACGTGAAAGGAGCCTTGATTTCCTTGATGGCACTCCAGAGAAAACCCAAGGTCACTGGCTCAAGTCTAGAGGGATCCTGAGGTCACTGGAGCAACAGGAAAGGGCTCCGTGGACCCCAAATCAACTCGAGATGAGAGCTTAGTACCTGGCTTCGACTCAAGAGGTATACCAACTTTCCATAAGCACCTCAAGAGCAGGCTTCTCTCAGCTACAGGTATGTGAGTGGGACCCTGAGTTTGTGGCCTCAAGTGGAATGGACACCGGGATGCTCTGACTCGAAGTAAGGCCGGATATCCCTGCAGTGAATTGAATGCAGGCTCCTCTTGCATCTCCCAAGACGAAGGGATGTCTGAATCCCCTGTGGAGACCACAGAGAAAGACCTAGTTCTCCGCCTCCTCGCGACCGGAGGCCTCACATCCTTTGAAAACTCGAGAGGTCCGTGGAGATCAATGCTTCCGAAGGAGACACTGCCTGACTCCTCCTGAAAATGGATAGGATTACCAGGATCCCTGTGGCACGTGGAAAGGGACCCTGGGGATCCCGCCTCATTTGGAGACGCGTCCAATCGCCATGCCAAGACTCGAGGAAAATCCCGAGGTGTCCCTCGCACCTAGGCAGGAGTGCTGATGTCGCTGAACATACACGTGCCTGGAAGGGCCCTCCCCGTCGTAACTCGAGAATATACCCCAGGTCTGGGCGCAACTCGAGAAAAACAATGAGACGTACCCCTCGCCGCGAGATGAGGCCCGATTCCCCTGCACTGCGTGCAGAGCAATTCCGTGTTCCTCATCAAACGTGAAAGAAGCCTTGATTTCCTTGATTTTACTCCAGAGAAAACCCAAGATCACTGTCTGAAATCTAGAGGGATCTTGAGGTCACTGTAGCAACACGAAAGGGCTCCGTGGACCCCAAATCAACTCGAGATGAGAGCTTTGTCCCTGGCTTCGACTCAAGAGGAATACCAACTTTCCACAAGCACCTCAAGCGGAGGCTTCTCTCAGCTACAGGTATGTGAGAGGGACCCTGAGTTTGTGGCCTCAAGTGGAATGGACACCGAGATGCTCTGACTCGAAGTAAGGCCGGATATCCCTGCAGTGAATTGAATGCAGGCTCGTCTTGCATCTCCCAAGAAGAAGGGATGTATGAATCCCCTGTGGAGACCACAGAGAAAGACCTAGTTCTCCGCCTCATCGCGACCGGAGGCCTCACATCCTTTGAAAACTCGAGAGGTCCGTGGAGATCAATGCTTCCAAAGGAGACGATGCCTGACTCCTCTTGAAAATGGATAGGAGTCCCAGGATCCCTGTGGCACGTGGAAAGGGAACCTGGGTCTCCCGCCTCACGGGGAGACGCGTCCCAATTGCCATGCCAAGACTCGAGGAGAATCCCGAGGTGTCCCTCGCACCTAGGCAGGAGTCCTTACGTCGCTGAACAAACACGTGTCTGGAAGGGCCCTCTCCGTCGTAACTCGAGAATATACCCCAGGTTCCGGACGCAACTCGAGAGAAACCATGAGACTTCCCCCTCGCCGCGAGATGAGGCCCGATACCCTAGCACTGCGTGCAGAGCAATTCCGTGTTCCACATCAAACGTGAAAGGAGCCTTGATTTCCTTGATGGCACTCCAGAGAAACCCCAAGATCACTGTCTCAAGTCTAGAGGGATCCTGACGTCACTGGAGCAACACGAAAGGGCTCCGTGGACCCCAAATCAACTCGAGATGAGAGATTAGTCCCTGGCTTCGACTCAAGAGAAATACCAACTTTTCACAAGCAACTCAAGAGGAGGCTTCTCTCAGCTACAGGTATGTGAGAGGGACCCTGAGTTTGTGGCCTCAAGTGGAATGGACACCTTGATGCTCTGACTCGAAGTAAGGCCGGATATCCCTGCAGTGAACTGAATGCAGGCTCGTCTTGCATCTCCCAAGACGAACGATGTCTGAATCCCCTGTGGAGCCCACAGAGAAAGACCTAGTTCTCCGTCTCATCGCGACCGGAGGCCTCACATTCTTTGAAAACTCGAGAGGTCTGCGGAGATCAATGCTTCCAAAGGAGACGATGCCTGACTCCTCTTGAAAATGGACTGGAGTCCTAGGAACCCTGTGGCACGTGGAAAGGGACACTGGGTCTCCCGCCTCACGTGGAGACGCGTCCCAATTGCCATGTCAAGACTCGAAGAGAATCCCGAGGTGTCCCTCGCACCTAGGCAGGAGTCCTGACGTCGCTGAACAAACACGTGTCTGGAAGGGCCCTCCCCGTCGTAACTCGAGAATATACCCCAGGTTCTGGCCGCAACTCGAGAAAAACCATGAGACTTCCCCCTCGCCGCGACATGAGGCCCGATTCCCCTTCACTGCGTGCAGAGCAATTCCTTGTTCCACATCAAACATGAAAGGAGCCATGATTTCCTTGATGGCACTCCAGAGAATCCCCAAGATCACTGTCTCAAGTCTAGAGGGATCCTGAGTTCACTGTATCAACACGAAAGTGCTCCGTGGACCCCAAATAAATTCGAGATGAGAGCTTAGTTCCTGGCTTCGACTCAAGAGGAATACCAACTTTCCACACGCACCTCAAGAGGAGGCTTCTCTCAGCTACAGGTATGTGAGAGGGACCCTGAGTTTGTGGCCTCAAGTGGAATGGACACCTTGATGCTCTGACTCGAAGTAAGGCCGGATATCCCTGCAGTGAACTGAATGCAGGCTCGTCTTGCATCTCCCAAGACGAAGGGATGTCTGAATCCCCTGTGGAGCCCACAGAGAAAGACCTAGTTCTCCGTCTCATCGCGACCGGAGGCTTCACATTCTTTGAAAACTCGAGAGGTCTGCCGAGATCAATGCTTCCAAAGGAGACGATGCCTGACTCCTCTTGAGAATGTATAGGAGTCCCAGGATCCCTGTGGCACGTGGAAAGGGACCCTGTGTCTCCCGCCTCACATGGAGAGGCGTCCCAGTTGCCATGCGAAGATTCGAGGAGAATCCCGATGTGTCCCTCGCACCTAGGCAGGAGTCCAGACGTCGCTGAACAAACACGTGTCTGGAAGGGCCCTCCCCGTGGTGACTCGAGAATATACCCCAAGTTCCGGCCGCCACTCGAGAAAAACCATGAGACTTCCCCCTCGCCGCGAGATGAGGCCAGATTCCCCTGCACTGCGTGCAGAGCAATTCCGTGTTCCACATCAAACTTGAAAGGAGCCTTGATTTCCTTGATGGCACTCCAGAGAAAACCCAAGATCACTGTCTCAAGTCTAGAGGGATCCTGAGGTCACTGGAGCAACACAAAAGGGCTCCGTGGACCCCAAATCCACTCGAGATGAGAGCTTAGTTCCTGGCTTCGACTCAAGAGGAATACCAACTTTCCACAAGCTCCTCAAGAGGAGGCTTCTCTCAGCTACAGGTATGTGAGGGGGACCCTGAGTTTGTGGCCTCTAGTGGAATGGACACCAAGACACTCTGACTCGAAGTAAGGCCGGATATCCCTGCAGTGAATTGAATGCACCCTCGTCTTGCATCTCCCAAACGAAGGGATGTCTGAATCCAATGTCGATACCACAGAGAAAGACCAAGTTCTCCGCCTCATCGCGACCGGAGGCCTCACATCCTTTGAAAACTCGAGAGGTCAGCGGAGATCAATGCTTCCAAAGGAGACGATGCCTGACTCCTCTCGAAAATGGATAGGAGTCCCAGGATCCCTGTGGCACGTGGAAAGGGACCCTGGGTCTCCCGCCTCACGTGGAGACATGTCCCAATTGCCATGCCAAGACTCGAGGAGCATCCCGAGGTGTCCCTCGCGCCTAGGCAGGAGTCCTGACGACGCTGAACAAACAGGTGTCTGGAAGGGCCCTCCCTGTCGTAACTCGAGAATATACCCCAGGTTCCGGCCGCAACTTGAGAGAAACCATGAGACTTCCCCCTCGCCGCGAGATGAGGCCCGATACCCTAGCACTGCGTGCAGAGCAATTCCGTGTTCCACATCAAACGTGAAAGGAGCCTTGATTTCCTTGATGGCACTCCAGAGAAAACCAAAGATCACTGTCTCAAGTCTAGAGGGATCCTGAGTTCACTGGAGCAACAGGAAAGGACTCCGTGGACCCCAAATCATCTCGAGATGAGAGCTTAGTACCTGGTTTCGACTCAAGAAGAATACCAACTTTCCACAAGCACCTCAAGAGGAGGCTTCTCTAAGCAACAGGTATGTGAGGGGGACCCTGAGTTTGTGGCCTCAAGTGGAATGGACAACGAGATGCTCTGACTCGAAGTAAGGCCGGATATCCCTGCAGTGAATTGAATGCAGGCTTGTCTTGCATCTCCCAAGACGAAGGGATGTCTTAATCCCCTGTGGAGACCACAGAGAAAGACCTCGTCCTCCGCCTCAACGCGACCGGAGGACTCACATCCTTTGAAAACTTGAGAGGTCTGCGGAGATCAATGCTTCCAAAGGAGACGATGCCTGACTCCTCTTGCAAATGGATAGGAGTCCCAGCATCCCTGTGGCACGTGGAAAGGGACACTGGGTCTCCTACCTCACGTGGAGACGCGTCCCAATTGCCATGCCAAGACTCGAGGAGAATTCCGAGGTGTCCCTCGCACCTAGGCAGGAGTCCTGACGTCGCTGAACAAACACGTGTCTGGAAGGGCCCTCCCCGTCGTAACTCGAGAATATACCCCAGGTTTCGGCCGCAACTCGAGAAAAACCATGAGACTTCCCCCTCGCCGCGAGATGAGGCCCGATTCCCCTTCACTGCGTGCAGAGCAATTCCTTGTTCCACATCAAACATGAAAGGAGCCATGATTTCCTTGATGGCACTCCAGAGAAACCCCAAGATCACTGTCTCAAGTCTAGAGGGATCCTGAGGTCACTGGAGCAACACGAAAGGGCTCCGTGGACCCCAAATCAACTCGAGATGAGAGCTTTGTCCCTGGCTTCGACTCAAGAGGAATACCAACTTTCCACAAGCTCCTCAAGAGGAGGCTTCTCTCAGCTACAGGTATGTGAGAGGGACCCTGAGTTTGTGGCCTCAAGTGGAATGGACACCGAGATGCTCTGACTCGAAGTAAGGCCGGATATCCCTGCAGTGAATTGAATGCAGGCTCGTCTTGCATCTCCCAAGAAGAAGGGATGTCTGAATCCCCTGTGGAGACCACAGAGAAAGACCTAGTTCTCCGCCTCATCGCGACCGGAGGCCTCACATCCTTTGAAAACTCGAGAGGTCCGCGGAGATCAATGCTTCCAAAGGAGACGATGCCTGACTCCTCTTGAAAATGGATAGTAGTCCTAGGATCCCTGTGGCACGTGGAAAGGGACCCTGGGTCTCCCGCCTCACGTGGAGACACGTCCCAATTGCCATGCCAAGATTCGAGGAGAATCCCGAGGTGTCCCTCGCACCTAGGCAGGAGTCCTGACGTCGCTGAACAAACACGTGTCTGGAGGGGCCCTCCCTGTCGTAACTCGAGAATATGCCCCAGGTTACGGCCGCAACTCGAGAGAAACCATGAGACTTCCCCCTCGCCGCGAGATGAGGCCAGATACGTTAGCACTGCGTGCAGAGCAATTCCGTGTTCCACATCAAACGTGAAAGGAGCCGTGATTTCCTTGATGGCACTCCAGAGAAAACCAAAGATCACTGTCTCAAGTCTAGAGGGATCCTGAGTTCACTGGAGCAACAGGAAAGGACTCCGTGGACCCCAAATCAACTCGAGATGAGAGCTTAGTCCCTGGCTTCGACTCAAGAGGAATACCAACTTTCCACAAGCACCTCAAGAGGAGGCTTCTCTCAGCTACAGGTATGCGAGAGGGACCCTGAGTTTGTGACCTCAAGTGGAATGGACAACGAGATGCTCTGACTCGAAGTAAGGCCGGATATCCCTGCAGTGAATTGAATGCAGGCTCGTCTTGCATCTCCCAAGACGAAGGGTTGTCTGAATTCACTGTGGAGACCACA
Organism: Dama dama; assembly: GCF_033118175.1. Taxonomy (NCBI): domain Eukaryota; kingdom Metazoa; phylum Chordata; class Mammalia; order Artiodactyla; family Cervidae; genus Dama; species Dama dama. The sequence continues at coordinate 2,270,094 of NW_026870878.1, read as the reverse complement.
GAGAAAGACCTAGTCCTCCGCCTCAACGCGACAGGAGGCCTCACATCCTTTGAAAACTCGAGAGGTCCACGGAGATCAATGCTTCCAAAGGAGACGATGCCTGACTCCTCTTGAAAATGGATAGGAGTCCCAGGATCCCTGTGGCACGTGGAAAGGGAACCTGGGTCTCCCGCCTCACGTGGACACGCGTCCCAATTGCCATGCCAAGACTCGAGGAGAATCCCGAGGTGTCCCTCGCACCTAGGCAGGAGTCCTGACGTCGCTGAACAAACACGTGTCTGGAAGGGCCCTCCTCGTTGTAACTCGAGAATATACCCCAGGTTCCAGCCGCAACTCGAGAAAAACCATGAGACTTCCCCCTCGCCTCGAGATGAGGCCCGATTCCCCTCCATTGCGTGCAGAGCAATTCCGTGTTCCACATCAAACGTGAAAGGAACCTTGATTTCCTTGATGGCACTCCAGAGAAAACCCAAGATCACTGTCTCAAGTCTAGAGGGATCCTGAGGTCACTGGAGCAACACGAAAGGGCTCCGTGGACCCCAAATCAACTCGAGATGAGAGGTTAGTCCCTGGCTTCGACTCAAGAGGAATACCAACTTTCCACAAGCACCTCAAGAGGAGGCTTTTCTCAGCTACAGTATGTGAGTGGGACCCTGAGTTTGTGGCCTCAAGTGGAATGGACACCGAGATGCTCTGACTCGAAGTAAGGCCGGATATCCCTGCAGTGAATTGAATGCAGGCTCGTCTTGCACCTCCCAAGACGAAGGGATGTCTGAATCCCCTGTAGAGACCACAGAGAAAGACCTAGTTCTCCACCTCATCGCGACCGGTGGCCTCACATCCTTTGAAAACTCGAGAGGTCCGCGGAGATCAATGCTTCCAAAGGAGACGATGCCTGACTCCTCTTGAAAATGGATAGGAGTCCCATGATCCCTGTGGCACGTGGAAAGGGACCCTGGGTCTCCCGCCTCACGTGGAGACGCGTCCCAATTGCCATGCCAAGATTCGAGGAGAATCCCGAGGTGTCCCTCGCACCTAGGCAGGAGTCCTGACGTCGCTGAACAAACACGTGTCTGGAGGGGCCCTCCCTGTCGTAACTCGAGAATATGCCCCAGGTTACAGCCGCAACTCGAGAGAAACCATGAGACTTCCCCCTCGCCGCGAGATGAGGCCCGATACCCTAGCACTGCGTGCAGAGCAATTCCGTGTTCCACATCAAACGTGAAAGGAGCCTTGATTTCCTTGATGGCACTCCAGAGAAAACCAAAGATCACTGTCTCAAGTCTAGAGGGATCCTGAGTTCACTGGAGCAACAGGAAAGGGCTCCGTGGACCCCAAATCAACTCGAGATGAGAGCTTAGTCCCTGGCTTCGTCTCAAGAGGAATACCAACTTTCCACAAACACCTCAAGAGGAGGCTTCTCTCAGCAACAGGTATGTGAGAGGGACCCTGAGTTTGTGGCCTCAAGTGGAATGGACAACGAGATGTTCTGACTCGAAGTAAGGCCGGATATCCCTGCAGTGAATTGAATGAAGGCTTGTCTTGCCTCTCCCAGGACGAAGGGATGTCTTAATCCCCTGTGGAGACCACAGAGAAAGACCTAGTCCTCCGCCTCAACGCGACCGGAGGCCTCACATCCTTTGAAAACTCGAGAGGTCCGCGGTGATCAATGCTTCCAAATGAGACGATGCCTGACTCCTCTTGAAAATGGATAGGAGTCCCAGGATCCCTGTGGCACGTGGAAAGGGACCCTGGGTCTCCCGCCTCACGTGGAGACGCGTCCAAATTGCCATGCCAAGATTCGAGGAGAATCCCGAGGTGTCCCTCGCACCTAGGCAGGAGTCCTGACATCGCTGAACAAACACGTGTCTGGAAGGGCCCTCCCCGTCGTAACTCGAGAATATACCCCAGCTTCCGGCCGCAACTCGAGAAAAACTATGAGACTTCCCCCTCGCCCCGAGATGAGGCCCGATTCCCCTGCACTGCGTGCAGAGCAATTGCGTGTTCCACATCAAACGTGAAAGGAGCCTTGATTTCCTTGATGGCACTCCAGAGAAAACCCAAGATCACTGTCTCAAGTCTAGAGGGATCCTGAGGTCACTGGAGCAACACGAAAGTGCTCCGTGGACCCCAAATCAACTCAAGATGAGAGCTTACTCCCTGGCTTCGACTCAAGAGGAATACCACCTTTCCACAAGCTCCTCAAGAGGAGCCTTCTCTCAGCAACAGGTATGTGAGAGGGACCCTGAGTTTGTGGCCTCAAGTGGAATGGACACCGAGATGCTCTGACTCGAACTAAGCCTGGATATCCCTGCAGTGAAATGAATGCAGGCTCGTCTTGCATCTCCCAAGACGAAGGGTTGTCTGAATCCCCTGTGGAGACCACAGAAAAGACCTAGTCCTCCGCCTCATTGCGAACGGAGGCCTCACATCCTTTGAAAACTCGAGAGGTCCGCGGAGATCAATGCTTCCAAAGGAGACGATGCCTGACTCCTCTTGCAAATGGATATGAGTCCCAGGATCCCTGTGGCACGTGGAAAGGGACCCTGGGTCTCCCGCCTCACGTGGAGACGCGTCCCAATTGCCATGCCAAGACTCGAGGAGAATCCCGAGGTGTCCCTCGCACCTAGGCAGGAGTCCTGACGTCGCTGAACAAACACGTGTCTGGAAGGGCCCTCCCCGTCGTAACTCGAGAATATACCCCAGGTTCCAGCCGCAACTCGAGAAAAACCATGAGACTTCCCCCTCGCCGCGAGATGAGGCCCGATTCCCCTGCACTGCGTGCAGAGCAATTCCGTGTTCCACATCAAACGTGAACGGAGCCTTGATTTCCTTGATGGCACTCTAGAGAAAACCCAAGATCTCTGTCTCAAGTCTAGAGGGATCCTGAGGTCACTGGAACAACACGAAAAGGCTCCGTGGACCCCAAATCAACTCGAGATGAGAGCTTAGTCCCTGGCTTCGACTCAAGAGGAATACCAACTTTCCACAAGCACCTCAAGAGGAGGCTTCTCTCAGCTACAGGTATGTGAGAGGGACCCTGAGTTTGTGGCCTCAAGTGGAATGGACACCGAGATGCTCTGACTCGAACTAAGTCTGGTAATCCCTGCAGTGAATTGAATGCAGGTTCGTCTTGCATCTCCCAACACGAAGGGATGTCTGAATCCCCTGTGGAGACCACAGAGAAAGACAGAGTTCTCCGCCTCATCGCGACCGGAGGCCTCACATCCTTTGAAAACTCGAGAGGTCCGCGGAGATCAATGCTTCCAAAGGAGACGATACCTGACTCCTCTTGAAAATGGATAGGAGTCCCAGGATCCCTGTGGCACATGGAAAGGGACCCTGGGTCTCTCGCCTCACGTGGAGACGCGTCCCAATTGCCATGCCAAGACTCGAGGAGAATCCGGAGGTGTCCCTCGCACCTAGGCAGGAGTCCTGACGTCGCTGAACAAACACGTTTCTGGAAGGGCCCTCCCCGTCGTAACTCGAGAATATACCCCAGGTTCCGGCCGCAACTCGAGAAAAACCATGAGACTTCCCCTTCGCCGCAAGAAGAGGACCGATTCCCCTGCACTGCGTGCAGAGCAATTCCGTGTTCCACATCAAATGTGAAAGGAGCCTTGATTTCCTTGATGGCACGCCAGAGAAAACCCAAGATCACTGTCTCAAGTCTAGAGGGATCCTGAGGTCACTGGAGCAACACGAAAGGGCTCCATGGACCCCAAATCAACTCGAGATGAGAGATTATTCCCTAGCTTCGACTCAAGAGGAATACCAACTTTCCACAAGCACCTCAAGAGGAGGCTTCTCTCAGCTACAGGTATGTGAGAGAGACCCTGAGTTTGTGGCCTCAAGTGGAATGGACACCGAGATGCTCTGACTCGAAGTAAGGCCGGATATCCCTGCAGTGAATTGAATGCAGGCTCGTCTTGCATCTCCCAAGACGAAGGGATGTCTGAATCCCCTGTGGAGACCACAGAGAAAGACCTAGTCCTCCCCCTCAACGCGACCGGAGGCCTCACATCCTTTGAAAACTCGAGAGGTCTGCAGAGATCAATGCTTCCAAAGGAGACAATGGCTGACTCCTCTTGAAAATGGATAGGAATCCCAGGATCCCTGTGGCACGTGGAAAGGGACCTTGGGTCTCCCACCTCACGTGGAATCCCGTCCCGATTGCCATGCCAAGACTCGAGGAGAATTCCGAGGTGTCCCTCGCACCTAGGCAGGAGTCCTGACGTCGCTGAACAAACACGTGTCTGGAAGGGCCCTCCCCGTCGTAACTCGAGAATATACCCCAGGTTCCGGCCGCAACTCGAGAAAAACCATGAGACTTCCCCCTCGCCGCGAGATGAGGCCCGATTCCCCTGCACTGCGTGCCGAGCAATTCCGTGTTCCACATCAAACGTGAAAGGAGCCTTGATTTCCTTGATGGCACTCCAGAGAAAACCCAAGATCACTGTCTCAAGTCTAGAGGGATCCTGAGGTCACTGGAGCAATACGAAAGGGCTCTGTTGACCCCAAATCAACTCGAGATGATAGCTTAGTCCCTGGCTTCGACTCAAGAGGAATACCAACTTTCCACACGCACCTCAAGAGGAGGCTTCTCTCAGCTACAGGTATGTGAGAGGGACCCTGAGTTTGTGGCCTCAAGTGGAATGGACACCGAGATGCTCTGACTCGAAGTAAGGCCGGATATCCCTGCAGTGAATTGAATGCAGGCTCGTCTTGCATCTCCCAAGACGAAGGGATGTCTGAATCCCCTGTGGAGACCACAGAGAAAGACCTAGTCCTCCGCCTCAACGCGACCGGAGGCCTCACATCCTTTGAAAACTCGAGAGGTCTGCGGAGATCAATGCTTCCAAAGGAGACGATGCCTGACTCCTCTTGAAAATGGATAGGAGTCCCAGGATCCCTGTGGCACGTGGAAAGGGACCTTGGGTCTCCCACCTCACGTGGAGTCCCGTCCCAATTGCCATGCCAAGACTCGAGGAGAATTCCGAGGTTTCCCTCGCACCTAGGCAGGAGTCCTGACGTCGCTGTAACAAACACGTGTCTGGAAGGGCCCTCCCCGTCGTAACTCGAGAATATACCCCAGGTTCCATCCGCACCTCGAGAAAAACCATGAGACTTCCCCCTCGCCGCGAGATGAGGCCCGATTCCACTGCACTGCGTGCCGAGCAATTCCGTGTTCCACATCAAACGTGAAAGGAGCCTTGATTTCCTTGATGGCACTCCAGAGAAAACCCAAGATCACTGGCTCAAGTCTAGAGGGATCCTGAGGTCACTGGAGCAACACGAAAGGGCTCCGTGGACCCCAAATCAACTCGAGATGAGAGCTTAGTCCCTGGCTTCGACTCAAGAGGAATACCAACTTTCCACAAGCACCTCAAGAGGAGGCTTTTCTCAGCTACAGGTATGTGAGAGGGATCCTGAGTTTGTGGCCTCAAGTGGAATGGACACCGAGATGCTCTGACTTGAAGTAACGCCGGATATCCCTGCAGTGAATTGAATGCAGGCTCGGCTTGCATCTCCCAAGACGAAGGGATGTCTGAGTCCCCTGTGGAGACCACAGAGAAAGACCTAGTCCTCAACTTCAACGCGACCGGAGGCCTCACATCCTTTGAAAGCTCGAGAGGTGTGCGGAGATCAATGCTTCCAAAGGAGACGATGCCTGAACCCTCTTGAAAATGGATAGGAGTCCCAGGATCCCTGTGGCACGTGGAAAGGAACCCTGGGTCTCCCGCCTCATGTGGAGACGCGTCCCAATTGCCATGCCAAGACTCGAGGAGAATACCGAAGTGTCCCTCGCACCTAGGTAGGAGTCCTGACTTCGCTGAACAAGCACGTGTCTGGAAGGGCCCTCCCCGTTGTAACTCGAGGATATACCCCAGGTTCCGGTCGCAACTCGAGAAAAACCAAGAGACTTCCCCCTCGCCGCAAGATGAGGCCCGATTCCCCTGCACTGCGTGCAGAGCAATTCCGTGTTCCACATCAAATGTGAAAGGAGCCTTGATTTCCTTGATGGCACTCCAGAGAAAACCCAAGATCACTGTCTCAAGTCTAGAGGGATCCTGAGGTCACTGGAGCAACACGAAAGGGCTCTGTTGACCCCAAATCAACTCGAGATGATAGCTTAGTCCCTGGCTTCGACTCAAGAGGAATACCAACTTTTCACAAGCACCTCAAGAGGAGGCTTCTCTCAGCTACAGGTATGTGAGAGAGACCCTGAGTTTGTGGCCTCAAGTGGAATGGACACCGAGATGCTCTGACTCGAAGTAAGGCCGGATATCCCTGCAGTGAATTGAATGCAGGCTCGTCTTGCATCTCCCAAGACGAAGGGATGTCTGAATCCCCTGTGGAGACCACAGAGAAAGACCTAGTCCTCCGTCTCATCGCGACCGGAGGCCTCACATCCTTTGAAAGCTCGAGAGGTGTGCGGAGATCAATGCTTCCAAAGGAGACGATGCCTGACTCCTCTTGAAAATGGATAGGAGTCCCAGGATATCTGTGGCACGTCGAAGGGACATTGGGTCTCCCGCCTCACGTCGAGACGCGCCCCAATTGCAATGCAAAGACTCGAGGAGAATCCCGAGGTGTCCCTCGCACCTAGGCAGGTCCTGACGTCGCTGAACAAACACGTGTCTGGAAGGGCCCTCCCCGTCGTAACTCGAGAATATACCACAGGTTCCGGCCGCAACTCGAGAAAAACCATGAGACTTCCCCCTCGCCGCGAGATTAAGCCCGATTCCCCTGCCCTGCGTGCAGAGCAATTCCGTATTCCACATCAAACGTGAAAGGAGCCATGATTTCCTTGATGCCAGTCCAGAGAAACCCCAAGATCACTGTCTCTAGTGTAGAGGGATCCTGAGGTCACTGGACCAACAGGAAAGGGCTCCGTGGACCCCAAATCAACTCGAGATGAGAGCTTAGTCCCTGGCTTCGACTCAAGAGGAATACCAACTTTCCACAAGCACCTCAAGAGGAGGCTTCTCTCAGCTACAGGTATGTGAGAGGGACCCTGAGTTTGTGGCCTCAAGTGGAATGGACACCGAGATGCTCTGACTCGAACTAAGTCTGGTAATCCCTGCAGTGAATTGAATGCAGGTTCGTCTTGCATCTCCCAAGACGAAGGGATGTCTGAATCCCCTGTGGAGACCACAGAGAAAGACCGAGTTCTCCGCCTCATCGCGACCGGAGGCCTCACATCCTTTGAAAACTCGAGAGGTCCGCGGAGATCAATGCTTCCAAAGGAGACGATGCCTGACTCCTCTTGAAAATGGATAGGAGTCCCAGGATCCCTGTGGCACATGGAAAGGGACCCTGGGTCTCTCGCCTCACGTGGAGACGCGTCCCAATTGCCATGCCAAGACTCGAGGAGAATCCCGAGGTGTCCCTCGCACCTAGGCAGGAGTCCTGACGTCGCTGAACAAACACGTGTCTGGAAGGGCCCTCCCCGTCGTAACTCGAGAATATACCCCAGGTTCCGGCCGCAACTCGAGAAAAACCATGAGACTTCCCCCTCGCCGCAAGAAGAGGACCGATTCCCCTGCACTGCGTGCCGAGCAATTCCGTGTTCCACATCAAATGTGAAAGGAGCCTTGATTTCCTTGATGGCACGCCAGAGAAAACCCAAGATCACTGTCTCAAGTCTAGAGGGATCCTGAGGTCACTGGAGCAACACGAAAGGGCTCCATGGACCCCAAATCAACTCGAGATGATAGCTTAGTCCCTGGCTTCGACTCAAGAGGAATACCAACTTTCCACAAGCACCTCAAGAGGAGGCTTCTCTCAGCTACAGGTATGTGAGAGAGACCCTGAGTTTGTGGCCTCAAGTGGAATGGACACCGAGATGCTCTGACTCGAAGTAAGGCCGGATATCCCTGCAGTGAATTGAATGCAGGCTCGTCTTGCATCTCCCAAGACGAAGGGATGTCTGAATCCCCTGTGGAGACCACAGAGAAAGACCTAGTCCTCCGTCTCATCGCGACCGGAGGCCTCACATCCTTTGAAAGCTCGAGAGGTGTGCGGAGATCAATGCTTCCAAAGGAGATGATGCCTGACTCCTCTTGAAAATGGATAGGAGTCCCAGGATATCTGTGGCACGTCGAAGGGACAGTGGGTCTCCCGCCTCACGTCGAGACGCGTCCCAATTGCAATGCAAAGACTCGAGGAGAATCCCGAGGTGTCCCTCGCACCTAGGCAGGGTCCTGACGTCGCTGAACAAACACGTGTCTGGAAGGGCCCTCCCCGTCGTAACTCGAGAATATACCACAGGTTCCGGCCGCAACTCGAGATAAACCATGAGACTTCCCCCTCGCAGCGAGATGAGACCCGATTCCCCTGCACTGCGTGCAGAGCAATTCCGTGTTCCACATCAAACGTGAAAGGAGCCTTGATTTCCTTGATGGCACTCCAGAGAAAACCCAAGATCACTGTCTCAAGTCTAGAGGGATCCTGAGGTCACTGTAGCAATACGAATGGGTTCCGTGGACCCCAAATCAACTCGAGATGAGAGATTATTCCCTGGCTTCGACTCAAGAGGAATACCAACTTTTCACAAGCACCTCAAGAGGAGGCTTCTCTCAGCTACAGGTAAGTGAGAGGGACGCGTCGTTTGTGGCCTCAAGTGGAATGGACACTGAGATGCTCTGACTCGAAGTAAGGCCGGATATCCCTGCAGTGAATTGAATGCAGGCTCGTCTTGCATCTCCCAAGACGAAGGGATGTCTGAATCCCCTGTGGAGACGACAGAGAAAGACCTAGTCCTCCACCTCATCGGGACCGGAGGCCTCACATCCTTTGAAAATTCGAGAGGTCTGCGGAGATCAATGCTTCCAAAGGAGACGATGCCTGAGGATTCTTGAAAATGGATAGGAGTCCCAGGATCCCTGTGGAACGTGCAAAGGGACCCTGGGTCTCCCGCCTCACGTGGATACGCGTCCCAATTGCCATGCCAAGACTCGAGGAGAATCCCGAGGTGTCCCTCGCACCTAGGCAGGAGTCCTGACGTCGCTGAACAAACACGTGTCTGGAAGGGCCCTCCCCGTCGTAACTCGAGAATATACCCCAGGTTCCGGCCGCACTCGAGAAAAACCATGAGACTTCCCCCTCGCCGCGAGATGAGGCCCGATTCCCCTGCAGTGCGTGCAGAGCAATCCCGTGTTCCACATCAAACGTGAAAGGAGCCTTGATTTCCTTGATGGCACTCCAGAGAAAACCCAAGATCACTGTCTCAAGTCTAGAGGGATCCTGAGGTCACTGGAGCAACACGAAAGGGCTCCGTGGACCCCACATCAACTCGAGATGAGATCTTAGACCCTGGCTTCGACTCAAGAGGAATACCAACTTTTCACAAGCACCTCGAGGAGGCTTCTCTCAGCTACAGGTATGTGAGAGGGACCCTGAGTTTGCGGCCTCAAGTGGAATGGACACCGAGATGCTCTGACTCGAAGTAAGGCCGGATATCCCTGCAGTGAATTGAAAGCAGGCTCGTCTTGCATCTCCCAAGACAAAGGGTTGTCTGAATACCCTGTGGAGACCACAGAGAAATACCTAGTCCTCGGCCTCAACGCGAACTGAGGCCTCACATCGTTTGAAAACTCGAGAGGTGTGCGGAGATCAATACTTCCAAAGGAGACGATGCCTGACTCCTCTTGAAAATGGATAGGAGTCCCAGGATCCCTGTGGCACGTGGAAAGGGACAGTGGGTCTCCCACCTCACGTGGAGACGCGTCCCAATTGCCATGCCAAGACTCGAGGAGAATCCCAAGTTGTCCCTCGCACCTAGGCAGGAGTCCTGACGTCGCTGAACAAACACGTGTCTGCAGGGCCCCTCCCCGTCGTAACTCGAGAATATACCCCAGGTTCCGGCCGCAACTCGAGAAAAACCATGAGACTTACCCCTCGCTGCGAGATGAGGCCCGATTACCCTGCACTGCGTGCAGAGTAATTGCGTGTTCCACATCAAACGTGAAAGGAGCCTTGATTTCCTTGATGGCACTCCAGAGAAAACCCAAGATCACTGTCTCAAGTCTAGAGGGATCCTGAGATCACTGGAGCAATACGAAAGGGCTCCGTGGACCCCAAATCAACTCGAGATGAGAGCTTCGTCCCTGGCTTCGACTCAAGAGGAATACCAACTTTCCACAAGCACCTCAAAGGGAGGCTTCTCTCAGCTTGTGGTATGTTAGAGGGACCCTGAGTTTGTGGCCTCAAGTGGAATGGACACCGAGATGCTCTGACTCGAAGTAAGGCCGGATATCCCTGCAGTGAATTGAATGCAGGCTCGTCTTGCATCTCCCAAGATGAAGGGATGTCTGAATCCCATGTGGAGACCACAGAGAAAGACCTAGAACTACGCCTCAATGCGAACGAAGGCCTCACATCCTTTGAAAACTCGAGAGGTCCGCGGAGATCAATGCTTCCAAAGGAGACGATGCCTGACTCTTCTTGAAAATGGATAGGAGTCCCAGGATCCCTGTGGCACGTGGAAAGGTACCCTGGGTCTCCCGCCTCACGTGGAGACGCGTCCCAATTGCCATGCCAAGACTCGAGGAGAATCCAGAGTTGTCCCTCGCACCTAGGCAGGAGTCCTGACGTCGCTGAACAAACACGTGTCTGGAAGGGCCCTCCCCGTCGTGACTCGAGAATATACCCCAGGTTCCGGCCGCAACTCGAGAAAAACCATGAGACTTCCACCTCGTAGCGAGATGAGGCCCGATTCCCCTGCACTGCGTGCAGAGCAATTCCGTGTTCCACATCAAACCTGAAAGGAGCCTTGATTTCCTTGATGGCACACCAGAGAATACCCAAGATCACTGTCTCAAGTCTAGAGGGATCCTGAGGTCACTGGAGCTACACGAAAGGTCTCCGTGGACCCCAAATCAACTCGAGATGAGAGCTTAGTCCCTGGCTTCGACTCAAGAGGAATACCAACTTTCCACAAGCACCACAAGAGGAGGCTTCTCTCAGCTACAGGTATGTGAGTGGGACCCTGAGTTTGTGGCCTCAAGTGGAATGGACACCGAGATGCTCTGACTCGAAGTAAGGCCGGATATCCCTGCAGTGAATTGAATGCAGGCTCGTCTTGCATCTCCCAAGACAAAGGGATGTCTGATTCCCCTGTGGAGACCACAGAGAAAGACCTAGTCGTCCACCTCAACGCGACCGGAGGCCTCACATCCTTTGAAAACTCGAGAGGTCCGCGGTGATCAATGCTTCCAAAGGAGACGATGCCTGACTCCTCTTGAAAATGGATAGGAGTCCCAGGATCCCTGTGGCACGTGGAAAGGGACAGTGGGTCTCCCGCCTCACGTGGAGACGCGTCCCCATTGCCATGCCAAGACTCGAGGAGAATCCCGAGGTGTCCCTCGCACCTAGGCAGGAGTCCTGACGTCGCTGAACAAACACGTGTCTGGAAGGGCCCTCCCCGTCGTAACTCGAGAATATACCACAGGTTCCGGCCGCAATTTGAGAAAAACCATGAGACTTCCCCCTCGCCGCGAGATTAAGCCCGATTCCCCTGCCCTGCGTGCAGAGCAATTCCGTATTCCACATCAAACGTGAAAGGAGCCATGATTTCCTTGATGCCAGTCCAGAGAAAACCCAAGATCACTGTCTCTAGTGTAGAGGGATCCTGAGGTCACTGGACCAACAGGAAAGGGCTCCGTGGACCCCAAATCAACTCGAGATGAGAGCTTAGTCCCTGGCTTCGACTCAAGAGGAATACCAACTTTCCACAAGCACCTCAAGAGGAGGCTTCTCTCAGCTACAGGTATGTGAGAGGGACCCTGAGTTTGTGGCCTCAAGTGGAATGGACACCGAGATGCTCTGACTCGAACTAAGTCTGGTAATCCCTGCAGTGAATTGAATGCAGGTTCGTCTTGCATCTCCCAACACGAAGGGATGTCTGAATCCTCTGTGGAGACCACAGAGAAAGACCGAGTTCTCCGCCTCATCGCGACCGGAGGCCTCACATCCTTTGAAAACTCGAGAGGTCCGCGGAGATCAATGCTTCCAAAGGAGACGATGCCTGACTCCTCTTGAAAATGGATAGGAGTCCCAGGATCCCTGTGGCACATGGAAAGGGACCCTGGGTCTCTCGCCTCACGTGGAGACGCGTCCCAATTGCCATGCCAAGACTCGAGGAGAATCCCGAGGTGTCCCTCGCACCTAGGCAGGAGTCCTGACGTCGCTGAACAAACACGTGTCTGGAAGGGCCCTCCCCGTCGTAACTCGAGAATATACCCCAGGTTCCGGCCGCAACTCGAGAAAAACCATGAGACTTCCCCCTCGCCGCAAGAAGAGGACCGATTCCCCTGCACTGCGTGCCGAGCAATTCCGTGTTCCACATCAAATGTGAAAGGAGCCTTGATTTCCTTGATGGCACGCCAGAGAAAACCCAAGATCACTGTCTCAAGTCTAGAGGGATCCTGAGGTCACTGGAGCAACACAAAAGGGCTCCATGGACCCCAAATCAACTCGAGAAGATAGCTTAGTCCCTGGCTTCGACTCAAGAGGAATACCAACTTTCCACAAGCACCTCAAGAGGAGGCTTCTCTCAGCTACAGGTATGTGAGAGAGACCCTGAGTTTGTGGCCTCAAGTGGAATGGACACCGAGATGCTCTGACTCGAAGTAAGGCCGGATATCCCTGCAGTGAATTGAATGCAGGCTCGTCTTGCATCTGCCAAGACGAAGGGATGTCTGAATCCCCTGTGGAGACCACAGAGAAAGACCTAGTCCTCCGTCTCATCGCGACCGGAGGCCTCACATCCTTTGAAAGCTCGAGAGGTGTGCGGAGATCAATGCTTCCAAAGGAGATGATGCCTGACTCCTCTTGAAAATGGATAGGAGTCCCAGGATATCTGTGGCACGTCGAAGGGACAGTGGGTCTCCCGCCTCACGTCGAGACGCGTCCCAATTGCAATGCAAAGACTCGAGGAGAATCCCGAGGTGTCCCTCGCACCTAGGCAGGGTCCTGTCGTCGCTGAACAAACACGTGTCTGGAAGGGCCCTCCCCATCGTAACTCGAGAATATACCACAGGTTCCGGCCGCAACTCGAGATAAACCATGAGACTTCCCCCTCGCAGCGAGATGAGACCCGATTCCCCTGCACTGCGTGCAGAGCAATTCCGTGTTCCACATCAAACGTGAAAGGAGCCTTGATTTCCTTGATGGCACTCCAGAGAAAACCCAAGATCACTGTCTCAAGTCTAGAGGGATCCTGAGGTCACTGGAGCAACACAAAAGGGTTCCGTGGACCCCAAATCACCTCGAGATGAAAGCTTATTCCCTGGTTTCGACTCAAGAGGAATACCAACTTTTCACAAGCACCTCAAGAGGAGGCTTCTCTCAGCTACAGGTAAGTGAGAGGGACCCGGCGTTTGTGGCCTCAAGTGGAATGGACACTGAGATGCTATGACTCGAAGTAAGGCCGGATATCCCTGCAGTGAATTGAATGCAGGCTCGTCTTGCATCTCCCAAGAGGAAGGGATGTCTGAATCCCCTGTGGAGACGACAGAGAAAGACCTAGTCCTCCACCTCATCGGGACCGGAGGCCTCACATCCTTTGAAAACTCGAGAGGTCTGCGGAGATCAATGCTTCCAAAGGAGAAGATGCCTGAGTCTTCTTGAAAATGGATAGGAGTCCCAGGATCCCTGTGGAACGTGCAAAGGGACCCTGGGTCTCCCGCCTCACGTGGATACGCGTCCCAATTGCCATGCCAAGACTCGAGGAGAATCCCGAGGTGTCCCTCGCACCTAGGCAGGAGTCCTGACGTCGCTGAACAAACACGTGTCTGGAAGGGCCCTCCCCGTCGTAACTCGAGAATATACCCCAGGATCCGGCCGCACTCGAGAAAAACCATGAGACTTCCCCCTCGCCGCGAGATGAGGCCTGATTCCCCTGCAGTGCGTGCAGAGCAATCCCGTGTTCCACATCAAACGTGAAAGGAGCCTTGATTTCCTTGATGGCACTCCAGAGAAAACCCAAGATCACTGTCTCAAGTCTAGAGGGATCCTGAGGTCACTGGAGCAACACGAAAGGGCTCCGTGGACCCCACATCAACTCGAGATGAGATCTTAGACCCTGGCTTCGACTCAAGAGGAATACCAACTTTCCACAAGCACCTCGAGGAGGCTTCTCTCAGCTACAGGTATGTGAGAGGGACCCTGAGTTTGCGGCCTCAAGTGGAATGGACACCGAGATGCTCTGACTCGAAGTAAGGCCGGATATCCCTGCAGTGAATTGAAAGCAGGCTCGTCTTGCATCTCCCAAGACAAAGGGTTGTCTGAATACCCTGTGGAGACAACAGAGAAATACCTAGTCCTCGGCCTCAACGCGAACTGAGGCCTCACATCCTTTGAAAACTCGAGAGGTCCTTGGAGATCAATATTTCCAAAGGAGACGATGCCTGACTCCTCTTGAAAATGGATAGGAGTCCCAGGATCCCTGTGGCACGTGGAAAGGGACGGTGGGTCTCCCGTCTCACGTGGAGACGCGTCCCAATTGCCATGCCAAGACTCGAGGAGAATTCCGAAGTTTCCCTCGCACCTAGGCAGGAGTCCTGACGTCGCTGAACAAACACGTGTCTGCAGGGCCCCTCCCCGTCGTAACTCGAGAATATACCCCAGGTTCCGGCCGCAACTCGAGAAAAACCATGAGACTTACCCCTCGCCGCGAGATGAGGTCCGATTACCCTGCACTGCGTGCAGAGTAATTGCGTGTTCCACATCAAACGTGAAAGGAGCCTTGATTTCCTTGATGGCACTCCAGAGAAAACCCAAGATCACTGTCTCAAGTCTAGAGGGATCCTGAGGTCACTGGAGCAACACGAAAGGGCTGCGTGGACCCCAAATCAACTCGAGATGAGAGCTTCGTCCCTGGCTTCGACTCAAGAGGAATACCAACTTTCCACAAGCACCTCAAAGGGAGGCTTCTCTCAGCTTGTGGTATGTGAGAGGGACCCTGAGTTTGTGGCCTCAAATGGAATGGACACCGAGATGCTCTGACTCGAAGTAAGGCCGGATATCCCTGCAGTGAATTGAATGCAGGCTCGTCTTGCATCTCCCAAGACAAAGGGATGTCTGATTCCCCTGTGGAGACCACAGAGAAAGACCTAGTCGTCCGCCTCAACGCGACTGGAGGCCTCACATCCTTTGAAAACTCGAGAGGTCCGCGGAGATCAATGCTTCCAAAGGAGACGATGTCTGAATCCTCTTGAAAATGGATAGGAGTCCCAGGATCCCTGTGGCACGTGGAAAGGGACCTTGGGTCTCCCACCTCACGTGGAGACGCGTCCCAATTGCCATGCCAAGACTCGAGGAGAATTCCCAGGTGTCCCTCGCACCTAGGCAGGAGTCCTGACGTCGCTGAACAAACACGTGTCTGGAAGGGCCCTCCCCGTCGTAACTCGAGAATATACCCCAGGTTCCGGCCGCAACTCGAGAAAAACCATGAGACTTCCCCCTCACCGCGAGATGAGGCCCGATTCCCCTTCACTGCGTGCCGAGCAATTCCGTGTTCCACATCAAACGTGAAAGGAGCCTTGATTTCCTTGATGGCACTCCAGAGAAAACCCAAGATCACTGGCTCAAGTCTAGAGGGATCCTGAGGTCACTGGAGCAACACGAAAGGGCTCTGTTGACCCCAAATCAACTCGAGATGATAGCTTAGTCCCTGGCTTCGACTCAAGAGGAATACCAACTTTCCACAAGCACCTCAAGAGGAGGCTTCTCTCAGCTACAGGTATGTGAGAGGGACCCTGAGTTTGTGGCCTCAAGTGGAATGGACACCGAGATGCTCTGACTCGAAGTAAGGCCGGATATCCCTGCAGTGAATTGAATGCAGGCTCGTCTTGCATCTCCCAAGACGAAGGGATGTCTGAATCCCATGTGGACCACAGAGAAAGACCTAGTCCTCCGCCTCAACGCGACCGGAGGCCTCACATCCTTTGAAAACTCGAGAGGTCTGCGGAGATCAATGCTTCCAAAGGAGACAACGCCTGACTCCTCTTGAAAATGGATAGGAGTCCCAGGATCCCTGTGGCACGTGGAAAGGGACCTTGGGTCTCCCACCTCACGTGGAGTCCCGTCCCAACTGCCATGCCAAGACTCGAGGAGAATTCCGAGGTGTCCCTCGCACCTAGGCAGGAGTCCTGACGTCGCTGAACAAACACGTGTCTGGAAGGGCCCTCCCCGTCGTAACTCGAGAATATACCCCAGGTTCCGGCCGCAACTCGAGAAAAACCATGAGACTTCCCCCTCGCCGCGAGATGAGGCCCGATTCCCCTGCACTGCGTGCCGAGTAATTCCGTGTTCCACATCAAACGTGAAAGGAGCCTTGATTTCCTTGATGGCACTCCAGAGAAAACCCAAGATCACTGTCTCAAGTCTAGAGGGATCCTGAGGTCACTGGAGCAATACGAAAGGGCTCCGTGGACCCCAAATCAAATCGAGATGAGAGCTTCGTCCCTGGCTTCGACTCAAGAGGAATACCAACTTTCCACAAGCACCTCAAAGGGAGGCTTCTCTCAGCTTGTGGTATGTGAGAGGGACCCTGAGTTTGTGGCCTCAAGTGGAATGGACACCGAGATGCTCTGACTCGAAGTAAGGCCGGATATCCCTGCAGTGAATTGAATGCAGGCTCGTCTTGCATCTCCCAAGACAAAGGGATGTCTGATTCCCCTGTGGAGACCACAGAGAAAGACCAAGTCGTCCGCCTCAACGCGACCGGAGGCCTCACATCCTTTGAAAACTCGAGAGGTCCGCGGAGATCAATGCTTCCAAAGGAGACGATGTCTGAATCCTCTTGAAAATGGATAGGAGTCCCAGGATCCCTGTGCCACGTGGAAAGGGACCCTGGGTCTCCCGCCTCACGTGGAGACGCGTCCCAATTGCCATGCCAAGACTCGAGGAGAATCCAGAGTTGTCCCTCGCACCTAGGCAGGAGTCCTGACTTCGCTGAACAAACACGTGTCTGGAAGGGCCCTCCCCGTCGTAACTCGAGAATATACCCCAGGTTCCGGCCGCACCTCGAGAAAAACCATGAGACTTCCCCCTCGTCGCGAGATGAGGCCCGATTCCCCTGCACTGCGTGCAGAGCAATTCCGTGTTCCACATCAAACGTGAACGGAGCCTTGATTTCCTTGATGGCACTACAGAGAAAACCCAAGATCACTGTCTCAAGTCTAGAGGGATCCTGAGGTCACTGGAGCAACACGAAAGGGCTCCGTGGACCCGAAATCAACTCAGATTAGAGCTTCGTCCCTGGCTTCGACTCAAGAGGAATACCAACTTTCCACAAGCACCTCAAGAGGAGGCTTCTCTCAGCTTGAGGTATGTGAGAGGAACCCTGATTTTGTGGCCTCAAGTGGAATGGACACCGAGATGCTCTGACTCGAAGTAAGGCCGGATATCCCTGCAGTGAAGTGAATGCAGGCTCGTCTTGCATCTCCCAAGACGAAGGGATGACTGAATCCCATGTGGAGACCACAGAGAAAGACGTAGTCATCCGCCTGAACGCGACCGGAGGCCTCACATCCTTTGAAAACTCGAGAGGTCCGCGGAGATCAATGCTTCCAAAGGAGACGATGCCTGACTCCTCTTGAAAATGGATAGGAGTCCCAGGATCCCTGTGGCACGTGGAAAGGGACACTGGGTCTCCCGCCTCACGTGGAGACGCGTCCCAATTGCCATGCCAAGACTCGAGGAGAATCCCGAGGTGTCCCTCGCACCTAGACAGGAGTCCTGACGTTGCTGAACAAACACGTGTCTGCAGGGACCCTCCTCGTTGTAACTCGAGATTATACCCCAGGTTCCGGCCGCTACTCGAGAAAACCATGAGACTTACCCCTCGCCGCGAGATGAGGCCCGATTCCCCTGCACTGCGTGCAGAGTAATTGCGTGTTCCACATCAAACGTGAAAGGAGCCTTGATTTCCTTGATGGTACTACAGAGAAAACCCAAGATCACTGTCTCAAGTCTAGAGGGATCCTGAGGTCACTGGAGCAATACGAAAGGGCTCCCTGGACCCCAAATCAACTCGAGATGAGAGCTTCGTCCCTGGCTTCGACTCAAGAGGAATACCAACTATCCACAAGCACCTCAAGAGGAGGCTTCTCTCAGCAACAGGTATGTGAGAGGGACCCTGAATTTGTGGCCTCAAGTGGAATGGACACCGAGATGCTCTGACTCGAAGTAAGCCCGGCCATCCCTGCAGTGAATTGAATGCAGGCTCGTCTTGCATCTCCCAAGACGAAGGGATGTCTGAATCCCCTGTGGAGACCACAGAGAAAGACCTAGTCCTCCGCCTCCTCGTGACCGGAGGCCTCATATCCTTTGAAAACTCGAGAGGTCCACTGAGTTCAATACTTCCGAAGGAGACGATGCCTGACTCCTCTTGAAAATGGATAGGAGTCCCAGGATATCTGTGGCACGTCGAAGGGACATTGGGTCTCCCGCCTCACGTCGAGACGCGTCCCAATTGCAATGCAAAGACTCGAGGAGAATCCCGAGGTGTCCCTCGCACCTAGGCAGAGTCCTGACGTCGCTGAACAAACACGTGTCTGGAAGGGCCCTCCCCGTCGTAACTCGAGAATATACCACAGGTTCCGGCCGCAACCGAGATAAACCATGAGACTTCCCCCTCGCAGCGAGATGAGACCCGATTCCCCTGCACTGCGTGCAGAGCAATTCCGTGTTCCACATCAAACGTGAAAGGAGCCTTGATTTCCTTGATGGCACTCCAGAGAAAACCCAAGATCACTGTCTGAAGTCTAGAGGGATCCTGAGGTCACTGTAGCAACACGAAAGGGTTCCGTGGACCCCAAATCAACTCGAGATGAGAGCTTATTCCCTGGCTTCGACTCAAGAGGAATACCAACTTTTCACAAGCACCTCAAGAGGAGGCTTCTCTCAGCTACAGGTAAGTGAGAGGGACCCGGCGTTTGTGGCCTCAAGTGGAATGGACACTGAGATGCTCTGACTCGAAGTAAGGCCGGATATCCCTGCAGTGAATTGAATGCAGGCTCGTCTTGCATCTCCCAAGACGAAGGGATGTCTGAATCCCCTGTGGAGACGACAGAGAAAGACCTAGTCCTCCACCTCAACGGGACCGGAGGCCTCACATCCTTTTAAAACTCGAGAGGTCTGCGGAGATCAATGCTTCCAAAGGAGACGATGCCTGAGTCTTCTTGAAAATGGATAGGAGTCCCAGGATCCCTGTGGAACGTGCAAAGGGACCCTGGGTCTCCCGCCTCACGTGGATACGCGTCCCAATTGCCATGCCAAGACTCGAGGAGAATCCCGAGGAGTCCCTCGCACCTAGGCAGGAGTCCTGACGTCGCTGAACAAACACATGTCTGGAAGGGCCCTCCCCGTCGTAACTCGAGAATATACCCCAGGTTCCGGCAGCACTCGAGAAAAACCATGAGACTTCCCCCTCGCCGCGAGATGAGGCCCGATTCCCCTGCACTGCGTGCAGAGCAATCCCGTGTTCCACATCAAACGTGAAAGGAGCCTTGATTTCCTTAATGGCACTCCAGAGAAAACCCAAGATCACTGTCTCAAGTCTAGAGGGATCCTGAGGTCACTGGAGCAACACGAAAGGGCTCCGTGGACCCCACATCAACTCGAGATGAGATCTTAGACCCTGGCTTCGACTCAAGAGGAATACCAACTTTCCACAAGCACCTCGAGGAGGCTTCTCTCAGCTACAGGTATGTGAGAGGGACCCTGAGTTTGCGGCCTCAAGTGGAATGGACACCGAGATGCTCTGACTCCAAGTAAGGCCGGATATCCCTGCAGTGAATTGAAAGCAGGCTCGTCTTGCATCTCCCAAGACAAAGGGTTGTCTGAATACCCTGTGGAGACCACAGAGAAAGACCTAGAACTCCGCCTCAACGCGAACGCACGCCTCACATCCTTTGAAAACTCGAGAGGTCCGCGGAGATCAATGCTTCCAAAGGAGACGATGCCTGACTCCTCTTGAAAATGGATAGGAGTCCCAGGATCCCTGTGGCACGTGGAAAGGGACAGTGGGTCTCCCGCCTCACGTGGAGACGCGTCCCAATTGCCATGCCAAGACTCGAGGAGAATCCCGAGGTGTCCCTCGCACCTAGGCAGGAGTCCTGACGTCGCTGAACAAACACGTGTCTGCAGGGCCCCTCCCCGTCGTAACTCGAGAATATACCCCAGGTTCCGGCCGCAACTTGAGAAAAACCATGAGACTTACCCCTCGCCGCGAGATGAGGCCCGATTCCCCTGCACTGCGTGCAGAGTAATTGCGTGTTCCACATCAAACGTGAAAGGAGCCTTGATTTCCTTGATGGCACTCCAGAGAAAACCCAAGATCACTGTCTCAAGTCTAGAGGGATCCTGAGGTCACTGGAGCAATACGAAAGGGCTCCGTGGACCCCAAATCAACTCGAGATGAGAGCTTCGTCCCTGGCTTCGACTCAAGAGGAATACCAACTTTCCACAAGCACCTCAAGAGGAGGCTTCTCTCAGCTAAAGGTATGTGAGAGGGACCCTGAGTTTGTGGCCTCAAGTGGAAGGACAACGAGATGCTCTGACTCGAAGTAAGGCCGGATATCCCTGCAGTGAATTGAATGCAGGCTCGTCTTGCATCTCCCAAGACAAAGGGATGTCTGATTCCCCTGTGGAGACCACAGAGAAAGACTTAGTCGTCCGCCTCAACGCGACCGGAGGCCTCACATCTTTGAAAACTCGAGAGGTCCCCGGAGATCAATGCTTCCAAAGGAGACGATGTCTGAATCCTCTTGAAAATGGATAGGAGTCCCAGGATCCCTGTGGCACGTGGAAAGGGACCCTGGGGCTCCCGCCTCACGTGGAGACGCGTCCCAATTGCCATGCCAAGACTCGAGGAGAATCCCGAGGTGTCCCTCGCACCTAGGCAGGAGTCCTGACGTCGCTGAACAAATACGTGTCTGGAAGGGCCCTCCCCGTCGTAACTCGAGAATATACCCCAGGTTCAGGCCGCAACTCGAGAAAAACCATGAGACTTCCCCTTCGTCGCGAGATGAGGTCCGATTCCCCTTCACTGCGTGCAGAGCAATTCCGTGTTCCACATCAAACGTGAACGGAGACTTGATTTCCTTGATGGCACTCCAGAGAAAACCCATGATCACTGTCTCAAGTCTAGAGGGATCCTGAGGTCACTGGAGCAACACGAAAGGGCTCCGTGGACCCCAAATCAACTCGAGATTAGAGCTTCGTCCCTGGCTTCGACTCAAGAGGAATACCAACTTTCCACAAGCACCTCAAGAGGAGGCTTCTCTCAGCTTGAGGTATGTGAGAGGGACCCTGAGTTTGTGGCCTCAAGTGGAATGGACACCGAGATGCTCTGACTCGAAGTAAGGCCGGATATCCCGGCAGTGAATTGAATGCAGGCTCGTCTTGCATCTCCCAAGACGAAGGGATGTCTGAATCCCATGTGGAGACCACAGAGAAAGACCTAGTTCTCCGCCTCAACGCGAAAGGAGGCCTCACATCCTTTGAAAACTCGAGAGGTCCGCGGAGATCAATGCTTCCAAAGGAGACGATGCCTGACTCCTCTTGAAAATGGATAGGAGTCCCAGGATTCCTGTGGCACGTGGAAAGGGACATTGGGTCTCCCGCCTCACGTGGATACGCGTCCCAATTGCCATGCCAAGACTCGAGGAGAATCCCGAGGTGTCCCTCGCACCTAGGCAGGAGTCCTGACGTCGCTGAACAAACACGGGTCTTGAAGGGCACTCCCCGTCGTAACTCGAGGATATACCCCAGGTTCCGGCCGCAACTCTAGAAAAACCATGAGACTTCCCCCTCGTCGCGAGATGAGGCCCGATTCCCCTGCACTGCGTGCAGAGCAATTCCGTGTTCCACATCAAACGTGAAAGGAGCCTTGATTTCCTTGATGGCCCTCCAGAGAAAACCCAAGATCACTGTCTCAAGTCTAGAGGGATCCTGAGGTCTGTGTAGCAACGCGAAAGGGCTCCGTCGACCCCAAATCAACTCGAGATGAGAGCTTAGTCCCTGGCTTCGACTCAAGAGGAATACCAACTTACCACAAGCACCTCAAGAGGAGGCTTCTCTCAGCTACAGGTATGTGAGAGGGACCCTGAGTTTTTGGCCTCAATGGAATGGACACCGAGATGCTCTGACTCGAAGTAAGGCCGGATATTCCTGCAGTGAATTGAAAGCAGGCTCATCTTGCATCTCCCAAGACGAAGGGATGTCTGAATCCCCTGTGGACACCACAGAGAAAGACCTAGTTCTCCGCCTCATCGCGACCGGAGGCCTCACATCCTTTGAAAACTCGAGAGGTCCGCGGAGATCAATGCTTCCAAAGGAGATGATGCCTGACTCCTCTTGAAAATGGAAGGAGTCCCAGGATCCCTGTGGCACGTGGAAAAGGACCCTGGGTCTCCCGCCTCACGTGGAGACGTGTCCCAATTGCCATGCCAAGACTCGAGGAGAATCCCGAGGTGTCCCTCGCACCTAGGCAGGAGTCCTGATATCGCTGAACAAACACGTGTCTGGAAGGGCCCTCCCCGTCGTAACTCGAGAATATACCCCAGGGTCTGGAGGCAACTCGACAAAAACCATGAGACTTCGCCCTTGCCGCGAGATGAGGCCCGATTCCCCTGCACTGCGTGCAGAGCAATTCCGTGTTCCACATCAAACGTGAAAGGAGCCTTGATTTCCTTGATGGCACTCCAGAGAAAACCCAAGATCACTGTCTCAAAACTAGAGGGATCCTGAGGTCACTGGGCAATATGAAAGGGATCCCCGAACCCCAAATCAACTCGAGATGAGAGCTTAGTCCGTGGCTTTGACTCAAGAGGAATTCCAACTTTCCACAAGCACCTCAAGAGGAGGCTTCTCTCAGCTACAGGTATGTGAGAGGGACCTTGACTTTGTGGCCTCAGGTGGAATGGACACCGAGATGCTCTGACTCGATGTAAGGCCGGATATCCCTGCAGTGAATTGAATGCAGGCTCGTCTTGCATCTCCCAAGACGAAGGGATGTCTGAATCCCCTGTGGAGACCACAGAGAAATACCTAGTTCTCCGCCTCATCGCGACCGGAGGCCTCACAATCTTTGAAAATTCGAGACGTCCGCGGAGATCAATGTTTCCAAAGGAGACGATGTCTGACTCCTCTTGAAAATGGATAGGAGTCCCAGGATCCTTGTGGCACGTCGAAAGGGACACTGGGTCTCCCGCCTCACGTGGAGACGCGTCCCAATTGCCATGTCAAGACTCGAGGAGAATCCCGAGGTGTCCCTCGCACCTAGGCAGGAGTCCTGACGTCGCTGAACAAACACGTGTCTGGAAGGGCCCTCCCCGTCGTAACTCGAGAATATACCCCAGGTTCCGGCCGCAACTCGAGAAAAACCATGAGACTTCCCCCTCGCCGCGAGATGAGGCCCGATTCCCCTGCACTGCGTGCAGAGCAATTCCGTGTTCCACATCAAACGTGAAAGGAGCCTTGATTTCCTTGATGGCACTCCAGAGAAAACCCTAGATCACTGTCTCAAGTCTAGAGGGATCCTGAGGTCACTGGCGCAACACGAAAGGGCTCCGTGGACCCCAAATCAACTCGAGATGAGAGCTTAGTCCCTGGCTTCGACTCAAGAGGAATACCAACTTTCCACAAGCACCTCAAGAGGAGGCTTCTCTCAGCTACAGGTATGTGAGAGGGACCCTGAGTTTGTGGCCTCAAGTGGAATGGACACCGAGATGCTCTGACTCGAAGTAAGGCCGAATATCCCTGCAGTGAATTGAATGCAGGCTCGTCTTCCATCTCCCAAGACGAAGGGATGTCTGAATCCCCTGTGGAGACCACAGAGAAAGACCTAGTCCTCCGGCTAAACGCGACCGCAGGCCTCACACCCTTTGAAAACTCGAGAGGTCTGCGGAGATCAATGCTTCCAAAGGAGACGATGCCTGACTCCTCTTGAAAATGGATAGGAGTCCCAGGATCCCTGTGGCACGTGGAAAGGGACCCTGGGTCTCCCGCCTCACGTGGAGACGCGTCCCAATTGCCATGCCAAGACTCGAGGAGAATCCCGAGGTTTCCCTCGCACCTAGGCCGGAGTCCTGACGTCGCTGAACAAACACGTGTCTGGAAGGGCACTCCCCGTCGTAACTCGAGAATATACCCCAGGTTTCGGCCGCAACTCGAGAAAAACCATGAGACGTCTCCCTCGCCGCGAGATGAGGCACGATTCCCCTTCACTGCGTGCAGAGCAATTCCGTGTTCCACATCAAACGTGAAAGGAGCCTTGATTTCCTTGATGGCACTCCAGAGAAAACCCAAGATCACTGTCTCAAGTCTAGAGGGATCCTGAGGTCACTGGAGCAACACGAAAGGGCTCCGTGGACCCCAAATCAACTCGAGATGAGAGCTTAGTCCCTGGCTTCGACTCAAGAGGAATACCAACTTTCCACAAGCACCTCAAGAGGAGGCTTCTCTCAGCTACAGGTATGTGAGAGGTACCCTGAGTTTGTGGCCTCAAGTGGAATGGACACCGAGATGCTCTGAATCGAAGTAAGGCCGGATATCCCTGCAGTGAATTGAATGCAGGCTCGTCTTGCATCTCCCAAGACGAAGGGATGTCTGAATCCCCTGTGGAGACCACAGAGAAAGACCTAGTCTCCGCCTCATTGCGACTGGAGGCCTCACATCGTTTGAAAACTCTAGAGGTCCGCGGAGATCAATGCTTCCAAAGGAGACGATGCCTGACTCCTCTTGAAAATGGATAGGAGTCCCAGGATCACTGTGGCACGTGGAAAGGGACACTGGGTCTCCCGCCTCACGTGGAGACGCGTCCCAATTGATATGCCAAGACTCGAGGAGAATCCCGAGGTGTCCCTCGCACCTAGGCCGGAGTCCTGACATCGCTGAACAAACACGTGTCTGGAAGGACCCTCCCCGTAGTAACTCGAGAATATACCCCAGGTTCTGGCCGCAACTCGAGAAAAACCATGAGACTTCCACCTCGACGCGAGATGAGGCCCGATTCCCCTGCACTGCCTGCAGAGCAATTCCGTGTTCCACATCCAACGTGAAAGGAGCCTTGATTTCCTTGATGCCACTCCAGAGAAAACCCAAAGTCACTGTCTCAAGTCTAGAGGGATCCTGAGTTCACTGGAGCAACACGAAAGGGCTCCGTGGACCCCAAATCAACTCGAGATGATAGCTTAGTCCCTGGCTTCGACTCAAGAGGAATACCAACTTTCCACAAGCACCTCAAGAGGAGACTTCTCTCAGCTACACGTATGTGAGAGGGACCCTGAGTTTGTGGCCTCAAGTGGAATGGACACCGAGATGCTCTGACTCGAAGTAAGGCCGGATATCCCTGCAGTGAATTGAATGCAAGCTCGTCTTGCATCTCCCAAGACGAAGGGATGTCTGAATCCCCTGTGGAGACCACAGAGAAAGACCTAGTTCCCTGCCTCATCGCGACCGGATGCCTGACATCCTTTGAAAACTTGAGAGGTCCGCGGAGATCAATGCTTCCAAAGGAGACGATGCCTGACTCCTCTTGAAAATGGTTAGGAGTCCCAGGATCCCTGTGGCACGTCGAAAGGGACCCTGGGTCTCCCGCCTCACGTGGAGACGCATCCCAATTGCCATGCCAAGACTCGAGGAGAATCCCGAGATGTCCCTCGCACCTAGGCAGGAGTCCTGACGTCGCTGAACAAACACGTGTCTGGAAGGGCCCTGCCCGTCGTAACTCGAGAATATACCACAGGTTCCGGCCGCAACTCGAGAAAAACCATGAGACTTCCCCCTCGCCGCGAGATGAGGCCCGATTCCCCTGCACTGCGTGCAGAGCAATTCCGTGTTCCACATCAAACGTGAAAGGAGCCTTGATTTCCTTGATGGCACTTCAGAGAAAACCCAAGATCACTGTCTCAAGTCTAGAGGGATCCTGAGGTCACTGGAGCAACTTGAAAGAACTCCGTGGACCCCAAATCAACTCGAGATGAGAGCTTAGTCCCTGGCTTCGACTCAAGAGGAATACCAACTTTCCACAAGCACCTCAAGAGGAGGCTTCTCTCAGCTACAGGTATGTGAGAGGGACCCTGAGTTTGTGGCCTCAAGTGGAATGGACACCGAGATGCTCTGACTCGAAGTAAGGCCCGATATCCCTGCAGTGAATTGAATGCAGGCTCGTCTTGCATCTCCCAATACGAAGGGATGTCTGAATCCCCTGTGGAGACCACAGAGAAAGACCTACTCCTCCGGCTCAACGCGACCGGAGGCCTCACATCCTTTGAAAACTCGAGAGGTCCACGGAGATCAATGCTTCCAAAGGAGACGATGCCTGACTCCTCTTGAAAATGGATAGGAGTCCCAGGATCCCTGTGGCACGTGGAAAGGGACACTGCGTTTCCCGCCTCACGTGGAGACGCGTCCCAATTGCCATGCCAAGACTCGAGGAGAATCCCGAGGTGTCCCTCGCACCTAGGCAGGAGTCCTGATGTCGCTGAACAAACACGTGTTTGGAAGGGCCCTCCCTGTCTTAACTCGAGAATATAAATCAGGTTCCGCCCGCAACTCGAGGAAAAAATATGAGACTTCCCCCTCGCCGCGAGATGAGGCCCGATGCCCCTGCACTGCGTGCAGAGCAATTCCGTGTTCCACATCAAACGTGAAAGGAGCCTTGATTTCCTTAATGGCACTCCAGAGAAAACCCAAGATCACTGTCTCAAGTCTAGAGGGATCCTGAGGTCACTGGAGCAACACAAAAGGGCTCCATGGACCCCAAATCAACTCGAGATGAAAGCTTAGCCACTGGCTTCGACTCAAGAGGAATACCAACTTTCCACAAGCACCTCAAGAGGAGGCTTCTCTCAGCTACAGGTACGTGAGAGGGACCCTGAGTTTGTGGCCTCAAGTGGAATGGACACCGAGATGCTCTGACTCGAACTAAGGCCGGATATCCCTGCAGTGAATTGAATGCAGGCTCGTCTTGCATCTCCCAAGACGAAGGGATGTCTGAATCCCCTGTGGAGACCACAGAGAAAGACCTAGTTCTCCGCCTCATCGCGACCGGAGGCCTCACATCCTTTGAAAACTCGAGAGGTCCGCGGAAATCAATGCTTCCAAAGGAGACGATGCCTGACTCCTCTTGAAAATGGATAGGAGTCCCAGGATCCCTGTGGCACGTCGAAAGGGACCCTGGGTCTCCCGTCTCACGTGGAGACGCGTCCCAATTGCCATGCCAAGACTCGAGGAGAATCCCGAGGTGTCCCTCGCACCTAGGCAGGAGTCCTGAGGTCGCTGAACAAACACGTGTCTGGAAGGGCCCTCCCCGTCGTAACTCGAGAATATACCCCAGGTTCCGGCCGGAACTCAAGAAAAACCATAAGACTTCCCGCTCGCCACGAGATGAGGCCCGATTCCCCTGCACTGCGTGCAGAGCAATTCCGTGTTCCACATCAAACGTGAAAGGAGCCTTGATTTCCTTGATGGCACTCCAGAGAAAACCCAGGTTCACTGTCTCAAGTCTAGAGGGATCCTGAGGTCACTGGAGCAACACGAAAGGGCTCCGTGGACCCCAAATCAACTCGAGATGAGAGCTTAGTCCCTGGCTTCGACTCAAGAGGAATAGCAACTTTCCACAAGCACCTCAAGAGGAGGCTTCTCTCAGCTACAGGTATGTGAGAGGACCCTGAGTTTGTGGCCTCAAGTGGAATGGACACCGAGATGCTCTGACTCGAAGTAAGGCCGGATATCCCTGCAGTGAATTGAATGCAGGCTCGTCTTGCATCTCCCAAGACGAAGGGATGTCTGAATCCTATGTGGAGACCACAGAAAAAGACCTAGTTCTCCGCCTCATCGCGACCGGAGGCCTCACATCCTTTGAAAACTCGAGAGGTCCGTGGAGATCAATGCTTCCAAAGGAGACGATGCCTGACTCCTCTTGAAAATGGATAGGAGTCCCAGGATCCCTGTGGCACGTGGAAAGGGACCCTGGGTCTCCAGCCTCACATGGAGACGCGTCCCAATTGCCATGCCAAGACTCGAGGAGAATCCCGAGGTGTCCCTCGCACCTAGGCAGGTGTCCTGACGTCGCTGAACAAACACGTGTCTGGAAGGGCCCTCCCCGTCGTAACTCGAGAATATACCCCAGGTTCCGGCCGCAACTCGAGAAAAACCAAGAGACTTCCCCCTCGCCGCGAGATGAGGCCCGATTCCCCTGCACTGCGTGCAGAGCAATTCCGTGTTCCACATCAAACGTGAAAGGAGCCTTGATTTCCTTGATTGCACACCAGAGAAAACCCAAGATCACTGTCTCAAGTCTAGAGGGATCCTGAGGTCACTGGAGCAACACGAAAGGGCTCCGTGGACCCCAAATCAACTCGAGATGAGAGCTTAGTCCCTGGCTTCGACTCAAGAGGAATACCAACTTTCCACAAGCACCTCAAGAGGAGGCTTCTCTCAGCTACAGGTATGTGAGAGGGACCCTGAGTTGCTGGCCTCAAGTGGAATGGACACCGAGATGGTCTGACTCGAAGTAAGGCCGGATATCCCTGCAGTGAATTGAATGCAGGCTCGTCTTGCATCTCCCAAGACGATAGGATGTCTGAATCCCCTGTGAAGACCACAGAGAAAGACCTAATTCTCCGCCTCAATGCGACCGGAGGCTTCACACCCTTTGAAAACTCGAGATTTCCGCGGAGATCAATGCTTCCAAAGGAGACGATGCCTGACTCCTCTTGAAAATGGATAGCAGTCCCAGGATCCCTGTGGCACGTGGAAAGGGACCCTGGGGCTCCCGCCTCACGTGGAGACGCGTCCCCATTGCCATGCCAAGACTCGAGGAGAATTCCGAGGTGTCCCTCGCACCTAGGCAGGAGTCCTGACGTCGCTGAACAAACACGTGTCTGGAGGGGCCCTCCCCGTCGTAACTCGAGAATATACCCCAGGTTCCGGCCGCAACTCGAGAAAAACCATGAGACTTCCCCCTCGCCACAAGATGGGGCCCGATTCCCCTGCACTGCGTGCAGAGCAATTCCGTGTTCCACATCAAACGTGAAAGGAGCCTTGATTTCCTTGATGGCACTCCAGAGAAAACCCAAGATCACTGTCTCAAGTCTGGAGGGATCCTGAGGTCACTGGAGCAACAGGAAAGGGCTCCGTGCACCCCAAATCAGCTCGAGATGACAGGTTAGTCCCTGGCTTCGAGTCAAGAGGAATACCAACTTTCCACAAGCACCTCAAGAGGAGGCTTCTCTCAGCTTGTGGTATGTGAGAGGGACCCTGAGTTGCTGGCCTCAAGTGGATTGGACACCGAGATGGTCTGAATCGAAGTAAGGCCGGATATCCCTGCAGTGAATTGAATGCAGGCTCGTCTTGCATCTCCCAAGATGAAGGGATGTCTGAATCCCCTGTGGAGACCACAGAGAAAGACCTAGTCCTCCGCCTCATCGCGACCGGGGCCCTCACATCCTTTGAAAACTCGAGAGTTCTGCGGAGATCAATGCTTCCAAAGGAGACGATGCCTGACTCCTCTTGAAAATGAATAGGAGTCCCAGGATCCCTGTGGCACGTGGAAAGGGACCCTGGGTCTC
The DNA here is from genome assembly GCF_033118175.1 of Dama dama. NCBI lineage: Eukaryota > Metazoa > Chordata > Mammalia > Artiodactyla > Cervidae > Dama > Dama dama. The sequence goes on along the minus strand of NW_026870878.1, from coordinate 2,240,503 downwards.
CCGCCTCACGTGGAGACGCGTCCCAATTGCCATGCCAAGACTAGAGGAGAATCCCGAGGTGTCCCTCGCACCTAGGCAGGAGTCCTGACGTCGCTGAACAAACACGTGTCTGGAAGGGCCCTGCCCGTCGTAACTCGAGAATATACCCCAGGTTCTGGCCGCAACTCGAGAAAAAGCTTGAGACTTCTCCCTCGCCGCGAGATGAGGCCCGATTCCCCTGCACTGCGTGCAGAGCAATTCCGTGTTCCACATCAAACGTGAAAGGAGCCTTGATTTCCTTGATGGCATTCCAGAGAAAACCCAAGATCACTGTCTCAAGTCTAGAGGGATCCTGAGGTCACTGGAGCAACACGAAAGGGCTCCGTGGACCCCAAATCAACTCGAGATGAGAGCTTACTCCCTGGCTTCGACTCAAGAGGAATACCAACTTTCCACAAGCACCTCAAGAGGAGGCTTCTCTCAGCTACAGGTATGTGAGAGGGACCCTGAGATTGTGGCCTCAAGTGGAATGGACACCGAGATGCTCTGACTCGAAGTAAGGCCGGATATCCCTGCAGTGAATTGAATGCAGGCTCGTGTTGCATCTCCCAAGACGAAGGGATGTCTGAATCCCCTGTGGAGACCACAGAGAAAGACCGAGTTCTCCGCCTCATCATGACCGGAGGCCTCACATCCTTTGAAAACTCGAGAGGTCCGCGGAGATCAATGCTTCCAAAGGAGACGATGCCTGACTCCTCTTGAAAATGGATAGGAGTCCCAGGATCCCTGTGGCACGTGGAAAGGGACCCTGGGGCTCCCGCCTCACGTGGAGACGCGTCCCCATTGCCATGCCAAGACTCGAGGAGAATCCCGAGGTGTCCTCGCACCTAGGCAGGAGTCCTGACGTCGCTGAACAAACACGTGTCTGGAAGGGCCCTCCCCGTCGTAACTCGAGAATATACCCCAGGTTCCGGCCGCAACTCGAGAAAAACCATGAGACTTCCACCTCGCCGCGAGATGAGGCCCGATTCTCCTGCACTGCGTGCACAGCAATTCCGTGTTCCACATCAAACGTGAAAGGAGACTTGATTTCCTTGATGGCACTCCAGAGAAAACCCAAGATCACTATCTCAAGTCTAGAGGGATCCTGAGGTCACTGGAACAAGAGGAAAGGGCTCCGTGCACCCCAAATCAACTCGAGATGAGAGCTTAGTCCCTGGCTTCGACTCAAGAGGAATACCAACTTTCCACAAGCTCCTCAAGAGGAGGCTTCTCTCAGCTACAGGTATGTGAGAGGGACCCTGAGTTTGTGGCCTCAAGTGGAATGGACACCGAGATGGTCTGAATCGAAGTAAGGCCGGATAGCCCTGCAGTGAATTGAATGCAGGCTCGTCTTGCATCTCCCAAGATGAAGGGATGTCTGAATCCCCTGTGGAGACCACAGAGAAAGACCTAGTCCTCCGCCTCATCGCGACCGGAGGCCTCACATCCTTTGAAAACTCGAGAGTTCTGCGGAGATCAATGCTTCCAAAGGAGACGATGCCTGACTCCTCTTGAAAATGGATAGGAGTCCCAGGATCCCTGTGGCACGTGGAAAGGTTCCCTGGGTCTCCCGCCTCACGTGGAGACGCGTCCAAATTGCCATGCCAAGACTCGAGGAGAATCCCGATGTGTCACTCGCACCTAGGCAGGAGTCCTGACGTCGCTGAACAAACACGTGTCTGGAAGGGCCCTCCCAGTCGTAACACGAGAATATACCCCAGGTTCAGGCCGCCACTCGAGAAAAACCATGAGACTTCGCCCTCGACGCGAGATGAGGCCCAATTCCCCTGCACTGCATGCAGAGCAATTCCGTGTTCCACATCAAACGTGAAAGGAGCCTTGACTTCCTTGATGGCACTCCAGAGAAAACCCAAGATCACTGCCTCAAGTCTAGAGGGATCCTGAGGTCACTGGAGCAACACGAAAGGGCTCCGTGGACCCCAAATCAACTCAAGATGAGAGCTTAGTCCCTGGCTTCGACTCAAGAGGAATACCAACTTTCCACAAGCACCTCAAGAGGAGCCGTCTCTCATCTACATGTATGTGAGAGGGACCCTGAGTTTGTGGCCTCAAGTGGAATGGACACCGAGATGCTCTGACTCGAAGTAAGGCCAGATATCCCTGCATTGAATTGAATGCAGGCTCGTCTTGCATCTCCCAAGACGAAGGGATGTCTGAATCCCCTGTGGAGACCACAGAGAAAGACCTAGTTCTCCGCCTCATCGCGACGGGAGGCCTCACATCCTTTGAAAACTCGAGAGGTCTGCGGAGATCAATGCTTCCAAAGGAGACGATGCCTGACTCCTCTTGAAAATGGATAGGAGTCCCAGGATCACTGTGGCACGTGGAAAGGGACCCTGGGTCACCCGCCTCACGTGGAGACGCGTCCCCATTGCCATGCCAAGACTCGAGGAGAATCCCGAGGTGTCCCTCGCACCTAGGCAGGATTCCTGACGTCGCTGAACAAACACATGTCTGGAAGGGCCCTCCCCGTCGTAACTCGTGAATATACCCCAGGTTCCGGCCACAACTCGAGAAAAACCATGAGACTTCCCCCTCGCCGCTGGATGAGGCCCGATTCCCCTGCACTGCATGCAGAGCTATTCCGTGTTCCACATCAAACGTGAAAGGAGCCTTGATTTCCTTGATGGCACTCCAGAGAAAACCCAAGATCACTGTCTCAAGTCTAGAGGGATCCTGAGGTCACTGGAGCAACACGAAAGGGCTCCGTGGACCCCAAATCAACTCGAGATGAGAGCTTAGTCCCTGGCTTCGACTCAAGAGGAATACCAACTTTCAACAAGCACTTCAAGAGGAGTCTTCTCATAGCTACATGTATGTGAGAGGGACCCTGAGTTTGTGGCCTCAAGTGGAATGGACACTGAGATGCTCTGACTCGATGTAAGGCCAGATATCCCTGCAGTGAATTGAATGCAGGCTCGTCTTGCATCTCCCAAGATGAAGGGATGTCTGAATCCTCTGTGGAGACCACAGAGAAAGTCCTAGTCCTCAGCCTCATCGCGACCGTAGGCCTCACATCCTTTGAAAACTCGAGAGTTCTGCGGAGATCAATGCTTCCAAAGGAGACGATGCCTGACTCCTCTTGAAAATGGATAGGAGTCCCAGGATCCCTGTGGCACGTGGAAAGGTTCCCTGGGTCTCCCGCCTCACGTGGAGACGCGTCCAAATTGCCATGCCAAGACTCGAGGAGAATCCCGATGTGTCCCTCGCACCTAGGCAGGAGTCCTGAGGTCGCTGAACAAACCCGTGTCTGGAAGGGCCCTCCCCGTCGTAACTCGTGAATATAACCCAGGTTCCGGCCGCAACTCGAGAAAAACCATGAGACTTCCCCCTCGCCGCGAGATGAGACCCGATTCCCCTGCACTGCGTGCAGAGCAATTCCGTGTTCCACATCAAACGTGAAAGGAGCCTTGATTTCCTTGATGGGACTCCAGAGAAAACCCAAGATCACTGTCTCAAGTCTAGAGGGATCCTGAGGTCACTGGAGCAACACGAAATTGCTCCGTGGACCACAAATCTACTCGAGATGAGAGCTTAGTCCCTGGCTTCGACTCAAGAGGAATACCAACTTTCCACAAGCACCTCAAGAGGAGGCTTCTCTCAGCTACAGGTATGTGAGAGGGACCCTGAGTTTGTGGCCTCAAGTGGAATGGACACCGAGATGCTCTGACTTGAAGTAAGGCCGAATATCCCTGCAGTGAATTGAATGCAGGCTCGTCTTGCATCTCCATAGATGAAGGGATGTCTGAATCCCCTGTGGAGACCACAGAGAAAGACCTAGTCCTCCGCCTCATCAAGACCGGAGGCCTCACATCCTTTGAAAACTCGAGAGTTTTGCGGAGATCAATGCTTCCAAAGGAGACGATGCCTGACTCCTCTTGAAAATGGATAGGAGTCCCAGGATCCCTGTGGCACGTGGAAAGGTTCCCTGGGTCTCCCGCCTCACGTGGAGACGCGTCCAAATTGCCATGCCAAGACTCGAGGAGAATCCCGATGTGTCCCTCGCACCTAGGCAGGAGTCCTGAGGTCGCTGAACAAACACGTGTCTGGAAGGGCCTTCCCAGTCGTAACACGAGAATATGCCCCAGGTTCAGGCCGCCACTCGAGAAAAACCATGAGACTTCCCCCTCGACGCGAGATGAGGCCCAATTCCCCTGCACTGCATGCAGGGCAATTCCGTGTTCCACATCAAACGTGAAAGGAGCCTTGACTTCCTTGATGGCACTCCAGAGAAAACCCAAGATCACTGCCTCAAGTCTAGAGGGATCCTGAGGTCACTGGAGCAACACGAAAGGGCTCCGTGGACCCCAAATCAACTCGAGATGAGAGCTTAGTCCCTGGCTTCGACTCAAGAGGAATACCAACTTTCCACAAGCACCTCAAGAGGAGCCGTCTCTCATCTACAGGTATGTGAGAGGGACCCTGAGTTTGTGGCCTCAAGTGGAATGGAAACCGAGATGCTCTGACTCGAAGTAAGGCCAGATATCCCTGCAGTGAATTGAATGCAGGCTCGTCTTGCATCTCCCAAGACGAAGGGATGTCTGAATCCCCTGTTGAGACCACAGAGAAAGACCGAGTTCTCCGCCTCATCGCGACCTGAGGCCTCACATCCTTTGAAAACTCGAGAGGTCCGCGGAGATCAATGCTTCCAAAGGAGACGATGCCTGACTCCTCTTGAAAATGGATAGGAGTCCCAGGATCCCTGTGGCACGTGGAAAGGGACCCTGGGTCTCCCGCCTCACGTGGAGACGCGTCCCAATTGCCATGCCAAGACTCGAGGAGAATCCCGAGGTGTCCCTCGCACCTAGGCAGGAGTCCTGACGTCGCTGAATAAACACGTGTCTGGAAGGGCCCTCCCCGTCGTAACTCGAGAATATACCCCAGGTTCCATCCGCAACTCGAGAAAAACCATGAGACTTCCCCCTCGCCGTGAGATGAGGCCCGATTCCCCTGCACTGCGTGCAGAGCAATTCCGTGTTCCACATCAAACGTGAAAGGAGCCTTGATTTCCTTGATGGCACTCCAGAGAAAACCCAAGATCACTGTCTCAAGTCTAGAGGGATCCTGAGGTCACTGGAGCAACACGAAAGGGCTCCGTGGACCCCAAATCAACTCGAGATGAGAGCTTAGTCCCTGGCTTCGACTCAAGTGGAAAACCAACTTTCCACAAGAACCTCAAGAGGAGGCTTCTCTCAGCAACAGGTATGTGAGAGGGACCCTGAGTTTGTGGCCTCAAGTGGAATGGACACCGAGATGCTCTGACTCGAAGTAAGGCCTGATATCCCTGCAGTGAATTGAATGCAGGCTCCTCTTGCATCTCCCAAGATGAAGGGATGTCTGAATCCCCTGTGGAGACCACAGAGAAAGACCTAGTTCTCCGCCTCATCGAGACCTGAGGCCTCACATCCTTTGAAAACTCGAGAGGTCCGCGGAGATCAATGCTTCCAAAGGAGACGATGCCTGACTCCTCTTGAAAATGGATAGGAGTCCCAGGATCCCTGTGGCACGTGGAAAGGGAGCCTGGGTCTCCCGCCTCACGTGGAGACGCGTCCCAATTGCCATGCCAAGACTCGAGGAGAATCCCGAGGTGTCCCTCGCACCTAGGCAGGAGTCCTGACGTCGCTGAACAAACATGTGTCTGGAAGGTCCCTCCCCGTCGTGACTCGACAATATACCCCAGGTTCCGCCCGCAACTCGAGAAAAACCATGAGACTTCCCCCTCGCCGCGAGATGAGGACTGATTCCCCTGCACTTCGTGCAGAGCAATTCCGTGTTCCACATCAAACGGGAAAGGAGCCTTGATTTCCTTGATTGCACTCCAGAGAAAACCCAAGATCACTGTCTCAAGTCTAGATGGATCCTGAGGTCACTGGAGCAACACGAAAGGGCTCCGTGGACCCCAAATCAACTCGAGATGAGAGCTTAGTCCCTGGATTCGACTCAAGAGGAATACCAACTTTCCACAAGCACCTCAAGAGGAGGCTTCTCTCAGCTACAGGTATGTGAGAGGGACCCTGATTTTGTGGCCTCAATTGGAATGGACACCGAGATGCTCTGACTCGAAGTAAGGCCGGATATCCCGGCAGTGAATTGAATGCAGGCTCCTCTTGCATCTCCCAAGACGAAGGGTTGTCTGAATCCCCTGTGGGGACCACAGAGAAAGACCTAGTCCTCCGCCTCAACGCGACCGGAGGCCTCACATCCTTTGAAAACTCAAGAGGTCCGCGGAGATCAATGCTTCCAAAGGAGACGATGCCTGACTCCTCTTGAAAATGGATAGGAGTCCCAGGATCCCTGTGGCACGTGGAAAGGGAGCCTGGGTCTCCCGCCTCACGTGGAGACGCGTCCCAATTGCCATGCCAAGACTCGAGGAGAATCCCGAGGTGTCCCTCGCACCTAGCCTGGAGTCCTGACGTCGCTGAACAAACACGTGTCTGGAAGGGCCCTCCCCGTCGTAACTGGAGAATATAAACCAGGTTCCGGCCGCAACTCGAGAAAAAGCTTGAGACTTCTCCCTCGCCGCGAGATGAGGCCCGATTCCCCTGCACTGCGTGCAGAGCAATTCCGTGTTCCACATCAAACGTGAAAGGAGCCTTGATTTCCTTGATGGCATTCCAGAGAAAACCCAAGATCACTGTCTCAAGTCTAGAGGGATCCTGAGGTCACTGGAGCAACACGAAAGGGCTCCGTGGACCCCAAATCAACTCGAGATGAGAGCTTACTCCCTGGCTTCGACTCAAGAGGAATACCAACTTTCCACAAGCACCTCAAGAGGAGGCTTCTCTCAGCTACAGGTATGTGAGAGGGACCCTGAGATTGTGGCCTCAAGTGGAATGGACACCGAGATGCTCTGACTCGAAGTAAGGCCGGATATCCCTGCAGTGAATTGAATGCAGGCTCGTGTTGCATCTCCCAAGACGAAGGGATGTCTGAATCCCCTGTGGAGACCACAGAGAAAGACCGAGTTCTCCGCCTCATCGCGACCGGAGGCCTCACATCCTTTGAAAACTCGAGAGGTCCGCGGAGATCAATGCTTCCAAAGGAGACGATGCCTGACTCCTCTTGAAAATGGATAGGAGTCCCAGGATCCCTGTGGCACGTGGAAAGGGACCCTGGGGCTCCCGCCTCACGTGGAGACGCGTCCCCATTGCCATGCCAAGACTCGAGGAGAATCCCGAGGTGTCCTCGCACCTAGGCAGGAGTCCTGACGTCGCTGAACAAACACGTGTCTGGAAGGGCCCTCCCCGTCGTAACTCGAGAATATACCCCAGGTTCCGGCCGCAACTCGAGAAAAACCATGAGACTTCCACCTCGCCGCGAGATGAGGCCCGATTCTCCTGCACTGCGTGCACAGCAATTCCGTGTTCCACATCAAACGTGAAAGGAGACTTGATTTCCTTGATGGCACTCCAGAGAAAACCCAAGATCACTATCTCAAGTCTAGAGGGATCCTGAGGTCACTGGAACAAGAGGAAAGGGCTCCGTGCACCCCAAATCAACTCGAGATGAGAGCTTAGTCCCTGGCTTCGACTCAAGAGGAATACCAACTTTCCACAAGCTCCTCAAGAGGAGGCTTCTCTCAGCTACAGGTATGTGAGAGGGACCCTGAGTTTGTGGCCTCAAGTGGAATGGACACCGAGATGGTCTGAATCGAAGTAAGGCCGGATATCCCTGCAGTGAATTGAATGCAGGCTCGTCTTGCATCTCCCAAGATGAAGGGATGTCTGAATCCCCTGTGGAGACCACAGAGAAAGACCTAGTCCTCCGCCTCATCGCGACCGGAGGCCTCACATCCTTTGAAAACTCGAGAGTTCTGCGGAGATCAATGCTTCCAAAGGAGACGATGCCTGACTCCTCTTGAAAATGGATAGGAGTCCCAGGATCCCTGTGGCACGTGGAAAGGTTCCCTGGGTCTCCCGCCTCACGTGGAGACGCGTCCAAATTGCCATGCCAAGACTCGAGGAGAATCCCGATGTGTCACTCGCACCTAGGCAGGAGTCCTGACGTCGCTGAACAAACACGTGTCTGGAAGGGCCCTCCCAGTCGTAACACGAGAATATACCCCAGGTTCAGGCCGCCACTCGAGAAAAACCATGAGACTTCGCCCTCGACGCGAGATGAGGCCCAATTCCCCTGCACTGCATGCAGAGCAATTCCGTGTTCCACATCAAACGTGAAAGGAGCCTTGACTTCCTTGATGGCACTCCAGAGAAAACCCAAGATCACTGCCTCAAGTCTAGAGGGATCCTGAGGTCACTGGAGCAACACGAAAGGGCTCCGTGGACCCCAAATCAACTCAAGATGAGAGCTTAGTCCCTGGCTTCGACTCAAGAGGAATACCAACTTTCCACAAGCACCTCAAGAGGAGCCGTCTCTCATCTACATGTATGTGAGAGGGACCCTGAGTTTGTGGCCTCAAGTGGAATGGACACCGAGATGCTCTGACTCGAAGTAAGGCCAGATATCCCTGCATTGAATTGAATGCAGGCTCGTCTTGCATCTCCCAAGACGAAGGGATGTCTGAATCCCCTGTGGAGACCACAGAGAAAGACCTAGTTCTCCGCCTCATCGCGACGGGAGGCCTCACATCCTTTGAAAACTCGAGAGGTCTGCGGAGATCAATGCTTCCAAAGGAGACGATGCCTGACTCCTCTTGAAAATGGATAGGAGTCCCAGGATCACTGTGGCACGTGGAAAGGGACCCTGGGTCACCCGCCTCACGTGGAGACGCGTCCCCATTGCCATGCCAAGACTCGAGGAGAATCCCGAGGTGTCCCTCGCACCTAGGCAGGATTCCTGACGTCGCTGAACAAACACATGTCTGGAAGGGCCCTCCCCGTCGTAACTCGTGAATATACCCCAGGTTCCGGCCACAACTCGAGAAAAACCATGAGACTTCCCCCTCGCCGCTGGATGAGGCCCGATTCCCCTGCACTGCATGCAGAGCTATTCCGTGTTCCACATCAAACGTGAAAGGAGCCTTGATTTCCTTGATGGCACTCCAGAGAAAACCCAAGATCACTGTCTCAAGTCTAGAGGGATCCTGAGGTCACTGGAGCAACACGAAAGGGCTCCGTGGACCCCAAATCAACTCGAGATGAGAGCTTAGTCCCTGGCTTCGACTCAAGAGGAATACCAACTTTCAACAAGCACTTCAAGAGGAGTCTTCTCATAGCTACATGTATGTGAGAGGGACCCTGAGTTTGTGGCCTCAAGTGGAATGGACACTGAGATGCTCTGACTCGATGTAAGGCCAGATATCCCTGCAGTGAATTGAATGCAGGCTCGTCTTGCATCTCCCAAGATGAAGGGATGTCTGAATCCTCTGTGGAGACCACAGAGAAAGTCCTAGTCCTCAGCCTCATCGCGACCGTAGGCCTCACATCCTTTGAAAACTCGAGAGTTCTGCGGAGATCAATGCTTCCAAAGGAGACGATGCCTGACTCCTCTTGAAAATGGATAGGAGTCCCAGGATCCCTGTGGCACGTGGAAAGGTTCCCTGGGTCTCCCGCCTCACGTGGAGACGCGTCCAAATTGCCATGCCAAGACTCGAGGAGAATCCCGATGTGTCCCTCGCACCTAGGCAGGAGTCCTGAGGTCGCTGAACAAACCCGTGTCTGGAAGGGCCCTCCCCGTCGTAACTCGTGAATATAACCCAGGTTCCGGCCGCAACTCGAGAAAAACCATGAGACTTCCCCCTCGCCGCGAGATGAGACCCGATTCCCCTGCACTGCGTGCAGAGCAATTCCGTGTTCCACATCAAACGTGAAAGGAGCCTTGATTTCCTTGATGGGACTCCAGAGAAAACCCAAGATCACTGTCTCAAGTCTAGAGGGATCCTGAGGTCACTGGAGCAACACGAAATTGCTCCGTGGACCACAAATCTACTCGAGATGAGAGCTTAGTCCCTGGCTTCGACTCAAGAGGAATACCAACTTTCCACAAGCACCTCAAGAGGAGGCTTCTCTCAGCTACAGGTATGTGAGAGGGACCCTGAGTTTGTGGCCTCAAGTGGAATGGACACCGAGATGCTCTGACTTGAAGTAAGGCCGAATATCCCTGCAGTGAATTGAATGCAGGCTCGTCTTGCATCTCCATAGATGAAGGGATGTCTGAATCCCCTGTGGAGACCACAGAGAAAGACCTAGTCCTCCGCCTCATCAAGACCGGAGGCCTCACATCCTTTGAAAACTCGAGAGTTTTGCGGAGATCAATGCTTCCAAAGGAGACGATGCCTGACTCCTCTTGAAAATGGATAGGAGTCCCAGGATCCCTGTGGCACGTGGAAAGGTTCCCTGGGTCTCCCGCCTCACGTGGAGACGCGTCCAAATTGCCATGCCAAGACTCGAGGAGAATCCCGATGTGTCCCTCGCACCTAGGCAGGAGTCCTGAGGTCGCTGAACAAACACGTGTCTGGAAGGGCCTTCCCAGTCGTAACACGAGAATATGCCCCAGGTTCAGGCCGCCACTCGAGAAAAACCATGAGACTTCCCCCTCGACGCGAGATGAGGCCCAATTCCCCTGCACTGCATGCAGAGCAATTCCGTGTTCCACATCAAACGTGAAAGGAGCCTTGACTTCCTTGATGGCACTCCAGAGAAAACCCAAGATCACTGCCTCAAGTCTAGAGGGATCCTGAGGTCACTGGAGCAACACGAAAGGGCTCCGTGGACCCCAAATCAACTCGAGATGAGAGCTTAGTCCCTGGCTTCGACTCAAGAGGAATACCAACTTTCCACAAGCACCTCAAGAGGAGCCGTCTCTCATCTACAGGTATGTGAGAGGGACCCTGAGTTTGTGGCCTCAAGTGGAATGGAAACCGAGATGCTCTGACTCGAAGTAAGGCCAGATATCCCTGCAGTGAATTGAATGCAGGCTCGTCTTGCATCTCCCAAGACGAAGGGATGTCTGAATCCCCTGTTGAGACCACAGAGAAAGACCGAGTTCTCCGCCTCATCGCGACCTGAGGCCTCACATCCTTTGAAAACTCGAGAGGTCCGCGGAGATCAATGCTTCCAAAGGAGACGATGCCTGACTCCTCTTGAAAATGGATAGGAGTCCCAGGATCCCTGTGGCACGTGGAAAGGGACCCTGGGTCTCCCGCCTCACGTGGAGACGCGTCCCAATTGCCATGCCAAGACTCGAGGAGAATCCCGAGGTGTCCCTCGCACCTAGGCAGGAGTCCTGACGTCGCTGAATAAACACGTGTCTGGAAGGGCCCTCCCCGTCGTAACTCGAGAATATACCCCAGGTTCCATCCGCAACTCGAGAAAAACCATGAGACTTCCCCCTCGCCGTGAGATGAGGCCCGATTCCCCTGCACTGCGTGCAGAGCAATTCCGTGTTCCACATCAAACGTGAAAGGAGCCTTGATTTCCTTGATGGCACTCCAGAGAAAACCCAAGATCACTGTCTCAAGTCTAGAGGGATCCTGAGGTCACTGGAGCAACACGAAAGGGCTCCGTGGACCCCAAATCAACTCGAGATGAGAGCTTAGTCCCTGGCTTCGACTCAAGTGGAAAACCAACTTTCCACAAGAACCTCAAGAGGAGGCTTCTCTCAGCAACAGGTATGTGAGAGGGACCCTGAGTTTGTGGCCTCAAGTGGAATGGACACCGAGATGCTCTGACTCGAAGTAAGGCCTGATATCCCTGCAGTGAATTGAATGCAGGCTCCTCTTGCATCTCCCAAGATGAAGGGATGTCTGAATCCCCTGTGGAGACCACAGAGAAAGACCTAGTTCTCCGCCTCATCGAGACCTGAGGCCTCACATCCTTTGAAAACTCGAGAGGTCCGCGGAGATCAATGCTTCCAAAGGAGACGATGCCTGACTCCTCTTGAAAATGGATAGGAGTCCCAGGATCCCTGTGGCACGTGGAAAGGGAGCCTGGGTCTCCCGCCTCACGTGGAGACGCGTCCCAATTGCCATGCCAAGACTCGAGGAGAATCCCGAGGTGTCCCTCGCACCTAGGCAGGAGTCCTGACGTCGCTGAACAAACATGTGTCTGGAAGGTCCCTCCCCGTCGTGACTCGACAATATACCCCAGGTTCCGCCCGCAACTCGAGAAAAACCATGAGACTTCCCCCTCGCCGCGAGATGAGGACTGATTCCCCTGCACTTCGTGCAGAGCAATTCCGTGTTCCACATCAAACGGGAAAGGAGCCTTGATTTCCTTGATTGCACTCCAGAGAAAACCCAAGATCACTGTCTCAAGTCTAGATGGATCCTGAGGTCACTGGAGCAACACGAAAGGGCTCCGTGGACCCCAAATCAACTCGAGATGAGAGCTTAGTCCCTGGATTCGACTCAAGAGGAATACCAACTTTCCACAAGCACCTCAAGAGGAGGCTTCTCTCAGCTACAGGTATGTGAGAGGGACCCTGATTTTGTGGCCTCAATTGGAATGGACACCGAGATGCTCTGACTCGAAGTAAGGCCGGATATCCCGGCAGTGAATTGAATGCAGGCTCCTCTTGCATCTCCCAAGACGAAGGGTTGTCTGAATCCCCTGTGGGGACCACAGAGAAAGACCTAGTCCTCCGCCTCAACGCGACCGGAGGCCTCACATCCTTTGAAAACTCAAGAGGTCCGCGGAGATCAATGCTTCCAAAGGAGACGATGCCTGACTCCTCTTGAAAATGGATAGGAGTCCCAGGATCCCTGTGGCACGTGGAAAGGGAGCCTGGGTCTCCCGCCTCACGTGGAGACGCGTCCCAATTGCCATGCCAAGACTCGAGGAGAATCCCGAGGTGTCCCTCGCACCTAGCCTGGAGTCCTGACGTCGCTGAACAAACACGTGTCTGGAAGGGCCCTCCCCGTCGTAACTGGAGAATATAAACCAGGTTCTGGCCGCAACTCGAGAAAAAGCTTGAGACTTCTCCCTCGCCGCGAGATGAGGCCCGATTCCCCTGCACTGCGTGCAGAGCAATTCCGTGTTCCACATCAAACGTGAAAGGAGCCTTGATTTCCTTGATGGCATTCCAGAGAAAACCCAAGATCACTGTCTCAAGTCTAGAGGGATCCTGAGGTCACTGGAGCAACACGAAAGGGCTCCGTGGACCCCAAATCAACTCGAGATGAGAGCTTACTCCCTGGCTTCGACTCAAGAGGAATACCAACTTTCCACAAGCACCTCAAGAGGAGGCTTCTCTCAGCTACAGGTATGTGAGAGGGACCCTGAGATTGTGGCCTCAAGTGGAATGGACACCGAGATGCTCTGACTCGAAGTAAGGCCGGATATCCCTGCAGTGAATTGAATGCAGGCTCGTGTTGCATCTCCCAAGACGAAGGGATGTCTGAATCCCCTGTGGAGACCACAGAGAAAGACCGAGTTCTCCGCCTCATCGCGACCGGAGGCCTCACATCCTTTGAAAACTCGAGAGGTCCGCGGAGATCAATGCTTCCAAAGGAGACGATGCCTGACTCCTCTTGAAAATGGATAGGAGTCCCAGGATCCCTGTGGCACGTGGAAAGGGACCCTGGGGCTCCCGCCTCACGTGGAGACGCGTCCCCATTGCCATGCCAAGACTCGAGGAGAATCCCGAGGTGTCCTCGCACCTAGGCAGGAGTCCTGACGTCGCTGAACAAACACGTGTCTGGAAGGGCCCTCCCCGTCGTAACTCGAGAATATACCCCAGGTTCCGGCCGCAACTCGAGAAAAACCATGAGACTTCCACCTCGCCGCGAGATGAGGCCCGATTCTCCTGCACTGCGTGCACAGCAATTCCGTGTTCCACATCAAACGTGAAAGGAGACTTGATTTCCTTGATGGCACTCCAGAGAAAACCCAAGATCACTATCTCAAGTCTAGAGGGATCCTGAGGTCACTGGAACAAGAGGAAAGGGCTCCGTGCACCCCAAATCAACTCGAGATGAGAGCTTAGTCCCTGGCTTCGACTCAAGAGGAATACCAACTTTCCACAAGCTCCTCAAGAGGAGGCTTCTCTCAGCTACAGGTATGTGAGAGGGACCCTGAGTTTGTGGCCTCAAGTGGAATGGACACCGAGATGGTCTGAATCGAAGTAAGGCCGGATAGCCCTGCAGTGAATTGAATGCAGGCTCGTCTTGCATCTCCCAAGATGAAGGGATGTCTGAATCCCCTGTGGAGACCACAGAGAAAGACCTAGTCCTCCGCCTCATCGCGACCGGAGGCCTCACATCCTTTGAAAACTCGAGAGTTCTGCGGAGATCAATGCTTCCAAAGGAGACGATGCCTGACTCCTCTTGAAAATGGATAGGAGTCCCAGGATCCCTGTGGCACGTGGAAAGGTTCCCTGGGTCTCCCGCCTCACGTGGAGACGCGTCCAAATTGCCATGCCAAGACTCGAGGAGAATCCCGATGTGTCACTCGCACCTAGGCAGGAGTCCTGACGTCGCTGAACAAACACGTGTCTGGAAGGGCCCTCCCAGTCGTAACACGAGAATATACCCCAGGTTCAGGCCGCCACTCGAGAAAAACCATGAGACTTCGCCCTCGACGCGAGATGAGGCCCAATTCCCCTGCACTGCATGCAGAGCAATTCCGTGTTCCACATCAAACGTGAAAGGAGCCTTGACTTCCTTGATGGCACTCCAGAGAAAACCCAAGATCACTGCCTCAAGTCTAGAGGGATCCTGAGGTCACTGGAGCAACACGAAAGGGCTCCGTGGACCCCAAATCAACTCAAGATGAGAGCTTAGTCCCTGGCTTCGACTCAAGAGGAATACCAACTTTCCACAAGCACCTCAAGAGGAGCCGTCTCTCATCTACATGTATGTGAGAGGGACCCTGAGTTTGTGGCCTCAAGTGGAATGGACACCGAGATGCTCTGACTCGAAGTAAGGCCAGATATCCCTGCATTGAATTGAATGCAGGCTCGTCTTGCATCTCCCAAGACGAAGGGATGTCTGAATCCCCTGTGGAGACCACAGAGAAAGACCTAGTTCTCCGCCTCATCGCGACGGGAGGCCTCACATCCTTTGAAAACTCGAGAGGTCTGCGGAGATCAATGCTTCCAAAGGAGACGATGCCTGACTCCTCTTGAAAATGGATAGGAGTCCCAGGATCACTGTGGCACGTGGAAAGGGACCCTGGGTCACCCGCCTCACGTGGAGACGCGTCCCCATTGCCATGCCAAGACTCGAGGAGAATCCCGAGGTGTCCCTCGCACCTAGGCAGGATTCCTGACGTCGCTGAACAAACACATGTCTGGAAGGGCCCTCCCCGTCGTAACTCGTGAATATACCCCAGGTTCCGGCCACAACTCGAGAAAAACCATGAGACTTCCCCCTCGCCGCTGGATGAGGCCCGATTCCCCTGCACTGCATGCAGAGCTATTCCGTGTTCCACATCAAACGTGAAAGGAGCCTTGATTTCCTTGATGGCACTCCAGAGAAAACCCAAGATCACTGTCTCAAGTCTAGAGGGATCCTGAGGTCACTGGAGCAACACGAAAGGGCTCCGTGGACCCCAAATCAACTCGAGATGAGAGCTTAGTCCCTGGCTTCGACTCAAGAGGAATACCAACTTTCAACAAGCACTTCAAGAGGAGTCTTCTCATAGCTACATGTATGTGAGAGGGACCCTGAGTTTGTGGCCTCAAGTGGAATGGACACTGAGATGCTCTGACTCGATGTAAGGCCAGATATCCCTGCAGTGAATTGAATGCAGGCTCGTCTTGCATCTCCCAAGATGAAGGGATGTCTGAATCCTCTGTGGAGACCACAGAGAAAGTCCTAGTCCTCAGCCTCATCGCGACCGTAGGCCTCACATCCTTTGAAAACTCGAGAGTTCTGCGGAGATCAATGCTTCCAAAGGAGACGATGCCTGACTCCTCTTGAAAATGGATAGGAGTCCCAGGATCCCTGTGGCACGTGGAAAGGTTCCCTGGGTCTCCCGCCTCACGTGGAGACGCGTCCAAATTGCCATGCCAAGACTCGAGGAGAATCCCGATGTGTCCCTCGCACCTAGGCAGGAGTCCTGAGGTCGCTGAACAAACCCGTGTCTGGAAGGGCCCTCCCCGTCGTAACTCGTGAATATAACCCAGGTTCCGGCCGCAACTCGAGAAAAACCATGAGACTTCCCCCTCGCCGCGAGATGAGACCCGATTCCCCTGCACTGCGTGCAGAGCAATTCCGTGTTCCACATCAAACGTGAAAGGAGCCTTGATTTCCTTGATGGGACTCCAGAGAAAACCCAAGATCACTGTCTCAAGTCTAGAGGGATCCTGAGGTCACTGGAGCAACACGAAATTGCTCCGTGGACCACAAATCTACTCGAGATGAGAGCTTAGTCCCTGGCTTCGACTCAAGAGGAATACCAACTTTCCACAAGCACCTCAAGAGGAGGCTTCTCTCAGCTACAGGTATGTGAGAGGGACCCTGAGTTTGTGGCCTCAAGTGGAATGGACACCGAGATGCTCTGACTTGAAGTAAGGCCGAATATCCCTGCAGTGAATTGAATGCAGGCTCGTCTTGCATCTCCATAGATGAAGGGATGTCTGAATCCCCTGTGGAGACCACAGAGAAAGACCTAGTCCTCCGCCTCATCAAGACCGGAGGCCTCACATCCTTTGAAAACTCGAGAGTTTTGCGGAGATCAATGCTTCCAAAGGAGACGATGCCTGACTCCTCTTGAAAATGGATAGGAGTCCCAGGATCCCTGTGGCACGTGGAAAGGTTCCCTGGGTCTCCCGCCTCACGTGGAGACGCGTCCAAATTGCCATGCCAAGACTCGAGGAGAATCCCGATGTGTCCCTCGCACCTAGGCAGGAGTCCTGAGGTCGCTGAACAAACACGTGTCTGGAAGGGCCTTCCCAGTCGTAACACGAGAATATGCCCCAGGTTCAGGCCGCCACTCGAGAAAAACCATGAGACTTCCCCCTCGACGCGAGATGAGGCCCAATTCCCCTGCACTGCATGCAGAGCAATTCCGTGTTCCACATCAAACGTGAAAGGAGCCTTGACTTCCTTGATGGCACTCCAGAGAAAACCCAAGATCACTGCCTCAAGTCTAGAGGGATCCTGAGGTCACTGGAGCAACACGAAAGGGCTCCGTGGACCCCAAATCAACTCGAGATGAGAGCTTAGTCCCTGGCTTCGACTCAAGAGGAATACCAACTTTCCACAAGCACCTCAAGAGGAGCCGTCTCTCATCTACAGGTATGTGAGAGGGACCCTGAGTTTGTGGCCTCAAGTGGAATGGAAACCGAGATGCTCTGACTCGAAGTAAGGCCAGATATCCCTGCAGTGAATTGAATGCAGGCTCGTCTTGCATCTCCCAAGACGAAGGGATGTCTGAATCCCCTGTTGAGACCACAGAGAAAGACCGAGTTCTCCGCCTCATCGCGACCTGAGGCCTCACATCCTTTGAAAACTCGAGAGGTCCGCGGAGATCAATGCTTCCAAAGGAGACGATGCCTGACTCCTCTTGAAAATGGATAGGAGTCCCAGGATCCCTGTGGCACGTGGAAAGGGACCCTGGGTCTCCCGCCTCACGTGGAGACGCGTCCCAATTGCCATGCCAAGACTCGAGGAGAATCCCGAGGTGTCCCTCGCACCTAGGCAGGAGTCCTGACGTCGCTGAATAAACACGTGTCTGGAAGGGCCCTCCCCGTCGTAACTCGAGAATATACCCCAGGTTCCATCCGCAACTCGAGAAAAACCATGAGACTTCCCCCTCGCCGTGAGATGAGGCCCGATTCCCCTGCACTGCGTGCAGAGCAATTCCGTGTTCCACATCAAACGTGAAAGGAGCCTTGATTTCCTTGATGGCACTCCAGAGAAAACCCAAGATCACTGTCTCAAGTCTAGAGGGATCCTGAGGTCACTGGAGCAACACGAAAGGGCTCCGTGGACCCCAAATCAACTCGAGATGAGAGCTTAGTCCCTGGCTTCGACTCAAGTGGAAAACCAACTTTCCACAAGAACCTCAAGAGGAGGCTTCTCTCAGCAACAGGTATGTGAGAGGGACCCTGAGTTTGTGGCCTCAAGTGGAATGGACACCGAGATGCTCTGACTCGAAGTAAGGCCTGATATCCCTGCAGTGAATTGAATGCAGGCTCCTCTTGCATCTCCCAAGATGAAGGGATGTCTGAATCCCCTGTGGAGACCACAGAGAAAGACCTAGTTCTCCGCCTCATCGAGACCTGAGGCCTCACATCCTTTGAAAACTCGAGAGGTCCGCGGAGATCAATGCTTCCAAAGGAGACGATGCCTGACTCCTCTTGAAAATGGATAGGAGTCCCAGGATCCCTGTGGCACGTGGAAAGGGAGCCTGGGTCTCCCGCCTCACGTGGAGACGCGTCCCAATTGCCATGCCAAGACTCGAGGAGAATCCCGAGGTGTCCCTCGCACCTAGGCAGGAGTCCTGACGTCGCTGAACAAACATGTGTCTGGAAGGTCCCTCCCCGTCGTGACTCGACAATATACCCCAGGTTCCGCCCGCAACTCGAGAAAAACCATGAGACTTCCCCCTCGCCGCGAGATGAGGACTGATTCCCCTGCACTTCGTGCAGAGCAATTCCGTGTTCCACATCAAACGGGAAAGGAGCCTTGATTTCCTTGATTGCACTCCAGAGAAAACCCAAGATCACTGTCTCAAGTCTAGATGGATCCTGAGGTCACTGGAGCAACACGAAAGGGCTCCGTGGACCCCAAATCAACTCGAGATGAGAGCTTAGTCCCTGGATTCGACTCAAGAGGAATACCAACTTTCCACAAGCACCTCAAGAGGAGGCTTCTCTCAGCTACAGGTATGTGAGAGGGACCCTGATTTTGTGGCCTCAATTGGAATGGACACCGAGATGCTCTGACTCGAAGTAAGGCCGGATATCCCGGCAGTGAATTGAATGCAGGCTCCTCTTGCATCTCCCAAGACGAAGGGTTGTCTGAATCCCCTGTGGGGACCACAGAGAAAGACCTAGTCCTCCGCCTCAACGCGACCGGAGGCCTCACATCCTTTGAAAACTCAAGAGGTCCGCGGAGATCAATGCTTCCAAAGGAGACGATGCCTGACTCCTCTTGAAAATGGATAGGAGTCCCAGGATCCCTGTGGCACGTGGAAAGGGAGCCTGGGTCTCCCGCCTCACGTGGAGACGCGTCCCAATTGCCATGCCAAGACTCGAGGAGAATCCCGAGGTGTCCCTCGCACCTAGGCAGGAGTCCTGACGTCCCTGAACAAACACGTGTCTCGAAGGGCCCTCCCCGTGGTAACTCGAGAATATACCCCTGGTTCCGGCCGCCACTCGAGAAAAACCATGAGACTTCCCCTTCGTCGAGAGATGAGGCCCGATTCCCCTGCACTGCATGCAGAGCAATTCCGTGTTCCACATCAAACGTGAAAGGAGCCTTGATTTCCTTGATGGCACTCCAGAGAATACCCAAGATCACTGTCTCAAGTCTAGAGGGATCCTGAGGTCACTGGAGCAACATGAAAGTGCTCTGTGGACCCCAAATCAACTCGAGATGAGAACTTATTCCCTGGCTTCGACTCAAGAGGAATACCAAGTTTCCACAAGCACCTCAAGAGGAGGCTTCTCTCAGCTACAGGTATGTGAGAGGAACCTGAGTTTGTGGCCTCAAGTGGAATGGACACCGAGATGCTCTGACTCGAAGTAAGGCCGGATATCCCTGCAGTGAATTGAATGCAGGCTCGTCTTGCATCTCCCAAGACGAAGGGATGTCTGAATCCCCTGTGGAGACCACAGAGAAAGACCTAGTTCTCCGCCTCATCACGATCGGAGGCCTCACATCCTTTGAAACCTCGAGCGGTCCGCACAGATCAATGCTTCCAAAGGAGACGATGCCTGAGTCCTCTTGAAAATGGATAGGAGTCCCAGGATCCCTCTGGCACGTGGAAAGGGAACCTGGGTCTCCCGCCTCACGTGGAGACGCCTCCCAATTGCCATGCCAAGACTCGAGGAGAATCCCGAGGTGTCCCTCGCACCTAGGCAGGAGTCCAGACTTCGCTGAACAAACACGTGTCTGGAAGGGCCCTCCCCGTCGTAACTCGAAATATACCCCAGGTTCCGGCCGGAACTCTAGAAAAACCATGAGACTTCCCCCTCGCCGCGAGATGAGGCCCGATTCCCCTGCACTGCGTGCAGAGCAATTCCGTGTTCCACATCAAACGTGAAAGGAGCCTTGATTTCCTTGATGGCACTCCAGAGAAAACCCAAAGTAACTGTCTCAAGTCTAGAGGGATCCTGAGGTCACTGTAGCAGCACGAAAGGGCTCCGTGGACCCCAAATCAACTCGAGATGAGAGCTTAGTCCCTGGCTTCGACGCAAGAGGAATACCAACTTTCCACAAGCTCCTCAAGAGGAGGCTTCTCTCAGCTACAGGTATGTGAGAGGGACCCTGAGTTTGTGGCCTCAAGTGGAATGGACACCGAGATGGTCTGACTCGAAGTAAGGCCGGATATCCCTGCAGTGAATTGAATGCAGGCTCGTCTTGCATCTCCCAAGATGAAGGGATGTCTGAATCCCCTGTGGAGACCACAGAGAAAGACCTAGTTCTACGCCTCATCGAGACCGGAGGCCTCACATCCTTTGAAAACTCGAGAGGTCCGCGGAGATCAATGCATCCAAAGGAGACGATGCCTGACTCCTCTTGAAAATGGATAGGAGTCCAAGGATCCCTGTGGCACGTGGAAAGGGAGCCTGGGTCTCCCGCCTCACGTGGAGACGCGTCCCAATTGCCATGCCAAGACTCGAGGAGAATACCGAGGTGCCCCTCGCACCTAGGCAGGAGTCCTGACGTCGCTGAACAAACACGTGTCTGGAAGGTCCCTCCCCGTCGTAACTCGAGAATATACTCCAGGTTCCGGCCGCAACTTGAGGAAAACCATGAGACTTCCCCCTCGCAGCGAGATGAGGCCCGATTCCCCTGCAATGCGTGCAGAGCAATTCCGTGTTCCACATCAAACGTGAAAGGAGCCTTGATTTCCTTGATGGCACTCCAGAGAAAACCCAAGATCACTGTCTCAAGTCTAGAGGGATCCTGAGGTCACTGGAGCAACACGAAAGGGCTCCGTGGACACCAAATCAACTCGAGATGATAGCTTAGTCCCTGGCTTCGACTCAAGAGGAATACCAACTTTCCACAAGCACCTCAAGGGGAGGCTTCTCTCAGCTACAGGTATGAGAGTGGGACCCTGAATTTGGGGCCTCAAGTGGAATGGACACCGAGATGCTCTGACTCGAAGTAAGGCCGGATATCCCTTCAGTGAATTGAATGCTGGCTCGTCTTGCATCTCCCACGACGAAGGGTTGTCTGAATCCCCTGTGGAGACCACAGAGAAAGACCTAGCCCTCCGCCTCAACGCGACCGGAGGCCTCACATCCTTTGAAAACTCAAGAGGTCCGCGGAGATCAATGCTTCCAAAGGAGACGATGCCTGACTCCTCTTGAAAATGGATAGGAGTCCCAGGATCCCTCTGGCACGTGGAAAGGGACCCTGGGTCTCCCGCCTCACGTGGAGACGCGTCCCAATTGCCATGCCAAGACTCGAGGAGAATCCCGAGGTGTCCCTCGCACGTAGGCAGGAGTCCTGACGTCGCTGAACAAACATGTGTCTGGAAGGTCCCTCCCCGTCGTGACTCGACAATATACCCCAGGTTCCGCCCGCAACTCGAGAAAAACCATGAGACTTCCCCCTCGCCGCGAGATGAGGACCGATTCCCCTGCACTTCGTGCAGAGCAATTCCGTGTTCCACATCAAACGTGAAAGGAGCCTTGATTTCCTTGATGGCACTCCAGAGAAAACCCAAGATCACTGTCTCAAGTCTAGAGGGATCCTGAGGTCACTGGAGCAACACAAAAGGGCTCCGTGGACCCCAAATCAACTCGAGATGAGAGCTTAGTCCCTGGCTTCGACTCAAGAGGAATACCAACTTTCCAGAAGCACCTCAAGAGGAGGCTTCTCTCAGCTACAGGTATGAGAGTGGGACCCTGAATTTGGGGCCTCAAGTGGAATGGACACCGAGATGCTCTGACTCGAAGTAAGGCCGGATATCCCTGCAGTGAATTGAATGCAGGCTCGTCTTGCATCTCCCAAGATGAAGGGTTGTCTGAATCCCCTGTGGAGACCGCAGAGAAAGACCTAGCCCTCCGCCTCAACGCGACCGGAGGCCTCACATCCTTTGAAAACTCAAGAGGTCCGCGGAGATCAATGCTTCCAAAGGAGACGATGCCTGACTCCTCTTGAAAATGGATAGGAGTCCCAGGATCCCTCTGGCACGTGGAAAGGGACCCTGGGTCTCCCGCCTCACGTGGAGACGCGTCCCAATTGCCATGCCAAGACTCGAGGAGAATCCCGAGGTGTCCCTCGCACCTAGGCAGGAGTCCAGACTTCGCTGAACAAACACGTGTCTGGAAGGGCCCTCCCCGTCGTAACTCGAGAATATACCACAGGTTCCGGCCGCAACTCTAGAAAAACCATGAGACTCCCCCCTCGCCGCGAGATGAGGCCCGATTCCCCAGCAATGCGTGCAGAGCAATTCCGTGTTCCACATCAAACGTGAAAGGAGCCTTGATTTCCGTGATGGCACTCCAGAGAAAACCCAAAGTCACTGTCTCAAGTCTAGAGGGATCCTGAGGTCACTGGAGCAACTCGAAAGGGCTCCGTGGAACCCAAATCAACTTGAGATGTGAGCTTAGTCCCTGGCTTCGACTCAAGAGGAATACCAACTTTCCACAAGCACCTCAAGAGGAGGCTTCTCTCAGCTACAGGTATGTGAGAGGGACCCTGAATTTGTGGCCTCAAGTGGAATGGACACCGATATGCTCTGACTCGAAATAAGGCCGGATATCCCTGCAGTGAATTGAATGCAGGCTCGTCTTGCATCTCCAAAGACGACGGGATGTCTGAATCCCCTGTGGAGATGACAGAGAACGACCGAGTTCACCGACTCAACGCGAACGGAGGCCTCACATCCTTTGAAAATTCGAGAGGTCCGAGGAGATCAATGCTTCCCACGGAGACGATGCCTGACTCCTCTTGAAAATGGATAGGAGTCCCAGGATCCCTGTGGCACGTGGAAAGGAACACTGGGTCTCCCGCCTCACGTGCAGACGCGTCCCAATTGCCATGCCGAGACTCGAGGAGAATCCCGAGGTGTCCCTCACACCTAGGCAGGAGTCCTGACGTCGCTGAACAAACACGTGTCTGGAAGGGCACTCCCCGTCGTAACTCGAGAATATACCCCAGGTTCCGGCCGCAACTTGAGAAAAACCATGAGACTTCCCCCTCGCCGGGAGATGAGGCCCGATTCCCCTTCACTGCGTGCAGAGTAATTCCGTGTTCCACATCAAACGTGAAAAGAGCCTTGATTTCCTTGATGGCACTCCAGAGAAAACCCAAGATCACTGTCTCAAGTCTAGAGGGATCCTGAAGTCACTGGAGCAACACGAACGGGCTCCGTGGACCCCAAATCAACTCGAGATGAGAGCTTAGTCCCTGGCTTCGACTCAAGAGGAATACCAACTTTCCACAAGCACCTCAAGAGGAGGCTTCTCTCAGCTACAAGTTTTGAGAGGGACCCTGAGTTTGTGGCCTCAAGTGGAATGGACAACGAGATGCTCTGACTCGAAGTAAGGCCGGATATCCCTGCAGTGAATTGAATGCAGGCTCGTCTTGCATCTCCCAAGACGAAGGGATGTCTGAATCCCCTGTGGAGACCACAGAGAAAAACCTAGTCCTCCGCCTCAACGCGACCGGAGGCCTCACATCCTTTGAAAACTCGAGAGGTCCGCGGAGATCAATGCTTCCAAAGGAGAGGATGCCTGACTTCTCTTGAAAATAGATAGGAGTCCCAGGATCCCTGTGGCACGTGCAAAGGGAGCCTGGGTCTCCCGCCTCACGTGGAGACGCGTCCCAATTGCCATGCCAAGACTCGAGGAGAATCCCGAGGTGTCCCTCGCACCTAGGCAGGAGTCCTGACGTCGCTGAACAAACACGTGTCTGGAAGGGCCCTCCCCGTCGTAACTCGAGAATATACCCCAGGTTCCGGCCGCACCTCGAGAAAAACCATGAGACTTCCCCCTCGCCGCGAGATGAGGCCCGATTCCCCTGCACTGCGTGCAGAGCAATTCCGTGTTCCACATCAAACGTGAAAGAAGCCTTGATTTCCTTGATGGCACTCCAGAGAAAACCCAGGTTCACTGTCTCAAGTCTAGAGGGATCCTGAGGTCACTGGAGAAACAAGAAAGAGCTCCGTGGACCCCAAATCAACTCGAGATGAGAGCTTAGTCCCTGGCTTCGACTCAAGAGGAATACCAACTTTCCACAAGCACCTCAAGAGGAGGCTTCTCTCAGCTACAGGTATGTGAGAGGGACCCTGAGTTTGTGGCCTCAAGTGGAATGGACACCGAGATGCTCTGACTTGAAGTAAGGCCGGATATCCCTGCAGTGAATTGAATGCAGGCTCGTCTTGCATCTCCCAAGACGAATGGATGTCTGAATCCCCTGTGGAGACCACAGAGAAAGACCTAGTCCTCCACCTCAACGCGACCGGAGGCCTCACATCCTTTGAAAACTCGAGAGGTCCGCGGAGATCAATGATTCCAAAGGAGACGATGCCTGACTCCTCTTGAAAATGGATAGGAGTCCCAGGATCCCTGTGGCACGTGGAAAGGGACCCTGGGTCTCCCGCCTCACGTGGAGACGCGTCCCAATTGCCATGCCAAGACTCGAGGAGAATCTCGAGGTGTCCCACGCACCTAGGTAGGAGTCCTGACGTCGCTGAACAAACACGTGTATGGAAGGGCCCTCCCCGTCGTAACTCGAGAATATACCCCAGGTTCCGGCCGCAACTCGAGAAAAACCATGAGACTTCCGCGTCGCCGCGAGATGAGGCCCGATTCCCCTGCACTGCATGCAGAGCAATTCCGTGTTCCACATCAAACTTGAAAGGAGCCATGATTTCCTTGATGGTACTCCAGAGAAAACCCATGATCACTGTCTCAGGTCTAGAGGGATCCTGAGGTTACTGGAGCAATACGAAAGGGCTCCGTGAAAACCAAATCAACTCAAGATGAGAGCTTAGTCCCTGCCTTCGACTCAAGTGGAATACCAACTTTCCACAAGCACCTCAAGAGGAGGCTTCTCTCAGCT
This sequence comes from Dama dama, assembly GCF_033118175.1. Classification (NCBI taxonomy): domain Eukaryota; kingdom Metazoa; phylum Chordata; class Mammalia; order Artiodactyla; family Cervidae; genus Dama; species Dama dama. The sequence goes on along the minus strand of NW_026870878.1, from coordinate 2,215,368 downwards.
GCAGGTATGTGAGAGGGACCCTGAGTTTGTGGCCTCAAGTGGAATGGACACCGAGATGCTCTGACTCGAAGTAAGGCCGGATATCCCTGCAGTGAATTGAATGCAGGCTCGTCTTGCATCTCCCAAGACGAATGGATGTCTGAATCCCCTGTGGAGACCACAGAGAAAGACCTAGTCCTCCGCCTCATCGCGACCGGAGGCCTCACATCCTTTGAAAACTCGAGAGTTCTGCGGAGATCAATGCTTCCAATGGAGACGATGCCTGACTCCTCTTGAAAATGGATAGGAGTCCCAGCATCCCTGTGGCACGTGGGAAGGGACACTGGGTCTCCCGCCTCACGTGGAGTGGAGTCCCAATTGCCATGCCAAGACTCGAGGAGAATCCCGAGGTGTCCCTCTCACCTAGGTAGGAGTCCTGACATCGCTGAACAAACACGTGTCTGGAAGGGCCCTCCCCGTCGTAACTCGAGAATATACCACAGGTTCCGGCCGCAACTCGAGAAAAACCATGAGACTTCCCCCTCGCCGCGAGATGAGGCCCGATTCCCCTGCACTGGGTGCAGAGCAATTCCGTGTTCCACATCAAACTTGAAAGGAGCCTTGATTTCCTTGATGGCACTCCAGAGAAAACCCAAGATCACTGTCTCAAGTCTAGAGGGATCCTGAGGTCACTGGAGCAACACGAAAGGGCTCCTTGAACCCCAAATCAACTCAAGATGAGAGCTTAGTCCCTGGCTTCGACTCAAGAGGAATACCAACTTTCCACAAGCACCTCAAGAGGAGGCTTCTCTCAGCTACCTTTATGTGAGAGGGACCCTGAGTTTGTGGCCTCAAGTGGAATGGACACCGATATGCTCTGACTCGAAGTAAGGCCGGATATCCCTGCAGTGAATTGAATGCAGGCTCGTCTTGCATCTCCCAAGACGAAGGGATGTCTGAATCCCCTGTGGAGACCACAGAGAAAAACCTAGCCCTCCGCCTCAATGCGACCGGAGGCCTCACATCCTTTGAAAACTCGAGAGGTCCGCGGAGATCAATGCTTCCAAAGGAGACGTTGCCTGACTACTCTTGAAAATGGATAGGAGTCCCAGGATCCCTGTGGCACGTGGAAAGGGACCTTCGGTCTCCCGCCTCACGTGGAGACGCGTCCCAATTGCCATGCCAAGACTCGAGGAGAATCCCGAGCTGTCCCTCTCACCTAGGCAGGAGTCCTGACGTCGCTGAACAAACACATGTCTGGAAGGGCCCTACAGGTCGTAACTCGAGAAGATGCCACAGGTTCCGGCCGCAACTCGAGAACAACCATGAGACTTCCCCCTCGCCTCGAGAAGAGGCCCGATTCCCCTCACTGCGTGCAGAGCAATTCCGTGTTCCACATCAAACGTGAAAGAAGCCTTGATTTCCTTGATGGCACTCCAGAGAATACCCAAGATCACTGTCTCAAGTCTAGAGGGATCCTGAGGTCACTGTAGAAACACGAAAGGGCTCCGTGGACCCCAAATCAACTCGACATGAGAGCTTATTCCCTGGCTTCGACTCAAGAGGAATACCAACTTTCCACAAGGACCTCAAGAGGAGGCTTCTCTCAGCAACTGGTATGTGAGAGGGACCCTGAGTTTGTGGCCTCAAGTGGAATGGACACCGAGATGCTCTGACTCGAAGTAAGGCCTGATATCCCTGCAGTGAATTGAATGCAGGCTCGTCTTGCATCTCCCAAGACGAAGGGATGTCTGAATCCCCTGTGGAGACCACAGAGAAAGACCTAGTCCTCCGCCTCAACGCGAACGGAGGCCTCACATCCTTTGAAACCTCGAGAGGTCCGCGGAGATCAATGCTTCCTAAGGAGACGATGCCTGACTCCTCTTGAAAATGGATAGGAGTCCCAGGATCCCTGTGGAACGTGTAAAGGGACCCTGGGTCTCCCGCTTCACGTGGAGACGCGTCCCAATTGCCATGACAAGACTCGAGGAGAATCCCGAGGTGTCCCTCGCACCTAGTCAGGAGTCCTGACGTCGCTGAACAAACACGTGTCTGGAAGGGCCCTGCCCGTCGTAACTCGAGAAGATGCCACAGGTTCCGGCCGCAACTCGAGAAAAACCATGAGGCTTCCCCCTGGCCGCGAGATGAGGCCCTATTCCCCTGCACTGCGTGCAGAGCAATTCCGTGTTCCACATCAAACGTGAAAGAAGCCTTGATTTCCTTGATGGCACTCCAGAGAAAACCCAGGTTCACTGTCTCAAGTCTAGAGTGATCCTGAGGTCACTGAAGCAACAAGAAAGGGCTCCGTGGACCCCAAATCAACTCGAGATGAGAGCTTAGTCCCTGGCTTCGACTCAAGAGGAATACCAACTTTCCACAAGCACCTCAAGAGGAGGCTTCTCTCAGCTACAGGTATGTGAGAGGGACCCTGAGTTTGTGGCCTCAAGTGGAATGGACACCGAGATGCTCTGACTTGAAATAAGGCCTGATATCCCTGCAGTGAATTGAATGCAGGCTCGTCTTGCATCTCCCAAGACGAAGGGATGTCTGAATCCCCTGTGGAGACCACAGAGAAAGACCTAGTCCTCCGCCTCAACGCGACCGGAGGCCTCACATCCTTTGAAAACTCGAGAGGTCCGCGGAGATCAATGCTTCCAAAGGAGACGATGCCTGCCTCCTCTTGAAAATGGATAGGAGTCCCAGGATCCCTGTGGCACGTGGAAAGGGACACTGGGTCTCCCGCCTCACGTGCAGACGCGTCCCAATTGCCATGCCGAGACTCGAGGAGAATCCCGAGGTGTCCCTCACACCTAGGCAGGAGTCCTGACGTCGCTGAACAAACACGTGTCTGGAAGGGCACTCCCCGTCGTAACTCGAGAATATACCCCAGGTTCCGGCCGCAACTTGAGAAAAACCATGAGACTTCCCCCTCGCCGCGAGATGAGGCCCGATTCCCCTGCACTGCGTGCAGAGCAATTCCGTGTTCCACATCAAACGTGAAAAGAGCCTTGATTTCCTTGATGGCACTCCAGAGAAAACCCAAGATCACTGTCTCAAGTCTAGAGGGATCCTGAAGTCACTGGAGCAACACGAACGGGCTCCGTGGACCCCAAATCAACTCGAGATGAGAGCTTAGTCCCTGGCTTCGACTCAAGAGGAATACCAACTTTCCACAAGCACCTCAAGAGGAGGCTTCTCTCAGCTACAAGTTTTGAGAGGGACCCTGAGTTTGTGGCCTCAAGTGGAATGGACACCGAGATGCTCTGACTCGAAGTAAGGCCGGATATCCCTGCAGTGAATTGAATGCAGGCTCGTCTTGCATCTCACAAGACGAAGGGATGTCTGATTCCCCTGTGGAGACCACAGAGAAAGACCTAGTCCTCCACCTCAACGCGACCGGAGGGCTCACATCCTTTGAAATCTCGAGAGGTCCGCGGAGATCAATGCTTCCAAAGGAGACGATGCCTGACTCCTCTTGAAAATGGATAGGAGTCCCAGGATCCCTGTGGCACGTGGAAAGGGACCCTGGGTCTCCCGCCTCACGTGGAGACGCGTCCCAATTGCCATGCCAAGACTCGAGGAGAATCCCGAGGTGTCCCTCGCACCTAGGCAGGAGTCCTGACGTCGCTGAACAAACACGTGTATGGAAGGGCCCTCCCCGTCTTAACTCGAGAATATACCCCAGGTTCCGGCCGCAACACGAGAAAAACCATGAGACTTCCGCCTCGCCGTGAGATGAGGCCCGATTCCCCTGCACTGCATGCAGAGCAATTCCGTGTTCCACATCAAACTTGAAAGGAGCCTTGATTTCCTTGATGGCACTCCAGAGAAAACCCAAGATCACTGTCTCAAGTCTAGAGGGATCCTGAGGTCACTGGAGCAACACGAAAGGGCTCCTTGAACCCCAAATCAACTCAAGATGAGAGCTTAGTCCCTGGCTTCGACTCAAGAGGAATACCAACTTTCCACAAGCACCTCAAGAGGAGGCTTCTCTCAGCTACCTTTATGTGAGAGGGACCCTGAGTTTGTGGCCTCGAGTGGAATGGACACCGATATGCTCTGACTCGAAGTAAGGCCGGATATCCCTGCAGTGAATTGAATGCAGGCTCGTCTTGCATCTCCCAAGACGAAGGGATGTCTGAATCCCCTGTGGAGACCACAGAGAAAAACCTAGTCCTCCGCCTCAATGCGACCGGAGGCCTCACATCCTTTGAAAACTCGAGAGGTCCGCGGAGATCAATGCTTCCAAAGGAGACGTTGCCTGACTCCTCTTGAAAATGGATAGGAGTCCCAGGATCCCTGTGTCACGTGGAAAGGGACCTTCGGTCTCCCGCCTCACGTGGAGACGCGTCCCAATTGCCATGCCAAGACTCGAGGAGAATCCCGAGCTGTCCCTCGCACCTAGGCAGGAGTCCTGACGTCGCTGAACAAACACATGTCTGGAAGGGCCCTACCGGTCGTAACTCGAGAAGATGCCACAGGTTCCGGCCGCAACTCGAGAACAACCATGAGACTTCCCCCTCGCCTCGAGATGAGGCCCGATTCCCCTGCACTGCGTGCAGAGCAATTCCGTGTTCCACATCAAACGTGAAAGAAGCCTTGATTTCCTTGATGGCACTCCAGAGAATACCCAAGATCACTGTCTCAAGTCTAGAGGGATCCTGAGGTCACTGTAGAAACACGAAAGGGCTCCGTGGACCCCAAATCAGCTCGCCATGAGAGCTTATTCCCTGGCTTCGACTCAAGAGGAATACCAACTTTCCACAAGGACCTCAAGAGGAGGCTTCTCTCAGCAACTGGTATGTGAGAGGGACCCTGAGTTTGTGGCCTGAAGTGGAATGGACACCGAGATGCTCTGACTCGAAGTAAGGCCTGATATCCCTGCAGTGAATTGAATGCAGGCTCGTCTTGCATCTCCCAAGACGAAGGGATGTCTGAATCCCCTGTGGAGACCACAGAGAAAGACCTAGTCCTCCGCCTCAACGCGAACGGAGGCCTCACATCCTTTGAAAACTCGAGAGGTCCGCGGAGATCAATGCTTCCTAAGGAGACGATGCCTGACTCCTCTTGAAAATGGATAGGAGTCCCAGGATCCCTGTGGAACGTGTAAAGGGACCCTGGGTCTCCCGCTTCACGTGGAGACGCGTCCCAATTGCCATGCCAAGACTCGAGGAGAATCCCGAGGTGTCCCTTGCACCTAGGCAGGAGTCCCGACGTCGCTGAACAAACACGTGTCTGGAAGGGCCCTGCCCGTCGTAACTCGAGAAGATGCCACAGGTTCCGGCCGCAACTCGCGAAAAACCATGAGACTTCCCCCTCGCCGCGAGATGAGGCCCTATTCCCCTGCACTGCGTGCAGAGCAATTCCGTGTTCCACATCAAACGTGAAAGAAGCCTTGATTTCCTTGATGGCACTCCAGAGAAAACCCAGGTTCACTGTCTCAAGTCTAGAGTGATCCTGAGGTCACTGGAGCAACAAGAAAGGGCTCCGTGGACCCCAAATCAACTCGAGATGAGAGCTTAGTCCCTGGCTTCGACTCAAGAGGAATACCAGCTTTCCACAAGCACCTCAAGAGGAGGCTTCTCTCAGCTACAGGTATGTGAGAGGGACCCTGAGTTTGTGGCCTCAAGTGGAATGGACACCGAGATGCTCTGACTCGAAGTAAGGCCTGATATCCCTGCAGTGAATTGAATGCAGGCTCGTCTTGCATCTCCCAAGACGAAGGGATGTCTGAATCCTATGTGGAGACCACAGAGAAAGACCTAGTTCTCCGCCTCATCGCGACCGGAGGCCTCACATCCTTTGAAAACTCGAGAGGTCCGTGGAGATCAATGCTTCCAAAGGAGACGATGCCTGACTCCTCTTGAAAATGGATAGGAGTCCCAGGATCCCTGTGGCACGTGGAAAGGGACCCTGGGTCTCCAGCCTCATGTGGAGACGCGTCCCAATTGCCATGCCAAGACTCGAGGAGATTACCGAGTTGTCCCTCGCACCTAGGCAGGTGTCCTGACGTCGCTGAACAAACACGTGTCTGGAAGGCCCTCCCCGTCGTAACTCGAGAATATACCCCAGGTTCCGGCCGCAACTCGAGAAAAACCAAGAGACTTCCCCCTCGCCGCGAGATGAGGCCCGATTCCCCTGCACTGCGTGCAGAGCAATTCCGTGTTCCACATCAAACGTGAAAGGAGCCTTGATTTCCTTGATTGCACACCAGAGAAAACCCAAGATCACTGTCTCAAGTCTAGAGGGATCCTGAGGTCACTGGAGCAACACGAAAGGGCTCCGTGGACCCCAAATCAACTCGAGATGAGAGCTTAGTCCCTGGCTTCGACTCAAGAGGAATACCAACTTTCCACAAGCACCTCAAGAGGAGGCTTCTCTCAGCTACAGGTATGTGAGAGGGACCCTGAGTTGCTGGCCTCAAGTGGAATGGACACCGAGATGGTCTGACTCGAAGTAAGGCCGGATATCCCTGCAGTGAATTGAATGCAGGCTCGTCTTGCATCTCCCAAGACGATAGGATGTCTGAATCCCCTGTGAAGACCACAGAGAAAGACCTAATTCTCCGCCTCAATGCGACCGGAGGCTTCACACCCTTTGAAAACTCGAGATTTCCGCGGAGATCAATGCTTCCAAAGGAGACGATGCCTGACTCCTCTTGAAAATGGATAGCAGTCCCAGGATCCCTGTGGCACGTGGAAAGGGACCCAGGGGCTCCCGCCTCACGTGGAGACGCGTCCCCATTGCCATGCCAAGACTCGAGGAGAATTCCGAGGTGTCCCTCGCACCTAGGCAGGAGTCCTGACGTCGCTGAACAAACACGTGTCTGGAGGGGCCCTCCCCGTCGTAACTCGAGAATATACCCCAGGTTCCGGCCGCAACTCGAGAAAAACCATGAGACTTCCCCCTCGCCACAAGATGGGGCCCGATTCCCCTGCACTGCGTGCAGAGCAATTCCGTGTTCCACATCAAACGTGAAAGGAGCCTTGATTTCCTTGATGGCACTCCAGAGAAAACCCAAGATCACTGTCTCAAGTCTGGAGGGATCCTGAGGTCACTGGAGCAACAGGAAAGGGCTCCGTGCACCCCAAATCAGCTCGAGATGACAGGTTAGTCCCTGGCTTCGAGTCAAGAGGAATACCAACTTTCCACAAGCACCTCAAGAGGAGGCTTCTCTCAGCTTGTGGTATGTGAGAGGGACCCTGAGTTGCTGGCCTCAAGTGGATTGGACACCGAGATGGTCTGAATCGAAGTAAGGCCGGATATCCGTACAGTGAATTGAATGCAGGCTCGTCTTGCATCTCCCAAGATGAAGGGATGTCTGAATCCCCTGTGGAGACCACAGAGAAAGACCTAGTCCTCCGCCTCATCGCGACCGGAGCCCTCACATCCTTTGAAAACTCGAGAGTTCTGCGGAGATCAATGCTTCCAAAGGAGACGATGCCTGACTCCTCTTGAAAATGAATAGGAGTCCCAGGATCCCTGTGGCACGTGGAAAGGGACCCTGGGTCTCCCTCCTCACGTGGAGACGCGTCCCAATTGCCATGCCAAGACTAGAGGAGAATCCCGAGGTGTCCCTCGCACCTAGGCAGGAGTCCTGACGTCGCTGAACAAACACGTGTCTGGAAGGGCCCTGCCCGTCGTAACTCGAGAATATACCCCAGGTTCTGGCCGCAACTCGAGAAAAAGCTTGAGACTTCTCCCTCGCCGCGAGATGAGGCCCGATTCCCCTGCACTGCGTGCAGAGCAATTCCGTGTTCCACATCAAACGTGAAAGGAGCCTTGATTTCCTTGATGGCACTCCAGAGAAAACCCAAGATCACTGTCTCAAGTCTAGAGGGATCCTGAGGTCACTGGAGCAACACGAAAGGGCTCCGTGGACCCCAAATCAACTCGAGATGAGAGCTTACTCCCTGGCATCGACTCAAGAGGAATACCAACTTTCCACAAGCACCTCAAGAGGAGGCTTCTCTCAGCTACAGGTATGTGAGAGGGACCCTGAGATTGTGGCCTCAAGTGGAATGGACACCGAGATGCTCTGACTCGAAGTAAGGCCGGATATCCCTGCAGTGAATTGAATGCAGGCTCGTGTTGCATCTCCCAAGACGAAGGGATGTCTGAATCCCCTGTGGAGACCACAGAGAAAGACCGAGTTCTCCGCCTCATCGCGACCGGAGGCCTCACATCCTTTGAAAACTCGAGAGGTCCGCGGAGATCAATGCTTCCAAAGGAGACGATGCCTGACTCCTCTTTAAAATGGATAGGAGTCCCAGGATCCCTGTGGCACGTGGAAAGGGACCCTGGGGCTCCCGCCTCACGTGGAGACGCGTCCCCATTGCCATGCCAAGACTCGAGGAGAATCCCGAGGTGTCCTCGCACCTAGGCAGGAGTCCTGACGTCGCTGAACAAACACGTGTCTGGAAGGGCCCTCCCCGTCGTAACTCGAGAATATACCCCAGGTTCCGGCCGCAACTCGAGAAAAACCATGAGACTTCCACCTCGCCGCGAGATGAGGCCCGATTCTCCTGCACTGCGTGCAGAGCAATTCCGTGTTCCACATCAAACGTGAAAGGAGACTTGATTTCCTTGATGGCACTCCAGAGAAAACCCAAGATCACTATCTCAAGTCTAGAGGGATCCTGAGGTCACTGGAACAAGAGGAAAGGGCTCCGTGCACCCCAAATCAACTCGAGATGAGAGCTTAGTCCCTGGCTTCGAGTCAAGAGGAATACCAACTTTCCACAAGCTCCTCAAGAGGAGGCTTCTCTCAGCTACAGGTATGTGAGAGGGACCCTGAGTTTGTGGCCTCAAGTGGAATGGACAACGAGATGGTCTGAATCGAAGTAAGGCCGGATAGCCCTGCAGTGAATTGAATGCAGGCTCGTCTTGCATCTCCCAAGATGAAGGGATGTCTGAATCCCCTGTGGAGACCACAGAGAAAGACCTAGTCCTCCGCCTCATCGCGACCGGAGGCCTCACATCCTTTGAAAACTCGAGAGTTCTGCGGAGATCAATGCTTCCAAAGGAGACGATGCCTGACTCCTCTTGAAAATGGATAGGAGTCCCAGGATCCCTGTGGCACGTGGAAAGGTTCCCTGGGTCTCCCGCCTCACGTGGAGACGCGTCCAAATTGCCATGCCAAGACTCGAGGAGAATCCCGATGTGTCACTCGCACCTAGGCAGGAGTCCTGACGTCGCTGAACAAACACGTGTCTGGAAGGGCCCTCCCAGTCGTAACACGAGAATATACCCCAGGTTCAGGCCGCCACTCGAGAAAAACCATGAGACTTCGCCCTCGACGAGAGATGAGGCCCAATTCCCCTGCACTGCATGCAGAGCAATTCCGTGTTCCACATCAAACGTGAAAGGAGCCTTGACTTCCTTGATGGCACTCCAGAGAAAACCCAAGATCACTGCCTCAAGTCTAGAGGGATCCTGAGGTCACTGGAGCAACACGAAAGGGCTCCGTGGACCCCAAATCAACTCGAGATGAGAGCTTAGTCCCTGGCTTCGACTCAAGAGGAATACCAACTTTCCACAAGCACCTCAAGAGGAGCCGTCTCTCATCTACAGGTATGTGAGAGGGACCCTGAGTTTGTGGCCTCAAGTGGAATGGACACCGAGATGCTCTGACTCGAAGTAAGGCCAGATATCCCTGCATTGAATTGAATGCAGGCTCGTCTTGCATCTCCCAAGACGAAGGGATGTCTGAATCCCCTGTGGAGACCACAGAGAAAGACCTAGTTCTCCGCCTCATCGCGACGGGAGGCCTCACATCCTTTGAAAACTCGAGAGGTCTGCGGAGATCAATGCTTCCAAAGGAGACGATGCCTGACTCCTCTTGAAAATGGATAGGAGTCCCAGGATCACTGTGGCAAGTGGAAAGGGACCCTGGGTCACCCGCCTCACGTGGAGACGCGTCCCCATTGCCATGCCAAGACTCGAGGAGAATCCCGAGGTGTCCCTCGCACCTAGGCAGGATTCCTGACGTCGCTGAACAAACACATGTCTGGAAGGGCCCTCCCCGTCGTAACTCGTGAATATACCCCAGGTTCCGGCCACAACTCGAGAAAAACCATGAGACTTCCCCCTCGCCGCTGGATGAGGCCCGATTCCCCTGCACTGCATGCAGAGCTATTCCGTGTTCCACATCAAACGTGAAAGGAGCCTTGATTTCCTTGATGGCACTCCAGAGAAAACCCAAGATCACTGTCTCAAGTCTAGAGGGATCCTGAGGTCACTGGAGCAACACGAAAGGGCTCCGTGGACCCCAAATCAACTCGAGATGAGAGCTTAGTCCCTGGCTTCGACTCAAGAGGAATACCAACTTTCAACAAGCACTTCAAGAGGAGTCTTCTCATAGCTACATGTATGTGAGAGGGACCCTGAGTTTGTGGCCTCAAGTGGAATGGACACTGAGATGCTCTGACTCGATGTAAGGCCAGATATCCCTGCAGTGAATTGAATGCAGGCTCGTCTTGCATCTCCCAAGATGAAGGGATGTCTGAATCCTCTGTGGAGACCACAGAGAAAGTCCTAGTCCTCAGCCTCATCGCGACCGTAGGCCTCACATCCTTTGAAAACTCGAGAGTTCTGCGGAGATCAATGCTTCCAAAGGAGACGATGCCTGACTCCTCTTGAAAATGGATAGGAGTCCCAGGATCCCTGTGGCACGTGGAAAGGTTCCCTGGGTCTCCCGCCTCACGTGGAGACGCGTCCAAATTGCCATGCCAAGACTCGAGGAGAATCCCGATGTGTCCCTCGCACCTAGGCAGGAGTCCTGAGGTCGCTGAACAAACCCGTGTCTGGAAGGGCCCTCCCCGTCGTAACTCGTGAATATAACCCAGGTTCCGGCCGCAACTCGAGAAAAACCATGAGACTTCCCCCTCGCCGCGAGATGAGACCCGATTCCCCTGCACTGCGTGCAGAGCAATTCCGTGTTCCACATCAAACGTGAAAGGAGCCTTGATTTCCTTGATGGGACTCCAGAGAAAACCCAAGATCACTGTCTCAAGTCTAGAGGGATCCTGAGGTCACTGGAGCAACACGAAATTGCTCTGTGGACCACAAATCTACTCGAGATGAGAGCTTAGTCCCTGGCTTCGACTCAAGAGGAATACCAACTTTCCACAAGCACCTCAAGAGGAGGCTTCTCTCAGCTACAGGTATGTGAGAGGGACCCTGAGTTTGTGGCCTCAAGTGGAATGGACACCGAGATGCTCTGACTTGAAGTAAGGCTGAATATCCCTGCAGTGAATTGAATGCAGGCTCGTGTTGCATCTCCATAGATGAAGGGATGTCTGAATCCCCTGTGGAGACCACAGAGAAAGACCTAGTCCTCCGCCTCATCAAGACCGGAGGCCTCACATCCTTTGAAAACTCGAGAGGTCCGCGGAGATCAATGCTTCCAAAGGAGACGATGCCTGACTCCTCTTGAAAATGGATAGGAGTCCCAGGATCCCTGTGGCTCTTTGAAAGGGACCCTGGGTCTCCCGCCTCACGTGGAGATGCGTCCCCATTGCCATGCCAAGACTCGAGGAGAATCCCGAGGTGTCCCTCGCACCTAGGCAGGAGTCCTGACGTCGCTGAACAAACACGTGTCTGGAAGGGCCCTCCCCGTCGTAACTCGAGAATATACCCCAGGTTCCGGCCGTAACTCGAGAAAAACCTTGAGACTTCCCCCTCGCCGCGAGATGAGGCCCGATTCCCCTGCACTGCGTGCAGAGCAATTCCGTGTTCCACATCAAACGTGAAAGGAGCCTTGATTTCCTTGATGGCACTCCAGAGAAAACCCAAGATCACTGTCTCAAGTCTAGAGGGATCCTGAGGTCACTGGAGCAACACGAAAGGGCTCCGTGGACCCCAAATCAACTCGTGATGAGAGCTTAGTCCCTGGCTTCGACTCAAGAGGAATACCAACTTTCCACAAGCACTTCAAGAGGAGTCTTCTCATAGCTACATGTATGTGAGAGGGACCCTGAGTTTGTGGCTTCAAGTGGAATGGACATTGAGATGTTCTGACTCGACGTAAGGCCAGATATCCCTGCAGTGAATTGAATGCAGGCTCGTCTTGCATCTCCCAAGATGAAGGGATGTCTGAATCCTCTGTGGAGACCACAGAGAAAGTCCTAGTCCTCAGCCTCATCGCGACCGTAGGCCTCACATCCTTTGAAAACTCGAGAGTTCTGCGGAGATCAATGCTTCCAAAGGAGACGATGCCTGACTCCTCTTGAAAATGGATAGGAGTCCCAGGATCCCTGTGGCACGTGGAAAGGTTCCCTGGGTCTCCCGCCTCACGTGGAGACGCGTCCAAATTGCCATGCCAAGACTCGAGGAGAATCCCGATGTGTCCCTCGCACCTAGGCAGGAGTCCTGAGGTCGCTGAACAAACACGTGTCTGGAAGGGCCTTCCCAGTCGTAACACGAGAATATGCCCCAGGTTCAGGACGCCACTCGAGAAAAACCATGAGACTTCCCCCTCGACGCGAGATGAGGCCCAATTCCCCTGCACTGCATGCAGAGCAATTCCGTGTTCCACATCAAACGTGAAAGGAGCCTTGACTTCCTTGATGGCACTCCAGAGAAAACCCAAGATCACTGCCTCAAGTCTAGAGGGATCCTGAGGTCACTGGAGCAACACGAAAGGGCTCCGTGGACCCCAAATCAACTCGAGATGAGAGCTTAGTCCCTGGCTTCGACTCAAGTGGAAAACCAACTTTCCACAAGAACCTCAAGAGGAGGCTTCTCTCAGCAACAGGTATGTGAGAGGGACCCTGAGTTTTTGGCTTCAAGTGGAATGGACACCGAGATGCTCTGACTCGAAGTAAGGCCTGATATCCCTGCAGTGAATTGAATGCAGGCTCCTCTTGCATCTCCCAAGATGAAGGGATGTCTGAATCCCCTGTGGAGACCACAGAGAAAGACCTAGTTCTCCGCCTCATCGAGACCGGAGGCCTCACATCCTTTGAAAACTCGAGAGGTCCGCGGAGATCAATGCTTCCAAAGGAGACGATGCCTGACTCCTCTTGAAAATGGATAGGAGTCCCAGGATCCCTCTGGCACGTGGAAAGGGAGCCTGGGTCTCCCGCCTCACGTGGAGACGCGTCCCAATTGCCATGCCAAGACTCGAGGAGAATCCCGAGGTGTCCCTCGCACCTAGGCAGGAGTCCTGACGTCGCTGAACAAACATGTGTCTGGAAGGTCCCTCCCCGTCGTGACTCGACAATATACCCCAGGTTCCGCCCGCAACTCGAGAAAAACCATGAGACTTCCCCCTCGCCGCGAGATGAGGACTGATTCCCCTGCACTTCGTGCAGAGCAATTCCGTGTTCCACATCAAACGGGAAAGGAGCCTTGATTTCCTTGATTGCACTCCAGAGAAAACCCAAGATCACTGTCTCAAGTCTAGATGGATCCTGAGGTCACTGGAGCAACACGAAAGGGCTCCGTGGACCCCAAATCAACTCGAGATGAGAGCTTAGTCCCTGGATTCGACTCAAGAGGAATACCAACTTTCCACAAGCACCTCAAGAGGAGGCTTCTCTCAGCTACAGGTATGTGAGAGGGACCCTGATTTTGTGGCCTCAATTGGAATGGACACCGAGATGCTCTGACTCGAAGTAAGGCCGGATATCCCGGCAGTGAATTGAATGCAGGCTCCTCTTGCATCTCCCAAGACGAAGGGTTGTCTGAATCCCCTGTGGGGACCACAGAGAAAGACCTAGTCCTCCGCCTCAACGCGACCGGAGGCCTCACATCCTTTGAAAACTCAAGAGGTCCGCGGAGATCAATGCTTCCAAAGGAGACGATGCCTGACTCCTCTTGAAAATGGATAGGAGTCCCAGGATCCCTGTGGCACGTGGAAAGGGAGCCTGGGTCTCCCGCCTCACGTGGAGACGCGTCCCAATTGCCATGCCAAGACTCGAGGAGAATCCCGAGGTGTCCCTCGCACCTAGGCAGGAGTCCTGACGTCGCTGAACAAACACGTGTCTGGAAGGGCCCTCCCAGTCGTAACTCGAGAATATACCCCAGGTTCCGGCCGCAACTTGAGGAAAACCATGAGACTTCCCCCTCGCAGCGAGATGAGGCCCGATTCCCCTGCAATGCGTGCAGAGCAATTCCGTGTTCCAATCAAACGTGAAAGGAGCCTTGATTTCCTTGATGGCACTCCAGAGAAAACCCAAGATCACTGTCTCAAGTCTAGAGGGATCCTGAGGTCACTGGAGCAACACGAACGGGCTCCGTGGACCCCAAATCAACTCGAGATGAGAGCTTAGTCCCTGGCTTCGACTCAAGAGGAATACCAACTTTCCACAAGCACCTCAAGAGGAGGCTTCTCTCAGCTACAGGTATGAGAGAGGGACCCTGAGTTTGGGGCCTCAAGTGGAATGGACACCGAGATGCTCTGAATCGAAGTAAGGCCAGATATCCCTGCAGTGAATTGAATGCAGGCTCGTCTTGCATCTCCCAAGACGAAGGTATGTCTGAATCCTCTGTGGAGATCACAGAGAAAGACCTAGTCCTCCGCCTCAACGCGACCGGAGGCCTCCCATCCTTTGAAAACTCAAGAGGTCCGCGGAGATCAATGCTTCCAAAGGAGACGACGCCTGACTCCTCTTGAAAATGGATAGGAGTCCCAGGATCCCTGTCGCAAGTGGAAAGGGACCCTGGGTCTCCCGCCTCACGTTCAGACGCGTCCCAATTGCCTTGCCATGACTCGAGGAGAATCCCCAGGTTTCCCTCACACCTAGCCTGGAGTCCTGACGTCGCTGAACAAACACGTGTCTGGAAGGGCCCTCCCCGTCGTAACTGGAGAATATAAACCAGGTTCCGGCCGCAACTCGAGAAAAACCATGAGACTTCCCCCTCTCCGCGAGATGAGGCCCGATTCCTCTACACTGCGTGCAGAGCAATACCGTGTTCCACATCAAACGTGAAAGGAGCCTTGATTTCCTTGAGTGCACTCCAGAGAAAACCCAAGATCACTGTCTCAAGTCTAGAGGGATCCTGAGTTCACTGGAGCAACACGAAAGGGCTCCGTGGACCCCAAATCAACTCGAGATGAGAGATTAGTCCCTGGCGTCGACTCAAGAGGAATACCAACTTTCCACAAGCACCTCAAGAGGAGGCTTCTCTCAGCTACAGGTATGTGAGAGGGACCCTGATTTTGTGGCCTCAAGTGGAATGGACACCGAGATGCTCTGACTCGAAGTAAGGCCGGATATCCCTGCAGTGAATTGAATGCAGGCTCGTCTTGCATCTCCCAAGACGAAGGGTTGTCTGAATCCCCTGGGGAGACCGCAGAGAAAGACCTAGCCCTCCGCCTCAACGCGACCGGAGGCCTCACATCCTTTGAAAACTCAAGAGGTCCGCGGAGATCAATGCTTCTAAAGGAGACGATGCCTGACTCCTCTTGAAAATGGATAGGAGTCCCAGGATCCCTCTGGCACGTGGAAAGGGAACCTGGGTCTCCCGCCTCACGTGGAGACGCCTCCCAATTGCCATGCCAAGACTCGAGGAGAATCCCGAGGTGTCCCTCGCAACTAGGCAGGAGTCCAGACTTCGCTGAACAAACACGTGTCTGGAAGGGCCCTCCCCGTCGTAACTCGAGAATATACCCCAGGTTCCGGCCGGAACTCGAGAAAAACCATGAGACTTCCCCCTCGCCGCGAGATGAGGCCCGATTCCCCTGCACTGCGTGCAGAGCAATTCCGTGTTCCACATCAAACGTGAAAGGAGCCTTGATTTCCTTGATGGCACTCCAGAGAAAACCCAAAGTAACTGTCTCAAGTCTAGAGGGATCCTGAGGTCACTGTAGCAGCACGAAAGGGCTCCGTGGACCCCAAATCAACTCGAGATGAGAGCTTAGTCCCTGGCTTCGACGCAAGAGGAATACCAACTTTCCACAAGCACCTCAAGAGGAGGCTTCTCTCAGCTACAGGTATGTGAGAGGGACCCTGAGTTTGTGGCCTCAAGTGGAATGGACACCGAGATGGTCTGACTCGAAGTAAGGCCGGATATCCCTGCAGTGAATTGAATGCAGGCTCGTCTTGCATCTCCCAAGATGAAGGGATGTCTGAATCCGCTGTGGAGACCACAGAGAAAGACCTAGTTCTACGCCTCATTGAGACCGGAGGCCTCACATCCTTTGAAAACTCAAGAGGTCCGCGGAGATCAATGCTTCCAAAGGAGACGATGCCTGACTCCTCTTGAAAATGGATAGGAGTCCCAGGATCCCTGTGGCACGTGGAAAGGGAGCCTGGGTCTCCCGCCTCACATGGAGACGCGTCCCAATTGCCATGCCAAGACTCGAGGAGAATTCCGAGGTGTCCCTCGCACCTAGGCAGGAGTCCTGACATCGCTGAACAAACATGTGTCTGGAAGGTCCCTCCCCGTCGTGACTCGACAATATACCCCAGGTTCCGCCCGCAACTCGAGAAAAACCATGAGACTTCCCCCTTGCCGCGAGATGAGGACCGATTCCCCTGCACTTCGTGCAGAGCAATTCCGTGTTCCACATCAAACGTGAAAGGAGCCATGATTTCCTTGATTGCACTCCAGAGAAAACCCAAGATCACTGTCTCAAGTCTAGAGGGATCCTGAGGTCACTGGAGCAACAGGAAAGGGCTCCGTGGACACCAAATCAACTCGAGATGATAGCTTAGTCCCTGGCTTCGACTCAAGAGGAATACCAACTTTCCACAAGCACCTCAAGGGGAGGCTTCTCTCAGCTACAGGTATGAGAGTGGGACCCTGAATTTGGGGCCTCAAGTGGAATGGACACCGAGATGCTCTGACTCGAAGTAAGGCCGGATATCCCTGCAGTGAATTGAATGCTGGCTCGTCTTGCATCTCCCAAGACGAAGGGTTGTCTGAATCCCCTGTGGAGACCACAGAGAAAGACCTAGCCCTCCGCCTCACGCGACCGGAGGCCTCACATCCTTTGAAAACTCAAGAGGTCCGCGGAGATCAATGCTTCCAAAGGAGACGATGCCTGACTCCTCTTGAAAATGGATAGGAGTCCCAGGATCCCTCTGGCACGTGGAAAGGGACCCTGGGTCTCCCGCCTCACGTGGAGACGCGTCCCAATTGCCATGCCAAGACTCGAGGAGAATCCCGAGGTGTCCCTCGCACGTAGGCAGGAGTCCTGACGTCGCTGAACAAACATGTGTCTGGAAGGTCCCTCCCCGTCGTGACTCGACAATATACCCCAGGTTCCGCCCGCAACTCGAGAAAAACCATGAGACTTCCCCCTCGCCGCGAGATGAGGACCGATTCCCCTGCACTTCGTGCAGAGCAATTCCGTGTTCCACATCAAACGTGAAAGGAGCCTTGATTTCCGTGATGGCACTCCAGAGAAAATCCAAAGTCACTGTCTCAAGTCTAGAGGGATCCTGAGGTCACTGTAGCAGCACGAAAGGGCTCCGTGG
Source organism: Dama dama (assembly GCF_033118175.1). Classification (NCBI taxonomy): domain Eukaryota; kingdom Metazoa; phylum Chordata; class Mammalia; order Artiodactyla; family Cervidae; genus Dama; species Dama dama. The sequence goes on along the minus strand of NW_026870878.1, from coordinate 2,197,960 downwards.
ACCCCAAATCAACTCGAGATGAGAGCTTAGTCCCTGGCTTCGACGCAAGAGGAATACCAACTTTCCACAAGCACCTCAAGAGGAGGCTCCTCTCAGCTACAGGTATGTGAGAGGGACCCTGAGTTTGTGGCCTCAAGTGGAATGGACACCGAGATGCTCTGACTCGAAGTAAGGACGGATATCCCTGCAGTGAATTGAATGCAGGCTCGTCTTGCATCTCCCAAGATGAAGGGATGTCTGAATCCCCTGTGGAGACCACAGAGAAAGACCTAGTTCTCCGCCTCATCGAGACCGGAGGCCTCACATCCTTTGAAAACTCGAGAGGTCCGTGGAGATCAATGCTTCCAAAGGAGACGATGCCTGACTCCTCTTGAAAATGGATAGGAGTCCCAGGATCCCTGTGGCACGTGGAAAGGGAGCCTGGGTCTCCCGCCTCACGTGGAGACGCGTCCCAATTGCCATGCCAAGACTCGAGGAGAATCCCGAGGTGTCCCTCGCACCTAGGCAGGAGTCCTGACGTCGCTGAACAAACATGTGTCTGGAAGGTCCCTCCCCATCGTGACTCGACAATATACCCCAGGTTCCGCCCGCAACTCGAGAAAAACCATGAGACTTCCCCCTCGCCGCGAGATGAGGACCGATTCCCCTGCACTTCGTGCAGAGCAATTCCGTGTTCCACATCAAACGGGAAAGGAGCCTTGATTTCCTTGATTGCACTCCAGAGAAAACCCAAGATCACTGTCTCAAGTCTAGATGGATCCTGAGGTCACTGGAGCAACACGAAAGGGCTCCGTGGACCCCAAATCAACTCGAGATGAGAGCTTAGTCCCTGGATTCGACTCAAGAGGAATACCAACTTTCCACAAGCACCTCAAGAGGAGGCTTCTCTCAGCTACAGGTATGTGAGAGGGACCCTGATTTTGTGGCCTCAAGTGGAATGGACACCGAGATGCTCTGACTCGAAGTAAGGCCGGATATCCCGGCATTGAATTGAATGCAGGCTCCTCTTGCATCTCCCAAGACGAAGGGTTGTCTGAATCCCCTGTGGGGACCACAGAGAAAGACCTAGTCCTCCGTCTCAACGCGACCGGAGGCCTCACATCCTTTGAAAACTCAAGAGGTCCGCGGAGATCAATGCTTCCAAAGGAGACGATGCCTAACTCCTCTTGAAAATGGATAGGAGTCCCAGGATCCCTGTGGCACGTGGAAAGGGAGCCTGGGTCTCCCGCCTCACGTGGAGACGCGTCCCAATTGCCATGCCACGACTCGAGGAGATCCCGAGGTGTCCCTCGCACCTAGGCAGGAGTCCTGACGTCGCTGAACAAACACGTGTCTGGAAGGTCCCTCCCCGTCATAACTCGAGAATATACCCCAGGTTCCGGCCGCAACTTGAGGAAAACCATGAGACTTCCCCCTCGCCGCGAGATGAGGCCCGATTCCCCTGCACTGCGTGCAGAGCAATTCCGTGTTCCACATCAAACGTTAAAGGAGCCTTGATTTCCTTGATGGCACTCCAGAGAAAACCCAAGATCACTGGCTCAAGTCTAGAGGGATCCTGAGGTCACTGGAGCAACACGAAAGGGCTCCGTGGAACCCAAATCAACTTGAGATGTGAGCTTAGTCCCTGGCTTCGACTCAAGAGGAATACCAACTTTCCACAAGCACCTCAAGAGGAGGCTTCTCTCAGCTACAGGTATGTGAGAGGGACCCTGAATTTGTGGCCTCAAGTGGAATGGACACCGATATGCTCTGACTCGAAATAAGGCCGGATATCCCTGCAGTGAATTGAATGCAGGCTCGTCTTGCATCTCCAAAGACGACGGGATGTCTGAATCCCCTGTGGAGATGACAGAGAACGACCGAGTTCACCGACTCAACGCGAACGGAGGCCTCACATCCTTTGAAAATTCGAGAGGTCCGAGGAGATCAATGCTTCCCACGGAGACGATGCCTGACTCCTCTTGAAAATGGATAGGAGTCCCAGGATCCCTGTGGCACGTGGAAAGGAACACTGGGTCTCCCGCCTCACGTGCAGACGCGTCCCAATTGCCATGCCGAGACTCGAGGAGAATCCCGAGGTGTCCCTCACACCTAGGCAGGAGTCCTGACGTCGCTGAACAAACACGTGTCTGGAAGGGCACTCCCCGTCGTAACTCGAGAATATACCCCAGGTTCCGGCCGTAACTTGAGAAAAACCATGAGACTTCCCCCTCGCCGGGAGATGAGGCCCGATTCCCCTGCACTGCGTGCAGAGTAATTCCGTGTTCCACATCAAACGTGAAAAGAGCCTTGATTTCCTTGATGGCACTCCAGAGAAAACCCAAGATCACTGTCTCAAGTCTAGAGGGATCCTGTAGTCACTGGAGCAACACGAACGGGCTCCGTGGACCCCAAATCAACTCGAGATGAGAGCTTAGTCCCTGGCTTCGACTCAAGAGGAATACCAACTTTCCACAAGCACCTCAAGAGGAGGCTTCTCTCAGCTACAAGTTTTGAGAGGGACCCTGAGTTTGTGGCCTCAAGTGGAATGGACACCGAGATGCTCTGACTCGAAGTAAGGCCGGATATCCCTGCAGTGAATTGAATGCAGGCTCGTCTTGCATCTCCCAAGACGAAGGGATGTCTGAATCCCCTGTGGAGACCACAGAGAAAAACCTAGTCCTCCGCCTCAACGCGACCGGAGGCCTCACATCCTTTGAAAACTCGAGAGGTCCGCGGAGATCAATGCTTCCAAAGGAGAGGATGCCTGACTTCTCTTGAAAATAGATAGGAGTCCCAGGATCCCTGTGGCACGTGCAAAGGGAGCCTGGGTCTCCCGCCTCACGTGGAGACGCGTCCCAATTGCCATGCCAAGACTCGAGGAAAATCCCGAGGTGTCCCTCGCACCTAGGCAGGAGTCCTGACGTCGCTGAACAAACACGTGTCTGGAAGGGCCCTCCCCGTCGTAACTCGAGAATATACCCCAGGTTCCGGCCGCACCTCGAGAAAAACCATGAGACTTCCCCCTCGCCGCGAGATGAGGCCCGATTCCCCTGCACTGCGTGCAGAGCAATTCCGTGTTCCACATCAAACGTGAAAGGAGCCTTGATTTCCTTGATGGCACTCCAGAGAAAACCCAAGATCACTGTCTCAAGTCTAGAGGGATCCTGAGGTCACTGGAGCAACACGAAAGGGCTCCGTGGACCCCAAATCAACTCGAGATGAGAGATAAGTCCCTGGCTTCGACTCAAGAGGAATACCAACTTTCCACAAGGACCTCAAGAGGAGGCTTCTCTCAGCTACAGGTATGTGAGAGGGACCCTGAGTTTGTGGCCTCAAGTGGAATGGACACCGAGATGCTCTGACTTGAAGTAAGGCCGGATATCCCTGCAGTGAATTGAATGCAGGCTCGTCTTGCATCTCCCAAGATGAAGGGATGTCTGAATCCCCTGTGGAGACCACAGAGAAAGACCTAGTCCTCCGCCTCAACACGAACGGAGGCCTCACATCCTTTGAAAACTCGAGAGGTCCGCGGAGATCAATGCTTCCAAAGGAGACGATGCCTGACTCCTCTTGAAAATGGATAGGAGTCCCAGGATCCCTGTGGAACGTGTAAAGGGACCCTGGGTCTCCCGCTTCACGTGGAGACGCGTCCCAATGGCCATGCCAAGACTCGAGGAGAATCCCGAGGTGTCCCTCGCACATAGGCCGGAGTCCTGACGTCGCTGAACAAACACGTGTCTGGAAGGGCCCTGCCCGTCGTAACTCGAGAATATACCACAGGTTCCGGCCGCAGCTCGAGAAAAACAATGAGACTTCCCCCTTGCCGCGAGATGAGGCCCGATTCCCCTGCACTGCGTGCAGAGCAATTCCGTGTTCCACATCAAACGTGAAAGAAGCCTTGATTTCCTTGATGGCACTCCAGAGAAAACCCAGGTTCACTGTCTCAAGTCTAGAGGGATCCTGAGGTCACTGGAGAAACAAGAAAGAGCTCCGTGGACCCCAAATCAACTCGAGATGAGAGCTTAGTCCCTGGCTTCGACTCAAGAGGAATACCAACTTTCCACAAGCACCTCAAGAGGAGGCTTCTCTCAGCTACAGGTATGTGAGAGGGACCCTGAGTTTGTGGCCTCAAGTGGAATGGACACCGAGATGCTCTGACTTGAAGTAAGGCCGGATATCCCTGCAGTGAATTGAATGCAGGCTCGTCTTGCATCTCCAAAGACGACGGGATGTCTGAATCCCCTGTGGAGATGACAGAGAACGACCGAGTTCACCGACTCAACGCGAACGGAGGCCTCACATCCTTTGAAAATTCGAGAGGTCCGAGGAGATCAATGCTTCCCACGGAGACGATGCCTGACTCCTCTTGAAAATGGATAGGAGTCCCAGGATCCCTGTGGCACGTGGAAAGGAACACTGGGTCTCCCGCCTCACGTGCAGACGCGTCCCAATTGCCATGCCGAGACTCGAGGAGAATCCCGAGGTGTCCCTCACACCTAGGCAGGAGTCCTGACGTCGCTGAACAAACACGTGTCTGGAAGGGCACTCCCCGTCGTAACTCGAGAATATACCCCAGGTTCCGGCCGTAACTTGAGAAAAACCATGAGACTTCCCCCTCGCCGGGAGATGAGGCCCGATTCCCCTGCACTGCGTGCAGAGTAATTCCGTGTTCCACATCAAACGTGAAAAGAGCCTTGATTTCCTTGATGGCACTCCAGAGAAAACCCAAGATCACTGTCTCAAGTCTAGAGGGATCCTGTAGTCACTGGAGCAACACGAACGGGCTCCGTGGACCCCAAATCAACTCGAGATGAGAGCTTAGTCCCTGGCTTCGACTCAAGAGGAATACCAACTTTCCACAAGGACCTCAAGAGGAGGCTTCTCTCAGCTACAGGTATGTGAGAGGGACCCTGAGTTTGTGGCCTCAAGTGGAATGGACACCGAGATGCTCTGACTTGAAGTAAGGCCGGATATCCCTGCAGTGAATTGAATGCAGGCTCGTCTTGCATCTCCCAAGATGAAGGGATGTCTGAATCCCCTGTGGAGACCACAGAGAAAGACCTAGTCCTCCGCCTCAACACGAACGGAGGCCTCACATCCTTTGAAAACTCGAGAGGTCCGCGGAGATCAATGCTTCCAAAGGAGACGATGCCTGACTCCTCTTGAAAATGGATAGGAGTCCCAGGATCCCTGTGGAACGTGTAAAGGGACCCTGGGTCTCCCGCTTCACGTGGAGACGCGTCCCAATGGCCATGCCAAGACTCGAGGAGAATCCCGAGGTGTCCCTCGCACATAGGCCGGAGTCCTGACGTCGCTGAACAAACACGTGTCTGGAAGGGCCCTGCCCGTCGTAACTCGAGAATATACCACAGGTTCCGGCCGCAGCTCGAGAAAAACAATGAGACTTCCCCCTTGCCGCGAGATGAGGCCCGATTCCCCTGCACTGCGTGCAGAGCAATTCCGTGTTCCACATCAAACGTGAAAGAAGCCTTGATTTCCTTGATGGCACTCCAGAGAAAACCCAGGTTCACTGTCTCAAGTCTAGAGGGATCCTGAGGTCACTGGAGAAACAAGAAAGAGCTCCGTGGACCCCAAATCAACTCGAGATGAGAGCTTAGTCCCTGGCTTCGACTCAAGAGGAATACCAACTTTCCACAAGCACCTCAAGAGGAGGCTTCTCTCAGCTACAGGTATGTGAGAGGGACCCTGAGTTTGTGGCCTCAAGTGGAATGGACACCGAGATGCTCTGACTTGAAGTAAGGCCGGATATCCCTGCAGTGAATTGAATGCAGGCTCGTCTTGCATCTCCAAAGACGACGGGATGTCTGAATCCCCTGTGGAGATGACAGAGAACGACCGAGTTCACCGACTCAACGCGAACGGAGGCCTCACATCCTTTGAAAATTCGAGAGGTCCGAGGAGATCAATGCTTCCCACGGAGACGATGCCTGACTCCTCTTGAAAATGGATAGGAGTCCCAGGATCCCTGTGGCACGTGGAAAGGAACACTGGGTCTCCCGCCTCACGTGCAGACGCGTCCCAATTGCCATGCCGAGACTCGAGGAGAATCCCGAGGTGTCCCTCACACCTAGGCAGGAGTCCTGACGTCGCTGAACAAACACGTGTCTGGAAGGGCACTCCCCGTCGTAACTCGAGAATATACCCCAGGTTCCGGCCGTAACTTGAGAAAAACCATGAGACTTCCCCCTCGCCGGGAGATGAGGCCCGATTCCCCTGCACTGCGTGCAGAGTAATTCCGTGTTCCACATCAAACGTGAAAAGAGCCTTGATTTCCTTGATGGCACTCCAGAGAAAACCCAAGATCACTGTCTCAAGTCTAGAGGGATCCTGTAGTCACTGGAGCAACACGAACGGGCTCCGTGGACCCCAAATCAACTCGAGATGAGAGCTTAGTCCCTGGCTTCGACTCAAGAGGAATACCAACTTTCCACAAGCACCTCAAGAGGAGGCTTCTCTCAGCTACAAGTTTTGAGAGGGACCCTGAGTTTGTGGCCTCAAGTGGAATGGACACCGAGATGCTCTGACTCGAAGTAAGGCCGGATATCCCTGCAGTGAATTGAATGCAGGCTCGTCTTGCATCTCCCAAGACGAAGGGATGTCTGAATCCCCTGTGGAGACCACAGAGAAAAACCTAGTCCTCCGCCTCAACGCGACCGGAGGCCTCACATCCTTTGAAAACTCGAGAGGTCCGCGGAGATCAATGCTTCCAAAGGAGAGGATGCCTGACTTCTCTTGAAAATAGATAGGAGTCCCAGGATCCCTGTGGCATGTGCAAAGGGAGCCTGGGTCTCCCGCCTCACGTGGAGACGCGTCCCAATTGCCATGCCAAGACTCGAGGAAAATCCCGAGGTGTCCCTCGCACCTAGGCAGGAGTCCTGACGTCGCTGAACAAACACGTGTCTGGAAGGGCCCTCCCCGTCGTAACTCGAGAATATACCCCAGGTTCCGGCCGCACCTCGAGAAAAACCATGAGACTTCCCCCTCGCCGCGAGATGAGGCCCGATTCCCCTGCACTGCGTGCAGAGCAATTCCGTGTTCCACATCAAACGTGAAAGGAGCCTTGATTTCCTTGATGGCACTCCAGAGAAAACCCAAGATCACTGTCTCAAGTCTAGAGGGATCCTGAGGTCACTGGAGCAACACGAAAGGGCTCCGTGGACCCCAAATCAACTCGAGATGAGAGATAAGTCCCTGGCTTCGACTCAAGAGGAATACCAACTTTCCACAAGGACCTCAAGAGGAGGCTTCTCTCAGCTACAGGTATGTGAGAGGGACCCTGAGTTTGTGGCCTCAAGTGGAATGGACACCGAGATGCTCTGACTTGAAGTAAGGCCGGATATCCCTGCAGTGAATTGAATGCAGGCTCGTCTTGCATCTCCCAAGATGAAGGGATGTCTGAATCCCCTGTGGAGACCACAGAGAAAGACCTAGTCCTCCGCCTCAACACGAACGGAGGCCTCACATCCTTTGAAAACTCGAGAGGTCCGCGGAGATCAATGCTTCCAAAGGAGACGATGCCTGACTCCTCTTGAAAATGGATAGGAGTCCCAGGATCCCTGTGGAACGTGTAAAGGGACCCTGGGTCTCCCGCTTCACGTGGAGACGCGTCCCAATGGCCATGCCAAGACTCGAGGAGAATCCCGAGGTGTCCCTCGCACATAGGCCGGAGTCCTGACGTCGCTGAACAAACACGTGTCTGGAAGGGCCCTGCCCGTCGTAACTCGAGAATATACCACAGGTTCCGGCCGCAGCTCGAGAAAAACAATGAGACTTCCCCCTTGCCGCGAGATGAGGCCCGATTCCCCTGCACTGCGTGCAGAGCAATTCCGTGTTCCACATCAAACGTGAAAGAGGCCTTGATTTCCTTGATGGCACTCCAGAGAAAACCCAGGTTCACTGTCTCAAGTCTAGAGGGATCCTGAGGTCACTGGAGAAACAAGAAAGAGCTCCGTGGACCCCAAATCAACTCGAGATGAGAGCTTAGTCCCTGGCTTCGACTCAAGAGGAATACCAACTTTCCACAAGCACCTCAAGAGGAGGCTTCTCTCAGCTACAGGTATGTGAGAGGGACCCTGAGTTTGTGGCCTCAAGTGGAATGGACACCGAGATGCTCTGACTTGAAGTAAGGCCGGATATCCCTGCAGTGAATTGAATGCAGGCTCGTCTTGCATCTCCCAAGACGAATGGATGTCTGAATCCCCTGTGGAGACCACAGAGAAAGACCTAGTCCTCCACCTCAACGCGACCGGAGGCCTCACATCCTTTGAAAACTCGAGAGGTCCGCGGAGATCAATGCTTCCAAAGGAGACGATGCCTGACTCCTCTTGAAAATGGATAGGAGTCCCAGGATCCCTGTGGCACGTGGAAAGGGACCCTGGGTCTCCCGCCTCACGTGGAGACGCGTCCCAATTGCCATGCCAAGACTCGAGGAGAATCTCGAGGTGTCCCACGCACCTAGGTAGGAGTCCTGACGTCGCTGAACAAACACGTGTATGGAAGGGCCCTCCCCGTCGTAACTCGAGAATATACCCCAGGTTCCGGCCGCAACTCGAGAAAAACCATGAGACTTCCCCCTCGCCAGGAGTTCAGGCCCGATTCCCCTGCACTGCATGCAGAGCAATTCCGTGTTCCACATCAAACTTGAAAGGAGCCATGATTTCCTTGATGGTACTCCAGAGAAAACCCAAGATCACTGTCTCAGGTCTAGAGGGATCCTGAGGTTACTGGAGCAATACGAAAGGGCTCCGTGAAAACCAAATCAACTCAAGATGAGAGCTTAGTCCCTGCCTTCGACTCAAGTGGAATACCAACTTTCCACAAGCACCTCAAGAGGAGGCTTCTCTCAGCTGCAGGTATGTGAGAGGGACCCTGAGTTTGTGGCCTCAAGTGGAATGGACACCGAGATGCTCTGACTCGAAGTAAGGCCGGATATCCCTGCAGTGAATTGAATGCAGGCTCGTCTTGCATCTCCCAAGACGAAGGGATGTCTGAATCCCCTGTGGAGACCACAGAGAAAGACCTAGTCCTCCGCCTCATCGCGACTGGAGGCCTCACATCCTTTGAAAACTCGAGAGTTCTGCGGAGATCAATGCTTCCAATGGAGACGATGCCTGACTCCTCTTGAAAATGGATAGGAGTCCCAGCATCCCTGTGGCACGTGGGAAGGGACACTGGGTTTCCCGCCTCACGTGGAGTGGAGTCCCAATTGCCATGCCAAGACTCGAGGAGAATCCCGAGGTGTCCCTCTCACCTAGGTAGGAGTCCTGACATCGCTGAACAAACACGTGTCTGGAAGGGCCCTCCCCGTCGTAACTCGAGAATATACCACAGGTTCCGGCCGCAACTCGAGAAAAACCATGAGACTTCCCCCTCGCCGCGAGATGAGGCCCGATTCCCCTGCACTGGGTGCAGAGCAATTCCGTGTTCCACATCAAACTTGAAAGGAGCCTTGATTTCCTTGATGGCACTCCAGAGAAAACCCAAGATCACTGTCTCAAGTCTAGAGGGATCCTGAGGTCACTGGAGCAACACGAAAGGGCTCCTTGAACCCCAAATCAACTCAAGATGAGAGCTTAGTCCCTGGCTTCGACTCAAGAGGAATACCAACTTTCCACAAGCACCTCAAGAGGAGGCTTCTCTCAGCTACCTTTATGTGAGAGGGACCCTGAGTTTGTGGCCTCAAGTGGAATGGACACCGATATGCTCTGACTCGAAGTAAGGCCGGATATCCCTGCAGTGAATTGAATGCAGGCTCGTCTTGCATCTCCCAAGACGAAGGGATGTCTGAATCCCCTGTGGAGACCACAGAGAAAAACCTAGCCCTCCGCCTCAATGCGACCGGAGGCCTCACATCCTTTGAAAACTCGAGAGGTCCGCGGAGATCAATGCTTCCAATGGAGACGATGCCTGACTACTCTTGAAAATGGATAGGAGTCCCAGGATCCCTGTGTCACGTGGAAAGGGACCTTCGGTCTCCCGCCTCACGTGGAGACGCGTCCCAATTGCCATGCCAAGACTCGAGGAGAATCCCGAGCTGTCCCTCTCACCTAGGCAGGAGTCCTGACGTCGCTGAACAAACACATGCCTGGAAGGGCCCTACAGGTCGTAACTCGAGAAGATGCCACAGGTTCCGGCCGCAACTCGAGAACAACCATGAGACTTCCCCCTCGCCTCGAGAAGAGGCCCGATTCCCCTCACTGTGTGCAGAGCAATTCCGTGTTCCACATCAAACGTGAAAGAAGCCTTGATTTCCTTGATGGCACTCCAGAGAATACCCAAGATCACTGTCTCAAGTCTAGAGGGATCCTGAGGTCACTGTAGAAACACGAAAGGGCTCCGTGGACCCCAAATCAACTCGACATGAGAGCTTATTCCCTGGCTTCGACTCAAGAGGAATACCAACTTTCCACAAGGACCTCAAGAGGAGGCTTCTCTCAGCAACTGGTATGTGAGAGGGACCCTGAGTTTGTGGCCTCAAGTGGAATGGACACCGAGATGCTCTGACTCGAAGTAAGGCCTGATATCCCTGCAGTGAATTGAATGCAGGCTCGTCTTGCATCTCCCAAGACGAAGGGATGTCTGAATCCCCTGTGGAGACCACAGAGAAAGACCTAGTCCTCCGCCTCAACGCGAACGGAGGCCTCACATCCTTTGAAACCTCGAGAGGTCCGCGGAGATCAATGCTTCCTAAGGAGACGATGCCTGACTCCTCTTGAAAATGGATAGGAGTCCCCGGATCCCTGTGGAACGTGTAAAGGGACCCTGGGTCTCCCGCTTCACGTGGAGACGCGTCCCAATTGCCATGCCAAGACTCGAGGAGAATCCCGAGGTGTCCCTCGCACCTAGGCAGGAGTCCTGACGTCGCTGAACAAACACGTGTCTGGAAGGGCCCTGCCCGTCGTAACTCGAGAAGATGCCACAGGTTCCGGCCGCAACTCGAGAAAAACCATGAGACTTCCCCCTGGCCGCGAGATGAGGCCCTATTCCCCTGCACTGCGTGCAGAGCAATTCCGTGTTCCACATCAAACGTGAAAGAAGCCTTGATTTCCTTGATGGCACTCCAGAGAAAACCCAGGTTCACTGTCTCAAGTCTAGAGTGATCCTGACGTCACTGGAGCAACAAGAAAGGGCTCCGTGGACCCCAAATCAACTCGAGATGAGAGCTTAGTCCCTGGCTTCGACTCAAGAGGAATACCAACTTTCCACAAGCACCTCAAGAGGAGGCTTCTCTCAGCTACAGGTATGTGAGAGGGACCCTGAGTTTGTGGCCTCAAGTGGAATGGACACCGAGATGCTCTGACTTGAAATAAGGCCTGATATACCTGCAGTGAATTGAATGCAGGCTCGTCTTGCATCTCCCAAGACGAAGGGATGTCTGAATCCCCTGTGGAGACCACAGAGAAAGACCTAGTCCTCCGCCTCAACGCGACCGGAGGCCTCACATCCTTTGAAAACTCGAGAGGTCCGCGGAGATCAATGCTTCCAAAGGAGACGATGCCTGCCTCCTCTTGAAAATGGATAGGAGTCCCAGGATCCCTGTGGCACGTGGAAAGGGACACTGGGTCTCCCGCCTCACGTGCAGACGCGTCCCAATTGCCATGCCGAGACTCGAGGAGAATCCCGAGGTGTCCCTCACACCTAGGCAGGAGTCCTGACGTCGCTGAACAAACACGTGTCTGGAAGGGCACTCCCCGTCGTAACTCGAGAATATACCCCAGGTTCCGGCCGCAACTTGAGAAAAACCATGAGACTTCCCCCTCGCCGCGAGATGAGGCCCGATTCCCCTGCACTGCGTGCAGAGCAATTCCGTGTTCCACATCAAACGTGAAAAGAGCCTTGATTTCCTTGATGGCACTCCAGAGAAAACCCAAGATCACTGTCTCAAGTCTAGAGGGATCCTGAAGTCACTGGAGCAACACGAACGGGCTCCGTGGACCCCAAATCAACTCGAGATGAGAGCTTAGTCCCTGGCTTCGACTCAAGAGGAATACCAACTTTCCACAAGCACCTCAAGAGGAGGCTTCTCTCAGCTACAAGTTTTGAGAGGGACCCTGAGTTTGTGGCCTCAAGTGGAATGGACACCGAGATGCTCTGACTCGAAGTAAGGCCGGATATCCCTGCAGTGAATTGAATGCAGGCTCGTCTTGCATCTCACAAGACGAAGGGATGTCTGATTCCCCTGTGGAGACCACAGAGAAAGACCTAGTCCTCCACCTCAACGCGACCGGAGGGCTCACATCCTTTGAAATCTCGAGAGGTCCGCGGAGATCAATGCTTCCAAAGGAGACGATGCCTGACTCCTCTTGAAAATGGATAGGAGTCCCAGGATCCCTGTGGCACGTGGAAAGGGACCCTGCGTCTCCCGCCTCACGTGGAGACGCGTCCCAATTGCCATGCCAAGACTCGAGGAGAATCCCGAGGTGTCCCTCGCACCTAGGCAGGAGTCCTGACGTCGCTGAACAAACACGTGTATGGAAGGGCCCTCCCCGTCTTAACTCGAGAATATACCCCAGGTTCCGGCCGCAACACGAGAAAAACCATGAGACTTCCGCCTCGCCGTGAGATGAGGCCCGATTCCCCTGCACTGCATGCAGAGCAATTCCGTGTTCCACATCAAACTTGAAAGGAGCCTTGATTTCCTTGATGGCACTCCAGAGAAAACCCAAGATCACTGTCTCAAGTCTAGAGGGATCCTGAGGTCACTGGAGCAACACGAAAGGGCTCCTTGAACCCCAAATCAACTCAAGATGAGAGCTTAGTCCCTGGCTTCGACTCAAGAGGAATACCAACTTTCCACAAGCACCTCAAGAGGAGGCTTCTCTCAGCTACCTTTATGTGAGAGGGACCCTGAGTTTGTGGCCTCGAGTGGAATGGACACCGATATGCTCTGACTCGAAGTAAGGCCGGATATCCCTGCAGTGAATTGAATGCAGGCTCGTCTTGCATCTCCCAAGACGAAGGGATGTCTGAATCCCCTGTGGAGACCACAGAGAAAAACCTAGTCCTCCGCCTCAATGCGACCGGAGGCCTCACATCCTTTGAAAACTCGAGAGGTCCGCGGAGATCAATGCTTCCAAAGGAGACGTTGCCTGACTCCTCTTGAAAATGGATAGGAGTCCCAGGATCCCTGTGTCACGTGGAAAGGGACCTTCGGTCTCCCGCCTCACGTGGAGACGCATCCCAATTGCCATGCCAAGACTCGAGGAGAATCCCGAGCTGTCCCTCGCACCTAGGCAGGAGTCCTGACGTCGCTGAACAAACACATGTCTGGAAGGGCCCTACCGGTCGTAACTCGAGAAGATGCCACAGGTTCCGGCCGCAACTCGAGAACAACCATGAGACTTCCCCCTCGCCTCGATATGAGGCCCGATTCCCCTGTACTGCGTGCAGAGCAATTCCGTGTTCCACATCAAACGTGAAAGAAGCCTTGATTTCCTTGATGGCACTCCAGAGAATACCCAAGATCACTGTCTCAAGTCTAGAGGGATCCTGAGGTCACTGTAGAAACACGAAAGGGCTCCGTGGACCCCAAATCAACTCGCCATGAGAGCTTATTCCCTGGCTTCGACTCAAGAGGAATACCAACTTTCCACAAGGACCTCAAGAGGAGGCTTCTCTGAGCTACAGGTATGAGAGTGGAATGGGACCCTGGGTCTCCCGCCTCACATGGAGACGCGTCCCAATTGCCATGCCAAGACTCGAGGAGAATCCTGAGGTGTCCGTCGCACCTAGGCAGGAGTCCTGACGTCGCTGAACAAACACGTGTATGGAAGGGCCCTCCCCATCGTAACTCGAGAATATACCCCAGGTTCCAGCCGCAACTCGAGAGAAACCATGAGACTTCCCCCTCGCTGAGAGATGAGGCCCGATTCCCCTGCACTGTGTGCAGAGCAATTCCGTGTTCCACATCAAACGTGAAAGGAGCCTTGATTTCCTTGATGGTACTCCAGAGAAAACCCAAGATCACTGTCTCAAGTCTAGAGGGATCCTGAGGTCACTGGACCAACTCGAAAGGACTCCGTGGACCCCAAATCAACTCGAGATGAGAGCTTAGTCCCTGGCTTCGACTCAAGAGGAATACCAACTTTCCACAAGCACCTCAAGAGGAGGCTTCTCTCAGCTACAGGTATGTGAGAGGGACCCTGAGTTTGTGGCCTCAAGTGGAGTGGACACCGAGATGCTCTGACTCGATGTAAGGCCGGATATCCCTGCAGTGAAATGAATGCAGGCTCGTCTTGCATCTCCCAAGACGAAGAAATGTCTGAATCCCCTGTGGAGACCACAGACAAAGACCTAGTTCTCCGCCTCATCGCGACTGGAGGCCTCACATCCTTTGAAAACTCGAGAGGTCCGCGGAGATCAATGCTTCCAAAGGAGAGGATGCCTGACTACTCTTGAAAATGGATAGGAGTCCCAAGATCCCTGTGGCACGTGTAAAGGGACCCTGGGTCTCCCGCCTCACGTGGAGACACGTCCCAATTGCCATGCCAAGACTCGAGGAGAATCCCGAGGTGTCCCTCGCACCTAGGTAGGAGTCCTGACATCGCTGAACAAACACGTGTCTGGAAGGGCCCTCCCCGTCGTAACTCGAGAATATACCCCAGGTTCCGGCCTCAACTCGAGAACAACCATGAGACTTTCCCCTCGCCGCGAGATGAGGCCCGATTCCCCTGTACTGCGTGCAGAGCAATTCCGTGTTCCACATCAAACGTGAAAGGAGCCTTGATTTCCTTGATGGCACTACAGAGAAAACCCAAGATAACTTTCTCCAGTCTAGAGGGATCCTGAGGTCACTGGAGCAACACGAAAGTGCTCCGTGGACCCCAAATCAACTCGAGATGATAGTTTAGTCTCTTGCTTCGACTCAAGAGGAATACCAACTTTCCACAAGCACCTCAAGAGGAGGCTTCTCTCAGCTTCAGGTATGTGAGAGGGACCTGAGTTTGTGGCCTCAAGTGGAATGGACACCGAGATGCTCTGACTCGAAGTAAGGCCGGATATCCCTGCAGTGAATTGAGTGCAGGCTCGTCTTGCATCTCCCAAGATGAAGGGAGGTCTGAATCCCCTTGGAGTCCACAGAGTAAGAACTAGTTCTCCGTCTCATCGCGCCCGGAGGCCTCACATCCTTTGAAAATTCTAGAGGTCCGCGGTGATCAATGCTTCCAAAGGAGACGATGCCTGACTCCTCTAGAAAATGGATAAGAACCCCAGGATCCTTGTGGCACGTGGAAAGGGACACTAGCTCTCCTGCTTCACGAGGAGACGCGACCCAATTGCCATGCCAAGACTCGAGGAGAATCCCGCGGTGTCCCTCGCACCTAGGCAGGAGTCCTGTCGTTGTTGAACAAACACGTGTCTGGAAGGGCCCTCCCCGTCATAACTCGAGAATATACCCCAGGTTCTGGCCACAACTCGAGAAAAACCATGAGACTTGCCCCTCGCCGCGAGATGAGGCCCGATTCCCCTGCACAGCGTGCAGAACAATTCCGTGTTCCACATCAAACGTGAAAAGAGCCTTGATTTCCTTGATGGCACTCCAGAGAAAACCCAAGATCACTGTCTCAAGTCTAGAGGGATCCTGAGGTCACTGGAGCAACACGAAAGGGCTCCGTGGACCCCAAATCAACTCGAGATGAGAGCTTAGTCCCTGGCTTCGACTCAAGAGGAATACCAACTTTCCACAAGCACCTCAAGAGGAGGCTTCTCTCAGCTACAGGTATGTGAGAGGGACCCTGAATTTTGGCCTCAATGGAATGGACACCGAGATGCTCTGACTCGAAGTAAGGCCGGATATTCCTGCAGTGAATTGAAAGCAGGCTCATCTTGCATCTCCCAAGATGAAGGGATGTCTGAATCCCCTGTGGAGACCACAGAGAAAGACCTAGTTCTCCGCCTCATCGCGACCGGAGACCTCACATCCTTTGAAAACTCGAGAGGTCCGCGGAGATCAATGCTTCCAAAGGAGATGATGCCTGACTCCTCTTGAAAATGGAAGGAGTCCCAGGATCCCTGTGGCACGTGGAAAGGGACCCTGGGTCTCCCGCCTCACGTGGAGACGCGTCCCAATTGCCATGCCAAGACTCGAGGAGAATCCCGAGGTGTCCCTCGCACCTAGGCAGGAGTCCTGACATCGCTGAACAAACACGTGTCTGGAAGGGCCCTCCCCATCGTAACTCGAGAATATACCCCAGGGTCTGGCGGCAACTCGACAAAAACCATGAGACTTCGCCCTTGCCGCGAGATGAGGCCCGATTCCCCTGCACTGCGTGCAGAGGAATTCCGTGTTCCACATCAACCGTGAAAGGAGCCTTGATTTCCTTGATGGCACTCCAGAGAAAACCCAAGATCACTGTCTCAAAACTAGAGGGATCCTGAGGTCACTGGGCAATATGAAAGGGCTCCCCGAACCCCAAATCAACTCGAGATGAGAGCTTAGTCCGTGGCTTTGACTCAAGAGGAATTCCAACTTTCCACAATCACCTCAAGAGGAGGCTTCTCTCAGCTACAGGTATGTGAGAGGGACCTTGACTTTGTGGCCTCAGGTGGAATGGACACCGAGATGCTCTGACTCGATGTAAGGCCGGATATCCCTGCAGTGAATTGAATGCAGGCTCGTCTTGCATCTCCCAAGACGAAGGGATGTCTGATTCCCCTGTGGAGACCACAGAGAAATACCTAGTTCTCCGCCTCATCGCGACCGGAGGCCTCACATCCTTTGAAACTCGAGAGGTCGGCGGAGATCAATGCTTCCAAAGGAGACGATGCCTGACTCCTCTTCAAAATGGATAGGAGTCCCAGGATCGCTGTGGCCCGTGGA
Source organism: Dama dama (assembly GCF_033118175.1). Classification (NCBI taxonomy): domain Eukaryota; kingdom Metazoa; phylum Chordata; class Mammalia; order Artiodactyla; family Cervidae; genus Dama; species Dama dama. The sequence continues at coordinate 2,181,141 of NW_026870878.1, read as the reverse complement.
AAGGTACCCTGGGTCTCCCGCCTCACGTGGAGACGCGTCCCAATTGCCATGCCAAGACTCGAGGAGAATCCCGAGGTGTCCCTCGCACCTAGGCAGGAGTCCTGACGTCGCTGAACAAACACGTGTCTGGAAGGGCCCTCCCCGTCGTAACTCGAGAATATACCCCAGGTTCCGGCCGCAACTCGAGAAAAACCATGAGACTTCCCCCTCGCCGAGAGATGAGGCCCGATTCACCTGCACTGCGTGCAGAGCAATTCCGTGTTTCACATCAAACGTGAAAGGAGCCTTGATTGCCTTGATTGCACTCCAGAGAAAACCCAAGAACACTGTCTCAAGTCTAGAGGGATCCTGAGGTCACTGGAGCAACACGAAAGGGCTCCGTGGACCCCAAATCAACTCGAGATGAGAGCTTAGTCCCTGGCTTCGACTCAAGAGGAATACCAACTTTCCACAAGCACCTCAAGAGGAGGCTTCTCTCAGCTACAGGTATGTGAGAGGGACCCTGAGTTTGTGGCCTCAAGTGGAATGGACACCGAGATGCTCTGACTCGAAGTAAGGCCGGATATCCCTGCAGTGAATTGAATGCAGGCTCCTCTTGCATCTCCCAAGACGAAGGGATGTCTGAATCCCCTGTGGAGACCACAGAGAAAGACCTAGTTCTCCGCCTCATCGCGACCGGAGGCCTCACATCCTTTGAAAATTCGAGAGGTCCGCGGAGATCAATGCTTCCAAAGGAGACGATGCCTGACTCCTCTTGAAAATGGATCGGAGTCCCAGGATCCGTGTGGCACGTGGAAAGGGACCCTGGGTCTCCCGCCTCACATGGAGACGCGTCCCAATTGCCATGCCAAGACTCGAGGAGAATCCCGAGGTGTCCCTCGCACCTAGGCAGGAGTCCTCACGTCGCTGAACAAACGCGTGTCTGGACAGGCCCTCCCTTTCGTAACTCGAGAATATACCCCAGGTTCCGGCCGCAACTTGAGAAAAACCATGAGACTTCCCCCTCCCCGCGAGATGAGGCCCGAATCCCCTGCCCTGCGTGCAGAGCAATTCCGTATTCCACATCAAAAATGAAAGGAGCCTTGATTTCCTTGATGGCACTCCAGAGAAAACCCAAGATCACTGTCTCAATTCTAGAGGGATCCTGAGGTCACTGCAGCAACACGAAAGGGCTCCATGGACCCCAAATCAACTCGAGATGAGAGCTTAGTCCCTGGCTTCAAATCGAGAGGAATACCAACTTTCCACAAGCACCTCAAGAGGAGGCTACTTTCAGCTAATGGTATGTGAGAGGGACCCTGAGTTTGTCGCCTCAAGTGGAATGGACACCGAGATGCTCTGACTCAATGTAAGGCCAGATATCCCTGCAGTGAATTGAATGCAGGCTCGTCTTGCATCTCCCAAGACGAAGGGATGTCTGAATCCCCGGTGCAGAACACAGAGAAAGACCTAGTCCTCCGCCTCAACGCGACTGGAGGCCTCACATCCTTTGAAAACTCGAGAGGACCGCGAGATCAATGCTTCCAAAGGAGACGATGCCTGACTCCTCTTGAAAATGGATAGGAGTCCCGGGATCCCTGTGGCACGTGGAAAGGGACCCTGGGTCTCCCGCCTCACGTGGAGACGCGTCCCGATTGCCATGCCAAGACTCGAGGAGAATCCCGAGGTGTCCCTCGCACCTAGGCAGGAGTCCTGACGTCGCTGAACAAACACGTGTCTGGAAGGGCCCTCCCCGTCGTAACTCGAGAATATACCCCAGGTTCCGGCCTCAACTCGAGAAAAACCATGAGACTTCCCCCTCGCCGCGAGATGAGGCCCGATTCCCCTGCACTGCGTGCAGAGGAATTCCGTGTTCCACATCAATCGTGATAGGAGCCTTGATTTCCTTGATGGCACTTCAGAGAAAACCCAAGATCACTGTCTGAAGTCTAGAGGGATTCTGAGGTCACTGGAGCAACAAGAAAGGGCTCCGTGGACCCCAAATCAACTCGAAATGAGAGCTTAGTACCTGGCTTCGCATCAAGAGGAATACCAACTTTCCACAAGCACCTCAAGAGGAGGCTTCTCTCAGCTACAGGTATGTGAGAGGGACCCTGAGTTTGTGGCCTCAAGTGGAATGGACACCGAGATGCTCTGACTCGAAGTAAGGCCGGATATCCCTGCAGTGAATTGAATGCAGGCTCGTCTTGCATCTCCCAAGACGAAGGGATGTCTGAATACCCTGTGGAGACCAAAGAGAAAGACCTAATTTTCCGCCTCATCGCGACCGGTGCCCTGACATCCTTTGAAAATTCGAGAGGTCCGCGGAGATCAATGCTTCCAAAGGAGACGATGCCTGACTCCTCTTGAAAATGGATAGGAGTCCCAGGATCCCTGTGGCACGTGGAAAGGGACCCTGGTTCTCCCGCCTCACGTGGAGACGCGTCCAAATTGCCATGCCAAGTCTCGAGGAGAATCCCGAGGTGTCCCTCGCACGTAGGCAGGAGTCCTCACGTCGCTGAACAACCCCGTGTCTGGACAGGCCCTCCCCGTCGTAACTCGAGAATATACCCCAGGTTCCGGCCGCAACTCGAGAAAAACCATGAGACTTCCCCCTTGCCGCGAGATGAGGCCCGATTCCCTGCACTGAGTGCAGACCAATTCGGTGTTCCACATGAAACGTGAAAGGAGCCTTGATTTCCTTGATGGCACTCCAGAGAAAACCAAAGATCACTGTCTCAAGTCTAGAGGGATCCTGAGGTCACTGGAGCAACACGAAAGGGCTCCGTGAACCCCAAATCAAATCGAGATGAGAGCTTAGTCCCTGGCTTCGACTCAAGAGGAATACCAACTTTCCACAAGCACCTCAAGAGGAGGCTTCTCTCAGCTACAGGTATGTGAGAGGGACCCTGAATTTGTGGCCTCAAGTGGAATGGACACCGAGATGCTCTGACTCGAAGTAAGGCCGGATATCCCTGCAGTGAATTGAATGCAGGCTCGTCTTGCATCTCCCAAGACGAAGGGTTGTCTGAATCCCCTGTGGAGCCCACAGAGAAAGACCTAGTCCTCCGCCTCAACGCGACCGGAGGCCTCACATCCTTTGAAAACTCGAGAGGTCCGCGGAGATCAATACTTCCGAAGGAGAAGAGGCCTGACTCCTCTTGAAAATGGATAGGAGTCCCAGGATCCCTGTGGTATGGGGAAAGGGACCCTGGGTCTCCCACCTCACGTGGAGACGCGTACCAATTGCCATGCCAAGACTCGAGGAGAATCCCGAGCTGTCCCTCGCACCTAGGCAGGAGTCCCGACGTCGCTGAACAAACACGTGTCTGGAAGAGCCCTCCCCGTCGTAACTCGAGAATATACCCCAGGTTCTGGCCGCAACTCGAGAAAAACCATGAGATTTCCCCCTGGCCGCGAGTTGAGGCCCGATTCCCCTGCACTGCGTGCAGAGCAATTCCGTGTTCCACATCAAACTTGAAAGGAGCCTTGATTTCCTTGATGGAACTGCAGAGAAAACCCAAGATCACTGTCTCAAGTCTAGAGGGATCCTGAGGTCACTGGAGCAACACGAAAGGGCTCCGTATAAGCCAAATCAACTCGAGATGAGAGCTTAGTCCCTGGCTTAGACTCAAGAGGAATACCAACTTTCCACAAGGACCTCAAGAGGAGGCTTCTCTCAGCTACAGGTATGTAAGAGGGACCCTGAGTTTGTGGCCTCAAGTGGAATGGACACCGATATGCTCTGACTCGAAGTAAGGCCAGATATCCCTGCAGTGAATTGAATGCAGGCTCGCCTTGCATCTCCCAAGACGAAGGGATGTCTGAATACCCTGTGGAGACCACAGAGAAAGACCTAGTCCTCTGCCTCATCGTGACTGGAGGCCTCACATCCTTTGAAAACTCGAGAGGTCTGCAGAGATCAATGCTTCCAAAGGAGACGATGCCTGACTCCTCTTGAAAATGGATAGGAGTCCCGGGATCCCTGTGGCACGTGGAAAGGGACACTGGGTCTCCCGCCTCACGTGGAGACGCATCCCAATTGCCATGCCAAGACTCGAGGAGAATCCCGAGGTGTCCCTCGCACCTAGGCAGGAGTCCTTACGTCGCTGAACAAACACGTGTCTGGAAGGGCTCTCCCCGTCATAACTCGAGAATATACCCCTGGTTCCGGCCGCAACTCGAGAAAAACCATGAGACTTCCCCCTCAGCGCGAGATGAGGCCCGATTTCCCTGGGCTGCGTGCAGAGGAATTCCGTGTTCCACATCAATGGTGATAGGAGCCTTGATTTCCTTGATGGCACTCCAGAGAAAACCCAAGATCACTGTCTCAAGTCTAGAGGGATCCTGAGGTCACTGGAGCAACAAGAAAGGGCTCCGTGGACCCCAAATCAACTCGAAATGAGAGCTTAGTACCTGTCTTAGCATCAAGAGGAATACCAACTTTCCACTAGCACCTCAAGAGGAGGCATCCCTCAGCTACAGGTATGTGAGAGGGACCCTGAGTTTGTGGCCTCAAGTGGAATGGACACCGAGATGCTCTGACTCGAAGTAAGGCCGGATATCCCTGCAGTGAATTGAATGCAGGCTCGTCTTGCATCTCCCACGACGAAGGGATGTCTGAATCCCCTGTGGAGACCACAGAGAAAGACCAAATTTTCCGCCTCATCGCAACCGGTGGCCTCACATCCTTTGAAAATTCGAGAGGTCCGCGGAGATCAATGCTTCCAAAGGAGAGGACGCCTGACGCCTCTTGAAAATGGATAGGAGTCCCAGGATCCCTGTGGCACGTGGAAAGGGACCCTGGGTCTCCCGCCTCACGTGGAGACGTGTCCCAATTGCCATGCCAAGACTTGAGGAGAATCCCGAGGTGTCCCTCGCACCTAGGCAGGAGTCCTGACGTCGCTGAACAAACACGTGTCTGGAAGGGCCCTCCCCGTCTTAACTCGAGAATATACCCCAGGTTCCGGCCGCAACTCGAAAAAAAACATGAGACTTCCCCCTCGCCGCGAGATGAGGCCCGATTCCCCTGCAATGCGTGCAGAACAATTCCGTGTTCCACATCAAACGTGAAAGGAGCCTTGATTTCCTTGATGGCACTCCAGAGAAAACCCAAGATCACTGTCTCAAGTCTGGAGGGATCCTGAGGTCACTGGAGCAACACGAAAGGGCTCCGTGGACCCCAAATCAACTCTAGATGAGAGATTATTCCCTGGCTTCAACTCAAGAGGAATACGAACTTTCCATAAACCCCTCAAGAGGAGGCTTCTCTCAGCTACAGGTATGTGAGAGGGACCCTGAGTTTGTGGCCTCAAGTGGAATGGACACCGAGATGCTCTGACTTGAAGTAAGGCCGGATATCCCTGCAGTGAATTGAATGCAGGCTCATCTTGCATCTCCCAAGATGAAGGGATGTCTGAATCCCCGGTGCAGAACACAGAGAAAGACCTAGTCCTCCGCCTCAACGCGACTGGAGGCCTCACATCCTTTGAAAACTCGAGAGGTCCGCGAGATCAATGCTTCCCACGGAGACGATGCCTGACTCCTCTTGAAAATGGATAGGAGTCCCGGGATCCCTGTGGGACGTGGAAAGGGACCCTGGGTCTCCCGCCTCACCTGGAGACGCGTCCCGATTGCCATGCCAAGACTCGAGGAGAATCCCGAGGTTTCCCTCGCACCTAGGCAGGAGTCCTGACGTTGCTGAACAAACACGTGTCTGGAAGGGCCCTCCCCGTCGTAACTCGAGAATATACCCCAGGTTCCGGCCTCAACTCGAGAAAAACCATGAGACTTCCCCCTCGCCGCGAGATGAGGCCCGATTTCCCTGCACTGCGTGCAGAGGAATTCCGTGTTCCACATCAATCGTGATAGGAGCCTTGATTTCCTTGATGGCACTTCAGAGAAAACCCAAGATCACTGTCTCAAGTCTAGAGGGATCCTGAGGTCACTGGAGAAACAAGAAAGGTCTCCGTGGACCCCAAATCAACTCGAAATGAGAGCTTACTACCTGGCTTAGCATCAAGAGGAATACCAACTTTCCACAAGCACCTCAAGAGGAGGCTTCTCTCAGCTACAGGTATGTGAGAGGGACCCTGATTTTGTGGCCTCAAGTGGAATGGACACCGAGATGCTCTGACTTGAAGTAAGGCCGGATATCCCTGCAGTGAATTGAATGCAGGCTCGTCTTGCATCTCCCAAGACGAAGGGATGTCTGAATCCCCTGTGGAGACCACAGAGAAAGACCTAATTTTCCGCCTCATCGCGACCGGTGGCCTCACATCCTTTGAAAATTCGAGAGGTCCGCGGAGATCAATGCTTCCAAAGGAGACGACGCCTGACGCCTCTTGAAAATGGATAGGAGTCCCAGGATCCCTGTGGCATGGGGAAAGGGACCCTGGGTCTCCCGCCTCACGTGGAGACGCCTCCCAATTGCCATGCCAAGATTTGAGGAGAATCCCGAGGTGTCCCTCGCACCTAGGCAGGAGTCCTGACGTCGCTGAACAAACACGTGTCTGGAAGGGCCCTCCCCTTCGTAACTCGAGAATATACCCCAGGTTCCGGCCGCAACTCGAGAAAAACCATGAGACTTCCCCCTCGCCGCGAGATGAGGCTTGATTCCCCTGCAATGCGTGCAGAGCAATTCCGTGTTCCACATCAAACGTGAAAGGAGCCTTGATTTCCTTGATGGCACTCCAGAGAAAACCCAAGATCACTGTCTCAAGTCTAGAGGGATCCTGAGGTCACTGGAGCAACACGTAAGGGCTCCGTGGACACCAAATCAACTCGAGATGAGAGATTAGTCCCTGGCTTCAACTCAAGAGGAATACGAACTTTCCACAAGCCCCTCAAGAGGAGGCTTCTCTCAGCTACAGGTATGTGAGAGGGACCCTGAGTTTGTGGCCTCAAGTGGAATGGACACCGAGATGCTCTGACTCGAAGTAAGGCCGGATATCCCTGCAGTGAATTGAATGCAGGCTCATCTTGCATCTCCCAAGACGAAGGGATGTCTGAATCCCCTGTGCAGAACACAGAGAAAGACCTAGTCCTCCGCCTCAACGCGACCGGAGGGCTCACATCCTTTGAAAACTCGAGAGGTCCGCGGAGATCAATGCTTCCAAAGGAGACGATGCCTGACTCCTCTTGAAAATGGATAGGAGTCCCGGGATTCCTGTGGCACGTGGAAAGGGACCCTGGGTCTCCCGCCTCACCTGGAGACGCGTCCCGATTGCCATGCCAAGAATCGAGGAGAATCCCGAGGTGTCCCTCGCACCTAGGAGGGAGTCCTGACGTCGCTGAACAAACACGTGTCTGGAAGGGCCCTCCCCGTCGTAACTCGAGAATATACCCCAGGTTCCGGCCGCAACTCGAGAAAAACCATGAGACTTCCCCCTCGCCGCGAGATGAGGCCTGATTTCCCTGGGCTGCGTGCAGAGGAATTCCGTGTTCCACATCAATCGTGATAGGGGCCTTGATTTCCTTGATGGCACTCCAGAGAAAACCCAAGATCACTGTCTCAAATCTAGAGGGATCCTGAGGTCACTGGAGCAATACGAAAGGGCTCCGTGGACCCCAAATCAACTCGAGATGAGAGCTTCGTCCCTGGCTTCGACTCAAGAGGAATACCAACTTTCCACAAGCACCTCAAGAGGAGGCTTCTCTCAGCTAAAGGTATGTGAGAGGGACCCTGAGTTTGTGGCCTCAAGTGGAAGGTCAACGAGATGCTCTGACTCGAAGTAAGGCCGGATATCCCTGCAGTGAATTGAATGCAGGCTCGTCTTGCATCTCCCAAGACAAAGGGATGTCTGATTCCCCTGTGGAGACCACAGAGAAAGACTTAGTCGTCCGCCTCAACGCGACCGGAGGCCTCACATCTTTGAAAACTCGAGAGGTCCCCGGAGATCAATGCTTCCAAAGGAGACGATGCCTGAATCCTCTTGAAAATGGATAGGAGTCCCAGGATCCCTGTGGCACGTGGAAAGGGACCCTGGGGCTCCCGCCTCACGTGGAGACGCGTTCCAATTGCCATGCCAAGACTCGAGGAGAATCCCGAGGTGTCCCTCGCACCTAGGCAGGAGTCCTGACGTCGCTGAACAAATACGTGTCTGGAAGGGCCCTCCCCGTCGTAACTCGAGAATATACCCCAGGTTCCGGCCGCAACTCGAGAAAAACCATGAGACTTCCCCTTCGTCGCGAGATGAGGTCCGATTCCCCTTCACTGCGTGCAGAGCAATTCCGTGTTCCACATCAAACGTGAACGGAGACTTGATTTCCTTGATGGCACTCCAGAGAAAACCCATGATCACTGTCTCAAGTCTAGAGGGATCCTGAGGTCACTGGAGCAACACGAAAGGCCTCGTGGACCCCAAATCAACTCGAGATTAGAGCTTCGTCCCTGGCTTCGACTCAAGAGGAATACCAACTTTCCACAAGCACCTCAAGAGGAGGCTTCTCTCAGCTTGAGGTATGTGAGAGGGACCCTGAGTTTGTGGCCTCAAGTGGAATGGACACCGAGATGCTCTGACTCGAAGTAAGGCCGGATATCCCGGCAGTGAATTGAATGCAGGCTCGTCTTGCATCTCCCAAGACGAAGGGATGTCTGAATCCCATGTGGAGACCACAGAGAAAGACCTAGTTCTCCGCCTCAACGCGAAAGGAGGCCTCACATCCTTTGAAAACTCGAGAGGTCCGCGGAGATCAATGCTTCCAAAGGAGACGATGCCTGACTCCTCTTGAAAATGGATAGGAGTCCCAGGATTCCTGTGGCACGTGGAAAGGGACATTGGGTCTCCCGCCTCACGTGGATACGCGTCCCAATTGCCATGCCAAGACTCGAGGAGAATCCCGAGGTGTCCCTCGCACCTAGGCAGGAGTCCTGACGTCGCTGAACAAACACGGGTCTTGAAGGGCACTCCCCGTCGTAACTCGAGGATATACCACAGGTTCCGGCCGCAACTCTAGAAAAACCATGAGACTTCCCCCTCGTCGCGAGATGAGGCCCGATTCCCCTGCACTGCGTGCAGAGCAATTCCGTGTTCCACATCAAACGTGAAAGGAGCCTTGATTTCCTTGATGGCCCTCCAGAGAAAACCCAAGATCACTGTCTCAAGTCTAGAGGGATCCTGAGGTCTGTGTAGCAACGCGAAAGGGCTCCGTCGACCCCAAATCAACTCGAGATGAGAGCTTAGTCCCTGGCTTCGACTCAAGAGGAATACCAACTTACCACAAGCACCTCAAGAGGAGGCTTCTCTCAGCTACAGGTATGTGAGAGGGACCCTGAGTTTTTGGCCTCAATGGAATGGACACCGAGATGCTCTGACTCGAAGTAAGGCCGGATATTCCTGCAGTGAATTGAAAGTAGGCTCATCTTGCATCTCCCAAGACGAAGGGATGTCTGAATCCCCTGTGGACACCACAGAGAAAGACCTAGTTCTCCGCCTCATCGCGACCGGAGGCCTCACATCCTTTGAAAACTCGAGAGGTCCGCGGAGATCAATGCTTCCAAAGGAGATGATGCCTGACTCCTCTTGAAAATGGAAGGAGTCCCAGGATCCCTGTGGCACGTGGAAAAGGACCCTGGGTCTCCCGCCTCACGTGGAGACGTGTCCCAATTGCCATGCCAAGACTCGAGGAGAATCCCGAGGTGTCCCTCGCACCTAGGCAGGAGTCCTGACATCGCTGAACAAACACGTGTCTGGAAGGGCCCTCCCCGTCGTAACTCGAGAATATACCCCAGGGTCTGGAGGCAACTCGACAAAAACCATGAGACTTCGCCCTTGCCGCGAGATGAGGCCCGATTCCCCTGCACTGCGTGCAGAGCAATTCCGTGTTCCACATCAAACGTGAAAGGAGCCTTGATTTCCTTGATGGCACTCCAGAGAAAACCCAAGATCACTGTCTCAAAACTAGAGGGATCCTGAGGTCACTGGGCAATATGAAAGGGCTCCCCGAACCCCAAATCAACTCGAGATGAGAGCTTAGTCCGTGGCTTTGACTCAAGAGGAATTCCAACTTTCCACAAGCACCTCAAGAGGAGGCTTCTCTCAGCTACAGGTATGTGAGAGGGACCTTGACTTTGTGGCCTCAGGTGGAATGGACACCGAGATGCTCTGACTCGATGTAAGGCCGGATATCCCTGCAGTGAATTGAATGCAGGCTCGTCTTGCATCTCCCAAGACGAAGGGATGTCTGAATCCCCTGTGGAGACCACAGAGAAATACCTAGTTCTCCGCCTCATCGCGACCGGAGGCCTCACATCCTTTGAAAATTCGAGACGTCCGGGGAGATCAATGTTTCCAAAGGAGACGATGTCTGACTCCTCTTGAAAATGGATAGGAGTCCCAGGATCCTTGTGGCACGTCGAAAGGGACACTGGGTCTCCCGCCTCACGTGGAGACGCGTCCCAATTGCCATGTCAAGACTCGAGGAGAATCCCGAGGTGTCCCTCGCACCTAGGCAGGAGTCCTGACGTCGCTGAACAAACACGTGTCTGGAAGGGCCCTCCCCGTCGTAACTCGAGAATATACCCCAGGTTCCGGCCGCAACTCGAGAAAAACCATGAGACTTCCCCCTCGCCGCGAGATGAGGCCCGATTCCCCTGCACTGCCTGCAGAGCAATTCCGTGTTCCACATCCAACGTGAAAGGAGCCTTGATTTCCTTGATGGCACTCCAGAGAAAACCCAAAGTCACTGTCTCAAGTCTAGAGGGATCCTGAGTTCACTGGAGCAACACGAAAGGGCTCCGTGGACCCCAAATCAACTCGAGATGATAGCTTAGTCCCTGGCTTCGACTCAAGAGGAATACCAACTTTCCACAAGCACCTCAAGAGGAGACTTCTCTCAGCTACACGTATGTGAGAGGGACCCTGAGTTTGTGGCCTCAAGTGGAATGGACACCGAGATGCTCTGACTCGAAATAAGGCCGGATATCCCTGCAGTGAATTGAATGCAAGCTCGTCTTGCATCTCCTAAGACGAAGGGATGTCTGAATCCCCTGTGGAGACCACAGAGAAAGACCTAGTTCCCTGCCTCATCGCGACCGGAGGCCTGACATCCTTTGAAAACTTGAGAGGTCCGCGGAGATCAATGCTTCCAAAGGAGACGATGCCTGACTCCTCTTGAAAATGGTTAGGAGTCCCAGGATCCCTGTGGCACGTCGAAAGGGACCCTGGGTCTCCCGCCTCACGTGGAGACGCATCCCAATTGCCATGCCAAGACTCGAGGAGAATCCCGAGATGTCCCTCGCACCTAGGCAGGAGTCCTGACGTCGCTGAACAAACACGTGTCTGGAAGGGCCCTGCCCGTCGTAACTCGAGAATATACCACAGGTTCCGGCCGCAACTCGAGAAAAACCATGAGACTTCCCCCTCGCTGCGAGATGAGGCCCGATGCCCCTGCACTGCGTGCAGAGCAATTCCGTGTTCCACATCAAACGTGAAAGGAGCCTTGATTTCCTTGATGGCACTTCAGAGAAAACCCAAGATCACTGTCTCAAGTCTAGAGGGATCCTGAGGTCACTGGAGCAACTTGAAAGAACTCCGTGGACCTCAAATCAACTCGAGATGAGAGCTTAGTCCCTGGCTTCGACTCAAGAGGAATACCAACTTTCCACAAGCACCTCAAGAGGAGGCTTCTCTCAGCTACAGGTATGTGATAGGGACCCTGAGTTTGTGGCCTCAAGTGGAATGGACACCGAGATGCTCTGACTCGAAGTAAGGCCCGATATCCCTGCAGTGAATTGAATGCAGGCTCGTCTTGCATCTCCCAATACGAAGGGATGTCTGAATCCCCTGTGGAGACCACAGAGAAAGACCTACTCCTCTGGCTCAACGCGACCGGAGGCCTCACATCCTTTGAAAACTCGAGAGGTCCACGGAGATCAATGCTTCCAAAGGAGACGATGCCTGACTCCTCTTGAAAATGGATAGGAGTCCCAGGATCCCTGTGGCACGTGGAAAGGGACACTGCGTTTCCCGCCTCACGTGGAGACGCGTCCCAATTGCCATGCCAAGACTCGAGGAGAATCCCGAGGTGTCCCTCGCACCTAGGCAGGAGTCCTGATGTCGCTGAACAAACACGTGTTTGGAAGGGCCCTCCCTGTCTTAACTCGAGAATATAAATCAGGTTCCGCCCGCAACTCGAGGAAAAAATATGAGACTTCCCCCTCGCCGCGAGATGAGGCCCGATGCCCCTGCACTGCGTGCAGAGCAATTCCGTGTTCCACATCAAACGTGAAAGGAGCCTTGATTTCCTTAATGGCACTCCAGAGAAAACCCAAGATCACTGTCTCAAGTCTAGAGGGATCCTGAGGTCACTGGAGCAACACAAAAGGGCTCCATGGACCCCAAATCAACTCGAGATGAGAGCTTAGCCACTGGCTTCGACTCAAGAGGAATACCAACTTTCCACAAGCACCTCAAGAGGAGGCTTCTCTCAGCTACAGGTACGTGAGAGGGACCCTGAGTTTGTGGCCTCAAGTGGAATGGACACCGAGATGCTCTGACTCGAACTAAGGCCGGATATCCCTGCAGTGAATTGAATGCAGGCTCGTCTTGCATCTCCCAAGACGAAGGGATGTCTGAATCCCCTGTGGAGACCACAGAGAAAGACCTAGTTCTCCGCCTCATCGCGACCGGAGGCCTCACATCCTTTGAAAACTCGAGAGGTCCGCGGAAATCAATGCTTCCAAAGGAGACGATGCCTGACTCCTCTTGAAAATGGATAGGAGTCCCAGGATCCCTGTGGCACGTCGAAAGGGACCCTGGGTCTCCCGTCTCACGTGGAGACGCGTCCCAATTGCCATGCCAAGACTCGAGGAGAATCCCGAGGTGTCCCTCGCACCTAGGCAGGAGTCCTGAGGTCGCTGAACAAACACGTGTCTGGAAGGGCCCTCCCCGTCGTAACTCGAGAATATACCCCAGGTTCCGGCCGGAACTCAAGAAAAACCATAAGACTTCCCGCTCGCCGCGAGATGAGGCCCGATTCCCCTGCACTGCGTGCAGAGCAATTCCGTGTTCCACATCAAACGTGAAAGGAGCCTTGATTTCCTTGATGGCACTCCAGAGAAAACCCAGGTTCACTGTCTCAAGTCTAGAGGGATCCTGAGGTCACTGGAGCAACACGAAAGGGCTCCGTGGACCCCAAATCAACTCGAGATGAGAGCTTAGTCCCTGGCTTCGACTCAAGAGGAATAGCAACTTTCCACAAGCACCTCAAGAGGAGGCTTCTCTCAGCTACAGGTATGTGAGAGGACCCTGAGTTTGTGGCCTCAAGTGGAATGGACACCGAGGTGCTCTGACTCGAAGTAAGGCCGGATATCCCTGCAGTGAATTGAATGCAGGCTCGTCTTGCATCTCCCAAGACGAAGGGATGTCTGAATCCTATGTGGAGACCACAGAGAAAGACCTAGTTCTCCGCCTCATCGCGACCGGAGGCCTCACATCCTTTGAAAACTCGAGAGGTCCGTGGAGATCAATGCTTCCAAAGGAGACGATGCCTGACTCCTCTTGAAAATGGATAGGAGTCCCAGGATCCCTGTGGCACGTGGAAAGGGACCCTGGGTCTCCAGCCTCACATGGAGACGCGTCCCAATTGCCATGCCAAGACTCGAGGAGAATCCCGAGGTGTCCCTCGCACCTAGGCAGGTGTCCTGACGTCGCTGAACAAACACGTGTCTGGAAGGGCCCTCCCCGTCGTAACTCGAGAATATACCCCAGGTTCCGGCCGCAACTCGAGAAAAACCAAGAGACTTCCCCCTCGCCGCGAGATGAGGCCCGATTCCCCTGCACTGCGTGCTGAGCAATTCCGTGTTCCACATCAAACGTGAAAGGAGCCTTGATTTCCTTGATTGCACACCAGAGAAAACCCAAGATCACTGTCTCAAGTCTAGAGGGATCCTGAGGTCACTGGAGCAACACGAAAGGGCTCCGTGGACCCCAAATCAACTCGAGATGAGAGCTTAGTCCCTGGCTTCGACTCAAGAGGAATACCAACTTTCCACAAGCACCTCAAGAGGAGGCTTCTCTCAGCTTGTGGTATGTGAGAGGGACCCTGAGTTGCTGGCCTCAAGTGGATTGGACACCGAGATGGTCTGAATCGAAGTAAGGCCGGATATCCGTACAGTGAATTGAATGCAGGCTCGTCTTGCATCTCCCAAGATGAAGGGATGTCTGAATCCCCTGTGGAGACCAAAGAGAAAGACCTAGTCCTCCGCCTCATCGCGACCGGAGCCCTCACATCCTTTGAAAACTCGAGAGTTCTGCGGAGATCAATGCTTCCAAAGGAGACGATGCCTGACTCCTCTTGAAAATGAATAGGAGTCCCAGGATCCCTGTGGCACGTGGAAAGGGACCCTGGGTCTCCCGCCTCACGTGGAGACGCGTCCCAATTGCCATGCCAAGACTAGAGGAGAATCCCGAGGTGTCCCTCGCACCTAGGCAGGAGTCCTGACGTCGCTGAACAAACACGTGTCTGGAAGGGCCCTGCCCGTCGTAACTCGAGAATATACCCCAGGTTCTGGCCGCAACTCGAGAAAAAGCTTGAGACTTCTCCCTCGCCGCGAGATGAGGCCCGATTCCCCTGCACTGCGTGCAGAGCAATTCCGTGTTCCACATCAAACGTGAAAGGAGCCTTGATTTCCTTGATGGCATTCCAGAGAAAACCCAAGATCACTGTCTCAAGTCTAGAGGGATCCTGAGGTCACTGGAGCAACACGAAAGGGCTCCGTGGACCCCAAATCAACTCGAGATGAGAGCTTACTCCCTGGCATCGACTCAAGAGGAATACCAACTTTCCACAAGCACCTCAAGAGGAGGCTTCTCTCAGCTACAGGTATGTGAGAGGGACCCTGAGATTGTGGCCTCAAGTGGAATGGACACCGAGATGCTCTGACTCGAAGTAAGGCCGGATATCCCTGCAGTGAATTGAATGCAGGCTCGTGTTGCATCTCCCAAGACGAAGGGATGTCTGAATCCCCTGTGGAGACCACAGAGAAAGACCGAGTTCTCCGCCTCATCGCGACCGGAGGCCTCACATCCTTTGAAAACTCGAGAGGTCCGCGGAGATCAATGCTTCCAAAGGAGACGATGCCTGACTCCTCTTGAAAATGGATAGGAGTCCCAGGATCCCTGTGGCACGTGGAAAGGGACCCTGGGGCTCCCGCCTCACGTGGAGACGCGTCCCCATTGCCATGCCAAGACTCGAGGAGAATCCCGAGGTGTCCTCGCACCTAGGCAGGAGTCCTGACGTCGCTGAACAAACACGTGTCTGGAAGGGCCCTCCCCGTCGTAACTCGAGAATATACCCCAGGTTCCGGCCGCAACTCGAGAAAAACCATGAGACTTCCACCTCGCCGCGAGATGAGGCCCGATTCTCCTGCACTGCGTGCAGAGCAATTCCGTGTTCCACATCAAACGTGAAAGGAGACTTGATTTCCTTGATGGCACTCCAGAGAAAACCCAAGATCACTATCTCAAGTCTAGAGGGATCCTGAGGTCACTGGAACAAGAGGAAAGGGCTCCGTGCACCCCAAATCAACTCGAGATGAGAGCTTAGTCCCTGGCTTCGAGTCAAGAGGAATACCAACTTTCCACAAGCTCCTCAAGAGGAGGCTTCTCTCAGCTACAGGTATGTGAGAGGGACCCTGAGTTTGTGGCCTCAAGTGGAATGGACACCGAGATGGTCTGAATCGAAGTAAGGCCGGATAGCCCTGCAGTGAATTGAATGCAGGCTCGTCTTGCATCTCCCAAGATGAAGGGATGTCTGAATCCCCTGTGGAGACCACAGAGAAAGACCTAGTCCTCCGCCTCATCGCGACCGGAGGCCTCACATCCTTTGAAAACTCGAGAGTTCTGCGGAGATCAATGCTTCCAAAGGAGACGATGCCTGACTCCTCTTGAAAATGGATAGGAGTCCCAGGATCCCTGTGGCACGTGGAAAGGTTCCCTGGGTCTCCCGCCTCACGTGGAGACGCGTCCAAATTGCCATGCCAAGACTCGAGGAGAATCCCGATGTGTCACTCGCACCTAGGCAGGAGTCCTGACGTCGCTGAACAAACACGTGTCTGGAAGGGCCCTCCCAGTCGTAACACGAGAATATACCCCAGGTTCAGGCCGCCACTCGAGAAAAACCATGAGACTTCGCCCTCGACGCGAGATGAGGCCCAATTCCCCTGCACTGCATGCAGAGCAATTCCGTGTTCCACATCAAACGTGAAAGGAGCCTTGACTTCCTTGATGGCACTCCAGAGAAAACCCAAGATCACTGCCTCAAGTCTAGAGGGATCCTGAGGTCACTGGAGCAACATGAAAGGGCTCCGTGGACCCCAAATCAACTCGAGATGAGAGCTTAGTCCCTGGCTTCGACTCAAGAGGAATACCAACTTTCCACAAGCACCTCAAGAGGAGCCGTCTCTCATCTACAGGTATGTGAGAGGGACCCTGAGTTTGTGGCCTCAAGTGGAATGGACACCGAGATGCTCTGACTCGAAGTAAGGCCAGATATCCCTGCATTGAATTGAATGCAGGCTCGTCTTGCATCTCCCAAGACGAAGGGATGTCTGAATCCCCTGTGGAGACCACAGAGAAAGACCTAGTTCTCCGCCTCATCGCGACGGGAGGCCTCACATCCTTTGAAAACTCGAGAGGTCTGCGGAGATCAATGCTTCCAAAGGAGACGATGCCTGACTCCTCTTGAAAATGGATAGGAGTCCCAGGATCACTGTGGCACGTGGAAAGGGACCCTGGGTCACCCGCCTCACGTGGAGACGCGTCCCCATTGCCATGCCAAGACTCGAGGAGAATCCCGAGGTGTCCCTCGCACCTAGGCAGGATTCCTGACGTCGCTGAACAAACACATGTCTGGAAGGGCCCTCCCCGTCGTAACTCGTGAATATACCCCAGGTTCCGGCCACAACTCGAGAAAAACCATGAGACTTCCCCCTCGCCGCTGGATGAGGCCCGATTCCCCTGCACTGCATGCAGAGCTATTCCGTGTTCCACATCAAACGTGAAAGGAGCCTTGATTTCCTTGATGGCACTCCAGAGAAAACCCAAGATCACTGTCTCAAGTCTAGAGGGATCCTGAGGTCACTGGAGCAACACGAAAGGGCTCCGTGGACCCCAAATCAACTCGAGATGAGAGCTTAGTCCCTGGCTTCGACTCAAGAGGAATACCAACTTTCAACAAGCACTTCAAGAGGAGTCTTCTCATAGCTACATGTATGTGAGAGGGACCCTGAATTTGTGGCCTCAAGTGGAATGGACACTGAGATGCTCTGACTCGATGTAAGGCCAGATATCCCTGCAGTGAATTGAATGCAGGCTCGTCTTGCATCTCCCAAGATGAAGGGATGTCTGAATCCTCTGTGGAGACCACAGAGAAAGTCCTAGTCCTCAGCCTCATCGCGACCGTAGGCCTCACATCCTTTGAAAACTCGAGAGTTCTGCGGAGATCAATGCTTCCAAAGGAGACGATGCCTGACTCCTCTTGAAAATGGATAGGAGTCCCAGGATCCCTGTGGCACGTGGAAAGGTTCCCTGGGTCTCCCGCCTCACGTGGAGACGCGTCCAAATTGCCATGCCAAGACTCGAGGAGAATCCCGATGTGTCCCTCGCACCTAGGCAGGAGTCCTGAGGTCGCTGAACAAACCCGTGTCTGGAAGGGCCCTCCCCGTCGTAACTCGAGAATATAACCCAGGTTCCGGCCGCAACTCGAGAAAAACCATGAGACTTCCCCCTCGCCGCGAGATGAGACCCGATTCCCCTGCACTGCGTGCAGAGCAATTCCGTGTTCCACATCAAACGTGAAAGGAGCCTTGATTTCCTTGATGGGACTCCAGAGAAAACCCAAGATCACTGTCTCAAGTCTAGAGGGATCCTGAGGTCACTGGAACAACACGAAATTGCTCTGTGGACCACAAATCTACTCGAGATGAGAGCTTAGTCCCTGGCTTCGACTCAAGAGGAATACCAACTTTCCACAAGCACCTCAAGAGGAGGCTTCTCTCAGCTACAGGTATGTGAGAGGGACCCTGAGTTTGTGGCCTCAAGTGGAATGGACACCGAGATGCTCTGACTTGAAGTAAGGCTGAATATCCCTGCAGTGAATTGAATGCAGGCTCGTCTTGCATCTCCATAGATGAAGGGATGTCTGAATCCCCTGTGGAGACCACAGAGAAAGACCTAGTCCTCCGCCTCATCAAGACCGGAGGCCTCACATCCTTTGAAAACTCGAGAGGTCCGCGGAGATCAATGCTTCCAAAGGAGACGATGCCTGACTCCTCTTGAAAATGGATAGGAGTCCCAGGATCCCTGTGGCTCTTTGAAAGGGACCCTGGGTCTCCCGCCTCACGAGGAGATGCGTCCCCATTGCCATGCCAAGACTCGAGGAGAATCCCGAGGTGTCCCTCGCACCTAGGCAGGAGTCCTGACGTCGCTGAACAAACACGTGTCTGGAAGGGCCCTCCCCGTCGTAACTCGAGAATATACCCCAGGTTCCGGCCGTAACTCGAGAAAAACCTTGAGACTTCCCCCTCGCCGCGAGATGAGGCCCGATTCCCCTGCACTGCGTGCAGAGCAATTCCGTGTTCCACATCAAACCTGAAAGGAGCCTTGATTTCCTTGATGGCACTCCAGAGAAAACCCAAGATCACTGTCTCAAGTCTAGAGGGATCCTGAGGTCACTGGAGCAACACGAAAGGGCTCCGTGGACCCCAAATCAACTCGTGATGAGAGCTTAGTCCCTGGCTTCGACTCAAGAGGAATACCAACTTTCAACAAGCACTTCAAGAGGAGTCTTCTCATAGCTACATGTATGTGAGAGGGACCCTGAGTTTGTGGCTTCAAGTGGAATGGACATTGAGATGTTCTGACTCGACGTAAGGCCAGATATCCCTGCAGTGAATTGAATGCAGGCTCGTCTTGCATCTCCCAAGATGAAGGGATGTCTGAATCCTCTGTGGAGACCACAGAGAAAGTCCTAGTCCTCAGCCTCATCGCGACCGTAGGCCTCACATCCTTTGAAAACTCGAGAGTTCTGCGGAGATCAATGCTTCCAAAGGAGACGATGCCTGACTCCTCTTGAAAATGGATAGGAGTCCCAGGATCCCTGTGGCACGTGGAAAGGTTCCCTGGGTCTCCCGCCTCACGTGGAGACGCGTCCAAATTGCCATGCCAAGACTCGAGGAGAATCCCGATGTGTCCCTCGCACCTAGGCAGGAGTCCTGAGGTCGCTGAACAAACACGTGTCTGGAAGGGCCTTCCCAGTCGTAACACGAGAATATGCCCCAGGTTCAGGCCGCCACTCGAGAAAAACCATGAGACTTCCCCCTCGACGCGAGATGAGGCCCAATTCCCCTGCACTGCATGCAGAGCAATTCCGTGTTCCACATCAAACGTGAAAGGAGCCTTGACTTCCTTGATGGCACTCCAGAGAAAACCCAAGATCACTGCCTCAAGTCTAGAGGGATCCTGAGGTCACTGGAGCAACACGAAAGGGCTCCGTGGACCCCAAATCAACTCGAGATGAGAGCTTAGTCCCTGGCTTCGACTCAAGAGGAATACCAACTTTCCACAAGCACCTCAAGAGGAGCCGTCTCTCATCTACAGGTATGTGAGAGGGACCCTGAGTTTGTGGCCTCAAGTGGAATGGACACCGAGATGCTCTGACTCGAAGTAAGGCCAGATATCCCTGCAGTGAATTGAATGCAGGCTCGTCTTGCATCTCCCAAGACGAAGGGATGTCTGAATCCCCTGTTGAGACCACAGAGAAAGACCGAGTTCTCCGCCTCATCGCGACCTGAGGCCTCACATCCTTTGAAAACTCGAGAGGTCCGCGGAGATCAATGCTTCCAAAGGAGACGATGCCTGACTCCTCTTGAAAATGGATAGGAGTCCCAGGATCCCTGTGGCACGTGGAAAGGGACCCTGGGTCTCCCGCCTCACGTGGAGACGCGTCCCAATTGCCATGCCAAGACTCGAGGAGAATCCCGAGGTGTCCCTCGCACATAGGCAGGAGTCCTGACGTCGCTGAATAAACACGTGTCTGGAAGGGCCCTCCCCGTCGTAACTCGAGAATATACCCCAGGTTCCATCCGCAACTCGAGAAAAACCATGAGACTTCCCCCTCGCCGCGAGATGAGGCCCGATTCCCCTGCACTGCATGCAGAGCAATTCCGTGTTCCACATCAAACGTGAAAGGAGCCTTGATTTCCTTGATGGCACTCCAGAGAAAACCCAAGATCACTGTCTCAAGTCTAGAGGGATCCTGAGGTCACTGGAGCAACACGAAAGGGCTCCGTGGACCCCAAATCAACTCGAGATGAGAGCTTAGTCCCTGGCTTCGACTCAAGTGGAAAACCAACTTTCCACAAGAACCTCAAGAGGAGGCTTCTCTCAGCAACAGGTATGTGAGAGGGACCCTGAGTTTGTGGCTTCAAGTGGAATGGACACCGAGATGCTCTGACTCGAAGTAAGGCCTGATATCCCTGCAGTGAATTGAATGCAGGCTCCTCTTGCATCTCCCAAGATGAAGGGATGTCTGAATCCCCTGTGGAGACCACAGAGAAAGACCTAGTTCTCCGCCTCATCGAGACCGGAGGCCTCACATCCTTTGAAAACTCGAGAGGTCCGCGGAGATCAATGCTTCCAAAGGAGACGATGCCTGACTCCTCTTGAAAATGGATAGGAGTCCCAGGATCCCTGTGGCACGTGGAAAGGGAGCCTGGGTCTCCCGCCTCACGTGGAGACGCGTCCCAATTGCCATGCCAAGACTCGAGGAGAATCCCGAGGTGTCCCTCGCACCTAGGCAGGAGTCCTGACGTCGCTGAACAAACACGTGTCTGGAAGGGCCCTCCCAGTCGTAACTCGAGAATATACCCCAGGTTCCGGCCGCAACTTGAGGAAAACCATGAGACTTCCCCCTCGCAGCGAGATGAGGCCCGATTCCCCTGCAATGCATGCAGAGCAATTCCGTGTTCCACATCAAACGTGAAAGGAGCCTTGATTTCCTTGAGTGCACTCCAGAGAAAACCCAAGATCACTGTCTCAAGTCTAGAGGGATCCTGAGTTCACTGGAGCAACACGAAAGGGCTCCGTGGACCCCAAATCAACTCGAGATGAGAGATTAGTCCCTGGCGTCGACTCAAGAGGAATACCAACTTTCCACAAGCACCTCAAGAGGAGGCTTCTCTCAGCTACAGGTATGTGAGAGGGACCCTGATTTTGTGGCCTCAAGTGGAATGGACACCGAGATGCTCTGACTCGAAGTAAGGCCGGATATCCCTGCAGTGAATTGAATGCAGGCTCGTCTTGCATCTCCCAAGACGAAGGGTTGTCTGAATCCCCTGGGGAGACCGCAGAGAAAGACCTAGCCCTCCGCCTCAACGCGACCGGAGGCCTCACATCCTTTGAAAACTCAAGAGGTCCGCGGAGATCAATGCTTCCAAAGGAGACGATGCCTGACTCCTCTTGAAAATGGATAGGAGTCCCAGGATCCCTCTGGCACGTGGAAAGGGAACCTGGGTCTCCCGCCTCACGTGGAGACGCCTCCCAATTGCCATGCCAAGACTCGAGGAGAATCCCGAGGTGTCCCTCGCACCTAGGCAGGAGTCCAGACTTCGCTGAACAAACACGTGTCTGGAAGGGCCCTCCCCGTCGTAACTCGAGAATATACCCCAGGTTCCGGCCGGAACTCTAGAAAAACCATGAGACTTCCCCCTCGCCGCGAGATGAGGCCCGATTCCCCTGCACTGCGTGCAGAGCAATTCCGTGTTCCACATCAAACGTGAAAGGAGCCTTGATTTCCTTGATGGCACTCCAGAGAAAACCCAAAGTAACTGTCTCAAGTCTAGAGGGATCCTGAGGTCACTGTAGCAGCACGAAAGGGCTCCGTGGACCCCAAATCAACTCGAGATGAGAGCTTAGTCCCTGGCTTCGACGCAAGAGGAATACCAACTTTCCACAAGCACCTCAAGAGGAGGCTTCTCTCAGCTACAGGTATGTGAGAGGGACCCTGAGTTTGTGGCCTCAAGTGGAATGGACACCGAGATGGTCTGACTCGAAGTAAGGCCGGATATCCCTGCAGTGAATTGAATGCAGGCTCGTCTTGCATCTCCCAAGATGAAGGGATGTCTGAATCCCCTGTGGAGACCACAGAGAAAGACCTAGTTCTACGCCTCATTGAGACCGGAGGCCTCACATCCTTTGAAAACTCGAGAGGTCCGCGGAGATCAATGCTTCCAAAGGAGACGATGCCTGACTCCTCTTGAAAATGGATAGGAGTCCCAGGATCCCTGTGGCACGTGGAAAGGGAGCCTGGGTCTCCCGCCTCACGTGGAGACGCGTCCCAATTGCCATGCCAAGACTCGAGGAGAATTCCGAGGTGTCCCTCGCACCTAGGCAGGAGTCCTGACATCGCTGAACAAACATGTGTCTGGAAGGTCCCTCCCCGTCGTGACTCGACAATATACCCCAGGTTCCGCCCGCAACTCGAGAAAAACCATGAGACTTCCCCCTTGCCGCGAGATGAGGACCGATTCCCCTGCACTTCGTGCAGAGCAATTCCGTGTTCCACATCAAACGTGAAAGGAGCCATGATTTCCTTGATTGCACTCCAGAGAAAACCCAAGATCACTGTCTCAAGTCTAGATGGATCCTGAGGTCACTGGAGCAACACGAAAGGGCTCCGTGGACCCCAAATCAACTCGAGATGAGAGCTTAGTCCCTGGATTCGACTCAAGAGGAATACCAACTTTCCACAAGCACCTCAAGAGGAGGCTTCTCTCAGCTACAGGTATGTGAGAGGGACCCTGATTTTGTGGCCTCAAGTGGAATGGACACCGAGATGCTCTGACTCGAAGTAAGGCCGGATATCCCGGCAGTGAATTGAATGCAGGCTCGTCTTGCATCTCCCAAGACGAAGGGTTGTCTGAATCCCCTGTGGGGACCACAGAGAAAGACCTAGTCCTCCGCCTCAACGCGACCGGAGGCCTCACATCCTTTGAAAACTCAAGAGGTCCGCGGAGATCAATGCTTCCAAAGGAGACGATGCCTGACTCCTCTTGAAAATGAATAGGAGTCCCAGGATCCCTGTGGCACGTGGAAAGGGAGCCTGGGTCTCCCGCCTCACGTGGAGACGCGTCCCAATTGCCATGCCAAGACTCGAGGAGAATACCGAGGTGCCCCTCGCACCTAGGCAGGAGTCCTGACGTCGCTGAACAAACACGTGTCTGGAAGGTCCCTCCCCGTCGTAACTCGAGAATATACTCCAGGTTCCGGCCGCAACTTGAGGAAAACCATGAGACTTCCCCCTCGCAGCGAGATGAGGCCCGATTCCCCTGCAATGCGTGCAGAGCAATTCCGTGTTCCACATCAAACGTGAAAGGAGCCTTGATTTCCTTGATGGCACTCCAGAGAAAACCCAAGATCACTGTCTCAAGTCTAGAGGGATCCTGAGGTCACTGGAGCAACACGAAAGGGCTCCGTGGACACCAAATCAACTCGAGATGATAGCTTAGTCCCTGGCTTCGACTCAAGAGGAATACCAACTTTCCACAAGCACCTCAAGGGGAGGCTTCTCTCAGCTACAGGTATGAGAGTGGGACCCTGAATTTGGGGCCTCAAGTGGAATGGACACCGAGATGCTCTGACTCGAAGTAAGGCCGGATATCCCTGCAGTGAATTGAATGCTGGCTCGTCTTGCATCTCCCACGACGAAGGGTTGTCTGAATCCCCTGTGGAGACCACAGAGAAAGACCTAGCCCTCCGCCTCAACGCGACCGGAGGCCTCACATCCTTTGAAAACTCAAGAGGTCCGCGGAGATCAATGCTTCCAAAGGAGACGATGCCTGACTCCTCTTGAAAATGGATAGGAGTCCCAGGATCCCTCTGGCACGTGGAAAGGGACACTGGGTCTCCCGCCTCACGTGGAGACGCGTCCCAATTGCCATGCCAAGACTCGAGGAGAATCCCGAGGTGTCCCTCGCACCTAGGCAGGAGTCCAGACTTCGCTGAACAAACACGTGTCTGGAAGGGCCCTCCCCGTCGTAACTCGAGAATATACCACAGGTTCCGGCCGCAACTCTAGAAAAACCATGAGACTCCCCCCTCGCCGCGAGATGAGGCCCGATTCCCCAGCAATGCGTGCAGAGCAATTCCGTGTTCCACATCAAACGTGAAAGGAGCCTTGATTTCCGTGATGGCACTCCAGAGAAAACCCAAAGTCACTGTCTCAAGTCTAGAGGGATCCTGAGGTCACTGTAGCAGCACGAAAGGGCTCCGTGGACCCCAAATCAACTCGAGATGAGAGCTTAGTCCCTGGCTTCGACGCAAGAGGAATACCAACTTTCCACAAGCACCTCAAGAGGAGGCTCCTCTCAGCTACAGGTATGTGAGAGGGACCCTGAGTTTGTGGCCTCAAGTGGAATGGACACCGAGATGCTCTGACTCGAAGTAAGGACGGATATCCCTGCAGTGAATTGAATGCAGGCTCGTCTTGCATCTCCCAAGATGAAGGGATGTCTGAATCCCCTGTGGAGACCACAGAGAAAGACCTAGTTCTCCGCCTCATGGAGACCGGAGGCCTCACATCCTTTGAAAACTCGAGAGGTCCGTGGAGATCAATGCTTCCAAAGGAGACGATGCCTGACTCCTCTTGAAAATGGATAGGAGTCCCAGGATCCCTGTGGCACGTGGAAAGGGAGCCTGGGTCTCCCGCCTCACGTGGAGACGCGTCCCAATTGCCATGCCAAGACTCGAGGAGAATCCCGAGGTGTCCCTCGCACCTAGGCAGGAGTCCTGACGTCGCTGAAAAAACATGTGTCTGGAAGGTCCCT
Source organism: Dama dama (assembly GCF_033118175.1). Classification (NCBI taxonomy): domain Eukaryota; kingdom Metazoa; phylum Chordata; class Mammalia; order Artiodactyla; family Cervidae; genus Dama; species Dama dama. The sequence goes on along the minus strand of NW_026870878.1, from coordinate 2,156,336 downwards.
CCCCATCGTGACTCGACAATATACCCCAGGTTCCGGCCGCAACTCGAGAAAAACCATGAGACTTCCCCCTCGCCGCGAGATGAGGACCGATTCCCCTGCACTTCGTGCAGAGCAATTCCGTGTTCCACATCAAACGTGAAAGGAGCCTTGATTTCCTTGATTGCACTCCAGAGAAAACCCAAGATCACTGTCTCAAGTCTAGATGGATCCTGAGGTCACTGGAGCAACACGAAAGGGCTCCGTGGACCCCAAATCAACTCGAGATGAGAGCTTAGTCCCTGGATTCGACTCAAGAGGAATACCAACTTTCCACAAGCACCTCAAGAGGAGGCTTCTCTCAGCTACAGGTATGTGAGAGGGACCCTGATTTTGTGGCCTCAAGTGGAATGGACACCGAGATGCTCTGACTCGAAGTAAGGCCGGATATCCCGGCATTGAATTGAATGCAGGCTCCTCTTGCATCTCCCAAGACGAAGGGTTGTCTGAATCCCCTGTGGGGACCACAGAGAAAGACCTAGTCCTCCGTCTCAACGCGACCGGAGGCCTCACATCCTTTGAAAACTCAAGAGGTCCGCGGAGATCAATGCTTCCAAAGGAGACGATGCCTAACTCCTCTTGAAAATGGATAGGAGTCCCAGGATCCCTGTGGCACGTGGAAAGGGAGCCTGGGTCTCCCGCCTCACGTGGAGACGCGTCCCAATTGCCATGCCAAGACTCGAGGAGATCCCGAGGTGTCCCTCGCACCTAGGCAGGAGTCCTGACGTCGCTGAACAAACACGTGTCTGGAAGGGCCCTCCCCGTCGTAACTCGAGAATATACCCCAGGTTCCGGCCGCACCTCGAGAAAAACCATGAGACTTCCCCCTCGCCGTGAGATGAGGCCCGATTCCCCTGCACTGCGTGCAGAGCAATTCCGTGTTCCACATCAAACGTGAAAGGAGCCTTGATTTCCTTGATGGCACTCCAGAGAAAACCCAAGATCACTGGCTCAAGTCTAGAGGGATCCTGAGGTCACTGGAGCAACTCGAAAGGGCTCCGTGGAACCCAAATCAACTTGAGATGTGAGCTTAGTCCCTGGCTTCGACTCAAGAGGAATACCAACTTTCCACAAGCACCTCAAGAGGAGGCTTCTCTCAGCTACAGGTATGTGAGAGGGACCCTGAATTTGTGGCCTCAAGTGGAATGGACACCGATATGCTCTGACTCGAAATAAGGCCGGATATCCCTGCAGTGAATTGAATGCAGGCTCGTCTTGCATCTCCAAAGACGACGGGATGTCTGAATCCCCTGTGGAGATGACAGAGAACGACCGAGTTCACCGACTCAACGCGAACGGAGGCCTCACATCCTTTGAAAATTCGAGAGGTCCGATGAGATCAATGCTTCCCACGAAGACGATGCCTGACTCCTCTTGAAAATGGATAGGAGTCCCAGGATCCCTGTGGCACGTGGAAAGGAACACTGGGTCTCCCGCCTCACGTGCAGACGCGTCCCAATTGCCATGCCGAGACTCGAGGAGAATCCCGAGGTGTCCCTCACACCTAGGCAGGAGTCCTGACGTCGCTGAACAAACACGTGTCTGGAAGGGCACTCCCCGTCGTAACTCGAGAATATACCCCAGGTTCCGGCCGTAACTTGAGAAAAACCATGAGACTTCCCCCTCGCCGGGAGATGAGGCCCGATTCCCCTGCACTGCGTGCAGAGTAATTCCGTGTTCCACATCAAACGTGAAAAGAGCCTTGATTTCCTTGATGGCACTCCAGAGAAAACCCAAGATCACTGTCTCAAGTCTAGAGGGATCCTGAAGTCACTGGAGCAACACGAACGGGCTCCGTGGACCCCAAATCAACTCGAGATGAGAGCTTAGTCCCTGGCTTCGACTCAAGAGGAATACCAACTTTCCACAAGCACCTCAAGAGGAGGCTTCTCTCAGCTACAAGTTTTGAGAGGGACCCTGAGTTTGTGGCCTCAAGTGGAATGGACACCGAGATGCTCTGACTCGAAGTAAGGCCGGATATCCCTGCAGTGAATTGAATGCAGGCTCGTCTTGCATCTCCCAAGACGAAGGGATGTCTGAATCCCCTGTGGAGACCACAGAGAAAAACCTAGTCCTCCGCCTCAACGCGACCGGAGGCCTCACATCCTTTGAAAACTCGAGAGGTCCGCGGAGATCAATGCTTCCAAAGGAGAGGATGCCTGACTTCTCTTGAAAATAGATAGGAGTCCCAGGATCCCTGTGGCACGTGCAAAGGGAGCCTGGGTCTCCCGCCTCACGTGGAGACGCGTCCCAATTGCCATGCCAAGACTCGAGGAGAATCCCGAGGTGTCCCTCGCACCTAGGCAGGAGTCCTGACGTCGCTGAACAAACACGTGTCTGGAAGGGCCCTCCCCGTCGTAACTCGAGAATATACCCCAGGTTCCGGCCGCACCTCGAGAAAAACCATGAGACTTCCCCCTCGCCGCGAGATGAGGCCCGATTCCCCTGCACTGCGTGCAGAGCAATTCCGTGTTCCACATCAAACGTGAAAGGAGCCTTGATTTCCTTGATGGCACTCCAGAGAAAACCCAAGATCACTGTCTCAAGTCTAGAGGGATCCTGAGGTCACTGGAGCAACACGAAAGGGCTCAGTGGACCCCAAATCAACTCGAGATGAGAGATAAGTCCCTGGCTTCGACTCAAGAGGAATACCAACTTTCCACAAGGACCTCAAGAGGAGGCTTCTCTCAGCTACAGGTATGTGAGAGGGACCCTGAGTTTGTGGCCTCAAGTGGAATGGACACCGAGATGCTCTGACTTGAAGTAAGGCCGGATATCCCTGCAGTGAATTGAATGCAGGCTCGTCTTGCATCTCCCAAGATGAAGGGATGTCTGAATCCCCTGTGGAGACCACAGAGAAAGACCTAGTCCTCCGCCTCAACACGAACGGAGGCCTCACATCCTTTGAAAACTCGAGAGGTCCGCGGAGATCAATGCTTCCAAAGGAGACGATGCCTGACTCCTCTTGAAAATGGATAGGAGTCCCAGGATCCCTGTGGAACGTGTAAAGGGACCCTGGGTCTCCCGCTTCACGTGGAGACGCGTCCCAATGGCCATGCCAAGACTCGAGGAGAATCCCGAGGTGTCCCTCGCACATAGGCCGGAGTCCTGACGTCGCTGAACAAACACGTGTCTGGAAGGGCCCTGCCCGTCGTAACTCGAGAATATACCACAGGTTCCGGCCGCAGCTCGAGAAAAACAATGAGACTTCCCCCTTGCCGCGAGATGAGGCCCGATTCCCCTGCACTGCGTGCAGAGCAATTCCGTGTTCCACATCAAACGTGAAAGAAGCCTTGATTTCCTTGATGGCACTCCAGAGAAAACCCAGGTTCACTGTCTCAAGTCTAGAGGGATCCTGAGGTCACTGGAGAAACAAGAAAGAGCTCCGTGGACCCCAAATCAACTCGAGATGAGAGCTTAGTCCCTGGCTTCGACTCAAGAGGAATACCAACTTTCCACAAGCACCTCAAGAGGAGGCTTCTCTCAGCTACAGGTATGTGAGAGGGACCCTGAGTTTGTGGCCTCAAGTGGAATGGACACCGAGATGCTCTGACTTGAAGTAAGGCCGGATATCCCTGCAGTGAATTGAATGCAGGCTCGTCTTGCATCTCCCAAGACGAATGGATGTCTGAATCCCCTGTGGAGACCACAGAGAAAGACCTAGTCCTCCACCTCAACGCGACCGGAGGCCTCACATCCTTTGAAAACTCGAGAGGTCCGCGGAGATCAATGATTCCAAAGGAGACGATGCCTGACTCCTCTTGAAAATGGATAGGAGTCCCAGGATCCCTGTGGCACGTGGAAAGGGACCCTGGGTCTCCCGCCTCACGTGGAGACGCGTCCCAATTGCCATGCCAAGACTCGAGGAGAATCTCGAGGTGTCCCACGCACCTAGGTAGGAGTCCTGACGTCGCTGAACAAACACGTGTATGGAAGGGCCCTCCCCGTCGTAACTCGAGAATATACCCCAGGTTCCGGCCGCAACTCGAGAAAAACCATGAGACTTCCGCGTCGCCGCGAGATGAGGCCCGATTCCCCTGCACTGCATGCAGAGCAATTCCGTGTTCCACATCAAACTTGAAAGGAGCCATGATTTCCTTGATGGTACTCCAGAGAAAACCCAAGATCACTGTCTCAGGTCTAGAGGGATCCTGAGGTTACTGGAGCAATACGAAAGGGCTCCGTGAAAACCAAATCAACTCAAGATGAGAGCTTAGTCCCTGCCTTCGACTCAAGTGGAATACCAACTTTCCACAAGCACCTCAAGAGGAGGCTTCTCTCAGCTGCAGGTATGTGAGAGGGACCCTGAGTTTGTGGCCTCAAGTGGAATGGACACCGAGATGCTCTGACTCAAAGTAAGGCCGGATATCCCTGCAGTGAATTGAATGCAGGCTCGTCTTGCATCTCCCAAGACGAAGGGATGTCTGAATCCCCTGTGGAGACCACAGAGAAAGACCTAGTCCTCCGCCTCAACGCGAACGGAGGCCTCACATCCTTTGAAAACTCGAGAGGTCCGCGGAGATCAATGCTTCCTAAGGAGACGATGCCTGACTCCTCTTGAAAATGGATAGGAGTCCCAGGATCCCTGTGGAACGTGTAAAGGGACCCTGGGTCTCCCGCTTCACGTGGAGACGCGTCCCAATTGCCATGCCAAGACTCGAGGAGAATCCCGAGGTGTCCCTTGCACCTAGGCAGGAGTCCCGACGTCGCTGAACAAACACGTGTCTGGAAGGGCCCTGCCCGTCGTAACTCGAGAAGATGCCACAGGTTCCGGCCGCAACTCGCGAAAAACCATGAGACTTCCCCCTCGCCGCGAGATGAGGCCCTATTCCCCTGCACTGCGTGCAGTGCAATTCCGTGTTCCACATCAAACGTGAAAGAAGCCTTGATTTCCTTGATGGCACTCCAGAGAAAACCCAGGTTCACTGTCTCAAGTCTAGAGTGATCCTGAGGTCACTGGAGCAACAAGAAAGGGCTCCGTGGACCCCAAATCAACTCGAGATGAGAGCTTAGTCCCTGGCTTCGACTCAAGAGGAATACCAGCTTTCCACAAGCACCTCAAGAGGAGGCTTCTCTCAGCTACAGGTATGTGAGAGGGACCCTGAGTTTGTGGCCTCAAGTAGAATGGACACCGAGATGCTCTGACTTGAAATAAGGCCGGATATCCCTGCAGTGAATTGAATGCAGGCTCGTCTTGCATCTCCCAATACGAAGGGATGTCTGAATCCCGTGTGGAGACCACAGAGAAAGACCTAGTCCTCCGCCTCAACGCGACCGGAGGCCTCACATCCTTTGAAAACTCGAGAGGTCCGCGGAGATCAATGCTTCCAAAGGAGACGATGCCTGACTCCTCTTGAAAATGGATAGGAGTCCCAGGATCCCTGTGGCACGTGGAAAGGGACCCTGGGTCTCCCGCCTCACGTGCAGACGCGTCCCAATTGCCATGCCAAGACTCGAGGAGAATCCCGAGGTTTCCCTCGCACCTAGGCAGGAGTCATGACGTCGCTGAACAAACACGTGTCTGGAAGGGCCCTCCCCGTCGTAACTCGAGAATATACCCCAGGTTCCGGCCGCAACTCGAGAAAAACAATGAGACTTCCCCCTCGCCGGGAGATGAGGCCTGATTCCCCTGCACTGCGTGCAGAGCAATTCCGTGTTCCACATCAAACGTGAAAGGAGCCTTGATTTCCTTGATGGCACTCCAGAGAAAACCCAAGATCACTGTCTCAAGTCTAGAGGGATCCTGAAGTCACTGGAGCAACACAAACGGGCTCTGTGGACCCCAAATCAACTCGAGATGAGAGCTTAGTCCCTGGCTTCGACTCAAGAGGAACACCAACTTTCCACAAGCACCTCAAGAGGAGGCTTCTCTGAGCTACAGGTATGAGAGTGGAATGGGACCCTGGGTCTCCCGCCTCACATGGAGACGCGTCCCAATTGCCATGCCAAGACTCGAGGAGAATCCTGAGGTGTCCGTCGCACCTAGGCAGGAGTCCTGACGTCGCTGAACAAACACGTGTATGGAAGGGCCCTCCCCATCGTAACTCGAGAATATACCCCAGGTTCCAGCCGCAACTCGAGAAAAACCATGAGACTTCCCCCTCGCTGAGAGATGAGGCCCGATTCCCCTGCACTGTGTGCAGAGCAATTCCGTGTTCCACATCAAACGTGAAAGGAGCCTTGATTTCCTTGATGGTACTCCAGAGAAAACCCAAGATCACTGTCTCAAGTCTAGAGGGATCCTGAGGTCACTGGACCAACTCGAAAGGACTCCGTGGACCCCAAATCAACTCGAGATGAGAGCTTAGTCCCTGGCTTCGACTCAAGAGGAATACCAACTTTCCACAAGCACCTCAAGAGGAGGCTTCTCTCAGCTACAGGTATGTGAGAGGGACCCTGAGTTTGTGGCCTCAAGTGGAGTGGACACCGAGATGCTCTGACTCGATGTAAGGCCGGATATCCCTGCAGTGAAATGAATGCAGGCTCGTCTTGCATCTCCCAAGACGAAGAAATGTCTGAATCCCCTGTGGAGACCACAGACAAAGACCTAGTTCTCCGCCTCATCGCGACTGGAGGCCTCACATCCTTTGAAAACTCGAGAGGTCCGCGGAGATCAATGCTTCCAAAGGAGAGGATGCCTGACTACTCTTGAAAATGGATAGGAGTCCCAAGATCCCTGTGGCACATGTAAAGGGACCCTGGGTCTCCCGCCTCACGTGGAGACACGTCCCAATTGCCATGCCAAGACTCGAGGAGAATCCCGATGTGTCCCTCGCACCTAGGTAGGAGTCCTGACATCGCTGAACAAACACGTGTCTGGAAGGGCCCTCCCCGTCGTAACTCGAGAATATACCCCAGGTTCCGGCCTCAACTCGAGAACAACCATGAGACTTTCCCCTCGCCCCGAGATGAGGCCCGATTCCCCTGTACTGCGTGCAGAGCAATTCCGTGTTCCACATCAAACGTGAAAGGAGCCTTGATTTCCTTGATGGCACTACAGAGAAAACCCAAGATAACTTTCTCCAGTCTAGAGGGATCCTGAGGTCACTGGAGCAAAACGAAAGTGCTCCGTGGACCCCAAATCAACTCGAGATGATAGTTTAGTCTCTTGCTTCGACTCAAGAGGAATACCAACTTTCCACAAGCACCTCAAGAGGAGGCTTCTCTCAGCTTCAGGTATGTGAGAGGGACCCTGAGTTTGTGGCCTCAAGTGGAATGGACACCGAGATGCTCTGACTCAAAGTAAGGCCGGATATCCCTGCAGTGAATTGAGTGCAGGCTCGTCTTGCATCTCCCAAGATGAAGGGAGGTCTGAATCCCCTTGGAGTCCACAGAGTAAGAACTAGTTCTCCGCCTCATCGCGCCCGGAGGCCTCACATCCTTTGAAAATTCTAGAGGTCCGCGGTGATCAATGCTTCCAAAGGAGACGATGCCTGACTCCTCTAGAAAATGGATAAGAACCCCAGGATCCTTGTGGCACGTGGAAAGGGACACTGGCTCTCCTGCTTCACGAGGAGACGCGACCCAATTGCCATGCCAAGACTCGAGGAGAATCCCGCGGTGTCCCTCGCACCTAGGCAGGAGTCCTGTCGTTGTTGAACAAACACGTGTCTGGAAGGGCCCTCCCCGTCATAACTCGAGAATATACCCCAGGTTCTGGCCACAACTCGAGAAAAACCATGAGACTTGCCCCTCGCCGCGAGATGAGGCCCGATTCCCCTGCACAGCGTGCAGAACAATTCCGTGTTCCACATCAAACGTGAAAGGAGCCTTGATTTCCTTGATGGCACTCCAGAGAAAACCCAAGATCACTGTCTCAAGTCTAGAGGGATCCTGAGGTCACTGGAGCAACACGAAAGGGCTCCGTGGACCCCAAATCAACTCGAGATGAGAGCTTAGTCCCTGGCTTCGACTCAAGAGGAATACCAACTTTCCACAAGCACCTCAAGAGGAGGCTTCTCTCAGCTACAGGTATGTGAGAGGGACCCTGAATTTTGGCCTCAATGGAATGGACACCGAGATGCTCTGACTCGAAGTAAGGCCGGATATTCCTGCAGTGAATTGAAAGCAGGCTCATCTTGCATCTCCCAAGATGAAGGGATGTCTGAATCCCCTGTGGAGACCACAGAGAAAGACCTAGTTCTCCGCCTCATCGCGACCGGAGACCTCACATCCTTTGAAAACTCGAGAGGTCCGCGGAGATCAATGCTTCCAAAGGAGATGATGCCTGACTCCTCTTGAAAATGGAAGGAGTCCCAGGATCCCTGTGGCACGTGGAAAGGGACCCTGGGTCTCCCGCCTCACGTGGAGACGCGTCCCAATTGCCATGCCAAGACTCGAGGAGAATCCCGAGGTGTCCCTCGCACCTAGGCAGGAGTCCTGACATCGCTGAACAAACACGTGTCTGGAAGGGCCCTCCCCGTCGTAACTCGAGAATATACCCCAGGGTCTGGCGGCAACTCGACAAAAACCATGAGACTTCGCCCTTGCCGCGAGATGAGGCCCGATTCCCCTGCACTGCGTGCAGAGCAATTCCGTGTTCCACATCAAACGTGAAAGGAGCCTTGATTTCCTTGATGGCACTCCAGAGAAAACCCAAGATCACTGTCTCAAAACTAGAGGGATCCTGAGGTCACTGGGCAATATGAAAGGGCTCCCCGAACCCCAAATCAACTCGAGATGAGAGCTTAGTCCGTGGCTTTGACTCAAGAGGAATTCCAACTTTCCACAATCACCTCAAGAGGAGGCTTCTCTCAGCTACAGGTATGTGAGAGGGACCTTGACTTTGTGGCCTCAGGTGGAATGGACACCGAGATGCTCTGACTCGATGTAAGGCCGGATATCCCTGCAGTGAATTGAATGCAGGCTCGTCTTGCATCTCCCAAGACGAAGGGATGTCTGAATCCCCTGTGGAGACCACAGAGAAATACCTAGTTCTCCGCCTCATCGCGACCGGAGGCCTCACATCCTTTGAAACTCGAGAGGTCGGCGGAGATCAATGCTTCCAAAGGAGACGATGCCTGACTCCTCTTCAAAATGGATAGGAGTCCCAGGATCGCTGTGGCCCGTGGAAAGGTACCCTGGGTCTCCCGCCTCACGTGGAGACGCGTCCCAATTGCCATGCCAAGACTCGAGGAGAATCCCGAGGTGTCCCTCGCACATAGGCCGGAGTCCTGACGTCGCTGAACAAACACGTGTCTGGAAGGGCCCTCCCCGTCGTAACTCGAGAATATACCCCAGGTTCCGGCCGCAACTCGAGAAAAACCATGAGACTTCCCCCTCGCCGAGAGATGAGGCCCGATTCACCTGCACTGCGTGCAGAGCAATTCCGTGTTTCACATCAAACGTGAAAGGAGCCTTGATTGCCTTGATTGCACTCCAGAGAAAACCCAAGAACACTGTCTCAAGTCTAGAGGGATCCTGAGGTCACTGGAGCAACACGAAAGGGCTCCGTGGACCCCAAATCAACTCGAGATGAGAGCTTAGTCCCTGGCTTCGACTCAAGAGGAATACCAACTTTCCACAAGCACCTCAAGAGGAGGCTTCTCTCAGCTACAGGTATGTGAGAGGGACCCTGAGTTTGTGGCCTCAAGTGGAATGGACACCGAGATGCTCTGACTCGAAGTAAGGCCGGATATCCCTGCAGTGAATTGAATGCAGGCTCCTCTTGCATCTCCCAAGACGAAGGGATGTCTGAATCCCCTGTGGAGACCACAGAGAAAGACCTAGTTCTCCGCCTCATCGCGACCGGAGGCCTCACATCCTTTGAAAATTCGAGAGGTCCGCGGAGATCAATGCTTCCAAAGGAGACGATGCCTGACTCCTCTTGAAAATGGATAGGAGTCCCAGGATCCGTGTGGCACGTGGAAAGGGACCCTGGGTCTCCCGCCTCACATGGAGACGCGTCCCAATTGCCATGCCAAGACTCGAGGAGAATCCCGAGGTGTCCCTCGCACCTAGGCAGGAGTCCTCACGTCGCTGACCAAACGCGTGTCTGGACAGGCCCTCCCTTTCGTAACTCGAGAATATACCCCAGGTTCCGGCCGCAACTTGAGAAAAACCATGAGACTTCCCCCTCCCCGCGAGATGAGGCCCGAATCCCCTGCCCTGCGTGCAGAGCAATTCCGTATTCCACATCAAAAATGAAAGGAGCCTTGATTTCCTTGATGGCACTCCAGAGAAAACCCAAGATCACTGTCTCAATTCTAGAGGGATCCTGAGGTCACTGCAGCAACACGAAAGGGCTCCGTGGACCCCAAATCAACTCGAGATGAAAGCTTAGTCCCTGGCTTCAAATCGAGAGGAATACCAACTTTCCACAAGCACCTCAAGAGGAGGCTACTTTCAGCTAATGGTATGTGAGAGGGACCCTGAGTTTGTCGCCTCAAGTGGAATGGACACCGAGATGCTCTGACTCAATGTAAGGCCAGATATCCCTGCAGTGAATTGAATGCAGGCTCGTCTTGCATCTCCCAAGACGAAGGGATGTCTGAATCCCCGGTGCAGAACACAGAGAAAGACCTAGTCCTCCGCCTCAACGCGACTGGAGGCCTCACATCCTTTGAAAACTCGAGAGGACCGCGAGATCAATGCTTCCAAAGGAGACGATGCCTGACTCCTCTTGAAAATGGATAGGAGTCCCGGGATCCCTGTGGCACGTGGAAAGGGACCCTGGGTCTCCCGCCTCACGTGGAGACGCGTCCCGATTGCCATGCCAAGACTCGAGGAGAATCCCGAGGTGTCCCTCGCACCTAGGCAGGAGTCCTGACGTCGCTGAACAAACACGTGTCTGGAAGGGCCCTCCCCGTCGTAACTCGAGAATATACCCCAGGTTCCGGCCTCAACTCGAGAAAAACCATGAGACTTCCCCCTCGCCGCGAGATGAGGCCCGATTTCCCTGGGCTGCGTGCAGAGGAATTCCGTGTTCCACATCAATCGTGATAGGAGCCTTGATTTCCTTGATGGCACTTCAGAGAAAACCCAAGATCACTGTCTGAAGTCTAGAGGGATCCTGAGGTCACTGGAGCAACAAGAAAGGGCTCCGTGGACCCCAAATCAACTCGAAATGAGAGCTTAGTACCTGGCTTCGCATCAAGAGGAATACCAACTTTCCACAAGCACCTCAAGAGGAGGCTTCTCTCAGCTACAGGTATGTGAGAGGGACCCTGATTTTGTGGCCTCAAGTGGAATGGACACCGAGATGCTCTGACTCGAAGTAAGGCCGGATATCCCTGCAGTGAATTGAATGCAGGCTCGTCTTGCATCTCCCAAGACGAAGGGATGTCTGAATCCCCTGTGGAGACCACAGAGAAAGACCTAATTTTCCGCCTCATCGCGACCGGTGGCCTCACATCCTTTGAAAATTCGAGAGGTCCGCGGAGATCAATGCTTCCAAAGGAGACGACGCCTGACGCCTCTTGAAAATGGATAGGAGTCCCAGGATCCCTGTGGCACGGGGAACGGGACCCTGGGTCTCCCGCCTCACGTGGAGACGCCTCCCAATTGCCATGCCAAGACTTGAGGAGAATCCCGAGGTGTCCCTCGCACCTAGGCAGGAGTCCTGAAGTCGCTGAACAAACACGTGTCTGGAAGGGCCCTCCCCGTCGTAACTCGTGAATATACCCCAGGTTCCGGCCGCAACTCGAGAAAAACCATGAGACTTCCCCCTCGCCGCGAGATGAGGCTTGATTCCCCTGCAATGCGTGCAGAGCAATTCCGTGTTCCACATCAAACGTGAAAGGAGCCTTGATTTCCTTGATGGCACTCCAGAGAAAACCCAAGATCACTGTCTCAAGTCTAGAGGGATCCTGAGGTCACTGGAGCAACACGAAAGGGCTCCGTGGACCCCAAATCAACTCGAGATGAGAGATTAGTCCCTGGCTTCGCATCAAGAGGAATACCAACTTTCCACAAGCACCTCAAGAGGAGGCTTCTCTCAGCTACAGGTATGTGAGAGGGACCCTGAGTTTGTGGCCTCAAGTGGAATGGACACCGAGATGCTCTGACTCGAAGTAAGGCCGGATATCCCTGCAGTGAATTGAATGCAGGCTCGTCTTGCATCTCCCAAGACGAAGGGATGTCTGAATCACCTGTGGAGACCAAAGAGAAAGACCTAATTTTCCGCCTCATCGCGACCGGTGCCCTGACATCCTTTGAAAATTCGAGAGGTCCGCGGAGATCAATGCTTCCAAAGGAGACGATGCCTGACTCCTCTTGAAAATGGATAGGAGTCCCAGGATCCCTGTGGCACGTGGAAAGGGACCCTGGTTCTCCCGCCTCACGTGGAGACGCGTCCAAATTGCCATGCCAAGTCTCGAGGAGAATCCCGAGGTGTCCCTCGCACGTAGGCAGGAGTCCTCACGTCGCTGAACAACCCCGTGTCTGGACAGGCCCTCCCCGTCGTAACTCGAGAATATACCCCAGGTTCCGGCCGCAACTCGAGAAAAACCATGAGACTTCCCCCTTGCCGCGAGATGAGGCCCGATTCCCTGCACTGAGTGCAGACCAATTCGGTGTTCCACATCAAACGTGAAAGGAGCCTTGATTTCCTTGATGGCACTCCAGAGAAAACCAAAGATCACTGTCTCAAGTCTAGAGGGATCCTCAGGTCACTGGAGCAACACGAAAGGGCTCCGTGAACCCCAAATCAAATCGAGATGAGAGCTTAGTCCCTGGCTTCGACTCAAGAGGAATACCAACTTTCCACAAGCACCTCAAGAGGAGGCTTCTCCCAGCTACAGGTATGTGAGAGGGACCCTGAGTTTGTGGCCTCAAGTGGAATGGACACCGAGATGCTCTGACTCGAAGTAAGGCCGGATATCCCTGCAGTGAATTGAATGCAGGCTCGTCTTGCTTCTCCCAAGACGAAGGGTTGTCTGAATCCCCTGTGGAGCCCACAGAGAAAGACCTAGTCCTCCGCCTCAACGCGACCGGAGGCCTCACATCCTTTGAAAACTCGAGAGGTCCGCGGAGATCAATACTTCCGAAGGAGAAGAGGCCTGACTCCTCTTGAAAATGGATAGGAGTCCCAGGATCCCTGTGGCATGGGGAAAGGGACCCTGGGTCTCCCACCTCACGTGGAGACGCGTACCAATTGCCATGCCAAGACTCGAGGAGAATCCCGAGCTGTCCCTCGCACCTAGGCAGGAGTCCCGACGTCGCTGAACAAACACGTGTCTGGAAGAGCCCTCCCCGTCGTAACTCGAGAATATACCCCAGGTTCTGGCCGCAACTCGAGAAAAACCATGAGATTTCCCCCTGGCCGCGAGTTGAGGCCCGATTCCCCTGCACTGCGTGCAGAGCAATTCCGTGTTCCACATCAAACTTGAAAGGAGCCTTGATTTCCTTGATGGAACTGCAGAGAAAACCCAAGATCACTGTCTCAAGTCTAGAGGGATCCTGAGGTCACTGGAGCAACACGAAAGGGCTCCGTATAAGCCAAATCAACTCGAGATGAGAGCTTAGTCCCTGGCTTAGACTCAAGAGGAATACCAACTTTCCACAAGGACCTCAAGAGGAGGCTTCTCTCAGCTACAGGTATGTAAGAGGGACCCTGAGTTTGTGGCCTCAAGTGGAATGGACACCGATATGCTCTGACTCGAAGTAAGGCCAGATATCCCTGCAGTGAATTGAATGCAGGCTCGTCTTGCATCTCCCAAGACGAAGGGATGTCTGAATACCCTGTGGAGACCACAGAGAAAGACCTAGTCCTCTGCCTCATCGTGACCGGAGGCCTCACATCCTTTGAAAACTCGAGAGGTCTGCAGAGATCAATGCTTCCAAAGGAGACGATGCCTGACTCCTCTTGAAAATGGATAGGAGTCCCGGGATCCCTGTGGCACGTGGAAAGGGACACTGGGTCTCCCGCCTCACGTGGAGACGCATCCCAATTGCCATGCCAAGACTCGAGGAGAATCCCGAGGTGTCCCTCGCACCTAGGCAGGAGTCCTTACGTCGCTGAACAAACACGTGTCTGGAAGGGCTCTCCCCGTCATAACTCGAGAATATACCCCTGGTTCCGGCCGCAACTCGAGAAAAACCATGAGACTTCCCCCTCAGCGCGAGATGAGGCCCGATTTCCCTGGGCTGCGTGCAGAGGAATTCCGTGTTCCACATCAATGGTGATAGGAGCCTTGATTTCCTTGATGGCACTCCAGAGAAAACCCAAGATCACTGTCTCAAGTCTAGAGGGATCCTGAGGTCACTGGAGCAACAAGAAAGGGCTCCGTGGACCCCAAATCAACTCGAAATGAGAGCTTAGTACCTGGCTTAGCATCAAGAGGAATACCAACTTTCCACTAGCACCTCAAGAGGAGGCTTCTCTCAGCTACAGGTATGTGAGAGGGACCCTGAGTTTGTGGCCTCAAGTGGAATGGACACCGAGATGCTCTGACTCGAAGTAAGGCCGGATATCCCTGCAGTGAATTGAATGCAGGCTCGTCTTGCATCTCCCACGACGAAGGGATGTCTGAATCCCCTGTGGAGACCACAGAGAAAGACCAAATTTTCCGCCTCATCGCAACCGGTGGCCTCACATCCTTTGAAAATTCGAGAGGTCCGCGGAGATCAATGCTTCCAAAGGAGAGGACGCCTGACGCCTCTTGAAAATGGATAGGAGTCCCAGGATCCCTGTGGCACGTGGAAAGGGACCCTGGGTCTCCCGCCTCACGTGGAGACGCCTCCCAATTGCCATGCCAAGACTTGAGGAGAATCCCGAGGTGTCCCTCGCACCTAGGCAGGAGTCCTGACGTCGCTGAACAAACACGTGTCTGGAAGGGCCCTCCCCGTCTTAACTCGAGAATATACCCCAGGTTCCGGCCGCAACTCGAAAAAAAACATGAGACTTCCCCCTCGCCGCGAGATGAGGCCCGATTCCCCTGCAATGCGTGCAGAACAATTCCGTGTTCCACATCAAACGTGAAAGGAGCCTTGATTTCCTTGATGGCACTCCAGAGAAAACCCAAGATCACTGTCTCAAGTCTAGAGGGATCCTGAGGTCACTGGAGCAACACGAAAGGGCTCCGTGGACCCCAAATCAACTCTAGATGAGAGATTATTCCCTGGCTTCAACTCAAGAGGAATACGAACTTTCCATAAACCCCTCAAGAGGAGGCTTCTCTCAGCTACAGGTATGTGAGAGGGACCCTGAGTTTGTGGCCTCAAGTGGAATGGACACCGAGATGCTCTGACTTGAAGTAAGGCCGGATATCCCTGCAGTGAATTGAATGCAGGCTCATCTTGCATCTCCCAAGATGAAGGGATGTCTGAATCCCCGGTGCAGAACACAGAGAAAGACCTAGTCCTCCGCCTCAACGCGACTGGAGGCCTCACATCCTTTGAAAACTCGAGAGGTCCGCGAGATCAATGCTTCCAAAGGAGACGATGCCTGACTCCTCTTGAAAATGGATAGGAGTCCCGGGATCCCTGTGGCACGTGGAAAGGGACCCTGGGTCTCCCGCCTCACCTGGAGACGCGTCCCGATTGCCATGCCAAGACTCGAGGAGAATCCCGAGGTTTCCCTCGCACCTAGGCAGGAGTCCTGACGTCGCTGAACAAACACGTGTCTGGAAGGGCCCTCCCCGTCGTAACTCGAGAATATACCCCAGGTTCCGGCCTCAACTCGAGAAAAACCATGAGACTTCCCCCTCGCCGCGAGATGAGGCCCGATTTCCCTGCACTGCGTGCAGAGGAATTCCGTGTTCCACATCAATCGTGATAGGAGCCTTGATTTCCTTGATGGCACTTCAGAGAAAACCCAAGATCACTGTCTCAAGTCTAGAGGGATCCTGAGGTCACTGGAGAAACAAGAAAGGGCTCCGTGGACCCCAAATCAACTCGAAATGAGAGCTTACTACCTGGCTTCGCATCAAGAGGAATACCAACTTTCCACAAGCACCTCAAGAGGAGGCTTCTCTCAGCTACAGGTATGTGAGAGGGACCCTGATTTTGTGGCCTCAAGTGGAATGGACACCGAGATGCTCTGACTCGAAGTAAGGCC
This sequence comes from Dama dama, assembly GCF_033118175.1. NCBI lineage: Eukaryota > Metazoa > Chordata > Mammalia > Artiodactyla > Cervidae > Dama > Dama dama. The sequence continues at coordinate 2,140,303 of NW_026870878.1, read as the reverse complement.
GGATATCCCTGCAGTGAATTGAATGCAGGCTCGTCTTGCATCTCCCAAGACGAAGGGATGTCTGAATCCCCTGTGGAGACCACAGAGAAAGACCTAATTTTCCGCCTCATCGCGACCGGTGGCCTCACATCCTTTGAAAATTCGAGAGGTCCGCGGAGATCAATGCTTCCAAAGGAGACGACGCCTGACGCCTCTTGAAAATGGATAGGAGTCCCAGGATCCCTGTGGCATGGGGAAAGGGACCCTGGGTCTCCCGCCTCACGTGGAGACGCCTCCCAATTGCCATGCCAAGATTTGAGGAGAATCCCGAGGTGTCCCTCGCACCTAGGCAGGAGTCCTGACGTCGCTGAACAAACACGTGTCTGGAAGGGCCCTCCCCTTCGTAACTCGAGAATATACCCCAGGTTCCGGCCGCAACTCGAGAAAAACCATGAGACTTCCCCCTCGCCGCGAGATGAGGCTTGATTCCCCTGCAATGCGTGCAGAGAAATTCCGTGTTCCACATCAAACGTGAAAGGAGCCTTGATTTCCTTGATGGCACTTCAGAGAAAACCCAAGATCACTGTCTCAAGTCTAGAGGGATCCTGACGTCACCGGAGGAAAACGAAAGGGCTCCGTGGACCCCAAATCAACTCGAGATGAGAGATTAGTCCCTGGCTTCAACTCAAGAGGAATACGAACTTTGCACAAGCCCCTCAAGAGGAGGCGTCTCTCAGCTAATGGTATGTGAGAGGGACCCTGAGTTTGCGGTATCAAGTGGAATGGACACCGAGATGCTCTGACTCGAAGTAAGGCTGGATATCCCTGCAGTGAATTGAAAGCAGGCTCATCTTGCATCTCCCAAGACGAAGGGATGGCTGAATCCCCTGTGCAGAACACAGAGAAAGACCTAGTCCTCCGCCTCAACGCGACCGGAGGCCTCACATCATTTGAAAACTCGAGAGGTCTGCAGTAATCAATGCTTCCAAAGGAGACGATGCCTGACTCCTCTTGAAAATGGATAGGAGTCCCAGGATCACTGTGGCACGTGGAAAGGGACCCTGGGTCTCCCGCCTCACGTGGAGACGCGTCCCAATTGCCATGCCAAGACTCGAGGAGAATTCCGAGGTGTCCCTCGCACCTCGGCAGGAGTCCTGACGTCGCTGAACAAACACGTGTCTGGAAGGGCCCTCCCCATCGTAACTCGAGAATACACCCAAGGTTCCGGACGCAACTCGAGAAAAACCATGAGATATCCCCCTCGCCGCGATTTGAGGCCCGATTCCCCTGCACTGCATGCAGAGCAAATCTGTTTTCCACATCAAACGTGAAAGGAGCCTTGATTTCCTTGATGGCACTCCAGAGAAAACCCAAGATCACTGTCTCAAGTCTAGAGGGATCCTGAGGTCACTGGAGCAACACGAAAGGGCTCCGTGGACCCCAAATCAACTCGAGATGAGAGCTTAGTCCCTGGCTTCGACTCAAGAGGAATACCAACTTTCCACAAGCACCTCAAGAGGAGGCTTCTCTCAGCTACAGGTATGTGAAAGGAACCCTGAGTTTGTGGCCTCAAGTGGAATGGACATCGCGATGCTCTGACTCGAAGTAAGGCCGGATATCCCTGCAGTGAATTGAATGCAGGCTCTTCTTGCATCTCCCAAGGCGAAGGGATGTCTGAATCCCCTGTGGAGACGACAGAGAAAGACCTAGTCCTCCGCCTCATCGTGACCGGAGGCCTCACATCCTTTGAAAACTCGAGAGGTCTGCAGACATCAATGCTTCCAACGGAGACGATGCCTGACTCCTCTTGAAAATGGATAGGAGTCCCAGGATCACTGTGGCACGTGGAAAGGGACACTGGGTCTCCCGCCTCACGTGGAGAAGCGTCCCATTTGCCATGCCAAGACTCGAGGAGAATCCCGAGGTGTCCCTCGCACCTAGGCAGGAGTCCTGACGTCGCTGAACAAACACGTGTCTGGAAGGGGCCTCGCCGTTGTAACTCGAGAATATACACCAGGTTCCGGCCGCAACTCTAGAAAAACCATGAGACTTCCCCCTCGCCGCGAGATGAGGCCCGATTCCCCTGCACTGCGTGCAGAGCAATTCCGTATTCCACATCAAAAATGAACGGAGCCTTGATTTCCTTGATGGCACTCCAGAGAAAACCCAAGATCACTGTCTCAAGTCTAGAGGGATCCTGAGGACACTGGAACAACACGAAAGGGCTCCGTGGACCCCAAATCAACTCGAGATGAGAGCTTAGTCCCTGGCTTCGACTCAAGAGGAATACCAAATTTCCACAAGCACCTCACGTGGAGGCTTCTCTCAGCTACAGGTATGTGAGAGGGACCCTGAGTTTGTGGCATCAAGTGGAATGGACACCGAGATGCTCTGACTCAAAGTAAGGCGAGATATCCCTGCAGTGAATTGAATGCAGGCTCGTCTTGCATCTCCCAAGACGAAGGGATGTCTGAATCCCCTGTGGAGACGACAGAGAAAGACCTAATTTTCCGCCTCATCGCGACCGGTGGCCTCATATCCTTTGAAAATTCGAGAGGTCCGCGGAGATCAATGCTTCCAAAGGAGACGATGCCTGACTCCTCTTGAAAATGGATAGGAGTCCCAGGATCCCTGTGGCACGTGGAAAGGGACCTTGGTTCTCCCGCCTCACGTGGAGACGCGTCCAAATTGCCATGCCAAGACTCGAGGAGAATCCCGAGGTGTCCCTCACACCTAGGCAGGAGTCCTCACGTCGCTGAACAAACACGTGTCTGGAAGGGCCCTCCCCGTCGTAACTCGAGAATATACCCCAGCTTCCGGCCGCAACTCGCGAAAAACCATGAGACTTCCCCCTCCCCGCGAGATGAGGCCCGATTCCCCTGCACTGAGTGCAGACCAATTCCGTGTTCCACATCAAACGTGAAAGGAGCCTTGATTTCCTTAATGGCACTCCAGAGAAAACCCAAGTTCACCGTCTCAAGTCTAGAGGGATCCAGAGGTCACTGGAGCAACACGAAAGGGCTCCGTGGACCCCAAATCAACTCGAGATGAGAGCTTAGTCCCTGGCTTCGACTCAAGAGAATACCAAATTTCCACAAGCACCTCAAGAGGAGGCTTCTCTCAGCTACAGGTATGTGAGAGGGACCCTGAGTTTGTGGCCTCAAGTGGAATGGACACCGAGATGCTCTGACTCGAAGTAAGGCCGGATATCCCTGCAGTGAATTGAATGCAGGCTCGTCTTGCATCTCCCAAGACGAAGGGTTGTCTGAGTCCCCTGTGGAGCCCACAGAGAAAGACCTAGTCATCCGCCTCAATGCGCCCGGAGGCCTCACATCCTTTGAAAACTCGAGAGGTCCGCGGAGATCAATACTTCCGAAGGAGACGATGCCTGACTCCTCTTGAAAATGGATAGGAGTCCCAGGATCCCTGTGGCACGTGGAAAGGGACCCTGGTTCTCCCGCCTCACGTGGAGACGCGTCCCAATTGCCATGCCAAGACTCGAGGAGAATCCCCAGGTGTCCCTCGCACCTAGGCAGGAGTCCTGATGTCGCTGAACAAACACGTGTCTGAAAGGGCCATCCCCGTCGTAACTCGAGGATATACCCCAGGTTCCGGCCGCAACTCGAGACAAACCATGAAACTTCCCCCTCGCACAAGATGAGGCCCGATTCCCCTGCACTGCATGCAGAGCAATTCTGTGTTCCACATCAAACGTGAAAGGAGCCTTGATTTCCTTGATGGCACTCCAGAGAAAACCCAAGATCACTGTCTCAAGTCTAGAGGGATCCTGAGGTCACTGGAGCAACACGAAAGGGCTCCGGGAACCCCAAATCAACTCGAGATGAGAGCTTAGTCCCTGGCTTCGACTAAAGAGGAATGCCAACTTTCCACAAGAACCTCAAGAGGAGGCTTCTCTCAGCTACAGGTATGTGAGAGTGACCCTGAGTTTGTGGCATCAAGTGGAATGGACACCGTGATGCTCTGACTCGAAGTAAGGCCGGATATCCCTGAAGTGAATTGAATGCAGGCTCGTCTTGCATCTCCCAAGACGAAGGGATGTCTGAATCCGCTGTGGAGACCACAGAGAAAGACCTAGTCCTCCGCCTCATCACGACCGGAGGCCTCACATGCTTTGAAAACTCGAGACGTCTGCGGAGATCAATGCTTCCAAAGGAGACGATGCCTGACTCCTCTTGAAAATGGATAGGAGTCCCAGGATCCCTGTGGCACGTGGAAAGGGAACCTGGGTCTCCCGCCTCACGTGGATACGCGTCCCAATTGCCATGAAAAGACTCGAGGAGAATCCCGAGGTGTCCCTCGCACCTAGGCAGGAGTCCTGACGTCGCTGAAAAAACACGTGTCTGGAAGGGCCCTCCCCGTCGTAACTCGAGAATATACCCCAGGTTCCGGCCGCAACTCGAGAAAAACCATGAGACTTCCCCCTCGCCGCAAGATGAGGCCCGATTCCCCTGCACTGCGTGCAGAGCAATTCCGTGTTCCACATCAAACGTGAAAGGAGCCTTGATTTCCTTGATGGCACTCCAGAGAAAACCCAAGATCACTGTCTCAAGTCTAGAGGGATCCTGAGGTCACTGGAGCAACATGAAAGGGCTCCGTATAACCCAAATCAACTCGAGATGAGAGCTTAGTCCCTGGCTTCGACTCAAGAGGAATACCAACTTTCCACAAGCACCTCAAGAAGAGGCTTCTCTCAGCTACAGGTATGTGAGAGGGCCCCTGAGTTTGTGGCCTCAAGTGGAATGGACACCGAGATGCTCTGACTCGAAGTAAGGCCGGATATCCCTGCAGTGAATTGAATGCAGGCTCGTCTTGCATCTCCCAAGACGAAGGGATGTCTGAATCCCCTGTGGAGACCACAGAGAAAGACCGAGTTTTCCGCCTCAGTGCGACCGGAGGCCTCACATCCTTTGAAAACTCGAGAGGTACGCAGAGATCAATGCTTCCAAAGGAGGCGATGCCTGATTCCTTTTGAAAATGGATAGGAGTCCCAGGATCCCTGTGGCACGTGGAAAGGGACCCCTGGTCTCCCCCCTCAGCTGGAGAGACATCCCAATTGCCCTGCCAAGCCTCGAGGAGAGTCCCGAGGTGTCGCTCGCATCTAGGCACAAGTCCTGACGTCGCTCTTCACGCTCTTCATATTTTTCAGACCTTTTCATGCTCTTCATATGTTTCACACCTTATCATGCTCTTCATATTTTTCACACCTTTTCATGCTGTTAATATTTTTCACACCTTTTTATGCTCCTCATATTTAACACACCTTTCCATGCTCTTCTTATTTTTCAGACCTTTTCATGCTCCTTATATTTTTCAGACCTTTTCATGCTCTTCGTATTGTTCACAACTTTTCCTGCTCCTCGTATTGTTCACACCATTTCATGCTCCTCGTATTGTTCACACCGTTTCATGCTCCTCATAATTTTCACACCTTTTCATGCTCTTCATATTTTTCACAGCATTTCATGCTCTTCATATTTTTCACACTTTTTCAATCACTTCATATTTTTCAGATCTTTTCATGCTCTTAAAATTTTTCAGACCTTTTCATGCTCTTCATAGTTTTCAGACTGTTTCATGCTCCTCGTATTTTTCTGACCTTTTCATGCTCTTCTTATTTTTCAGATCTTTTCATGCTCCTCGTATTTTTTAGACCTCCTCATGCTCTTAGTATTTTTCAGACCTCTTCATGCTCCTCTGATATTTCAGACCTATTCATGCTCTTCGTATTTTTCAGAACTCTTCATGCTACTCGTATTTTTCAGAAATTTTCATGCTCTTCATACTGTTCACACATTTTCATGCTCTTCGTATATTTCAGACCTTTTCAAGTTCTTGATATTTTTCAGACCTTTTCATGCTCTTCGTATTTTTCAGACCATTTCATGCTCCTCATATTTTTCACACCTTTTCATGCTCTTTGTAATATTTCACACCTGTTCATGCTCTTCGTGTTTTTGACACCTTTTCATACTCCTCGCATTTTTCACACCTTTTTATGCTCCTTCTATTTTTCAGACCTTTTCATGCTCCTCGTATTTTTCACACCGTTTAATGCTGTTCATATTTTTCACACCTTTTCATGCTCTTCGTATTTTTCACACCTTTTCATGCTCTTTTTATTTTTCACATCTTTTCATGGTCTTCGTAATTTTTTACAACTTTTCCTGCACTTCGTAATTTTTCACACCTTTTCATGCTCTTCGTATATTTCACACCTTTTCATGCTACTCGTATTTTTCAGACTTTTGCAAGCTCCTCGTATTTTTCAGACCTTTGCATGCTCCTCGTATTTTTCAGAACTTTTCACGCTCCTCGTGTTTTTCACAGCTTCTCATGCTCCTCACATTGTTCACACCTTTTCATACTCCTCATATTATTCACACCTTTTTATGCTCCTGGTATTTTTCAGACCTTTTCATGCTCCTCCTATTTTTCAGAACTTTTCATTCTGCTCGTAAATCACAACTTTTTATGCTCCTGGTATTTTTCACACCTTTTCATGCTCTTCATATTTACACACCGTTTCATGCTCTTCATATTTTTCACACCATTTCATGAACCTCATATTGTTCACAACTTTTCATGCTCTTCATAGTTTTCAAACCTTTGCATGCTCTTTGTATGTTTCAGAATTTTTCATGCTCTTCGTATTGTTCACAGCTTTTCATGCTCCTGGTATTTTTCACACCTTTTCATGCTCTTCATATTTTTCAGAACTTTTCAAGCTCTTCCTATTTTTCACAGCGTTTCATGCACTTTGTATTTTTCACACCGTTTAATGCTCTTCATATTTTTCACACCTTTTCATGCTCTTCGTATTTTTCACAGCTTTTCATGCTCTTTGTATTTTTCACATCTTTTCATGGTCTTCGTAATTTTTCACAACTTTTCATGCACTTCATAATTTTTCACACCTTTTCATGCTCTTTGTATATTTCACACCTTTTCATGCTTTTTGTATTATTCACACCTTTTCATGCTCCTTGTATGTTTTAGACCCTTTCATGCTCCTCGTATTATTCACACCTTTTCATGCTCCTCGTATATTTTAGACCTTTTCATGCTACTCGTATTTTTCAGACCTTTGCAAGCTCCTCGTATTTTTCAGACCTTTGCATGCTCCTCGTATTTTTCAGAACTTTTCACGCTCCTCGTATTTTTCACAACTTCTCATTCTCCTCATATTGTTCACACCTTTCATACTCCTCATATTATTCACAACTTTTCATGCTCATTATATTTTTCACACCTTTTCAGCTCTTCATATTTTTCAGAAATTTTCATGCTCTTCATGCTCTTCGTATTTTTCAGACCTTTTCATGCTCTTCGTATTTTTCAGAACTTTTCATGCTCTTCGTATTTTTCACACCTTTTCATGCTCTTGATATTTTTCAGAAGTTTTCATGTTCTTGATATTTTTCAGACCTTTTCATGCTCTTCAATTTTTCACAACTTTTCATGCCTTTCATATTTTTCAGACCTTTTCAATCTCTTGATATTTTTCAGACCTTTTCATGCTCTTTGTATTTTTCAGACCTTTTCATGCTCTTCACATTTTTCAGACCTTTTCATGATCCACATATTTTTCACACGTTTACATGCTCTTCATATTTTACACAACTTCTCATGCTCTTCTTATTTTTTAAACCTTTTCTTGCTCTTCTTATTTTTCACACCGTTTCATGCTCTTCATATTTTTCACACCTTGTCATGCTTTTCAAATTTTTCACACCTTTTCATGCTCTTCGTATTTTTTAAACCTTTTCTTGCTCCTCATATTTTACACAACTTTTCATGCTCTTCATATTTTTTAAACCTTTTCTTGCTCTTCATATTTTACACACCGTTTCATGCTCTTCATATTTTTCACACCTTGTCATGCTTTTCAAATTTTTTACACCTTTTCATGCTCTTCGTATTTTTCAGGTTTTATCATTCTCTTCGTATTTTTCAGATCTTTTCATGCTCTTTGTATTTTTCACACCGTTTCATGCTCTTCGTATTTATCAGATGTTTTCATGATCTTCTTATTTTTCACAGCGTTTCATGCTTTTCGTATTTATCAGAACTTTTCGTGATCTCCATATTTTTCAGAACTTTTCATGCTCTTCGCATTTTTCACACCGTTTCATGCACTTCATATTTTTCACACCTTTTCATGCTATTCATATTTTTCACACTGTTTCATAATCTTCATATTTTTCACTTCTTTTCATGCTCTTCATATATTTCACACTGTTTCATGCTCTTCATATGTTCACACCATTACATGCTCCTCATATTTATCATAGTTTCATGCTCTTCAAATTTTTCACACCTTTACATGCTCCTCATATTTTTGACACCATTTCTTGCTCCTCGTATTTTTCAGAACTTTTCATGCTCTTCATATTTTTCACACCTTTACATGCTCCTCATATTTTTGACACCTTTTCTTGCTCCTCATATTTTTCACACCGTTTCATGCTCTTCATATTTTTCACACCTTTTCCTGCTCTTCATATTTTTCATACCGTTTCATGCTCTTCATATTCTCACACTGTTTCATGCTCCTCATATTTTTCAGACCTTTTCATGGTCCTCGTATTTTTCAGACCTTTTCATGCTCCTCATAATTTTCAGACCTTGGCATGCTCCTCGTATTTTCCAGACCTTTTCATCCTCCTCATATTTTTCACACCTTTTCACGCTCTTCGTATTTTTCAGGCCTTTGCATGCTCCCTGTATTTTTCACACATTTTCATGCTCCTCGTATTTTTCAGAACTTTTCATGCTCCTCATATTTTGCACACCTTTTCATGCTCTTCGTATTTTTCAGACGTTTGCATGCTCTTCGTATTTTTCAGACCTTTTCATGCTCTTGATAGTTTTGAAACCTTTTCAGGCTCCTCGTATTTTTCAGACCTTTTCATGCTCCTCGTATTTTTCACACATTTCCATGCTCCTCGTATTTTTCACACCTTTTCACGACCCTTGTATTTTTCAGACCTTTCCATGCTCCTCGTATTTTTCACACCGTTTCATGCTCTTCATATTTTCAGATAGTTTCATGCTCCTCATATTTTTCACACGTTTCATGCTCTTCATATTTTTCAGAAAGCTCTTTGTATTTTTCAGACTTTTTCATGTTCTTGGTAATTTTTCACATCTTTTAATGCTCTCTGAATTTTTCACAACTTTTCATGCTTTTCGTGATTTTTCACAACGTTTCATGCTCTTCATATTTTTCACACCGTTTGATGCGTTTGTACTTTTCACACTTTTTCATGCTCTTTGTATTTTTCACACATTTTAATGCTCTTCGTATATTTCACACCTTTTCATGCACTTCGTATGATTCACACCTTTTCATGCTCTTCATATTTTTCACACCGTTTCATGCTCTTCATATTTTTCACACCTTTTCATGCTCTTCATATTTTTCACACCATTTGATGCTCTTCATATTTTTCACACTGTTTCATGCTCTTCGTATTTTTGACACCTTTTCATACTCCTCGTATTTTTCACACCTTTTCATGCTCCTCGTATTTTTCAGACCTTTTCATGCTCCCCGTATTTTTCAGACCTTTTTATGCTACTTCTATTTTTCAGACCTTTACATGCTCCTCGTATTTTTCACACCTTTTCATGCTCTTCGTGATTTTCACGCATTTTCATGGTTCTCGTATTTTTTACACCATTTCATGTTCCTCGTTTTTTTTCAGACCTTTTCATGCTCCTCGTATTTTTCACACATTTTCATGCTCCTCGTATTTTTCACACCTTTGCATGCTCTTCGTGATTTTCACGCCTTTTCATGCTCTTTGTATTTTTCAGACCTTTTCATGCTCCGGGTATTTTTCAGAACTTTTCATGCTCTTCATATTTTTCAGAATTTTTCAACCTCCTCGTATTTTTCAGATCTTTTCATGCTCCTCAAATTTTTCAGACCTTTCAAGCTCCTCTTATTTTTCAGACCTTTTCATGCTCCTCATATTTTTCACACCTTTTCATGCTCTTCATATAGTTCACACCTTTTCATGCTCTTCATATTGTTCAGAACTTTTCATGCTCCTCGTATTTTTCACAACTTCTCATGCTCCTCATATTGTTCACACCTTTTCATGCTCGTCATAATATTCACACATTTTCATGCTCTTCATATTTTTCACAACTTTTCATGCTCTTCATATTTTTCAGAACTTTTCATTCTCTTCATGCTCTTCGTATTTTCAGACCTATTCATGCTCCTCCTATTTTTCAGACCTTTTCATATTCTGCGTATTTTTCACACCTTTTCTTGCTCTTCATATTTTACACACCGTTTCATGCTCTTCATGTTTTTCACACCATTTCATTAACCTTATATTATTCACACCTTTTCATGCTCTTCATATTTTACACACCGTTTCAGGCTCTTCGTATGTTTCACACCTTTTCATGCACTTCGTATTTTTCACAAATTTTCATGCTCTTCGTATTTTTCACACCTTTTCAGGCTCTTCGAAATTTTTCACCCCTTTTCATGCTCTTCGTATTTTTCACACCCTGTCGTGCTCTTCCTATTTTTTACATCTTTTCATCCTCTTCGTATTTGTCCCATCTTTTCATGTTCTTCGTATTTTTCAGAACTTTTCATGCTCTTCGTATTTTTCACACTATTTCATGCTCTTCGTATTTTTCAGACATTCTGATGCTTCGTATTTTTCACAGCGTTTCATGCATTTCGTATTTTTCACACCGTTTAATGCTCTTCATATTTTTCACACCTTTTCATGCTCTTCGTATTTTTCACACCTTTTCATGCTCTTTTTATTTTTCACATCTTTTCATGGTCTTCGTAATTTTTCACAAATTTTCATGCACTTTGTAATTTTTCACACCTTTTCATGCTCTTCGTATTTTTCACACCTTTTCATGCTTTTCGTATTATTCACACCTTTTCATGCTCCTTGTATATTTTAGACCTTTTCATGCTCCTCGTATTATTCACACCTTTTCATGCTCCTCGTATATTTTAGACCTTTTCATGCTACTCGTATTTTTCAGACGTTTGCAAGCTCCTCGTATTTTTCAGACCTTTGCATGCTCCTCGTATTTTTCAGAACTTTTCACGCTCCTCTTGTTTTTCACAACTTCTCATGCTCCTCATATTGTTCACACCTTTTCATACTCCTCATATTATTCACAACTTTTTATGCTTCTGGTATTTTTCAGACCTTTTCATGCTCCTCCTATTTTTCAGAACTTTTCATTGTCCTTGTAAATCACAGCTTTTCATGCTCCTGGTATTTTTCACACCGTTTCATGCTCTTCATATTTTACACACCGTTTCATGCTCTTCATATTTTTCACACCATTTCATGAACCTCATATTGTTCACAACTTTTCATGCTCTTCATAGTTTTCAAACCTTTACATGCTCTTCGTATGTTTCAGAATTTTTCATGCTCTTCGTATTGTTCACAGCTTTTCATGCTCCTGGGATTTTTCACACCTTTTCATGCTCTTCATATTTTTCAGAACTTTTCAAGCTCTTCCTATTTTTCACAGCGTTTCATGCACTTCGTATTTTTCACACCGTTTAATGCTCTTCATATTTATCACACCTTTTCATGCTCTTTGTATTTTTCACCTTTTCATGCTCTTTGTATTTTTCACATCTTTTCATGTTCCTCGTAATTTTTCACAACTTTTCTTGCACTTCGTAATTTTTCACACCTTTTCATGCTCTTCGTATTTTTCACAACTTTTCGTGCTTTTTGTATTATTCACACCTTTTCATGCTCCTTGTATATTTTAGACCTTTTCATGCTCCTCGTATTATTCACACCTTTTCATGCTCCTCGTATATTTTAGACCTTTTCATGCTACTCGTATTTTTCAGACCTTTGCAAGCTCCTCGTATTTTTCAGACCTTTGCATGCTCCTCATATTTTTCAGACCTTTTCACGCTCCTTGTGTTTTTCACAACTTCCCATGCTCCTCATATTGTTCACACCTTTTCATACTCCTCATATTATTCACAACTTTTTATGCTCCTGGTATTTTTCAGACCTTTTCATGCTCCTCGCATTTTTCACACCTTTTCATGCTCCTCCTATTTTTCAGAACTTTTCATTCTCCTCGTAAATCACAGCTTTTCATGCTCCTGGTATTTTTCAAACCTTTTCATGCTCTTCATATTTTACACACCGTTTCACGCTCTTCATATTTTGCACACCATTTCATGAACCTCATATTGTTCACAACTTTTCATGCTCTTCATAGTTTTCAGACCTTTACATGCTCTTCGTATTTTTCAGAATTTTTCTTGCTCTTCGTATTTTTCACAGCTTTTCATGCTCCTGGTATTTTTCACACCTTTTCATGCTCTTCATATACTTCAGAACTTTTCAAGCTCTTGATATTTTTCAGACCTTTTCAAGCTCTTCGTAGTTTTCACAACCTTTCATGCTCTGCACATTTTTCACACCATTTCAGGCTCTTCGTATGTTTCACACCTTTTCAAGCACTTCGTATTTTTCACAACTTTTCATGCTCTTCGTATTTTTCACACCTCTTCAGGCTCTTCGAAATTTTTCACACCTTTTCATATTTTTCACACCTTTTCATCCTCTTCTCATTTTTCCGTTTCATGCTTTTTGTATTTTTCAGACCTTTTCATGCTCCTCGTATTTTTCAGACCTTTGCATGCTCCTCGTATTTTTCTGAACTTTTCACGCTCCTCGTATTTTTCACAACTTCTCATCCTCCTCATATTGTTCACAACTTTCATACTCCTCATATTATTCACAACTTTTCATGCTCATTATATTTTTCACACCTTTTCAGCTCTTCATATTTTTCAGAAATTTTCATGCTCTTCATGCTCTTTGTATTTTCAGAACTTTTCATGCTCTTCATATTTTTCATACCTTTTCATGCTCTTGATATTTTTCAGAAGTTTTCATGTTCTTGATATTTTTCAGACCTTTTCATGCTCTTCAATTTTTCACAACTTTTCATGCCTTTCATATTTTTCAGACCTTTTCAATCTCTTGATATTTTTCAGACCTTTTCATGCTCCTCCTATTTTTCAGAACTTTTCATGCTCTTCGTATATTTCCCACCTTTTCATGCTCTTTGTATTTTTCACACCTTTTCATGCTCTTCATATTTTTCACACCTTTTCATGCTCTTCATATTTTTTAGAGCTTTTCATGCTCTTCTTATTTTTCACACCATTTCATGCTCCTCATATTTTTCACATCTTTTCATGAGCTTCATATTGTCACACCGTTTCATGCTCCTCAGATTTTTCAGACCTTTTCATGCTCTTCACATTTTTCAGACCTTTTCATGCTCCACATATTTTTCACACGTTTACATGCTCTTCATATTTTACACAACTTCTCATGCTCTTCTTATTTTTTAAACCTTTTCTTGCTCTTCTTATTTTTCACACCGTTTCATGCTCTTCATATTTTTCACACCTTGTCATGCTTTTCAAATTTTTCACACCTTTTCATGCTCTTCGTATTTTTTAAACCTTTTCTTGCTCCTCATATTTTACACAACTTTTCATGCTCTTCATATTTTTTAAACCTTTTCTTGCTCTTCATATTTTACACACCGTTTCATGCTCTTCATATTTTTCACACCTTGTCATGCTTTTCAAATTTTTTACACCTTTTCATGCTCTTCGTATTTTTCAGGTTTTATCATTCTCTTCGTATTTTTCAGATCTTTTCATGCTCTTTGTATTTTTCACACCGTTTCATGCTCTTCGTATTTATCAGATGTTTTCATGATCTTCTTATTTTTCACAGCGTTTCATGCTTTTCGTATTTATCAGAACTTTTCGTGATCTCCATATTTTTCAGAACTTTTCATGCTCTTCGCATTTTTCACACCGTTTCATGCACTTCATATTTTTCACACCTTTTCATGCTATTCATATTTTTCACACTGTTTCATAATCTTCATATTTTTCACTTCTTTTCATGCTCTTCATATATTTCACACTGTTTCATGCTCTTCATATGTTCACACCATTACATGCTCCTCATATTTATCATAGTTTCATGCTCTTCAAATTTTTCACACCTTTACATGCTCCTCATATTTTTGACACCATTTCTTGCTCCTCGTATTTTTCAGAACTTTTCATGCTCTTCATATTTTTCACACCTTTACATGCTCCTCATATTTTTGACACCTTTTCTTGCTCCTCATATTTTTCACACCGTTTCATGCTCTTCATATTTTTCACACCTTTTCCTGCTCTTCATATTTTTCATACCGTTTCATGCTCTTCATATTCTCACACTGTTTCATGCTCCTCATATTTTTCAGACCTTTTCATGGTCCTCGTATTTTTCAGACCTTTTCATGCTCCTCATAATTTTCAGACCTTGGCATGCTCCTCGTATTTTCCAGACCTTTTCATCCTCCTCATATTTTTCACACCTTTTCACGCTCTTCGTATTTTTCAGGCCTTTGCATGCTCCCTGTATTTTTCACACATTTTCATGCTCCTCGTATTTTTCAGAACTTTTCATGCTCCTCATATTTTGCACACCTTTTCATGCTCTTCGTATTTTTCAGACGTTTGCATGCTCTTCGTATTTTTCAGACCTTTTCATGCTCTTGATAGTTTTGAAACCTTTTCAGGCTCCTCGTATTTTTCAGACCTTTTCATGCTCCTCGTATTTTTCACACATTTCCATGCTCCTCGTATTTTTCACACCTTTTCACGACCCTTGTATTTTTCAGACCTTTCCATGCTCCTCGTATTTTTCACACCGTTTCATGCTCTTCATATTTTCAGATAGTTTCATGCTCCTCATATTTTTCACACGTTTCATGCTCTTCATATTTTTCAGAAAGCTCTTTGTATTTTTCAGACTTTTTCATGTTCTTGGTAATTTTTCACATCTTTTAATGCTCTCTGAATTTTTCACAACGTTTCATGCTCTTCATATTTTTCACACCGTTTGATGCGTTTGTACTTTTCACACTTTTTCATGCTCTTTGTATTTTTCACACATTTTAATGCTCTTCGTATATTTCACACCTTTTCATGCACTTCGTATGATTCACACCTTTTCATGCTCTTCATATTTTTCACACCGTTTCATGCTCTTCATATTTTTCACACCTTTTCATGCTCTTCATATTTTTCACACCATTTCATGCTCTTCATATTTTTCACACTGTTTCATGCTCTTCGTATTTTTGACACTTTTTCATGCTCTTCGTATATTTCACACCTTTTCATGCTCTTCATATTTTTCACACCGTTTCATGCTGTTCATATTGTTCACAACTTTTCAGGCTCCCCGTATTTTTCAGACCTTTTCATGCTCCTTGTGTTTTTCAGACCTTTTCATGCTCCTCGTATTTTTCAGACCTTTTCATCCTCCTCGTATTTATCAGACCTTTTCATGCTTCTCGTATTTTTCACACCTTTTCATGCTCCTCGTATTTTTCACACTTTTTCATTCTCCTCGTATTTTTCACACCTTTATATGCTCTTTGTATTTTTCACACCTTTTCATGCTCTTCCTGTTTTTCACACCTTTGCATGCTCTTCGTGTTTTTCACTCCTTTTAATGCTCTTCATATTTTTCAGGCCTTTTCATGCTCTTGATATTTTCCACACCTTTTCATGCTCTCCATGTTTTTCACACCGTTTCTTGCTCTTCGTGTTTTTCACACATTTCATGCTCCTATTTTTCACACTTTTCATGCTCTTCATATTTTTCACACCTTTTCATGCTCCTCGTATTTTTCACACTTTTTCATGCTCCTCATATTTTTCAAACCTTTTCATGCTCTTCGAATTTTTCATTCATTTTCATGCTCTTCGTGTTTTTCACACCTTTTCATGCTCCTCGTATTTTTCACACTTTTTCATGCTCCTCATATTTTTCACACCTTTTCATGCTCCTCGTATTTTTCAGACCTTTTCATGCTCCTCGTATTTTTCAGACCTTGCCTGGTCCTCGTATTTTATAGACCTTTCCATGCTCTTACTATTTTTCAGACATCTTCATGCTCCTCTTATTTTTCAGACCTATTCATGCTCTTCGTATTTTTCAGAACTCTTCATGCTACTCGTATTTTTCAGAACTCTTCATGCTCTTCATACTGTTCACACGTTTTCATGCTCTTCGTATATTTCAGACCTTTTCAAATTCTTGATATTTTTCAGACCATTTCATGCTCCTCATATTTTTCACACCTTTTCATGCTCTTTGTAATATTTCACACCTGTTCATGCTCTTCGTATTTTTGACACCTTTTCATACTCCTCGTATTTTTCACACCTTTTCATGCTCCTCGTATTTTTCAGACCTTTTCATGCTCCCCGTATTTTTCAGACCTTTTTATGCTACTTCTATTTTTCAGACCTTTACATGCTCCTCGTATTTTTCACACCTTTTCATGCTCTTCGTGATTTTCACGCATTTTCATGGTTCTCGTATTTTTTACACCATTTCATGTTCCTCGTTTTTTTTCAGACCTTTTCATGCTCCTCGTATTTTTCACACATTTTCATGCTCCTCGTATTTTTCACACCTTTGCATGCTCTTCGTGATTTTCACGCCTTTTCATGCTCTTTGTATTTTTCAGACCTTTTCATGCTCCGGGTATTTTTCAGAACTTTTCATGCTCTTCATATTTTTCAGAATTTTTCAACCTCCTCGTATTTTTCAGATCTTTTCATGCTCCTCAAATTTTTCAGACCTTTCAAGCTCCTCTTATTTTTCAGACCTTTTCATGCTCCTCATATTTTTCACACCTTTTCATGCTCTTCATATAGTTCACACCTTTTCATGCTCTTCATATTGTTCAGAACTTTTCATGCTCCTCGTATTTTTCACAACTTCTCATGCTCCTCATATTGTTCACACCTTTTCATGCTCGTCATAATATTCACACATTTTCATGCTCTTCATATTTTTCACAACTTTTCATGCTCTTCATATTTTTCAGAACTTTTCATTCTCTTCATGCTCTTCGTATTTTCAGACCTATTCATGCTCCTCCTATTTTTCAGACCTTTTCATATTCTGCGTATTTTTCACACCTTTTCTTGCTCTTCATATTTTACACACCGTTTCATGCTCTTCATGTTTTTCACACCATTTCATTAACCTTATATTATTCACACCTTTTCATGCTCTTCATATTTTACACACCATTTCAGGCTCTTCGTATGTTTCACACCTTTTCATGCACTTCGTATTTTTCACAAATTTTCATGCTCTTCGTATTTTTCACACCTTTTCAGGCTCTTCGAAATTTTTCACCCCTTTTCATGCTCTTCGTATTTTTCACACCCTGTCGTGCTCTTCCTATTTTTTACATCTTTTCATCCTCTTCGTATTTGTCCCATCTTTTCATGTTCTTCGTATTTTTCAGAACTTTTCATGCTCTTCGTATTTTTCACACTATTTCATGCTCTTCGTATTTTTCAGACATTCTGATGCTTCGTATTTTTCACAGCGTTTCATGCACTTCGTATTTTTCACACCGTTTAATGCTCTTCATATTTTTCACACCTTTTCATGCTCTTCGTATTTTTCACACCTTTTCATGCTCTTTTTATTTTTCACATCTTTTCATGGTCTTCGTAATTTTTCACAAATTTTCATGCACTTTGTAATTTTTCACACCTTTTCATGCTCTTCGTATTTTTCACACCTTTTCATGCTCCTCGTATATTTTAGACCTTTTCATGCTACTCGTATTTTTCAGACGTTTGCATGCTCCTCGTATTTTTCAGACCTTGGCATGCTCCTCGTATTTTTCAGAACTTTTCACGCTCCTCGTGTTTTTCACAACTTCTCATGCTCCTCATATTGTTCACACCTTTTCATACTCCTCATATTATTCACAACTTTTTATGCTTCTGGTATTTTTCAGACCTTTTCATGCTCCTCCTATTTTTCAGAACTTTTCATTGTCCTTGTAAATCACAGCTTTTCATGCTCCTGGTATTTTTCACACCGTTTCATGCTCTTCATATTTTACACACCGTTTCATGCTCTTCATATTTTTCACACCATTTCATGAAACTCATATTGTTCACAACTTTTCATGCTCTTCATAGTTTTCAAACCTTTACATGCTCTTCGTATGTTTCAGAATTTTTCATGCTCTTCGTATTGTTCACAGCTTTTCATGCTCCTGGGATTTTTCACACCTTTTCATGCTCTTCATATTTTTCAGAACTTTTCAAGCTCTTCCTATTTTTCACAGCGTTTCATGCACTTCGTATTTTTCACACCGTTTAATGCTCTTCATATTTATCACACCTTTTCATGCTCTTTGTATTTTTCACCTTTTCATGCTCTTTGTATTTTTCACATCTTTTCATGTTCCTCGTAATTTTTCACAACTTTTCTTGCACTTCGTAATTTTTCACACCTTTTCATGCTCTTCGTATTTTTCACAACTTTTCGTGCTTTTTGTATTATTCACACCTTTTCATGCTCCTTGTATATTTTAGACCTTTTCATGCTCCTCGTATTATTCACACCTTTTCATGCTCCTCGTATATTTTAGACCTTTTCATGCTACTCGTATTTTTCAGACCTTTGCAAGCTCCTCGTATTTTTCAGACCTTTGCATGCTCCTCGTATTTTTCAGACCTTTTCACGCTCCTTGTGTTTTTCACAACTTCCCATGCTCCTCATATTGTTCACACCTTTTCATACTCCTCATATTATTCACAACTTTTTATGCTCCTGGTATTTTTCAGACCTTTTCATGCTCCTCGCATTTTTCACACCTTTTCATGCTCCTCCTATTTTTCAGAACTTTTCATTCTCCTCGTAAATCACAGCTTTTCATGCTCCTGGTATTTTTCAAACCTTTTCATGCTCTTCATATTTTACACACCGTTTCACGCTCTTCATATTTTGCACACCATTTCATGAACCTCATATTGTTCACAACTTTTCATGCTCTTCATAGTTTTCAGACCTTTACATGCTCTTCGTATTTTTCAGAATTTTTCTTGCTCTTCGTATTTTTCACAGCTTTTCATGCTCCTGGTATTTTTCACACCTTTTCATGCTCTTCATATACTTCAGAACTTTTCAAGCTCTTGATATTTTTCAGACCTTTTCAAGCTCTTCGTAGTTTTCACAACCTTTCATGCTCTGCACATTTTTCACACCATTTCAGGCTCTTCGTATGTTTCACACCTTTTCAAGCACTTCGTATTTTTCACAACTTTTCATGCTCTTCGTATTTTTCACACCTCTTCAGGCTCTTCGAAATTTTTCACACCTTTTCATATTTTTCACACCTTTTCATCCTCTTCTCATTTTTCCGTTTCATGCTTTTTGTATTTTTCAGACCTTTTCATGCTCCTCGTATTTTTCAGACCTTTGCATGCTCCTCGTATTTTTCTGAACTTTTCACGCTCCTCGTATTTTTCACAACTTCTCATCCTCCTCATATTGTTCACAACTTTCATACTCCTCATATTATTCACAACTTTTCATGCTCATTATATTTTTCACACCTTTTCAGCTCTTCATATTTTTCAGAAATTTTCATGCTCTTCATGCTCTTCGTATTTTCAGAACTTTTCATGCTCTTCATATTTTTCATACCTTTTCATGCTCTTGATATTTTTCAGAAGTTTTCATGTTCTTGATATTTTTCAGACCTTTTCATGCTCTTCAATTTTTCACAACTTTTCATGCCTTTCATATTTTTCAGACCTTTTCAAACTCTTGATATTTTTCAGACCTTTTCATGCTCCTCCTATTTTTCAGAACTTTTCATGCTCTTCATATTTTTCCCACCTTTTCATGCTCTTTGTATTTTTCACACCTTTTCATGCTCTTCATATTTTTCACACCTTTTCATGCTCTTCATATTTTTTAGAGCTTTTCATGCTCTTCTTATTTTTCACACCATTTCATGCTCCTCATATTTTTCACATCTTTTCATGAGCTTCATATTGTCACACCATTTCATGCTCCTCAGATTTTTCACAGCTTTTCATGCTCTTCATATTTTTCAGACCTTTTCATGCTCCACATATTATTCACACGTTTACATGCTCTTCATATTTTACACAACTTCTCATGCTCTTCTTATTTTTTAAACCTTTTCTTGCTCTTCTTATTTTTCACACCGTTTCATGCTCTTCATATTTTTTACACCTTGTCATGCATTTCAAATTTTTCACACCTTTTCACGCTCTTCGTATTTTTTAAACCTTTTCTTGCTCCTCATATTTTACACAACTTTTCATGCTCTTCATATTTTTCAGAACTTTTCATTCTCTTCATGCTCTTCGTATTTTCAGACCTATTCATGCTCCTCCTATTTTTCAGACCTTTTCATGCTCTTCGTATTTTTCACTCCTCTTCATGCTCCTCGTCTTTTTCAGACCTTTTCATGCTCCACATATTTTTCACACGTTTACATGCTCTTCATATTTTACACAACTTCTCATGCTCTTCTTATTTTTTAAACCTTTTCTTGCTCTTCTTATTTTTCACACCGTTAGATGCTCTTCATATTTTTCACACCTTGTCATGCTTTTCAATTTTTCACACCTTTTCATGCTCTTCGTATTTTTTAAACCTTTTCTTGCTCTTCATATTTTACACAACTTTTCATGCTCTTCATATTTTTCAGAACTTTTCATTCTCTTCATGCTCTTCGTATTTTCAGACCTATTCATGCTCCTCCTATTTTTCAGACCTTTTCATGCTCTTCGTATTTTTCACTCCTCTTCATGCTCCTCGTATTTTTCAGACCTTTTCATGCTCCACATATTTTTCACACGTTTACATGCTCTTCATATTTTACACAACTTCTCATGCTCTTCTTATTTTTTAAACCTTTTCTTGCTCTTCTTATTTTTCACACCGTTTCATTAACCTCATATTATTCACAACTTTTCATGCTCTTCATATTTTACACACCGTTCAGGCTATTCGTATGTTTCACACCTTTAATGCACTTCGTATTTTTCACAAATTTTCATGCTCTTCGTATTTTTCACACCTTTTCAGGTTCTTCGAAATTTTTCACACCTTTTTATGCTCTTCATATTTTTCACACCTTTTCATCCTCTTCTCTTTTTTCACAACGTTTCATGCTCTACTTATTTTTCACACCTTGTCATGCACTTCATATTTTTTACATCTTTTCATGCTCTTCGTATTTGTCCCATGTTTTCAAGCTCTTCGTATTTTTCAGACCTTTTCATGCTCTTCGTATTTTTCACACTTTTTCATGCTCCTCATATTTTTCACACCTGTTCATGCTCTTCGTATTTTTCACACCTTTTCATGCTCATGTTTTTCACTCCTTTTAATGCTCTTCATATTTTTCAGGCCTTTTCACGCTCTTGATATTTTTCACACCTTTTCATGCTCTCTGTGTTTTTCACACCTTTTCTTGCTCTTCGTGTTTTTCACACGTTTTCATGCTCCTCATATTTTTCACACCATTTCATGCTCTTCATATTTTCACACCGTTTCATGCTAGTCATATTTTTGACACCTTTTCATGCTCCTAATATTTTTCAGACCTTTTAATGCTCCTCGTGTTTTTCAGACATTCTGGCCCCTCGTATTTTTCAGACCTTTTCATGCTCCTCATATTTTCAGACCGTTTCATGCTCCTCATATTTTTCAAACCGTTTCATGCTCCTCATATTTATCACACCGTTTCGTGCTCCTTGTGTTTTACAGACATTTTCATGCTTCTCGTATTTTTCAGAACTTTTCATGCTCCTCGTATTTTTCAGACATTCTGGCCCCTCGTATTTTTCAGACCTTTTCATGCTCCTCATATTTTCAGACCGTTTCATGCTCCTCATATTTTTCAAACCGTTTCATGCTCCTCATATTTATCACACCGTTTCGTGCTCCTTGTGTTTTACAGACATTTTCATGCTTCTCGTATTTTTCAGAACTTTTCATGCTCCTCGTGTTTTTCAGACCTTTTCATGCTCCTCGTATTTTTCACACATTTTCATACTCCTCGTATTTTTCACACCTTATCACGCTCATCGTATTTTTCAGACATTAAGGCCCCTCGTATTTTTCAGACCTTTCCATGCTCATCGTATTTTTCATACCTTTTCATGATCCTCATATTTTTCACACCTTTTAATGCTCTTAATATTTTTCAGGCCGTTTCATGCTCCTCATATTTTTCACACCTTTTCATGCTCTTCATATTTTTCACACCATTTCATGCTCTTCATGTTTCCACACTGTTTCATGCTCCTCATATTTTTCAGATATTTTCAAGCTCCTCGTATTTTCCAGACCTTTTCATGCTCCTCGTAATTTTCACAACTTTTCATGCTCCTTGTAATTTTCAGACCTTTTCATGCTCCTCATATTTCTCACACCTTTCATGTTCTTCATATTTTTCACACCGTTTCATGCTCTTTATATTTTCACACTGTTTCATGCTCCTCATATTTTTGACACCTTTTCATGCTCCTCTTATTTTTCAGGCCTTTTCATGCTAGTCGTATTTTTCAGACCTTTTCATGCTCCCCGTAATTTTCTTACCTTTCTTGGTCCTCGTATTTTTCAGAACGATTCATGCTTCTCGTATTTTTCACACCTTTTGTTGTTCCTTGTATTTTTCAGACCTTTTCATGCTCCTCGTATTTTTCAGACCTTTTTTTGCTCCTCGTATTTTTACACTTTTTCATGCTCCTTGTATTTTTCAGCCCGTTTCATGCTCCTCGTATTTTTCAGAACTTTTCATGCTCCTCGTATTTTACAGAGCTTTTCATGCTCCTCTTATTTTTCAGAATTTTTCGTGCTCCTCATATTTTCAGACCTTTTCGTGCTCCTCGAATTTTTCACACCTTTTCTTGCTCCTCGTATTTTTCACACCTTTTACTGCTCCTCATGGTTTCCACACCTTTCATGCTCTTCATATTTTTCACAGCGTTTCATGCTCTTCATATTTTCACACCGTTTGATCCTCCTCATATTTTTGAGACGTTTTCATGCTCCTCATGTTTTTCACACATTTTCATGCTCCTCGTATTTTCCAGACATTTTCATGCTCCTCGTATTTTTCACACCTTTTCTTGCTCCTCATATTTTTCAGACCTTTTCATGCTCCTCGTATTTTTCAGACCTTTTCATGCTCCTCGTATTTTTCAGACCATTTCATGCTCCTCATATTTTTCAGACCTTTTCATTCTCCTAGTATTTTTCCGATCTTTTCATGCTCCTTGTACTTTTCAAACCTTTTCATGCTCCTCATATTTCTCACACCTTTCATGCTCTTCATATTTTTCACACGGTTTCATGCTCATGATATTTTCACACCGTTTCATGCTCCTCATATTTTTGATAACTTTTCATGCTCCTCTTATTTTTAACAACTTTTCATGCTCCTCGTATTTTTCAGACCTTTTCATGCTCCCTTTATTTTTCATAACATTCATGGTCCTCGTATTTTCAGACCGTTTCATGCTTCTCGTATTTTTCACACCTTTTCATGCTTTTCCTGTTTTTCACACCTTTTCATGCTCTTCGTGTTTTTCACTCCTTTTAATGCTCTTCATATTTTTCAGACCTTTTCATGCTCCTCGTATTTTTCAGACCTTTTCACGCTCCTCGTATTTTTCAGACATTCAGGCCCCTGATATTTTTCAGACCTTTTCATGCTCCTCGTATTTTTCAGACCTTTTCACGCTCCTCGTATTTTTCAGACATTAAGGCCCCTCGTATTTTTCAGACCTTTTCATGCTCCTCGTATTTTTCACACCTTTTCATGCTCCTCATATTGTTCACAACTTTTCATGCTCTTCCTGTTTTTCACATCTTTTCATGCTTTTCATATTTTTCATACCTTTTCATGCTCCTCGTTTTTTTTCAGACCTTTTCATGCTCCCTGTATTTTCATACCTTTCATGGTCCTCATATTTTTCAGACCGTTTCATGCTTCTCGAATTTTTCACACCTTTTCATGCTCTTCCTGTTTTTCACACCTTTTCATGCTCTTCGTGTTTTTCACTCCTTTTCTTGCTCTTCGTGTTTCCACACCTTGTCCTGCTCCTCATATTCTTCACACCATTTCATGCTCTTCATATTTTCACAGCATTTCATGCTAGTCATATTTTTGACACCTTTTCATGCTCCTCATATTTTTCAGACATTTTCATGCTCCTCGGGTTTTTCAGACCTTTTCACGCTCCTCGTATTTTTCAGACATTCAGGCCCCTCGTATTTTTCAGACATTTTCATGCTCCTCGTGTTTTTCAGACCTTTTCATGCTCCTCGTATTTTTCACACATTTTCATATTCCTTCTATTTTTCACACCTTTTCACACTCCTCGTATTTTTCAGACATTAAGGCCCCTCGTATTTTTCAGACCTTTTCATGCTCCTCGTATTTTTCACACCTTTTCATGCTCCTCATATTGTTCACAACTTTTCATGCTCTTCATATTTTTCACATCGTTTCATGCTCCTCATATTTTTCATACCGTTTCATGCTCCTCATATTTTTCACATCTTTTTATGTTCGTCATATATTTGATACGATTTAAAGCTCTTCATATTTTTCATACCATTTCATGCTCTTCATATTTTCACAACGTTTCATGCTCCTCATATTTTTCAGACCGTTTCATGTTCCTCATATATTTCACACCTTTTCATGCTCCTCATATTTTTGACACCTTTTCATGATCCTCGTCTTTTTCAGACCGTTTCATGCTTCTCGTATTTTTCACACCTTTTCATGCTCCTCGTATTTTTCACAACTTTTCATGCTCCTCATATTTTTCAAACCTTTTCATGCTCCTCTTATTTTTCACACATTTTCATGCTCTTGTGTTTTTCACTCCTTTTCATGCTCCTCGTATTTTTCAGACCTTTTCATGCTCCTTGTAATTTTCAGACCTTTTCATGCTCCTCGTATTATATAGACCTTTTCATGCTCCTAGTATTTTTCAGACATTTTCATGCTCCTCGTATTTTTCAGACCTTTTTTTGCTCCTCGTATTTTTACACCTTTTCATGCTCCTCGTATTTTTCAGACCTTTTCATGCTCCTCGTATTTTACAGAGCTTTTCATGCTCCTCGTATTTTTCAGAACTTTTCGTGCTCCTCGTATTTTCAGACCTTTTCGTGTTCCTCGAATTTTTCACACCTTTTCATGCTCCTCATGTTTTCCACACCTTTCATGCTCTTCATATTTTTCACAGCGTTTCATGCTCTTCATATTTTCACACCGTTTCATCCTCCTCATATTTTTGAGACGTTTTCATGCTCCTCATGTTTTTCACACATTTTCATGCTCCTCGTATTTTCCATACTTTTTCATGCTCCTCGTATTTTTCAGACCTTTTCATGTTCCTCGTATTTTTGACATCTTTTCATGCTCCTCGTAATTTTCATACCATTTCATGCTCCTCATATTTTTCAGACCTTTTCATTCTCCTAGTATTTTTCCGATCTTTTCATGCTCCTTGTACTTTTCAGACCTTTTCATTCTCCTCATATTTCTCACACCTTTCATGCTCTTCATATTTTTCACACAGTTTCATGCTCATGATATTTTCACACCGTTTCATGCTCCTCATATTTTTGATAACTTTTCATGCTCCTCTTATTTTTCACACCTTTTCATGCTCCTCATATTTTTCAGACCTTTTCATGCTCCCTGTATCTTTCATACCTTTCATGCTCCTCATATTTTTCAGACCGTTTCATGCTTCTCGTATTATTCACACCTTTTCATGCTCTTCCTGTTTTTCACACCTTTTCATGCTCTTCGTGTTTTTCACTCCTTTTAATGCTCTTCATATCATTCAGGCCTTTTCACGCTCTTGATATTTTTCTCACCTTTTCATGCTCTCCGTGTTTTTCACACCTTTTCTTGCTCTTCGTGTTTTCCACACCTTTTCATGCTCCTCATATTTCTTCACACCATTTCATGCTCTTCATATTTTCACAGCATTTCATGCTAGTCATAATTTTGACACCTTTTCATGCTCCTCATATTTTTCAGACCTTTTCATGCTCCTCGTGTTTTTCAGACCTTTTCACGCTCCTCATATTTTTCAGACATTCAGGCCCCTCATATTTTTCAGACATTTTCATGGTCCTCGTATTTTTCAGACCATTTCATGCTCCCTGTATTTTTCATACCTTTCATGCTCCTCGTATTTTTCAGACCTTTTCATGCTCCCTGTATTTTTCATACCTTTCATGGTCTTCGTATTTTTCAGACCTTTTCATGCTCCTCGTGTTTTTCAGACCTTTTCACGCTCCTCGTATTTTTCAGACATTAAGGCACCTCGTATTTTTCAGACATTTTCATGCTCCTCGTGTTTTTCAGAACTTTTCATGCTCCTCGTATTTTTCACACATTTTCATATTCCTCCTATTTTTCACACCGTTTCACGCTCCTCGTATTTTTCAGACATTAAGGCCCCTCGTATTTTTCAGACATTTTCATGCTCCTCGTATTTTTCACACCTTTTCATGCTCCTCATATTGTTCACAACTTTTCATGCTCTTCATATTTTTCACATCGTTTCATGCTCCTCATATTTTTCATACCGTTTCATGCTCCTCATATTTTTCACATCTTTTTATGTTCGTCATATATTTGATACGATTTAAAGCTCTTCATATTTTTCATACCATTTCATGCTCTTCATATTTTCACAACGTTTCATGCTCCTCATATTTTTCAGACCGTTTCATGTTCCTCATATATTTCACACCTTTTCATGCTCCTCATATTTTTGACACCTTTTCATGATCCTCGTCTTTTTCAGACCGTTTCATGCTTCTCGTATTTTTCACACCTTTTCATGCTCCTCGTATTTTTCACAACTTTTCATGCTCTTGTGTTTTTCACACCTTTTCATGCTCCTCGCATTTTTCAGACCTTTTCATGCTCCTTGTAATTTTCAGACCTTTTCATGCTCCTCGTATTATATAGACCTTTTCATGCTCCGAGTATTTTTCAGACCTTTTCATGCTCCTCGTATTTTTCAGACCTTTTTTTGCTCCTCGTATTTTTACACCTTTTCATGCTCCTTGTATTTTTCAGACCGTTTCATGCTCCTCGTATTTTTCAGACCTTTTCATGCTCCTCGTATTTTACAGAGCTTTTCATGCTCCTCGTATTTTTCAGAACTTTTCGTGCTCCTCGTATTTTCAGACCTTTTCATGCTCCTCGAATTTTTCACACCTTTTCTTGCTCCTCGTATTTTTCACACCTTTTCATGCTCCTCATGTTTTCCACACCTTTCATGCTCTTCATATTTTTCACAGCGTTTCATGCTCTTCATATTTTCACACCGTTTCATCCTCCTCATATTTTTGAGACGTTTTCATGCTCCTCATGTTTTTCACACATTTTCATGCTCCTCGTATTTTCCAGACCTTTTCATGCTCCTCGTATTTTCCAGACCTATTCATGTTCCCCGTATTTTTCAGACCTTTTCATTTTCCTCGTATTTTTGACATCTTTTCATGCTCCTCGTAATTTTCAGACCTTTTCATGCTCCTCATATTTCTCACACCTTTCATGCTCTTCATATTTTTCACACGGTTTCATGCTCATGATATTTTCACACCGTTTCATGCTCCTCATATTTTTGATAACATTTCATGCTCCTCTTATTTTTCACACCTTTTCATGCTTCCCGTATTTTCCAGACCTTTTCATGCTCCTCGTATTTTTCAGACATTTACATGCTCTTCGTGTTTTTCAGACCTTTTCATGCTCCTCGTATTTTTCACACATTTTCATATTCCTCCTATTTTTCACACCTTTTCACGCTCCTTGTATTTTTCAGACATTAAGGCCCCTCGTACTTTTCACACCTTTTCATGCTCCTCGTATTTTTCACACCTTTTCATGCTCCTCATATTGTTCACACCTTTTCTTGCTCTTCATATTTTTCACATCTTTTAATGCTCCTCATATTTTTCATACCTTTTCATGCTCCTCGTATTTTTCAGACCTTTTCATGCTCCCTGTATTTTTCATACCTTTCATGGTCCTCGTATTTTTCAGACCGTTTCATGCTTCTCATATTTTTCACACCTTTTCATGCTCTTCCTGTTTTTCACACCTTTTCATGCTCTTCGTGTTTTTCACTCCTTTTAATGCTCTTCATATTTTTCAGGACTTTTCACGCTCTTGATATTTTTCTCACCTTTTCATGCTCTCCGTGTTTTTCACACCTTTTCTTGCTCTTCGTGTTTTCCACACCTTTTCCTCCTCCTCATATTTCTTCACACCATTTCATGCTCTTCATATTTTCACAGCATTTCACTCTAGTCATATTTTTGACACCTTTTCATGCTCCTCATATTTTTCAGACCTTTTCATGCTCCTCGTGTTTTTCAGACCTTTTCACGCTCCTCATATTTTTCAGACATTCAGGCCCCTCGTATTTTTCAGACATTTTCATGCTCCTCGTGTTTTTCAGACCTTTTCACGCTCCTCGTATTTTTCAGACATTCAGGCCCCTCGTATTTTTCAGAACTTTTCATGGTCCTCGTATTTTTCAGACCTTTTCATGCTCCTCGTATTTTTCACACATTTTCATATTCCTCGTATTTTTCACACCTTTTCACGCTCCTCGTATTTTTCAGACATTAAGGCCCCTCGTATTTTTCAGACCTTTTCATGCTCCTCGTATTTTTCAGACCTTTTCATGCTCCTCATATTGTTCACAACTTTTCATGCTCTTCATATTTTTCACATCTTTTCATGCTCCTCATATTTTTCATACCGTTTCATGATCCTCATATATTTCACACCTTTTCATGCTTCTCATATTTTTGACACCTTTTCATGATCCTTGTATTTTTCAGACTGTTTCATGCTTCTCATATTTTTCACACCTTTTCATGCTCCTCGTATTTTTCACAACTTTTCATGCTCATCGTATTTTTCATACCTTTTCATGATCCTCATATTTTTCACACCTTTTAATGCTCTTCATATTTTTCAGGCCGTTTCATGCTCCTCATATTTTTCACACCTTTTCATGCTCTTCATATTTTTCACACCGTTTCATGCTCTTCATGTTTCCATACTGTTTCATGCTCCTCATATTTTTCAGATATTTTCATCCTCCTCGTATTTTCCAGACCTTTTCATGCTCCTCGTACTTTTCACAACTTTTCATGCTCCTTGTACTTTTCAGACCTTTTCATGCTCCTCATATTTCTCACACCTTTCATGCTGTTCATATTTTTCACACCGTTTCATGCTCTTTATATTTTCACACCGTTTCATGCTCCTCATATTTTTGATACCGTTTCATACTCCTCTTATTTTTCAGACCTTTTCATGCTCCTCGTATTTTTCAGACCTTTTCATGCTCCCCGTATTTTTCATACCTTTCATGGTCCTCGTATTTTACAGAACGATTCATGCTCCCCGTATTTTTCATACCTTTCATGGTCCTCGTATTTTTCAGACCTTTTCATGCTCCTCGTATTTTTCACACCTTTTCATGCTCCTCGTATTTTTCACACCTTTTCCTGCTCCTCATATTTCACAACTTTTCATGCTCTTCATATTTTTTACATATTTTCATGCTCCTCATTTTTCTCATAGCATTTCATGCTCCTCATATTTTTCACATCTTTTCATGGTCCTCATGTTTTTGACACGTTTTAAACGTCTTCATATTTTCACACCGTTTCATGCTCCTCACATTTTTTAGACCTTTTCATGCTCCTCATATTTTTCAGACCTTTATATGCTCCTCGTATTTTTCACACCTTTTCATGCTTCTAGTATTTTACAGAGCTTTTCATGATCCTTGTATTTTTCACACCTTTTCATGCTCCTTGTATTTTTCACACCTTTTCATGCTACTCGTATTTTTCATACCTTTTCATGCTCCCCATATTTTCAGACCTTTTCATGCTCCTACTATTTTTCACACATTTTTATGCTACGTGTATTTTTCACACCTTTTCATGCTCCTCGTATTTTTCAGACATTTTCATGCTCCTCGTATTTTTCAGACCTTTTCATGCTCCTCGTATTTTTCACACCTTTTCATGCTCCTCGTATTTTTCAGACCTTTTCATGCTCCTACTATTTTTCACACCTTTTCATGCTCCTCACATTTTCACACATTTTCATGCTCTTCGTATTTTTCACACATTTTCATGCTCTTTGTATTTTTCAGACATTTTCATGCTCTTGGTAATTTTTCACACCTTTTCATGCTCTTCATATATTTCACACCTTTTCATGCTCTTCGTATTTTTCACACCTTTTCCTGCTCTTCATATTTTTCACACCTTTTCATGCTCTTCATATTTTTCACACCTTTTCATGCTCTTCATGTTTTTCACACGTTTTCATGCTTTTCATATTTTTCACACAGTTTCATGCTTTTCATATTTTTCACACAGTTTCATGCTCTTCGTATTTTTCACACCTTTTCATGCTCTTCATATTTTTCACTCCGTTCTATGCTCCTCATATTTTCACATCGTTTCATACTCCTCATATTTTTACACCGTTTCATGCTCTTCATCTTTTTCACACCATATCATGCTCTTCGTATTTTTCACACCTTTTCTTGCTCTTTATATATTTTACAACTTTTCATGCACTTCGTATGTTTCACACCTTATCATGCTTCTCATATTATTCACACCTTTTCATGCTCATCATATTTTTCACATCTTTTATTGCTCTTCATATTTTTCAGACCTTTTCATGCTCCTCATATTTTTTCACACCGTTTCATGCTCCTCATATTTTCACACCGTTTCATGTCTTCATATTTTTCACACCATTTCATGCTTTTCATATTTTTCACACCGTTTCATGCTCCTCATATTTTCACACCGTTTCATGTCTTCATATTTTTCACACCATTTCATGCTTTTCATATTTTTCACACCTTTTCATGCTCTTTGTATATTTCACACCTTTTCATGCACTTCGTATGTTTCACACCTTATCATGCTCCTCATATTATTCACACCTGTTCATGCTCCTCGTGTTTTTCAGAACTTTTCATGCTCCTCATATTTTTCAGACCTTTTCATGCTCCTCGTATTTTTCACACCTTTTCATGCTCCTTGTATTTTTCACACCTTTTCATGCTCCTTGTATTTTTCAGACCTTTTCATGCTCTTCATATTTTTCAAAACATTTCATGCTTTCGCATTTTTCACACCGTTTCATGCTCTGCATATTTTTCACACCTTTTCATGCTCTTCATATTTTTCACACGTTTTCATGCTTTTCATATTTTTCACACAGTTTCATGCTTTTCATATTTTTCACACAGTTTCATGCTCTTCATAATTTTCACACCTTTTCATGCTCTTCATATTTTTCACTCCGTTCTATGCTCCTCATATTTTCAGACCATTTTTTGATCCTCATATTTTCACCCCGTTTCATGCTCTTCATATTTTTCAAACCATTTCATGCTCTTCGTATTTTTCACACCTTTTCATGATCTTTGTATATTTCACACCTTTTCATGCTCTTCGTTTTTTTCACACCGTTTCATGTTCTTCATATTTTTCACACAGTTTCATGCTCTTCATATTTTCACACCTTTTCATGCTCTTCATATTTTTCACACTTTTTCATGCTTTTCATATTTTTCATACAGTTTCATGCTCTTCATAATTTTCACACCTTTTCTTGCTCTTCATATTTTTCACTCCGTTCTATGCTCCTCATATTTTCAGACCTTTTCATGCTCCTCATATTTTCACACCGTTTCATGCTCTTTGTATTTTTCACACATTTTCATGCTCTTTGTATTTTTCAGACATTTTCATGCTCTTGGTAATTTTTCACACCTTTTCATGCTTTTCGTAATTTTTCACACCTTTTCATGCTCTTCACATATTTCACACCTTTTCTTGCTCTTCGTATTTTTCACACCGTTTCATGCTCTTCAGATTTTTCACACCTTTTCATGCTCTTCATATTTTTCACACGTTTTCATGCTTTTCATATTTTTCCCACCGTTTCATGCTCTTCATATTTTTCACACCTTTTCATGCTCTTCATATTTTTCACACGTTTTCATGCTTTTCATATTTTTCACACAGTTTCATGCTTTTCATATTTTTCACACCTTTTCATGCTCTTCGTATTTTTCCCACCTTTTCATGCTCTTCATATTTTTCAAACCTTTTCATGCTTTTTGAATTTTTCATACATTTTCATGGTCTTCGTGTTTTTCACACATTTTCATGCTCTTCGTATTTTTTACACTTTTTCATGGTCCTCATATTTTTCAAACCTTTTCATGCTCATCATAGTTTTCACACCTTTTCATGGTCCTCGTATATTTCAGACCTTTTCGTGCTCCTCGGATTTTTCACACCTTTTCATCCTCTTCGAATTTTTCACACATTTTCATGCACTTCGTTTTATCCACAAATTTTCATGCTGCTAGTGTTTTTCACACCATTTCATGCTCTTCATATTTTTCAGACCGTTTCTTGCTCCTCATATTTATCACACCTTTCTATGCTCTTCATAATTTTCACACCGTTTCATGCTCTTCATTTTTTCACACCTTTTCAGGCTCCTCATATTTTTGAGACCTTTTCATGCTCTTCGTATTTTTCACACTTTTTAATGCTCCTCCTGTTTTCCAGACCTTTTCATGCTCCTCGTATTTTTCAGACCTTTTCATGCTCCTCGTATTTTTGACACCTTTTCATGGTCCTCATATTTTTCAGAACTTTTCATGCTCCTCATATTTTTCACACCTTTTCATTCTCCTAGAATTTTTCAGATCTTTTCATGCTCCTAGTATTTTTCAGACCTTTTCATGGTCCTCGTATATTTCAGACTCTTCGTACTCCTCGGATTTTTCACACCTTTTCATGCTCCTCGTATTTTTCCACACATTTTCATGCTCTTGGTGTTTTTCACACCTATTCATGCTCCTCGTGTTTTTCACACCTTTTCATGCTCCTCATATTTTTCAAACCTTTCCATGCTCCTCATGTTTTCCAGACCTTTTCATGCTCCTCGGATTTTTCACACCTTTTCATGCTCCTCGTTTTTTTCACACATGTTCATGCTCTTCGTGTTTTTCACACCTATTCATGCTCCTCGTGTTTTTCACACCTTTTCATGCTCCTCGTATTTTTCACACCTTTTCATGCTCTTCGTATTTTTCAACCCTTTTCATGCTCTTTGAATTTTTCATACAATTTCATGCTCTTTGTGTTTTTCACACATTTTCATGCTCTTCGTGTTTTTCACACAGTTTCATGCTCTTCGTGTTTTTTACACTCTTTCATGGTCCTCATATTTTTCAAACCTTTTCGTGCTCTTAGTATTTTTCACACCTTTTCATGGTCCTCGTATATTTCAGACCTTTTTGTGCTCCTCGCATTTTTCACACCTTTTCATGCTCTTCGAATTTTTCACACATTTTCATGCACTTCGTTTTATCCACAACTTTTCATGCTGCTCGTGTTTTTCACACCATTTCATGCTCTCCCTATTTTTCAGACCGTTTCATGCTCCTCCTATTTATCACACCTTTCCATGCTCTTCATAATTTTCACACCGTTTCATGCTCTTCATATTTTCACACCGTTTCATGCTCTTCATATTTTTCAGACCTTTTCATGCTCCTCGTATTTTGCCCACCGTTTCACGTTCTTCGTGTTTTCACACCATTTCAAGCCCTTTGTATTTTTCACACCTTTTCGTGCTCTTCATATTGTTCACACCTTTTCATGCTCCAAGTAATTTTTAGACCTTTTCATGCTCCTCGTGTTTTTCAGAACTTTTCATGCTCCTCGTATTTTTCAGACCTTTTCATGCTCCTCGTATTTTTCAGACCTTTTCATGCTCCTCGTATTTTTCAGACCTTTACATGCTCCTCATATTTTTCACACATTTTCATGCTCTTCGTGTTTTTCACACCTATTCATGCTCCTTGTGTTTTTAACATCTTTTCATGCTCCTCATGTTTTGCAGAGCTTTTCATGCTCCTCGTATTTTTCAGACCTTTTCATGTTCCTCGTATTTTTGACACCTTTTCATGCTCCTCATATTTTTCAGAACTTTTCATGCTCCTGGTATTTTTCAGACCTTTTCACGCTCCTTGTATTTTTCAGACCTTTTCGGGCTCCTCCTATTTTCAGGCCTTTTCATGCTCCTCGTATGTTTCACACCTTTTCATGCTCCTCATATATTTCACAACTTTTTATGCTCTTCATATTTTTTACATATTTCATGCTCCTCATATTTTTCATACCATTTCATGCTACTCATATTTTTCACATCTTTTCATGCTCCTCATATTTTTGACACCTTTTAAAGGTCATCATATTTTTCTACCGTTTCATGCTCTTGATATTTTCACACGGTTTCATGCTCCTCGTATTTTTCAGACCTTTTCATGCTCCTACTATTTTTCCTACCTTTTCATGCTCCTCGTATTTTTGGCACATTTTCTTTCTCATCGTATTTTTCACACCTTTTCATGCTCCTCGTATTTGTGACACCTTTAATGCTCCTCGTATTTTTCACACCTTTATATGCTCTTCGTATTTTCAATCCTTTTCATGCTCTTCGAATTTTTCACACATTTTCATGCACTTCGTGTTTTCCACATTTTTTCATGCTGCTCGTGTTTTTCACACCATTTCATGCTCTTCATATTTTTAACACCGTTTCATGCTCTTCATATTTTCACACCTTTTCATGCTCCTCATATTTTTCACACCTTTTCATGCTCCTCGTATTTTTCACACCCATTCATGCTCCTTGTATTTTTCAGACCTTTTCATGCTCTTCGTATTTTTCACACCTTTTCATGCTCCTCATATTTTTGAAACCTTTTCATGTTCCTCATATTAATCACACCGTTTCATACTCCTCATATTTTTCACACCTTTTCATGTTGCTCGTATTTTTCAAACCTTTTCATGCTCCTCATATTTTTCAGACATTTTCATGCTCCTAGTATTGTTCACACCTTTTCATGCTCCTCGTTTTTTTCACACCTTTTCATATTCCTCGTATTTTTCACACCTATTCATGCTCCTTGTATTTTTCAGACCTTTTCGTGCTCTTCATATTTTTCACAGCATTTCATGCTTTCGCATTTTAACACCGCTTCATGCTCCTCGTATTTTTCACACCTTGTCATGCACTTTGTATTTTTCAAACCTTTTCATGCTCTTTGTATTTTTCACAACTTTTCATGCTTTTCATAATTTTTCACACCTTTTCATTGTCTTCGTATATTTCACACCAGTCATGCTCTTTGTATTTTTCACACCTTTTCAAGCTCTTCATACTTTTAAAACCATTTCATGCTCTTCATATTTTTCACAACTTTTCATGCTCTTCATATTTTTTACATATTTCATGCTTCTCATATTTTTCATACCATTTCATGCTCCTCATATTTTTCACATCTTTTCATGCTCCTCATATTTTTGACACCTTTTGAAGTCTTCATATTTTTCACACCGTTTCATGCTCTTTATATTTTCACATCGTTTCATGTTCCTCGTATTTTTCAGACCTTTTCATGCTCCTTCTATTTTTCCCACCTGTTCATGCTCCTTGTATTTTTAGCACATTTTCTTTCTCATCGTATTTTTCACACCTTTTCATGCTCCTCGTATTTTTCACACCTTTAATGCTCCTCGTATTTTTCACACCTTTACATGCTGTTCGTATTTTTCAAACCTTTTCATGCTCTTCGAATTTTTCACACATTTTCATGCACTTCGTGTTTTCCACATATTTTCTTGCTGCTCGTGTTTTTCACACCGTTTCATGCTCTTCATATTTTCACACCGTATCATGCTCCTCATATTTTTCACACCTTTCATGCTTCTCATATTTTTAAGATCTTTTCATGCTTCTCGTATTTTTCAGACATTTTCATGCTCCTAGTATTTTTCACACGTTTTCATGCACCTCGTATTTTTCACACCTTTTCATGCTCTTCGTAGTTTTCACACCTTTTCATGCTCCTCATATTTTTCAGACCTTTTCGTGCTCCTCATATTTGCAGACCTTTTTGTACTCCTCATATTTTTCACACCTTTTCATGCTCATCATATATTTCACAACTTTTCATGCTCTTCATATTATTGACATATTTTAATGCTTCTCATATTTTTCACATCTTTTCATGCTCCTCATATTTTTGACACGTTTAAAAGGTCTTCATATTTTTCACACCGTTTCATGATCTTCATATTTTCACACCATTTCATGCTCATCAAATTTTTTAGACTTTTTCATGCTCCTCATATTTTTCAGACCTTTATATGCTCCTCGTATTTTTCACACCTTTTCATGCTCCTCGTGTTTTTCACACCTTTTCATGCTCCTCGTATTTTTTTCAGACCTTTTCATGCTCCTGTTTTTTTCACACATTTTCATGCTCCTCGTATTTTTCACACCTTTTCATGCTCTTCGTATTTTTCGCACATTTTCTTTCTCATCGTATTTTTCACACCTTTTCATGCTCCTCGTATTTTTTTCAGACCTTTTCATTCTCCTGTTTTTTTCACACCTTTTCATGCTCCTCGTATTTTTCATACCTTTTCATGCTCCTCGTTTTTTTCAGACATTTTCATGCTCCTAGTATTGTTCACACCTTTTCATGCTCCTTATATTTTTCACACCTTTTCAGGCTCCTTATATTTTTGAGACCTTTTCATGCTCTTCGTATTTTTCACATCTTTTTATGCTCCTCCTGTTTTCCAGACCTTTTCATGCTCCTCGTATTTTTCAGACCTTTTCCTGCTCCTCGTATTTTTGACACCTTTTCATGCTCCTCGTATTTTTCAGACCTTTTCATGCTCTTTGTATTTTTCACAGCATTTCATGCTTTCGCATTTTTCACACCGTTTCATGCTCCTCATATTTTTCACACCTTTTCATGCACTTTGTATTTTTCAAACCTTTTCATGCTCTTTGTATTTTTCACAACTTCATGCTCCTCGTGTTTTCCAGACCTTTTTATGCTCCTTATATTTTTCACACCTTTTCATGCTCCTCCTATTTTTCACACCTCTTCATGCTCCTTATATTTTTTACACCTTTTCATACTCCTCGTATTTTTCACACCTTTTCATGCTTCTTATATTTTTCACACCTTTTCAGGCTCCTCGTATTTTTCACACCTTTACAGGCTCCTCATATTTTTGAGAACTTTTCATGCTCTTCATATTTTTCACACCTTTTTATACTCCTCCTGTTTTCCAGACCTTTTCATGCTCCTCGTATTTTTCAGACCTTTTCATGCTCCTCGTTTTTTTCAGACCTTGTCATGCTCCTCGTATTTTTCAGACCTTTTCATACTCCTAGTATTTTACAGATCTTTTCATGCCTCTCATATTTTTCAGACCTTTACATGGTCCTCGTATATTTCAGACCTTTTCGTTCTTCTCGGATTATTCACACCTTTTCAGGCTCCTCATATTTTTGAGACCTTTTCATCCTGTTCGTGTTTTCACACCTTTTCAAGCTCTTTGTATTTTTCACACTTTTTCGTGCTCTTCATATTGTTCACATCTTTTCATGCTCCAAGTATTTTTTAAACCTTTTCCTGCTCTTCGAATTTTTCACACATTTTCATGCACTTTGTAGTTTTCACACCTTTTCATGCTCCTCATATTTTTCAGACCTTTTCGTACTCCTCTTATTTGCAGACCTTTTCGTACTCCTCGTGTTTTTCACACCTTTTCATGCTCCTCATATATTTCACAACTTTTCATGCTCTTCATATAATTGACATATTTTAATGCTCCTCATGTTTTTCACATCTTTTCATGCTCCTCATGTATTTGACACGTTTAAAAGGTCTTCATATTTTTCACACTGTTTCATGATCTTCATATTTTCACACCATTTCATCCTCCTCAAATTTTTTTAGACCTTTTCATGCTCCTGTTTTTTTCACACCTTTTCATGCTCCTCGTATTTTTCAGACCTTTTCATGCTCCTACTATTGTTCACACCTTTTCATGCTCCTTGTATTTTTCACACCTTTTCATGCTCTTCGTATTTTTCACATCTTTTCATGCTCCTCATATTTTTCACACCTTTTCATGCTCTTCATATTTTTCCCACCTTGTCATGCCAGTCGTATTTTTTAGAACTTTTCATGGTCCTCGTATATTTCAGACCTTTTCGTGCTCCTCGGATTTTTCACATCTTTTCATGCTCCTCGTATTTTACAGACCTTTTCATGCTCCTTGTATTGTTCCCACCTTTTCATGCTCTTCGTGTTTTTCAAACCTTTTCATGCTCTTCGAATTTTTATACATTTTCATGCTCTTCGTGTTTTTCACACATTTTCATGCTCTTCGTGTTTTTTACAATTTTTCATGCTCCTCATATATTTCACACCTTTTCATGCTCCTCATATTTTTCACACCTTTTCATGCTCCTCGTATTTTTCTGACCTTTACATGATCCTCATATTTTATAGACCTTTTCATGCTCCTCGTATTTTTCAGACCTTTTCATGGTCCTCGTACTTTCAGACCTTTTTGTGCTCCTCGTATTTTTCACACCTTTTCATGCTCCTCATATATTTCACAACTTTTCATGCTCTTCATATTTTTGACACATTTTCATGCTCCTCCTATTTTTCATACCGTTTCATGCTCCTCATATTTTTCACATCTTTTCATGGTCCTCATATTTCTGACACGTTTTAAAGGTCTTCATGTTTTTCACACCGTTTCATGCTCTTTCTATTTTCACGCAGTTTCATGCTCCTCACATTTTTTAGACCGTTTCACACTCCTCATATTTTTAGACCTTTATATGCTCCTCGTATTTTTCACACCTTTTCATGCTCCTCGTATTTTACAGAGCTTTTCATGCTCCTTGTTTTTCTCACACCTTTTAATGCTCTACGTATTTTTCACAACTTTTCATGGTCCTCGTATTTTTCAGACCTTTTCATGCTCCTACTATTTTTCACACCTTTTCATGCTCCTTGTAATTTTCACACCTTTAATGCTCCTCGTATTTTTCACACCTTTACATGCTCTTCGTATTTTGCAAACCTTTTCATGCTCTTCGAATTTTTCACACATTTACATGCACTTCGTGTTTTCCACAACTTTTCATGCTGCTCGTGTTTTTCACACCATTTCATGCTCTTCATATTTTTCAGACCGTTTCATGCTCCTCAAATTTTTCACACCTTTCCATGCTCCTCGTATTTTTCGTACCTTTTCATGCTCCTGTATTTTTCACACTGTTTCATGCTTTTCATGTTTTTCACACCTATTCATGCTCCTCGTGTTTTTCACAACTTTTCATGCTCCTCTTATTTTTCACACCTTTTCATGCTCCTCGTATTTTTCACACCTTTTCATGCTCCTTATATATTTCACACCTTTTCATGCTCCTCGTATTTTTCACAACTTTTCATGCTCTTCATGTTTTTCCACACCGTTTCATGCTCCTCTATATTTCAGACCGTTTCATGCTCCTCATATTCTTTACACCTTTTGAAGCTCTTCATTTTTTTTACACATTTTCAGGCTCTTCATGTTTTTCAACACCGTTTCCTGCTCCTCCCATTTTCAGACCTTTTCATGCTCCTCATATTTTTGACACCTTTTGAAGCTCTTCATATTTTTCACACCTTTTCATGCTACTCCTATTTTGCAGACCGTTTCATGCTCCTCCTATTTTTCAGACCGTTTCATGCTCCTCATATTTTTGACACCTTTTGAAGCTCTTAATGTTTTTCAACATCGTTTCATGCTCCTCCTATTTTTCAGACCGTTTCATGCTTCTCATTTTTTGACACCTTTTGAAGCTCTTCATATTTTTCAACACCATTTCATGCTCCTCCTATTTTGCAGACTGTTTCATTCTCCTCATATATTTCAGACCGTTTCATGCTCCTCATATTTTTGAAACCTTTTGAAGCTCTTCACGTTTTTCAACACCGTTTCATGCTCCTCCTATTTTTCAGAGCGTTTCATGCTCCTCCTATTTTTCAGAGTGTTTCATGCTCCTCCTATTTTTCAGACCATTTCATGCTCCTCTATTTATCAGACCGTTTCATGTTCCTCATTTTTGACATTCTTTGAAGCTCTTCATATTTTTCACACCTTTTCATGCTCTTCATGTTTTTCAACACCCTTTCATGCTCCTCATATTTTTCAGATCGTATCGTTGTCCTCATGTTCTTAACACCTTTTGAAGCTCTTCATATTTGTCACACCTTTTCATGCTCTTCAAGTTTTTCAACACCGTTTCATGCTCATGATATTTTTCAGACAGTTTCATGCTCCTCATATTTTTGACACCTTTTGAAGCTCTTCATATTTTTCACACCTTTTCATGCTCTTCATGTTTTTCAACACCGTTTCATGCTCCTCCTATATTACAGACCGTTTCATGCTCCTCATATTTTTGACAACTTTTGAAGCTCTTCATGTTTTTGAACACCTTTTCATGCTACTACTATTTTGCAGACTGTTTCAAGCTCCTCATATTTTTCAGACCGTTTCATCCTCCTCAAATTTTTGACACCTTTTGAAGCTCTTCATGTTTTTCATAACCGTTTAATGCTCCGCCTATTTACCAGACCGTTTCATGCTCCTCCTATTATCAGACAGTTTCATGCACCTCATATTTTGGACACTTTTTGAAGCTCTTCATATTTTTCACAGCTTTTCAGTCTCTTCATGTTTTTCAACATAGTTTCATGCTCCTCCGATTTTTCAGACCGTTTCATGCTCCACATATTTTTGACACCTTTTGAAGCTCTTCATATATTTCTCCACTGTTTCATGCTCCTCCTATTTTTGAGACCGTTTCATGCTCCTCCTATTTTTCAGACAGTTTCGTGCTCCTCATATTTTTCAGACCGTTTCATGCTCCTCGTATAATTGAAACCTTTTGAAGCTCTTCATATTTTACACACCTCTTAGGCCCTTCATGTTTTTCAACACAATTTCATCCTCCTCCTATTTTTCAGATTGTTTCATGCTCCTCCTATTTTTCAGACCATTTCATGCTCCTCCTATATTTAAAACCGTTTCATCCTCCTCATATTTTTGACACCTTTTGAAGCTCTTCATATTATTCACACCTTTTCAGGCTCTTTATGTTCTCAACACCTTTTCATGCTCCTCCTATTTTTCAGACTGTTTCATGCTCCTCATATTTTTGACACATTTTGAAGCTATTCATATTTCTCACACCTTTT
Source organism: Dama dama (assembly GCF_033118175.1). Classification (NCBI taxonomy): domain Eukaryota; kingdom Metazoa; phylum Chordata; class Mammalia; order Artiodactyla; family Cervidae; genus Dama; species Dama dama. Next base: position 2,099,100 of record NW_026870878.1, on the reverse strand, counting down.
CATGCTCTTCATGTTTTCAACACCGTTTCATGCTCCTCCTATTTTTCTGACCGTTTCTTTCTCCTCATATTTTTGACACCTTTTGAAGCTCTTCATATTCTTCACACCTTTTCATGCTCTTTATGTTTTTCAACACCGTTTCATGCTCCTCCTATTTTTCAAACAGTTTCGTGCTCCCCCTGTTTTTCAGACCGTTTTGTGCTCCTCTTATTTTTCAGACAGTATCATGCTCCTCCTATTTTTCAGACTGTTTCATGCTCCTCTTATTTTTCAGACAGTATCGTGCTCTTCCTATTTTTGACAACTTTTGAAGCTCTTCATGTTTTTCACCACGTTTCATGCTCCTCCTATTTTTCAAACCGTTTCATGCTCCTTCATATTTTTCAGACCGTTTCATGCTCCTCATCATTTTGACACCTTTTGAAGCTTTTCATGTTTTTCACATCTTTTCAGGCTCTTCTTGTTTTTCAGCAATGCTTCAGGCTCCTCCTATTTTTCAGACCGTTTCATGCTCCTCATATTGTTGACACCTTTTGAAGCTCTTCTTATATTTCACAGCTTTTCAGGCTCTTCATCTTTTTCACATCGCTTCAGGCTCCTCCTATTTTTCAGACCGTTTCATGCTCCTCATATTTTTGACACTTTTTGAAGCTCTTCATATTTTTCACACCTTTTCAGGCTCTTCATGTTTTTCACACCGCTTCATGTTTCTCCTATTTTTCAGACCGTTTCATGCTCCTCATATTTTTGACACCTTTTGAAGCTCTTCATATTTTCACACCTTTTCAGGCTCTTCATGTTTTTCATTACAGCTTCATGCTCCTCCTATTTTTCAGACCGTTTCATGCTCCTCATATTTTTGACACCTTTTGAAGCTCTTCATATATTTCTCCACTGTTTCATGCTCCTCCTATTTTTCAGACCGTTTCATGCTCCTCCTATTTTTCAGACAGTTTCCTGCTCCTCTTATTTTTCAGACAGTATCATGCTCCTCCTATTTTTCAGACTGTTTCATGCTCCTCTTATTTTTCAGACAGTATCGTGCTCCTCCTATTTTTGACACCTTTTGAAGCTCTTCATGTTTTTCACCACGTTTCATGCTCCTCCTATTTGTCAAACCGTTTCATGCTCTTTCATATTTTTCAGACCGTTTCATGCTCCTCATAATTTTGACACCTTTTGAAGCTCTTCATGTTTTTCAACACCGTTACATGCTCCTTCATATTTTTCAGACCGTTTCATGCTCCTCCTATTTTTGGCAGCTTTTGATGCTCTTCATATTTTTCACAATTTTCAGGCTCTTCATGTTTTTCAACACCGTTTCATGCTCCTCCTATATGGCAGACCGTTTCATGCTCCTCATATGTATCAGACCGTTTCATGCTCCTCAAATTTTGGCCACCTTTTGAAGCTCTTCATATTTTTCACACCTCTTCATGCTCTTCATGTTTCTCAACACCGTTTCATGCTCCTCCTATTTTTCAGACCGTTTCATGCTCCTCATATTTCTGACACATTTTGAATCTCTTCATGTTTTTCAACACCGTTTCATGCTCCTCCTTTTTTTCAGACCGTTTCATGCTCCTCATTATTTTGACACCTTTTGAAGCTCTTTATGTTATTCACAATTTTCATGCTCTTCATGTTTTTCAACACCGTTTCATGCTCCTCCTATTTTTCAAACAGTTTCGTGCTCCTCCTATTTTTCAGACCGTTTTGTGCTCCTCTTATTTTTCAGACAGTATCATGCTCCTCCTATTTTTCAGACAGTTTCGTGCTCCTCATATTTTTCTGACCATTTCATGCTCCTCATATTTTTGACACCTTTTGAAGCTCTTCAAGATTTTCAAGACCGTACATGCTCCTCCTATTTTGCAGACCATTTCATGCTCTTCATATTTTTCAGACCGTTTCATACTCCTCATATTTTTAACACCTTTTGAAGCTCTTCATATTTTTCACTCCTTTTCATGCTCTTCATATTTTTCAACACCATTTCATGCTCCCCTTATTTTTCACACCGTTTCAGGCTCCTCCTATTTTTCAGACCGATTCATGCTCCTCCTATTTTTCAGACTGTTTCATGCTCCTAATTTTTTTACTCGTTTTGAAGCTCTTCATATTTTTCACAACTTTTCAGGTTCTTCATGTTTTTGAACACCGCTTCATGCTCCTCCTATTTTTCAGACAGTTTCATGCTCCTCATATTTTTCACACATTTTAAGCTCTTCATATTTTTTACACCTTTTCAAGCTCTTCATGTTTTTAAACACCACTTCATCCTCCTCCTATTTTGCAGAGAGTTTCATGCTCCTCATGTTTTTTACTAGTTTTGAAGCGATTCATATTTTTCACACCTTTTCAGGCTCTTCATGTTTTTCAACAGCGTTTCATGCTCCTCCTATTTTCCAGACCGTTTCATGTACCTCATATTTTTGACGCCATTTGAAGCTCCTCATATTTTTCTCTCCTTTTCAGGCTCTTCATGTTTTTCAACACCGCTTCATGCTCCTCCTATTTTTCAGACTGTTTCATGTTTCTCTTATTTTTGACACCTTTTGAAGCTCTTCATTATTTTCACACCTCTTCAGGGTCTTAATGTTTTTCAACACCGCTTCATGCTCCTCCTATTTTTCAGACCATTTCGTGCTCCTCATCTTTTTCACACATTATGAAGCTCTTCATATTTTTCACTCATATTCAGGCTCTTCATGTTTTTTAACCCCGTTTCATGCTCCTCTCATTTTTGACACCTTTTCAAGCTCTTCATATTTTTAATACCTTTTGAAGTTCTTCATATTTTTCACACCTTTTCAGAGTCTATATGTTTTTGAACACCGTTTCATGCTCCTCCTATTTTTGAGACTGTTTCATGCTCCTCATATTTTTGACACCTTTTGAAGCTCTTCTTATTTTTCACACTTTCCAGGATCTTCATGTTTTTGAACACCGCTTCATGTTCCTCCTATTTTTCAGACTGTTTCATGCTCCTCATATTTTTGACACCTTTTGAAGCTCTTCATATTTTCAATAAATTTTCAGGCTCTTCGTTTTTTTGAACACCGTTTCATGCTCCTCCTATTTTTCACACGGTTTCATGCTCCTCATGTTTTTTACTCGTTTTGAAGCTCTTCATATTTTCAGACATTTTCAGGCTCTTCAGGTTTTTCAACAACGCTTCATGCTCCTCCTATTTTTCAGACCGTTTCATACTCCTCATATTTTTAACACCTTTTGAAGCTCTTCATATTTTTCACTCCTTTTCATGCTCTTCATATTTTTCAACACCATTTCATGCTCCCCTTATTTTTCACACCGTTTCAGGCTCCTCCTATTTTTCAGACCGATTCATGCTCCTCCTATTTTTCAGACTGTTTCATGCTCCTAATTTTTTTACTCGTTTTGAAGCTCTTCATATTTTTCACAACTTTTCAGGTTCTTCATGTTTTTGAACACCGCTTCATGCTCCTCCTATTTTTCAGACCGTTTTTTGCTCCTCATATTATTGACACCTTTTGGAGCTCTTCATATTTTTCGCACCTTTTCAGGCTCTTCATGATGTTCAAAACCGCTTCATGCTCCTCCTATTATTCAGACTGTTTCATGCTCCTCATAATTTTGACACCTTTTGAATCTCTTCATATTTTTCACACCTTTTTAGGCTCTTCATGTTTTTGAACACCGCTTCATCCTCCTCTTATTTTTCAGACCGTTTCTTGCTCCTCATATTTTTCACAGCTTTTGAAGCTCTTTTTATTTTTCACACTTTTAATGCTCTTCATGTTTTTCAACACCGTTTCATGCTCGTCCTATTTTTCAGACCGTTTCAAGTTCCTCATATTTTTGACACCTTTTGAAGCTCTTTATGTTATTCACAATTTTCATGCTCTTCATGTTTTTCAACAACGTTTCATGCTCCTCCTATTTTTCGTACCGTTTCTTGCTCCTCATATTTTTGACACCTTTTGAAGCTCTTTATATTTCTCACACTTTTAATGCTCTTCATGTTTTTCAACACCGTTTCATGCTTCTCCTTTTTTTCAGACCGTTTCATGCTCCTCATATTTTTGACACGTTTTGAAGCTCTTCTTATTTTTCACACGTTTTCGGTCTCTTCAGGTTTTTGAAGACCGTTTCAGGCTAATCCTATTTTTCAGAGTGTTTCATGCTCCTCGTATTTTTGACACCTTTTGAAGCTCTTCATGTTTTTCAACATCGTTTCATGCTCCTCCTATTTTTCAGATTGTTTCATACTCTTCATATTTTTGACACCTTTTGAAGCTCTTCATGTTTTTCACAACTTTTCAGGCTCTTCATGTTTTTCAACACCGCTTCATGCTCCTCCAATTTTTCAGACCGTTCCATGCTCCTCATGTTTTTCACACGTTTTGAAGCTCCTCATATATTTCACACCTTTTGAAGCTCTTCATGTTTTTTACACCATTTGAAGCTCTTCATATGTTTCACACCTTTTCAGGCTCTTCATATTTTTCAACAACACATCATGCTCCTCCTATTTTTCAGACCCTTTCATGCTCCTCATATTTTTGACACCTTTTGACGCTCTTCATATTTTTCACACGTTTTCAGGGTCTTCATATTTTCCAACAACGATTCATGCTCCTTCTATTTTTAAGACAGTTTCATGCTCCTCATATTTTTCACACCTTTTGAAGCTTTTCATATATTTCACACCTTTTCAGACTTCATGTTTTTCAACAACACTTCATGCTCCTCCTATTTTTCAATCATTTCTTGCACCTCTCATTTTTGACAGCTTTTGAAGTTCTTCATATTTTTCAAAGATTTTGAAGCTCTTATTATTTTTCACACCTTTTAGGCTCTTCATATTTTTCAAAACCTCTTCATGCTCCTCCTATTTTTCAGACCGTTTCATAATCCTCATATTTTTGACACCTTTTGAAGCTGTTCATATTATTCACACCTTTTGAAGCTCTTCATATTTTCACACATTTTCCGACCCTTCTTGTTTTTCAACACCGTTTCATGCTCCTCCTATTTTCAGACCATTTCATGCTCCTCTCTATTTTGACACCTTTTGAAGCTCTTCATATTTTTCACACCTTTTTAGGCTCCTCATGTTTTTGAACACCGCTTCATGCTCCTCATATTTTTCTGACCGTTTCATTCTCCTCTTATTTTTGACACCTTTTGAAGCTCTTCATATTTTTCACACCTTTTCAGGCTCCTCATGTTTTTCAACACCACTTCATGCTCCTCCTATTTGTCAGACCATTTCATGCTCCTCACATTTAACCACTTTTGAACCTCTTCATATTTTTCACACCTTTTGAAGCTCTTCATATTTTTCACACATTTCAACCTCTTCATGTTTTTTAACAACGCTTCGTACTCCTCCTATTTGCAGACCGTTTCATGCTCCTCATATGTTTGACACCTTTTGAAGCTCTTCATATTTTTCACACCTTTTCAGGCTCTTCATGTTTTTCAACACCGTTTCATGCTCCTCCAATTGTTCAGACCGTTTCATACTCCTCATATTTCTGACACCGTTTGAAGCTCTTCATATTTTTACACCTTTTGAGCTCTTCCTATTTTTCACACCTTTTCGGGCTCTTCATGTTTTTCAACACTGCTTCATGCTCCTCCTATTTTCACACCGTTTCATGCTACTCTTAATTTTCACGCCTTTTGAAGCTCCTCATATTTTTCACACCTTTTCAGGCTTTTCATGTTTTTCAACACCGCTTCATGTTCCTCCTATTCTTCAGACCGTTTCATGCTCCTCATATTTTTGACACGTTTTGAAGCTCTTCATATTTTTCACATCTTTCCGGGCACTTCATGTTTTTGAACACCTTTTCAGGCTTCTCATGTTTTTTGACACCGCTGCATGCTCCTCCTATTTTTCAGACCGTTTCATGCTCTTCATATTTTTGACACCTTTTGAAGCTCCTCATAAATTTCACACCTTTTCAGGCTCTTCATGTTTTTGAACACCGTGTCATGCTCCTCATATTTTTCTGACCGTTTCATGCTCCTCATATTTTTGACACCTTTTGAAGCTCTTCATATTTTTCACACCTTTTCAGGCTCTTCATATTTTTCAACACCGCTTCATGCTCCTCCTATTTTTCAGACCGTTTCATGCTCCTCATAATTTTGACACCTTTTGAAGCTCTTCTTATTTTTAACACATTTTCAGGCTCTTCATGTTTTTCAACATCGCTCTATGCTCCTCCTGTTTTTCAAACCGTTTCATGCTCCTCATATTTTGGACACCGTTTGAAGCTCTTCATATATTTCACACATTTTCAGGCTCTTCATGATTCTGAACACCGCATCATGCTCCTTGTATTTTTCAGACCGTTTCATGCTCCTCATATTTTGGACACCGTTTCAGGCTCTTCATATATTTCACACATTTTCAGGCTCTTCATGATTCTGAACACCGCATCATGCTCCTGGTATTTTTCATACCGTTTAATGCTTCTCATATTTTTGACACGTTTTGAACCTCTTCATATTTTTCACACCTTTTCAGGCTCTTCATGTTTTTCAACACCGTTTCATGCTCCTCCTATTGTTCAGACCGTTTCATACTCCTCGTATTTCTGACACCGTTTGAAGCTCTTCATATTTTTACACCTTTTGACCTCTTCCTATTTTTCACACGTTTTTGGGCTCTTCATGTTTTTCAACATCGCTCTATGCTCCTCCTGTTTTTCAAACCGTTTCATGCTCCTCATATTTTGGACACCGTTTGAAGCTCTTCATATATTTCACACATTTTCAGGCTCTTCATGATTCTGAACACCGCATCATGCTCCTTGTATTTTTCAGACCGTTTCATGCTCCTCATATTTTTGACACCTTTTGAAGCTCTTCAAATTTTCACACCTTTTCAGGCTCTTCATGTTTTTGAACACTCTTTCATGCTCCTTCTATTTTTCAGACCGTTTCTAGCTCCTCATATTTTTGACACATTTTAAAGCTCTTCATATATTTCACACCTTTTCAGGCTCTTCATTTTTTTGAACACCGCTTCATGCTCCTCCTATTTTTCAGAGTGTTTCATGCTCCTCATATTTTTGACACTTTTGAAGCTCTTGATATTTTTCACACCTTTTCAGGCTCTTCACGCCTTCAACACCGTTTCATGCTCCTCCTATTTTTCAGACCGTTTCATGCTCCTCATATTTTTGACAACTTTTGAAGCTCTTCATATTTTTCACACCTTTTGAAGCTCTTCATATTTTTCACACCTTTTCAGGCTCTTCATGTTTTTGAACACCGCTTCATGCTACTCCTATTTTTGACACCTTTTCAAGCTCTTCATATTTTTCAATCCTTTCATGCTCTTCATGTTTTTCATAACCGTTCCATTCTCCTCCTATTTTGCAGACTGTTTCATGCTACTCCTATTTTTCACACCTTTTGAAGCTCTTCATATTTTTCAATCCTTTTCATGCTCTTCAAGTTTTTCAACACCGTTTCATGCTCCTCCTATTTTTCAGACCGATTCATGCTCCTCATATTTTTGACACATTTTTGAAGCTCTTGATATTTTTCACACCTTTTCAGGCTCTTCATGTTTTTCAACACCGTTTCATGCTCCTCCTATTTTTCAGACTGTTTCATGCTCCTCCTATTTTTGACACATTTTTGTAGCTCTTGATATTTTTCACACCTTTTCAGGCTCTTCACGTCTTTCAACACCATTTCATGCCTCTACTATTTTTCAGACCATTTCATGCTCCTCATATTTTTGACACCCTTTGAAGCTCTTCATATTTTTCACACTATTTCAGGCTCTTCATGTTTTGAATACCATTTCACGCTCGTCCTATTTTTTAGGCCGTTTCATGCTCCTCATATTTTTGACAACTTTTGAAGTTCTTCATATTTTTCACACCTTGTCAGGCTCTTCACGTCTTACAACACCGTTTCATGCTCCTACTATTTTTCAGACCGTTTCATGCTCCTCCTATTTTTGACACCTTTTGAAGCTCTTCATATTTTTCACACGTTTTCAGGTTCTTCTTGTTTTTGAACAAAGCTTCATGCTCCTCCTATTTTTCACACCTATTGAAGCTCTTCATATATTTCACACCTTTTCAAGCTCTTCATGTGTTTGAACACCGCTTCATGCTCCTCCTATTTATCACATCTTTTGAAGCTCTTCATATATTTCACACCTTTTCAAGCTCTTCATGTTTTTCAACACCGCTTCATTCTACTCCTATTTTTCAGAACTTTTCATGCTCCTCATATTTTTGACATCGTTTGAAGCTCTTCAAATATTTCACACCTTTTCAGGCTCTTCATATTTTTCAACAACACATCATGCTCCTCCTATTTTTCAGACCCTTTCATGCTCCTCATATTTTTGACACCTTTTGAAGCTCTTCATATTTTTCACACCTTTTCAGGCTCTTCATGTTTTGAACACCGCTCATGCTCCTCCTATTTTTCAGACCGTTTCATGCTCCTCATATATTTCACACTCTTTTAAGCTCTTCATATTTTTCATACCTTTTCAGGCTCTAAATGTTTTTGAACACCGCTTCATGCTCCTTCTATTTTTCAGAACGTTTCATGCTCCTCATATTTTTGAAACCTTTTGAAGCTCTTCATATTTTTCATACCTTTTGAAGCTCTTCATATTTTTCACACGTTTTCAGGCTCTTCATGTTTTTCAACACCGCTTCATGCTCCTCCTATTTTTCAGACCGTTTCATGCTTCTCATATTTTTGACACCTTTTAATCTCTTCATATTTTTCACACCTTTTCAGGATCTTCAAGTTTTTGAACACCGTTTCATGCTACTCCTATTTTTGACACCTTTTGAAGCTCTTCATATTTTTCAAACATTTCATGCTCTTCATGTTTTTCAACACTGTTTCATGCTCTTCCGATTTTTCAGACTGTTTCATGCTCCTCATATTTTTGACACCTTTTGAAGCTCTTCATATTTTTCACACCTTTTGAAGCTCTTCATATTTTTCACACAATTTCAGGCTCTTCATGTTTTTCAACACCGCCTCATGCTCCTCCTATTTTTCAGACCGATTCATGCTCCTTATATTTTTCACACCTTTTGAAGCTCTTCATATTTTTCACACCTTTTCAGGCTCTTCATGTTTCTAAACACGGCTTCATGCCCCTCATATTTTTCAGACCATTTCATGCTTCTCATATTGCAGACACCTTTTAAGCTCTTCATATTTTTCCCACCTTTTCAGGCTCTTCATGATTTTGAACAGCGTTTCATGCTCCTCTTATTTTTCAGAACGTTTCATGCTACTCCTGTTTTTGATACGTTTTGAAGCTCTTCATGTTTTTCAAACCGTTTCATGCTCTTCATGTTTTTCAACACCTCCTCATGCTCCTCCTATTTTTCAGACTGTTTCATGCTCCTCATATTTTTGACACCTTTTGAAGCTCTTCATATTTTTAACGCCTTTTAAGGCTCTTCTTGTTTTTCAACACCGCTTCATGCTCCTCCTATTTTTCAGACCGTTTCATGCTCCTCATATTTTTGACACCTTTTGAATCTCTTCATATTTTTCACACCTTTTCAGGCTCTTCATGTTTTTCAACACCGCTTCATTCTCCTCCTATTTTTCAGACCGTTTCATGCTCCTCATATTTTTGACACCTTTTGAAGCTCATCATATTTTTAACACCTTTTCAGGCTCTTCATGTTTTTCAACACCGCTTCATGCTCCTCCTATTTTTCAGACTGTTTCATGCTCCTCATATTTTTGACACGTTTTGAAGCCTTTCATGATTTTCACACCTTTCAGCTCTTCATGTTTTTGAACACCTTTTCATGCTCCTCCTATTTTTCAGACCGTTTCATGCTCCTCATATTTTTGTCACCTTTTGAAGCTCTTCATGATTTTAAACACCGTTTCATGTTCTATCTATTTTTGGACCGTTTCTGCTCCTCCTACTTTTGAGACCGTTTCATGCTCCTCATATTTTTGACACCTTTTGAAGCTCTTCATATTTTTCAAAACTTTCACAGCTCTTCATTTTTTTCAACTCAGTTTCATGCTTCTCCGATTGTTCAGACCGTTTCATGCACCCCATATTTTTCAGTCCATTTCACTCTCCTCATATTTTTGACACCTTTTGACTCTCTTCATATTCTTCACACCTTTTAAGGCACTTCAGGTTTTTCAACACCGTTTCATGCTCCTCCTAATTTTCAGACCGCTTGATGCTCCTCGTATTTTTGACACATTTTGAAGCTCTTAATATTTTTCACACCTTTTCAGGCTCTTCATGTTTTTCAACACCGTTTCTTGCTCCTCCTAGTTTTCAGACCGTTTCATGCTCCTCATATTTTTAACACCTTTTGACGCTCTTCATATTTTTCACACTTATTCCTGCTCTTCATGTTTTTCAACACCGTTTCATGCTCCTCCTATTTTTCAGACAGTTTCGTGTTCCGCATATTTTTCAGAAAGTTTCATGCTCCACATATTATTGAAACCTTTTGAAGTCCTTCATATTTTTCACACCTTTTCAGGCTCTTCATGTTTTTCAACACCACTTCATGCTGCTCCTATTTTTCAGACCGTTTCCTGCTCCTCATATTTTTGACACCTTTTGAAGCTCTTCATATATTTCAAACCTTTTCAGGCTCTTCTTGTTTTTGAACGCAGCTTCATGTTCCTCATATTTTTCAAATTCTTTCATGCTCCTCATATTTTTGACACCTTTTGAAGCTGTTCCTATTTTTCACAACTTTTCATGCTCATCATGTTTTTGAACACCGTTTCTTGCTCCTCTTAAATTTCAGACCGTTTCATGCTCCTCATATTTTTGACAACTTTTCAAGCTCTTCATATTTTTCACACCTTTTCATGCTTTTCATATTTTTCAAAACCGTTTCATGCTCCTCATATTTGTCAGACCGTTTCGTGCTCCTCATAAATTTCAGACCGTTTCATGCTCCACATATTTGACAGCTTTTGAAGCTCTTCATATTTTTCACAGCTTTTCAGGCTCTTCATATTTTTCAACACCGTATCATGCTCCTCATATTTTTCAGACAGTTTCGTGCTCCTCATAATTTTCAGACCGTTTCGGGCTCCTCATAATTTTGACACCTTTTGAAGCTCTTCATGTTTTCACCACCGTTTCATGGTCCTCCTATTTTTCAGACCATTTCATGCTCCTCATATTTTTCACTCCTTTTGAGGCTGTACAAATTTTTCACACCTTTTCAGGATCTACATATTTTTCAACACCGTTTTATTCTCCTCCTATATTTGAGACCGTTTCAAGCTCCTCATAATTTTGACACCTTTTGAGGCTCTTCATATTTTTCACAACTTTTCAGGCTCTTCATGTTTTCGAAAAACGTTTCATGCTCCTCCTATATTTCAGAACGTTTCATGCTCCTCATATTTTTGACACATTTTGAAGTCTTCATATATTTCACACCTTTTCAGTCTCTTCATGGTTTTGAACACTGTTTCATGCTCCTCCTATTTTTCAGACCGTTTCATGCTCCTCATATGTTTGACACCTTTTGAAACTCTTCATATTTTCACACCTTTTGAAGCTCTTCATATTTTTTACACCTTTTGAAGCTCTTCATATTTTTCACACTTTTTCAGGCTCTTCATGTTTTTGAACACCACTTCATGATCCTCCTATTTTTCAGACCGTTTCATGCTCCTCATATTTTTGACACCTTTTGAAGCTCTTCATATTTTTCAAACTTTTTGAACCTCTTCATACTTTTCACACCTTTTCAGGCTCTTCATGTTTTTCAACACTGCTTCATGCTCCTCCAATTTTTCAGACCATGTCATGCTCCTCATATTTTTGACACCTTTTGAAGCTCTTCATATATTTCACACCTTTTCAGGATCTTCATGTTTTTGAACAATGGTTCATGCTCCTCCTATTTTTTAGACCGTTTCATGCTCCTCATATTTTTGACACTTTTTGAAGCTCTTCATATTTTTTACACCTTTTCAGGCTCTTCATGTTTGTCAACACCACTTCATGCTCCTCCTATTTTTTAGACCGTTTCTTGCTCCTCATATTTTTTACACGTTTTGAACCTCTTCATATTTTTCCCACCTTTTCAGGCTCTTCATGTTTCTGAACACCGATTCATGCTCCTCCTATTTTTCAGACCGTTTCTGGCTCCTCATATTTTTTAGACGTTTTGAACCTCTTCATATTTTTCCCACCTTTTCAGGCTCTTCATGTTTTTCAACACTGCTTCATGCTCCTCCTATTTTTCAGACCGTTTCATTCTCGTTATATTATTGACAAGTTTTGAAGCTCTTCATATTTTTAACACCTTTTCAGGCTCTTCATGTTTTTCAACATCGCTTCATGCTCGTCCTATTTTTCAGCCCGTTTCATGCTCCTCATATTTTTAAAACCTTTTGAAGCTCTTCATGTTTTTCACACCTTTGCAGGCTCTTCATGTTTTGAACACCGCTTGATGCTCCTCCTATTTTTCAGATCGTTTCATGCTCCTCATATTTTTGACACCTTTTGAAGCTCTTCATATTTTTCACACCTTTGCAGGCTCTTCATGTTTTGAACACCACTTCATGCTCCTCCTATTTTTCAGACCGCTTCATGCTCCTCATATTTTTGACATCTTTTGAAGCTCTTCATATATTTCACCCCTTTTCAGGCTCTTCATGATTTTGAACAGCGCTTCGTGCTCCTCCTATTTTTCAGACCGTTTCATGCTCCTCATATTTTTGCTACGTTTTGAAGGCTTCATATTATTCACACCTTTCAGGCTCTTCATGTTTTTGAACACCCTTCCATGCTCAACCTATTTTTCAGACAATTTCATGTTCCTCATATTTTTGAAACCTTTTAAGCTCTTCATATTTTTAACACATTTTCAGGCTCTTCAAGTTTTTGAACACCGCTTCATGCTACTCCTATTTTTCACACCTTTTGAAGCTCTTCATATTTTTCAATCCTTTTCATGCTCTTCATGTTTTTCAACACCGTTTCATGCTCCTCCTATTTTTCAGCCCGGTTCCTGCTCCTCATATTTTTCACACCTTGTGAAGCTCTTCATATTTTTCAAACCTTTTCAGTCTCTTCATGGTTTTCAACACCACTTCATGCTACTCCTATATTTCAGATCGTTTCATGCTCCTCATATTTTTCACACCTTGTGAAACTCTTCATATTTTTCACACCTTTTCAGGCTCTTCATGTTTCTGAACATCATTTCATGCTCCTCCTATTTTTCACACCGTTTCTTGCTCCTCATATATTTCACACCTTTTGAAGCTCTTCATATATTTCACACCTTTTCAGGCTCTTCATGTTTTCCAACACCGCTTCATGCTCCTCCTATTTTTAAGATCATTTCATGATCCTCATATTTTGACACCTTTTGAAGGTCTTCATATTTTTTCACACCTTTTCAGGCTCTTCATGTTTTTCAACACCGCTTCATGCTCCTCCTATTTTTCAGCCCGTTTCATGCTCTTCATATTTTTGACACCTTTTGAAGCTCTTCATATTTTTCACACCTTTCAGGCTCTTCATGTTTTAGAACACCGTTTCATGCTCCTCCTATTTTTCAGACCATTTCATGCTCCTCATGTTTTTGACACCTTTTAAGCTCTTCATATTTTTCACAGATTTTCAGGCTCTTCAAGTTTTTGAACACCGCTTCATGCTACTCCTATTTTTCAGACCGTTATAGCCTCCTCATATTTTTGACACCATTTGAAGCTCTTCATATTTTTCACACCTTTTCAGGGTCTTCATGTTTTTGAACACCGCTTCATGCTCCTCCTAATTTTCGGACCATTTCATGTTCCTCATATTTTTGACACCTTTCAAGCTCTTCATATTTTTAACACATTTTCAGGCTCTTCATGTTTTTCAACACCGCTTCATGCTACTGGTATTTTTCAGACCGTTTCATGCTCGTCATAATTTTGACACGTTTTGAAGCCCTTCATATTTTTCACACCTTTCAAACTCTTCATGTTTTTGAACACCGTTTTATGCTCCTCCTATTTTTCAGACCATTTCATGCTCCTCATAATTTTGACACCTTTTAAGCTCTTCATATTTTTAACACATTTTCAGGCTCTTCAAGATTTGGAACACCACTTCATGCTACTCCTATTTTAGACACCATTTGAAGCTCTTCATATTTTTCACACCATTTCAGGCTCTTCATGTTTCTGAACACCGTTTCATGCTCCTCATATTTTTTCATGTTTTGAAACTCTTCATATTTTTCACACCTTTTCAGGCGCTTCAGGTTTTCAACACCGTTTCATGCTCCTAATATTTTTCAGACCGTTTCATGCTCCTCATATTTTTGACACCTTTTGAAGCTCTTCATATTTTTCACACCTTTTCAGTATCTTCAAGTTTTTGAACGCCGCTTCATGTTCCTCATATTATTCACACCTTCTGAAGCTCTTCATATTTTTCACACATTTTCAGGCTCTTCATGTTTTTCAACACCACTTCATGCTCCTCCTATTTTTCAGACCGTTTCATGCTCCTCATATTTTTGACACCTTTTGAAGCTCTTCATATTTTACACACCTTTTCGGGCTCTTCATGTCTTTGAACACGACTTCATTCTCGCCTTTTTTTCAGACCGTTTCATGCTCCTCATATTTTTCACACCTTTTCAGGCTCTTAATGATTTTGAACACCGTTTCATTTTCCTCCTATTTTTCAGACTGTTTCATGCTCCTCATATTTTTGACACCTTTTGAAGCGCTTCATATTTTTCACATGTTTTCAGGATCTTCATGTTTTTGAACACCATTTCTTGCTTCTCCTATTTTTCAGACCGTTTCATGCTCTTCATGTTTTTCAAGACCGTTTCATGCTCCTCCTATTTTTCAGACCGTTTCATGCACCTCATATTTTCACACGTGTTGAAGCTCTTCAAATTTTGCACTCCTTTTCAGGCTCTTCATGTTTTTGAACACCGTTTCATGCTCCTCCTATTTTTAAGACCGTTTCATGCTTCTTATATTTTTGACACCTTTTGAAGCTCTTCATATTTTTCACACCTTTTCAGGCTCTTCATGTTTTTCAACACCGTTTCATGCTCCTCCTATTGTTCAGACCGTTTCTTACTCCTCATATTTCTGACACCGTTTGAAGCTCTTCATATTTTTACACCTTTTGAGCTCTTCCTATTTTTCACACCTTTTCGGGCTCTTCATGTTTTTCAACACTGCTTCATGCTCCTCCTATTTTCACACCGTTTCATGCTACTCTTAATTTTCACACCTTTTGAAGCTCCTCATATTTTTCACACCTTTTCAGTCTTTTCATGTTTTTCAACACCACTTCATGTTCCTCCTATTTTTCAGTCCGTTTCATGCTCCTCATATTTTTGACACGTTTTGAAGCTCTTCATATTTTTCACATCTTTCCAGGCACTTCATGTTTTTGAACACCTTTTCAGGCTTCTCATGTTTTTCGACACCGCTGCATGCTCCTCCTATTTTTAAGACCGTTTCATGCTCTTCATATTTTTGACACCTTTTGAAACTCTTCATAAATTTCACACCTTTTCAGGCTCTTCATGTTTTTGAACACCGTGTCATGCTCCTCATATTTTTCTGACCGTTTCATGCTCCTCATATTTTTGACACCTTTTGAAGCTCTTCATATTTTTCACACCTTTTCAGGCTCTTCATATTTTTCAACACCGCTTCATGCTCCTCCTATTTTTCAGACCGTTTCATGCTCCTCATAATTTTGACACCTTTTGAAGCTCTTCTTATTTTTAACACATTTTCAGGCTCTTCATGTTTTTCAACATCGCTCTATGCTCCTCCTGTTTTTCAAACCATTTCATGCTCCTCATATTTTGGACACCGTTTGAAGCTCTTCATATATTTCACACATTTTCAGGCTCTTCATGATTCTGAACACCGCTCATGCTCCTCCTATTTTTCAGACCCTTTCATGCTCCTCATATTTTTGACACCTTTTGAAGCTCTTCATATTTTTCACACCTTTTCAGGCTCTTCATGTTTTGAACACCGCTCATGCTCCTCCTATTTTTCAGACCGTTTCATGCTCCTCATATATTTCACACTCTTTTAAGCTCTTCATATTTTTCATACCTTTTCAGGCTCTAAATGTTTTTGAACACCGCTTCATGCTCCTTCTATTTTTCAGAACGTTTCATGCTCCTCATATTTTTGAAACCTTTTGAAGCTCTTCATATTTTTCATACCTTTTGAAGCTCTTCATATTTTTCACACGTTTTCAGGCTCCTCATGTTTTTCAACACCGCTTCATGCTCCTCCTATTTTTCAGACCGTTTCATGCTTCTCATATTTTTGACACCTTTTAATCTCTTCATATTTTTCACACCTTTTCAGGATCTTCAAGTTTTTGAACACCGTTTCATGCTACTCCTATTTTTGACACCTTTTGAAGCTCTTCATATTTTTCAAACATTTCATGCTCTTCATGTTTTTCAACACTGTTTCATGCTCTTCCGATTTTTCAGACTGTTTCATGCTCCTCATATTTTTGACACCTTTTGAAGCTCTTCATATTTTTCACACCTTTTGAAGCTCTTCATATTTTTCACACAATTTCAGGCTCTTCATGTTTTTCAACACCGCCTCATGCTCCTCCTATTTTTCAGACCGATTCATGCTCCTTATATTTTTCACACCTTTTGAAGTTCTTCATATTTTTCACACCTTTTCAGGCTCTTCATGTTTCTAAACACGGCTTCATGCCCCTCATATTTTTCAGACCATTTCATGCTTCTCATATTGCAGACACCTTTTAAGCTCTTCATATTTTTCCCACCTTTTCAGGCTCTTCATGATTTTGAACAGCGTTTCATGCTCCTCTTATTTTTCAGAACGTTTCATGCTACTCCTGTTTTTGATACGTTTTGAAGCTCTTCATGTTTTTCAAACCGTTTCATGCTCTTCATGTTTTTCAACACCTCCTCATGCTCCTCCTATTTTTCAGACTGTTTCATGCTCCTCATATTTTTGACACCTTTTGAAGCTCTTCATATTTTTAACACCTTTTAAGGCTCTTCTTGTTTTTCAACACCGCTTCATGCTCCTCCTATTTTTCAGACCGTTTCATGCTCCTCATATTTTTGACACCTTTTGAATCTCTTCATATTTTTCACACCTTTTCAGGCTCTTCATGTTTTTCAACACCGCTTCATTCTCCTCCTATTTTTCAGACCGTTTCATGCTCCTCATATTTTTGACACCTTTTGAAGCTCTTCATATTTTTAACGCCTTTTAAGGCTCTTCTTGTTTTTCAACACCGCTTCATGCTCCTCGTATTTTTCAGACCGTTTCATGCTCCTCATATTTTTGACACCTTTTGAATCTCTTCATATTTTTCACACCTTTTCAGGCTCTTCATGTTTTTCAACACCGCTTCATTCTCCTCCTATTTTTCAGACTGTTTCATGCTCCTCATATTTTTGACACGTTTTGAAGCCTTTCATGATTTTCACACCTTTCAGCTCTTCATGTTTTTGAACACCTTTTCATGCTCCTCCTATTTTTCAGAACGTTTCATGCTCCTCATATTTTTGTCACCTTTTGAAGCTCTTCATGATTTTAAACACCGTTTCATGTTCTATCTATTTTTGGACCGTTTCTGCTCCTCCTACTTTTGAGACCGTTTCATGCTCCTCATATTTTTGACACCTTTTGAAGCTCTTCATATTTTTCAAAACTTTCACAGCTCTTCATGTTTTTCAACTCAGTTTCATGCTTCTCCGATTGTTCAGACCGTTTCATGCACCCCATATTTTTCAGTCCATTTCACTCTCCTCATATTTTTGACACCTTTTGACTCTCTTCATATTCTTCACACCTTTTAAGCCACTTCAGGTTTTTCAACACCGTTTCATGCTCCTCCTAATTTTCAGACCGCTTGATGCTCCTCGTATTTTTGACACATTTTGAAGCTCTTAATATTTTTCACACCTTTTCAGGCTCTTCATGTTTTTCAACACCGTTTCTTGCTCCTCCTAGTTTTCAGACCGTTTCATGCTCCTCATATTTTTAACACCTTTTGACGCTCTTCATATTTTTCACACTTATTCCTGCTCTTCATGTTTTTCAACACCGTTTCATGCTCCTCCTCTTTTTCAGACAGTTTCGTGTTCCGCATATTTTTCAGAAAGTTTCATGCTCCACATATTATTGAAACCTTTTGAAGTCCTTCATATTTTTCACACCTTTTCAGGCTCTTCATGTTTTTCAACACCACTTCATGCTGCTCCTATTTTTCAGACCGTTTCCTGCTCCTCATATTTTTGACACCTTTTGAAGCTCTTCATATATTTCAAACCTTTTCAGGCTCTTCTTGTTTTTGAACGCAGCTTCATGTTCCTCATATTTTTCAAATTTTTTCATGCTCCTCATATTTTTGACACCTTTTGAAGCTGTTCCTATTTTTCACAACTTTTCATGCTCATCATGTTTTTGAACACCGTTTCTTGCTCCTCTTAAATTTCAGACCGTTTCATGCTCCTCATATTTTTGACAACTTTTCAAGCTCTTCATATTTTTCACACCTTTTCATGCTTTTCATATTTTTCAAAACCGTTTCATGCTCCTCATATTTGTCAGACCGTTTCGTGCTCCTCATAAATTTCAGACCGTTTCATGCTCCACATATTTGACAGCTTTTGAAGCTCTTCATATTTTTCACAGCTTTTCAGGCTCTTCATATTTTTCAACACCGTATCATGCTCCTCATATTTTTCAGACAGTTTCGTGCTCCTCATAATTTTCAGACCGTTTCGGGCTCCTCATAATTTTGACACCTTTTGAAGCTCTTCATATTTTTCACACCTTTTCAGGCTCTTCATGTTTTCGAAAAACGTTTCATGCTCCTCCTATATTTCAGAACGTTTCATGCTCCTCATATTTTTGACACATTTTGAAGTCTTCATATATTTCACACCTTTTCAGTCTCTTCATGGTTTTGAACACTGTTTCATGCTCCTCCTATTTTTCAGACCGTTTCATGCTCCTCATATGTTTGACACCTTTTGAAACTCTTCATATTTTCACACCTTTTGAAGCTCTTCATATTTTTTACACCTTTTGAAGCTCTTCATATTTTTCACACTTTTTCAGGCTCTTCATGTTTTTGAACACCACTTCATGATCCTCCTATTTTTCAGACCGTTTCATGCTCCTCATATTTTTGACACCTTTTGAAGCTCTTCATATTTTTCAAACTTTTTGAACCTCTTCATATTTTTCACACCTTTTCAGGCTCTTCATGTTTTTCAACACTGCTTCATGCTCCTCCAATTTTTCAGACCATGTCATGCTCCTCATATTTTTGACACCTTTTGAAGCTCTTCATATATTTCACACCTTTTCAGGATCTTCATGTTTTTGAACAACGCTTCATGCTCCTCCTATTTTTTAGACCGTTTCATGCTCCTCATATTTTTGACACTTTTTGAAGCTCTTCATATTTTTTACACCTTTTCAGGCTCTTCATGTCTGTCAACACCACTTCATGCTCCTCCTATTTTTTAGACCGTTTCTTGCTCCTCATATTTTTTACACGTTTTGAACCTCTTCATATTTTTCCCACCTTTTCAGGCTTCATGTTTTTGAACACCGCATCATGCTCCTTCTATTTTTCAGACCGTTTCATGCTCCTCATATTTTTGACACCTTTTGAAGCTCTTCATATTTTTCTCCCCTTTTCAGGCTCTTCATGTTTTTGAACACCACTTCATGCTTCTCCTATTTTTCAGACCCTTTCATTCTCCTCTTATTTTTCACACCTTTTGAAGGTCCTCATATTTTTCACACCTTTTAAAGCTGTTCATATTTTTCAGACCTTTTCAGGCTCCTCATGTTTTTGAACACCGTTTCAGGCTCCTGCTCTATTTCAGACCGTTTCATGCTCCTCATATTTTTGACACCTTTTGAAGCTCTTCATATATTTTACACATTTTCAGGCTCTTCATGTTTTTCAAAACCACTTCATCCTCCTCCAATTTTTCAGACCGTTTCATGCTCATCTCATTTTTGAGACCTTTTGAAGCTCTTCATATTTTTCACATGTTTTGAAGCTCTTCATGTTTTTGAAACGTTTTCAGGCTCTTCATGTTTTTCAACACCGCTTCTTGTTCCTCCTATTTTTCAGACCGTTTCATGCTCTTCATATTTTTGACACCTTTTGAAACTCTTCATATTTTTCACACCTTTTCAGGCTTCATGTTTTTGAACACCGCATCATGCTCCTTCTATTTTTCAGACCGTTTCATGCTCCTCATATTTTTGACACCTTTTGAAGCTCTTCATATTTCACACTTTTTCAGGCTCTTCATGTTTTTGAACACCGATTCATGCTGCTCATATTTTTGACACCTTTTGAAACTCTTCATATTTTTCACCCCTTTTCAGGCTCTTCATGTTTTTGAACACCGTTTCATGCTCCTCCTATTTTTCAGAACGTTTCATGCTCCTCCTATTTTTGACACCTTTTGAAGCTCTTCATATTTTTCTCCCCTTTTCAGGCTCTTCATGTTTTTGAACACCGTTTCATGCTCCTCCTATTCGTCAGACCGTTTCATGCTCCTCATGTATTTCACACCTTTTGAAGCTCTTCACATTTTTCACACCTTTTCAGGCTCTCATATTTTTTAACACATCTTCATGCTCCTCTTACTTTTCAGACCTTTTCATGTTCCTCATATTTTATACACCTTTTGAAGCTCTTCATATTTTTCACATCTTTATAGGCTCTTCATGATTTTCAACACGACTTCATGCTCCTCTATTTTTCAGACCGTTTCATGTTCCTCATATTTTTGACACCTTTTGAAGCTCTTCATATTTTTCACATCTTTATAGGCTCTTCATGATTTTCAACACCACTTCATGCTTCTCTATTTTTCAGACGGTATCATGCTCTTCTTATTTTTGACACCTTTTGAAGCTCCTCATATATTTCTCACCTTTTCAGTCTCTTCATATTTTTCAACACCACTTCATGCTCCTCCTATTTTTCAGACCGTTTCAGGCTCCTCATATTTTGACACCTTTTGAAGCTACTCATATTTTTCACACCTTTTGAAGCTCTTCATATATTTCACACCTTTTCAGGCACTTCAGGTTTCTCAACACCACTTCATGCTCCTCCTATCGTTCAGACCGTTTCATGCTTCTCATATTTTTCACACATTTTGAAGTTCTTCATATTTTTCACACCTTTTCAGGCTCTTCATGTTTTTGAACAGCACTTCATGCTCGTCCTATTTTTCAGCCCGTTTCAGGCTCATCACTTTTTTGACACCTTTTGAAGCTCTTCATATTTTTCACACATTTTCAGGCTCTTCATGTTTTTCCACAGCACTTCATGCTCCTCCTATTTTTCAGATCGTTTCATGCTCCTCATATTTTGACACCTATTGAAGCTCTTCATATTTTTCACACGTTTTCAGGCTCTTCATGTTTTTGAACACCGGTTCATGCTCCTCCTATTTTTCAGACCGTTTCATGCTCCTCATATTTTTCACACCTTTTGAAGTTCTTCATATTTTTCACACCTTTTCAGGCTCTTCATGTTTTTCAACATGGCTTCATGGTCCTCCTATTTTTCAGACCATTTCATGCTCCTTATGTATTTCACACATTTTGAAGCTCTTCATATTTTTCACACCTTTTCAGTCTCTTCATGTTTTTCAACACCACTTCATGTTCCTCCTATTTTTAAAACCGTTTGATGCTCCTCATATTTTTGACACCTTTTGAAGCTCTTCATATTTTTCACACCTTTTGAAGCTCTTCGTATTTTTCACACTTTTTCAGGCTCTTCATGATTTTCAACACCGCTTCGTGCTCCTCCTATTTTTCAGTCCGTTTCATGCTCATCTCTTTTTTGACACCTTTTGAAGCTCTTCATGTTTTTCACACCTTTTGAAGCTCTTCATATTTCTCACATTTTTGAAGCTCTTCATATTTCTCACACCTTTTCAGGCTCTTAAAGTTTTCAACACCGCTTCATGCCCCTCCTAATTTTCAGACCGTTTCGTGCTCACCTCATTTTTGACACCTTTTGAAGCTTTTCATATTTTTCACACCTTTTCAAGCTCTTCATGTTTTTGAACACCGCTTGATGCTCCTCCTATTTTTCAGACCGTTTCATGCTCCTCATGTATTTCACACCTTTTGAAGCTCTTCATATTTTTCACACCTTTTCAGGCTGTTCATGTTTTTCTTTTTTTTTTTTCTTTTTTTTTTCTTATTTTTATTTTTTTTCCAGTGGGTTTTGTCATACATTGATATGAATCAGCCATGGATTTACATGTATTCCCAATCCCGATCCCCCCTCCCACCTCCCTCTCCACCCGATTCCTCTGGGTCTTCCCAGTGCACCAGGCCAGAGCACTTGTCTCGTGCATCCCACCTGGGCTGGTGATCTGTTTCACCGTAGATAGTATACATGCTGTTCTTTTGAAATATCCCACCCTCACATTCTCCCACAAAGTTCAAAATTCTGTTCTGTATTTCTGTGTCTCTTTTTCTGTTCTGCATATAGGTTTATCGTTATCACCTTTCTAAATTCCATATACATGTGTCAGTATGCTGTAATGTTCTTTATCTTTCTTGCTTACTTCACTCTGTATAATGGGCTCCAGCTTCATCCATCTCATTAGGACTGGTTCAAATGAATTCTTTTTCATGGCTGAGTAATATTCCATGGTGTATATGTACCACAGCTTCCTTATCCGTTCATGGATTAAAGATCTAAATGTAAGACCAGA
The DNA here is from genome assembly GCF_033118175.1 of Dama dama. Lineage (NCBI taxonomy): Eukaryota > Metazoa > Chordata > Mammalia > Artiodactyla > Cervidae > Dama > Dama dama. Next base: position 2,076,313 of record NW_026870878.1, on the reverse strand, counting down.
AACTATAAAACTTCTAGAGGAGAACATAGGCAAAACACTCTCCGACATAAATCAAAGCAAGATCCTCTATGACCCACCTCCCAGAATATTGGAAGTAAAAGCAAAACTAAACAAATGGGACCTAATGAAACTTAAAAGCTTTTGCACTACAAAGGAAACTATAAGTAAGGTGAAAAGACAGCCCTCAGATTGGGAGAAAATTATAGCAAATGAAGAAAGAGACAAAAGATTAATCTCAAAAATATACAAGCAACTCCTGCAGCTCAATTCCAGAAAAATAAATGACCCAATCAAAAAATGGGCCAAAGAACTAAACAGACATTTCTCCAAAGAAGACTTACAAATGGCTAACAAAAACATGAAAAGATGCTCAACATCACTCATTATTAGAGAAATGCAAATCAAAACCACAATGAGGTACCATTACACGCCAGTCAGGTTGGCTGCTATCCAAAAGTCTACAAGCAATAAATGCTGGAGAGGGTGTGGAGAAAAGGGAACCCTCTTACACTGTTGGTGGGAATGCAAACTAGTACAGCCGCTATGGAAAACAGTGTGGAGATTTCTTAAAAAATTGGAAATAGAACTGCCATATGACCCAGCAATCCCACTTCTGGGCATACACACTGAGGAAACCAGATCTGAAAGAGACACGTGCACCCCAATGTTCATCGCAGCACTGTTTATAACAGCCAGGACATGGAAGCAACCTAGATGCCCATCAGCAGATGAATGGATAAGGAAGCTGTTCATGTTTTTCAACACCGCTTCATGATATTCTTATTTTGCAGACCGTTTCATGCTCCTCATATTTTTGACAACTTCTGAAGCTGTTCATATTTTTCACATCTTTTCAGGCTCTTCATGTTTTTCAACACCACTTCATGCTCCTCTATTTTTCAGACCGTTTCATGCTCATCTCATTTTTGACACCCTTTGAAGCTCTTAATATTTTTCACACCTTTTGAAGCTCTTCATATTTTTCACACCTTTTCAGGCTCTTCATGTTTTTCAAAACCGCTTCTTGCTCCTCCTATTTTTCAGATCTTTTCATGCTCCTCTTAATTTTGACACGTTTTGAAGCTCTTCATATTTTTCACAACTTGTCAGGCTCTTCATGTTTTTGAACACCGTTTCATGCTCCTCCTATTTTTCACCTATTCATGCTTCTCATATATTTGACACCTTTTGAAGCTCTTCACATTTTTCACACCTTTTCAGGCTCTTCATGTTTTTCAACACCGCTTCATGATCCTCCTATTTTTTAGACCGTTTCATCCTCCTCATATTTTTGACACCTTTTGAAGCTCTTCATGTATTTCACACCTTTTCAGGCTCTTCATGTTTTTGAACACGACTTCATGCCCCTCATTTTTCAGACGGTTTCATGCTCATCTCATTTTTGACACCTTTTGAAGCTCTTCATATTTTTCACACCTTTTCAGGCTGTTCATGTTTTTCAACACCGCTGCATGATCCTCCTATTTTTCAGACCGTTTCATGCTCCCCGTATTTTTCACACCTTTTAAAGTTCTTCATATTTTTCACACCTTTTCAGGTTCTTCATGTTTTTGAAGACCGCTTCATGCTCCTTTTTTTTTTCAGACCGTTTCATGCTCCTCATATATTTCACACCTTTTGAAGCTCTTCATATTTTTCACACCTTTTCAGGCTCTTCATTTTTTTGAACACAACTTCATGCTCCTCCTATTTTTCAGACCGTTTCATGCTCATCTATTTTTGACACCTTCTGAAGCTCTTCATATTTTTCATACCTTTTGATGATCTTCATATTTTTCACACGTTTTCAGACTCTTCATGTTTCTCAACACCGCTTCATGCTCCTCCTATTTTTCAGACCGTTTCATGCTCCTAATATATTTCACACCTTTTGAAGCTCTTCATATATGTCACACCTTTTCAGGCTCTCATGTTTTTGAACACCTCTTCATGCTCCTCCTATTTTTCAGACCGTTTCATGCTTCTCATGTATTTCACACCTTTTGAAGCTCTTCCTATTTTTCACACTTTTTCAGGCTCTTCATTATTTTGAAAACCATTTCATGCTCCTCCTATTTTTCAGACCGTTTCATGCTCCTCATATTTTTGACACCTTTGAAGCTCTTCATATTTTTCACACCTTTTGAAGCTCCTCATATATTTCACACTTTTTCAGGCTCTTCATGTTTTTGAACACTGCTTCATGTTCCTCCTATATTTCCGACCATTTCATGCTCCTCATATTTTTGACACCTTTTGAAGCTATTCATATTTTTCACAACTTTTTAGGCTCTTCATGTTTTTGAACACCGCTTCATGCTCCTCCTATTTTTCAGTCCTTTTCATGCTCCTCATGTATTTCACACCGTTTGAAGCTCTTCATATTTTTCACAACTTTTCAGGCTCTTCATGGTTTTGAACACCTTTTCATGCTCCTCCTAATTTTCAGACCATTTCATGCTCCTCATATTTTTGACAGTTTTTGAAGCTCCTCATATTTTTCACACCATTTGAAGCTCTTCATATATTTCACACCATTTCAGACTCTTCATGTTTTTCAACACCACTTCATGCTCCTCCTATTTTTCAGACCGTTTCATGCTCATCTCATTTTTGACACCTTTTCAAGCTCTTCATATTTTTCACACCTTTTGAAGCTCTTCATATTTTTCGCACCTTTTCAGGCTCTTCATATTTTTCAACACCGCTTCATGCTCCTCCTATTTTTCAGACCGTTTCATGCTCATCTCATTTTTGACACCTTTTGAAGCTCTTCATATTTTTCACACCTTTTGAAGCTCTTCATATTTTTCGCACTTTTTCAGGCTCTTCATGTTTTTCAACACCGGTTCATGCTCCTCCTATTTTTCAGACCGTTTCATTCTCCTCATATTTTTGACACTTTTGAAGCTCTTCATATTTTTCACACCTTTTCAGGCTTTTCATGTTTTTGAACACCGCTTGATGCTCCTCCTATTTTTCACACCTTTTGAAGCTCTTCATATTTTTCACACCTTTTCAGGCTCTTCATGTTTTTGAACACCGCTTCATGCTCCTCCTATTTTTCAGACCGATTTATGCTCCTCATATTTTTGACAACTTTTCAAGCTCTTCATATTTTTCAAACCTTTTGAAGCTCTTCATATTTTTCACACCTTTTCAGGCTCTTCATGTGTTTCGACACCACTTCATGCTTCTCCTATTTTTCAGCCCGTTTCATGCTCCTCATGTATTTCACACTTCTTGAAGCCCTTCATATTTTTCACACCTTTTCAGGCTCTTCATATTTTTGATCACTGTTTCATGCGCCTCCCATTTTTCAGACCGTTTGATGCTCCTCATATATTTGACAACTTTTGAAGCTCTTCATATTTTTCACACCTTTTCAGGCTCTTCATTTTGTTGAACACCGCTTCATGCTACTCCTCTTTTTCAGACCGTTTTATGCTCCTCATATTTTTCACACCTTTTGAAGCTCTTCATATTTTTCACACCCTTTCAGGCTCTTCATGATTTTCAAAACCGCTTTATTCTCCTCCTATGTTTCAGACCGTTTCATGTTCATCTCATTTTTGACACCTATTGAAGCTCATCGTATTTTTCACACCTTTTGAAGCTCTTTATATTTTTCACATTTTTGAAGCTCTTCATATTTTTCACACGTTTTCAGGCTCTTCATGTTTTTCAACACCCCTTCATGCTCCTCCTCTTTTTCAGACCGTTTCATGCTCCTCATATTTTTGACACCTTTTGAAGCTCTTCGTATTGTTCACACCTTTTCAGCCTCTGCATGTTTTTGAACACCGCTTCATGACCCTCCTCTTTGTCAGATCGTTTCATCTCCTCATGAATTTCACACCTTTTGAAGCTCTTCATATTTTGCACACCTTTTCAGGCTCTTGAAGTTTTTCACAACCACTTCATGCTCCTCCTACTTTTCAGACCATTTCATGCTCCCCATATTTCTGACACCTTTTGAATCTCTTCATATTTTTCACACCTTTTCAGGCTCTTCATGTTTCTCAACACCTCTTCATGCTCCTCCTAGTTTTCAGACCGTTTCATGCTCCTCATATTTTTGACACCTTTTGAAGCACTTCCTATATTTCACACATTTTCAGGCTCTTCATGTTTTTCAACATCACTTCATGCTCCTTCTATATTTCAGTCCGTTTCATGCACATCTCATTTTTGACAACTTTTGAAGCTCTTCATATTTTTCACACCTTTTGAAGCTCTTCATATTTTTCACACTTTTTCAGGATCTTCATGTTTTTCAACACCGCTTCATGATCCTCCTATTTTTCAGACTGTTTAATGCTCCTCATATTTTTGACACCTTTTGAAGCTCTTCATATTTTTCACAACTTTCAGGCTCTTCATGTTTTTCAAAACCGCTTCATGCTCCTCCTATTTTTCAGACCGTTTCATGCTCCTCATATTTTTGACACCTTTTGAAGCTTTTCATATATTTCACACCTTTTCAGGCTCTTAATGTTTTTGAAGACCGCTTCATGCGCCTCCTATTTTTCAGGCCGTTTCATGATCTTCATATTTTTGACACCTTTAGAAGCTCTTCATATTTTTCACACCTTTTCAGGCTCTTCATGTTTTTGAACACCGTTTCATGCTCTTCCTATTTTTCACACGGTTTAATGCTCCTCATGTATTTCACATCTTTTGAAGCACTTCATATTTTTCACAGCTTTTCAGGCTCTTCATGTTTTTGAACACCGTTTCATTCTGCTCTGATTTTTCAGACCGTTTAATGCTCCTCATGTATTTCACATCTTTTCAAGCTCTTCATATTTTTTACACTTTTTCAGACTCTTCATGTTTTTGAACACCGTTTCATGTTCCTCCTATTTTTCAGACCGTTTCATGCTCCTCATATTTTTGACCCCTTTTGAAACTCCTCATAATTTTCACAACTTTTCAGGCTCTTCATGTTTTTCATACTTTTTCAGGCTCTTCATTATTTTGAACACCGTTTCATGCTCCTCCTATTTTTCAGACCGTTTCATGCTCCTCATATTTTTGACACGTTTTGAAGCTCTTCATATTTTTCACACCTTTTCCGGCTCTTCATGTTTTAAGCCCAGCTTCATGCTCCTCCTATTTTTCAGACCGTTTCATGCTCCTCATGTATTTCACACTCTTTGAAGCTCTTCATATTTTTCACACCTTTTCAGGCTCTTCATGTTTTTTAACACCATTTTATGCTGCTCTTAATTTTCAGACCGTTTCCTGCTCTTCATATTTTTGACACCTTTTGAAGCTCTTCATATTTGTCACACCTTTTCAGGCTCTTCATGTTTTTCAACACCGCTTCATGCTCCTCCTATTTTTCAGTCGTTTCTTGGTTCTCATATTTTGACACCTTTTGAAGCTCTTCATATATTTCACACCTTTTCAGGCTCTTCATATTTTTGACACCTTTTACAATTCTTCATATTTTTCACAACTTCTCATGCTCTTCATGTTTTTGAACACCACTTCATGCTCCTCCTTTTCTTCAGACCGTTTCATGCTCATCTCATTTTTGACATCTTTTGAAGCTCTTCATATTTTTCACACCTTTTGAATCTCTTTATATTCTTCATATTTTTGAAGCTCTTCATATTTTTGACACGTTTTCAGGCTCCTCATGTTTTTCAACACCGCTTCATGCTTCTCCTGTTTTTCAGACCGTTTCATGCTCCTCATATTTTTGACACATTTTGAAGCTCTTCATATTTTTCACATCTTTTCAGGCTCTTCATGTTTTTCAACACCACTTCATGCTCCTCCTATTTTTCAGACCGTTTCATGCTCCTCATATTTTTGAAAGCTTTTGAAGCTCTTCATATTTTTCACACCTTTTCACGCTCCCCATGCTTTTCAACACGGCTTCAAGATCCTCCTGTTTTTCAGACCGTTTCATGCTCCTCATATTTTGACGCGTTTTGAAGCTCTTCATATTTTTCACACCTTTTTAGGCTCTTCATGTTTTTGAACACCGTTTCATGCTCCTCCTATTTTTCAGACCGTTTCATGATCCTCATATTTTGACGCGTTTTGAGGCTCTTCATATTTTTAACACCTTTTCAGGCTCTTCATGATTTTCAACACCGTCTCATGCTCCTCCTATTTTTCAGACAGTTTCCTGCTCCTAATGTATTTCACATCTTTTGAAGCTCTTCATATTTTTCACACCTTTTCAGGCTCTTCATGTTTTTGAACACCGCTTCATGCTCCTCCTATTTTATACACCGTTTCATGCTCCTCATATATTTCACGCCTTTTGTAGCTCTTCATGTTTTTTACACCTTTTCAAGCTCTTCATGTTTTTGAACAGCGCTTCATGCTCCTCCTATTTTTCAGACAGTTTCATGCTCCTCATGTATTTCACATCTTTTGAAGCTCTTCGTATTTTTCACACGTTTTCAGGATCTTCATGTTTTTGAACACCGCTTCATGCTCCTCCTATTTTTCAAACCGTTACATGCTCCACATATTTTTGACACCTTTTGAAGCTCTTTATTTTTCACACCTTTTCAGGCTCTTCATGTTTTTCAACACGGCTTCATGCTCCTCCTATTTTTCAGACCGTTTCATGCTCCTCCTATTTTTCAGACCGTTTCATGCTCCTCATACATTTGACACCTTTTGAAGCTCTTCATATTTTTCACACCATTTCAGGCTCTTCAAGTTTTTGAACAATGCTACAATGCTCCTCCTATTTTTCAGACCGTTTCATGCTCCTCATATTTTTGACACCTTTTGATGCTCTTCATATTTTTCACACCTTTTGAAGCTCTTCATATATTTCACATTTTTTCAGGCTCTTCATGTTTTTCAACACCACTTCATGCTTCTCCTATGTCTCAGACCGTTTCATGCTCATCTCATTTTTGACAGCATTTGAAGCTCTTCATATTTTTCACAACTTTTGAAGCTCTTCATATGCTTCACACATTTTCAGGCTCCTCATGTTTTTCAACACCGCTTCATGCTCCTCCTATTTTTCAGACCGTTTCATGCTCCTCTCATTTCTGAAATCTTTTGAAGCTCTTCATATATTTCACACATTTTCAGGCTCTTAATGTTTTTCAACACCACTTCATGCTCCTCCTATTTTTCAGACCGTTTCATGCTCATCTAATTTTTGACACCTTCTGAAGCTCTTCATAGTTTTCACAAATTTTCAGGCTCTTCATATTTTTGAACACCGCTTCATGCTCCTCCTATTTTTCAGACCGTTTCATGCTCCTCATGTATTTCACACATTTTGAAGCTTTTCATATTTTACGCACCTTTTAAGGCTCGTCATGATTTTCAACACCACTTCATGCTCCTCCTATTTTCAGACCGTTTTTGCTCCTCATATATTTGACACCTTTTGAAACTCTTCATATATTTCACACCATTTCAGGCTCTTCAAATTTTTGAACACGACTTCATGCTCCTCCTATTTTGCAGACCTTTTCATGCTCCTCATATTTGTGACACCTTTTGAAGCTCTTCGTATTTTTCTCACATTTTCAGGCTCTTCATGTTTTTCAACATGACTTCATGCTCCTCCTATTTTTCAGACCGTTTCATTCTCCTCATATTTTTGACACCTTTTGAAATCTTCATATACTTCACACCTTTTCAGTTTCTTCATTTTTTTGAAAAGAACTTCATGCTCCTTCTATTTCTCAGACCGTTTCTTGGTCATCTCATTTTTGACAGCTTTTGAAGCTCTTCATATTTTTCAACACCGCATCATACTCCTCCTATTTTTCAGACCGTTTCATGCTCCTCATATTTTTGACACGTTTTGAAGCTCTTCATATTTTTCACACCTTTTCAGGCTCTTCATGTTTTTCAACACTGTTTCATGATCCTCCTATTTTTCAGACCGTTTCATGCTCCTCATAATTTTGACTCCTTTTGAAGCTATTCTTATATTTCACACCTTTTCAGACACTTCATGTTTTCGAAAACCACTTCAAGTTCCTCCTATTTGTGCGACCGTTTCATGCTCTTCATATTTTTGACACCTTTTGAAGCTCTTCATATTTTTCACACCTTTTGAAGCTCTTCATATATTTCACACATTTTCAGGCTCTTCATGTTTTTCAACACCACTTCATGCTCCTCCTATTTTTCAGACCGTTTCATGCTCTTCATATTTTTGACACCTTTTGAAGCTGTTCATATTTTTCACACCTTTTGAAGCTCTTCATATATTTCACACCTTTTGAAGCTCTTCATATTTTTCACATTTTTGAAGCTCTTCAAATTTTTCACACCTTTTCATGCTCTTCATGTTTTTCAACACCGCTTCATGCTCCTCCGGTTTTTCAGACCGTTTCATACTCCTCATATATTTGACACCTTTTGAAGCTCTTCATATTTTTCACACTTTTTCAGGCTCTTCATGTTTTTCAACACAACTTCATGCTCCTCCTATTTTGCAGACAGTATCATGCTCCTCATATTTTTGACACCTTTTGAAGCTCTTCATATTTCTCACACCTTTTCAGGCTCTTCATGTTTTTGAACACCACTTCATGCTCCTCCTACTTTTCAGACCGTTTCATGCTCCTCATGTATTTCACACCTTTTGAGGCTCTTCATATTTTTAACACCTTTTCAGGCTCTTCATGATTTTCAACAACGCTTCATGCTCCTCGTATTTTTCAGACCGTTTCATGCTCATGTCATTTTTGACACATTTTGAATCTCTTCACATTTTTCACACCTATTGAAGCTCTTCATATTTTTCATAATTTTGAAGCTCTTCATATTTTTCACACGTTTTCAGGCTCTTCATCTTTTTCAACACCGCTTCATGCTCCTGCTATTTTCCAGACCGTTTCATACTCCTCATATTTTTGACACGTTTTGAGGCTCTTCATATTTTTCACACCTTTTCAAGCTCTTCATCTTTTTGAACAACGTTTCATGATCCTCCTATTTTTCTGAACGTTTCATGCTCCTCATATTTTGACACCTTTTAAAGCTCTTCATATTTTTCACACCTTTCAAGCTCTTCGTGTTTTTGAACACCGCTTCATGCTCCTCCTATTTTTCAACTGTTTCATGCTCCTCATGTATTTCACACCTTTTGAAGCGCTTCATATATTTCGCATGTTTTCAGGCTCTTCATGTTTTTCAAAACCAATTCATTCTCCTCCTATTTTTCAGACTGTTTCATGCTCCTCAAATTTCTGACACCTTTTGAAGCTCTTCATATATTTTCCACCTTTTCAGGCTCTTCATTTTTTGAACTCCGCTTCATGCTCCTCCTTTTCTTCAGACCGTTTCATGCTCATCTCATTTTTGACATCTTTTGAAGCTCTTCATATTTTTCACACCTTTTGAATCTCTTCATATTTTTCATATTTTTCAAGTTCTTCATATTTTTCACAGCTTTTCAGGCTCTTCATGTTTTTGAACACCGCTTCTTGATCCTCCTATTTTTCAGACCGTTTCATGCTCCTCATATATTTCTCACCATTTGAAGCTCTTCATATATTTCACACCTTTTGAAGCTCTTCATATTTTTGACACCTTTTGAAGTTCTTCATATTTTTCACACCTTTTCAGGCTCTTCATATTTTTGAACACTGCTTCATGCTCCTCCTATTTTCCAGACCGTTTCATGCTCCTCATATTTTTTACACCTTTTGAAGCTCTTCATATTTTTCACACCTTTTCAGGCTCTTCATGTTTTTGAACACCGTTTCATGCTCCTCCTATTTTTTACACATTTTTGAAGCTCTTCATATTTTTCATACATTTTCACGCTTTCCATGTTTTTCAACACCGTTTCCTGCTGCTCCTATTTTTCAGAACCTTTCATGCTACTGATATTTTTGAGACGATTTGAAGCTCTTCATATTTTTCACACCTTTTCAGGCTCTTCATGTTTTTCAACACCTCTTCATGCTCCTCCTATTTTTCAGACCGTTTCATGCTCCTAATATTTTTGACAACTTTTGAAGCTCTTCATATTTTTCACACCTTTTTAGGCTCTTCATGTTTTTGGACAACGCTTCATGCTCCTCCTACTTTTCAGACCGTTTCATGCTCCTCATGTATTTCACACCTTTTGAAGCTCTTCATGTTTTTCAACACAGTTTCATACTCTTACTTTTTTTCAGACTGTTTCATGCTCCTCTTATTTTTCAGACCGTTTCATGTTCTTCATATATGTGACACCTTTTGAAGCTCTTCATATTTTTCACACCTTTTCATGATCTTCTTTTTTTCAACACCGTTTCATGCTCCTGATATTTTTGACACCTTTTAAAACACCTCATATTTTTCACACCTTTTCATGCTCTTCCTGATTTTCAACGCCGTCTCATGTTCCTCCTATTTTTTGACCGTTTCATGCTCCTCATATTTTTGACACCTTTTGCAGCTCTTCATGTTTTTCACACCCTTTCATGCTCTTCAAGTTTTTCAACACGGTTTCATGCTCCTCCTATATTTCAGACCGTTTCATGCTCCTCATGTTTTTGACAGCTTTTGAAGTTCTTCATGTTTTTCAACACCGTTTCATGCTCCTCCTATTTTTCACATCGTTTCAGGCTCCTCATATTTTTCAGACCGATCCATGGTCCTCATATTTTTCACACCTTTTGACGCTCCTCATATTTTTCAAAACCGTTTCATGCTCTTCCTACTTTTCAGAACGTTTCATGCTCCTCGTATTTTTTAGGCCATTTCATGCTCATCATATTTTTGACACCTTTTGACGCTCATCATGTTTTTCACACCTTTTCATGCTCTTCATGTTTTTCAACACCGTTTAATGGCCTACTATTTTTCAGAACGTTTCGTGGTCCTCCGATTTTTCAGACCGTTTCTTGCTCCTCATATTTTTGACACCTTTTGAAGCTCTTCATATTTTTCACACCTTTTCAGGCTCTTCATGTTTTTCAACACCACATCATTCTCCTCCTATTTTTCAGAACATTTCATGCTCCTCATATTTTTCACACCTTTTGAAGCTCTTCATATTTTTCACACATTTTCAGGCTCTTCATGTTTTACAACAACGCTTCATGCTCCTCCTATATTTCAGACCGTTTCATGCTCCTCATATTTTTCACACCTTTGGAAGCTCTTCATATTTTTCACACATTTTCAGGCTCTTCATATTTTTGAAAACCGCTTCATGCTCCTCCTATTTTTCTGACCGTTTGATGCTCCTCATACTTTGACACCTTTGGAAGCTCTTACTTAATATTTTTCACTGCTTTTCAGGCTCTTCATGTTTTTCAACACCACTTCATGCTCCTCCAATTTTTCAGACCGTTTCATGCTCCTCATATTTTTGACACCTTTTGAAGCTCTTCATACTTTTCACACCTTATCAGGCTCTTCATTGTTTCAACACCATTTCATGCTCCTCCTATTTTTCAGACTGTTTCATGCTCCTCATATTATGACACCTTTTGAAGCTCTTCATATTTTTGACACCTTTTGAAGCTCTTCATATTTTTCACACCTTTTCAGGCTCTTCATGTTTTTGAACACCGTTTCATGCTCCTCCTATTTTTTACACATTTTGAAGCTCTTCATATTTTTCATACATTTTCACGCTTTCCATGTTTTTCAACACCGTTTCATGCTGCTCCTATTTTTCAGAACGTTTCATGCTACTGATATTTTTGAGGCGATTTGAAGCTCTTCATATTTTTCACACCTTTTCAGGCTCTTCATGTTTTTCAACACCGCTTCATGCTCCTCCTATTTTTCAGACCGTTTCATGCTCCTAATATTTTTGACAACTTTTGAAGCTCTTCATATTTTTCACACCTTTTTAGGCTCTTCATGTTTTTGAACAACGCTTCATGCTCCTCCTACATTTCAGACCATTTCATGCTCCTCATGTATTTCACACCTTTTCAAGCTCTTCATGTTTTTCAACACAGTTTCATACTCTTACTTTTTTTCAGGCTGTTTCATGCACCTCTTATTTTTCAGACCGTTTCATGTTCTTCATATATGTGACACCTTTTGAAGCTCTTCATATTTTTCACACCTTTTCATGATCTTCATTTTTTTCAACACCGTTTCATGCTCCTCATATTTTTGACACCTTTTAAAACACCTCATATTTTTCACAGCTTTTCATGCTCTTCCTGATTTTCAACGCCGTCTCATGTTCCTCCTATTTTTTGACCGTTTCATGCTCCTCATATTTTTGACACCTTTTGCAGCTCTTCATGTTTTTCACACCCTTTCATGCTCTTCATGTTTTTCAACACCGTTTAATGGCCTACTATTTTTCAGAACGTTTCGTGGTCCTCCGATTTTTCAGACCGTTTCTTGCTCCTCATATTTTTGACACCTTTTGAAGCTCTTCATATTTTTCACACCTTTTCAGGCTCTTCATGTTTTTCAACACCACTTCATTCTCCTCCTATTTTTCAGAACATTTCATGCTCTTCATATTTTTCACACCTTTTGAAGCTCTTCATATTTTTCACACATTTTCAGGCTCTTCATGTTTTACAACTACGCTTCATGCTCCTCCTATATTTCAGACCGTTTCATGCTCCTCATATTTTTCACACCTTTGGAAGCTCTTCATATTTTTCACACATTTTCAGGCTCTTCATATTTTTGAAAACCGCTTCATGCTCCTCCTATTTTTCTGACCGTTTCATGCTCCTCATACTTTGACACCTTTAGAAGCTCTTACTTAATATTTTTCACTGCCTTTCAGGCTCTTCATGTTTGTCAACACCGCTTCATGCTCCTCCAATTTTTCAGACCGTTTCATACTGCTCATATTTTTGACACCTTTTGAAGCTCTTCATACTTTTCACACTTTATCAGGCTCTTCATTGTTTCAATACCATTTCATGCTCCTCCTATTTTTCAGACTGTTTCATGCTCCTCATATTATGACACCTTTTGAAGCTCTTCATATTTTTGACACCTTTTGAAGCTCTTCATATTTTTCACACCTTTTCAGGCTCTTCATGTTTTTGAACACCGTTTCATGCTCCTCCTATTTTTTACACATTTTGAAGCTCTTCATATTTTTCACACATTTTCACGCTTTCTATATTTTTCAACACCGTTTCATGCTGCTCCTATTTTTCAGAACGTTTCATGCTACTGATATTTTTGAGACGATTTGAAGCTCTTCATATTTTTCACACCTTTTCAGGCTCTTCATGTTTTTCAACACCGCTTCATGCTCCTCCTATTTTTCAGACCGTTTCATGCTCCTAATATATTTGACAACTTTTGAAGCTCTTCATATTTTTCACACCTTTTTAGGCTCTTCATGTTTTTGAACAACGCTTCATGCTCCTCCTACATTTCAGACCATTTCATGCTCCTCATGTATTTCACACCTTTTCAAGCTCTTCATGTTTTTCAACACAGTTTCATACTCTTACTTTTTTTCAGACTGTTTCATGCACCTCTTATTTTTCAGACCGTTTCATGTTCTTCATATATGTGACACCTTTTGAAGCTCTTCATATTTTTCACACCTTTTCATGATCTTCATTTTTTTCAACACCGTTTCATGCTCATATTTTTGACACCTTTTAAAACACCTCATATTTTTCACAGCTTTTCATGCTCTTCCTGATTTTCAACGCCGTCTCATGTTCCTCCTATTTTTTGACCGTTTCATGCTCCTCATATTTTTGACACCTTTTGCAGCTCTTCATGTTTTTCACACCCTTTCATGCTCTTCATGTTTTTCAACACCGTTTAATGGCCTACTATTTTTCAGAACGTTTCGTGGTCCTCCGATTTTTCAGACCGTTTCTTGCTCCTCATATTTTTGACACCTTTTGAAGCTCTTCATATTTTTCACACCTTTTCAGGCTCTTCATGTTTTTCAACACCACTTCATTCTCCTCCTATTTTTCAGAACATTTCATGCTCCTCATATTTTTCACACCTTTTGAAGCTCTTCATATTTTTCACACCTTTTCATGCTCTTCATGTTTTTCAACACCGTCTCATGCTCCTCCTTTTTTTTTGAAACCTTTTGAAGCTCTTCATATATTTCACACCTTTTCAGGATCTTCATGTTTTTCATCACCGTCTCATGCTCCTCCTATTTTTTTTACCCGTTTCATGCGACTAATAATTTTGAAACCTTTTGAAGCTCTTCATATTTTTCACACCTTTTCATGCTCTTTATGTTTTTCAACACCTTTTCATACTCCTCCTATATTTCAGACCGTTTCATGCTCCTCATATTTTTCACACCTTTGGAAGCTCTTCATATTTTTCACACATTTTCAGGCTCTTCATATTTTTGAAAACCGCTTCATGCTCCTCCTATTTTTCTGACCATTTCATCCTCCTCATACTTTGACACCTTTAGAAGCTCTTACTTAATATTTTTCACTGCCTTTCAGGCTCTTCATGTTTGTCAACACCGCTTCATGCTCCTCCAATTTTTCAGACCGTTTCATGCTCCTCATATTTTTGGCACCTTTTAAAACACCTCATATTTTTCACACCTTTTCATGCTCTTCCTGATTTTCAACGCCGTCTCATGTTCCTCCTATTTTTTGACCGTTTCATGCTCCTCATATTTTTGACACCTTTTGCAGCTCTTCATGTTTTTCACACCCTTTCATGCTCTTCCTGATTTTCAACACCGTTTAATGGCCTACTATTTTTCAGAACGTTTCGTGGTCCTCCGATTTTTCAGACCGTTTCTTGCTCCTCATATTTTTGACACCTTTTGAAGCTCTTCATATTTTTCACACCTTTTCAGGCTCTTCATGTTTTTCAACACCACTTCATTCTCCTCCTATTTTTCAGAACATTTCATGCTCTTCATATTTTTCACACCTTTTGAAGCTCTTCATATTTTTCACACATTTTCAGGCTCTTCATGTTTTACAACTACGCTTCATGCTCCTCCTATATTTCAGACCGTTTCATGCTCCTCATATTTTTCACACCTTTGGAAGCTCTTCATATTTTTCACACATTTTCAGGCTCTTCATATTTTTGAAAACCGCTTCATGCTCCTCCTATTTTTCTGACCGTTTCATGCTCCTCATACTTTGACACCTTTAGAAGCTCTTACTTAATATTTTTCACTGCCTTTCAGGCTCTTCATGTTTGTCAACACCGCTTCATGCTCCTCCAATTTTTCAGACCGTTTCATACTCCTCATATTTTTGACACCTTTTGAAGCTCTTCATACTTTTCACACCTTATCAGGCTCTTCATTGTTTCAATACCATTTCATGCTCCTCCTATTTTTCAGACTGTTTCATGCTCCTCATATTATGACACCTTTTGAAGCTCTTCATATTTTTGACACCTTTTGAAGCTCTTCATATTTTTCACACCTTTTCAGGCTCTTCATGTTTTTGAACACCGTTTCATGCTCCTCCTATTTTTTACACATTTTGAAGCTCTTCATATTTTTCACACATTTTCACGCTTTCTATATTTTTCAACACCGTTTCATGCTGCTCCTATTTTTCAGAACGTTTCATGCTACTGATATTTTTGACACGATTTGAAGCTCTTCATATTTTTCACACCTTTTCAGGCTCTTCATGTTTTTCAACACCGCTTCATGCTCCTCCTATTTTTCAGACCGTTTCATGCTCCTAATATATTTGACAACTTTTGAAGCTCTTCATATTTTTCACACCTTTTTAGGCTCTTCATGTTTTTGAACAACGCTTCATTCTCCTCCTACATTTCAGACCATTTCATGCTCCTCATGTATTTCACACCTTTTCAAGCTCTTCATGTTTTTCAACACAGTTTCATACTCTTACTTTTTTTCACACTGTTTCATGCACCTCTTATTTTTCAGACCGTTTCATGTTCTTCATATATGTGACACCTTTTGAAGCTCTTCATATTTTTCACACCTTTTCATGATCTTCATTTTTTTCAACACCGTTTCATGCTCATATTTTTGACACCTTTTAAAACACCTCATATTTTTCACAGCTTTTCATGCTCTTCCTGATTTTCAACGCCGTCTCATGTTCCTCCTATTTTTTGACCGTTTCATGCTCCTCATATTTTTGACACCTTTTGCAGCTCTTCATGTTTTTCACACCCTTTCATGCTCTTCATGTTTTTCAACACCGTTTAATGGCCTACTATTTTTCAGAACGTTTCGTGGTCCTCCGATTTTTCAGACCGTTTCTAGCTCCTCATATTTTTGACACCTTTTGAAGCTCTTCATATTTTTCACACCTTTTCAGGCTCTTCATGTTTTTCAACACCACTTCATTCTCCTCCTATTTTTCAGAACATTTCATGCTCCTCATATTTTTCACACCTTTTGAAGCTCTTCATATTTTTCACACCTTTTCATGCTCTTCATGTTTTTCAACACCGTCTCATGCTCCTCCTTTTTTTGAAACCTTTTGAAGCTCTTCATATATTTCACACCTTTTCAGGATCTTCATGTTTTTCAACACCGTCTCATGCTCCTCCTATTTTTTTTACCCGTTTCATGCGACTAATAATTTTGAAACCTTTTGAAGCTCTTCATATTTTTCACACCTTTTCATGCTCTTTATGTTTTTCAACACCTTTTCATACTCCTCCTATATTTCAGACCGTTTCATGCTCCTCATATTTTTCACACCTTTGGAAGCTCTTCATATTTTTCACACATTTTCAGGCTCTTCATATTTTTGAAAACCGCTTCATGCTCCTCCTATTTTTCTGACCATTTCATCCTCCTCATACTTTGACACCTTTAGAAGCTCTTACTTAATATTTTTCACTGCCTTTCAGGCTCTTCATGTTTGTCAACACCGCTTCATGCTCCTCCAATTTTTCAGACCGTTTCATGCTCCTCATATTTTTGACACCTTTTGAAGCTCTTCATACTTTTCACACCTTATCAGGCTCTTCATTGTTTCAATACCATTTCATGCTCCTCCTATTTTTCAGACTGTTTCATGCTCTTCATATTCTGACAACTTTTGAAGCTCTTCATATTTTTGACACCTTTTGTAGTTCTTCATATTTTTCACACCTTTTCAGCTCTTCATATTTTTGAACACTGCTTCATGCTCCTCCTATTTTCCAGACTGTTTCATGCTCCTCATATTTTTGACACCTTTTGAAGCTCTTCATATTTTTCAGACCTTTTCAGGCTCTTCATGTTTTTGAACACCACTTCTTGCTCCTTAATTTTTGGAGATAGTTTCATGCTTCTCATATTTTTGACACCTTTTGAAGCTCTTCATATTTTTCACACCTTTTAAGGCTCTGCATGCTTTTCAATACTGCTTCATGCTACTCCTATTTTTCAGACCGTTTCATGCTCCTCATATTTTTGACACCGTTTGAAGCTCTTCATATTTTTCACACCTTTTCAGGCTCCTCATGTTTTAAAAAACCGCTTCATTCTCCTCCTATTTTTCAGACCGTTTCATGCTCCTCATATTTTTGACACCTTTTGAAGCTCTTCATATTTTTCACACCTTTTCAGGCTCTTCATGTTTTTGAACACCACTTCTTGCTCCTTAATTTTTGGAGATAGTTTCATGCTTCTCATATTTTTGACACCTTTTGAAGCTCTTCATATTTTTCACACCTTTTAAGGCTCTGCATGCTTTTCAATACTGCTTCATGCTATTCCTATTTTTCAGACCGTTTCATGCTCCTCATATTTTTCACACCTTTTATGGCTCTTCGTATTTTTCACAGCTTTTCAGGCTCTTCGTGTTTTTCAACACTGCTTCATGCTCCTCCTATTTTTCAGACCGTTTCATGCTACTCATAATTTTCACACCTTTTGAAGCTCTTCATATTTTTCACACATTTTCAGGCTCTTCTAGTTTTTCAACACCGCTTCATTCTCCTCCTATTTTTCAGACTGTTTCATGCTCCTCATATTTTTGACACCGTTTGAAGCTCTTCATATTTTTCACACGTTTTCAGGCTCTTCATGTTTTTCAACACCGCTTCTTGCTCCTCCTATTTTTCAGACAGTTTCTGCTCCTCATATTTTTCAGACTTTCTGAAGCTCTTCAGATTTTTCACACCTTTTCAGGCTCTTCATGTTTTTGAACACCGTTTGATACTCCTCAAAATTTTCAGGCCGTTTCATGCTCCTCATATTTTTGACACCTTTTGAAGCTCTTCACATTTTTCAACACCGTTTCATGCTCCTCTTAATTTTCAGACCATTTGATCCTCCTCTTATTTTTCAGACCATTTCATGCTCCTCATATTTTTGACACCTTTTGAAGCTCTTCATATTTTTCACACCTTTTCAGGCTCTTCATGTTTTTCAACACCATTTCATGCTCCTCATATTTTTGATAGCTTTTTAAGCTCTTCATATTTTTCACACCTTCTCAGGCTTTTCATGTTTCTGAACACCGTTTCATGCTAATCCTATTTTTCAGACCGTTTCACGCTCCTCATATTTTTGAAACCTTTTGAAGCTCTTCATATTTTTAACACCTTTTCAGGCTCTTCAAGTAATTCAACAACGTTTCATGCTCCTCCTATTTTTCAGACCATTTCAGGCTCCTCATATTTTTGACCCCTTTTGAAGTTCTTCATATTTTTCACAACTTTTCAGGCTCTTCATGTTTTTCAACACCGCTTCATGCTCCTCCTATTTTTCAGACCGTTTCATGCTCATCTAATTTTTGACACCTTTTGAAGCTCTTCATATTTTTCACACCTTTTGAAACTCTTCATATTTTTCACACGTTTTAAGTCTCTTCATGTTTTTCAACACCGCTTCATGCTCCTCCTGTTTTTCAGACCGTGTCATGCTCCTCATATTTTTCACACCGTTTGAAGCTCTTCATATTTTTCAAACCTTTTCAGGCTCTCCATGTTTTTCAACACCAGTTCATGCTCCTCCTATTTTTCAGACCGTTTCATGCTCCTCATATTTTTGACACCTTTAGAAACTCTTCATATTTTTCACACCTTTTCAAGCTCTTCATGTTTTTCAACACCGCTTCATGCTCCTCCTATTTTTCAGACCGTTTAATGCTCCACATGTATTTCACACCTTTTGAAGCTCCTCATATTTTTCACACCTTTTCAGGCTCTTCTTGTTTTTGAACACCGCTTCATGCTCCTCCTATTTTTGAGACAGTTTCATGCTCCCCATATTTTGACACCTTTTGAAGCTTTTCATATTTTTCAAACCTTTTCAGGCTCTTCATTTTTTTCAACACCACTTCATGCTCCTCCTATTTTTCAGACCGTTTCATGCTCTTCTAATTTTTGACACCTTTTGAAGATCTTCATATTTTTCACACCTTCTGAATCTCTTCATATTTTTCACATGTTTTCAGGCCTTCATGTTCTTCAACACCGCTTAATGCTCCTCCTATTTTTCAGACCGTTTAATCCTCCTCATGTATTTCACACTTTTTGAAGCTCTTCATATTTTTCACATCTTTTGAAGCTTTTCATATTTTTCACACCTTTTCAGACTCTTCATGATTTTCAACAGTGCTTCATGCTCCTCCTATTTTTCAGACCGTCATGCTCATCTAATTTTTGACCCCTTTTGAAGCTCTTCATATTTTTCAGAACTTTTGAACCTCTTCATATTTTCACACGTTTTCAAACTATTCATGTTTTTCAACACCGCTTCATGCTCCTGCAATTTTTCAGACCGTTTCATGCTCCTCATATTTTTGACACGTTTTGAGGCTTTTCCTAATTTTCACACCTTTTCAGGCTCTTCATGTTTTGAACACCGCTTCATCCTCCTCCTATTTTTAAGACCGTTTCATGCTCCTCATATTTTTGACACCTTTTGAAGCTCTTCATATTTTTCAAACCTCTTCAGGCTCTTTATGTTTTTGAACACCGCTTCATGCTCCTCCTTTTTTTCAGACCGTTTCATGCTCCTCATATTTTTGACACCTTTTGAAGCTCTTCATATTTTTCAAACCTCTTCAGGCTCTTTATGTTTTTGAACACCGCTTCATGCTCCTCCTATTTTTTGAGACCGTTTCATGCCCCTCATATTTTTGACACCTTTTGAAGCTTTCCATATTTTTCACACCTTTTCAAGCTCTTCATTTTTTTCCACACCACTTCATTCTCCTCCTATTTTTCAGACCGTTTCGTGCTCATCTACTTTTTGACACCTTTTGAAGCTCTTCATATTTTTCACACCTTTTGAAAGTCTTCATATTTTTCACACGTTTTCAGGCTCTTCATGTTTTTCAACACCTCTTCATGCTGCTGCTATTTTTCAGACCGTTTCATGCTCATCTACTTTTTGACACCTTTTGAAGCTCTTCATATTTTTCACACCTTTTGAAACTCTTCATATTTTTCACACCTTTTCAGGCTCTTCATGTTTTTGATCACCGTTTCATGCTCCTCCTATTGTTCAGACTGTTTCATGCTTCTCATATTTTTTTTCCAGTGGGTTTTGTCATACATTGATATGAATCAGCCATGGATTTACATGTATTCCCAATCCCGATCCCCCCTCCCACCTCCCTCTCCCCCCGATTCCTCTGGGTCTTCCCAGTGCACCAGGCCGGAGCACTTGTCTCGTTCATCCCACCTGGGCTGGTGATCTGTTTCACCATAGATAGGATACATGCTGTTCTTTTGAAATATCCCACCCTCACATTCTCCCACAAAGTTCAAAAGTCTGTTCTGTATTTCTGTGTCTCTTTTTCTGTTCTGCATATAGGGTTATCGTTATCACCTTTCTAAATTCCATATACATGTGTCAGTATGCTGTAATGTTCTTTATCTTTCTGGCTTACTTCACTCTGTATAAT
Source organism: Dama dama (assembly GCF_033118175.1). Lineage (NCBI taxonomy): Eukaryota > Metazoa > Chordata > Mammalia > Artiodactyla > Cervidae > Dama > Dama dama. The sequence goes on along the minus strand of NW_026870878.1, from coordinate 2,055,566 downwards.
GGGCTTCAGCTTCATCCATCTCATTAGGACTGGTTCAATGAATTCTTTTTAATGGCTGAGTAATATTCCATGGTGTATATGTACCACAGCTTCCTTATCCATTCATCTGCTGATGGGCATCTAGGTTGCTTCCATGTCCTGGCTATTATAAACAGTGCTGCGATGAACACTGGGGTGCACGTGTCTCTTTCAGTTCTGGTTTCCTCAGTGTGTATGCCCAGAAGTGGGATTGCTGGGTCATATGGCAGTTCTATTTCCAGTTTTTTAAGAAATCTCCACACTGTTTTCCATAGCGGCTGTACTAGTTTGCATTCCCACCAACAGTGTAAGAGGGTTCCCTTTTCTCCACACCCTCTCCAGCATTTATTGCTTGTAGACTTTTGGATAGCAGCCATCCTGACTGGCGTGTAATGGTACCTCATTGTGGTTTTGATTTGTATTTCTCTAATAATGAGTGATGTTGAGCATCTTTTCATGTGTTTGTTAGCCATCTGTATGTCTTCTTTGGAGAAATGTCTGTTTAGTTCTTTGGCCCATTTTTTGATTGGGTCATTTATTTTTCTGGAATTGAGCTGCAGGAGTTGCTTGTATATTTTTGAGATTAATCCTTTGTCTGTTTCTTCATTTGCTATTATTTTCTCCCAATCTGAGGGCTGTCTTTTCACCTTACTTTTAGTTTCCTTTGTAGTGCAAAAGCTTTTAAGTTTCATTAGGTCCCATTTGTTTAGTTTTGCTTATATTTCCAATATTCTGGGAGGTGGGTCATAGAGGATCTTGCTTTGATTTATGTCAGAGAGTGTTTTGCCTATGTTCTCCTCTAGGAGTTTTATAGTTTCTGGTCTTACATTTAGATCTTTAATCCATTTTGAGTTTGTTTTTGTGTATGGTGTTAGAAAGTGTTCTAGTTTCATTCTTTTACAAGTGGTTGACCAGTTTTCCCAGCACCACTTGTTAAAGAGGTTGTCTTTTTTCCATTGTATATCCTTGCCTCCTTTGTCAAAGATAAGGTGTCCATAGGTTCGTGTATTTATCTCTGGGCTTTCTATTCTGTTCCATTGATCTATATTTCTGTCTTTGTGCCAGTACCATACTGTCTTGTTGACTGTGGCTTTGTAGTAGAGTCTGAAGTCAGGCAGGTTGATTCCTCCAGCTCCATTCTTCTTTCTCAAGATTACTTTGGCTATTCGAGGTTTTTTGTATTTCCATACAAATTGTGAAATTCTTTGGTCTAGTTCTGTGAAAAATACCATTGGTAGCTTGATAGGGATTGCATTGAATCTATAGACTGCTTTGGGTAGAATAGCCATTTTGACAATATTAATTCTTCCAATCCATGAACACGGTATGTTTCTCCATCTGTTTGTGTCCTCTTTGATTTCTTTCATCAGTGTTTTATAGTTTTCTATGTATAGGTCCTTTGTTTCTTTAGGTAGATATACTCCTAAGTATTTTATTCTTTTTGTTGCAATGGTGAATGATATTGTTTCCTTAATTTCTCTGTCTGTTTTTTCATTGTTAGTATATAGGAATGCAAGGGATTTCTGTGTGTTAATTTTATATCCTGCAACTTTACTATATTCATTGATTAGTTCTAGTAATTTTCTGGTAGAGTCTTTAGGGTTTTCTATGTAGAGGATCATGTCACCTGCAAACAGTGAGAGTTTTATTTCTTCTTTTCCTATCTGGATTCCTTTTACTTCTTTTTCTGCTCTGATTGCTGTGGCCAGAACTTCAAACACTATGTTGAATAGTAGTGGTGAGAGTGGGCACCCTTGTCTTGTTCCTGATTTCAGGGGAAATGCTTTCAATTTTGACACCTTCTGAAGATCTTCATATTTTTCACACCTTTTCAGGCTCTTCATGTTTTGAACACAGTTTCATGCTCCTCATATTTTTCACATATTTTTATGCTCTTCATATTTTTCACATATTTTCAGGCTATTCATGTTTCTCAAAACCGTTTCATGCTCCTCATATTTTTGACACCTTTTGAAGCTCTTCATATTTTTCACAACTTTTCAGGCTCTTCTTGTTTTTGAACACCGCTTCATGCTCCTTCTATTTTTGAGACAGTTTCATGCTCCTCATATTTTTGACACCTTTTGAAGCTTTTCATATTTTTCAAACCTTTTCAGGCTCTTCATTTTTTTCAACACCACTTCATGCTCCTCCTATTTTTCAGACCGTTTCATGCTCATCAAATTTTTGACACCTTTTGAAGCTCTTCATATTTTTCACAACTTTTGAAGCTCTTCATATTTTTCACACCTTTTCAGGCTCTTCATGTTTTTGAACACCGCATTATGTTACTCCTATTTTTCAGACCGTTTTATGCTCCTCATATTTTTGACACCTTTTGAAGCTTTCCATATTTTTCACACCTTTTCAGGCCTTCATGTTTTTCAACACCGCTTCATGCTCCTCCTATTTTTCAGAACGTTTCATGCTCGTCATATTTTTGACACGTTTTGAAGCTCTTTATATTTTTCACACCTTTTCAGTCTCTTCATGTTTTTGAACACCGCTTCATGTTCCTCCTATATTTCAGACCGTTTCATCCTCATCTAATTTTTGACACCTTTTGAAGCTCTTCATATTGTTCACACCTTTTGAAACTCTTCATATTTTTCACACCTTTTCAGGCTCTTCATGTTTTTCAACACCGCTTCATGCTCCTCCTATTTTTCAAACCGTTTAATCCTCCTCATGTATTTCACACTTTTTGAAGCTCTTCATATTTTTCAAACCTTTTGAAGCTCTTCATATTTTTCACACCTTTTCAGGCTCTTCATGTTTTGTAACACCGTTTCATAATCCTCCTATTGTTCAGACAGTTTCAAGATCCTCATATTTTTTACGCCTTTTGAAGGTCTTCATATTTTTCACACCTTTTCAGGCTCTTCATGTTTTTGAACACCGCTTCAAGCTCCTTCTATTTTTCAGACTGTTTCATGCTTCTCATATTTTTGACACCTTTTGAAGCTCTTCATATTTTTCACACCTTTTCAGGCTCTTCATGTTTTTCAACACCGCTTCATGCTCCTCCTATTTTTCAGACGGTTTCATTATCCTCATATTTTTGACACCTTTTGAAACTCTTCATATTTTTCCACATCTTTTGAAGCTCTTCATATTTTTCACACGTTTTCAGGCTCTTCATATTTTTCAACACCCCTTCTTGCTCCTCTTATTTTTCAGACCGTTTCATGCTCCTCATAATTTTGACACTTTTTGCAGCTCTTCATATTTTTCACACCTTTTCAGGTTCTTCATGTTTCTCAACACCGCTTCATGCTCCTCCTACTTTTCAGACCGTTTCATGCTCCTCATATTTTTGTCGCCTTTTGAAGCTCTTCATATTTTTCACACCTTTACAGTCTCTTCATTTTTTTTACCACCCTTCGTGCTCCTCCTATTTTTCAGACCGTTACATGCTCCTCATATTTTTGACACCTTTTGAAGCTCTTCATATATTTCACACATTTTCAGGCTCTTCATGTTTTTCAACACCGCTTCATGCTCCTCCTATTTTTCAAACCGTTTAATCCTCCTCATGTATTTCACACTTTTTGAAGCTCTTCCTATTTTTCAAACCTTTTGAAGCTCTTCATATTTTTCACAACTTTTCAGGCTGTTCATGTTTTGTAACACCGTTTCATAATCCTCCTATTGTTCAGACAGTTTCAAGATCCTCATATTTTTGACGCCTTTTGAAGGTCTTCATATTTTTCACACCTTTTCAGGCTCTTCATGTTTTTGAACACCGCTTCAAGCTCCTTCTATTTTTCAGACTGTTTCATGCTTCTCATATTTTTGACACATTTTGAAGCTCTTCACATTTTCACACCATTTCAGGCTCTTCATGTTTTTCAACACCGTTTCATGCTCCTCATATTTTTAAGACCGTTTCCTGCTCCTCATATTTTTCAGACCTTTTGAAGCTCTTCATATATATTACACTTTTTCAGGCTCTTCATGTTTTTCAACAACACTTCATATTCCCCCTATTTTTCAGACCGTTTCATGCTTCTCATATTTTTGACACCTTTTGAAGCTCTACATATATTTCACATATTTTCATGCTCTTCATCTTTTTAAAAACCGTTTCATGCTCCTCCTATTTTTCAGACAGTTTCATGCTCCTCATATTTTTGACACCTTTTGAAGCTCTTCATATTTTTCACACCTTTTCAGGTTCTTCCTGTTTTTAAACACCGCTTCATGCTCCTCCTACTTTTCAGACCGTTTCATGCTCCTCATATTTTTGACACCTTTTGAAGCTCTTCATATTTTTCACACCTTTTCAGGCTCTTCATTTTTTTGACCACCCTTCATGCTCTTCCTATTTTTCAGACCGTTACATGCTCCTCATTTTTTGACACCTGTTGAAGCTCTTCATATTTTTCACACCTTTTCAGGTTCTTCATGTTTTTCAACACCGCTTCATGCTCCTCCTACTTTTCAGACCGTTTCATGCTCCTCATATTTTTGTCACCTTTTGAAGCTCTTCATATTTTTCACACCTTTTGAAGCTCTTCATATTTTTCATATTTTTGAAGCTCTTCATATTTTCACCCGTTTTCACAATCTTCATGTTTTTCAACACCGCTTCATGCTCCTGCTATTATTCTGATCGTTTCATGCTCCTCATATTTTTGACACGTTTTGAAGCTCTTCACAGTTTTCACACTTTTTGAAGCTCTACATATTTTTCACACCTTTTCAGGCTCTTCATGTTTTTGAACACCGCTTCATGCTCCTCCTATTTTTCAGACCGTTTCATGCTCCTCATGTATTTCACACCTTGAATCTCTTCATATTTTTTACACATTTTCAGGCTCTCATATTTTTGAACACAACTTCTTGCTACTCCTATTTTTCAGGCCGTTTCATGCTCCTCATGTATTTCACACCTTTTGAAGCCCTTCATATTTTTCACAACTTTTCAGACTCCTCATGTTTTTGAACACGGTTTCATGCTCCTCCTCTTTTCAGACTGTTTCATGCTCCTCATATTTTTGTCACCTTTTGAGGCTCTTCATATTTTTCACACCTTTTCATGTTCTTCAGGTTTTTGAACACCACTTCATGCTCCTCCTATTTTTCAGATCGTTTCATGCTCCTCATATTTTTGACACCTTTTGAAGCTCTTCATATTTTTCACACCTTTTCAGGCTCCTCATGTTTTTGAATACCACATCATGCTCCTCCTATTTTCAGACCGTTTCTTGCTCCTGATGTATTTCACATCTTTTGAAGCTCTTCACATTTTTCACACCTTGTCAGGCTCTTCAGGTTTTTGAAAACCGTTTCAACCTGTTCCTACTTTTCAGACCATTTCATGCTCCTCATATGTTTGACACCTTTTGAAGCTCTTCATATATTTCACACCTTTTCAGGCTCTTCATGTTTTTCAACACCGCTTCATGCTCCTCCTATTTTTCAGAACGTTTCATGCTCATCTCATTTTTGATACCTTTTGAAGCTCTTCATATTTTTCACATCTTTTGAAGCTCTTCATGATTTTCACACGTTTTCAGGCTCTTCATGTTTTTGAACACCGCTTCATGCTCCTCCTATTTTTCACACCTTTTGAAGCTCTTCATATTTTTCACACCTTTTCAGGCTCTTCATGGTTTTGAACACCGCTTCTTGCTCCTCCTATTTTTGAGACCGTTTCTTGCTCCTCATATATTTAACACCTTTTGAAGCTCTTCATATTTTTCACACTTTTTCAGGCTCTTCATGTTTTGCAACATCGCTTCATGCTTCTCCAATTTTTCAGACCGTTTCAAGCTCATGTCATTTTTGACACCTTTTGAAGCTCTTCATATTTTTCACACCTTTTCAGGCTCTTCATGTTTTTCAACACCACTTCATGCTCTTCCTATTTTCCAGACCGTTTCATGCTCTTCTAATTTTTGACACCTTTTGAAGTGCTTCATATTTTTCACACCTTTGAAGCTCTTCATATTTTTGACACGTTTTCAGGCTCTTCATGTTTTTCAACACCGCTTCATGCTCCTCCTATTTTTCAGACCGTTTCATGCTCCTCATATTTTTGACACCTTTTGAAGCTCTTCATATTTTTCACACCTTTTCATGTTTTTCAACACCACTTCATGCACCTCCTATTTTTCAGACCGTTTCTTGCTCCTCATATATTTAACACCTTTTGAAGCTCTTCATATTTTTCACACTTTTTCAGGCTCTTCATATTTTTCAACATCGCTTCATGCTCCTCCAATTTTTCAGACCGTTTCAAGCTCATGTCATTTTTGACACCTTTTGAAGCTCTTCATATTTTTCACACCTTTTCAGGCTCTTCATGTTTTTCAACACGGCTTCATGCTCCTCCTATTTTTCAGATAGTTTCATTTCTCTCATATATTTCACACCTTTTGAACCTCTTCATATTTTCACACCTTTTCCGGCACTTCATGTTTTTGAACACCACTTCATCCTCCTCCTATTTTTCAGACAGTTTCATGCTCCTCATGTATTTCACACCTTTTGCAGCTCTTCATATTTTTCACACGTTCTCAGGCTCTTCATGTTTTTGAACACCGCTTCATGCTCCTCCTATTTTTCAGACCGTTTCATGCTCCTCATATTTTTCACACCTTTTGAAGCTCTTCATATTTTTCACAACTTTTCAGGCTCTTCATGTTTTTGAACACCGTTTCATGCTCCTCCTATTTTTCAGACCGTTTCATGCTCCTCATATCTTTGACACCTTTTGAAGCTCTATATTTTTCACACCTTTTCAGGATCTTCATGTTTTTGAACACCGCTTCATGCTACTCCTATTTTTGAGACTGATTCATGCTCCTCATAATTTTGACACTTTTTGAAGGTCTTCATATTTTTCACAGCTTTTCGGGCTCTTCTTATTTTTGAACACCGTTTGATTCTTCTCCTATTTTTCAGACCGTTTCATGCTCCTCATGTATTTCAGACCGTTTGAAGCTCTTCATATTTTTCAAACCTTTTCAGGCTCTTCATGTTTTTGAACACCGCTTCATGCTCCTCCTATTTTTCACACTTTTTGAAGCTCTTCATATTTTTCACACCTTTTCAGGCTCTTCATGTTTTTCAACACCACTTCATGCTCTTCCTATTTTCCAGACCGTTTCATGCTCTTCTAATTTTTGACACCTTTTGAAGTGCTTCATATTTTTCACACCTTTGAAGCTCTTCATATTTTTGACACGTTTTCAGGCTCTTCATGTTTTTCAACACCGCTTCATGCTCCTCCTATTTTTCAGACCGTTTCATGCTCCTCATATTTTTGACACCTTTTGAAGCTCTTCATATTTTTCACACCTTTTCATGTTTTTCAACACCACTTCATGCACCTCCTATTTTTCAGACCGTTTCTTGCTCCTCATATATTTAACACCTTTTGAAGCTCTTCATATTTTTCACACTTTTTCAGGCTCTTCATATTTTTCAACATCGCTTCATGCTCCTCCAATTTTTCAGACCGTTTCAAGCTCATGTCATTTTTGACACCTTTTGAAGCTCTTCATATTTTTCACACCTTTTCAGGCTCTTCATGTTTTTCAACACGGCTTCATGCTCCTCCTATTTTTCAGATAGTTTCATTTCTCTCATATATTTCACACCTTTTGAACCTCTTCATATTTTCACACCTTTTCCGGCACTTCATGTTTTTGAACACCACTTCATCCTCCTCCTATTTTTCAGACAGTTTCATGCTCCTCATGTATTTCACACCTTTTGCAGCTCTTCATATTTTTCACACGTTCTCAGGCTCTTCATGTTTTTGAACACCGTTTCATGCTCCTCCTATTTTTCAGACCGTTTCATGCTCCTCATATCTTTGACACCTTTTGAAGCTCTATATTTTTCACACCTTTTCAGGATCTTCATGTTTTTGAACACCGCTTCATGCTACTCCTATTTTTGAGACTGATTCATGCTCCTCATAATTTTGACACTTTTTGAAGGTCTTCATATTTTTCACAGCTTTTCGGGCTCTTCTTATTTTTGAACACCGTTTGATTCTTCTCCTATTTTTCAGACCGTTTCATGCTCCTCATGTATTTCAGACCGTTTGAAGCTCTTCATATTTTTCAAACCGTTTCAGGCTCTTCATGTTTTTGAACACCGCTTCATGCTCCTCCTATTTTTCACACTTTTTGAAGCTCTTCATATTTTTCAAACCTTTTCAGGCTCTTCATGTTTTTGAACACCACTTCATCCTCCTCCTATTTTTCAGACCGTTTCATGCTCCTCATATATTTGACACCTTTTCAAGCTCTTCATATTTTTCAAACGTTTTCAGGCTCTTCATGTTTATCAACACCACTTCATGCTCCTCCTATTTTTCAGACCGTTTCATGCTCATCTCATTTTTGACACCTTTTGAAGATCTTCATATTTTTCACACCTTTTGAAGCTCCTCATATTTTTCACACCTTTTCAGTCTCTTCATGTTTTTGAACACCGGTTGATGCTCCTCCTATTTGTCAGACCGTTTCATGCTTCTCATATTTTTGACAGGTTTTGAAGCTCTTCATGATTTGCACACCTTTTCAGGCTCTTCATATTTTTCAACACTGTTTCATGCTTCTTGTATTTTTCAGACCGTTTCATGCTCCTCATAATTTTGACACCCTTTGAAGCTCTTCATATATTTCTCAGCTTTTCAGGCTCTTCATGATTTTGAACACCGCTTCATGTCCCTCCTATTTTTCCTACCTTTTCTTGCTCCTTATATTTTTCACACCTTTTGAAGCTCCTCATATTTTTCACACCTTTTGAAGCTCTTCATATTTTTCACACCTTTTCAGGCTCTTCATGTTTTTAAACACCGCTTCATGCTCCTCCTATTTTTCAGACCGTTTCATACTCCTCATGAATTTCACACCTTTTGAACCTCTTCATATTTGTCACACCTTTTCAGGCTCTTCATGTTTTTGAACACCGTTTCATACTGCTCATATTTTTCAGACCGTTTCATGCTCCTCATATTTTTGACACGTTTTGAGGCTGTTCATATTTTTCACACATTTTCAGGCTCTTCATATTTTTGAACACCGCTTTATGCTCCTCCTATTTTTCAGATCGTTTCATTATACTCATATTTTTGACACCTTTTGAAGCTCTTCATATTTTTCACACTTTTTCAGGCTGTTTATAGTTTTCAACACCGCTGCATGATTCTCCTATTTTTCAGACCGTTTCTTGCTCCTCATATTTTTGACACTTTTTGAATCTCTTCATATTTTTCACACCTTTTCAGTCTCTTCATATTTTTCAACAATACTTCATGCTCCTCCTATTTTCCACACCGTTTCATGCTCTTCTAATTTTTGACACCTTTTGAAGTGCTTCATATTTTTCACACCTTTGAAGCTCTTCATATTTTTGACACGTTTTCAGGCTCTTCATGTTTTTCAACACCGCTTCATGCTCCTCCTATTTTTCAGACCGTTTCATGCTCCTCATATTTTTGACACTTTTTGAAGCTCTTGATATTTTTCACACCTTTTCAGTCTCTTCATGTTTTTGAACACCGCTTCATGCTCCTCCTATTTTTCAGACCGTTTCATACTCCTCATATTTTTGACACCTTTTGAAGCTCTTCATATTTTTCACACCTTTTCAGGCTCTTCATGTTTTTGAACACCGCTTCATGCTCCTCCTATTTTTCTGACCGTTTCATGCTCCTCATATTTATGACACCTTATCAAGCTCTTCATATTTTACACACCTTTTCAGGCTGTTCATGTTTTTCAACACCACTGCATGATTCTCCTATTTTTCAGATCGTTTCATGCTCCTCATATTTTTGACACCTTTTGAAGCTCTTCATATTTTTCACACCTTTTCATGTTTTTCAACACCACTTCATGCACCTCCTATTTTTCAGACCGTTTCTTGCTCCTAATATATTTAACACCTTTTGAAGCTCTTCATAATTTTCTCACTTTTTCAGGCTCTTCATGTTTTTCAACATCGCTTCATGCTCCTCTAATTTTTCAGACCGTTTCAAGCTCATGTCACTTTTGACACCTTTTGAAGCTCTTCATATTTTTCACACCTTTTCAGGCTCTTCATGTTCTTCAACACCACTTCGTGCACCTCCTATTTTTCAGATCGTTTCATGCTCCTCATATTTTTGACACATTTTCAAGCTCCTCATATATTTCACACCTTTTCAGGCTCTTCATCATATTCAACACCACTTCATGCTCTTACTATTTTCCAGACCGTTTCATTGTCCTCATATTTTTGACACCTTTAGAAGCTCTTCATATTTTTCACACCTTTTCAGGCTCTTCATGTTTTTCAACACGGCTTCATGCTCCTCCTATTTTTCAGATAGTTTCATTTCTCTCATGTATTTCACACCTTTTGAAGCTCTTCATATTTTCACACCTTTTCAGGCTCTTCATGTTTTTGAACACCACTTCATCCTCCTCCTATTTTTCAGACAGTTTCATGCTCCTCATGTATTTCACACCTTTTGCAGCTCTTCATATTTTTCACACGTTCTCAGGCTCTTCATGTTTTTGAACACCGCTTCATGCTCCTCCTATTTTTCAGACCGTTTCTTGCTCCTCATATTTTTCACACCTTTTGATGCTCTTCATATTTTTCACACCTGTTCAGGCTCTTCATATTTTTGAACACCGCTTTATGCTCCTCCTATTTTTCAGATCGTTTCACTATACTCATATTTTTGACACCTTTTGAAGCTCTTCATATTTTTCACACTTTTTCAAGCTGTTTATAGTTTTCAACACCGCTGCATGATTCTCCTATTTTTCAGACCGTTTCTTGTTCCTCATATTTTTGACACTTTTTGAAGCTCTTCATATTTTTCACACCTTTTCAGTCTCTTCATATTTTTCAACACCACTTCATGCTCCTCCTATTTTTCAGACCGTTTCATGCTCTTCTAATTTTTGACAGCTTTTGAAGTGCTGCCTATTTTTCACACCTTTGAAGCTCTTCATATTTTTGACACGTTTTCAGGCTCTTCATGTTTTTCAACACCGCTTCATGCTCCTCCTATCTTTCAGACCGTTTCATGCTCCTCATATTTTTGACTCTTTTTGAAGCTCTTGATAATTTTCACACCTTTTCAGTCTCTTCATGTTTTTGAACACCGCTTCATGCTCCTCCTATTTTTCAGACCGTTTCATACTCCTCATATTTTTGACACCTTTTGAAGCTCTTCATATTTTTCACACCTTTTCAGGCTCTTCATGTTTTTGAACACCGCTTCATGCTCCTCCTATTTTTCCGACCGTTTCATGCTCCTCACATTTATGACACCTTATCAAGCTCTTCATATTTTACACACCTTTTCAGGCTGTTCATGTTTTTCAACACCACTGCATGATTCTCCTATTTTTCAGATCGTTTCATGCTCCTCATATTTTTGTCACCTTTTGAAGCTCTTCATATTTTTCACACCTTTTCATGTTTTTCAACACCACTTCATGCACCTCCTATTTTTCAGACCGTTTCTTGCTCTTCATATATTTAACACCTTTTGAAGCTCTTCATAATTTTCACACTTTTTCAGGCTCTTCATGTTTTTCAACATCGCTTCATGCTCCTCCAATTTTTCAGTCCGTTTCAAGCTCATGTCATTTTTGACACCTTTTGAAGCTCTTCATATTTTTCACACCTTTTCAGGCTCTTCATGTTTTTCAACACCACTTCGTGCACCTCCTATTTTTCAGATCGTTTCATGCTCCTCATATTTTTGACACATTTTCAAGCTCCTCATATATTTCACACCTTTTCAGGCTCTTCATCATATTCAACACCACTTCATGCTCCTCCTATTTTCCAGACCGTTTCATTGTCCTCATATTTTTGACACCTTTAGAAGCTCTTCATATTTTTCACACCTTTTCAGGCTCTTCATATTTTTCAACACTGCATCATGCTCCTCCTATTTTTCAGACCGTTTTATGCTCCTCATATTTTTGACACCTTTTGAAGCTCCTCATATTTTTCACACATTTTGAAGCTCTTCATATTTTTCACACGTTCTCAGGCTCTTCATGTTTTTCAACCCCGCTTCATGCTCCTCCTATTTTTCAGACCGATTCATGCTCCTCATAATTTTGACACCTTTTGAAGGTCTTCATATTTTTCACAGCTTTTCAGGCTCTTCTTATTTTTGAACACCGTTTGATTCTCCTCCTATTTTTCAGACCGTTTCATGCTCCTCATGTATTTCAGACCGTTTGAAGCTCTTCATATTTTTCAAACCTTTTCAGGCTCTTCATGTTTTTCAACACCACTTCATGCTCCTCCTATTTTTCAGAACGTTTAATGTTCCTCATGTATTTCACACCTTTTGAAGCTCTTCATATTTTTCACACATTTTGAGGCTCTTCTTTTTTTTCAACACCACTTCATGCTCCTTCTATTTTTCATACCGTTTCATGCTCCTTTCATTTTTCACACCTTTTGAAGCTCTTCATATTTTTCACACCTTTTCAGGCTCTTCTTGTTTTTGCACGCCGCTTCTTGCTCCTCCTATTTTTCAGACCGTTTCATGCTCCTCATATTTTTGACACGTTTTGAAGCTCCTCCTATTTTTCACACGTTTTCGGGCTCTTCATGTTTTTCAACACCGTTTCAATGTCCTCCTTTTTTTCCGACTGTTTCAGGCTCCTCCTATTTTTCAAACCGTTTCATGCTCCTCATATTTTTGACAATTTTGGAAGCTCTTCATATTTTTCACACCTTTTCCGGCTCTTCATGTTTTTCAACACCGCTTCATGCTCCTCCTATTTTTGAGACCGTTTCATGCTCCTCATATTTTTGACACTTTTTGAAGCTCTTCATATTTTTCATACCTTTTCAGGCTCTTCATGTTTTTGAACACCGCTTCATGCTCCTCCTATTTTTCAGACCGTTTCATGATCCTCTCATTTTTCACACCTTTTGAAGCTCTTCATATTTTTCACACCTTTTCAGGCTCTTCATGTTTTTGAACACCGCTTCATGCTCCTCCTTTTTTTTCAGACCGTTTCATGATCCTCTCATTTTTCACACCTTTTGAAGCTCTTCATATTTTTCACACCTTTTCAGGCTCTTCATGTTTTTGAACACCGCTTCATGCTCCTCCTATTTTTCAGACCGTTTCATGCTCATATCATTTTTGACACCTTTTGAAGCTCTTCATACTGTTCACACCTTTTCAGGCCCTTCATGTTTTTAAACACCACTTTATGCTCCTCCTCTTTGTCAGACCGTTTCATGCTCCTCATATTTTTGACACCTTTTGAAACTCTTCATGTTTTTCACACCTTTTCAGGCTCTTCATCTTTTTGAACACCGCTTCATGATCCTCCTATTTTTCAGACCGTTTCATGCTCATCTCATTTTGACACCTTTTGAAACTCTTCATGTTTTTTACACCTTTTCAGGCTCTTCATGTTTTTGAACACCGTTTCATGCTGCTCCTATTTTTCAGACTCTTTCATGCTCGTCATATTTTTGACACCTTTTGAAGCTCTTCGTATTTTTCACACCTTTTCAGGCTTTTCATGTTTTTGAAAACCGCTTCATGCTCCTGATATTTTTCAAACCTTTTGAAGCTCTTCACATTTTTCACACCTTTTCAGTCTCTTCATGTTTTTCAACTCCGCTCATGCTCCTCCTCTTTTTCTGACCTTTTCATGCTCCTCATATTTTTGACACATTTGGAAGCTCTTCATATTTTTCACACATTTTGAAGCTCTTCATATTTTTCACAGCTTTTCAGGGTCTTCAAGTTTTTCAACACCGTTTCATTCTCCTCCTATTTTTCAGACCGTTTCGTGCTCATCTCATTTTTGACACCTTTTGAAGCTCTTCATATTTTTCACACGTTTTGAAGCTCTTCATATTTTACACGTTTTCAGGCTCTTCATGTTTTTCAACATCACTTCATGCTCTTCCTATTTTTCAGACCTTTTCATGCTCCTCATATTTTGACACCTTCTGAAATCTTCATATACTAGCCACCTTTCAGGCTCTTCATTTTTTTGAACACAATTTCATGCTCCTCCTATTTTTCAGACCGTTTCATGCTCATCTCTTTTTTGACAACTTTTGAAGCTCTTCATATTTTTCATACCTTTTGAAGATCTTCATATTTTTCACACGTTTTCGGGCTCTTCATATTTTTCAACACTGCATCATGCTCATCCTATTTTTCAGACCGTTTCATGCTCCTCATATTTTTGACACCTTTTGAAGCTCCTCATATTTTTCACACATTTTGAAGCTCTTCATATTTTTCACACGTTCTCAGGCTCTTCATGTTTTTCAACCCCGCTTCATGCTCCTCCTATTTTTTAGACCGTTTCATGCTCCTCATAATTTGGACACCGTTTGAAGTTCTTCATATATTTGACACCTTTGAAGCTCTTCATATTTTTCACATTTTTGAACCTCTTCATATTTTTCACACCTTTTCAGGCTCTTCATGGTTTTGAACACCGCTTCATGCTCCTCCTATTTTTGAGACCGTTTCTTACTCCTCATATATTTAACACCTTTTGAAGCTCTTCATATTTTTCACACTTTTTCAGGACTTCATGTTTTTCAACATCGCTTCATGCGCCTCCAATTTTTCAGACCGTTTAAAGCTCATGTCATTTTTGACACCTTTTGAAGCTCTTCATATTTTTCACACCTTTTCAGGCTCTTCATGTTTTTCAACACCACTTCATGCACCTCCTATTTTTCAGATCGTTTCATGCTCCTCATATTTTTGACACATTTTCAAGCTCCTCATATATTTCACACCTTTTCAGGCTCTTCATCATATTCAACACCACTTCATGCTCCTCCTATTTTCCAGACCGTTTCATTGTCCTCTTATTTTTGACACCTTTAGAAGCTCTTCATATTGTTCACACCTTTTCAGGCTCTTCATGTTTTTCAACACGGCTTCATGCTCCTCCTATTTTTCAGATAGTTTCATTTCTCTCATGTATTTCACACCTTTTGAAGCTCTTCATATTTTTCACACCTTTTCAGGCTCTTCATGTTTTTGAACACCGCTTCATGCTCCTCCTATTTTTCAGACCGTTTCATGCTCCTGATATTTTTCACACCTTTTGATGCTCTTCATATTTTTCACACCTTTTCAGGCTATTGATGTTTTGGAACACCGTTTCATGCTCCTCCTATTTTTCAGACCTTTTCATGCTCCTCATATTTTTGACACCTTTTGAAGCTCTTCATATTTTTCACACCTTTTCAGGCTGTTCGTGTTTTCGAACACCGTTTCATGCTCCTCCTATTTTTCAGACCGTTTCATGCTCCTCATATCTTTGACACCTTTTGAAGCTCTATATTTTTCACACCTTTTCAGGATCTTCATGTTTTTGAACACCGCTTCATGCTACTCCTATTTTTCAGACCGATTCATGCTCCTCATAATTTTGACACCTTTTGAAGGTCTTCATATTTTTCACAGCTTTTCAGGCTCTTCTTATTTTTGAACACCGTTTGATTCTCCTCCTATTTTTCAGACCGTTTCATGCTCCTCATGTATTTCAGACCGTTTGAAGCTCTTCATATTTTTCAAACCTTTTCAGGCTCTTCGTGTTTTTCAACACCGCTTCATGCTCCTCCTATTTTTCAGAACGTTTAATGTTCCTCATGTATTTCACACCTTTTGAAGCTCTTCATATTTTTCACACATTTTCAGGCTCTTCTTTTTTTTCAACACCACTTCATGCTCCTTCTATTTTTCATACCGTTTCATGCTCCTTTATTTTTCACACCTTTTGAAGCTCTTCATATTTTTCACACCTTTTCAGGCTCTTCTTGTTTTTGCACGCCGCTTCTTGCTCCTCCTATTTTTCAGACCGTTTCATGCTCCTCATATTTTTGACACGTTTTGACGCTCCTCCTATTTTTCACACGTTTTCGGGCTCTTCATGTTTTTCAACACCGTTTCAATGTCCTCCTTTTTTTCCGACTGTTTCAGGCTCCTCCTATTTTTCAAACCGTTTCATGCTCCTCAAATTTTTGACAATTTTGGAAGCTCTTCATATTTTTCACACCTTTACAGGCTCTTCATGTTTTTCAACACCGCTTCATGCTCCTCCTATTTTTGAGACCGTTTCATGCTCCTCATATTTTTGACACTTTTTGAAGCTCTTCATATTTTTCATACCTTTTCAGGCTCTTCATGTTTTTAAACACCACTTTATGCTCCTCCTCTTTGTCAGACCGTTTCATGCTCCTCATATTTTTGACACCTTTCGAAACTCTTCATGTTTTTCACACCTTTTCAGGCCCTTCATCTTTTTGAACACCGCTTCATGATCCTCCTATTTTTCAGACCGTTTCATGCTCATCTCATTTTGACACCTTTTGAAACTCTTCATGTTTTTTACACCTTTTCAGGCTCTTCATGTTTTTGAACACCGTTTCATGCTGCTCCTATTTTTCAGACTCTTTCATGCTCGTCATATTTTTGACACCTTTTGAAGCTCTTCGTATTTTTCACACCTTTTCAGGCTTTTCATGTTTTTGAAAACCGCTTCATGTTCCTCCTATTTTTCAAACCTTTTGAAGCTCTTCACATTTTTCACACGTTTTCAGTCTCTTCATGTTTTTCAACTCCGCTCATGCTCCTCCTCTTTTTCTGACCTTTTCATGCTCCTCATATTTTTGACACCTTTGGAAGCTCTTCATATTTTTCACACCTTTTGAAGCTCTTCATATTTTTCACAGCTTTTCAGGGTCTTCAAGTTTTTCAACACCGTTTCATTCTCCTCCTATTTTTCAGACCGTTTCATGCTCATCTCATTTTTGACACCTTTTGAAGCTCTTCATATTTTTCCCACTTTTTGAAGCTCTTCATATTTTACACGTTTTCAGGCTCTTCAAGTTTTTCAACATCGCTTCATGCGCCTCCTATTTTTCAGTTTCATCCTCCTCATATTTTTGACACGTTTTGAGGCTCTTCATTTTTTTCACACCATTTCAGTCTCTTCATGTTTTGAACACCGTTTCATGCTCCTCCTATTTTTCAGACCGTTTCATGCTCCTCGTATTTTTCACACCTTTTAAAGCTCTTCATATTTTGCACACCTTTTCAGGCTCTCATGTTTTTGAACACAGCTTCATGCTCATCCTATTTTTTATTCCGTTTCATGATACTCATGTATTTCACACCTTTTGAAGCTCTTCATATTTTTCACACCATTTCAGGCTGTACATGTTTTTGAAGACCACTTCATGCTCCTCATCTTTTTCAGACCGTTTCATCCTCCTGATATTTTTCACACCGTTTGAAGCTCTTCATATTTTTCACACGTTTTCAGACTCTTCATGTTTTTGATTACCGTTTCATGCTCCTCCTATTTTTCAGACCGTTTCATGCTCCTCATATTTTTGACACCTTTTGAAGCTCTTCACATTTATCACACCTTTTCAGGCTCTTCATGTTTTTCAACACCGCTTCATGATCCTCCTATATTTCAGAGCATTTCATGCTCCTCATATTTTTGAGACCTTTTGAAGCTATTCACATTTTTCACACCTTTTCCGGCTCTTCATGGTTTTCAACACCGCTTCATGCTCCTCCTAATTTTCAGATCGTTTCAGGCTCCGCATATTTTTGACTCCTTTTGAAGCTCTTCATATTTTTCCCACGTTTTCAGGCCCTTCATGTTTTTGAACAACGCTTCATGCTCCTCCTATTTTTCAGACGGTTTCAGGCTGCTTGTATTTTTCAAACCGTTTCATGCTCCTCATATTTTGACAATTTTATAAACTCTTCATATTTTTCACACTTTTTCAGGCTCTTCATGTTTTTGAACACCGCTTCATGCTCCTCCTATTTTTCAAACCTTTTAAAGCTCTTCATGTTTTTCACACCTTAATACCCTTTTCATGTTTTTGAACATCTCTTCATGGTCCTCATATTTTTGACAATTTTATAAGCTCTTCATATTTTTCCCACGTTTTCAGGCCCTTCATGTTTTTGAACAACGCTTCATGCTCCTCCTATTTTTCAGACGGTTTCAGGCTGCTTGTATTTTTCAGACCGTTTTATGCTCCTCATATATTTGACACCTTTTGAAGCTCTTCATAATTTCCACACCTTTTCAGGCTCTTCATGTTTTTGAACACCGTTTCATGCTCCTCTTATTTTTTTTTATTATTATTTTTTTTTAATTATTTTTATTATTTTTATTTTTTTTCCAGTTGGTTTTGTCATACTTTGATATGAATCAGCCATGGATTTACATGCATTCCCAGTCCCGATTCCCCCTCCCACCTCCCTCTCCACCCGATTCCTCTGGGTCTTCCCAGTGCACCAAGCCAGAGCACTTGTCTCGTGCATCCTACCTGGGCTGGTGATCTGTTTCACCATAGATAGCATACATGCTGTTCTTTTGAAATATCCCACCCTCACATTCTCCCACAAAGTTTAAAAGTCTGTTCTGTATTTCTGTGTCTCTTTTTCTGTTCTGCATATAGGGTTATCGTTGTCACCTTTCTAAATTCCATATACATGTGTCAGTATGCTGTAATGTTCTTTATCTTTCTGGCTTACTTCACTCTGTAAAATGGGCTCCAGCTTCATCCATCTCATTAGGACTGATTCAAATGAATTCTTTTTAACGGCTGAGTAATATTCCATGGTGTATATGTACCACAGCTTTCTTATCCATTCATCTGCTGACGGGCATCTAGGTTGCTTCCATGTCCTGGCTATTATAAACAGTGCTGCGATGAACATTGGGGTGCACGTGTCTCTTTCAGACGAACCTATGGACACCTTATCTTTGACAAAGGAGGCAAGGATATACAATGGAAAAAAGACAACCTCTTTAACAAGTGGTGCTGGGAAAACTGGTCAACCACTTGTAAAAGAATGAAAATAGAACACTTTCTAACACCATACACAAAAATAAACTCAAAATGGATTAAAGATCTAAATGTAAGACCAGAAACTATAAAACTCCTAGAGGAGAACATAGGCAAAACACTCTCCGACATAAATCAAAGCAAGATCCTCTATGACCCACCTCCCAGAATATTGGAAATAAAAGCAAAACTAAACAAATGGGACCTAATGAAACTTAAAAGCTTTTGCACTACAAACGAAACTATAAGTAAGGTGAAAAGACAGCCCTCAGATTGGGAGAAAATAATAGCAAATGAAGAAACAGACAAAGGATTAATCTCAAAAATATACAAGCAAATCCTGCAGCTCAATTCCAGAAAAATAAATGACCCAATAAAAAATGCGCCAAAGAACTAAACAGACATTTCTCCAAAGAAGACATACAGATGGATAACAAACACATGAAAAGATGCTCAACATCACTCATTATTAGAGAAATGCAAATGAAAACCACAATGAGGTACCATTACATGCCAGTCAGGATGGCTGCTATCCAAAAGTCTACAAGCAATAAATGCTGGAGAGGGAGTGGAGAAAAGGGAACCCTCTTATACTGTTGGTGGGAATGCACACTAGTACAGCCGCTATGGAAAACGGTGTAGAGATTTCTTAAAAAACTGGAAAGAGAACTGCCATATGACCCAGCAATTCCACTTCTGGGCATACACACTGAGGAAACCAGATCCTCTTATTTTTCAGACCATTTCAAACTCCTCATATTTTTTACACCTTTTGAAGCTCTTCATATTTTTCACACCTTTTCATGCTCTTCATATTTTTCAACAAGGTTTCAAGCTCCTCCTATTTTTCATACCGTTTCATGGTCCTCATATTTTTGACACGTTTTGAAGCTCTTCATATATTTCACACCTTTTCAGGCTGTTCATGTTTTTCTACACCGCTTCCTGCTCCTCCTATTTTTGATATCTTTTGAAGCTCTTCATATATTTCACACCTTTTCAGGGTTTTCTTGATTTTGAACACTGTTTCATGCTCCTCATATTTTTCAGACTGTTTCATGCTCCTCATATTTTTGACACCTTTTGAAGCTCTTCATATTTTTCACACCTTTTCATGCTCTTCATATTTTTCAACAAGGTTTCAAGCTCCTCCTATTTTTCATACCGTTTAATGCTCCCCATAATTTTGACACCATTTGAAGTGCTTCATAATTATCACACTATTTCAGGCTCTTCATGTTTTTCAAATCCGCTTCTCCTCCTCCTATTTTTCAGACTGTTTCATGCTCCTCATATTTTTGACAACTTTTCAAGCTCTTCATATTTTTCACACCTTTTCAGGCTCTTCATGTTTTTCAACACCGCTTTATTCTCCTCCTATTTTTCACACCGTTTCATGCTCCTCATATTTTTGACACCTTTTGAAGGTCTTCATATTTTTCACACTTTTTCAGGATCTTCATGTTTTTCAACATCGTTTCATGCTCCTCCTATTTTTCAGACCATTTCATGCTCCTCATATTTTGACAATCTTGATGCTCTTCATATTTTTCACAGCTTTTCAGGATCTTCATGTTTTTGAACACCGATTCATGCTCCTCATATTTTTCAGACCGTTCCATGCTCCTCATATTATTGACACATTTTGAATCTCTTCATATTTTTCACACCTTTTCAGGCTCTTCATGTTTTTGAACACCACCTCATGCTCCTCCTAATTTTCACCGTTACATGCTCCTCATATTTTGATATCTTTTGAAGCTCTTCATATCTTTCACACATTTTTATGCACTTCATGTTTTCAACACCACATCATGCTCCTTGTATTTTTCAAACCGTTTCATGCTCCTCATATTTTTATATCTTTTGAAGCTCATCATATTTTTCACATCTTTTCTGGCTCTTCAGGTTTTCAACACAGTTTCATGCTCATTCTCTTTTTCAGACCGTTTCATGCCCCTCATATTTTTGACACCTTTTCAAGCTCTTCACTTTTTTCAAACCTTTTCAGGCTCTTCATGTTTTTGAAAAGCGTTTCATGCTCCTCCTATTTTTCAGACCGTTTCATGTTCCTCATATTTTTGAAACCTTTTGAAGTGCTTCATATTTTTCACATCTTTTAAGGCTCTTCATGTTTTTCAAAACCGCTTCATGCTGCTCCTATTATTCGGACTGTTTCATGCTCCTCATATTTTTGACACCTTTTGAAGCTCTTCATATTTTTCACACCATTTCAGGCTCTTCATGTTTTTGAACACTGTTTCCTGCTCCTCCTATTTTTCAGACTGTTCATGCTCCTCATATTTTTGACACCTTTTGAAGCTCTTCATATATTTCACAACTTTTCAGGCTTTTCATGTTTTTGAACACTGTTTCATGCTCCTCATATTTTTGACACCTTTTGAAGCTCTTCATATTTTTCACACCTTTACAGGCTCTTTATGTTTTTCAATACCACTTCATGCTCCTCCTATTTTTCAGACCGTTTCATGGTCCTCATATTTTTGACACCTTTTGAAGCTCTTCATATTTTTCACACCTTTTCAGGCTCTTCATGTTCTTGAAGACCGTTTCATGCTCCTCTTATTTTTTAATTCGTTTCATGCTCCACATAATTTTGACACCTTTTGAAGCTCTTCATATTTTTCACACCTTTTCAGGCTCTTTCTGTTTTTCAATACCACTTCATGCTCCTGCTATTTTTCAGACCGTTTCATGCTCCTCATATTTTTGACACCTTTTGAAGCTCTTCGTATTTTTCACACCTTTTCAGGCTCTTCATGTTTGTCAAAACCACTTCATGCTCCTCCTATTTTTCAGACCGTTTCATGGTCCTCATATTTTTGACACCTTTTGAAGCTCTTCATATTTTCCACTCATTTTCAGGCTCTTCACGTTTTCAACACCGTTTCATGCTAATCCTATTTTTCAGACCTTTTCATGCTCCTCATATTTTTGACACCTTTGAAGCTCATCATATTTTTCACACCGTTTCAGGCTCTTCATGTTTTTCAACACCGCTTCATGCTCCTCCTTTTTTTCAGACCGTTTCATGCTCCTCATATTTTTGACACCTTTTGAAGCTCTTCATATTTTCCACACCTTTTCAGGCTCTTCATGTTTTTCAACACCATTTCATGCTCCTCCTTTTTTTCAGACCATTTTATGCTCCTCATATATTTGACACCTTTTGAAGCTCTTCATAATTTCCACACCTTTTCAGGCTCTTCATGTTTTTGAACACCGTTTCATGCTCCTCTTATTTTTTTTTTATTGTTATTTTTTTTTAATTTTTTTTTATTATTTTTATTTTTTTTTCCAGTGGGTTTTGTCATACTTTGATATGAATCAGCCATGGATTTACATGTATTCCCAATCCCGATTCCCCCTCCCTCCTCCCTCTCCACCCGATTCCTCTGGGTCTTCCCAGTGCACCAAGCCGGAGCACTTGTCTCGTGCATCCTACCTGGGCTGGTGATCTGTTTCACCATAGATAGGATACATGCTGTTCTTTTGAAATATCCCACCCTCACATTCTCCCACAAAGTTCAAAAGTCTGTTCTGTATTTCTGTGTCTCTTTTTCTGTTCTGCATATAGGGTTATCGTTGTCACCTTTCTAAATTCCATATACATGTGTCAGTATGCTGTAATGTTCTTTATCTTTCTGGCTTACTTCACTCAGTATAATGGGCTTCAGCTTCATCCATCTCATTAGGACTGATTCTAATGAATTCTTTTTAATGGCTGAGTAATATTCCATGGTGTATATGTACCACAGCTTTCTTATCCATTCATCTGCTGACGGGCATCTGGGTTGCTTCCATGTCCTGGCTATTATAAACAGTGCTGCGATGAACATTGGGGTGCACGTGTCTCTTTCAGACGAACCTATGGACACCTTATCTTTGACAAAGGAGGCAAGGATATACAATGGAAAAAAGACAACCTCTTTAACAAGTGGTGCTGGGAAAACTGGTCAACCACTTGTAAAAGAATGAAAATAGAACACTTTCTAACACCATACACAAAAATAAACTCAAAATGGATTAAAGATCTAAATGTAAGACCAGAAACTATAAAACTCCTAGAGGAGAACATAGGCAAAACACTCTCCGACATAAATCAAAGCAAGATCCTCTATGACCCACCTCCCAGAATATTGGAAATAAAAGCAAAACTAAACAAATGGGACCTAATGAAACTTAAAAGCTTTTGCACTACAAAGGAAACTATAAGTAAGGCGAAAAGACAGCCCTCAGATTGGGAGAAAATAATAGCAAATGAAGAAACAGACAAAGGATTAATCTCAAAAATATACAAGCAAATCCTGCAGCTCAATTCCAGAAAAATAAATGACCCAATAAAAAATGAGCCGAAGAACTAAACAGACATTTCTCCAAAGAAGACATACAGATGGATAGCAAACCCATGAAAAGATGCTCAACATCACTCATTATTAGAGAAATGCAAATGAAAACCACAATGAGGTACCAATACATGCCAGTCAGGATGGCTGCTATCCAAAAGTCTACAAGCAATAAATGCTGGAGAGGGAGTGGAGAAAAGGGAACCCTCTTATACTGTTGGTGGGAATGCACACTAGTACAGCCGCTATGGAAAACGGTGTAGAGATTTCTTAAAAAACTGGAAAGAGAACTGCCATATGACCCAGCAATTCCACTTCTGGGCATACACACTGAGGAAATCAGATCCTCTTATTTTTCAGACCGTTTCAAACTCCTCATATATTTCACACCTTTTGAAGCTCTTCATATATTTCACACCTTTTCAGGCTCTTCATGTTTTTGAACACCGCTTCATGCTCCTCCTATTTTTCAGACAGTTTCATGGTCCTCATATTTTTGACACCTTTTGAAGCTCTTCATATTTTTCACACCTTTTCAGGCTCTTCATGTTTTTGAACACCGTTTCATGCTCCTCCTATTTTTTAAACCGTTTCATGCTCCTCATATTTTTGACACGTTTTGAAGCTCTTCATATTTTTCAAAACTTTTCAGGCTTTTCATGTTTCTGAACACCGTTTCATGCTCCACATATTTTTGACACCTTTTGAAGCTCTTCATATTTTTCACACTTTTTAAAGCTCTTCATATTTTTCAACACCATTTCATGCTCCTCCTATTTTTCAGAACGTTTAATGCTCCCCATAATTTTGACACCTTTTGAAGCGCTTCATAATTGTCACACCTTTTCAGGCTCTTCATGTTTTTCAAATCCGCTTCATGTTCCTCCTATATTTCAGACCGTTTCATGCTCCTCGTATTTCTGACACGTTGTGAAGCTCTTCATATTTTTCAAACCTTTTCATGCTGTTCATGTTTTTCAACAGCCTTTCATGCTCCTCCTATTTTTCAGACCGTTTCATGCTCCTCGTATTTCTGACACCTTGTGTAGATCTTCATATTTTTCACACCTTTTCAGTCTCTTCATGTTTTTAAACAACGCTTCATGCTCCTCCTATTTTTCAGACCGTTTCATGCTCCTCATATTTTTGACACCTTTTGAAGCTCTTCATATTTTTCACACCTTTTCAGGCTCTTTAGATTTTTGAACACCGCTTCATGCTCCTCCAATTTTAAGAAGGTTTCATGCTCCTCATATTTTTCACACGTTTAGAAGCTCTTCATATTTTTCACACCTTTTCAGGCTCTTCATGTTTTTGAACACCGCTTCATGTTCCTTCTATTTTCAGACCGTTTCATGCTCCTCATGGTTTAGAGACATTTTGACGCTCTTCATATTTTTCACAGATATTCATGTTTTTGAACACAGTTTATGCTACTCATATTTTTCACACATTTTCATACTCTTCATATTTTTCACACCTTTTCACGCTCTTAATGTTTTTCAACACCGCTTCATGCTCCTCCTAATTTTCAGACCGTTTCATGCCCATCTCACTTTTGACACCTTTAGAAGCTTTTCATATTTTTCACACCTTTTCAGGCTCTTCATGTTTTTCAACACCGCTTCATGATCCTCCTATTTTTCAGACCGTTTCATGCTCCTCATATTTTTGACACTTTTTGAAGCTCTTCATATTTTTCAAACCTTTTCAGGCTCTTCATGTTTTTCAACACCGCTTCATGCTCCTCCTATTTTTCAGACCGTTTCATGCTCCTCATATTTTTGACACCTTTTGAGGCTCTTCATATTTTTCATACCTTTTCAGGCTCTTCATATTTTTCAACCCCGCTTCATGCTCCTCCTATTTTTCAGACCGTTTCATGATCCTCATATTTTGACACATTTTGAAACTCTTCATATATTTCACACTTTTTCAGGCTCTTCATATTTTTCAACACCCCTTCATGCTCCTCCTATGTTTCGGACCGTTTCATGCTCATTTCATTTTTGACACCTTTTGAAGCCTTTCATATTTTTCACATCTTTTGAAGCTCTTCATCTTTTTCACACCTTTTCAGGATCTCCATGTGTTTGAACACCACTTCATGCTCGTCCTATTTTTCAGACCGTTTCATGCTCCTCATATTTTTGACACCTTTTGTAGCTTTTCATATTTCTCACACCTTTTCAGGCTCTTCATGATTTTGAACACCGTTTCATTCTCCTCCGATTTTTCAGTCCGTTTCATGCTCCTCATATTTTTGACACCTTTTGAAGCTATTCATATCTTTTACACCTTTTCAGGCTCTTCATGTTTTTCAACACCGTGTCATGCCTCTCCTATTTTTCAGACCGTTTCATGCTCCTCATATTTTTGACACCTTTTGAAGCTCTTCATATTTTTCACACCTTTTCAGGCTCTTCACGTTTTTCAACACCACTACATGCTCCTCCAATTTTCCAGACCGTTTCATGCTCATCTCATTTTTGACACCTTTTGAAGCTCTTCATATTTTTCACACCTTTTGAAGCTCTTCATATTTTTCACACCTTTTCAGTCTCTTCATGTTTTTGAACACTGCTTCATGCTCCTCAAATTTTTCAGACCGTTTCATGCTCCTCATATTTTTGACACATGTTGAAGATCTTCATATTTTTGACACGTTTTCAGGCTATTCATGTTTTTGAACACCGGTTCATGCTCCTCCTATTTTTCAGAATGTTTCATGCTCCTCATATTTTTGACACCTTTTGAAGCTCTTCATATTTTTCACACTTTTTCAGGCTCTTCATGATTTCAACACCACTTCACGCTCCTCCTATTTTTCAGAGCGTTTCATGCGCCAAATATTTTTCACACCTTTTATAGCTCTTCATATTTTTCACATCTTTTCAGGCTCTTCATGTTTTTCAACAACACTTCATGCTCCTCCGATTTTTCAGACCGTTTCATGCTCATCTCATTTTTAACCCTTTTGAAGCTCTTCATATTTTTCACAGGATTTCAGGCTCTCCATGTTTTTGAACACTGCTTCATGCTCCTCCTATTTTTCAGACCGTTTCATGCTCTTCATATTTTTGACACCTTTTGAAGCTCTTCAGATTTTTCACACCTTTTGAAGCTCTTCATATTTTGCACACCTTTTCAGGCTCTTCATGTTGTTGATCACCGCTTCATGCTCCTCAAATTTTTCAGACCATTTCATGCTCCTCATATTTTTGACACATTTTGAAGCTCTTCATATTTTTGACACGTTTTCAGGCTCTTCATGTTTTTCAACACCGCTTCATGCTCCTCCTATTTTTCAGACCGTTTCATGTTCCTCATATTTTTGACATGTTTTGAAGCTCTTCATATTTTTCACACATATTCAGGCTCTTGATGTTTTTGAACACCGTTTCATGCTCCTCCTATTTTCAGACCTTTTCATGCTGCTCATATTTTTTACACCTTTTGATATTCTTCATATTTTTCACACCATTTCAGTCTCTTCATGTTTCTGAACACCATTTCGTGCTCCTCCTATTTTTCAGACCGTTTCATGGTCATCTCATTTT
Organism: Dama dama; assembly: GCF_033118175.1. Classification (NCBI taxonomy): domain Eukaryota; kingdom Metazoa; phylum Chordata; class Mammalia; order Artiodactyla; family Cervidae; genus Dama; species Dama dama. The sequence goes on along the minus strand of NW_026870878.1, from coordinate 2,028,754 downwards.
TTACACCTTTTGAAGCTCGTCTTATTTTTCACACCTTTTGAAACTCTTCATATTTTTCACACCTTTCCAGGCTCTTCATGATTTTCAACACTGTTTCATGCTCCTTATTTTTCAGAACGTTTCATTCTCCTCATATTTTTGACACATTTTGCAGGTCTTCATATTTTTCACAACTTTTCAGGCTCTTCATGTTTTTCAACACCACTTTATTCTGCTCCTATTTTACAGACCGTTTCATGCTCATCTCTTCTTTGACACCTTTTGAAGATCTTCATATCTTTCACACCTTTTGAAGCTCTTCATATTTTTCACACGTTTTCAGGCTCTTCATGTTTTTCAACACCGCTTCATGCTCCTCCTATTTTTCAGACCGTTTCATGCTCCTCATATTTTTGACACCTTTTGAAGCTCTTCATATTTTTCACACCTTTTCAGGCTCTTCACGGTTTTGAACACTGCTTCATGCTCCTCCTATTTTCCAGACCATTTCATGCTCTTCATATTTTTGACACCTTTTGAAGCCTTCATATTTTTCACACCTTTTCGGGCTCTCCATGTTTTTGAACACATTTCATGCTCCTCCTATTTTTCAGACCGTTTCATGCTCCTCATATTTTTCCCACCCTTTGATGATCTTCTTATTTCTCACACCTTTTCAGGCTCTCCATGTTTTTCAACACCATTTCATGCTCCTCCTATTTTTCAGGCCGTTTCATGCGCCTCATATTTTTCACACGTTTTAAACCTCTTCATATTATTCACACCTTTCAATCTCTTCATGTTTTTGAACACCGTTTCATGCTCCTCATGTATGTCACACCCTTTGAAGCTCTTCATATTTTTCACAACTCTTCAGGCTCTTCATGTTTTTTAACACAGTTTTATGCTGCGATTATATTTCAGACCGTTTCCTGCTCCTCATATTTTTGACACCTTTTGAAGCTCTTCATATTTTTCACTCCTTTTCAGGCTCTTCATGTTTTTCAACACCGCTTCATAATCCTCCTATTTTTCAGACCATTTCATGCTCCTCATATTTTTCAAACCTTTTGAAGCTCTTCATAATTTTCACACCTTTTCAGGCTCTTCATGTTTTTCACACGTTTTCATGCTCTTCATGTTTTTGAACACCGTTTCATGCTCCTCCTATTTTTCAGACCGTTTAATGCTCCTCATGCATTTCACATCTTTTCAAGCTATTCATATTTTTCACACCTTTTCAGGCTCTTCATATTTTTCAACACCGCTTCATGCGCCTGCAATTTTTCAGACCGTTTAATGCTCCTCATGTATTTCACATCTTTTCAAGCTCTTCATATTTTTCACACTTTTTCAGGCTCTTCATGTTTTTGAACACCGTTTCATGCTCTTCCTATTTTTCAGACCGTTTAATGCTCCTCATATTTTTCACACCTTTTGAAACTCTTCATATTTTTCACACCTTTTCAGCCTCTCCATGTTTTTCAACACCACTTCATGCTCCTCCTATTTTTCAGACCGTTTCATGCTCCTCATATTTTTGACACCTTTTGAAGCTCTTAATATTTTTCACACGTTTTCAGTCTCTTCATGTTTTTCAACACCGCTTCATTCTCCTCCTATTTTTCAGACCGTTTCATGCTCCTCATAATTTTGACACCTTTTGAAGCTCTTCATATTTTTCACACCTTTTCAAGCTCTTCATGTTTTTCAACACCACTTCATGCTCCACCTATTTTTCAGACCGTTTCATGCTCCTCATATTTTTCACACCTTTTGAAGCTCTTCATGTATTTCACACCTTTTCAGGCTCTTCATGTTTTTGAACACCGTTTCATGCTGCTCCTATTTTTCAGACAGTTTCATGCTCATCTCATATTTGACACCTTTTGAAGGTCTTCATATTTTTCACACCTTTTGATGCTGCCAGTTTTATTTAAGACTTTACATATCTGAATAATTAGTTAAAAATCAAATATTCATTTTTAGAGTTGCACAAAAGGAAAATAATAGGGAAAGTGATGACTGGCTTATGATTTGGGCCCAATTTCCATAAGTTAAATATAAAATCTAAGTTTAGAACCTGGGGCTCTAAAAATAGCACTTGTAATTAATACTGATTTTCAGATTCATAGTTTATGGAAGTCACTACATTTTATTTCTTGATGTTATAGATTTAACAACTTATTGGTAGCAACATGTAACTTCTCACATGGATTAGACATCAAGAGACCAGTTTATGTATATAAACTTAAACAGTGAAAATGAATATATTCAGCTATTATGGAACTTATACTAAATACAAACTAGTTAACAACTTTCCAAAAGGCACAAAAGACAGTGTTAATAAAGAGTGGTCTTTTGCATCATTTTCAAAAATTCTTCCTTGTTTATTTCTCCATCCCCATCATGATCAGCCTCATCAAGCATTTCCTGAAGTTCATCATCTGTTAAATTTTCCCCTAGCTCCTTAGCAACCCTCTTGATATTGTTCAGTGATATACTTCCTGTATCATCATCATCATCAAATAGTTTGAAAGCCTTCAATATTTCTCCTTTTTCATCCTTTTCACTCATTTTTACACTCATTATGGCAAAAAATTCTTCAAAATTCATGGTGCCAATTCCTTCTTTGTCAGTTTCAGCTATCATCTTTTTAATTTCTTCTTTCTTTGGCTCAAATCCTAAGGCCCACATTGCAATCATGTCTCCAACCGGCGCCCAGGGCCAGGACCTCCCAGCTTTACCCGCCAGCCTGAAGCGCTTAATATTTGTGACACGTTTTCAGGCTTTTCATGTTTTTCAACAACGTTTCATGAGCCTCCTATTTTTCAGTCCGTTTCATGCTCCTCATATTTTTGACACCTTTTGAAGCTCTTCATAATTTTCACACCTTTTCAGGCTCTTCATGTTTTTCACACTTTTTCAGGCTCTTCTTGTTTTTGAACACTGTTTCATGCTCCTCCTATTTTTCAGACCGTTTCATGCTCCTCATATTTTTGACACCTTTGGAAGCTCTTCATATTTTTCACACCTTTTCAGGCTCTTCATGTTTTTCAACACCGCTTCATGCTCCTCCTATTTTTCTGACCGTTTCATGCTCCTCATATATTTCACACCTTTGTAAGCTCTTCATATTTTTCACACCTTTTCAGGCTCTTCATGTTTTTCCACACCACTTCATGCTCCTCCTATTTTTCAGACCGTTTCTTGCTCATCTGATTTCTTACACCTTTTGAAGCCTTTCATATTTTTCACAACTTTTGATGCTCTTCATATTTTTTAACAGGTTTTCAAGCTCTTCATGTTTTTCAACACTGCTTCAACCTACTCCTATTTTTCATACCATTTCATGCTCCTCATATTTTTGACACGTTTTGAGGCTCTTCATATTTTTCACTCCTTTCCAGTCTCTTCATGTTTTTGAACACCGTTTCATGCTACTCATTTTTCAGAAAGTTTCATGCTCCTCATATTTTTGACACCTTTTGAAGCCCTTCATATTTTTCACATCTTTTCAGGTTCTTCATGTTTTTGAACACCACTTCATGCTCCTCCTATTTTTCAGACCGTTTCATGCTCATCTCTTTTTTGACACCGTTTGAAGCTCTTCATAATTTTCACACCTTTTGAAGCTCTTCATATTTTTCACACGTTTTCAGGCTCTTCATGTTTTTCAACACCGCTTCATGCTGCTCCTATTTTTCAGACCGTTTCATTCTCCTCATAATTTTGACACCTTTTGAAGCTCTTCATATTTTTCACACCTTTTCAAGCTCTCCATGTTTTTGAACACCGTTTCATGATCCTCCTATTTTTCAAACCGTTTCATGCTCCTCATATTTTTGACACCTTTTGAAGCTCTTCATATTTTTCACACCTTTTCAGGCTCTTCATGTTTTTGAACACCGCTTCATGCTCCTCCTATTTTTCAGACCGTTTCATGCTCCTCATATTTTTGACACCTTTTGAAGCTCTTCATATTTCTCAGACCTTTTCAGGCTCTTCATGTTTTTAAACACCGCTTCATGCTCCTCCTATTTTTCAGACAGTTTCGTGCTCCTCATATTTTTCACACCATTTGAAGCTCTTCATATTTTTCACACCTTTTCAGGCTCTTCATGTTTTTCAACACCACTTCATGCTCCTCCTATTTTTCAGACCGTTTCTTGCTCATCTGATTTCTTACACCTTTTGAAGCCTTTCATATTTTTCACACCTTTTGATGCTCTTCATATTTTTTAACAGCTTTTCAAGCTCTTCATGTTTTTCAACACTGCTTCAACCTCCTCCTATTTTTCATACCATTTCATGCTCCTCATATTTTTCACACGTTTTGAGGCTCTTCATATTTTTCACTCCCTTCCAGTCTCTTCATGTTTTGAACACCGTTTCATGCTACTCCTTTTTCAGAAAGTTTCATGCTCCTCATATTTTTGACACCTTTTGAAGCTCTTCATATTTTTCACACTTTTTCAGGCTCTTCATGTTTTTCAACACCACTTCATGCACCTTCTATTTTTCAGATCGATTCATGCTCCTCATATTTTTGACACGTTTTGAAGCTCTTCATATTTTTCACAACTTTTCATGCTCTTCATTTTTTGCACACCATTTCATGCTCCTCCTATTTTTCAGGTCGTTTCATGCTCCTCACATTTTTGACACCCTTTGAAGCTCTTCATATTTTTCACACCTTTTGACGCTCTTCATATTTTTGACACGTTTTCAGGCTTTTCATGTTTTTCAACACCGTTTCATGCTCCTCCTATTTTTCAGACCGTTTAATGCTCCTCATGCATTTCACATCTTTTCAAGCTCTTCATATTTTTCACACCTTTTCAGGCTCTTCATGTTTTTCAACACCTTTTCATGCTCTTCCTATTTTTCAGACCGTTTCATGCTCATCTCATTTTTGACGCCTTTTGAAGCTCTTCATATTTTTCACACCTTTTCAGGCTCTTCATATTTTTCAACACCGCTTCATGCGCCTGCAATTTTTCAGACCGTTTAATGCTCCTCATGTATTTCACATCTTTTCAAGCTCTTCATATTTTTCACACGTTTTCAGGCTCTTCATGTTTTTCAACACCGCTTCATGCTGCTCCTATTTTTCAGACCGTTTCATGCTCCTCATATTTTTGACACCTTTTGAAGATCTTCATATTTTTCACACCTTTTCAGGCTATTCATGTTTTTGAGCCCAGCTTCATGCTCCTCATATTTTTCAGACCGTTTCATGCTCCTCATGTATTTCACACCCTTTGAAGCTCTTCATATTTTTCACACCTTTTCAGGCTCTTCTTGTTTTCTTACACAGTTTTATGCTGCTCTTATATTTCAGACCGTTTCCTGCTCCTCATATTTTTGACACCTTTTGAAGCTCTTCATATTTTTCACACCTTTTCAGACTCTTCATGTTTTTCAACACCGCTTCATGATCCTCCTATTTTTCAGACCATTTCATGCTCCTCATGTTTTTCACACCTTTTGAAGCTCTTCATATTTTTCACACCTTTTCAGGCTCTTCATGTTTTTCACACGTTTTCAGGCTCTTCATGTTTTTGAACACCGTTTCATGCTCCTCATATTTTTCAGACCGTTTCATGTTCCTCATATTTTTGACACCTTTTGAAGCTCTTCATATTTTTCACACCATTTCAGTCTCTTCATGTTTTTGAGCCAAGCTTCATGCTCCTCCTATTTTTCAGACCGTTTCATGCTCCTCATGTATTTCACACCCTTTGAAGCTCTTTATATTTTTCACAACTTTTCAGACTCTTCATGTTTTTTAACACAGTTTTATGCTGCTCTTATATTTCAGACCCTTTCCTGCTCCTCATATTTTTGACACCATTTGTAGCTCTTCATATTTTTCACACATTTTCAGGTTCTCCATGTTTTAGAACACCGCTTCCTGCTCCTCCTATTTTTAAGACCGTTTCATGCTCCTCATATTTTTCACACCTTTTGAAGCTCTTCATATTTTTCACATGTTTTCAGGCTGTTCATGTTTTTCAACACCGCTTCATGCTCCTCCTAATTTTCAGACCATTCATGCTCCTCCTATTGTTGACACCTTTTGAATCTCTTCATATTTTTAACACCTTTTCAGGCTCTTCATGTTTTTCAACACCGCTTCATGCTCCTCCTATTTTTCAGACCGTTTCATGCTCCTCATATTTTTGACACCTTTGGATGCTCTTCATATTTTTCACATGTTTTCAGGCTCTTCATGTTTTTCAACACTGCTTCATGCTCTTCATGTTTTTTTAACACAGTTTTATGCTGCTCTTATATTTCAGACCCTTTCCTGCTCCTCATATTTTTGACACCTTTTGAAGTTCTTCATATTTTTCACACCTTTTCAGGCTCTTCCTGTTTTTTAACACCGTTTTATGCTGCTCTTATATTTCAGACCGTTTCCTGCTCCTCATATTTTTGACACCTTTTGAAGCTCTTCATATTTTTTCACACCTTTTCAGGCTCTTCATGTTTTTCACATGTTTTCAGTCTCTTCATGTTTTTGAACACCACTTCATGCTCCTATATTTTTCAGACAATTTCATGCTCCCGCTATTTTTCAGACCTTTTCATGCTCCTCATATTTTTGACACCTTTTGAAACTCTTCATATATTTCACACCTTTTCAGGCTCTTCATGTTTTTCAACACCACTTCATGCTCCTCCTATTTTTCAGACCGTTTCATGCTCTTCTCATTTTTGACACCTTTTGAAGCTCTTTGTATTTCTCACAGCTTTTGAAGCTCTTCATATTTTTTAAACGTTTTCAGGCTCTTCATGTTTTCGAACACCACTTCAAGTTCCTCCTATTTTTCAGACCGTTTCATGCTCCTCATATTTTTGACACCTTTGAAGCTCTTCATATATTTCACACCTTTTCAGGCTCTTCATGTTTTTCAACACCACTTCATGCTCCTCCTATTTTTCAGACCGTTTCATGCTCTTCTCATTTTTGACACCTTTTGAAGCTCTTTGTATTTCTCACAGCTTTTGAAGCTCTTCATATTTTTCACACGTTTTCAGGCTCTTCATGTTTTTCAACAGCACTTCATGCTCCTCCTATTTTTCAGACCGTTTCATGCTCTTCTCATTTTTGACACCTTTTGAAGCTCTTCATATTTCTCACAGCTTTTGAAGCTCTTCATATTTTTCACACGTTTTGAGGCTCTTCATATTTTTCACACCTTTTCACGTTCTCCATGTATTTGAACACCACTTCATTCTCCTCCTATTTTTCAGACCGTTTCATGATCCTCATATTTTTGACACCTTTTGAAGCTCTTCATATTTTTCACACATTTTCAGGCTCTTCATATTTTTGAAAACTGCTTCCTGCTCCTCCTATTTTTCAGTCCGTTTCATGCTCCTCATATTTTTGACACCTTTTGAAGCTCTTCCTATTTTTCACACCTTTTCAGGCTCTTCATGTTTTTCACACGTTTTCAGTCTCTTCATATTTTTGAACACCACTTCATGCTCCTCCTATTTTTCAGACTGTTTCATGCTCCTCATATTTTTGACACCGTTTGAAGCTCTTCCTACTTTTCACACCTTTGCAGGGTCTCCATGTTTTTCCACAACGTTTCATGCTCCTATATTTTTCAGACCGTTTCATGCTCCCGCTATTTTTCAGACCGTTTCATATTCCTCATATTTTTGACACCTTTTGAAGCTCTTCATATTTTTCACACCTTTTCAGGCTCTTCATGATTTCAACACCACTTCATGCTCCTCCTATTTTTCAGACCGTTTCATGCGCCAAATATTTTTCACACCTTTTATAGCTCTTCATATTTTTCACACCTTTTCAGGCTCTCCATGTTTTTCAACACCGCTTCATGCTCCTCCTATTTTTCAGACCGTTTCATGCTCCTCATATTTTTGACACCTTTTGAAGCTCTTCATATTTTTCATACCTTTTCAGGCTCTTCATGTTTTTCAACACCCCTTCATGCTCCTCCTATTTTTCAGACCGTTTCATGCTCCTCATATTTTTGACACCTTTTGAAGCTCTTCATATTTTTCATACCTTTTCAGGCTCTTCATGTTTTTGAACACCGCTTCATGCTCCTCCTATTTTTCAGACCGTTTCATGCTCCTCATATTTTTGACACCTTTTGAAGCTCTTCATATTTTTCATACCTTTTCAGGCTCTTCATGTTTTTCAACACCGCTTCATGCTCCTCCTATTTTTCAGACCGTTTCATGCTCCTCATATTTTTGACATGTTTTGAAGCTCTTCATATTTTTCACACATATTCAGGCTCTTCATGTTTTTGAACACCGTTTCATGCTCCTCCTATTTTCAGACCTTTTCATGCTGCTCATATTTTTTACACCTTTTGAAACTCTTCATATTTTTCACACCATTTCAGTCTCTTCATATTTTTGAACACCACTTCGTGCTCCTCCTATTTTTCAGACCGTTTCATGGTCATCTCATTTTTTACACCTTTTGAAGCTCGTCATATTTTCCACACCTTTTGAAACTCTTCATAATTTTCACAGGATTTCAGGCTCTTCATGTTTTTCAACTCTGCTTCATGCTCCTTTTATTATTCAGACCGTTTCATGCTCCTCATATTTTTGACACGTTTTCAGGCTCTTCATATTTTTCACACCCTTCCAGGCTCTTCATGTTTTTGAACACCGCTTCATGCTCCTCCAATATTTCAGACCGTTTCATGCTCCTCATATTTTTGACACATTTTGTAGCTCTTCATATTTCTCATACCTTTTCAGGCTCTTCATGTTTTTGACCACCGCATCATGCTACTCCGATTTTTCAGTCCGTTTCATGCTCCTCATATTTTTGACACGTTTGAAGCTCTTCATATTTTTTACACCTTTTCAGACTCTTCATGTTTTTCAACACCGCTTCATGCCTCTCCTTTTTTTCAGACCGTTTCAAGCTCCTCATATTTTTGAAACCTTTTGAAGCTCTTCATATTTTTCACACCTTTTCAGGCTCTTCATGTTTTTCAACAACACTTCATGCTCCTCCTAATTTTCAGACCATTTCATGCTAATCTAATTTTCTATACCTTTTGAAGCTCTTCATATTTTTCACACCTTTTGAAGCTCTTCAAATTTTTCACACCTTTTCAGACTCTTCATGTTTTTGAACAACGCTTCATCCTCCTCCTATTTTTCAGACCGTTTCATGCTCCTCCTATTTTTCAGACCGTTTCATGCTCCTCATATTTTTGACACCTTTTGAAGCTCTTCATATTTTCACACCTTTTCAGGCTCTTCATGTTTTTCAAAACCACTTCATGCTCCTCGTATTTTTCAGACCATTTCATGCTCCTCCTATTTTTGACACCTTTTGAAGCTCTTCATATTTTTCACACGTTTTCAGGCTCTTCAAGTCTTTCAACCCCGCTTCACGCTCCTCCTATTTTTGAGACCGTTTCATGCTCCTCATACTTTTGACAACTTTTGCAGCTCTTCATATTATTCACACCGTTTCAGGCTCTCCAAGTTTTTGTACACCGCTTCATGCTCCTCCTATTTTTGAGACCTTTCTTGTTCCTCATATTTTGACACATTTTGAAGCTCTTCAAATTTTTCACACCATTTCAGGCTCTTCATGTTTTTGAACACCACTTCATGCTCCTCCTATTTTTCAGACCATTTGATGCTCCTCATGTTTTTCACACCTCTTGAAGCTCTTCATATTTCTCACACCTTTTGAAGCTCTTCATATTTTTCACACCTTTTCAGGCTCTTCATGTTTTTCAACACCGCTTCATGATCCTCCTATTTTTCAGACCATTTGATGCTCCTCATATTTTTCACACCTCTTGAAGCTCTTCATATTTCTCACACCTTTTGAAGCTCTTCATATTTTTCACACCTTTTCAGGCTCTTCATGTTTTTCACATGTTTTCAGTCTCTTCATGTTTTTCAACACCACTTCATGATCCTCCTATTTTTCAGACCGTTTCATGCTCTTCTCATTTTTGACACCTTTAGAAGCTCTTCATATTTCTCACAGCTTTTGAAGCTCTTCATATTTTTCACACCATTTCAGGCTCTTCATGTTTTTCAACACCGCTTCATGCTCTTCCTATTTTTCAGACCGTTTCATGCTCCTCATATTTTTCACACCTTTGAAGCTCTTCATGAATTTCACAGCTCTTCAGGCTCTTCTTGTATTTGAACACCGTTTCATGCTCTTCCTATTTTTCCGACAGTTTCATGCTCATCTCATTTTTGACACCTTTTGAAGCTCTTCATATTTTTCATACCGTTTCAGTCTCTTCATGTTTCTCAACACCGCTTCATGATCCTCATATTTTTCAGACCGTTTCATGCTCCTCATATTTTGACACCTTTTGAAGCTCTTCATATTTTTCACACCTTTTCAGGCTCTTTATGTTGTTCAACACAGCATCATGCTCCTCCTATTTTTCAGACCGTTTCCTGCTCCTCATATTTTTGACACCTTTTGAAGCTCTTCATATTTTTCCCATCTTTTCGGGCTCTTCATGTTTTTCAAGACCGCTTCATGATCCTCCGATTTTTCAGACCGTTTCATGCTCCTCATATTTTTCACACCTTTTGATGCTCTTCATATTCTTCACACCTTTTCAGGCTCTTTATGTTTTTTAACACCGTTTTATGCCGATCTTCTATTTCAGACCGTTTCATGCTCCTCATATTTTTCAAACCTTTTGATGCTCTTCATATTCTTCACACCTTTTCAGGCTCTTTATGTTTTTTAACACCGTTTTATGCTGCTCTTATATTTCAGACCGTTTCCTGCTCCTCATATTTTTGACACCTTTGAAGCTCTTCAAATTTTTACACCTTTCATGCTCTTCATATTTTTCAACACCGTTTTATGCTCCTCCTATTTTTCACACTGTTTCGTGCACCTCGTATTATTGACACTTTTTGAAGCTCTTCATATTTTTCATACCTTTGCAGGCTCTTCATGTTTTTGAACACTGTTTCATGCTCCTCCTATTTTTCAGACCGTTTCATGCTCCTCATATTTTTCACACCTTTTGAAGCTCTTCATATTTCTCACACCTTTCCACGTTCTTCATGTTTTTGAACACCGCTTCATGCTCCTATGATTTTTCAGACCGTTTCATGCTATTCATATTTTTTACAACTTTTGAAGCTCTTCATATTTTTCACACCTTTTCAGGCTCTTCATGTTTTTCAACACGACTTCATGTTCCTCCTATTTTTCAGACCGTTTCATGGTCATCTCATTTTTAACACCTTTTGATGCTCTTCATATTTGTCACACCTATTCAGGCTCTTCCTGTTTTTCAACACAACTTCATGCTCCTCCTCTTTTCTGACCGTTTCATGCTTCTCATATTTTTGACACCTTTTGAAGCTCTTCATATTTTTCACACCTTCTCAGGCTCTTCATGGTTTTCAACACCACTTCATGCTCCTCCTAATTTTCAGACCGTTTCATGCTCCTCATATTTTTGACACCTTTTGAAGCTCTTCATACTTCTCACACCTTTTCAGACTCTTCATGTTTTAAACACCGCTTCATGATCATCCTATTTTTCAGACGGTTTCATGCTCCTCATATTTTTCACACCTTTTGAAGCTCTTCATATTTTTCACTCCTTTTCAGGCTTTCCATGTTTTTGAACACCGCTTCATGCTCCTCATATTTTTGACACCGTTTGAAGCTCTTCATGTTTTTCACACCTTTTGAAGCTCTTCCTATTTTTCACAGCTTTTCAGGCTCTCCATGTTTTTGAACACAGCTTCATGCTCCTCCTATTTTTCATACCGTTTCATGCTCCTCATATTTTTGACACCTTTTGAAGCTCTTCATATTTTTCACACCTTTTCAGGCTGTCCATGTATTTGAACATCGCTTCATGCTCCTCCTATTTTTCCGACCGTTTCATGCTCCTTATATTTTTCACACCTTTTGAAGCTCTTCATATTTTTCACACCTTTTCAGGCTCCTCATGTTTTTGAACACTGTTTCATGCTCCTCCTATTTTCCAGACCGTTTCATGCTCCTCATATTTTTGACACCTTTTGAAGCTCTTCATATATTTCACAACTTTTCAGGCTCTTCATGTTTTTCAACACCACTTCATGATCCTCCTATTTTTCAGACCGTTTCATGCTCTTCTCTTTTTTGACACCTTTTCAAGCTCTTCATATTTTTCACACCTTTTGAAGCTCTTCCTATTTTTCACAGCTTTTCAGGCTCTCCATGTTTTTGAACACAGCTTCATGCTCCTCCTATTTTTCATACCGTTTCATGCTCCTCATATTTTTGACACCTTTTGAAGCTCTTCATATTTTTCACACCTTTTCAGGCTCTTCATGTTTTTCAACACCGCTTCATGCTCCTCCTATTTTTCCGACCGTTTCATTCTCCTCATATTTTTGACACCTTTTGAAGCTCTTCATATTTTTCACCCCTTTTGAAGCTCTTCATATTTTTCACACGTTTTCAGGCTCTTCATGTTTTTCAACACCGCTTCATGCTCCTCCTATTTTTCAGACCGTTTCATGTTCATCTCATTTTTGAAACCTTTTGAAGCTCTTCATATGTTTCACACCTTTTGAATCTCTTCCTAGTTTTCACACCTTTTCATGCTCTTCATGTTTTTGAACACCGCTTCATGCTCCTCCGATTTTTCAGGCCGTTTCATTCTCCTCATATTTTGACAACTTTTGAAGCTCTTCATATTCTTCACACCTTTTCAGGCTCTTCATGTTTTTCAACACCACTTCATGTTCCTCCTATGTTTCTGACCGTTTCTTGTTCATCTCATTTTTGACACCTTTTGAGGCTCTTCATATTTTTCGAACCTATTCAGGCTCTTCCTGTTTTTCAACACCACTTCCTGCTCCTCCTATTTTTCAGACAGTTTCATTCTCATCTCATTTTTGACACCTTTGAAGCTCTTCGTATTTTTCACACCTTTTGAAGCTCTTCCTATTTTTCACACCTTTTCAGGCTCTTCATGTTTTTCAACAACGCTTCATGCTCCTCCTATTTTTCAGACCGTTTCATGCTCCTCATATTTTTGACACATTTGGAAGCTCTTCATATTTTTCACACCTTTTCAGGTTCTCCATGTTTTTGAACGCCGCTTCATGCTCCTCCTATTTTTCAGACCGTTTCATGCCCCTCATATTTTTCACACCTTTTGAAGCTCTTCATATTTTTAACACATTTTCAGGCTCTTCATATTTTTGAACACCATGTCATGCTCCTCCATTTTTTCAGACTGTTTCATGCTCCTCCTGTTTTTGACACCTTTTGAAGCTCTTCATATTTTTCACACCTTTTGAAGTTCTTCATATTTTTCAACCTTTTTCAGGCTCTTCATGTTTTTCAACACCGCTTCATTCTCCTCCTATTTTTTAGACGGTTTCAGGCTCCTCCTATTTTTACACCTTTTGAAGGTCTTCATATTTTTCAAACCTTTTGAATCTCTTCCTATTTTCACACCTTTTCCGGCTCTTCATGTTTTTCAACACTGCTTAATTCTCCTCCTATTTTTCAGATCGTTTCATGCTCCTCATGTTTTTGACTCGTTTTGAGGCTCTTCATATTTTTCACACATTTCCAGGCTCTTCAAGTAATTGAACACCGTTTCATGCTACTCCTTTTTCAGAACGTTTCATGCTCCTCCTATTTTTGATACCTTTTGAAGCTCTTCCTATTTTTCACACCTTTTCAGGCTCTTCATGTTTATTACACCGCTTCATGCTGTTCCTATTTTTCAGACCATTTCATGCTCCTCATATTTTTGACACCTTTTGAAGGTCTTCATATCTTTCACACCTTTTCAGGCTCTTCATGCTTTTTACACCGCTTCATGCTGCTCCTATTTTTCAGACCGTTTCATGCTCCTCCTATTTTTGATACCTTTTGAAGCTCTTCATATTTTTCACACCTTTTCAGACTCTTCATGTTTTTGAACACCGTTTCATGCTCCTCCTATTTTTCAGACCGTTTCATGCTCCTCATATTTTTGACACCTTCTGAAGCTCTTCATATTTCACACCATTTCAGGCTCTTCATGTTTTTCAACACCACTTCATCCTCCACATATTTTTCAGATTGCTTCATGCTCATCTCAGTTTTGACACCTTTTGAAGCTCTTCAAATATTTGACACCTTTTGAAGCTCTTCATATTTCTCACATTTTTTCAGGCTCTTCATGTTTTTCAACAACACTTCATGCTCCTCCTGGTTTTTAGACCGTTTCAAGCTCCTCTTATGTTTGACACCTTTTGAAGCTCTTCATATTTTTCACATCTTTTCAGGCTCTTCATGTTTTTGAACACCGCTTCATGCTCCTCCTATTTTTCAGACTGTTACATGCTCCTCATATTTTTGACACCTTTTGAAGCTCTTCATATATTTCACACCTTTTCAGGCTCTTCATGTTTTTGAACAATGCTTCATACTCCTCCTATTGTTCAGGTCGTTTCATGCTCCTCTTTTTTTTGACACCTTTTGAAGCTCTTCATATTTTTCACTCCTTTTCAGGCTCCACATGTTTTTGAACAGCGCATCATGCTCCTCCTATTTTCAGACCGTTTCATGCTCCTCATGTATTTCACACCTTTTGAAGCTCTTCATATTTTTCAACTCCTTTTCAGTCTCTTCATGTTTTTGAACATCATTTCATGCTGCTCCTACTTTTCAGATCGTTTCATGCTCCTCATATTTTTGACACCTTTAGAAGCTCTTCATATTATTCACACCTTTTCAGGCTGTCATGTTTTTCAACACCGCTTCATAATCCTCCTCTTTTTCAGACCGTTTCAAGCTCCTCATATTTTTGACACCTTTTGAAGCTCTTCATATATTTCACACCTTTTCAGGCTCTTCATGTTTTTCCACACCACTTCATCCTCCACATGTTTTTCAGACGGCTTCATGCTCATCTCATTTTTGACACCTTTTGAAGCTCTTCATATTTTTGACACTTTTTGAGGCTCTTCATATTTCTCACACTTTTTCAGGCTCTTCATGTTTTTCAACACCGCTTCAAGCTCCTCCTATTTTTCAGACCGTTTCATGCTCCACATATTTTTGACACCTTTTGAAGCTCTTCATATATTTCACACCTTTTCAGGCTCGTCATTTTTCTGAACACCACTTCATGCTCCTCCTGTTTTTCAGAGGGTTTCATGCTCATCTCAGTTTTGACATCTTTTGAAGCTCTTCATATTTTTACCCCTTTTGAAGCTCTTCATATTGTTCACACGTTTCAGGCTCTTCATGTTTTTGAAACCGCTTCATGCTCCTCCTATTTTTCAGACCGTTTCATGCTCCACATATTTTTGACACCTTTTGAAGCTCTTCATATATTTCACACCTTTTCAGGCTCTTCATGTTTTTCAACACCACTTCATGCTCCTCCTATTTTTCAGACCGTTTCATGCTCATCTCATTTTTGACACCTTTTGAAGCTCTTCATATTTCTCACACTTTTTCAGGCTCTTCATGTTTTTCAACACCGCTTCATGCTCCTCCAATTGTTAGACCGTTTCATGCTCCACATATTTTTGACACCTTTTGAAGCTCTTCATATATTTCACACCTTTTCAGGCTCGTCATTTTTCTGAACACCACTTCATGCTCATCCTATTTTCCAGAACATTTCATGCTCCTGATATTTTTGACACCTTTTGAAGCTCTTCATATTTTTCACACCTTTTGAAGCTCTTCATATTTTTCACACCTTTTCAGGCTCTTCATGTTTTTGAAACCGCTTCATGCTCCTCCTATTTTTCACACCTTTTGAAGCTCTTCATATTTTTCACACCTTTTCGGGCTCTTCATGTGTTTGAAAACCGTTTCATGCTCCTCCTCTTTTACAGACGGTTTCATGCTACTCATGTACTTCACACCTTTTGAAGCTCTTCATATTTTACACACCTTTTGAAGCTCTTCATATTTTTCACACCTTTTCGGCTCTTCATGTTTTTGCAAACCGTTCCATGCTCCTCCTCTTTTACAGACGGTTTCATGCTCCTCATGTACTTCACACCTTGTGAAAGTCTTCATATTTTTCACACCTTTTGAAGCTCTTCATATTTTTCACACCTTTTCAGGCTGTTCATGTTACTGAACCCGCCTCATGCTCCTCCTATTTTTCAGACCGTATAATGCTCCTCATGTATTTGACAAGTTTTGAAGCTCTTCATATTTTTCACAATTTTTCAAGCTCTTCATGTTTTTAAAACCGTTTCATGCTCCTCCTATTTTACAGATGGTTTCATGCTCCTCATATTTTTGAAACCTGTTGAAGCTCTTCATATTTTTCACACCGTTTCAGGCTCCTCATATTTTTGAACACCGCTTCATGCTCCTCCTATTTTTCAGACCGTTACTTGCTCCTCATGTACTTCACACCTTTTGAAGCTCTTCATATTTTAGACACCTTTTCAGGCTCTTCATGTATTTCAACACCACTTCATGTTCCTCCTATTTTTCAGACCGTTTCATGTTCCTCATATTTTTGACACCTTTGGAAGCTCTTCATATTTTTCACACATTTTTAGGCTCTTCATGTTTTTCAACACGGCTTCATGCTCCTCCTTTTTTTCAGACCGTTTCATGCTCCTCATATTTTTCACACATTTTGAAGCTCTTCATATTTTTCATACCTTTTAAGCCTCTTCATGTTTTTTAACACCGCTTCATGCTCCTCCTATTTTCAAGACCGTTTCATACTCCTCATGTATTTCATACCTTTTGAAGCTCTTCATATTTTTCACACCTTTTCAGGCTCTTCATGTTTTTGAACACCGCTTCATGCTCCTCCTATTTTTCAGACCGTTTCATGCTCCTCATGTATTTCACACATTTTGAAGCTCTTCATATTTTTCTCACCTTTTCAGACTCTTCATGTTTTTGAACACCGCTTCATGCTCCTCATATTTTTCAGACCGTTTCATGCTCCTCATATATTTCAAACCTTTTGAACCTCTTCATATTTTTCACACCTTTTCAATGTCTTCATGTTTTTGAACACCGTTTCATGCTGCTCCTATTTTTCACACCGTTTCATGCTCCTCATATTTTTGACACCTTTTGAAGCTCCTCATATATTTCACACCTTTTCAGGCTCTTCATGTTTTTCAACACCACTTCATGCACCTCCTATTTTTCAGACAGTTTCATGTTTCTCTTTTTTTTGACACTTTTTCAAGCTCCTCATATATTTCACACTTTCTCAGTCTCTTCATTTTTTTGGACACCACTTCTTGCTCCTCCTGTTTTTCAGACCGTTTCATGCTCATCTCTTTTTTGACACCTTTTGAAGCTCTTCATATATTTGACACCTTTTAAAGCTCTTCATATTTTTCACCCTTTTTCAGGCTCTTCATGATTTGCAACAACACTTCATGCTTCTCCTATTTTTTAGACCGTTTCATGCTCCTCTTATGTTTGACACCTTTTGAAGCTCTTCATATTTTTCACAACTTTTCAGTCTCTTCATGTTTTTGAACACTGTTTCATGCTCCTCCTATTTTTCAGACCATTACATGCTCCTCATATTTTTGACACCTTTTGAAGCTCTTCATATTTTTCACACCTTTTCAGGCTCTTCATGTTTTTGAACACTACTTCATGCTCCTCCTTTTTTTCAGGGCGTTTCATGCTCCTCATATTTTTGACACATTTTGAAGCTCTTCATATTTTTCACTCCTTTTCAGGCTCCACATATTTTTGAACAGCGCATCATGCTCCTCCTATTTTCAGACCGTTTCATGCTCCTCATGTATTTCACACCTTTGAAGCTCTTCATGTTTTTCAAACCTTTTCATGCTCTTCATGTTTTTGAACACCGCTTCATGCTCCTGCTATTTTTCAAACCGTTTCATGATCCTCATGTATTTCACACCTTTGAACCTCTTCATATTTTTCACACCTTTTCAGGCTCTTCATGTGTTTCAACACCACTTCATGCTCCTCATCTTTTTCAGACCGTTTCATGCTCATCTCATTTTTTACACATTTTGAAGCTCTTCATATATTTCACACCTTTTGAAGCTCTTCATATTTTTGACAACTTTTCAGGCTCTTCATGTTCTTCCACACCACTTCGTGCTCCTCCATTATTTCAGACCGTTTCATGCTCCTCATATTTTTCACACCTTTTGAAGCTCTTTATATTTTTCACACCTTTTCATGCTCTTCAGATTTTTCAACACCACTTCATGCACCTCCTGTTTTTCAGAACGTTTCATGCTCCTCATATTTTTGACACCTTTTGAAATCTTCATATATTTCACACCTTTTCAGGCTCTTCATTTTTTTGAACACAACTTCATGCTCCTCCTATTTTTCAGACCGTTTCATGTTCATCTCTTTTTTGACACCTTTTGAAGCTCTTCATTTTTTTCATACCTTTTGAAAATCTTCATATTTTTCACACGTTTTCAGGTTCTTCATGTTTTTCAACACCGCATCATGCTCCTCCTATTTTTCAGACCGTTTCATGCTCTTCTCATTTTTGACCCCTTTTGAAGGTCTTCATATTTTTCACACCTTTTGAAGCTCTTCATATTTTACACACCATTTCGGGCTGTTCATGTTTTTGAACCCTGCTTCATGCTCCTCCTAATTTTCAGACCGTATAATGCTCCTCATGTATTTGACAACTTTTGAAGCTCTTCATATTTTTCACACCTTTTCAGGCTCTTCATGTTTTTTGAACACCGCTTCATGCTCCTCCTATTTTTCAGACAGTTTCATGCTCCTCATATATTTCACACCTTTTGAAGCTCTTCATATTTTTCACACTTTTTCACGCTCTTCATGTTTTTGAAAACCGTTTCATGCTCCTTTTATTTTACAGACGGTTTCATACTCCTCATATTTTTGACACCTTTGGAAGCTCTTCATATTTTTCACACCTTTTCAGGCTCTTAATGTTTTTCAACACGGCTTCATGCTCCTCCTATTTTTCAGAACGTTTTATGCACCTCATATTTTTCACACCTTTTGAAGCTCTTCATATTTTTCACACCTTTTAAGCCTCTTCATGTTTTTTAACACCGCTTCATGCTCCTCCTATTTTCAAGACCGTTTCATGCTCCTCATATATTTCACACCTTTTGAAGTTCTTCATATTTTTCACACCTTTTCAGGCTCTGCATGTTTTTCAACACCGCTTCATGCTCCTCCTATTTTTCAGACCGTTTCATGCTCCTTATATTTTTGACACCTTTTGAAGCTCTTGATATATTTCACACCTTCTCAGCTCTTCATTTTTTTGAACAACACTTCTTGCTCCTCCTATTTTTCAGACCGTTTCATGCTCATCTCATTTTTGACACCTTTTGAAGCTCTTCATATATTTGACACCATTTGAAGCTCTTCATATTTTTCACACTTTTTCAGGCTCTTCATGTTTTTCAACAACACTTCATGCTCCTCCTATTTTTTAGACCGTTTCAAACTCCTCTTATGTTTGACACCTTTTGAAGCTCTTCATATTTTTCACATCTTTTCAGGCTCTTCATGTTTTTGAACACCGCTTTATGCTCCTCCTATTTTTCAGACCGTTACATGCTCCTCATATTTTTGACACCTTTTGAAGCTGTTCATATATTTCACACCTTTTCAGGCTCTTCATGTTTTTGAACACTGCTTCATACTCCTCCTACTTTTCAGGTCGTTTCATGCTCCTCTTTTTTATGACCGCTTTTGCAGCTCTTCATATTTTTCACTCCTTTTCCGGCTCCACATGTTTTTGAACAGCACATCATGCTCCTCCTATTTTCAGACCGTTTCATGCTCCTCATGTATTTCACACCTTTTGAAGCTCTTCATATTTTTCAACTCCTTTTCAGTCTCTTCATGTTTTTGAACATCATTTCATGCTGCTCCTACTTTTCAGATCGTTTCATGCTCCTCATATTTTTGACACCTTTAGAAGCTCTTCATATTATTCACACCTTTTCAGGCTGTCATGTTTTTGAACACCGCTTCATGCTCCTCATATTTTTCAGACCGTTTCATGCTCCTCATATTTTTGACACCTTTTGAAGCTCTTCATATTTTTCACACCTTTTCAGGCTCTTCATGTTTTTCAACACCACTTCATGCACCTCCTATTTTTCAGACAGTTTCATGTTTCTCTTTTTTTTGATACTTTTTCAAGCTCCTCATATATTTCACACCTTTTCAGGCTCTTCATGTTTTTGAACACTACTTCATGCTCCTCCTTTTTTTCAGGGCGTTTCATGCTCCTCATATTTTTGACACATTTTGAAGCTCTTCATATTTTTCACTCCTTTTCAGGCTCCACATATTTTTGAACAGCGCATCATGCTCCTCCTATTTTCAGACCGTTTCATGCTCCTCATGTATTTCACACCTTTGAGCTCTTCATGTTTTTCAAACCTTTTCATGCTCTTCATGTTTTTGAACACCGCTTCATGCTCCTGCTATTTTTCAAACCGTGTCATGATCCTCATGTATTTCACACCTTTGAACCTCTTCATATTTTTCACACCTTTTCAGGCTCTTCACGTGTTTCAACACCACTTCATGCTCCTCATCTTTTTAGACCGTTTCATGCTCATCTCATTTTTTACACATTTTGAAGTTCTTCATATTTTTCACACCTTTTGAAGCTCTTCATATTTTACACACCATTTCGGGCTGTTCATGTTTTTGAACCCCGCTTCATGCTCCTCCTAATTTTCAGACCGTATAATGCTCCTCATGTATTTGACAACTTTTGAAGCTCTTCATATTTTTCACACCTTTTCAGGCTCTTCATGTTTTTTGAACACCGCTTCATGCTCCTCCTATTTTTCAGACAGTTTCATGCTCCTTATATATTTCACACCTTTTGAAGCTCTTCATATTTTTCACACTTTTTCACTCTCTTCATGTTTTTGAAAACCGTTTCATGCTCCTCCTATTTTACAGATGGTTTCATACTCCTCATATTTTTGACACCTTTGGAAGCTCTTCATATTTTTCACACCTTTTCAGGCTCTTAATGTTTTTCAACACGGCTTCATGCTCCTCCTATTTTTCAGACCGTTTTATGCACCTCATATTTTTCACACCTTTTGAAGCTCTTCATATTTGTCACAACTTTTAAGCCTCTTCATGTTTTTTAACACCGCTTCATGCTCCTCCTATTTTCAAGACCGTTTCATACTCCTCATATATTTCATACCTCTTGAAGCTCTTCATATTTTTCACACCTTTTCAGGCTCTTCATGTTTTTGAACACCGCTTCATGCTCCTCCTATTTTTAAGACCGTTTCATGCTCCTCATATATTTCACACCTTTTGAAATTCTTCATATTTTTCACACCTTTTCAGGCTCTTCATGTTTTTGAACACCGCTTTATGCTCCTCCTATTTTTCAGACCGTTACATGCTCCTCATATTTTTGACACCTTTTGAAGCTCTTCATATATTTCACACCTTTTCAGGCTCTTCATGTTTTTGAACACTGCTACATACTCCTCCTACTTTTCAGGTCGTTTCATGCTCCTCTTTTTTATGACCCCTTTTGAAGCTCTTCATATTTTTCACACCTTTTAAGGCTCTGCATGTTTTTCAACACCGTTTCATGCTCCTCCTATTTTTCAGACCGTTTCATGCTCCTCATATTTTTGACACCTTTTGAAGCTCTTGATATATTTCACACCTTCTCAGGCTTTTCATTTTTTTGAACACCACTTCTTCCTCCTCCTATTTTTCAGACCGTTTCATGCTCATCTCATTTTTGACACCTTTTGAAGCTCTTCATATATTTGACACCATTTGAAGCTCTTCATATTTTTCACACTTTTTCAGGCTCTTCATGTTTTTCAACAACACTTCATGCTCCTCCTATTTTTTAGACCGTTTCAAGCTCCTCTTATGTTTGACACCTTTTGAAGCTCTTCATGTTTTTCACATCTTTTCAGGCTCTTCATGTTTTGAACACCGCTTTATGCTCCTCCTATTTTTCAGACCGTTACATACTCCTCATATTTTTGACACCTTTTGAAGCTCTTCATATATTTCACACCTTTTCAGGCTCTTCATGTTTTTGAACACTGCTACATACTCCTCCTACTTTTCAGGTCGTTTCATGCTCCTCTTTTTTATGACCCCTTTTGAAGCTCTTCATATTTTTCACTCCTTTTCAGGCTCCACATGTTTTTGAACAGCACATCATGCTCCTCCTATTTTCAGACCGTTTCATGCTCCTCATGTGTTTCACACCTTTTGAAGCTCTTCATATTTTTCAACTCCTTTTCAGTCTCTTCATGTTTTTGAACATCATTTCATGCTGCTCCTACTTTTCAGGTCGTTTCATGCTCCTCTTTTTTATGACCCCTTTAGAAGCTCTTCATATTATTCACACCTTTTCAGGCTGTCATGTTTTTCAACACCGCTTCATAATCCTCCTCTTTTTCAGACCGTTTCATGCTCCTCATATTTTTGACACCTTTTGAAGCTCTTCATATATTTCACACCTTTTCAGACTCTTCATGTTTTTCAACACCACTTCATCCTCCACATGTTTTTCAGACGGCTTCATGCTCATCTCATTTTTGACACTTTTGAAGCTCTTCATATTTTTTACACCTTTTGAAGCTCTTCATATTTCTCACACTTTTTCAGGCTCTTCATGTTTTTCAACACCGCTTCATGCTCCTCCTATTTTTCAGACCGTTTCATGCTCCACATATTTTTGACACCTTTTGAAGCTCTTCATATATTTCACACCTTTTCAGGCTCGTCATTTTTCTGAACACCACTTCATGCTCCTCCTATTTTTCAGACCGTTTCATGCTCATCTCATTTTTGACATCTTTTGAAGCTCTTCATATTTTTCAGACCTTTTGAAGCTCTTCATATTTTTCACACGTTTCAGGCTCTTCATGTTTTTGAAACCGCTTCATGCTCCTCCTATTTTTCAGACCGTTTCATGCTCCACATATTTTTGACAGCTTTTGAAGCTCTTCATATATTTCACACCTTTTCAGGCTCGTCATTTTTCTGAACACCACTTCATGCTCCTCCTATTTTTCAGACCGTTTCATGCTCATCTCATTTTTTACACCTTTTGAAGCTCTTCATATTTTTGACACCTTTTGAAGCTCTTCATATTTCTCACACTTTTTCAGGCTCTTCATGTTTTTCAACACCGCTTCCTGCTCCTCCTATTTTTCAGACCGTTTCATGCTCCACATATTTTTGACACCTTTTGAAACTCTTCATATTTTTCATATTTTTGAAGCTCTTTATATTTTCACACGTTTTCATACTCTTCATGTTTTTCAACACCGCTTCATGATCCTGCTATTTTTCAGACCGTTTCATGCTCCTCACATTTTTGACAGGTTTTGAGGCTTTTCATATTTTTCACACCTTTTCAGGCTCTTCATGTTTTTGAACACCGCTTCATGCTCCTCCTATTTTTCAGAACTTTTCATGCTCCTCATATTTTTGACACGTTTTGAAGCTCTTCATATTTTTCAAACCTTTTCAGGCTCTTCATGTTTTTGAACACCGCTTCATGCTCTTCCTATTTTTCAGACCGTTTCATGCTCCTCATATTTTTGACACCTTTTGTAGCTCTTCATATTTTTCACACCTTTTCAGGCTCTTCATGTTTTTCAACACTGCTTCATGCTCCTCCTATTTTTCAGACCGTTTCATGCTCGTCATATTTTTGACACCTTTTGAAGCTCTTCATATTTTTCACACGTTTTCAGGCTCTTCATGTTTTCAATACCGTTTCATGCTCCTCCTATTTTTCAGACGGTTTCATGGTCCTCATATTTTTCTCACGTTTTGAAGCTCTTCATATTTTTCACACCTTTTCAGGCTGTCATGTTTTTGAACACCTATTCATGCTCCTCCTATTTTTCAGACGGTTTCATGCTCCTCATATTTTTGACACCTTTTGAAGCTCTTCATATATTTCACACCTTTTCAGGCTCTTCATTTTTTCAACACCGCTTCATGCTCCTCAAATTTTTGACACCTGTTGAAGCTCTTCATATATTTCACACCTTTCAGGCTCTTCATGTTTTTCAACACCGCTTCATGCTCTTTCTAATTTTCAGACCGTTTCATGCGCCTTATATTTTTCACACCTTTTGAAGCTCTTCATATTTTTCACACCTTTTCAGGCTCTTCATGTTTTGCAACACCGCTCCATGCTCCTCTTATTTATCATACCGTTTCATGCTCCTCATATTTTTGACACCATTTGAGCGCTTCATATATTTCACACATTTTCAGGCGCTTCATGTTTTTCAACACCACATCTTGCTCCTCCTTTTTTTCAGACCGTTTCATGCTCCTCATATTTTTGACTCCTTTTGAAGCTCTTCATGTTTTTCATACCATTTCAGGCTCTTCATGTTTT
This sequence comes from Dama dama, assembly GCF_033118175.1. Lineage (NCBI taxonomy): Eukaryota > Metazoa > Chordata > Mammalia > Artiodactyla > Cervidae > Dama > Dama dama. The sequence continues at coordinate 2,004,374 of NW_026870878.1, read as the reverse complement.
TCAACACCGCTTCATGCTCCTCCTATTTTTCAGACTGTTTCATGCTCCTCAGATTATTGACACCTTTTGAAGCTCTTCATATATTTCACAGATTTCAGTCGCTTCATGTTTTTCAACGCCTCATGTTCCTCCTATTTTTCAGACCGTTTCATGCTCGTCATATTTATGACACCTTTGGAAGCTCTTCATATCTTTCAGAGCTTTTCAGGCTCTTCATGTTTTCAATACCGTTTCATGCTCCTCCTATATTTCAGACCGTTTCATGCTCCTCCTATTTTTCAGGCCGTTTCATGCTCCTCATACTTTTGACACCTTTTGAAGCTCTTCATACATTTCACACCTTCTCAGGCTCTTCATGTTTTTCAACACAGTTTCATGCTCCTCCTATTTTTCAGACCGTTTCTTGCTCCTCATATTTTTCACACCTTTTGAAGCTCTTCATATTTTTCACACCTTTTGAAGCTCTTAATAATTTTCACAGGTTTTCAGTCTCTTCATGTTTTTGAACACCATTTCATGCTCCTCCTATATTTCAGACCGTTTCATGCTCCTCAAATTTTTGACACCTTTTGAAACTCTTCATATATTTCACACGTTTTCAGACTCTTCATATTTTTCACACCTTTTCAGGCTCTTCATGTTTTTCAACTCCGCTTCATGCTCCTCTTATTTTTCAGACCGTTTCATGCTCCTCATATTTTTCACACATTTTCAGGCTCTTCATGTTTTTCAACACCGCTTCATGCTCCTCCTATTTTCAGACCGTTTCATGCTCCTCATATTATTGACATCTTTTGAAGCTCTTCATATATTTCACAGATTTCAGTCGCTTCATCTTTTTCAACACCACCTCTCGCTCCTCCTTTTTTTCAGACGCTTTCCTGCGCCTCCTATTTTTGACTCATTTTGAAGCTCTTCATATTTTTCACACCTTTTCAGGCTCTTCATGTTTTTTGAACACCGCTTCATGCTCCTCCTATTTTTCAGACAGTTTCATGCTCCTCATATATTTCACACCTTTTGAAGCTCTTCATATTTTTCACACTTTTTCACGCTCTTCATGTTTTTGAAAACCGTTTCATGCTCCTCCTATTTTACAGACGGTTTCATGCTCCTCATATTTTTGACACCTTTGGAAGCTCTTCATATTTTTCACACCTTTTCAGGCTCTTAATGTTTTTCAACACGGCTTCATGCTCCTCCTATTTTTCAGACCGTTTTATGCACCTCATATTTTTCACACCTTTTGAAGCTCTTCATATTTGTCACAACTTTTCAGGCTCTTCATGTTTTTTAACACCGCTTCATGCTCCTCCTATTTTTAAGACCGTTTCATACTCCTCATGTATTTCATACTTCTTGAAGCTCTTCATATTTTTCACACCTTTTCAGGCTCTTCATGTTTTTGAACACCGCTTCATGCTCCTCCTATTTTTCAGACCGTTACATGCTCCTCATATTTTTGACACCTTTTGAAGCTCTTCATATATTTCACACCTTTTCAGGCTCTTCATGTTTTTGAACACTGCTACATACTCCTCCTACTTTTCAGGTCGTTTCATGCTCCTCTTTTTTATGACCCCTTTTGAAGCTCTTCATATTTTTCACACCTTTTAAGGCTCTGCATGTTTTTCAACACCGTTTCATGCTCCTCCTATTTTTCAGACCGTTTCATGCTCCTCATATTTTTGACACCTTTTGAAGCTCTTGATATATTTCACACCTTCTCAGGCTCTTCATTTTTTTGAACACCACTTCTTCCTCCTCCTATTTTTCAGACCGTTTCATGCTCATCTCATTTTTGACACCTTTTGAAGCTCTTCATATATTTGACACCATTTGAAGCTCTTCATATTTTTCACACTTTTTCAGGCTCTTCATGTTTTTCAACAACACTTCATGCTCCTCCTATTTTTTAGACCGTTTCAAGCTCCTCTTATGTTTGACACCTTTTGAAGCTCTTCATATTTTTCACATCTTTTCAGGCTCTTCGTGTTTTTGAACACCGCTTTATGCTCCTCCTATTTTTCAGACCGTTACATGCTCCTCATATTTTTGACACCTTTTGAAGCTCTTCATATATTTCACACCTTTTCAGGCTCTTCATGTTTTTGAACACTGCTACATACTCCTCCTACTTTTCAGGTCGTTTCATGCTCCTCTTTTTTATGACCCCTTTTGAAGCTCTTCATATTTTTCACTCCTTTTCAGGCTCCACATGTTTTTGAACAGCACATCATGCTCCTCCTATTTTCAGACCGTTTCATGCTCCTCATGTGTTTCACACCTTTTGAAGCTCTTCATATTTTTCAACTCCTTTTCAGTCTCTTCATGTTTTTGAACATCATTTCATGCTGCTCCTACTTTTCAGGTCGTTTCATGCTCCTCTTTTTTATGACCCCTTTAGAAGCTCTTCATATTATTCACACCTTTTCAGGCTGTCATGTTTTTCAACACCGCTTCATAATCCTCCTCTTTTTCAGACCGTTTCATGCTCCTCATATTTTTGACACCTTTTGAAGCTCTTCATATATTTCACACCTTTTCAGACTCTTCATGTTTTTCAACACCACTTCATCCTCCACATGTTTTTCAGACGGCTTCATGCTCATCTCATTTTTGACACCTTTTGAAGCTCTTCATATTTTCTACACCTTTTGAAGCTCTTCATATTTCTCACACTTTTTCAGGCTCTTCATGTTTTTCAACACCGCTTCATGCTCCTCCTATTTTTCAGACCGTTTCATGCTCCACATATTTTTGACACCTTTTGAAGCTCTTCATATATTTCACACCTTTTCAGGCTCGTCATTTTTCTGAACACCACTTCATGCTCCTCCTATTTTTCAGACCGTTTCATGCTCATCTCATTTTTGACATCTTTTGAAGCTCTTCATATTTTTCAGACCTTTTGAAGCTCTTCATATTTTTCACACGTTTCAGGCTCTTCATGTTTTTGAAACCGCTTCATGCTCCTCCTATTTTTCAGACCGTTTAATGCTCCTCCTATATTTGACACATTTTGAAGCTCTTCATATTTTTCACACCTTTTCAGGCTCTTCATGTTTTTCAACACCGCTTCATGCTTCTCCTATTTTTCTGACCGTTTCATGCTCCTCATATTTTTGACACCTTTTGAAGCTCTTCATATTTCTCACACATTTTCAGGCTCTTCATGTTTTCAACACCACTTTATGCTCCTCCTATTTTTCAGACCGTTTCATGCTCATCTCATTTTAGACACCTTTTGAAGCTTTTCATATTTTTCACAACTTTTCAGGCTCTTCATGTTTTTGAACACAGCTTCATGCTCCTCCTATTTTTCTGACCATATCTTGCTCCTCATATTTTTGACACCTTTTGAAGCGTTTCATATTTTTCACACCTTTTCAGGCTCTTCATGTTTTTCAACACCGTTTCATGCTCCTCCTATTTTTCAGACCGTTTCATGCTCCTCATATATTCGACACCTTTTAAAGCTCTTCATATAGTTCACACCTTTTCAGACTCTTCATGTTTTTCAACACCACTTCATTCTCCTCGTATTTTTAAGATCGTTTCATGCTCCTCATATTTTTGACACCTTTAGAACCTCTTCATATTTTACACACCTTTTCAAGCTCTTCATGTTTTTCAACACGCTTCATGCTCCTCATCATTTTAAGACCGTTTCATGCTACTCATATTTTTAACACCTTTTGAAGCTCTTCATATTTCTCACACCTTTTCAGGCTCTTCATGTTTTTCAACACCGCTTCATGCTCTTCCTATTTTTCAGACCGTTTCATGCTCCTAATATTTTTGACACCTTTTGAAGTTCTTCATATTGTTCACAGCTTTTGAAGCTCTTCATATTATTCAAACATATTCAGGCTCTTCATGTTTTTGAACACTGCTTCATTCTCCTCCTCCTTTTCAGACCGTTTCATGCTCCTCATATATGTGAAACATTTTGAAGCTCCTCCTATTTTTCACACCTTTTCAGACTGTTCATGATTTTCAACACCGTTTCCTGCTCCTCCTATTTTTGAGACCGTTTCATACTCCTCCAATTTTTCAGATCATTTCATGCTCCTCATATTTTTGACACCTTTTGAAGCTCTTCATATTTTTCTCTCCTTTTCATGCTCTTCATGTTTTTGAACACCGCTTCATGCTCCTCCTATCTTTCAGACCGTTTCATGCTCCTCATGTATTTCACACCTTTTGAAGCTCTTCATATTTTTCACACATTTTCAGGCTCTTCAAGTTTTTGAACACCGTTTCATGTCGCTCCTATTTTTTAGACCGTTTCATGCTCCTCATATTTTTGAAACCTTTTGAAGCTCTTCATATTTTTCACATGTTTTCATGCTCTTCATGTTTTTCAACACAACTTCTAGCTCCTCCTATTTTTCAGACCGATTCATGTTCCTCATATTTTTGACACGTTTTGAGGCTCTTCATATTTTTCACACCTTTTCAGGCTCTTCATGCTTTTGAACACCGTTTCATGCTCCTCTTTTTTTTCAAACTTTATCATGCTCCTCATATTTTTGACACCTTTTGAAGCTCTTCATATTTTTCACACCTTTTCAGGCTCTTCATGTCTTTGAACACCGCATCATTCTCCTCCTATTTTTCAGACCGTTTCATGCTCCTCATATTTTTCACACCTTTTGAAGCACGTCATATTTCTCACACCTTTTCAGGCTCTTCATGTTTTTGAACACCGCTTCATGCTCCTCCTATTTTTAGGACATTTTCATGCTCCTCATATTTTTGACACCTATTGAAGCTCCTCCTATTTTTCACACCTTCTCAGGATCTTCATGTTTTTCAACACCGTTTCATGCTCCTCCTATTTTTCAGACCGTTTCATGCTCCTCCTATATTTGAGACCGTTTCATGCTCGTCATATATTTGACAGCTTCTGAAGCTCTTCATATTTTTCACACCTTTTCAAGCTCTTCATGTTTTGGAACACCGCTTCATGCTCCTCCTTTTATTCAGACCGTTTCATGCTCCTCATATTTTTGACACCTTTTGAACCTCTTCATATTTTTCACACCTGTTCTGGATCTTCATATTTTTCAACACCGCTTCATGCTCCTCCTATTTTTCTGACCGTTTCATGCTCCTCATATTTTTGACACGTTTTGAAGCTCTTCATTCATTTCACACCTTTTCAGGCTCTTCATGTTTTTCAACACCGCTTCATGCTCCTCGTATTTTTCAGACCGTTTCATGCTTCTCAAATTTTGACACCTTTTGAAGCTCTTCATATTTTTCACACCATTTCAGGCTCTTCTTGTTTTTCAACACCATTTCAAGGTCCTCCTATTTTTCAGACTGTTTCATGCTCCTCATATTTCTGACACCCTTTGAAGCTCTTCATATATTTCACACCTTTTCAGGCTCTTCATGTTTTTGAACACCGATTCATGCTCCTCCTATTTTTCACACCTTTTGAAGATCTTCCAAAATTTCAAACCTTTTCAAGCTCTTCATGTTTTTGAACACCGCTTCTTGCTCCTCATATTTTTCACACCTTTTGAAGCTCTGAATATTTTTCACACATTTTCAGGCTCTTCATGTTTTTGAACACCGTTTAATGCTCTTCCTATTTTTCAGACCGTTTCATGCTCCACATATTTTTCACACCTTTTGAAGCTCTTCATATATTTCTCACCTTTTCCTGTTCTTCAGGTTTTTCAACATCGCTTCATACTCCTCCTATTTTTCAGACCGTTTCATGCTCCTCATATTTCTGACAACTTTTGAAGCTCTTCATATATTTCACACCTTTTCAGACTCTTCATGTTTTTCAACATCGCTTCATCCTCCTCCTATTTTTCAGACCGTTTCATGCTCCTCATATTTTTGACACCTTTTGAAGCTCTTCATATTTTTCACACCTTTTGAAGCTCTTCATATTTTTCACAAGTTTTAAGGCTCTTCATGTTTTTCAACACCGTTTCATGCTCCTCCTATTTTGAGACTTTTTCATGCTCCTCTTATTTTTGACACCTTTAGAAGCTCTTAATATTTTTAACACCGTTTAAGGCTCTTCATGTTTCTGAACACCGCTTCATGCTCCTCCTATATTTCACACCTTTTCATGCTCTTCATGTTTTCAAAACCGTTTCATGCTCCTCCTATTTGTCAGACCTTTTCTTGCTCCTCACATTTTTTACTCCTTTTGAAACTCTTCATATTTTTGACACCTTTTCATTCTTTTCATGTTTTTCTACACCGTTTCATGCTCCTGCTATATTTCAGACCGTTTCATGCTCCTCATATTTTTCACACATTTTGAAGCTCTTCATATTTTTCACATCTTTCCAGGCTCTTCATGTTTTTGAACACCTTTTCATTCTCCTCCTATTTTGCAGAACGTTTCATGCTCCTCATATTTTTCACACCATTTGAAGCTCTTCATAATTTTCACACCTTGTCAGGCTCTTGATGTTTTTCTACACCGTTTCATGCTCCACCTATTTTTCAGCCCGTTTCATGCCCCTCATATTTTTGACACCATAGAAGCTCTTCATATTTTTCACACATTCTCAGGCTCTTCACGTTTTTGAACAACGCTTCATGCTACTCATATTTTTCAAAACTTTTCATGCTCTTCATATATTTGACACCTTTTGCAGCTCTTCATATTATTCACAAATTTTCAGGCTCTTCATGTTTTTCAACACCGTTTCATGCTCCTCCTATTGTTCAGACCGTTTCATGCTCCTCATATTTTTTCCCCTTTGAAGCTCTTCATATTTTTCACACCTATTCAGCCTCTTCATGCTTTTCAACACCGTTTCATGCTCCTCGTATTTTCAGACTGTTTCATGCTGCTATATTTTTGACACCTTTTGAAGCTCTCCATATTTTTCACACATTTTCAGGCTCTTCATGCTTTTCAACACCGTTTCATGCTCTTCCTATTTTCAGACTGTTTCATGCTCCTCTTATTTTTGACACCTTTAGAAGCTATTCATATTTTTCACATCTTTTCATGCTCTTCATGTTTTTCAACACCATTTCATGCTCCTCCTATTTTTCAGACTATTTCATGCTCCTCATATTTTTGACACCTTTTGAAGCTCTTCATATATTTCACAACTTTTAAGGCTCTTCATGTTTTTGAACACCGCTTCATGCTCCTCCTATATTTCACACCTTTTGAAGCTCTTCATATATTTCACACCTTTTCAAGCTCTTCATGTTTTTGAACACCGCTTCATACTCCTCCTATATTTTTCAGACCGTTTCATGCTTCTCAAATTTTTGACACCTTTTGAAGCTCTTCATATATTTCACACCATTTCAGGCTTTTCATTTTTGTCAACAAAGCTTCACGCTCCTCATATTTTTCAGACCGTTTCATGCTCCTCATATTTTACACACCTGTTGAAGCTCTTCATATTTTTCACACCATTTCAGACTCTTCTTGTTTTTCAACACCATTTCAAGCTCCTCCTATTTTTCAGATTGTTTCATGCTTCTCATATTTCTGACACCTTTTGAAGCTATTCATATATTTCACACCTTTTCAGGCTCTTCATGTTTTTGAACACCGCTTCATGCTCCTCCTATTTTTCACACCTTTTGAAGATCTTCATATATTTCACACCTTTTCAAGCTCTTCATGTTTTTGAACACCGCTTCATGCTCCTATATTTTTCACACCTTTTGAAGCTCTTCATATATTTCTCACCTTTTCCTGTTCTTCAGGTTTTTCAACACCGTTTCATGCTCCTCCTATTTTTCAGACCGTTTCATGCTCCTCATATTTCTCACACCTTTTGAAGCTCTTCATATATTTCACACCTTTTCAGACTCTTCATGTTTTTCAACATCGCTTCATCCTCTTCCTATTTTTCAGACCGTTTCATGCTCCTCATATTTTGACACCTTTTGAACTCTTCATATTTTTCACACCTTTTGAAACTCTTCATATTTTTCACAAGTTTTTAGGCTCTTCATGTTTTTCAACACCGTTTCATGCTCCTCCTATTTTCAAACTGTTTCAAGCTCCTCTTATTTTTGACACCTTTTGAAGCTCTTCATATTTTTCACACCTTTTCAGGCTCTTCTTGTTTTTCAACACCGATTCATGCTACTCCTATTTTTCAGACCATTTCATGCTCCTTATGTTTTTGACACCTTTTGAAAATCTTAATATTTTTCACACCTTTTCATGCTCTTCATGTTTTTCAACACCATTTCATGCTCCTCCTATATTTCAGATTCTTTCATGCTTCTCATATTTTTTACATCTTTTGTAGCTCTTCATATTTTTCACACCTTGTCAGGCTCTTGATGTTTTTCAACACCGTTTCATGTTCCTCGTATTTTTCAGACCATTTCATGCTCCTCATATTTTTCAGGCCATTTCATGCTCGTCATAATTTTGAAACCTTTTGAAGCCCTTCATATTTTTCACACCTTTTCAGGCTCTTCATGTGTTTCAACAACGTTTTATGCTCCTCCTATTTTTCAGACCGTTTCATGCTCCTCATATTTTTGACACCTTTTGAAGCTCTTCATATATTTCACACCTTTTCAGGCTCTTCATGTTTTTCAACACCGCTTCATGCTCCTCCTGTTTTTCATACCGTTTCATGCTCCTCATAATTTTGACACTTTTTGAAGCTCTTTATATTTTTCACACCTTTTCATACTCTTCATGTTTTCACCACCGTTTCATGCTCCTCATATTTTTCATACCGTTTCGTTCGCGTCATATTTTTGACACATTTTTAAGCTCTTCATATTTTTCTCACATTTTCAGGCTCTTCATGCTTTTCAAGAACACTTCATGCTCCTCTTTTTTTTGAGACCGTTTCATGCTCCTCGTGTTTTTGACACCATTTGCAGCTCTTCATATTTTTCACAACTTTTCAGGCTGTTCATGTTTTTTAACTCCGTTTCATGATCCTCCTATTTTTCACACCATTTCATGCTCCTCCTATTTTTAACACCTTTTGAAGGTCTTCATATTTTTTACACCTTTTCATGCTCTTCATGTTTTAAACACCATTTCATGCTCCTCCTGTTTGTCAGACCGTTTCATGCTCCTCATATTTTTGACACATTTTGAACCTCTTCATAATCTCGCATATTTTCAGGCTCTTCATATTTTTCATAACCGTTTCATGCTCCCCCTATTTTGCAGACCGTTTCATGCCTCTCAAATTTTTGACAACCTTTGGAGCTCTTCATTTTTTTCTCACCTTTTGAAGCTCTTCATATTGTTCACAGCTTTTCAGGCTCTTCATGTTTTTCAACACCGTGTCATGCTCCTCCTATTTTTCAGACCCTTTCATGCTCCTCATATTTTTGACACCTTTTGAAGCTCTTCATATATTTCACTCATTTCAGGCTCTTCATGTTTTTAAACCTCGCTTTATGCTCCTCCTATCTTTCAGAACAGTTTCATGCTCCTCATATTTTTCATAATTTTTGAAGCTCTTCATATTTTTCACACCTTGTCATGCTCTTCATGTTTTTGAACACCGCTTAATGCTCCACTTATTTTTTAAGACCGTTTCATGCTCTTCATATTTTTCACACCTTTTCAGGCTCTTCTTGTTTTTCAACACCGCTTCATGCTCCTCCTAATATTCAGACAGTTTCATGCTCCTCATATTTTTGACACCTTTTGAAGCTCTTCATATTTTTCACGCCTTTTCAGGCTCTTCTTGTTTTTCAACACCGATTCATGCTACTCCTATTTTTCAGACCGGTTCATGCTCCTCATGTTTTTGAAACCTTTTGAAGATCTTAATATTTTTCACGCTTTTTCATGCTCTTCATGTTATTCAACATCTTCTCATGCTCTTCATGCTTTTCAACACCGCTTCCTGCTCTTCCTAATTTTCAGACCCTTTCCTGATCCTCATATTTTTCAGACAGTTTCATGCTCCTCATAGATTTCAGACCGTTTCTTGCTCCTCATATTTTTGACCCTTTTTGAAGCTCTTCATATTTTTCACACCTTTTCATGCTCTTCATGTTTTTCAACACTTTTTCATGCTCCTCCTATTTTTCAGACAGTTTCATGCTCCTCATATATTTGACACGTTTTGAAGCTCTTCATATTTTTCACACCTCTTCATGCTCTTCATGTTTCTCCACACTTTCATGCTCTTCCTATTTTTCAGACAGTTTCATGCTCCTCATATTTTTGACACGTTTTGAAGCTCTTCATATTTTTAAAACCTTTTCATGCACTTCATGTTTTTCAACAACGTTTCATGCTCGTCTTGTTTTTCAGACCGTTTCATGCTTCTCATATTTTTCAGACCGTTTCATGCTCCTCATATTTTTGACAGCTTTTGAAACTCTTCATGTTTTTTCACACCGTTTCATGTTCCTCTTACTTTTCATACCGTTTCATGCTTCTCCTATTTTTGACAGCTTTTGAAGCTCTTCATATTTTTCACACCTTTTCATGCTCTTCATGTGTTTTCAACACCGTTTCTTGCTCCTCATATTTTTCAGACCATTTCATGCTTCTCAAATTTTGACACCTTTTGAAGATCTTCATATTGTTCACACCTTTTCATGCTCGTCATGTTTTTCAACAAAGTTTCACACTCCTCATATTTTGACACGCTTTGATGGTCTCCATATTTTTCACACCTTTTCATGCACTTCATGTTTTTCAACACCGTTTCATGCTCCTCCTATTTTTCAACAGTTTCATGCTCCGCATATTTTTCACGCCTTTTGAAGCTCTTCAAATTTTTCACACCTTTTTAGACGCTTCATGTTTTTCAACACCGCTTCATGCTCCTCCTGTTTTTCAGACCGTTTCATGCTCCTCATATTTTTGACACCTTTTGAAGCTCTTCGTATTTTTCACACCTTTTCAGGCTCTTCATTATTTCAACACAGTTTCATGCTCCTCCTATTTTTCAGACCGTTTCCGGCTCCTCATATTTTTGACACCTTTTGAAACTCTTCATATTTTTCACACCTTTTCAGGCATTCTTGTTTTTCAACACCGATTCATGCTCCTCCTATTTTTCAGACCGTTTCATGCTTCTCATAGTTTTGACACCTTTTGAAGCTCTTCATATTTTTCACACCTTTAAAGGCTCTTCTTGTTTTTCAACACCGCTTCATGCTCCTCCTAAGTTTCAGACCGTTTCATGCTCCTCATATTTTTGACACCTTTTGGAGCTCTTCATATTTTTCACACCTTTTCAGGCTCTTCTTGTTTTTCAACACAGATTCTTGCTACTCCTATTTTTCAGACCGTTTCATGTTCCTCATGTTTTTGACACCTTTTGAAGATCTTAATATTTTTCAAGCTTTTTCATGCTCTTCATGTTATTCAACACCTTCTCATGCTCTTCATGCTTTTCAACACCGCTTCCTGGTCTTCCTAATTTTCAGACCGTTTCATGCTCCTCATATTTTTCACACCTTTTCATGCTCCACATATATTTCAGACCATTTCATGCTCCTCAAATTTTGACCCCTTTTGAAGCTCTTCATATTTTTCACACCTTTTCATGCTCTTCATGTTTTTCAACACCGTTTCATTCTCCTCCTATTTTTTAGACCGTTTCATGCTCCGCATATTTTTCACACCTTTTGAAGATCTTCAAATTTTTCACACCTTTTTAGACGCTTCATGTTTTTCAACACCGCTTCATGCTCCTCCTGTTTTTCAGACCGTTTCATGCTCCTCATATTTTTGACACCTTTTGAAGCTCTTCGTATTTTTCACACCTTTTCAGGCTCTTCATGATTTCAACACAGTTTCATGCTCCTCCAATTTTTCAGACCGTTTCCGGCTCCTCATATTTTTGACACCTTTTGAAACTCTTCATATTTTTCACACCTTTTCAGGCATTCTTGTTTTTCAACACCGATTCATGCTCCTCCTATTTTTCAGACCGTTTCATGCTTCTCATATTTTTGACACCTTTTGAAGCTCTTCATATTTTTCACACCTTTAAAGGCTCTTCTTGTTTTTCAACACCGCTTCATGCTCCTCCTAAGTTTCAGACCGTTTCATGCTCCTCATATTTTTGACACCTTTTGGAGCTCTTCATATTTTTCACACCTTTTCAGGCTCTTCTTGTTTTTCAACACCGATTCTTGCTACTCCTATTTTTCAGACCGTTTCATGTTCCTCATGTTTTTGACACCTTTTGAAGATCTTAATATTTTTCAAGCTTTTTCATGCTCTTCATGTTATTCAACACCTTCTCATGCTCTTCATGCTTTTCAACACCGCTTCCTGGTCTTCCTAATTTTCAGACCGTTTCATGCTCCTCATATTTTTCACACCTTTTCATGCTCCACATATATTTCAGACCATTTCATGCTCCTCAAATTTTGACCCCTTTTGAAGCTCTTCATATTTTTCACACCTTTTCATGCTCTTCATGTTTTTCAACACCGTTTCATTCTCCTCCTATTTTTTAGACCGTTTCATGCTCCGCATATTTTTCACACCTTTTGAAGATCTTCAAATTTTTCACACCTTTTTAGACGCTTCATGTTTTTCAACACCGCTTCATGCTCCTCCTGTTTTTCAGACCGTTTCATGCTCCTCATATTTTTGACACTTTTTGAAGGTCTTCGTATTTTTCACACCTTTTCAGGCTCTTCATGATTTCAACACAGTTTCATGCTCCTCCTATTTTTCAGACCGTTTCATGCTCCTCATATTTTTGAAACCTTTTGAAGCCCGTCATATTTTTTACACATTTTCTTGCTCTTCATGTTTCTCAACACTTTTTCATGCTCCTCCTATTTTTCATACAGTTTCATGCTCCTCATATTTTTGACACGTTTTGAAGCTCTTCATATTTTTAAAACCTTTTCATGCACTTCATGTTTTTCAACAATGTTTCATGCTCGTCTTATATTTCAGACCGTTTCATGCTTCTCATATTTTTCAGACCGTTTCATGCTCCTCATATTTTTGACACCTTTTGAAACTCTTCATGGTTTTTCACACCGTTTCATGTTCCTCTTGCTTTTCAGACTGTTTCATGCTTCTCCTATTTTTGAAAGCTTTTGAAGCTCTTCATATTTTTCACACCTTTTCATGCTTGTCATGTTTTTCAACAAAGTTTCACACTCCTCATATTTTGACACCCTTTGATTGTCTCCATATTTTTCACACCTTTTCATGCACATCATGTTTTTCAACACCGTTTCATTCTCCTCCTATTTTTCAGACCGTTTCATGCTCCGCATGTTTTTCACACCTTTTGAAGATCTTCAAATTTTTCACACCTTTTTAGACGCTTCATGTTTCTCAACACCGCTTCATGCTCCTCCTGTTTTTCAGACCGTTTCATGCTCCTCATATTTTTGAAACCTTTTGAAGCTCTTTGTATTTTTCACACCTTTTCAGGCTCTTCATGATTTCAACACAGTTTCATGCTCCTCCTATTTTTCAGACCGTTTCATGCTCCTCATATTTTTGAAACCTTTTGAAGCCCGTCATATTTTTCACACCTTTTCATGCTCTTCATGTTTTTCAACACCATATCATGCTCCTCCTTTTTTTCAGATTGTTTCATGCTTCTCATATTTTTGACACATTTTTTATCTCTTCATATTTTTCACACCTTTACAGGCACTTCATGTTTTTCAACACCGTTTCATGCTCCTCCTATTTTTCAGACTGGTTCATGCTCCTCGTATTTTTCAGGCCGTTTCATGCTCCTCATATTTTTGACACCTTTTGAAGCTCTTCATATTTTTCACACCTTATCAGTCTCTTCATGTTTTTGAACACCATTTCATGCTCCGCCTATTTTTCAGACCGTTTCATGCTCTCATATTTTTGACACCATTTGAAACTCTTCATATTTTTCATACATTTTCATGCTCTTCATATTTTTGAACCCTTTTAAAGCTCCTCATATTTTTGACACCTTTTTAAGCTGTTCATATTTTTCACACCTTTTCAGGCTCTTCATGTATTTGAACACCATTTCATCCTCCTCATATTTTTGACAACTTTGAAGCTCTTCATATTGTTCACAACTTTTCAGACTCTTCATGTTTTTCATCACCGCTTCAATCTTCTCCCATTTTTCAGATCGTTTCATGCTCCTCATATTTTTGACACGTTCTGAACCTATACATATATTTCACACCTTTTCAGGCTCTTCATATTTTTCAACACCATTTCATGCTCCTCCTATTTTTCAGAACGTTTCATGCTCCTCATATATTTGACACTTTTTGAAGCTCTTCATATTTTTCACACCTTTTCAGGCTCTTAATGTTTTTCAACACTGCTTCATGCTCCTCCTATTTTTCAGACCTTTTCATGCTCGTCATATTTTTGACACCTTTTGAAGCTCTTCATATATTTCACTCATTTCAGGCTCTTCATGTTTTTCAACACCACTTCATGCTCCTCCTATTTTTCAGACCGTTTCATGCTCCTCATATATTTGACACTTTTTGAAGCTCTTCATATTTTTCACACCTTTTCAGGCTCTTAATGTTTTTCAACACTGCTTCATGCTCCTCCTATTTTTCAGACCGTTTCATGCTCGTCATATTTTTGACACCTTTTGAAGCTCTTCATATTTTTCACACGTTTTCAGGCTCTTCATGTTTTCAATACCGTTTCATGCTCCTCCTATTTTTCAGACGGTTTCATGGTCCTCATATTTTTCTCACGTTTTGAAGCTCTTCATATTTTTCACACCTTTTCAGGCTGTCATGTTTTTGAACACCTATTCATGCTCCTCCTATTTTTCAGACGGTTTCATGCTCCTCATATTTTTGACACCTTTTGAAGCTCTTCATATATTTCACACCTTTTCAGGCTCTTCATTTTTTCAACACCGCTTCATGCTCCTCAAATTTTTGACACCTGTTGAAGCTCTTCATATATTTCACACCTTTTCAGGCTCTTCATGTTTTGCAACACCGCTCCATGCTCCTCTTATTTATCATACCGTTTCATGCTCCTCATATTTTTGACACCTTTTGAGCGCTTCATATATTTCACACATTTTCAGGCGCTTCATGTTTTTCAACACCACCTCTTGCTCCTCCTTTTTTTCAGACCATTTCATGCTCCTCATATTTTTGACTCCTTTTGAAGCTCTTCATGTTTTTCATACCATTTCAGGCTCTTCATGTTTTTCAACACCGCTTCATGCTCCTCCTATTTTTCAGACTGTTTCATGCTCCTCAGATTATTGACACCTTTTGAAGCTCTTCATATATTTCACAGATTTCAGTCGCTTCATGTTTTTCAACACCACTTCTTGCTCCTCCTTTTTTTCACACCCTTTCCTGCTCCTCATATTTTTGACTCCTTTTGAATCTCTTCATATTTTTCACACCTTTTCAGGCTCTTCATGTTTTTCAACAACGCCTCATGTTCCTCCTATTTTTCAGACCGTTTCATGCTCGTCATATTTATGACACCTTTGGAAGCTCTTCATATCTTTCAGAGCTTTTCAGGCTCTTCATGTTTTCAATACCGTTTCATGCTCCTCCTATATTTCACCGTTTCATGCTCCTCCTATTTTTCAGGCCTCATACTTTGACACCTTTTGAAGCTCTTCATACATTTCACACCTTCTCAGGCTCTTCATGTTTTTCAACACAACTTCATGCTCCTCCTATTTTTCAGACCGTTTCATGCTCCTCATTTTGACATCTTTTGAAGCTGTTCATATTTTTCACACATTTTCATGCTCTTCATGTTTTTGAACACCTTTTCAAGCTCCTTCTATTTTCAGACTGTTTCATGCTCCTCATATTTTTGACACCTTTTGAAGCTCTTCATATATTTCACATCTTTTCAGGTTCTTCATGTTTTTGAACAAAGCTTCATGCTCCTCCTATTTTTCACATCTATTGAAGCTCTTCATATATTTCACATCTTTTCAAGCTCTTCATGTTTTTCAACACCACTTCATGCTCCACCTATTTTTCAGACCGTTTCATGCTCTTCTCAATTTTGATACATTTTGAAGCTCTTCATGCTGCTCCTATTTTTCAAATCGTTTCATGCACCTCATATTTTGACAACTTTTGAAGCACTTCACATTTTTCACACCTTTTGAAGCTCTTCATATTGTTCCCACCTTTTCAGGCTCTTCATGTTTTTCAACACCGCTTCATGCTCCTCCAATTTTTCAGACCGTTCATGCTCCTTATATTTTTGACACCTTTTGAAGCTCTTCGTATATTTTACTCATTTCAGGCTCTTCATGTTTTTCAACACCATTTCATGCTCCTCTTATTTTTCAGACCGTTTCATGCTCCTCATATTTTTGACACTTTTTGAAGCTCTTCATATTTTTCACACCTTTTCAGGCTCTTCATGATTTTCAACACTGCTTCATGCTCCTCCTATTTTTCAGACCGTTTCATGCTCCTCATATTTTTGACACCTTTTGAAGCTCTTCATATTTTTCAAACCTTTTCAGGCTCTTCATGTTTTTCAACTCCTCTTCATTCTCCACCTATTTTTCAGGCCGTTTCAAGCTCCTCATATTTTTGACACCTTTTGAACCTCTTCATATATTTCACACCTTTTCAGGCTCTTCATATTTTTCAACACCATTTCTTGCTCCTCCTATTTTTCAGACGGTTTCATGCTCCTCATATTTTTGACACCTTTTGAGGCTCTTCATATTTTTCACACCTTTTCAGGCTCTTCATGTTTTTGAACACCTTTTCATGCTCCTCCTATTTTTCAGACCGTTTCATGCTCCTCATATTTTTGACACCTTTTGACGCTCTTCATATTTTTCACACCTTTTCAGGCTCTTCATGTTTTTGAACACCGCTTAAATCTTCTCCTATTTTTCAGATCGTTTCATGCTCCTCATATTTTTGACACGTTCTGGACCTATACATATATTTCACACCTTTTCAGGCTCTTCATATTTTTCAACACAGTTTCATGCTCCTCCTATTTTTCAGACCGTTTCTTGCTCCTCATAATTTTCACACCTTTTGAAGCTCTTCATATTTTTCACACCTTTTGAAGCTCTTAATAATTTTCACAGGTTTTCAGTCTCTTCATGTTTTTGAACACCATTTCATGCTCCTCCTATATTTCAGACCGTTTCATGCTCCTCAAATTTTTGACACCTTTTGAAACTCTTCATATATTTCACACGTTTTCAGACTCTTCATATTTTTCACACCTTTTCAGGCTCTTCATGTTTTTCAACTCCGCTTCATGCTCCTCTTATTTTTCAGACCGTTTCATGCTCCTCATATTTTTCACACATTTTCAGGCTCTTCATGTTTTTCAACACCGCTTCATGCTCCTCCTATTTTCAGACCGTTTCATGCTCCTCATATTATTGACATCTTTTGAAGCTCTTCATATATTTCACAGATTTCAGTCGCTTCATCTTTTTCAACACCACCTCTCGCTCCTCCTTTTTTTCAGACCCTTTCCTGCTCCTCATATTTTTGACTCATTTTGAAGCTCTTCATATTTTTCACACCTTTTCAGGCTCTTCATGTTTTCAACACCGTTTCATGCTCCTCCTATTTTTCAGACGGTTTCATGGTCCTCATATTTTTAACACGTTTTGAAGCTCTTCATATTTTTCACACCTTTTCAGGCTGTCATGTTTTTGAACACCATTTCATGCTCCTCGTATTATTCAGACCGCTTCATGCTCCTCATATTTTTGACACCTTTTGTAGCTCTTCATATTTTTCATACCTTTTCAGGCTCTTCATATTTTCAACACCGCTTCATGCTCCTCCTATTTTTCAGACGGGTTCATGCTCCTCATATTTTTGACACCTTTTGAAGCTCTTCATATATTTCACACCTCTTCAGGCTCTTCATGTTTTTCAACACCGCTTCATGCTCCTCAAAATTTTGACACCTTTTGAAGCTCTTCATATATTTCACATCTTTCAGGTTCTTCATGTTTTTCAACACCGCTTCATGCTCCTCCTAATTTTCAGACCGTTTCATGCTCCTCATATTTTTCACACCTTTGAAGCACTTCATATTTTTTACACCTTTTCAGGCTCTTCATGTTTTTCAACACCACTTCATGCTCCTCTTATTTTTCAGAGCGTTTCATTCTCCTCATATATTTGACAACTTTTGAAGCTCTTCATGTATTTCACACATTTTCAGGCGCTTCATGTTTTTCAACACCACTTCTTGCTACTCCTTTTTTTCAGACCGTTTCCTGTTTCTCATATTTTTCACACCTTTTCAGGTTCTTCATGTGTTTCAACACCGCTTCATGCTCCTCCTATTTTTCAGACAGTTTCATGGTCCTCATTTATTTGACACCTTTTGAAGCTCTTCATATTTTTCACACCTTTTCAGGCTCTTCATGATTTTCAACACGGCTTCATGCATCTCCTATTTTTCAGACCGTTTCATGCTCCTCATATTTTTGACACTTTTTGAACCTCTTCGTATTTTTCACACCATTTCAGGCTCTTCATCTTTTTCAACAGCGCTTCATGCTCCTCATATTTTTGATACCTTGTGAAGCTCTTCATATCTTTCACACCTTTTCAATCTCTTCATGTTTTTCACACCTTTTCAGGCTCTTGATGTTTTTCAACACCACTTCATGCTCCTCCTATTTTTCAGACCGTTTCATGCTCCTCATATTTTTGACACCTTTTGAGGCTCTTCGTATATTTCACACGTTCTCAGGCTCTTCATGTATTTCAACACCGCTTCAAGCTCCTCCAAATTTTCAGACAGTTTCATGCTCGCAATATTTTTCAAACCTTTTAAAGCTCTTCATAATTGTCACACCTATTCATGTTCTTCATTTTTTCCACACTGTTTCATGCTCCTCCTATTTTTCAGACCGTTTCATGCTCCTCATATTTTTCACACCTTTTGAAGCTCTTCGTATTTTTCACACTTTTTGAAGCTCTTCATATTTTTCACAGTTTTCAGGCTCTTCATGTTTCTGAACACCGCTTCATGCTCCTCCTATTTTTCAGACCGTTTAATGCTCTTCATATTTTTCACACCTTTTCAGGCTCTTCATATTTTTGAACACCGTTTGCTTCTCCTCCTATTTTTGAGAACGTTTCATGCTCCTCATATTTTTGACACGTTTTGCAGCTCTTCATATTTTTCACACCTTTTCAGGCTCTTGATGTTTTTCAACACGGCTTCATGCTACTCCTATTTTTGATACCATTTGAAGCTCCTCATATTCTTCAAACCATTTCATGCTCTTCTTTTTTTTCATCACCGCTTCATGCTCCTCCATTTTTCAGACAGTTTCATGCTCCTCATATTTTTGACACCTTTTGAAGCTCTTCGTATTTTTCACACCTTTTTAGGCTCTTTATGTTTTTCAACACCACTTCATGCTCCTCCTATTTTTCAGCCCGTTTCATGCTCATCTCATTTTTGACACCTTTTGAAGCTCTTCATATTTTTCACACCTTTTGAAGCTCTTCATATTATTCACACATTTTCAGGCTCTTCATGTTTTTGAACACCGTTTCATGCTCCTCCTATTTTTCAGACCGTTCATGCTCCTCATATTTTTCACACCTTTTGAAGCTCTTCATATTTTACACACCTTTTCAGGATCTTCATGTTTTTGAACACCATTTCATGGTGTTCCTATTTTTCAGACCGTTTCATGCTCCTCATATTTTTTACACGTTTTGAGGCTCTTCATATTTTTCACACCATTCCAGGCTCTTCCTGTTTTTGAACACCGCTTCATGCTCCTCCTATTTTTCAGGCCTTTTCATGCTCCTCATATTTTGACACCTTTTGAAGCTCTTCATATATTTCACACCTTTTCAGGCTCTTCATGTTTTCAACACCGCTTCATGCTCCTCCTATTTTTCAGACCGTTTCATGCTCCTCATATATTTTACACCTTTTGACGCTCTTCATATATGTCACACCTTTTCAGGCTCTTCAACTTTTTCAACACTGCTTCATGCTCCTCCTCATTTTCAGACCGTTTCATGCTCCTCATATTTTTGACACCCTTTGATGCTCTCCATATTTTTCACAACTTTTCATGCATTTCTAGTTTTTCAACACCGTTTCATGCTCCTCCTATTTTTCAGACCTTTCGTGCTCCGCATATTTTTCACACCTTTTGAAGCTCTTCATACATTTCACACCTTTTCAGGCTCTTCATGTTTTTCAACACCGCTTCATGCTCCTCCTGTTTTTCAGACCGTTTCATGCTCCTCATTTTTTTGACACCTTTTGAAGCTCTTTATATATTTCACACCTTTTCATACTCTTCATGTTTTTCAATACCGTTTCATGCTCCTCATATTTTTCAGACCATTTCGTTCTCGTCATATTTTTGACACATTTTCAAGCTCTTCATATTTTTCAAACATTTTCAAGCTCTTCATGCTTTTCGACAAGACTTCATGTTCCTCCTTTTTTTCAAACCGTTTCATGCTCCTCGTATTTTCGACACCTTTTGAAGCTCTTCATACATTTCACACCTTTTCAGGCTCTTCATGTTTTTCATCAAAACTTCATGCTCCTCCTATTTTTCTGACCGTTTCATGCTCCTCATATTTTTGACACTTTTTGAAGCTCTTCATATTTTTCATACCTTTTCAGGCTCTTAATGTTTTGGAACACCGCTTCATGCTCCTCCTATTTTTCAGACCGTTTCATGCTCCTCATATTTTTAACCCTATTGAAGCTCTTCATATTTTTCACAACTTTTCAGGCTCTTCAGTTTTTTGAACACGGCTTCATGCTCCTCGTATTTTTCAGACCGTTTCATGCTCCTCATATATTTCACACCGTTTAAAGCTCTTCATATTTTTCACACCTTTTCAGGCTCCTCAGTTTTTGAACACCGCTTCATGCTCCTCCTATTTTTCAGAACTTTTCATGCTCCTCATATTTTTGACATGGTTTGAAACACTTCATATTTTTCACACCTTTTCAGGCTCTTCCTATTTTTGAACACCGCTTCATGCTCCTCCTATTTTCATACGGTTTCATGCTCCTCATATTTTTGACACCTTTTGAAGCTCTTCATTTTCTTCACACCTTTTCAGGCTCTTCATATTTTTTAACACCGCTTCATGCTCCTCCTATTTTTCATATCGTTTCATGCTCCTCATATTTTTGACACCTTTTGAAGCTTTTCATATTTTTCACACCTTTTCAGGCTCTTCATGTTTTTCAACACCGCTTCATGCTCCTCCTATTTTTCAGACCGTTTCATGCTCCATATATTTTTGGCACCTTTTGAAGCTCTTCATATTTTTCACAGCTTTTCAGGCTCTTCATGTTTTTGAACACTGTTTAATGCTCCTCTTATTTTTGACACATTTTGAAGCTCTTCATATTTTTCACACCATTTCACGTTCTTCATTTTTTATCACCGTTTCATGCTCCTCCTATTTTTCAGACCATTTAATGCTCCACATGTATTTCACACCTTTTGAAGCTCCTCATATTTTTCACACCTTTTCAGGCTCTTCTTGTTTTTGAACACCGCTTCATGCTCCTCCTGTTTTTCAGACCGTTTAATGCTCCACATTTATTTCACACCTTTTGAAGCTCCTCATATTTTTCACACCTTTTCAGGCTCTTCATGTTTTTCAACACCGCTTCATGCTCCTCCTATTTTTCAGACCGTTTAATGCTCCACATGTATTTCACAACTTTTGAAGCTCTTCATATTTTTCACACCTTTTGAAGCTCTTCATATTTTTCACATGTTTTCAGGCCTTCATGTTTTTCAACACCGCTTAATGCTCCTCCTATTTTTCACAACGTTTAATCCTCCTCATGTATTTCACACTTTTTGAAGCTCTTCATATTTTTCACACCTTTTGAAGCTCTTCATATTTTTCACACGTTTTCAGGCTCTTCATGTTTTTCAACACCGCTTCATGCTCCTCCTATTTTTCAGACCGTATCATGCTCCTCATATTTTTCACACCTTTTGAAGATCTTCATATTTTTCACACCTTTTCAGGCTATTCATGTTTTTGAACACCACTTCATTCTCCTTCTATTTTTCAGAGAGTTTCATGCTCCTCATGTATTTCACACCTTTTGAAGCTCTTCATATTTTTCACACCTTTTCAGGCTCTTCATGTTTTTCAACACCGCTTCATGCTCCTCCTATTTTTCAGACTGTTTCATGCTCCTCATATTTTTTTTTTCCAGTGGGTTTTGTCATACATTGATATGAATCAGCCGTGGATTTACATGTATTCCCAATCCCGATCCCCCCTCCCACCTCCCTCTCCCCCCGATTCCTCTGGGTCTTCCCAGTGCACCAGGCCGGAGCACTTGTCTCGTTCATCCCACCTGGGCTGGTGATCTGTTTCACCATAGATAGGATACATGCTCTTCTTTTGAAATATCCCACCCTCACATTCTCCCACAAAGTTCAAAAATCTGTTCTGTATTTCTGTGTCTCTTTTTCTGTTCTGCATATAGGGTTATCGTTATCACCTTTCTAAATTCCATATACATGTGTCAGTATGCTGTAATGTTCTTTATCTTTCTGGCTTACTTCACTCTGTATAATGGGCTTCAGCTTCATCCATCTCATTAGGACTGGTTCAAATGAATTCTTTTTAATGGCTGAGTAATATTCCATGGTGTATATGTACCACAGCTTCCTTATCCATTCATCTGCTGATGGGCATCTAGGTTGCTTCCATGTCCTGGCTATTATAAACAGTGCTGCGATGAACATTGGGGTGCACGTGTCTCTTTCAGTTCTGGTTTCCTCAGTGTGTATGCCCAGAAGTGGGATTGCTGGGTCATATGGCAGTTCTATTTCCAGTTTTTTAAGAAATCTCCACACTGTTTTCCATAGCGGCTGTACTAGTTTGCATTCCCACCAACAGTGTAAGAGGGTTCCCTTTTCTCCACACCCTCTCCAGCATTTATTGCTTGTAGACTTTTGGATAGCAGCCATCCTGACTGGCGTGTAATGGTACCTCATTGTGGTTTTGATTTGTATTTCTCTAATAATGAGTGATGTTGAGCATCTTTTCATGTGTTTGTTAGCCATCTGTATGTCTTCTTTGGAGAAATGTCTGTTTAGTTCTTTGGCCCATTTTTTGATTGGGTCATTTATTTTTCTGGAATTGAGCTGCAGGAGTTGCTTGTATATTTTTGAGATTAATCCTTTGTCTGTTTCTTCATTTGCTATTATTTTCTCCCAATCTGAGGGCTGTCTTTTCACCTTACTTATAGTTTCCTTTGTAGTGCAAAAGCTTTTAAGTTTCATTAGGTCCCATTTGTTTAGTTTTGCTTATATTTCCAATATTCTGGGAGGTGGGTCATAGAGGATCTTGCTTTGATTTATGTCAGAGATTGTTTTGCCTATGTTCTCCTCTAGGAGTTTTATAGTTTCTGGTCTTACATTTAGATCTTTAATCCATTTTGAGTTTATTTTTGTGTATGGTGTTAGAAAGTGTTCTAGTTTCATTCTTTTACAAGTGCTTGACCAGTTTTCCCAGCACCACTTGTTAAAGAGGTTGTCTTTTTTCCATTGTATATCCTTGCCTCCTTTGTCAAAGATAAGGTGTCCATAGGTTCGTGGATTTATCTCTGGGCTTTCTATTCTGTTCCATTGATCTATATTTCTGTCTTTGTGCCAGTACCATACTGTCTTGATGACTGTGGCTTTGTAGTAGAGTCTGAAGTCAGGCAGGTTGATTCCTCCAGCTCCATTCTTCTTTCTCAAGATTACTTTGGCTATTCGAGGTTTTTTGTATTTCCATACAAATTGTGAAATTCTTTGGTCTAGTTCTGTGAAAAATACCATTGGTAGCTTGATAGGGATTGCATTGAATCTATAGACTGCTTTGGCTAGAATAGCCATTTTGACAATATTAATTCTTCCAATCCATGAACACAGTATGTTTCTCCATCTGTTTGTGTCCTCTTTGATTTCTTTCATCAGTGTTTTATAGTTTTCTATGTATAGGTCCTTTGTTTCTTTAGGTAGATATACTCCTAAGTATTTTATTCTTTTTGTTGCAATGGTGAATGGTATTTTTTCCTTAATTTCTCTGTCTGGTTTTTCATTGTTAGTATATAGGAATGCAAGGGATTTCTGTGTGTTAATTTTATATCCTGCAACTTTACTATACTCATTGATTAGTTCTAGTAATTTTCTGGTAGAGTCTTTAGGGTTTTCTATGTAGAAGATCATGTCATCTGCAAACAGTGAGAGTTTTACTTCTTCTTTTCCTATCTGGATTCCTTTTACTTCTTTTTCTGCTCTGATTGCTGTGGCCAGAACTTCCAACACTATGTTGAATAGTAGTGGTGAGAGTGGGCACCCTTGTCTTGTTCCTGATTTCAGGGGAAATTCCTTCAATTTTGACACCTTATGAAGATCTTCATATTTTTCACACCTTTTCAGGCTCTTCATGTTTTGAACACAGTTTCATGCTCCTCATATTTTTCACATATTTTTATGCTCTTCATATTTTTCACATATTTTCAGGCTATTCATGTTTCTCAAAACCGTTTCATGCTCCTCATATTTTTCACATATTTTTATGCTCTTCATATTTTTCACATATTTTCAGGCTATTCATGGTTCTCAAAACCGTTTCATGCTCCTCATATTTTGACACCTTTTGAAGCTCTTCATATTTTTCACACCTTTTCAGGCTCTTCATTTTTTTCAACACCACTTCATGCTCCTCCTATTTTTCAGACCGTTTCATGCTCATCTAATTTTGTACACCTTTTGAAGCTCTTCATATTTTTCACAACTTTTGAAGCTCTTCATATTTTTCACAACTTTTGAAGCTCTTCATATTTTTCACACCTTTTGAAGCTCTTCATATTTTTCACACCTTTTGAAGCTCTTCATATTTTTCACACCTTTTGAAGCTCTTCATATTTTTCACACCTTTTGAAACTCTTCATATTTTTCACACCTTTTGAAGCTCTTCATATTTTTCACAACTTTTGAAGCTCTTCATATTTTTCACAACTTTTGAAGCTCTTCATATTTTTCACAACTTTTGAAGCTCTTCTTATTTTTCACACCTTTTGAAGCTCTTCATATTTTTCACACCTTTTGAAGCTCTTCATATTTTTCACATGTTTTCAGGCCTTCATGTTTTTCAACACCGCTTAATGCTCCTCCTATTTTTCAGACCGTTTAATCCTCCTCATGTATTTCACACCTTTTGAAGCTCTTCATATTTTTTACAACTTTTAAAGCTCTTCATATTTTTCACACCTTTTCAGGCTCTTCATATTTTTCAACACGACTTCATGTTCCTCCTATTTTTCAGACCGTTTCATGGTCATCTCATTTTTAACACCTTTTGATGCTCTTCATATTTGTCACACCTATTCAGGCTCTTCCTGTTTTTCAACACAACTTCATGCTCCTCCTCTTTTCCGACCGTTTCATGCTTCTCATATTTTTGACACCTTTTGAAGCTCTTCATATTTTTCACACCTTCTCAGGCTCTTCATGGTTTTCAACACCACTTCATGCTCCTCCTATTTTTCAGACCGTTTCATGCTCCTCATATTTTTGACACCTTTTGAAGCTCTTCATACTTCTCACACCTTTTCAGACTCTTCATGATTTAAGCACCGCTTCATGATCATCCTATTTTTCAGACGGTTTCATGCTCCTCATATTTTTCACACCTTTTGAAGCTCTTCATATATTTCACACCTTTTAAGGTTCTTCATGTTTTTCAAAACAGCTTCATGCTCTTCCTATTTTTCAGACAGTTTGATGCTCCTCATATTTTTGACACCTTTTGAAGCTCTTCATATTTTTCACTCCTTTTCAGGCTCTCCATGTTTTTGAACACCGCTTCATGCTTCTCCTATATTTCAGACCGTTTCATGCTCCTCATATTTTTGACACCGTTTGAAGCTCTTCATATTTTTCACACCTTTTGAAGCACTTCCTATTTTTCACAGCTTTTCAGGCTCTCCATGTTTTTGAACACAGCTTCATGCTCCTCCTATTTTTCATACCGTTTCATGCTCCTCATATTTTTGACACCTTTTGAAGCTCTTCATATTTTTCACACCTTTTCAGGCTGTCCATGTATTTGAACATCGCTTCATGCTCCTCCTATTTTTCCGACCGTTTCATGCTCCTTATATTTTTCACACCTTTAGAAGCTCTTCATATTTTTCACACCTTTTCAGGCTCCTCATGTTTTTGAACACTGTTTCATGCTCCTCCTATTTTCCAGACCGTTTCATGCTCCTCATATTTTTGACACCTTTTGAAGCTCTTCATATATTTCACAACTTTTCAGGCTCTTCATGTTTTTCATCACCACTTCATGATCCTCCTATTTTTCAGACCGTTTCATGCTCTTCTCTTTTTTGACACCTTTTCAAGCTCTTCATATTTTTCACACCTTTTGAAGCTCTTCCTATTTTTCACAGCTTTTCAGGCTCTCCATGTTTTTGAACACAGCTTCATGCTCCTCCTATTTTTCATACCGTTTCATGCACCTCATATTTTTGACACCTTTTGAAGCTCTTCATATTTTTCACACCTTTTCAGGCTCTTCATGTTTTTCAACACCGCTTCATGCTCCTCCTATTTTTCCGACCGTTTCATGCTCCTCATATTTTTGACATCTTTTGAAGCTCTTCATATTTTTCACACATTTTCAGGCTCTTCATATTTTTGAAAACCGCTTCCTGCTCCTCCTATTTTTCAAACCGTTTCATTCTCCTCATATTTTTGACACCTTTTGAAGCTCTTCATATTTTTCACACATTTTCAGGCTCTCCATGTTTTGAACACCACTTCATGCTCGTCTTATTTTTCAGACCGTTTCATGCTCCTCTTTTTTTCACACCTTTTGAAATTCTTCATATTTTTCACACCTTTTCAGGATCTTCATGTTTTTGAACACGCTTCATTCTCCTCCTGTTTTTCAGACCGCTTCATGCTCCTCATATTTTTGACACCTTTTGTAGCTCTTCATATTTCTCACACCTTTTCAGGCTCTTCATGTTTTTGAACACCGCTCATGCTCCTCCTCTTTTTCAGACCGTTTCATGCTCCTCATATTTTTGACACCTTTTGAAGCTCTTCATATTTTTCACACCTTTTCAGGCTCTTTATGTTGTTCAACACCGCATCATGCTCCTCCTATTTTTCAGACCGTTTCCTGCTCCTCATATTTTTGACACCTTTTGAAGCTCTTCATATTTTTCCCATCTTTTCCGGCTCTTCATGTTTTTCAAGACCGCTTCATGATCCTCCGATTTTTCAGACCGTTTCATGCTCCTCATATTTTTCACACCTTTTGATGCTCTTCATATTCTTCACACCTTTTCAGGCTCTTTATGTTTTTTAACACCGTTTTATGCTGATCTTCTGTTTCAGACCGTTTCATGCTCCTCATATTTTTCACACCTTTTGATGCTCTTCATATTCTTCACACCTTTTCAGGCTCTTTATGTTTTTTAACACCGATTTATGCTGCTCTTATATTTCAGACCGTTTCCTGCTCCTCATATTTTTGACACCTTTGAAGCTCTTCAAATTTTTACACCTTTCATGCTCTTCATATTTTTCAACACCGTTTTATGCTCCTCCTATTTTTCACACTGTTTCATGCACCTCGTATTATTGACACCTTTTGAAGCTCTTCATATTTTTCATACCTTTGCAGGCTCTTCATGTTTTTGAACACTGTTTCATGCTCCTCCTATTTTTCATACCGTTTCATGCTCCTCATATTTTTCACACCTTTTGAAGCTCTTCATATTTCTCACACCTTTCCACGTTCTTCATGTTTTTGAACACCGCTTCATGCTCCTATGATTTTTCAGACCGTTTCATGCTATTCATATTTTTTACAACTTTTGAAGCTCTTCATATTTTTCACACCTTTTCAGGCTCTTCATGTTTTTCAACACGACTTCATGTTCCTCCTATTTTTCAGACCGTTTCATGGTCATCTCATTTTTAACACCTTTTGATGCTCTTCATATTTGTCACACCTATTCAGGCTCTTCCTGTTTTTCAACACAACTTCATGCTCCTCCTCTTTTCCGACCGTTTCATGCTTCTCATATTTTTGACACCTTTTGAAGCTCTTCATATTTTTCACACCTTCTCAGGCTCTTCATGGTTTTCAACACCACTTCATGCTCCTCCTATTTTTCAGACCGTTTCATGCTCCTCATATTTTTGACACCTTTTGAAGCTCTTCATACTTCTCACAACTTTTCAGACTCTTCATGTTTTAAACACCGCTTCATGATCATCCTATTTTTCAGACGGTTTCATGCTCCTCATATTTTTCACACCTTTTGAAGCTCTTCATATATTTCACACCTTTTAAGGTTCTTCATGTTTTTCAACACGGCTTCATGCTCTTCCTATTTTTCAGACAGTTTGATGCTCCTCATATTTTTGACACCTTTTGAAGCTCTTCATATTTTTCACTCCTTTTCAGGCTCTCCATGTTTTTGAACACCGCTTCATGCTCCTCCTATATTTCAGACCGTTTCATGCTCCTCATATTTTGACACCAGTTGAAGCTCTTCATATTTTTCACACCTTTTGAAGCTCTTCATATATTTCACACCTTTTAAGGTTCTTCATGTTTTTCAACACGGCTTCATGCTCTTCCTATTTTTCAGACAGTTTGATGCTCCTCATATTTTTGACACCTTTTGAATCTCTTCATATTTTTCACACCTTTTCAGGCTCTTCATGTTTTTCAACACCACTTCATGCACCTCCTATTTTTCAGACAGTTTCATGTTTCTCTTTTTTTTGACACTTTTTCAAGCTCCTCATATATTTCACACATTTTCAGGCTCTTCATGTTTTTCAACACCACTTCATGCTCCTCCTATTTTTCAGACCGTTTCATGCTCATCTCATGTTTGACACCTTTTGAAGCTCTTCATATTTTTCACACCTTTTGAAACTCCTCATATTTTTCACACCTTTTCAGGCTCTTCATGTTTTTGAACACCGGTTCATGCTCCTCATATATGTCAGACCGTTTGATGGTCCTCATATATTTGACACCTTTTGAAGCTCTTCGTATTTTTCACACCTTTTCAGGCTATTCATGTTTTTCAACATCACTTCATGCCCCTCCTATTTTTCAGACCGTTTTATGCTCCTCATATATTTCACACCTTTTGAAGTTCTTCATATTTTTCACACATTTTCAGGCTCTGCATGTTTTTCAACACCGCTTCATGCTCCTCCTATTTTTCAAACCGTTTCATGATCCTCATATTTTTGACACCTTTTGAAGCTGTTGATATTTTTCACACTTTCTCAGTCTCTTCATTTTTCTGGACACCACTTCTTGCTCCTCCTGTTTTTCAGACCGTTTCATGCTCATCTCTTTTTTGACACCTTTTGAAGCTCTTCATATATTTGACACCTTTTGAAGCTCTTCATATTTTTCAACCTTTTTCAGGCTCTTCATGATTTGCAACAACACTTCATGCTTCTCCTATTTTTTAGACCGTTTCATGCTCCTCTTATGTTTGACACCTTTTGAAGCTCTTCATATTTTTCACAACTTTTCAGTCTCTTCATGTTTTTGAACACCGTTTCATGCTCCTCCTATTTTTCAGACCGTTACATGCTTCTCATATTTTTGACACCTTTTGAAGCTCTTCATATTTTTCACACCTTTTCAGGCTCTTCATGTTTTTGAACACTACTTCATGCTCCTCCTTTTTTTCAGGGCGTTTCATGCTCCTCATATTTTTGACACATTTTGAAGCTCTTCATATATTTCACTCCTTTTCAGGCTCCACATAATTTTGAACAGCGCATCATGCTCCTCCTATTTTCAGACCGTTTCATGCTCCTCATGTATTTCACACCTTTGAAGCTCTTCATGTTTTTCAAACCTTTTCATGCTCTTCATGTTTTTGAACACCGCTTAATGCTCCTGCTATTTTTCAAACCGTGTCATGATCCTCATGTATTTCACACCTTTGAACCTCTTCATATTTTTCACACCTTTTCAGGCTCTTCACGTGTTTCAACACCACTTCATGCTCCTCATCTTTTTCAGACCGTTTCATGCTCATCTCATTTTTTACACATTTTGAAGTTCTTCATATTTTTCACACCTTTTGAAGCTCTTCATATTTTACACACCATTTCGGGCTGTTCATGTTTTTGAACCCCGCTTCATGCTCCTCCTAATTTTTAGACCGTATAATGCTCCTCATGTATTTGACAACTTTTGAAGCTCTTCATATTTTTCACACCTTTTCAGGCTCTTCATGTTTTTTGAACACCGCTTCATGCTCCTCCTATTTTTCAGACAGTTTCTTGCTCCTCATATATTTCACACCTTTTGAAGCTCTTGATATTTTTCACACTTTTTCACGCTCTTCATGTTTTTGAAAACCGTTTCATGCTCCTCCTATTTTACAGACGGTTTCATACTCCTCATATTTTTGACACCTTTGGAAGCTCTTCATATTTTTCACACCTTTTCAGGCTCTTAATGTTTTTCAACACGGCTTCATGCTCCTCCTATTTTTCAGATCGTTTTATGCACCTCATATTTTTCACACCTTTTGAAGCTCTTCATATTTGTCACAACTTTTAAGCCTCTTCATGTTTTTTAACACCGCTTCATGCTCCTCCTATTTTCAAGACCGTTTCATACTCCTCATATATTTCATACCTCTTGAAGCTCTTCATATTTTTCACACCTTTTCAGGCTCTTCATGTTTTTGAACACCGCTTCATGCTCCTCCTATTTTTAAGACCGTTTCATGCTCCTCATATATTTCACACCTTTTGAAATTCTTCATATTTTTCACACCTTTTCAGGCTCTTCATGTTTTTGAACACCGCTTTATGCTCCTCCTATTTTTCAGACCGTTACATGCTCCTCATATTTTTGACACTTTTTGAAGCTCTTCATATATTTCACACCTTTTCAGGCTCTTCATGTTTTTGAACACTGCTACATACTCCTCCTACTTTTCAGGTCGTTTCATGCTCCTCTTTTTTATGACCCCTTTTGAAGCTCTTCATATTTTTCACACCTTTTAAGGCTCTGCATGTTTTTCAACACCGTTTCATGCTCCTCTTATTTTTCAGACCGTTTCATGCTCCTCATACTTTTGACACCTTTTGAAGCTCTTGATATATTTCACACCTTCTCAGGCTCTTCATGTTTTTGAACACCACTTCTTCCTCCTCCTATTTTTCAGACCGTTTCATGCTCATCTCATTTTTGACACCTTTTGAAGCTCTTCATATATTTGACACCATTTGAAGCTCTTCATATTTTTCACACTTTGTCAGGCTCTTCATGTTTTTGAACACCGCTTTATGCTCCTCCTATTTTTCAGACCGTTACATGCTCCTCATATTTTTGACCCCTTTTGAAGCTCTTCATATTTTTCACTCCTTTTCAGGCTCCACATGTTTTTGAACAGCACATCATGCTCCTCCTATTTTCAGACCGTTTCATGCTCCTCATGTGTTTCACACCTTTTGAAGCTCTTCATATTTTTCAACTCCTTTTCAGTCTCTTCATGTTTTTGAACATCATTTCATGCTGCTCCTACTTTTCAGGTCGTTTCATGCTCCTCTTTTTTATGACCCCTTTAGAAGCTCTTCATATTATTCACACCTTTTCAGGCTGTCATGTTTTTCAACACCGCTTCATAATCCTCCTCTTTTTCAGACCGTTTCATGCTCCTCATATTTTTGACACCTTTTGAAGCTCTTCATATATTTCACACCTTTTCAGACTCTTCATGTTTTTCAACACCACTTCATCCTCCACATGTTTTTCAGACGGCTTCATGCTCATCTCATTTTTGACACCTTTTGAAGCTCTTCATATTTTTTACACCTTTTGAAGCTCTTCATATTTCTCACACTTTTTCAGGCTCTTCATGTTTTTCAACACCGCTTCATGCTCCTCCTATTTTTCAGACCGTTTCATGCTCCAGATATTTTTGACACCTTTTGAAGCTCTTCATATATTTCACACCTTTTCAGGCTCGTCATTTTTCTGCACACCACTTCATGCTCCTCCTATTTTTCAGACCGTTTCATGCTCATCTCATTTTTGACATCTTTTGAAGCTCTTCATATTTTTCAGACCTTTTGAAGCTCTTCATATTTTTCACACGTTTCAGGCTCTTCATGTTTTTGAAACCGCTTCATGCTCCTCCTATTTTTCAGACCGTTTCATGCTCCACATATTTTTGACACCTTTTGAAGCTCTTCATATATTTCACACCTTTTCAGGCTCGTCATTTTTCTGAACACCACTTCATGCTCCTCCTATTTTTCAGACCGTTTCATGCTCCTCATGTATTTCACACCTTTGAAGCTCTTCATGTTTTTCAAACCTTTTCATGCTCTTCATGTTTTTGAACACCGCTTCATGCTCCTGCTATTTTTCAAACCGTTTCATGATCCTCATGTATTTCACACCTTTGAACCTCTTCATATTTTTCACACCTTTTCAGGCTCTTCATGTGTTTCAACACCACTTCATGCTCCTCATCTTTTTCAGACCGTTTCATGCTCATCTCATTTTTTACACATTTTGAAGCTCTTCATATATTTCACACCTTTTGAAGCTCTTCATATTTTTGACAACTTTTCAGGCTCTTCATGTTCTTCAACACCACTTCGTGCTCCTCCATTATTTCAGACCGTTTCATGCTCCTCATATTTTTCACACCTTTTGAAGCTCTTTATATTTTTCACACCTTTTCATGCTCTTCAGATTTTTCAACACCACTTCATGCACCTCCTGTTTTTCAGAACGTTTCATGCTCCTCATATTTTTGACACCTTTTGAAATCTTCATATATTTCACACCTTTTCAGGCTCTTCATTTTTTTGAACACAACTTCATGCTCCTCCTATTTTTCAGACCGTTTCATGTTCATCTCTTTTTTGACACCTTTTGAAGCTCTTCATTTTTTTCATACCTTTTGAAAATCTTCATATTTTTCACACGTTTTCAGGTTCTTCATGTTTTTCAACACCGCATCATGCTCCTCCTATTTTTCAGACCGTTTCATGCTCTTCTCATTTTTGACCCCTTTTGAAGGTCTTCATATTTTTCACACCTTTTGAAGCTCTTCATATTTTACACACCATTTCGGGCTGTTCATGTTTTTGAACCCTGCTTCATGCTCCTCCTAATTTTCAGACCGTATAATGCTCCTCATGTATTTGACAACTTTTGAAGCTCTTCATATTTTTCACACCTTTTCAGGCTCTTCATGTTTTTTGAACACCGCTTCATGCTCCTCCTATTTTTCAGACAGTTTCATGCTCCTCATATATTTCACACCTTTTGAAGCTCTTCATATTTTTCACACTTTTTCACGCTCTTCATGTTTTTGAAAACCGTTTCATGCTCCTTTTATTTTACAGACGGTTTCATACTCCTCATATTTTTGACACCTTTGGAAGCTCTTCATATTTTTCACACCTTTTCAGGCTCTTAATGTTTTTCAACACGGCTTCATGCTCCTCCTATTTTTCAGAACGTTTTATGCACCTCATATTTTTCACACCTTTTGAAGCTCTTCATATTTTTCACACCTTTTAAGCCTCTTCATGTTTTTTAACACCGCTTCATGCTCCTCCTATTTTCAAGACCGTTTCATGCTCCTCATATATTTCACACCTTTTGAAGTTCTTCATATTTTTCACACCTTTTCAGGCTCTGCATGTTTTTCAACACCGCTTCATGCTCCTCCTATTTTTCAGACCGTTTCATGCTCCTTATATTTTTGACACCTTTTGAAGCTCTTGATATATTTCACACCTTCTCAGCTCTTCATTTTTTTGAACAACACTTCTTGCTCCTCCTATTTTTCAGACCGTTTCATGCTCATCTCATTTTTGACACCTTTTGAAGCTCTTCATATATTTGACACCATTTGAAGCTCTTCATATTTTTCACACATTTTCAGGCTCCTCATGTTTTTCAACAACACTTCATGCTCCTCCTATTTTTTAGAGCGTTTCAAGCTCCTCTTATGTTTGACACCTTTTGAAGCTCTTCATATTTTTCACATCTTTTCAGGCTCTTCATGTTTTTGAACACCGATTTATGCTCCTCCTATTTTTCAGACCGTTACATGCTCCTCATATTTTTGACACCTTTTGAAGCTGTTCATATATTTCACACCTTTTCAGGCTCTTCATGTTTTTGAACACTGCTTCATACTCCTCCTACTTTTCAGGTCGTTTCATGCTCCTCTTTTTTATGACCCCTTTTGCAGCTCTTCATATTTTTCACTCCTTTTCCGGCTCCACATGTTTTTGAACAGCACATCATGCTCCTCCTATTTTCAGACCGTTTCATGCTCCTCATGTATTTCACACCTTTTGAAGCTCTTCATATTTTTCAACTCCTTTTCAGTCTCTTCATGTTTTTGAACATCATTTCATGCTTCTCCTACTTTTCAGATCGTTTCATGCTCCTCATATTTTTGACACCTTTAGAAGCTCTTCATATTATTCACACCTTTTCAGGCTGTCATGTTTTTCAACACCGCTTCATAATCCTCCTCTTTTTCAGACCGTTTCATGCTCCTCATATTTTTGACACCTTTTGAAGCTCTTCATATATTTCACACCTTTTCAGGCTCGTCATTTTTCTGAACACCACTTCATGCTCCTCCTGTTTTTCAGAGGGTTTCATGCTCATCTCAGTTTTGACATCTTTTGAAGCTCTTCATATTTTTCACACCTTTTGAAGCTCTTCATATTGTTCACACGTTTCAGGCTCTTCATGTTTTTGAAACCGCTACATGCTCCTCCTATTTTTCAGACCGTTTCATGCTCCACATATTTTTGACACCTTTTGAAGCTCTTCATATATTTCACACCTTTTCAGGCTCGTTATTTTTCTGAACACCACTTCATGCTCCTCCTATTTTTCAGACCGTTTCATGCTCATCTCATTTTTGACACCTTTTGAATCTCTTCATATTTCTCACACTTTTTCAGGCCCTTCATGTTTTTCAACACCGCTTCATGCTCCTCCAATTTTTAGACCGTTTCATGCTCCACATATTTTTGACACCTTTTGAAGCTCTTCATATATTTCACACCTTTTCAGGCTCGTCATTTTTCTGAACACCACTTCATGCTCATCCTATTTTCCAGAACATTTCATGCTCCTGATATTTTTGACACCTTTTGAAGCTCTTCATATTTTTCACACCTTTTGAAGCTCTTCATATTTTTCACACCTGTTCAGGCTCTTCATGTTTTTGAAACCGCTTCATGCTCCTCCTATTTTTCACACCTTTTGAAGCTCTTCATATTTTTCACACCTTTTTGGGCTCTTCATGTGTTTGAAAACCGATTCATGCTCCTTCTCTTTTACAGACGGTTTCATGCTCCTCATGTACTTCACACCTTTTGAAGCTCTTCATATTTTTCACACCTTTTGAAGCTCTTCATATTTTTCACACCTTTTCGGGCTGTTCATGTTATTGAACCCGCCTCATGCTCCTCCTATTTTTCAGACAGTATAATGCTCCTCATGTATTTAACAACTTTTGAAGCTCTTCATATTTTTCA
Source organism: Dama dama (assembly GCF_033118175.1). Taxonomy (NCBI): domain Eukaryota; kingdom Metazoa; phylum Chordata; class Mammalia; order Artiodactyla; family Cervidae; genus Dama; species Dama dama. Next base: position 1,968,849 of record NW_026870878.1, on the reverse strand, counting down.
CAATTTTTCAAGCTCTTCATGTTTTTAAAACCGTTTCATGCTCCTCCTATTTTACAGATGGTTTCATGCTCCTCATATTTTTGACATCTTTTGAAGCTCTTCATATTTTTCACACCTTTTCAGGCTCTTCATGTTTTTTGAACACCCCTTCATGCTCCTCCTTTTTTTTTCAGACCGTTTCATGCTCCTCATATATTTCACACCTTTTGAAGCTCTTCATATTTTTCACACCGTTTCAGGCTCCTCATATTTTTGAACACCGCTTCATGCTACTCCTATTTTTCAGACCGTTTCTTGCTCCTCATGTACTTCACACCTTTTGAAGCTCTTCATATTTTAGACACCTTTTCAGGCTCTTCATGTTTTTCAACACCACTTCATGTTCCTCCTATTTTTCAGACCGTTTCATGTTCCTCATATTTTTGACACCTTTGGAAGCTCTTCATATTTTTCACACATTTTTAGGCTCTTCATGTTTTTCAACACGGCTTCATGCTCCTCCTTTTTTTCAGACCGTTTCATGCTCCTCATATTTTTCACACATTTTGAAGCTCTTCATATTTTTCATACCTTTTAAGCCTCTTCATGTTTTTTAACACCGCTTCATGCTCCTCCTATTTTCAAGACCGTTTCATACTCCTCATGTATTTCATACCTTTTGAAGCTCTTCATATTTTTCACACCTTTTCAGGCTCTTCATGTTTTTGAACACCGCTTCATGCTCCTCCTATTTTTCAGACCGTTTCATGCTCCTCATGTATTTCACACATTTTGAAGCTCTTCATATTTTTCTCACCTTTTCAGGCTCTTCATGTTTTTGAACACCGCTTCATGCTCCTCATATTTTTCAGACCGTTTCATGCTCCTCATAGTTTTGACACCTTTTGAAGCTCTTCATATTTTTCACACCTTTTCAGGCTCTTCATGTTTTTCAACACCACTTCATGCACCTCCTATTTTTCAGACAGTTTCATGTTTCTCTTTTTTTTGATACTTTTTCAAGCTCCTCATATATTTCACACCTTTTCAGGCTCTTCATGTTTTTCTACACCACTTCATGCTCCTCCTATTTTTCAGACCGTTTCATGCTCATCTCATGTTTGACACCTTTTGAAGCTCTTCATATTTTCCACACCTTTTGAAACTCCTCATATTTTTCACACCTTTTCAGGCTCTTCATGTTTTTGAACACCGGTTCATGCTCCTCATATATGTCAGACCGTTTGATGGTCCTCATATATTTGACACCTTTTGAAGCTCTTCGTATTTTTCACACCTTTTCAGGCTATTCATGTTTTTCAACATCACTTCATGCCCCTCCTATTTTTCAGACCGTTTTATGCTCCTCATATATTTCACACCTTTTGAAGTTCTTCATATTTTTCACACATTTTCAGGCTCTGCATGTTTTTCAACACCGCTTCATGCTCCTCCTATTTTTCAAATCGTTTCATGATCCTCATATTTTTGACACCTTTTGAAGCTGTTGATATTTTTCACACTTTCTCAGTCTCTTCATTTTTTTGGACACCACTTCTTGCTCCTCCTGTTTTTCAGACCGTTTCATGCTCATCTCTTTTTTGACACCTTTTGAAGCTCTTCATATATTTGACACCTTTTGAAGCTCTTCATATTTTTCACCCTTTTTCAGGCTCTTCATGATTTGCAACAACACTTCATGCTTCTCCTATTTTTTAGACCGTTTCATGCTCCTCTTATGTTTGACACCTTTTGAAGCTCTTCATATTTTTCACAACTTTTCAGTCTCTTCATGTTTTTGAACACAGTTTCATGCTCCTCCTATTTTTCAGACCGTTACATGCTTCTCATATTTTTGACACCTTTTGAAGCTCTTCATATTTTTCACACCTTTTCAGGCTCTTCATGTTTTTGAACACTACTTCATGCTCCTCCTTTTTTTCAGGGCGTTTCATGCTCCTCATATTTTTGACACATTTTGAAGCTCTTCATATTTTTCACTCCTTTTCAGGCTCCACATATTTTTGAACAGCGCATCATGCTCCTCCTATTTTCAGACCGTTTCATGCTCCTCATGTATTTCACACCTTTGAAGCTCTTCATGTTTTTCAAACCTTTTCATGCTCTTCATGTTTTTGAACACTGCTTCATGCTCCTGCTATTTTTCAAACCGTGTCATGATCCTCATGTATTTCACACCTTTGAACCTCTTCATATTTTTCACACCTTTTCAGGCTCTTCACGTGTTTCAACACCACTTCATGCTCCTCATCTTTTTCAGACCGTTTCATGCTCATCTCATTTTTTACACATTTTGAAGTTCTTCATATTTTTTACACCTTTTGAAGCTCTTCATATTTTACACACCATTTCGGGCTGTTCATGTTTTTGAACCCCGCTTCATGCTCCTCCTAATTTTCAGACCGTATAATGCTCCTCATGTATTTGACAACTTTTGAAGCTCTTCATATTTTTCACACCTTTTCAGGCTCTTCATGTTTTTTGAACACCGCTTCATGCTCCTCCTATTTTTCAGACAGTTTCATGCTCCTTATATATTTCACACCTTTTGAAGCTCTTCATATTTTTCACACTTTTTCACGCTCTTCATGTTTTTGAAAACCGTTTCATGCTCCTCCTATTTTACAGATGGTTTCATACTCCTCATATTTTTGACACCTTTGGAAGCTCTTCATATTTTTCACACCTTTTCAGGCTCTTAATGTTTTTCAACACGGCTTCATGCTCCTCCTATTTTTCAGACCGTTTTATGCACCTCATATTTTTCACACCTTTTGAAGCTCTTCATATTTGTCACAACTTTTAAGCCTCTTCATGTTTTTTAACACCGCTTCATGCTCCTCCTATTTTCAAGACCGTTTCATACTCCTCATATATTTCATACCTCTTGAAGCTCTTCATATTTTTCACACCTTTTCAGGCTCTTCATGTTTTTGAACACCGCTTCATGCTCCTCCTATTTTTAAGACCGTTTCATGCTCCTCATATATTTCACACCTTTTGAAATTCTTCATATTTTTCACACCTTTTCAGGCTCTTCATGTTTTTGAACACCGCTTTATGCTCCTCCTATTTTTCAGACCGTTACATGCTCCTCATATTTTTGACACCTTTTGAAGCTCTTCATATATTTCACACCTTTTCAGGCTCTTCATGTTTTTGAACACTGCTACATACTCCTCCTACTTTTCAGGTCGTTTCATGCTCCTCTTTTTTATGACCCCTTTTGAAGCTCTTCATATTTTTCACACCTTTTAAGGCTCTGCATGTTTTTCAACACCGTTTCATGCTCCTCCTATTTTTCAGACCGTTTCATGCTCCTCATATTTTTGACACCTTTTGAAGCTCTTGATATATTTCACACCTTCTCAGGCTCTTCATTTTTTTGAACACCACTTCTTCCTCCTCCTATTTTTCAGACCGTTTCATGCTCATCTCATTTTTGACACCTTTTGAAGCTCTTCATATATTTGACACCATTTGAAGCTCTTCATATTTTTCACACTTTTTCAGGCTCTTCATGTTTTTCAACAACACTTCATGCTCTTCCTATTTTTTAGACCGTTTCAAGCTCCTCTTATGTTTGACACCTTTTGAAGCTCTTCATATTTTTCACATCTTTTCAGGCTCTTCATGTTTTTGAACACCGCTTTATGCTCCTCCTATTTTACAGACCGTTACATGCTCCTCATATTTTTGACACCTTTTGAAGCTCTTCATATATTTCACACCTTTTCAGGCTCTTCATGTTTTTGAACACTGCTACATACTCCTCCTACTTTTCAGGTCGTTTCATGCTCCTCTTTTTTATGACCCCTTTTGAAGCTCTTCATATTTTTCACTCCTTTTCAGGCTCCACATGTTTTTGAACAGCACATCATGCTCCTCCTATTTTCAGACCGTTTCATGCTCCTCATGTGTTTCACACCTTTTGAAGCTCTTCATATTTTTCAACTTCTTTTCAGTCTCTTCATGTTTTCGAACATCATTTCATGCTGCTCCTACTTTTCAGGTCGTTTCATGCTCCTCTTTTTTATGACCCCTTTAGAAGCTCTTCATATAATTCACACCTTTTCAGGCTGTCATGTTTTTCAACACCGCTTCATAATCCTCCTCTTTTTCAGACCGTTTCATGCTCCTCATATTTTTGACACCTTTTGAAGCTCTTCATATATTTCACACCTTTTCAGACTCTTCATGTTTTTCAACACCACTTCATCCTCCACATGTTTTTCAGACGGCTTCATGCTCATCTCATTTTTGACACTTTTGAAGCTCTTCATATTTTTTACACCTTTTGAAGCTCTTCATATTTCTCACACTTTTTCAGGCTCTTCATGTTTTTCAACACCGCTTCATGCTCCTCCTATTTTTCAGACCGTTTCATGCTCCACATATTTTTGACACCTTTTGAAGCTCTTCATATATTTCACACCTTTTCAGGCTCGTCATTTTTCTGAACACCACTTCATGCTCCTCCTATTTTTCAGACCGTTTCATGCTCATCTCATTTTTGACATCTTTTGAAGCTCTTCATATTTTTCAGACCTTTTGAAGCTCTTCATATTTTTCACACGTTTCAGGCTCTTCATGTTTTTGAAACCGCTTCATGCTCCTCCTATTTTTCAGACCGTTTCATGCTCCACATATTTTTGACACCTTTTGAAGCTCTTCATATATTTCACACCTTTTCAGGCTCGTCATTTTTCTGAACACCGTTTCATGCTCATCTCATTTTTTACACCTTTTGAAGCTCTTCATATTTTTGACACCTTTTGAAGCTCTTCATATTTCTCACACTTTTTCAGGCTCTTCATGTTTTTCAACACCGCTTCATGCTCCTCCTATTTTTCAGACCGTTTCATGCTCCACATATTTTTGACACCTTTTGAAGCTCTTCATATTTTTCACAGCTGTTGAAACTCTTCATATTTTTCATATTTTTGAAGCTCTTTATATTTTCACACGTTTTCATACTCTTCATGTTTTTCAACACCGCTTCATGATCCTGCTATTTTTCAGACCGTTTCATGCTCCTCACATTTTTGACAGGTTTTGAGGCTTTTCATATTTTTCACACCTTTTCAGGCTCTTCATGTTTTTGAACACCGCTTCATGCTCCTCCTATTTTTCAGACCGTTTTATGCTCCTCATATTTTTGACACGTTTTGAAGCTCTTCATATTTTTCAAACCTTTTCAGGCTCTTCATATTTTTCAACACCACTTCATGCTCCTCCTATTTTCAGACCGTTTCATGCTCCTCATATTTTTGACACCTTTTGAATCTTTTCATATTTTTCACACCTTTTCAGGCTCTTCATGTTTTTCAACACCACTTCATGCTCCTTTTTTGCAAACCTTTTCATGCTATTCATATTTATGAAACCTTTTGAAGCTCTTCATATTTTTCACACCTTTTCGGTTTCTTCATGTTTTGAACACCGCTTCATGCTCCTCCTATTTTTCAGACCGTTTCATGCTCATCTCATTTTTGACACATTTTAAAGCTCTTCATATTTTTCACACCTTTTTAAGCTCTTCATATTTTTCACACCTTTTCAGGCTCTTCATGTTTTTCAACACCGCTTCATGCTCCTCCTATCTTTCAGACCGTTTAATGCTCCTCATATATTTGACACATTTTGGAGCTCTTCATATTTTTCACACCTTTTCAGGCTCTTCATGTTTTTCAACACCGCTTCATGCTTCTCCTATTTTTCTGACCGTTTCATGCTCCTCATATTTTTGACACCTTTTGAAGCTCTTCATATTTCTCACACATTTTCAGGCTCTTCATGTTTTTCAACACCGCTTTATGCTCCTCCTATTTTTCAGACCGTTTCATGCTCATCTCATTTTAGACACCTTTTGAAGCTTTTCATATTTTTCACAACTTTTCAGGCTCTTCTTGTTTTTGAACACTGCTTCATGCTCCTCCTATTTTTCAGACAGTATCATGCTCCTCATATTTTTCACACCTTTTGAAGCTCTTCATATTTTTCACACCTTTTCAGGCTCTTCATGTTTTTGAGCAGCACTTCATGCTCTTCGTATTTTTCAGACCGTTTCATGCTCATTCCATTTTTGACACCTTTTGAAGCTCTTCATATTTTTCACACTTTTGAAGCTCTTCATATTTTTCACACATTTTCAGGCTCTTCATGTTTTTGAACACATCTTCATGCTCCTCCTATTTTTCTGACCATATCATGCTCCTCATATTTTTGACACCTTTTGAAGCGTTTCATATTTTTCACACCTTTTCAGGCTCTTCATGTTTTTCAACACCGTTTCATGATCCTCCTATTTTTCAGACCGTTTCATGCTCCTCATATATTCGACACCTTTTAAAGCTCTTCATATAGTTCACACCTTTTCAGACTCTTCATGTTTTTCAACACCACTTCATTCTCCTCGTATTTTTAAGATCGTTTCATGCTCCTCATATTTTTGACACCTTTAGAACCTCTTCATATTTTACACACCTTTTCAAGCTCTTCATGTTTTTCAACACGCTTCATGCTCCTCATCATTTTAAGACCGTTTCATGCTACTCATATTTTTGACACCTTTTGAAGCTCTTCATATTTCTCACACCTTTTCAGGCTCTTCATGTTTTTCAACACCGCTTCATGCTCTTCCTATTTTTCAGACCGTTTCATGCTCCTAATATTTTTGACACCTTTTGAAGTTCTTCATATTTTTCACAGCTTTTGAAGCTCTTCATATTATTCAAACATATTCAGGCTCTTCATGTTTTTGAACACTGCTTCATTCTCCTCCTCTTTTTCAGACCGTTTCATGCTCCTCATATTTCTGACACCCTTTGAAGCTCTTCATATATTGCACACCTTTTCAGGCTCTTCATGTTTTTGAACACCGATTCATGCTCCTCCTATTTTTCACACCTTTTGAAGATCTTCAAAAATTTCAAACCTTTTCAAGCTCTTCATGTTTTTGAACACCGCTTCTTGCTCCTCATATTTTTCACACCTTTTGAAGCTCTGAATATTTTTCACACATTTTCAGGCTCTTCATGTTTTTGAACACCGTTTAATGCTCTTCCTATTTTTCAGACCGTTTCATGCTCCACATATTTTTCACACCTTTTGAAGCTCTTCATATATTTCTCACCTTTTCCTGTTCTTCAGGTTTTTCAACATCGCTTCATACTCCTCCTATTTTTCAGACCGTTTCATGCTCCTCATATTTCTGACAACTTTTGAAGCTCTTCATATATTTCACACCTTTTCAGACTCTTCATGTTTTTCAACATCGCTTCATCCTCCTCCTATTTTTCAGACCGTTTCATGCTCCTCATATTTTTGACACCTTTTGAGGCTCTTCATATTTTTCACACCTTTTGAAGCTCTTCATATTTTTCACAAGTTTTAAGGCTCTTCATGTTTTTCAACACCGTTTCATGCTCCTCCTATTTTGAGACTTTTTCATGCTCCTCTTATTTTTGACACCTTTAGAAGCTCTTAATATATTTCACACCGTTTAAGGCTCTTCATGTTTCTGAACACCGCTTCATGCTCCTCCTATATTTCACACCTTTTCATGCTCTTCATGTTTTCAAAACCGTTTCATGCTCCTCCTATTTGTCAGACCTTTTCTTGCTCCTCACATTTTTTACTCCTTTTGAAACTCTTCATATTTTTGACACCTTTTCATTCTTTTCATGTTTTTCTACACCGTTTCATGCTCCTGCTATATTTCAGACCGTTTCATGCTCCTCATATTTTTCACACCATTCGAAGCTCTTCATAATTTTCACACCTTGTCAGGCTCTTGATGTTTTTCTACACCGTTTCATGCTCCACCTATTTTTCAGCCCGTTTCATGCCCCTCATATTTTTGACACCATAGAAGCTCTTCATATTTTTCACACATTCTCAGGCTCTTCACGTTTTTGAACAACGCTTCATGCTACTCATATTTTTCAAAACGTTTCATGCTCTTCATATATTTGACACCTTTTGCAGCTCTTTATATTATTCACAAATTTTCAGGCTCTTCATGTTTTTCAACACCGTTTCATGCTCCTCCTATTGTTCAGACCGTTTCATGCTCCTCATATTTTTTCCCCTTTGAAGCTCTTCATATTTTTCACACCTATTCAGGCTCTTCATGCTTTTCAACACCGTTTCATGCTCCTCGTATTTTCAGACTGTTTCATGCTGCTATATTTTTGACACCTTTTGAAGCTCTCCATATTTTTCACACATTTTCAGGCTCTTCATGCTTTTCAACACCGTTTCATGCTCTTCCTATTTTCAGACTGTTTCATGCTCCTCTTATTTTTGACACCTTTAGAAGCTATTCATATTTTTCACATCTTTTCATGCTCTTCATGTTTTTGAACACCGCTTCATGCTCCTCCTATATTTCACACCTTTTGAAGCTCTTCATATATTTCACACCTTTTCAAGCTCTTCATGTTTTTGAACACCGCTTCATACTCCTATATTTTTCAGACCGTTTCATGCTTCTCAAATTTTTGACACCTTTTGAAGCTCTTCATATATTTCACACCATTTCAGGCTTTTCATTTTTGTCAACAAAGCTTCACGCTCCTCCTATTTTTCAGACCGTTTCATGCTCCTCATATTTACACACCTGTTGAAGCTCTTCATATTTTTCACACCATTTCAGGCTCTTCTTGTTTTTCAACACCATTTCAAGCTCCTCCTATTTTTCAGATTGTTTCATGCTTGTCATATTTCTGACACATTTTGAAGCTCTTCATATATTTCACACCTTTTCAGGCTCTTCATGTTTTTGAACACCGCTTCATGCTCCTCCTATTTTTCACACCTTTTGAAGATCTTCATATATTTCACACCTTTTCAAGCTCTTCATGTTTTTGAACACCGCTTCATGCTCCTATATTTTTCACACCTTTTGAAGCTCTTCATATATTTCTCACCTTTTCCTGTTCTTCAGGTTTTTCAACACCGTTTCATGCTCCTCCTATTTTTCAGACCGTTTCATGCTCCTCATATTTCTCACACCTTTTGAAGCTCTTCATATATTTCACACCTTTTCAGACTCTTCATGTTTTTCAACATCGCTTCATCCTCTTCCTATTTTTCAGACCGTTTCATGCTCCTCATATTTTAACACCTTTTGAACTCTTCATATTTTTCACACCTTTTGAAACTCTTCATATTTTTCACAAGTTTTTAGGCTCTTCATGTTTTTCAACACCGTTTCATGCTCCTCCTATTTTCAAACTGTTTCAAGCTCCTCTTATTTTTGACACCTTATGAAGCTCTTCATATTTTTCACACCTTTTCAGGCTCTTCTTGTTTTTCAACACCGATTCATGCTACTCCTATTTTTCCGACCGTTTCATGCTCCTTATGATTTTGACACCTTTTGAAAATCTTAATATTTTTCACACCTTTTCATGCTCTTCATGTTTTTCAACACCATTTCATGCTCCTCCTATATTTCAGATTGTTTCATGCTTCTCATATTTTTTACATCTTTTGTAGCTCTTCATATTTTCCACACCTTGTCAGGCTCTTGATGTTTTTCAACACTGTTTCATGTTCCTCGTATTTTTCAGACCATTTCATGCTCCTCATATTTTTCAGGCCATTTCATGCTCGTCATAATTTTGAAACCTTTTGAAGCCCTTCATATTTTTCACACCTTTTCAGGCTCTTCATGTGTTTCAACAACGTTTTATGCTCCTCCTATTTTTCAGACCGTTTCATGCTCCTCATATTTTTGACACCTTTTGAAGCTCTTCATATATTTCACACCTTTTCAGGCTCTTCATGTTTTTCAACACCGCTTCATGCTCCTCCTGTTTTTCATACCGTTTCATGCTCCTCATAATTTTGACACTTTTTGAAGCTCTTTATATTTTTCACACCTTTTCATACTCTTCATGTTTTCACCACCGTTTCATGCTCCTCATATTTTTCATACCGTTTCGTTCGCGTCATATTTTTGACACATTTTTAAGCTCTTCATATTTTTCTCACATTTTCAGGCTCTTCATGCTTTTCAAGAACACTTCATGCTCCTCTTTTTTTTGAGACCGTTTCATGCTCCTCGTGTTTTTGACACCATTTGCAGCTCTTCATATTTTTCACAACTTTTCAGGCTGTTCATGTTTTTTAACTCCGTTTCATGATCCTCCTATTTTTCACACCATTTCATGCTCCTCCTATTTTTAACACCTTTTGAAGGTCTTCATATTTTTTACACCTTTTCATGCTCTTCATGTTTTCAACACCATTTCATGCTCCTCCTGTTTGTCAGACCGTTTCATGCTCCTCATATTTTTGACACATTTTGTACCTCTTCATAATCTCGCATATTTTCAGGCTCTTCATATTTTTCATAACCGTTTCATGCTCCTCCTATTTTGCAGACCGTTTCATGCCTCTCAAATTTTTGACAACCTTTGGAGCTCTTCATTTTTTTCTCACCTTTTGAAGCTCTTCATATTGTTCACAGCTTTTCAGGCTCTTCATGTTTTTCAACACCGTGTCATGCTCCTCCTATTTTTCAGACCCTTTCATGCTCCTCATATTTTTGACACCTTTTGAAGCTCTTCATATATTTCACTCATTTCAGGCTCTTCATGTTTTTAAACCTCGCTTTATGCTCCTCCTATCTTTCAGAACAGTTTCATGCTCCTCATATTTTTCATAATTTTTGAAGCTCTTCATATTTTTCACACCTTGTCATGCTCTTCATGTTTTTGAACACCGCTTAATGCTCCACTTATTTTTTAAGACCGTTTCATGCTCTTCATATTTTTCACACCTTTTCAGGCTCTTCTTGTTTTTCAACACCGCTTCATGCTCCTCCTAATTTTCAGACAGTTTCATGCTCCTCATATTTTTGACACCTTTTGAAGCTCTTCATATTTTTCACGCTTTTTCATGCTCTTCATGTTATTCAACATCTTCTCATGCTCTTCATGCTTTTCAACACCGCTTCCTGCTCTTCCTAATTTTCAGACCCTTTCCTGATCCTCATATTTTTCAGACAGTTTCATGCTCCTCATAGATTTCAGACCGTTTCTTGCTCCTCATATTTTTGACCCTTTTTGAAGCTCTTCATATTTTTCACACCTTTTCATGCTCTTCATGTTTTTCAACACTTTTTCATGCTCCTCCTATTTTTCAGACAGTTTCATGCTCCTCATATATTTGACACGTTTTGAAGCTCTTCATATTTTTCACACCTCTTCATGCTCTTCATGTTTCTCCACACTTTCATGCTCTTCCTATTTTTCAGACAGTTTCATGCTCCTCATATTTTTGACACGTTTTGAAGCTCTTCATATTTTTAAAACCTTTTCATGCACTTCATGTTTTTCAACAACGTTTCATGCTCGTCTTGTTTTTCAGACCGTTTCATGCTTCTCATATTTTTCAGACCGTTTCATGCTCCTCATATTTTTGACAGCTTTTGAAGCTCTTCATATTTTTCACACCTTTTCATGCTCTTCATGTGTTTTCAACACCGTTTCTTGCTCCTCATATTTTTCAGACCATTTCATGCTTCTCAAATTTTGACACCTTTTGAAGATTTTCATATTGTTCACACCTTTTCATGCTCGTCATGTTTTTCAACAAAGTTTCACACTCCTCATATTTTGACACCCTTTGATGGTCTCCATATTTTTCACACCTTTTCATGCACTTCATGTTTTTCAACACCATTTCATGCTCCTCCTATTTTTCAACAGTTTCATGCTCCGCATATTTTTCACGCCTTTTGAAGCTCTTCATATTTTTCACACATTTTCAGGCGCTTCATGTTTTTGAACACCTTTTCATGCTCCTCCTATTTTTCAGACCGTTTCCTGCTCCTCATATTTTTGACACCTTTTGAAGCTCTTCATATTTTTCACACCTTTTCAGGCTCTTCATGTTTTTCAACACCGCTTCAATCTTCTCCTATTTTTCAGATCGTTTCATGCTCCTCATATTTTTGACATGTTCTGGACCTATACATATATTTCACACCTTTTCAGCCTCTTCATATTTTTCAACACAATTTCATGCTCCTCCTATTTTTCAGACCGTTTCTTGCTCCTCATATTTTTCACACCTTTTGAAGCTCTTCATATTTTTCACACCTTTTGAAGCTCTTAATAATTTTCACAGGTTTTCAGTCTCTTCATGTTTTTGAACACCATTTCATGCTCCTCCTATTTTTCAGACAGTTTCATGCCCTTCATATTTTTGACACCATTTGAAACTCTTCATATTTTTCACACATTTTCATGCTCTTCATGTTTTTAAACACCTTTTCAAGCTCCTCATATTTTTGACAGCTTTTGAAGCTCTTCATATATTTCACACCTTTTCAGGCTCTTCATGTTTTTGAACACCGATTCGTGCTCCTCCTATTTATCAGACCGTTTCATGCTCCTCAGATTTTTGACACCTTTTGAAGCTCTTCATATTTTTCACACCTTTTCATGCTATTCATGTTTTTCAACACGGTTTCATCCTCCTCCTATTTTCAGAGCGTTTCATGCTCCTCATACTTTTGACACCTTTGGAAGCTTTTCATATATTTCACACCTTTTCAGGCTTTTCATGTTTTTGAACACCGCTTCATGCTACTCCTATTTTTCACACCTTTTGAAGCTCTTCGTATATTTCACACCTATTCAAGCTCTTCATGTTTTTGAACACCACTTCATGCTCCTCATATTTTTCACACCTTTTGAGGCTCTTCATATTTTTCACTCCTTTTCAGGCTCTTCATGTTTTTCAACACCGCTTCATTCTCCTCCTATTTTTCAGACCGTTTCATGCTCCTCATATTTTTGACACGTTCTGAACCTATTCATGTATTTCACACCTTTTCAGACTCTTCATATTTTTCAACACAGTTTCATGCTCCTCCTATATTTCAGACCGTTTCATGCTCCTCATATTTCCACACCTTTGAAGCTCTTCATATTTTTCACAGGTTTTCAGTCTCTTCATGTTTTTGAACACCATTTCATGCTCCGCCTATTTTTCAGACCGTTTCATGCTCTCATATTTTTGACACCATTTGAAACTCTTCATATTTTTCATACATTTTCATGCTCTTCATATTTTTGAACCCTTTTAAAGCTCCTCATATTTTTGACACCTTTTTAAGCTGTTCATATTTTTCACATCTTTTCAGGCTCTTCATGTATTTGAACACCATTTCATCCTCCTCATATTTTTGACACCTTTGAAGCTCTTCATATTGTTCACAACTTTTCAGACTCTTCATGTTTTTCATCACCGCTTCAATCTTCTCCTATTTTTCAGATCGTTTCATGCTCCTCATATTTTTGACACGTTCTGAACCTATACATATATTTCACACCTTTTCAGGCTCTTCATATTTTTCAACACCATTTCATGCTCCTCCTATTTTTCAGACCGTTTCATGCTCCTCATATATTTGACACTTTTTGAAGCTCTTCATATTTTTCACACCTTTTCAGGCTCTTAATGTTTTTCAACACTGCTTCATGCTCCTCCTATTTTTCAGACCTTTTCATGCTCGTCATATTTTTCACACCTTTTGAAGCTCTTCATATATTTCACTCATTTCAGGCTCTTCATGTTTTTCAACACCACTTCATGCTCCTCCTATTTTTCAGACTGTTTCATGCTCCTCATATATTTGACACTTTTTGAAGCTCTTCATATTTTTCACACCTTTTCAGGCTCTTAATGTTTTTCAACACTGCTTCATGCTCCTCCTATTTTTCAGACCGTTTCATGCTCGTCATATTTTTGACACCTTTTGAAGCTCTTCATATTTTTCACACGTTTTCAGGCTCTTCATGTTTTCAATACCGTTTCATGCTCCTCCTATTTTTCAGACGGTTTCATGGTCCTCATATTTTTCTCACGTTTTGAAGCTCTTCATATTTTTCACACCTTTTCAGGCTGTCATGTTTTTGAACACCTATTCATGCTCCTCCTATTTTTCAGACGGTTTCATGCTCCTCATATTTTTGACACCTTTTGAAGCTCTTCATATATTTCACAGATTTCAGTCGCTTCATGTTTTCAACACCACCTCTTGCTCCTCCTTTTTTTCACACCCTTTCCTGCTCCTCATATTTTTGACTCCTTTTGAATCTCTTCATATTTTTCACACCTTTTCAGGCTCTTCATGTTTTTCAACAACGCCTCATGTTCCTCCTATTTTTCAGACCATTTCATGCTCGTCATATTTATGACACCTTTGGAAGCTCTTCATATCTTTCAGAGCTTTTCAGGCTCTTCATGTTTTCAATACCGTTTCATGCTCCTCCTATATTTCAGACCGTTTCATGCTCCTCCTATTTTTCAGGCCGTTTCATGCTCCTCATACTTTTGACACCTTTTGAAGCTCTTCATACATTTCACACCTTCTCAGGCTCTTCATGTTTTTCAACACAACTTCATGCTCCTCCTATTTTTCAGACCGTTTCATGCTCCTCATATTTTTGACATCTTTTGAAGCTGTTCATATTTTTCACACATTTTCATGCTCTTCATGTTTTTGAACACCTTTTCAAGCTCCTTCTATTTTCAGACTGTTTCATGCTCCTCATATTTTTGACACCTTTTGAAGCTCTTCATATATTTCACACCTTTTCAGGTTCTTCATGTTTTTGAACAAAGCTTCATGCTCCTCCTATTTTTCACATCTATTGAAGCTCTTCATATATTTCACATCTTTTCAAGCTCTTCATGTTTTTTAACAACGCTTCATGCTGCTCCTATTTTTCAAATCGTTTCATGCACCTCATATTTTGACAACTTTTGAAGCACTTCACATTTTTCACACCTTTTGAAGCTCTTCATATTGTTCCCACCTTTTCAGGCTCTTCATGTTTTTCAACACCGCTTCATGCTCCTCCAATTTTTCAGACCGTTCATGCTCCTCATATTTTTGACACCTTTTGAAGCTCTTCGTATATTTTACTCATTTCAGGCTCTTCATGTTTTTCAACACCATTTCATGCTCCTCTTATTTTTCAGACCGTTTCATGCTCCTCATATTTTTGACACTTTTTGAAGCTCTTCATATTTTTCACACCTTTTCAGGCTCTTCATGTTTTTCAACACTGCTTCATGCTCCTCCTATTTTTCAGACCGTTTCATGCTCCTCATATTTTTGACACCTTTTGAAGCTCTTCATATTTTTCAAACCTTTTCAGGCTCTTCATGTTTTTCAACTCCTCTTCATTCTCCACCTATTTTTCAGGCCGTTTCAAGCTCCTCATATTTTTGACACCTTTTGAACCTCTTCATATATTTCACACCTTTTCAGGCTCTTCATATTTTTCAACACCATTTCTTGCTCCTCCTATTTTTCAGACCGTTTCATGCTCCTCATATTTTTGACACCTTTTGGAGCTCTTCATATTTTTCACACCTTTTCAGGCTCTTCTTGTTTTTCAACACAGATTCTTGCTACTCCTATTTTTCAGACCGTTTCATGTTCCTCATGTTTTTGACACCTTTTGAAGATCTTAATATTTTTCAAGCTTTTTCATGCTCTTCATGTTATTCAACACCTTCTCATGCTCTTCATGCTTTTCAACACCGCTTCCTGGTCTTCCTAATTTTCAGACCGTTTCATGCTCCTCATATTTTTCACACCTTTTCATGCTCCACATATATTTCAGACCATTTCATGCTCCTCAAATTTTGACCCCTTTTGAAGCTCTTCATATTTTTCACACCTTTTCATGCTCTTCATGTTTTTCAACACCGTTTCATTCTCCTCCTATTTTTTAGACCGTTTCATGCTCCGCATATTTTTCACACCTTTTGAAGATCTTCAAATTTTTCACACCTTTTTAGACGCTTCATGTTTTTCAACACCGCTTCATGCTCCTCCTGTTTTTCAGACCGTTTCATGCTCCTCATATTTTTGACACTTTTTGAAGGTCTTCGTATTTTTCACACCTTTTCAGGCTCTTCATGATTTCAACACAGTTTCATGCTCCTCCTATTTTTCAGACCGTTTCATGCTCCTCATATTTTTGAAACCTTTTGAAGCCCGTCATATTTTTTACACATTTTCATGCTCTTCATGTTTCTCAACACTTTTTCATGCTCCTCCTATTTTTCATACAGTTTCATGCTCCTCATATTTTTGACACGTTTTGAAGCTCTTCATATTTTTCAAACCTTTTCATGCACTTCATGTTTTTCAACAACGTTTCATGCTCGTCTTATATTTCAGACCGTTTCATGCTTCTCATATATTTCAGACCGTTTCATGCTCCTCATATTTTTGACACCTTTTGAAACTCTTCATGTTTTTTCACACCGTTTCATGTTCCTCTTGCTTTTCAGACTGTTTCATGCTTCTCCTATTTTTGAAAGCTTTTGAAGCTCTTCATATTTTTCACACCTTTTCATGCTTTTCATGTATTTTCAACACCGTTTCATGCTCCTCATATTTTTCAGACCATTTCATGCTTCTCATATTTTTGACACCTTTTGAAGATCTTCATATTTTTCACACCTTTTCATGCTTGTCATGTTTTTCAACAAAGTTTCACACTCCTCATATTTTGACACCCTTTGATGGTCTCCATATTTTTCACAACTTTTCATGCACTTCATGTTTTTCAACACCGTTTCATTCTCCTCCTATTTTTCAGACCGTTTCATGCTCCGCATATTTTTCACACCTTTTGAAGATCTTCAAATTTTTCACACCTTTTTAGACGCTTCATGTTTTTCAACACCGCTTCATGCTCCTCCTGTTTTTCAGACCGTTTCATGCTCCTCATATTTTTGAAACCTTTTGAAGCTCTTTGTATTTTTCACACCTTTTCAGGCTCTTCATTATTTCAACACAGTTTCATGCTCCTCCTATTTTTCAGACCGTTTCATGCTCCTCATATTTTTGAAACCTTTTGAAGCCCGTCATATTTTTCACACCTTTTCATGCTCTTCATGTTTTTCAACACCATATCATGCTCCTCCTTTTTTTCAGATTGTTTCATGCTTCTCATATTTTTGACACATTTTTTATCTCTTCATATTTTTCACACCTTTACAGGCACTTCATGTTTTTCAACACCGTTTCATGCTCCTCCTATTTTTCAGACTGGTTCATGCTCCTCGTATTTTTCAGGCCGTTTCATGCTCCTCATATTTTTGACACCTTTTGAAGCTCTTCATATTTTTCACACCTTTTCTTGCTCTTCATGTTTTTCAACACCCTTTCATCCTCCTCCTATTTTCAGACCGTTTCATGCTCCTCATACTTTTGACACCTTTTGAAGCTCTTCATATATTTCACACCTTATCAGGCTTTTCATGTTTTTGAACACCACCTTTTGCGCCTCCTATTTTTCACACCTTTTGTAGCTCTTAGTATATTTCATACCTTTTCAAGCTCTTCATGTTTTTGAACACCACTTCATGCTCCTCATATTTTTCACACCTTTTGAAGCTCTTCATATTTTTCACACATTTTCAGGCGCTTCATGTTTTTGAACACCTTTTCATGCTCCTCCTATTTTTCAGACCGTTTCCTGCTCCTTATATTTTTGACACCTTTTGAAGCTCTTCATATTTTTAACACCTTTTCAGGCTCTTCATGTTTTTCAACACCGCTTCAATCTTCTCCTATTTTTCAGATCGTTTCATGCTCCTCATATTTTTGACATGTTCTGGACCTATACATATATTTCACACCTTTTTAGCCTCTTCATATTTTTCAACACAATTTCATGCTCCTCCTATTTTTCAGACCGTTTCTTGCTCCTCATATTTTTCACACCTTTTGAAGCTCTTCATATTTTTCACACCTTTTGAAGCTCTTAATAATTTTCACAGGTTTTCAGTCTCTTCATGTTTTTGAACACCATTTCATGCTCCTCCTATTTTTCAGACAGTTTCATGCCCTTCATATTTTTGACACCATTTGAAACTCTTCATATTTTTCACACATTTTCATGCTCTTCATGTTTTTAAACACCTTTTCAAGCTCCTCATATTTTTGACAGCTTTTGAAGCTCTTCATATATTTCACACCTTTTCAGGCTCTTCATGTTTTTGAACACCGATTCGTGCTCCTCCTATTTATCAGACCGTTTCATGCTCCTCAGATTTTTGACACCTTTTGAAGCTCTTCATATTTTTCACACCTTTTCATGCTATTCATGTTTTTCAACACGGTTTCATCCTCCTCCTATTTTCAGAGCGTTTCATGCTCCTCATACTTTTGACACCTTTGGAAGCTTTTCATATATTTCACACCTTTTCAGGCTTTTTCATGTTTTTGAACACCGCTTCATGCTCCTCCTATTTTTCACACCTTTTGAAGCTCTTCGTATATTTCACACCTATTCAAGCTCTTCATGTTTTTGAACACCACTTCATGCTCCTCATATTTTTCACACCTTTTGAGGCTCTTCATATTTTTCACTCCTTTTCAGGCTCTTCATGTTTTTCAACACCGCTTCATTCTCCTCCTATTTTTCAGACCGTTTCATGCTCCTCATACTTTTGACACCTTTTGAAGCTCTTCATATATTTCACACCTTATCAGGCTTTTCATGTTTTTGAACACCACCTTTTGCGCCTCCTATTTTTCACACCTTTTGTAGCTCTTAGTATATTTCATACCTTTTCAAGCTCTTCATGTTTTTGAACACCACTTCATGCTCCTCATATTTTTCACACCTTTTGAAGCTCTTCATATTTTTCACACATTTTCAGGCGCTTCATGTTTTTGAACACCTTTTCATGCTCCTCCTATTTTTCAGACCGTTTCCTGCTCCTTATATTTTTGACACCTTTTGAAGCTCTTCATATTTTTAACACCTTTTCAGGCTCTTCATGTTTTTCAACACCGCTTCAATCTTCTCCTATTTTTCAGATCGTTTCATGCTCCTCATATTTTTGACATGTTCTGGACCTATACATATATTTCACACCTTTTTAGCCTCTTCATATTTTTCAACACAATTTCATGCTCCTCCTATTTTTCAGACCGTTTCTTGCTCCTCATATTTTTCACACCTTTTGAAGCTCTTCATATTTTTCACACCTTTTGAAGCTCTTAATAATTTTCACAGGTTTTCAGTCTCTTCATGTTTTTGAACACCATTTCATGCTCCTCCTATTTTTCAGACAGTTTCATGCCCTTCATATTTTTGACACCATTTGAAACTCTTCATATTTTTCACACATTTTCATGCTCTTCATGTTTTTAAACACCTTTTCAAGCTCCTCATATTTTTGACAGCTTTTGAAGCTCTTCATATTTTTCACACCTTTTCAGGCTCTTAATGTTTTTCAACACTGCTTCATGCTCCTCCTATTTTTCAGACCTTTTCATGCTCGTCATATTTTTGACACCTTTTGAAGCTCTTCATATATTTCACTCATTTCAGGCTCTTCATGTTTTTCAACACCACTTCATGCTCCTCCTATTTTTCAGACCGTTTAATGCTCCTCATATATTTGACACTTTTTGAAGCTCTTCATATTTTTCACACCTTTTCAGGCTCTTAATGTTTTTCAACACTGCTTCATGCTCCTCCTATTTTTCAGACCGTTTCATGCTCGTCATATTTTTGACACCTTTTGAAGCTCTTCATATTTTTCACACGTTTTCAGGCTCTTCATGTTTTCAATACCGTTTCATGCTCCTCCTATTTTTCAGACAGTTTCATGGTCCTCATATTTTTCTCACGTTTTGAAGCTCTTCATATTTTTCACACCTTTTCAGGCTGTCATGTTTTTGAACACCTATTCATGCTCCTCCTATTTTTCAGACGGTTTCATGCTCCTCATATTTTTGACACCTTTTGAAGCTCTTCATATATTTCACACCTTTTCAGGCTCTTCATTTTTTCAACACCGCTTCATGCTCCTCAAATTTTTGACACCTGTTGAAGCTCTTCATATATTTCACACCTTTCAGGCTCTTCATGTTTTTCAACACCTCTTCATGCTCCTTCTAATTTTCAGACCGTTTCATGCGCCTCATATTTTTCACACCTTTTGAAGCTCTTCATATTTTTCACACCTTTTCAGGCTCTTCATGTTTTGCAACACCGCTCCATGCTCCTCTTATTTATCATACCGTTTCATGCTCCTCATATTTTTGACACCTTTTGAGCGCTTCATATATTTCACACATTTTCAGGCGCTTCATGTTTTTCAACACCACCTCTTGCTCCTCCTTTTTTTCAGACCATTTCATGCTCCTCATATTTTTGACTCCTTTTGAAGCTCTTCATGTTTTTCATACCATTTCAGGCTCTTCATGTTTTTCATCAAAACTTCATGCTCCTCCTATTTTTCTGACCGTTTCATGCTCCTCATATTTTTGACACCTTTTGAGCGCTTCATATATTTCACACATTTTCAGGCGCTTCATGTTTTTCAACACCACCTCTTGCTCCTCCTTTTTTTCAGACCATTTCATGCTCCTCATATTTTCGACACCTTTTGAAGCTCTTCATACATTTCACACCTTTTCAGGCTCTTCATGTTTTTCATCAAAACTTCATGCTCCTCCTATTTTTCTGACCGTTTCATGCTCCTCATATTTTTGACGGTTTTTGAAGCTCTTCATATTTTTCATACCTTTTCAGGCTCTTAATGTTTTGGAACACTGCTTCATGCTCCTCCTATTTTTCAGACCGTTTCATGCTCCTCATATTTTTAACCCTATTGAAGCTCTTCATATTTTTCACAACTTTTCAGGCTCTTCAGTTTTTTGAACACGGCTTCATGCTCCTCGTAATTTTCAGACCGTTTCATGCTCCTCATATATTTCACACCGTATAAAGCTCTTCATATTTTTCATACCTTTTCAGGCTCCTCAGTTTTTGAACACCGCTTCATGCTCCTCCTATTTTTCAGAACTTTTCGTGCTCCTCATATTTTTGACATGGTTTGAAACACTTCATATTTTTCACACCTATTCAGGCTCTTCCTGTTTTTCAACACAACTTCATGCTCCTCCTCTTTTCCGACCGTTTCATGCTTCTCATATTTTTGACACCTTTTGAAACTCTTCATATTTTTCACACCTTCTCAGGCTCTTCATGGTTTTCAACACCACTTCATGCTCCTCCTATTTTTCAGACCGTTTCATGCTCCTCATATTTTTGACACCTTTTGAGCGCTTCATATATTTCACACATTTTCAGGCGCTTCATGTTTTTCAACACCACCTCTTGCTCCTCCTTTTTTTCACACCCTTTCCTGCTCCTCATATTTTTGACTCCTTTTGAATCTCTTCATATTTTTCACACCTTTTCAGGCTCTTCATGTTTTTCAACAACGCCTCATGTTCCTCCTATTTTTCAGACCATTTCATGCTCGTCATATTTATGACACCTTTGGAAGCTCTTCATATCTTTCAGAGCTTTTCAGGCTCTTCATGTTTTCAATACCGTTTCATGCTCCTCCTATATTTCAGACCGTTTCATGCTCCTCCTATTTTTCAGGCCGTTTCATGCTCCTCATACTTTTGACACCTTTTGAAGCTCTTCATACATTTCACACCTTCTCAGGCTCTTCATGTTTTTCAACACAACTTCATGCTCCTCCTATTTTTCAGACCGTTTCATGCTCCTCATATTTTTGACATCTTTTGAAGCTGTTCATATTTTTCACACATTTTCATGCTCTTCATGTTTTTGAACACCTTTTCAAGCTCCTTCTATTTTCAGACTGTTTCATGCTCCTCATATTTTTGACACCTTTTGAAGCTCTTCATATATTTCACACCTTTTCAGGTTCTTCATGTTTTTGAACAAAGCTTCATGCTCCTCCTATTTTTCACATCTATTGAAGCTCTTCATATATTTCACATCTTTTCAAGCTCTTCATGTTTTTTAACAACGCTTCATGCTGCTCCTATTTTTCAAATCGTTTCATGCACCTCATATTTTGACAACTTTTGAAGCACTTCACATTTTTCACACCTTTTGAAGCTCTTCATATTGTTCCCACCTTTTCAGGCTCTTCATGTTTTTCAACACCGCTTCATGCTCCTCCAATTTTTCAGACCGTTCATGCTCCTCATATTTTTGACACCTTTTGAAGCTCTTCGTATATTTTACTCATTTCAGGCTCTTCATGTTTTTCAACACCATTTCATGCTCCTCTTATTTTTCAGACCGTTTCATGCTCCTCATATTTTTGACACTTTTTGAAGCTCTTCATATTTTTCACACCTTTTCAGGCTCTTCATGTTTTTCAACACTGCTTCATGCTCCTCCTATTTTTCAGACCGTTTCATGCTCCTCATATTTTTGACACCTTTTGAAGCTCTTCATATTTTTCAAACCTTTTCAGGCTCTTCATGTTTTTCAACTCCTCTTCATTCTCCACCTATTTTTCAGGCCGTTTCAAGCTCCTCATATTTTTGACACCTTTTGAACCTCTTCATATATTTCACACCTTTTCAGGCTCTTCATATTTTTCAACACCATTTCTTGCTCCTCCTATTTTTCAGACCGTTTCATGCTCCTCATATTTTTGACACCTTTTGGAGCTCTTCATATTTTTCACACCTTTTCAGGCTCTTCTTGTTTTTCAACACAGATTCTTGCTACTCCTATTTTTCAGACCGTTTCATGCTCCTCATATTTTTCACACCTTTTGAAGCTCTTCATATTTTTCACACCTTTTGAAGCTCTTAATAATTTTCACAGGTTTTCAGTCTCTTCATGTTTTTGAACACCATTTCATGCTCCTCCTATTTTTCAGACAGTTTCATGCCCTTCATATTTTTGACACCATTTGAAACTCTTCATATTTTTCACACATTTTCATGCTCTTCATGTTTTTAAACACCTTTTCAAGCTCCTCATATTTTTGACAGCTTTTGAAGCTCTTCATATTTTTCACACCTTTTCAGGCTCTTAATGTTTTTCAACACTGCTTCATGCTCCTCCTATTTTTCAGACCTTTTCATGCTCGTCATATTTTTGACACCTTTTGAAGCTCTTCATATATTTCACTCATTTCAGGCTCTTCATGTTTTTCAACACCACTTCATGCTCCTCCTATTTTTCAGACCGTTTAATGCTCCTCATATATTTGACACTTTTTGAAGCTCTTCATATTTTTCACACCTTTTCAGGCTCTTAATGTTTTTCAACACTGCTTCATGCTCCTCCTATTTTTCAGACCGTTTCATGCTCGTCATATTTTTGACACCTTTTGAAGCTCTTCATATTTTTCACACGTTTTCAGGCTCTTCATGTTTTCAATACCGTTTCATGCTCCTCCTATTTTTCAGACAGTTTCATGGTCCTCATATTTTTCTCACGTTTTGAAGCTCTTCATATTTTTCACACCTTTTCAGGCTGTCATGTTTTTGAACACCTATTCATGCTCCTCCTATTTTTCAGACGGTTTCATGCTCCTCATATTTTTGACACCTTTTGAAGCTCTTCATATATTTCACACCTTTTCAGGCTCTTCATTTTTTCAACACCGCTTCATGCTCCTCAAATTTTTGACACCTGTTGAAGCTCTTCATATATTTCACACCTTTCAGGCTCTTCATGTTTTTCAACACCTCTTCATGCTCCTTCTAATTTTCAGACCGTTTCATGCGCCTCATATTTTTCACACCTTTTGAAGCTCTTCATATTTTTCACACCTTTTCAGGCTCTTCATGTTTTGCAACACCGCTCCATGCTCCTCTTATTTATCATACCGTTTCATGCTCCTCATATTTTTGACACCTTTTGAGCGCTTCATATATTTCACACATTTTCAGGCGCTTCATGTTTTTCAACACCACCTCTTGCTCCTCCTTTTTTTCAGACCATTTCATGCTCCTCATATTTTTGACTCCTTTTGAAGCTCTTCATGTTTTTCATACCATTTCAGGCTCTTCATGTTTTTCATCAAAACTTCATGCTCCTCCTATTTTTCTGACCGTTTCATGCTCCTCATATTTTTGACACCTTTTGAGCGCTTCATATATTTCACACATTTTCAGGCGCTTCATGTTTTTCAACACCACCTCTTGCTCCTCCTTTTTTTCAGACCATTTCATGCTCCTCATATTTTCGACACCTTTTGAAGCTCTTCATACATTTCACACCTTTTCAGGCTCTTCATGTTTTTCATCAAAACTTCATGCTCCTCCTATTTTTCTGACCGTTTCATGCTCCTCATATTTTTGACGGTTTTTGAAGCTCTTCATATTTTTCATACCTTTTCAGGCTCTTAATGTTTTGGAACACTGCTTCATGCTCCTCCTATTTTTCAGACCGTTTCATGCTCCTCATATTTTTAACCCTATTGAAGCTCTTCATATTTTTCACAACTTTTCAGGCTCTTCAGTTTTTTGAACACGGCTTCATGCTCCTCGTAATTTTCAGACCGTTTCATGCTCCTCATATATTTCACACCGTATAAAGCTCTTCATATTTTTCATACCTTTTCAGGCTCCTCAGTTTTTGAACACCGCTTCATGCTCCTCCTATTTTTCAGAACTTTTCGTGCTCCTCATATTTTTGACATGGTTTGAAACACTTCATATTTTTCACACCTATTCAGGCTCTTCCTGTTTTTCAACAACGCCTCATGTTCCTCCTATTTTTCAGACCATTTCATGCTCGTCATATTTATGACACCTTTGGAAGCTCTTCATATCTTTCAGAGCTTTTCAGGCTCTTCATGTTTTCAATACCGTTTCATGCTCCTCCTATATTTCAGACCGTTTCATGCTCCTCCTATTTTTCAGGCCGTTTCATGCTCCTCATACTTTTGACACCTTTTGAAGCTCTTCATACATTTCACACCTTCTCAGGCTCTTCATGTTTTTCAACACAACTTCATGCTCCTCCTATTTTTCAGACCGTTTCATGCTCCTCATATTTTTGACATCTTTTGAAGCTGTTCATATTTTTCACACATTTTCATGCTCTTCATGTTTTTGAACACCTTTTCAAGCTCCTTCTATTTTCAGACTGTTTCATGCTCCTCATATTTTTGACACCTTTTGAAGCTCTTCATATATTTCACACCTTTTCAGGTTCTTCATGTTTTTGAACAAAGCTTCATGCTCCTCCTATTTTTCACATCTATTGAAGCTCTTCATATATTTCACATCTTTTCAAGCTCTTCATGTTTTTTAACAACGCTTCATGCTGCTCCTATTTTTCAAATCGTTTCATGCACCTCATA
Organism: Dama dama; assembly: GCF_033118175.1. Taxonomy (NCBI): domain Eukaryota; kingdom Metazoa; phylum Chordata; class Mammalia; order Artiodactyla; family Cervidae; genus Dama; species Dama dama. Next base: position 1,943,679 of record NW_026870878.1, on the reverse strand, counting down.
TTTTGACAACTTTTGAAGCACTTCACATTTTTCACACCTTTTGAAGCTCTTCATATTGTTCCCACCTTTTCAGGCTCTTCATGTTTTTCAACACCGCTTCATGCTCCTCCAATTTTTCAGACCGTTCATGCTCCTCATATTTTTGACACCTTTTGAAGCTCTTCGTATATTTTACTCATTTCAGGCTCTTCATGTTTTTCAACACCATTTCATGCTCCTCTTATTTTTCAGACCGTTTCATGCTCCTCATATTTTTGACACTTTTTGAAGCTCTTCATATTTTTCACACCTTTTCAGGCTCTTCATGTTTTTCAACACTGCTTCATGCTCCTCCTATTTTTCAGACCGTTTCATGCTCCTCATATTTTTGACACCTTTTGAAGCTCTTCATATTTTTCAAACCTTTTCAGGCTCTTCATGTTTTTCAACTCCTCTTCATTCTCCACCTATTTTTCAGGCCGTTTCAAGCTCCTCATATTTTTGACACCTTTTGAACCTCTTCATATATTTCACACCTTTTCAGGCTCTTCATATTTTTCAACACCATTTCTTGCTCCTCCTATTTTTCAGACCGTTTCATGCTCCTCATATTTTTGACACCTTTTGGAGCTCTTCATATTTTTCACACCTTTTCAGGCTCTTCTTGTTTTTCAACACAGATTCTTGCTACTCCTATTTTTCAGACCGTTTCATGTTCCTCATGTTTTTGACACCTTTTGAAGATCTTAATATTTTTCAAGCTTTTTCATGCTCTTCATGTTATTCAACACCTTCTCATGCTCTTCATGCTTTTCAACACCGCTTCCTGGTCTTCCTAATTTTCAGACCGTTTCATGCTCCTCATATTTTTCACACCTTTTCATGCTCCACATATATTTCAGACCATTTCATGCTCCTCAAATTTTGACCCCTTTTGAAGCTCTTCATATTTTTCACACCTTTTCATGCTCTTCATGTTTTTCAACACCGTTTCATTCTCCTCCTATTTTTTAGACCGTTTCATGCTCCGCATATTTTTCACACCTTTTGAAGATCTTCAAATTTTTCACACCTTTTTAGACGCTTCATGTTTTTCAACACCGCTTCATGCTCCTCCTGTTTTTCAGACCGTTTCATGCTCCTCATATTTTTGACACTTTTTGAAGGTCTTCGTATTTTTCACACCTTTTCAGGCTCTTCATGATTTCAACACAGTTTCATGCTCCTCCTATTTTTCAGACCGTTTCATGCTCCTCATATTTTTGAAACCTTTTGAAGCCCGTCATATTTTTTACACATTTTCATGCTCTTCATGTTTCTCAACACTTTTTCATGCTCCTCCTATTTTTCATACAGTTTCATGCTCCTCATATTTTTGACACGTTTTGAAGCTCTTCATATTTTTCAAACCTTTTCATGCACTTCATGTTTTTCAACAACGTTTCATGCTCGTCTTATATTTCAGACCGTTTCATGCTTCTCATATATTTCAGACCGTTTCATGCTTCTCATATTTTTGACACCTTTTGAAACTCTTCATGTTTTTTCACACCGTTTCATGTTCCTCTTGCTTTTCAGACTGTTTCATGCTTCTCCTATTTTTGAAAGCTTTTGAAGCTCTTCATATTTTTCACACCTTTTCATGCTTTTCATGTATTTTCAACACCGTTTCATGCTCCTCATATTTTTCAGACCATTTCATGCTTCTCATATTTTTGACACCTTTTGAAGATCTTCATATTTTTCACACCTTTTCATGCTTGTCATGTTTTTCAACAAAGTTTCACACTCCTCATATTTTGACACCCTTTGATGGTCTCCATATTTTTCACAACTTTTCATGCACTTCATGTTTTTCAACACCGTTTCATTCTCCTCCTATTTTTCAGACCGTTTCATGCTCCGCATATTTTTCACACCTTTTGAAGATCTTCAAATTTTTCACACCTTTTTAGACGCTTCATGTTTTTCAACACCGCTTCATGCTCCTCCTGTTTTTCAGACCGTTTCATGCTCCTCATATTTTTGAAACCTTTTGAAGCTCTTTGTATTTTTCACACCTTTTCAGGCTCTTCATTATTTCAACACAGTTTCATGCTCCTCCTATTTTTCAGACCGTTTCATGCTCCTCATATTTTTGAAACCTTTTGAAGCCCGTCATATTTTTCACACCTTTTCATGCTCTTCATGTTTTTCAACACCATATCATGCTCCTCCTTTTTTTCAGATTGTTTCATGCTTCTCATATTTTTGACACATTTTTTATCTCTTCATATTTTTCACACCTTTACAGGCACTTCATGTTTTTCAACACCGTTTCATGCTCCTCCTATTTTTCAGACTGGTTCATGCTCCTCGTATTTTTCAGGCCGTTTCATGCTCCTCATATTTTTGACACCTTTTGAAGCTCTTCATATTTTTCACACCTTTTCTTGCTCTTCATGTTTTTCAACACCCTTTCATCCTCCTCCTATTTTCAGACCGTTTCATGCTCCTCATACTTTTGACACCTTTTGAAGCTCTTCATATATTTCACACCTTATCAGGCTTTTCATGTTTTTGAACACCACCTTTTGCGCCTCCTATTTTTCACACCTTTTGTAGCTCTTAGTATATTTCATACCTTTTCAAGCTCTTCATGTTTTTGAACACCACTTCATGCTCCTCATATTTTTCACACCTTTTGAAGCTCTTCATATTTTTCACACATTTTCAGGCGCTTCATGTTTTTGAACACCTTTTCATGCTCCTCCTATTTTTCAGACCGTTTCCTGCTCCTTATATTTTTGACACCTTTTGAAGCTCTTCATATTTTTAACACCTTTTCAGGCTCTTCATGTTTTTCAACACCGCTTCAATCTTCTCCTATTTTTCAGATCGTTTCATGCTCCTCATATTTTTGACATGTTCTGGACCTATACATATATTTCACACCTTTTTAGCCTCTTCATATTTTTCAACACAATTTCATGCTCCTCCTATTTTTCAGACCGTTTCTTGCTCCTCATATTTTTCACACCTTTTGAAGCTCTTCATATTTTTCACACCTTTTGAAGCTCTTAATAATTTTCACAGGTTTTCAGTCTCTTCATGTTTTTGAACACCATTTCATGCTCCTCCTATTTTTCAGACAGTTTCATGCCCTTCATATTTTTGACACCATTTGAAACTCTTCATATTTTTCACACATTTTCATGCTCTTCATGTTTTTAAACACCTTTTCAAGCTCCTCATATTTTTGACAGCTTTTGAAGCTCTTTGTATATTTTACTCATTTCAGGCTCTTCATGTTTTTCAACACCATTTCATGCTCCTCTTATTTTTCAGACCGTTTCATGCTCCTCATATTTTTGACACTTTTTGAAGCTCTTCATATTTTTCACACCTTTTCAGGCTCTTCATGTTTTTCAACACTGCTTCATGCTCCTCCTATTTTTCAGACCGTTTCATGCTCCTCATATTTTTGACACCTTTTGAAGCTCTTCATATTTTTCAAACCTTTTCAGGCTCTTCATGTTTTTCAACTCCTCTTCATTCTCCACCTATTTTTCAGGCCGTTTCAAGCTCCTCATATTTTTGACACCTTTTGAACCTCTTCATATATTTCACACCTTTTCAGGCTCTTCATATTTTTCAACACCATTTCTTGCTCCTCCTATTTTTCAGACCGTTTCATGCTCCTCATATTTTTGACACCTTTTGGAGCTCTTCATATTTTTCACACCTTTTCAGGCTCTTCTTGTTTTTCAACACAGATTCTTGCTACTCCTATTTTTCAGACCGTTTCATGCTCCTCATATTTTTCACACCTTTTGAAGCTCTTCATATTTTTCACACCTTTTGAAGCTCTTAATAATTTTCACAGGTTTTCAGTCTCTTCATGTTTTTGAACACCATTTCATGCTCCTCCTATTTTTCAGACAGTTTCATGCCCTTCATATTTTTGACACCATTTGAAACTCTTCATATTTTTCACACATTTTCATGCTCTTCATGTTTTTAAACACCTTTTCAAGCTCCTCATATTTTTGACAGCTTTTGAAGCTCTTCATATTTTTCACACCTTTTCAGGCTCTTAATGTTTTTCAACACTGCTTCATGCTCCTCCTATTTTTCAGACCTTTTCATGCTCGTCATATTTTTGACACCTTTTGAAGCTCTTCATATATTTCACTCATTTCAGGCTCTTCATGTTTTTCAACACCACTTCATGCTCCTCCTATTTTTCAGACCGTTTAATGCTCCTCATATATTTGACACTTTTTGAAGCTCTTCATATTTTTCACACCTTTTCAGGCTCTTAATGTTTTTCAACACTGCTTCATGCTCCTCCTATTTTTCAGACCGTTTCATGCTCGTCATATTTTTGACACCTTTTGAAGCTCTTCATATTTTTCACACGTTTTCAGGCTCTTCATGTTTTCAATACCGTTTCATGCTCCTCCTATTTTTCAGACAGTTTCATGGTCCTCATATTTTTCTCACGTTTTGAAGCTCTTCATATTTTTCACACCTTTTCAGGCTGTCATGTTTTTGAACACCTATTCATGCTCCTCCTATTTTTCAGACGGTTTCATGCTCCTCATATTTTTGACACCTTTTGAAGCTCTTCATATATTTCACACCTTTTCAGGCTCTTCATTTTTTCAACACCGCTTCATGCTCCTCAAATTTTTGACACCTGTTGAAGCTCTTCATATATTTCACACCTTTCAGGCTCTTCATGTTTTTCAACACCTCTTCATGCTCCTTCTAATTTTCAGACCGTTTCATGCGCCTCATATTTTTCACACCTTTTGAAGCTCTTCATATTTTTCACACCTTTTCAGGCTCTTCATGTTTTGCAACACCGCTCCATGCTCCTCTTATTTATCATACCGTTTCATGCTCCTCATATTTTTGACACCTTTTGAGCGCTTCATATATTTCACACATTTTCAGGCGCTTCATGTTTTTCAACACCACCTCTTGCTCCTCCTTTTTTTCAGACCATTTCATGCTCCTCATATTTTTGACTCCTTTTGAAGCTCTTCATGTTTTTCATACCATTTCAGGCTCTTCATGTTTTTCATCAAAACTTCATGCTCCTCCTATTTTTCTGACCGTTTCATGCTCCTCATATTTTTGACACCTTTTGAGCGCTTCATATATTTCACACATTTTCAGGCGCTTCATGTTTTTCAACACCACCTCTTGCTCCTCCTTTTTTTCAGACCATTTCATGCTCCTCATATTTTCGACACCTTTTGAAGCTCTTCATACATTTCACACCTTTTCAGGCTCTTCATGTTTTTCATCAAAACTTCATGCTCCTCCTATTTTTCTGACCGTTTCATGCTCCTCATATTTTTGACGGTTTTTGAAGCTCTTCATATTTTTCATACCTTTTCAGGCTCTTAATGTTTTGGAACACTGCTTCATGCTCCTCCTATTTTTCAGACCGTTTCATGCTCCTCATATTTTTAACCCTATTGAAGCTCTTCATATTTTTCACAACTTTTCAGGCTCTTCAGTTTTTTGAACACGGCTTCATGCTCCTCGTAATTTTCAGACCGTTTCATGCTCCTCATATATTTCACACCGTATAAAGCTCTTCATATTTTTCATACCTTTTCAGGCTCCTCAGTTTTTGAACACCGCTTCATGCTCCTCCTATTTTTCAGAACTTTTCGTGCTCCTCATATTTTTGACATGGTTTGAAACACTTCATATTTTTCACACCTATTCAGGCTCTTCCTGTTTTTCAACACAACTTCATGCTCCTCCTCTTTTCCGACCGTTTCATGCTTCTCATATTTTTGACACCTTTTGAAACTCTTCATATTTTTCACACCTTCTCAGGCTCTTCATGGTTTTCAACACCACTTCATGCTCCTCCTATTTTTCAGACCGTTTCATGCTCCTCATATTTTTGACACCTTTTGAGCGCTTCATATATTTCACACATTTTCAGGCGCTTCATGTTTTTCAACACCACCTCTTGCTCCTCCTTTTTTTCACACCCTTTCCTGCTCCTCATATTTTTGACTCCTTTTGAATCTCTTCATATTTTTCACACCTTTTCAGGCTCTTCATGTTTTTCAACAACGCCTCATGTTCCTCCTATTTTTCAGACCATTTCATGCTCGTCATATTTATGACACCTTTGGAAGCTCTTCATATCTTTCAGAGCTTTTCAGGCTCTTCATGTTTTCAATACCGTTTCATGCTCCTCCTATATTTCAGACCGTTTCATGCTCCTCCTATTTTTCAGGCCGTTTCATGCTCCTCATACTTTTGACACCTTTTGAAGCTCTTCATACATTTCACACCTTCTCAGGCTCTTCATGTTTTTCAACACAACTTCATGCTCCTCCTATTTTTCAGACCGTTTCATGCTCCTCATATTTTTGACATCTTTTGAAGCTGTTCATATTTTTCACACATTTTCATGCTCTTCATGTTTTTGAACACCTTTTCAAGCTCCTTCTATTTTCAGACTGTTTCATGCTCCTCATATTTTTGACACCTTTTGAAGCTCTTCATATATTTCACACCTTTTCAGGTTCTTCATGTTTTTGAACAAAGCTTCATGCTCCTCCTATTTTTCACATCTATTGAAGCTCTTCATATATTTCACATCTTTTCAAGCTCTTCATGTTTTTTAACAACGCTTCATGCTGCTCCTATTTTTCAAATCGTTTCATGCACCTCATATTTTGACAACTTTTGAAGCACTTCACATTTTTCACACCTTTTGAAGCTCTTCATATTGTTCCCACCTTTTCAGGCTCTTCATGTTTTTCAACACCGCTTCATGCTCCTCCAATTTTTCAGACCGTTCATGCTCCTCATATTTTTGACACCTTTTGAAGCTCTTCGTATATTTTACTCATTTCAGGCTCTTCATGTTTTTCAACACCATTTCATGCTCCTCTTATTTTTCAGACCGTTTCATGCTCCTCATATTTTTGACACCTTTTGAAGCTCTTCGTATATTTTACTCATTTCAGGCTCTTCATGTTTTTCAACACCATTTCATGCTCCTCTTATTTTTCAGACCGTTTCATGCTCCTCATATTTTTGACACTTTTTGAAGCTCTTCATATTTTTCACACCTTTTCAGGCTCTTCATGTTTTTCAACACTGCTTCATGCTCCTCCTATTTTTCAGACCGTTTCATGCTCCTCATATTTTTGACACCTTTTGAAGCTCTTCATATTTTTCAAACCTTTTCAGGCTCTTCATGTTTTTCAACTCCTCTTCATTCTCCACCTATTTTTCAGGCCGTTTCAAGCTCCTCATATTTTTGACACCTTTTGAACCTCTTCATATATTTCACACCTTTTCAGGCTCTTCATATTTTTCAACACCATTTCTTGCTCCTCCTATTTTTCAGACCGTTTCATGCTCCTCATATTTTTGACACCTTTTGGAGCTCTTCATATTTTTCACACCTTTTCAGGCTCTTCTTGTTTTTCAACACAGATTCTTGCTACTCCTATTTTTCAGACCGTTTCATGCTCCTCATATTTTTCACACCTTTTGAAGCTCTTCATATTTTTCACACCTTTTGAAGCTCTTAATAATTTTCACAGGTTTTCAGTCTCTTCATGTTTTTGAACACCATTTCATGCTCCTCCTATTTTTCAGACAGTTTCATGCCCTTCATATTTTTGACACCATTTGAAACTCTTCATATTTTTCACACATTTTCATGCTCTTCATGTTTTTAAACACCTTTTCAAGCTCCTCATATTTTTGACAGCTTTTGAAGCTCTTCATATTTTTCACACCTTTTCAGGCTCTTAATGTTTTTCAACACTGCTTCATGCTCCTCCTATTTTTCAGACCTTTTCATGCTCGTCATATTTTTGACACCTTTTGAAGCTCTTCATATATTTCACTCATTTCAGGCTCTTCATGTTTTTCAACACCACTTCATGCTCCTCCTATTTTTCAGACCGTTTAATGCTCCTCATATATTTGACACTTTTTGAAGCTCTTCATATTTTTCACACCTTTTCAGGCTCTTAATGTTTTTCAACACTGCTTCATGCTCCTCCTATTTTTCAGACCGTTTCATGCTCGTCATATTTTTGACACCTTTTGAAGCTCTTCATATTTTTCACACGTTTTCAGGCTCTTCATGTTTTCAATACCGTTTCATGCTCCTCCTATTTTTCAGACAGTTTCATGGTCCTCATATTTTTCTCACGTTTTGAAGCTCTTCATATTTTTCACACCTTTTCAGGCTGTCATGTTTTTGAACACCTATTCATGCTCCTCCTATTTTTCAGACGGTTTCATGCTCCTCATATTTTTGACACCTTTTGAAGCTCTTCATATATTTCACACCTTTTCAGGCTCTTCATTTTTTCAACACCGCTTCATGCTCCTCAAATTTTTGACACCTGTTGAAGCTCTTCATATATTTCACACCTTTCAGGCTCTTCATGTTTTTCAACACCTCTTCATGCTCCTTCTAATTTTCAGACCGTTTCATGCGCCTCATATTTTTCACACCTTTTGAAGCTCTTCATATTTTTCACACCTTTTCAGGCTCTTCATGTTTTGCAACACCGCTCCATGCTCCTCTTATTTATCATACCGTTTCATGCTCCTCATATTTTTGACACCTTTTGAGCGCTTCATATATTTCACACATTTTCAGGCGCTTCATGTTTTTCAACACCACCTCTTGCTCCTCCTTTTTTTCAGACCATTTCATGCTCCTCATATTTTTGACTCCTTTTGAAGCTCTTCATGTTTTTCATACCATTTCAGGCTCTTCATGTTTTTCATCAAAACTTCATGCTCCTCCTATTTTTCTGACCGTTTCATGCTCCTCATATTTTTGACACCTTTTGAGCGCTTCATATATTTCACACATTTTCAGGCGCTTCATGTTTTTCAACACCACCTCTTGCTCCTCGTTTTTTTCAGACCATTTCATGCTCCTCATATTTTCGACACCTTTTGAAGCTCTTCATACATTTCACACCTTTCAGGCTCTTCATGTTTTTCAACACCTCTTCATGCTCCTTCTAATTTTCAGACCGTTTCATGCTCCTCATATTTTTGACACTTTTTGAAGCTCTTCATATTTTTCACACCTTTTCAGGCTCTTCATGTTTTTCAACACTGCTTCATGCTCCTCCTATTTTTCAGACCGTTTCATGCTCCTCATATTTTTGACACCTTTTGAAGCTCTTCATATTTTTCAAACCTTTTCAGGCTCTTCATGTTTTTCAACTCCTCTTCATTCTCCACCTATTTTTCAGGCCGTTTCAAGCTCCTCATATTTTTGACACCTTTTGAACCTCTTCATATATTTCACACCTTTTCAGGCTCTTCATATTTTTCAACACCATTTCTTGCTCCTCCTATTTTTCAGACCGTTTCATGCTCCTCATATTTTTGACACCTTTTGGAGCTCTTCATATTTTTCACACCTTTTCAGGCTCTTCTTGTTTTTCAACACAGATTCTTGCTACTCCTATTTTTCAGACCGTTTCATGCTCCTCATATTTTTCACACCTTTTGAAGCTCTTCATATTTTTCACACCTTTTGAAGCTCTTAATAATTTTCACAGGTTTTCAGTCTCTTCATGTTTTTGAACACCATTTCATGCTCCTCCTATTTTTCAGACAGTTTCATGCCCTTCATATTTTTGACACCATTTGAAACTCTTCATATTTTTCACACATTTTCATGCTCTTCATGTTTTTAAACACCTTTTCAAGCTCCTCATATTTTTGACAGCTTTTGAAGCTCTTCATATTTTTCACACCTTTTCAGGCTCTTAATGTTTTTCAACACTGCTTCATGCTCCTCCTATTTTTCAGACCTTTTCATGCTCGTCATATTTTTGACACCTTTTGAAGCTCTTCATATATTTCACTCATTTCAGGCTCTTCATGTTTTTCAACACCACTTCATGCTCCTCCTATTTTTCAGACCGTTTAATGCTCCTCATATATTTGACACTTTTTGAAGCTCTTCATATTTTTCACACCTTTTCAGGCTCTTAATGTTTTTCAACACTGCTTCATGCTCCTCCTATTTTTCAGACCGTTTCATGCTCGTCATATTTTTGACACCTTTTGAAGCTCTTCATATTTTTCACACGTTTTCAGGCTCTTCATGTTTTCAATACCGTTTCATGCTCCTCCTATTTTTCAGACAGTTTCATGGTCCTCATATTTTTCTCACGTTTTGAAGCTCTTCATATTTTTCACACCTTTTCAGGCTGTCATGTTTTTGAACACCTATTCATGCTCCTCCTATTTTTCAGACGGTTTCATGCTCCTCATATTTTTGACACCTTTTGAAGCTCTTCATATATTTCACACCTTTTCAGGCTCTTCATTTTTTCAACACCGCTTCATGCTCCTCAAATTTTTGACACCTGTTGAAGCTCTTCATATATTTCACACCTTTCAGGCTCTTCATGTTTTTCAACACCTCTTCATGCTCCTTCTAATTTTCAGACCGTTTCATGCGCCTCATATTTTTCACACCTTTTGAAGCTCTTCATATTTTTCACACCTTTTCAGGCTCTTCATGTTTTGCAACACCGCTCCATGCTCCTCTTATTTATCATACCGTTTCATGCTCCTCATATTTTTGACACCTTTTGAGCGCTTCATATATTTCACACATTTTCAGGCGCTTCATGTTTTTCAACACCACCTCTTGCTCCTCCTTTTTTTCAGACCATTTCATGCTCCTCATATTTTTGACTCCTTTTGAAGCTCTTCATGTTTTTCATACCATTTCAGGCTCTTCATGTTTTTCATCAAAACTTCATGCTCCTCCTATTTTTCTGACCGTTTCATGCTCCTCATATTTTTGACACCTTTTGAGCGCTTCATATATTTCACACATTTTCAGGCGCTTCATGTTTTTCAACACCACCTCTTGCTCCTCCTTTTTTTCAGACCATTTCATGCTCCTCATATTTTCGACACCTTTTGAAGCTCTTCATACATTTCACACCTTTTCAGGCTCTTCATGTTTTTCATCAAAACTTCATGCTCCTCCTATTTTTCTGACCGTTTCATGCTCCTCATATTTTTGACGGTTTTTGAAGCTCTTCATATTTTTCATACCTTTTCAGGCTCTTAATGTTTTGGAACACTGCTTCATGCTCCTCCTATTTTTCAGACCGTTTCATGCTCCTCATATTTTTAACCCTATTGAAGCTCTTCATATTTTTCACAACTTTTCAGGCTCTTCAGTTTTTTGAACACGGCTTCATGCTCCTCGTAATTTTCAGACCGTTTCATGCTCCTCATATATTTCACACCGTATAAAGCTCTTCATATTTTTCATACCTTTTCAGGCTCCTCAGTTTTTGAACACCGCTTCATGCTCCTCCTATTTTTCAGAACTTTTCGTGCTCCTCATATTTTTGACATGGTTTGAAACACTTCATATTTTTCACACCTATTCAGGCTCTTCCTGTTTTTCAACACAACTTCATGCTCCTCCTCTTTTCCGACCGTTTCATGCTTCTCATATTTTTGACACCTTTTGAAACTCTTCATATTTTTCACACCTTCTCAGGCTCTTCATGGTTTTCAACACCACTTCATGCTCCTCCTATTTTTCAGACCGTTTCATGCTCCTCATATTTTTGACACCTTTTGAGCGCTTCATATATTTCACACATTTTCAGGCGCTTCATGTTTTTCAACACCACCTCTTGCTCCTCCTTTTTTTCACACCCTTTCCTGCTCCTCATATTTTTGACTCCTTTTGAATCTCTTCATATTTTTCACACCTTTTCAGGCTCTTCATGTTTTTCAACAACGCCTCATGTTCCTCCTATTTTTCAGACCATTTCATGCTCGTCATATTTATGACACCTTTGGAAGCTCTTCATATCTTTCAGAGCTTTTCAGGCTCTTCATGTTTTCAATACCGTTTCATGCTCCTCCTATATTTCAGACCGTTTCATGCTCCTCCTATTTTTCAGGCCGTTTCATGCTCCTCATACTTTTGACACCTTTTGAAGCTCTTCATACATTTCACACCTTCTCAGGCTCTTCATGTTTTTCAACACAACTTCATGCTCCTCCTATTTTTCAGACCGTTTCATGCTCCTCATATTTTTGACATCTTTTGAAGCTGTTCATATTTTTCACACATTTTCATGCTCTTCATGTTTTTGAACACCTTTTCAAGCTCCTTCTATTTTCAGACTGTTTCATGCTCCTCATATTTTTGACACCTTTTGAAGCTCTTCATATATTTCACACCTTTTCAGGTTCTTCATGTTTTTGAACAAAGCTTCATGCTCCTCCTATTTTTCACATCTATTGAAGCTCTTCATATATTTCACATCTTTTCAAGCTCTTCATGTTTTTTAACAACGCTTCATGCTGCTCCTATTTTTCAAATCGTTTCATGCACCTCATATTTTGACAACTTTTGAAGCACTTCACATTTTTCACACCTTTTGAAGCTCTTCATATTGTTCCCACCTTTTCAGGCTCTTCATGTTTTTCAACACCGCTTCATGCTCCTCCAATTTTTCAGACCGTTCATGCTCCTCATATTTTTGACACCTTTTGAAGCTCTTCGTATATTTTACTCATTTCAGGCTCTTCATGTTTTTCAACACCATTTCATGCTCCTCTTATTTTTCAGACCGTTTCATGCTCCTCATATTTTTGACACTTTTTGAAGCTCTTCATATTTTTCACACCTTTTCAGGCTCTTCATGTTTTTCAACACTGCTTCATGCTCCTCCTATTTTTCAGACCGTTTCATGCTCCTCATATTTTTGACACCTTTTGAAGCTCTTCATATTTTTCAAACCTTTTCAGGCTCTTCATGTTTTTCAACTCCTCTTCATTCTCCACCTATTTTTCAGGCCGTTTCAAGCTCCTCATATTTTTGACACCTTTTGAACCTCTTCATATATTTCACACCTTTTCAGGCTCTTCATATTTTTCAACACCATTTCTTGCTCCTCCTATTTTTCAGACCGTTTCATGCTCCTCATATTTTTGACACCTTTTGGAGCTCTTCATATTTTTCACACCTTTTCAGGCTCTTCTTGTTTTTCAACACAGATTCTTGCTACTCCTATTTTTCAGACCGTTTCATGTTCCTCATGTTTTTGACACCTTTTGAAGATCTTAATATTTTTCAAGCTTTTTCATGCTCTTCATGTTATTCAACACCTTCTCATGCTCTTCATGCTTTTCAACACCGCTTCCTGGTCTTCCTAATTTTCAGACCGTTTCATGCTCCTCATATTTTTCACACCTTTTCATGCTCCACATATATTTCAGACCATTTCATGCTCCTCAAATTTTGACCCCTTTTGAAGCTCTTCATATTTTTCACACCTTTTCATGCTCTTCATGTTTTTCAACACCGTTTCATTCTCCTCCTATTTTTTAGACCGTTTCATGCTCCGCATATTTTTCACACCTTTTGAAGATCTTCAAATTTTTCACACCTTTTTAGACGCTTCATGTTTTTCAACACCGCTTCATGCTCCTCCTGTTTTTCAGACCGTTTCATGCTCCTCATATTTTTGACACTTTTTGAAGGTCTTCGTATTTTTCACACCTTTTCAGGCTCTTCATGATTTCAACACAGTTTCATGCTCCTCCTATTTTTCAGACCGTTTCATGCTCCTCATATTTTTGAAACCTTTTGAAGCCCGTCATATTTTTTACACATTTTCATGCTCTTCATGTTTCTCAACACTTTTTCATGCTCCTCCTATTTTTCATACAGTTTCATGCTCCTCATATTTTTGACACGTTTTGAAGCTCTTCATATTTTTCAAACCTTTTCATGCACTTCATGTTTTTCAACAACGTTTCATGCTCGTCTTATATTTCAGACCGTTTCATGCTTCTCATATATTTCAGACCGTTTCATGCTTCTCATATTTTTGACACCTTTTGAAACTCTTCATGTTTTTTCACACCGTTTCATGTTCCTCTTGCTTTTCAGACTGTTTCATGCTTCTCCTATTTTTGAAAGCTTTTGAAGCTCTTCATATTTTTCACACCTTTTCATGCTTTTCATGTATTTTCAACACCGTTTCATGCTCCTCATATTTTTCAGACCATTTCATGCTTCTCATATTTTTGACACCTTTTGAAGATCTTCATATTTTTCACACCTTTTCATGCTTGTCATGTTTTTCAACAAAGTTTCACACTCCTCATATTTTGACACCCTTTGATGGTCTCCATATTTTTCACAACTTTTCATGCACTTCATGTTTTTCAACACCGTTTCATTCTCCTCCTATTTTTCAGACCGTTTCATGCTCCGCATATTTTTCACACCTTTTGAAGATCTTCAAATTTTTCACACCTTTTTAGACGCTTCATGTTTTTCAACACCGCTTCATGCTCCTCCTGTTTTTCAGACCGTTTCATGCTCCTCATATTTTTGAAACCTTTTGAAGCTCTTTGTATTTTTCACACCTTTTCAGGCTCTTCATTATTTCAACACAGTTTCATGCTCCTCCTATTTTTCAGACCGTTTCATGCTCCTCATATTTTTGAAACCTTTTGAAGCCCGTCATATTTTTCACACCTTTTCATGCTCTTCATGTTTTTCAACACCATATCATGCTCCTCCTTTTTTTCAGATTGTTTCATGCTTCTCATATTTTTGACACATTTTTTATCTCTTCATATTTTTCACACCTTTACAGGCACTTCATGTTTTTCAACACCGTTTCATGCTCCTCCTATTTTTCAGACTGGTTCATGCTCCTCGTATTTTTCAGGCCGTTTCATGCTCCTCATATTTTTGACACCTTTTGAAGCTCTTCATATTTTTCACACCTTTTCTTGCTCTTCATGTTTTTCAACACCCTTTCATCCTCCTCCTATTTTCAGACCGTTTCATGCTCCTCATACTTTTGACACCTTTTGAAGCTCTTCATATATTTCACACCTTATCAGGCTTTTCATGTTTTTGAACACCACCTTTTGCGCCTCCTATTTTTCACACCTTTTGTAGCTCTTAGTATATTTCATACCTTTTCAAGCTCTTCATGTTTTTGAACACCACTTCATGCTCCTCATATTTTTCACACCTTTTGAAGCTCTTCATATTTTTCACACATTTTCAGGCGCTTCATGTTTTTGAACACCTTTTCATGCTCCTCCTATTTTTCAGACCGTTTCCTGCTCCTTATATTTTTGACACCTTTTGAAGCTCTTCATATTTTTAACACCTTTTCAGGCTCTTCATGTTTTTCAACACCGCTTCAATCTTCTCCTATTTTTCAGATCGTTTCATGCTCCTCATATTTTTGACATGTTCTGGACCTATACATATATTTCACACCTTTTTAGCCTCTTCATATTTTTCAACACAATTTCATGCTCCTCCTATTTTTCAGACCGTTTCTTGCTCCTCATATTTTTCACACCTTTTGAAGCTCTTCATATTTTTCACACCTTTTGAAGCTCTTAATAATTTTCACAGGTTTTCAGTCTCTTCATGTTTTTGAACACCATTTCATGCTCCTCCTATTTTTCAGACAGTTTCATGCCCTTCATATTTTTGACACCATTTGAAACTCTTCATATTTTTCACACATTTTCATGCTCTTCATGTTTTTAAACACCTTTTCAAGCTCCTCATATTTTTGACAGCTTTTGAAGCTCTTCATATATTTCACACCTTTTCAGGCTCTTCATGTTTTTGAACACCGATTCGTGCTCCTCCTATTTATCAGACCGTTTCATGCTCCTCAGATTTTTGACACCTTTTGAAGCTCTTCATATTTTTCACACCTTTTCATGCTATTCATGTTTTTCAACACGGTTTCATCCTCCTCCTATTTTCAGAGCGTTTCATGCTCCTCATACTTTTGACACCTTTGGAAGCTTTTCATATATTTCACACCTTTTCAGGCTTTTTCATGTTTTTGAACACCGCTTCATGCTCCTCCTATTTTTCACACCTTTTGAAGCTCTTCGTATATTTCACACCTATTCAAGCTCTTCATGTTTTTGAACACCACTTCATGCTCCTCATATTTTTCACACCTTTTGAGGCTCTTCATATTTTTCACTCCTTTTCAGGCTCTTCATGTTTTTCAACACCGCTTCATTCTCCTCCTATTTTTCAGACCGTTTCATGCTCCTCATACTTTTGACACCTTTTGAAGCTCTTCATATATTTCACACCTTATCAGGCTTTTCATGTTTTTGAACACCACCTTTTGCGCCTCCTATTTTTCACACCTTTTGTAGCTCTTAGTATATTTCATACCTTTTCAAGCTCTTCATGTTTTTGAACACCACTTCATGCTCCTCATATTTTTCACACCTTTTGAAGCTCTTCATATTTTTCACACATTTTCAGGCGCTTCATGTTTTTGAACACCTTTTCATGCTCCTCCTATTTTTCAGACCGTTTCCTGCTCCTTATATTTTTGACACCTTTTGAAGCTCTTCATATTTTTAACACCTTTTCAGGCTCTTCATGTTTTTCAACACCGCTTCAATCTTCTCCTATTTTTCAGATCGTTTCATGCTCCTCATATTTTTGACATGTTCTGGACCTATACATATATTTCACACCTTTTTAGCCTCTTCATATTTTTCAACACAATTTCATGCTCCTCCTATTTTTCAGACCGTTTCTTGCTCCTCATATTTTTCACACCTTTTGAAGCTCTTCATATTTTTCACACCTTTTGAAGCTCTTAATAATTTTCACAGGTTTTCAGTCTCTTCATGTTTTTGAACACCATTTCATGCTCCTCCTATTTTTCAGACAGTTTCATGCCCTTCATATTTTTGACACCATTTGAAACTCTTCATATTTTTCACACATTTTCATGCTCTTCATGTTTTTAAACACCTTTTCAAGCTCCTCATATTTTTGACAGCTTTTGAAGCTCTTCATATTTTTCACACCTTTTCAGGCTCTTAATGTTTTTCAACACTGCTTCATGCTCCTCCTATTTTTCAGACCTTTTCATGCTCGTCATATTTTTGACACCTTTTGAAGCTCTTCATATATTTCACTCATTTCAGGCTCTTCATGTTTTTCAACACCACTTCATGCTCCTCCTATTTTTCAGACCGTTTAATGCTCCTCATATATTTGACACTTTTTGAAGCTCTTCATATTTTTCACACCTTTTCAGGCTCTTAATGTTTTTCAACACTGCTTCATGCTCCTCCTATTTTTCAGACCGTTTCATGCTCGTCATATTTTTGACACCTTTTGAAGCTCTTCATATTTTTCACACGTTTTCAGGCTCTTCATGTTTTCAATACCGTTTCATGCTCCTCCTATTTTTCAGACAGTTTCATGGTCCTCATATTTTTCTCACGTTTTGAAGCTCTTCATATTTTTCACACCTTTTCAGGCTGTCATGTTTTTGAACACCTATTCATGCTCCTCCTATTTTTCAGACGGTTTCATGCTCCTCATATTTTTGACACCTTTTGAAGCTCTTCATATATTTCACACCTTTTCAGGCTCTTCATTTTTTCAACACCGCTTCATGCTCCTCAAATTTTTGACACCTGTTGAAGCTCTTCATATATTTCACACCTTTCAGGCTCTTCATGTTTTTCAACACCTCTTCATGCTCCTTCTAATTTTCAGACCGTTTCATGCGCCTCATATTTTTCACACCTTTTGAAGCTCTTCATATTTTTCACACCTTTTCAGGCTCTTCATGTTTTGCAACACCGCTCCATGCTCCTCTTATTTATCATACCGTTTCATGCTCCTCATATTTTTGACACCTTTTGAGCGCTTCATATATTTCACACATTTTCAGGCGCTTCATGTTTTTCAACACCACCTCTTGCTCCTCCTTTTTTTCAGACCATTTCATGCTCCTCATATTTTTGACTCCTTTTGAAGCTCTTCATGTTTTTCATACCATTTCAGGCTCTTCATGTTTTTCATCAAAACTTCATGCTCCTCCTATTTTTCTGACCGTTTCATGCTCCTCATATTTTTGACACCTTTTGAGCGCTTCATATATTTCACACATTTTCAGGCGCTTCATGTTTTTCAACACCACCTCTTGCTCCTCGTTTTTTTCAGACCATTTCATGCTCCTCATATTTTCGACACCTTTTGAAGCTCTTCATACATTTCACACCTTTTCAGGCTCTTCATGTTTTTCATCAAAACTTCATGCTCCTCCTATTTTTCTGACCGTTTCATGCTCCTCATATTTTTGACGGTTTTTGAAGCTCTTCATATTTTTCATACCTTTTCAGGCTCTTAATGTTTTGGAACACTGCTTCATGCTCCTCCTATTTTTCAGACCGTTTCATGCTCCTCATATTTTTAACCCTATTGAAGCTCTTCATATTTTTCACAACTTTTCAGGCTCTTCAGTTTTTTGAACACGGCTTCATGCTCCTCGTAATTTTCAGACCGTTTCATGCTCCTCATATATTTCACACCGTATAAAGCTCTTCATATTTTTCATACCTTTTCAGGCTCCTCAGTTTTTGAACACCGCTTCATGCTCCTCCTATTTTTCAGAACTTTTCGTGCTCCTCATATTTTTGACATGGTTTGAAACACTTCATATTTTTCACACCTATTCAGGCTCTTCCTGTTTTTCAACACAACTTCATGCTCCTCCTCTTTTCCGACCGTTTCATGCTTCTCATATTTTTGACACCTTTTGAAACTCTTCATATTTTTCACACCTTCTCAGGCTCTTCATGGTATTCAACACCACTTCATGCTCCTCCTATTTTTCAGACCGTTTCATGCTCCTCATATTTTTGACACCTTTTGAGCGCTTCATATATTTCACACATTTTCAGGCGCTTCATGTTTTTCAACACCACCTCTTGCTCCTCCTTTTTTTACACCCTTTCCTGCTCCTCATATTTTTGACTCCTTTTGAATCTCTTCATATTTTTCACACCTTTTCAGGCTCTTCATGTTTTTCAACAACGCCTCATGTTCCTCCTATTTTTCAGACCATTTCATGCTCGTCATATTTATGACACCTTTGGAAGCTCTTCATATCTTTCAGAGCTTTTCAGGCTCTTCATGTTTTCAATACCGTTTCATGCTCCTCCTATATTTCAGACCGTTTCATGCTCCTCCTATTTTTCAGGCCGTTTCATGCTCCTCATACTTTTGACACCTTTTGAAGCTCTTCATACATTTCACACCTTCTCAGGCTCTTCATGTTTTTCAACACAACTTCATGCTCCTCCTATTTTTCAGACCGTTTCATGCTCCTCATATTTTTGACATCTTTTGAAGCTGTTCATATTTTTCACACATTTTCATGCTCTTCATGTTTTTGAACACCTTTTCAAGCTCCTTCTATTTTCAGACTGTTTCATGCTCCTCATATTTTTGACACCTTTTGAAGCTCTTCATATATTTCACACCTTTTCAGGTTCTTCATGTTTTTGAACAAAGCTTCATGCTCCTCCTATTTTTCACATCTATTGAAGCTCTTCATATATTTCACATCTTTTCAAGCTCTTCATGTTTTTTAACAACGCTTCATGCTGCTCCTATTTTTCAAATCGTTTCATGCACCTCATATTTTGACAACTTTTGAAGCACTTCACATTTTTCACACCTTTTGAAGCTCTTCATATTGTTCCCACCTTTTCAGGCTCTTCATGTTTTTCAACACCGCTTCATGCTCCTCCAATTTTTCAGACCGTTCATGCTCCTCATATTTTTGACACCTTTTGAAGCTCTTCGTATATTTTACTCATTTCAGGCTCTTCATGTTTTTCAACACCATTTCATGCTCCTCTTATTTTTCAGACCGTTTCATGCTCCTCATATTTTTGACACTTTTTGAAGCTCTTCATATTTTTCACACCTTTTCAGGCTCTTCATGTTTTTCAACACTGCTTCATGCTCCTCCTATTTTTCAGACCGTTTCATGCTCCTCATATTTTTGACACCTTTTGAAGCTCTTCATATTTTTCAAACCTTTTCAGGCTCTTCATGTTTTTCAACTCCTCTTCATTCTCCACCTATTTTTCAGGCCGTTTCAAGCTCCTCATATTTTTGACACCTTTTGAACCTCTTCATATATTTCACACCTTTTCAGGCTCTTCATATTTTTCAACACCATTTCTTGCTCCTCCTATTTTTCAGACCGTTTCATGCTCCTCATATTTTTGACACCTTTTGGAGCTCTTCATATTTTTCACACCTTTTCAGGCTCTTCTTGTTTTTCAACACAGATTCTTGCTACTCCTATTTTTCAGACCGTTTCATGTTCCTCATGTTTTTGACACCTTTTGAAGATCTTAATATTTTTCAAGCTTTTTCATGCTCTTCATGTTATTCAACACCTTCTCATGCTCTTCATGCTTTTCAACACCGCTTCCTGGTCTTCCTAATTTTCAGACCGTTTCATGCTCCTCATATTTTTCACACCTTTTCATGCTCCACATATATTTCAGACCATTTCATGCTCCTCAAATTTTGACCCCTTTTGAAGCTCTTCATATTTTTCACACCTTTTCATGCTCTTCATGTTTTTCAACACCGTTTCATTCTCCTCCTATTTTTTAGACCGTTTCATGCTCCGCATATTTTTCACACCTTTTGAAGATCTTCAAATTTTTCACACCTTTTTAGACGCTTCATGTTTTTCAACACCGCTTCATGCTCCTCCTGTTTTTCAGACCGTTTCATGCTCCTCATATTTTTGACACTTTTTGAAGGTCTTCGTATTTTTCACACCTTTTCAGGCTCTTCATGATTTCAACACAGTTTCATGCTCCTCCTATTTTTCAGACCGTTTCATGCTCCTCATATTTTTGAAACCTTTTGAAGCCCGTCATATTTTTTACACATTTTCATGCTCTTCATGTTTCTCAACACTTTTTCATGCTCCTCCTATTTTTCATACAGTTTCATGCTCCTCATATTTTTGACACGTTTTGAAGCTCTTCATATTTTTCAAACCTTTTCATGCACTTCATGTTTTTCAACAACGTTTCATGCTCGTCTTATATTTCAGACCGTTTCATGCTTCTCATATATTTCAGACCGTTTCATGCTCCTCATATTTTTGACACCTTTTGAAACTCTTCATGTTTTTTCACACCGTTTCATGTTCCTCTTGCTTTTCAGACTGTTTCATGCTTCTCCTATTTTTGAAAGCTTTTGAAGCTCTTCATATTTTTCACACCTTTTCATGCTTTTCATGTATTTTCAACACCGTTTCATGCTCCTCATATTTTTCAGACCATTTCATGCTTCTCATATTTTTGACACCTTTTGAAGATCTTCATATTTTTCACACCTTTTCATGCTTGTCATGTTTTTCAACAAAGTTTCACACTCCTCATATTTTGACACCCTTTGATGGTCTCCATATTTTTCACAACTTTTCATGCACTTCATGTTTTTCAACACCGTTTCATTCTCCTCCTATTTTTCAGACCGTTTCATGCTCCGCATATTTTTCACACCTTTTGAAGATCTTCAAATTTTTCACACCTTTTTAGACGCTTCATGTTTTTCAACACCGCTTCATGCTCCTCCTGTTTTTCAGACCGTTTCATGCTCCTCATATTTTTGAAACCTTTTGAAGCTCTTTGTATTTTTCACACCTTTTCAGGCTCTTCATTATTTCAACACAGTTTCATGCTCCTCCTATTTTTCAGACCGTTTCATGCTCCTCATATTTTTGAAACCTTTTGAAGCCCGTCATATTTTTCACACCTTTTCATGCTCTTCATGTTTTTCAACACCATATCATGCTCCTCCTTTTTTTCAGATTGTTTCATGCTTCTCATATTTTTGACACATTTTTTATCTCTTCATATTTTTCACACCTTTACAGGCACTTCATGTTTTTCAACACCGTTTCATGCTCCTCCTATTTTTCAGACTGGTTCATGCTCCTCGTATTTTTCAGGCCGTTTCATGCTCCTCATATTTTTGACACCTTTTGAAGCTCTTCATATTTTTCACACCTTTTCTTGCTCTTCATGTTTTTCAACACCCTTTCATCCTCCTCCTATTTTCAGACCGTTTCATGCTCCTCATACTTTTGACACCTTTTGAAGCTCTTCATATATTTCACACCTTATCAGGCTTTTCATGTTTTTGAACACCACCTTTTGCGCCTCCTATTTTTCACACCTTTTGTAGCTCTTAGTATATTTCATACCTTTTCAAGCTCTTCATGTTTTTGAACACCACTTCATGCTCCTCATATTTTTCACACCTTTTGAAGCTCTTCATATTTTTCACACATTTTCAGGCGCTTCATGTTTTTGAACACCTTTTCATGCTCCTCCTATTTTTCAGACCGTTTCCTGCTCCTTATATTTTTGACACCTTTTGAAGCTCTTCATATTTTTAACACCTTTTCAGGCTCTTCATGTTTTTCAACACCGCTTCAATCTTCTCCTATTTTTCAGATCGTTTCATGCTCCTCATATTTTTGACATGTTCTGGACCTATACATATATTTCACACCTTTTTAGCCTCTTCATATTTTTCAACACAATTTCATGCTCCTCCTATTTTTCAGACCGTTTCTTGCTCCTCATATTTTTCACACCTTTTGAAGCTCTTCATATTTTTCACACCTTTTGAAGCTCTTAATAATTTTCACAGGTTTTCAGTCTCTTCATGTTTTTGAACACCATTTCATGCTCCTCCTATTTTTCAGACAGTTTCATGCCCTTCATATTTTTGACACCATTTGAAACTCTTCATATTTTTCACACATTTTCATGCTCTTCATGTTTTTAAACACCTTTTCAAGCTCCTCATATTTTTGACAGCTTTTGAAGCTCTTCATATATTTCACACCTTTTCAGGCTCTTCATGTTTTTGAACACCGATTCGTGCTCCTCCTATTTATCAGACCGTTTCATGCTCCTCAGATTTTTGACACCTTTTGAAGCTCTTCATATTTTTCACACCTTTTCATGCTATTCATGTTTTTCAACACGGTTTCATCCTCCTCCTATTTTCAGAGCGTTTCATGCTCCTCATACTTTTGACACCTTTGGAAGCTTTTCATATATTTCACACCTTTTCAGGCTTTTTCATGTTTTTGAACACCGCTTCATGCTCCTCCTATTTTTCACACCTTTTGAAGCTCTTCGTATATTTCACACCTATTCAAGCTCTTCATGTTTTTGAACACCACTTCATGCTCCTCATATTTTTCACACCTTTTGAGGCTCTTCATATTTTTCACTCCTTTTCAGGCTCTTCATGATTTTCAACACCGCTTCATTCTCCTCCTATTTTTCAGACCGTTTCATGCTCCTCATATTTTTGACACGTTCTGAACCTATTCATGTATTTCACACCTTTTCAGACTCTTCATATTTTTCAACACAGTTTCATGCTCCTCCTATATTTCAGACCGTTTCATGCTCCTCATATTTCCACACCTTTGAAGCTCTTCATATTTTTCACAGGTTTTCAGTCTCTTCATGTTTTTGAACACCATTTCATGCTCCGCCTATTTTTCAGACCGTTTCATGCTCTCATATTTTTGACACCATTTGAAACTCTTCATATTTTTCATACATTTTCATGCTCTTCATATTTTTGAACCCTTTTAAAGCTCCTCATATTTTTGACACCTTTTTAAGCTGTTCATATTTTTCACACCTTTTCAGGCTCTTCATGTATTTGAACACCATTTCATCCTCCTCATATTTTTGACACCTTTGAAGCTCTTCATATTGTTCACAACTTTTCAGACACTTCATGTTTTTCATCACCGCTTCAATCTTCTCCTATTTTTCAGATCGTTTCATGCTCCTCATATTTTTGACACGTTCTGAACCTATACATATATTTCACACCTTTTCAGGCTCTTCATATTTTTCAACACCATTTCATGCTCCTCCTATTTTTCAGAACGTTTCATGCTCCTCATATATTTGACACTTTTTGAAGCTCTTCATATTTTTCACACCTTTTCAGGCTCTTAATGTTTTTCAACACTGCTTCATGCTCCTCCTATTTTTCAGACCTTTTCATGCTCGTCATATTTTTGACACCTTTTGAAGCTCTTCATATATTTCACTCATTTCAGGCTCTTCATGTTTTTCAACACCACTTCATGCTCCTCCTATTTTTCAGACCGTTTAATGCTCCTCATATATTTGACACTTTTTGAAGCTCTTCATATTTTTCACACCTTTTCAGGCTCTTAATGTTTTTCAACACTGCTTCATGCTCCTCCTATTTTTCAGACCGTTTCATGCTCGTCATATTTTTGACACCTTTTGAAGCTCTTCATATTTTTCACACGTTTTCAGGCTCTTCATGTTTTCAATACCGTTTCATGCTCCTCCTATTTTTCATGCGGTTTCATGGTCCTCATATTTTTTCACGTTTTGAAGCTCTTCATATTTTTCACACCTTTTCAGGCTGTCATGTTTTTGAACACCTATTCATGCTCCTCCTATTTTTCAGACGGTTTCATGCTCCTCATATTTTTGACACCTTTTGAAGCTCTTCATATATTTCACACCTTTTCAGGCTCTTCATTTTTTCAACACCGCTTCATGCTCCTCAAATTTTTGACACCTGTTGAAGCTCTTCATATATTTCACACCTTTCAGGCTCTTCATGTTTTTCAACACCGCTTCATGCTCCTTCTAATTTTCAGACCGTTTCATGTGCCTCATATTTTTCACACCTTTTGAAGCTCTTCATATTTTTCACACCTTTTCAGGCTCTTCATGTTTTGCAACACCGCTCCATGCTCCTCTTATTTATCATACCGTTTCATGCTCCTCATATTTTTGACACCTTTTGAGCGCTTCATATATTTCACACATTTTCAGGCGCTTCATGTTTTTCAACACCACCTCTTGCTCCTCCTTTTGTTCAGACCATTTCATGCTCCTCATATTTTTGACTCCTTTTGAAGCTCTTCATGTTTTTCATACCATTTCAGGCTCTTCATGTTTTTCATCAAAACTTCATGCTCCTCCTATTTTTCTGACCGTTTCATGCTCCTCATATTTTTGACACCTTTTGAGCGCTTCATATATTTCACACATTTTCAGGCGCTTCATGTTTTTCAACACCACCTCTTGCTCTTCCTTTTTTTCAGACCATTTCATGCTCCTCATATTTTCGACACCTTTTGAAGCTCTTCATACATTTCACACCTTTTCAGGCTCTTCATGTTTTTCATCAAAACTTCATGCTCCTCCTATTTTTCTGACCGTTTCATGCTCCTCATATTTTTGACGCTTTTTGAAGCTCTTCATATTTTTCATACCTTTTCAGGCTCTTAATGTTTTGGAACACCGCTTCATGCTCCTCCTATTTTTCAGACCGTTTCATGCTCCTCATATTTTTAACCCTATTGAAGCTCTTCATATTTTTCACAACTTTTCAGGCTCTTCAGTTTTTTGAACACGGCTTCATGCTCCTCGTATTTTTCAGACCGTTTCATGCTCCTCATATATTTCACACCGTATAAAGCTCTTCATATTTTTCACACCTTTTCAGGCTCCTCAGTTTTTGAACACCGCTTCATGCTCCTCCTATTTTTCAGAACTTTTCATGCTCCTCATATTTTTGACATGGTTTGAAACACTTCATATTTTTCACACCTATTCAGGCTCTTCCTGTTTTTCAACACAACTTCATGCTCCTCCTCTTTTCCGACCGTTTCATGCTTCTCATATTTTTGACACCTTTTGAAGCTCTTCATATTTTTCACACCTTCTCAGGCTCTTCATGGTTTTCAACACCACTTCATGCTCCTCCTATTTTTCAGACCGTTTCATGCTCCTCATATTTTTGACACCTTTTGAGCACTTCATATATTTCACACATTTTCAGGCGCTTCATGTTTTTCAACACCACCTCTTGCTCCTCCTTTTTTTCAGACCATTTCATGCTCCTCATATTTTTGACTCCTTTTGAAGCTCTTCATGTTTTTCATACCATTTCAGGCTCTTCATGTTTTTCAACACCGCTTCATGCTCCTCCTATTTTTCAGACTGTTTCATGCTCCTCAGATTATTGACACCTTTTGAAGCTCTTCATATATTTCACAGATTTCAGTCGCTTCATGTTTTTCAACACCACCTCTTGCTCCTCCTTTTTTTCACACCCTTTCCTGCTCCTCATATTTTTGACTCCTTTTGAATCTCTTCATATTTTTCACACCTTTTCAGGCTCTTCATGTTTTTCAACAACGCCTCATGTTCCTCCTATTTTTCAGACCATTTCATGCTCGTCATATTTATGACACCTTTGGAAGCTCTTCATATCTTTCAGAGCTTTTCAGGCTCTTCATGTTTTCAATACCGTTTCATGCTCCTCCTATATTTCAGACCGTTTCATGCTCCTCCTATTTTTCAGGCCGTTTCATGCTCCTCATACTTTTGACACCTTTTGAAGCTCTTCATACATTTCACACCTTCTCAGGCTCTTCATGTTTTTCAACACAACTTCATGCTCCTCCTATTTTTCAGACCGTTTCATGCTCCTCATATTTTTGACATCTTTTGAAGCTGTTCATATTTTTCACACATTTTCATGCTCTTCATGTTTTTGAACACCTTTTCAAGCTCCTTCTATTTTCAGACTGTTTCATGCTCCTCATATTTTTGACACCTTTTGAAGCTCTTCATATATTTCACACCTTTTCAGGTTCTTCATGTTTTTGAACAAAGCTTCATGCTCCTCCTATTTTTCACATCTATTGAAGCTCTTCATATATTTCACATCTTTTCAAGCTCTTCATGTTTTTTAACAACGCTTCATGCTGCTCCTATTTTTCAAATCGTTTCATGCACCTCATATTTTGACAACTTTTGAAGCACTTCACATTTTTCACACCTTTTGAAGCTCTTCATATTGTTCCCACCTTTTCAGGCTCTTCATGTTTTTCAACACCGCTTCATGCTCCTCCAATTTTTCAGACCGTTCATGCTCCTCATATTTTTGACACCTTTTGAAGCTCTTCGTATATTTTACTCATTTCAGGCTCTTCATGTTTTTCAACACCATTTCATGCTCCTCTTATTTTTCAGACCGTTTCATGCTCCTCATATTTTTGACACTTTTTGAAGCTCTTCATATTTTTCACACCTTTTCAGGCTCTTCATGTTTTTCAACACTGCTTCATGCTCCTCCTATTTTTCAGACCATTTCATGCTCCTCATATTTTTGACACCTTTTGAAGCTCTTCATATTTTTCAAACCTTTTCAGGCTCTTCATGTTTTTCAACTCCTCTTCATTCTCCACCTATTTTTCAGGCCGTTTCAAGCTCCTCATATTTTTGACACCTTTTGAACCTCTTCATATATTTCACACCTTTTCAGGCTCTTCATATTTTTCAACACCATTTCTTGCTCCTCCTATTTTTCAGACCGTTTCATGCTCCTCATATTTTTGACACCTTTTGGAGCTCTTCATATTTTTCACACCTTTTCAGGCTCTTCTTGTTTTTCAACACAGATTCTTGCTACTCCTATTTTTCAGACCGTTTCATGTTCCTCATGTTTTTGACACCTTTTGAAGATCTTAATATTTTTCAAGCTTTTTCATGCTCTTCATGTTATTCAACACCTTCTCATGCTCTTCATGCTTTTCAACACCGCTTCCTGGTCTTCCTAATTTTCAGACCGTTTCATGCTCCTCATATTTTTCACACCTTTTCATGCTCCACATATATTTCAGACCATTTCATGCTCCTCAAATTTTGACCCCTTTTGAAGCTCTTCATATTTTTCACACCTTTTCATGCTCTTCATGTTTTTCAACACCGTTTCATTCTCCTCCTATTTTTTAGACCGTTTCATGCTCCGCATATTTTTCACACCTTTTGAAGATCTTCAAATTTTTCACACCTTTTTAGACGCTTCATGTTTTTCAACACTGCTTCATGCTCCTCCTGTTTTTCAGACCGTTTCATGCTCCTCATATTTTTGACACTTTTTGAAGGTCTTCGTATTTTTCACACCTTTTCAGGCTCTTCATGATTTCAACACAGTTTCATGCTCCTCCTATTTTTCAGATCGTTTCATGCTCCTCATATTTTTGAAACCTTTTGAAGCCCGTCATATTTTTTACACATTTTCATGCTCTTCATGTTTCTCAACACTTTTTCATGCTCCTCCTATTTTTCATACAGTTTCATGCTCCTCATATTTTTGACACGTTTTGAAGCTCTTCATATTTTTCAAACCTTTTCATGCACTTCATGTTTTTCAACAACGTTTCATGCTCGTCTTATATTTCAGACCGTTTCATGCTTCTCATATATTTCAGACCGTTTCATGCTCCTCATATTTTTGACACCTTTTGAAACTCTTCATGTTTTTTCACACCGTTTCATGTTCCTCTTGCTTTTCAGACTGTTTCATGCTTCTCCTATTTTTGAAAGCTTTTGAAGCTCTTCATATTTTTCACACCTTTTCATGCTTTTCATGTATTTTCAACACCGTTTCATGCTCCTCATATTTTTCAGACCATTTCATGCTTCTCATATTTTTGACACCTTTTGAAGATCTTCATATTTTTCACACCTTTTCATGCTTGTCATGTTTTTCAACAAAGTTTCACACTCCTCATATTTTGACACCCTTTGATGGTCTCCATATTTTTCACAACTTTTCATGCACTTCATGTTTTTCAACACCGTTTCATTCTCCTCCTATTTTTCAGACCGTTTCATGCTCCGCATATTTTTCACACCTTTTGAAGATCTTCAAATTTTTCACACCTTTTTAGACGCTTCATGTTTTTCAACACCGCTTCATGCTCCTCCTGTTTTTCAGACCGTTTCATGCTCCTCATATTTTTGAAACCTTTTGAAGCTCTTTGTATTTTTCACACCTTTTCAGGCTCTTCATTATTTCAACACAGTTTCATGCTCCTCCTATTTTTCAGACCGTTTCATGCTCCTCATATTTTTGACACCTTTTGAAGCTCTTCATTTTCTTCACACCTTTTCAGGCTCTTCATATTTTTGAACACCGCTTCATGCTCCTCCTATTTTCATACGGTTTCATGCTCCTCATATTTTTGACACCTTTTGAAGCTCTTCATTTTCTTCACACCTTTTCAGGCTCTTCATATTTTTTAACACCGCTTCATGCTCCTCCTATTTTTCATATCGTTTCATGCTCCTCATATTTTTGACACCTTTTGAAGCTCTTCATATTTTTCACACCTTTTCAGGCTCTTCATGTTTTTCAACACCGCTTCATGCTCCTCCTATTTTTCAGACCGTTTCATGCTCCATATATTTTTGGCACCTTTTGAAGCTCTTCATATTTTTCACACCTTTTCAGGCTCTTCATGTTTTTCAACACCGCTTCATGCTCCTCCTATTTTTCAGACCGTTTCATGCTCCATATATTTTTGGCACCTTTTGAAGCTCTTCATATTTTTCACAGCTTTTCAGGCTCTTCATGTTTTTGAACACTGTTTCATGCTCCTCTTATATTTGACACATTTTGAAGCTCTTCATATTTTTCACACCATTTCACGTTCTTCATTTTTTATCACCGTTTCATGCTCCTCCTATATTTCAGACCATTTAATGCTCCACATGTATTTCACACCTTTTGAAGCTCCTCATATTTTTCACACCTTTTCAGGCTCTTCATATTTTTTAACACCACTTCATGCTCCTCCTATTTTCAGACCGTTTCATGCTCCTCATATTTTGACACCTTTTGAAGCTCTTTATATTTTTCACACCTTTTCAGACTGTTCGTGTTTTTAACACCGATTCATGCTCCTCCTATTTTTCAGACGGTTTCATGCTCGTCATATTTTTGACACCTTTTGAAGCTCTTCATATTTTTCACACCTTTTCAGGCTGTCCATGTTTTTTAACACAGTTTTATGCTGCTCTTATATTTCAGACCGTTTCCTGCTCCTCCTATTTTTGACACCTTTTGAAGCTCTTCATATTTCTCACACCTTTTCAGACTGTTCGTGTTTTAAACACCGATTCATGCTCTTCCTATTTTTCAGACGGTTGCATGCTCGTCATATTTTTGACACCTTTTGAAGCTCTTCATATTTTTCACACTTTTTCAGGCTCTTCATGTTTTTCAACACCGCTTCATCATCCTCCTATTTTTCCGACCGTTTCATGATCCTTATATTTTTCACACCTTTTGAAGCTCTTCATATTTTTCACACCTTTTCAGGCTCTTCATGTTTTTGAACACTGTTTCATGCTCCTCCTATTTTCCAGACCGTTTCATGCTCCTCATATTTTTGACACCTTTTGAAGCTCTTCCTATTTTTCACACCTTTTCAGGCTCTTCATGTTTTTCAACACCACTTCATGATCCTCCTATTTTTCAGACCGTTTCATGCTCTTCTCATTTTTGCCACCTTTAGAAGCTCTTCATATTTCTCACAGCTTTTGAAGCTCTTCATATTTTTCACACGTTTTCAGGCTCTTCATGTTTTTCAACACCACTTCATGATCCTCCTATTTTTCAGACCATTTCCTGCTCCTCATATTTTTCACACCTTTTGAAGCTCTTCATATTTTTCACACCTTTTCAGGCTCTTCCTGTTTTTTAACACCGTTTTATGCTGCTCTTATACTTCAGACCGTTTCCTGCTCCTCATATTTTTGACACCTTTTGAAGCTCTTCCTATTTTTCA
Organism: Dama dama; assembly: GCF_033118175.1. Taxonomy (NCBI): domain Eukaryota; kingdom Metazoa; phylum Chordata; class Mammalia; order Artiodactyla; family Cervidae; genus Dama; species Dama dama. The sequence continues at coordinate 1,913,095 of NW_026870878.1, read as the reverse complement.
CACCTTTTCAGGCTCTTCATGTTTTTCAACACCGCTTCATGCTCTTCCTATTTTTCAGACCGTTTCATGCTCCTCATATTTTTCACACCTTTGAAGCTCTTCATGAATTTCACAGCTCTTCAGGCTCTTCTTGTATTTGAACACCGTTTCATGCTCTTCCTATTTTTCCGACAGTTTCATGCTCATCTCATTTTTGACACCTTTTGAAGCTCTTCATATTTTTCACACCGTTTCAGTCTCTTCATGTTTCTCAACACCGCTTCATGATCCTCATATTTTTCAGACCGTTTCATGCTCCTCATATTTTGACACCTTTTGAAGCTCTTCATATTTTTCACACCTTTTCAGGCTCTTTATGTTGTTCAACACCGCATCATGCTCCTCCTATTTTTCAGACCGTTTCCTGCTCCTCATATTTTTGACACCTTTTGAAGCTCTTCATATTTTTCCCATCTTTTCCGGCTCTTCATGTTTTTCAAGACCGCTTCATGATCCTCCGATTTTTCAGACCGTTTCATGCTCCTCATATTTTTCACACCTTTTGATGCTCTTCATATTCTTCACACCTTTTCAGGCTCTTTATGTTTTTTAACACCGTTTTATGCTGATCTTCTATTTCAGACCGTTTCATGCTCCTCATATTTTTCACACCTTTTGATGCTCTTCATATTCTTCACACCTTTTCAGGCTCTTTATGTTTTTTAACACCGTTTTATGCTGCTCTTATATTTCAGACCGTTTCCTGCTCCTCATATTTTTGACACCTTTGAAGCTCTTCAAATTTTTACACCTTTCATGCTCTTCATATTTTTCAACACCGTTTTATGCTCCTCCTATTTTTCACACTGTTTCATGCACCTCGTATTATTGACACCTTTTGAAGCTCTTCATATTTTTCATACCTTTGCAGGCTCTTCATGTTTTTGAACACTGTTTCATGCTCCTCCTATTTTTCAGACCGTTTCATGCTCCTCATATTTTTCACACCTTTTGAAGCTCTTCATATTTCTCACACCTTTCCACGTTCTTCATGTTTTTGAACACCGCTTCATGCTCCTATGATTTTTCAGACCGTTTCATGCTATTCATATTTTTTACAACTTTTGAAGCTCTTCATATTTTTCACACCTTTTCAGGCTCTTCATGTTTTTCAACACGACTTCATGTTCCTCCTATTTTTCAGACCGTTTCATGGTCATCTCATTTTTAACACCTTTTGATGCTCTTCATATTTGTCACACCTATTCAGGCTCTTCCTGTTTTTCAACACAACTTCATGCTCCTCCTCTTTTCCGACCGTTTCATGCTTCTCATATTTTTGACACCTTTTGAAGCTCTTCATATTTTTCACACTTTCTCAGGCTCTTCATGGTTTTCAACACCACTTCATGCTCCTCCTATTTTTCAGACCGTTTCATGCTCCTCATATTTTTGACACCTTTTGAGCGCTTCATATATTTCACACATTTTCAGGCGCTTCATGTTTTTCAACACCACCTCTTGCTCCTCCTTTTTTTCAGACCATTTCATGCTCCTCATATTTTTGACTCCTTTTGAAGGTCTTCATGTTTTTCATACCATTTCAGGCTCTTCATGTTTTTCAACACCGCTTCATGCTCCTCCTATTTTTCAGACTGTTTCATGCTCCTCAGATTATTGACACCTTTTGAAGCTCTTCATATATTTCACAGATTTCAGTCGCTTCATGTTTTCAACACCACCTCTTGCTCCTCCTTTTTTTCACACCCTTTCCTGCTCCTCATATTTTTGACTCCTTTTGAATCTCTTCATATTTTTCACACCTTTTCAGGCTCTTCATGTTTTTCAACAACGCCTCATGTTCCTCCTATTTTTCAGACCATTTCATGCTCGTCATATTTATGACACCTTTGGAAGCTCTTCATATCTTTCAGAGCTTTTCAGGCTCTTCATGTTTTCAATACCGTTTCATGCTCCTCCTATATTTCAGACCGTTTCATGCTCCTCCTATTTTTCAGGCCGTTTCATGCTCCTCATACTTTTGACACCTTTTGAAGCTCTTCATACATTTCACACCTTCTCAGGCTCTTCATGTTTTTCAACACAACTTCATGCTCCTCCTATTTTTCAGACCGTTTCATGCTCCTCATATTTTTGACATCTTTTGAAGCTGTTCATATTTTTCACACATTTTCATGCTCTTCATGTTTTTGAACACCTTTTCAAGCTCCTTCTATTTTCAGACTGTTTCATGCTCCTCATATTTTTGACACCTTTTGAAGCTCTTCATATATTTCACACCTTTTCAGGTTCTTCATGTTTTTGAACAAAGCTTCATGCTCCTCCTATTTTTCACATCTATTGAAGCTCTTCATATATTTCACATCTTTTCAAGCTCTTCATGTTTTTTAACAACGCTTCATGCTGCTCCTATTTTTCAAATCGTTTCATGCACCTCATATTTTGACAACTTTTGAAGCACTTCACATTTTTCACACCTTTTGAAGCTCTTCATATTGTTCCCACCTTTTCAGGCTCTTCATGTTTTTCAACACCGCTTCATGCTCCTCCAATTTTTCAGACCGTTCATGCTCCTCATATTTTTGACACCTTTTGAAGCTCTTCGTATATTTTACTTATTTCAGGCTCTTCATGTTTTTCAACACCATTTCATGCTCCTCTTATTTTTCAGACCGTTTCATGCTCCTCATATTTTTGACACTTTTTGAAGCTCTTCATATTTTTCACACCTTTTCAGGCTCTTCATGTTTTTCAACACTGCTTCATGCTCCTCCTATTTTTCAGACCGTTTCATGCTCCTCATATTTTTGACACCTTTTGAAGCTCTTCATATTTTTCAAACCTTTTCAAGCTCTTCATGTTTTTCAACTCCTCTTCATTCTCCACCTATTTTTCAGGCCGTTTCAAGCTCCTCATATTTTTGACACCTTTTGAACCTCTTCATATATTTCACACCTTTTCAGGCTCTTCATATTTTTCAACACCATTTCTTGCTCCTCCTATTTTTCAGACCGTTTCATGCTCCTCATATTTTTGACACCTTTTGGAGCTCTTCATATTTTTCACACCTTTTCAGGCTCTTCTTGTTTTTCAACACAGATTCTTGCTACTCCTATTTTTCAGACCGTTTCATGTTCCTCATGTTTTTGACACCTTTTGAAGATCTTAATATTTTTCAAGCTTTTTCATGCTCTTCATGTTATTCAACACCTTCTCATGCTCTTCATGCTTTTCAACACCGCTTCCTGGTCTTCCTAATTTTCAGACCGTTTCATGCTCCTCATATTTTTCACACCTTTTCATGCTCCACATATATTTCAGACCATTTCATGCTCCTCAAATTTTGACCCCTTTTGAAGCTCTTCATATTTTTCACACCTTTTCATGCTCTTCATGTTTTTCAACACCGTTTCATTCTCCTCCTATTTTTTAGACCGTTTCATGCTCCGCATATTTTTCACACCTTTTGAAGATCTTCAAATTTTTCACACCTTTTTAGACGCTTCATGTTTTTCAACACCGCTTCATGCTCCTCCTGTTTTTCAGACCGTTTCATGCTCCTCATATTTTTGACACTTTTTGAAGGTCTTCGTATTTTTCACACCTTTTCAGGCTCTTCATGATTTCAACACAGTTTCATGCTCCTCCTATTTTTCAGACCGTTTCATGCTCCTCATATTTTTGAAACCTTTTGAAGCCCGTCATATTTTTTACACATTTTCATGCTCTTCATGTTTCTCAACACTTTTTCATGCTCCTCCTATTTTTCATACAGTTTCATGCTCCTCATATTTTTGACACGTTTTGAAGCTCTTCATATTTTTCAAACCTTTTCATGCACTTCATGTTTTTCAACAACGTTTCATGCTCGTCTTATATTTCAGACCGTTTCATATTCCTCCTATTTTTCAGACCGTTTCATGCTCCTCATATTTTTGACACCTTTTGAAGCTCTTCATATATGTCACACCTTTTGAAGCTCTTCATATTTTTCACACCTTTTCATGCTCTTCATGTGTTTTCAACACCGTTTCTTGCTCCTCATATTTTTCAGACCATTTCATGCTTCTCATATTTTTGACACCTTTTGAAGATCTTCATATTTTTCACACCTTTTCATGCTTGTCATGTTTTTCAACAAAGTTTCACACTCCTCATATTTTGACACCCTTTGATGGTCTCCATATTTTTCACAACTTTTCATGCACTTCATGTTTTTCAACACCGTTTCATTCTCCTCCTATTTTTCAGACCGTTTCATGCTCCGCATATTTTTCACACCTTTTGAAGATCTTCAAATTTTTCACACCTTTTTACACGCTTCATGTTTTTCAACACCGCTTCATGCTCCTCCTGTTTTTCAGACCGTTTCATGCTCCTCATATTTTTGAAACCTTTTGAAGCTCTTTGTATTTTTCACACCTTTTCAGGCTCTTCATTATTTCAACACAGTTTCATGCTCCTCCTATTTTTCAGACCGTTTCATGCTCCTCATATTTTTGACACCTTTTGAAGCTCTTCATTTTCTTCACACCTTTTCAGGCTCTTCATATTTTTGAACACCGCTTCATGCTCCTCCTATTTTCAAACGGTTTCATGCTCCTCATATTTTTGACACCTTTTGAAGCTCTTCATTTTCTTCACACCTTTTCAGGCTCTTCATATTTTTTAACACCGCTTCATGCTCCTCCTATTTTTCATATCGTTTCATGCTCCTCATATTTTTGACACCTTTTGAAGCTCTTCATATTTTTCACACCTTTTCAGGCTCTTCATGTTTTTCAACACCGCTTCATGCTCCTCCTATTTTTCAGACCGTTTCATTCTCCTAATATTTTTGACACCTTTTGAGGCTCTTCATATTTTTCAAACCTTTTCAGGCTCTTCATGTTTTTCAACACGACTTCATGTTCCTCCTATTTTTCAGACCGTTTCATGGTCATCTCATTTTTAACACCTTTTGATGCTCTTCATATTTGTCACACCTATTCAGGCTCTTCCTGTTTTTCAACACAACTTCATGCTCCTCCTCTTTTCCGACCGTTTCATGCTTCTCATATTTTTGACACCTTTTGAAGCTCTTCATATTTTTCACACCTTCTCAGGCTCTTCATGGTTTTCAACACCACTTCATGCTCCTCCTATTTTTCAGACCGTTTCATGCTCCTCATATTTTTGACACCTTTTGAAGCTCTTCATACTTCTCACACCTTTTCAGACTCTTCATGTTTTAAACACCGCTTCATGATCATCCTATTTTTCAGACGGTTTCATGCTCCTCATATTTTTCACACCTTTTGAAGCTCTTCATATATTTCACACCTTTTAAGGTTCTTCATGTTTTTCAACACGGCTTCATGCTCTTCCTATTTTTCAGACAGTTTGATGCTCCTCATATTTTTGACACCTTTTGAAGCTCTTCATATTTTTCACTCCTTTTCAGGCTCTCCATGTTTTTGAACACCGCTTCATGCTCCTCCTATATTTCAGACCGTTTCATGCTCCTCATATTTTTGACACCAGTTGAAGCTCTTCATATTTTTCACACCTTTTGAAGCTCTTCATATATTTCACACCTTTTAAGGTTCTTCATGTTTTTCAACACGGCTTCATGCTCTTCCTATTTTTCAGACAGTTTGATGCTCCTCATATTTTTGACACCTTTTGAATCTCTTCATATTTTTCACACCTTTTCAGGCTCTTCATGTTTTTCAACACCACTTCATGCACCTCCTATTTTTCAGACAGTTTCATGTTTCTCTTTTTTTTGACACTTTTTCAAGCTCCTCATATATTTCACACATTTTCAGGCACTTCATGTTTTTCAACACTACTTCATGCTCCTCCTATTTTTCAGACCGTTTCATGCTCATCTCATGTTTGACACCTTTTGAAGCTCTTCATATTTTTCACACCTTTTGAAACTCCTCATATTTTTCACACCTTTTCAGGCTCTTCATGTTTTTGAACACCGGTTCATGCTCCTCATATATGTCAGACCGTTTGATGGTCCTCATATATTTGACACCTTTTGAAGCTCTTCGTATTTTTCACACCTTTTCAGGCTATTCATGTTTTTCAACATCACTTCATGCCCCTCCTATTTTTCAGACCGTTTTATGCTCCTCATATATTTCACACCTTTTGAAGTTCTTCATATTTTTCACACATTTTCAGGCTCTGCATGTTTTTCAACACCGCTTCATGCTCCTCCTATTTTTCAAACCGTTTCATGATCCTCATATTTTTGACACCTTTTGAAGCTGTTGATATTTTTCACACTTTCTCAGTCTCTTCATTTTTTTGGACACCACTTCTTGCTCCTCCTGTTTTTCAGACCGTTTCATGCTCATCTCTTTTTTGACACCTTTTGAAGCTCTTCATATATTTGACACCTTTTGAAGCTCTTCATATTTTTCAACCTTTTTCAGGTTCTTCATGATTTGCAACAACACTTCATGCTTCTCCTATTTTTTAGACCGTTTCATGCTCCTCTTATGTTTGACACCTTTTGAAGCTCTTCATATTTTTCACAACTTTTCAGTCTCTTCATGTTTTTGAACACCGTTTCATGCTCCTCCTATTTTTCAGACCGTTACATGCTTCTCATATTTTTGACACCTTTTGAAGCTCTTCATATTTTTCACACCTTTTCAGGCTCTTCATGTTTTTGAACACTACTTCATGCTCCTCCTTTTTTTCAGGGCGTTTCATGCTCCTCATATTTTTGACACATTTTGAAGCTCTTCATATTTTTCACTCCTTTTCAGGCTCCACATATTTTTGAACAGCGCATCATGCTCCTCCTATTTTCAGACCGTTTCATGCTCCTCATGTATTTCACACCTTTGAAGCTCTTCATGTTTTTCAAACCTTTTCATGCTCTTCATGTTTTTGAACACTGCTTCATGCTCCTGCTATTTTTCAAACCGTGTCATGATCCTCATGTATTTCACACCTTTGAACCTCTTCATATTTTTCACACCTTTTCAGGCTCTTCACGTTTTCAACACCACTTCATGCTCCTCATCTTTTTCAGACCGTTTCATGCTCATCTCATTTTTTACACATTTTGAAGTTCTTCATATTTTTCACACCTTTTCAGGCTCTTCATGTTTTTTGAACACCGCTTCATGCTCCTCCTATTTTTCAGACAGTTTCATGCTCCTCATATATTTCACACCTTTTGAAGCTCTTGATATTTTTCACACTTTTTCACGCTCTTCATGTTTTTGAAAACCGTTTCATGCTCCTCCTATTTTACAGACGGTTTCATACTCCTCATATTTTTGACACCTTTGGAAGCTCTTCATATTTTTCACACCTTTTCAGGCTCTTAATGTTTTTCAACACGGCTTCATGCTCCTCCTATTTTTCAGATCGTTTTATGCACCTCATATTTTTCACACCTTTTGAAGCTCTTCATATTTGTCACAACTTTTAAGCCTCTTCATGTTTTTTAACACCGCTTCATGCTCCTCCTATTTTCAAGACCGTTTCATACTCCTCATATATTTCATACCTCTTGAAGCTCTTCATATTTTTCACACCTTTTCAGGCTCTTCATGTTTTTGAACACCGCTTCATGCTCCTCCTATTTTTAAGACCGTTTCATGCTCCTCATATATTTCACACCTTTTGAAATTCTTCATATTTTTCACACCTTTTCAGGCTCTTCATGTTTTTGAACACCGCTTTATGCTCCTCCTATTTTTCAGACCGTTACATGCTCCTCATATTTTTGACACTTTTTGAAGCTCTTCATATATTTCACACCTTTTCAGGCTCTTCATGTTTTTGAACACTGCTACATACTCCTCCTACTTTTCAGGTCGTTTCATGCTCCTCTTTTTTATGACCCCTTTTGAAGCTCTTCATATTTTTCACACCTTTTTAGGCTCTGCATGTTTTTCAACACCGTTTCATGCTCCTCCTATTTTTCAGACCGTTTCATGCTCATCTCATTTTTGACACCTTTTGAAGCTCTTCATATTTTTCACACCTGTTCAGGGTCTTCATATTTTTCAACACCGCTTCATGCTCCTCCTATTTTTCTGACCGTTTCATGCTCCTCATATTTTTGACACGTTTTGAAGCTCTTCATTCATTTCACACCTTTTCAGGCTCTTCATGTTTTTCAACACCGCTTCATGCTCCTCGTATTTTTCAGACCGTTTCATGCTTCTCAAATTTTTGACACCTTTTGAAGCTCTTCATATTTTTCACACCATTTCAGGCTCTTCTTGTTTTTCAACACCATTTCAAGGTCCTCCTATTTTTCAGACTGTTTCATGCTCCTCATATTTCTGACACCCTTTGAAGCTCTTCATATATTTCACACCTTTTCAGGCTCTTCATGTTTTTGAACACCGATTCATGCTCCTCCTATTTTTCACACCTTTTGAAGATCTTCAAAAATTTCAAACCTTTTCAAGCTCTTCATGTTTTTGAACACCGCTTCTTGCTCCTCATATTTTTCACACCTTTTGAAGCGCTGAATATTTTTCACACATTTTCAGGCTCTTCATGTTTTTCAACACCGTTTAATGCTCTTCCTATTTTTCAGACCGTTTCATGCTCCACATATTTTTCACACCTTTTGAAGCTCTTCATATATTTCTCACCTTTTCCTGTTCTTCAGGTTTTTCAACATCGCTTCATACTCCTCCTATTTTTCAGACCGTTTCATGCTCCTCATATTTCTGACAACTTTTGAAGCTCTTCATATATTTCACACCTTTTCAGACTCTTCATGATTTTCAACATCGCTTCATCCTCCTCCTATTTTTCAGACCGTTTCATGCTCCTCATATTTTTGACACCTTTTGAAGCTCTTCATATTTTTCACACCTTTTGAAGCTCTTCATATTTTTCACAAGTTTTAAGGCTCTTCATGTTTTTCAACACCGTTTCATGCTCCTCCTATTTTGAGACTTTTTCATGCTCCTCTTATTTTTGACACCTTTAGAAGCTCTTAATATATTTCACACCGTTTAAGGCTCTTCATGTTTCTGAACACCGCTTCATGCTCCTCCTATATTTCACACCTTTTCATGCTCTTCATGTTTTCAAAACCGTTTCATGCTCCTCCTATTTGTCAGACCTTTTCTTGCTCCTCACATTTTTTACTCCTTTTGAAACTCTTCATATTTTTGACACCTTTTCATTCTTTTCATGTTTTTCTACACCGTTTCATGCTCCTGCTATATTTCAGACCGTTTCATGCTCCTCATATTTTTCACACATTTTGAAGCTCTTCATATTTTTCACATCTTTCCAGGCTCTTCATGTTTTTGAACACCTTTTCATTCTCCTCCTATTTTGCAGACCGTTTCATGCTCCTCATATTTTTCACACCATTTGAAGCTCTTCATAATTTTCACACCTTGTCAGGCTCTTGATGTTTTTCTACACCGTTTCATGCTCCACCTATTTTTCAGCCCGTTTCATGCCCCTCATATTTTTGACACCATAGAAGCTCTTCATATTTTTCACACATTCTCAGGCTCTTCACGTTTTTGAACAACGCTTCATGCTACTCATATTTTTCAAAACTTTTCATGCTCTTCATATATTTGACACCTTTTGCAGCTCTTCATATTATTCACAAATTTTCAGGCTCTTTATGTTTTTCAACACCGTTTCATGCTCCTCCTATTGTTCAGACCGTTTCATGCTCCTCATATTTTTTCCCCTTTGAAGCTCTTCATATTTTTCACACCTATTCAGGCTCTTCATGCTTTTCAACACCGTTTCATGCTCCTCGTATTTTCAGACTGTTTCATGCTGCTATATTTTTGACACCTTTTGAAGCTCTCCATATTTTTCACACATTTTCAGGCTCTTCATGCTTTTCAACACCGTTTCATGCTCTTCCTATTTTCAGACTGTTTCATGCTCCTCTTATTTTTGACACCTTTAGAAGCTATTCATATTTTTCACATCTTTTCATGCTCTTCATGTTTTTGAACACCGCTTCATGCTCCTCCTATATTTCACACCTTTTGAAGCTCTTCATATATTTCACACCTTTTCAAGCTCTTCATGTTTTTGAACACCGCTTCATACTCCTATATTTTTCAGACCGTTTCATGCTTCTCAAATTTTTGACACCTTTTGAAGCTCTTCATATATTTCACACCATTTCAGGCTTTTCATTTTTGTCAACAAAGCTTCACGCTCCTCCTATTTTTCAGACCGTTTCATGCTCCTCATATTTTACACACCTGTTGAAGCTCTTCATATTTTTCACACCATTTCAGGCTCTTCTTGTTTTTCAACACCATTTCAAGCTCCTCCTATTTTTCAGATTGTTTCATGCTTCTCATATTTCTGACACCTTTTGAAGCTCTTCATATATTTCACACCTTTTCAGGCTCTTCATGTTTTTGAACACCGCTTCATGCTCCTCCTATTTTTCACACCTTTTGAAGATCTTCATATATTTCACACATTTTCAAGCTCTTCATGTTTTTGAACACCGCTTCATGCTCCTATATTTTTCACACCTTTTGAAGCTCTTCATATATTTCTCACCTTTTCCTGTTCTTCAGGTTTTTCAACACCGTTTCATGCTCCTCCTATTTTTCAGACCGTTTCATGCTCCTCATATTTCTCACACCTTTTGAAGCTCTTCATATATTTCACACCTTTTCAGACTCTTCATGTTTTTCAACATCGCTTCATCCTCTTCCTATTTTTCAGACCGTTTCATGCTCCTCATATTTTGACACCTTTTGAACTCTTCATATTTTTCACACCTTTTGAAACTCTTCATATTTTTCACAAGTTTTTAGGCTCTTCATGTTTTTCAACACCGTTTCATGCTCCTCCTATTTTCAAACTGTTTCAAGCTCCTCTTATTTTTGACACCTTTTGAAGCTCTTCATATTTTTCACACCTTTTCAGGCTCTTCTTGTTTTTCAACACCGATTCATGCTACTCCTATTTTTCAGACCGTTTCATGCTCCTTATGTTTTTGACACCTTTTGAAAATCTTAATATTTTTTACACCTTTTCATGCTCTTCATGTTTTTCAACACCATTTCATGCTCCTCCTATATTTCAGATTGTTTCATGCTTCTCATATTTTTTACATCTTTTGTAGCTCTTCATATTTTCCACACCTTGTCAGGCTCTTGATGTTTTTCAACACCGTTTCATGTTCCTCGTATTTTTCAGACCATTTCATGCTCCTCATATTTTTCAGGCCATTTCATGCTCGTCATAATTTTGAAACCTTTTGAAGCCCTACATATTTTTCACACCTTTTCAGGCTCTTCATGTGTTTCAACAACGTTTTATGCTCCTCCTACTTTTCAGACCGTTTCATGCTCCTCATATTTTTGACACCTTTTGAAGCTCTTCATATATTTCACACCTTTTCAGGCTCTTCATGTTTTTCAACACCGCTTCATGCTCCTCCTGTTTTTCATACCGTTTCATGCTCCTCATAATTTTGACACTTTTTGAAGCTCTTTATATTTTTCACACCTTTTCATACTCTTCATGTTTTCACCACCGTTTCATGCTCCTCATATTTTTCATACCGTTTCGTTCGCGTCATATTTTTGACACATTTTTAAGCTCTTCATATTTTTCTCACATTTTCAGGCTCTTCATGCTTTTCAAGAACACTTCATGCTCCTCTTTTTTTTGAGACCGTTTCATGCTCCTCGTGTTTTTGACACCATTTGCAGCTCTTCATATTTTTCACAACTTTTCAGGCTGTTCATGTTTTTTAACTCCGTTTCATGATCCTCCTATTTTTCACACCATTTCATGCTCCTCCTATTTTTAACACCTTTTGAAGGTCTTCATATTTTTTACACCTTTTCATGCTCTTCATGTTTTAAACACCATTTCATGCTCCTCCTGTTTGTCAGACCGTTTCATGCTCCTCATATTTTTGACACATTTTGAACCTCTTCATAATCTCGCATATTTTCAGGCTCTTCATATTTTTCATAACCGTTTCATGCTCCCCCTATTTTGCAGACCGTTTCATGCCTCTCAAATTTTTGACAACCTTTGGAGCTCTTCATTTTTTTCTCACCTTTTGAAGCTCTTCATATTGTTCACAGCTTTTCAGGCTCTTCATGTTTTTCAACACCGTGTCATGCTCCTCCTATTTTTCAGACCCTTTCATGCTCCTCATATTTTTGACACCTTTTGAAGCTCTTCATATATTTCACTCATTTCAGGCTCTTCATGTTTTTAAACCTCGCTTTATGCTCCTCCTATCTTTCAGAACAGTTTCATGCTCCTCATATTTTTCATAATTTTTGAAGCTCTTCATATTTTTCACACCTTGTCATGCTGTTCATGTTTTTGAACACCGCTTAATGCTCCACTTATTTTTTAAGACCGTTTCATGCTCTTCATATTTTTCACACCTTTTCAGGCTCTTCTTGTTTTTCAACACCGCTTCATGCTCCTCCTAATTTTCAGACAGTTTCATGCTCCTCATATTTTTGACACCTTTTGAAGCTCTTCATATTTTTCACGCCTTTTCAGGCTCTTCTTGTTTTTCAACACCGATTCATGCTACTCCTATTTTTCAGACCGGTTCATGCTCCTCATGTTTTTGAAACCTTTTGAAGATCTTAATATTTTTCACGCTTTTTCATGCTCTTCATGTTATTCAACATCTTCTCATGCTCTTCATGCTTTTCAACACCGCTTCCTGCTCTTCCTAATTTTCAGACCCTTTCCTGATCCTCATATTTTTCAGACAGTTTCATGCTCCTCATAGATTTCAGACCGTTTCTTGCTCCTCATATTTTTGACCCTTTTTGAAGCTCTTCATATTTTTCACACCTTTTCATGCTCTTCATGTTTTTCAACACTTTTTCATGCTCCTCCTATTTTTCAGACAGTTTCATGCTCCTCATATATTTGACACGTTTTGAAGCTCTTCATATTTTTCACACCTCTTCATGCTCTTCATGTTTCTCCACACTTTCATGCTCTTCCTATTTTTCAGACAGTTTCATGCTCCTCATATTTTTGACACGTTTTGAAGCTCTTCATATTTTTAAAACCTTTTCATGCACTTCATGTTTTTCAACAACGTTTCATGCTCGTCTTGTTTTTCAAACCGTTTCATGCTTCTCATATTTTTCAGACCGTTTCATGCTCCTCATATTTTTGACAGCTTTTGAAACTCTTCATGTTTTTTCACACCGTTTCATGTTCCTCTTACTTTTCATACCGTTTCATGCTTCTCCTATTTTTGACAGCTTTTGAAGCTCTTCATATTTTTCACACCTTTTCATGCTCTTCATGTGTTTTCAACACCGTTTCTTGCTCCTCATATTTTTCAGACCATTTCATGCTTCTCAAATTTTGACACCTTTTGAAGATCTTCATATTGTTCACACCTTTTCATGCTCGTCATGTTTTTCAACAAAGTTTCACACTCCTCATATTTTGACACCCTTTGATGGTCTCCATATTTTTCACACCTTTTCATGCACTTCATGTTTTTCAACACCGTTTCATGCTCCTCCTATTTTTCAACAGTTTCATGCTCCGCATATTTTTCACGCCTTTTGAAGCTCTTCAAATTTTTCACACCTTTTTAGACGCTTCATGTTTTTCAACACCGCTTCATGCTCCTCCTGTTTTTCAGACCGTTTCATGCTCCTCATATTTTTGACACCTTTTGAAGCTCTTCGTATTTTTCACACCTTTTCAGGCTCTTCATGATTTCAACACAGTTTCATGCTCCTCCTATTTTTCAGACCGTTTCCGGCTCCTCATATTTTTGACACCTTTTGAAACTCTTCATATTTTTCACACCTTTTCAGGCATTCTTGTTTTTCAACACCGATTCATGCTCCTCCTATTTTTCAGACCGTTTCATGCTTCTCATATTTTTGACACCTTTTGAAGCTCTTCATATTTTTCACACCTTTAAAGGCTCTTCTTGTTTTTCAACACCGCTTCATGCTCCTCCTAAGTTTCAGACCGTTTCATGCTCCTCATATTTTTGACACCTTTTGGAGCTCTTCATATTTTTCACACCTTTTCAGGCTCTTCTTGTTTTTCAACACCGATTCTTGCTACTCCTTTTTTTCAGACCGTTTCATGTTCCTCATGTTTTTGACACCTTTTGAAGATCTTAATATTTTTCAAGCTTTTTCATGCTCTTCATGTTATTCAACACCTTCTCATGCTCTTCATGCTTTTCAACACCGCTTCCTGGTCTTCCTAATTTTCAGACCGTTTCATGCTCCTCATATTTTTCACACCTTTTCATGCTCCACATATATTTCAGACCATTTCATGCTCCTCAAATTTTGACCCCTTTTGAAGCTCTTCATATTTTTCACACCTTTTCATGCTCTTCATGTTTTTCAACACCGTTTCATTCTCCTCCTATTTTTTAGACCGTTTCATGCTCCGCATATTTTTCACACCTTTTGAAGATCTTCAAATTTTTCACACCTTTTTAGACGCTTCATGTTTTTCAACACCGCTTCATGCTCCTCCTGTTTTTCAGACCGTTTCATGCTCCTCATATTTTTGACACCTTTTGAAGGTCTTCGTATTTTTCACACCTTTTCAGGCTCTTCATGATTTCAACACAGTTTCATGCTCCTCCTATTTTTCAGACCGTTTCATGCTCCTCATATTTTTGAAACCTTTTGAAGCCCGTCATATTTTTTACACATTTTCATGCTCTTCATGTTTCTCAACACTTTTTCAAGCTCCTCCTATTTTTCATACAGTTTCATGCTCCTCATATTTTTGACACGTTTTGAAGCTCTTCATATTTTTCAAACCTTTTCATGCACTTCATGTTTTTCAACAACGTTTCATGCTCGTCTTATATTTCAGACCGTTTCATGCTTCTCATATTTTTCAGACCGTTTCATGCTCCTCATATTTTTGACACCTTTTGAAACTCTTCATGTTTTTTCACACCGTTTCATGTTCCTCTTGCTTTTCAGACCGTTTCATGCTTCTCCTATTTTTGAAAGCTTTTGAAGCTCTTCATATTTTTCACACCTTTTCATGCTTTTCATGTATTTTCAACACCGTTTCATGCTCCTCATATTTTTCAGACCATTTCATGCTTCTCATATTTTTGACACCTTTTGAAGATCTTCATATGTTTCACACCTTTTCATGCTTTTCATGTTTTTCAACAAAGTTTCACACTCCTCATATTTTGACACCCTTTGATGGTCTCCATATTTTTCACAACTTTTCATGCACTTCATGTTTTTCAACACCGTTTCATTCTCCTCCTATTTTTCAGACCGTTTCATGCTCCGCATATTTTTCACACCTTTTGAAGATCTTCAAATTTTTCACACCTTTTTAGACGCTTCATGTTTTTCAACACCGCTTCATGCTCCTCCTGTTTTTCAGACCGTTTCATGCTCCTCATATTTTTGACACCTTTTGAAGCTCTTCGTATTTTTCACACCTTTTCAGGCTCTTCATGATTTCAACACAGTTTCATGCTCCTCCTATTTTTCAGACCGTTTCATGCTCCTCATATTTTTGAAACCTTTTGAAGCCCGTCATATTTTTCACACCTTTTCATGCTCTTCATGTTTTTCAACACCATTTCATGCTCCTCCTTTTTTTCAGATTGTTTCATGCTTCTCATATTTTTGACACATTTTTTATCTCTTCATATTTTTCACACCTTTACAGGCACTTCATGTTTTTCAACACCGTTTCATGCTCCTCCTATTTTTCAGACTGGTTCATGCTCCTCGTATTTTTCAGGCGGTTTCATGCTCCTCATATTTTTGACACCTTTTGAAGCTCTTCATATTTTTCACACCTTTTCTTGCTCTTCATGTTTTTCAACACCCTTTCATCCTCCTCCTATTTTCAGACCGTTTCATGCTCCTCATACTTTTGACACCTTTTGAAGCTCTTCATATATTTCACACCTTATCAGGCTTTTCATGTTTTTGAACACCACCTTTTGCGCCTCCTATTTTTCACACCTTTTGTAGCTCTTAGTATATTTCATACCTTTTCAAGCTCTTCATGTTTTTGAACACCACTTCATGCTCCTCATATTTTTCACACCTTTTGAAGCTCTCCATATTTTTCACACATTTTCAGGCGCTTCATGTTTTTGAACACCTTTTCATGCTCCTCCTATTTTTCAGACCGTTTCCTGCTCCTCATATTTTTGACACCTTTTGAAGCTCTTCATATTTTTCACACCTTTTCAGGCTCTTCATGTTTTTTAACACCGCTTCAATCTTCTCCTATTTTTCAGATCGTTTCATGCTCCTCATATTTTTGACATGTTCTGGACCTATACATATATTTCACACCTTTTCAGCCTCTTCATATTTTTCAACACAATTTCATGCTCCTCCTATTTTTCAGACCGTTTCTTGCTCCTCATATTTTTCACACCTTTTGAAGCTCTTCATATTTTTCACACCTTTTGAAGCTCTTAATAATTTTCACAGGTTTTCAGTCTCTTCATGTTTTTGAACACCATTTCATGCTCCTCCTATTTTTCAGACAGTTTCATGCCCTTCATATTTTTGACACCATTTGAAACTCTTCATATTTTTCACACATTTTCATGCTCTTCATGTTTTTAAACACCTTTTCAAGCTCCTCATATTTTTGACAGCTTTTGAAGCTCTTCATATATTTCACACCTTTTCAGGCTCTTCATGTTTTTGAACACCGATTCGTGCTCCCCCTATTTATCAGACCGTTTCATGCTCCTCAGATTTTTGACACCTTTTGAAGCTCTTCATATTTTTCACACCTTTTCATGCTATTCATGTTTTTCAACACGGTTTCATCCTCCTCCTATTTTCAGAGCGTTTCATGCTCCTCATACTTTTGACACCTTTGGAAGCTTTTCATATATTTCACACCTTTTCAGGCTTTTCATGTATTTGAACACCGCTTCATGCTCCTCCTATTTTTCACACCTTTTGAAGCTCTTCGTATATTTCACACCTATTCAAGCTCTTCATGTTTTTGAACACCACTTCATGCTCCTCATATTTTTCACACCTTTTGAGGCTCTTCATATTTTTCACTCCTTTTCAGGCTCTTCATGTTTTTCAACACCGCTTCATTCTCCTCCTATTTTTCAGACCGTTTCATGCTCCTCATATTTTTGACACGTTCTGAACCTATTCATGTATTTCACACCTTTTCAGACTCTTCATATTTTTCAACACAGTTTCATGCTCCTCCTATATTTCAGACCGTTTCATGCTCCCCATATTTCCACACCTTTGAAGTTCTTCATATTTTTCACAGGTTTTCAGTCTCTTCATGTTTTTGAACACCATTTCATGCTCCGCCTATTTTTCAGACCGTTTCATGCTCTCATATTTTTGACACCATTTGAAACTCTTCATATTTTTCATACATTTTCATGCTCTTCATATTTTTGAACCCTTTTAAAGCTCCTCATATTTTTGACACCTTTTTAAGCTGTTCATATTTTTCACACCTTTTCAGGCTCTTCATGTATTTGAACACCATTTCATCCTCCTCATATTTTTGACACCTTTGAAGCTCTTCATATTGTTCACAACTTTTCAGACACTTCATGTTTTTCATCACCGCTTCAATCTTCTCCTATTTTTCAGATCGTTTCATGTTCCTCATATTTTTGACACGTTCTGAACCTATACATATATTTCACACCTTTTCAGGCTCTTCATATTTTTCAACACCATTTCATGCTCCTCCTATTTTTCAGACCGTTTCATGCTCCTCATATATTTGATACTTTTTGAAGCTCTTCATATTTTTCACACATTTTCAGGCTCTTAATGTTTTTCAACACTGCTTCATGCTCCTCCTATTTTTCAGACCTTTTCATGCTCGTCATATTTTTGACACCTTTTGAAGCTCTTCATATATTTCACTCATTTCAGGCTCTTCATGTTTTTCAACACCACTTCATGCTCCTCCTATTTTTCAGACCGTTTCATGCTCCTCATATATTTGACACTTTTTGAAGCTCTTCATATTTTTCACACCTTTTCAGGCTCTTAATGTTTTTCAATACTGCTTCATGCTCCTCCTATTTTTCAGACCGTTTCATGCTCGTCATATTTTTGACACCTTTTGAAGCTCTTCATATTTTTCACACGTTTTCAGGCTCTTCATGTTTTCAATACCGTTTCATGCTCCTCCTATTTTTCAGACGGTTTCATCGTCCTCATATTTTTCTCACGTTTTGAAGCTCTTCATATTTTTCACACCTTTTCAGGCTGTCATGTTTTTGAACACCTATTCATGCTCCTCCTATTTTTCAGACGGTTTCATGCTCCTCATATTTTTGACACCTTTTGAAGCTCTTCATATATTTCACACCTTTTCAGGCTCTTCATTTTTTCAACACCGCTTCATGCTCCTCAAATTTTTGACACCTGTTGAAGCTCTTCATATATTTCACACCTTTCAGGCTCTTCATGTTTTTCAACACCGCTTCATGCTCCTTCTAATTTTCAGACCGTTTCATGCGCCTCATATTTTTCACACCTTTTGAAGCTCTTCATATTTTTCACACCTTTTCAGGCTCTTCATGTTTTGCAACACCGCTCCATGCTCCTCTTATTTATCATACCGTTTCATGCTCCTCATATTTTTGACACCTTTTGAGCTCTTCATATATTTCACACATTTTCAGGCGCTTCATGTTTTTCAACACCACCTCTTGCTCCTCCTTTTTTTCAGACCGTTTCATGCTCCTCATATTTTGACTCCTTTTGAAGCTCTTCATGTTTTTCATACCATTTCAGGCTCTTCATGTTTTTCAACACCGCTTCATGCTCCTCCTATTTTTCAGACTGTTTCATGCTCCTCAGATTATTGACACCTTTTGAAGCTCTTCATATATTTCACAGATTTCAGTCGCTTCATGTTTTTCAACACCACCTCTTGCTCCTCCTTTTTTTCACACCCTTTCCTCCTCCTCATATTTTTGACTCCTTTTGAATCTCTTCATATTTTTCACACCTTTTCAGGCTCTTCATGTTTTTCAACAACGCCTCAGGTTCTCCTATTTTTCAGACCGTTTCATGCTCGTCATATTTATGACACCTTTTGAAGCTCTTCATATATTTCACACCTTTTCAGGTTCTTCATGTTTTTGAACAAAGCTTCATGCTCCTCCTATTTTTCACATCTATTGAAGCTCTTCATATATTTCACATCTTTTCAAGCTCTTCATGTTTTTTAACAACGCTTCATGCTGCTCCTATTTTTCAAATCGTTTCATGCACCTCATATTTTGACAACTTTTGAAGCACTTCACATTTTTCACACCTTTTGAAGCTCTTCATATTGTTCCCACCTTTTCAGGCTCTTCATGTTTTTCAACACCGCTTCATGCTCCTCCAATTTTTCAGACCGTTCATGCTCCTCATATTTTTGACACCTTTTGAAGCTCTTCGTATATTTTACTCATTTCAGGCTCTTCATGTTTTTCAACACCATTTCATGCTCCTCTTATTTTTCAGACCGTCTCATGCTCCTCATATTTTTGACACTTTTTGAAGCTCTTCATATTTTTCACACCTTTTCAGGCTCTTCGTGTTTTTCAACACTGCTTCATGCTCCTCCTATTTTTCAGACCGTTTCATGCTCCTCATATTTTTGACACCTTTTGAAGCTCTTCATATTTTTCAAACCTTTTCAGGCTCTTCATGTTTTTCAACTCCTCTTCATTCTCCACCTATTTTTCTGGCCGTTTCAAGCTCCTCATATTTTTGACACCTTTTGAACCTCTTCATATATTTCACACCTTTTCAGGCTCTTCATATTTTTCAACACCATTTCTTACTCCTCCTATTTTTCAGACGGTTTCATGCTCCTCATATTTTTGACACCTTTTGAGGCTCTTCATATTTTTCACACCTTTTCAGGCTCTTCATGTTTTTGAACACCTTTTCATGCTCCTCCTATTTTTCAGACCGTTTCATGCTCCTCATAATTTTGACACCTTTTGACGCTCTTCATATTTTTCACACCTTTTCAGGCTCTTCATGTTTTTGAACACCGCTTAAATCTTCTCCTATTTTTCAGATCGTTTCATGCTCCTCATATTTTTGACACGTTCTGGACCTATACATATATTTCACACCTTTTCAGGCTCTTCATATTTTTCAACACAGTTTCATGCTCCTCCTATTTTTCAGACCGTTTCTTGCTCCTCATATTTTTGACACCTTTTGAAGCTCTTCATATTTTTCACAAGTTTTAAGGCTCTTCATGTTTTTCAACACCGTTTCATGCTCCTCCTATTTTGAGACTTTTTCATGCTCCTCTTATTTTTGACACCTTTAGAAGCTCTTAATATATTTCACACCGTTTAAGGCTCTTCATGTTTCTGAACACCGCTTCATGCTCCTCCTATATTTCACACCTTTTCATGCTCTTCATGTTTTCAAAACCGTTTCATGCTCCTCCTATTTGTCAGACCTTTTCTTGCTCCTCACATTTTTTACTCCTTTTGAAACTCTTCATATTTTTGACACCTTTTCATTCTTTTCATGTTTTTCTACACCGTTTCATGCTCCTGCTATATTTCAGACCATTTCATGCTCCTCATATTTTTCACACATTTTGAAGCTCTTCATATTTTTCACATCTTTCCAGGCTCTTCATGTTTTTGAACACCTTTTCATTCTCCTCCTATTTTGCAGACCGTTTCATGCTCCTCATATTTTTCACACCATTTGAAGCTCTTCATAATTTTCACACCTTGTCAGGCTCTTGATGTTTTTCTACACCGTTTCATGCTCCACCTATTTTTCAGCCCGTTTCATGCCCCTCATATTTTTGACACCATAGAAGCTCTTCATATTTTTCACACATTCTCAGGCTCTTCACGTTTTTGAACAACGCTTCATGCTACTCATATTTTTCAAAACGTTTCATGCTCTTCATATATTTGACACCTTTTGCAGCTCTTCATATTATTCACAAATTTTCAGGCTCTTCATGTTTTTCAACACCGTTTCATGCTCCTCCTATTGTTCAGACCGTTTCATGCTCCTCATATTTTTTCCCCTTTGAAGCTCTTCATATTTTTCACACCTATTCAGGCTCTTCATGCTTTTCAACACCGTTTCATGCTCCTCGTATTTTCAGACTGTTTCATGCTGCTATATTTTTGACACCTTTTGAAGCTCTCCATATTTTTCACACATTTTCAGGCTCTTCATGCTTTTCAACACCGTTTCATGCTCTTCCTATTTTCAGACTGTTTCATGCTCCTCTTATTTTTGACACCTTTAGAAGCTATTCATATTTTTCACATCTTTTCATGCTCTTCATGTTTTTCAACACCATTTCATGCTCCTCCTATTTTTCAGACTATTTCATGCTCCACATATTTTTGACACCTTTTGAAGCTCTTCATATATTTCACAACTTTTAAGGCTCTTCATGTTTTTGAACACCGCTTCATGCTCCTCCTATATTTCACACCTTTTGAAGCTCTTCATATATTTCACACCTTTTCAAGCTCTTCATGTTTTTGAACACCGCTTCATACTCCTCCTATATTTTTCAGACCGTTTCATGCTTCTCAAATTTTTTACACCTTTTGAAGCTCTTCATATTTTTCACACCATTTCAGGCTCTTCTTGTTTTTCAACACCATTTCAAGCTCCTCCTATTTTTCAGATTGTTTCATGCTTCTCATATTTCTGACACCTTTTGAAGCTCTTCATATATTTCACACCTTTTCAGGCTCTTCATGTTTTTGAACACCGCTTCATGCTCCTCCTATTTTTCACACCTTTTGAAGATCTTCATATATTTCACACCTTTTCAAGCTCTTCATGTTTTTGAACACCGCTTCATGCTCCTATATTTTTCACACCTTTTGAAGCTCTTCATATTTTTCACAAGTTTTTAGGCTCTTCATGTTTTTCAACACCGTTTCATGCTCCTCCTATTTTCAAACTGTTTCAAGCTCCTCTTATTTTTGACACCTTTTGAAGCTCTTCATATTTTTCACACCTTTTCAGGCTCTTCTTGTTTTTCAACACCGATTCATGCTACTCCTATTTTTCAGACCGTTTCATGCTCCTTATGTTTTTGACACCTTTTGAAAATCTTATTATTTTTCACACCTTTTCATGCTCTTCATGTTTTTCAACACCATTTCATGCTCCTCCTATATTTCAGATTGTTTCATGCTTCTCATATTTTTTACATCTTTTGTAGCTCTTCATATTTTCCACACCTTGTCAGGCTCTTGATGTTTTTCAACACCGTTTCATGCTCCTCGTATTTTTCATTCCGTTTCGTTCGCGTCATATTTTTGACACATTTTGAAGCTCTTCATATTTTTCTCACCTTTTCAGGCTCTTCATGCTTTTCAAGAACACTTCATGCTCCTCTTTTTTTTGAGACCGTTTCATGCTCCTCGTGTTTTTGACACCATTTGCAGCTCTTCATATTTTTCACAACTTTTCAGGCTGTTCATGTTTTTTAACTCCGTTTCATGATCCTCCTATTTTTCACACCATTTCATGCTCCTCCTATTTTTAACACCTTTTGAAGGTCTTCATATTTTTTACACCTTTTCATGCTCTTCATGTTTTCAACACCATTTCATGCTCCTCCTGTTTGTCAGACCGTTTCATGCTCCTCATATTTTTGACACATTTTGAACCTCTTCATAATCTCGCATATTTTCAGGCTCTTCATATTTTTCATAACCGTTTCATGCTCCTCCTATTTTGCAGACCGTTTCATGCCTCTCAAATTTTTGACAACCTTTGGAGCTCTTCATTTTTTTCTCACCTTTTGAAGCTCTTCATATTGTTCACAGCTTTTCAGGCTCTTCATGTTTTTCAACACCGTGTCATGCTCCTCCTATTTTTCAGACCCTTTCATGCTCCTCATATTTTTGACACCTTTTGAAGCTCTTCATATATTTCACTCATTTCAGGCTCTTCATGTTTTTAAACCTCGCTTTATGCTCCTCCTATCTTTCAGAACAGTTTCATGCTCCTCATATTTTTCATAATTTTTGAAGCTCTTCATATTTTTCACACCTTGTCATGCTCTTCATGTTTTTGAACACCGCTTAATGCTCCACTTATTTTTTAAGACCGTTTCATGCTCTTCATATTTTTCACACCTTTTCAGGCTCTTCTTGTTTTTCAACACCGCTTCATGCTCCTCCTAATTTTCAGACAGTTTCATGCTCCTCATATTTTTGACACCTTTTGAAGCTCTTCATATTTTTCACGCCTTTTCAGGCTCTTCTTGTTTTTCAACACCGATTCATGCTACTCCTATTTTTCAGACCGTTTCATGCTCCTCATGTTTTTGAAACCTTTTGAAGATCTTAATATTTTTCACGCTTTTTCATGCTCTTCATGTTATTCAACATCTTCTCATGCTCTTCATGCTTTTCAACACCGCTTCCTGCTCTTCCTAATTTTCAGACCCTTTCCTGATCCTCATATTTTTCAGACAGTTTCATGCTCCTCATAGATTTCAGACCGTTTCTTGCTCCTCATATTTTTGACCCTTTTTGAAGCTCTTCATATTTTTCACACCTTTTCATGCTCTTCATGTTTTTCAACACTTTTTCATGCTCCTCCTATTTTTTCAGACAGTTTCATGCTCCTCATATATTTGACACGTTTTGAAGCTCTTCATATTTTTCACACCTCTTCATGCTCTTCATGTTTCTCCACACTTTCATGCTCTTCCTATTTTTCAGACAGTTTCATGCTCCTCATATTTTTGACACGTTTTGAAGCTCTTCATATTTTTAAAACCTTTTCATGCACTTCATGTTTTTCAACAACGTTTCATGCTCGTCTTGTTTTTCAGACCGTTTCATGCTTCTCATATTTTTCAGACCGTTTCATGCTCCTCATATTTTTGACAGCTTTTGAAACTCTTCATGTTTTTTCACACCGTTTCATGTTCCTCTTACTTTTCATACCGTTTCATGCTTCTCCTATTTTTGACAGCTTTTGAAGCTCTTCATATTTTTCACACCTTTTCATGCTCTTCATGTGTTTTCAACATCGTTTCTTGCTCCTCATATTTTTCAGACCATTTCATGCTTCTCAAATTTTGACACCTTTTGAAGATCTTCATATTGTTCACACCTTTTCATGCTCGTCATGTTTTTCAACAAAGTTTCACACTCCTCATATTTTGACACCCTTTGATGGTCTCCATATTTTTCACACCTTTTCATGCACTTCATGTTTTTCAACACCGTTTCATGCTCCTCCTATTTTTCAACAGTTTCATGCTCCGCATATTTTTCACGCCTTTTGAAGCTCTTCAAATTTTTCACACCTTTTTAGACGCTTCATGTTTTTCAACACCGCTTCATGCTCCTCCTGTTTTTCAGACCGTTTCATGCTCCTCATATTTTTGACACCTTTTGAAGCTCTTCGTATTTTTCACACCTTTTCAGGCTCTTCATGATTTCAACACAGTTTCATGCTCCTCCTATTTTTCAGACCGTTTCCGGCTCCTCATATTTTTGACACCTTTTGAAACTCTTCATATTTTTCACACCTTTTCAGGCATTCTTGTTTTTCAACACCGATTCATGCTCCTCCTATTTTTCAGACCGTTTCATGCTTCTCATATTTTTGACACCTTTTGAAGCTCTTCATATTTTTCACACCTTTAAAGGCTCTTCTTGTTTTTCAACACCGCTTCATGCTCCTCCTAAGTTTCAGACCGTTTCATGCTCCTCATATTTTTGACACCTTTTGGAGCTCTTCATATTTTTCACACCTTTTCAGGCTCTTCTTGTTTTTCAACACCGATTCTTGCTACTCCTATTTTTCAGACCGTTTCATGTTCCTCATGTTTTTGACACCTTTTGAAGATCTTAATATTTTTCAAGCTTTTTCATGCTCTTCATGTTATTCAACACCTTCTCATGCTCTTCATGCTTTTCAACACCGCTTCCTGGTCTTCCTAATTTTCAGACCGTTTCATGCTCCTCATATTTTTCACACCTTTTCATGCTCCACATATATTTCAGACCATTTCATGCTCCTCAAATTTTGACCCCTTTTGAAGCTCTTCATATTTTTCACACCTTTTCATGCTCTTCATGTTTTTCAACACCGTTTCATTCTCCTCCTATTTTTTAGACCGTTTCATGCTCCGCATATTTTTCACACCTTTTGAAGATCTTCAAATTTTTCACACCTTTTTAGACGCTTCATGTTTTTCAACACCGCTTCATGCTCCTCCTGTTTCTCAGACCGTTTCATGCTCCTCATATTTTTGACACCTTTTGAAGGTCTTCGTATTTTTCACACCTTTTCAGGCTCTTCATGATTTCAACACAGTTTCATGCTCCTCCTATTTTTCAGACCGTTTCATGCTCCTCATATTTTTGAAACCTTTTGAAGCCCGTCATATTTTTTACACATTTTCATGCTCTTCATGTTTCTCAACACTTTTTCATGCTCCTCCTATTTTTCATACAGTTTCATGCTCCTCATATTTTTGACACGTTTTGAAGCTCTTCATATTTTTCAAACCTTTTCATGCACTTCATGTTTTTCAACAACGTTTCATGCTCGTCTTATATTTCAGACCGTTTCATGCTTCTCATATTTTTCAGACCGTTTCATGCTCCTCATATTTTTGACACCTTTTGAAACTCTTCATGTTTTTTCACACCGTTTCATGTTCCTCTTGCTTTTCAGACCGTTTCATGCTTCTCCTATTTTTGAAAGCTTTTGAAGCTCTTCATATTTTTCACAACTTTTCATGCTTTTCATGTATTTTCAACACCGTTTCATGCTCCTCATATTTTTCAGACCATTTCATGCTTCTCATATTTTTGACACCTTTTGAAGATCTTCATATTTTTCACACCTTTTCATGCTTGTCATGTTTTTCAACAAAGTTTCACACTCCTCATATTTTGACACCCTTTGATGGTCTCCATATTTTTCACAACTTTTCATGCACTTCATGTTTTTCAACACCGTTTCATTCTCCTCCTATTTTTCAGACCGATTCATGCTCCGCATATTTTTCACACCTTTTGAAGATCTTCAAATTTTTCACACCTTTTTAGACGCTTCATGTTTTTCAACACCGCTTCATGCTCCTCCTGTTTTTCAGACCGTTTCATGCTCCTCATATTTTTGAAACCTTTTGAAGCTCTTCGTATTTTTCACACCTTTTCAGGCTCTTCATGATTTCAACACAGTTTCATGCTCCTCCTATTTTTCAGACCGTTTCATGCTCCTCATATTTTTGAAACCTTTTGAAGCCCGTCATATTTTTCACACCTTTTCATGCTCTTCATGTTTTTCAACACCATTTCATGCTCCTCCTTTTTTTCAGATTGTTTCATGCTTCTCATATTTTTGACACATTTTTTATCTCTTCATATTTTTCACACCTTTACAGGCATTTCATGTTTTTCAACACCGTTTCATGCTCCTCCTATTTTTCAGACTGGTTCATGCTCCTCGTATTTTTCAGGCCGTTTCATGCTCCTCATATTTTTGACACCTTTTGAAGCTCTTCATATTTTTCACACCTTTTCTTGCTCTTCATGTTTTTCAACACCCTTTCATCCTCCTCCTATTTTCAGACCGTTTCATGCTCCTCATACTTTTGACACCTTTTGAAGCTCTTCATATATTTCACACCTTATCAGGCTTTTCATGTTTTTGAACACCACCTTTTGCGCCTCCTATTTTTCACACCTTTTGTAGCTCTTAGTATATTTCATACCTTTTCAAGCTCTTCATGTTTTTGAACACCACTTCATGCTCCTCATATTTTTCACACCTTTTGAAGCTCTTCATATTTTTCACACATTTTCAGGCGCTTCATGTTTTTGAACACCTTTTCATGCTCCTCCTATTTTTCAGACCGTTTCCTGCTCCTCATATTTTTGACACCTTTTGAAGCTCTTCATATTTTTCTCACCTTTTCAGGCTCTTCATGTTTTTCAACACCGCTTCAATCTTCTATTATTTTTCAGATCGTTTCATGCTCCTCATATTTTTGACATGTTCTGGACCTATACATATATTTCACACCTTTTCAGCCTCTTCATATTTTTCAACACAATTTCATGCTCCTCCTATTTTTCAGACCGTTTCTTGCTCCTCATATTTTTCACACCTTTTGAAGCTCTTCATATTTTTCACACCTTTTGAAGCTCTTAATAATTTTCACAGGTTTTCAGTCTCTTCATGTTTTTGAACACCATTTCATGCTCCTCCTATTTTTCAGACATTTTCATGCCCTTCATATTTTTGACACCATTTGAAACTCTTCATATTTTTCACACATTTTCATGCTCTTCATGTTTTTAAACACCTTTTCAAGCTCCTCATATTTTTGACACCTTTTGAAGCTCTTCATATTTTTCACACCTTTTCATGCTATTCATGTTTTTCAACACGGTTTCATCCTCCTCCTATTTTCAGAGCGTTTCATGCTCCTCATACTTTTGACACCTTTGGAAGCTTTTCATATATTTCACACCTTTTCAGGCTTTTCATGTTTTTGAACACCGCTTCATGCTCCTCCTATTTTTCACACCTTTTGAAGCTCTTCGTATATTTCACACCTATTCAAGCTCTTCATGTTTTTGAACACCACTTCATGCTCCTCATATTTTTCACACCTTTTGAGGCTCTTCATATTTTTCACTCCTTTTCAGGCTCTTCATGTTTTTCAACACCGCTTCATTCTCCTCCTATTTTTCAGACCGTTTCATGCTCCTCATATTTTTGACACGTTCTGAACCTATTCATGTATTTCACACCTTTTCAGACTCTTCATATTTTTCAACACAGTTTCATGCTCCTCCTATATTTCAGACCGTTTCATGCTCCTCATATTTCCACACCTTTGAAGCTCTTCATATTTTTCACAGGTTTTCAGTCTCTTCATGTTTTTGAACACCATTTCATGCTCCGCCTATTTTTCAGACCGTTTCATGCTCTCATATTTTTGACACCATTTGAAACTCTTCATATTTTTCATACATTTTCATGCTCTTCATATTTTTGAACCCTTTTAAAGCTCCTCATATTTTTGACACCTTTTTAAGCTGTTCATATTTTTCACACCTTTTCAGGCTCTTCATGTATTTGAATACCATTTCATCCTCCTCATATTTTTGACACCTTTGAAGCTCTTCATATTGTTCACAACTTTTCAGACTCTTCATGTTTTTCATCACCGCTTCAATCTTCTCCTATTTTTCAGATCGTTTCATGCTCCTCATATTTTTGACACGTTCTGAACCTATACATATATTTCACACCTTTTCAGGCTCTTCATATTTTTCAACACCATTTCATGCTCCTCCTATTTTTCAGACCGTTTCATGCTCCTCATATATTTGACACTTTTTGAAGCTCTTCATATTTTTCACACCTTTTCAGGCTCTTAATGTTTTTCAACACTGCTTCATGCTCCTCCTATTTTTCAGACCTTTTCATGCTCGTCATATTTTTGACACCTTTTGAAGCTCTTCATATATTTCACTCATTTCAGGCTCTTCATGTTTTTCAACACCACTTCATGCTCCTCCTATTTTTCAGACCGTTTCATGCTCCTCATATATTTGACACTTTTTGAAGCTCTTCATATTTTTCACACCTTTTCAGGCTCTTAATGTTTTTCAACACTGCTTCATGCTCCTCCTATTTTTCAGACCGTTTCATGCTCGTCATATTTTTGACACCTTTTGAAGCTCTTCATATTTTTCACACGTTTTCAGGCTCTTCATGTTTTCAATACCGTTTCATGCTCCTCCTATTTTTCAGACGGTTTCATGGTCCTCATATTTTTCTCACGTTTTGAAGCTCTTCATATTTTTCACACCTTTTCAGGCTGTCATGTTTTTGAACACCTATTCATGGTCCTCCTATTTTTCAGACGGTTTCATGCTCCTCATATTTTTGACACCTTTTGAAGCTCTTCATATATTTCACACTTTTTCAGGCTCTTCATTTTTTCAACACCGCTTCATGCTCCTCAAATTTTTGACACCTGTTGAAGCTCTTCATATATTTCACACCTTTCAGGCTCTTCATGTTTTTCAACACCGCTTCATGCTCCTTCTAATTTTCAGACCGTTTCATGCGCCTCATATTTTTCACACCTTTTGAAGCTCTTCATATTTTTCACACCTTTTCAGGCTCTTCATGTTTTGCAACACCGCTCCATGCTCCTCTTATTTATCATACCGTTTCATGCTCCTCATATTTTTGACACCTTTTGAGCGCTTCATATATTTCACACATTTTTAGGCGCTTCATGTTTTTCAACACCACCTCTTGCTCCTCCTTTTTTTCAGACCGTTTCATGCTCCTCATATTTTTGACTCCTTTTGAAGCTCGTCATGTTTTTCATACCATTTCAGGCTCTTCATGTTTTTCAACACCGCTTCATGCTCCTCCTATTTTTCAGACTGTTTCATGCTCCTCAGATTATTGACACCTTTTGAAGCTCTTCATATATTTCACAGATTTCAGTCGCTTCATGTTTTTCAACACCACCTCTTGCTCCTCCTTTTTTTCACACCCTTTCCTGCTCCTCATATTTTTGACTCCTTTTGAATCTCTTCATATTTTTCACACCTTTTCAGGCTCTTCATGTTTTTCAACAACGCCTCATGTTCCTCCTATTTTTCAGACCGTTTCATGCTCGTCATATTTATGACACCTTTGGAAGCTCTTCATATCTTTCAGAGCTTTTCAGGCTCTTCATGTTTTCAATACCGTTTCATGCTCCTCCTATATTTCAGACCGTTTCATGCTCCTCCTATTTTTCAGGCCGTTTCATGCTCCTCATACTTTTGACACCTTTTGAAGCTCTTCATACATTTCACACTTTCTCAGTCTCTTCATGTTTTTCAACACAACTTCATGCTCCTCCTATTTTTCAGACCGTTTCATGCTCCTCATATTTTTGACATCTTTTGAAGCTGTTCATATTTTTCACACATTTTCATGCTCTTCATGTTTTTGAACACCTTTTCAAGCTCCTTCTATTTTCAGACTGTTTCATGCTCCTCATATTTTTGACACCTTTTGAAGCTCTTCATATATTTCACACCTTTACAGGTTCTTCATGTTTGTGAACAAAGCTTCATGCTCCTCCTATTTTTCACATCTATTGAAGCTCTTCATATATTTCACATCTTTTCAAGCTCTTCATGTTTTTTAACAACGCTTCATGCTGCTCCTATTTTTCAAATCGTTTCATGCACCTCATATTTTGCCAACTTTTGAAGCACTTCACATTTTTCACACCTTTTGAAGCTCTTCATATTGTTCCCACCTTTTCAGGCTCTTCATGTTTTTCAACACCGCTTCATGCTCCTCCAATTTTTCAGACCGTTCATGCTCCTTATATTTTTGACACCTTTTGAAGCTCTTCGTATATTTTACTCATTTCAGGCTCTTCATGTTTTTCAACACCATTTCATGCTCCTCTTATTTTTCAGACCTTTTCATGCTCCTCATATTTTTGACACTTTTTGAAGCTCTTCATATTTTTCACACCTTTTCAGGCTCTTCATGTTTTTCAACACTGCTTCATGCTCCTCCTATTTTTCAGACCGTTTCTTGCTCCTCATATTTTTGACACCTTTTGAAGCTCTTCATATTTTTCAAACCTTTTCAGGCTCTTCATGTTTTTCAACTCCTCTTCATTCTCCACCTATTTTTCAGACCTTTTCATGCTCCTCATATTTTTGACACCTTTTGAGGCTCTTCATATTTTTCACACCTTTTCAGGCTCTTCATGTTTTTGAACACCTTTTCATGCTCCTCCTATTTTTCAGACCGTTTCATGCTCCTCATATTTTTGACACCTTTTGACGCTCTTCATATTTTTCACACCTTTTCAGGCTCTTCATGTTTTTGAACACCGCTTAAATCTTCTCCTATTTTTCAGATCGTTTCATGCTCCTCATATTTTTGACACGTTCTGGACCTAAACATATATTTCACACCTTTTCAGGCTCTTCATATTTTTCAACACAGTTTCATGCTCCTCCTATTTTTCAGACCGTTTCTTGCTCCTCATATTTTTCACACCTTTTGAAGCTCTTCATATTTTTCACACCTTTTGAAGCTCTTAATAATTTTCACAGGTTTTCAGTCTCTTCATGTTTTTGAACACCATTTCATGCTCCTCCTATATTTCAGACCGTTTCATGCTCCTCAAATTTTTGACACCTTTTGAAACTCTTCATATATTTCACACGTTTTCAGACTCTTCATATTTTTCACACCTTTTCAGGCTCTTCATGTTTTTCAACTCCGCTTCATGCTCCTCTTATTTTTCAGACCGTTTCATGCTCCTCATATTTTTCACACATTTTCAGGCTCTTCATGTTTTTCAACACCGCTTCATGCTCCTCCTATTTTCAGACCGTTTCATGCTCCTCATGTTATTGACATCTTTTGAAGCTCTTCATATATTTCACAGATTTCAGTCGCTTCATCTTTTTCAACACCACCTCTCGCTCCTCCTTTTTTTCAGACCCTTTCCTGCTCCTCATATTTTTGACTCATTTTGAAGCTCTTCATATTTTTCACACCTTTTCAGGCTCTTCATGTTTTCAACACCGTTTCATGCTCCTCCTATTTTTCAGACGGTTTCATGGTCCTCATATTTTTAACACGTTTTGAAGCTCTTCATATTTTTCACACCTTTTCAGGCTGTCATGTTTTTGAACACCATTTCATGCTCCTCGTATTATTCAGACCGTTTCATGCTCCTCATATTTTTGACACCTTTTGTAGCTCTTCATATTTTTCATACCTTTTCAGGCTCTTCATGTTTTCAACACCGCTTCATGCTCCTCCTGTTTTTCAGACGGGTTCATGCTCCTCATATTTTTGACACCTTTTGAAGCTCTTCATATATTTCACACCTTTTCAGGCTCTTCATGTTTTTCAACACCGCTTCATGCTCCTCAAAATTTTGACACCTTTTGAAGCTCTTCATATATTTCACATCTTTCAGGTTCTTCATGTTTTTCAACACCGCTTCATGCTCCTCCTAATTTTCAGACCGTTTCATGCTCCTCATATTTTTCACACCTTTTGAAGCACTTCATATTTTTTACACCTTTTCAGGCTCTTCATGTTTTTCAACACCACTTCATGCTCCTCTTATTTTTCAGAGCGTTTCATTCTCCTCATATATTTGACAACTTTTGAAGCTCTTCATATATTTCACACATTTTCAGGCGCTTCATGTTTTTCAACACCACTTCTTGCTACTCCTCTTTTTCAGACCGTTTCCTGTTTCTCATATTTTTCACACCTTTTCAGGTTCTTCATGTGTTTCAACACCGCTTCATGCTCCTCCTATTTTTCAGACAGTTTCATGGTCCTCATTTATTTGACACCTTTTGAAGCTCTTCATATTTTTCACACCTTTTCAGGCTCTTCATGATTTTCAACACGGCTTCATGCATCTCCTATTTTTCAGACCGTTTCATGCTCCTCATATTTTTGACACTTTTTGAACCTCTTCGTATTTTTCACACCATTTCAGGCTCTTCATCTTTTTCAACAGCGCTTCATGCTCCTCATATTTTTGATACCTTGTGAAGCTCTTCATATCTTTCACACCTTTTCAATCTCTTCATGTTTTTCACACCTTTTCAGGCTCTTGATGTTTTTCAACACCACTTCATGCTCCTCCTATTTTTCAGACCGTTTCATGCTCCTCATATTTTTGACACCTTTTGAGGCTCTTCGTATATTTCACACGTTCTCAGGCTCTTCATGTATTTCAACACCGCTTCAAGCTCCTCCAAATTTTCAGACAGTTTCATGCTCGTCATATTTTTCAAACCTTTTAAAGCTCTTCATAATTGTCACACCTAGTCATGTTCTTCATGTTTTCCACACTGTTTCATGCTCCTCCTATTTTTCAGACCGTTTCATGCTCCTCATATTTTTCACACCTTTTGAAGCTCTTCATATTTTTCACACTTTTTGAAGCTCTTCATATTTTTCACAGTTTTCAGGCTCTTCATGTTTCTGAACACCGCTTCATGCTCCTCCTATTTTTCAGACCGTTTCATGCTCTTCATATTTTTCACACCTTTTCAGGCTCTTCATATTTTTGAACACCGTTTGCTTCTCCTCCTATTTTTGAGAACGTTTCATGCTCCTCATATTTTTGACACGTTTTGCAGCTCTTCATATTTTTCACACCTTTTCAGGCTCTTGATGTTTTTCAACACGGCTTCATGCTACTCCTATTTTTGATACCATTTGAAGCTCCTCATATTCTTCAAACCATTTCATGCTCTTCTTTTTTTTCATCACCGCTTCATGCTCCTCCATTTTTCAGACAGTTTCATGCTCCTCATATTTTTGACACCTTTTGAAGCTCTTCGTATTTTTCACACCTTTTTAGGCTCTTTATGTTTTTCAACACCACTTCATGCTCCTCCTATTTTTCAGCCCGTTTCATGCTCATCTCATTTTTGACACCTTTTGAAGCTCTTCATATTTTTCACACCTTTTGAAGCTCTTCATATTATTCACACATTTTCAGGCTCTTCATGTTTTTGAACACCGTTTCATGCTCCTCCTATTTTTCAGACCGTTCATGCTCCTCATATTTTTCACACCTTTTGAAGCTCTTCATATTTTACACACCTTTTCAGGATCTTCATGTTTTTGAACACCATTTCATGGTGTTCCTATTTTTCAGACCGTTTCAGGCTCCTCATATTTT
This sequence comes from Dama dama, assembly GCF_033118175.1. Classification (NCBI taxonomy): domain Eukaryota; kingdom Metazoa; phylum Chordata; class Mammalia; order Artiodactyla; family Cervidae; genus Dama; species Dama dama. The sequence goes on along the minus strand of NW_026870878.1, from coordinate 1,879,360 downwards.
TTACACGTTTTGAGGCTCTTCATATTTTTCACACCATTCCAGGCTCTTCATGTTTTTGAACACCGCTTCATGCTCCTCCTATTTTTCAGGCCTTTTCATGCTCCTCATATTTTGACACCTTTTGAAGCTCTTCATATATTTCACACCTTTTCAGGCTCTTCATGTTTTCAACACCGCTTCATGCTCCTCCTATTTTTCAGACCGTTTCATGCTCCTCATATATTTTACACCTTTTGACGCTCTTCATATATGTCACACCTTTTCAGGCTCTTCAACTTTTTCAACACTGCTTCATGCTCCTCCTCATTTTCAGACCGTTTCATGCTCCTCATATTTTTGACACCCTTTGATGCTCTCCATATTTTTCACAACTTTTCATGCATTTCTAGTTTTTCAACACCGTTTCATGCTCCTCCTATTTTTCAGACCTTTCGTGCTCCGCATATTTTTCACACCTTTTGAAGCTCTTCATACATTTCACACCTTTTCAGGCTCTTCATGTTTTTCAACACCGCTTCATGCTCCTCCTGTTTTTCAGAACGTTTCATGCTCCTCATTTTTTTGACACCTTTTGAAGCTCTTTATATATTTTACACCTTTTCATACTCTTCATGTTTTTCAATACCGTTTCATGCTCCTCATATTTTTCAGACCATTTCATTCTCGTCATATTTTTGACACATTTTCAAGCTCTTCATATTTTTCAAACATTTTCAGGCTCTTCATGCTTTTCGACAAGACTTCATGTTCCTCCTTTTTTTCAAACCGTTTCATGCTCCTCGTATTTTCGACACCTTTTGAAGCTCTTCATACATTTCACACCTTTTCAGGCTCTTCATGTTTTTCATCAAAACTTCATGCTCCTCCTATTTTTCTGACCGTTTCATGCTCCTCATATTTTTGACACTTTTTGAAGCTCTTCATATTTTTCATACCTTTTCAGGCTCTTAATGTTTTGGAACACCGCTTCATGCTCCTCCTATTTTTCAGACCGTTTCATGCTCCTCATATTTTTAACCCTATTGAAGCTCTTCATATTTGTCACATCTTTTCAGGCTCTTCAGTTTTTTGAACACGGCTTCATGCTCCTCGTATTTTTCAGACCGTTTCATGCTCCTCATATATTTCACACCGTTTAAAGCTCTTCATATTTTTCACACCTTTTCAGGCTCCTCAGTTTTTGAACACCGCTTCATGCTCCTCCTATTTTTCAGAACTTTTCATGCTCCTCATATTTTTGACACGGTTTGAAACACTTCATATTTTTCACACCTTCAGGCTCTTCCTATTTTTGAACACCGCTTCATGCTCCTCCTATTTTCATACGGTTTCATGCTCCTCATATTTTTGACACCTTTTGAAGCTCTTCATTTTCTTCACACCTTTTCAGGCTCTTCATATTTTTTAACACCGCTTCATGCTCCTCCTATTTTTCATATCGTTTCATGCTCCTCATATTTTTGACACCTTTTGAAGCTCTTCATATTTTTCACACCTTTTCAGGCTCTTCATGTTTTTCAACACCGCTTCATGCTCCTCCTATTTTTCAGACCGTTTCATGCTCCATATATTTTTGGCACCTTTTGAAGCTCTTCATATTTTTCACAGCTTTTCAGGCTCTTCATGTTTTTGAACACTGTTTCATGCTCCTCTTATATTTGACACATTTTGAAGCTCTTCATATTTTTCACACCATTTCACGTTCTTCATTTCTTATCACCGTTTCATGCTCCTCCTATTTTTCAGACCATTTAATGCTCCACATGTATTTCACACCTTTTGAAGCTCCTCATATTTTTCACACCTTTTCAGGCTCTTCTTGTTTTTGAACACCGCTTCATGCTCCTCCTGTTTTTCAGACCGTTTAATGCTCCACATTTATTTCACACCTTTTGAAGCTCCTCATATTTTTCACACCTTTTCAGGCTCTTCATGTTTTTCAACACCGCTTCATGCTCCTCCTATTTTTCAGACCGTTTAATGCTCCACATGTATTTCACAACTTTTGAAGCTCTTCATATTTTTCACACCTTTTGAAGCTCTTCATATTTTTCACATGTTTTCAGGCCTTCATGTTTTTCAACACCGCTTAATGCTCCTCCTATTTTTCAGAATGTTTAATCCTCCTCATGTATTTCACACTTTTTGAAGCTCTTCATATTTTTCACACCTTTTGAAGCTCTTCATATTTTTCACACGTTTTCAGGCTCTTCATGTTTTTCAACACCGCTTCATGCTCCTCCTATTTTTCAGACCGTATCATGCTCCTCATATTTTTCACACCTTTTGAAGATCTTCATATTTTTCACACCTTTTCAGGCTATTCATGTTTTTGAACACCACTTCATTCTCCTTCTATTTTTCAGAGAGTTTCATGCTCCTCATGTATTTCACACCTTTTGAAGCTCTTCATATTTTTCACACCTTTTCAGGCTCTTCATGTTTTTGATCACCGTTTCATGCTCCTCCTATTCTTCAGACTGTTTGATGCTCCTCATATTTTTTTTTTCCAGTGGGTTTTGTCATACATTGATATGAATCAGCCGTGGATTTACATGTATTCCCAATCCCGGTCCCCCCTCCCACCTCCCTCTCCCCCCGATTCCTCTGGGTCTTCCCAGTGCACCAGGCCGGAGCACTTGTCTCGTTCATCCCACCTGGGCTGGTGATCTGTTTCACCATAGATAGGATACATGCTGTCCTTTTGAAATATCCCACCCTCACATTCTCCCACAAAGTTCAAAAGTCTGTTCTGTATTTCTGTGTCTCTTGTTCTGTTCTGCATATAGGGTTATCGTTATCACCTTTCTAAATTCCATATACATGTGTCAGTATGCTGTAATGTTCTTTATCTTTCTGGCTTACTTCACTCTGTATAGTGGGCTTCAGCTTCATCCATCTCATTAGGACTGGTTCAAATGAATTCTTTTTAATGGCTGAGTAATATTCCATGGTGTATATGTACCACAGCTTCCTTATCCATTCATCTGCTGATGGGCATCTAGGTTGCTTCCATGTCCTGGCTATTATAAACAGTGCTGCGATGAACATTGGGGTGCACGTGTCTCTTTCAGTTCTGGTTTCCTCAGTGTGTATGCCCAGAAGTGGGATTGCTGGGTCATATGGCAGTTCTATTTCCAGTTTTTTAAGAAATCTCCACACTGTTTTCCATAGCGGCTGTACTAGTTTGCATTCCCACCAACAGTGTAAGAGGGTTCCCTTTTCTCCACACCCTCTCCAGCATTTATTGCTTGTAGACTTTTGGATAGCAGCCATCCTGACTGGCGTGTAATGGTACCTCATTGTGGTTTTGATTTGTATTTCTCTAATAATGAGTGATGTTGAGCATCTTTTCATGTGTTTATTAGCCATCTGTATGTCTTCTTTGGAGAAATGTCTGTTTAGTTCTTTGGCCCATTTTTTGATTGGGTCATTTATTTTTCTGGAATTGAGCTGCAGGAGTTGCTTGTATATTTTTGAGATTAATCCTTTGTCTGTTTCTTCATTTGCTATTATTTTCTCCCAATCTGAGGGCTGTCTTTTCACCTTACTTATAGTTTCCTTTGTAGTGCAAAAGCTTTTAAGTTTCATTAGGTCCCATTTGTTTAGTTTTGCTTATATTTCCAATATTCTGGGAGGTGGGTCATAGAGGATCTTGCTTTGATTTATGTCAGAGAGTGTTTTGCCTATGTTCTACTCTAGGAGTTTTATAGTTTCTGGTCTTACATTTAGATCTTTAATCCATTTTGAGTTTATTTTTGTGTATGGTGTTAGAAAGTGTTCTAGTTTCATTCTTTTACAAGTGGTTGACCAGTTTTCCCAGCACCACTTGTTAAAGAGGTTGTCTTTTTTCCATTGTATATCCTTGCCTCCTTTGTCAAAGATAAGGTGTCCATAGGTTCGTGGATTTATCTCTGGGCTTTCTATTCTGTTCCATTGATCTATATTTCTGTCTTTGTGCCAGTACCATACTGTCTTGATGACTGTGGCTTTGTAGTAGAGTCTGAAGTCAGGCAGGTTGATTCCTCCAGCTCCATTCTTCTTTCTCAAGATTACTTTGGCTATTCGAGGTTTTTTGTATTTCCATACAAATTGTGAAATTCTTTGGTCTAGTTCTGTGAAAAATACCATTGGTAGCTTGATAGGGATTGCATTGAATCTATAGACTGCTTTGGCTAGAATAGCCATTTTGACAATATTAATTCTTCCAATCCATGAACACAGTATGTTTCTCCATCTGTTTGTGTCCTCTTTGATTTCTTTCATCAGTGTTTTATAGTTTTCTATGTATAGGTCCTTTGTTTCTTTAGGTAGATATACTCCTAAGTATTTTATTCTTTTTGTTGCAATGGTGAATGGTATTTTTTCCTTAATTTCTCTGTCTGGTTTTTCATTGTTAGTATATAGGAATGCAAGGGATTTCTGTGTGTTAATTTTATATCCTGCAACTTTACTATACTCATTGATTAGTTCTAGTAATTTTCTGGTAGAGTCTTTAGGGTTTTCTATGTAGAAGATCATGTCATCTGCAAACAGTGAGAGTTTTACTTCTTCTTTTCCTATCTGGATTCCTTTTACTTCTTTTTCTGCTCTGATTGCTGTGGCCAGAACTTCCAACACTATGTTGAATAGTAGTGGTGAGAGTGGGCACCCTTGTCTTGTTCCTGATTTCAGGGGAAATTCCTTCAATTTTGACACCTTCTGAAGATCTTCATATTTTTCACACCTTTTCAGGCTCTTCATGTTTTGAACACAGTTTCATGCTCCTCATATTTTTCACATATTTTTATGCTCTTCATATTTTTCACATATTTTCAGGCTATTCATGTTTCTCAAAACCGTTTCATGCTCCTCATATTTTTCACATATTTTTATGCTCTTCATATTTTTCACATATTTTCAGGCTATTCATGGTTCTCAAAACCGTTTCCTGCTCCTCATATTTTGACACCTTTTGAAGCTCTTCATATTTTTCACACCTTTTCAGGCTCTTCATTTTTTTCAACACCACTTCATGCTCCTCCTATTTTTCAGACCGTTTCATGCTCATCTAATTTTGTACACCTTTTGAAGCTCTTCATATTTTTCACAACTTTTGAAGCTCTTCATATTTTTCACAACTTTTGAAGCTCTTCATATTTTTCACACCTTTTGAAGCTCTTCATATTTTTCACACCTTTTGAAGCTCTTCATATTTTTCACATGTTTTCAGGCCTTCATGTTTTTCAACACCGCTGAATGCTCCTCCTATTTTTCAGACCGTTTAATCCTCCTCATGTATTTCACACTTTTTGAAGCTCTTCTTATTTTTCACACCTTTTCAGGCTCTTCATGTTTTTGAACACCATTTCATTCTCCTCCTATTTTGCAGACCGTTTAATTCTCCTCATGTATTTCACACTTTTTGAAACTGTTCATATTTTTCACACCTTTTCAGGCTCTTCATGTTTTTGAACACCATTTCATGCTCCTCCTATTTTGCAGACCGTTTCATTCTCCTCATATTTTTGACACCTTTTGAAGCTCTTCATATATTGCACACATTTTAAGGCTTTTCATTTTTTTCAACACCATTTCTTGCTCCTCCTATTTTGCAGACCGTTTCATGCTCATCTCATTTTGACACCTTTTGAAGCTCTTCATATTTTTCACATCTTTTGAAGCTTTTCATATTTTTCACACCTTTTCAGGCTCTTCATGATTTTCAACACCGCTTCATGCTCCTCCTATTTTTCAGACCGTTTCATGCTCATCTCATTTTTGACACCTTTTGAAGGTCTTCATATTTTTCACACGTTTTCAGACTCTTCATGTTTTTCAACACCGCTTCATCCTCCTCCTTTTTTTCAGACCATTTCATGCTCCTCATAATTTTGACACCTTTTGAAGCTCTTCATATTTTTCACACCTTTTCAGGCTCTTCATGTTTTTGAACACCGCATCATGCTACTCCTATTTTTCAGTCCGTTTCATGCTCCTCATATTTTTGACACCTTTTGAAGCTTTCCATATTTTTCACACCTTTTCAGGCTCTTCATTTTTTTCAACAGCGTTTCATGCTCCTCCTATTTTTCAGACCGTTTCATGCTCCTCATATTTTTGACACCCTTTGAAGCTCTTCATATATTTCACACCTTTTCAGGCTCTTCATGTTTTTCAACACCACTTCATGCTCCTCGTATTTTTAAGACCATTTCATGCTCCTCATATTTTTGACACCTTTAGAATCTCTTCATATTTTTCACACCTTTTCAGGCGCTTCATGTTTTTCAAAAACGCTTCATGCTCCTCCTATTTTTCAGACCGTTTAATGCTCCACATGTATTTCACACCTTTTGAAGCTCCTCATATTTTTCACACCTTTTCAGGCTCTTCTTGTTTTTGAACACCACTTCATGCTCCTCCTGATTCTCAGACCGTTTAATGCTCCACATGTATTTCACACCTTTTGAAGCTCCTCATATTTTTCACACCTTTTCAGGCTCTTCATGTTTTTCAACACCGCTTCATGCTCCTCCTATTTTTCAGACCGTTTAATGCTCCACATGTATTTCACACCTTTTGAAGCTCTTCATATTTTTCACACCTTTTGAAGCTCTTCATATTTTCAACATGTTTTCAGGCCTTCATGTTTTTCAACACCGCTTAATGCTCCTCCTATTTTTCAGACCGTTTAATCCTCCTCATGTATTTCACACTTTTTGAAGCTCTTCTTATTTTTCACACCTTTTCAGGCTCTTCATGTTTTTGAACACCATTTCATGCTCCTCCTATTTTGCAGACCGTTTAATTCTCCTCATGTATTTCACACTTTTTGAAACTGTTCATATTTTTCACACCTTTTCAGGCTCTTCATGTTTTTGAACACCATTTCATGCTCCTCCTATTTTGCAGACCGTTTCATTCTCCTCATATTTTTGACACCTTTTGAAGCTCTTCATATATTGCACACATTTTAAGGCTTTTCATTTTTTTCAACACCATTTCATGCTCCTCCTATTTTGCTGACCGTTTCATGCTCATCTCATTTTGACACCTTTTGAAGCTCTTCATATTTTTCACATCTTTTGAAGCTTTTCATATTTTTCACACCTTTTCAGGCTCTTCATGATTTTCAACACCGCTTCATGCTCCTCCTATTTTTCAGACCGTTTCATGCTCATCTAATTTTTGACACCTTTTGAAGGTCTTCATATTTTTCACACGTTTTCAGACTCTTCATGTTTTTCAACACCGCTTCATCCTCCTCCTTTTTTTAAGACCGTTTCATGCTCCTCATATTTTTGACACCTTTTGAAGCTCTTCGTATTTTTCACACCTTTTCAGGCTCTTTATATTTTTGAACACCGCTTCATGCTCTCCTATTTTTCAGACCATTTCATGCTCCTCATAATTTTGACACCTTTTGAAGCTCTTCATATTTTTCACACCTTTTCAGGCTCTTCATGTTTTTGAACACCGCATCATGCTACTCCTATTTTTCAGACCGTTTCATGCTCCTCATATTTTTGACAACTTTTGAAGCTTTCCATATTTTTCACACCTTTTCAGGCTCTTCATTTTTTTCAACAGCGTTTCTTGCTCCTCCTATTTTTCAGACCGTTTCATGCTCCTCATATTTTTGACACCCTTTGAAGCTCTTCATATATTTCACACCTTTTCAGGCTCTTCATGTTTTTCAACACCACTTCCTGCTCCTCGTATTTTTAAGACCATTTCATGCTCCTCATATTTTTGACACCTTTAGAATCTCTTCATATTTTTCACCCCTTTTCAGGAGCTTCATGTTTTTCAAAAACGCTTCATGCTCCTCCTATCTTTCAGACTGTTTAATCCTCCTCATGTATTTCACACCTTTTGAAGCTCTTCATATTTTTCACACCTTTTCAGGCTCTTCATGTTTTTCAACACCATTTCATGTTCCTCCTATTTTGCAGACCGTTTCATTCTCCTCATATTTTTGACACCTTTTGAAGCTCTTCATATTTTTCACACGTTTTCAGGCTCTTTAGGTTTTCTAACACCGCTTCATGCTCCTCCTATTTTTCAGAAGGTTTCATGTTCCTCATATTTTTGACACTTTTTGAAGCTCTTCATATATTTTACACCTTTTCAGGCTCTTCATGTTTTTGAACACCGCTTCATGCTCCTCCTTTTTCAGACAGTTTCATGCTCCTCATATTTTTGACACCTTTTGAAGCTTTCCATATTTTTCACACCTTTTCAGGCTCTGCATTTTTTTGAACACAGTTTCATGCTCCTCATATTTTTCACACATTTTCATGCTCTTCATATTTTTCACACCTTTCAGGCTCTTCATGTTTTTGAACACCATTTCATGCTCCTCCTATTTTTCAGACGGTTTCATGCTCCTCATAACTTTGACACCTTTTGAAGCTCTTCATATTTTTCACACCTTTTCAGTTTCTTCAGGTTTTTTAACACGGCTTCATGCTCCTCGTATTTTTCACACTTTTTCATGCTCTTCATATTTTTCACATCTTTTCATGCTCTTCATGTTTCTCAACACCGTTTCATGCTCTTCAGGTTTTTGAACACGGCTTCATGCTCCTCGTATTTTTCAGACCGTTTCATGCTCCTCATATTTTTGACACTTTTTGAAGCTCTTCATATTTTTCATACTTTTTCAGGCTCTTAATGTTTTGGAACACCGCTTCATGCTCCTCCTATTTTTCAGACCGTTTCATGCTCCTCATATTTTTGACACCTTTTGAGGCTCTTCATATATTTAACACCTTTTCTGGCTCTTCATATTTTTCACACCTTTACAGGCTCTTCATATTTTTCAACACCAGTTCATGCTCCTCCAATTTTTGAGAAATTTCATGCTCCTCATATTTTTCACACCATTTCAGCCTCTTCATGTTTTTGAACACCGCTTCATGCTCCTCCTATTTTTCAAACTGTTTCATGCACCTCATATTTTTGAGACCTTTTGAAGCTCTTCATATTTTTCACACCTTTTCAGTCTCTTCATGTTTTCAACATCTTTTCATGCTCCTCCTATCTTTCAGACTGTTTAATCCTCCTCATATATTTCACACCGTTTGAAGCTCTTCATATTTTTCACACGTTTTCAGGCTCTTCAGGTTTTTGAACACCGCTTCATGCTCCTCCTATTTTTCAGAACTTTTCATGCTCCTCATATTTTTGACACGTTTTGAAACACTTCATATTTTTCACACCTTTTCAGGCTCTTCATATTTGTGAACACTGCTTCATGCTCCTCCTATTTTCATAAGGTTTCATGCTCCTCATGTTTTTGAGACTTTTTGAAGCTCTTCATATTTTTCATACCTTTTCAGGCTCTTCATGTTTTTCAACACCGCTTCATGCTCCTCCTATTTTTCAGACCGTTTCATGCTCCATATATTTTTGGCACCTTTTGAAGCTCTTCATATTTTTCACAGCTTTTCAGGCTCTTCATGTTTTTGAACACTGTTTCATGCTCCTCTTATATTTGACACATTTTGAAGCTCTTCATATTTTTCACACCATTTCACGCTCTTCATTTTTTATCACCGTTTCATGCTCCTCCTATTTTTCAGACCGTTTAATGCTCCACATGTATTTCACACCTTTTGAAGCTCCTCATATTTTTCACACCTTTTCAGGCTCTTCTTGTTTTTGAACACCGCTTCATGCTCCTACTATTTTTCAGACTGTTTAATGCTCCACATTTATTTCACACCTTTTGAAGCTCCTCATATTTTTCACACCTTTTCAGGCTCTTCTTGTTTTTGAACACCACTTCATGCTCCTCCTGATTTTCAGACCGTTTAATGCTCCACATGTATTTCACACCTTTTGAAGCTCCTCATATTTTTCACACCTTTTCAGGCTCTTCATGTTTTTCAACACCGCTTCATGCTCCTCCTATTTTTCAGACCGTTTAATGCTCCACATATATTTCACACCTTTTGAAGCTCTTCATATTTTTCACACCTTTTGAAGCTCTTCATATTTTTCACATGTTTTCAGGCCTTCATGATTTTCAACACCGCTTAATGCTCCTCCTATTTTTCAGACCGTTTAATCCTCCTCATGTATTTCACACTTTTTGAAGTTCTTCTTATTTTTCACACCTTTTCAGGCTCTTCATGTTTTTGAACACCATTTCATGCTCCTCCTATTTTGCAGACCGTTTAATTCTCCTCATGTATTTCACACTTTTTGAAACTGTTCTTATTTTTCACACTTTTTCATGCTCTTCATGTTTTTGAACACCATTTCATGCTCCTCCTATTTTGCAGACCGTTTCATTCTCCTCATATTTTTGACACCTTTTGAAGCTCTTCATATATTTCACACATTTTAAGGCTTTTCATTTTTTTCAACACCACTTCATGCTCCTCTTATTTTGCAGACCGTTTCATGCTCATCTCATTTTGACACCTTTTGAAGCTCTTCATATTTTTCACATCTTTTGAAGCTTTTCATATTTTTCACACCTTTTCAGGCTCTTCATGATTTTCAACACCGCTTCATGCTCCTCCTATTTTTCAGACCGTTTCATGCTCATCTCATTTTTGACACCTTTTGAAGGTCTTCATATTTTTCACACGTTTTCAGACTCTTCATGTTTTTCAACACCGCTTCATCCTCCTCCTTTTTTTAAGACCGTTTCATGCTCCTCATATTTTTGACACCTTTTGAAGCTCTTCGTATTTTTCACACCTTTTCAGGCTCTTTATATTTTTGAACACCGCTTCATGCTCTCCTATTTTTCAGACCGTTTCATGCTCCTTATAATTTTGACACCTTTTGAAGCTCTTCATATTTTTCACACCTTTTCAGGCTCTTCATGTTTTTGAACACCGCATCATGCTACTCCTATTTTTCAGACCGTTTCATGCTCCTCATATTTTTGACACCTTTTGAAGCTTTCCATATTTTTCACACCTTTTCAGGCTCTTCATTTTTTTCAACAGCGTTTCATGCTCCTCCTATTTTTCAAACCGTTTCATGCTCCTCATATATTTGACACCCTTTGAAGCTCTTCATATATTTCACACCTTTTCAGGCTCTTCATGTTTTTCAACACCACTTCATGCTCCTCGTATTTTTAAGACCATTTAATGCTCCTCATATTTTTGACACCTTTAGAATCTCTTCATATTTTTCACACCTTTTCAGGCGCTTCATGTTTTTCAAAAACGCTTCATGCTCCTCCTATCTTTCAGACTGTTTAATCCTCCTCATGTATTTCACACCTTTTGAAGCTCTTCATATTTTTCACACCTTTTCAGGCTCTTCATGTTTTTCAACACCATTTCATGCTCCTCCTATTTTGCAGACCGTTTCATTCTCCTCATATTTTTGACACCTTTTGAAGCTCTTCATATTTTTCACACCTTTTCAGGCTCTTCATGTTTTTCAACACCATTTCATGCTCCTCCTATTTTTCAGACTGTTTCATGCTCCTCATATTTTTTTTTTCCAGTGGGTTTTGTCATACATTGATATGAATCAGCCATGGATTTACATGTATTCCCAATCCCGATCCCCCCTCCCACCTCCCTCTCCCCCTGATTCCTCTGGGTCTTCCCAGTGCACCAGGCCGGAGCACTTGTCTCGTTCATCCCACCTGGGCTGGTGATCTGTTTCACCATAGATAGGATACATGCTGTCCTTTTGAAATATCCCACCCTCACATTCTCCCACAAAGTTCAAAAGTCTGTTCTGTATTTCTGTGTCTCTTGTTCTGTTCTGCATATAGGGTTATCGTTATCACCTTTCTAAATTCCATATACATGTGTCAGTATGCTGTAATGTTCTTTATCTTTCTGGCTTACTTCACTCTGTATAGTGGGCTTCAGCTTCATCCATCTCATTAGGACTGGTTCAAATGAATTCTTTTTAATGGCTGAGTAATATTCCATGGTGTATATGTACCACAGCTTCCTTATCCATTCATCTGCTGATGGGCATCTAGGTTGCTTCCATGTCCTGGCTATTATAAACAGTGCTGCGATGAACATTGGGGTGCACGTGTCTCTTTCAGTTCTGGTTTCCTCAGTGTGTATGCCCAGAAGTGGGATTGCTGGGTCATATGGCAGTTCTATTTCCAGTTTTTTAAGAAATCTCCACACTGTTTTCCATAGCGGCTGTACTAGTTTGCATTCCCACCAACAGTGTAAGAGGGTTCCCTTTTCTCCACACCCTCTCCAGCATTTATTGCTTGTAGACTTTTGGATAGCAGCCATCCTGACTGGCGTGTAATGGTACCTCATTGTGGATTTGATTTGTATTTCTCTAATAATGAGTGATGTTGAGCATCTTTTCATGCGTTTGTTAGCCATCTGTATGTCTTCTTTGGAGAAATGTCTGTTTAGTTCTTTGGCCCATTTTTTGATTGGGTCATTTATTTTTCTGGAATTGAGCTGCAGGAGTTGCTTGTATATTTTTGAGATTAATCCTTTGTCTGTTTCTTCATTTGCTATTATTTTCTCCCAATCTGAGGGCTGTCTTTTCACCTTACTTATAGTTTCCTTTGTAGTGCAAAAGCTTTTAAGTTTCATTAGGTCCCATTTGTTTAGTTTTGCTTATATTTCCAATATTCTGGGAGGTGGGTCATAGAGGATCTTGCTTTGATTTATGTCAGAGTGTGTTTTGCCTATGTTCTCCTCTAGGAGTTTTATAGTTTCTGGTCTTACATTTAGATCTTTAATCCATTTTGAGTTTATTTTTGTGTATGGTGTTAGAAAGTGTTCTAGTTTCATTCTTTTACAAGTGGTTGACCAGTTTTCCCAGCACCACTTGTTAAAGAGGTTGTCTTTTTTCCATTGTATATCCTTGCCTCCTTTGTCAAAGATAAGGTGTCCATAGGTTCGTGGATTTATCTCTGGGCTTTCTATTCTGTTCCATTGATCTATATTTCTGTCTTTGTGCCAGTACCATACTGTCTTGATGACTGTGGCTTTGTAGTAGAGTCTGAAGTCAGGCAGGTTGATTCCTCCAGCTCCATTCTTCTTTCTCAAGATTACTTTGGCTATTCGAGGTTTTTTGTATTTCCATACAAATTGTGAAATTCTTTGGTCTAGTTCTGTGAAAAATACCATTGGTAGCTTGATAGGGATTGCATTGAATCTATAGACTGCTTTGGCTAGAATAGCCATTTTGACAATATTAATTCTTCCAATCCATGAACACGGTATGTTTCTCCATCTGTTTGTGTCCTCTTTGATTTCTTTCATCAGTGTTTTATAGTTTTCTATGTATAGGTCCTTTGTTTCTTTAGGTAGATATACTCCTAAGTATTTTATTCTTTTTGTTGCAATGGTGAATGGTATTGTTTCCTTAATTTCTCTGTCTGGTTTTTCATTGTTAGTATATAGGAATGCAAGGGATTTCTGTGTGTTAATTTTATATCCTGCAACTTTAGTATATTCATTGATTAGTTCTAGTAATTTTCTGGTAGATTCTTTAGGGTTTTCTATGTAGAGGATCATGTCATCTGCAAACAGTGAGAGTTTTATTTCTTCTTTTCCTATCTGGATTCCTTTTACTTCTTTTTCTGCTCTGATTGCTGTGGCCAGAACTTCCAACACTATGTTGAATAGTAGTGGTGAGAGTGGGCACCCTTGTCTTGTTCCTGATTTCAGGGGAAATGCCTTCAATTTTGACACCTTCTGAAGATCTTCATATTTTTCACACCTTTTCAGGCTCTTCATGTTTTGAACACAATTTCATGCTCCTCATATTTTTCACATATTTTTATGCTCTTCATATTTTTCACATATTTTCAGGCTATTCATGTTTCACAAAACCGTTTCATGCTCATCATATTTTTGACACCTTTTGAAGCTCTTCATATTTTTCACACCTTTTCAGGCTCTTCTTGTTTTTGAACACCGCTTCATGCTCCTCCTATTTTTGAGACAGTTTCATGCTCCTCATATTTTTGACACCTTTTGAAGCTTTTCATATTTTTCAAACCTTTTCAGGCTCTTCATTTTTTTCAACACCACTTCATGCTCCTCCTATTTTTCAGACCGTTTCATGCTCATCTAATTTTTGACACCTTTTGAAGCTCTTCATATTTTTCCAACTTTTGAAGCTCTTCATATTTTTCACAACTTTTGAAGCTCTTCATATTTTTCACACTTTTTCAGGCCTTCATGTTTTTCAACACTGCTTCATGCTTCTCCTATTTTTCAGACAGTTTAATTCTCCTCACGTATTTCACACTTTTTGAAACTGTTCATATTTTTCACACCTTTTCAGGCTCTTCATGTTTTTGAACAACATTTCATGCTCCTCCTATTTTTCAGACCGTTTAATTCTCCTCATGTATTTCACACTTTTTGAAACTGTTCATATTTTTCACACCTTTTCAGGCTCTTCATGTTTTTGAACACCATTTCATGCTCCTCCTATTTTGCAGACCGTTTCATTCTCCTCATATTTTTGACACCTTTTGAAGCTCTTCATATATTTCACACATTTTAAGGCTTTTCGTTTTTTTGAACACCACTTCATGCTCCTCCTATTTTTCAGACCGTTTCATGCTCATCTCATTTTGACACCTTTTGAAGCTCTTCATATTTTTCACATCTTTTGAAGCTTTTCATATTTTTCACACCTTTTCAGGCTCTTCATGATTTTCAACACCGCTTCATGCTCCTCCTATTTTTCAGACCGTTCCATGCTCATCTCATTTTTGACACCTTTTGAAGCTCTTCATATTTTTCACACGTTTTCAGACTCTTCATGTTTTTCAACACCGCTTCATCCTCCTCCTTTTTTTAAGACCGTTTCATGCTCCTCATATTTTTGACACCTTTTGAAGCTCTTCGTATTTTTCACACCTTTTCAGGCTCTTTATATTTTTGAACACCGCTTCATGCTCTCCTATTTTTCAGACCGTTTCATGCTCCTCATAATTTTGACACCTTTAAAGCTCTTCATATTTTTCCCACCTTTTCAGGCTCTTCATGTTTTTGAACACCGCATCATGCTAATCCTATTTTTCAGACCGTTTCATGCTCCTCATATTTTTGACACCTTTTGAAGCTTTCCATATTTTTCACACCTTTTCAGGCTCTTCATTTTTTTCAACAGCGTTTCATGCTCCTCCTAATTTTCAGACCGTTTCATGCTCCTCATATATTTGACACCCTTTGAAGCTCTTCATATATTTCACACCTTTTCAGGCTCTTCATGTTTTTCAACACCACTTCATGCTCCTCGTATTTTTAAGACCATTTCATGCTCCTCATATTTTTGACACCTTTAGAATCTCTTCATATTTTTCACACCTTTTCAGGCGCTTCATGTTTTTCAAAAACGCTTCATGCTCCTCCTATCTTTCAGACTGTTTAATCCTCCTCATGTATTTCACACCTTTTGAAGCTCTTCATATTTTTCACACCTTTTCAGGCTCTTCATCTTTTTCAACACCATTTCATGCTCCTCCTATTTTGCAGACCGTTTCATTCTCCTCATATTTTTCACAAATTTTGAAGCTCTTCATATTTTTCACACCTTTTCAGGCTCTTTAGGTTTTCTAACACCGCTTCATGCTCCTCCTATTTTTCAAAAGGTTTCATGTTCCTCATATTTTTGACACTTTTTGAAGCTCTTCATATATTTTACACCTTTTCAGGCTCTTCATGTTTTTGAACACCGCTTCATGCTCCTCCTTTTTCAGACAGTTTCATGCTCCTCATATTTTTGACACTTTTTGAAGCTCTTCATATTTTTCAACACCTTTTCAGGCTCTACCGTTTTTCAACACCGCTTCATGCTCCTCCTATTTTTCAGACCGATTCATGCTCCTCTCAATTTTGACACCTTTTGAAGCTCTTCATATTTTTCACATCTTTTGAAGCTCTTCATATTTTTCACACCTTTTGAAGCTCTTCATATTTTTCACACCTTTTCAGGCTCTTCATGTTTTTCTACACCGCTTCGTGCTGCGCGTATTTTTCAGACCGTTTCATGCTCATCTCATTTTTGACACATTTTGAAGGTCTTCATATTTTTCACACCTTTTGAAGCTCTTCATATTTTTCACACTTTTTGCAGCCCTTCATATATTTCAAACCTTTTCAACTCTTCATATTTTTGAACACCTTTTCAGGCTCTTCATATTTTTCAACACCGCTTCATGCTCCTCCTATTTTTCAGACCGTTTCATGCTCCTCTTATTTTTGACACGTTTTGAAGCTCTTCATATTTTTCACACCTTTTCAGGCTCTTCATGTATTTTAACACCGTTTCATGCTTCTCCTATTTTTCAGACCGTTTCATGCTCCTCATATTTTTCACACCTTTTGAAACTCTTCATATTTTTCACATCTTTTCAGGCTATTCATGGTTTTGAACACTGTTTCATGCTCCTCCTATATTTGACACATTTTGAAGTTCTTCATATTTTTGCACAATTTCACGGTCTTCATGTTTTTCAACACCGTTTCATGCTCCTCCTATTTTTCAGACCGTTTCATGCTCCTCTTATTTTTGACACATTTTGAAGCTCTTCATACTTTTCACACCATTTCAGGCTCTTCATGTTTTTAAACACCGCTTCATGAGCCTCCTATTTTTTAGACCGTTTCATGCTCCTCATATTTTGACCGCTTTTGAAGCTCTTCATATATTTTACACCTTTTCAGGCTCTTCATATTTTTGAACACCGTTTCATGCTTCTCCTATTTTTCAGACTGTTTCATGCTCCTCATAACTTTGACACCTTTTGAAGCTCTTCATATTTTTCACACCTTTTCAGTTTCTTCAGGTTTTTGAACACGGCTTCATGCTCCTCGTATTTTTCAGACCGTTTCATGCTCCTCATATTTTTCACACTTTTTCATGCTATTCATATTTTTCACATCTTTTCTTGCTCTTCATGTTTCTCAACACCGTTTCATGCTCTTCAGGTTTTGAACACGGCTTCATGCTCCTCATATTTTTCAGACCGTTTCATGCTCCTCATATTTTTAACCCTATTGAAGCTCTTCATATTTTTCACAACTTTTCAGGCTCTTCAGTTTTTTGAACACGGCTTCATGCTCCTCGTATTTTTCAGACCGTTTCATGCTCCTCATATATTTCACACCGTTTAAAGCTCTTCATATTTTTCACACCTTTTCAGGCTCCTCAGGTTTTTGAAAACCGCTTCATGCTCCTCTTATTTTTCAGAACTTTTCATGCTCCTCATATTTTTGACACGTTTTGAAACACTTCATATTTTTCACACCTTTTCAGACTCTTCATATTTTTGAACACCGCTTCATGCTCCTCCTATTTTCATACGGTTTCATGCTCCTCATGTTTTTGAGACGTTTTGAAGCTCTTCAGATTTTTCAAACGTTTTCAGGCTCCTCAGGTTTTTGAAAACCGCTTCATGCTCCTCCTGTTTTTCAGAACTTTTCATGCTCCTCATATTTTTGACACGTTTTGAAACACTTCATATTTTTCACACCTTTTCAGGCTCTTCATGTTTTTCAACACCGCTTCATGCTCCTCCTATTTTTCATATCGTTTCATGCTCCTCATATATTTGACACCTTTTGAAGCTCTTCATATTTTTCACACCTTTTCAGGCTCTTCATGTTTTTGAACGCCGTATCATGCTCCTCCTATTTTTCAGACCGTTTCATGCTCCTCATATCTTTGACTCCTTTGAAGCTCTTCATGTTTTTCACACATTTTCAGGCTCTTCATGTTTTTCAGGACTGCTTAATGCTCCTCCTATTTTTCTGACCGTTTCATACTCCTCTTATATTTGACACCTTTTGAAGCTCTTTATATTTTTCACACCTTTACAGGCTCTTCAGTTTTTTGAACACGGCTTCATGCTCCTCCTACATTTCAGACCCTTTCATGATCCTCATGTTTTTGACACCTTTTGAAGCTCTTCATATTTTTCAGGCCTATTCAGACTCTTCATGTTTTTCAACACTGTTTCTTGGTCCTCCTGTTTTTCAGACCGTTTCGTGCTCCTCCAATTTTTCAGACCGTTTCATGCTCCTCATATTTTTGACAACTTTTGAAGCTCTTCATATTTTTCACTACTTTTCAGGCTCTTCATGATTTTGAACACCTATTCATGCTCCTCCTATTTTTCAGACCGTTTCAGGCTCCTCATATTTTTGACCCCTTTTGAAGCTCTTCATATTTTTCACAACTTTTCAGGCTCTTCATGTTTTTGAACACCGTTTCATGCTTCTCCTATTTTCAGACCGTTTCATGCTCCTTATATTTTTCCCACCTTTTGAAACTCTTCATGTTTTTGACATCTTTTCATTCTCTTCATGTTTTTCAACACCGCTTCATGCTCCACCTATTTTTCAGACCCTTTCATGCTCATCTAATTTTTGACACCTTTTGAACCTCTTCATATTTTTCACAACTTTTGAAACTCTTCATATTTTTCACACGTTTTAAGGCTCTTCATGTTTTTCTACACCGCTTCATGCTCCTCCTATTTTTCCGACCGTATCATGCTCCTCATATTTTTCACACCTTTTGAAGCTCTTCATATTTTTCAAACCTTTTCAGGCTCTCCATGTTTTTCAACACCAGTTCATGCTCCTCCTATTTTTAGACTGTTTCATGCTCTTCATATTTTTGACACCTTTAGAAACTCTTGATATTTTTCACACCTTTTCAAGCTCTTCATGTTTTTCAACACCGCTTCATGCTCCTCCTATTTTTCAGATCGTTTAATGCTCCACATGTATTTCACACCTTTTGAAGCTCCTCATATTTTTCACACTTTTCATGCTCTTCATATTTTTCACATCTTTTCATGCTCTTCATGTTTCTCAACACCGTTTCATGCTCTTCAGTTTTTTGAACACGGCTTTATGCTCCTCGTATTTTTCAGACCGTTTCATGCTCCTCATATTTTTGACACTTTTTGAAGCTCTTCATATTTTTCATACCTTTTCAGGCTCTTAATGTTTTGGAACTCCGCTTCATGCTCCTCCTATTTTTCAGACCGTTTCATGCTCCTCATATTTTTAACCCTATTGAAGCTCTTCATATTTTTCACAACTTTTCAGACTTTTCAGTTTTTTGTACAAGGCTTCATGCTCCTCGTATTTTTCAGACCGTTTCATGCTCCTCATATATTTCACACCGTTTGAAGCTCTTCATATTTTTCACACGTTTTCAGGCTCTTCAGGTTTTTGAACACCGCTTCATGCTCCTCCTATTTTTCAGAACTTTTCATGCTCCTCATATTTTTGACACGTTTTGAAACACTTCATATTTTTCACACCTTTTCAGGATCTTCATATTTGTGAACACTGCTTCATGCTCCTCCTATTTTCATACGGTTTCATGCTCCTCATGTTTTTGAGACGTTTTGAAGCTCTTCATATTTTTCATACCTTTTCAGGCTCTTCATGTTTTTGAACACCGTTTCATGCTCCTCCTATTTTTCATATCGTTTCATGCTCCTCATATTTTTGACACCTTTTGAAGCTCTTCATATTTTTCACACCTTTCCAGGCTCTTCATGTTTTTCAACACCGCTTCATGCTCCTACTATTTTTCAGACCGTTTAATGCTCCTCATGTATTTCACACCTTTTGAAGCTCCTCATATTTTTCACAGCTTTTCAGGCTCTTCATTTTTTTGAACACGGCTTCATGCTCCTGCTATTTTTCAGAACGTTTCATGCTCCTCATATTTTTGACACCTTTTGAAGCTCTTCATATTTTTCACACCTTTTCAGGCTCTTCTTGTTTTTGAACACCGCTTCATGCTCCTCCTGTTTTTCAGACCGTTTCATGCTTATCTAATTTTTGACACCTTTTGCAGCTCTTCATATTTTTCACACCTTTTGAAGCTCTTCATATTTTTCACACGTTTTCAGGCTCTTCATGTTTCTCAACACTGCTTCATGCTCCTCCTATTTTTCAGACCTTTTAATCCTCCTCATGTATTTCACACTTTTTGAAGCTCTTCATATATTTCACATCTTTTGAAGCTCTTCATATTTTTCACACTTTTTCAGGCTCTTCATGTTTTTGAACACAACTTAATGCTCCTTCTATTTTTCAGAGAGTTTCATGCTCTTCATGTACTTCACACCTTTTGAAGCTCTTCATATTTTTCACACCTTTTCAGGCTCTTCATGTTTTTCCACACCACTTCATGCTTCTCCTATTTTTCAGCCCGTTTCATGCTCCTCATGTATTTCACACCTTTTGAAGCTCTTCATATTTTTCACACCTTTTCAGGCTCTTCATGTTTTTGATCACCGTTTAATTCTCCTCCTATTTTTCAGCCCGTTTCATGCTCCTCATGTATTTCACACCTTTTCAAGCCCTTCGTATTTTTCACAACTTTTCAGACTCTTCATGTTTTTGAACACGGTTTCATGCTCCTCCTCTTTTCAGACTGATTCATGCTCCTCATATTTTTGTCACCTTTTGAGGCTCTTCTTGTTTTTCACACCTTTTCATGCTCTTCAGGTTTTTGAACACCACTTCATGCTCCTCCTATTTTTCAGATCGTTTCATGCTCCTCATATTTTTGACACCTTTTGAAGCTCTTCATATTTTTCACACCTTTTCAGGCTTCTCATGTTTTTGAATACCGCATCATGCTCCTCCTATTTTCAGACCGTTTCTTGCTCCTGATGTATTTCACATCTTTTGAAGCTCTTCACATTTTTCACACCTTTTCAGGCTCTTCAGGTTTTTGAACACCATTTCAAACTGTTCCTACTTTTCAGACCATTTCATGCTCCTCATATGTTTGACACCTTTTGAAGCTCTTCATATTTCTCACACGTTTTCAGGCTCTTCATGTTTTTCAACACCACTTCATGCTCCTCCTCTTTTTCAGACCGTTTCATGTTCCTCATATTTTTGACACCTTTTGAAGCTCCTCATATTTTTTACACCTTTTGAAACTCTTCATATATTTCACACTTTTTCAGGCTCTTCAGGTTTTTCAACACCACTTCATGCTCCTCCTATTTTTCAGACCGTTTAATGCTCATCTCATTTTTGACACCTTTTGAAGTTCTTCATATTTTTCACACCTTTTGAAGCTCTTCATATTTTTCACAACTTTTCAGGCTCTTCATGTTTTTGAACACCGTTTCATGCTCCTCCTATATTTCAGACCGATTCTTGCTGCTCATATTTTTGACACCTTTTGAAGCTCTTCATATTTTTCACACCTTTTCAGGCTCTTCATGATTTTCAGCACCACTTCATGCTCCTCCTATTTTTCAGAACGTTTCATGCTCATCTCATTTTTGATACCTTTTGAAGCTCTTCATATTTTTCACATCTTTTGAAGCTCTTCATATTTTTCACACGTTTTCAGGCTCTTCATGTTTTTGAACACCGCTTCATGCTCCTCCTATTTTTCACACCTTTTGAAGCTCTTCATATTTTTCACACCTTTTCAGGCTCTTCATGTTTTTGAACACCGCTTCATGCTCCTCCTATTTTTCAGACCGTTTCATGCTCCTCATGTATTTGACACCTTTTGAAGCTCTTGGTATTTTTCACTCCTTTTCAGGCTCTTCATGTTTTTGAACACCGCTTCATGCTCCTCCTATTTTTCACACCTTTGAAGGTCTTCATATTTTTCACACCTTTTCAGGCTCTTCATGTTTTTGAACACCGCTTCATACTCCTCCTATTTTTCAGAACGTTTCATGCTACTCATATTTTTGACACCTTTTGTAGCTCTTCATATTTTTCACACCTTTTCAGGCTTTTCATATTTTTGAACACTGCTTCATGCTCCTCCTATTTTTCAGACCGTTTCATGCTTCTCATGTATTTCACACCTTTTGAAGCTCTTCATATTTTTCACATCTTTTCAGGCTCTCATGTTTTTGAACACAGCTTCATGCTCGTCCTGTTTTTAAGGTTGTTACATGCTCCTCATGTATTGCACACCTTTTGAAGCTCTTCATATTTCTCACAGTTTTTTAGGCTCTTCATCTTTTTCCACACCACTTCATGCTTCTCCTATTTTTCAGACCGTTTCATGCTCCTCATACTTTTGACTCATTTTAAGCTCTTCAAATTTCGGACACCTTTTCAGGCACTTCTTGTTTTTCAACACCACTTCATGCTCCTCCTGTTTTTCAGACCGTTTCAAGCTCCTCATGTATTTCATACCTTTTGAAGCTCTTCATATTTTTCACACCTTTTCAGGCTCTTCATGTTTTTCAACACCGCTTCATGATTCTCCCATTTTTCAGACTGTTTCATGCTCCTCATATTTTTCACACCTTTTGAAGCTTTTCATATTTTTCAAACCTTTTCAGACTCTTGATGTTTTTGCCGACCGGTCGATGCTCCTCATATTTTTCAGACCTTTTGAAGCTCTTCTTATATTTCACACTTTTTCAGGCTCTTCATGTTTTTCAACAGCACTTCATTCTCCTCCTATTTTTCAGACCTTTTCATGCTCATCTCATTTTTGACACCTTTTGAAGCTCCTCATGTTTTCACACATTTTGAAACTCTTCATATTTTTCACACGTTCTCAGGCTCTTCATGTTTTTCAACACCGCTTCATGGTCCTTCTATTTTTCAGACAGTTTCATGCTCCTCATGTACTTCACACCTTTTGAAGCTCTTCATATTTTTCACACCTTTTCAGGCTCTTCATGTTTTTGAACACGGTTTCATGCTTCTCCTATTTTTCAGACGGTTTCATGCTCCTCATATTTTTGACACCTTTTGAAGCTCTTCATATTTCTCACAGCTTTTCAGGCTCTTCATCTTTTTCCACACCACTTCATGCTTCTCCTATTTTTCAGACCTTTTCATGCTATTCATGTATTTCACACCTTTTGAAGCTCTTCATATATTTCACACCATTTCAGGCTCTTCATGTTTTTCAACAGCACTTCATTCTCCTCCTGTTTTTCAGATCTTTTCATGCTCATCTTATTTTTGACACCTTTTGAAGCTCCTCATGTTTTCACACCTTTTGAAGCTCTTCATATTTTTCACACGTTCTCAGGCTCTTCATGTTTTTCAACACCGCTTCATGGTCCTCCTATTTTTCAGACAGTTACATGCTCCTCATGTACTTCACACCTTTGGAAGCTCTTCATATTTTTCACACCTTTTCAGTCTCTTCATGTTTTTCAACACAACTTCATGCTCCTCCTATTTTTCAGACCGTATCATGCTCCTCATATTTTTGACACATTTTAAGCTCTTCATATTTCTCACACCTTTTCAGGCTCTTCATCTTTTTCCACACCACTTCATGCTTCTCCTATTTTTCAGACCGTTTCATGCTCCTCATATTTTTGACAACTTTTGAAGCTCTTCATATTTTTCACTACTTTTCAGGCTCTTCATGTTTTTGAACACCTATTCATGCTCCTCGTATTTTTCAGACCGTTTCAGGCTCCTCATATTTTTGACCCCTTTTGAAGCTCTTCATATTTTTCACAACTTTTCAGGCTCTTCATGTTTTTGAACACCGTTTCATGCTTCTCCTATTTTCAGACCGTTTCATGCTCCTTATATTTTTCCCACCTTTTGAAACTCTTCATGTTTTTGACACCTTTTCATTCTCTTCATGTTTTTCAACACCGCTTCATGCTCCACCTATTTTTCAGACCGTTTCATGCTCATCTAATTTTTGACACCTTTTGAACCTCTTCATATTTTTCACACCTTTTGAAACTCTTCATAATTTTCACACGTTTTAAGGCTCTTCATATTTTTCTACACCGCTTCATGCTCCTCCTATTTTTCCGACCGTATCATGCTCCTCATATTTTTCACACCTTTTGAAGCTCTTCATATTTTTCAAACCTTTTCAGGCTCTCCATGTTTTTCAAAACCAGTTCATGCTCCTCCTATTTTTAGACCGTTTCATGCTCTTCATATTTTTGACACCTTTAGAAACTCTTCATATTTTTCACACCTTTTCAAGCTCTTCATGTTTTTCAACACCGCTTCATGCTCCTCCTATTTTTCAGACAGTTTCATGCTCCACATGTATTTCACACCTTTTGAAGCTCCTCATATTTTTCACACTTTTCATGCTCTTCATATTTTTCACATCTTTTCATGCTCTTCATGTTTCTCAACACCGTTTCATGCTCTTCAGTTTTTTGAACACGGCTTTAGGCTCCTCGTATTTTTCAGACCGTTTCATGCTCCTCATATTTTTGACACTTTTTGAAGCTCTTCATATTTTTCATACCTTTTCAGGCTCTTAATGTTTTGGAACTCCGCTTCATGCTCCTCCTATTTTTCAGACAGTTTCATGCTCCTCATATTTTTAACCCTATTGAAACTCTTCATATTTTTCACAACTTTTCCGACTCTTCAGTTTTTTGTACAAGGCTTCATGCTCCTCGTATTTTTCAGACCGTTTCATGCTCCTCATATATTTCACACCGTTTGAAGCTCTTCATATTTTTCACACGTTTTCAGGCTCTTCAGGTTTTTGAACACCGCTTCATGCTCCTCCTATTTTTCAGAACTTTTCATGCTCCTCATATTTTTGACACGTTTTGAAACACTTCATATTTTTCACACCTTTTCAGGCTCTTCATATTTGTGAACACTGCTTCATGCTCCTCCTATTTTCATACGGTTTCATGCTCCTCATGTTTTTGAGACGTTTTGAAGCTCTTCATATTTTGCATACCTTTTCAGGCTCTTCATGTTTTTGAACACCGTTTCATGCTCCTCCTATTTTTCATATCGTTTCATGCTCCTCATATTTTTGACACCTTTTGAAGCTGTTCATATTTTTCACACCTTTCCAGGCTCTTCATGTTTTTCAACACCGCTTCATGCTCCTACTATTTTTCAGACCGTTTAATGCTCCTCATGTATTTCACACCTTTTGAAGCTCCTCATATTTTTCACAGCTTTTCAGGCTCTTCATTTTTTTGAACACGGCTTCATGCTCCTGCTATTTTTCAGAACGTTTCATGCTCCTCATATTTTTGACACCTTTTGAAGCTCTTCATATTTTTCACACCTTTTCAGGCTCTTTTTGTTTTTGAACATCGCTTCATGCTCCTCCTGTTTTTCAGACCGTTTCATGCTTATCTAATTTTTGACACCTTTTGCAGCTCTTCATATTTTTCACACCTTTTGAAGCTCTTCATATTTTTCACACGTTTTCAGGCTCTTCATGTTTCTCAACACTGCTTCATGCTCCTCCTATTTTTCAGACCGTTTAATCCTCCTCATGTATTTCACACTTTTTGAAGCTCTTCATATATTTCACATCTTTTGAAGCTCTTCATATTTTTCACACTTTTTCAGGCTCTTCATGTTTTTGAACACAACTTAATGCTCCTTCTATTTTTCAGAGAGTTTCATGCTCTTCATGTACTTCACACCTTTTGAAGCTCTTCATATTTTTCACACCTTTTCAGGCTCTTCATGTTTTTCCACACCACTTCATGCTTCTCCTATTTTTCAGCCCGTTTCATGCTCCACATGTATTTCACACCTTTTGAAGCTCTTCATATTTTCACACCTTTTCAGGCTCTTCATGTTTTTGATCACCGTTTAATTCTCCTCCAATTATTCAGACCGTTTCATGCTCCTCATATATTTGAAATCTTTTGAAGCTCTTCATATTTTTCACACCTTTTCAGGCTCTTCATGTTTTTGATCACCGTTTCATGCTCCTTCTATTTTTCAGACCGTTTCATGCTCATCTCATTTTGACACCTTTTGAAGCTCTTCATATATTTCACACCTTTTCAGGCTTTTCAATTTTTTCAACACCACTTCATGCTCCTCCTGTTTTTCAGACCGTTTCATGCTCATCTCATTTTGACACTTTGTGAAGCTCTTCATATTTTTCACATCTTTTGAATCTTTTCATATTTTTCACAACTTTTCAGGCTCTTCATGATATTCAACACCGCTTCATACTCCTCCTATTTTTCAGACAGTTTGATGCTCCTCATATTTTTGACACGTTTTGAAGCTCTTCATATTTATCACACCTTTTCAGGCTCTTCATGTTTTTGAAGACCGTTTCATGCTCCTCCTATTTTTCAGACCGTTTCATGCTCCTCATATATTTGACACCTTTAGAAGCTCTTCCTATTTATGACACCTTTTCAGGCTCTTCATGTTTTTCAACACCGCTTCATGCTCCTCCTCTTTTTCAGACCGTTTCATGCTCCTCATATTTTTGACACCATTTGAAGCTCTTCATATTTCTCACACCTTTTCAGGTTCTTCATGTTTCTCAACACCGCTTCATGCTCCTCCTCTTTTTCAGACCGTTTCATGCTCATCTAATTTTTGACAACTTTTGAAGCTCTTCATATTTTTCACACCTTTTCAGGCTCTTCATGTTTTTCAACACTGCTTCATGCTCCTCCTATATTTCAGACCGTTTAATCCTCCTCATGTATTTCACCCTTTTTCAAGCTCTTCATATTTTTCACACCTTTTGAAGCTCTTCATATTTTTCACACCTTTTCAAGCTCTTCATGTTTTGTAACACCGTTTCATAATCCTCCTATTGTTCAGACAGTTTCAAGCTCCTCATATTTTTGACACCTTTTGCAGCTCTTCATATTTTTCACACCTTTTGAAGCTCTTCATATTTTTCACACGTTTTCAGGCTCTTCATGTTTTTCAACACCACTTCATGCTCCTCCTATTTTTCAGACCGTTTTGCTCATCTCATTTTGACACCTTTTGAAGCTCTTCATATTTTTCACATCTTTTGAAACTTTTCATATTTTTCACACCTTTTCAGGCTCTTCATGGTTTTCAACACCGCTTCATGCTTCTCCTATTTTTCAGACCGTTTCTTGCTCATCTCATTTTTCACACATTTTGAAGCTCTTCATATTTTTCATATTTTTGAAGGTCTTCATATTTTCACACGTTTTCAGACTCTTCATGTTTTTCAACACCGCTTCATGCACCTGCAATTTTTCAGACCGTTTTATGCTCCTCATATTTTTCACACGTTTTTAGGCTTTTCCTACTTTTCACACCTTTTCAGGCTCTTCATGTTTTTGAACACCGCTTCATCCTCCTCCTATTTTTAAGACCGTTTAATGCTCTTCATATTTTTGACACCTTTTGAAGCTCTTCATATTTTTCACACCTTTTCAGGCTCTTCATGGTTTGAACAACACTTCATGCTCCTCCTATTTTTCAGTCCGTTTCATGCTCCTCATATTTTTGACACCTTTTGAAGTGCTTCATATTTTTCACACCTTTGAAGCTCTTCATCTTTTTGACACGTTTTCAGGCTCTTCATGTTTTTCAACACCGCTTCATATTCCTCCTATTTTTCCAACCGTTTCATGCTCCTCATATTTTTGACACCTTTAGAAGCTCTTCATATTTTTCACACATTTTCATTCTCTTCATATTTTTGAACACCGCTTCATGCTCCTCCTATTTTTCAGATCGTTTCATGCTCCTCATATTTTTGACACCTTTTGAAGCTCTTCATATTTTTCACACCATTTCAGGCTCTTCATGTTTTTGAACACTGCTTCATGCTCCTCCTATTTTTCCGACCGTTTCATGCTCCTCATATTTATGACACCTTATCAATCTCTTCATATTTTACACACCTTTTCAGGCTGTTCATGTTTTTCAACACCACTGCATGATTCTCATATTTTTCAGAACGTTTCATGCTCCTCATATTTTTGACACCTTTTGAAGCTCTTCATATTTTTCACACCCTTTCATGTTTTTCAACACCACTTCATGCACCTCCTAATTTTCAGATCGTTTCATACTCCTCATATTTTTGACACCTTTTCAAGCTCCTCATATATTTCACACCATTTCAGGCTCTTCATGTTTTTCAACACAACTTCATACTCCTCCTATTTATCAGACCGTTTCATGCTCATCTCATTCTTGACACCTTTTGAAGCTCTTCATATTTTTCACACCTTTTGAAGCTCCTCATATTTTTCACACCTTTTGAAGCTGTTCTTATTTTTCAGAAGTTTTCAGGATGTACATGTTTTTGAACACCGTTTCATGCTCCTTCTATTTTTCAGACAGTTTCATGCTCCTCATATTTTTGACACCTTTTGAAGTGCTTCATATTTTTCACACCTTTGAAGCTCTTCATCTTTTTGACACGTTTTCAGGCTCTTCATGTTTTTCAACACCGCTTCATATTCCTCCTATTTTTCCAACCGTTTCATGCTCCTCATATTTTTGACACCTTTAGAAGCTCTTCATATTTTTCACACATTTTCATTCTCTTCATATTTTTGAACACCGCTTCATGCTCCTCCTATTTTTCAGATCGTTTCATGCTCCTCATATTTTTGACACCTTTTGAAGCTCTTCATATTTTTCACACCATTTCAGGCTCTTCATGTTTTTGAACACTGCTTCATGCTCCTCCTATTTTTCCGACCGTTTCATGCTCCTCATATTTATGACACCTTATCAATCTCTTCATATTTTACACACCTTTTCAGGCTGTTCATGTTTTTCAACACCACTGCATGATTCTCATATTTTTCAGAACGTTTCATGCTCCTCATATTTTTCACACCTTTTGAAGCTGTTCTTATTTTTCAGAAGTTTTCAGGATGTACATGTTTTTGAACACCGTTTCATGCTCCTTCTATTTTTCAGACAGTTTCATGCTCCTCATATATTTGACACATTTTGAAGCTCTTCATATTTTTCACTCCTTTTCAGGCTGTTCATGTTTTTCAACACCACTTCATGCTCCTCCATTTTTACAGACCGTTTCATGCTACTCATATTTTTGACACCTTTTGAAGCTCTTCATATTTCTCACACCTGTTAAGGCTCTTCATGTTTTTCAACACCACTTCATGCTCCTCCTATTTTACCCACCGTTTCCTGCTCATCTCATTTTTGACACCTTTTGAAGCTCTTCATATTTTTCACACCTTTTGAAGCTCCTCATATTTTTCACACCTTTTCAGGCCTTCATGTTTTTGAACACCGGTTCATGCTCCTCATATATTTCCGACCGTTTCATGCTCCTCATATTTTTGACACATTTTGTAGCTCTTCGTGTTTTTCACACCTTTTCAGGCTCTTCATGTTTTTCAACATCACTTCATGCTCCTCATATTTTTCAGACCTTTTCATGCTCCTCATATTTTTGACACCTTCTGAAATCTTCATATACTACACACCTTTTCAGGATCTTCATTTTTTTGAACACAACTTCATGCTCCTCCTATTTTTCAGACCGTTTCATGCTCATCTCTTTTTTGACACCTTTTGAAGCTCTTCATATTTTTCATACCTTTTGAAGATCTTCATATTTTTCACACGTTTTCGGGCTCTTCATATTTTTCAACACTGCATCATGCTCCTCCTATTTTTCAGACCGTTTCATGCTCCTCATATTTTTGACACCTTTTGAAGCTCCTCCTATTTTTCACACATTTTGAAGCTCTTCATATTTTTCACACGTTCTCAGGCTCTTCATGTTTTTCCAACCCACTTCATGCTCCTCCTATTTTTCAGACCGTTTCATGCTCCTCATAATTTTGACACCTTTGAAGCTCTTCATATTTTTCAAACCTTTTCAGGCTCTTCATATTTTTCAACACCACTTCATGCACCTCCTATTTTTCAGACCGTTTCATGCTCCTCATATTTTTGACACCTTTTCAAGCTCCTCATATATTTCACACCTTTTCAGGCTCTTCATGTTTATCAACACCACTTCATGCTCCTCCTATTTTTCAGACCGTTTCATGCTCATCTCATTTTTGACACCTTTGAAGCTCTTCATATTTTTCAAACCTTTTCAGGCTCTTCATGTTTTTCAACACCACTTCATGCACCTCCTATTTTTCAGACCGTTTCATGCTCCTCATATTTTTGACACCTTTTCAAGCTCCTCATATATTTCACGACTTTTCAGGCTCTTCATGTTTATCAACACCACTTCATGCTCCTCCTATTTTTCAGACCGTTTCATGCTCCTCATATTTTGACACTTTTTGAAGCTCTTCATATTTTTCACACCTTTTCAGGCTCTTCATGTTTTTCAACACCGCTTCATGCTCCTCCTATTTTTCGGACCGTTTCATGCTCCTCATAATTTTGACACCGTTTGAAGCTCTTCATATATTTCACACATTTTCAGGCTCTTCATGTTTTTGAATACCGCTTCAAGTTCCTCCTATTTTTCCGACCGTTTCATTCTCCTCATCATTTTGACACCGTTTGAAGCTCTTCATATATTTCACACCTTTTCAGGCCTTCATGTTTTTGAACACAGGTTCATGCTCCTCATATATTTCAGACCGTTTCATGCTCCTCATATTTTTGACACATTTTCAAGCTCTTCGTATTTTTCACACCTTTTCAGGCTCTTCATGTTTTTCAACATTACTTCATGCTCCTCCTGTTTTTCAGACCGTTTCATGCTCCTCATATTTTTGACATCTTCTAAAATCTTCATATACTACACACCTTTTCAGGCTCTTCATTTTTTTGAACACAACTTCATGCTCCTCCATTTTTACAGACCGTTTCATGCTACTCATATTTTTCACACCTTTTGAAGCTCTTCATATTTTTCACACTTTTTCAGGCTGTTTATAGTTTTCAACACTGCTGCATGATTCTCCTATTTTTCAGACCGTTTCATGCTCCTCATATTTTTGACACCTTTTGAAGCTCTTCATTTTTTTCACACCTTTTCAGGCTCTTCATATTTTTAAACACCGCTTCATCCTCCTCCTTTTTTCAGACCGTTTCTTGCACCTAATAATACTTACACCTTTTGAAGCTCTTCATATTTTTCACACCTTTTCAGACTCTTCATGATTTTCAACATCCCTACATGATCCTCCTATTTATCACACCATTTCATGCTCCTCATGTTTTTGACACATTTGAAGCTCTTCTTATTTTCCCAACTTTCAGGCTCTTCATGTTTTGCAACACCACTTCATACTCCTCTTATTTTTCAGACCTTATCATACTCCTTATATTTTTGACACTTTTTGAAGCTTTCCTAATTTTCACACCTTTTTAGGCTCTTCATGTTTTTAACACCGCTTCATGCTCCTCCTATTTTTCAGACCGTTTCATGCTCCTCATATCTTTGACACCTTTTGAAGCTCTTCATATTTTTCACACCTTTTCAGGCTCTTCATGATTTTGAACACCGCTTCATGCCTCTCCTAATTTTCAGACGGTTCATACTCCTCATATTTTTGACACGTTTTGAAGCTCTTCATATTTTCACACCTTTAGAAGCTCTTCATATTTTTCACACGTTTTCAGGCTCTTCATGTTTTTCAACACCGCTTCTTGCTCCTCCTATATTTCAGACCTTTTCATGCTCGTCATATTTTTGACAACTTTTGAAGCTCTTCATATTTTTCACACCTTAGGAAGCTCTTCATATTTTTCACACGTTTTCAGGCTCTTCATGTTTTTCAACGCCGCTTCATGCTCCTCCTATTTTTCAGACCGTTTCATGCTCGTCATATTTTTGACACCTTTTGAAGCTCTTCATATTTTTCACACCTTTTCAGGCTCTTCATGATTTTAAACACCGCCTCATGCTCCTCCTATGTTTCAGACCGTTTCATGGTCCTCATATTTTTGACACCTTTTGAAGCTCTTCATATTTTTCACACGTTTTCAGGCTCTTCATGTTTTTGGGCACCGCTTCATGCTTTTCCTATTTATCAGACCGTTTCATGCTCCTCATATTTTTGACACCGTTTGAAGCTCCTCCTATTTTTCACACCTTTTCAGGCTCTTCATGTTTTTCAACACCATTTCATGCTCCTCCTATATTTCAGACCGTTTCATGCTGCTCCTATTTTTCAGACCGTTTCATGCTCATCTCAATTTTGACACCTTTTGAAGATCTTCCTATTTTTCACACCTTTTCAAGCTCTTCATACTTTTCACACCTTTTCTGGCTCTTCATATTTTTCACACCTTTCCAGGGTCTTCATGTTTTTGAACACCGCTTCATGCTCCTCCTATTTTTCAGACCGTTTCATGCTCCTCATATTTTTGACAGCTTTTGAAACTCTTCATATTTTTCACACCTTTTAAAACTGTTCATGTTTTTGAACACCGCATCATTCTCCTCCTTTTTTTTTAGACTGTTTCGTGCTCCTCATGTATTTCACACCTTTTGAAGCTCTTCATATATTTCATACCTTTTCAGGCTCTTCATGTTTTTGAACACCACTTCATGCTCCTCCTATTTTTTAGACCGTTTCATGCTCCTCATGTATTTCACACTTTTGAGGCTCTTCATATTTTTGACACATTTCCAGGCTCTTCATGTTTTTGAACATCGTTTCCTGCTCCTCCTATTTTTCAGACCGTTTCATACTCCTCATATTTTTGTCACATTTTGAAGCTCTTCATATTTTTCACAACTTTTCAGTCTCTTCATGTTTTTTAACACCGTTTCATGCTCCTCCTATTTTTCAGACCTTTTCATGCTCCTCATATTTTTGACTCCTTTTGAAGCTCTTCATATTTTTCACACCTTTTCAGGCTCTTCATATTTTTCAACACCGCTTCATGCTCCTCCTATTTTTCAGACCTTTTCATGCTCCTCATATTTTTGACTCCTTTTGAAGCTCTTCATATTTTTCACACCTTTTCAGGCTCTTCATCTTTTTCAACACCACTTCATGTTCCTCATATTTCTCAGACCGTTTCAGGCTCCTCATATTTTTGACAGCTTTTGAATCTCTTCATATTTTTCACACCTTTTCATGCTCTTCATGTTTTTCAACACCGTGTCATGCTCCTCCTATTTTTCAGACCGTTTCATGCTCCTCATATTTTTGACCCCTTTTGAAGCTCTTCATATTTTTCACACCTTTTCATGCTCTTCCTGTTTTCAACACCGATTCATGCTCCTCCTATTTTTCAGACCGTTTCATGCTCCTCATATTTTGACACATTTTGAAGCTCTTCATAGTTTTCATACCTTTTCAGGCTCTTCATGTTGTTGAATACAGCTTCATGCTCCTCCTATATTTCACACCGTTTCACGCTCCTCATATTTTTGACACCTTTTGAAGCTCTTCATATTTTTCACATCTTTTCAGGCTCTTCATCTTTTTCAACACCGCTTCATGCTCCTCCTTTTTTTCAGACAGTTTCGTTCTCCTCCTATTTTTGACACCTTTTGAAGCTCTTCATTTATTTCACTCCTTTACAGGCTCTTCATGTTTTTCAACACAGCTTCATGCTCCTCCTATTTTTCAGACCGTTTCTTGCTCCTCATATTTTTGACTCCTTTTGAAGCTCTTCATATTTTTCACACCTTTTCAGGCTCTTCATGTTTTTCAACACCGCTTCATGCTCCTCCTATGTTTCAGACCGTTTCATGCTCCTCGTATTTTTGACACGTTTTGAAGCTCTTCATATATTTCACATATTTTCAGTCTCTTCATGTTTTTCAACACCGCTTCATGCTCCTCCTATTTTTCAGACCGTTTCATGCTCATAATATTTTTGACACCATTCGAAGCTCTTCATAATTTTGACACCTTTTGATGCTCTTCATGTTTTTCAACACCGCTTCATGCTCCTCATTTTTTTCAGACAGTTTCTTGCTCCTCATATTTTTGACACCTTTTGAAGCTCTTCATTTATTTCACTCCTTTACAGGCTCTTCATGTTTTTCAACACAGCTTCATGCTCCTCCTATGTTTTAGAGCGTTTCATGCTCCTCATATTTTACACACCTATTGAAGCTCTTCATATTTTTCACACTTTTCCAGGCTCTTCATGTTTTTGAACACCGTTTCATGTTCCTCCTATTTTTCAGACTGTTTCCGGCTCCTAATATTTTTGACACATTTTGAAGCTCTTCATATTTTTCACACCTTTTCAGGCTCTTCATGTTTTTGAACACCGCTTCTTGCTCCTCCTTTTTTTCAGACCGTTTTGTGCTCCTCATGTATTTCAATCCTTTTGAAGCTCTTCATATTTTTCACACCTTTTCATGCTCTTGATGTTTTTGCTCACGGCTTCATGCTCCTCCTATTTTTCAGACCGTTTCATGCTCCTCATATTTTTGACACCTTTTGAAGCTCTTCATATTTTTCACTACTTTTCATGCTCTTCATGTTTTTCAACACCGCTTCAAGCTCCTAATATTTTTCAGACCATTTCATGCTCCTCATAGTTTTGACACCTTGTGAAGCTCTTCATATTTTTCACACCTTTTCAGGCTCTTCATGTTTTTGAACACTACTGCATCTCCTCTTATTTTTCAGAACGTTTCATGCTCCTCATATTTTTGACACCTTTTGAAGCTCTTCATATTTTTCACTACTTTTCATGCTCTTCATGTTTTTCAACACCGCTTCAAGCTCCTCCTATTTTTCAGACCGTTTCATGCTCCTCATAGTTTTGACACCTTGTGAAGCTCTTCATATTTTTCACACCTTTTCAGGCTCTTCATGTTTTTCAACAGCGCTTCATGCTCCTCCTATTTTTCAGACCATTTCATGCGCCTCATATTTTTGACACCTTTTGAAGCTCTTCATATTTTTCACACCTTTTCAGGCTCTTCATGTTTTTCAACACCGCTTCATGCTCCTCCTATTTTTTAGACCGTTTCTTGCTCCTCATATTTTTGACACCTTTTGAAGCTCTTCATATTTTTCACACCTTTTCATGCTCTTCATGTTTTTCAACACCGCTTCATGCTCCTCCTATTTTTCAGACCGTTTCATGCTCCTCATATTTTTGACACCTTTAGAATATCTTCATTTTTTTTCACTCCTTTTCTGGCTCTTCATGTTTTTCAACAGCATTTCATGCTCCTCCTATTTTTCAGACCATTTCGTGCTCCTCATATTTTTCAAACGTTTTGAAGCTCTTCATATTTTTCACACATTTTCATGCTATTCTTGTTTTTCAACACCACTTCATGCTCCTCCTATTTTTCAGACCGTTTCATGCTCCTCATATATTTGACACCTTTTGAAGCTCTTCATATTTTTCACTTCTTTTCATGCTCTTCATGTTTTTCAAAACCGCTTCAAGCTCCTCCTATTTTTCAGAACGTTTCATGCTCCTCATATTTTTGACACCTTTTGAAGCTCTTCATATTTTTCACTACTTTTCATGCTCTTCATGTTTTTCAACACCGCTTCAAGCTCCTCCTATTTTTCAGACCATTTCATGCTCCTCATAGTTTTGACACCTTGTGAAGCTCTTCATATTTTTCACACCTTTTCAGGCTCTTCATGTTTTTCAACAGCGCTTCATGCTCCTCCTATTTTTCAGACCATTTCATGCGCCTCATATTTTTGACACCTTTTGAAGCTCTTCATATTTTTCACACCTTTTCAGGCTCTTCATGTTTTTCAACACCGCGTCATGCCCCTCCTTTTTTCAGACCGTTTCATGCTCCTCATATTTTTGACGTCTTTTGAAGCTCTTCACATTTTTCACACCTTTTAATGCTCTTCATGTTTTTGAACACCGATTCATGCTCCTCCTATTTTTCAGACCGTTTCATGCTCCTCATATTTTTGACACCTTTTGAAGCTCTTCATATTTTTCACACCATTTCAGGCTCTTCATGTTTTTCAACACCGCTTCATGCTCCTCCTTTATTTCAGAAAGTTTCCTTCTCCTCCCATTTTTCACACATTTTGAAGCTCTTATTATATTTCACACCTTTTCAAGCTCGTCATGTTTTTGAACACTGCTTCATTCTCCTCCTCTTTTTCTGACCGTTTCATGGTCCTCGTATTTTTGACACCTTTGAAGCTCTTCATATTTTTCACACCTTTACAGGCTGTTCATGTTTTTGAACACCGCTTCATGCTCCTCCTATTTTTCAGACCGTTTCATGCTCCTCATATTTTTGACACCTTTTGAAACTCTTCATATTTTTCACAGCTTTTAATACTGTTCATGTTTTTGAACACCGCTTCATTCTCCTTTTTTTTTTTCAGACTGTTTCGTGCTCCTCATGTATTTCACACCTTTTGAAGCTCTTCATATATTTCATACCTTTTCAGGCTCTTCATGTTTTTGAACACCACTTCATGCTCCTCCTATTTTTTAGACCGTTTCATGCTCCTCATGTATTTCACACTTTTGAAGCTCTTCATATTTTTCACACATTTCCAGGCTCTTCATGTTTTTGAACATCGTTTCCTCCTCCTCTTATTTTTCAGACCATTTAATACTCCTCATATTTTTGTCACATTTTGAAGCTCTTCATATTTTCCACAACTTTTCAGTCTCTTCATGTATTTTAACATCGTTTCATGCTCCTCCTCTTTTTCAGACCTTTTCATGCTCCTCATATTTTTGACTCCTTTTGAAGCTCTTCATATTTTTCACACCTTTTCAGGCTCTTCATCTTTTTCAACACCACTTCATGCTCCTCATGTTTCTCAGACCGTTTCAGGCTCCTCATATTTTTGACAGCTTTTGAATCTCTTCATATTTTTCACACCTTTTCATGCTCTTCATGTTTTTCAACACCGTGTCATGCTCCTCCTATTTTTCAGACCGTTTCATGCTCCTCATATTTTTGACCCCTTTTGAAGTCTTCATATTTTTCACACCTTTTCATGCTCTTCCTGTTTTCAACACCGATTCTTGCTCCTCCTATTTTTCAGACCGTTTCATGCTCCTCCTTTTTTTCAGACCGTTTCATGCTCCTCATATTTTGACACATTTTGAAGCTCTTCATAGTTTTCACACCTTTTCAGGCTCTTCATGTTGTTGAATACGGCTTCATGCTCCTCCTATATTTCACACCGTTTCACGCTCCTCATATTTTTGACACCTTTTGAAGCTCTTCATATTTTTCACATCTTTTCAGGCTCTTCATCTTTTTCAACACCGCTTCATGCTCCTCCTTTTTTTCAGACAGTTTCATTCTCCTCCTATTTTTGACACCTTTTGAAGCTCTTCATATATTTCACACTTTTTCATGCTCTTCATGTTTTTGAACACTGCTTCATGCTCCTCCTATTTTTCAGACCGTTTCTTGCTCCTCATATTTTTGACTCCTTTTGAAGCTCTTCATATTTTTCACACCTTTTCAGGCTCTTCATGTTTTTCAACACCGCTTCATGCTCTTCCTATGTTTCAGACCGTTTCATGCTCCTCGTATTTTTGACACGTTTTGAAGCTCTTCATATATTTCACATCTTTTCAGGCTCTTCATATTTTTCAACACCGCTTCATGCTCCTCCTATTTTTGAGACCGTTTCATGCTCATAATATTTTTGACACCATTCGAAGCTCTTCATAATTTTGACACCTTTTGATGCTCTTCATGTTTTTCAACACCGCTTCATGCTCCTCATTTTTTTCAGACAGTTTCTTGCTCCTCATATTTTTGACACCTTTTGAAGCTCTTCATTTATTTCACGCCTTTACAGGCTCTTCATGTTTTTCAACACAGCTTCATGCTCCTCCTATTTTTTAGAGCGTTTCATGCTCCTCATATATTACACACGTTTTGAAGCTCTTCATATTTTTCACACTTTTCCAGGCTCTTCATGTTTTTCAACACAGTCTCATGTTCCTCCTATTTTTCAGACTGTTTCCTGCTCCTAATATTTTTGACACATTTTGAAGCTCTTCATATTTTTCACACCTTTTCAGGCTCTTCATGTTTTTGAACACCGCTTCATGCTCCTCCTTTTTTTCAGACCGTTTTGTGCTCCTCATGTATTTCAATCCTTTTGAAGCTCTTCATATTTTTCACACCTTTTCAGGCTCTTCATGTTTTTGAACACGGCTTCATGCTCCTCCTATTTTTCAGACCGTTTTATGCTCCTCCTATGTTTGACACCTTTTGAAGCTCTTCATATTTTTCACACCTTTTCAGGCTCTTCATGGTTTTCAACACCGCTTCATGCTCCTCCTTTATTTCAGACAGTTTCATTCTCCTCCTATTTTTGACACCTTTTGAAGCTCTTCATATATTTCACACCTTTTCAATCTCTTCATGTTTTTGAACACCAATTCATGCTCCTCCTATTTTTCATACCGTTTCATGCTCCTCCTTTTTTTCAGACCGTTTCATGCTCCTAAAATTTTGACACGTTTTAAAGCTCTTCGTATTTTTCACACATTTTCAGGCTCTTCATGTTTTTGAACACCACTGCATCTCCTCTTATTTTTCAGACCGTTTCATGCTCCTCATATTTGAGAAGTTTTGAAGCTCTTCATATATTTCACATCTTTTCAGGCTCTTCATGTTTTTCAACACCGCTTCATGCTCCTCCTATTTTTCAGGCCGTTTCATGCTCCGCATATATTTCACACCTTTTGAAGCTCTTCATATTTTTCACACCTTTTCTAGTTCTCATGTATTTGAACACAGCTTCATGCTCCTCCTATTTTTCAGACCGTTTTATGCTCCTCATATTTTTAACACCATTTGAAGCTCTTCATATTTTGGGCATCTTTTCATGCTCTTCATGTTTTTCAACACCGCTTCATGCTCCTCCTGTTTTTCAGGCCGTTTCATGCTCCGCATATATTTCACACCTTTTGAAGCTCTTCATATTTTTCACACCTTTTGAAGCTCTTCATATTTTTCACAACTTTTCAGGCTATTCATGTTTTTGAACACCTTTTCATGCTCCTCCTATAATTCAGACGGTTTCATGCTCCTCATGTATTTCACTCCTTTTGAAGCTCTTCATATTTTACACACCTTTTCAGGCTCTTCATGATTTTCAACCCCACTTCATGCTCCTCTGATTTTTCAGACCGTTTCATGGCTTCTCAAGTTTGCCACCTTTTGAAGCTCTTCATATTTTTCACACCTTTTGAAGCTGTTCATATTTTTCACACCTTTTCAGGCTCTTCATGTTTTTAAACACGGTTTCATGCTCCTCCTCTTTTTCAGACCGTTTCATGCTCCTCATATTTTTGACACCTTTAAAAGCTCTTCATATTTTTCACAACTTTTCAGCTTCTTTATGTTTTGAAGACCGTTTCATGGTCCTCCTATTTTTCAGACCGTTTCATGCTCCTCATATTTTTGACACATTTTGAAGCTTTTCTTATCTTTCACACCATTTCAGGCTTTTCATGTTTTTGAACACCGCTTCATGCTCCTCCTAATTTTCAGACCGTTTAATGCTCCTCATGTATTTAACACCTTTTGAAGCTCTTCATATTTTTCTCACCTTTTCAGGCTCTTCATGTTGTTGAACACCTTATCATGCTCCTCCTATTTTTCAGACCGTTTCATGCTCCGCATATATTTGACACCTTTAGAAGCTCTTCATATTTTTCACACCTTTTGAAGCTCTTCATTTATTTCACACCATTTCAGGCTCTTCATGTTTTTCAACACCACTTCATGCTCCTCTTATTTTTCAGACCGTTTAATGCTCCGCATGTATTTCACACCTTTTGAAGCTCTTTATATTTTTCACACCTTTTCAGGCTCTTCATGTTCTTGAACACCTTTTCATGCTCCTCCTATTTTTCAGACAGTTTCATGCTCCTCATGTATTTCACACCTTTTGAAGCTCTTCATATTTTTCACACCTTTTCAGGCTCTTCATGTTTTAAACACCGCTTCATGCTCCTCCTATTTTTCACACCGTATCATGCTCCTCATATTTTTCACACCTTTTGAACCTCTTCATATTATTCACACCTTTTCAGGCTCTTCATGTATTTGAACACCACTTCATGCACCTCCTATTTTTCAGACAGTTTCATGCTCCTCATGTATTTCACACCTTTTGAAGCTCTTCATATTTTTCACACCTTTTCGGGCTCTTCATGTTTTTCAACACAAATTCCTGCCTCTCCTATTTTTCAGACCGTTTCATGCTCCTCATATTTTTGACACCTTTTGAACCTCTTCATATTTTTCACACCTTTTGAAGCTCTTCATATTTTTCACACGTTTTTAGGCTCTTCATGATTTTGAACACGGCTTCATGCTCCTCCTCCTTTTCAGACCGTTTCATGCTCCTCATGTATTTCAAACATTTTGAAGCTCTTCATATTTTTCACACCTTTTCAGGCTCTTCATGTTTTTGAACACGATTTCATGCTCCTCCAATTTTTCAGACCGTTTCCTGCTCCTCACATTTTTGACACCTTTGAAGCTCTTCATATTTTTCACAACTTTTCAGGCACTTCATGTTTTTCAACACCGCTTCATGATCCTCCAATTTTTCAGACCGTTTCAAGCTCCTCATATTTTTGACAACTATTGAATCTCTTCATATATTTTACACCTTTTCAGGCTCTTCATATTTTTCAACACTGCTTCATGCTCCTACTTTTTCAGACCATTTCATGCTCATCTCATTTTTCGCACTTTTTGAAGCTCTTCATATTTTTGACACCTTTTGAGCTCTTCATATTTTTCACACCTTTTGAGCTCTTCATATTTTTCACACCTTTTGAGGCTCTTCATGTTTTTCAACACCGTTTTATGCTCCTCCTATAATTCAGACGGTTTCATGCTCCTCATGTATTTCACTCCTTTTGAAGCTCTTCATATTTTACATACCTTTTCAGGCTCTTCATGATTTTCAACCCCACTTCAAGCTCCTCCGATTTTTCAGACCGTTTCATGCTCATCTCATTTTTGACACCTTTTGAAGCTCTTTATATTTTTCACACCTTTTGAAGCTGTTCATATTTTTCACACCTTTTCAGGCTCTTCATGTTTTTGAACACGGTTTCATGCTCCTCCTCTTTGTCAGACCGTTTAATGCTCCTCATATTTTTGACACATTGAAAAGCTCTTCATATTTTTCACACCTTTTCAGGTTCTTTATGTTTTGAAGACCGTTTCATGGTCCTCCTATTTTTCAGACCGTTTCATGCTCCTCATATTTCTGACACATTTTGAAGCTTTTCATATTTTTCACACTTTTTCAGGCTCTTCATATTTTTGAACACCGCTTCATGCTCCTCCTAATTTTCAGACCGTTTCATGCTCCTTATGTATTTAACACCTTTTGAAGCTCTTCATATTTTTCTCACCTTTTCAGGCTTTCATGTTTTTGAACACCTTTTCATGCTCCTCCTATTTTTCAGACCGTTTCATGCTCCGCATGTATTTCACAGCTTGTGAAGCTCTTTATATTTTTCACACCTTTTCAGGCTCTTCATGTTCTTGAACACCTTTTAATGCTCCTCCTATTTTTCAGACCGTTTCATGCTCCTCATATTTTTGACAATTTAGAAGCTCTTCATATTTTTCACACGTTTTCAAGCTCTTCATTTATTTCACACCATTTCAGGCTCTTCATGTTTTTCAACACCACTTCATGCTCCTCTTATTTTTCAGACCGTTTAATGCTCCGCATGCATTTCACACCTTTTGAAGCTCTTTATATTTTTCACACCTTTTCAGGCTCTTCATCTTCTTGAACACATTTTCATGCTCCTCCTATTTTTCAGACAGTTTCATGCTCCTCATGTATTTCACACCTTTTGAAGCTCTTCATATTTTTCACACCTTTTCAGGCTCTTCATGTTTTGAACACCGCTTCATGCTCCTCCTATTTTTCAGACCGTTTCATGCTCCTCATATTTTTGACATGTTTTGAAGCTCTTCATATTCTCTCACCTTTTCAAGCTCTTCATGTTTTTCAACACCGCTTCATGCTCCTCCTATTTTTCAGACCGTTTCATGCTCCTCACAATTTTGACACCTTTGAAGCTCTTCATATTTTTCACAACTTTTCAGGCTCTTCATGTTTTTCAACACTGCTTCATGATCCTCCAATTTATCAGACCGTTTAAAGCTCCTCATATTTTTGACACCTTTTGAATCTCTTCATATATTTTACACATTTTCAGGCTCTTCATGTTTTTCAACAATGCTTCATGCTCCTCCTTTTTTTCAGACCGTTTCATGCTCCTCATGTATTTCACACATTTTGAAGCTCTTCATATCTATCACACCTTTTCAGCCTCTTCATGTTTTTCAACACTGCTTCATGATCCTCCAATTTATCAGACCGTTTAAAGCTCTTCATATTTTTCACACCTTTTGAAGCTCTTCATATATTTCACACGTTTTCAGTCTCTTCAGGTTTTTCAACACAGCTTCATGCTCCTCCTATATTTCAGACCGTTTCATGCTCCTCATATTTTTGACACCTTTTGAAGCTCTTCATATTTTTCACACATTTTCAGGCTCTTCGTGTTTTTCAACATGGCTTCATGATCCTCCTATATTTCAGACCGTTTCGTGCTCCTCATATATTTGACACATTTTGAAGCTCTTCATATTTTTCACACCTTTTCAGGCTCTTCATGTCTTTCAACACCACTTCATGCCTCTCCTATTTTTCAGACCGTTTCATGCTCATCTCATTTTTGACAGCTTTTGAAGCTGTTCATATTTTTCACACGTTTTCAGACTCTTCATGTTTTTGACCACCGCTTCATGCTCCTCCTATTTTTCAGACCGTTTCATGTTCCTCCTATTTTTCAGATCATTTCATGCTCCTCATATTTTTGACACCTTTTGAAGCTCTTCATATTTTCACACCTTTTCAGGCTCTTCATTTTTTTCAAAACCGCTTCATGCTCCTCCTTTTTTCAGATCGTTTCATGCTCCTCATGTATTTAACACCTTTTGAAGCTCTTCAAATTTTTCACACCTTTTCAAGCTCTTCATGTTTTTGAACACCGTTTCATGCTCCTCCTATTTATCAGACCGTTTCATACTCCTCATATTTTTGACACCTTTTGAAGCTCTTCATATATTTCATATCTTTTCAGACTCTTCATGTTTTTGAACACCGCTTCATGCTCCTCCTATTTTTCAGACCGTTTCATGTTCCTCCTATTTTTCAGATCATTTCATGCTCATCATATTTTTGACACCTTTTGAAGCTCTTCATATTTCTCACAACTTTTAAGCTCTTCATGTTTTTCACACGTTGTCAGGCTCTTCATGTTTTTCAACACCGCTTCATGCTCCTCCCATTTTTCAGACCGTTTCATTCTCCTCCTATTTTTCGAACTGTGTCATGCTCATCTCATTTTTAACAACTTTTGAAGCTCTTCATAATTTTCACACCTTTTGAATCTCTTCATATTTCTCAAACGTTTTCACGCTCTTCATGTTTTTCAACACCCCTTCTTGCTCATCCTATTTTTCAGACGTTTCATGTTTCTATCATTTCTGACAACTTTTGAAGCTCTTCATATATTTCACACATTTTCAGGCTCTTCATGTTTTTCAATACCACTTCATGCTCCTCCTATTTTTCAGACCTTTTCATGCTCATCTCACTTTTGATACATTTTGAAGCTCTTCATATTTTCCACACCTTTTGAAGCTCTTCATATTTTTCAAACGTTTTCAGGCTCTTAATTTTTTTCAACACCGCTTCTTGCTCCTCCTATTTTTCAGATCGTTTCATGCTCCTCATATTTTTGACACGTTTTGAAGCTCTTCATATTTTTCACACCTTTTCAGGCTCTTCATGTCTTTGAACACCGTTTCATGCTGCTCCTATTTTTCAGATCTTTTCATGCTCCTCATATTTTTGACTCATTTTGAAGCTCTTCATTTTTTTTCACACCTTTTGAAGCTCTTCATATTTTTCACACCTTTTCAGGCTCTTCATGTTTATTACACCGCTTCATGCTGCTCCTATTTTTCAGACCGTTTCATGCTCCTCATATTTTTGACACCTTTTGAAGGTCTTCATATCTTTCACACCTTTTCAGGCTCTTCATGTTTTTTACACCGCTTCATGCTGCTCCTATTTTTCACACCTTTTCATGCTCCTCCTATTTTTGACACCTTTTGAA
Source organism: Dama dama (assembly GCF_033118175.1). Lineage (NCBI taxonomy): Eukaryota > Metazoa > Chordata > Mammalia > Artiodactyla > Cervidae > Dama > Dama dama. Next base: position 1,835,612 of record NW_026870878.1, on the reverse strand, counting down.
GCTCTTCATATTTCACACCATTTCAGGCTCTTCATGTTTTTGAACACCGTTTAATGCTCCTCCTATTTTTCAGACCGTTTCATGCTCCTCATATATTTGACACCTTTTGAAGCTCTTCATATTTTACCCACCTTTTCAGGCTCTTCATGTTTTTCAACACCGTTTCATGCTCCTCATGTATTTCCAACCGTTTGAAGCTCTTCATATTTTTCACAACTTTTCAGGCTCTTCATGTTTTTCAACACGGTTTCATGCTCCTCCTATTTTTCAGACCGTTTCATGCTCCTCATGTATTTCACACCTTTTAAAGCTCTTCATATTTTTCACACCTTTTCAGGCTCCCCATGTTTTTCAACACCGCTTCATGCTCGTCCTATTTTCCAGACCATTTCATGCTCGTCTCATTTTTGACACCTTTTGAAGCTCTTCATATATTTCACTCTTTTCAGGCTCTTCATATTTTTCACACCTTTTCAGCCTCTTCATATTTTTCAACACCGCTTCATTCTCCTGTTTTTCAGAGCGTTTCATGTTCCTCATATATTTCACGCCTTTTTAAGCTCTTCATATATTTCACACCTTTTCAGGCTCTTCATGTTTTTCAACACTGCTTCATGCTGCCCCTATTTATCAGACTGTTTCATTCTCTTCAAATTTTTGACACCTTTTGAAGCTCTTCATAATTTTCACACCTTTTCAGTCTCTTCACGTTTTTCAACACCGCTTCATGCTCCTCCTATTTTTCAGACTGTCATGCTCCTCATTTTTTTGACACCTTTTGAAGCTCTTCATATTTTTCACACCTTTTCAGGTTCTTCATGTTTTTCAATACCGTTTCATGCTCCTCCTATTTTTCAGACTTTTTCATGCTTCTCATATTTTTGACACTTTTTGAAGCTCTTCATATTTTTCACACCTTTTCAGGCTCTTCATGTTTTTGCACACCGTTTCATGCTCCTCCTTTTTTTCAGACCGTTTCATGCTCCTCATATTTTTGAAACCTTTTGAAGCTCTTCATATTTTTCACACTTTTTGAGGGAATTAATGTCTTTCAAGACCGATTCATTTTCCTCCAGTTTTTCAGACTGTTTCATGCTCCTCATATTTTTGACACCTTTTGAAGCTCTTCATATTTTTCACACCTTTTCAGGCTCTTCATGTTTTTCAACACCACTTCATGCTCCTCCTATTTTTCAGACCGTTTCATGTTCCTCTCATTTCTGAAATCGTTTGAAGCTCTTCATATATTTCACACATTTTCAGGCTCTTAATGTTTTTCAACACCACTTCATGCTCCTCCTATTTTTCCGACCGTTTCATGCTCCCATATTTTTGACACATTTTGAAGCTCTTCATATTTTACACAGCTTTTCAGGCTCTTCATATTTTTCAACACTGCTTCATTATCCTCCTATTTTTAAGACAGTTTCATGCTCCTCTCTCTTATGAAACCTTTTGATGCGCTTCATATATTTCAAACATTTTCAGGCTCTTCATGTTTTTCAACACTACTTCATGCTCCTCATATTTTTCAGACCGTTTCATGCTCCTCATATTTTTGACACCTTTTGAAGCTCTTCATATTTTTCACACCTTTTCATGCTCTTCATGTTTTTGAACAACGCTACAGTCCTCCACCTATTCTTCAGACCATTTCATGCTCCACATATTTTTCACACCTTTTGAGCTCTTCATATTTTTCACATCTTTTCCGGCTCTTCATGTTTTTGAACACCGTTTCATGCTCCTCCTATTTTTCAGACCGTTTCATGCTCCTCATATTTTGGACACCTTTGAATCTCTTCATATTTTGCACACCTTTTGAAGCTCTTCATATTTTTCACACGTTTTCAGTCTCTTCGTGTTTTTCAACACCATTTCATGCTCCTCCTATTTTTCAGTCCGTTTCATTCTCCTCATAATTTTGACACAATTTGAAGCTCTTCATATTTTTCACACCTTTTCAGGCTCTTCATGTTTTTGAACATCGCTACAATCCTCCTCCTAGTCTTCAGACCGTTTCATGCTCCTCATATTTTTCACACCTTTTGAAGCTCTTCATATTTTTAACACCTTTTCAGGCTCTTCATGTTTTTCAACACCGCTTCATGATCCTCCTATTTTTTTGACCGTTTCATGCTCCTCATATTTTTGACACCTTTTGAAGCTCTTCATATATTTCACACTTTTTCAGGCTCTTCATGTTTTTCAACACCGTTTCATGTTCCTCCTATTTTTCAGATCATTTCATGCTCCTCATATTTTTGACACCTTTTGAAGCTCTTCATATTTTTCACGCCTTTTCAGGCTCTTCATGTTTTTCAACACCGCTTCATGCTCCTCCTATTTTTCAGACCTTTTCATGCTCCTCATATTTTTGACTCCTTTTGAAGCTCTTCATATTTTTCACACCTTTTCATGCTCTTCATGTTTTTCAACACCGTGTCATGCTCCTCCTATTTTTCAGACGGTTTCATGCTCCTCATAATTTTCACACCTTTAAAGCTCTTCATATTTTTGACACCTTTTCATGCTCTTCATGTTTTCAACACCGATTCAGGCTTCTCCTATTTTTCCGACCGTTTCATGCTCCCATATTTTTGACACATTTTGATGCTCTTCATATTTTTTACAGCTTTTCATGCTCTTCATGTTTTTCAACACCGATTCATGCTCCTATATTTTACAGACAGTTTCTTGCTCCTCATGTATTTCACACCTTTTGAAGCTCTTCATATTTTTCACACCTTTTCAGGCTCCCCATGTTTTTCAACTCGGCTTCATGATCATACTCTTTTTCAGACCGTTTCATGCTCCTCATATTTTTGACTCGTTTTGAAGCTCTTCATATTTTTCACACCTTTTTAGGCTCTTCATGTTTTCAACACCGCTTCATGCTCGTCCTATTTTCCAGACCGTTTCATGCTCGTCTCATTTTTGACACCTTTTGAAGCTCTTCATATTTCTCACAACTTTTAAGCTCTTCATGTTTTTCACACGTTTTCAGGCTCTTCATGTTTTTCAACACCGCTTCATGCTCCTCCCATTTTTCAGACCGTTTCATTCTCCTCCTATTTTTCGAACTGTGTCATGCTCATCTCATTTTTAACAACTTTTGAAGCTCTTCATAATTTTCACACCTTTTGAATCTCTTCATATTTCTCAAACGTTTTCACGCTCTTCATGTTTTTCAACACCCCTTCTTGCTCATCCTATTTTTCAGACGTTTCATGTTTCTATCATTTCTGACAACTTTTGAAGCTCTTCATATATTTCACACATTTTCAGGCTCTTCATGTTTTTCAATACCACTTCATGCTCCTCCTATTTTTCAGACCTTTTCATGCTCATCTCACTTTTGATACATTTTGAAGCTCTTCATATTTTCCACACCTTTTGAAGCTCTTCATATTTTTCAAACGTTTTCAGGCTCTTCATTTTTTTCAACACCGCTTCTTGCTCCTCCTATTTTTCAGATCGTTTCATGCTCCTCATATTTTTGACACGTTTTGAAGCTCTTCATATTTTTCACACCTTTTCAGGCTCTTCATGTCTTTGAACACCGTTTCATGCTGCTCCTATTTTTCAGATCTTTTCATGCTCCTCATATTTTTGACTCATTTTGAAGCTCTTCATTTTTTTCACACCTTTTGAAGCTCTTCATATTTTTCACACCTTTTCAGGCTCTTCATGTTTATTACACCGCTTCATGCTGCTCCTATTTTTCAGACCGTTTCATGCTCCTCATATTTTTGACACCTTTTGAAGGTCTTCATATCTTTCACACCTTTTCAGGCTCTTCATGTTTTTTACACCGCTTCATGCTGCTCCTATTTTTCACACCGTTTCATGCTCCTCCTATTTTTGACACCTTTTGAAGCTCTTCATATTTTTCACACATTTTCAGGGTGTTCATGTTTTTTACAATGCTTCATGCTCCTCCTATTTTTCAGACTGTTTCATGCTCCTCCTATTTTTGACACCTTTTGAAGCTCTTCATATTTCACACCATTTCAGGCTCTTCATGTTTTTGAACACCGTTTAATGCTCCTCCTATTTTTCAGACCGTTTCATGCTCCTCATATATTTGACACCTTTTGAAGCTCTTCATATTTTACCCACCTTTTCAGGCTCTTCATGTTTTTCAACACCGTTTCATGCTCCTCATGTATTTCCAACCGTTTGAAGCTCTTCATATTTTTCACAACTTTTCAGGCTCTTCATGTTTTTCAACACGGTTTCATGCTCCTCCTATTTTTCAGACCGTTTCATGCTCCTCATGTATTTCACACCTTTTAAAGCTCTTCATATTTTTCACACCTTTTCAGGCTCCCCATGTTTTTCAACACCGCTTCATGCTCGTCCTATTTTCCAGACCATTTCATGCTCGTCTCATTTTTGACACCTTTTGAAGCTCTTCATATATTTCACTCTTTTCAGGCTCTTCATATTTTTCACACCTTTTCAGCCTCTTCATATTTTTCAACACCGCTTCATTCTCCTGTTTTTCAGAGCGTTTCAGGTTCCTCATATATTTCACGCCTTTTTAAGCTCTTCATATATTTCACACCTTTTCAGGCTCTTCATGTTTTTCAACACTGCTTCATGCTGCCCCTATTTATCAGACTGTTTCATTCTCTTCAAATTTTTGACACCTTTTGAAGCTCTTCATAATTTTCACACCTTTTCAGTCTCTTCACGTTTTTCAACACCGCTTCATGCTCCTCCTATTTTTCAGACTGTCATGCTCCTCATTTTTTTGACACCTTTTGAAGCTCTTCATATTTTTCACACCTTTTCAGGTTCTTCATGTTTTTCAATACCGTTTCATGCTCCTCCTATTTTTCAGACTTTTTCATGCTTCTCATATTTTTGACACTTTTTGAAGCTCTTCATATTTTTCACACCTTTTCAGGCTCTTCATGTTTTTGCACACCGTTTCATGCTCCTCCTTTTTTTCAGACCGTTTCATGCTCCTCATATTTTTGAAACCTTTTGAAGCTCTTCATATTTTTCACACTTTTTGAGGGAATTAATGTCTTTCAAGACCGATTCATTTTCCTCCAGTTTTTCAGACTGTTTCATGCTCCTCATATTTTTGACACCTTTTGAAGCTCTTCATATATTTCACAACTTTTCAGGCTCTTCATGCTTTTCAACAGCGCTTCATGCTCCTCCTATTTTTCAGAAAGTTCCATACTCCTAACTTTTTTGACACCTTTTGAAGCTCTTCATATATTTCACACCTTTTCAGGCTCTTCATGTTTTTCAACACCGCTTCATGCTCCTCCAATTTTTCAGACCGTATCATGCTCCTCAAATTTTAACACCTTTTGAAGCTCTTCATATATTTCACACTTTTTCAGGCTCGTCATGTTTTTCAACACCGCTTCTTGCTCCGCCTATTTTTCAGAGCGTTTCATGCTCCTCCTATTTTTGTCACCTTTTGAAGCTCTTCATATATTTCACTCTTTTCATGCTATTCATGTTTTTCAACACTGCTTCATGCTCCTCCAATTTTTCAGACCGTTTCATGCTCCTCATATTTTTGACACCTTTTGAAGCTCTTCATATTTTTCACAGCTTTTCAGGCTCTTCTTGTTTTTGAACACTGTTTCATGCTCCTCCTATATTTGACACCTTTTGAAGCTCTTCATATTTTTCACACTTTTTCAGGCTCTTCATATTTTTAAACAGCGCTTCATGCTGCTCATATTTTTGATACATTTTGAAGCTCTTCATATTTTTCACACCTTTTCGGGCTCTTCATGTTTTTCAACACCACTTCATGCTCCTAACATATTTGACACCTTTTGAAGCTATTCATATATTTCACACCTTTTCAGACTCTTCATGTTTTTCAAACCTTTTCAGGCTCTTCATGTTTTTCAACACTGCTTCTTGCTCCTCCTATTTTTCAGACCTTATCATGCTCCTCATATTTTTCAAACCTTTTGAAGCTCTTCATATATTTGACACCTTTTCAGACTCTTCATGTTTTTCACACCTTTTCAGGCTCTTCATGTTTTGGCACACCGTTTCATGCTCCTCCTTTTTTTCAGACCGTTTCATGCTCCTCATATTTTGACACCTTTTGAAGCTCTTCATATTTTTCACACCTTCTCAGGCTCTTCATATTTTTCAACACAGCTTCATCATCCTACTATTTTTCAGGCCGTTTCAGGCTCCTCATATTTTTGACGCCTTTTGAAGCTCTTCATGTTTTTCACACTTTTTCAGGGAATTAATGTCTTTCAAGACCGATTCTTGGTCCTCGAGTTTTTCAGACTGTTTCATGCTCCTCATATTTTTGACATCTTTTGAAGCTCTTAAATTTTTGACACCATGTCAGGGTATTCATGTCTTTCAAGACCGCTTCATGCTCCTCCAAATATTCAGACCGTTTCATGCTCCTCATATTTTTGACACCTTTTGAAGCTCTTCATATATTTCACAACCTTTCAGGCTCTTCATGCTTTTCAACACCGCTTCATGCTCCTCCTATCTTTCAGACCGTATCATGCTCCTCAAATTTTAACACCTTTTGAAGCTCTTCATATATTTCACACTTTTTCAGTCTCGTCATGTTTTTCAGCACCGCTTCATGCTCCAGCTATTTTTCAGACCGTTTCATGCTCCTAATATTTTTAACACCTTTTCAGGTTCTTCAAGTTTTTCAACACCGCTTCATAACCCACCTATTTTTCAGATCGTTTCATGCTCCTCATATTTTTGACACCTTTTGAAGCTCTTCATATATTTCACTGTTTTCAGGCTCTTCATATTTTTCACACCTTTTCAGGCTCTTCAAATATTTCAACACCGCTTCATGTTCCCTCTATTTTTCAGACCGTTTCATGCTCCTCATATTTTTGACAAATTTTGAAACTCTTCATATGTTTCACACCTTTTCAGGCTCTTCATGTTTTTGAACACCTCTTCATGCTCCTCCTATTTTTCAGACCGTTTCATGCTCCTCATATTTTTGATACGTTTTGAAGCTCTTCATATTTTTCACACCTTTTCAGAGTCTTCATGTTTTTCAACCCTGCTTCATGCTCCTCCTATTTTTCAGACCATTTCATGTTCCTCTTTTTCTTGAACACCTTTTGAAGCTCTTCATGTTTTTCACACCTTTTCAGGCTCTTCATGTTTTTGCACACCGTTTCATGCTCCTCCTTTTTTTCAGACCGTTTCATGGTCCTCATATTTTGACACCTTTTGAAGCTCTTCATATTTTTCACACCTTTTCAGGCTCTTCATATTTTTCAACATAGCTCCATCATCCTACTATTTTTCAGACCGTTTTAGGCTCCTCATATTTTTGACACCTTTTGAAGCTCTACATGTTTTTCACACTTTTTCAGGGAATTAATGTCTTTCAGGACCAATTCATGGTCCTCGAGTTTTTCAGACTGTTTCTTGCTCCTCATATTTTTGACATCTTTTGAAGCTCTTCATATTTTTGACACCATGTCAGGGTATTCATGTCTTTCAAGACCGCTTCATGCTCCTCCAAATTTTCAGACCGTTTCATGCTCCTCCTATTTTTCAGACCGTTTCATGCTCCTCATATTTTTGACACCTTTTGGAGATTTTCATATATTTCACACTTTTTCAGGCTCTTCATGTTTTTCAACACCACTTCATGATCCTCCTATTTTTCAGACCGTTTCTTGCTCCTCTAATTTTTGACACCTTTTGAAGCTCTTCATATTTTTCTCACCTTTTGAAACTCTTCATATTTTTCACACCCTTTGAAGCTCTTCATATTTTTCACACCTTTTCAGGCTCTTCATGTTTTTGAACACCGTTTCATGCTCCTCCTATTTGTGACAACTTTTGAAGCTCTTCATATTTTTCACACCTTTTCAGGCTCTTCATGTTTGTCAACACCGCTTCATTCTCCTCGTATTTTTCAGACCGTTTAATGCTCCTCATATTTTTCACACCTTTTGAAGCTCTTCATATATTTCACACCTTTTCAGGCTCTTCATGTTTTTCAACACCGCTTCATGCTCCTCCTATATTTTAGAACTTTTCATGCTCCTCATATTTTTGATACCTTTTGAAGCTCTTCATATATTTCACACAGTTTCAGGCTCTTCATGTTTTTCAACACCGCTTCATGCTCCTCCTATATTTTAGAACTTTTCATGCTCCTCATATTTTTGATACCTTTTGAAGCTCTTCATATATTTCACACAGTTTCAGGCTCTTCATGTTTTTCAACACCGCTTCATGCTCCTCTTATTTTTCTGACCATTTCATGCTCCTCGTACTTTTGACACCTTTTGAAGCTCTTCATATTTTTCACCCCTTTTCAGGCTCTTCATGTTTTTTAACACCTTTTCATGCTCCTCTCATTTTTGACACCTTTTGAAGCTCTTCATGTTTTTCACATCTTTTGAAGCTCTTCATATTTTTCAACCTATTGAAGCTCTTCATATTTTACACACCTTTTGAAGCTCTTCATATTTTTCACACGTTTTCAGGCTCTTGATGTTTTTTAACACCGTTTCATGCTCCATTTATTTTTTAGACCGTTTCATGCTCCTCATATTTTTGACACCTTTTCAAGCTCTTCATATTTTTTACACATTTTCAGGCACTTCATGATTTTCAACACCACTTCATGCTCCTCCTTTTTTTCAGACCGTTTCATGCTCCTCTCATTTTTGACACCTTTTGAAACTCTTCATGTGTTTCACATCTTTTTAAGCTCTTCATATTTTTCAACCTATTGAAGCTCTTCATATTTTACACACCTTTTGAAACTCTTCATATATTTCACACCTTTTCAGGCTATTAATGTTTTTCAACACCAGTTCATGCTCCTCCTATATTTCAGTCGTTTCATGCTCCTCGCATTTTTGACACCTTTTGAACCTCTTCATATATTTCACACCTTTTCAGGCTCTTCATGTTTTTCAACACCGCTTCATGCTCCTCCTATTTTTCAGACCGTTTCATGCTCATCTTATTTTTGTCACATTTGGAAGCTATTCATATTTTTCACACCTTTACTGGCTCTTCATGTTTTTGAACACCGTTTCATGCTCCTCCTATTTGTGACACTTTTGAAGCTCTTCATATTTTTCACACCTATTCAGGCTCTTCATATTTTTCAACACCGTTTGATGCTCGTCCTATTTTTCAGACCTTTTCATGCCCCTCATAATTTTGACACCTTTTGAAAGTCTTCATATTTTTCACATCATTTCAAGCCCTTCATGTTTTTGAACAACATTTCATGCTCCTCCTATTTTTCAGACCGTTTCTTGCTCCTCATATTTTTGACAGCTTTTGAAGCTGTTTATATTTTTCACACTTTTAATGCTCCTCATGTTTTTCAACACCGTTTCATGCTCCTCATATATTTGACACCTTTTGAAGCTCTTCATATTTTTCACCTTTTCAGGCTTTTCATGATTTTGAACACCGTTTCATGCTCCTCATATTTTTGACACCTTTTGAACTCTTGATATATTTCACACCTTTTCAGGCTCTTCATGTTTAAACACTGTTTAATGCTCCTCCTATTTTTCAGACAGTTGCATGCTCCTCATATTTTTGACACCTTTTGAAGCTCTTCATATTTTTCACACCTTTTCATGCTCTTCATGTTTTTCACCACCGTTTCATGCTGTTCCTATTTTTCAGACAGTTTCATGCTCCTCTTTTGTTTGACACCTTTTGAAGCTTTTCATATTTTTCACACCTTTTCATGCTGTTCATATTTTTCAACACGTTTTCATGCTCCTCGTGTTTTTCAGACCGTTTCATGCTCCTCATATTTTTGACACCTTTTGAAGCTCTTCATATTTTTCACACCTTTTCATTCTCTTCATGTTTTTCAACACCGTTTCATGCTCCTTCTATTTTTCAGACCGTTTCTTGCTCCTCATAATTTTGACAGCTTTTGAAGCTCTTTATATTTTTCACACTTTTAATTGTTTTTATGTTTTTTAACACCGTTTCATGTTCCGCGTATATTTGACTCCTTTTGAAGCTCTTAATATTTTGCACACCTTTTCATGCTCTTCATGTATTTGAATACCGCTTCATGCTCCTCCTATATTTCAGACCGTTTCATGCTCCTAATATTTTTGACTCTTTTTGAAGCTATTCATATTTCTCACACATTTTTAGGCTCTTCATGTTTTTCAACATGGTTTCATGCTCCTCCTATTTTTCAGACCGTTTCATGCTCCTCCTATTTTTCAGAACGTTTCATGCTCCTCAAATTTTGGCACCTTTTGAAGCTCTTTATATTTTTAACACTTATCATGCTCTTCATGTTTTTCAACACCGTTTCATGCTCCTCCTATTTTTCAGACCGTTTCATGCTCCTCATATTTTTGACACCTTGAAAGCTCTTCATATATTTCCAGCATTTCAGGTTCTTCATGTTTTTCAACACCATCTCATGCTCCTACTATTTTTGAGACCGTTCCATGCTCCTCATATTTTTGACACCTTTTGAAACTCTTCATATTTTTCACACTTTTAATCCTCTTCATGTTTTTCAACACCGTTACATGCTCCTCATATTTTTGACACCTTTTGCAGCTCTTCAAATTTTTCACACCTTTTCATGCTCTTCATGTATACATACAAAGTTTCATGCTCCTCCTCTTTTCAGTCCCTTTCATGCTCCTCATATTTTTGATAACTTTTGAACCTCTTCATATTTTTCACACCTTTTCATGCTCTTCATGTTTTGCAACAGCGTCTCATGCTCCTCCTTTTTTTGAAAACTTTTGAAGCTCTTCATATAATTCACACCTTTTCAGGATCTTCATGTTTTTCAACACCGTCTCATGCTCCTCCTATTTTTTTTACCCGTTTCATGCGACTAATAATTTTGAAACCTTTTGAAGCTCTTCATATTTTTCACACCTTTTCATGCTCTTTATGTTTTTCAACACCGTTTCATACTCCTCCTATATTTCTGACCGTTTCATGATCCTCATATTTTTGACACCTTTTGAAGCTCGTCATATTTTTCACACCTTTTCAGGCTCTTCATTTTTTTCAACATCGTTTCATGCTCCTCCTATTTTTCAGACCATTTCATGCTCCTCATATTTTTGACACCTTTTGGAGATTTTCATATATTTCACACTTTTTCAGGCTCTTCATGTTTTTCAACACCACTTCATGATCCTCCTATTTTTCAGACCGTTTCTTGCTCCTCTAATTTTTGACACCTTTTGAAGCTCTTTATATTTTTCTCACCTTTTGAAACTCTTCATATTTTTCACACCCTTTGAAGCTCTTCATATTTTTCACACCTTTTCAGGCTCTTCATGTTTTTGAACACCGTTTCATGCTCCTCCTATTTGTGACAACTTTTGAAGCTCTTCATATTTTTCACACCTTTTCAGGCTCTTCATGTTTTTCAACACCGCTTCATTCTCCTCGTATTTTTCAGACCGTTTAATGCTCCTCATATTTTTCACACCTTTTGAAGCTCTTCATATATTTCACACCTTTTCAGGCTCTTCATGTTTTTCAACACCGCTTCATGCTCCTCCTATATTTTAGAACTTTTCATGCTCCTCATATTTTTGATACCTTTTGAAGCTCTTCATATATTTCACACAATTTCAGGCTCTTCATGTTTTTCAACACCGCTTCATGCTCCTCCTATATTTTAGAACTTTTCATGCTCCTCATATTTTTGATACCTTTTGAAGCTCTTCATATATTTCACACAGTTTCAGGCTCTTCATGTTTTTCAACACAGCTTCATGCTCCTCCTATATTTTAGAACTTTTCATGCTCCTCATATTTTTGATACCTTTTGAAGTTCTTCATATATTTCACACAGTTTCAGGCTCTTCATGTTTTTCAACACTGCTTCATGCTCCTCTTATTTTTCTGACCATTTCATGCTCCTCGTACTTTTGACACCTTTTGAAGCTCTTCATATTTTTCACCCCTTTTCAGGCTCTTCATGTTTTTTAACACCTTTTCATGCTCCTCTCATTTTTGACACCTTTTGAAGCTCTTCATGTTTTTCACATCTTTTGAAGCTCTTCATATTTTTCAACCTATTGAAGCTCTTCATATTTTACACACCTTTTGAAGCTCTTCATATTTTTCACACGTTTTCAGGCTCTTGATGTTTTTTAACACCGTTTCATGCTCCATTTATTTTTTAGACCGTTTCATGCTCCTCATATTTTTGACACCTTTTCAAGCTCTTCATATTTTTTACACATTTTCAGGCACTTCATGATTTTCAACACCACTTCATGCTCCTCCTTTTTTTCAGACCGTTTCATGCTCCTCTCATTTTTGACACCTTTTGAAGCTCTTCATGTGTTTCACATCTTTTTAAGCTCTTCATATTTTTCAACCTATTGAAGCTCTTCATATTTTACACACCTTTTGAAACTCTTCATATATTTCACACCTTTTCAGGCTATTAATGTTTTTCAACACCAGTTCATGCTCCTCCTATATTTCAGTCGTTTCATGCTCCTCGCATTTTTGACACCTTTTGAACCTCTTCATATATTTCACACCTTTACAGGCTCTTCATGTTTTTCAACACCGCTTCATGCTCCTCCTATTTGTGACAACTTTTGAAGCTCTTCATATTTTTCACACCTTTTCAGGCTCTTCATGTTTTTCAACACCGCTTCATTCTCCTCGTATTTTTCAGACCGTTTAATGCTCCTCATATTTTTCACACCTTTTGAAGCTCTTCATATATTTCACACCTTTTCAGGCTCTTCATGTTTTTCAACACCGCTTCATGCTCCTCCTATATTTTAGAACTTTTCATGCTCCTCATATTTTTGATACCTTTTGAAGCTCTTCATATATTTCACACAGTTTCAGGCTCTTCATGTTTTTCAACACCGCTTCATGCTCCTCCTATATTTTAGAACTTTTCATGCTCCTCATATTTTTGATACCTTTTGAAGCTCTTCATATATTTCACACAGTTTCAGGCTCTTCATGTTTTTCAACACCGCTTCATGCTCCTCTTATTTTTCTGACCATTTCATGCTCCTCGTACTTTTGACACCTTTTGAAGCTCTTCATATTTTTCACCCCTTTTCAGGCTCTTCATGTTTTTTAACACCTTTTCATGCTCCTCTCATTTTTGACACCTTTTGAAGCTCTTCATGTTTTTCACATCTTTTGAAGCTCTTCATATTTTTCAACCTATTGAAGCTCTTCATATTTTACACACCTTTTGAAGCTCTTCATATTTTTCACACGTTTTCAGGCTCTTGATGTTTTTTAACACCGTTTCATGCTCCATTTATTTTTTAGACCGTTTCATGCTCCTCATATTTTTGACACCTTTTCAAGCTCTTCATATTTTTTACACATTTTCAGGCACTTCATGATTTTCAACACCACTTCATGCTCCTCCTTTTTTTCAGACCGTTTCATGCTCCTCTCATTTTTGACACCTTTTGAAGCTCTTCATGTGTTTCACATCTTTTTAAGCTCTTCATATTTTTCAACCTATTGAAGCTCTTCATATTTTACACACCTTTTGAAACTCTTCATATATTTCACACCTTTTCAGGCTATTCATGTTTTTCAACACCAGTTCATGCTCCTCCTATATTTCAGTCGTTTCATGCTCCTCGCATTTTTGACACCTTTTGAACCTCTTCATATATTTCACACCTTTTCAGGCTCTTCATGTTTTTCAACACCGCTTCATGCTCCTCCTATTTTTCAGACCGTTTCATGCTCATCTTATTTTTGTCACATTTGGAAGCTATTCATATTTTTCACACCTTTACTGGCTCTTCATGTTTTTGAACACCGTTTCATGCTCCTCCTATTTGTGACACTTTTGAAGCTCTTCATATTTTTCACACCTTTTCAGGCTCTTCATGTTTTTCAACACGGCTTCATGCTCCTCCTATTTTTCAGATAGTTTAGTTTCTCTCATGTATTTCACACCTTTTGAAGCTCTTCATATTTTCACACCTTTTCAGGCTCTTCATGTTTTTGAACACCACTTCATCCTCCTCCTATTTTTCAGACATTTTCATGCTCCTCATGTATTTCACACCTTTTGCAGCTCTTCATATTTTTCACACGTTCTCAGGCTCTTCATGTTTTTGAACACCGCTTCATGCTCCTCCTATTTTTAAGACCGTTTCATGCTCCTCATATTTTTCACACCTTTTGATGCTCTTCATATTTTTCACACCTTTTCAGGCTATTCATGTTTTGAACACCGTTTCATGCTCCTCCTATTTTTCAGACCTTTTCATGCTCCTCATATCTTTGACACCTTTTGAAGCTCTATATTTTTCACACCTTTTCAGGATCTTCATGTTTTTGAACACCGCTTCATGCTACTCCTATTTTTCAGACCGATTCATGCTCCTCATAATTTTGACACCTTTTGAAGGTCTTCATATTTTTCACAGCTTTTCAGGCTCTTCTTTTTTTGAACACCGTTTGATTCTCCTCCTATTTTTCAGACCGTTTCATGCTCCTCATGTATTTCAGACCGTTTGAAGCTCTTCATATTTTTCAAACCTTTTCAGGCTCTTCATGTTTTTGAACACCGCTTCATGCTCCTCCTATTTTTCACACTTTTTGAAGCTCTTCATATTTTTCACACCTTTTCAGGCTCTTCATGTTTTTGAACACCGGTTCATGCTCCTCCTATTTTTCAGAACGTTTAATGTTCCTCATGTATTTCACACCTTTTGAAGCTCTTCATATTTTTCACACATTTTCAGGCTCTTCTTTTTTTTTCAACACCACTTCATGCTCCTTCTATTTTTCTTACCGTTTCATGCTCCTTTCATTTTTCACACCTTTTGAAGCTCTTCATATTTTTCACACATTTTCAGGCTCTTCATGTTTTTCAACCCTGCTTCATGCTCCTCCTATTTTTCAGACCGTTTCATGCTCCTCATAATTTTGACACCTTTGAAGCTCTTCATATTTTTCAACCCTTTTCAGGCTCTTCATGTTTTTCAACACCACTTCATGCACCTCCTATTTTTCAGACCGTTTCATGCTCCTCATATTTTTGACACCTTTTCAATCTCCTCATATATTTCACACCTTTTCAGGCTCTTCATGTTTATCAACACCACTTCATGCTTCTTCTATTTTTCTTACCGTTTCATGCTCATCTCATTTTTGACACCTTTTGAAGATCTTCATATTTTTCACACCTTTTGAAGCTCCTCATATTTTTCACACCTTTTCAGTCTCTTCATGTTTTTGAACACCGGTTGATGCTCCTCCTATTTTTTAGACCGTTTCATGCTTCTCATATTTTTGACAGGTTTTGAAGCTCTTCATATTTTGCACACCTTTTCAGGCTCATCATATTTTTCAAAACTGTTTCATGCTTCTCGTATTTTTCAGACCGTTTCATCCTCCTCATAATTTTGACACCCTTTGAAGCTCTTCATATATTTCTCAGTTTTTCAGGCTCTTCATGATTTTGAACACCGCTTCATGTCCCTCCTATTTTTCCTACCGTTTCTTGCTCCTTATATTTTTGACACCTTTTGAAGCTCCTCATATTTTTCACACCTTTTGAAGCTCTTCATATTTTTCACACCTTTTCAGGCTCTTCATGTTTTTGAACACCGCTTCATGCTCCTCCTATTTTTCAGACCGTTTCATACTCCTCATGAATTTCACACCTTTTGAACCTCTTCATATTTGTCACACCTTTTCAGGCTCTTCATGTTTTTGAACACCGTTTCATACTGCTCATATTTTTCAGACCGTTTCATGCTCCTCATATTTTTGACACGTTTTGAGGCTGTTCATATTTTTCACACCTTTTCAGGCTCTTCATATTTTTGAACACCGCTTTATGCTCCTCCTATTTTTCAGATCGTTTCATGATACTCATATTTTTGACACCTTTAGAAGCTCTTCATATTTTTCACACTTTTTCAGGCTGTTTATTGTTTTCAACACCGCTGCATGATTCTCCTATTTTTCAGACCGTTTCTTGCTCCTCATATTTTTGACACTTTTTGAAGCTCTTCATATTTTTCACACCTTTTCAGTCTCTTCATGTTTTTCAACACCACTTCATGCTCCTCCTATTTTCCAGACCGTTTCATGCTCTTCTAATTTTTGACACCTTTTGAAGTGCTTCATATTTTTCACACCTTTGAAGCTCTTCATATTTTTGACACGTTTTCAGGCTCTTCATGTTTTTCAACACCGCTTCATGCTCCTCCTATTTTTCAGACCGTTTCATGCTCCTCATATTTTTGACACTTTTTGAAGCTCTTGATATTTTTCACACCTTTTCAGTCTCTTCATGTTTTTGAACACCGCTTTATGCTCCTCCTATTTTTCAGACCGTTTCATACTCCTCATATTTTTGACACCTTTTGAAGCTCTTCATATTTTTCACACCTTTTCATGTTTTTCAACACCACTTCATGCACCTCCTATTTTTCAGATCGTTTCATGCTCCTCATATTTTTGACACCTTTTCAAGCTCCTCATATATTTCACACCTTTTCAGGCTCTTCATGTTTTTCAACACAACTTCATACTCCTCCTATTTATCAGACCTTTTCATGCTCATCTCATTTTTGACACCTTTTGAAGCTCTTCATATTTTTCACACCTTTTGAAGCTCCTCATATTTTTCACACCTTTTCAGGCCTTCATGTTTTTGAACACCGGTTCATGCTCCTCATACATTTCAGACCGTTTCATGCTCCTCATATTTTTGACACATTTTGAAGCTCTTCGTATTTTTCACATCTTTTCAGGCTCTTCATGTTTTTCAACATCACTTCATGCTCCTCCTATTTTTCAGACCTTTTCATGCTCCTCATATTTTGACACCTTCTGAAATCTTCATATACTACACACCTGTTCAGGCTCTTCATTTTTTTGAACACAATTTCATGCTCCTCCTATTTTTCAGACCGTTTCATGCTCATCTCTTTTTTGACAACTTTTGAAGCTCTTCATAGTTTTCATACTTTTTGAAGATCTTCATATTTTTCACACGTTTTCGGGTTCTTCATATTTTTCAACACTGCATCATGCTCCTCCTATTTTTTAGACCGTTTCATGCTCCTCATATTTTTGACACCTTTTGAAGCTCCTCATATTTTTCACACCTTTTGAAGCTCTTCATATTTTTCACACGTTCTCAGGCTCTTCATGTTTTTCAGCCCCGCTTCATGCTCCTCCTATTTTTCAGACCGTTTCATGCTCCTCATTATTTGGACACCGTATGAAGCTCTTCATATATTTGACACCTTTGAAGCTCTTCATATTTTTCACATTTTTGAACCTCTTCATATTTTTCACACCTTTTCAGGCTCTTCATGGTTTTGAACACCGCTTCATGCTCCTCCTATTTTTGAGACCGTTTCTTGCTCCTCATATATTTAACACCTTTTGAAGCTCTTCATATTTTTCACACTTTTTCAGGCTCTTCATGTTTTTCAACATCGCTTCATGCTCCTCCAATTTTTCAGACCGTTTCAAGCTCATGTCATTTTTGACACCTTTTGAAGCTATTCATATTTTTCACACCTTTTCAGGCTCTTCATGTTTTTCAACACCACTTCGTGCACCTCCTATTTTTCAGATCGTTTCATGCTCCTCATATTTTTGACACATTTTCAAGCTCCTCATATATTTCACACCTTTTCAGGCTCTTCATCATATTCAACACCACTTCATGCTCCTCCTATTTTCCAGACCGTTTCATTGTCCTCATATTTTTGACACCTTTAGAAGCTCTTCATATTTTTCACACCTTTTCAGGCTCTTCATGTTTTTCAACACGGCTTCATGCTCCTCCTATTTTTCAGATAGTTTCATTTCTCTCATGTATTTCACACCTTTTGAAGCTCTTCATATTTTCACACCTTTTCAGGCTCTTCATGTTTTTGAACACCACTTCATCCTCCTCCTATTTTTCAGACAGTTTCATGCTCCTCATGTATTTCACACCTTTTGCAGCTCTTCATATTTTTCACACGTTCTCAGGCTCTTCATGTTTTTGAACACCGCTTCATGCTCCTCCTATTTTTCAGACCGTTTCATGCTCCTCATATTTTTCACACCTTTTGATGCTCTTCATATTTTTCACACCTTTTCAGGCTATTCATGTTTTGGAACACCGTTTCATGCTCCTCCTATTTTTCAGACCTTTTCATGCTCCTCATATTTTTGACACCTTTTGAAGCTCTACATATTTTTCACAACTTTTCAGGCTGTTCATGTTTTCGAACACCGTTTCATGCTCCTCCTATTTTTCAGACCGTTTCATGCTCCTCATATCTTTGACACCTTTTGAAGCTCTATATTTTTCACACCTTTTCAGGATCTTCATGTTTTTGAACACCGCTTCATGCTACTCCTATTTTTCAGACCGATTCATGCTCCTTATAATTTTGACACCTTTTGAAGGTCTTCATATTTTCAACAGCTTTTCAGGCTCTTCTTATTTTTGAACACCGTTTGATTCTCCTCCTATTTTTCAGACCGTTTCATGCTCCTCATGTATTTCAGACCGTTTGAAGCTCTTCATATTTTTCAAACCTTTTCAGGCTCTTCATGTTTTTGAACACCGCTTCATGCTCCTCCTATTTTTCACACTTTTTGAAGCTCTTCATATTTTTCACACCTTTTCAGGCTCTTCATGTTTTTCAACACCGCTTCATGCTCCTCCTATTTTTCAGAACGTTTAATGTTCCTCATGTATTTCACACCTTTTGAAGCTCTTCATATTTTTCACACATTTTCAGGCTCTTCTTTTTTTTCAACACCACTTCATGCTCCTTCTATTTTTCATACCGTTTCATGCTCCTTTCATTTTTCACACCTTTTGAAGCTCTTCATATTTTTCACACGTTCTCAGGCTCTTCATGTTTTTCAACCCCGCTTCATGCTTCTCCTATTTTTCAGACCGTTTCATGCTCCTCATAATTTTGACACCTTTGAAGCTCTTCATATTTTTCAAACCTTTTCAGGCTCTTCATGTTTTTCAACACCACTTCATGAACCTCCTATTTTTCAGACCGTTTCATGCTCCTCATATTTTTGACACCTTTTCAAGCTCCTCATATATTTCACACCTTTTCAGGCTCTTCATGTTTATCAACACCACTTCATGCTCCTCCTATTTTTCAGACCGTGTCATGCTTCTCATATTTTTGACAGGTTTTGAAGCTCTTCATATTTTGCACACCTTTTCAGGCTCTTCATATTTGTCAACACTGTTTCATGCTTCTCGTATTTTTCAGACCTTTTCATGCTCCTCATAATTTTGACACCCTTTGAAGCTCTTCATATATTTCTCAGCTTTTCAGGCTCTTCATGATTTTGAACACCGCTTCATGTCCCTCCTATTTTTCCTACCGTTTCTTGCTCCTTATATTTTTGACACCTTTTGAAGCTCCTCATATTTTTCACACCTTTTGAAGCTCTTCATATTTTTCACACCTTTTCATGCTCTTCATGTTTTTGAACACCGCTTCATGCTCCTCCTATTTTTCAGACCGTTTCGTACTCCTCATGAATTTCACACTTTTTGAACCTCTTCATATTTGTCACACCTTTTCAGGCTCTTCATGTTTTTGAACACCGTTTCATACTGCTCATATTTTTCAGACCGTTTCATGCTCCTCATATTTTTGACATGTTTTGAGGCTGTTCATATTTTTCACACCTTTTCAGGCTCTTCATATTTTTGAACACCGCTTTATGCTCCTCCTATTTTTCAGATCGTTTCACTATACTCATATTTTTGACACCTTTTGAAGCTCTTCATATTTTTCACACTTTTTCAGGCTGTTTATAGTTTTCAACACCACTGCCTGATTCTCCTATTTTTCAGACCGTTTCTTGCTCCTCATATTTTTGACACCTTTTGAAGCTCTTCATATTTTTCACACCTTTTCAGTCTCTTCATATTTTTCAACACCACTTCATGCTCCTCCTATTTTCCAGACCGTTTCATGCTCTTCTAATTTTTGACACCTTTTGAAGTGCTTCATATTTTTCACACCTTTGAAGCTCTTCATATTTTTGACACGTTTTCAGGCTCTTCATGTTTTTCAACACCGCTTCATGCTCCTCCTATTTTTCAGACCGTTTCATGCTCCTCATATTTTTGACACTTTTTGAAGCTCTTGATATTTTTCACAACTTTTCAGTCTCTTCATGTTTTTGAACACCGCTTCATGCTCCTCCTATTTTTCAGACCGTTTCATACTCCTCATATTTTTGACACCTTTTGAAGCTCTTCATATTTTTCACACCTTTTCAGGCTCTTCATGTTTTTGAACACCGCTTCATGCTCCTCCTATTTTTCCGACCGTTTCATGCTCCTCATATTTATGACACCTTATCAAGCTCTTCATATTTTACACACCTTTTCAGGCTGTTCATGTTTTTCAACACCACTGCATGATTCTCCTATTTTTCAGATCGTTTCATGCTCCTCATATTTTTGACACCTTTTGAAGCTCTTCATATTTTTCACACCTTTTCATGTTTTTCAACACCACTTCATGCACCTCCTATTTTTCAGACCGTTTCTTGCTCCTCATATATTTTACACCTTTTGAAGCTCTTCATAATTTTCACACTTTTTCAGGCTCTTCATGTTTTTCAACATCGCTTCATGCTCCTCCAATTTTTCAGACCGTTTCAAGCTCATTTCATTTTTGACACCTTTTGAAGCTCTTCATATTTTTCACACCTTTTCAGGTTTCATGTTTTTCAACACCACTTCGTGCACCTCCTATTTTTCAGATCGTTTCATGCTCCTCATATTTTTGACACATTTTCAAGCTCCTCATATATTTCACACCTTTTCAGGCTCTTCATCATATTCAACACCACTTCATGCTCCTCCTATTTTCCAGACCGTTTCATTGTCCTCATATTTTTGACACCTTTAGAAGCTCTTCATATTTTTCACACCTTTTCAGGCTCTTCATGTTTTTCAACACGGCTTCATGCTCCTCCTATTTTTCAGATAGTTTCATTTCTCTCATGTATTTCACACCTTTTGAAGCTCTTCATATTTTCACACCTTTTCAGACTCTTCATGTTTTTGAACACCACTTCATCCTCCTACTATTTTTCAGACAGTTTCATGCTCCTCATGTATTTCACACCTTTTGCATCTCTTCATATTTTTCACACGTTTTCGGGCTCTTCATATTTTTCAACACTGCATCATGCTCCTCCTATTTTTCAGACCGTTTCATGCTGCTCATATTTTTGACACCTTTTGAAGCTCCTCATATTTTTCACACATTTTGAAGCTCTTCATATTTTTCACACGTTCTCAGGCTCTTCATGTTTTTCAATCCCGCTTCATGCTCCTCCTATTTTTCACACCGTTTCATGCTCCTCATAATTTGGACACCGTTTGAAGCTCTTCATATATTTGACACCTTTGAAGCTCTTCATATTTTTCAAACCTTTTCAGGCTCTTCATGTTTTTCAACACCACTTCATGAACCTCCTATTTTTCAGACCGTTTCATGCTCCTCATATTTTTGACACCTTTTCAAGCTCCTCATATATTTCACACCTTTTCAGGCTCTTCATGTTTATCAACACCACTTCATGCTCCTCCTATTTTTCAGACCGTGTCATGCTTCTCATATTTTTGACAGGTTTTGAAGCTCTTCATATTTTGCACACCTTTTCAGGCTCTTCATATTTGTCAACACTGTTTCATGCTTCTCGTATTTTTCAGACCTTTTCATGCTCCTCATAATTTTGACACCCTTTGAAGCTCTTCATATATTTCTCAGCTTTTCAGACTCTTCATGATTTTGAACACCGCTTCATGTCCCTCCTATTTTTCCTACCGTTTCTTGCTCCTTATATTTTTGACACCTTTTGAAGCTCCTCATATTTTTCACACCTTTTGAAGCTCTTCATATTTTTCACACCTTTTCATGCTCTTCATGTTTTTGAACACCGCTTCATGCTCCTCCTATTTTTCAGACCGTTTCGTACTCCTCATGAATTTCACACTTTTTGAACCTCTTCATATTTGTCACACCTTTTCAGGCTCTTCATGTTTTTGAACACCGTTTCATACTGCTCATATTTTTCAGACCGTTTCATGCTCCTCATATTTTTGACATGTTTTGAGGCTGTTCATATTTTTCACACCTTTTCAGGCTCTTCATATTTTTGAACACCGCTTTATGCTCCTCCTATTTTTCAGATCGTTTCACTATACTCATATTTTTGACACCTTTTGAAGCTCTTCATATTTTTCACACTTTTTCAGGCTGTTTATAGTTTTCAACACCACTGCCTGATTCTCCTATTTTTCAGACTGTTTCTTGCTCCTCATATTTTTGACACCTTTTGAAGCTCTTCATATTTTTCACACCTTTTCAGTCTCTTCATATTTTTCAACACCACTTCATGCTCCTCCTATTTTCCAGACCGTTTCATGCTCTTCTAATTTTTGACACCTTTTGAAGTGCTTCATATTTTTCACACCTTTGAAGCTCTTCATATTTTTGACACGTTTTCAGGCTCTTCATGTTTTTCAACACCGCTTCATGCTCCTCCTATTTTTCAGACCGTTTCATGCTCCTCATATTTTTGACACTTTTTGAAGCTCTTGATATTTTTCACAACTTTTCAGTCTCTTCATGTTTTTGAACACCGCTTCATGCTCCTCCTATTTTTCAGACCGTTTCATACTCCTCATATTTTTGACACCTTTTGAAGCTCTTCATATTTTTCACACCTTTTCAGGCTCTTCATGTTTTTGAACACCGCTTCATGCTCCTCCTATTTTTCCGACCGTTTCATGCTCCTCATATTTATGACACCTTATCAAGCTCTTCATATTTTACACACCTTTTCAGGCTGTTCATGTTTTTCAACACCACTGCATGATTCTCCTATTTTTCAGATCGTTTCATGCTCCTCATATTTTTGACACCTTTTGAAGCTCTTCATATTTTTCACACCTTTTCATGTTTTTCAACACCACTTCATGCACCTCCTATTTTTCAGACCGTTTCTTGCTCCTCATATATTTTACACCTTTTGAAGCTCTTCATAATTTTCACACTTTTTCAGGCTCTTCATGTTTTTCAACATCGCTTCATGCTCCTCCAATTTTTCAGACCGTTTCAAGCTCATTTCATTTTTGACACCTTTTGAAGCTCTTCATATTTTTCACACCTTTTCAGGCTTCATGTTTTTCAACACCACTTCGTGCACCTCCTATTTTTCAGATCGTTTCATGCTCCTCATATTTTTGACACATTTTCAAGCTCCTCATATATTTCACACCTTTTCAGGCTCTTCATCATATTCAACACCACTTCATGCTCCTCCTATTTTCCAGACCGTTTCATTGTCCTCATATTTTTGACACCTTTAGAAGCTCTTCATATTTTTCACACCTTTTCAGGCTCTTCATGTTTTTCAACACGGCTTCATGCTCCTCCTATTTTTCAGATAGTTTCATTTCTCTCATGTATTTCACACCTTTTGAAGCTCTTCATATTTTCACACCTTTTCAGACTCTTCATGTTTTTGAACACCACTTCATCCTCCTACTATTTTTCAGACAGTTTCATGCTCCTCATGTATTTCACACCTTTTGCATCTCTTCATATTTTTCACACGTTTTCGGGCTCTTCATATTTTTCAACACTGCATCATGCTCCTCCTATTTTTCAGACCGTTTCATGCTGCTCATATTTTTGACACCTTTTGAAGCTCCTCATATTTTTCACACATTTTGAAGCTCTTCATATTTTTCACACGTTCTCAGGCTCTTCATGTTTTTCAATCCCGCTTCATGCTCCTCCTATTTTTCACACCGTTTCATGCTCCTCATAATTTGGACACCGTTTGAAGCTCTTCATATATTTGACACCTTTGAAGCTCTTCATATTTTTCACACGTTCTCAGGCTCTTCATGTTTTTCAACCCCGCTTCATGCTCCTCCTATTTTTCAGACCGTTTCATACTCCTCATAATTTGGACACCGTTTGAAGCTCTTCATATATTTGACACCTTTGAAGCTCTTCATATTTTCACATTTTTGAACCTCTTCATATTTTTCACACCTTTTCAGGCTCTTCATGGTTTTGAACACCGCTTCATGCTCCTCCTATTTTTGAGACCGTTTCTTGCTCCTCATATATTTAACACCTTTTGAAGCTCTTCATATTTTTCACACTTTTTCAGGCTCTTCATGTTTTTCAACATCGCTTCATGCTCCTCCAATTTTTCAGACCGTTTCAAGCTCATGTCATTTTTGACACCTTTTGAAGCTATTCATATTTTTCACACCTTTTCAGGCTCTTCATGTTTTTCAACACCACTTCGTGCACCTCCTATTTTTCAGATCGTTTCATGCTCCTCATATTTTTGACACATTTTCAAGCTCCTCATATATTTCACACCTTTTCAGGCTCTTCATCATATTCAACACCACTTCATGCTCCTCCTATTTTCCAGACCGTTTCATTGTCCTCATATTTTTGACACCTTTAGAAGCTCTTCATATTTTTCACACCTTTTCAGGCTCTTCATGTTTTTCAACACGGCTTCATGCTCCTCCTATTTTTCAGATAGTTTCATTTCTCTCATGTATTTCACACCTTTTGAAGCTCTTCATATTTTCACACCTTTTCAGGCTCTTCATGTTTTTGAACACCACTTCATCCTCCTCCTATTTTTCAGACAGTTTCATGCTCCTCATGTATTTCACACCTTTTGCAGCTCTTCATATTTTTCACACGTTCTCAGGCTCTTCATGTTTTTGAACACCGCTTCATGCTCCTCCTATTTTTCAGACCGTTTCATGCTCCTCATATTTTTCACACCTTTTGATGCTCTTCATATTTTTCACACCTTTTCAGGCTATTCATGTTTTGGAACACCGTTTCATGCTCCTCCTATTTTTCAGACCTTTTCATGCTCCTCATATTTTTGACACCTTTTGAAGCTCTACATATTTTTCACAACTTTTCAGGCTGTTCATGTTTTCGAACACCGTTTCATGCTCCTCCTATTTTTCAGACCGTTTCATGCTCCTCATATCTTTGACACCTTTTGAAGCTCTATATTTTTCACACCTTTTCAGGATCTTCATGTTTTTGAACACCGCTTCATGCTACTCCTATTTTTCAGACCGATTCATGCTCCTTATAATTTTGACACCTTTTGAAGGTCTTCATATTTTCAACAGCTTTTCAGGCTCTTCTTATTTTTGAACACCGTTTGATTCTCCTCCTATTTTTCAGACCGTTTCATGCTCCTCATGTATTTCAGACCGTTTGAAGCTCTTCATATTTTTCAAACCTTTTCAGGCTCTTCATGTTTTTGAACACCGCTTCATGCTCCTCCTATTTTTCACACTTTTTGAAGCTCTTCATATTTTTCACACCTTTTCAGGCTCTTCATGTTTTTCAACACCGCTTCATGCTCCTCCTATTTTTCAGAACGTTTAATGTTCCTCATGTATTTCACACCTTTTGAAGCTCTTCATATTTTTCACACATTTTCAGGCTCTTCTTTTTTTTCAACACCACTTCATGCTCCTTCTATTTTTCATACCGTTTCATGCTCCTTTCATTTTTCACACCTTTTGAAGCTCTTCATATTTTTCACACGTTCTCAGGCTCTTCATGTTTTTCAACCCCGCTTCATGCTTCTCCTATTTTTCAGACCGTTTCATGCTCCTCATAATTTTGACACCTTTGAAGCTCTTCATATTTTTCAAACCTTTTCAGGCTCTTCATGTTTTTCAACACCACTTCATGAACCTCCTATTTTTCAGACCGTTTCATGCTCCTCATATTTTTGACACCTTTTCAAGCTCCTCATATATTTCACACCTTTTCAGGCTCTTCATGTTTATCAACACCACTTCATGCTCCTCCTATTTTTCAGACCGTTTCATGTTCATCTCATTTTTGACACCTTTTGAAGATCTTCATATTTTTCACACCTTTTGAAGCTCCTCATATTTTTCACACCTTTTCAGTCTCTTCATGTTTTTGAACACCGGTTCATGCTCCTCCTATTTTTCAGACCGTGTCATGCTTCTCATATTTTTGACAGGTTTTGAAGCTCTTCATATTTTGCACACCTTTTCAGGCTCTTCATATTTGTCAACACTGTTTCATGCTTCTCGTATTTTTCAGACCTTTTCATGCTCCTCATAATTTTGACACCCTTTGAAGCTCTTCATATATTTCTCAGCTTTTCAGGCTCTTCATGATTTTGAACACCGCTTCATGTCCCTCCTATTTTTCCTACCGTTTCTTGCTCCTTATATTTTTGACACCTTTTGAAGCTCCTCATATTTTTCACACCTTTTGAAACTCTTCATATTTTTCACACCTTTTCATGCTCTTCATGTTTTTGAACACCGCTTCATGCTCCTCCTATTTTTCAGACCGTTTCGTACTCCTCATGAATTTCACACTTTTTGAACCTCTTCATATTTGTCACACCTTTTCAGGCTCTTCATGTTTTTGAACACCGTTTCATACTGCTCATATTTTTCAGACCGTTTCATGCTCCTCATATTTTTGACATGTTTTGAGGCTGTTCATATTTTTCACACCTTTTCAGGCTCTTCATATTTTTGAACACCGCTTTATGCTCCTCCTATTTTTCAGATCGTTTCACTATACTCATATTTTTGACACCTTTTGAAGCTCTTCATATTTTTCACACTTTTTCAGGCTGTTTATAGTTTTCAACACCACTGCCTGATTCTTCTATTTTTCAGACCGTTTCTTGCTCCTCATATTTTTGACACCTTTTGAAGCTCTTCATATTTTTCACACCTTTTCAGTCTCTTCATATTTTTCAACACCACTTCATGCTCCTCCTATTTTCCAGACCGTTTCATGCTCTTCTAATTTTTGACACCTTTTGAAGTGCTTCATATTTTTCACACCTTTGAAGCTCTTCATATTTTTGACACGTTTTCAGGCTCTTCATGTTTTTCAACACCGCTTCATGCTCCTCCTATTTTTCAGACCGTTTCATGCTCCTCATATTTTTGACACTTTTTGAAGCTATTGATATTTTTCACAACTTTTCAGTCTCTTCATGTTTTTGAACACCGCTTCATGCTCCTCCTATTTTTCAGACCGTTTCATACTCCTCATATTTTTGACACCTTTTGAAGCTCTTCATATTTTTCACACCTTTTCAGGCTCTTCATGTTTTTGAACACCGCTTCATGCTCCTCCTATTTTTCCGACCGTTTCATGCTCCTCATATTTATGACACCTTATCAAGCTCTTCATATTTTACACACCTTTTCAGGCTGTTCATGTTTTTCAACACCACTGCATGATTCTCCTATTTTTCAGATCGTTTCATGCTCCTCATATTTTTGACACCTTTTGAAGCTCTTCATATTTTTCACACCTTTTCATGTTTTTCAACACCACTTCATGCACCTCCTATTTTTCAGACCGTTTCTTCCTCCTCATATATTTTACACCTTTTGAAGCTCTTCATATTTTTCACACTTTTTCAGGCTCTTCATGTTTTTCAACATCGCTTCATGCTCCTCCAATTTTTCAGACCGTTTCAAGCTCATTTCATTTTTGACACCTTTTGAAGCTCTTCATATTTTTCACACCTTTTCAGGCTTCATGTTTTTCAACACCACTTCGTGCACCTCCTATTTTTCAGATCGTTTCATGCTCCTCATATTTTTGACACATTTTCAAGCTCCTCATATATTTCACACCTTTTCAGGCTCTTCATCATATTCAACACCACTTCATGCTCCTCCTATTTTCCAGACCGTTTCATTGTCCTCATATTTTTGACACCTTTAGAAGCTCTTCATATTTTTCACACCTTTTCAGGCTCTTCATGTTTTTCAACACGGCTTCATGCTCCTCCTATTTTTCAGATAGTTTCATTTCTCTCATGTATTTCACACCTTTTGAAGCTCTTCATATTTTCACACCTTTTCAGACTCTTCATGTTTTTGAACACCACTTCATCCTCCTACTATTTTTCAGACAGTTTCATGCTCCTCATGTATTTCACACCTTTTGCATCTCTTCATATTTTTCACACGTTTTCGGGCTCTTCATACTTTTCAACACTGCATCATGCTCCTCCTATTTTTCAGACCGTTTCATGCTGCTCATATTTTTGACACCTTTGAAGCTCCTCATATTTTTCACACATTTTGAAGCTCTTCATATTTTTCACACGTTCTCAGGCTCTTCATGTTTTTCAATCCCGCTTCATGCTCCTCCTATTTTTCACACCGTTTCATGCTCCTCATAATTTGGACACCGTTTGAAGCTCTTCATATATTTGACACCTTTGAAGCTCTTCATATTTTTCACACGTTCTCAGGCTCTTCATGTTTTTCAACCCCGCTTCATGCTCCTCCTATTTTTCAGACCGTTTCATACTCCTCATAATTTGGACACCGTTTGAAGCTCTTCATATATTTGACACCTTTGAAGCTCTTCATATTTTCACATTTTTGAACCTCTTCATATTTTTCACACCTTTTCAGGCTCTTCATGGTTTTGAACACCGCTTCATGCTCCTCCTATTTTTGAGACCGTTTCTTGCTCCTCATATATTTAACACCTTTTGAAGCTCTTCATATTTTTCACACTTTTTCAGGCTCTTCATGTTTTTCAACATCGCTTCATGCTCCTCCAATTTTTCAGACCGTTTCAAGCTCATGTCATTTTTGACACCTTTTGAAGCTATTCATATTTTTCACACCTTTTCAGGCTCTTCATGTTTTTCAACACCACTTCGTGCACCTCCTATTTTTCAGATCGTTTCATGCTCCTCATATTTTTGACACATTTTCAAGCTCCTCATATATTTCACACCTTTTCAGGCTCTTCATCATATTCAACACCACTTCATGCTCCTCCTATTTTCCAGACCGTTTCATTGTCCTCATATTTTTGACACCTTTAGAAGCTCTTCATATTTTTCACACCTTTTCAGGCTCTTCATGTTTTTCAACACGGCTTCATGCTCCTCCTATTTTTCAGATAGTTTCATTTCTCTCATGTATTTCACACCTTTTGAAGCTCTTCATATTTTCACACCTTTTCAGGCTCTTCATGTTTTTGAACACCACTTCATCTTCCTCCTATTTTTCAGACAGTTTCATGCTCCTCATGTATTTCACACCTTTTGCAGCTCTTCATATTTTTCACACGTTCTCAGGCTCTTCATGTTTTTGAACACCGCTTCATGCTCCTCCTATTTTTCAGACCGTTTCATGCTCCTCATATTTTTCACACCTTTTGATGCTCTTCATATTTTTCACACCTTTTCAGGCTATTCATGTTTTGGAACACCGTTTCATGCTCCTCCTATTTTTCAGACCTTTTCATGCTCCTCATATTTTTGACACCTTTTGAAGCTCTACATATTTTTCACAACTTTTCAGGCTGTTCATGTTTTCGAACACCGTTTCATGCTCCTCCTATTTTTCAGACCGTTTCATGCTCCTCATATCTTTGACACCTTTTGAAGCTCTATATTTTTCACACCTTTTCAGGATCTTCATGTTTTTGAACACCGCTTCATGCTACTCCTATTTTTCAGACCGATTCATGCTCCTCATAATTTTGACACCTTTTGAAGGTCTTCATATTTTCAACAGCTTTTCAGGCTCTTCTTATTTTTGAACACCGTTTGATTCTCCTCCTATTTTTCAGACCGTTTCATGCTCCTCATGTATTTCAGACCGTTTGAAGCTCTTCATATTTTTCAAACCTTTTCAGGCTCTTCATGTTTTTGAACACCGCTTCATGCTCCTCCTATTTTTCACACTTTTTGAAGCTCTTCATATTTTTCACAACTTTTCAGGCTCTTCATGTTTTTCAACACCGCTTCATGCTTCTCCTATTTTTCAGAACGTTTAATGTTCCTCATGTATTTCACACCTTTTGAAGCTCTTCATATTTTTCACACATTTTCAGGCTCTTTTTTTTTTCAACACCACTTCATGCTCCTTCTATTTTTCATACCGTTTCATGCTCCTTTCATTTTTCACACCTTTTGAAGCTCTTCATATTTTTCACACGTTCTCAGGCTCTTCATGTTTTTCAACCCCGCTTCATGCTCCTCCTATTTTTCAGACCGTTTCATGCTCCTCATAATTTTGACACCTTTGAAGCTCTTCATATTTTTCAAACCTTTTCAGGCTCTTCATGTTTTTCAACACCACTTCATGCAACTCCTATTTTTCAGACCGTTTCATGCTCCTCATATTTTTGACACCTTTTCAAGCTCCTCATATATTTCACACCTTTTCAGGCTCTTCATGTTTATCAACACCACTTCATGCTCCTCCTATTTTTCAGACCGTTTCATGTTCATCTCATTTTTGACACCTTTTGAAGATCTTCATATTTTTCACACCTTTTGAAGCTCCTCATATTTTTCACACCTTTTCAGTCTCTTCATGTTTTTGAACACCGGTTCATGGTCCTCCTATTTTTCAGACCGTGTCATGCTTCTCATATTTTTGACAGGTTTTGAAGCTCTTCATATTTTGCACACCTTTTCAGGCTCTTCATATTTGTCAACACTGTTTCATGCTTCTCGTATTTTTCAGACCGTTTCATGCTCCTCATAATTTTGACACCCTTTGAAGCTCTTCATATATTTCTCAGCTTTTCAGGCTCTTCATGATTTTGAACACCGCTTCATGTCCCTCCTATTTTTCCTACCGTTTCTTGCTCCTTATATTTTTGACACCTTTTGAAGCTCCTCATATTTTTCACACCTTTTGAAGCTCTTCATATTTTTCACACCTTTTCATGCTCTTCATGTTTTTGAACACCGCTTCATGCTCCTCCTATTTTTCAGACCGTTTCATACTCCTCATGAATTTCACACCTTTTGAACCTCTTCATATTTGTCACACCTTTTCAGGCTCTTCATGTTTTTGAACACCGTTTCATACTGCTCATATTTTTCAGACCGTTTCATGCTCCTCATATTTTTGACATGTTTTGAGGCTGTTCATATTTTTCACACCTTTTCAGGCTCTTCATATTTTTGAACACCGCTTTATGCTCCTCCTATTTTTCAGATCGTTTCATTATACTCATATTTTTGACACCTTTTGAAGCTCTTCATATTTTTCACACTTTTTCAGGCTGTTTATAGTTTTCAACACCGCTGCCTGATTCTCCTATTTTTCAGACCGTTTCTTGCTCCTCATATTTTTGACACCTTTTGAAGCTCTTCATATTTTTCACACCTTTTCAGTCTCTTCATATTTTTCAACACCACTTCATGCTCCTCCTATTTTCCAGACCGTTTCATGCTCTTCTAATTTTTGACACCTTTTGAAGTGCTTCATATTTTTCACACCTTTGAAGCTCTTCATATTTTTGACACGTTTTCAGGCTCTTCATGTTTTTCAACACCGCTTCATGCTCCTCCTATTTTTCAGACCGTTTCATGCTCCTCATATTTTTGACACTTTTTGAAGCTATTGATATTTTTCACAACTTTTCAGTCTCTTCATGTTTTTGAACACCGCTTCATGCTCCTCCTATTTTTCAGACCGTTTCATACTCCTCATATTTTTGACACCTTTTGAAGCTCTTCATATTTTTCACACCTATTCAGGCTCTTCATGTTTTTGAACACCGCTTCATGCTCCTCCTATTTTTCCGACCGTTTCATGCTCCTCATATTTATGACACCTTATCAAGCTCTTCATATTTTACACACCTTTTCAGGCTGTTCATGTTTTTCAACACGACTGCATGATTCTCCTATTTTTCAGATCGTTTCACGCTCCTCATATTTTTGACACCTTTTGAAGCTCTTCATATTTTTCACACCTTTTCATGTTTTTCAACACCACTTCATGCACCTCCTATTTTTCAGACCGTTTCTTGCTCCTCATATATTTAACACCTTTTGAAGCTCTTCATAATTTTCACACTTTTTCAGGCTCTTCATGTTTTTCAACATCGCTTCATGCTCTTCCAATTTTTCAGACCGTTTCAAGCTCATTTCATTTTTGACACCTTTTGAAGCTCTTCATATTTTTCACACCTTTTCAGGCTTCATGTTTTTCAACACCACTTCGTGCACCTCCTATTTTTCAGATCGTTTCATGCTTCTCATATTTTTGACACATTTTCAAGCTCCTCATATATTTCACACCTTTTCAGGCTCTTCATCATATTCAACACCACTTCATGCTCCTCCTATTTTCCAGACCGTTTCATTGTCCTCATATTTTTGACACCTTTAGAAGCTCTTCATATTTTTCACACCTTTTCAGGCTCTTCATGTTTTTCAACACGGCTTCATGCTCCTCCTATTTTTCAGATAGTTTCATTTCTCTCATGTATTTCACACCTTTTGAAGCTCTTCATATTTTCACACCTTTTCAGGCTCTTCATGTTTTTGAACACCACTTCATCCTCCTCCTATTTTTCAGACAGTTTCATGCTCCTCATGTATTTCACACCTTTTGCAGCTCTTCATATTTTTCACACGTTCTCAGGCTCTTCATGTTTTTGAACACCGCTTCATGCTCCTCCTATTTTTCAGACCGTTTCATGCTCCTCATATTTTTCACACCTTTTGATGCTCTTCATATTTTTCACACCTTTTCAGGCTATTCATGTTTTGGAACACCGTTTCATGCTCCTCCTATTTTTCAGAACGTTTAATGTTCCTCATGTATTTCACACCTTTTGAAGCTCTTCATATTTTTCACACATTTTCAGGCTCTTCTTTTTTTTCAACACCACTTCATGCTCCTTCTATTTTTCATACCGTTTCATGCTCCTTTCATTTTTCACACCTTTTGAAGCTCTTCATATTTTTCACACGTTCTCAGGCTCTTCATGTTTTTCAACCCCGCTTCATGCTTCTCCTATTTTTCAGACCGTTTCATGCTCCTCATAATTTTGACACCTTTGAAGCTCTTCATATTTTTCAAACCTTTTCAGGCTCTTCATGTTTTTCAACACCACTTCATGAACCTCCTATTTTTCAGACCGTTTCATGCTCCTCATATTTTTGACACCTTTTCAAGCTCCTCATATATTTCACACCTTTTCAGGCTCTTCAAGTTTATCAACACCACTTCATGCTCCTCCTATTTTTCAGACCGTTTCATGTTCATCTCATTTTTGACACCTTTTGAAGATCTTCATATTTTTCACACCTTTTGAAGCTCCTCATATTTTTCACACCTTTTCAGTCTCTTCATGTTTTTGAACACCGGTTCATGCTCCTCCTATTTTTCAGACCGTGTCATGCTTCTCATATTTTTGACAGGTTTTGAAGCTCTTCATATTTTGCACACCTTTTCAGGCTCTTCATATTTGTCAACACTGTTTCATGCTTCTCGTATTTTTCAGACCTTTTCATGCTCCTCATAATTTTGACACCCTTTGAAGCTCTTCATATATTTCTCAGCTTTTCAGGCTCTTCATGATTTTGAACACCGCTTCATGTCCCTCCTATTTTTCCTACCGTTTCTTGCTCCTTATATTTTTGACACCTTTTGAAGCTCCTCATATTTTTCACACCTTTTGAAGCTCTTCATATTTTTCACACCTTTTCATGCTCTTCATGTTTTTGAACACCGCTTCATGCTCCTCCTATTTTTCAGACCGTTTCGTACTCCTCATGAATTTCACACTTTTTGAACCTCTTCATATTTGTCACACCTTTTCAGGCTCTTCATGTTTTTGAACACCGTTTCATACTGCTCATATTTTTCAGACCGTTTCATGCTCCTCATATTTTTGACATGTTTTGAGGCTGTTCATATTTTTCACACCTTTTCAGGCTCTTCATATTTTTGAACACCGCTTTATGCTCCTCCTATTTTTCAGATCGTTTCACTATACTCATATTTTTGACACCTTTTGAAGCTCTTCATATTTTTCACACTTTTTCAGGCTGTTTATAGTTTTCAACACCACTGCCTGATTCTCCTATTTTTCAGACCGTTTCTTGCTCCTCATATTTTTGACACCTTTTGAAGCTCTTCATATTTTTCACACCTTTTCAGTCTCTTCATATTTTTCAACACCACTTCATGCTCCTCCTATTTTCCAGACCGTTTCATGCTCTTCTAATTTTTGACACCTTTTGAAGTGCTTCATATTTTTCACACCTTTGAAGCTCTTCATATTTTTGACACGTTTTCAGGCTCTTCATGTTTTTCAACACCGCTTCATGCTCCTCCTATTTTTCAGACCGTTTCATGCTCCTCATATTTTTGACACTTTTTGAAGCTCTTGATATTTTTCACAACTTTTCAGTCTCTTCATGTTTTTGAACACCGCTTCATGCTCCTCCTATTTTTCAGACCGTTTCATACTCCTCATATTTTTGACACCTTTTGAAGCTCTTCATATTTTTCACACCTTTTCAGGCTCTTCATGTTTTTGAACACCGCTTCATGCTCCTCCTATTTTTCCGACCGTTTCATGCTCCTCATATTTATGACACCTTATCAAGCTCTTCATATTTTACACACCTTTTCAGGCTGTTCATGTTTTTCAACACCACTGCATGATTCTCCTATTTTTCAGATCGTTTCATGCTCCTCATATTTTTGACACCTTTTGAAGCTCTTCATATTTTTCACACCTTTTCATGTTTTTCAACACCACTTCATGCACCTCCTATTTTTCAGACCGTTTCTTCCTCCTCATATATTTTACACCTTTTGAAGCTCTTCATATTTTTCACACTTTTTCAGGCTCTTCATGTTTTTCAACATCGCTTCATGCTCCTCCAATTTTTCAGACCGTTTCAAGCTCATTTCATTTTTGACACCTTTTGAAGCTCTTCATATTTTTCACACCTTTTCAGGCTTCATGTTTTTCAACACCACTTCGTGCACCTCCTATTTTTCAGATCGTTTCATGCTCCTCATATTTTTGACACATTTTCAAGCTCCTCATATATTTCACACCTTTTCAGGCTCTTCATCATATTCAACACCACTTCATGCTCCTCCTATTTTCCAGACCGTTTCATTGTCCTCATATTTTTGACACCTTTAGAAGCTCTTCATATTTTTCACACCTTTTCAGGCTCTTCATGTTTTTCAACACGGCTTCATGCTCCTCCTATTTTTCAGATAGTTTCATTTCTCTCATGTATTTCACACCTTTTGAAGCTCTTCATATTTTCACACCTTTTCAGACTCTTCATGTTTTTGAACACCACTTCATCCTCCTACTATTTTTCAGACAGTTTCATGCTCCTCATGTATTTCACACCTTTTGCATCTCTTCATATTTTTCACACGTTTTCGGGCTCTTCATACTTTTCAACACTGCATCATGCTCCTCCTATTTTTCAGACCGTTTCATGCTGCTCATATTTTTGACACCTTTGAAGCTCCTCATATTTTTCACACATTTTGAAGCTCTTCATATTTTTCACACGTTCTCAGGCTCTTCATGTTTTTCAATCCCGCTTCATGCTCCTCCTATTTTTCACACCGTTTCATGCTCCTCATAATTTGGACACCGTTTGAAGCTCTTCATATATTTGACACCTTTGAAGCTCTTCATATTTTTCACACGTTCTCAGGCTCTTCATGTTTTTCAACCCCGCTTCATGCTCCTCCTATTTTTCAGACCGTTTCATACTCCTCATAATTTGGACACCGTTTGAAGCTCTTCATATATTTGACACCTTTGAAGCTCTTCATATTTTCACATTTTTGAACCTCTTCATATTTTTCACACCTTTTCAGGCTCTTCATGGTTTTGAACACCGCTTCATGCTCCTCCTATTTTTGAGACCGTTTCTTGCTCCTCATATATTTAACACCTTTTGAAGCTCTTCATATTTTTCACACTTTTTCAGGCTCTTCATGTTTTTCAACATCGCTTCATGCTCCTCCAATTTTTCAGACCGTTTCAAGCTCATGTCATTTTTGACACCTTTTGAAGCTATTCATATTTTTCACACCTTTTTAGGCTCTTCATGTTTTTCAACACCACTTCGTGCACCTCCTATTTTTCAGATCGTTTCATGCTCCTCATATTTTTGACACATTTTCAAGCTCCTCATATATTTCACACCTTTTCAGGCTCTTCATCATATTCAACACCACTTCATGCTCCTCCTATTTTCCAGACCGTTTCATTGTCCTCATATTTTTGACACCTTTAGAAGCTCTTCATATTTTTCACACCTTTTCAGGCTCTTCATGTTTTTCAACACGGCTTCATGCTCCTCCTATTTTTCAGATAGTTTCATTTCTCTCATGTATTTCACACCTTTTGAAGCTCTTCATATTTTCACACCTTTTCAGGCTCTTCATGTTTTTGAACACCACTTCATCCTCCTCCTATTTTTCAGACAGTTTCATGCTCCTCATGTATTTCACACCTTTTGCAGCTCTTCATATTTTTCACACGTTCTCAGGCTCTTCATGTTTTTGAACACCGCTTCATGCTCCTCCTATTTTTCAGACCGTTTCATGCTCCTCATATTTTTCACACCTTTTGATGCTCTTCATATTTTTCACACCTTTTCAGGCTATTCATGTTTTGGAACACCGTTTCATGCTCCTCCTATTTTTCAGACCTTTTCATGCTCCTCATATTTTTGACACCTTTTGAAGCTCTACATATTTTTCACAACTTTTCAGGCTGTTCATGTTTTCGAACACCGTTTCATGCTCCTCCTATTTTTCAGACCGTTTCATGCTCCTCATATCTTTGACACCTTTTGAAGCTCTATATTTTTCACACCTTTTCAGGATCTTCATGTTTTTGAACACCGCTTCATGCTACTCCTATTTTTCAGACCGATTCATGCTCCTCATAATTTTGACACCTTTTGAAGGTCTTCATATTTTCAACAGCTTTTCAGGCTCTTCTTATTTTTGAACACCGTTTGATTCTCCTCCTATTTTTCAGACCGTTTCATGCTCCTCATGTATTTCAGACCGTTTGAAGCTCTTCATATTTTTCAAACCTTTTCAGGCTCTTCATGTTTTTGAACACCGCTTCATGCTCCTCCTATTTTTCACACTTTTTGAAGCTCTTCATATTTGTCACACCTTTTCAGGCTCTTCATGTTTTTCAACACCGCTTCATGCTCCTCCTATTTTTCAGAACGTTTAATGTTCCTCATGTATTTCACACCTTTTGAAGCTCTTCATATTTTTCACACATTTTCAGGCTCTTTTTTTTTTTCAACACCACTTCATGCTCCTTCTATTTTTCATACCGTTTCATGCTCCTTTCATTTTTCACACCTTTTGAAGCTCTTCATATTTTTCACACGTTCTCAGGCTCTTCATGTTTTTCAACCCCGCTTCATGCTCCTCCTATTTTTCAGACCGTTTCATGCTCCTCATAATTTTGACACCTTTGAAGCTCTTCATATTTTTCAAACCTTTTCAGGCTCTTCATGTTTTTCAACACCACTTCATGCACCTCCTATTTTTCAGACCGTTTCATGCTCCTCATATTTTTGACACCTTTTCAAGCTCCTCATATATTTCACACCTTTTCAGGCTCTTCATGTTTATCAACACCACTTCATGCTCCTCCTATTTTTCAGACCGTTTCATGTTCATCTCATTTTTGACACCTTTTGAAGATCTTCATATTTTTCACACCTTTTGAAGCTCCTCATATTTTTCACACCTTTTCAGTCTCTTCATGTTTTTGAACACCGGTTCATGGTCCTCCTATTTTTGAGACCGTGTCATGCTTCTCATATTTTTGACAGGTTTTGAAGCTCTTCATATTTTGCACACCTTTTCAGGCTCTTCATATTTGTCAACACTGTTTCATGCTTCTCGTATTTTTCAGACCGTTTCATGCTCCTCATAATTTTGACACCCTTTGAAGCTCTTCATATATTTCTCAGCTTTTCAGGCTCTTCATGATTTTGAACACCGCTTCATGTCCCTCCTATTTTTCCTACCGTTTCTTGCTCCTTATATTTTTGACACCTTTGGAAGCTCCTCATATTTTTCACACCTTTTGAAGCTCTTCATATTTTTCACACCTTTTCATGCTCTTCATGTTTTTGAACACCGCTTCATGCTCCTCCTATTTTTCAGACCGTTTCATACTCCTCATGAATTTCACACCTTTTGAACCTCTTCATATTTGTCACACCTTTTCAGGCTCTTCATGTTTTTGAACACCGTTTCATACTGCTCATATTTTTCAGACCGTTTCATGCTCCTCATATTTTTGACATGTTTTGAGGCTGTTCATATTTTTCACACCTTTTCAGGCTCTTCATATTTTTGAACACCGCTTTATGCTCCTCCTATTTTTCAGATCGTTTCATTATACTCATATTTTTGACACCTTTTGAAGCTCTTCATATTTTTCACACTTTTTCAGGCTGTTTATAGTTTTCAACACCGCTGCCTGATTCTCCTATTTTTCAGACCGTTTCTTGCTCCTCATATTTTTGACACCTTTTGAAGCTCTTCATATTTTTCACACCTTTTCAGTCTCTTCATATTTTTCAACACCACTTCATGCTCCTCCTATTTTCCAGACCGTTTCATGCTCTTCTAATTTTTGACACCTTTTGAAGTGCTTCATATTTTTCACACCTTTGAAGCTCTTCATATTTTTGACACGTTTTCAGGCTCTTCATGTTTTTCAACACCGCTTCATGCTCCTCCTATTTTTCAGACCGTTTCATGCTCCTCATATTTTTGACACTTTTTGAAGCTATTGATATTTTTCACAACTTTTCAGTCTCTTCATGTTTTTGAACACCGCTTCATGCTCCTCCTATTTTTCAGACCGTTTCATACTCCTCATATTTTTGACACCTTTTGAAGCTCTTCATATTTTTCACACCTATTCAGGCTCTTCATGTTTTTGAACACCGCTTCATGCTCCTCCTATTTTTCCGACCGTTTCATGCTCCTCATATTTATGACACCTTATCAAGCTCTTCATATTTTACACACCTTTTCAGGCTTTTCATGTTTTTCAACACGACTGCATGATTCTCCTATTTTTCAGATCGTTTCACGCTCCTCATATTTTTGACACCTTTTGAAGCTCTTCATATTTTTCACACCTTTTCATGTTTTTCAACACCACTTCATGCACCTCCTATTTTTCAGACCGTTTCTTGCTCCTCATATATTTAACACCTTTTGAAGCTCTTCATAATTTTCACACTTTTTCAGGCTCTTCATGTTTTTCAACATCGCTTCATGCTCTTCCAATTTTTCAGACCGTTTCAAGCTCATTTCATTTTTGACACCTTTTGAAGCTCTTCATATTTTTCACACCTTTTCAGGCTTCATGTTTTTCAACACCACTTCGTGCACCTCCTATTTTTCAGATCGTTTCATGCTCCTCATATTTTTGACACATTTTCAAGCTCCTCATATATTTCACACCTTTTCAGGCTCTTCATCATATTCAACACCACTTCATGCTCCTCCTATTTTCCAGACCGTTTCATTGTCCTCATATTTTTGACACCTTTAGAAGCTCTTCATATTTTTCACACCTTTTCAGGCTCTTCATGTTTTTCAACACGGCTTCATGCTCCTCCTATTTTTCAGATAGTTTCATTTCTCTCATGTATTTCACACCTTTTGAAGCTCTTCATATTTTTCACACCTTTTCAGGCTTCATGTTTTTCAACACCACTTCGTGCACCTCCTATTTTTCAGATCGTTTCATGCTCCTCATATTTTTAACACATTTTCATGCTCCTCATGTATTTCACACCTTTTGCAGCTCTTCATATTTTTCACACGTTTTCGGGCTCTTCATATTTTTCAACACTGCATCATGCTCCTCCTATTTTTCAGACCGTTTCATGCTGCTCATATTTTTGACACCTTTTGAAGCTCCTCATATTTTTCACACATTTTGAAGCTCTTCATATTTTTCACACGTTCTCAGGCTCTTCATGTTTTTCAATCCCGCTTCATGCTCCTCCTATTTTTCACACCGTTTCATGCTCCTCATAATTTGGACACCGTTTGAAGCTCTTCATATATTTGACACCTTTGAAGCTCTTCATATTTTTCACATTTTTGAACCTCTTCATATTTTTCACACCTTTTCAGGCTCTTCATGGTTTTGAACACCGCTTCATGCTCCTTCTATTTTTGAGACCGTTTCTTGCTCCTCATATATTTAACACCTTTTGAAGCTCTTCATATTTTTCACACCTTTTCAGGCTCTTCATGTTTTTCAACACCACTTCGTGCACCTCCTGTTTTTCAGATCGTTTCATGCTCCTCATATATTTGACACATTTTCAAGCTCCTCATATATTTCACAACTTTTCAGGCTCTTCATCATATTCAACACCACTTCATGCTCCTCCTATTTTCCAGACCGTTTCATTGTCCTCATATTTTTGACACCTTTAGAAGCTCTTCATATTTTTCACACCTTTTCAGGCTCTTCATGTTTTTCAACATGGCTTCATGCTCCTTCTATTTTTCAGATAGTTTCATTTCTCTCATGTATTTCACACCTTTTGAAGCTCTTCATATTTTCACACCTTTTCAGGCTCTTCATGTTTTTGAACACCACTTCATCCTCCTCCTATTTTTCAGACAGTTTCATGCTCCTCATGTATTTCACACCTTTTGCAGCTCTTCATATTTTTCACATGTTCTCAGGCTCTTCATGTTTTTGAACACCGCTTCATGCTCCTCCTATTTTTCAGACCGTTTCATGCTCCTCATATTTGTCACACCTTTTGATGCTCTTCATATTTTTCACACCTTTTCAGGCTGTTCATGTTTTCGAACACCGTTTCATGCTCCTCCTATTTTTCAGACCTTTTCATGCTCCTCATATTTTTGACACCTTTTGAAGCTCTACATATTTTTCACAACTTTTCAGGCTGTTCATGTTTTCGAACACCGTTTCATGCTCCTCCTATTTTTCAGACCGTTTCATGCTCCTCATATCTTTGACACCTTTTGAAGCTCTATATTTTTCACACCTTTTCAGGATCTTCATGTTTTTGAACACCGCTTCATGCTACTCCTATTTTTCAGAACGATTCATGCTCCTCATAATTTTGACACCTTTTGAAGGTCTTCATATTTTCAACAGCTTTTCAGGCTCTTCTTATTTTTGAACACCGTTTGATTCTCCTCCTATTTTTCAGACCGTTTCATGCTCCTCATGTATTTCAGACCGTTTGAAGCTTTTCATATTTTTCAAACCTTTTCAGGCTCTTCATGTTTTTGAACACCGCTTCATGCTCCTCCTATTTTTCACACTTTCTGAAGCTCTTCATATTTTTCACACCTTTTCAGGCTCTTCATGTTTTTCAACACCGCTTCATGCTCCTCCTATTTTTCAGAACGTTTAATGTTCCTCATGTATTTCACACCTTTTGAAGCTCTTCATATTTTTCACACATTTTCAGGCTCTTCTTTTTTTTCAACACCACTTCATGCTCCTTCTATTTTTCATACCGTTTCATGCTCCTTTCATTTTTCACACCTTTTGAAGCTCTACATATTTTTCACAACTTTTCAGGCTGTTCATGTTTTTCAACCCCGTTTCATGCTCCTCCTATTTTTCAGACCGTTTCATGCTCCTCATATCTTTGACACCTTTTGAAGCTCTATATTTTTCACACCTTTTCAGGATCTTCATGTTTTTCAACACCGCTTCATGCTACTCCTATTTTTCAGAACGATTCATGCTCCTCATAATTTTGACACCTTTTGAAGGTCTTCATATTTTCAACAGCTTTTCAGGCTCTTCTTATTTTTGAACACCGTTTGATTCTCCTCCTATTTTTCAGACCGTTTCATGCTCCTCATGTATTTCAGACCGTTTGAAGCTCTTCATATTTTTCAAACCTTTTCAGGCTCTTCATGTTTTTGAACACCGCTTCATGCTCCTCCTATTTTTCACACTTTTTGAAGCTCTTCATATTTTTCACACCTTTTCAGGCTCTTCATGTTTTTCAACACCGCTTCATGCTCCTCCTATTTTTCAGAACGTTTAATGTTCCTCATGTATTTCACACCTTTTGAAGCTCTTCATATTTTTCACACATTTTCAGGCTCTTCTTTTTTTTCAACACCACTTCATGCTCCTTCTATTTTTCATACCGTTTCATGCTCCTTTCATTTTTCACACCTTTTGAAGCTCTTCATATTTTTCACACGTTCTCAGGCTCTTCATGTTTTTCAACCCCGCTTCATGCTTCTCCTATTTTTCAGACCGTTTCATGCTCCTCATAATTTTGACACCTTTGAAGCTCTTCATATTTTTCAAACCTTTTCAGGCTCTTCATGTTTTTCAACACCACTTCATGAACCTCCTATTTTTCAGACCGTTTCATGCTCCTCATATTTTTGACACCTTTTCAAGCTCCTCATATATTTCACACCTTTTCAGGCTCTTCATGTTTATCAACACCACTTCATGCTCCTCCTATTTTTCAGACCGTTTCATGTTCATCTCATTTTTGACACCTTTTGAAGATCTTCATATTTTTCACACCTTTTGAAGCTCCTCATATTTTTCACACCTTTTCAGTCTCTTCATGTTTTTGAACACCGGTTCATGCTCCTCCTATTTTTCAGACCGTGTCATGCTTCTCATATTTTTGACAGGTTTTGAAGCTCTTCATATTTTGCACACCTTTTCAGGCTCATCATATTTGTCAACACTGTTTCATGCTTCTCGTATTTTTCAGACCGTTTCATGCTCCTCATAATTTTGACACCCTTTGAAGCTCTTCATATATTTCTCAGCTTTTCAGGCTCTTCATGATTTTGAACACCGCTTCATGTCCCTCCTATTTTTCCTACCGTTTCTTGCTCCTTATATTTTTGACACCTTTTGAAGCTCCTCATATTTTTCACACCTTTTGAAGCTCTTCATATTTTTCACACCTTTTCATGCTCTTCATGTTTTTGAACACCGCTTCATGCTCCTCCTATTTTTCAGACCGTTTCGTACTCCTCATGAATTTCACACTTTTTGAACCTCTTCATATTTGTCACACCTTTTCAGGCTCTTCATGTTTTTGAACACCGTTTCATACTGCTCATATTTTTCAGACCGTTTCATGCTCCTCATATTTTTGACATGTTTTGAGGCTGTTCATATTTTTCACACCTTTTCAGGCTCTTCATATTTTTGAACACCGCTTTATGCTCCTCCTATTTTTCAGATCGTTTCACTATACTCATATTTTTGACACCTTTTGAAGCTCTTCATATTTTTCACACTTTTTCAGGCTGTTTATAGTTTTCAACACCACTGCCTGATTCTCCTATTTTTCAGACCGTTTCCTGCTCCTCATATTTTTGACATCTTTTGAAGCTCTTCATATTTTTCACACCTTTTCAGTCTCTTCATATTTTTCAACACCACTTCATGCTCCTCCTATTTTCCAGACCGTTTCATGCTCTTCTAATTTTTGACACCTTTTGAAGTGCTTCATATTTTTCACACCTTTGAAGCTCTTCATATTTTTGACACGTTTTCAGGCTCTTCATGTTTTTCAACACCGCTTCATGCTCCTCCTATTTTTCAGACCGTTTCATGCTCCTCATATTTTTGACACTTTTTGAAGCTCTTGATATTTTTCACAACTTTTCAGTCTCTTCATGTTTTTGAACACCGCTTCATGCTCCTCCTATTTTTCAGACCGTTTCATACTCCTCATATTTTTGACACCTTTTGAAGCTCTTCATATTTTTCACACCTTTTCAGGCTCTTCATGTTTTTGAACACCGCTTCATGCTCCTCCTATTTTTCCGACCGTTTCATGCTCCTCATATTTATGACACCTTATCAAGCTCTTCATATTTTACACACCTTTTCAGGCTGTTCATGTTTTTCAACACCACTGCATGATTCTCCTATTTTTCAGATCGTTTCATGCTCCTCATATTTTTGACACCTTTTGAAGCTCTTCATATTTTTCACACCTTTTCATGTTTTTCAACACCACTTCATGCACCTCCTATTTTTCAGACCGTTTCTTGCTCCTCATATATTTTACACCTTTTGAAGCTCTTCATAATTTTCACACTTTTTCAGGCTCTTCATGTTTTTCAACATCGCTTCATGCTCCTCCAATTTTTCAGACCGTTTCAAGCTCATTTCATTTTTGACACCTTTTGAAGCTCTTCATATTTTTCACACCTTTTCAGGCTTCATGTTTTTCAACACCACTTCGTGCACCTCCTATTTTTCAGATCGTTTCATGCTCCTCATATTTTTGACACATTTTCAAGCTCCTCATATATTTCACACCTTTTCAGGCTCTTCATCATATTCAACACCACTTCATGCTCCTCCTATTTTCCAGACCGTTTCATTGTCCTCATATTTTTGACACCTTTAGAAGCTCTTCATATTTTTCACACCTTTTCAGGCTCTTCATGTTTTTCAACACGGCTTCATGCTCCTCCTATTTTTCAGATAGTTTCATTTCTCTCATGTATTTCACACCTTTTGAAGCTCTTCATATTTTCACACCTTTTCAGACTCTTCATGTTTTTGAACACCACTTCATCCTCCTCGTATTTTTCAGACAGTTTCATGCTCCTCATGTATTTCACACCTTTTGCAGCTCTTCATATTTTTCACACGTTTTCGGGCTCTTCATATTTTTCAACACTGCATCATGCTCCTCCTATTTTTCAGACCGTTTCATGCTGCTCATATTTTTGACACCTTTTGAAGCTCCTCATATTTTTCA
This sequence comes from Dama dama, assembly GCF_033118175.1. NCBI lineage: Eukaryota > Metazoa > Chordata > Mammalia > Artiodactyla > Cervidae > Dama > Dama dama. The sequence goes on along the minus strand of NW_026870878.1, from coordinate 1,790,900 downwards.
CACCTTTTCAGGCTTCATGTTTTTCAACACCACTTCGTGCACCTCCTATTTTTCAGATCGTTTCATGCTCCTCATATTTTTGACACATTTTCAAGCTCCTCATATATTTCACACCTTTTCAGGCTCTTCATCATATTCAACACCACTTCATGCTCCTCCTATTTTCCAGACCGTTTCATTGTCCTCATATTTTTGACACCTTTAGAAGCTCTTCATATTTTTCACACCTTTTCAGGCTCTTCATGTTTTTCAACACTGCATCATGCTCCTCCTATTTTTCAGACCGTTTCATGCTGCTCATATTTTTGACACCTTTTGAAGCTCCTCATATTTTTCACACATTTTGAAGCTCTTCATATTTTTCACACGTTCTCAGGCTCTTCATGTTTTTCAATCCCGCTTCATGCTCCTCCTATTTTTCACACCGTTTCATGCTCCTCATAATTTGGACACCGTTTGAAGCTCTTCATATATTTGACACCTTTGAAGCTCTTCATATTTTTCACATTTTTGAACCTCTTCATATTTTTCACACCTTTTCAGGCTCTTCATGGTTTTGAACACCGCTTCATGATCCTCCTATTTTTGAGACCGTTTCTTGCTCCTCATATATTTAACACCTTTTGAAGCTCTTCATATTTTTCACACCTTTTCAGGCTCTTCATGTTTTTCAACACCACTTCGTGCACCTCCTGTTTTTCAGATCGTTTCATGCTCCTCATATATTTGACACATTTTCAAGCTCCTCATATATTTCACACCTTTTCAGGCTCTTCATCATATTCAACACCACTTCATGCTCCTCTTATTTTCCAGACCGTTTCATTGTCCTCATATTTTGGACACCTTTAGAAGCTCTTCATATTTTTCACACCTTTTCAAGCTCTTCATGTTTTTCAACATGGCTTCATGCTCCTTCTATTTTTCAGATAGTTTCATTTCTCTCATGTATTTCACACCTTTTGAAGCTCTTCATATTTTCACACCTTTTCAGGCTCTTCATGTTTTTGAACACCACTTCATCCTCCTCCTATTTTTCAGACAGTTTCATGCTCCTCATGTATTTCACACCTTTTGCAGCTCTTCATATTTTTCACATGTTCTCAGGCTCTTCATGTTTTTGAACACCGCTTCATGCTCCTCCTATTTTTCAGACCGTTTCATGCTCCTCATATTTTTCACACCTTTTGAAGCTCTACATATTTTTCACAACTTTTCAGGCTGTTCATGTTTTCGAACACCGTTTCATGCTCCTCCTATTTTTCAGACCTTTTCATGCTCCTCATATTTTTGACACCTTTTGAAGCTCTACATATTTTTCACAACTTTTCAGGCTGTTCATGTTTTCGAACACCGTTTCATGCTCCTCCTATTTTTCAGACCGTTTCATGCTCCTCATATCTTTGACACCTTTTGAAGCTCTATATTTTTCACACCTTTTCAGGATCTTCATGTTTTTGAACACCGCTTCATGCTACTCCTATTTTTCAGAACGATTCATGCTCCTCATAATTTTGACACCTTTTGAAGGTCTTCATATTTTCAACAGCTTTTCAGGCTCTTCTTATTTTTGAACACCGTTTGATTCTCCTCCTATTTTTCAGACCGTTTCATGCTCCTCATGTATTTCAGACCGTTTGAAGCTCTTCATATTTTTCAAACCTTTTCAGGCTCTTGATGTTTTTGAACACCGCTTCATGCTCCTCCTATTTTTCACACTTTCTGAAGCTCTTCATATTTTTCACACCTTTTCAGGCTCTTCATGTTTTTCAACACCGCTTCATGCTCCTCCTATTTTTCAGAACGTTTAATGTTCCTCATGTATTTCACACCTTTTGAAGCTCTTCATATTTTTCACACATTTTCAGGCTCTTCTTTTTTTTCAACACCACTTCATGCTCCTTCTATTTTTCATACCGTTTCATGCTCCTTTCATTTTTCACACCTTTTGAAGCTCTTCATATTTTTCACACGTTCTCAGGCTCTTCATGTTTTTCAACCCCGCTTCATGCTCCTCCTATTTTTCAGACCGTTTCATGCTCCTCATAATTTTGACACCTTTGAAGCTCTTCATATTTTTCAAACCTTTTCAGGCTCTTCATGTTTTTGAACACCACTTCATCCTCCTCCTATTTTTCAGACAGTTTCATGCTCCTCATTTTTTCACACCTTTTGCAGCTCTTCATATTTTTCACACGTTCTCAGGCTCTTCATGGTTTTGAACACCGCTTCATGCTCCTCCTATTTTTGAGACCGTTTCTTGCTCCTCATATATTTAACACCTTTTGAAGCTCTTCATATTTTTCACACTTTTTCAGGCTCTTCATGTTTTTCAACATCGCTTCATGCTCCTCCAATTTTTCAGACCGTTTCAAGCTCATGTCATTTTTGACACCTTTTGAAGCTATTCATATTTTTCACACCTTTTCAGGCTCTTCATGTTTTTCAACACCACTTCGTGCACCTCCTATTTTTCAGATCGTTTCATGCTCCTCATATTTTTGACACATTTTCAAGCTCTTCATATATTTCACACCTTTTCAGGCTCTTCATCATATTCAACACCACTTCATGCTCCTCCTATTTTCCAGACCGTTTCATTGTCCTCATATTTTTGACACCTTTAGAAGCTCTTCATATTTTTCACACCTTTTCAGGCTCTTCATGTTTTTCAACACGGCTTCATGCTCCTCGTATTTTTCAGATAGTTTCATTTCTCTCATGTATTTCACACCTTTTGAAGCTCTTCATATTTTCACACCTTTTCAGGCTCTTCATGTTTTTGAACACCACTTCATCCTCCTCCTATTTTTCAGACAGTTTCATGCTCCTCATGTATTTCACACCTTTTGCAGCTCTTCATATTTTTCACACGTTCTCAGGCTCTTCATGTTTTTGAACACCGCTTCATGCTCCTCCTATTTTTCAGACCGTTTCATGCTCCTCATATTTTTCACACCTTTTGATGCTCTTCATATTTTTCACACCTTTTCAGGCTATTCATGTTTTGGAACACCGTTTCATGCTCCTCCTATTTTTCAGACCTTTTCATGCTCCTCATATTTTTGACACCTTTTGAAGCTCTACATATTTTTCACAACTTTTCAGGCTGTTCATGTTTTCGAACACCGTTTCATGCTCCTCCTATTTTTCAGACCGTTTCATGCTCCTCATATCTTTGACACCTTTTGAAGCTCTATATTTTTCACACCTTTTCAGGATCTTCATGTTTTTGAACACCGCTTCATGCTACTCCTATTTTTCAGACCGATTCATGCTCCTTATAATTTTGACACCTTTTGAAGGTCTTCATATTTTCAACAGCTTTTCAGGCTCTTCTTATTTTTGAACACCGTTTGATTCTCCTCCTATTTTTAAGACCGTTTCATGCTCCTCATGTATTTCAGACCGTTTGAAGCTCTTCATATTTTTCAAACCTTTTCAGGCTCTTCATGTTTTTGAACACCGCTTCATGCTCCTCCTATTTTTCACACTTTTTGAAGCTCTTCATATTTGTCACACCTTTTCAGGCTCTTCATGTTTTTCAACACCGCTTCATGCTCCTCCTATTTTTCAGAACGTTTAATGTTCCTCATGTATTTCACACCTTTTGAAGCTCTTCATATTTTTCACACATTTTCAGGCTCTTTTTTTTTTTCAACACCACTTCATGCTCCTTCTATTTTTCATACCGTTTCATGCTCCTTTCATTTTTCACACCTTTTGAAGCTCTTCATATTTTTCACACGTTCTCAGGCTCTTCATGTTTTTCAACCCCGCTTCATGCTCCTCCTATTTTTCAGACCGTTTCATGCTCCTCATAATTTTGACACCTTTGAAGCTCTTCATATTTTTCAAACCTTTTCAGGCTCTTCATGTTTTTCAACACCACTTCATGCACCTCCTATTTTTCAGACCGTTTCATGCTCCTCATATTTTTGACACCTTTTCAAGCTCCTCATATATTTCACACCTTTTCAGGCTCTTCATGTTTATCAACACCACTTCATGCTCCTCCTATTTTTCAGACCGTTTCATGTTCATCTCATTTTTGACACCTTTTGAAGATCTTCATATTTTTCACACCTTTTGAAGCTCCTCATATTTTTCACACCTTTTCAGTCTCTTCATGTTTTTGAACACCGGTTCATGGTCCTCCTATTTTTCAGACCGTGTCATGCTTCTCATATTTTTGACAGGTTTTGAAGCTCTTCATATTTTGCACACCTTTTCAGGCTCTTCATATTTGTCAACACTGTTTCATGCTTCTCGTATTTTTCAGACCGTTTCATGCTCCTCATAATTTTGACACCCTTTGAAGCTCTTCATATATTTCTCAGCTTTTCAGGCTCTTCATGATTTTGAACACCGCTTCATGTCCCTCCTATTTTTCCTACCGTTTCTTGCTCCTTATATTTTTGACACCTTTTGAAGCTCCTCATATTTTTCACACCTTTTGAAGCTCTTCATATTTTTCACACCTTTTCATGCTCTTCATGTTTTTGAACACCGCTCCATGCTCCTCCTATTTTTCAGACCGTTTCATACTCCTCATGAATTTCACACTTTTTGAACCTCTTCATATTTGTCACACCTTTTCAGGCTCTTCATGTTTTTGAACACCGTTTCATACTGCTCATATTTTTCAGACCGTTTCATGCTCCTCATATATTTGACATGTTTTGAGGCTGTTCATATTTTTCACACCTTTTCAGGCTCTTCATATTTTTGAACACCGCTTTATGCTCCTCCTATTTTTCAGATCGTTTCATTATACTCATATTTTTGACACCTTTTGAAGCTCTTCATATTTTTCACACTTTTTCAGGCTGTTTATAGTTTTCAACACCGCTGCCTGATTCTCCTATTTTTCAGACCGTTTCTTGCTCCTCATATTTTTGACACCTTTTGAAGCTCTTCATATTTTTCACACCTTTTCAGTCTCTTCATATTTTTCAACACCACTTCATGCTCCTCCTATTTTCCAGACCGTTTCATGCTCTTCTAATTTTTGACACCTTTTGAAGTGCTTCATATTTTTCACACCTTTGAAGCTCTTCATATTTTTGACACGTTTTCAGGCTCTTCATGTTTTTCAACACCGCTTCATGCTCCTCCTATTTTTCAGACCGTTTCATGCTCCTCATATTTTTGACACTTTTTGAAGCTCTTGATATTTTTCACAACTTTTCAGTCTCTTCATGTTTTTGAACACTGCTTCATGCTCCTCCTATTTTTCAGACCGTTTCATACTCCTCATATTTTTGACACCTTTTGAAGCTCTTCATATTTTTCACACCTTTTCAGGCTCTTCATGTTTTTGAACACCGCTTCATGCTCCTCCTATTTTTCCGACCGTTTCATGCTCCTCATATTTATGACACCTTATCAAGCTCTTCATATTTTACACACCTTTTCAGGCTGTTCATGTTTTTCAACACCACTGCATGATTCTCCTATTTTTCAGATCGTTTCATGCTCCTCATATTTTTGACACCTTTTGAAGCTCTTCATATTTTTCACACCTTTTCATGTTTTTCAACACCACTTCATGCACCTCCTATTTTTCAGACCGTTTCTTGCTCCTCATATATTTTACACCTTTTGAAGCTCTTCATAATTTTCACACTTTTTCAGGCTCTTCATGTTTTTCAACATCGCTTCATGCTCTTCCAATTTTTCAGACCGTTTCAAGCTCATTTCATTTTTGACACCTTTTGAAGCTCTTCATATTTTTCACACCTTTTCAGGCTTCATGTTTTTCAACACCACTTCGTGCACCTCCTATTTTTCAGATCGTTTCATGCTCCTCATATTTTTGACACATTTTCAAGCTCCTCATATATTTCACACCTTTTCAGGCTCTTCATCATATTCAACACCACTTCATGCTCCTCCTATTTTCCAGACCGTTTCATTGTCCTCATATTTTTGACACCTTTAGAAGCTCTTCATATTTTTCACACCTTTTCAGGCTCTTCATGTTTTTCAACACGGCTTCATGCTCCTCCTATTTTTCAGATAGTTTCATTTCTCTCATGTATTTCACACCTTTTGAAGCTCTTCATATTTTCACACCTTTTCAGACTCTTCATGTTTTTGAACACCACTTCATCCTCCTCGTATTTTTCAGACAGTTTCATGCTCCTCATGTATTTCACACCTTTTGCAGCTCTTCATATTTTTCACACGTTTTCGGGCTCTTCATATTTTTCAACACTGCATCATGCTCCTCCTATTTTTCAGACCGTTTCATGCTGCTCATATTTTTGACACCTTTTGAAGCTCCTCATATTTTTCACACATTTTGAAGCTCTTCATATTTTTCACACGTTCTCAGGCTCTTCATGTTTTTCAATCCCGCTTCATGCTCCTCCTATTTTTCACACCGTTTCATGCTCCTCATAATTTGGACACCGTTTGAAGCTCTTCATATATTTGACACCTTTGAAGCTCTTCATATTTTTCACATTTTTGAACCTCTTCATATTTTTCACACCTTTTCAGGCTCTTCATGGTTTTGAACACCGCTTCATGATCCTCCTATTTTTGAGACCGTTTCTTGCTCCTCATATATTTAACACCTTTTGAAGCTCTTCATATTTTTCACACCTTTTCAGGCTCTTCATGTTTTTCAACACCACTTCGTGCACCTCCTGTTTTTCAGATCGTTTCATGCTCCTCATATATTTGACACATTTTCAAGCTCCTCATATATTTCACACCTTTTCAGGCTCTTCATCATATTCAACACCACTTCATGCTCCTCCTATTTTCCAGACCGTTTCATTGTCCTCATATTTTTGACACCTTTAGAAGCTCTTCATATTTTTCACACCTTTTCAGGCTCTTCATGTTTTTCAACATGGCTTCATGCTCCTCGTATTTTTCAGATAGTTTCATTTCTCTCATGTATTTCACACCTTTTGAAGCTCTTCATATTTTCACACCTTTTCAGGCTCTTCATGTTTTTGAACACCACTTCATCCTCCTCCTATTTTTCAGACAGTTTCATGCTCCTCATGTATTTCACACCTTTTGCAGCTCTTCATATTTTTCACATGTTCTCAGGCTCTTCATGTTTTTGAACACCGCTTCATGCTCCTCCTATTTTTCAGACCGTTTCATGCTCCTCATATTTTTCACACCTTTTGAAGCTCTACATATTTTTCACAACTTTTCAGGCTGTTCATGTTTTCGAACACCGTTTCATGCTCCTCCTATTTTTCAGACCTTTTCATGCTCCTCATATTTTGACACCTTTTGAAGCTCTACATATTTTTCACAACTTTTCAGGCTGTTCATGTTTTCGAACACCGTTTCATGCTCCTCCTATTTTTCAGACCGTTTCATGCTCCTCATATCTTTGACACCTTTTGAAGCTCTATATTTTTCACACCTTTTCAGGATCTTCATGTTTTTGAACACCGCTTCATGCTACTCCTATTTTTCAGAACGATTCATGCTCCTCATAATTTTGACACCTTTTGAAGGTCTTCATATTTTCAACAGCTTTTCAGGCTCTTCTTATTTTTGAACACCGTTTGATTCTCCTCCTATTTTTCAGACCGTTTCATGCTCCTCATGTATTTCAGACCGTTTGAAGCTCTTCATATTTTTCAAACCTTTTCAGGCTCTTCATGTTTTTGAACACCGCTTCATGCTCCTCCTATTTTTCACACTTTCTGAAGCTCTTCATATTTTTCACACCTTTTCAGGCTCTTCATGTTTTTCAACACCGCTTCATGCTCCTCCTATTTTTCAGAACGTTTAATGTTCCTCATGTATTTCACACCTTTTGAAGCTCTTCATATTTTTCACACATTTTCAGGCTCTTCTTTTTTTTCAACACCACTTCATGCTCCTTCTATTTTTCATACCGTTTCATGCTCCTTTCATTTTTCACACCTTTTGAAGCTCTTCATATTTTTCACACGTTCTCAGGCTCTTCATGTTTTTCAACCCCGCTTCATGCTCCTCCTATTTTTCAGACCGTTTCATGCTCCTCATAATTTTGACACCTTTGAAGCTCTTCATATTTTTCAAACCTTTTCAGGCTCTTCATGTTTTTGAACACCACTTCATCCTCCTCCTATTTTTCAGACAGTTTCATGCTCCTCATTTTTTCACACCTTTTGCAGCTCTTCATATTTTTCACACTTTCTCAGGCTCTTCATGTTTTTGAACACCGCTTCATGCTCCTCCTATTTTTCAGACCGTTTCATGCTCCTCATATTTTTCACACCTTTTGATGCTCTTCATATTTTTCACACCTTTTCAGGCTATTCATGTTTTGGAACACCGTTTCATGCTCCTCCTATTTTTCAGACCTTTTCATGCTCCTCATATTTTTGACACCTTTTGAAGCTCTTCATATTTTTCACAACTTTTCAGTCTGTTCATGTTTTCGAACACCGTTTCATGCTCCTCCTATTTTTCAGACCGTTTCATGCTCCTCATATCTTTGACACCTTTTGAAGCTCTATATTTTTCACACCTTTTCAGGATCTTCATGTTTTTGAACACCGCTTCATGCTACTCCTATTTTTCAGACCGATTCATGCTCCTCATAATTTTGACACCTTTTGAAGGTCTTCATATTTTTCACAGCTTTTCAGGCTCTTCTTATTTTTGAACACCGTTTGATTCTCCTCCTATTTTTCAGACCGTTTCATGCTCCTCATGTACTTCAGACCGTTTGAAGCTCTTCATATTTTTCAAACCTTTTCAGGCTCTTCATGTTTTTGAACACCGCTTCATGCTCCTCCTATATTTCACACCTTTTGAAGCTCTTCATATTTTTCACACATTTTCAGGCTCTTCTTTTTTTCAACACCACTTCATGCTCCTTCTATTTTTCATACCGTTTCATGCTCCTTTCATTTTTCACACCTTTTGAAGCTCTTCATATTTTTCACACCTTTTCAGGCTCTTCATGTTTTTGCATGCCGCTTCTTGCTCCTCCTATTTTTCAGACCGTTTCATGCTCTTCTAATTTTTGACACCTTTTGAAGTGCTTCATATTTTTCACACCTTTGAAGCTCTTCATATTTTTGACACGTTTTCAGGCTCTTCATGTTTTTCAACACCGCTTCATGCTCCTCCTATTTTTCAGACCGTTTCATGCTCCTCATATTTTTGACACTTTTTGAAGCTCTTGATATTTTTCACAACTTTTCAGTCTCTTCATGTTTTTGAACACCGCTTCATGCTCCTCCTTTTTTTCAGACCGTTTCATACTCCTCATATTTTTGACACCTTTTGAAGCTCTTCATATTTTTCACACCTTTTCAGGCTCTTCATGTTTTTGAACACCGCTTCATGCTCCTCCTATTTTTCCGACCGTTTCATGCTCCTCATATTTATGACACCTTATCAAGCTCTTCATATTTTACACACCTTTTCAGGCTGTTCATGTTTTTCAACACCAGTGCATGATTCTCCTATTTTTCAGATCGTTTCATGCTCCTCATATTTTTGACACCTTTTGAAGCTCTTCATATTTTTCACACCTTTTCATGTTTTTCAACACCACTTCATGCACCTCCTATATTTCAGACCGTTTCTTGCTCCTCATATATTTAACACCTTTTGAAGCTCTTCATAATTTTCACACTTTTTCAGGCTCTTCATGTTTTTCAACATCGCTTCATGCTCCTCCAATTTTTCAGACCCTTTCAAGCTCATTTCATTTTTGACACCTTTTGAAGCTCTTCATATTTTTCACACCTTTTCATGTTTTTCAACACCACTTCGTGCACCTCCTATTTTTCAGATCGTTTCATGCTCCTCATATTTTTGACACATTTTCAAGCTCCTCATATATTTCACACCTTTTCAGGCTCTTCATCATATTCAACACCACTTCATGCTCCTCCTATTTTCCAGACCGTTTCATTGTCCTCATATTTTTGACACCTTTAGAAACTCTTCATATTTTTCACACCTTTTCAGGCTCTTCATGTTTTTCAACACGGCTTCATGCTCCTCCTATTTTTCAGATAGTTTCATTTCTCTCATGTATTTCACACCTTTTGAAGCTCTTCATATTTTCACACCTTTTCAGGCTCTTCATGTTTTTGAACACCACTTCATCCTCCTCCTATTTTTCAGACAGTTTCATGCTCCTCATGTATTTCACACCTTTTGCAGCTCTTCATATTTTTCACACGTTCTCAGGCTCTTCATGTTTTTGAACACCACTTCATGCTCCTCCTATTTTTCAGACCGTTTCATGCTCCTCATATTTTTCACACCTTTTGATGCTCTTCATATTTTTCACACCTTTTCAGGCTATTCATGTTTTGGAACACCGTTTCATGCTCCTCCTATTTTTCAGACCTTTTCATGCTCCTCATATTTTTGACACCTTTTGAAGCTCTTCATATTTTTCACAACTTTTCAGGCTGTTCATGTTTTCGAACACCGTTTCATGCTCCTCCTATTTTTCAGACCGTTTCAAGCTCCTCATATCTTTGACACCTTTTGAAGCTCTATATTTTTCACACCTTTTCAGGATCTTCATGTTTTTGAACACCGCTTCATGCTACTCCTATTTTTCAGAACGATTCATGCTCCTCATAATTTTGACACCTTTTGAAGGTCTTCATATTTTCAACAGCTTTTCAGGCTCTTCTTATTTTTGAACACCGTTTGATTCTCCTCCTATTTTTCAGACCGTTTCATGCTCCTCATGTATTTCAGACCGTTTGAAGCTCTTCATATTTTTCAAACCTTTTCAGGCTCTTCATGTTTTTGAACACCGCTTCATGCTCCTCCTATTTTTCACACTTTCTGAAGCTCTTCATATTTTTCACACCTTTTCAGGCTCTTCATGTTTTTCAACACCGCTTCATGCTCCTCCTATTTTTCAGAACGTTTAATGTTCCTCATGTATTTCACACCTTTTGAAGCTCTTCATATTTTTCACACATTTTCAGGCTCTTCTTTTTTTTCAACACCACTTCATGCTCCTTCTATTTTTCATACCGTTTCATGCTCCTTTCATTTTTCACACCTTTTGAAGCTCTTCATATTTTTCACACGTTCTCAGGCTCTTCATGTTTTTCAACCCCGCTTCATGCTCCTCCTATTTTTCAGACCGTTTCATGCTCCTCATAATTTTGACACCTTTGAAGCTCTTCATATTTTTCAAACCTTTTCAGGCTCTTCATGTTTTTGAACACCACTTCATCCTCCTCCTATTTTTCAGACAGTTTCATGCTCCTCATTTTTTCACACCTTTTGCAGCTCTTCATATTTTTCACACTTTCTCAGGCTCTTCATGTTTTTGAACACCGCTTCATGCTCCTCCTATTTTTCAGACCGTTTCATGCTCCTCATATTTTTCACACCTTTTGATGCTCTTCATATTTTTCACACCTTTTCAGGCTATTCATGTTTTGGAACACCGTTTCATGCTCCTCCTATTTTTCAGACCTTTTCATGCTCCTCATATTTTTGACACCTTTTGAAGCTCTTCATATTTTTCACAACTTTTCAGTCTGTTCATGTTTTCGAACACCGTTTCATGCTCCTCCTATTTTTCAGACCGTTTCATGCTCCTCATATCTTTGACACCTTTTGAAGCTCTATATTTTTCACACCTTTTCAGGATCTTCATGTTTTTGAACACCGCTTCATGCTACTCCTATTTTTCAGACCGATTCATGCTCCTCATAATTTTGACACCTTTTGAAGGTCTTCATATTTTTCACAGCTTTTCAGGCTCTTCTTATTTTTGAACACCGTTTGATTCTCCTCCTATTTTTCAGACCGTTTCATGCTCCTCATGTACTTCAGACCGTTTGAAGCTCATCATATTTTTCAAACCTTTTCAGGCTCTTCATGTTTTTGAACACCGCTTCATGCTCCTCCTATATTTCACACCTTTTGAAGCTCTTCATATTTTTCACACATTTTCAGGCTCTTCTTTTTTTCAACACCACTTCATGCTCCTTCTATTTTTCATACCGTTTCATGCTCCTTTCATTTTTCACACCTTTTGAAGCTCTTCATATTTTTCACACCTTTTCAGGCTCTTCATGTTTTTGCATGCCGCTTCTTGCTCCTCCTATTTTTCAGACCGTTTCATGCTCTTCTAATTTTTGACACCTTTTGAAGTGCTTCATATTTTTCACACCTTTGAAGCTCTTCATATTTTTGACACGTTTTCAGGCTCTTCATGTTTTTCAACACCGCTTCATGCTCCTCCTATTTTTCAGACCGTTTCATGCTCCTCATATTTTTGACACTTTTTGAAGCTCTTGATATTTTTCACAACTTTTCAGTCTCTTCATGTTTTTGAACACCGCTTCATGCTCCTCCTTTTTTTCAGACCGTTTCATACTCCTCATATTTTTGACACCTTTTGAAGCTCTTCATATTTTTCACACCTTTTCAGGCTCTTCATGTTTTTGAACACCGCTTCATGCTCCTCCTATTTTTCCGACCGTTTCATGCTCCTCATATTTATGACACCTTATCAAGCTCTTCATATTTTACACACCTTTTCAGGCTGTTCATGTTTTTCAACACCAGTGCATGATTCTCCTATTTTTCAGATCGTTTCATGCTCCTCATATTTTTGACACCTTTTGAAGCTCTTCATATTTTTCACACCTTTTCATGTTTTTCAACATCGCTTCATGCTCCTCCAATTTTTCAGACCCTTTCAAGCTCATTTCATTTTTGACACCTTTTGAAGTTCTTCATATTTTTCACACCTTTTCATGTTTTTCAACACCACTTCGTGCACCTCCTATTTTTCAGATCGTTTCATGCTCCTCATATTTTTGACACATTTTCAAGCTCCTCATATATTTCACACCTTTTCAGGCTCTTCATCATATTCAACACCACTTCATGCTCCTCCTATTTTCCAGACCGTTTCATTGTCCTCATATTTTTGACACCTTTAGAAACTCTTCATATTTTTCACACCTTTTCAGGCTCTTCATGTTTTTCAACACGGCTTCATGCTCCTCCTATTTTTCAGATAGTTTCATTTCTCTCATGTATTTCACACCTTTTGAAGCTCTTCATATTTTCACACCTTTTCAGGCTCTTCATGTTTTTGAACACCACTTCATCCTCCTCCTATTTTTCAGACAGTTTCATGCTCCTCATGTATTTCACACCTTTTGCAGCTCTTCATATTTTTCACACGTTCTCAGGCTCTTCATGTTTTTGAACACCACTTCATGCTCCTCCTATTTTTCAGACCGTTTCATGCTCCTCATATTTTTCACACCTTTTGATGCTCTTCATATTTTTCACACCTTTTCAGGCTATTCATGTTTTGGAACACCGTTTCATGCTCCTCCTATTTTTCAGACCTTTTCATGCTCCTCATATTTTTGACACCTTTTGAAGCTCTTCATATTTTTCACAACTTTTCAGGCTGTTCATGTTTTCGAACACCGTTTCATGCTCCTCCTATTTTTCAGACCGTTTCAAGCTCCTCATATCTTTGACACCTTTTGAAGCTCTATATTTTTCACACCTTTTCAGGATCTTCATGTTTTTGAACACTGCTTCATGCTACTCCTATTTTTCAGACCGATTCATGCTCCTCATAATTTTGACACCTTTTGAAGGTCTTCATATTTTTCACAGCTTTTCAGGCTCTTCTTATTTTTGATCACCGTTTGATTCTCCTCCTATTTTTCAGACCGTTTCATGCTCCTCATGTACTTCAGACCGTTTGAAGCTCTTCATATTTTTCAAACCTTTTCAGGCTCTTCATGTTTTTGAACACCGCTTCATGCTCCTCCTATATTTCACACCTCTTGAAGCTCTTCATATTTTTCACACATTTTCAGGCTCTTCTTGTTTTTCAACACCACTTCATGCTCCTTCTATTTTTCATACCGTTTCATGCTCCTTTCATTTTTCACACCTTTTGAAGCTCTTCATATTTTTCACACCTTTTCAGGCTCTTCATGTTTTTGCATGCCGCTTCTTGCTCCTCCTATTTTTCAGACCGTTTCATGCTCCTCATATTTTTGACACCTTTTGAAGCTTCTCCTATTTTTCACACGTTTTCAGGCTCTTCATGTTTTTCAACATCACTTCATGCTCCTCCTATTTTTCAGACCTTTTCATGCTCCTCATATTTTGACACCTTCTGAAATCTTCATATACTAGTCACCTTTTCAGGCTCTTCATTTTTTTGAACACAATTTCATGCTCCTCCTATTTTTCAGAGCGTTTCATGCTCATCTCTTTTTTGACAACTTTTGAAGCTCTTCATATTTTTCATACCTTTTGAAGATCTTCATATTTTTCACACGTTTTCGGGCTCTTCATATTTTTCAACACTGCATCATGCTCCTCCTATTTTTCAGACCGTTTCATGCTCCTCATATTTTTGACACATTTTGAAGCTCCTCATATTTTTCACACATTTTGAAGCTCTTCATATTTTTCACACGTTCTCAGGCTCTTCATGTTTTTCAACCCCGCTTCATGCTCTTCCTATTTTTTAGACGGTTTCATGCTCCTCATAATTTGGACACCGTTTGAAGCTCTTCATATATTTGACACCTTTGAAGCTCTTCATATTTTTCACATTTTTGAACCTCTTCATATTTTTCACACCTTTTCAGGCTCTTCATGGTTTTGAACACCGCTTCATGCTCCTCCTATTTTTGAGACCGTTTCTTGCTCCTCATATATTTAACACCTTTTGAAGCTCTTCATATTTTTCACACTTTTTCAGGACTTCATGTTTTTCAACATCGCTTCATGCTCCTCCAATTTTTCAGACCGTTTCAAGCTCATGTCATTTTTGACACCTTTTGAAGCTCTTCATATTTTTCAAACCTTTTCAGGCTCTTCATGTTTTTGAACACCGCTTCATGCTCCTCCTATATTTCACACCTTTTGAAGCTCTTCATATTTTTCACACCTTTTCAGGCTCTTCATGTTTTTCAACACCACTTCGTGCACCTCCTATTTTTCAGATCGTTTCATGCTCCTCATATTTTTGACACATTTTCAAGCTCCTCATATATTTCACACCTTTTCAGGCTCTTCATCATATTCAACACCACTTCATGCTCCTCCTATTTTCCAGACCGTTTCATTTTCCTCTTATTTTTGACACCTTTAGAAGCTCTTCATACATTTCACACCTTTTCAGGCTCTTCATGGTTTTCAACACGGCTTCATGCTCCTCCTATTTTTCAGATAGTTTCATTTCTCTCATGTATTTCACACCTTTTGAAGCTCTTCATATTTTTCACACGTTCTCAGGCTCTTCATGTTTTTGAACACCGCTTCACGCTCCTCCTATTTTTCAGACCGTTTCATGCTCCTGATATTTTTCACACCTTTTGATGCTCTTCATATTTTTCACACCTTTTCAGGCTATTGATGTTTTGGAACACCGTTTCATGCTCCTCCTATTTTTCAGACCTTTTCATGCTCCTCATATTTTTGACACCTTTTGAAGCTCTATATTTTTCACACCTTTTCAGGATCTTCATGTTTTTGAACACCGCTTCATGCTACTCCTATTTTTCAGACCGATTCATGCTCCTCATAATTTTGACACCTTTTGAAAGTCTTCATATTTTTCACAGCTTTTCAGGCTCTTCTTATTTTTAAACACCGTTTGATTCTCCTCCGATTTTTCAGACCGTTTCATGCTCCTCATGTATTACAGACCGTTTGAAGCTCTTCATATTTTTCACACTTTTTCAGGACTTCATGTTTTTCAACATCGCTTCATGCTCCTCCAATTTTTCAGACCGTTTCAAGCTCATGTCATTTTTGACACCTTTTGAAGCTCTTCATGTTTTTCACACCTTTTCAGGCTCTTCATGTTTTTCAACACCACTTCGTGCACCTCCTATTTTTCAGATCGTTTCATGCTCCTCATATTTTTGACACATTTTCAAGCTCCTCATATATTTCACACCTTTTCAGGCTCTTCATCATATTCAACACCACTTCATGCTCCTCCTATTTTCCAGACCGTTTCATTTTCCTCTTATTTTTGACACCTTTAGAAGCTCTTCATACTTTTCACACCTTTTCAGGCTCTTCATGGTTTTCAACACGGCTTCATGCTCCTCCTATTTTTCAGATAGTTTCATTTCTCTCATGTATTTCACACCTTTTGAAGCTCTTCATATTTTTCACACGTTCTCAGGCTCTTCATGTTTTTGAACACCGCTTCACGCTCCTTCTATTTTTCAGACCGTTTCATGCTCCTGATATTTTTCACACCTTTTGTTGCTCTTCATATTTTTCACACCTTTTCAGGCTATTGATGTTTTGGAACACCGTTTCATGCTCCTCCTATTTTTCAGACCTTTTCATGCTCCTCATATCTTTGACACCTTTTGAAGCTCTATATTTTTCACACCTTTTCAGGATCTTCATGTTTTTGAACACCGCTTCATGCTACTCCTATTTTTCAGACCGATTCATGCTCCTCATAATTTTGACACCTTTTGAAAGTCTTCATATTTTTCACAGCTTTTCAGGCTCTTCTTATTTTTAAACACCGTTTGATTCTCCTCGTATTTTTCAGACCGTTTCATGCTCCTCATGTATTTCAGACCGTTTGAAGCTCTTCATATTTTTCACACTTTTTCAGGACTTCATGTTTTTCAACATCGCTTCATGCTCCTCCAATTTTTCAGACCGTTTCAAGCTCATGTCATTTTTGACACCTTTTGAAGCTCTTCATATTTTTCACACCTTTTCAGTCTCTTCATATTTTTCAACACCACTTCATGCTCCTCCTATTTTCCAGACCGTTTCATGCTCTTCTAATTTTTGACACCTTTTGAAGTGCTTCATATTTTTCACACCTTTGAAGCTCTTCATATTTTTGACACGTTTTCAGGCTCTTCATGTTTTTCAACACCGCTTCATGCTCCTCCTATTTTTCAGACCGTTTCATGCTCCTCATATTTTTGACACTTTTTGAAGCTCTTGATATTTTTCACAACTTTTCAGTCTCTTCATGTTTTTGAACACCGCTTCATGCTCCTCCTATTTTTCAGACCGTTTCATACTCCTCATATTTTTGACACCTTTTGAAGCTCTTCATATTTTTCACACCTTTTCAGGCTCTTTATGTTTTTGAACACCGTTTCATGCTCCTCCTATTTTTCCGACCGTTTCATGCTCCTCATATTTATGACACCTTATCAAGCTCTTCATATTTTACACACCTTTTCAGGCTGTTCATGTTTTTCAACACCACTGCATGATTCTCCTATTTTTCAGATCGTTTCATGCTCCTCATATTTTTGACACCTTTTGAAGCTCTTCATATTTTTCACACCTTTTCATGTTTTTCAACACCACTTCATGCACCTCCTATTTTTCAGACCGTTTCTTGCTCCTCATATATTTAACACCTTTTGAAGCTCTTCATAATTTTCACACTTTTTCAGGCTCTTCATGTTTTTCAACATCGCTTCATGCTCCTCCAATTTTTCAGACCGTTTCAAGCTCATTTCATTTTTGACACCTTTTGAAGCTCTTCATATTTTTCACACCTTTTCAGGCTTCATGTTTTTCAACACCACTTCGTGCACCTCCTATTTTTCAGATCGTTTCATGCTCCTCATATTTTTGACACATTTTCAAGCTCCTCATATATTTCACACCTTTTCAGGCTCTTCATCATATTCAACACCACTTCATGCTCCTCCTATTTTCCAGACCGTTTCATTGTCCTCATATTTTTGACACCTTTAGAAGCTCTTCATATTTTTCACACCTTTTCAGGCTCTTCATGTTTTTCAACACGGCTTCATGCTCCTCCTATTTTTCAGATAGTTTCATTTCTCTCATGTATTTCACACCTTTTGAAGCTCTTCATATTTTCACACCTTTTCAGGCTCTTCATGTTTTTGAACACCACTTCATCCTCCTCCTATTTTTCAGACAGTTTCATGCTCCTCATGTATTTCACACCTTTTGCAGCTCTTCATATTTTTCACACGTTCTCAGGCTCTTCATGTTTTTGAACACCGCTTCATGCTCCTCCTATTTTTCAGACCGTTTCATGCTCCTCATATTTTTCACACCTTTTGATGCTCTTCATATTTTTCACACCTTTTCAGGCTATTCATGTTTTGGAACACCGTTTCATGCTCCTCCTATTTTTCAGACCTTTTCATGCTCCTCATATTTTTGACACCTTTTGAAGCTCTTCATATTTTTCACAACTTTTCAGGCTGTTCATGTTTTCGAACACCGTTTCATGCTCCTCCTATTTTTCAGACCGTTTCATGCTCCTCATATCTTTGACACCTTTTGAAGCTCTATATTTTTCACACCTTTTCAGGATCTTCATGTTTTTGAACACCGCTTCATGCTACTCCTATTTTTCAGACCGATTCATGCTCCTCATAATTTTGACACCTTTTGAAGCACTTCATATTTTTCACAGTTTTTCAGGCTCTTCTTATTTTTGAACACCGTTTGATTCTCCTCCTATTTTTCAGACCGTTTCATGCTCCTCATGTACTTCAGACCGTTTCAAGCTCTTCATATTTTTCAAACCTTTTCAGGCTCTTCATGTTTTTGAACACCGCTTCATGCTCCTCCTATATTTCGCACCTTTTGAAGCTCTTCATATTTTTCACACATTTTCAGGCTCTTCTTTTTTTTCAACACCACTTCATGCTCCTTCTATTTTTCATACCGTTTCATGCTCCTTTCATTTTTCACACCTTTTGAAGCTCTTCATATTTTTCACACCTTTTCAGGCTCTTCATGTTTTTGCACGCCGCTTCTTGCTCCTCCTATTTTTCAGACCGTTTCATGCTCCTCATATTTTTGACACCTTTTGAAGCTCCTCCTATTTTTCACACGTTTTCAGGCTCTTCATGTTTTTCAACATCACTTCATGCTCCTCCTATTTTTCAGACCTTTTCATGCTCCTCATATTTTGACACCTTCTGAAATCTTCATATACTAGACACCTTTTCAGGCTCTTCATTTTTTTGAACACAATTTCATGCTCCTCCTATTTTTCAGACCGTTTCATGCTCATCTCTTTTTTGACAACTTTTGAAGCTCTTCATATTTTTCATACCTTTTGAAGATCTTCATATTTTTCACACGTTTTCGGGCTCTTCATATTTTTCAACACTGCATCATGCTCCTCCTATTTTTCAGACCGTTTAATGCTCCTCATATTTTTGACACATTTTGAAGCTCCTCATATTTTTCACACACTTTGAAGCTCTTCATATTTTTCACACGTTCTCAGGCTCTTCATGTTTTTCAACCCCGCTTCATGCTCCTCCTATTTTTTAGACCGTTTCATGCTCCTCATAATTTGGACACCGTTTGAAGCTCTTCATATATTTGACACCTTTGAAGCTCTTCATATTTTTCACATTTTTGAACCTCTTCATATTTTTCACACCTTTTCAGGCTCTTCATGGTTTTGAACACCGCTTCATGCTCCTCCTATTTTTGAGACCGTTTCTTGCTCCTCATATATTTAACACCTTTTGAAGCTCTTCATATTTTTCACACTTTTTCAGGACTTCATGTTTTTCAACATCGCTTCATGCTCCTCCAACTTTTCAGACCGTTTCAAGCTCATGTCATTTTTGACACCTTTTGAAGCTCTTCATATTTTTCACACCTTTTCAGGCTCTTCATGTTTTTCAACACCACTTCGTGCACCTCCTATTTTTCAGATCGTTTCATGCTCCTCATATTTTTGACACATTTTCAAGCTCCTCATATATTTCACACCTTTTCAGGCTCTTCATCATATTCAACACACTTCATGATCCTCCTATTTTCCAGACCGTTTCATTTTCCTCTTATTTTTGACACCTTTAGAAGCTCTTCATACTTTTCACACCTTTTCAGGCTCTTCATGTTTTTCAACACGGCTTCATGCTCCTCCTATTTTTCAGATAGTTTCATTTCTCTCATGTATTTCACACCTTTTGAAGCTCTTCATATTTTTCACACGTTCTCAGGCTCTTCATGTTTTTGAACACCGCTTCACGCTCCTCCTATTTTTCAGACCGTTTCATGCTCCTGATATTTTTCACACCTTTTGATGCTCTTCATATTTTTCACACCTTTTCAGGCTATTGATGTTTTGGAACACCGTTTCATGCTCCTCCTATTTTTCAGACCTTTTCATGCTCCTCATATCTTTGACACCTTTTGAAGCTCTATATTTTTCACACCTTTTCAGGATCTTCATGTTTTTGAACACCGCTTCATGCTACTCCTATTTTTCAGACCGATTCATGCTCCTCATAATTTTGACACCTTTTGAAAGTCTTCATATTTTTCACAGCTTTTCAGGCTCTTCTTATTTTTAAACACCGTTTGATTCTCCTCCTATTTTTCAGACCGTTTCATGCTCCTCATGTATTTCAGACCGTTTGAAGCTCTTCATATTTTTCAAACCTTTTCAGGCTCTTCATGTTTTTGAACACCGCTTCATGCTCCTCCTATTTTTCACACTTTTTGAAGCTCTTCATATTTTTCACACCTTTTCAGGCTCTTCATGTTTTTCAACACCACTTCATGCTCCTCCTATTTTTCAGAACGTTTAATGTTCCTCATGTATTTCACACCTTTTGAAGCTCTTCATATTTTTCACACCTTTTCAGCACTTCATGTTTTTGAACACCGCTTCATGCTCCTCCTATTTTTCAGACCGTTTCATGCTCCTCATGTATTTCACACCTTTTGAAGCTCTTCATATTTTTCACACCTTTTCAGGCTCTTCATGTTTTTGAACACCGCTTCATGCTCCTCCTATTTTTCAGACCGTTTCATGCTCATATCATTTTTGACAGCTTTTGAAGCTCTTCATACTGTTCACACCTTTTCAGGCCCTTCATGTTTTTAAACACCACTTTATGCTCCTCCTCTTTGTCAGACCGTTTCATGCTCCTCATATTTTTGACACCTTTTGAAACTCTTCATGTTTTTCACACCTTTTCAGGCTCTTCATCTTTTTGAACACCGCTTCATGATCCTCCTATTTTTCAGACCGTTTCATGCTCATCTCATTTTTGACACCTTTTGAAACTCTTCATGTTTTTTACACCTTTTCAGGCTTATCATGTTTTTGAACACCCCTTCATGCTCCTCCTATTTTCACACCTTTTGAAAGTCTTCATATTTTTCACACCTTTTCAGGATCTTCATGTTTTTGAACACCGCTTCATGCTACTCCTATTTTTCAGACCGTTTCATGCTCCTCATGTATTTCACACTTTTTGAAGCTCTTCATATTTTTCACAACTTTCCAGGATCTTCATGATTTTGAACAGCACTTCATGCTCCTCCTATTTTTCAGACCGTTTCCTGCTCCTCATATTTTGACACCTTTTGAAGCTCCTCATATTTTTCAAACCTTTTCAGCCTCTTCATGTTTCTGAACACCGCTTCATGCTCCTTCTTATTTTCAGACTGATTCATGCTCATCTTATTTTTGACACCTTTTGAAGC
This sequence comes from Dama dama, assembly GCF_033118175.1. Lineage (NCBI taxonomy): Eukaryota > Metazoa > Chordata > Mammalia > Artiodactyla > Cervidae > Dama > Dama dama. Next base: position 1,769,429 of record NW_026870878.1, on the reverse strand, counting down.
ACTTCATATTATTCACATCTTTTGAAACTCTTCATATTTTTCACACCTTCTCAGGCTCTTCATTTATTTCAACACCACTTCATGCTCCTCCTATTTTTCAGACCGTTTCATGCTCATCTCATTTTTGACACCTTTTGAAGCTCTTCACATTTTTCACACCTTTTGAAGTTCTTCGTATTTTTCACACGTTTTCAGGCTCTTCATGTTTTTCAACACCGCTTCATGCTCCTCCTATGTTTCAGACCGATTCATGCACCTCATATTTTTGACACTTTTTGAAGATCTTTGTATTTTTTACACTTTTCAGGCTCTTCATGTTTTTCAATACCACTTCATGCTCCTCCTATATTTCAGACCGTTTCATTCTCCTCATATTTTTGACACTTTTTGAAGCTCTTCATATATTTCACACCTTTTGAAGCTCTTCATATTTTTCACACGTTTTCAGGCTCTTCAAGTTTTTCAACTCCGCTTCATGCTCCTCCTATTTTTCAGACCGTTTCATGCTCCTCATATTTTTGACACCTTTTGAAGCTCTTCATATTTTTCACACCTTTTCAGGCTCTTCATGTTTTTCAACACCGCTTCATGCTCCTCTATTTTCCAGACCATTTCATGCTCCTCATATTTTTGACACCTTGTGAAGCTCCTCATATTTTTCACACCTTTTCAGGCTCTTCATGTTTCTGAACACCGCTTCATGCTCCTTCTTATTTTCAGACCGTTTCATGCTCATCTTATTTTTGACACCTTTTGAAGCTCTTCATATTATTCACATCTTTTGAAACTCTTCATATTTTTCACACCTTCTCAGGCTCTTCATTTTTTTCAACACCACTTCATGCTCCTCCTATTTTTCAGACCGTTTCATGCTCATCTCATTTTTGACACCTTTTGAAGCTCTTCACATTTTTCACAGCTTTTGAAGTTTTTCATATTTTTGACACGTTTTCAGGCTCTTCATGTTTTTCAACACCGCTTCATGCTCCTCCTATTTTTCAGACCGTTTCATGCACCTCATATTTTTGACACTTTTTGAAGATCTTTGTATTTTTTACACTTTTCAGGCTCTTCATGTTTTTCAATACCACTTCATGCTCCTCCTATATTTCAGACCGTTTCATTCTCCTCATATTTTTGACACCTTTAGAAGCTCTTCATATTTTTCACACCTTTTCAGGCTCTTCATGTTTTTCAACACCGCTTCATGCTCCTCCTCTTGTTCAGACCATTTCATGCTCATCTCATTTTGACACCTTTTGAAGCTCTTCATGTTTTTCACATCTTTTGAAGCTCTTCATATTTTTCACACCTTTTCAGGCTCTTCATGATTTGCAACACCGCTTTATGCTCCTCCCATTTTTCAGACAGTTTCATGCTCATCTCATTTATGACACCTTTTGAAGCTCTTCATATTTTTCACACCTTTTGAAGTTCTTCATATTTTTCACATTTTTGAAGCTCTTCATATTTTTCACTTATTTTCAGGCTTTCATGTTTTTCAACACCGCTTCATGCTCCTCCTATTTTTCAGACCGTTTCATACTCCTCATATTTTTGATATTTTTTGAGAGTCTTCATATTTTTCACACCTTTTCAGTCTCTTCATGTTTTTGAACACCGCTTCATGCTCCTCCTATTTTTCAGAACGTTTCATGCTCCTCATATTTTTCACACATTTTAAATCTCTTCCTATTTTTCACATCTTTTCAGGCTCTTCATGTTTTTGAACACCGCTTCATCCTCCTCATATTTTTCAGACCGTTTCATGCTCCTCATATTATTGACACCTTTGGAAGCTCTTCATATTTCTCACACCTATTCAAGCTCTTCATGTTTTTGAACACCGCTTCATGCTCCTCCTATTTTTCAGACCGTTTCATGCTCCTCATATTTTTGACAGCTTTTGAAGCTCCACATATTTTTCACACCTTTTCAGGCTCTTCATGTTTTTGAACACCGCTTCATGCTCCTCCTATTTTTCAGACCGTTTCATGCTCCTCATATTTTTGACACCTTTTCAAACTCTTCATATTTTTCACAACTTTTGAAGCTTTTCATATTTTTCACACCTTTCAGGCTCTTCATGTTTTTGAACAAAGCTTCATGCTCCTCCTATGTTTCAGACCGTTTCATGTTCATCTCATTTTGACACATTTGAAGCTCTTCGTATTTTTCACACCTTTTGAAGCTCTTCATATTTTTCACATTTTTGAAGCCCTTCATATTTTTCACACGTTTTCAGGCTCTTCATGTTTTTCAACACCGCTTCATGCTCCTCCTATTTTTCAGACCGTTTCATGCTCCTCATTTATTTCACACCTTTTGAAGCTCTTCATATTTTTCACACCTTTTCAGGCTCTTCATGTTTTTCAACACTGCTTTATGCTCCTCCTATTTTACAGACCGTTTCATGCTCCTCATATTTTTGACACCTTTTGAAGCTCTTCATATTTTTCACACCTTTTCAGACTCTTCATATTTTTGAACACCGGTTCATGCTCCTCCTATTTTTCAGACGGTTGCATGCTCCTCATATTTTTCATACCTTTTGAAGCTCTTCATATTTTTCACACCTTTTCAGTCTCTGCATGTTTTTGAACACCGCTTAATGCCCCTCCTCTTTTTCAGACCGTTTCATCTCCTCATGAATTTCACACCTTTTGAAGCTCTTCATATTTTGCACACCTTTTCAGGCTCTTGAAGTTTTTCACAACCACTTCATGCTCCTCCTACATTTCAGACCATTTCATGCTCCTCATATTTTTGACACCTTTTGAAGCTCTTCATATTTCTCACACCTTTTCAGGCTCTTCATGTTTCTCAACACCGCTTCATGCTCCTCCTAGTTTTCAGACGGTTTCATGCTCCTCATATTTTTGACACCTTTTGAAGCTCTTCCTATATTTCACACATTTTCAGGCTCTTCATGTTTTTCAACATCACTTCAAGCTCCTGCTATATTTCAGTCCGTTTCATGCACATCTCATTTTTGACAACTTTTGAAGCTCTTCATATTTTTCACACCTTTTGAAGCTCTTCATATTTTTCACATTTTTGAAGCTCTTCATATTTTTCACTCGGTTTCAGGCTCTTCATGTTTTTCAACACCGCTTCTTGCTCCTCCTATTTTTCAGACCGTTTCATGTTCCTCATATTTTTGACACCTTTAAATCTCTTCAGATTTTTCACACATTTTCAGGCACTTCAAGTTTTTGAACACCGTTTCATGCTACTTCTATTTTTGACTCCTTTTGAAGCTCTTCATATTTTTCAAACCTTTCATGATCTTCATGTTTATCAACACATTTTGATGCTCCACCTATTTTTCAGACCGTTTCATGCTCCTCATATTTTTAACACCTTCTGTAGCTATTCGTATTTTTCACACCTTTTGAAGCTCTTCATATATTTCACACCTTTTCAGGCTCTTCATGTTTCTGACCACCGGTTCATGCTCCTCCTATCTTTCAGATCATTTCATGATCCTCACAGTTTTGACACCTTTTGAAGCTCTTCATATTTTTCACACCTTTCAATGCTCTTCATGTTTTTCAACACCGTTTCATGCTCCTCCTATTAATCAGACCGATTCATGCACCTCATATTTTTCAGTCCATTTCATGCTCCTCATATTTTTGACACCTTTTGAAGCTCTTCATATTCTTCACAACTTTTCAGGCACTTCATGTTTTTCAACAGCGCTTCATGCTCCTCCTATTTTTCAGACCTTTTCAAGCTCTTCATATTTTTCACAACTTTTGCAGCCCTTCATATTTTTCACACCTTTTCATGCTGTCATGTTTTTCAACACAGCTTCGTGGTTCTCCTATTTTTCAGACCATTCCGTGCTACTCATATTTTTGACACCTTTTTAAGCTCTTCATATTTTTCACACCTTTTCATGCTCTTCATGTTGTTCAAGACCAGTTCATGCTCCTCCTATTTTTCAGATCGTTTCATGATCTAATATTTTTCACACCTTTTGAAGCTCTTCATATTTTTCATCACGTTTCATGCTCGTCCTATTTCTCAAACCGTTTCATGCTCCTTCATATTTTTCAAACGGTTTATTGCTCCTCTTAATTTTGAAACCTTTTGAAGCTCTTCATATTTTTCACACCTTTTGAAGCTCTTCATATTTTTCACACCTTTTCAGGCTCTTCTTGTTTTTCCACACCGCATCATGCTCCTCCTATTTTTCAGACCGTTTCATGCTCCTCCTATTTTTCAAACCGTTTCATTCTCCTCATATTTTCACAATTTTGGAAGCTCTTCATATTTTTCACACCTTTTCAGGCTCTTCATGTTTTTCATCACGACTTCATGCTCCTCCTATTTTTCAGACCGTTTCATGCTACTCATATTTTTGACACCTTTTCAAGATCTTCCTATTTTTCACACCTTTTCAGGCTCTTCATGTTTTTCAGCACCGCTTAATGCTCCTCCTTCTTTTCAGATGGTTTCATGCTCCTCATATTTTGACACCTTTTGAAGCTCTTCATATTTTTCACACCTTTTCAGGCTCTTCTTCTTTTTGAACACCGTTTCATTCTCCTCCTATTTTTCAGACCGTTTCATGCTCCTCATATTTTTGACACCTTTTGAAGATCTTCCTATTTTTCACAACTTTTCAGGCTCTTCATGTTTTTCAACACCGCTTCATGCTCCTCCTATTTTTCAGACCGTTTCATGCTCCTCATATTTTGACACCTTTTGAAGCTCTTCATATTTTTGACAACTTTTCAGGCCCTTCATCTTTTTCAACTTCCCTTCATGCTCCTCCTCTTTTTCAGACCGTTTCATGCTCCTCATATTTTGACACCTTATGAAGCTCTTCATATTTTTCACACTTTTCAGGCTCTTCATGTTTTTCAACACCACTTCATGCTCCTCCTATTTTTCAGACCTTTTCATGCTCCTCATATTTTGACACCTTTAGAAGCTCTTCATATTTTTCACACCTTTTCAGGCTCTTCATTTTTTTCAACACCTCTTCATGCTCCTCGTATTTTTCAACACCGCTTCATGCTCCTCCTATTTTTCAGACCGTTTCATGCTCCTCATAATTTTGACACTTTTTGAAGCTCCTCATATTTTTCACACGTTATGAAGGTCTTCATATATTTCACACCATTTCAGGCTCTTCATGTTTTTCAACACCACTTCATGCTCCTCCTATTTTTCAGAGAGTTTCATGCTCCTCATGTATTTCACACCTTTTGAAGCTCTTCATATTTTTCACACCTTTTCAGGCTCTTCATATTTTTCAACACTACTTCTTGCTCCTCCAATTTTTCAGACCGTTTCATGCTCATCTAATTTTTGACACCCTTTGAAGCTATGCGTATTTTTCACAACTTTTCAGGCTCTTCATGTTTTTGAACACCACTGCATGCTTCTCCTATTTTTCAGACAGTATCATGCTCCTAATATTTTGACACATTTTGAAGCTCTTCATATATTTCACACCTTTTCATGCTCTTCATGTTTTTGAACTCCATTTCATGCTCTTCCTATTTTGCAGACCGTTTCATTCTCCTCATATTTTTACACCTTTTGAAGCTCTTCGTATATTTCACACCTTTTCAGGCTTTTCATTTTTTCAACACCACTTCATGCTCCTCCTATTTTTCAGACCGTTTCATGCTCATCTCATTTTTACACCTTTTGAAGCTCTTCATATTTTTCACACCTTTTCAAGCTCTTCATATTTTTCATATTTTTGAAGTTCTTCGTATTTTCACACGTTTTCAGACTCTTCATGTTTTTCAACACCGCTTCATGCTCCTGCTATTTTTCAGACCGTTTCATGCTCTTCATAATTTTGACAGGTTTTTAGGCTTTTCATATTTTTCACACCTTTTCAGGCTCTTCATGTTTTTGAACACCGCTTCATGCTCCTCCAATTTTTCAAACCGTTTCATGCTCCTAATATTTTGACACATTTTGAAGCTCTTCATATATTTCACACCTTTTCAGGCTCTTCCTGTTTTTCAACACCACTTCATGCTCCTCCTATTTTTCAGACCGTTTCCTGCTCCTCATAATATTGACACCTTTTGAAGCTCTTCATATTTTTCACAACTTTTCAGGCTCTTCATGTGTTTGAGCCCAGCTTCATGCTCTTCCTATTTTTCAAGCCGTTTCATGCTCCTCATATATTTCACATCCTTTGAAGCTCTTCCTATTTCTCACACCTTTTCAGGCACTTCTTGATTTTGAACACCGCTTCATGCTCCTCCTTTTTTTCAGACCGTTTCATGCTCATCTATTTTTGACACCTTTTGAAGCTCTTCATATTTTTCACACCTCTTCAGGCTCTTCATGTTTTTGAACACCGCTTCATGCTTCTCCTATTTTTCAGACCGATTCATGCTCCTCATATTTTTCACACCTTTTGAAGCTCTTCATATTTTTCAAACCTTTTCAGGCTTTCATGTTTTTCAGCACCACTTCATGCTCCTCCTATTTTGCAGACCGTTTCATGCTCCTCATATTTGTGACACCTTTTGAAGCTCTTCGTATTTTTCTCACATTTTCAGGCTCTTCATGTTTTTCAACATGACTTCATGCTCCTCCTATTTTTCAGACCGTTTCATTCTCCTCATATTTTTGACACCTTTTGAAATCTTCATATACTTCACACCTTTTCAGGTTCTTCATTTTTTTGAAAAGAATTTCATGCTCCTTCTATTTCTCAGACCGTTTCATGGTCATCTCATTTTTGACAGCTTTTGAAGCTCTTCATATTTTTCAACACCGCATCATACTCCTCCTATTTTTCAGACCGTTTCATGCTCCTCATATTTTTGACACCTTTTGAAGCTCTTCATATTTTTGACACCTTTTGAAGCTCTTCATATTTTTCACACCTTTTCAGGCTCTTCATATTTTTCACACCTTTTCAGGCTCTTCATGTTTTTGAGCACTACTTCATGCTCCTCCTATTTTTCAGACCGTTTCATGCTCCTCATATTTTTGACAGCTTTTGAAGCTTTTCATATTTTTCACACCTTTTCAGGCACTTCATGTTTTTGAACACCGCTTCATGCTCGTCCTATTTTTCAGACCGTTTCATTCTCCTCATATTTTTGACTCCTTTTGAAGCTCTTCAGATATTTCTCACCTTTTCAGGCTCTTCATGATATTCAACACCGCTTCATGCTCTTCCTATTTTTCAGACCGTTTCATGCTCATCTCATTTTTGACATCTTTTGAAGCTCTTCATATTATTCACACCTTTTAAGGCTCTTCATGTTTTTGAACACCGCTTCATGCTCCTCCTATTTTTCAGACCATTTCATGCTCCTCATATTTTTGACACCTTTTGAAGCTTTTCAAATTTTGCACACCTTTTCAGGCTCTTCATGTCTTTAAACACCACTTCATGCTCCTCCTTTTTTGCAGACCGTTTCATGCTCCTCATATTTTTGACATTTTTTGAAGCTCTTCATATTTCTCACACCTTTTCTGGTTCTTCATATTTTTGAACACCGCTTCAAGCTCCTCATCTTTTTCAGACCTTTTCATGCTCATCTCATTTTTGAAACCTTTTGAAGCTCTTCATATTTTTCACATCTTTTGAAGCTCTTCATAATTTTCACAACTTTTCAGGCTCTTAATGTTTTTCAACACCGCTTCATGGTCCTCCTATTTTTCAGACCGTTTCATCGTCCTCATATTTTTGACACTTTTCGTGCTCTTCATATTTTTCACACTTTTTCAGGCTCTTCATATTTTTGAACACCGCTTCATGCTCCTCCTAATTTTCAGACCGTTTCATTCTCCTCATATTTTTTACACCTCTTGAAGCTCTTCATATTTTTCACACGTTTTCATGCTCCTCAAGTTTTTCAACACTGCTTCATGCTCCTCCTATTTTTCTGACCGTTTTATGCTCCTATGTATTTTACAACTTTTGAAGCTCTTCATATTTTTCACACCTTTTCAGTCTCTTCATGGTTTTGAACACCGGTTCATGCTCCTCCTATTTTTCAGACCGTTTCATGCTCCTCATATTTTTGACACCTTTTGAAGCTAATCATATTTTTCACACCTTTTCAGGCTCTACATGTTTTTCAACACCGCTTCAAGCTTCTCCTATTTTTCTGACCGTTTTATGCTCCTCATGTATTTCACAACTTTTGAAGCTTTTTATAATTTTCACACCTTTTCAGGCTCTTAATGTTTGTGAACACGGTTTCATGCTCCTCCTATTTTTCAGACCGTTTCATGCTCCTCACATTTTTGAAACGTTTTGAATCTCTTCATATTTTTCACCCTTTTTCAGGCTCTTCATGTTTTTGAACACCGTTTCATGCTCCTCCTATTTTTCAGACCGTTTCATGCTCCTCATATATTTGACACATTTTTAAGCTCTTCATATTTTTCACACGTTTTCAGGCTCTTCATGTTTTTCAACACCACTTCATGCTCCTCCTATTTTTCAGACCGCTTCATGCTCCTCATATATTTGACTACTTTTCAGGCTCTTCATGTTTTTCAACACCACTTCATGCTCCTCCTATTTTCAGACCGTTTAATCCTCCTCATGTATTTCACACGTTTTGAAACTATTCATATTTTTCACACCTTTTCAGGCTATTCATGATTTTGAACACCATTTCAAGCTCCTCCTATTTTGCAGATCGTTTCATTCTCCTCATATTTTTGACACCTTTTGAAGCTCTTCATATTTTTCACACATTTTCAGGCTCTTCATGTTTTTGAACACCATTTCATGCTCCTCCTATTTTGGAAACCGTTTCATTCTCCTCATATTTTGGACAGCTTTTGAAGCTCTTCATATATTTCACACCTTTTCATGCTTTTCATTTTTTTCAACACCACTTCATGCTCCTCCTATTTTTCAGACCGTTTCATGCTCATCTCATTTTGACAGCTTTTGAAGCCCTTCATATTTTTCACACCTTTTCAGGCTCTTCATGTTTTTAAACACCGCTTCATGCTCCTCATATTTTTCAGACCGTTTCATGCTCCTCATATTTTTGACACCTTTTGAAGCTCTTCATATGTTTCACAAATTTTCAGGCTTTCATTTTTTTCAACACCACTTCATGCTCCTCCTATTTTTCAGAGCGTTTCATGCTCATCTCATTTTGACACCTTTTGAAGCCCTTCATATTTTTCACAACTTTTCAGGCTCTTCATGTTTTTAAACACCGCTTCATGCTCCTCATATTTTTCAGACCGTTTCATGCTCCTCATGTATTTCACACCTTTTGAAGCTCTTCATATTTTTCACACCTTTTGAGTCTCTTCATGTTTTTCCACAGAAATTCATGCATCTCATATTTTTCAGACCGTTTCATGCTCCTCATGTATTTCACACTTTTTGAAGCTCTTCATATTTTTCACACCTTTTCAGGCTCTTCATGTTTTTGATCACCGTTTCATGCTCCTCCTATTTTTCAGACCGTTTCATGCTCCTCATATTTTTGAAACCTTTTGAATTTCTTCATATCTTTCAAATCTTTTCAGGCTCTTCATGTTTTTGAACACCCCTTCATGATCCTCGTATTTTTCAGACCGTTTCATGCTTTTCATATTTTTGACACATTTTGAAGCTCTTCATATTTTTCACACCTTTTGAAGTTCTTCATATTTTTCACACGTTTTTAGGCTCTTCAAATTTCTCAACACTGCTTCATGCTCCTCCTATTTTTCAGACCGTTTAATCCTCCTCATGTATTTCAAACCTTTGGAAGCTCTTCATATTTTTCACACATTTTCAGGCTCTTCATGTTTTTGAACACCATTTCATGCTCCTCCTATTTTGGAAACCGTTTCATTCTCCTCATATTTTGGACAGCTTTTGAAGCTCTTCATATATTTCACACCTTTTCATGCTTTTCATTTTTTTCAACACCACTTCATGCTCCTCCTATTTTTCAGACCGTTTCATGCTCATCTCATTTTGACACCTTTTGAAGCTCTTCATATTTTTCACTACTTTTGAAGCTTTTCATATTTTTCACACCTTTTCAGGCTCTTCATGATTTTCAACACCGCTTCATGCTCCTCATATTTTTCGAACCGTTTCATGTTCATCTCATTTTTGACACCTTTTGAAGCTCTTCATATTTTTCACAACTTTTGAAGCTCTTCATATTTTTCATATTTTTGAAGCTCTTCATATTTTCACACGTTTTCAGTCTCTTCATGTTTTTCAACACCGCTTCATGTTTCTCCTATTCTTCAGACCGTTTCATGCTCCTCATATATTTGACACCTTTTGAAGCTTTTCATATTTTTCACACCTTTTCAGGCTGTTTATGTTTTTGAACACCGCTTCATGCTCCTCCTATTTTTCAGACCGTTTCATGCTCCTCATATTTTTGACACCTTTTGAAGCTCTTCATATTTTTCACACTTTTCATGCTCTTCATTTTTTTCAACACCATTTCATGCTCCTCCTATTTTTCACACCATTTCATGCTCGTCTAATTTTTGACACTTTTTGAAGCTCTTCATATTTTTCACACCTTTTGAAGCTCTTCATATTTTTCACACGTTTTCTGGTTCTTAAGGTTTTTCAACACCGCTTCATGCTGATTCTATTTTTCAGACCGTTTCATGCTCCTCACATTGTTGACACGTTTTGAATCTCTTCATATTTTTCACACTTTTTCAGGCTCTTTATGTTTTTGAACACCGTTTCATGCTCCTCCTATTTTTCAGACCGTTTCATGCTCCTCATATATTTGACACATATTTAAGCTCTTCATATTTTTCACACCTTTTCAGGCTATTCATGTTTTTCAACACCACTTCATGCTCCTCCTATTTTTCAGACCGCTTCATGCTCCTCATATATTTGACAACTTTTCAGGCTCTTCATGTTTTTCAACACCACTTTATGCTCCTCCTATTTTCAGACCGTTTAATCCTCCTCATGTATTTCACACGTTTTGAAACTATTCATATTTTTCACACCTTTTCAGGCTATTCATGATTTTGAACACCATTTCAAGCTCCCTCTATTTTGCAGATCGTTTCATTCTCCTCATATTTTTGACACCTTTTGAAGCTCTTCATATGTTTCACACGTTTTCAGGCATTTCATTTTTTTCAACACCACTTCATGCTCCTCCTATTTTTCAGAGCGTTTCATGCTCATCTCATTTTGACACCTTTTGAAGCTCTTCATATTTTTCACACCTTTTCAGGCTCTTCATGATTTTCAACACCGCTTCATGCTCCTCATATTTTTCAGACCGTTTCATGCTCCTCATATTTTTGACACCTTTTGAAGCTCTTCATATTTTTCACAACTTTTGAAGCTCTTCATATATTTCATATTTTTGAACCTCTTCATATTTTCACTTGTATTCAGACTCTTCATGTTTTTCAACACCGCTTCATGCTCCTGCAATTTTTCAGATCGTTTCATGCTCCTCATATTTTGACACGTTTTGAAGCTTTTCCTATTTTTCACAGCTTTTCAGGCTCTTCATGTTTTTGAACACCGTTTCATAATCCTCCTATTTTTCAGACCATTTCATGCTCCTCATGTATTTCACACCTTTTGAAGCTCTTCATATTTTTCACACCCTTTCAGGCTCTTCATGTTTTTGATCACCGTTTCATGCTCCTCGTATTTTTCAGACCGTTTCATGCTCCTCATATTTTTGACACCGTTTGAAGCTCTTCATATTTTTCACACCTTTTCAGGCTCTTCATGTTTTTCAACACCGCTTCATGCTCCTCCTAGTTTTCAGACTGTTTCATTCTCCTCATATTTTTGACACCTTTTGAAGCTCTTCATATATTTCACACCTTTTCAGGCTCTTCATTTTTTTCAAAACCACTTCATGATCCTCCTACTTTTCAGACCGTTGCATGCTCCTCATATATTTCACATCTTTTGAAGCTCCTCATATATTTCACACCTTTTCAGGTTCTTCATGTTTTTTAACACCGCTTCATGCTCTTCCTATTTTTCAGACCGCTTCATGCTTGTCATTTTTTTGACACCTTTTGAAGGTCTTCATATTTCTCACACGTTTTCAGGCTCTTCATGTTTTTCAGCACAGCTTCATGCTCCTCCTATTTTTCAGACCGTTTCATGCTCATCTCATTTTTGACACCTTTGGAAGCTGTACATATTTTTCACACCTTTTGAAGTTCTTCATATTTTTCACACCTTTTCAGGGTCTCATGTTTTTGAACACAGCTTCATGCTCCTCCTATTTTTCAGACCATTTCATGCTCCTCATATGATTCACACCTTTTGAAGCTCTTCCTATTTTTCACACCATTTCAGGCTCTTCATGTTTTTGAACACCTTTTATGCTGCTCATATTTTTCAGACCGTTTCATGCTCCTCATATATTTTCAAGGTTTTGAATCTCTTCATATTTTTCACACCTTTTCAGGGTCTCATGTTTTTGAACACCGCTTCATGCTCCTCCTATTTTTCAGACCGTTTCATGCTCCTCATATTTTTGACACCGTTTGAAGCTCTTCAGATTTTTCACACCTTTTCAGGCTCTTCATGTTTTTGAACACCGTTTCATGCTCTTCCTATTTTATACACCGTTTCATGCTCCTCATGTATTTCCCACCTTTTGAAGCTCTTCATATTTTTTACACCTTTTCAGGCTCTTCATATTTTTGAACAGCGCTTCATGCTGCTCCTATTTGTCAGACCGTTTCATACTCCTCATGTATTTCACACCTTGAAGCTCTTCATATTTTTCACACCTTTTCAGGCTCTTCATGTTTTTCAACACCGCTTCATGCTCCTTCTATTTTTCAGACCGGTTCATGCTCCTCATATTTTTGGCACCTTTTGAAGCTCTTCATATTTTTCACACCTTTTCAGGCTCTTCAAGTTTTTCAACACCGCTTCATGCTCCTCCTATTTTTCAGACCGTTTCGTGCTCCTCATATTTTTGACACCTTTTGAAGCTCTTCATATTTTTCACACCTTTTCAGGCCTTTCATGTTTTTCAACATCGCTTCATGCTCCTCCTCTTTTACACACCATTTCATGCTCCTCATATTTTTGACACCTTTAGAAGCTCTTCATATATTTCACACCTTTTCAGGCTCTTCATGTTTTCAGCACCACTTCATGCTCCTCCTATTTTTCAGACCGGTTCATGCTCCTCATATTTTTGACACGTTTTGAAGCTGTTCATATTTTTCACACCTTTTGAAGCTCTTCATATTTTTCACACGTTTTCAGTTTCTTTATGTTTTTCAACACCGCTTCATGCTCCTCCTTTTTTTCACACCTTTTATTCTCTTTATATTTTTCACACCTTTTCAGGCTCTTCATGTTTTTGAACACCACTTCATGCTTCTCCTATTTTTCAAACACTTTCATGCTCCTCATGTATTTCACACTTTTTGAAGCTCTTCATATTTTTAACACCTTTTCAGTTTCTTTATGTTTTTCAACACCGCTTCATGCTCCTCCTAATTTTCATACCGTTTCATGCTCCTCAAATTTTTCACACCTTTTGAAGTTCTTCACATTTTTCACAATTTTTCAGTATCTTCATATTTTTGAACACCGCTTCATGCTCCTCCTATTTTTCAGACCATTTCATGCTCCTCATGTATTTCACACCTTTTGAAGCTCTTCATATTTTTCACACCTTTCCAGGCTCTTCATGTTTTTGAACACCGCTTCATGCTAATCCTATTTTACACACCGTATCATTCTCCTCATGTATTTCACACCCTCTGAAGCTCTTCATATTTTTCACAACTTTTCAGGCTCTTCATGTTATTCAACACCGTTTCATGTTCCTCCTATTTTTCAGACCGTTTCATGCTCCTCATATTTTTGACAAGTTTTGAAGCTCTTCATATTTTTCACACCTTTTCAGGCTCTTCGTGTTTTTCAACACCGCTTCAAGCTCCTCCTATTTTTCAGACCGTTTCATAGTCCTCATATTTTTGACACCTTTTGAACCTCTTCATATTTTTCACTCCTTTTCAGGCTCTTCATGTTTTTCAACACCGCTTCATGCTCCTCCTATTTTTCAGACCGTTTAATCCTCCTCAGGTATTTCACACCTTTTGAAGCTCTTCATATTTTTCACACCTTTTCAGGCTCTTCATGTTTTTGAACACCAATTCATGCTCCTTCTATTTTGGAGACCGTTTCATTCTCCTCATATTTTGGACACCTTTTGAAGCTCTTCATATATTTCACACCTTTTCAGGCTTTTCATTTTTTTCAACACCACTTCATGCTCCTCCTATTTTTCAGAACGTTTCATGCTCATCTCATTTTGACACCTTTTGAAACTCTTCATATTTTTCACTACTTTTGAAGCTTTTAATATTTTTCACACCTTTTCAGGCTCTTCATGATTTTCAACACTGTTTCATGCTCCTGCTATTTTTCAAACCGTTTCATGCTCATCTCATTTTTGACACCTTTTGAAGCTCTTCATATTTTTCACACCTTTTGAAGCTCTTCAAATTTTTCACACGTTTTCAGGCTCGTAAGGTTTTTCAATACCGCTTCATGCTGATTCTATTTTTCAGACCGTTTCATGCTCCTCATATTTTTGACACGTTTTGAATCTCTTCATATTTTTCACACTTTTTCAGGCTCTTCATGTTTTTGAACAACGTTTCATGCTCCTCCTATTTTTCAGACCGTTTCATGCTCCTCATATTTTTGACACCTTTTGAAGCTCTTCATATTTTTGAACACCGCTTCATGCTCCTCCTATTTTTCAGACCGTTTCATGCTCCTCATATTTTTGACACCTTTTGAAGCTCTTCATATTTTTGAACACCGCTTCATGCCCCTCCTATTTTTCAGACCATTTCATGCTCCTCAGATTTTTGACACCTTTTGAGGCTCTTCATGTTTTTGAAAACCGCTTCATGCTCCTCCTATTTTTCAGACCGTTTAATCCTCCTCATGTATTTCAAACCTTTTGAAGCTCTTCATATTTTTCACACCTTTTCAGGCTCTTCATGTTTTTGAACACCATTTCATGCTCCTCCTATTTTGGAAACCGTTTCATTCTCCTCATATTTTGGACAGCTTTTGAAGCTCTTCATATATTTCACACCTTTTCATGCTTTTCATTTTTTTCAACACCACTTCATGCTCCTCCTATTTTTCAGACCGTTTCATGCTCATCTCATTTTGACACCTCTTGAAGCTCTTCATATTTTTCACTACTTTTGAAGCTTTTCATATTTTTTACACCTTTTCAGGCTCTTCATGATTTTCAACACCGCTTCATGCTCCTCCTATTTTTCAGACCGTTTCATGCTCATCTCATTTTTGACACCTTTTGAAGCTCTTCATATTTTTCACAACTTTTGAAGCTCTTCATATTTTTCATATTTTTGAAGCTCTTCATATTTTCACACGTTTTCCGTCTCTTCATGTTTTTCAACACCGCTTCATGTTTCTCCTATTCTTCAGACCGTTTCATGCTCCTCATATATTTGACACCTTTTGAAGCTTTTCATATTTTTCACACCTTTTCAGGCTCTTTATGTTTTTGAACACCGCTTCATGCTCCTCTTATTTTTCGGACCGTTTCATGCTCCTCATATTTTTGACACCTTTTGAAACTCTTCATATTTTTCACACCTTTTCAGGTTCTTCATGTTTTTGAACACCGCTTCATGCTCCTCCTATTTTTCAGACCGTTTCACGCTCCTCAGATTTTTGACACCTTTTGAAGCTCTTCATATTTTTCACAACTTTTGAAGCTCTTCATATATTTCATATTTTTGAAGCTCTTCATATTTTCACATGTATTCAGACTCTTCATGTTTTTCAACACCGCTTCATGCTCCTGCAATTTTTCAGATCGTTTCATGCTCCTCATATTTTGACACGTTTTGAAGCTTTTCCTATTTTTCACAGCTTTTCAGGCTCTTCATGTTTTTGAACACCGTTTCATAATCCTCCTATTTCTCAGACAATTTCATGCTCCTCATGTATTTCACACCTTTTGAAGCTCTTCATATTTTTCACACCCTTTCAGGCTCTTCATGTTTTTGATCACCGTTTCATGCTCCTCGTATTTTTCAGACCGTTTCATGCTCCTCATATTTTTGACACCGTTTGAAGCTCTTCATATTTTTCACACCTTTTCAGGCTCTTCATGTTTTTCAACACCGCTTCATGCTCCTCCTAGTTTTCAGACTGTTTCATTCTCCTCATATTTTTGACACCTTTTGAAGCTCTTCATATATTTCACACCTTTTCAGGCTCTTCATTTTTTTCAAAACCACTTCATGATCCTCCTATTTTTCAGACCGTTTCATGCTCATCTCATTTTTGACACCTTTTGAAGCTCTTCATATTTTTCACACCTTTTGAAGCTCTTCATATTTTTCACACATTTTCAGGCTCTTCACGTTTTTGAACACCGCTTCATACTCCTCCTATTTTTCAGAATGTTTCATGCTACTCATATTTTTGACATCTTTTGAAGCTCTTCATATTTTTCACACCTTTTCAGGCTTTTCATATTTTTGAACACTGCTTCAGGTTCCTCCTATTTTTCAGACCGTTTCATGCTCCTCACGTATTTCACACCTTTTGAAACTCTTCATATTTTTCACATCTTTTCAGGCTCTCATGTTTTGAACACAGCTTCATGCTTGTCCAGTTTTCAAGGTTGTTACATGCACCTCATGTATTGCATACCTTTTGAAGCTCTTCATATATTTCACACCTTTTCAGGTTCTTCATGTTTTTCAACACCGCTTCATGCTCCTCCTATTTTTCAGACCGCTTCATGCTTGTCATTTTTTTGACACCTTTTGAAGGTCTTCATATTTCTCTGACGTTTTCAGGCTCTTCATGTTTTTCAACACCGCTTCATGCTCCTCCTATTTTTCAGACCGTTTCATGCTCATCTCATTTTTGACACCTTTGGAAGCTGTACATATTTTTCACACCTTTTGAAGTTCTTCATATTTTTCACACCTTTTCAGGGTCTCATGTTTTTGAACACAGCTTCATGCTCCTCCTATTTTTCAGACCATTTCATGCTCCTCATATGTTTCACACCTTTTGAAGCTCTTCCTATTTTTCACACCATTTCAGGCTCTTCATGTTTTTGAACACCTTTTTATGCTGCTCCTATTTTTCAGACCGTTTCATGCTCCTCATATGTTTCACACATTTTGAATCTCTTCATATTTTTCACACCTTTTCAGGGTCTCATGTTTTTGAACACAGCTTCATGCTCCTCCTATTTTTCAGACCACTTCATGCTCCTTATATGTTTCACACCTTTTGAATCTCTTCATATTTTTCACACCTTTTCAGGCTGTTCATGTTTTTGAACACCGCTTCATACTCCTCCTATTTTTCAGACCATTTCATGCTCCTCATATTTTTTAAAGCTTTTGAATCTCTTCATATTTTTCACACCTTTTCAGGCTCTTCATGTTTTTGAACACCGCTTCGTGCTCCTCCTATTTTTCAGACCGTTTCATGCTCCTCATATTTTTGACACCGTTTGAAGCTCTTCATATTTTTCACAACTTTTCAGGCTCTTAATGTTTTTTAACACCGTTTCATGCTACTCCTATTTTTCAGACCATGTCATGCTCTTCATATTTTTGACACTTTTTGAATCTTCTCATATTTTTCACACCTTTTGAAGCTCTTCATATATTTCACACCTTTTCACGCTCTTCATGTTTTTCAACACCACTTCATGCTACTCATATTTTTCAGACCGTTTCATGCTCCTCATATGTTTGACACGTTTTGAGTCTCTTCATATTTTTCACATCATTTCAGGCTCTTCATATTTTTGAACACCGTTTCATGCTCCTCCTATTTTTCAGACTGTTTCATGCTCCTCATATTTTTGACACCTTTTGAAGCTCTTCATATTTTTCACACCTTTTCAGGCTCTTCATGTTTTACATCACCGCCTCATGCTCCTCCTCTTTTTCAGAGTGTTTCATGATCCTCATATTTTTGACACCTTTTGAAGCTCTTCATATTTTTCACACCTTTTCAAGCTCTTCATGTTTTTCAACACTGCTTCTTGCTCCTCCTATTTTTAAGACTGTTTCATGCTCCTCATGTTTTTCACACGTTTTGAAGATCTTCACATGTTTCACACCTTTTCAGTCTCTTCATGTTTTTGAACACCGCTTCATGCTGCTCGTATTTTGCAGAGAGTTTCATTCCCCTCATGTATTTCACACCTTTTGAAGCTCTTCATATTTTTCACACCTTTTCAGGCTCTTCAACTTTTTCAGACCTCTTCATTCTCCTCCTATTTTTCAGACCGTTTCATGCTCCTCATATTTTTGACAGCTTTTGAAGCACTTCATATTTCTCACACCTTTTCAGGCTCTTCATGTTTTTGAACACCGCTTCATGCTCCTCCTATTTTTCAGACCTTTACATGCTCCTCATATTTTTAACACCTTTTGAAGCTCTTCATATTTTTCACACCTTTTCAGGCTCTTCATGTTTTTCAACACCATTTCATCCTCCTCCTATTTTTCAGACCGTTTCATGCTCCTCCTTTTTTTCAGACCGTTTCATGGTCCTCATATATTTGACACCTTTTGAAGCTGTTCATATTTTTCACACCTTTTCAGGCTCTTCATGTTTTTGAACACCGTTTCATGCTCCTCCTATTTTTCAGACCGTTTCATGCTCCTCAAATTTTTGACACCTTTTGAAGCTCTTCATATTTTTCACACCTTTTCAGGCTCTTCATGTTTTTGAACACCGTTCCATTCTCCTCCTATTTTTCAGAACGTTTCATGCTCCTCTTATTTTTCACAGCTTTTCAGGCTCTTCATGTTTTTCAACACCATTTCATTCTCCTCCTATTTTTCAGACCGTTTCAAGCTCCTCCTAATTTTCTGACCATTTCATGCTCCTCATATTTTTGACACCTTTGAAGCTCTTCATATTTTTCACATGTATACAGACTCTTCATGTTTTTGGGCACCGCTTCATGCTCCTCCTATTTTTCATACCGTTTCATGCTAATCCTATTTTTGAAACCTTTTGAAACTCTTCATAATTTTCACACCTTTTCAGGCTCTTCATGTTTTTCAACACCGCTTCATGCTCCTCCTATTTTTCAGACCGTTTCATGCTCCTCCCATTTTTCAGACCGTTTCATGCTCCTCATAATTTTGACACCTTTTGAAGCTCTTCATATTTTTCACACCTTTTCAGGCTCTTCATGTTTTTCAACACCACTTCATGTTCCTCCTATTTGTCAAACTGTTTCATGGTCATCTCATTTTTGACACTTTTTGAAGCTCTTCAGAATTTTCACACCTTTTGAATGTCTTCATATTTTTCAAACGGTTTTAGTCTCTTCATGTTTTTCAACACCGCTTCATGCTCCTCCTATTTTTCAGACTGTTTCATGCTCCTCATATTTTTTCACCTTTTGAAGCTCTTCATATTTTTCACATCTTTTCAGGGTCTTCATGTTTTTGAACACCGTTTCATGCTCCTCCTATTTTTCAGAACGTTTCATGCTCCTCTTATTTTTCACACCTTTTCAGGCTTTTCATGTTTTTCTACAGCATTTCATGCTCCTCCTATTTTTCAGACCGTTTCATGCTCCTCAAATTTTTTACACATTTTGAAGCTCTTCATATTTTTCACAACTTTTCATGCCCTTCATCTTTTAAAAAACCGCTTCATGCTCCTCCTATTTTTCAGACCGTTAAATGCTCCTCATATTTTGACACCTTTTGAAGCTCTTCATATTTTTCACACTTTTTCAGGCTCTTCATGTTTTAAACACCGCTTCATGCTCCTCATATTTTTCAGACCGTTTCATGCTAATCATATTTTTGACACCTTTTGAAGCTCTTCATATTTTTCACACCTTTTCTGGCTCTTCATGTTTTTCAACACCGCTTCATGCTCCTCCTATTTTTCAGACCGTTTCTTGCTCCTCATGTATTTCACACCTTTTGAAGCTCTTCATATTTTTCACACCTTTTCAGTCTCTTCATGTTTTTCCACAGAACTTCATGCATCTCATATTTTCAGACCGTTTCATGCTCCTCATGTATTTCACACCTTTTGAAGCTCTTCATATTTTTCACACCTTTTCAGGCTCTTCATGTTTTTGATCACCGTTTCATGCTCCTCCTATTTTTCAGACCGTTTCATGCTCCTCATATTTTTGACACCTTTTGAAGTTCTTCATATCTTTCAAATCTTTTCAGGCTCTTCATGTTTTTGAACACCGCTTCATGATCCTCCTATTTTTCAGACCGTTTCATGCTTTTCATATTTTTGACACCTTTTGAAGCTCTTCATATTTTTCACACCTTTTGAAGATCTTCATATTTTTCACACGTTTTCAGGCTCTTCAAGTTTCTCAACACCGCTTCATGCTCCTCCTATTTTTCAGACCGTTTAATCCGCCTCATGTATTTCACACCTTTTGAAGCTTTTCATATTTTTCACAACTTTTCAGGCGCTTCATTTTTTTCAACACCATTTCATGCTCCTCCTATTTTTCACACCGTTTCATGCTCATCTAATTTTTGACACCTTTTGAAGCTCTTCATATTTTTCACACCTTTTGAAGCTCTTCATATTTCTCACACGTTTTCTGGCTCTTGAGGTTTTTCAACACCGCTTCATGCTGATTCTATTTTTCAGACCGTTTCATGCTCCTCATATTTTTGACACGTTTTGAATCTCTTCATATATTTCACACGTTTTCAGGCTCTTTATGTTTTTGAACACCGTTTCATGCTCCTCCTATTTTTCAGACCGTTTCATGCTCCTCAAATTTTTTACACATTTTGAAGCTCTTCATATTTTTCACAACTTTTCATGCCCTTCATCTTTTAAAAAACCGCTTCATGCTCCTCCTATTTTTCAGACCGTTAAATGCTCCTCATATTTTTGACACCTTTTCAAGCTCTTCATATATTTCACAGCTTTTCATGATTTCATGTTTTTCAACAACGCTTCATGCTGCTCTATTTTCATTCCGTTTCATGCTTCTCATATCTTTAACACCTTTTGAAAATATTCATATTTTTCACACCTTTTCATGCTCTTCATCTTTTTCAAAACAGTTTCATTCTCATCCTAATTATCAGACTGTTTCATGCTCCTCATATTTTTGACAAGTTTTGAAGCTCTTCATATTTTTCACACCTTTTCAGGCTCTTCATGTTTTTCAACACCGCTTCAAGCTCCTCCTATTTTTCAGACCGTTTCATACTCCTCATATTTTTGACACCTTTTGAACCTCTTCATATTTTTCACACCTTTTCAGGCTCTTCATGTTTTTCAACACCGCTTCATGCTACTCCTATTTTTCAGACCGTTTAATCCTCCTCATGTATTTCACACCTTTTGAAGCTCTTCATATTTTTCACACCTTTTCAGGCTCTTCATGTTTTGAACACCAATTCATGCTCCTTATATTTTGGAGACCGTTTCATTCTCCTCATATTTTGGACACCTTTTGAAGCTCTTCATATATTTCACACCTTTTCAGGCTTTTCATTTTTTTCAACACCACTTCATGCTCCTCATATTTTTCAGAACGTTTCATGCTCATCTCATTTTGACACCTTTTGAAGCTCTTCATATTTTTCACTACTTTTGAAGCTTTTAATATTTTTCACACCTTTTCAGGCTCTTCATGATTTTCAACACTGTTTCATGCTCCTCCTATTTTTCAGACCGTTTCATGCTCATCTCATTTTTGACACCTTTTGAAGCTCTTCATATTTTTCACACCTTTTGAAGCTCTTCATATTTTTCACACATTTTCAGGCTCGTAAGGTTTTTCAACACCGCTTCATGCTGATTCAATTTTCAGACCGTTTCATGCTCCTCAGATTTTTGACACATTTTGAGGCTCTTCATGTTTTTGAACACTGCTTCATGCTCCTCCTATTTTTCAGACCGTTTCATGCTCCTCATATATTTGACAACTTTTGAAGCTTTTCATATTTTTCACACCTTTTCAGACTCTTCATGTTTCTGAACACTGCTTCATGCTCCTCCTATTTTTCAGACCGTTTCATGCTCCTCAGATTTTTGACACCTTTTGAGGCTCTTCATGTTTTTGAACACTGCTTCATGCTCCTCCTATTTTTCAGACCGTTTCA
The DNA here is from genome assembly GCF_033118175.1 of Dama dama. Taxonomy (NCBI): domain Eukaryota; kingdom Metazoa; phylum Chordata; class Mammalia; order Artiodactyla; family Cervidae; genus Dama; species Dama dama. The sequence goes on along the minus strand of NW_026870878.1, from coordinate 1,747,313 downwards.
TGCTCCTCATATATTTGACACCTTTTGAAGATTTTCATATTTTTCACACCTTTTCAGGCTCTTCATTTTTTTCAACACCATTTCATGCTCCTCCTATTTTTCACACCGTTTCATGCTCATCTAATTTTTGACACCTTTTGAAGCTCTTCATATTTTTCACACCTTTTGAAGCTCTTCATATTTTTCACACGTTTTCTGGCTCTTAACGTTTTCAAAACCGCTTCATGCTGATTCTATTTTTCAGACCGTTTCATGCTCCTCACATTTTTGACACGTTTTGAATCTCTTCACATTTTTCACCCTTTTTCAGGCTCTTCATGTTTTTGAACACCGTTTCATGCTCCTCCTATTTTTCAGACCGTTTCATGCTCCTCATATATTTGACACATTTTTAAGCTCTTCATATTTTTCACACGTTTTCAGGCTCTTCATGTTTTTCAACACCACTTCATGCTCCTCCTATTTTTCAGACCGCTTCATGCTCCTCATATATTTGACAACTTTTCAGGCTCTTCATGTTTTTCAACACCACTTCATGCTCCTCCTATTTTCAGACCGTTTAATTCTCCTCATGTATTTCACACGTTTTGAAACTATTCATATTTTTCACACCTTTTCAGGTTATTCATGATTTTGAACACCATTTCAAGCTCCTCCTATTTTGCAGATCGTTTCATTCTCCTCATATTTTTGACACCTTTTGAAGCTCTTCATATGTTTCACACCTTTTCAGGCTTTTCATTTTTTTCAACACCACTTCATGCTCCTCCTATTTTTCAGAGCGTTTCATGCTCATCTCATTTTGACAGCTTTTGAAGACCTTCATATTTTTCACACCTTTTCAGGCTCTTCATGTTTTTAAACACCGCTTCATGCTCCTCATATTTTTCAGACCGTTTCATGCTCCTCATATTTTTGACACCTTTTGAAGCTCTTCATATGTTTCACAAATTTTCAGGCTTTCATTTTTTTCAACATCACTTCATGCTCCTCCTATTTTTCAGAGCGTTTCATGCTCATCTCATTTTGACACCTTTTGAAGCCCTTCATATTTTTCACAACTTTTCAGGCTCTTCATGTTTTTAAACACCGCTTCATGTTCCTCATATTTTTCAGACCGTTTCATGCTCCTCATGTATTTCACACCTTTTGAAGCTCTTCATATTTTTCACACCTTTTGAGTCTCTTCATGTTTTTCCACAGAAATTCATGCATCTCATATTTTTCAGACCGTTTCATGCTCCTCATGTATTTCACACTTTTTGAAGCTCTTCATATTTTTCACACCTTTTCAGGCTCTTCATGTTTTTGATCACCGTTTCATGCTCCTCCTATTTTTCAGACCGTTTCATGCTCCTCATATTTTTGACACCTTTTGAAGTTCTTCATATCTTTCAAATCTTTTCAGGCTCTTCATGTTTTTGAACACCCCTTCATGATCCTCGTATTTTTCAGACCGTTTCATGCTTTTCATATTTTTGACACATTTTGAAGCTCTTCATATTTTTCACACCTTTTGAAGTTCTTCATATTTTTCACACGTTTTCAGGCTCTTCAAATTTCTCAACACTGCTTCATGCTCCTCCTATTTTTCAGACCGTTTAATCCTCCTCATGTATTTCAAACCTTTTGAAGCTCTTCATATTTTTCACACATTTTCAGGCTCTTCATGTTTTTGAACACCATTTCATGCTCCTCCTATTTTGGAAACCGTTTCATTCTCCTCATATTTTGGACAGCTTTTGAAGCTCTTCATATATTTCACACCTTTTCATGCTTTTCATTTTTTTCAACACCACTTCATGCTCCTCCTATTTTTCAGACCGTTTCATGCTCATCTCATTTTGACACCTTTTGAAGCTCTTCAAATTTTTCACTACTTTTGAAGCTTTTCATATTTTTCACACCTTTTCAGGCTCTTCATGATTTTCAACACCGCTTCATGCTCCTCATATTTTTCGAACCGTTTCATGCTCATCTCATTTTTGACACCTTTTGAAGCTCTTCATATTTTTCACAACTTTTGAAGCTCTTCATATTTTTCATATTTTTGAAGCTCTTCATATTTTCACACGTTTTCAGTCTCTTCATGTTTTTCAACACCGCTTCATGTTTCTCCTATTCTTCAGACCGTTTCATGCTCCTCATATATTTGACACCTTTTGAAACTTTTCATATTTTTCACACCTTTTCAGGCTCTTTATGTTTTTGAACACCGCTTCATGCTCCTCCTATTTTTCAGACCGTTTCATGCTCCTCATATTTTTGACACCTTCTGAAGCTCTTCATATTTTTCACACTTTTCATGCTCTTCATTTTTTTCAACACCATTTCATGCTCCTCCTATTTTTCACACCATTTCATGCTCGTCTAATTTTTGACACTTTTTGAAGCTCTTCATATTTTTCACGCCTTTTGAAGCTCTTCATATTTTTCACACGTTTTCTGGTTCTTAAGGTTTTTCAACACCGCTTCATGCTGATTCTATTTTTCAGACCGTTTCATGCTCCTCATATTTTTGACACGTTTTGAATCTCTTCATATTTTTCACACTTTTTCAGGCTCTTTATGTTTTTGAACACCGTTTCATGCTCCTCCTATTTTTCAGACCGTTTCATGCTCCTCATATATTTGACACATATTTAAGCTCTTCATATTTTTCACACCTTTTCAGGCTATTCATGTTTTTCAACACCACTTCATGCTCCTCCTATTTTTCAGACCGCTTCATGCTCCTCATATATTTGACAACTTTTCAGGCTCTTCATGTTTTTCAACACCACTTCATGCTCCTCGTATTTTCAGACCATTTAATCCTCCTCATGTATTTCACACGTTTTGAAACTATTCATATTTTTCACACCTTTTCAGGCTATTCATGATTTTGAACACCATTTCAAGCTCCCTCTATTTTGCAGATCGTTTCATTCTCCTCATATTTTTGACACCTTTTGAAGCTCTTCATATGTTTCACACGTTTTCATGCATTTCATTTTTTTCAACACCACTTCATGCTCCTCCTATTTTTCAGAGCGTTTCATGCTCATCTCATTTTGACACCTTTTGAAGCTCTTCATATTTTTCACACCTTTTCAGGTTCTTCATGATTTTCAACACCGCTTCATGCTCCTCATATTTTTCAGACGGTTTCATGCTCCTCATATTTTTGACACCTTTTGAAGCTCTTCATATTTTTCACAACTTTTGAAGCTCTTCATATATTTCATATTTTTGAAGCTCTTCACATTTTCACTTGTATTCAGACTCTTCATGTTTTTCAACACCGCTTCATGCTCCTGCAATTTTTCAGATCGTTTCATGCTCCTCATATTTTGACACCTTTTGAAGCTCTTCATATTTTTCACACCCTTTCAGGCTCTTCATGTTTTTGATCACCGTTTCATGCTCCTCGTATTTTTCAGACCGTTTCATTCTCCTCATATTTTTGACACCTTTTGAAGCACTTCATATTTTTCACACCTTTTCAGGCTCTTCATGTTTTTCAACACCAATTCATGCTCCTCCTATTTTTCAGACCGTATCATGCTCCTCATATTTTTGACACTTTTAGAAACTCTTCATTTTTTCACACCTTTTTAGGCTCTTCATATTTTCCAACACCGCTTCATGCTCCTCCTATTTTTCCGAACGTTTCATGCTCCTCATATTTTTGACACCTTTTGAAGCTCTTCATATTTTCCCCACATTTTCACGCTTTTCATGTTTCTGAACAATGCTTCAAGCTCCTCCTATTTTTCACAACTATTTAAGCTCTTCATATTTTTCACACCTTTTCAGTCTCTTCATGTTTTTCAACACCGCTTCATGCTCCTCAGATTTTTCAGACCGTTTCATGCTCCTCATGTATTTCACACCTTGTGAAGCTCTTCATATTTTTCACACCTTTTCAGGCTCTTCATGTTTTTGAACACCGCTTTATGCTCCTCCTAATTTTCAGACCGTTTCATGCTCTTCATATTATTGACAGCTTTTGAAGCTCTTCATATTTTTCACACCTTTTCAGTCTCTTCATGTTTTTGAACACCGCTTCATGCTCCTCCTAAATTTCAGACCGTTTCATGCTCCTCATCTTTTTGACACCTTTTGAAGGTCTTCATATTTTTCACAACTTTTCAGGCTCTTCATGTTTTTCAACACCGCTTCATGCTAATCGTATTTTTCATACCATTTCATGCTCCTTATATTTTTCACACATTTTGAAGGTCTTCATATTTTTCACACCTTTTCAGGCTCTTCATGTTTTTGCACACCGCTTCATGTTCCTCCTATTTTTCAGACCGTTTCATGCTCCTCATATATTTGACACATTTTGAAGCTCTTCATATTTTTTACAACTTTTCAAACTTTTCATGTTTTTGAACACCTCTTCATGCTCCTCCTATATTTCACACCTTTTGAAGCTCTTCATATTTTTCACACCTTTTCAGGCTCTTCATGTTTTTCAACAAGGCTTCATGCTCCTCCTATTTTTCAGACCGTTTAATGCTCCTCATGTATTTCACACCTTTTGAAGCTCTTCATATTTTCACACCGTTTCAGGCTCTTCATGTTTTTCAACAACAATTCATGATCCTCTTATATTTCAGACCGCTTCATGCTCATCTCATTTTTGACACTTTTTGAAGCTGTTCATATTTTTCGCACCTTTTGAAGCTCTTTATATTTTTCACAAGTTTTCAGGCTCTTCATGTTTTTCAACACCGCTTCATGCTCCTCCTAATTTTCACACCTTTTGAAGCTCTTCATATTTTTCACACCTTTTCAGGCTGTTCATGTTTGTCAACACCGCTTCATTCTCCTCCTATTTTTCAGACCGTTTCTTGCTCCTTATATTTTTCACACCTTTTGATGCTCTTTATATTCTTCACAACTTGTCAAGCTCTTCATGTTTGTCAAACCTTTTGAAGCTCTTCATATTTGTCACACCTTTTCAGGCTCTTCATGTTTTTCAACACCAATTCATGCTTCTCCTATTTTTCAGACCGTATCATGCTCCTCATATTTTTGACACTTTTAGAAACTCTTCATTTTTTCACACCTTTTTAGGCTCTCCATATTTTCCAACACCGCTTCATGCTCCTCCTATTTTTCCGAACGTTTCATGCTCCTCATATTTTTGACACCTTTTGAAGCTCTTCATATTTTTCCCACATTTTCACGCTTTTCATGTTTCTGAACAATGCTTCAAGCTCCTCCTATTTTTCACAACTATTTAAGCTCTTCATATTTTTCACACCTTTTCAGTCTCTTCATGTTTTTCAACACCGCTTCATGCTCCTCAGATTTTTCAGACCGTTTCATGCTCCTCATGTATTTCACACCTTGTGAAGCTCTTCATATTTTTCACACCTTTTCAGGCTCTTCATGTTTTTGAACACCGCTTTATGCTCCTCCTAATTTTCAGACCGTTTCATGCTCTTCATATTATTGACAGCTTTTGAAGCTCTTCATATTTTTCACACCTTTTCAGGCTCTTCATGTTTTTGAACACCGCTTCATGCTCCTCCTAAATTTCAGACCGTTTCATGCTCCTCATCTTTTTGACACCTTTTGAAGGTCTTCATATTTTTCACACCTTTTCAGGCTCTTCATGTTTCAACACTGCTTCATGCTAATCGTATTTTTCATACCATTTCATGCTCCTTATATTTTTCACACATTTTGAAGGTCTTCATATTTTTCACACCTTTTCAGGATCTTCATGTTTTTGAACACCGCTTCATGTTCCTCCTATTTTTCAGACTGTTTCATGCTCCTCATATTTTTGACACCTTTTCAGGCTCTTCAGGTTTTTGAACACCGCTTAATGCTCCTCCTATTTTTCAAACCGTTTCATGCCCTTCATATTTTTGACACATTTTGAAGCTCTTCATATTTTTCACACCTTTTCAGGGTTTTCATGTTTTTGAACACCGTTTCATGCTCCTCCTGTTTTTCAGAACTTTCATGCTCCTCATATTTTTGACACCTTTTGAAGCTCTTCATATATTTCACACCTTTTCAGGCTCTTCATATTTTTCAACACCATTTCATGCTCCTCCTATTTTTCAGATCGTTTCATGCTCATCTCATTTTTGAAACCTTTTGAAGCTCTTCATTTTTTTCACACCTTTTGAAGCTCTTCATATTCTTCATACGTTTTCATGCTCTTTATGTTTTTCAACACTGCTTCTTGCTCCTCCTATTTTTCAGACCGTATCATGCTCCTCATATTTTTGACACCTTTTGAAGCTCTTCATATTTTTCAGACCTTTTCAGGCTCTTCATGGTTTTGAACACCGCTTCATGCTCCTCCTCTTTTTCACACGTTTTCAGCTCTTTATATTTTTCACACCTTTTCAGGCTCTTCATGTTTTTGAACACCACTTCATGCTTCTCCTATTTTTCAAACAGTTTCATGCTCCTCATGTATTTCACACTTTTTGAAGCTCTTCATATTTTTAACACCTTTTCAGTTTCTTTATATTTTTCAACACCGCTTCATGCTCCTCCTAATTTTCATACCGTTTCATGCTCCTCAAATTTTTCACACCTTTTGAAGTTCTTCACATTTTTCACAACTTTTCAGTATCTTCATATTTTTGAACACCGCTTCATGCTCCTCCTATTTTTCAGACCATTTCATGCTCCTCATGTATTTCACACCTTTTGAAGCTCTTCATATTTTTACATCTTTTCAGGCTCTTCATGTTTTTGAACAAGGTTTCATGCTCCTCCTATTTTTCAGACCGTTTCATTCTCCTCATATATTTTAAAGCTTTTGAATCTCTTCATATTTTTCACACCTTTTCAGGCTGTTCATGTTTTTTCAACACCGCTTCATGATCCTCCTATTTTTCAGACCGTTTCATGCTCCTCAAGTATTTCACACCTTTTGAAGCTTTTCATATTTTTCACACCTTTTCAGGGTCTTCATGTTTTTCAACACCACTTCATGCTACTCCTATTTTTCAGACCGTTTCATGCTCCTCATATATTTGACACATTTTGAAGCTCTTCATTTTTTTTCACACCTTGCCAGGCTCTTCATTTCTTTGAAGACCACTTCATGCTCCTACTATTTTTCAGACCGTTTCATGCTTATCTCATTTTTGACACCTTCTGAAGCTCTTCATATTTTTCACAGCTTTTGAAGCTCTTCATATTTTTTACACCTTTTCAGGCTCTTCATGTTTTTGAACACCGCTTCATGCTCCTCCTATTTTTCACACCTTTTGAACCTCTTCATATTTTTCACACCTTTTCAGGCTCTTCATGTTTTTGAACACTGCTTCATGCTCCTCCTATTTTTCAGATCGTTTCATGCTCCTCATATTTTGGACATCTTTTGAGGTTTTTCATATTTTTCACACCTTTTCTGGCTGTTCATGTTTTATAACAAGTCTTCATGCTCCTTTATTTTTCAGACCGTTTCATGCTCCTCATGTATTTCACACCTTTTGAAGTTCTTCATATTTTTCACACCTTTTCAACCTCTTCATATTTTTCACACCTTTTCAGGCTCTTCATGTTTTTCAACTCCGCTTCATGATTCTCCTATTTTTCAAACCATTTCATGCTCCTCATATTTTTGACACCTTTTGAAGCACTTCATATTTTTCACACCTTTTCAGGCTCTTCATGTTTTTGAACACCGCTTCATGTTCCTCCTATTTTTCAGACCGTTTCATGCTCCTCATATATTTGACACCTTTTGAAGCTCTTCATATTTTTTACAACTTTTCAGACTTTTCATGTTTTTGAACACCTCTTCATGCTCCTCCTATATTTCACACCTTTTGAAGCTCTTCATATTTTTCACACCTTTTCAGGCTCTTCATGTTTTTCAACAAGGCTTCATGCTCCTCCTATTTTTCATACCGTTTAATGCTCCTCATGTATTTCACACCTTTTGAAGCTCTTCATATTTTCACACCTTTTCAGGCTCTTCATGTTTTTCAACAACAATTCATGATCCTCTTATATTTCAGACCGCTTCATGCTCATCTCATTTTTGACACTTTTTGAAGCTGTTCATATTTTTCGCACCTTTTGAAGCTCTTTATATTTTTCACAAGTTTTCAGGCTCTTCATGTTTTTCAACACCGCTTCATTCTCCTCCTAATTTTCACACCTTTTGAAGCTCTTCATATTTTTCACACCTTTTCAGGCTGTTCATGTTTGTCAACACCGCTTCATTCTCCTCCTATTTTTCAGACCGTTTCTTGCTCCTTATATTTTTCACACCTTTTGATGCTCTTTATATTCTTCACAACTTGTCAAGCTCTTCATATTTGTCAAACCTTTTGAAGCTCTTCATATTTGTCACACCTTTTCAGGCTCTTCATGTTTTTCAACACCAATTCATGCTCCTCCTATTTTTCAGACCGTATCATGCTCCTCGTATTTTTGACACTTTTAGAAACTCTTCATTTTTTCACACCTTTTTAGGCTCTTCATATTTTCCAACACCGCTTCATGCTCCTCCTATTTTTCAGAACGTTTCATGCTCCTCATATTTTTGACACCTTTTGAAGCTCTTCATATTTTTCCCACATTTTCACGCTTTTCATGTTTCTGAACAATGCTTCAAGCTCCTCCTATTTTTCACAACTATTTAAGCTCTTCATATTTTTCACACCTTTTCAGTCTCTTCATGTTTTTCAACACCGCTTCATGCTCCTCAGATTTTTCAGACCGTTTCATGCTCCTCATGTATTTCACACCTTGTGAAGCTCTTCATATTTTTCACACCTTTTCAGGCTCTTCATGTTTTTGAACACCGCTTTATGCTCCTCCTAATTTTCAGACCGTTTCATGCTCTTCATATTATTGACAGCTTTTGAAGCTCTTCATATTTTTCACACCTTTTCAGGCTCTTCATATTTTTGAACACCGCTTCATGCTCCTCCTAAATTTCAGACCGTTTCATGCTCCTCATCTTTTTGACACCTTTTGAAGGTCTTCATATTTTTCACACCTTTTCAGGCTCTTCATGTTTTTCAACACCGCTTCATGCTAATCGTATTTTTCATACCATTTCATGCTCCTTATATTTTTCACACATTTTGAAGGTCTTCATATTTTTCACACCTTTTCAGGCTCTTCATGTTTTGCACACCGCTTCATGTTCCTCCTATTTTTCAGACCGTTTCATGCTCCTCATATATTTGACACCTTTTGAAGCTCTTCATATTTTTTACAACTTTTCAGACTTTTCATGTTTTTGAACACCTCTTCATGCTCCTCCTATATTTCACACCTTTTGAAGCTCTTCATATTTTTCACACCTTTTCAGGCTCTTCATGTTTTTCAACAAGGCTTCATGCTCCTCCTATTTTTCAGAGCGTTTAATGCTCCTCATGTATTTCACACCTTTTGAAGCTCTTCATATTTTCACACCTTTTCAGGCTCTTCATGTTTTTCAACAACAATTCATGATCCTCTTATATTTCAGACCGCTTCATGCTCATCTCATTTTTGACACTTTTTGAAGCTGTTCATATTTTTCGCAACTTTTGAAGCTCTTTATATTTTTCACAAGTTTTCAGGCTCTTCATGTTTTTCAACACCGCTTCATGCTCCTCCTAATTTTCACACCTTTTGAAGCTCTTCATATTTTTCACACCTTTTCAGGCTGTTCATGTTTGTCAACACCGCTTCATTCTCCTCCTATTTTTCAGAACGTTTCATGCTCCTCATATTTTTGACACCTTTTGAAGCTCTTCATATTTTTCCCACATTTTCACGCTTTTCATGTTTCTGAACAATGCTTCAAGCTCCTCCTATTTTTCACAACTATTTAAGCTCTTCATATTTTTCACACCTTTTCAGTCTCTTCATGTTTTTCAACACCGCTTCATGCTCCTCAGATTTTTCAGACCGTTTCATGCTCCTCATGTATTTCACACCTTGTGAAGCTCTTCATATTTTTCACACCTTTTCAGGCTCTTCATGTTTTTGAACACCGCTTTATGCTCCTCCTAATTTTCAGACCGTTTCATGCTCTTCATATTATTGACAGCTTTTGAAGCTCTTCATATTTTTCACACCTTTTCAGGCTCTTCATGTTTTTGAACACCGCTTCATGCTCCTCCTAAATTTCAGACCGTTTCATGCTCCTCATCTTTTTGACACCTTTTGAAGGTCTTCATATTTTTCACACCTTTTCAGGCTCTTCATGTTTTTCAACACCGCTTCATGCTAATCGTATTTTTCATACCATTTCATGCTCCTTATATTTTTCACACATTTTGAAGGTCTTCATATTTTTCACACCTTTTCAGGATCTTCATGTTTTTGAACACCGCTTCATGTCCCTCCTATTTTTCAGACTGTTTCATGCTCCTCATATTTTTGACACCTTTTCAGGCTCTTCAGGTTTTTGAACACCGCTTAATGCTCCTCCTATTTTTCAAACCGTTTCATGCCCTTAATATTTTTGACACATTTTGAAGCTCTTCATATTTTTCACACCTTTTCAGGGTCTTCATGTTTTTGAACACCGTTTCATGCTCCTCCTGTTTTTCAGACCTTTCATGCTCCTCATATTTTTGACACCTTTTGAAGCTCTTCATATATTTCACACCTTTTCAGGCTCTTTATATTTTTCAACACCATTTCATGCTCCTCCTATTTTTCAGATCGTTTCATGCTCATCTCATTTTTGAAACCTTTTGAAGCTCTTCATTTTTTTCACACCTTTTGAAGCTCTTCATATTCTTCATACGTTTTCATGCTCTTTATGTTTTTCAACACTGCTTCTTGCTCCTCCTATTTTTCAGACCGTATCATGCTCCTCATATTTTTGACACCTTTTGAAGCTCTTCATATTTTTCAGACCTTTTCAGGCTCTTCATGGTTTTGAACACCGCTTCATGCTCCTCCTCTTTTTCACACCTTTTAAGCTCTTTATATTTTTCACACCTTTTCAGGCTCTTCATGTTTTTGAACACCACTTCATGCTTCTCCTATTTTTCAAACAGTTTCATGCTCCTCATGTATTTCACACTTTTTGAAGCTCTTCATATTTTTAACACCTTTTCAGTTTCTTTATGTTTTTCAACACCGCTTCATGCTCCTCCTAATTTTCATACCGTTTCATGCTCCTCAAATTTTTCACACCTTTTGAAGTTCTTCACATTTTTCACAACTTTTCAGGATCTTCATATTTTTGAACACCGCTTCATGCTCCTCCTATTTTTCAGACCATTTCATGCTCCTCATGTATTTCACACCTTTTGAAGCTCTTCATATTTTTACATCTTTTCAGGCTCTTCATGTTTTTGAACAAGGTTTCATGCTCCTCCTATTTTTCAGACCGTTTCATGCTCCTCATATATTTTAAAGCTTTTGAATCTCTTCATATTTTTCACACCTTTTCAGGCTGTTCATGTTTTTTCAACACCGCTTCATGATCCTCCTATTTTTCAGACCGTTTCATGCTCCTCAAGTATTTCACACCTTTTGAAGCTTTTCATATTTTTCACACCTTTTCAGGGTCTTCATGTTTTTCAACACCACTTCATGCTACTCCTATTTTTCAGACCGTTTCATGCTCCTCATATATTTGACACATTTTGAAGCTCTTCATTTTTTTTCACACCTTGCCAGGCTCTTCATTTCTTTGAAGACCACTTCATGCTCCTACTATTTTTCAGACCGTTTCATGCTTATCTCATTTTTGACACCTTCTGAAGCTCTTCATATTTTTCACAGCTTTTGAAGCTCTTCATATTTTTTACACCTTTTCAGGCTCTTCATGTTTTTGAACACCGCTTCATGCTCCTCCTATTTTTCACACCTTTTGAACCTCTTCATATTTTTCACACCTTTTCAGGCTCTTCATGTTTTTGAACACTGCTTCATGCTCCTTCTATTTTTCAGACCGTTTCATGCTCCTCATATTTTTGACACCGTTTGAAGCTCTTCATATTTTTCACACCTTTTCTGGCTGTTCATGTTTGATAACAACTCTTCATGCTCCTTTATTTTTCAGACCGTTTCATGCTCCACATGTATTTCACACCTTTTGAAGCTCTTCCTATTTTTCACACCTTTTCAGGCTCTTCATGTTTTTGAACACCGCTTCATGTCCCTCCTATTTTTCAGACCGTTTCATGCTCCTCATGTATTTCACACCTTTTGAAGCTCTTCATATTTTTCACACCTTTTCAACCTCTTCATATTTTTCACACCTTTTCATGCTCTTCATGTTTTTCAACTCCGCTTCATGCTTCTCCTATTTTTCAAACCATTTCATGCTCCTCATATTTTTGACACCTTTTGAAGCACTTCATATTTTTCACACCTTTTCTGGCTGTTCATGTTTTATAACAACTCTTCATGCTCCTTTATTTTTCAGACCGTTTCATGCTCCTCATGTGTTTCACACCTTTTGAAGCTCTTCATATTTTTCACACCTTTTGAAGCTCTTCATATTTTTCACACGTTTTCAGGCTCTTCATGTTTTTGAACACCGTTTCATGCTCCTTTTTTGCAGACCGTATCATGCGACTCATATTTTTGAAACCTTTTGAACCTCTTCATATTTCTCACTCGTTTTCAGGCTCTTCATGTTTTTCAACACCGCTTCATGCTCCTCCGATTTTTCAGACCGTTTCATGCTCCTCATATTTTTGACATCTTTTGAAGCTTTTGATATTTTTCACAACTTTTCAGGCTTTTCATGTTTTTGAACACCGCTTCATGCTCCTCCTATTTTTCAGACCGTTTCATGATCCTCATATTTTTGACACCTTTTGAAGCTTTTCATATTTTTCACGACTTTTCAGGCTCTTCATGTCTTTGAACATCGCTTCATGCTAATCCAATTTTTCAAACCATATCATGCTCCTCATATTTTTCACACCTTTTGAAGCTCTTCATTTTTTCACACCTTTTCAGGCTCTTAATGTTTCTCCACACCCCTTCATGCTTCTCCTATTTTTCAGCTCGTTTCATGCTCCTCATGTATTTCACACCTTTTGAAACTCTTCATATTTTTCACACATTTTCAGGCTCTTCTTGTTTTTTACACCGCTTCATGTTTCTCCAATTTTTGAGACAGTTTCATGCTCCTTATATTTTTGACACCTTTTGAAGCTTTTCATATTTTTCACACCTTTTCAGGCTCTTCATTTTTTCAACACCAATTCATGCTCCTCCTATTTTTCAGACCGTTTCAATCTCATCTAATTTTTGACACCTTTTGAAGCTCTTCATATTATTCACACCTTTTGAAGCTATTCATATTTTTCACACGTTTTCAGGCTCTTCATGTTTTTCAACACCGCTTCATGCTCCTCCTCTTTTTCAGACCGTTTCATGCTCATCTCATTTTGACACGTTTTGAAGCTCTTAATATTTCTCACATCTTTTGAAGCTCTTCAGATTTTTCAAACATTTTCAGGCTCTTCATGTTTTTGAACACCATTTCATGCTCCTCATATTTTGCAACCGTTTCATTCTCCTCATATTTTTGACAACTTTTGAAGCTCTTCATATATTTCACACCTTTTCAGGCTTTTCATTATTTTCAACACCACTTCATGCTCCTCCTATTTTTCAGACCGTTTCATGCTCATCTCATTTTGACACCTGTTGAAGCTCTTCATATTTTTCGTATCTTTTGAAGCTTTTCATATTTTTCACACCTTTTCAGGCTCTTCATGATTTTCAACACCGCTTCATGCTCCTCCTCCTTTTCAGACCATTTCGTGCTCATCTCATTTTGACACCTTTTGAAGTTCTTAATATTTTTCACCTCTTTTGAAGCTCTTCATATTTTTCACACCTTTTCAGGCGCTTCATGATTTTCAACACCTCTTCATGCTCCTCGTATTTTTCAGACCGATTCATGCTCATCTCATTTTTGATATGTTTTGAAGCTTTTCTTATTTTTCACACCTTTTGAAGCTCTTCATTTTTTTCATATTTTTGAAGCTCTTCATATTTTCAAGCGTTTTCAGACTCTTAATGTTTTTCAACACCGCTTCATGATCCTGCTATTTTTCAGACCGTTTCATGCTCCTCATATATTTGACACCTTTTGAAGCTTTTGATATTTTTCACAACTTTTCAGGCCCTTCATGTTTTTAAACACCGTTTCATGCTCCTCCTATTTTTCAGACCGTTTCATTCTCCTCATATTTTTGACACCTTTTTAAGCTCTTCATATATTTCACACCTTTTCGGGATCTTTATATTGTTCAACACCACTTCATGCTCCTCCTATTTTTCAGACCGTTTCATGCTCATCTCATTTTGACAACTTTTGAAGCTCTTCATATTTTTCACACCTTTTCATTCTCTTCAAGATGTTCAACACCGCTTCATGCTCCTCCTATTTTTCAGACCGTTTCATGCTCATCTCATTTTTCACACCATTTGAAGCTCTTCATAATTTTCACACCTTTTGAAGCTCTTCTTATTTTTCACATTTTTGAAGCTCTTCATATTTTTCACACGATTTCAGACTCTTCTTGTTTTTCCACACCACTTCATGCTCCTCCTATTTTTCAGAACGTTTCATGCTCCTCGTGTATTTCATACTTTTTGAAGCTCTTCATATTTTGCACAGGTTTTCAGGCTGTTCATGTTTTTCACAACCACTTCATGCTCCTCCTATTTTTCAGACCGTTTCATGCTCCTCATAATTTTGACACGTTTTGAATCTCCTCATATTTTTCACAACTTTTCAGGCTCTTCATGTTTTTGAACACCGTGTCAAGCTGCTCATATTTTTCAGACCGTTTCATGCTCCTCATATTTTTGAAACCTATTGAAGCTCTTCATCTTTTTCACACCTTTTCAGCCTCTTCAAGTTTTTCAACACCGCTTCATGCTCCTCCTATTTTTCAGACCGTTTCATGCTCCTCATATTTTTCACACCTTTTGAAGCTCTTCGTATTTTTCACACCTTTTCTGGCTCTTCATGTTTTTCAACACGGCTTCATGCTCCTAAATTTTTCAGACTGTTTCATGCTCCTCATATTTTTGACACCTTTTAAAGCTCTTCATATATTTCACACCATTTCAGGCTCTTCATGTTCTTCAACACCACTACACGCTCCTCCTATAATTCAGACCGTTTCATGCTCATCTATTTTTGGACACCTTTTGAAGCTCTTCATATTTTTCACACCTTTTGAAGCTCTTCATATTTTTAACACCTTTTCAGGCTCTTCATATTTTTGAACACCGCTTCTTGCTCCTCCTATTTCAGACACATTCATGCTCCTCATATTTTTCACACCTTTGAAGCTCTTCATATTATTCACACCTTTTCAGACTCTTCATGTTTTTGAACACAGTTTCATGCTCCTCCTATTTTTCAGACCGTTTCATGCTCCTCATATTTTTGACACATTTAGAAGCTCTTCATATTTTTCTCACGTTTTCAGGCTCTTCATGTTTTTGAACACCGCTTCATGGTCCTCCTATTTTTCAGACCGTTTCATTCTCGTCATATTTTTGACACTTTAGAAGCTTTTCATTTTCTCACACCTTTTCAGGCTCTTCATGGTGTTCAACACCACTTCGTGCTCCTCCTATTTTTCAGAACGTTTCATGTTCATCTCATTTTTGACACCTTTTGAAGCTCTTCATATTTTTCATACTTTTTCAGGCTCTTCATGGTTTTCAACACCACTTCATGCTTCACCTATTTTTCAGAACGTTTCATGTTCATCTCATTTTTGACACCTTTTGAAGCTCTTCATATTTTTCACACCTTTTGAAGCTCTTCATATTTTTCACACGTTTTCAGGCCCTTCATGTTTTTCAACACCGCTTCATGCTGCTCCTATTTTTCAGACAGTTTCATGCTCCTCATATTCTTGACACCATTTGAAGCTCTTCATATTTTTCACACCATTTCAGGCTCTTCATGTTTTTGATCACCGCTTCTTGCTCCTCCTATTTTTCAGACCGTTTCATGCTCCTCATAATTTTCACACCTTTTGAAGCTCTTAATATTTTTCACACCTTTTAAGGCTCTTCATGTTTATCAACACCACTTCAAGCTCCTCCTATTTTTCAGACCATTTCATGCAAATCTAAATTTTGACATGTTTTGAAGCTCTTCATATGTTTCACAGCTTTTGAAGCTCTTCATATTTTTCACACCTTTTAAGGCTCTTCATGTTTCTCAACACAACTTCATGCTCCTCCTATTTTTCAGACCCTTTCATGCTAATCTATTTTTGACACCCTTTGAAGCTCTTCATATGTTTCACACCTTTTGAAGCTCTTCATATTTTTCACAACTTTTCAGGCTCTTCACGTTATTGAACACCACTTCATGCTCCTCCTATTTTTCAGACCTTTTCATGCTCCTCATATTTTTCACATCTTTTGAAGCTCTTCATATTTTTCACACCTTTTCAGGCTCTTCATGTATTTGAATACCGGTTCATGCTCCTCATAATTTTCAGACCGTTTCTTGCTCCTCATATTTTTGACACCTTTTGAAGCTCTTCATATTTTTCACACCTTTTGAGGCTCTTCATGATTTTCAACACCGTTTCATGTTCCTCCTATTTATCAGATCATTTCATGCTCCTCATATTTTTGAAACCTTTTGAAGCTCTTCATATTTTCCCACCTTTTCACTCTCTTCATGTTTTTCAACACCGCTTCACGCTCCTCCTAATTTACAGACCGTTTCATGCTCCTCATATTTTTCACACCTTTTGAAGCTGTTCATATTTTGCCCACCTTTTCAGGCTCTTCATGGTTTTCAACACCGCTTCATGATCCTCCTATTTTTCGGACCGTTTCATGCTCCTCATATTTTTGACATCTTTTGAAGCTCTTCATATTTTTCATACCTTTTGAAGCTCTTCAAATATTTCACACCTTTTCAGGCTCTTCATTTTTTTCAACACCACTTCATGCTCCTCCTATTTTTCAGACCCTTTCATGATCAACTCATTTTTGAATCCTTTTGAAGCTCTTCATATTTTTCACACCTTTTGAAGCTCTTCATGTATTTCACACATTTTCAGGCTTTTCATTTTTTTCAACATCACTTCATGCTCCTCCTATTTTTCAGACCGTTTCATGCTCATCTCATTTTGACACCTTTTGAAGCTCTTCATATTTTTCACACCTTTTCAGGCTCTTCATGATTTTCAACACCGCTTCATGCTCCTCCTATTTTTCAGACCCTTTCATGCTCATCTCATTTTTGAATCCTTTTGAAGCTCTTCATATTTTTCACACATTTTGAACTCTTCATATTTTTCAACACCTTTTCAGGCTCTTCATGTTTTTCAACACCAATTCATGCTCCTCCTATTTTGCAGACCGTTTCATTCTCCTCATATTTCTGACAAATTTTGAAGCTCTTCATATATTTCACACCTTTTCAGGCTTTTCATTATTTTCAACACCACTTCACACTCCTCCTATTTTTCAGACTGTTTCAAGCTCATTTAATATTTGACACCTTTTGAAGCTCTTCATATTTTTCACACCTTTTGAAGCTCTTCATATTTTTCATGTTTTTGAAGCTCTTCATATTTTCACACGTTTTAGGCTCTTCATGTTTTTCAACACCACTTCATGCTCCTCCTATTTTTCAGACCCTTTCATGCTAATCTAATTTTTGACACTTTTTGAAGCTCTTCATATTTTTCACACCTTTTCAGTCTCTGCATATTTTTGAACAGCACGACATGCTCCTCCTATTTCTCAGACCGTTTCATGCTCCTCATGTATTTCACACGTTTTGAAGCTCTTCATATTTTGCACACATTTCCAGGGTCTTCATGTTTTTCAAAACCACTTCACGCTCCTCCTGTTTTTCAGACCGTATCATGCTCCTCATATTTTTCACACCTTTTGAAGCTCTTCAAATATTTCACACCTTTTCAGGATCTTCATTTTTTTCAACACCACTTCATGCTCCTCCTATTTTTCAGACTGTTTCATGCTCATCTCATTTTTGACACCTTTTGAAGCTCTTCATATTTTCACACCTTTTGAAGCTCTTCATATTATTTACAAGATTTCAGTCTCTGCATGTTTTTGAACACCGCATTATGCTCCTCCTATTTTTCAGAATGTTTCATGCTCCTCGTGTATATCACACCTTTTGAAGCTCTTCATATTTTTCACACTTTTTCAGGCTCTTCATGTTTTTGAACACCGCATCATACTCCTCCTAATTTTCAGAATGTTTCATGCTCCTGATGTATTTCACACCTTATGAAGCTCTTCATATTTTTCACACCTTTTCAGGCTCTTCATGTTTTTGAACACCGCTTCATGCTCCTCCTATTTTCAGACCGTTTAATGCTCCTCATGTATTTCACACCTTTTGAAGCTCTTTATATTTTTCACACCTTTTGAAGCTCTTCACATTTTTCACACCTTTTCAGGCTCTTCATGTTTTTGAACACCGTTTCATGCTCCTCCTATTTTTCAGACCGTTTCATGCTCCTCATATTTTTGACACCTTTTGAAGCTCTTCATATTTTTCACAATTTTGAACCTCTTCATATATTTCACACCTTTTCAGGCTCTTCATATTTTTCAACACCACTTCATGCTCCTATTTTTCAGAACTTTTCATGCTCATCTAATTTTTGACACCTTTTGAAGCTCTTCATATTTTTCACACCTTTTGAAGCTCTTCATATTTTTCACATTTTCGAAGCTCTTCATATTTTTCACACCTGTTCAAGCTCTTCATGATTTTAAACACAGCTTCATGCTCCTGCTATTTTTCAGACCGTTACATACTCCTCATATTTTTGACACGTTTTGAGGATCTTCATATTTTTCACACCTTTTCAGGCTCTTCATGTTTTTGAACAACGCTTCATGCTCCTGCTATTTTTCAGACCGTTACATCCTCCTCATATTTTTGACACGTTTTGAGGCTCTTCATATTTTTCACACCTTTTCAGGCTCTTCACGAATTTGAACACCGTTTCATGATCCTCCTATTTTTCAGAAAGTTTCATGCTCCTAATATTTTTGACACCTTTTAAAGCTATTCATATTTTTCACACCTTTTCAGGCTCTTCATGTTTTTGAACACCGCTTCATGCTCCTCCTATTTTTCAGACCGTTTCATGCTCCTCATATTTTTGACACCTTTTGATGCTCTTCATATTTTTCACACCTTTTGAACCTCTTCATATATTTCACACCTTTTCAGGCTCTTCATGTTTTCAACACCACTTCACGCTCCTCCTATTTTTCAGCCCCTTTCATGCTAATCTAATTTTGACACCTTATGAACCTCTTCATATTTTTCACACCTTTTCATGCGCTTCATGTTTTTGAACACAGGTTCATGCTCGTCTTATTTTTCAGAACGTTTCATGCTCCTCCTATTTTTTACACCTTTTGAAGCTCTTCATATTTGTCACGCCTTTGTAGTCTCTGCATTTTTTTGAACACCGCTTCATGCTCCTCCAATTTTTCAAACCGTTTCATGCTCATCTCATTTTTGACACCTTTTGAAGCTCTTCATATTTTTCACACCTTTTGAATCTCTTCATATTTTTCACACCTTTTCAGGCTCTTCATGTTTTTGAACACCTCTTCATGCTCCTCTTATTTTTCAGACCGTTTCATGCTCCTCATATTTTTGACACCTTTTGAAGTTTTTCGTATTTTTCACAACTTTTCAGGCTCTTCAAGTTGATCAACACCACTTCGTGCTCCTCCTTTTTTGCAGACCGTTTCATGCTCCTCATATTTTTGACACCTTTTGATGCTCTTCATATTTTTCACAACTTTTCAGGCTCTTCATTTTTCAACACCGCTTCATGCTCCTCCTATTTTTCACACCGTTTCATGCTCATCTCATTTTTGACACCTTTTGAAGCTCTTCATATTTTTCACACCTTTTGAAACTCTTCATATTTTTCACACGTTTTCAGGCGCTTCATGTTTTTCAACACCGCTTCATGCTTCTCCTATTTTTCAGACCGTTTCATGCTCCACATGTATTTCACACCCTTTGAAGCGCTTCATATTTTTCACACCTTTACAGGCTCTTCATGTTTTTGAACACCAATTCATGCTCCTCCTATTTTGCAGACCGTTTCATTCTCCTCATATTTTTGACAAATTTTGAAGCTCTTCATATATTTCACACCTTTTCAGGCTTTTCATTATTTTCAACACCACTTCACACTCCTCCTATTTTTCAGACTGTTTCAAGCTCATTTAATATTTGACACCTTTTGAAGCTCTTCATATTTTTCACACCTTTTGAAGCTCTTCATATTTTTCATGTTTTTGAAGCTCTTCATATTTTCACACGTTTTAGGCTCTTCATGTTTTTCAACACCACTTCATGCTCCTCCTATTTTTCAGACCCTTTCATGCTAATCTAATTTTTGACACTTTTTGAAGCTCTTCATATTTTTCACACCTTTTCAGTCTCTGCATATTTTTGAACAGCACGACATGCTCCTCCTATTTCTCAGACCGTTTCATGCTCCTCATGTATTTCACACGTTTTGAAGCTCTTCATATTTTGCACACATTTCCAGGGTCTTCATGTTTTTCAAAACCACTTCACGCTCCTCCTGTTTTTCAGACCGTATCATGCTCCTCATATTTTTCACACCTTTGAAGCTCTTCAAATATTTCACACCTTTTCAGGATCTTCATTTTTTTCAACACCACTTCATGCTCCTCCTATTTTTCAGACTGTTTCATGCTCATCTCATTTTTGACACCTTTTGAAGCTCTTCATATTTTCACACCTTTTGAAGCTCTTCATATTATTTACAAGATTTCAGTCTCTGCATGTTTTTGAACACGGCATTATGCTCCTCCTATTTTTCAGAATGTTTCATGCTCCTCGTGTATATCACACCTTTTGAAGCTCTTCATATTTTTCACACTTTTTCAGGCTCTTCATGTTTTTGAACACCGCATCATACTCCTCCTAATTTTCAGAATGTTTCATGCTCCTGATGTATTTCACACCTTATGAAGCTCTTCATATTTTTCACACCTTTTCAGGCTCTTCATGTTTTTGAACACCGCTTCATGCTCCTCCTATTTTCAGACCGTTTAATGCTCCTCATGTATTTCACACCTTTTGAAGCTCTTTATATTTTTCACACCTTTTGAAGCTCTTCACATTTTTCACACCTTTTCAGGCTCTTCATGTTTTTGAACACCGTTTCATGCTCCTCCTATTTTTCAGACCGTTTCATGCTCCTCATATTTTTGACACCTTTTGAAGCTCTTCATATTTTTCACAATTTTGAACCTCTTCATATATTTCACACCTTTTCAGGCTCTTCATATTTTTCAACACCACTTCATGCTCCTATTTTTCAGAACTTTTCATGCTCATCTAATTTTTGACACCTTTTGAAGCTCTTCATATTTTTCACACCTTTTGAAGCTCTTTATATTTTTCACATTTTCGAAGCTCTTCATATTTTTCACACCTGTTCAAGCTCTTCATGATTTTAAACACAGCTTCATGCTCCTGCTATTTTTCAGACCGTTACATACTCCTCATATTTTTGACACGTTTTGAGGATCTTCATATTTTTCACACCTTTTCAGGCTCTTCATGTTTTTGAACAACGCTTCATGCTCCTGCTATTTTTCAGACCGTTACATCCTCCTCATATTTTTGACACGTTTTGAGGCTCTTCATATTTTTCACACCTATTCAGGCTCTTCACGAATTTGAACACCGTTTCTGATCCTCCTATTTTTCAGAAAGTTTCATGCTCCTAATATTTTTGACAACTTTTAAAGCTATTCATATTTTTCACACCTTTTCAGGCTCTTCATGTTTTTGAACACCGCTTCATGCTCCTCCTATTTTTCAGACCGTTTCATGCTCCTCATATTTTTGACACCTTTTGATGCTCTTCATATTTTTCACACCTTTTGAACCTCTTCATATATTTCACACCTTTTCAGGCTCTTCATGTTTTCAACACCACTTCATGCTCCTCCTATTTTTCAGCCCCT
The DNA here is from genome assembly GCF_033118175.1 of Dama dama. Lineage (NCBI taxonomy): Eukaryota > Metazoa > Chordata > Mammalia > Artiodactyla > Cervidae > Dama > Dama dama. Next base: position 1,725,341 of record NW_026870878.1, on the reverse strand, counting down.
TTCATGCTAATCTAATTTTGACACCTTATGAACCTCTTCATATTTTTCACACCTTTTCATGCGCTTCATGTTTTTGAACACAGGTTCATGCTCGTCTTATTTTTCAGAACGTTTCATGCTCCTCCTATTTTTTACACCTTTTGAAGCTCTTCATATTTGTCACACCTTTGCAGTCTCTGCATTTTTTTGAACACCGCTTCATGCTCCTCCAATTTTTCAAACCGTTTCATGCTCATCTCATTTTTGACACCTTTTGAAGCTCTTCATATTTTTCACACCTTTTGAATCTCTTCATATTTTTCACACCTTTTCAGGCTCTTCATGTTTTTGTATACAGCTTCATCCTCCTTCTATTTTTAAGCGGGTTTCAGGCTCGTCATATTTTTGACACATTTTGAAGCTCTTCATAATTTTCATACCTTTTCAGGCTCTTCATGTTTTTGAACACGGCTTCATGCTCCTCCTATTTTTCAGACCGTTTCATACTCCTCATATATTTGACACCTTTTGAAGCTCTTCATATTTTTCACACCTTTTGAACCTCTTCACATTTTTCACATGTTTTCAGGCTCTTCATGTTTTTGAACACCGATTCATGCTCCTCCTATTTTTCAGACAGTTTCATGCTCCTCATATGTTTGACAGCTTTTGAAGCTCTTCATATTTTTCACAATTTTGAACCTCTTCATATATTTCACACCTTTTCAGGCTCTTCATGTTCCTATTTTTCAGACCTTTTCATGCTCATCTAATTTTTGACACCTTTTGAAGCTCTTCATATTTTTCACACCTTTTGAAGCTCTTCATATTTTTCACACCTTTTCAGGCTCTTCATGTTTTTGAACACCGCTTCATGCTCCTCCTATTTTTCAGACTGATTCATGCTCCTCATGTATTTCACACCTTTTGAAGCTCTTCATATTTTTCACACCTTTTCACGCTCTTCATGTTTTTCAACACCGCTTCATGATCCTCCTATTTTTCAGACCGTTTCATGCTCCTCATAATTTTGACACCTTTTGAAGCTCTTCATATATTTCACACCTTTTCAAGCTCTTCATTTTTTTCAACACCGCTTCATGCTCCTCCTATTTTTCAGACCGTTTCATGCTCCTCATATTTTTGACACCTTTTGAAGGTCTTCATATTTTTTACACCTTTTGAAGCTCATCATATATTTCACACCTTTTCAAGCTCTTCATGTTTATCAACACCACTTCATGCTACTCCTATTTTTCATAACCTTTCATGCAAATCTAATTTTAGACACCTTTTGAAGCTCTTCATATTTTTCACACATTTTGAAGCTCTTCATATTTTTCTCACCTTTTCAGGCTGTTCAGGTTTTGGACACCACTTGATGCTCCTCGTATATTTCAGAACGTTTCATGGTCCTCATATTTATGACAGCTTTTGAAGTTCTTCATATTTTTCAAACCTTTTGAAGCGCTTCATAAATTTCACACCTTTTCAGGCTTTCCATGATTTTCAGCACCGCTTCATGCTCCTCCTATTTTTCAGACCGTTTCATGCTCACCTCATTTTTGACACCTTTTGAAGCTCTTCATGTTTTTGAACACCGCTTCATGCTTCTGCTATTTTTCAGACTGTTTCATGCTCCTCATAGTTTTGAAACATTTTGAAGCTCTTCATATTTTTCACCCCTTTTCAGGCTCTTCATGTTTGTCAAAACCGCTTCATGCTCCTCCTATTTTTCAGACCGTTTCATGCTCATCTCATTTTTGACAGCTTTTGAAGCTCTTCATATTTTTCACACCTTTAGAAGCTCTTCATATTTTTCACACGTTTTCAGGCTCTTCATGTTTTTCAATACTGCATCTTGCTCCTCCTCTTTTTCAGACCGTTTAATGCTCCTCATATTTTTGACACTTTTAGAAGCTCTTCATATTTTTCACACCTTTTCAGGCTCTTCATGTTTTTGAACACTGTTTCATGCTCCTCCTATTTTTCAGACCCTTTCATTCTCCTCATATTTTTGACACCTTTTGAAGCTCTTCATATGTTTCACAACTTTTGTAGCTCTTCATATTTTTCACACCTTTTCAGGCTCTTCATGACTTTCAACAACACTTCATGCTCCTCCTATTTTTCAGACTGATTCATGCTCCTCATGTATTTCACACCTTTTGAAGCTCTTCATATTTTTCACACCTTTTCACGCTCTTCATGTTTTTCAACACCGCTTCATGATCCTCCTATTTTTCAGACCGTTTCATGCTCCTCATAATTTTGACACCTTTTGAAGCTCTTCATATATTTCACACCTTTTCAAGCTCTTCATTTTTTTCAACACCGCTTCATGCTCCTCCTATTTTTCAGACCGTTTCATGCTCCTCATATTTTTGACACCTTTTGAAGGTCTTCATATTTTTTACACCTTTTGAAGCTCTTCATATATTTCACACCTTTTCAAGCTCTTCATGTTTATCAACACCACTTCATGTTCCTCCTATTTTTCATAACCTTTCATGCTAATCTAATTTTAGACACCTTTTGAAGCTCTTCATATTTTTCACAACTTTTGAAGCTCTTCATATTTTTCACAACTTTTGAAGCTCTTCATATTTTTCACAACTTTTGAAACTCTTCATATTTTTCACACCTTTTCAACTGTTCAGGTTTTGGACACCACTTGATTCTCCTCGTATATTTCAGACCGTTTCATCGTCCTCATATTTATGACAGCTTTTGAAGGTCTTCATATTTTTCAAACCTTTTGAAGCTCTTCATAAATTTCACACCTTTTCAGGCTCTCCATGTTTTTGATCACCGTTTCATGCTCCTCCTATGTTTCAGACAATTTCATGCTCCTCATATTTTTGACACCTTTTGAAGCTCTTCATATTTCTCACACCTTTTCAGTCACTTCATGTTTTTCAACACTGCTTCATGCTCCTCCTATTTTTCAGACCGTTTCATGCTTATCTCATTTTTGACTCCTTTTGAAGCTCTTCATATTTTTCACACCTTTTGAAGCTCTTCATATTTTTCACACCATTTCTGGCTCTTCATATTTTTCGCACCTTTTCAGGGTCTTCATGTTTTTGAAGACCTCTTCATGCTCCTCATATTTTTCAGACCGATTAATGCTCCTCATAATTTTGACACCTTTTGAAGCTCTTCATATTTTTCACACGTTATCAGGCTCTTCATGTTTTTCAACAACGTTTTATGCTCCTCCTATTTTTCAGACCGTTTCATGCTCATCTCATTTTTAACACCTTTGGAAGCTCTTCATATTTTTCACATTATTGAAGCTTTTCATATTTTTCTCACATTTTCAGGCTCTTCATGTTTTTCAACACCGCTTCATGCTCCTCCTAATTTTCAGACCGTTTCATGCTCCTCATATTTTTCACACATTTTGAAGCTCTTCATATTTTTCCCCTCTTTTCAGGCTCTTCATATTTTTGAACACCGCTTAATGCTCCTCCTATTTTTCAGACCATTTCCTGCTCCTCATATTTTTGACACCTTTTGAAGCTCTTCATATTTTTCACACCTTTTCAGGCTCTTCATGTTTTTCAACACCGCTTCATGCTCCTCCTATTTTTCACACCGTTTAATGCTCCTCATAATTTTGACACCTTTTGAAGCTCTTCATATTTTTCACCGCTTTTCAGGCTCTTCATGTTTTTGAACACCGCTTCATGCTTCTGCTATTTTTCAGAGCGTTTCATGCTCCTCATAGTTTTGACACCTTTTGAAGCTCTTCATATTTTTCACACCTTTTCAGGCTCTTCATGTTTTTGAACACCGCTTCATGCTTCTGCTATTTTTCAGACCGTTTCATGCTCCTCATAGTTTTGACACATTTTGAAGCTCTTCATATTTTTCACCCCTTTTCAGCCTCTTCATGACTTTCAACAACACTTCATGCTCCTCCTATTTTTCAGACTGATTCATGCTCCTCATGTATTTCACACCTTTTGAAGCTCTTCATATTTTTCACACCTTTTCACGCTCTTCATGTTTTTCAACACCGCTTCATGATCCTCCTATTTTTCAGACCGTTTCATGCTCCTCATATTTTTGACACCTTTGGAAGCTCTTCATATTTTTCAAACCTTTTGAAGCTTTTCATATTTTTCACACCTTTTCAGGCTCTTCATGTTTTTCTACACCGTTTCCTGCTGCTTCTGTTTCACAGATCGTTTCATGCTCCTCATATTTTTCACACCTTTTGAAGCTCTTCATATTTTTCACACCTTTTCAGGCTCTTCATGTTTTTCAACACCGTTTCATGCTGCTTCTCTTTTTCAGACAGTTTCATGCTCTTCATATTTTTCACACCTTTTCAGACTCTTCATGTTTTTGAACACAGCTTCATGCTCCTCCTATATTTCATACCGTTTCATGCTCCTCATATTTTTGACACCTTTTGAAGCTCTTCATATTTTTCACATCTTTTCACGCTCTTCATGTTTTTCAACACCGTTTCATGCTCCTTCTTTTTTTCAGACCGTTTCATGCTCCTCATATATTCGACACCTTTTGAAGCTCTTCATATAGTTCACACCTTTTCAGGCTCTTCATGTTTTTCAACACCACTTCATTCTCCTCATATTTTTAAGACCGTTTCATGCTCCTCATATTTTTGACACCTTTAGAACCTCTTCATAATTAAGACATCTTTTCAGGCTCTTGATGTTTTTCAACACCGCTTCATGCTCCTGCTATTTTTCAGACCGTTTCATGCTCATCTCATTTTTGACACCTTTTGAAGCTCTTCATATTTTTCACATCTTTTGAAGCTCTTTATATTTTTCACACATTTTCAGGCTCTTCATGTTTTTCAACACCCCTTCTTGCTCCGCCTATATTTCAGACCGTTTCATGCTCCTCATGTATTTCACACCTTTTGAAGCTCTTCATATTTTTCACACCTTTTCAGGCTCTTCATGTTTCTCCACAACACTTCATGCTTCTCCATTTTTTCAGCTCTTTCATGCTCCTCATGTATTTCACACCTTTTGAAGCTCTTCATATTTTTCACACCTTTTCAGGCTCTTCATGTTTTTCAACAACGTTTCCTGCTGCTTCTATTTTTCAGATCGTTTCACGCTCCTCATATTTTTCACACCTTTTGAAGCTCTTCATATTTTTCACACCTTTTGAGACTCTTCATGTTTTTGAACACAGCTTCATGGTCCTCCTATTTTTCAGACCGTTTCATGCTCCTCATATTTTTGACACCTTTTGAATCTCTTCATATTTTTCACATCTTTTCACGATCTTCATGTTTTTCAACACCGTTTCCTGCTCCTACTTTTTTTCAGACCGTTTCATGCTCCTCATATATTCGACACATTTTGAAGCTCTACATATAGTTCACACCTTTTCAGGCTCTTCATGTTTTTCAGCACCACTTCATGCTCCTCCTATTTTCAGGCCTTTTTATGCTCCTCATATTTTTGAAACCTTTAGAAGCTCTTCATATTTTTCACACCTTTTCAGGGTCTTCATGATTTTCAACACCGCTTCATGCTCCTCCTATTTTTCAGACCGTTTCATGCTCATCTCATTTTTGACACCTTTTGAAGCTCTTCATATTTTTCACATCTTTTGAAGCTCTTTATACTTTTCACACATTTTCAGGCTCTTCATGTTTTTCAACACCCCTTCTTGCTCCGCCTATTTTTCAGACCGTTACATGCTCCTCATATTTTTGACACCTTTTGAAGCTCTTCATATTTCTCACACCTTTTCAGGCTCTTCATGTTTTTCATCACCGTTTCATGCTCCTCCTATTTTTCAGACCTTTTCATGCTCCCCATATTTTTGAAACGTTTTGAAGCTCTTCATATTTCTCACACCTTTTCAGGCTCTTCATGTTTTTCATCACCGTTTCATGCTCCTCCCATTTTTCAGACCGTTTCATGCTACTCATATTTTGACACCTTTTGAATCTCTTCATATTTCTCACACCGTTTCAGGCTCTTCATGTTTTTCAACACCGCTTCATCCTCCTCCTATTTTTCAGACCGTTTCATGCTCCTCCTATATTTGACACCTTTTGAAGCTCTTCATATACTTCACACCTTTTCAGGCTCTTCTTGTTTTTCAACACCACTTCATGTTCTTCTTATTTTTTAAACCGATTCATGCCCCTCATAATTTTGACACCTTTTGAAGCTCTTCATATTTTTCACACTTTTCAGGCTCTTCATGTTTTTCAACATCACTTCATGCTCCTTTTATTTTTCAAACTGTTTCATGCTCCTCATATTTTTGACACCTTTAGAAGCTGTTCATATTTTTCACACCTTTTCAGGCTCTTCATGTTTTTGAACACCGCTTCATGCTCCTCCTATTTTTCAGACCGTTTCATGCTCCTCATATTTTTGACACCTTTAGAAGTTATTCATATTTTCCACACCTTTTCAGTCTCTTCATTTTTTTCAACACCACTTCATGCTCCTTTTATATTTCAGACCGTTTCATGCTCATTTCATTTTTCACACTTTTTGAATCTCTTCATATTTTTCACACGTTTTCAGGCTCTTCATGTTTTTCAACACCGCTTGATGCTCCTACTATTTTTCAGACCGTTTTATGCTCCTCATGCATTTCACACCTTTTGAAGCTCCTCATATTTTTCGCGCCTTTTCAGGCTCTTGATGTTTTTGAACACGGCTTCATGCTCCTCCTATTTTTCAGATCGCTTCAAGCTCATCTAATTTTTGACACCTTTTTAAGCTCTTCATATTTTTCGCACCTTTTGAAGCTCTTCATATTTTTCACACGTTTTCAGGCTCTTCATGTTTTTCAACACCGCTTCATGCTCCTCCTATTTTTCAGACCGTTTCATTCTCCTCATATTTTTGACAAATTTTGAAGCTCTTCATATATTTCACACCTTTTCAGGCTTTTCATTATTTTCAACACCACTTCACGCTCCTCCTATTTTTCAGACCGTTTCATGCTCATCTCATTTTGACACCTTTTGAAGCTCTTGATGTTTTTCATATCGTTTGAAGCTTTTCATATTTTTCACACGTTTTCAGGCTCTTCTTGTTTTTCAACACCACTGCATGCTCTTCGTATTTTTCAGACTGATTCTTGCCCCTCATAATTTTGACACCTTTTGAAGCTCTTCATATTTTTCACACCTTTTGAAGCTCTTCATATTTTTCATACGTTTTCAGGCTCTTCATTTTTTTCAACACCGTTTCATGCTGCTTCTATTTTTAGACCGTTTCATGCTCTTCATATTTTTCACACCTTTTGAAGCACTTCATATATTTCACACGTTTTCTGGCTCTTCATGTTTTTGAACAACGCTTCATGCTCCTCCTATTTTTCAGACCGTTTTATGCTCCTCATGTATTTCACACCTTTTGAAGCTCCTCATATTTTTCACGCATTTTCAGACTCTTCATATTTTTGAACACGGCTTCATGCTCCTCCTATTTTTCAGACCGTTTCATGCTCATCTCATTTTTGATACCTTTTGAAGCTTTTCATATTTTTCACAGCTTTTCAGGCTCTTCATGTTTTTCAACACCGCTTCATGCTCCTTCTATTTTTCAGACAGTTTCATGCTCCTCATATTATTCACACCTTTTGAAGCTCTTCATATTTCTCACACCGTTTCAGGCTCTTCATGTTTTTCAACACCGCTTCATGCTCCTCCTATTTTTCAGACCGTTTCATGCTCATCTCATTTTTGACACCTTTTGAAGCTTTTCATATTTTTCACACCTTTTCAGGCTCTTCATGTTTTTCAACACCACTTCATACTTCTCTTATTTTTCAGACCGTTCCATGCTCCTCATATTTTTCACACCTTTTGAAGCTCTTCATATTTTTCACTCCTTTTCAGGCTCTTCATATTTTAGAACATCACTTCATGCTCCTCCGATTTTTCAGACCATTTCATGCTCCTCATATTTTTCACACCTTTTGAACCTCTTCATATTTTTCACCCCTTTTCATGCTCTTCATGTTTTTCAACACCACTTCATGTTCCTCATATTTTTGACACCTTTTGAAGCTCTTCATATTTTTCACACCATTTCAGGCTCTTCATGTTTTTCAACACCGCTTCATGCTCCTCCTATTTTTCAGATCGTTTCATGCTCCTCATTTTTTTTACACCGTTTGAAGCTCTTCATATTTTTCACACATTTTCAGGCTGTTCATGTTTTTCAACACAGTTTCCTGCTCCTCATATTTTTCACACCGTTTCGTGCTCCCCATAATTTTCAATTCGTTTCATGCTCTTCATAATTTTTACACCTTTTGAAGCTATTGTTTTTCAACGCTGTTTCGTGCTCCTCCTATTTTGCAGACCGTTTCATGCTCCTCATATTTTTCAGACCGTTTCATGCTCCTCATATTTTTGACACCTTTTGAAACTCTTCATGATTTTCATCTCCGTTTCATGCTCCTCCTATTTTTCAGACCATTTCTGCTCCTCCTATTTTTCAGACCGTTTCCTGCTCCTCATATTTTTGACACGTTTTGAAGCCCTTACTATTTTTCACACCTTTTAAGGCTCTTCGTGTTTTTCAACACTGTTTCATGCTCCTCCTATTTCTCAGACCGTTTCATGCTTCTCATATTTTTGACTCCTTTTGAAGCTCTTCATATTTTTCACACCTTTTCAGGCTCTTCATGTTTTTGAACACCGCTTCATGCTCTTCCTATTTTTTATAAGTTTCATGCTCCTGATATTTTAGACAGCTTTTGAAGCTCTTTGTATTTTTCACACCTTTTAAGGCTCTTCATGTTTTTCAACACTGCTTCAAGCTCCTCCTATATTTCAGAACGTTTCATGCTCTTCATATATATGACTCCTTTTGAAGCTCTTCATATTTTTCACACCTTTTCATGCTCTTCATATTTTTTAACACCGTTTCATGATCCTCCTATTTTTCAGACCGTTTCATGCTCCTCATATTTTTGATGCCTTTTGAAGCCCATCATATTTTTCACTCCTTTTCCTGTTCTTCATGTTTTTCAACACCGTTTCATGCTCCTCCTATTTTTCAGGCCGTTTCATACACCTCATATTTTTGACACCTTTTGAAGCTCTTCATATTTTTCACACCTTTTCATGCTCTTCCTGTTTTTCAACACCGCTTCATTCTCCTCCTCTTTTTCAGACCGTTTCATGCTCCTCATATTTTGACGCCTTTTGAAGCTCTTCATATTTTTCACACCTTTTAGGCTCTTCGTATTTTTCAACACCACTTCACGCTCATCCTATTTTTCAGAAAGTTTCATGCTCCTAATATTTTTGAAACATTTTGAAGCTCTTCATATTTTCACACCTTTTGAAGCTCTTCATATTTTCACACCTTTAGAAGCTCTTCATATTATTCACACCTTTTTAAGCTCTTCAATATTTCACACCTTTTCATGCTCTTCATGTTTTTGAACACCGCTTCATGCTCCTCCTATTTTTGAGAAGGTTTCATGCTCCTCATATTTGTGACACATTTTGAAGCTCTTCATATTTTTCACACCTTTTCAGGCTCTTCATGTTTTACATCACCGCTTCATGTTCCTACTATTTTTCAGACCATTTCATGCTCCTCATATTTTTGACACCTTTTGAAACTCTTCATAGTTTTCACACCTTTTCAGGATCTTCATGTTTTGAACACTGCTTCATGCTCCTCGTATTTTTCAGACCGTTTCATGCTCTTCATATTTTTGACACCTTCTGAAACTCTTCATATTTTTCACACCATTTCAGGCTCTTCATATTTTTGAACACCGTTTCATGTTCCTCCTATTTTTCAGACCGTTTCATGCTCCTCATATTTTTGACACCTTTTGAAGCTCTTCATATTTTTCACAGATTTTCAGGCTCTTCATGTTTTTCAACACCACTTCATGCTCCTCCTATTTTTCAGACTGTTTCATGCTCCTCATATTTTTGACACGTTTGGAAGCTCTTCATATTTTTCACACTTTTTCAGTCTCGTCTTGTTTTCAAAACATCTTCATGCTCCTCCTATTTTTCAGACCGTTTCATGCTCCTCATATTTTTCACACCTTTTGAAGCTCTTCATATTTTATAACTTTTGGAGGTCTTCATATTTCCCACACCTTTTCAGGCTCTTCATGTTTTTCAACAGCGCTTCATGCTCCTCCTATTTTTCAGAACGTTTCATGCTCCTCATATTTTTGACACCTTTTGAAGCTCTTCATATTTTTCACACCTTTTAGGCTCTTCATATTTTTCAACACCACTTCACACTCATCCTATTTTTCAGAAATTTTCATGCTCCTAATATTTTTGAAACATTTTGAAGCTCTTCATATTTTCACACCTTTTGAAGCTCTTCATATTTTCACACCTTTTGAAGCTCTTCATATTATTCACACCTTTTTAAGCTCTTCATTATTTCACAACTTTTCATGCTCTTCTTTTTTTTTTAACACCGCTTCATGTTCCTACTATTTTTCAAACCGTTTCATGCTCCTCATATTTTTGACACCTTTTGAAACTCTTCATAGTTTTCACACCTTTTCAGGATCTTCATGTTTTGAACACTGCTTCATGCTCCTCCTATTTTTCAGACCATTTTATGCTCTTCATATTTTTGACACCTTTTGAAACTCTTCATATTTTTCACACCATTTCAGGCTCTTCATATTTTTGAACACCGTTTCATGTTCCTCCTATTTTTCAGACCGTTTCATGCTCCTCATATTTTTGACACCTTTTAAGCTCTTCATATTTCTCACACATTTTCATGCTCTTCATGTTTTTCATCACCGTTTCATGCTCCTCCTATATGTCAGACCGTTTCATGCTCCTCATATATTTGACACCTTTTAAAGCTCTTCATATATTTCACACCTTTTCAGGCTCTTCATGCTTTTCAACACCACTTCATCCTCCTCCTATTTTTCAGCCCGTTTCATGCTCTTCATATTTTTGACACCTTTTTTAGCTCTTCATATTTTTCACACTTTTTCAGGCTCTTCATGTTTTTCAACACCGTTTCATGCTCCTCCCATTTTTCAGACTCTCATGCTCCTCATATTTTTGACACCTTTTGAAGCTCTTCATATATTTCACACCTTTTCAGGCTCTTCATGTTTTTGAACACCGCTTAATGGTCCTCCTATTTTTTAGACCGTTTCATGCTCCTCATATTTTTGACACCATTTGAAGCTCTTCATATTTTCACACCTTTTCAGTCTCTTCATGTTTTTCAACACCACTTCCTGCTCCACCTATATTTCAGACCGTTTCTTGCTCCTCAAATTTTTGACAATTTTTGAAGATCTTCATATTTTTCACACCTTTTTAGGCTCTTCATGTTTTTCAACACTACTCATGCTCCTCCTATTTTTCTGACCGTTTCCTGCTCCACATATATTTGACACCTTTTGAGGCTCTTCTTATTTTTCACAGCTTTTCAGGCTCTTCATGTTTTTCAACACCACTTCATGCTCCTCCTATATTTCAGACCGTTTCATGCTACTCATACTTTTCACACTGTTTGAAGCTCTTCATATTTTATACACCTTTTGGAGGTCTTCATATTTCTCACACGTTTTCAGGCTCTTCATATTTTTCAACACCGTTTCATGCTCTTCCTATATTTCAGACCGTTTCATGCTCCTCATATTTTTCAAATCTTTTGAAGCTCTTAATATTTTTCACACCTTTTCAGGCTCTTCATGTTTTTCTACACCGCTTCATGCTCCTCCTATTTTTCAGACTCTTTCGTGCTATTCATATTTTTGACACCTTTTGAAGCTCTTCATATTTTTCACAACTTGACAGGCTCTTCATGTTTTTCAATACCGTTTCATGCTCCTCCCATTTTTCAGACTCTTTCATGCTCCTCATATTTTTGACACCTTTTGAAGCTCTTCATATATTTCACACCTTTTCAGGCTCTTCATGTTTTCCAACACCGCTTCATGTTCCTACTATTTTTCAGACCGTTTCATGCTCCTCATATTTTTGACACATTTTGAAACTCTTCATAGTTTTCGCACCTTTTCAGGATCTTCATGTTTTGAACACTGCTTCATGCTCCTCCTATTTTTCAGACCATTTCATGCTCTTCATATTTTTGACACCTTTTGAAACTCTTCATATTTTTCACACCATTTCAGGCTCTTCATATTTTTGAACACCGTTTCATGTTCCTCCTATTTTTCAGACTGTTTCATGCTCCTCATATTTTTGACACCTTTTAAGCTCTTCATATTTCTCACACCTTTTCATGCTCTTCATGTTTTTCATCACCGTTTCATGCTCTTCCTATATTTCAGACTGTTTCATGCTCCTCATATATTTGACACCTTTTAAGGTCTTCTTATTTTTCACAACTTTTCAGGCTCTTCATGTTTTTCAACACCACTTCATGCTCCTCCTATATTTCAGACCGTTTCATGCTACTCATACTTTTCACACTGTTTGAAGCTCTTCATATTTTATACACCTTTTGGAGGTCTTCATATTTCTCACACGTTTTCAGGCTCTTCATATTTTTCAACACCGTTTCATGCTCTTCCTATATTTCAGACCGTTTCATGCTCCTCATATTTTTCAAACCTTTTGAAGCTCTTAATATTTTTCACACCTTTTCAGGCTCTTCATGTTTTTCTACACCGCTTCATGCTCCTCCTATTTTTCAGACTGTTTCATGCTCCTCATATTTTTGACACCTTTTGAAGCTCTTCATATTTTTCACACCTTTTCAGGCTCTTCGTGTTTTTGAACACTGCTTCATTCTCCTCCTATTTTTCAGACCGTTTCATGCTCCTCATATTTTTGACGCCTTTTGAAGCTCTTTATATTTTTCACACCTTTTTAGCCTCTTCATTTTTTCAACACCATTTCATGCTCCTCCTATTTTTCAGGCTGTTTCATGCTCCTCATATTTTTGACACGTTTTGAAGCTCTTCATATTTTTCACACCTTTTCAGGCTCTTCATGTTGTTTAACGCGGTTTCATGCTCCTCTTATTTTTCAGACCGTTTCTTACTCCTCACATTTTTAACACCTTTTGAAGCTCTTCATATTATTCACTCCTTTCAGGCTCTTCATATTTTCAACCCCACTTCATGCTCCTCCTATTTTTCAGACCGTTTCTTTCTCCTCACATTTTTGACACCTTTTGAAGCTCTTCATATTTTTCACACCTTTTGCAGCACTTCATATTTCTCACAGCTTTTGAGTCTTTTCATGTTTTTCAACACTACTTCTTGTTCCTCCTATTTTCAGACCGTTTCATGCTCCTCATATTTTTTGCCACCTTTTGCAGCTCTTCATATTTTTCACTCCTATTCAGGCTCTTCATGTTTTTGAGCACCGTTTCATGCTACTCCTATTTTTGACACCTTTTGAAAGTCTTCATAGTTTTCACACCTTTTCAGGCTTTCATATTTTTGAACACTGCTTCATGCCTCTCCTATTTTTCAGACTGTTTCATTCTCCTCATATTTTTGACACGTTTTCAAGCTCTTCATATTTTTCACACCTTTTGAAGCTCTTCATTTTTTTCACACCTTTTCAGGCTCTTCATGTTTTTCAAAACCGCATCATGCCCCTCCGATTTTTCAAACCGTTTCATGCTCTTAATATTTTGATACCTTTTGAAGCTCTTCATATTTTTCACACCTTTTCAGGCTCTTCATGTTTTTTAACACCTCTTCATGCTCCTCCTATTTTCAGACCGTTTCATGCTCCTCATATTTTTGACACCTTTTGAAGCTCTTCATATTTTTCACACCATTTCAGGCTCTTCATGATTTCAACACCGTTTCATGCTCCTCTTATTTTTCAGACTGTTTCATGCTACTCATATTTTTCATACCTTATGAAGCTCTTCATATTTTTCACGCCTTTTCAGGCTCTTCATGTTTTCAACCCCACTTCATGCTCCTCCTATTTTTCAGACCGTTTCTTTCTCCTCACATTTTTGACACCTTTTGAAGCTCTTCATATTTTTCACACCTTTTGCAGCACTTCATATTTCTCACAGATTTTCAAGCTCTTCATGTTTTTTAACACCAGTTCATGCTCCTCCTATTTTTCAGACCGTTTTATGCTCCTCATATTTTTGACAACTTTTGAAGCTCTTCATATTTTTCACACCTTTTCAGGCTCTTAATGTTTTCAACACCACTTCATGCTCAACCTATTTTTCAGCCGTTTCATGCTCCTCAAATTTTTCACACCTTTTGAGCCTCTTCATATTTTTAACCCCTTTTCATGCTCGTCATGTTGTTAACCCCACTTCATGCTCCTCCTCGTTTTCAGACCGTTTCATGTTCCTGATATTTTTGACACATTTTCAAGCTCGTCGAATTTTTCACACCTTTTGAGGCTCTTCATGTTTTTGAACACGCCTTCATGCTCCTTCTATTTTTCAGACCTTTTCATGCTCCTCATTTTTTTGGCACCTTTTGAAGCTCTTCATATTTCTCAAACCTTTTCATGCTCTTCATGTTTTGAACACCGCTTCATGCTTTTCCTATTTTTGAGACCGTTTCTTGCTCTTCATATTTTTGACACCTTTTGAAACTCTTCATATTTTTCACACCATTTCAGGCTCTTCATATTTTTGAACACCGTTTCATGTTCCTCCTATTTTTCAGACCGTTTCATGCTCCTCATATTTTTGACACCTTTTAAGCTCTTCATATTTCTCACACCTTTTCATGCTCTTCATGTTTTTCATCACCGTTTCATGCTCCTCCTATTTTTCAGACCGTTTCATGCTCCTCATATTTTTGACACCTTTTGAAGCTCTTCATATATTTCACACCTTTTCAGGCTCTTCATGTTTTTGAACACCGTTTCATGCTCCTGCTATATTTCAGACCGTATCATGCTCCTCATATTTTTCACACCTTTTGAAGCTCTTCACATTTTTCACACCTTTTCAGGCTCTTCATGTTTTTCAACAACGCTTCATGGTCCTCCTATATTTCAAACCGTTTCATGCTCCTCATATTTGTGACATCTTTTGAAGCTGTTCATATTTTTCACACCTTTTCAGGCTCTTCATGCTTTTCAACACCACTTCATCCTCCTCCTATTTTTGAGCCCGTTTCATGCTCTTCATATTTTTCACACCTTTTTTAGCTCTGCATATTTTTCACACCTTTTCATGCTCTTCATGGTTTTGCACACCGTTTCATGCTACTCCTATTTTTTACAGCTGTTGAAGCTCTTCATATTTTTCACACCTTTTCTGGCTCTTCATGTTTTTCAACACCGCTTCAAGCTCCTGCTATTTGTCAGACTGTGTCATGCTCCCCATATTTTTGACACCTTTTGAAGCTCTTCATATGTTTCACACTTTTTGAGGACCTTCATCTTTTTGAACACCGTTTCATGCTATTCCTTTTTTTTAACACCTTTTAAGGCTCTTCATATTTTTCACACCTTTTCATGCTCTTCCTGTATTTCAACACCATCTCAGGATCCTCCTATTTTTAGACTGTTTCATGCTCCTCATATATTTGACATCTTTTGAAGCTCTTCATATTTTCACACCTTTTCAGGCTTTCATATTTTTGAACACCGCTTCATGCCTCTCCTATTTTTCAGACTGTTTCATTCTCCTCATATTTTTGACACTTTTTCAAGCTCTTCATATTTTTCACACCTTTTGAAGCTCTTCATTTTTTTCACACCTTTTCAGGCTCTTCATGTTTTTCAAAACCGCATCATGCCCCTCCGATTTTTCAAACCGTTTCATGCTCTTAATATTTTGATACCTTTTGAAGCTCTTCATATTTTTCACACCTTTTCAGTCTCTTCATGTTTTTGAACACCTCTTCATGCTCCTCCTATTTTCAGACCGTTTCATGCTCCTCATATTTTTGACACCTTTTGAAGCTCTTCATATTTTTCACACCATTTCAGGCTCTTCATGATTTCAACACCGTTTCATGCTCCTCCTATTTTTCAGACTGTTTCATGCTACTCATATTTTTCATACATTTTGAAGCTCTTCATATTTTTCACGCCTTTTCAGGCTCTTCATGTTTTTCAACACCGCTTCATACTCCTCCTATTTTTCAGACCGTTTCATGCTGCTCATATTTTTGACACCTTTTGAAGCTCTTCATATTTTTCAAACCTTTTCAGGCTCTTCATGTTTTTCAACACCACTTCATGCTCCTCCTATATTTCAGACCGTTTCATGCTACTCATACTTTTCACACCGTTTGAAGCTCTTCATATTTTATACACCTTTTGGAGGTCTTCATATTTCTCACACCTTTTCAGGCTCTTCAGGTTTTTCAACACCGTTTCATGCTCTTCCTATATTTCAGACCGTTTCATGCTCCTCATATTTTTCAAACCTTTTGAAGCTCTTCATATTTTTCACACCTTTTCAGGCTCTTCATGTTATTCAACACCGCTTCATGCTCCTCCTATTTTTCAGACTGTTTCATGCTCCTCATATTTTTGACACCTTTTGAAGCTCTTCATATTTTTCACACCTTTTCAGGCTCTTCGTGTTTTTGAACACCGCTTCATTCTCCTCCTATTTTTCAGACCGTTTCATGCTCCTCATATTTTTGACGCCTTTTGAAGCTCTTTATATTTTTCACACCTTTTTAGCCTCTTCATGTTTTCAACCCCACTTCATGCTCCGCCTATTTTTCAGACCGTGTCATGCTCCTCATATTTTTGACACCTTTTGAAGCTCTTAATGTATTTCACACCTTTTCAGGCTCTTCATGTTTTTCAACACTATTTCATGGTCCTCCTATTTTTCAGGCTGTTTCATGCTCCTCATATTTTTGACACGTTTTGAAGCTCTTCATATTTTTCACACCTTTTCAGGCTCTTCATGTTGTTGAACGCGGTTTCATGCTCCTCTTATTTTTCAGACCGTTTCTTGCTCCTCACATTTTTGACCCCTTTTGAAGCTCTTCATATTATTCATTCCTTTCAGGCTCTTCATATTTTCAACCCCACTTCATGCTCCTCCTATTTTTCAGACCGTTTCTTTCTCCTCACATTTTTGACACCTTTTGAAGCTCTTCATATTTTTCACACCTTTTTAGCACTTCATATTTCTCACAGATTTTCAAGCTCTTCATGTTTTTTAACACCAGTTCATGCTCCTCCTATTTTTCAGACCGTTTTATACTCCTCATATTTTTGACAACTTTTGAAGCTCTTCATATTTTTCACACCTTTTCAGGCTCATAATGTTTTCAACACCACTTCATGCTCCACCTATTTTTCAGCCGTTTCATGCTCCTCAAATTTTTCACACGTTTTGAGCCTCTTCATATTTTTCAGCCCTTTTCATGCTCGTCATGTTGTTAACCCCACTTCATGCTCCTGCTATTTTTCAGACCGTTTCATGTTCCTGATATTTTTGACACATTTTCAAGCTCGTCGAATTTTTCACACCTTTTGAGGCTCTTCATGTTTTTGAACATGCCTTCATGCTCCTTCTATTTTTCAGACCTTTTCATGCTCCTCATTTTTTTGGCACCTTTTGAAGCTCTTCATATTTCTCACACCTTTTCAGGCTCTTCATGTTTTTCAACAGCGCTTCATGCTCCTCCTATTTTTCAGAACGTTTCATGCTCCTCATATTTTTGACACCTTTTGAAGCTCTTCATATTTTTCACACCTTTTATTCTCTTCATATTTTTCAACACCACTTCACGCTCATCCTATTTTTCAGAAAGTTTCATGCTGCTAATATTTTTGACACCTTTTGAAGCTCTTCATATTTTCACAACTTTTGAAGCTCTTCATATTTTCACACCTTTTGAAGCTCTTCATATTATTCACACCTTTTTAAGCTCTTCATTATTTCACACCTTTTCATGCTCTTCATGTTTTGAACACCGCTTCATGCTTTTCCTATTTTTGAGACCGTTTCTTGCTCTTCATATTTTTGACACCTTTTGAAACTCTTCATATTTTTCACACCATTTCAGGCTCTTCATATTTTTGAACACCGTTTCATGTTCCTCCTATTTTTCAGACCGTTTCATGCTCCTCATATTTTTGACACCTTTTTAAGCTCTTCATTATTTCACACCTTTTCATGCTCTTCATGTTTTGAACACCGCTTCATGCTTTTCCTATTTTTGAGACCGTATCATGCTCCTCATATTTTTCACACCTTTTGAAGCTCTTCACATTTTTCACACCTTTTCAGGCTCTTCATGTTTTTCAACAACCCTTCATGGTCCTCCTATATTTCAAACCGTTTCATGCTCCTCATATTTGTGACATCTTTTGAAGCTGTTCATATTTTTCACACCTTTTCAGGCTCTTCATGCTTTTCAACACCACTTCATCCTCCTCCTATTTTTGAGCCCGTTTCATGCTCTTCATATTTTTCACACCTTTTTTAGCTCTGCATATTTTTCACACCTTTTCATGCTCTTCATGGTTTTGCACACCGTTTCATGCTACTCCTATTTTTTACAGCTGTTGAAGCTCTTCATATTTTTCACACCTTTTCTGGCTCTTCATGTTTTTCAACACCGCTTCAAGCTCCTGCTATTTGTCAGACTGTGTCATGCTCCCCATATTTTTGACACCTTTTGAAGCTCTTCCTATGTTTCACACTTTTTGAGGATCTTCATCTTTTTGAACACCGTTTCATGCTATTCCTTTTTTTAACACCTTTTAAGGCTCTTCATATTTTTCACACCTTTTCATGCTCTTCCTGTATTTCAACACCATCTCAGGATCCTCCTATTTTTAGACTGTTTCATGCTCCTCATATATTTGACATCTTTTGAAGCTCTTCATATTTTCACACCTTTTCAGGCTTTCATATTTTTGAACACCGCTTCATGCCTCTCCTATTTTTCAGACTGTTTCATTCTCCTCAAATTTTTGACACGTTTTCAAGCTCTTCATATTTTTCACACCTTTTGAACCTCTTCATATTTTTCACACCTCTTCAGGCTCGTCATGTTTTTAAACACGGCTTCGTACTCCTCCTATTTTTCAGACCGTTTCATGCTCCTCATATTTTTGACAACTTTTCAAGCTCTTCATATATTTCTCACATTTTCAGGCACTTCATGTTTTGCAACACGGCTTCATGCTCCTCCTATTTTTCAGACCGTTTCATGCTCCTCATATTTTTGACACCTTTTGAAGCTCTTCATATATTTCACACCTTTTCAGGCTCTTCATGTTTTTCACACCTTTTCAGGCTCTTCATGTTTTTCAACACCGCTTAATGCTCCTCCTATTTTTCAGACCATTTCATGCTCCTCGTATTTTTAACAACTTTTGAAGCTCTTCATATATTTCCCACCTTTTCAGGCTCCCATGTTTTTCAAATCCGCTTCATGCACCTCCTGTATTTCAGACCGTTTCATGCTCCTCATATTTTTCACATCTTTTGAAACTCTTCATATTTTTCACACCTTTTCAGGCTCTTCATTTTTTTGAACACCGCTTAATCCTCCTCCTATTTTTCAGACCGTTTCATGCTCCCATATTTTTCACACGTTTTCAAGCTTTTCATATTTTTCACACCTTTTCAGGCTCTTCAGG
Source organism: Dama dama (assembly GCF_033118175.1). NCBI lineage: Eukaryota > Metazoa > Chordata > Mammalia > Artiodactyla > Cervidae > Dama > Dama dama. The sequence continues at coordinate 1,705,828 of NW_026870878.1, read as the reverse complement.
CTTTTCAACACCGCTTCATGCTCCTCCTATTTTTCAGTCCGTTTCATGCTCCTCTTATTTTTGACACTTTTTAAAGCTCTTCATATATTTCACACATTTTCACCCTCTTCATGTTTTTAACACCGTTTTATGCTGCTCCTATTTTTCAGAACAGTATCATGCTCCTCATATTTTTCACAATGTTTGAAGCTCTTGATATTTTTCACACATTTTCAAGCTCTTCATATTTTTCACACCTCTTCAGGCTCTTCATGTTTTTGAACACCGCTTCATACGCCACCTATTTTTCAGACCGTTTCATGCTCCTCATATTTTTCACAACTTTTCAGGCTCTTCATGTTTTTCAACACTGCTTCATGCTCCTCCTATTTTTCAGACCGTTTCATGCTCCTCATATTTTTCACACCTTTTGAAGCTCTTCATTTTTTCACACCTTTTCAGGCTCTTCATGTTTTTCAACATCACTTCATGATCCTCGTATTTTTCAGACTGTTTCATGGTCCTCATATTTTTGACAGGTTTTGAATCTCTTCATATTTTTCACACATTTTCAGGCTCTTCATGTTCTTCAACACCGTTTCATGCTCTTCTTAAATTTCAGACTGTTTCATGCTCCTCATATTGTTGAATTCATTTGAAACACTTCATGTTTTTCACCCCTTTTCAGACTCTTCATGTTTTTGAACACCGTTTCATGCTCCTCATATTTTTCACAACTTTTCAGGCTCTTCATGTTTTTGAACATCACTTCATGCTCCTCCTATTTTTCACAGCTTTTGAAGCTCTTCACATATTTCACACCTTTTCAAGCACTTCAAGTTTTTGAACACCGCTTCATGCTCCTCATATTTTTCACACCTTTTGAAGCTCTTCATATTTTTCACACCTTTTCAGGCTCTTCATGTTTTTGAACACTGCTTCATGCTCCGCCTATTTTTCAGATCGTTTCATGCTCCTCATATTTTTGACACCTTTTGAAGTTCTTCATATAATTCACAACTTTTCAGGCTCTTCATGTTTTTCAACACCGCTTCATGCTTCTCCTATTTTTCAGACCGTTTCATGCTCCTCATATTTTTGACACCTTTTGAAGCTCTTCAGATTTTACACACCTTTTCAGGCTCTTCATCTTTTTCAACACCACTTCATGCTCCTCCTATTTTTCAGACCGTTTCATACTCCTCAAATTTTTGACACCTTTTGAAGCTCATCATATTTTTCACACCTTTTCAGGGTCTTCATGTTTTTCAACACTGCTTCATGCTCCTCCTATTTTTCAGACCGTTTCATGCTCCTCATACATTTGACACGTTTTGAAGCTCTTCATACTTTTCACACCTTTTCAGGCTTTTCATGTTTCTGAACACCGTTTCATGCTCCTCCTATTTTTCAGACCGTTTCTTGCTCCTCATATTTTTGACACCTTTTGAATCTCTTCATATTTTTCACACCGTTTCATGCTCTTCATGTTTTTGAACTCCTAATCAAGCTCCTCATGTTTTTGATACCTTTTGAAGCTCTTCATATTTTTCACACCTTTTCAGGCTCGTCATGTTTTTGAACACCGATTCATGCTCCTCATATTTTTCACACCTTTTGAAGCTCTAAATATATTTCCCTTCTTTTCAGGCTCTTCGGGTTTCTCAACACCGTTTCATACTCCTCCTATTTTTCAGAACTTTTCATGCTCCTCATATTTTTCACACCTTTTGAACCTCTTCATATTTTTCACACCTCTTCAGGCTCATCATGTTTTTAAACACGGCTTCGTACTCCTCCTATTTTTCAGACCGTTTCATGCTCCTCATATTTTTGGCAACTTTTCAAGCTCTTCATATATTTCTCACATTTTCAGGCACTTCATGTTTTGCAACACGGCTTAATGCTCCTCCTATTTTTCAGACCGTTTCATGCTCCTCATATTTTTGACACCTTTCTAAGTTCTTCATATTTTTCACACCTTTTCTGGCTCTTCATGTTTTTGAACACCGTTTCATGCTACTCCTATTTTTGACAGCTTTTGAAGCTCTTCGTATTTTTCACCCCTTTTCAGGCTCTTCATGTTTTTCACACCTTTTCAGGCTCTTCATGTTTTTGAACACCGCTTAATGGTCCTCCTATTTTTTAGACCGTTTCATGCTCCTCATATTTTTGACACCTTTTGAAGCTCTTCATATTTTCACACCTTTTCAATCTCTTCATGTTTTTCAACACCACTTCCTGCTCCACCTATATTTCAGACCGTTTCTTGCTCTTCAAATTTTTGACAACTTTTGAAGCTCTTCATATTTTTCACACCTTTTCAGGCTCTTCATGTTTTTCAACACTACTCATGCTCCTCCTACTTTTCAGACCGTTTCCTGCTCCACATATATTTGACACCTTTTGAAGCTCTTCTTATTTTTCACACCTTTTCAGGCTCTTCATGTTTTTCAACACCACTTCATGCTCCTCCGATATTTCAGACCATTTCATGCTACTCATACTTTCACACCGTTTGAAGCTCTTCATATTTTATACACCTTTTGGAGGTCTTCATATTTCTCACACGTTTTCAGGCTCTTCATGTTTTTCAACACCGTTTCATGCTCTTCCTATATTTCAGACCGTTTCATGCTCCTCATATTTTTCAAACCTTTTGAAGCTCTTCATATTTTTCACACCTTTTCAGGCTCTTCAGGTTTTTCAACACCGCTTCATGCTCCTCCTATTTTTCAGACTGTTTCATGCTCCTCATATTTTTGACACCTTTTGAAGCTCTTCATATTTTTCACACCTTTTCAGTCTCTTCGTGTTTTTGAACACCGCTTCATTCTCCTCCTATTTTTCAGACCGTTTCATGCTCCTCATAATTTTGACGCCTTTTGAAAGCACTTATATTTTTCACACCTTTTTAGGCTCTTCATGTTTTCAACACCACTTCATGCTCCTCCTATTTTTCAGACCGTGTCATGCTCGTCATATTTTAGACACCTTTTGAAGCTCTTAAGGTATTTCACACCTTTTCAGGCTCTTCATGTTTTTCAACACCATTTCATGCTCCTCCTATTTTTCAGGCTGTTTCATGCTCCTCATATTTTTGACGTGTTTGAAGCTCTTCATATTTTCACACCTTTTCAGGCTCTTCATGTTGTTGAACGCGGTTTCATGCTCCTCTTATTTTTCAGACCGTTTCTTGCTGCTCACATTTTTGACACCTTTTGAAGCTCTTCATATTATTCACTCCTTTCAGGCTCTTCATATTTTCAACCCCACTTCATGCTCCTCCTATTTTTCAGACCGTTTCTTTCTCCTCACATTTTTCACACCTTTTGAAGCTCTTCATATTTTTCACACCTTTTGCAGCACTTCATATTTCTCACAGCATTTCAGTCTTTTCATGTTTTTCAACACTACTTCATGTTCCTCCTATTTTCAGACTGTTTCATGCTCCACATATTTTTTGCCACCTTTTGAAGCTCTTCATATTTTTCACTCCTATTCAGGCTCTTCATGTTTTTGTGCACCGTTTCATGCTACTCCTAATTTTGACACCTTTTGAAAGTCTTCATATTTTCCCAACTTTACAGGCTCTTCATGTTTTTCAACACCGTTTCATGCTCCTCCCATTTTTCAGACTCTTTCATGCTCCTCATATTTTTGACACCTTTTGAAGCTCTTCATATTTTCACACCTTTTCTGTCTCTTCATGTTTTTCAACACCACTTCATGCTCCTTCTATATTTCAGACCGTTTCATGCTACTCATACTTTTCACAGCGTTTGAAGCTCTTCATATTTTATACACCTTTTGGAGGTCTTCATATTTCTCACACCTTTTCAGGCTCTTCATGTTTTTCAACACCGTTTCATGCTCTTCCTATATTTCAGACCGTTTCATGATCCTCATATTGTTCAAACCTTTTGAAGCTCTTCATATTTTTCACACCTTTTCAGGCTCTTCCTGTTTTTCAACACCGCTTCATTCTCCTCCTATTTTTCAGACCGTTTCATGCTCCTCATATTTTTGACGCCTTTTGAAGCTCTTCATATTTTTCACACCTTTTAGGCTCTTCGTATCTTTCAACACCACTTCACGCTCATCCTATTTTTCAGAAAGTTTCATGCTCCTAATATTTTTGAAACATTTTGAAGCTCTTCATATTGTCACACCTTTAGAAGCTCTTCATATTATTCACACCTTTTTAAGCTCTTCAATATTTCACACCTTTTCATGCTCTTCATGTTTTTGAACACCGCTTCATGCTCCTCCTATTTTTGAGAAGGTTTCATGCTCCTCATATTTGTGACACATTTTGAAGCTCTTCATATTTTTCACACATTTTCAGGCTCTTCATGTTTTACATCACCGCTTCATGTTCCTACTATTTTTCAGACCATTTCATGCTCCTCATATTTTTGACACCTTTTGAAACTCTTCATAGTTTTCACACCTTTTCAGGATCTTCATGTTTTGAACACTGCTTCATGCTCCTCGTATTTTTCAGACCGTTTCATGCTCTTCATATTTTTGACACCTTTTGAAACTCTTCATATTTTTCACACCATTTCAGGCTCTTCATATTTTTGAACACCGTTTCATGTTCCTCCTATTTTTCAGACCGTTTCATGCTCCTCATATTTTTGACGCCTTTTGAAGCTCTTCATATTTTTCACAGATTTTCAGGCTCTTCATGTTTTTCAACACCACTTCATGCTCCTCCTATTTTTCAGACCGTTTCATGCTCCTCATATTTTTCACACCTTTTGAAGCTCTTCATATTTTATAACTTTTGGATGTCTTCATATTTCCCACACCTTTTCAGGCTCTTCATGTTTTTCAACAGCGCTTCATGCTCCTCCTATTTTTCAGAACGTTTCATGCTCCTCATATTTTTGACACCTTTTGAAGCTCTTCATATTTTTCACACCTTTTAGGCTCTTCATATTTTTCAACACCACTTCACGCTCATCCTATTTTTCAGAAATTTTCATGCTCCTAATATTTTTGAAACATTTTGAAGCTCTTCATATTTTCACACGTTTTGAAGCTCTTCATATTTTCACACCTTTTGAAGCTCTTCATATTATTCACACCTTTTTAAGCTCTTCATTATTTCACAACTTTTCATGCTCTTCATGTTTTTGAACACCGTTTCATGCTCCTCCTATTTTTGAGAACGTTTCATGCTCCTCATATTTTTGATACATTTTGAAGCTCTTCATATTTTTCACACCTTTTCAGGCTCTTCATGTTTTCCAACACCGCTTCATGTTCCTACTATTTTTCAAACCGTTTCATGCTCCTCATACTTTTGACACCTTTTGAAACTCTTCATAATTTTCACACCTTTTCAGGATCTTCAAGTTTTGAACACTGCTTCATGCTCCACCTATTTTTCAGACCATTTTATGCTCTTCATATTTTTGACACCTTTTGAAACTCTTCATATTTTTCACACCATTTCAGGCTCTTCATATTTTTGAACACCGTTTCATGTTCCTCCTATTTTTCAGACCGTTTCATGCTCCTCATATTTTTGACACCTTTTAAGCTCTTCATATTTCTCACACCTTTTCATGCTCTTCATATTTTTCATCACCGTTTCATGCTCCTCCTATATTTCAGACCGTTTCATGCTCCTCATATATTTGACACCTTTTAAAGCTCTTCATATATTTCACACCTTTTCAGGCTCTTCATGCTTTTCAACACCACTTCATCCTCCTCCTATTTTTCAGCCCGTTTCATGCTCTTCATATTTTTGACACCTTTTTTAGCTCTTCATATTTTTCACACTTTTTCAGGCTCTTCATGTTTTTCAACACCGTTTCATGCTCCTCCCATTTTTCAGACTCTCATGCTCCTCATATTTTTGACACCTTTTGAAGCTCTTCATATATTTCACACCTTTTCAGGCTCTTCATGTTTTTGAACACCGCTTAATGGTCCTCCTATTTTTTAGACCGTTTCATGCTCCTCATATTTTTGACACCATTTGAAGCTCTTCATATTTTCACACATTTTCAGTCTCTTCATGTTTTTCAACACCACTTCCTGCTCCACCTATATTTCAGACCGTTTCTTGCTCCTCAAATTTTTGACAACTTTTGAAGATCTTCATATTTTTCACACCTTTTTAGGGTCTTCATGTTTTTCAACACTACTCATACTCCTCCTATTTTTCTGACCGTTTCCTGCTCCACATATATTTGACACCTTTTGAGGCTCTTCTTATTTTTCACAACATTTCAGGCTCTTCATGTTTTTCAACACCACTTCATGCTCCTCCTATATTTCAGACCGTTTCATGCTACTCATACTTTTCACACTGTTTGAAGCTCTTCATATTTTATACACCTTTTGGAGGTCTTCATATTTCTCACACGTTTTCAGGCTCTTCATGTTTTTCAACACCGTTTCATGCTGCTTCTATATTTCAGACCGTTTCAGGCTCCTCATATTTTTGACACCTTTTGAAGCTCTTCATATTTTTCACACGTTTTCAGGCCCTTCATATATTTCAACACCGCTTCATGCTCTCATATATTTCAGACCTTTTCATGCTCCTCATATTTTTCACACCTTTTGAAGCTCTTCATATTTTTCACACCTTTTCAGGCTCTTCATGTTTTTGAACACCTCTTCATGCTCCTCCTATTTTTCTGACCGTTTCCTGCTCCTCATATTTTTGACACCTTTCGAAGCTATTCATATTTGTCACATCTTTACAAGCTCTACATGTTTTTGAACACCTCTTCATTCTCCTCCTATTTTTCAGACCATTTAATGCTTCTCATATTTTTGACACCTTTTGAAGCTGTTCATATTTTTCACAAATTTTCAGGCTCTTCATGCTTTTCAACACCAATTCATGCTCCTCCTATTTTTCTGACCGTTTCATGCTCCTCATATTTTTGACCCCTTTTGAAGCTCTTCATATTTGTCACAAATTTTCAGGCTCTTCATGTTTTTGAACACCGCTTCATGCTCCTCCTATATTTCTGACCGTTTCATGCTTCTCATATTTTTGACACCTTTAGAAGCTCTTCATATTTTTCACACCTTTTTAAGGCCCTACATGTTTTTGATCACCACTTCATGCTCCTCCTATTTTTCAGACCGTTTCATGCTTCTCATACTTTTCACACCTTTTGAAGCTCTTCATATTTTTCATACCTTTTGAAGCTCTTCATATTTTTCACACGTTTTCAGGCTCTTCATGTTTTTGAACACCGCTTCATGCTCCTCCTATTTTTCTGACCGTTTCATGCTCCTCATATTTTTGACACTTTTCGAAGCTCTTCATATTTTTCACACATTTTTAAGGCCCTACATTTTTTTGATCACCACTTCATGCTCCTCCTATTTTTCAGACCGTTTCATGCTCGTCATATTTTTGACACCTTTTGAAGCTCTTCATATTTTTCACAACTTTCAGGATCTTAATGTTTTTCAACACCGTTTAATGCTCCTCCTATTTTTCAGATCGTTTCATGCTCCACATATTTTTCACACCTTTTAAAGCTCTTTATATGTTTCTAACCTTTTGACGCTCTTCATATTTTTCACACGTTTTCAGGCTCTTCATGTTTTTCAACACCGCCTCATGCTCCTCCTATTTTTAGGACCGTTTCATGCTCCTCATATTTTTGACCCCTGTTGAAGCTCTTCATATTTTTCACACCTTTTCAGGCTCTTCATATTTTCAAAACATTTCATGCTCCTCTTATTTTTCAGAAAGTTTCATGCTCCTTATATTTCCCATCTTTTGAAGCTCTTCATATTTTTCACACCTTTTGAAGCTCTTCATATTTTTCACACGTTTTCAGTCTCTTCATGTTTTTCATCACCGCTTTATTCTCCTCCTATTTTTCAGACCGTTTCATGCTCCTCATATTTTTCACACCTTTTGAAGCTCTTCATATTTTTCACACCTTTTGTAGTTCTTCATATTTTTCACACCTTTTCAGGTTCTTCATATTTTCAACATTATTTCATGCTCCTTTTATTTTTCAGAATGTTTCATTCGCCTCATATTTTTCACACCTTTTGAAGCTCTCCATATTTTTCACACCTTTTGAAGCTCTTCATATTTTTCACACCTTTTCAGGCTCTTCATGTTTTTGAAAACCTCTTCATGCTCCTCCTATTTTTCAGACCGTTTCATGCTCCTCATATTTTTCACACCTTTTGAAGCTCTTCATATTTTTCACACCTTTTCAGGCTCTACATATTTTTGAACACCTCTTCATGCTCCTCCTATTTTTCTGACCGTTTCATGCTCCTCATATTTTCGACACCTTTGGAAGCTGTTCATGTATTTCACTCCTTTTCAGTTTCTTCGTGTTTTTCAACACCGTTTCATGCTGCTCCTATTTTTCAGACCGTTTCATCCTCCTCATACTTTCGACACCTTTGGAAGCTGTTCATGTATTTCACTCCTTTTCAGTTTCTTCGTGTTTTTCAACACCGTTTCATGCTGCTCCTAATTTTCAGACCGTTTCATGCTCCTCATATTTTTGACACCTTTTGAAGCTCTTCATATATTTCACAATTTTTCAGACTCGTCATGCTTTTCAACACCACTTCATGCTCCTCCTATTTTTCAGACCGTTTCATGCTCCTCATATTTTTCACACCTTTTGAAGCTCTTCATATTTTTCACACCTTTTGAAGCTCTTCATATTTTTCACACCTTTTGAAGCTCTTCATATTTTTCTCACGTTTTCAGTCTCTTCATGTTTTTCATCACCGCTTTATGCTCCTCCTATTTTTCAGACCATTTCATGCTCCTCATATTTTTCACACCTTTTGAAGCTCTTCATATTTTTCACACCTTTTCAGGCTCTACATATTTTTGAACACCTCTTCATGCTCCTCCTATTTTTCTGACCGTTTCATGCTCCTCATATTTTTCACACCTTTTGAAGCTCTTGATATTTTTCATACCTTTTCAGGATCTTCATGGTTCTGAATATCGCTGCATTCTCCTCCTATTTTTCAGACCGTTTCATGCTCCTCATATATTTGACATCTTTTGAAGCTCTTTATATTTTTCACACGTTTTCAGGCTCTTCATGTTTTTGAACACCGCTTCATGCTCCCCCTATTTTTCAGAACGATTCATGCTCCTCATATTTTTGGCACCTTTTTAAGCTCTTCATAATTTTCACACCTTTTCAGACTCTTCATGTTTTTCAACATTGCTTCATGCTCCTCCTATTTTTCAGACCGTTTCATGCTCCTCATATATTTGACACCTTTTAAGCTCTTCATATTTTTCACACCTTTCAGGTACTTCAAGTTTTTGAATACCTTTTCATGCTCCTCCTACTTTTAAGACTGTTTCATACTCCTCATATTTTTGACACCTTTTAAGCTCTTCATATTTTTCACACCTTTTCATGCTCTTCATGTTTTTGAACAGCTTTTCATGCTCCTCCTACTTTTAAGACTGTTTCATACTCCTCATATTTTTGACACCTTTTTAAGCTCTTAATATTTTTCACACCTTTTCAGGCTCTTTATCTTTTTGAACACCGTTTCATGCTATTCCTTTTTTTGACACCTTTTGAAGCTCTTCATATTTTTCACACCATTTCATGCTCTTCATGTTTTTCAACACCGTTTCATGCTCCTCCTATTTTTCAGACTGTTTCATGCTCCTCATATTTTTGACACCTTTTTAAGCTCTTCATATTTTTCACACCTTTTCTGGCTCTTCATCTTTTTGAACACCGTTTCATGCTATTCCTTTCTTTGACACCTTTTGAAGCTCTTCATATTTTTCACACCATTTCATGCTCTTCATGTTTTTCAACACCGTTTCATGCTCCTCCTATTTTTCAGACCGTTTCATGCTCCTCATACTTTTGACACCTTTTGAAGCTCTTCATATTTTCCACACCTTTGGAAGCTCTTCATATTTTTCACACCTTTTCAGGCTCTTCATGTTTTTGAACACCGCTTAATGCTCCTCCTATTTTATAGACTGTTTCATGCTCCTCATATTTTTGACACCTTTTGAAGCTCTTCTTATATTTCACAGCTTTTCAGGCTCTTCATGTTTTTCAACACCGTTTCATGCTCCTCCTATTTTTCAGATCGTTTCATGCTCCTCATCTTTTTAACACCTTTTGAAGCTCTTCATATTTTTCACACCTTTTGAAGCTCTTCATATTTTTCACACCTTTTTAGGCTCTTCATGTTTTTGAACACCGCTTCATGCTCCTCCTATTTTTAGGACCGTTTCATGCTCCTCATATTTTTCACACCTTTTGAAGCTCTTCATATTTTTTACACCTTTTCAGACTCTTCAAATTTTCAACACCATTTCATGCTACCCTTATTTTTCAGAAAGTTTCATGCTCCTCATATTTTTCACACCTTTTGAAGCTCTTCATATTTTTCACACCTTTTCAGGCTCTTCATGTTTTTGAACACCGCTTAATGCTCCTCCTAGTTTATAGACTGTTTCATGCTCCTCATATTTTCGACACCTTTTGAAACTCTTCATGTATTTCACTCCTTTTCAGACTCTTCGTGTTTTTCAACACCGTTTCATGCTGCTCCTATTTTTCAGACCGTTTCATGCTCCTCATATTTTCGACACCTTATGAAGCTCTTCATGTATTTCACTCCTTTTCAGACTCTTCGTGTTTTTCAACACCGTTTCATGCTGCTCCTATTTTTCAGACCGTTTCAGGCTCCTCATATTTTTGACACCTTTTGAAGCTCTTCATATTTTTCACACGTTTTCAGGCCCTTCATGTATTTCAACACCGCTTCATGCTCCTCATATTTTTCAGACCTTTTAATGCTCCTCATATTTTCCACACCTTTTGAAGATCTTCATATTTTTCACACCTTTACAGGCTCTTCATATTTTTGAACATTGCTTCATGCTCCTATTTTTCAGACCGTTTAATGCTCCTCAAATTTTTGACACCTTTTGAAGTTCTTGACAAAATTCACACCTTTTCAGGCTCTTCATGTATTTGAACACCGTTTCATGCTCCTCCTATTTTTCAGACCGTTTCTTGCTCCTCATTTTTTTGACCCCTTTTGAAGCACTTCATATTTTTCACACCTTTTCAGGCTCTTCATGCTTTTCCACATCGCTTCATGGTCCTCCTAATTTACAGACCGTTTCATGCTCCTCATATTTTCGACACCTTTGGAAGCTATTCATGTATTTCACTCCTTTTCAGTTTCTTCGTGTTTTTCAACACCGTTTCATGCTGCTCCTATTTTTCAGACCGTTTCATGCTCCTCATATTTTTGACACCTTTTGAAGCTCTTCATATATTTCACAATTTTTCAGACTCTTCATGCTTTTCCACACCACTTCATGCTCCTCCTATTTTTCAGACCGTTTCATGCTCCTCATATTTTTGACACCTTTGAAGCTCTTCATATATTTCACAATTTTTCAGACTCTTCATGCTTTTCAACACCACTTCATGCTCCTCCTATTTTTTAGACCGTTTCATGCTCCTCATATTTTCGACACCTTTGGAAGCTGTTCATGTATTTCACTCCTTTTCAGTTTCTTCGTGTTTTTCAACACCGTTTCATGCTGCTCCTATTTTTCAGACCGTATCATGCTCCTCATATTTTTCACACCTTTTGAAGCTCTTCATATATTTCACACCTTTTCAGGCTCTTCATGTTTTTCAACACCACTTCATGCTCCTCATATTTTTCAGACCATTTCATGCTCCTCATATTTTTGACACCTTTTGAAGCTCTTCATGTATTTCACTCCTTTTCTGTCTCTTCTTGTTTTTCAAAACCGTTTCATGCTGCTCCTATTTTTCAGACCGTTTCATGCTCCTCATATTTTTGACACCTTTTGAAGCTCTTCACATATTTCACAATTTTTCAGACTCTTCATGCTTTTCAACACCACTTCGTGCTCCTCCTATTTTTCAGACCGTTTCATGCTCCTCATATTTTTCACACCTTTTGAAGCTCTTCATATTTTTCACACCTTTTGAAGCTCTTCATATTTTTCACACCTTTTGAAGCTCTTCATATTTTTCACACGTTTTCAGTCTCTTCATGTTTTTCATCACCGCTTTATGCTCCTCCTATTTCAGACCGTTTCATGCTCCTCATATTTTTCACACCTTTTGAAGCTCTTCATATTTTTCACACCTTTTGTAGTTCTTCATATTTTTCACACCTTTTCAGGTTCTTCATATTTTCAACATCATTTCATGCTCCTTTTATTTTTCAGAATGTTTCATTCTCCTCATATTTTTCACACCTTTTGAAGCTCTCCATATATTTCACACCTTTTGAAACTCTTCATATTTTTCACACCTTTTCAGGCTCTTCATGTTTTTGAAAACCTCTTCATGCTCCTCCTATTTTTCAGACCGTTTCATGCTCCTCATATTTTTCACACCTTTTGAAGCTCTTCATATTTTTCACACCTTTCAGGCTCTACATATTTTTGAACACCTCTTCATGCTCCTCCTATTTTTCTGACCGTTTCATGCTCCTCATATTTTTCACACCTTTTGAAGCTCTTGATATTTTTCATACATTTTCAGGATCTTCATGGTTCTGAATATCGCTGCATTCTCCTCCTATTTTTCAGACCGTTTCATGCTCCTCATATATTTGACATCCTTTGAAGCTCTTTATATTTTTCACACGTTGTCAGGCTCTTCATGTTTTTGAACACCGCTTCATGCTCCCCCTATTTTTCAGAACGATTCATGCTCCTCATATTTTTCACACCTTTTGAAGCTCTTCATATTTTTTACACCTTTTCAGACTCTTCAAATTTTCAACACCATTTCATGCTACCCTTATTTTTCAGAAAGTTTCATGCTCCTCATATTTTTCACACCTTTTGAAGCTCTTCATATTTTTCACACCTTTTCAGGCTCTTCATGTTTTTGAACACCGCTTAATGCTCCTCCTAGTTTATAGACTGTTTCATGCTCCTCATATTTTCGACACCTTTTGAAACTCTTCATGTATTTCACTCCTTTTCAGACTCTTCGTGTTTTTCAACACCGTTTCATGCTGCTCCTATTTTTCAGACCGTTTCATGCTCCTCATATTTTCGACACCTTATGAAGCTCTTCATGTATTTCACTCCTTTTCAGACTCTTCGTGTTTTTCAACACCGTTTCATGCTGCTCCTATTTTTCAGACCGTTTCAGGCTCCTCATATTTTTGACACCTTTTGAAGCTCTTCATATTTTTCACACGTTTTCAGGCCCTTCATGTATTTCAACACCGCTTCATGCTCCTCATATTTTTCAGACCTTTTAATGCTCCTCATATTTTCCACACCTTTTGAAGATCTTCATATTTTTCACACCTTTACAGGCTCTTCATATTTTTGAACATTGCTTCATGCTCCTATTTTTCAGACCGTTTAATGCTCCTCAAATTTTTGACACCTTTTGAAGCTCTTGACAAAATTCACACCTTTTCAGGCTCTTCATGTATTTGAACACCGTTTCATGCTCCTCCTATTTTTCAGACCGTTTCTTGCTCCTCATTTTTTTGACCCCTTTTGAAGCACTTCATATTTTTCACACCTTTTCAGGCTCTTCATGCTTTTCCACATCGCTTCATGGTCCTCCTAATTTACAGACCGTTTCATGCTCCTCATATTTTCGACACCTTTTGAAGCTCTTCATGTATTTCAGTCCTTTTCAGACTCTTCGTGTTTTTCAACACCATTTCATGCTGCTCCTATTTTTCAGACCGTTTCATGCTCCTCATATTTTTGACACCTTTGGAAGCTATTCATGTATTTCACTCCTTTTCAGTTTCTTCGTGTTTTTCAACACCGTTTCATGCTGCTCCTATTTTTCAGACCGTTTCATGCTCCTCATATTTTTGACACCTTTGAAGCTCTTCATATATTTCACAATTTTTCAGACTCTTCATGCTTTTCAACACCACTTCATGCTCCTCCTATTTTTTAGACCGTTTCATGCTCCTCATATTTTCGACACCTTTGGAAGCTCTTCATGTATTTCACTCCTTTTCAGTTTCTTCGTGTTTTTCAACACCGTTTCATGCTGCTCCTATTTTTCAGACCGTATCATGCTCCTCATATTTTTCACACCTTTTGAAGCTCTTCATATATTTCACACCTTTTCAGGCTCTTCATGTTTTTCAACACCACTTCATGCTCCTCATATTTTTCAGACCATTTCATGCTCCTCATATTTTTGACACCTTTTGAAGCTCTTCATGTATTTCACTCCTTTTCTGTCTCTTCTTGTTTTTCAAAACCGTTTCATGCTGCTCCTATTTTTCAGACCGTTTCATGCTCCTCATATTTTTGACACCTTTTGAAGCTCTTCACATATTTCACAATTTTTCAGACTCTTCATGCTTTTCAACACCACTTCGTGCTCCTCCTATTTTTCAGACCGTTTCATGCTCCTCATATTTTTCACACCTTTTGAAGCTCTTCATATTTTTCACACCTTTTGAAGCTCTTCATATTTTTCACACCTTTTGAAGCTCTTCATATTTTTCACACGTTTTCAGTCTCTTCATGTTTTTCATCACCGCTTTATGCTCCTCCTATTTCAGACCGTTTCATGCTCCTCATATTTTTCACACCTTTTGAAGCTCTTCATATTTTTCACAACTTTTGTAGTTCTTCATATTTTTCACACCTTTTCAGGTTCTTCATATTTTCAACATCATTTCATGCTCCTTTTATTTTTCAGAATGTTTCATTCTCCTCATATTTTTCACACCTTTTGAAGCTCTCCATATATTTCACACCTTTTGAAACTCTTCATATTTTTCACACCTTTTCAGGCTCTTCATGTTTTTGAAAACCTCTTCATGCTCCTCCTATTTTTCAGACCGTTTCATGCTCCTCATATTTTTCACACCTTTTGAAGCTCTTCATATTTTTCACACCTTTCAGGCTCTACATATTTTTGAACACCTCTTCATGCTCCTCCTATTTTTCTGACCGTTTCATGCTCCTCATATTTTTCACACCTTTTGAAGCTCTTGATATTTTTCATACATTTTCAGGATCTTCATGGTTCTGAATATCGCTGCATTCTCCTCCTATTTTTCAGACCGTTTCATGCTCCTCATATATTTGACATCTTTTGAAGCTCTTTATATTTTTCACACGTTGTCAGGCTCTTCATGTTTTTGAACACCGCTTCATGCTCCCCCTATTTTTCAGAACGATTCATGCTCCTCATATTTTTGGCACCGTTTTGAGCTCTTCATATTTTTCACACCTTTTCAGACTCTTCATGTTTTTCAACATTGCTTCATGCTCCTCCTATTTTTCAGACCGTTTCATGCTCCTCATATTTTTGACACCTTTTAAGCTCTTCATATTTTTCACACCTTTTCAGGCACTTCAAGTTTTTGAACACCTTTTCATGCTCCTCCTACTTTTAAGACTGTTTCATGCTCCTCATATTTTTGACACCTTTTAAGCTCTTCATATTTTTCACACATTTTCATGCTCTTCATGTTTTTGAACACCTTTTCATGCTCCTCCTACTTTTAAGACTGTTTCATACTCCTCATATTTTTGACACCTTTTTAAGCTCTTAATATTTTTCACACCTTTTCAGGCTCTTTATCTTTTTGAACACCGTTTCATGCTATTCCTTTTTTTGACACCTTTTGAAGCTCTTCATATTTTTCACACCATTTCATGCTCTTCATGTTTTTCAACACCGTTTCATGCTCCTCCTATTTTTCAGACTGTTTCATGCACCTCATATTTTTGACACCTTTTTAAGCTCTTCATATTTTTCACACCTTTTCTGGCTCTTCATCTTTTTGAACACCGTTTCATGCTATTCCTTTCTTTGACACCTTTTGAAGCTCTTCATATTTTTCACACCATTTCATGCTCTTCATGTTTTTCAACACCGTTTCATGCTCCTCCTATTTTTCAGACCGTTTCATGCTCCTCATACTTTTGACACCATTTGAAGCTCTTCATATTTTCCACACCTTTGGAAGCTCTTCATATTTTTCACACCTTTTCAGGCTCTTCATGTATTTGAACACCGCTTAATGCTCCTCCTATTTTATAGACTGTTTCATGCTTCTCATATTTTTGACACCTTTTGAAGCTCTTCTTATATTTCACAGCTTTTCAGGCTCTTCATGTTTTTCAACACCGTTTCATGCTCCTCCTATTTTTCAGATCGTTTCATGCTCCTCATCTTTTTAACACCTTTTGAAGCTCTTCATATTTTTCACACCTTTTGAAGCTCTTCATATTTTTCACACCTTTTTAGGCTCTTCATGTTTTTGAACACCGCTTCATGCTCCTCCTATTTTTAGGACCGTTTCATGCTCCTCATATTTTTCACACCTTTTGAAGCTCTTCATATTTTTTACACCTTTTCAGACTCTTCAAATTTTCAACACCATTTCATGCTACCCTTATTTTTCAGAAAGTTTCATGCTCCTCATATTTTTCACACCTTTTGAAGCTCTTCATATTTTTCACACCTTTTGAAGCTCTTCATATTTTTCACCCTTTTTCAGGCTCTTCATGTTTTTCACACGTTTTCAGGCTCTTCATGTTTTTCATCAACGCTTTATGCTCCTCCTATTTTTCAGACCGTTTCATGCTCCTCATATTTTTCACACCTTTTGAACCTCTTCATATTTTTCACACCTTTTGAAGCTCTTCATATTTTTCACCCCTTTTCATATTCTTCATATTTTTCAACATCGCTTCCTGCTCCTCATATTTTTGACACCTTTTGAAGCTCTTCATATATTTCACACCTTTTCAGGCTCTTCATGTTTTTCAACAACGCTTCCTGCTCCTCATATTTTCCACACCTTTTGAAACTCTTCATGTATTTCACTCCTTTTCAGACTCTTCGTGTTTTTCAACACCGTTTCATGCTGCTCCTATTTTTCACACCGTTTCAGGCTCCTCATATTTTTGACACCTTTTGAAGCTCTTCATATTTTTCACACGTTTTCAGGCTCTTCATGTATTTCAACACCGCTTCATGCTCCTCATATTTTTCAGACCTTTTAATGCTCCTCATATTTTCCACACCTTTTGAAGATCTTCATATTTTTCACATCTTTACAGGCTCTTCATATTTTTGAACACCGCTTCATGCTCCTATTTTTCAGACCGTTTAATGCTCCTCGAATTTTTGACACCTTTTGAAGCTCTTGAGAAAATTCACACCTTTTCAGGCTCTTCATGTTTTTGAACACCGTTTCAAGCTCCTCCTATTTTTCAGACCGTTTCTTGCTCCTCTTTTTTTTGACCCCTTTTGAAGCACTTCATATTTTTCACACCTTTTCAGACTCTTCATGCTTTTCCACATCGCTTCATGGTCCTCCTAATTTACAGACCGTTTCATGCTCCTCATATTTTCGACACCTTTGGAAGCTGTTCATGTATTTCACTCCTTTTCAGTTTCTTCGTGTTTTTCAACACCGTTTCATGCTGCTCCTATTTTTCAGACCGTATCATGCTCCTCATATTTTTCACACCTTTTGAAGCTCTTCATATATTTCACACCTTTTCAGGCTCTTCATGTTTTTCAACACCACTTCATGCTCCTCATATTTTTCAGACCATTTCATGCTCCTCATATTTTTGACACCTTTTGAAGCTCTTCATGTATTTCACTCCTTTTCTGTCTCTTCGTGTTTTTCAAAACCGTTTCATGCTGCTCCTATTTTTCAGACCGTTTCATGCTCCTCATATTTTTGACACCTTTTGAAGCTCTTCATATATTTCACAATTTTTCAGACTCTTCATGCTTTTCAACACCACTTCATGCTCCTCCTATTTTTCAGACCGTTTCATGCTCCTCATATTTTTCACACCTTTTGAAGCTCTTCATATTTTTCACACCTTTTGAAGCTCTTCATATTTTTCACACCTTTTCAGGTTCTTCTTATTTTCAATATCATTTCATGCTCCTTTTATTTTTCACAAAGTTTCATTCTCCTCATATTTTTCACACCTTTTGAAGCTCTTAATATATTTCACACCTTTTGAAGCTCTTCATATTTTTCACACTTTTTCAGGCTCTTCATGTTTTTGAACACCTCTTCATGCTCCTCCTATTTTTCAGACCGTTTCATGCTCCTCATATTTTTGACACCTTTTGAAGCTCTTCATATTTTTCACACTTTCCCGACTCTTCATGTTTTTGAACACCTCTTCATGCTCCTCCTATTTTTCAGACCTTTTCATGCTCCTCATATTTTTGACAACTTTTGAAGCTCTTCGTGTTTTTCAACGCCGTTTCATGCTCCTCCTATTTATCAGACAGTTTCGTGCTCCTCATATTTTTCACACCGTTTCATGCTCCTCCTATTTATCAGACAGTTTCATGCTCCTCATATTTTTGACACCTTTTGAAGCTCTTCATGTTTTTCAACGCTGTTTCATGCTCCTCCTATTTTTCAGACAGTTTCGTGCTCCTCATATTTTTCAGACCTTTTCATGCTCCTCATATTTTTGACAACTTTTGAAGCTCTTCATGTTTTTCAACGCCGTTTCATGCTCCTCCTATTTATCAGACATTTTCGTGCTCCTCATATTTTTCACACCATTTCATGCTCCTCATATTTTTCAGACAGTTTCATGCTCCTCATAATTTTGACACCTTTTGAGGCTCTTTATATTTTTCACACCTTTTCATGTTCTTCATGTTTTTCAACACCGTTTCATGCTCGTCCTATTTTTCAGACCATTTCAAGCTCTTCATATTTTTGACACCTTTTGAAGCTCTTCATGTTTTTCAACACCATTTCATTCTCCTCCTATATTGCAGACCGTTTCATGCTCCTCATATTTTTCAAACCTTTTGAAGCTCTTCATGTTTTTCAAAACCCTTGCCGGGCCTGCCGGCTAGATGAACAGGTCGAGGACGCAATCACCACAGCACCTGAGAAATAAAAGACTAAGAAAGATGGGGTTGAGAGGGACGGAGTCAGCTTGTGACTCATTCCGACGACTTTATTGAGGGGTAACATACATATATATACTAACAGGATTCACCAAATTTTAGATCAAAGACTTGCATACGTGCAGAACTGCAGACACTAGTTTTAGCTCAGGAGTTTTATCTTAACTCCAGCAGAGCATGGCACCAGGGTCTTCCAATCAGGTAAAGACTACCTAGACATAAGCCATTCACAGGAGCCCGATAATCTTATCAGAGTCAGGAAAATGGGCAAATGGTGGCTGCAGCGATTTCCTTGAGGGAGGTGAGAAAGGCCAATTTGCACTTTAACAAATCAGGGGTGGCGGGACAGAGACTGACCTTTTGATCTCTCTCAGGGCCGAGAAGGGTCCTGAGCAGTCAGGCCGGCTTCCCGCATCTCCCCCTTTTCTTTTGACTAATGGCCATTATATCTCCCTCGAAGGAAATGGCCGCATTTGCAAACGGGAAAACATCAGCAATCTTTTATTTATCATCTCAGATATGCATTGACAAATGCAAGGGCCAAAACACAGCAATAACAATATGCATATAATGATAAAAATTATAGATTTCCACCAACCACTATGAAACCAGGCAGATATCTGACTCCAAATGCTGGAGTCAGGAAAATCCATAGCGGCTACTTGTTGTTTCATATCTTCTAAAGCATCAGAAACATTTGAGGAATAATCAGGAATATATACACAACACTCCATTTTTATTAAGGCACATGTTCCCCCTTGAGAGGCTGTTAGAATATCCAGAGCCATACGATTTTGTAGAACGGCTTTTCTCATCTGTTTTTGTTCTTCATTAAGAGCCTCTAAAGCTCTTCTAGTATCTGTCAAAGCTTGTTTTGTAAAATTGTTCAAAGCCTCTACCCTGAGCATAATATCAGTGGCTCCTAAAGAGGGCACGAAAATTGAGGCTAAATAATCATACCAATGAAAAACAGAGCGTGACCACCGGGCTTTAACATAAGGTAAATTAACAGGTTGACTAATTTTTTGCTTATGAATTCTCCCAGGGGCAAACACAAACCCTAGGGTACATCTCCCCACCCATCCTACAGGGAACCAGGGCCAAAGGGTGTATCCACAAATCCATCGAGTGTTATTTGGGGCTACCCATCTTATACCAGGGCTATTTTCCCAATCTGTCCCTGGCCAAATAACAGACTTGTTGACAATAAACGTTACATCCATTACAGTCTTACATTTGTGGGTAGGCAATAGTCCCATATGTTTCATGTGATATCCTGGAAATTCTCGGCCTCCAAATGTTGGTACATGAGTCTTTTGCTCCCAGCAAATGTCAGCAGGGGTCAGTAGCTGTCCTTTTTCAGGGGTCATCCAGAAATATTCATCCCAAACTTGGTAGTAGTCACCCTCAAATCGATTAAAATCATTAGGAGAAGAAACAGATCTATTTTCGTAATATAAGTACGCATTAACACTCATGCATCTGCTGATTTGTCGGGAGAAGATTCCTCTGCTGTAAAGTCAGCTGACCTAATTGCTGATTCAGTAATCTCCTCCGTCTGGCGTACCAGCCTTTCTGGGAGCCAGCGCGGTGCTTCGGCATCCTGTGGAAAAACACACACCTGACCCCTCCCCCAA
Source organism: Dama dama (assembly GCF_033118175.1). Classification (NCBI taxonomy): domain Eukaryota; kingdom Metazoa; phylum Chordata; class Mammalia; order Artiodactyla; family Cervidae; genus Dama; species Dama dama. The sequence goes on along the minus strand of NW_026870878.1, from coordinate 1,685,271 downwards.
ATTAACACGGGATCTGGGCCATGCCAGTTATTATCCAGCGGGTCTTTCCACAAGACCATCGGCTTTATGCTGGAAATCTGAGGGTCCCAAAATCTCTGCGCGGCTGAATGTCCTTCTTTATCTAAAATTAAAAAATTTAAAATATATAAAGCGTGATTAAGGTAATTTCTGGGTAGAAGGGGGTAGAGCTTCCCCCTCTGTATTTTTTGAAGCTGTAGTTTCAAAGTTTGATTAGCACGTTCTACGATGCCTTGACCCTGTGGATTATAAGGAATGCCTGTTTTTAGGGTGATAGAAAAAGAGGAACAAAAATTTTTGAAGGCAGAGGAGACATAGCCGGGGCCATTATCAGTTTTTATAATCTTTGGCGTGCCTAAAATGGAAAAAGCATAAAGACAATGTGAGATAGAATGTTTTGCGGCTTCACCAGTCTGTAAGGATGCCACAATATATCCTGAAAAGGTGTCAATAGATACATGAACGTACTTTAAACGACCAAAGGAAGGGACATGAGTGACATCCATTTGCCAAAGATGATTCGGTAGAAGCCCGCGAGGATTAACGCCAAGATGTGGAACTGGAAGAAACTTAGGGCAAACAGAAAAAGATTTAACAATTTGTCGTGCAGTCTCTCGAGGAATTTGAAACTGCAAACGAAGAGTATTACTATTTTGGTGATGTAGCGCATGTGATTGCTGTGCTGCTTCCACCTGTGAAAGAAAAACTCTAGTGTGAGAATCAGCCATCTGATTTCCCATAGATAGAGGTCCAGGAAGCCCAGTGTGGGCACGTAAATGTCCAAAGAAGCAGGATAAGGTGCGCTGTTGCAGCAGAGACTGAATTGAACGTAACAAATTTTGAATGTTAGAATTCACAGTAGAAATAAAGGGAACAGTTTCTATATATTGCAAAGCATGAGCAATGTATTTGCTATCAGTAAACAAATTAAAAGACTGTGAGGAATATCGTGAGCATACTTTATGGATGGCTGAAAGTTCTACTTCTTGAGCCGATGTATAGTTCGTCTGCCAGGAGAAAGGGGTATCATTAACCACAAAGGCAGCAGTTCCATTGGAGGATCCATCAGTAAAGATCGTAAGAGCCTCTTGAATAGGAACATTAGAAACATTCTTTGGAAAAATAAATGAATGCTGGCTGGCAAAATGCAAAAGTTTATCAGAAGGTAAATGATTAATAATTTGACCTGTAAAGGAGGAAAAGGCCAAAGCCCACGAGTCATTAAACTGAAAAAGCCATTCCTGCTGTTCTTTGGTATAGGGCACATAAATGTAAGCAGGATCGGCTCCCAACATTTCTCTGGAAAGACGCCTTCCTTTGGCAACGAGGAGGCTAATGAAATCAAAAAAAGGAGTAAGAACTTTTGAAGGCGATACAGGTAAATGGATCCACTGTAAGGGAGCATTTTGATATAACACTGCCGTCGGGGTATGTTTAGAGGGAAACACATATAGTCCCCACGGTTGAGAAAAATCACAGTAGGTAGCAAAATGCTGAGAGAGGGCCTCTTCAATTAAGGCCAGAGCAGCTCGCCCCTCATCGTTTAGTATTTTAGGGGAGGAAGGGTCAGTTGTTGATTGAGGTCTCTAAATTGTCTTTCCTGCATTAGCATGTCAAAAGTAACCTGCAGCCCATTGCGGTGGTTACGGTCTTCAATGATGTTACAGACCTCGCCTTATTTTGAGCGCCACAAGAGATAATCACCTCCTGAGAGACAGGCTCGCGCAACTGCCTTCCAACCATTAGGAGGCAAGTCCTGAGATGAAAGACTTTCAGTTATGGCTGGAGAAAATGGTGCAGTAGGCCCGTATTGGGCGCAATCTTGTTTCAGTTGTTTAAGAGGCAGAGGCTCATGATACCTCCGATGATTAGCATCTTGAAAAACAGGAAAAATCATAGAATATCCCTCAAGATTTTCACCCTGTTCTCGGGCTGTTTTCACAGCCATTTGTAGTGGTGAAAGGACTGGCCTTTTTAGGCTAGATGGAACATATACTGGTGCTGTTGGAATCAAAGGCGCTTCTGCGAGAGGAGGGGGAGGGAGCGGGACAGGCGGCGGCAGCGGGTCAGGATCTAAACTGGCTATAACGGATGGCGTTTTAGAATGCAACGGCTTAGCTGTATTTATGGGCGATAAGTCTAGTTGTTCCATTCTCTCAGATATGGATGTTAGTATCTCTCTAAGTTCAGAAAAAGGGGAGCCTTGGTCTTTATTCTTTTGTTGAGTTACTATAAAGGCATCCCATCCTTCTTTGTCATGCTCAAAAGCCTGCTCTTTTAAATCATCTTCCTCATCAGGAGAAAGTTCTGAATCTGAGTCTTGTTCCAGAGCAGTAGTCTCATTATCATTTTTTCTGGAACCTGAAACAATTGGGGAGTCATATATGTGCTCCGCTACCCGTTGCGGGGCACCTGAACACTTGGGTGTTATAAGTTTCAAGGCTGTTTCAAATTTCCTACTTTCGTGTTCTGGGTTTAAAAAATCTCTTATTAGAGTCCATAGAGAATAAGCATCAAGAGGAACTTTGTCTGGTCCACAGAGGGTATAAACTGTTTGAATTTCTTCTCCCACCTTTACCCAAGTTTCAAGGCTAATAGTTCCTTCCTCTGGGAACCAAGGACAAGTTTCCTCCACAAAGACAAGAAATCTTTCTAGTTTCTGTTTAGACACAGAAATTCCTCTAGCTTTTAGCATAGTTTTTAACATAGAAACAAAGAACTGCCTACTATTACTTTGCCCCATAATTTTTACTCTCAACTATATACCCTCTCCACCCACAGTTTTCCAACGATACCTGAATAGGTGAGGCTTTCTCCCGGGATCACTTTCAATAGTTTTCGGTGGCTGTGCGGTGGGATCCGCCCACGTTCCTCGTTCTGGCGCCACTTGCCGGGCCTGCCGGCTAGATGAACAGGTCGAGGACGCAATCACCACAGCACCTGAGAAATAAAAGACTAAGAAAGATGGGGTTGAGAGGGACGGAGTCAGCTTGTGACTCATTCCGACGACTTTATTGAGGGGTAACATACATATATATACTAACAGGATTCACCAAATTTTAGATCAAAGACTTGCATACGTGCAGAACTGCAGACACTAGTTTTAGCTCAGGAGTTTTATCTTAACTCCAGCAGAGCATGGCACCAGGGTCTTCCAATCAGGTAAAGACTACCTAGACATAAGCCATTCACAGAAGCCCGATAATCTTATCAGAGTCAGGAAAATGGGCAAATGGTGGCTGCAGCGATTTCCATGAGGGAGGTGAGAAAGGCCAATTTGCACTTTAACAAATCAGGGGTGGCGGGACAGAGAGGGACCTTTTGATCTCTCTCAGGGCCGAGAAGGGTCCTGAGCAGTCAGGCTGGCTCCCCGCAAAAACCGTTTCATGCTCCTCCTATTTTTCAGACCGTTTCATGCTCCTCATATTTTTCAAACCTTTTGAAGTTCTTCATGTTTTTCAACACCATTTCATGCTCCTCCTATATTGCAGACCGTTTCATGCTCCTCATAATTTTCAAACCTTTTGAAGCTCTTCAGGTTTTTCAACCACACTTCATGCTCCTCCAATTTTTCAGACCTTTTCATGCTCCTCATATTTTTCGACCGTTTCATGCTTCTCAAATTTTTGACACCTTTTGAAGCTCTTCATATTTTTCACACCTTTTCATGCTCTTCATTTTTTTCAACACAGTTTCATTCTCCTCCTCTTTTTCAGACCGTTTCATGCTCCTCATATTTTTGACACCTTTTGAAGCTCTTCATATTTTTCACACCTTTTCAGGCTCTTCATGTTTTTCAACACCGTTTCATGCTCCTCCTATGTTTCAAACCGTTTCATTTTCCTCATATTTTTCAGACCGTTTCATGCTCCTCATATTTTTGACACCTTTTGAAGCTCTTCATATTTTTGACACCTTTTGAAGCTCTTCATGTTTATCAACATTTTTTCATGCTCCTCTAATTTTTCAGAGAGTTTCGTGCTCCTCATGTTTTTCAGACCGTTTCATGCTCCTCATATTTTTGACAAATTTTGAGGCTCTTCATATTTTTCACACCTTTTCAGGCTCTTCATGTTTTTCAACACCGTTTCATGCCCCTCCTATTTTTCAGACCGTTTCATGCTCCACCTAATTTTGACACCTTTTGAAGCTCTTCATGTTTATCAACATTGTTTCATGCTCCTCATATTATTCAGACCGTTTCATGCTCCTCATATTTTTGACACCTTTTTAAGCTCTTCATGTTTTTCAACACCGTTTCATGCTCCTCCTATTTTTCAGACAGTTTCATGCTCCTCATAATTTTGACACCTTTTGAGCTTCTTTATATTTTTCACACCTTTTCATGCTCTTCATGTTTTTCAACACCGTTTCATGTTCCTCCTATTTTTCAGACCATTTCATGCTCCTCATATTTTTGACACCTTTTGAAGCTCTTCATGTTTTTCAACACCATTTCATGCTCTTCCTATATAGCAGACCGTTTCATGCTCCTCATATTTTTCAAACCTTTTGAAGCTCTTCATGTTTTTCAAAACCGTTTCATACTCCTCCTATTTTTCAGACCGTTTCATTCTCCTCATATATTTCAAACCTTTAGAAGCTCTTCATGTTTTTCAACACCATTTCATGCTCCTCCTATATTGCAGACCGTTTCATGCTCCTCATATTTCTCAAACCTTTTGAAGCTCTTCAGGTTTTTCAACCACACTTCATGCTCCTCCAATTTTTCAGACCTTTTCATGCTCCCCATATTTTTCGACCGTTTCATGCTTCTCATATTTTTGACACTTTTTGAAGCTCTTCATATTTTTCACAACTTTTCAGGCTCTTCATGTTTTTCAACACCGTTTCGTTCTCTTCCTATTTTTCAGACCGTTTCATGATTCTCATATTTTTCTTACCGTTTCATCCTCCTCCTATTTTTGACACATTTTGAAGCTCTTCATGTTTTTCAACACCGTTTCATGCTTCTCCTATTTTTCAGACCGTTTCATGATCCTCCTATTTTTCAGACCGTTTCATGCTCCTCATATTATTGACACCTTATGGAGCTCTTCATATTTTTCATATCTTTTCAGGCTCTTCATGTTTTTCAATACCGTGTCATGCTCCTCATATTCTTCAGACTGTTTCGTGTTCCTCATATTTTTCAGACCGTTTCATGCTACTCATATTTTTGACACCTTTTCAAGCTCTTCATATTTTTACAATTTTCAGGCTTTTCAATTTCTTCAACACCATTTCACGCTCCTCTTATTTTTCAGACCGTCTCATGCTCCTCATATTTTTCAGACCGTTTCATGTTCCTCATATTTTTGACACATTTTGAAGCTCTTCATGTTTTTCAACACCGATTCATGCTCCTCCTATTTTTCAGACCGTGTCATGGTCCTCATATTTTTGACATCTTTTGAAGCTCTTCATATATTTCACACCTTTTCAGGCTCTTCATGTTTTGAACACCGCTTTATGCTCCTCCTATTTTTCAGACCGTGTCATGCTCCTCATATTTTTGACACATTTTGAATCTCTTCATATTTTTCACATCTTTTCAGGCTCTTCATGTTTCTCAACACCACTTCATGCTCCTGCCATTTTTCAGACTGTTTCATGCTCCTCATATTTTTAACAGCTTTTGAATCTCTTCATATTTTTCACACATTTTCACGTTCGTCATGTATTTGACAACCGTTTCCTGCACCTCCTATTTTTCAGACCGTTTCATCCTCCTCATATTTTTGACACCTTTTGAAACTCTTCATATATTTAACATGTTTTCAGGATCTTCATGTTTTTCAATACCACTTCATGCTCCTCCCATTTTTCAGACTGTTTCATGCTCCTCATATTTTTGACACGTTTTGAAGCTCTTCATATTTTTCACACCTTTTCAGGCTCTTCATGTTTTTCAACATCGCTTCATGCTCCTCCTATTTTTCCGACCTTTTCTTGCCCCTCATATTTTTGACACCTTTTGAAACTCTTCATATTTTTCACACCTTTTCAGGCTCTTCATATTTTTCAACACCGCTTCATGCTCCTCCCATTTTTCAGACCGTTTCATGCTCCTCATATTTTTGACACCTTTTGAAGCTCTTCATATATTTCACACCTTTTCAGGCTCTTCAAGTTTTTCAACACCGCTTCATGCTCCTCCTATTTTTCAAACCGTTTTGTGCTCCTCCTATATTTCAGACAGTTTCATGCTTCTCATTTTTTTGACACCTTTTGAAGCTCTTCAAATTTTTCACACCTTTCCGTGTCGTCATGTTTTTTTAACGACCGTTTAAGGCTCCTCCTATTTTTCAGACCATTTCATGCTTCTCATATTTTTCACACCTTTTCAGGCTCTTCATGTTTTTCAACAACGCTTCATGGTCCTCCTATTTTTCAGACTGTTTCATGCTCCTCATATTTTTGACAGCATTTGAAACTCTTCATATTTTTCACACCTTTTCAGTCTCTTCATGTTTTTCAACATCGCTTCATGCTCCTCCTATTTTTCAGACCGTTTTATGCTCCTCATGCTTTGACACGTTTTGAACCTCTTCATTTTTTTCACACCTTTTCAGGCTCTTCATGTATCTGAACACCGTTTCATGCTCCTCCTATTTTTCAGAACGTTTCATGCTCCTCATAGTTTTGACACCTTTTGAAGCTCTTCATATTTTTCACACCTTTTCATGCTCTTCATGTTTTTGAAAACTTTTTCTAGGTCCTCATATTTTTGACAGCTTTTGAAGCTCTTCATATCTTTCACACCTTTTCAGCGTCTTCATGTTTTTCAACACTGCTTCATGCTTTTCCTATTTTTCAGACCGTTTCATGCTCCTCATATTTTTGACACCTTTTGAAGCTCTTCATATTTTTCACACCATTTCAGGCTCTTCATGTTTTGAACACCGTTTCATGCTCCTCCTATTTTTCAGACCGTCACGCTCCTCAAATTTTGACACCTTTTGAAGCTATTCATATTTTTCACACATTCAGGCTCTTCATGTTTTTGAACACCGCTTCAAGATCCTCCTATTTTTCAGACCGTTTCCTGCTCCTCATATTTTTGAAACCTTTTGAGGCTCCTTATATTTTTCAAACCTTTTGAAGCTCTTCATATTTTTCACACCTTTTCAGGCTCTTCATGTTTTTTAACACTGCTTCAAGATCCTCCTATTTTTCAGACGTTTCATGCTCCTCATATTTTTGAAACCTTTTGAAGATCTTCATATTTTACACACCTTTTCAGGCTCTTCATCTTTTTCAACACCACTTCATGCTCCTTCTATATTTCAGACCGTTTCATGCTCCTCATACTTTTGACATGTTTTGAACCTCTTCATTTTTTTCACACCTTTTCAGGCTCTTTATGTTTCTGAACACCGTTTCATACTCCTCCTATTTTTCAGACCGTTTCATGCTCCTCATATGTTTGACACCTTTTGAAGCTCTTCATATTTTTCACACCTTTTCATGCTTTTCATGTTTTTGAACACCTTTTCAAGGTCCTCATATTTTTGACACCTTTTGAATCTCTTCATATTTTTCACACCTTTTCATGTTCTTCATGTTTTTCAACACCGGTTCATGCTCCTCATATTTTTCAGACCGTTCCATGCTCCTCATATTTTGACACCTTTTGAAGCTCTTCATATTTTTCACACCTTTTCAGGTTCTTCATGTTTTTGGACACCGCTTCATGCTCCTCATATTTTTCACACCTTTTGAAGCTCTTCATATTTTTCACACCTTTTCATACTCTTCATGTTTTTGAACACCTTTTCAAGTTCCTCATATTTTTGACACCTTTTGACACTCTTCATATTTTTCACACATTTTCCTGTTCTTCATGTTTTTCAACAACGTTTCATGCTCCTCCTATTTTTCAGACTGTTTCATGCTCCTCATATATTTGACACCTTTTGAAGCTCTTCATATTTTTCACACCTTTTGAAGCTCTTCATATTGTTCACACCTTTTTGGCTCTTCATTTTTTTCAACACCACATGATGCTCCTCCTATTTTTCAGACTGTTTCATGCTCCTCATAGTTTTGACACCTTTTGAAGCTCTTCATATAATTTACACCTTTTCAGGCTCTTCTTGTTTTTGAACACGGCTTCATGCTCCTCCTATTTTTCAGACCGTTTCATGCTCCTCATATTTTTGACACATTTTGAAGCTCCTCATATTTTTCACACCTTTTCAGGCTCTTCATCTTTTTCAACACCGCTTCATGGTCCTCCTATTTTTCAGACCGTTTCATGCTCCTCATATTTTTGACACCTTTTGATGCTTTTCATATTTTTCACACCATTTCAGGCTCTTCATGTTTTGAACACCGTTTCATGCTCCTCCTATTTTTCAGACCATCATGCTCCTCATATTTTGACACCTTTTGAAGCTATTCATATTTTTCACACATTTTCAGGCTCTTCATGTTTTTGAACACCACTTCAAGATCCTCCTATTTTTCAGACCGTTTCATGCTCCTCATATTTTTGAAACCTTTTGAGGCTCCTTATATTTTTCAAACCTTTTGAAGCTCTTCATATTTTTCACACCTTTTCAGGCTCTTCATGTTTTTTAACACCGCTTCAAGATCCTCCTATTTTTCAGACCGTTTCATGCTCCTCATATTTTTGAAACCTTTTGAAGATCTTCATATTTTACACACCTTTTCAGGCTCTTCATCTTTTTCAACACCACTTCATGCTCCTTCTATATTTCAGACCGTTTCATGCTCCTCATACTTTTGACACGTTTTGAACCTCTTCATTTTTTTCACACCTTTTCAGGCTCTTTATGTTTCTGAACACCGTTTCATACTCCTCCTATTTTTCAGACCGTTTCATGCTCTTCATAGTTTTGACACCTTTTGAAGCTCTTCACATATTTCACACCTTTTCAGGCTCTTCATGCTTTTCAACACCGCTTGTGTTCCTCCTATATTTCAGACCGTTTCATGCTCCTCCTATTTTTGACACCTTTTGAAGCTCTTCATACTTTTCACACCTTTTCATGCTCTTCACGTTTTTGAACACCTTTTCAAGGTCCTCATATTTTTGACACCTTTGGAATCTCTTCATATTTTTCGCACCTTTTCATGTTCTTCATGTTTTTCAACACCGGTTCATGCTCCTGCTATTTTCAGACTGTTTAATGCTCCTCATATTTTGACACCTTTTGAAGCTCTTCATATATTTCACACCTCTTCAGGTTCTTCATGTTTTTGAACAACGCTTCATGTTCCTCCTATTTTTCACACCTATTGAAGCTCTTCATATATTTCACACCTTTTCAAGCTCTTCAGGTTTTTGAACACCGCTTCATGCTCCTCTTATTTTTCACACCTTTTGAAGCTCTTCATATATTTCACACCTTTTCAAGCTCTTTATGTTTTTGAACACCGCTTCATGTTCCTCTTATTCTTCACACCTTTTGGCTCATCATATTTTTCACTCATTTTCCTGTTCTTCATGATTTTCAATACCGTTTCATGTTCCTCCTATTTTTCAGATCATTTCATGCTCCTCATACTTTTGACACCTTTTGAAGCTCTTCATATATTTCACACCTTTTCAGGCTCTTCATATTTTTGAACACCGTTACATGCTCCTCCTATTTTTCAGACCATTTCATGCTCCTCATATTTTTGAGACCTTTTGAAGCTCTTCATATTTTTCACACCTTTTCAGGCTCTTCATGTTCTTGAACACCGTTTCCTGCTCCTCCAATTTTTCAGACCGTTTCATGCTCTTCAAATTTTTGACACCTTTTGAAGCTCTTCATATTTTTCACACCTTTTCAGGCTCTTCAGGTTCTTGAACACCATTTCATGCTCCTCCAATTTTTCAGACCGTTTCATGCTCCTCAAATTTTTGACACCTTTTGAAGCTCTTCATATTTTTCATACCTTTTGAGGCTCTTCATGTTTTTTAAAACCTTTCATGCCCCTCCTATTTTTCAGACAGTTTCATGCTCCTCATATATTTGACAACTTTTGAAGCTCTTCATATTTTTCACACCTTCTCAGGCATTTCATGTTTTTCAACACCTTTTCATGCTCCTCCTATTTTTCAGACCGTTTCATGCTCTTCATAGTTTTGACACCTTTTGAAGCTCTTCATATATTTCACTCCTTTTCAGGCTCTTCATGTTTTTGAGCACCGCTTCATGCTCCTAATGGTTTTCAGATCATTTAATGCTCCTCATATTTTTGACACATTTTGAAGCTCTTCATATTTTTCACACCTTTTCAGGCTCTTCATGTTTTTCAACACCACTTCATGCTCCTCCTATTTTTCAGAACGTTTCATGATCCTCATAGTTTTGACACCTTTTGAAGCTCTTCATATATTTCACTCCTTTTCAGGCTCTTCATGTTTTTGAACACCGCTTCATGCTCCTCATGGTTTTAAGATCATTTAATGCTCCTCATATTTTTGACACATTTTGAAGCTCTTCATATTTTTCACACCTTTTCAGGCTCTTCATCTTTTTCAACACCGCTTCATGGTCCTCCTATTTTTCAGACCGTTTCATTCTCCTCAAATTTTTGACGCCTTTTGAAGCTCTTCATATATTTCACACCTTTTCATCGTCTTCATTTTTTCAACACTGCTTCATGCTCCTCCCATTTTTCAAACCGTTTCATGCTCCTCATACTTTGACACGTTTTGAACCTCTTCATATTTTTCACACCTTTTCAGGCTCTTCATGTTTACGAACACCGTTTCATGCTCCTCCTATTTTTCAGACCGTATCATGCTCCTCATAGTTTTGACACCTTTTGAAACTCTTCATATATTTCACACCTTTTCAGGCTCTTCATGTTTTTCAACACCGCTTCATGCTCCTCCTATATTTTAGACCGTTTCATGCTCCTCATATTTTTGACACCTTTTGAAGCTCTTCATATTTTTCAGACCTTTTCATGCTCTTCATGTTTTTGAACAACTTTTCAAGGTCCTCATATTTTTGACACCTTATGAAGCTCTTCATATTTTTCATACCTTTTCAGGCTCTTCATGTTTTTGAACACCGTTTCATGCTCCTCATATTTTTGACACCTTTTGAAGCTCGTCATATTTTTCACACATTTTCATGCTCTTCATGTTTTTCAACACCGTTTCATGCTCCTCCTATTTTCAGGCTGTTTCATGCTCCTCCTATTTTTCACACCTATTCAAGCTCTTCGTATATTTCACACCTTTTCAAGCTCTTCATGTTTTTGAACACCGCTTCATGCTCCTTCTATTTTTCACACCTTTTGAAGCTCTTCATATATTTCACACCTTTTCAAGCTCTTCATGTTTTTGAACACCGCTTCAAGTTCCTCATATTCTTCACACCTTTTGAAGCTCATCATATTTTTCACTCCTTTTCCTGTTCTTCATGTTTTTCAATACCATTTCATGCTCCTCCAATTTTTCAGACCATTTCATTCTCCTCATATTTTTGACACCTTTTGAAGCTCTTCATATCTCTCACACCATGTCAGGCTCTTCATATTTTTGAACACCGTTTCATGCTCCTCCTATTTTTCAGACCGTTTCATGCAACTCATATTTTTGACACCTTTTGAAGCTCTTCATATTTTTCACAACTTTTCAGGCTCTTCATGTTTTTGAACACCGTTTCATGCTCCTCCTGTTTTTCAGACCGTTCCATGCTCCTCAAATTTTGACACCTTTTGAAGCTCTTCATATTTTTCACACCTTTTCAGGCTCTTCATGTTTTTGGACACCGCATCATGCTCCTCATATTTTTCACACCTTTTCATGCTCTTCATGTTTTTGAACACCTTTTCAAGTTCCTCATATTTTTGACACCTTTTATGCTCCTCATATTTTTGACACCTTTTCAAGCACTGCATCTTTTTGAACACCACTTCATGCTCCTCCTATATTTCAGAACGTTTCATGCTCCTCATATTTTTCACACCTTTTGACACTCTTCATATTTTTCACACATTTTCCTGTTCTTCATGTTTTTCAACAACGTTTCATGCTCCTCCTATTTTTCAGACCGTTTCATGCTCCGCTTATTTCTGACACCGTTTGAAGCTCTTCATTTTTTTCACACCTTTTCAGGCTCTTCATGTTTTTCAACACCTTTCATGCTCCTCCTATTTTTCAGACTGTTTCATGCTCCTCATATATTTGACACCTTTTGAAGCTCTTCATATTTTTCACACCTTTTGAAGCTGTTCATATTGTTCACACCTTTTTGGCTCTTCATTTTTTTCAACACCACTTCATGCTCCTCATCTTTTTCAGACTGTTTCATGCTCCTCATAGTTTTGACACCTTTTGAAGCTCTTCATATAATTTACACCTTTTCAGGCTCTTCATGTTTTTGAACACTGCTTCATGCTCCTCCTATTTTTCAGACCGTTTCATGCTCCTCAAATTTTTGACGCCTTTTGAAGCTCTTCATATATTTCATACCTTTTCAGTGTCTTCATATTTTTCAACACCGTTTCATGCTCCTCCTATTTTTCAGACCGTTTCATGGTTCTCATACTTTGACACGTTTTGAACCTCTTCATTTTTTTCACACCTTTTCAGGCTCTTCATGTTTCTGAACACCGTTTCATGCTCCTCCTATTTTTCAGAACGTTTCATGCTCCTCATAATTTTGACACCTTTTGAAGCTTTTCATATTTTTCACACCTTTTCATGCTCTTCATGTTTTTGAAAACTTTTTCAAGGTCCTCATATTTTTGACAGCTTTTGAAGCTCTTCATATTTTTCACACCTTTTCAGGCTCTTCATGTTTTTGAACACCGTTTCATGCTCCTCATATTTTTGACACCTTTTGAATCTCTTCATATTTTTCACACCTTTTCATGCTCTTCATGTTTTTCAACACCGTATCATGCTCCTCCTATTTTCAGACTGTTTCATGCTCCTCATATTTTTGACACCTTTTGAAGCTCTTCATATATTTCACACCTCCTCATGGTCTTCATGTTTTTGAACAACGCTTCATGCTCCTCCTATTTTTCACAACAATTGAAGCTCTTCATATATTTCACACCTTTTCAAGCTCTTCATGTTTTTGAACACCGCTTCATGCTCCTCCTATTTTTCACACCTTTTGAAGCTCTTCATATATTTCACACTTTTTCAAGCTCTTCAAGTTTTTGAACACCGCTTCATGTTCCTCATATTCTTCACACCTTTTGAAGCTCATCATATTTTTCACTCCTTTTCCCGTTCTTCATGTTTTTCAATACAGTTTCATGCTCCTCCAATTTTTCAGACCATTTCATGCTCCTCATATTTTTGACACCTTTTGAAGCTCTTCATATTTTTCACACCTTTTCAGGCTCTTCATATTTTTGAACACCGTTTCATGCTCCTCCTATTTTTCAGACCGTTTCATGCAACTCATATTTTTGACACCTTTTGAAGGTCTTCATATTTTTCACACCTTTTCAGGCTCTTCAAGTTTTTGAACACCGTTTCATGCTCCTCCTATTTTTCAGACCGTTCCATGCTCCTCATATTTTGACACCTTTTGAAGCTCTTCATATTTTTCACACCTTTTCAGGCTCTTCATGTTTTTGAACACCGATTCATGCTCCTCATATTTTTGACACCTTTTGAAGCTCTTCATATATTTCACACCTTTTCAAGCACTTCATCTTTTTGAACACCACTTCATGCTCCTCCTATATTTCAGAACGTTTCATGCTCCTCATATTTTTCACACTTTTTGACACTCTTCATATTTTTCTCACCTTTTTCTGTTCTTCATGTTTTTCAACACCGTTTCATGCCCCTCCTAATTTTCAGACTGTTTCATGCTCCTCATATTTTTGACACCTTTTGAAGCTCTTCATATTTTTCACACCTTTTCATGCTCTTCATATTTTTCAACACTGCTTCAAGCTCCTCCTATTTTTCAGAACGTTTCATGCTCTTCATATTTTTGACAGCTTTTGGAACTCTTCATATTTTTCAGACCGTTTCATGCTCCTCATATTTTTGACACCTTTTGAAGCTCTTCATATTTTTCACACCTTCTCAGGATCTTCATGTTTTTCAACACCACTTCATGCTCCTCCCAGTTTTCAGACTGTTTCATGCTCCTCATATTTCTGACAGCTTTTGAATCTCTTCATATTTTTCACACCTTTTCAGGTTCGCCCTGTTTTTGACCACCGTTTCATGCACCTCCTATTTTTCAGACTGTTTCATGCTCCGCATATTTTTGACACCTTTTGAAGCTCTTCGTATTTTTCACACCTTTTCAGGATCTTCATGTTTTTCAACACCACTTCATGCTCCTCCCATTTTTCAGACTGTTTCATGCTCCTCTTATTTTGACTTCTTTTGAAGCTCTTCATATTTTTCACACCTTTTCAGTCTCTTCATGTGTTTCAACATCGCTTCATGCTCCTTCTATTTTTCAGACCGTTTCATGCTCCTCATATTTTTGAGAACTTTTGAAGCTCTTCATATTTTTCACACTGTTTCAGGCACTTCATGTTTTTCAACACCGCTTCATTCTCCTCCTATTTTTCAGACCGTTTCATGCTCCTCTTATTTTTGAAACTTTAGGAAGCTCTTCATATTTTTCACACCTTTTCAGGTTCCTCATGTTTTTGACCACCGTTTCATGCACCTCCTATTTTTCAGACCGTTTCATGCTCCTCATATTTTTGACACGTTTTGAAGCTCTTCATATTTTTCACACCTTTTCAGGCTCTTCATGTTTTTGAACACCGATTCATGCTCCTCATATTTTTGACACCTTTTGAAGCTCTTCATATTTTTCACACCTTTTCAGTCTCTTCATGTTTTTCAACATCGCTTCATGCTCCTTCTGTTTTTCATACCGTTCCATGCTCCTTCTATTTTTGAAACCTTTTGAAGCTGTTCATATGTTTCACACATTTTCAGGCTATTCATGTTTTTCAACACCGCTTCATGCTCCTCCTGATATTCAGACCGTTTCATGCTCCTCATATTTTCACACCTTTTGAAGCTCTTCATGTTTTTCACACCTTTTCAGGTTAGTCATGTTTTTGACCACCGTTTCATACACCTCCTATTTTTCAGACTATTTCATGCTCCTCATATTTTTGACACCTTTTGAAGCTCTTCATATTTTTCACACCTTTTCATGCTCTTCATATTTTTCAACACCACTTCATGCTCCTCCTAATTTTCAGAACGTTTCATGCTCCTCATATTTTTGACAGCTTTTGAAACTCTTCATATTTTTCACACCTTTTCAGTCTCTTCATGCGTTTCAACACGGCTTCATGCTCCTTCTATTTTTCAGACCGTTTCCTGCTCCTCATATTTTTGACACCTTTTGAAGCTCTTCATATTTTTCACACCTTTTCATGCTCTTCATATTTTTCAACACTGCTTCAAGCTCCTCCTATTTTTCAGAACGTTTCATGCTCTTCATATTTTTGACAGCTTTTGGAACTCTTCATATTTTTCAGACCGTTTCATGCTCCTCATATTTTTGACACCTTTTGAAGCTCTTCATATTTTTCACACCTTTTCATGCTCTTCATATTTTTCAACACTGCTTCAAGCTCCTCCTATTTTTCAGAACGTTTCATGCTCTTCATATTTTTGACAGCTTTTGGAACTCTTCATATTTTTCAGACCGTTTCATGCTCCTCATATTTTTGACACCTTTTGAAGCTCTTCATATTTTTCACACCTTTTCAGGATCTTCATGTTTTTCAACACCACTTCATGCTCCTCCCATTTTTCAGACTGTTTCATGCTCCTCATATTTTTGACTTCTTTTGAAGCTCTTCATATTTTTCACACCTTTTCAGTCTCTTCATGTGTTTGAACATCGCTTCTTGCTCCTTCTATTTTTCAGACCGTTTCATGCTCCTCATATTTTTGACACCTTTGAAGCTCTTCATATTTTTCACACTGTTTCAGGCACTTCATGTTTTTCAACACCGCTTCATTCTCCTCCTATTTTTCAGACCGTTTCATGCTCCTCTTATTTTTGAAACTTTAGGAAGCTCTTCAAATTTTTCACACATTTTCAGGTTCCTCATGTTTTTAACCACCGTTTCATGCACCTCCTATTTTTCAGACCGTTTCATGCTCCTCATATATTTGACACCTTTTGAAGCTCTTCATATATTTCTCACCTTTTCAGGCTCTTCATATTTTTGAACACAGTTTCATGCTCCTCCTATTTTTCAGACCGTTTCATGCGCCTCATATTTTTGACACCTTTTGAAGCTCTTCATATTTTTCACACCTTTTCAGGCTCTTCATGTTCTTGAACACCGTTTCATGCTCCTCTTATTTTCAGACTGTTTCATGCTCCTCATATTTTTGAAACCTTTTGAAGCTCTTCATATATTTCACACCTCTTCAGGTTCTTCATGTTTTTGAACAATGCTTCATGCTCCTCCTATTTTTTAACACCTATTGAAGCTCTTCATATATTTCACACCTTTTCAAGCTCTTCATTTTTTTGAACACCGCTTCATGCTCCTCCTATTTTTCACACCTTCTGAAGCTCTTCGTATATTTCACACTTTTTCAAGCTCTTAAAGTTTTTGAACACCGCTTCATGTTCCTCATATTCTTCACACCTTTTGAAGCTCATCATATATTTCACTCCTTTTCCTGTTCTTCATGTTTTTCAATACCGTTTCATGTTCCTCCTATTTTTCAGACCATTTCATGCTCCTCATATTGTTGACACGTTTTGAAGCTCTTCATATTTTTCACACCTTTTCAGGCTCTTCATGTTCTTGAACACCGTTTCATGCTCCTCCAATTTTTCAGACCGTTTCATGCTCCTCAAATTTTTGAATCTTTTGAAGCTCTTCTTATCTTTCACACTTTTTCAGGGTCTTCATGTTTTTCAACACTGCTTCATGCTTCTCCTATTTTTCAGACCGTTTCATGCTCCTCATATTTTTGACACCTTTTGAAGCTCTTCATATTTTTCACACCTTTTCATGCTCTTCATGTTCTTGAACACCGTTTAGTGCTCCTCCAATTTTTCAGACCGTTTCATGCGCCTCAAATTTTTGACACCTTTTGAAGCTGTTCATATTTTTCACAACTTTTCAGGCTCTTCATGTTTTTTAAAACCTTTCATGCCACTCCTATTTTTCAGACAGTTTCATGCTCCTCATATATTTGACACCTTTTCATGCTCCTCATATTTTTGACAACTTTTGAAGCTCTTCATATTTTTCACACCTTCTCAGGCATTTCATGTTTTTCAACACCTTTTCATGCTCCTCCTATTTTTCAGACCGTTTCATGCTCCTCATAGTTTTGACACCTTTTGAAGCTCTTCATATATTTCACTCCTTTTCAGGCTCTTCATGTTTTTGAACACCGCTTCATGCTCCTCATGGTTTTCAGATCATTTAATGCTCGTCATATTTTTGACACATTTTGAAGCTCTTCATATTTTTCACACCTTTTCAGGCTCTTTCTGTTTTTCAACACCACTTCATGCTTCTCCTATTTTTCAGACCGATTCATGCTCCTCATATATTTGCCATCTTTTGAAGCTCTTCATATTTTTCACACCTTTTCAGGCTCTTCATCTTTTTCAACACCGCTTCATGCTCCTATTTTTCAGACCGTTTCATGCTCCTCATATATTTGACTCCTTTTGAAGCTCTTCATATTTTTCACACCTTTTCAGGCTCGTCATCTTTTTCAACACCGCTTCATGTTCCTCCTATTTTTCAGACCGTTTCATGCTCCTCAAATTTTTGACGCCTTTTGAAGCTCTTCATATATTTCACAACTTTTCATGGTCTATATGTTTTTCCACACTGCTACATGCTCCTCCTATTTTTCAGACCGTTTCATGCTCCTCATACTTTGACACGTTTTCAACCTCTTCATATTTTTCACACATTTTCAGGCTCTTCATGTTTCTGAACACCGGTTCATGCTCCTCCTTTTTTTCAGACCGTATCATGCTCCTCATAATTTTGACACCTTTTGAAACTCTTCATATATTTCACACCTTTTCAGGCTCTACATGTTTTTCAACACCGCTTCATGCTCCTCCTATATTTTAGACCGTTTCATGCTCCTCATATTTTTGACACCTTTTGAAGCTCTTCATATTTTTCAGATCTTTTCATGCTCTTCATGTTTTTGAACTCCTTTTCAAGGTCCTCATATTTTTGACACCCTTTGAAGCTCTTCATATTGTTCACACCTTTTCAGGCTCTTCATGTTTTTTAACACCGTTTCATGCTCCTCATATTTTTGACACCTTTTGAAGCTCTTCATATTTTTCACACCTTTTCATGCTCTTCATGTTTTTCAACACCGTTTCATTCTCCTCCTATTTTCAGACTGTTTCATGCTCCTCCTATTTTTCACACCTATTCAAGCTCTTCATATATTTCACACCTTTTCAAGCTCTTCATGTTTTTGAACACCGCTTCATGCTCCTTCTATTTTTCACACCTTTTGAAGCTCTTCATATATTTCACACCTTTTCAAGCTCTTCATGTTTTTGAACACCGCTTCAAGTTCCTCATATTCTTCACACCTTTTGAACCTCATTATATTTTTCACTCCTTTTCCTGTTCTTCATGTTTTTCAATACCGTTTCATGATCCTCCAAATTTTCAGACCATTTCATGCTCCTCATATTTTTGACACCTTTTGAAGCTCTTCATATCTTTCACACCATTTCAGGCTCTTCATATTTTTGAACACCGTTTCATGCTCATCCTATTTTTCAGACCGTTTCATGCAACTCATATTCTTGACACCTTTTGAAGCTCTTCATATTTTTCACACCTTTTCAGGCACTTCATGTTTTTGAACACCGTTTCATGCTCCTCCTATTTTTCAGACTGTTCCATGCTCCTCATATTTTGACACCTTTTGAAGCTCTTCATATTTTTCACACCTTTTCAGGTTCTTCATGTTTTTGGACACCGCTTCATGCTCCTCATATTTTTCACACCTTTTGAAGCTCTTCATATTTTTCACACATTTTCATGCTCTTCATGTTTGAACACCTTTTCAAGTTCCTCATATTTTTGACACCTTTTGATGCTCTTCATATTTTTCACACCTTTTCAAGTACTGCGTCTTTTTGAACACCGCTTCATGCTCCTCTTATATTTCAGAACGTTTCATGCTCCTCATATTTTTCACACATTTTGACACTCTTCATATTTTTCACACATTTTCCTTTTCTTCATGTTTTTCAAAAACGTTTCATGCTCCTCCTATTTTTGAGACCGTTCCATGCTCCTCTTATTTCTGACACCGTTTGAAGCTCTTCATCTTTTTCACACCTTTTCAGGCTCTTCATGTTTTTCAACACCTTTCATGCTCCTCCTATTTTTCAGACAGTTTCATGCTCCTCATATATTTGACACCTTTTGAAGTTCTTCATATTTTTCACACCTTTTGAAGCTCTTCATATTGTTCACACCTTTTTGGCTCTTCATGTTTTTCAACACCACTTCATGCTCCTCCTATTTTTCAGGCTGTTTCATGCTCCTCATAGTTTTGACACCTTTTGAAGCTCTTCATAAAATTCACACCTTTTCAGGCTCTTCATGTTTTTGAACACGGCTTCATGTTCCTCCTATTTTTCAGACCGTTTCATGCTCCTCATAATTTTGACACCTTTTGAAGCTCTTCATATTTTTCACACCTTTTCAGGCTCTCCATCTTTTTCAACACCGCTTTATGGTCCTCCTATTTTTCAGACCGTTTCATGCTCCTCAAATTTTTGACGCCTTTTGAAGCTCTTCATATATTTCACACCTTTTCAATGTCTTCATGTTTTTCAACACCGTTTCATGCTCCTGCTATTTTTCAGACCGTTTCATGCTCCTCATACTTTGACACGTTTTGAACCTCTTCATTTTTTTCACACCTTTTCAGGCTCTTCATGTTTCTGAACACCGTTTCATGCTCCTCCTATTTTTCAGACCGTTTCATGCTCCTCATAGTTTTGACACCTTTTGAAGCTCTTCATATTTTTCACACCTTTTCATGCTCTTCATGTTTTTGAAAACTTTTTCAAGGTCCTCATACTATTGACAGCTTTTGAAGCTCTTCATATTTTTCACACTTTTTCAGGGTCTTCATGTTTTTGAACCCCGTTTCATGCTTCTCATATTTTTGACACCTTTTGAATCTCTTCATATTTTTCACACCTTTTCATGCTCTTCATGTTTTTCAACACCGTATCATGCTCCTCCTATTATCAGACTGTTTCATGCTCCTCATATTTTTGACACCTTTTGAAGCTCTTCATATATTTCACACCTCTTCAGGTTCTTCATGTTTTTGAACAACGCTTCATGCTCCTCCTGTTTTGCACACCTATTGAAGCTCTTCCTATATTTCACACCTTTTCAAGCTCTTCATGTTTTTGAACACCGCTTCATGCTCCTCCTATTTTTCACACCTTGTGAAGCTCTTCATATATTTCACACTTTTTCAAGCTCTTCACCTTTTTGAACACCGCTTCATGTTCCTCATATTCTTCACACCATTTGATGCTCATCATATTTTTCACTCCTTTTCCTGTTCTTCATGTTTTTCAATACAGTCTCATGCTCCTCCAATTTTACAGACCATTTCATTCTCCTCATTTTTTTGACACCTTTTGAAGCTCTTCATATTTTTCACACCTTTTCAGGCTCTTCAGGTTTTTGAACACCGTTTCATGCTCCTCCTATTTTTCAGACCGTTCCATGCTCCTCATATTTTGACACCTTTTGAAGCTCTTCATATTTTTCACACCTTTTCAGGCTCTTCATGTTTTTGGACACCGCTTCATGCTCCTCATATTTTTCGCACCTTTTGAAGCTCTTCATATTTTTCACACATTTTCAGGCTCTTCATGTTTTTGAACACCGATTCATCCTCCTCATATTTTTGAGACCGTTTCATGCTCCTCATATTTTTCGCACCTTTTGAAGCTCTTCATATTTTTCACACTTTTTCAGGCTCTCCAAGTTTTTGAACACGGCTTCATGCTCCTCTTATTTTTGAGACCGTTTCATGCTCCTCATATTTTTGACACCTTTTGAAGCTCTTCATATTTTTCACACCTTTTCAGGCTCTTCATCTTTTTGAACACTGCTTCATGCTCCTCCTATTTTTCAGACCGTTTCATATTCCTCATATTTTTCACACCTTTTCAGGCTCTTCATCTTTTTGAACACTGCTTCATGATCCTCCTATTTTTCAGACCGTTTCATGTTCTTCATATGTTTGACACCTTTTGAAGCTCTTCATATTTTTCAAACCTTATCAGGCTCTTCATGTTTTTCAACACCGCTTCATGCTTCTTCTATTTTTCAGACCGTTTCATGCTCCTCATATTATTCACACCTTTAAGCTCTTTATATTTGTCACACCTTTTCAGGCTCTTCATGTTTTTCAACACCGCGTCATGTTCCTCCTATTTTTCAGATCGTTTCATGCTCCTCCTATTTTTCTAACTGTTTCATGCAACTCTTATTATTGACACCTTTTGAAGCTCTTCACATTTTTCATACCTTTTCAAGCTCTTCATGTTTTTCAAAACGGCTTTATGCTCGTCCTATTTTTGAGATCGTTTCATGCTCCTCATATTTTTGACACATTTTCAAGCTCTTCATATTTTTCACACCTATTCAGGCTCTTCATGTTTTTCAACACCGATTCACGCTCATCCTATTTTTGAGACCGTCTCATGCTCCTCATATTTTTGACACCTTTTGAAGCTCTTCATATTTTTCACACCTTTTCAGGCTCTTCATGTTTTTCAACATCGCTTCATGCTCCTCCTATTTCGCAGAACGTTTCATGTTCCTCGTATATTTCACATCTTTTGAAGCTCTTCATATTTTTCACACCTTCTCAGGCTCTTCATGTTTTTGAGCACAGCTTCATTCTCCTCCTATTTTTCAGACAATTTCCTGCTCCTCATGTATTTCACGCCTTTTGAAGCTCTTCATATTTTTCACACCTTTTCAGGCTCTTAATGTTTTTCAACACCGTTTCATGCTCCTCATATTTTTCAGACCGTTTCATGCTCCTCATATTTTTCACACCTTTGGAAGCTCTTCATATTTTTCACATCTTTTCAGGCTCTTCATGTTTTTGAACACGACTTCATGCTCCTCCTATTTTTCAGACCGTTTCATGCTCCTCATATTTTTCAAACCTGTTGATGCTCTTCATATTTTTCACACCTTTTCAGGCTCTTCATGTTTTGAACACCACTTCATGCTCCTCCTATTTTTCAGACCGTTTCTTGCTCCTCATATTTTTCACACCTTTTGAATCTGTTCATATTTTTCACACCTTTTCAGGCTCTTCATGTTTTTCAACACCGCTTCATGCTCCTCCATTTTTCAGACCGTTACATGTTCCTCATATTTTTCACACATTTTGAAGCTCCTCCTATTTTTCACACCTTTTCAGGCTCTTCATGTTTTTCAACAACGTTTCATGCTCTTCCTATTTTTCATACCGTTTCATGCTCCTTCTATTTTTCAGACCGTTTCATGCTCCTCATATTTTTGACACCTTTGTAAGCTCTTGATTTTTTTCACACCTTTTCAGGCTCTTCATGTTTTTCAACACCACTTCATGCTGCTCGTTTTTTTCAGACCGTTTCATGCTCCTCATATTTTTCACACCTTTTGAAGCTCTTCATATTTTTCACACCTTTTCAGGCTCTTCATGTTTTTGAACACCACTTCATGCTCCTCCTATTTTTCAGACCGTTTCATGCTCCTCATATTTTTCAAACCTTTTGAAACTCTTCATATTTTTCACACCTTTTCAGGCTCTTCATATTTTTGAACACCGCTTCATGCTGCTCCTTTTTTTCAGACCGTTTCATGCTCCTCATATTTTTCACATTTTTTGAAGCTCTTCATATTTTTCACACCTTCTCAGGCTCTTCATGTTTTTGAGCACAGCTTCATGCTCCTCCTATTTTTCAGACCGTTTCATGCTCCTCATATTTTTGACACCTTTGTAAGCTCTTTGTATTTTTCACCCCTTTTCAGGCTCTTCATGTTTTTCAACACTGCTTCATGCTCCTACTATTTTTCACACCTTTTGAAGCTCATCATATTTTTCACACCTTCTCAGGCTCTTCATGTTTTTGAGCACATCTTCATGCTCCTCCTATTTTTCAGACCGTTTCATATTCCTCATGTATTTCACGCCTTTTGAAGCTCTTCATATTTTTCACACCTTTTCAGGCTCTTCATGTTTTTCAACACCGTTTCATGCTCCTCCTATTTTTCAGACCATTTCATGCTCCTCATATTTTTCACACCTTTGGAAGCTCTTCATACTTTTCACATCTTTTCAGGCTCTTCATGTTTTTGAACACCACTTCATGCTCCTCCTATTTTTCAGACCGTTTCATGCTCCTCATATTTTTCAAACCTTTTGAAGCTCTTCATATTTTTCACACCTTTTCAAGCTGTTCATATTTTTGAACACCGCTTCATGCTGCTCCTATTTTTCAGACCGTTTCATGCTCCTCATATTTTTCACACTTTTTGAAGCTCTTCATATTTTTCACACCTTCTCAGGCTCTTCATGTTTTTGAGCACAGCTTCATGCTCTTCCTATTTTTCATACCGTTTCATGCTCCTCCTATTTTTCAGACCGTTTCATGCTCCTCATATTTTTGACACCTTTTGAAGCTCTTCATATTTTTCACACCTTTTGAAGCTCTTCATATTTTTCACACTTTTTCAGGCTCTTCATGTTTTTGAACACAGCTTCATGCTCCTCCTATTTTTCAGACCGTTTCATGCTCCTCATATTTTTGACAGGGTTTGAAGCTCTTCCTATTTTTCACAACTTTTCAGGCTCTTCATGGTTTTCAACACCGCTTCATCCTCCTCCTTTATTTCAGACCGTTTCATTCTACTCATATTTTGACACCTTTTGAAGCTCTTCATATTTATCTCACGTTTTCAGGCTCTTCATGTTTTTCAACACCGCTTCACACTCCTCCTCTTTTTGAGACCGTTTCATGCTCCTCATATTTTTGACACCTTTTGAAGCTCTTCATATATTTCTCACCTTTTCAGACTCTTCATGTTTTCCAACACCGCTTCATGCTCCTCCTATTTTTCACACCTTTTAAAGCTCTTCATATTTTTCACACCTTTTCAGTCTCTTCTTGTTTTGCAACACCATTTCCTGCTCCTCCTATTTTTCAGACGGTTTCATGGTCATCACATTTTTCACACCTTTTGAAGCTCTTCATATTTTTCACACCTTTTCAGGCTCTTCTTGTTTTGCAACACCGCTTCATGCTCCTCCTATTTTTCAGACGGTTTCATGGTCATCACATTTTTCACACCTTTTGAAGCTCTTCATATTTTTCACACCTTTTCAGGCTCTTCTTGTTTTTCAACACCGCTTCATGCTCCTCCTATTTTTCAGACGGTTTCATGGTCCTCATATTTTTCACACCTTTTGAAGCTCTTCATATTTTTCCAACTTTTCAGGCTCGACATGTTTTTGAACACCGTTTCATTCTCCACCTATTTTTCAGACCGTTTCATGCTCCTCATAATTTTGACACCTTTTGTAGCTCTTCATAATTTTCATACCTTTTCAGGCTCTTCATGTTTTCAACACCACTTCATGCTCTTCCTATTTTTCAGACGGTTTCATGATTCTCATATTTTTGACACCTTTTGAAGCTCTACATATATTTCACACCTTTTCAGGCTCTTCATGTTTTTCAACACTGCTTCATGCTCCTCATAATTTTGACACCTTTTGTAGCTCTTCATAATTTTCATACCTTTTCAGGCTCTTCATGTTTTCAACACCACTTCATGCTCTTCCTATTTTTCAGACGGTTTCATGATTCTCATATTTGTGACACCTTTTTAAGGTCTTCATATATTTCACACATTTTCAGGCTCTTCATGTTTTTCAACACCGCTTCATGCTCCTCATATTTTTGACACCTTTTGAAGCTCTTCATATATTTCACACTTTTTCAGGCTCTACATGTTTATCAACACCACTTCATCCTCCTTCTGTGTTTCAGACCGTATCTTGCTCATCTCCTTTTTGACACCTTTTGAAGCTCTTCATATTTTTCACACCTTTTGAAGCTCCTCATATTTTTCACACCTTTTCAGCCTGCTATTTTTCAGACTGTTTCATGCACCTCTTATTATTGACACCTTTTGAAACTCTTCATATATTTCACACCTTTCCGGCTCTTCATGTTTTTCAACACCGCTTCATGCTTCTCCTATTTTTGAGACCCTTTCATTCCCCACATATTTTTGACATCTTATGAAGCTCATCATATTTTTCTCACGTTTTCAGGCTCTTTATGTTTTTCAACACCACTTCACGCTCCTCCTATTTTTGAGACCGTTTCATGCTCCTCATATTTTTGACAACTTTTGAAGCTCTTCATATTTTTCACACTTTTTCAGGCTCTCCAAGTTTTTGAACACGGCTTCATGCTCCTCTTATTTTTGAGACCGTTTCATGCTCCTCATATTTTTGAAACCTTTTGAAGCTCTTCATATTTTTACACCGTTTCAGGCTCTTCATAATTTGAACACCTCTTCATTCTCCTCCTATTTTTCAGAGCGTTTCATACTCCTTCATATTTTTCACAACTTTTGAAGCTCTTCGTATTTTTCACACCTTTTCAGGCCCTTCATGTTTTTGAACACCTCTTCATGCTCCTCCTATTTTTCAGACCGTTTCATGCTTCTCATATTTTTGACACCTTTTGAAGCTCTTCATATTTTTCACACCTTTTCAGGCTCTTCATCTTTTTGAACACTGCTTCATGCTCCTCCTATTTTTCAGACCGTTTCATATTCCTCATATTTTTCACACATTTTTAAGCTCTCCATACCTTTCAAACCTTTTCATGCTCTTCATGTTTTTGAACACCGCTTCATGCTCCTCCTATTTTTCAGACCGTTTCATGCTCCTCATATTTTTGACACCTGTTGAAGCTCTCCATATTTTTCACACGTTTTCAGGCTCTTCATGTTTTTGAACAGCGCTTCATGCTCCTCCTATTTTTCAGACCGTTTCATGCTCCTCATATTTTTCACACCTTTTGAAGCTCTTCATATTTTTCAAATCTTATCAGGCTCTTCAAGTTTTTCAACACCGCTTCATGCTTCTCCTATTTTTCAGACCGTTTCATGCTCCTCATATTATTCACACCTTTAAGCTCTTTATATTTGTCACACCTTTTCAGGCTGTTCATGTTTTTCAAGCCCGCGTCATGTTTCTCCTATTTTTCAGACCGTTTCATGCTCCTCCTATTTTTCTAACTGTTTTATGCAACTCTTATTATTGACACCTTTGAAGCTCTTCATATTTTTCATACCTTTTCAGGCTCTTCATGTTTTTCAAAACGGCTTTATGCTCCTCCTATTTTTGAGATCGTTTCATGCTCCTCATATTTTTGACACATTTTCAAGCTCTTCATATTTTTCACACCTTTTCAGGCTCTTCATGTTTTTCAACACCGATTCACGCTCCTCCTATTTTTGAGACCGTCTCATGCTCCTCATATTTTTGACACCTTTTGAAGCTCTTCATATTTTTCACACATTTTCAGGCTCTTCATGTTTTTGAACACCACTTCATGCTCCTCCTATTTTTCAGACCGTTTCATGCTCCTCATATTTTTCACACATTTTGAAGCTCTTCATATTTTTCACACCTTTTCAGGCTCTTCATGTTTTTGAACACCGCTTCATGCTCCTCTATTTTTCAGACCGTTACATGTTCCTCATATTTTTGACACCTTTTGAAGCTCTTCATATTTTTCACACCTTTTCAGGCTCTTCATGTTTTTCAAGACCGCTTCATGCTCCTCCAAATTTTCAGACCATTCATGCTCCTCTTATTTTTGACACGTTTTGAAGCTCTTCATATTTTTCACACCTTTTCAGGCTCTTCATGTTTTTGAACTCCGTTTCATGCTCCTCCTATTTTTCAGACCGTTTCATGCTCCTCATATTTTTGACACCTTTTGATGCTCTTTATATATTTCACACCTTTTCAGGCTCTTCATGTTTTTCAACACCTCTTCATGTTCCTCCTATTATTCAGACCGTTTCTTGCTCATCTCATTTTTGACACCTATTGAAGCTCTTCATATTTTTCACACCTTTTGAAGCTCTTCAGATTTTTCACACATTTTTAGGCCCTTCATGGTTTTCAACACCGTATCATGTTCCTCCTATTTTTCAGACCGTTTCATGCTCCTCATATTTTTGACACCTTTTGAAGCTCTTCATATTTTTCACAACATTTCAGGCTCTTCACGTTTTTCAAAACCGCTGCATGCTCCTCCAAATTTTCAGAAAGTTTCATGCTCCTCATATTTTTGACACCTTTTGAAGCTCTTCATATATTTCACACATTTTCAGGCTCTTCATGCTTTTCAACAACGCTTCATGCTCCTCATGTTTTTCATACCGTTTCAAGTTTCTCATGTATTTCACACCTTTTGAAGCTCTTCATATATTTCACAATTTTTCAGGCTCTTCATGTTTTTCAACACCGCTTCATGATCCTCCTATTTTTCAGACCTTTTCATGCTCCTCATAAATTTCAAACCTTTTCAGGCTCTTCATTTTTTTCACACATTTTCAGGCTCTTCATGTTTTTGAACACCGCTTCATGCTCCTCCTATTTTTCAGACCGTTTCATGCTCCTCATGTATTTCACACCTTTTGAAGCTCTTCATATTTTTCTCACCTTTTGAAGCTCTTCATATATTTCACACTTTTTCAGGCTCTACATGTTTATCAACACCACTTCATCCTCCTTCTGTGTTTCAGACCGTATCTTGCTCATCTCCTTTTTGACACCTTTTGAAGCTCTTCATATTTTTCACACCTTTTCATGATCTTCATGTTTTTCAACACCACTTCATGTTCCTCATATTATTCAGGACGTTTCTTGCTCATCTCAATTTTGTCACTTTTTTAAGCTCCTCATATTTTTCACACCTTTTGAAGCTCTTCATATTTTTCACACCTTTTCAGGCTCTTCATGTTTTTCAACACCGCATCATGCTCCTCCTATTTTTCAGACCGTTTCATGCTCCTCATATCTTTGACACCTTTTGAAGCTCTTCATATTTTTCAAACCTTTTCAGGCTCTTCATTTTTTCAGCACCGCTTCATGATCCTCCTATTTTTCATACCGTTTCAAGCTCCTCATATATTTGACACCTTTTTAATCTCTTCTTATTTTTTACACCTTTTCAGGCTCTCTTTGTTTTTCAACACCGCTTCATGCTCCTGCTATTTTTCAGTCCTTTCCATGCTCCTCATATTTTTGACAACTTTTGAAGCTCTTCATATTTTCATACCTTTTCAGGCTCTTCATGTTTTTCAACACCGCTTCATCCTCCTCCTATTTTTCAGTCTCTTTCTTGAACATCACACTTTTGACACCTTTTGAAGCTCTTCATATTTTTCAAACCCTTTCAGGCTCTTCATGTTTTTCAACACCACTTCATGCTCCTCCTATTTTATAGACCGTTTCATGCTCACCTCATTTTTGACACCTCTTGAAGCTCTTCATATTTTTCACAACTTTTGAAGCTCTTCATAATTTTCACACCTTTGAAGCTCTTCATATTTTTCACACCTTTTCAGGCTCTTCTTGTTTTTCAACACCGCTTCTGGCTCCATCTATTTTTCAGACCGTTTCATGTTCCTCATATTTTTCACACATTTTGAAGCTCTTCATATTTTTCACATCTTTTCAGGCTCTTCATCCTTTTCAACACCGCTTCATGTTCCTCCTATTTTTCACACCGTTTCATGCTCCCCCAATTTTTTAGACTGTTTCATGCTCCTCATTTACTTGACAGCTTTTGAAGCTCTCATATTTTTCACACCTTTTCAGGCTCTTCATCCTTTTCAACACCGCTTCATGCTCCTCCTATTTTTCACACCGTTTCATGCTCATCTCATTTTTTACAACTTTTGAAGCTCTTCATATTTTTCACACCTTTTGAGGCTCTTCGTATTTTTCACACCATTTCAGGCTCTTCATGTTTTGAACAGCGCTTCATGCTCCTTCTATTTTTCAGATCGTTTCATGTTCCTCACATTTTTGACACCTTTTGAAGCTCCTCCTATTTTTCACACCTTTTCAGGCTCTTCATGTTTTTCAACAGCGTTTAATGCTCCTCGTATTTTTCAGACCGTTTCATGATCCTCATATTTTTCACACCTTTTGAAGCTCTTCATATTTCTCACACCTTTCCAGGCTCTTCATGTTTTTGAACACCGCTTCATGCTCCTTCTATTTTTCAGACCGTTTCATGTTCCTCACATTTTTGACACCTTTTGAAGCTCCTCCTATTTTTCACACCTTTTCAGGCTCTTCAAGTTTTTCAACACGTTAACTGCTCCTCCTATTTTTCAGACCGTTTCATGCTCCCATATTTTTGACACCTTTTGAAGCTCTTCATATTTTTCACATCTTTACAGGCTCTTCATGTTTTTCAACACCGCTTCATGATCCTCCTATTCTTCAGACCATTTCATGCTCCAAATATTTTCACACCTTTTATAGCTCTTCATATTTTTCACACCTTTTAAGGTTCTTCATGTTTTTCAACACCACTTCATGCTCCTCCTATTTCTCAGACCGTTTCATGCTCATCTCATTTTTGACACCTTTTGAAGCTCTTCATATTTTTCACACCTTTTAAAGCTCTTCATATATTTCACACCTTTTCAGGCTCTTCATGTTTTTGAACACAGCTTCATGCTCCTCCTATTTTTCAGACCGTTTATTGCTAGTCATTTATTTCACATCTTTTGAAGCTCTTCACATTTTTCACACCATTTCATGCTCTTCATGTTTTTAAACGCCACTTCTTGCTCCTCCTACTTTTCAGACCGATCATCCTCCTCATATTTTTGAAACATTTTGAAGCTCTTCATATTTTTCACACCTTTTCAGGCTCTTCATGTTTTTCAAGACCGCTTCATGCTCCTCCAAATTTTCAGACCATTCATGCTTCTCTTATTTTTGACACGTTTTGAAGCTTTTCATATTTTTCACACCTTTTCAGGCTCTTCATGTTTTTCAACAGCGTTTCATGCTCCTCCTATTTTACAGACTGTTTCATGCTCCTCATATACTTGACAGCTTTTGAAGCTCTTCATATTTTTCACACCTTTCTAGGCTCTTTATGTTTTTCAACACCGCTTCATGCTCCTCCTATGTTTCAGACCGTTTCATGCTCCTCATATTTTTCACACCTTTTGAAGCTCTTCATATTTTTCACAACTTTTGAGGCTCTTCATATTTTTCACACCTTTTCAAGCTCTTAATGTTTTGAACACCGCTTCATGCTCCTTCTATTTTTCAAACTGTTTCATGCTCCTCACATTTTTGACACCTTTTGAAGCTCCTCCTATTTTTCACACCTTTTCAGGCTCTTCATGTTTTTCAACAGCATTTCATGCCCCTCCTATTTTTCAGACGTTGCATGCTCCTCCAATTTTTCAGACTGTTTCATGCTCCTCATATACTTGACAGTTTTGAAGCTCTTCATATTTTTCACACCTTTTCAGCCTCTTCATGTTTTTGAACACCGTTTCATGCTCCTCCTATTTTTCATACCATTTCATGCTGGTCATATTTTTGACAGCTTTTGAAGCTCCTCATATTTTAACACAATATCAGGCTCTTATGTTTTTGAATACCGGTTCATGCTCCTCCTATTTTTCAGACCGTTTCATGCTCCTCATATTTTTGACAACTTTTGAAGCTCTTAATATTTTTCACACCTTTTCAGGCTCTTCATGTTTTTCAACACCGTTTCATGCTCCTCTTATTTTTCAGACCGTTTCAAGCTCCCCCAATTTTTCAGACTTTTTCATGCTCCTCATATACTTGACAGCTTTTGAAGCTCTCATATTTTTCACACCTTTTCAGGCTCTTCATCCTTTTCAACACCGTTTCATGCTCCTCCTATTTTTCAGACCGTTTCATGCTCCTCATATTATTGACACCTTTAGAAGCTATTCATATTTTTCACACCTTTTCATGCTCTTCATGTTTTTAAACACCACTTCATGCTCCTCCTATTTTTCAGACCGTTTCATGCTCATCTCATTTTTGACACCTTTTGAAACTCTTCATACTTTCACACCTTTTGAAGCTCTTCATATTTTTCACACCTTTCCAAGCTCTTCATGTTTTTGAACACAGCTTCATGCTCCTCCTATTTTTCAGACCGTTTCATGCTCATCTCATTTTTGACAACTTTTGAAGCTCTTCATATTTTTCACACCTTTGGAAGCTCTTCATATTTTTCACACGTTATCAGGCTGTTCATGTTTTTCAACACCGCTTCTTGCTCCTCCTTCTTTTCAGAACGATCATCATCCTCATATTTTTGAAACATTTTGAAGCTCTTCATATTTTTCACACATCTTCAGGCTCTTCATGTTTTTCAAGACCGCTTCATGCTCCTCCAAATTTTCAGACCATTCATGCTCCTCATGTTTTTGACACGTTATGAAGCTCTTCATATTTTTCACACCTTTTCAGGCTCTTCATGTTTTTGAACTCCGTTTCATGCTCCTCCTATTTTTCAGACCATTACCTGTTCCTCATATTTTTGACACCCTTTGAAGCTCCTCATATTTTTCACACCTTTTCAGGCTCTTCATGTTTTTCAACAACACTTCATACTCCTCCTATTTTCAGACCATTTCATGCTCCTCATATTTTTGACACCTTTTGAAGCTCTTCATATATTTCACAACTTTTCAGGCTCTTCACGTTTTTGAACAGCGTTTCATGCTCCTCGTATTTTTCAGACCGTTTCATGATCCTCATATTTTTCACACCTTTTGAAGCTCTTCATATTTCTCACACCTTTCCAGGCTCTTCATGTTTTTGAACACCGCTTCATGCTCCTCCGATTTTTCAGAACGTTTCATGATCCTCATATTTTTGACACCTTTGAAGCTCTTCATATTTTTCACACCTTTACAGGCTCTTCATGTTTTTCAACACCACTTCATGGTCCTCATATTTTTCAGACCGTTTAATGCTCATCTCATTTTTTACACCTTCTGAAGCTCTTCATATTTTGCACAGGTTTTCAGGCTCTTCATGTTTTTCAACACTGCTTCATGGTCCTCCTCTTTTTCAAACTGTTTCATGCTCCTCGTATTTTTGACACCTTTTGAAGCTCTTCATATTTTTCACACGTTTCCAGGCTCTTCATGTTTTTGAACACCATTTCATGCTAATCATTTTTCAGAACGTTTCATGCTCCTCATATTTTTGACACCTTTTGAAGCTCCTCATATTTTTCACACCTTTCTAGGCTCTTCTTGTTTTTCAACACAGCTTCATGCTCCTCCTATTTTTCAGACCTTTTCATGCTCCTCATATTGTTGACACCTTTTGAAGCTCTTCATATTTTTCACATCTTTTCAGGCTCTTCATATTTTTGAACACTATTTCATGCTCCTCTTAATTTTCAGAACGTTTCATGCTCCTCATATTTTTGACACCTTTTGAAGCTCTTCATATTTTTCACACCTTTTCAGGCTCTTCATGTTTTTCAACACCGCTTCATGCTCCTCCTCTTTTTCAGACCGTTTCATTCTGCTCATATTTTTGACACATTTTGAAGCTCTTCATATTTTTCATACCTTTTCAGGCTCTTCATGTTTTTCAACACCGCTTCATGATCCTCCTATTCTTCAGACCGTTTCATGCTCCAAATATTTTCACACCTTTTATAGCTCTTCATATTTTTCACACCTTTTAAGGTTCTTCATGTTTTTCAACAAGAC
This sequence comes from Dama dama, assembly GCF_033118175.1. Taxonomy (NCBI): domain Eukaryota; kingdom Metazoa; phylum Chordata; class Mammalia; order Artiodactyla; family Cervidae; genus Dama; species Dama dama. The sequence goes on along the minus strand of NW_026870878.1, from coordinate 1,652,412 downwards.
TTCATGCTCCTCCTATTTATCAGACTGTTTCATGCTCCTCATATTTTTTAGAAATTTTGAAGCTCTTCATAATTTTCACACCTTTTCATGCTCTTCATGTTTTTCAACACAAGTTCATGCTCCTCCTATTTTTCAGAACGTTTCATGCTCCTCATATTTTTGACACCTTTTGAAGCTCTTCATATTTTTCACTACTTTTCAGGCTCTTCATGTTTTTTTTTTTTGTTTGTTTGTTTGTTTGTTTTAAATTTTTATTATTATTATTTTTTTTCCAGTGGGTTTTGTCATACATTGATATGAATCAGCCATGGATTTACATGTATTCCCAGTCCCGATCCCCCCTCCCACCTCCCTCTCCACCCGATTCCTCTGGGTCTTCCCAGTGCACCAGGCCGGAGCACTTGTCTCGTGCATCCCACCTGGGCTGGTGATCTGTTTCACCATAGATAGTATACATGCTGTTATTTTGAAAAATCCCACCCTCACATTCTCCCACAAAGTTCAAAAGTCTGTTCTGTATTTCTGTGTCTCTTTTTCTGTTCTGCATATAGGGTTATCGTTATCACCTTTCTAAATTCCATATACATGTGTCAGTATGCTGTAATGTTCTTTATCTTTCTGGCTTACTTTACTCTGTATAATGGGCTCCAGCTTCATCCATCTCATTAGGACTGGTTCAAATGAATTCTTTTTCATGGCTGAGTAATATTCCATGGTGTATATGTACCACAGCTTCCTTATCCATTCATCTTCTGATGGGCATTAGGTTGCTTCCATGTCCTGGCTATTATAAACAGTGCTGCGATGAACATTGGGGTACACGTGTCTCTTTCAGATCTGGTTTCCTCAGTGTGTATGCCCAGAAGTGGGATTGCTGGGTCATATGGCAATTCTATTTCCAGTTTTTAAGAAATCTCCACACTGTTTTCCATAGCGGCTGGACTAGTTTGCATTCCCACCAACAGTGTAAGAGGGTTCCCTTTTCTCCACACCCTCTCCAGCATTTATTGCTTGTAGACTTTTGGATAGCAGCCATCCTGACTGGCGTATAATGGTACCTCATTGTGGTTTTGATTTGCATTTCTCTAATAATGAGTGATGTTGAGCATCTTTTCATGTGTTTGTTAGCCATCTGTATGTCTTCTTTGGAGAAATGTCTGTTTAGTTCTTTGGCCCATTTTTTGATTGGGTCATTTATTTTTCTGGAATTGAGCTGCAGGAGTTGCTTGTATATTTTTGAGATTAATCCTTTGTCTGTTTCTTCATTTGCTATTATTTTCTCCCAATCTGAGGGCTGTCTTTTCACCTTACTTATAGTTTCCTTTGTAGTGCAAAAGCTTTTAAGTTTCATTAGGTCCCATTTTTTAGTTTTGCTTTTATTTCCAATATTCTGGGAGGTGGGTCATAGAGGATCTTGCTGTGATTTATGTCGGAGAGTGTTTTGCCTATGTTCTCCTCTAGGAGTTTTATAGTTTCTGGTCTTACATTTAGATCTTTAAGCAGTGCTAAGGGGAAGGTTCATAGCATTACAGGCTTACATCAAGAAACAGGAAAAAAACAATTAAATAACCTAACTCTACACCTAAAGCAATTAGAGAAGGAAGAAATGAAGAACCCCAGAGTTAGCAGAAGGAAAGAAATCTTAAAAATCAGGGCAGAAATAAATGCAAAAGAAACTAAAGAGACCATAGCAAAAATCAACAAAGCTAAAAGCTGGTTTTTTGAAAAAATAAACAAAATTGACAAACCATTAGCAAGACTCATTAAGAAACAAAGAGAGAAAAACCAAATTAACAAAATTAGAAATGAAAATGGAGAGATCACAACAGACAACACTGAAATACAAAGGATCATAAGAGACTACTACCAGCAGCTCTATGCCAATAAAATGGACAACTTGGATGAAATGGACAAATTCTTAGAAAAGTATAACTTTCCAAAACTGAACCAGGAAGAAATAGAAGATCTTAACAGACCCATCACAAGCAAGGAAATCGAAACTGTCATCAAAAATCTTCCAGCAAACAAAAGCCCAGGACCAGATGGCTTCACAGCTGAATTCTACCAAAAATTTAGAGAAGAGCTAACACCTATCTTACTCAAACTCTTCCAGAAAATTGCAGAAGAAGGTAAGCTTCCAAACTCATTCTATGAGGCCACCATCACCCTAATTCCAAAATCAGACAAAGATGCCACAAAAAAAGAAAACTCCAGGCCAATATCACTGATGAACATAGATGCAAAAATCCTTAACAAAATTCTAGCAAACAGAATCCAACAACATATTAAAAAAATCATACACCATGACCAAGTGGGCTTTATCCCAGGAATGCAAGGATTCTTTAATATCTGCAAATCAATGTAATACACCACATTAACAAATTGAAAGATAAAAACCATATGATTATCTCAATAGATGCAGAGAAAGCCTTTGACAAAACTCAACACTCATTTATGATTAAAACTCTCCAAAAAGCAGGAATAGAAGGAACATACCTCAAAATAATCAAAGCTATATACGACAAACCCACAGCAAGCATCACCCTAAATGGTGAAAAATTGAAGGCATTTCCCCTGAAATCAGGAACAAGACAAGGGTGCCCACTCTCACCACTACTATTCAACATAGTGTTGGAAGTTCTGGCCACAGCAATCAGAGCAGAAAAAGAAGTAAATGGAATCCAGATAGGAAAAGAAGAAGTAAAACTCTCACTGGTTGCAGATGACATGATCCTCTACATAGAAAACCCTAAAGACTCTACCAGAAAATTACTAGAGCTAATCAATGAATATAGTAAAGTTGCAGGATATAAAATTAACACACAGAAATCCCTTGCATTCCTATATACTAACAATGAAAAAACAGACAGAGAAATTAAGGAAACAATATCATTCACCATTGCAACAAAAAGAATAAAATACTTAGGAGTATATCTACCTAAAGAAACAAAGGACCTATACATAGAAAACTATAAAACACTGATGAAAGAAATCAAAGAGGACACAAACAGATGGAGAAACATACCGTGTTCGTGGATTGGAAGAATTAATATTGTCAAAATGGCTATTCTACCCAAAGCAGTCTATAGATTCAATGCAATCCCTATCAAGCTACCAACGGTATTTTTCACAGAACTAGACCAAAGAATTTCACAATTTGTATGGAAATAAAAAAAACCTCGAATAGCCAAAGTAATCTTGAGAAAGAAGAATGGAACTGGAGGAATCAACCTGCCTGACTTCAGACTCTACTACAAAGCCACAGTCATCAAGACAGTATGGTACTGGCACAAAGACAGATATATAGATCAATGGAACAGAATAGAAAGCCCAGAGATAAATCCACGAACCTATGGAAACCTTATCTTTGACAAAGGAGGCAAGGATATACAATGGAAAAAAGACAACCTCTTTAACAAGTGGTGCTGGGAAAACTGGTCAACCACTTGTAAAAGAATGAAACTAGAACACTTTCTAACACCATACACAAAAATAAACTCAAAATCGATTAAAGATCTAACTGTAACACTAAACTATAAAACTCCTAGAGGAGAACATAGGCAAAACACTCTTCATGTTTTTGAACAGCGTTTCATGCTCCTCCTATTTTTCAGGCCGTTTCATGATCCTCATATTTTTCACACCTTTTGAAGCTCTTCATATTTCTCACACCTTTCCAGGCTCTTCATGTTTTTGAACACCGCTTCATGCTCCTCCGATTTTTCAGAACGTTTCATGATCCTCATATTTTTGACACCTTTGAAGCTCTTCATATTTTTCACACCTTTACAGGCTCTTCATGTTTTTCAACACCACTTCATGGTCCTCATATTTTTCAGACCGTTTAATGCTCATCTCATTTTTTACACCTTCTGAAGCTCTTCATATTTTGCACAGGTTTTCAGGCTCTTCATGTTTTTCAGCACTGCTTCATGGTCCTCCTCTTTTTCAAACTGTTTCATGCTCCTCATATTTTTGACACCTTTTGAAGCTCTTCATATTTTTCACACGTTTCCAGGTTCTTCATGTTTTTGAACACCATTTCATGCTAATCATTTTTCAGAACGTTTCATGCTCCTCATATTTTTGACACCTTTTGAAGCTCTTCATATTTTTCACACCTTTCTAGGCTCTTCTTGTTTTTCAACACAGCTTCATGCTCCTCCTATTTTTCAGACCTTTTCATGCTCCTCATATTGTTGACACCTTTTGAAGCTCTTCATATTTTTCACATCTTTTCAGGATCTTCATATTTTTGAACACTATTTCATGCTCCTCTTAATTTTCAGAACGTTTCATGCTCCTCATATTTTTGACACCTTTTGAAGCTCTTCATATTTTTCACACCTTTTCAGGCTCTTCATGTTTTTCAACACCGCTTCATGCTCCTCCTCTTTTTCAGACCGTTTCATTCTGCTCATATTTTTGACACATTTTGAAGCTCTTCATAATTTTCACACCTTTTCATGCTCTTCATGTTTTTCAACACAAGTTCATGCTCCTCCTATTTTTCAGAACGTTTCATGCTCCTCATATTTTTGACACCTTTTGAAGCTCTTCATATTTTTCACTACTTTTCAGGCTCTTCATGTTTTTTTTTTTTTTGTTTGTTTGTTTGTTTTTTTTTAATTTTTATTATTATTATTTTTTTTCCAGTGGGTTTTGTCATACATTGATATGAATCAGCCATGGATTTACATGTATTCCCAGTCCCGATCCCCCCTCCCACCTCCCTCTCCACCCGATTCCTCTGGGTCTTCCCAGTGCACCAGGCCGGAGCACTTGTCTCGTGCATCCCACCTGGGCTGGTGATCTGTTTCACCATAGATAGTATACATGCTGTTATTTTGAAAAATCCCACCCTCACATTCTCCCACAAAGTTCAAAAGTCTGTTCTGTATTTCTGTGTCTCTTTTTCTGTTCTGCATATAGGGTTATCGTTATCACCTTTCTAAATTCCATATACATGTGTCAGTATGCTGTAATGTTCTTTATCTTTCTGGCTTACTTTACTCTGTATAATGGGCTCCAGCTTCATCCATCTCATTAGGACTGGTTCAAATGAATTCTTTTTCATGGCTGAGTAATATTCCATGGTGTATATGTACCACAGCTTCCTTATCCATTCATCTGCTGATGGGCATCTAGGTTGCTTCCATGTCCTTGCTATTATAAACAGTGCTGCGATGAACATTGGGGTACACGTGTCTCTTTCAGATCTGGTTTCCTCAGTGTGTATGCCCAGAAGTGGGATTGCTGGGTCATATGGCAATTCTATTTCCAGTTTTTAAGAAATCTCCACACTGTTTTCCATAGCGGCTGGACTAGTTTGCATTCCCACCAACAGTGTAAGAGGGTTCCCTTTTCTCCACACCCTCTCCAGCATTTATTGCTTGTAGACTTTTGGATAGCAGCCATCCTGACTGGCGTATAATGGTACCTCATTGTGGTTTTGATTTGCATTTCTCTAATAATGAGTGATGTTGAGCATCTTTTCATGTGTTTGTTAGCCATCTGTATGTCTTCTTTGGAGAAATGTCTGTTTAGTTCTTTGGCCCATTTTTTGATTGGGTCATTTATTTTTCTGGAATTGAGCTGCAGGAGTTGCTTGTATATTTTTGAGATTAATCCTTTGTCTGTTTCTTCATTTGCTATTATTTTCTCCCAATCTGAGGGCTGTCTTTTCACCTTACTTATAGTTTCCTTTGTAGTGCAAAAGCTTTTAAGTTTCATTAGGTCCCATTTTTTAGTTTTGCTTTTATTTCCAATATTCTGGGAGGTGGGTCATAGAGGATCTTGCTGTGATTTATGTCGGAGAGTGTTTTGCCTATGTTCTCCTCTAGGAGTTTTATAGTTTCTGGTCTTACATTTAGATCTTTAAGCAGTGCTAAGGGGAAGGTTCATAGCATTACAGGCTTACATCAAGAAACAGGAAAAAAACAATTAAATAACCTAACTCTACACCTAAAGCAATTAGAGAAGGAAGAAATGAAGAACCCCAGAGTTAGCAGAAGGAAAGAAATCTTAAAAATCAGGGCAGAAATAAATGCAAAAGAAACTAAAGAGACCATAGCAAAAATCAACAAAGCTAAAAGCTGGTTTTTTGAAAAAATAAACAAAATTGACAAACCATTAGCAAGACTCATTAAGAAACAAAGAGAGAAAAACCAAATTAACAAAATTAGAAATGAAAATGGAGAGATCACAACAGACAACACTGAAATACAAAGGATCATAAGAGACTACTACCAGCAGCTCTATGCCAATAAAATGGACAACTTGGATGAAATGGACAAATTCTTAGAAAAGTATAACTTTCCAAAACTGAACCAGGAAGAAATAGAAGATCTTAACAGACCCATCACAAGCAAGGAAATTGAAACTGTCATCAAAAATCTTCCAGCAAACAAAAGCCCAGGACCAGATGGCTTCACAGCTGAATTCTACCAAAAATTTAGAGAAGAGCTAACACCTATCTTACTCAAACTCTTCCAGAAAATTGCAGAAGAAGGTAAGCTTCCAAACTCATTCTATGAGGCCACCATCACCCTAATTCCAAAATCAGACAAAGATGCCACAAAAAAAGAAAACTCCAGGCCAATATCACTGATGAACATAGATGCAAAAATCCTTAACAAAATTCTAGCAAACAGAATCCAACAACATATTAAAAAAATCATACACCATGACCAAGTGGGCTTTATCCCAGGAATGCAAGGATTCTTTAATATCCGCAAATCAATCAATGTAATACACCACATTAACAAATTGAAAGATAAAAACCATATGATTATCTCAATAGATGCAGAGAAAGCCTTTGACAAAACTCAACACTCATTTATGATTAAAACTCTCCAAAAAGCAGGAATAGAAGGAACATACCTCAAAATAATCAAAGCTATATACGACAAACCCACAGCAAGCATCACCCTAAATGGTGAAAAATTGAAGGCATTTCCCCTGAAATCAGGAACAAGACAAGGGTGCCCACTCTCACCACTACTATTCAACATAGTGTTGGAAGTTCTGGCCACAGCAATCAGAGCAGAAAAAGAAGTAAATGGAATCCAGATAGGAAAAGAAGAAGTAAAACTCTCACTGGTTGCAGATGACATGATCCTCTACATAGAAAACCCTAAAGACTCTACCAGAAAATTACTAGAGCTAATCAATGAATATAGTAAAGTTGCAGGATATAAAATTAACACACAGAAATCCCTTGCATTCCTATATACTAACAATGAAAAAACAGACAGAGAAATTAAGGAAACAATACCATTCACCATTGCAACAAAAAGAATAAAATACTTAGGAGTATATCTACCTAAAGAAACAAAGGACCTATACATAGAAAACTATAAAACACTGATGAAAGAAATCAAAGAGGACACAAACAGATGGAGAAACATACCGTGTTCGTGGATTGGAAGAATTAATATTGTCAAAATGGCTATTCTACCCAAAGCAGTCTATAGATTCAATGCAATCCCTATCAAGCTACCAACGGTATTTTTCACAGAACTAGACCAAAGAATTTCACAATTTGTATGGAAATAAAAAAAACCTCGAATAGCCAAAGTAATCTTGAGAAAGAAGAATGGAACTGGAGGAATCAACCTGCCTGACTTCAGACTCTACTACAAAGCCACAGTCATCAAGACAGTATGGTACTGGCACAAAGACAGAAATATAGATCAATGGAACAGAATAGAAAGCCCAGAGATAAATCCACGAACCTATGGAAACCTTATCTTTGACAAAGGAGGCAAGGATATACAATGGAAAAAAGACAACCTCTTTAACAAGTGGTGCTGGGAAAACTGGTCAACCACTTGTAAAAGAATGAAACTAGAACACTTTCTAACACCATACACAAAAATAAACTCAAAATCGATTAAAGATCTAAATGTAACACTAAACTATAAAACTCCTAGAGGAGAACATAGGCAAAACACTCTTGATGTTTTTGAACACCGTTTCATGCTCCTTCTATTTTTCAGGCCGTTTCATGCTCTTCATATTTTTGACACATTTTGAAGCTCTTCATATTTTTCACACCTTTTCAGGCTCTTCATGTTTTTCAACACCACTTTGCTCCTCCTATTTTTCAGACCGTTTCATGCTCCTCATATTTTTGACACTTTTGAAGATTTTCATATTTTTCTCACCTTTTCAGGCTCTTCATGTTTTGAACACCGCTTCATGCTCCTCCTCTTTTTCAGACCATTTCATGCTCCTCATATTTTTCACACCTTTTGAAGCTCTTCATATTTTTCACACCTTTTCAGGCTCTTCATGTTTTTCAACACCACATCATGATCCTCCTATATTTCAGACCGTTTAATGCTCCTCATATTTTTGACACCTTTTGAAGCTGTTCATATTTTTCACACCTTCTCAGGCTCTTCATGTTTTTCAACTCCGCTTCATGCTTTTCCTATTTATCAGACTGTTTCATGCTCCTCATATTTTTGACACCTTTTGAAGCTCTTCATATTTTTCACACCTTCTCAGGTTCTTCATGTTTTTCAACTCCGCTTCATGCTCCTCCTATTTATCAGACTGTTTCATGCTCCTCATATTTTTGAGAAATTTTGAAGCTCTTCATATTTTTCACATCTTTTCTGTATCTTCAAATTTTGAACACCGCTTCATGCTCCTCATATTTTTCACACGTTTTGAAACTCTTCACATTTTTCACACATTTTGAGGCTCTTCATATATTTCACACCTTTTCACGCTCTTCATGGGTTTCAACACCGTTTCATGCTCCTTTTATTTTTCAGACCGTTTCATGCTCCTCATGTTTTTGACACCTTTTGAAGCTCTTTATATTTTTCACACCTTTTCATGCACTTCATGTTTTTCAACACCGTTTCATGCTCCTCCTATTTTTCAGACTGTTTCATGCTCCTCATATTTTTGACACGTTTTGAAGCTCTTCATATATCTCACGCCTTCTCTGGCTCTTCGTGTTTTTCATCACCACTTCATGCTCCTCTTATTTTTCAGACCGTTTCATGCTCCTCATAATTTTGACACCTTTTGAAGCTCTGCATATTTTTCACACCTTTTAAGGCTCTTGGTGTTTTTGAGCCCAGCTTCATGCTCGTCATATTTTTCAGACCGTTTCATGCTCCTCATGTATTTCACACCCTTTGAAGCTCTTCATATTTTTCACACCTTTTCAGGCTCTTCATGTTTTTCAACACCCCTTCATGATCCTCATATTCTTCAGATCGTTTCATGCTCCAAATATTTTTCACACCTTTTATAGCTCTTCATATTTTTCACACCTTTTCAGGCTCTTCATGTTTTTCAACACCGCTTCATGCTCCTCCTATTTTTCAGACTGTTTCATGCTCCTCATATTTTTTACACCTTTTGAAGCTCTTCATATGCTTCACACCTTTTCAGGTTCTTCATGTTTTTGAACACCGTTTCATGCTCCTGCTATTTTTCAGACCGTGTCATGCTCCTCATATTTTTGACACATTTTGAAGCTCTTCATATTTTTCACACCTTTTCAGGCTCTTCATGTTTTTCAACACCCCTTCATGATCCTCATATTCTTCAGATCGTTTCATGCTCCAAATATTTTTCACACCTTTTATAGCTCTTCATATTTTTCACACCTTTTCAGGCTCTTCATGTTTTTCAACACCTCTTCATGCTCCTCCTATTTTTCAGACTGTTTCATGCTCCTCATATTTTTTACACCTTTTGAAGCTCTTCATATGTTTCACACGTTTTCAGGTTCTTCATGTTTTTGAACACCGTTTCATGCTCCTCCTATTTTTCAGACCGTTTCATGCTCATCTCATATTTGACACCTTTTGAAGCTCTTCATATTTTCACACCTTTTGAAGCTCTTCATATATTTCACACGTTTTCAGGCTACTCATGTTTTTCAACACCGCTTCATGCTCCTCCTATTTTTCAGACCGTTTCATTCTCCTCATTTTTTGACACCTTTTGAAGCTCTTCATATATTTCACACCTTTCAATCTCTTCATGTTTTTCAACACCGGTTCATGCTCCTCCTATTTTTCAGACCGTTTCATGCTCCTCATATTTTTGACACCTTTGAAGCTCTTCATATTTTTCACACCTTTACAGGCTCTTCATGTTTTTCAACACCACTTCATGGTCCTCATATTTTTCAGACCGTTTAATGCTCATCTCATTTTTTACACCTTCTGAAGCTCTTCATATTTTGCACAGGTTTTCAGGCTCTTCATGTTTTTCAGCACTGCTTCATGGTCCTCCTCTTTTTCAAACTGTTTCATGCTCCTCATATTTTTGACACCTTTTGAAGCTCTTCATATTTTTCACACGTTTCCAGGTTCTTCATGTTTTTGAACACCATTTCATGCTAATCATTTTTCAGAACGTTTCATGCTCCTCATATTTTTGACACCTTTTGAAGCTCTTCATATTTTTCACACCTTTCTAGGCTCTTCTTGTTTTTCAACACAGCTTCATGCTCCTCCTATTTTTCAGACCTTTTCATGCTCCTCATATTGTTGACACCTTTTGAAGCTCTTCATATTTTTCACATCTTTTCAGGATCTTCATATTTTTGAACACTATTTCATGCTCCTCTTAATTTTCAGAACGTTTCATGCTCCTCATATTTTTGACACCTTTTGAAGCTCTTCATATTTTTCACACCTTTTCAGGCTCTTTATGTTTTTCAACACCGCTTCATGCTCCTCCTCTTTTTCAGACCGTTTCATTCTGCTCATATTTTTGACACATTTTGAAGCTCTTCATAATTTTCACACCTTTTCATGCTCTTCATGTTTTTCAACACAAGTTCATGCTCCTCCTATTTTTCAGAACGTTTCATGCTCCTCATATTTTTGACACCTTTTGAAGCTCTTCATATTTTTCACTACTTTTCAGGCTCTTCATGTTTTTTTTTTTTTTTTGTTTGTTTGTTTGTTTTTTTTTAATTTTTATTATTATTATTTTTTTTCCAGTGGGTTTTGTCATACATTGATATGAATCAGCCATGGATTTACATGTATTCCCAGTCCCGATCCCCCCTCCCACCTCCCTCTCCACCCGATTCCTCTGGGTCTTCCCAGTGCACCAGGCCGGAGCACTTGTCTCGTGCATCCCACCTGGGCTGGTGATCTGTTTCACCATAGATAGTATACATGCTGTTATTTTGAAAAATCCCACCCTCACATTCTCCCACAAAGTTCAAAAGTCTGTTCTGTATTTCTGTGTCTCTTTTTCTGTTCTGCATATAGGGTTATCGTTATCACCTTTCTAAATTCCATATACATGTGTCAGTATGCTGTAATGTTCTTTATCTTTCTGGCTTACTTTACTCTGTATAATGGGCTCCAGCTTCATCCATCTCATTAGGACTGGTTCAAATGAATTCTTTTTCATGGCTGAGTAATATTCCATGGTGTATATGTACCACAGCTTCCTTATCCATTCATCTGCTGATGGGCATCTAGGTTGCTTCCATGTCCTTGCTATTATAAACAGTGCTGCGATGAACATTGGGGTACACGTGTCTCTTTCAGATCTGGTTTCCTCAGTGTGTATGCCCAGAAGTGGGATTGCTGGGTCATATGGCAATTCTATTTCCAGTTTTTAAGAAATCTCCACACTGTTTTCCATAGCGGCTGTACTAGTTTGCATTCCCACCAACAGTCTAAGAGGGTTCCCTTTTCTCCACACCCTCTCCAGCATTTATTGCTTGTAGACTTTTGGATAGCAGCCATCCTGACTGGCGTATAATGGTACCTCATTGTGGTTTTGATTTGCATTTCTCTAATAATGAGTGATGTTGAGCATCTTTTCATGTGTTTGTTAGCCATCTGTATGTCTTCTTTGGAGAAATGTCTGTTTAGTTCTTTGGCCCATTTTTTGATTGGGTCATTTATTTTTCTGGAATTGAGCTGCAGGAGTTGCTTGTATATTTTTGAGATTAATCCTTTGTCTGTTTCTTCATTTGCTATTATTTTCTCCCAATCTGAGGGCTGTCTTTTCACCTTACTTATAGTTTCCTTTGTAGTGCAAAAGCTTTTAAGTTTCATTAGGTCCCATTTTTTAGTTTTGCTTTTATTTCCAATATTCTGGGAGGTGGGTCATAGAGGATCTTGCTGTGATTTATGTCGGAGAGTGTTTTGCCTATGTTCTCCTCTAGGAGTTTTATAGTTTCTGGTCTTACATTTAGATCTTTAAGCAGTGCTAAGGGGAAGGTTCATAGCATTACAGGCTTACATCAAGAAACAGGAAAAAAACAATTAAATAACCTAACTCTACACCTAAAGCAATTAGAGAAGGAAGAAATGAAGAACCCCAGAGTTAGCAGAAGGAAAGAAATCTTAAAAATCAGGGCAGAAATAAATGCAAAAGAAACTAAAGAGACCATAGCAAAAATCAACAAAGCTAAAAGCTGGTTTTTTGAAAAAATAAACAAAATTGACAAACCATTAGCAAGACTCATTAAGAAACAAAGAGAGAAAAACCAAATTAACAAAATTAGAAATGAAAATGGAGAGATCACAACAGACAACACTGAACTACAAAGGATCATAAGAGACTACTACCAGCAGCTCTATGCCAATAAAATGGACAACTTGGATGAAATGGACAAATTCTTAGAAAAGTATAACTTTCCAAAACTGAACCAGGAAGAAATAGAAGATCTTAACAGACCCATCACAAGCAAGGAAATCGAAACTGTCATCAAAAATCTTCCAGCAAACAAAAGCCCAGGACCAGATGGCTTCACAGCTGAATTCTACCAAAAATTTAGAGAAGAGCTAACACCTATCTTACTCAAACTCTTCCAGAAAATTGCAGAAGAAGGTAAGCTTCCAAACTCATTCTATGAGGCCACCATCACCCTAATTCCAAAATCAGACAAAGATGCCACAAAAAAAGAAAACTCCAGGCCAATATCACTGATGAACATAGATGCAAAAATCCTTAACAAAATTCTAGCAAACAGAATCCAACAACATATTAAAAAAATCATACACCATGACCAAGTGGGCTTTATCCCAGGAATGCAAGGATTCTTTAATATCCGCAAATCAATCAATGTAATACACCACATTAACAAATTGAAAGATAAAAACCATATGATTATCTCAATAGATGCAGAGAAAGCCTTTGACAAAACTCAACACTCATTTATGATTAAAACTCTCCAAAAAGCAGGAATAGAAGGAACATACCTCAAAATAATCAAAGCTATATACGACAAACCCACAGCAAGCATCACCCTAAATGGTGAAAAATTGAAGGCATTTCCCCTGAAATCAGGAACAAGACAAGGGTGCCCACTCTCACCACTACTATTCAACATAGTGTTGGAAGTTCTGGCCACAGCAATCAGAGCAGAAAAAGAAGTAAATGGAATCCAGATAGGAAAAGAAGAAGTAAAACTCTCACTGGTTGCAGATGACATGATCCTCTACATAGAAAACCCTAAAGACTCTACCAGAAAATTACTAGAGCTAATCAATGAATATAGTAAAGTTGCAGGATATAAAATTAACACACAGAAATCCCTTGCATTCCTATATACTAACAATGAAAAAACAGACAGAGAAATTAAGGAAACAATACCATTCACCATTGCAACAAAAAGAATAAAATACTTAGGAGTATATCTACCTAAAGAAACAAAGGACCTATACATAGAAAACTATAAAACACTGATGAAAGAAATCAAAGAGGACACAAACAGATGGAGAAACATACCGTGTTCGTGGATTGGAAGAATTAATATTGTCAAAATGGCTATTCTACCCAAAGCAGTCTATAGATTCAATGCAATCCCTATCAAGCTACCAACGGTATTTTTCACAGAACTAGACCAAAGAATTTCACAATTTGTATGGAAATAAAAAAAACCTCGAATAGCCAAAGTAATCTTGAGAAAGAAGAATGGAACTGGAGGAATCAACCTGCCTGACTTCAGACTCTACTACAAAGCCACAGTCATCAAGACAGTATGGTACTGGCACAAAGACAGAAATATAGATCAATGGAACAGAATAGAAAGCCCAGAGATAAATCCACGAACCTATGGAAACCTTATCTTTGACAAAGGAGGCAAGGATATACAATGGAAAAAAGACAACCTCTTTAACAAGTGGTGCTGGGAAAACTGGTCAACCACTTGTAAAAGAATGAAACTAGAACACTTTCTAACACCATACACAAAAATAAACTCAAAATCGATTAAAGATCTAAATGTAACACTAAACTATAAAACTCCTAGAGGAGAACATAGGCAAAACACTCTTGATGTTTTTGAACACCGTTTCATGCTCCTTCTATTTTTCAGGCCGTTTCATGCTCTTCATATTTTTGACACATTTTGAAGCTCTTCATATTTTTCACACCTTTTCAGGCTCTTCATGTTTTTCAACACCACTTTGCTCCTCCTATTTTTCAGACCGTTTCATGCTCCTCATATTTTTGACACTTTTGAAGATTTTCATATTTTTCTCACCTTTTCAGGCTCTTCATGTTTTGAACACCGCTTCATGCTCCTCCTCTTTTTCAGACCATTTCATGCTCCTCATATTTTTCACACCTTTTGAAGCTCTTCATATTTTTCACACCTTTTCAGGCTCTTCATGTTTTTCAACACCACATCATGATCCTCCTATATTTCAGACCGTTTAATGCTCCTCATATTTTTGACACCTTTTGAAGCTGTTCATATTTTTCACACCTTCTCAGGCTCTTCATGTTTTTCAACTCCGCTTCATGCTTTTCCTATTTATCAGACTGTTTCATGCTCCTCATATTTTTGACACCTTTTGAAGCTCTTCATATTTTTCACACCTTCTCAGGTTCTTCATGTTTTTCAACTCCGCTTCATGCTCCTCCTATTTATCAGACTGTTTCATGCTCCTCATATTTTTGAGAAATTTTGAAGCTCTTCATATTTTTCACATCTTTTCTGTATCTTCAAATTTTGAACACCGCTTCATGCTCCTCATATTTTTCACACGTTTTGAAACTCTTCACATTTTTCACACATTTTGAGGCTCTTCATATATTTCACACCTTTTCACGCTCTTCATGGGTTTCAACACCGTTTCATGCTCCTTTTATTTTTCAGACCGTTTCATGCTCCTCATGTTTTTGACACCTTTTGAAGCTCTTTATATTTTTCACACCTTTTCATGCACTTCATGTTTTTCAACACCGTTTCATGCTCCTCCTATTTTTCAGACTGTTTCATGCTCCTCATATTTTTGACACGTTTTGAAGCTCTTCATATATCTCACGCCTTCTCTGGCTCTTCGTGTTTTTCATCACCACTTCATGCTCCTCTTATTTTTCAGACCGTTTCATGCTCCTTATAATTTTGACACCTTTTGAAGCTCTGCATATTTTTCACACCTTTTAAGGCTCTTGGTGTTTTTGAGCCCAGCTTCATGCTCGTCATATTTTTCAGACCGTTTCATGCTCCTCATGTATTTCACACCCTTTGAAGCTCTTCATATTTTTCACACCTTTTCAGGCTCTTCATGTTTTTCAACACCCCTTCATGATCCTCATATTCTTCAGATCGTTTCATGCTCCAAATATTTTTCACACCTTTTATAGCTCTTCATATTTTTCACACCTTTTCAGGCTCTTCATGTTTTTCAACACCGCTTCATGCTCCTCCTATTTTTCAGACTGTTTCATGCTCCTCATATTTTTTACACCTTTTGAAGCTCTTCATATGTTTCACACCTTTTCAGGTTCTTCATGTTTTTGAACACCGTTTCATGCTCCTGCTATTTTTCAGACCGTGTCATGCTCCTCATATTTTTGACACATTTTGAAGCTCTTCATATTTTTCACACCTTTTCAGGCTCTTCATGTTTTTCAACACCCCTTCATGATCCTCATATTCTTCAGATCGTTTCATGCTCCAAATATTTTTCACACCTTTTATAGCTCTTCATATTTTTCACACCTTTTCAGGCTCTTCATGTTTTTCAACACCTCTTCATGCTCCTCCTATTTTTCAGACTGTTTCATGCTCCTCATATTTTTTACACCTTTTGAAGCTCTTCATATGTTTCACACCTTTTCAGGTTCTTCATGTTTTTGAACACCGTTTCATGCTCCTCCTATTTTTCAGACCGTTTCATGCTCATCTCATATTTGACACCTTTTGAAGCTCTTCATATTTTCACACCTTTTGAAGCTCTTCATATATTTCACACGTTTTCAGGCTACTCATGTTTTTCAACACCGCTTCATGCTCCTCCTATTTTTCAGACCGTTTCATTCTCCTCATTTTTTGACACCTTTTGAAGCTCTTCATATATTTCACACCTTTCAAGCTCTTCATGTTTTTCAACACCGGTTCATGCTCCTCCTATTTTTCAGACCGTTTCATGCTCCTCATATTTTTGACACCTTTTGAAGCTCTTCATATATTTCACTGCTTTTCAGGCTCTTCATGTTTTTGATCACCGCTTCATGCTCCTCCTATTTTTCAGACCATTTCATGCTCCTCATATTATTGACACCTTTTGAAGCTCTTGATATTTTTCACACATTTTCAGGCTCTTCATATTTTTCAACAACACTTCATGTTCCTCCTAGTTTTCAGACTCTTTCATGCACCTCATATTTTTGACACCTTTTGAAGCTCTTCATATTTTTCACACATTTTCATGCTCTTCATGTTTTTCAATACCGTTTCATGCTCCTGCTATTTTTCAGACCATTTCATGCTCCTCATATTTTTCACACCTTTTCAGGCTCTTCAGTTTTTCATCACCACTTCATGCTCTTCCTAATTTTTAGACCGTTTCATGCTCCTCATATTTTCACAATTTTTGAAGCTCTTCATATTTTTCAAACCTTTTCATGCTCTTCTTGTTTTCAACACCACTTCATGCTCCTCCGATTCTTCAGACTTTTCAAGTTCCTCATATTTTTGACACCTTTTGAAGCTCTTCATATTTTTCACACCTTTTCATGCACTTCATGTTTTTCAAGACCGTTTCACGCTCCTCCAATTTTATAGACTGTTTCATCCACCTCATATTTTTGACAACTTTTGAAGCTCTTCAAATATTTCACACCTTTTCAGGCTCTTCATGTTTTTCAACTCCGCTTAATTGTCCTCCTATTTATCAGACTGTTTCATGCTCCTCATATTTTAGAAAAATTTTGAAGCTGTTCATAATTTTCACACATTTTCAGGCACTTCATGTTTTTCAACACAACTTCATGCTCCTCCTATATTTCAGAACGTTTCATGATCCTCATATTTTTGACTCCTTTTGAAGCTCTTCATATTTTTCACTTCTTTTCAGGCTCTTCATGTTTTTGAACACCGTTTCATGCTCCTCCTATTTTTCAGACCGTTTCATGCTCCTCATATTTTTGACACGTTTTGAAGCTCTTCATATTTCTCACACCTTCTCAGGCTCTTCATGTTTTTCAACTCCGCTTCATGCTTTTCCTATTTATCAGACTGTTTCATGCTCCTCATATTTTTGACACCTTTTGAAGCCCTTCATATTTTTCACACCTTTTCAGGTTCTTCATGTTTTTGAACACCGCTTCATGCTCCTCCTATTTATCAGACTGTTTCATGCTCCTCATATTTTTGAGAAATTTTGAAGCTCTTCATATTTTTCACTTCTCTTCAGGCTCTTCATGTTTTTCAACTCCGCTTCATGCACCTCCTATTTATCAGACTGTTTCATGCTCCTCATATTTTTGAGAAATTTTGAAGCTCTTCATAATTTTCACACCTTTTCAGGCTCGTCATGTTTTTCAACACAACTTCATGCTCCTCCTATTTTTTAGAACGTTTCATGTTCCTCATATTTTTGACCCCTTTGAAGCTTTCATATTTTTCACTACTTTTCAGGCTCTTCATGTTTTTGAACACCATTTCATGCTCCTCCTGTTTTTCAGACCGTTTCATGCTCCTCATATTTTTGACCCCTTTTGAAGCTTTCATATTTTTCACTACTTTTCAGGCTCTTCATGGTTTTGAACACTGCTTCATGCTCCTCCTCTTTTTCAGACCGTTTCATGCTCCTGGTATTTTTCACACCTTTTGAACCTCTTCATATTTTTCACACCTTTTCAGGCTCTTCATGTTTTTCGACACCACTTCATTCTCCTCCTATTTTTCTCTCCGTTTCATGCTCCTCATATTTTTGACACCTTTTGAAGCTCTTCATATTTTTCACACCTTTTCATGCACTTCATGTTTTTCAACACCGTTTCATGCTCCTCCTATTTTTCAGACTGTTTCATGCTCCTCATATTTTTGACACGTTTTGAAGCTCTTCATATATCTCACGCCTTTTCTGGCTCTTCATGTTTCTCCTCACCACTTCATGCTCCTCCTATTTTTCAGACCGTTTCATGCTCCTCATATTTTTGACACCTTTTGAAGCTCTTCATATATTTCACACCTTTTCAGGCTCTTCATGTTTTTCAACTCCGCTTCATGCTCCTCCTATTTATCAGACTGTTTCATGCTCCTCATATTTTTTAGAAATTTTGAAGCTCTTCATAATTTTCACACCTTTTCATGCTCTTCATGTTTTTCAACACAAGTTCATGCTCCTCCTATTTTTCAGAACGTTTCATGCTCCTCATATTTTTGACACCTTTTGAAGCTCTTCATATTTTTCACTACTTTTCAGGCTCTTCATTTTTTTTTTTTTTTGTTTGTATGTTTGTTTTAAATTTTTATTATTATTATTTTTTTTCCAGTGGGTTTTGTCATACATTGATATGAATCAGCCATGGATTTACATGTATTCCCAGTCCCGATCCCCCCTCCCACCTCCCTCTCCACCCGATTCCTCTGGGTCTTCCCAGTGCACCAGGCCGGAGCACTTGTCTCGTGCATCCCACCTGGGCTGGTGATCTGTTTCACCATAGATAGTATACATGCTGTTATTTTGAAAAATCCCACCCTCACATTCTCCCACAAAGTTCAAAAGTCTGTTCTGTATTTCTGTGTCTCTTTTTCTGTTCTGCATATAGGGTTATCGTTATCACCTTTCTAAATTCCATATACATGTGTCAGTATGCTGTAATGTTCTTTATCTTTCTGGCTTACTTTACTCTGTATAATGGGCTCCAGCTTCATCCATCTCATTAGGACTGGTTCAAATGAATTCTTTTTCATGGCTGAGTAATATTCCATGGTGTATATGTACCACAGCTTCCTTATCCATTCATCTGCTGATGGGCATCTAGGTTGCTTCCATGTCCTGGCTATTATAAACAGTGCTGCGATGAACATTGGGGTACACGTGTCTCTTTCAGATCTGGTTTCCTCAGTGTGTATGCCCAGAAGTGGGATTGCTGGGTCATATGGCAATTCTATTTCCAGTTTTTAAGAAATCTCCACACTGTTTTCCATAGCGGCTGGACTAGTTTGCATTCCCACCAACAGTGTAAGAGGGTTCCCTTTTCTCCACACCCTCTCCAGCATTTATTGCTTGTAGACTTTTGGATAGCAGCCATCCTGACTGGCGTATAATGGTACCTCATTGTGGTTTTGATTTGCATTTCTCTAATAATGAGTGATGTTGAGCATCTTTTCATGTGTTTGTTAGCCATCTGTATGTCTTCTTTGGAGAAATGTCTGTTTAGTTCTTTGGCCCATTTTTTGATTGGGTCATTTATTTTTCTGGAATTGAGCTGCAGGAGTTGCTTGTATATTTTTGAGATTAATCCTTTGTCTGTTTCTTCATTTGCTATTATTTTCTCCCAATCTGAGGGCTGTCTTTTCACCTTACTTATAGTTTCCTTTGTAGTGCAAAAGCTTTTAAGTTTCATTAGGTCCCATTTTTTAGTTTTGCTTTTATTTCCAATATTCTGGGAGGTGGGTCATAGAGGATCTTGCTGTGATTTATGTCGGAGAGTGTTTTGCCTATGTTCTCCTCTAGGAGTTTTATAGTTTCTGGTCTTACATTTAGATCTTTAAGCAGTGCTAAGGGGAAGGTTCATAGCATTACAGGCTTACATCAAGAAACAGGAAAAAAACAATTAAATAACCTAACTCTACACCTAAAGCAATTAGAGAAGGAAGAATTGAAGAACCCCAGAGTTAGCAGAAGGAAAGAAATCTTAAAAATCAGGGCAGAAATAAATGCAAAAGAAACTAAAGAGACCATAGCAAAAATCAACAAAGCTAAAAGCTGGTTTTTTGAAAAAATAAACAAAATTGACAAACCATTAGCAAGACTCATTAAGAAACAAAGAGAGAAAAACCAAATTAACAAAATTAGAAATGAAAATGGAGAGATCACAACAGACAACACTGAAATACAAAGGATCATAAGAGACTACTACCAGCAGCTCTATGCCAATAAAATGGACAACTTGGATGAAATGGACAAATTCTTAGAAAAGTATAACTTTCCAAAACTGAACCAGGAAGAAATAGAAGATCTTAACAGACCCATCACAAGCAAGGAAATCGAAACTGTCATCAAAAATCTTCCAGCAAACAAAAGCCCAGGACCAGATGGCTTCACAGCTGAATTCTACCAAAAATTTAGAGAAGAGCTAACACCTATCTTACTCAAACTCTTCCAGAAAATTGCAGAAGAAGGTAAGCTTCCAAACTCATTCTATGAGGCCACCATCACCCTAATTCCAAAATCAGACAAAGATGCCACAAAAAAAGAAAACTCCAGGCCAATATCACTGATGAACATAGATGCAAAAATCCTTAACAAAATTCTAGCAAACAGAATCCAACAACATATTAAAAAAATCATACACCATGACCAAGTGGGCTTTATCCCAGGAATGCAAGGATTCTTTAATATCCGCAAATCAATCAATGTAATACACCACATTAACAAATTGAAAGATAAAAACCATATGATTATCTCAATAGATGCAGAGAAAGCCTTTGACAAAATTCAACACTCATTTATGATTAAAACTCTCCAAAAAGCAGGAATAGAAGGAACATACCTCAAAATAATCAAAGCTATATATGACAAACCCACAGCAAGCATCACCCTAAATGGTGAAAAATTGAAGGCATTTCCCCTGAAATCAGGAACAAGACAAGGGTGCCCACTCTCACCACTACTATTCAACATAGTGTTGGAAGTTCTGGCCACAGCAATCAGAGCAGAAAAAGAAGTAAATGGAATCCAGATAGGAAAAGAAGAAGTAAAACTCTCACTGGTTGCAGATGACATGATCCTCTACATAGAAAACCCTAAAGACTCTACCAGAAAATTACTAGAGCTAATCAATGAATATAGTAAAGTTGCAGGATATAAAATTAACACACAGAAATCCCTTGCATTCCTATATACTAACAATGAAAAAACAGACAGAGAAATTAAGGAAACAATATCATTCACCATTGCAACAAAAAGAATAAAATACTTAGGAGTATATCTACCTAAAGAAACAAAGGACCTATACATAGAAAACTATAAAACACTGATGAAAGAAATCAAAGAGGACACAAACAGATGGAGAAACATACCGTGTTCGTGGATTGGAAGAATTAATATTGTCAAAATGGCTATTCTACCCAAAGCAGTCTATAGATTCAATGCAATCCCTATCAAGCTACCAACGGTATTTTTCACAGAACTAGACCAAAGAATTTCACAATTTGTATGGAAATAAAAAAAACCTCGAATAGCCAAAGTAATCTTGAGAAAGAAGAATGGAACTGGAGGAATCAACCTGCCTGACTTCAGACTCTACTACAAAGCCACAGTCATCAAGACAGTATGGTACTGGCACAAAGACAGAAATATAGATCAATGGAACAGAATAGAAAGCCCAGAGATAAATCCACGAACCTATGGAAACCTTATCTTTGACAAAGGAGGCAAGGATATACAATGGAAAAAAGACAACCTCTTTAACAAGTGGTGCTGGGAAAACTGGTCAACCACTTGTAAAAGAATGAAACTAGAACACTTTCTAACACCATACACAAAAATAAACTCAAAATCGATTAAAGATCTAACTGTAACACTAAACTATAAAACTCCTAGAGGAGAACATAGGCAAAACACTCTTCATGTTTTTGAACACCGTTTCATGCTCCTCCTATTTTTCAGGCCGTTTCATGCTCTTCATATTTTTGACACATTTTGAAGCTCTTCATATTTTTCTCACCTTTTCAGGCTCTTCATGTTTTTCAACACCACTTTGCTCCTCCTATTTTTCAGACCGTTTCATGCTCCTCATATTTTTGACACTTTTGAAGATTTTCATATTTTTCTCACCTTTTCAGGCTCTTCATGTTTTGAACACCGCTTCATGCTCCTCCTCTTTTTCAGACCGTTTCATGCTCCTCATATTTTTCACACCTTTTGAAGCTCTTCATATTTTTCACACCTTTTCAGGCTCTTCATGTTTTTCAACACCACATCATGATCCTCCTATATTTCAGACCGTTTAATGCTCCTCATATTTTTGACACCTTTTGAAGCTCTTCATATTTCTCACACCTTCTCAGGCTCTTCATGTTTTTCAACTCCGCTTCATGCTTTTCCTATTTATCAGACTGTTTCATGCTCCTCATATTTTTGACACCTTTTGAAGCTCTTCATATTTTTCACACCTTCTCAGGTTCTTCATGTTTTTCAACTCCGCTTCATGCTCCTCCTATTTATCAGACTGTTTCATGCTCCTCATATTTTTGAGAAATTTTGAAGCTCTTCATATTTTTCACATCTTTTCTGTATCTTCAAATTTTGAACACCGATTCATGCTCCTCATATTTTTCACACGTTTTGAAACTCTTCACATTTTTCACACATTTTGAGGCTCTTCATATATTTCACACTTTTTCACGCTCTTCATGGGTTTCAACATCGTTTCATGCTCCTTTTATTTTTCAGACCGTTTCATGCTCCTCATGTTTTTGACACCTTTTGAAGCTCTTCATATTTTTCACACCTTTTCATGCACTTCATGTTTTTCAACACCGTTTCATGCTCCTCCTATTTTTCAGACTGTTTCATGCTCCTCATATTTTTGACACGTTTTGAAGCTCTTCATATATCTCACGCCTTTTCTGGCTCTTCATGTTTTTCATCACCACTTCATGCTCCTCTTATTTTTCAGACCGTTTCATGCTCCTCATAATTTTGACACCTTTTGAAGCTCTGCATATTTTTCACACCTTTTAAGGCTCTTGGTGTTTTTGAGCCCAGCTTCATGCTCGTCAAATTTTTCAGACAGTTTCATGCTCCTCATGTATTTCACACCCTTTGAAGCTCTTCATATTTTTCACACCTTTTCAGGCTCTTCATGTTTTTCAACACCACTTCATGCTCCTCCTATTTTTCAGACCGTGTCATGCTCCTCATATTTTTGTCACATTTTGAAGCTCTTCATATTTTTCACACCTTTTCAGGCTCTTCATGTTTTTCAACACCCCTTCATGATCCTCATATTCTTCAGATCGTTTCATGCTCCAAATATTTTTCACACCTTTTATAGCTCTTCATATTTTTCACACCTTTTCAGGCTCTTCATGTTTTTCAACACTGCTTCATGCTCCTCCTATTTTTCAGACCGTTTTATGCTCCTCATATTTTTTACACCTTTTGAAGCTCTTCATATGTTTCACACCTTTTCAGGTTCTTCATGTTTTTGAACACCGTTTCATGCTCCTCCTATTTTTCAGACCGTTTCATGCTCATCTCATATTTGACACCTTTTGAAGCTCTTCATATTTTCACACCTTTTGAAGCTCTTCATATATTTCACACGTTTTCAGGCTACTCATGTTTTTCAACACCGCTTCATGCTCCTCCTATTTTTCAGACCGTTTCATGCTCCTCATTTTTTGACACCTTTTGAAGCTCTTCATATATTTCACACCTTTCAGGCTCTTCATGTTTTTCAACACCGGTTCATGCTCCTCCTATTTTTCAGACCGTTTCATGCTCCTCATATTTTTGACACCTTTTGAAGCTCTTCATATATTTCACTGCTTTTCAGGCTCTTCATGTTTTTGATCACCGCTTCATGCTCCTCCTATTTTTCAGACCATTTCATGCTCCTCATATTATTGACACCTTTTGAAGCTCTTGATATTTTTCACACATTTTCAGGCTCTTCATGTTTTTCAACAACACTTCATGTTCCTCCTAGTTTTCAGACTGTTTCATGCACCTCATATTTTTGACACCTTTTGAAGCTCTTCATATTTTTCACACATTTTCATGCTCTTCATGTTTTTCAATACCGTTTCATGCTCCTGCTATTTTTCAGACCGTTTCATGCTCCTCATATTTTTCACACCTTTTCAGGCTCTTCAGTTTTTCATCACCACTTCATGCTCTTCCTAATTTTTAGACCGTTTCATGCTCCTCATATTTTTCACAATTTTTGAAGCTCTTCATATTTTTCAAACCTTTTCATGCTCTTCTTGTTTTCAACACCACTTCATGCTCCTCCGATTCTTCAGACTTTTCAAATTCCTCATATTTTTGACACCTTTTGAAGCTCTTCATATTTTTCACACCTTTTCATGCACTTCATGTTTTTCAAGACCGTTTCACGCTCCTCCAATTTTATAGACTGTTTCATCCACCTCATATTTTTGACAACTTTTGAAGCTCTTCAAATATTTCACACCTTTTCAGGCTCTTCATGTTTTTCAACTCCGCTTAATTGTCCTCCTATTTATCAGACTGTTTCATGCTCCTCATATTTTAGAAAAATTTTGAAGCTCTTCATAATTTTCACACATTTTCAGGCACTTCATGTTTTTCAACACAACTTCATGCTCCTCCTATATTTCAGAACGTTTCATGATCCTCATATTTTTGACTCCTTTTGAAGCTCTTCATATTTTTCACTTCTTTTCAGGCTCTTCATGTTTTTGAACACCGTTTCATGCTCCTCCTATTTTTCAGACCGTTTCATGCTCCTCATATTTTTGACACGTTTTGAAGCTCTTCATATTTTTCACACCTTTTCAGGCTCTTCATGTTTTTCAACACCACTTCTTGCTCCTCCTATTTTTCAGACCATTTCATGCTCCTCATATTTTTGACATTTTTGAAGCCCTTCATATTTTTCACACCTTTTCAGGTTCTTCATGTTTTTGAACACCGCTTCATGCTCCTCCTATTTATCAGACTGTTTCATGCTCCTCATATTTTTGAGAAATTTTGAAGCTCTTCATATTTTTCACTTCTCTTCAGGCTCTTCATGTTTTTCAACTCCGCTTCATGCACCTCCTATTTATCAGACTGTTTCATGCTCCTCATATTTTTGAGAAATTTTGAAGCTCTTCATAATTTTCACACCTTTTCAGGCTCTTCATGTTTTTCAACACAACTTCATGCTCCTCCTATTTTTTAGAACGTTTCATGTTCCTCATATTTTTGACCCCTTTGAAGCTTTCATATTTTTCACTACTTTTCAGGCTCTTCATGTTTTTGAACACCATTTCATGCTGCTCCTGTTTTTCAGACCATTTCATGCTCCTCATATTTTTGACCCCTTTTGAAGCTTTCATATCTTTCACTACTTTTCAGGCTCTTCATGTTTTTGAACACTGCTTCATGCTCCTCCTCTTTTTCAGACCGTTTCATGCTCCTGGTATTTTTCACACCTTTTGAACCTCTTCATATTTTTCACACCTTTTCAGGCTCTTCATGTTTTTCAACACCACTTCATTCTCCTCCTATTTTTCTCTCCGTTTCATGCTCCTCATATTTTTGACAACTTTTGAAGCTCTTCATATTTTTCACACCTTTTCATGCACTTCATGTTTTTCAACACCGTTTCATGCTCCTCCTATTTTTCAGACTGTTTCATGCTCCTCATATTTTTGACACGTTTTGAAGCTCTTCATATATCTCACGCCTTTTCTTGCTCTTCATGTTTTTCATCACCACTTCATGCTCCTCCTATTTTTCAGACCGTTTCATGCTCCTCATATTTTTGACATCTTTTGAAGCTCTTTATGTTTTTCACACCTTTTCAGTCTCTTCATGTTTTTCACACCACTTCATGCTCCACCTTATTTTTCAGACAGTTTCTTGCCCCTCATATTTTTGACACCTTTTGAAGCTCCTCATATATTTCACAAATTTTCAGGCTCTTCATGTATTTCAACGTCGTTTCATGCTCCTGCTTTTTTTCAGACCGTTTCATTCTCCTCATGTTTTTGACACCTTTTAAAGCTCTTTATGTTGGTCACACCTTTTCAGGCTCTTCATGTTTTTCAATACCGCTTGATTCTCCTCCTATTTTTAGACCGTTTCATGTTCCTCATATTTTTGACACCTTTTGAAGCTCTTCATATTTTTCACACCTTTTAAGGCTCTTCATGATTTTCAACACCACTTCCTGCTCCACCTATTTTTCAGACCGTTACTTGATCCTCATATTTTTGACAACTTTTGAAGCTCTTCATATTTTTACCACCTTTTGAAGCTCTTCATATTTTTCACACTTTTTCAGGCTCTTCATGTTTTTTAACACTGCTTCCTGTTCCACCTATTTTTTCAGACCGTTTCATGCTCCTCATATTTTTAACACCTTTTGAAGCTCTTCATATTTTTCACACATATTCAGGCTCTTCATGTTTTTGAACACCGTTTCCTGCTACTTCTATTTTTGACACGTTTTGAATCTCTTCATATATCTCACACCTTTTCAGGCTCTTCATGTTTTTCAACACCACTTCATGTTCCACCTATTTTTCAGACCGTTTCATGCTCCTCATATTTTTGACACCTTTTGAAGCTCTTCATATTTTTCACACCTTTTAATTACTTCATGTTTTTCAACACCGTTTCATGCTCCTCCTATTTTTCAGACTGTTTCATGCTCCTCATATGGTTGACACCTTTTGAAGCTCTTCATATTTTTCACAACTTTTCAGGCTCTTCATGTTTTTCAACACCACTTTCTGCTCCACCTATTTTTCAGACCGTTACTTGATCCTCATATTTTTGACAACTTTTGAAGCTCTTCATATATTTAACACCTTTTGAAACTCTTCATATATTTCACACCTTTTCTGGCTCTTCATGTTTTCAACACTGCTTCATGCTCCTCCATTTTCAGACCATTTAATGGCCCTCATATTTTTGACACCTTTTGAAGCTCTTCATAATTTTCACACATTTTCAGGCTCTTCATGTTTTTGAACACCGCTTCATGCTCCTCCACTTTTTCAGACCGTTTCATGCTCCTCATATTTTTCACACCTTTTGAAGCTCTTCATATTTTTCACACTTCTCAGGCTCTTCATGTTTTTCAACTCCGCTTCATGCTTTTCCTTTTTATCAGACTGTTTCATGCTCCTCATATTTTTGACACCTTTTGAAGCTCTTCATATTTTTCACACCTTCTCAGGTTCTTCATGTTTTTCAACTCCGCTTCATGCTCCTCCTATTTATCAGACTGTTTCATGCTCCTCATATTTTTTAGAAATTTTGAAGCTCTTCATAATTTTCACACCTTTTCATGCTCTTCATGTTTTTCAACACAAGTTCATGCTCCTCCTATTTTTCAGAACGTTTCATGCTCCTCATATTTTTGACACCTTTTGAAGCTCTTCATATTTTTCACTACTTTTCAGGCTCTTCATGTTTTTTTTTTTTTTTGTTTGTTTGTTTGTTTTTTTTTAATTTTTATTATTATTATTTTTTTTCCAGTGGGTTTTGTCATACATTGATATGAATCAGCCATGGATTTACATGTATTCCCAGTCCCGATCCCCCCTCCCACCTCCCTCTCCACCCGAATCCTCTGGGTCTTCCCAGTGCACCAGGCCGGAGCACTTGTCTCGTGCATCCCACCTGGGCTGGTGATCTGTTTCACCATAGATAGTATACATGCTATTCTTTTGAAATATCCCACCCTCACATTCTCCCACAAAGTTCAAAAGTCTGTTCTGTATTTCTGTGTCTCTTTTTCTGTTCTGCATATAGGGTTATCGTTATCACCTTTCTAAATTCCATATACATGTGTCAGTATGCTGTAATGTTCTTTATCTTTCTGGCTTACTTCACTCTGTATAATGGGCTCCAGCTTCATCCATCTCATTAGGACTGGTTCAAATGAATTCTTTTTCATGGCTGAGTAATATTCCATGGTGTATATGTACCACAGCTTCCTTATCCATTCATCTGCTGATGGGCATCTAGGCTGCTTCCATGTCCTGGCTATTATAAACAGTGCTGCGATGAACATTGGGGTGCACGTGTCTCTTTCAGATCTGGTTTCCTCAGTGTGTATGCCCAGAAGTGGGATTGCTGGGTCATATGGCAGTTCTATTTCCAGTTTTTTAAGAAATCTCCACACTGTTTTCCATAGCGGCTGTACTAGTTTGCATTCCCACCAACAGTGTAAGAGGGTTCCCTTTTCTCCACACCCTCTCCAGCATTTATTGTTTGTAGACTTTTGGATAGCAGCCATCCTGGCTGGCGTGTAATGGTACCTCATTGTGGTTTTGATTTGCATTTCTCTAATAATGAGTGATGTTGAGCATCTTTTCATGTGTTTGTTAGCCATCTGTATGTCTTCTTTGGAGAAATGTCTGTTTAGTTCTTTGGCCCATTTTTTGATTGGGTCATTTATTTTTCTGGAATTGAGCTGCAGGAGTTGCTTGTATATTTTTGAGATTAATCCTTTGTCTGTTTCTTCATTTGCTATTATTTTCTCCCAATCTGAGGGCTGTCTTTTCACCTTACTTATAGTTTCCTTTGTAGTGCAAAAGCTTTTAAGTTTCATTAGGTCCCATTTTTTAGTTTTGCTTTTATTTCCAATATTCTGGGAGGTGGGTCATAGAGGATCTTGCTGTGATTTATGTCGGAGAGTGTTTTGCCTATGTTCTCCTCTAGGAGTTTTATAGTTTCTGGTCTTACATTTAGATCTTTAAGCAGTGCTAAGGGGAAGGTTCATAGCATTACAGGCTTACATCAAGAAACAGGAAAAAAACAATTAAATAACCTAACTCTACACCTAAAGCAATTAGAGAAGGAAGAAATGAAGAACCCCAGAGTTAGCAGAAGGAAAGAAATCTTAAAAATCAGGGCAGAAATAAATGCAAAAGAAACTAAAGAGACCATAGCAAAAATCAACAAAGCTAAAAGCTGGTTTTTTGAAAAAATAAACAAAATTGACAAACCATTAGCAAGACTCATTAAGAAACAAAGAGAGAAAAACCAAATTAACAAAATTAGAAATGAAAATGGAGAGATCACAACAGACAACACTGAAATACAAAGGATCATAAGAGACTACTACCAGCAGCTCTATGCCAATAAAATGGACAACTTGGATGAAATGGACAAATTCTTAGAAAAGTATAACTTTCCAAAACTGAACCAGGAAGAAATAGAAGATCTTAACAGACCCATCACAAGCAAGGAAATCGAAACTGTCATCAAAAATCTTCCAGCAAACAAAAGCCCAGGACCAGATGGCTTCACAGCTGAATTCTACCAAAAATTTAGAGAAGAGCTAACACCTATCTTACTCAAACTCTTCCAGAAAATTGCAGAAGAAGGTAAGCTTCCAAACTCATTCTATGAGGCCACCATCACCCTAATTCCAAAATCAGACAAAGATGCCACAAAAAAAGAAAACTCCAGGCCAATATCACTGATGAACATAGATGCAAAAATCCTTAACAAAATTCTAGCAAACAGAATCCAACAACATATTAAAAAAATCATACACCATGACCAAGTGGGCTTTATCCCAGGAATGCAAGGATTCTTTAATATCCGCAAATCAATCAATGTAATACACCACATTAACAAATTGAAAGATAAAAACCATATGATTATCTCAATAGATGCAGAGAAAGCCTTTGACAAAACTCAACACTCATTTATGATTAAAACTCTCCAAAAAGCAGGAATAGAAGGAACATACCTCAAAATAATCAAAGCTATATACGACAAACCCACAGCAAGCATCACCCTAAATGGTGAAAAATTGAAGGCATTTCCCCTGAAATCAGGAACAAGACAAGGGTGCCCACTCTCACCACTACTATTCAACATAGTGTTGGAAGTTCTGGCCACAGCAATCAGAGCAGAAAAAGAAGTAAATGGAATCCAGATAGGAAAAGAAGAAGTAAAACTCTCACTGGTTGCAGATGACATGATCCTCTACATAGAAAACCCTAAAGACTCTACCAGAAAATTACTAGAGCTAATCAATGAATATAGTAAAGTTGCAGGATATAAAATTAACACACAGAAATCCCTTGCATTCCTATATACTAACAATGAAAAAACAGACAGAGAAATTAAGGAAACAATACCATTCACCATTGCAACAAAAAGAATAAAATACTTAGGAGTATATCTACCTAAAGAAACAAAGGACCTATACATAGAAAACTATAAAACACTGATGAAAGAAATCAAAGAGGACACAAACAGATGGAGAAACATACCGTGTTCGTGGATTGGAAGAATTAATATTGTCAAAATGGCTATTCTACCCAAAGCAGTCTATAGATTCAATGCAATCCCTATCAAGCTACCAACGGTATTTTTCACAGAACTAGACCAAAGAATTTCACAATTTGTATGGAAATAAAAAAAACCTCGAATAGCCAAAGTAATCTTGAGAAAGAAGAATGGAACTGGAGGAATCAACCTGCCTGACTTCAGACTCTACTACAAAGCCACAGTCATCAAGACAGTATGGTACTGGCACAAAGACAGAAATATAGATCAATGGAACAGAATAGAAAGCCCAGAGATAAATCCACGAACCTATGGAAACCTTATCTTTGACAAGGGAGGCAAGGATATACAATGGAAAAAAGACAACCTCTTTAACAAGTGGTGCTGGGAAAACTGGTCAACCACTTGTAAAAGAATGAAACTAGAACACTTTCTAACACCATACACAAAAATAAACTCAAAATCGATTAAAGATCTAAATGTAACACTAAACTATAAAACTCCTAAAGGAGAACATAGGCAAAACACTCTTCATGTTTTTGAACACCGTTTCATGCTCCTCCTATTTTTCAGGCCGTTTCATGCTCTTCATATTTTTGACACATTTTGAAGCTCTTCATATTTTTCACACCTTTTCAGGCTCTTCATGTTTTTCAACACCACTTTGCTCCTCCTATTTTTCAGACCGTTTCATGCTCCTCATATTTTTGACACTTTTGAAGATTTTCATATTTTTCTCACCTTTTCAGGCTCTTCATGTTTTGAACACCGCTTCATGCTCCTCCTCTTTTTCAGACCGTTTCATGCTCCTCATATTTTTCACACCTTTTGAAGCTCTTCATATTTTTCACACCTTTTCAGGCTCTTCATGTTTTTCAACACCACATCATGATCCTCCTATATTTCAGACAGTTTAATGCTCCTCATATTTTTGACACCTTTTGAAGCTCTTCATATTTTTCACACCTTCTCAGGCTCTTCATGTTTTTCAACTCGGCTTCATGCTTTTCCTATTTATCAGACTGTTTCATGCTCCTCATATTTTTGAGAAATTTTGAAGCTCTTCATATTTTTCACATCTTTTCAGTATCTTCAAATTTTGAACACCGCTTCATGCTCCTCATATTTTTCACACGTTTTGAAACTCTTCATATTTTTCACACATTTTGAGGCTCTTCATATATTTCACACCTTTTCATGCTCTTCATGGGTTTCAACACCGTTTCATGCTCCTTTTATTTTTCAGACCGTTTCATGCTCCTCATGTTTTTGACACCTTTTGAAGCTCTTCATATTTTTCACACCTTTTCAGGCTCTTCATGTTTTGACCACCGCTTCATGCTCCTCCTATTTTTCATACCATTTCATGCTCCTCATATATTTGACACCTTTTGAAGCTCTTCATATTTTTCACACCTTTTCAGGCTCTTAATGTTTTTAAACACCGCTTCAGGCCCCTCCTATTTTTCAGACCGTTTAATGCTTCTCATAATTTTGACAAATTTTGAACCTCTACATATATTTCACACCTTGCCTTGCTGTTCATCTTTTTAAAAACCGTTTCTTGCTCATCCTATTTTTCAGACTGTTTCATGCTCCTCATATATTTGACAACTTTTGAAGCTCTTCATATTTTTCACACCTTTTCAGGCTCTTCATGTTTTTCAACAATGCTTCATGCTCCTCCTATTTTTCAGACCGTTTCATACTCCTCATATTTTTGAAACCTTTTCAAGCTCCTCCTATTTTTCACACGTTTTCAGGCTCTTCATGTTTTTCAACACCGTTTCATCCTCCTCCTATTTTCAGACAGTTTTGTGCTCCTCCTACTTTTCAGACTGTTTCATGCTCCTCATATTTTTGACACATTTTGAAGCTCTTCATATTTTCCACACCTTTTCAGGCTCTTCATGTTTTTCAACAATGCTTCATGTTCCTCCTATTTTTGAGACCGTTTCATGCTCCTCATACTTTTGAAACCTTTTGAAGCTCTTCATATTTTCACACCTTTTCAGGCTCTTCATGTTTTTCAACACCGTTTCATGCTCCTCCTATTTTTCAGACCGTTTCATGCTCCTCCTATTTTTCAGACCGTTTCATGCTCCTCATATTTTTGACACCGTTTGAAAATCTTCATATTTTTCAAACATTTTCAGGATCTTCATGTTTTTAAACACAGTTCCTTGCTCTGCTATTTTTCAGACCGTTGCATGCTCCTCATATTTTTGACACCTTTTGAAGCTCTTCATATATTTCACACCTTTTCAGGCTCTTCATGTTTTTCAACACAGCTTCATGCTCCTCCTATTTTTCAGACCGTTCCATGCTTCTCATATTTTTGACAACTTTTGAATCTATTCATATTTTTCACACCTTTTCAGGCTCTTCTTGTTTTTGACCACCGCTTCATGCTCCTCCTATTCTTCAGACCGTTTCATGCTTCTCATATTTTTGACACCTTTTGAAGCTCTTCATATTTTTCACACCCTTTCAGGCTCTTCATCTTTTTCAAAACCGTTTCATTCTCATCCTAATTTTCAGCCTGTTTCAAGCTCCTCATATATTTGATAACTTTTGAAGCTCTTCATATTTTTCTCACATTTTCAGGCTCTTCATGTTTTGACCACCGCGTCATGCACCTCCTATTTTTCAGACCATTGCATGCTTCTCATATTTTTGAGACCTTTTGAAGCTCTTCATATTTTTCACATCTTTTCAGGCTCTTCATGTATTGACCACCGCGTCATGCGCCTCCTATTTTTCATACCGTTTCATGCTCCTCATATTTTTGAAACCGTTTGAAGCTCTTCATATTTTTCAAACCTTTTCAGGATCTTCATGTTTTTAAACACCGCTTCTTGCTCCTGCTATTTTTCAGACCGTTTCATGCTTCTCATATTTTTGACACCTTTTGAAGATCTTCATATTTTTCACTCCTTTTCAGGCTCTTCATGTTTTTTAACTCTGCTTCATGCTCCTCCTATTTTTCAGACTGTTTCATGCTCCTCATATTTTTGTCACCTTTTGAAGCTCTTCATATTTTTCGCCCCTTTTCAGGCTCTTCATGTTTTTCAACACCGCTTCATGCTGCTCCTATTTTTCAGACCGTTTTATGCTCCTCATATTTTTGACACGTTTTGAAGCTCTTCATATTTTTCACACCTTTTCAGGCTCTCCATGTTTTTAAACACAGCTTCACTCTCCTCATATTTTTCAGAATGTTTCATGCTCCTCACATTTTTCACACCTTTTGAAGCTCTTCGTATTTTTAACACCTTTTCAGACTGTTAATATTTTTGAGCACTGCTTCATGCTGCTCCTATTTTTCAGACCGCTTCATGCTCCTCATATTTATGACACCTTTTGAAGCTCTTCATATTTTTCACACCTTTTCAGGCTCTTCATGTTTTTGACCACCGATTCATGCTCCTTTTATTTTTCAGACCGTTTCATGCTCCTCATCATTTTGAAACATTTTGAAGCTCTTCATATTTTTCACAACTTTTCAGGCTCTTCATGTTTTGACCACCGCTTCATGCTCCTCCTATTTTTCAGACCATTTCATGCTCCTCATATATTTTACACCTTTGAAGCTCTTCATAATTTCACACCTTTTCAGGCTCTTCATGTTTTGAATACCGCTTCATGCTCCTTTTATTTTTCACACCGTTTCATGCTCCTCATGTTTTTGACACTTTTTGAAGCTCTTCATATTTTTCACACCATTTCAGGCTCTTCATGTTTTGACCACCGCTTCATGCTCCTCCTATTTTTCATACCATTTCATGCTCCTCGTATATTTTACACCTTTTGAATCTCTTCATATTTTTCACACCTTTTCAGGCTCTTAATGTTTTTAAACACCGCTTCATGCCCCTCCTATTTTTCAGACCGTTTAATGCTTCTCATAATTTTGACAAATTTTGAACCTCTACATATATTTCACACCTTTCCTTGCTGTTCATCTTTTTAGAAACCGTTTCATGCTCATCCTATTTTTCAGACTGTTTCATGTTCCTCATATTTTTGACACCTTTTGAAGCTCTTCATATTTTTCACACCTTTTCATGTTCTCCATGTTTTTGAACAATGCTACATGCTCCTCCTATTTTTCATACCGTTTCATGCTCCTCATATTTTTGAAACCTTTTGAAGCTCTTCATATTTTTCACAACTTTTCAGGCTCTTCAAGTTTTTCAACACCGCTTCATGCTCCTCCTATTTTTCTGACCGATCAATCTCCTCCTATTTTTGAAACTGTTTCAGGCTCCTCATATATTTGACAGCTTTTGAAGCTCTTCAAAATTTTCACACCTTTTCACTCTTCATGTTTTTGAACACCGCTTCATTCTCCTCATATTTTTCAGACAGTTTCATGCTCCTCACATATTTAAAATCTTTTGAAGCTCTTCATCTTTTTCAACACCGCTTCATGCTCCTCCTATTTTTCAGACCGTTTCATGCTCATCTCATTTTTTACACCTTTTGAAGCTCTTCATATTTCTCACAGCTTTTGAAGCTCTTCATATTTTTCACACGTTTTCAGGCTCTTCATGTTTTTCAACACCGCTTCCTGCTCCTCCAATTTTTCAGACTGTTTCATGCTCCTCATATTTTGACAACTTTTGAAGCTCTTCATATTTTTCACACCTTTTCAGGCTCTTCATGTTTTTCAACACCGGTTCATGCTCCTCATATTTTTCAGACCGTTTCTTTCTCCTCATATTTTTGACACCTTTTGAAGCTCTTCATATATTTCACAGCTTTTCAGGCTCTTCATGTTTTTCAACACCGTTTCATGGTCCTCCCATATTAAAGACCGTTTAATGCTCCTCCTACTTTTGAGACCGTTTCATGCTCCTCCTATTTTTCAGACCGTTTCATATTCATCTTAATTTTTACACGTTTTGAAGCTCTTCATATATTTCACACCTTTTCAGGCTCTTCATGTTTTTCAACACCGTTTCATGGTCCTCCTATTTTAAAGACCGTTTAATGCTCCTCCTACTTTTGAGACCGTTTCATGCTCCTCCTATTTTTCAGACCGTTTCATGCTCATCTCATTTTTACACCTTTTGAAGCTCTTCATATTTTTCACACCTTTTCAGGCTCTTCAGGTTTTTCAACACCGTTTCATGGTCCTCCTATTTTAAAGACCGTTTAATGCTCCTCCTACTTTTGAGACCGTTTCATGCTCCTCCTATTTTTCAGACCGTTTCATGCTCATCTCATTTTTACACCTTTTGAAGCTCTTCATATTTTTCACACCTTTTCAGGCTCTTCAGGTTTTTCAACACCGTTTCATGGTCCTCCTATTTTAAACACCGTTTAATGCTCCTCCTACTTTTGAGACCGTTTCATGCTCCTCCTATTTTTCAGACCGTTTCATGCTCATCTCATTTTTACACGTTTTGAAGCTCTTTATATATTTCACACCTTTTCAGGCTCTTCATGTTTTTCAACACCGTTTCATGGTCCTCCTATTTTAAAGACCGTTTAATGCTCCTCCTACTTTTGAGACCGTTTCATGCTCCTCCTATTTTTCAGACCGTTTCATGCTCATCTCATTTTTACACCTTTTGAAGCTCTTCATATTTTTCACACCTTTTCAGGCTCTTCAGGTTTTTCAACACCGTTTCATGGTCCTCCTATTTTAAAGACCGTTTAATGCTCCTCCTACTTTTGAGACCGTTTCATGCTCCTCCTATTTTTCAGACCGTTTCATGCTCATCTCATTTTTACACCTTTTGAAGCTCTTCATATTTTTCACACCTTTCCAGGCTCTTTATGTTTTTGAACACCGTTTCATGCTACTCATTTTCAGAAACTTTCATGCTCCACATATTTTTGACACCTTTTGAAGCTCTTCATATTTTTGACACCTTTTCAGGCTCTTCATGTTTTTGACCACCGCTTCATGCTCCTCGTATTTTTGACACGTTTTGAAGCTCTTCATATTTTTCACACCTTTTCAGGCTCTCCATATTTTTAAACACCGCTTCACTCTCCTCCTATTTTTCATTCTCTTTCATGCTCCTCATATTTTTCACACCTTTTGAAGCTCTTCATATTTTTCACACCTTTTCAGGCTCTTAATATTTTTGACCACCGCTTCATGCTGCTCCTATTTTTCAGACCGTTTCATGCTCCTCATATTTTTGACACCTTTTGAAGCTCTTCATAATTTTCACACCTTTTCAAGCTCTTCATATTTTTCAACACCGTTTCATTCTCCTCCTATTTCTCAGACCAAATCAGGCTCCTCATATTTTTGACACCTTCTGCAGCTCTTCATATTTTTCACAGCTTTTCAGGCTCTTCATGTTTTTGAACACAGTTTCATGCTCCTCCTATTTTTCAGTCTGTTTCATGCTCCTCATATTTTTGACACCATTTGAAGCTCTTCATATGTTTGACACATTTTGAAGCTCTTCATATTTTTCACACGTTTTCAGGCTCTTCATGTTTTTGAACACAGTTTCATGCTCCTCCTATTTTTCAGACCATTTCATGCTCCTCATATTTATGACACCTTTTGAAGCTCTTGATATATTTCACACCTTTTCAGGCTCTTCACGGTTTTGATCACCGTTTCATGCTCCTCCTATTTTTCAGACTGTTTCATGCTCCTCCTTTTTTTGACACCTTTTGAACCTCTTCATATTTTTCACACCTTTTCAGGCTCTTCATGTTTTCAACACCACTTCATGCTCCTCCTATTTTTCAGACCGTTTCATGCTCCTCCTTTTTTTGACACCTTTTGAAGCTCTTCATATTTTTCACACCTTTTCAGGCTCTTCATGTTTTCAACACCACTTCATGCTCCTCCTATTTTTCAGACCGTTTCATTCTCCTCATACTTTTGATACCTTTTGAAGCTCTTCATATTTTTCACACCTTTTCATGCTCTTAATGTTTTCAACACCGTTTCAAGCTCCTCCTATTTTTCAGACCGTTTCTTGCTCCTCATATTTTGGATACCTTTTGAAGCTCTTCATGTTTTTCACACCTTTTCAGCCTCTTCATGTTTTTGAACACCGTTTCATGCTCCTCCTATTTTTCAGAACGTTTCATGCTCCTCATAATTTTGACACCTCTTGAAGCTCTTCATATTTTTCAGAATTTTTCAGGCTCTTCATGTTTTTCAACAACGTTTCATGCTCCTCTTATTTTTCAGACCGTTTCATGCTCCTCATATTTTCACACCATTTGAAGCTCTTCATATTCTCCACACTTTTTCATGTTCTTCAGGTTTTTCAACACCGTTTCATGCTCCCCCTATTTATCAGATGGTTTCATGCTCCTCATATTTTTGACACGTTTTGAAGCTCTTCATATTTTTCACACCTTTTCAGGCTCTCCATGTTTTTAACAGCGCTTCACTCTCCTGCTATTTTTCAGACTCCTTCATGCTCCTCATATTTTTGACACCTTTTGAAGCTCTTCATATTTTTGACAGTTTTTGAAGCTCTTCATATTTTTCACACCATTTCAGGCTCTTCATGTTTTCAACACCTCTTCATGCTCATCCTTTATTTTCAGACCGTGTCATGCTCCTCATACTTTTGACACCTTTTGAAGCTCTTCATATTTTTCACCCGTTTTCAGGCTCTTCATGTTTTTCAACACCTCTTCATGCTCCTCCTATTTTTCAGACCGTTTCATGCTCCTCATACTTCTGACACCTTAGAAAGCTCTTCATATTTTTCACACCTTTTCATGCTCTTCATGGTTTCAACACTGTTTCATGCTCCTCATATTTTTCAGACCGTTACTAGCTACTCATATTTTGGACACCTTTTGAAGCTCTTCATATTTTTCACACCTTTTCAGGATTTTCATGTTTTTGAACACCGTTTCATCCTCCTCTTATTTTTCAGACCGTTTCATGCTCCTCATATTTTTAACACTTTTTGAAGCTCTTCATATTTTTCACACCTTTTCAGGCTCTTCATGTTTTCAACACTGTTTCATGATCCTCCTTTTTTTCAGAACGTTTCATGCTCCTCATATTTTTGACACCTTTTGAAGCTCTTCATATTTTTCACACCTTTTCAAGCTGCTCATATTTTTCACAACTTTTAAGGCTCTTCATGTTTTTCAACAAAACTTCATTCTCCTTCTATTTTTCAGAGCGTTTCATGCTCCTCATATTTTGACACCTGTTGAAGCTCTTCATATTTTTTACACATTTTCAGGCTCTTCATGTTTTTCAACAAAGTTTCATGCTCCTCTTATTTTTCAGACCGTTTCATGCTCCTCATATTTTCACTCCATTTGAAGCTCTTCATATTTTTCACACATTTTAAGGCTCTTCATGTTTTCAACACCACTTCATGCTCCTCCTATTTTTCAGACTGTTTTATGCTCTTCATATATTTGACACCTGTTGAAGCTCTTCATATTTTTCACACCTTTTAAGGCTCTTCATGTTTTTCAACACCGCTTCATGCTCCTCATATTTTTCAGACCGTTACTAGCTACTCATATTTTGGACACCTTTTGAAGCTCTTCATATTTTTCACAGCTTTTCCGGCTCTTCATGATTTTCAACACCAATTAATCCTCCTCCTCTCTTTCAGACCGTTCCATGCTCTTCATATTTTTGACACCTTTTGAAGCTCTTCATATATTTCAAACCTTTTCAGGCTCTTCATGTTTTTCAACAACGTTTCATGCTTCTCCTATTTTTCAGACCATTTCACGCTCCTCATATTTTTCACACCTTTTGAAGCTCTTCATATTTCTCACAAATTTTCAGGCTCTTCGTGTTTTTCAACACCGTTTCATGTTCCACCTCTTTTTCAGACAGTTTCATGCTCCTCATATTTTTGACACCTTTTGAAGCTCTTCATATTTTCCACACCTTTTCAGACTCTTCATGATTTTCAACACCGCTTCATGCTACTCCTATTTTTCATACCTTTTCATGCTCCTCATATTTTTGACACCTTTTGAAGCTCTTCATATTTTTCACACCTTTTCAGACTCTTCATGTTTTTCAACACCGTTTCATGCTCCTAGTATCTTTCACATTGTTTCATGCTCCTCATATTTTTGACACATTTTGAAGCTCTTCATATATTTCACACCTTTTCATGCTCTTCATGTTTTTGAACACCGTATGATGTTCCTCGTATTTTCAGACCGTGTCATGCTCCTCATATTTTGACACCTTTTGAAGCTCTTCATATTTTTGACACCTTTTGAAGCTCTTCATATTTTGCACACCTTTTCAGGCTCCTCATATTTTTCACAACTTTTCAGGCTCTTCATGTTTTTGAACACCGTTTCATGCTCCTCCTGTTTTTCAGACCGTTTCATGCTCCTCATATTTTTGACACCTTTTGAAGCTCTTCATATTTTTCACACCTTTTCAGCCTCTTCATGTTTTTGAACACCGTTTCATGCTCCTCCTATTTTTCAGAACGTTTCATGCTCCTCATAATTTTGACACCTATTGAAGCTCTTCATATTTTTCACACCTTTTCAGGCTCTCCATGTTTTTAACAGCGCTTCACTCTCCTGCTATTTTTCAGACTCCTTCATGCTCCTCATATTTTTGACACCTTTTGAAGCTCTTCATATTTTTCACACGTTTTCAGGCTCTTCATGTTCTTGAACACCGTTTCATGCTCCTTTTTTTTTCAGAAAATTTCATGCTCCTCATATTTTTGACACCTTTTGAAGCTCTTCATATTTTTGACAGTTTTTGAAGCTCTTCATATTTTTCACACCATTTCAGGCTCTTCATGTTTTCAACACCTCTTCATGCTCATCCTTTTTTTTCAGACCGTGTCATGCTCCTCATACTTTTGACACATTTTGAAGCTTTTCATATTTTTCACCAGTTTTCAGGCTCTTCATGTTTTTCAACAC
Organism: Dama dama; assembly: GCF_033118175.1. Classification (NCBI taxonomy): domain Eukaryota; kingdom Metazoa; phylum Chordata; class Mammalia; order Artiodactyla; family Cervidae; genus Dama; species Dama dama. Next base: position 1,612,099 of record NW_026870878.1, on the reverse strand, counting down.
CTCTTCATGCTCCTCCTATTTTTCAGACCGTTTCATGCTCCTCATACTTCTGACACCTTAGAAAGCTCTTCATATTTTTCACACCTTTTCATGCTCTTCATGGTTTCAACACCGTTTCATGCTCCTCATATTTTTCAGACCGTTACTAGCTACTCATATTTTGGACACCTTTTGAAGCTCTTCATATTTTTCACACCTTTTCAGGATTTTCATGTTTTTGAACACCGTTTCATCCTCCTCTTATTTTTCAGACCGTTTCATGCTCCTCATATTTTTAACACTTTTTGAAGCTCTTCATATTTTTCACACCTTTTCAGGCTCTTCATGTTTTCAACACTGTTTCATGATCCTCCTTTTTTTCAGAACGTTTCATGCTTCTCATATTTTTGACACCTTTTGAAGCTCTTCATATTTTTCACACCTTTTCAAGCTGCTCATATTTTTCACAACTTTTAAGGCTCTTCATGTTTTTCAACAAAACTTCATTCTCCTTCTATTTTTCAGAGCGTTTCATGCTCCTCATATTTTTGACACCTGTTGAAGCTCTTCATATTTTTTACACATTTTCAGGCTCTTCATGTTTTTCAACAAAGTTTCATGCTCCTCTTATTTTTCAGACCGTTTCATGCTCCTCATATTTTCACTCCATTTGAAGCTCTTCATATTTTTCACACATTTTAAGGCTCTTCATGTTTTCAACACCACTTCATGCTCCTCCTATTTTTCAGACTGTTTTATGCTCTTCATATATTTGACACCTGTTGAAGCTCTTCATATTTTTCACACCTTTTAAGGCTCTTCATGTTTTTCAACACCGCTTCATGCTCCTCATATTTTTCAGAAGGTTTCATGCTCCGCATATTTTTGACACCTTTTGAAGCTCTTCATATTTTTCACACCTTTTCCGGCTCGTCATGATTTTCAACACCAATTAATCCTCCCCTCTCTTTCAGACCGTTCCATGCTCTTCATATTTTTGACACCTTTTGAAGCTCTTCATATATTTCAAACCTTTTCAGGCTCTTCATGTTTTTCAACAAGGTTTCATGCTTCTCCTATTTTTCAGACTGTTTCACGCTCCTCATATTTTTCACACCTTTTGAAGCTCTTCATATTTCTCACAAATTTTCAGGCTCTTCGTGTTTTTCAACACCGTTTCATGTTCCACCTCTTTTTCAGACAGTTTCATGCTCCTCATATTTTTGACACCTTTTGAAGCTCTTCATATTTTCCACACCTTTTCAGACTCTTCATGATTTTCAACACCGCTTCATGCTACTCCTATTTTTCATACCTTTTCATGCTCCTCATATTTTTGACACCTTTTGAAGCTCTTCATATTTTTCACACCTTTTCAGACTTTTCATGTTTTTCAACACCGTTTCATGCTCCTAGTATCTTTCACATTGTTTCATGCTCCTCATATTTTTGACACATTTTGACGCTCTTCATATATTTCACACCTTTTCATGCTCTTCATGTTTTTGAACACCGTATGATGTTCCTCGTATTTTCAGACCGTGTCATGCTCCTCATATTTTGACACCTTTTGAAGCTCTTCATATTTTTGACACCTTTTGAAGCTCTTCATATTTTGCACACCTTTTCAGGCTCCTCATATTTTTCACAACTTTTCAGGCTCTTCATGTTTTTGAACACCGTTTCATGCTCCTCCTGTTTTTCAGACCGTTTCATGCTCCTCATATTTTTGACACCTTTTGAAGCTCTTCATATTTTTCTCACCTTTTCAGGCTCTTCATGTATTTCACAACGTTTCATGCTTCTCTTATTTTTCTGACCGTTTCATGCTCCTCATATTTATGACACCTTTAGAAGCTCTTCATATTTTTCACACGTTTTGAAGCTCCTCATATTTTTTCACACCTTTTCAGACTCTTCATGTTTTTCAACACCTTTTCATGCTCCTCCTATTTTTCAGACCATTTCATGCTCTTCAAATTTTGACACCATTTGAAGCTCTTCATATATTTCACACCTTATCAGGCTTTTCATGTTTTTCAACACCGTTTCATGCTCCTCCTATTTTTCATACCGTTTCATGCTCTTCAGATTTTTGACACCATTTGAAGCTCTTCATATTTTTCACACCTTTTCAGGCTCTTCATGTTTTTCAACACCGCTTCATGCTCCTCCTCTCTTTCAGACCGTTTCATGCTCTTCAAATTTTGACACCATTTGAAGCTCTTCATATATTTCACACCTTATCAGGCTTTTCATGTTTTTCAACACCGTTTCATGCTCCTCCTATTTTTCATACCGTTTCATGCTCTTCAGATTTTTGACACCATTTGAAGCTCTTCATATTTTTCACACCTTTTCAGGCTCTTCATGTTTTTCAACACCACTTCATGTCTCCTCCTATTTTTCAGACCGTTTCATGCTCCTCATATTTTTCACACCTTTTGAAGCTCTTCATATTTTTCACACCTTTTAAGGCTCTTCATGTTTTCAACACCGTTTCATGCTCCTCCTATTTTTCAGACCGTTTCTTGCTCCTTATGTTTTTGACCTCGTTTGAAGCTCTTCATATTTTTCACACCTTTTGAAGCTCTTCATATTTTTCCACATTTTCAGTCTCTTCATGTTTTTCAACAACGTTTCATGCTCCTCCTATTTTTCAGATCGTTTCATGCTCCTCTTATTTTTCAACACCCTTTCATGCTCCTTCTACTTTTCAGACAGTTTCATGCTCCACATATTTTTTAAACATTTTAAAGCTCTTCATATTTTTCACATCTTTTGAGGCTCTTCATGTTTTTAACACCGCTTCATGCTCCTCCTATTTTCAGACCGTTTCATGCTTTTCATATTTTTCACACCTTATGAAGCTCTTCATATATTTGAAAGCTTATCAGGTTTTTCATGTTTTTCAACACTGCTTCATGCTCCTCCTATTTTTCAGACTGTTTCATGCTCCTCACATTTTTGACACTTTTTGAAGCTCTTCATATTTTTCACACGTTTTCAGGTTCTCCATGCTTTTGAACACCGCTTCATGCTCCTCTTATTTTACAGACCGTTTCATGCTCGTCATATTTTTCACACCATTTGAAGCTCTTCATATTTTTCACACCTTTTCAGGCTCTTCATGTTTTTCAACACTGCTTCATGCTCCTCTTATTTTTCAGACCGCTTCATGCTCCTCTTTTTTTTTCATACCGTTTCAAGCTCCTCATATTTTTGACACCTTTTGAAGCTTTTCCTATTTTTCACATTTTTAAGCTCTTCATATTTTTCTCACGTTTTCAGGCTCTTCATGTTTTTCAACACCGCTTCATGCTCCTCCAATTTTTCAGACCTTTTCATGCTCCTCATATTTTCACATCTTTTGAAGCTCTTCATATTTTTCACACCTTTCCAGGCTCTTCATGTTTTTGAACACCGCTTCATGCTAATCCTATTTTACAGACCGTTTCATTCTCCTCATGTATTTCACACCCTCTGAAGCTCTTCATATTTTTCACAACTTTTCAGGCTCTTCATGTTATTCAACACCGTTTCAAGTTCCTCCTATATTTCAGACCGTTTCATGCTCCTCATATTTTTGACACCTTTTGAAGCTATTCATATTTTTCACACCTTTTCAGATTCTTCATGTTTTACAACACCGCATCATTCTCCTCGGATTTTTCAGACTGTTTCATGATCCTCATTAGTTTGACACCTTCTGAAGCTCTTCATATTTTTCACACCTTCTCAAGCTCTTCATGTTTTTCAACATCGCTTTATGCTCCTTCTATTTTTCAGATTGTTTCCTGCTCCTCATAATTTTCACACCTTTTGAATCTCTTCATGTTTTTCACACCTTTTCAGTCTCTTCATGTTTTTGAACACCACTTCATGCTCCTCCAATTTTTCAGACCGTTTAATGCTCCTCATGTATTTCACATCTTTTGAAGCTCTTCATATTTTTCACACCTTTTCAGGCTCTTCATGTTTTTCAACAACGCTTCATGCTCCTCCTATTTTTCAGACTGTTTCATGCTCCTCATATTTTTGACACCTTTTGAAGCTCTTCATATTTTTCACACCTTTTCAGGCTCTTCATGTTTTACATCACCGCCTCATGCTCCTCCTATTTTTCAGAGTGTTTCATGCTCCTCATATTTTTGACACCTTTTGAAGCTCTTCATATTTTTCACACCTTTTCAAGCTCTTCATGTTTTTCAACACTGCTTCTTGCTCCTCCTATTTTTAAGACTGTTTCATGCTCCTCATATTTTTCACACGTTTTGAAGATATTCACATTTTTCACACCTTTTCAGTCTCTTCATGTTTTTGAACACCGCTTCATGCTGCTCGTATTTTGCAGAGAGTTTCATGCTCCTCATGTATTTCACACCTTTTGAAGCTCTTCATATTTTTCACACCTTTTCAGTCTCTTCATCTTTTTCAGACCTCTTCATTCTCCTCCTATTTTTCAGACCGTTTCATGCTCCTCATATTTTGACAGCTTTTGAAGCTCTTCATATTTCTCACACCTTTTCAAGCACTTCATGTTTTTGAACACCGCTTCATGCTCCTCCTATTTTTCAGAACTTTTCACGCTCCTCCTATTTTTCAGACCGTTTCATGGTCCTCATATTTTTGACACCTTTTGAAGCTTTTGATATTTTTCACAACTTTTCAGGCTCTTCATGTTTTTGAACACCGTTTCATGCTCCTCCTATTTTTCAGAACTTTTCACGCTCCTCCTATTTTTCAGACCGTTTCATGCTCCTCATATTTTTGACACCTTTTGAAGCTTTTGATATTTTTCACAACTTTTCAGGCTCTTCATGTTTTTGAACACCGTTTCATGCTCCTCCTATTTTTCAGACCGTTTCATGCTCCTCATGTATTTCACATCTTTTGAAGCTCTTCATATTTTGCACACCTTTTCAGGCTCTTCATGTTTTGAACACCATTTCATGCTCCTCCTATTTTTCAGACCGTTTCATGCTCATCTCATTTTTGACAACTTTCGAAGCTCTTCATATTTTTCACACCTTTTGAAGCTTTTCATATTTTTCACACATTTCAGCCTCTTCATGTTTTTGAATGCCGCTTCATGCTCCTCCTGTTTTTCAGAACGTATCATGCTCCTCATATTTTTCACACCTTTTGAAGCTCTACATATTTTTCACACCTTTTCAGGCTTTTCATTATTTTCAGCACCACTTCATGCTCCTCCTATTTTTCAGACCGTTTCATGCTCATCTCATTTTGACACCTGTTGTAGCTCTTCATATTTTTCAAAGCTTTTGAAGCTCTTCATATTTTTCACACGTTTTCAGGCTCTTCATGTTTTTAACACCGTTTCATGCTCCTCCTATTTATCAAACCGTTTCATGCTCCTCATTTTTGACACTTTTTGAAGCTCTTCATAATTTTCATACCTTCTCATGCTCTTCATGTTTTTGAACACCGCTTCATGCTCCTCCTATTTTTCAAACCGTTTAATGCTCCTCGTGTATTTCACACGTTTTGAAGCTCTTCATAATTTTCACGCCTTTTCAGGCTCTTCAAGTTTTTGAATACCGTTTCATTCTCCTCGTTTTTTTCAGACCGTTTCATGCTCCTCATATTTTTGACACCATTTGAAGCTCTTCACATTTTTCAAACCTTTTCATGCTCTTCATGATTTTGAACAACGGTTCATGCTCATCCTATTTTTCAAACCGTTTCATGCTCCTCATATTTTTAAAACGTTTAGAAGCTCTTCATATTTTTCACACCTTTTCAGGCTCTTCATGTTTTTCAACACCACTTCATGCTCCTCCTCTTTTTCAGACCGTTTCATGCTCATCTCATTTTGACACCTTTTGAAGCTCTTAATATTTCTCACATCTTTTGAAGCTCTTCATATTTTTCACACCTTTTCAGGCTGTTCATGTTTTTCAACACCAATTCTTGCTCCTCCTATTTTTCAGACCGTTTCAAGCTCATCTAATTTTTGACACCTTTTGAAGCTCTTCATATTATTCACACCTTTTGAAGCTATTCATATTTTTCACACCGTTTCAGGCTCTTCATGTTTTTCAACACCGCTTCATGCTCCTCCTATTTTTCAGACCATTTCATGCTCCTCATGTGTTTCACACCTTTTGAAGCGCTTCATATTTTTCACACCTTTTCAGGCTCTTCATGTTTTTGAACACCATTTCATGCTCCTCATATTTTGCAGACCGTTTCATTCTCCTCATATTTTTGACAACTTTTGAAGCTCTTCATATATTTCACACCTTTTCAGGCTTTTCATTATTTTCAACACCACTTCATGCTCCTCCTATTTTTCAGACCGTTTCATGCTCATCTCATTTTGACACCTGTTGAAGCTCTTCATATTTTTCGTATCTTTTGAAGCTTTTCATATTTTTCACACCTTTTCAGGCTCTTCATGATTTTCAACACGGCTTCATGCTCCTCCTCTTTTTCAGACCGTTTCATGCTCCTCATATTTTTGAAACCTTTAGAAGCTCTTCATATTTTTCACACCTTTTCAGGCTCTTCATGTTTTTCAACACCGCTTCACGCTCCTCCTCCTTTTCAGACCGTTTCGTGCTCATATCATTTTGACACCTTTTGAAGCTCTTAATATTTTTCAAATCTTTTGAAGCTCTTCATATTTTTCACACCTTTTCAGGCTCTTCATGATTTTCAACACCTCTTCATGCTCCTCATATTTTTCAGACCGATTCATGCTCATCTCATTTTTGACATCTTTTGAAGCTTTTCTTATTTTTCACACCTTTTGAAGATCTTCATATTTTTCATGTTTTTGAAGCTCTTCGTATTTTCAAGCGTTTTCAGACTCTTAATGTTTTGCAACACCGCTTCATGATCCTGCTATTTTTCAGACCGTTTCATGCTCCTCATATTTTTGATAGGTTTTGAGGCTTTTCATATTTTTCACACCTTTTCAGGCTCTTCATGTTTTGAACACCGCTTCATGCTTCTCCTATTTTTCAGACCGTTTCATGCTCCTCATATTTTTGACAACTTTTGAAGCTCTTCATATTTTTCACACCTTTTCAAGCTCTTCATGTTTTTGAACACCGCTTCATGCTCCTTCTATTTTTCAGACCGTTTCATGCTCCTCATATTTTTGACACCGTTTGAAATTCTTCATATTTTTTCACACCTTTTCAGGCTCTTCATGTTTTTGAACACCGCTTCATGCTCCTCCTATTTTTCACACCTATTGAAGCTCTTCATATATTTCACACCTTTTCAAGCTCTTCACGATTTTGAACACCGCTTCATGCTCCTCCTATGTTTCACACCTTTTGAAGCTCTTCATATATTTCACACTTTTGCAAGCTCTTAAAGTTTTTGAACACCGCTTCATGCTCCTTCTATTTTTCAGACCGTTTCATGCTCCTCATATTTTTGACACCGTTTGAAATTCTTCATATTTTTTCACACCTTTTCAGGCTCTTCATGTTTTTGAACACCGCTTCATGCTCCTCCTATTTTTCAGACCGTTTCATGCTCCTCATATTTTTGACACCTTTTGAAGCTTTTGATATTTTTCACAACTTTTCAGGCTCTTCATGTTTTTGAACACCGCTTCATGCTCCTCCTATTTTTCAGACCGTTTCATGCTCCTCATATTTTTGACACCTTTTGAAGCTTTTGATATTTTTCACAACTTTTCAGGCTCTTCATGTTTTTGAACACCGTTTCATGCTCCTCCTATTTTTCAGACCGTTTCATGCTCCTCATGTATTTCACATCTTTTGAAGCTCTTCATATTTTGCACACCTTTTCAGGCTCTTCATGTTTTGAACACCATTTCATGCTCCTCCTATTTTTCAGACCGTTTCATGCTCATCTCATTTTTGACAACTTTCGAAGCTCTTCATATTTTTGACACCTTTTGAAGCTTTTCATATTTTTCACACATTTCAGCCTCTTCATGTTTTTGAATGCCGCTTCATGCTCCTCCTGTTTTTCAGACCGTATCATGCTCCTCATATTTTTCACACCTTTTGAAGCTCTTCATATTTTTCACACCTTTTCAGGCTCTTCATATTTTTGAACACCGCTTCATGCTCCTTCTATTTTTCAGACCGTTTCATGCTCCTCATATTTTTCACACCTTTTGAAGCTCTTCATATTTTTCACACCTTTTCAGGCTTTTCATTATTTTCAACACCACTTCATGCTCCTCCTATTTTTCAGACCGTTTCATGCTCATCTCATTTTGACACCTGTTGAAGCTCTTCATATTTTCAAAGCTTTTGAAGCTCTTCATATTTTTCACACGTTTTCAGGCTCTTCATGTTTTTAACACCGTTTCATGCTCCTCCTATTTATCAAACCGTTTCATGCTCCTCATTTTTGACACTTTTTGAAGCTCTTCATAATTTTCATACCTTCTCATGCTCTTCATGTTTTTGAACACCGCTTCATGCTCCTCCTATTTTTCAAACCGTTTAATGCTCTTCGTGTATTTCACACCTTTTGAAGCTCTTCATAATTTTCACGCATTTTCAGGCTCTTCAAGTTTTTGAATACCGTTTCATTCTCCTCGTTTTTTTCAGACCGTTTCACGCTCCTCATATTTTTGACACCTTTTGAAGCTCTTCATATTTTTCACACCTTTTCATGCTCTTCATGATTTTGAACAACGGTTCATGCTCATCCTATTTTTCAAACCGTTTCATGCTCCTCCTATTTTTTACACCTTTTGAAGCTCTTCATATTTTTCACACATTTTCAGTTTCTGCATTTTTTTGAACACCGCTTCATGCTCCTCCTTTATTTCAGACCGTTTCATGCTCCCCATGTATTTCACACCTTTTGAAGCTCTTCATATTTTGCACACCTTTTCAAGCTCTTCATGTTTTTCACAACCACTTCATGCTCCTTCTATTTTTCAGACCGTTTCATGCTCCTCATATTTTTGACACCTTTTGAAGCTCTTCATATTTTTCACACCTTTTCAGGCTCTTCGTGTTTTTGAACACCGCTTCATGCTCCTCCTATTTTTCAGATCGTTTCATGCTCCTCATATTTTTGACACCTGTTGAAGCTCTTCATATTTTTCGTATCTTTTGAAGCTTTTCATATTTTTCACACCTTTTCAGGCTCTTCATGATTTTCAACACCGCTTCATGCTCCTCCTCTTTTTCAGACCGTTACATGCTCCTCATATTTTTGAAACCATTAGAAGCTCTTCATATTTTTCACACCTTTTCAGGCTCTTCATGTTTTTCAACACCGCTTCATGCTCCTCCTCTTTTTCAGACCGTTTCATGCTCATCTCATTTTGACACCTTTTGAAGCTCTTAATATTTCTCACATCATTTGAAGCTCTTCATATTTTTCACGCCTTTTCAGGCTCTTCATGATTTTCAACACCGCTTCATGCTCCTCGTATTTTTCAGACGTTTCATGCTCCTCATATTTTTGACACCTTTTGAAGCTCTTCATATTTTTCACACCTTTTCAGGCTCTTCATATTTTTGAACACTGCTTCATGCTCCTTCTATTTTTCAGACCGTTTCATGCTCCTCATATTTTTCACACCTTTTGAAGCTCTTCATATTTTTCACACCTTTTCAGGCTGTTTATGTTTTTCAACACCAATTCATGCTCCTCCTATTTTTCAGACCGTTTCAAGCTCATCTAATTTTTGACACCTTTTGAAGCTCTTCATATTATTCACACCTTTTGAAGCTATTCATATTTTTCACACCGTTTCAGGCTCTTCATGTTTTTCAACACCGCTTCATGCTCCTCCTATTTTTCAGACCATTTCATGCTCCTCATGTATTTCACACCTTTTGAAGCGCTTCATATTTTTCACACCTTTTCAGGCTCTTCATGTTTTTGAACACCATTTCATGCTCCTCATATTTTGCAGACCGTTTCATTCTCCTCATATTTTTGACAACTTTTGAAGCTCTTCATATATTTCACACCTTTTCAGGCTATTCATTATTTTCAACACCACTTCATGCTCCTCCTATTTTTCAGACCGTTTCATGCTCATCTCATTTTGACACCTGTTGAAGCTCTTCATATTTTTCGTATCTTTTGAAGCTTTTCATATTTTTCACACCTTTTCAGGCTCTTCATGATTTTCAACACGGCTTCATGCTCCTCCTCTTTTTCAGACCGTTTCATGCTCCTCATATTTTTGAAACCTTTAGAAGCTCTTCATATTTTTCACACCTTTTCAGGCTCTTCATATTTTTCAACACCGCTTCATGCTCCTCCTCCTTTTCAGACCGTTTCGTGCTCATCTCATTTTGACACCTTTTGAAGCTCTTAATATTTTTCAAATCTTTTGAAGCTCTTCATATTTTTCACACCTTTTCAGGCTCTTCATGATTTTCAACACCTCTTCATGCTCCTCGTATTTTTCAGACCGATTCATGCTCATCTCATTTTTGACATCTTTTGAAGCTTTTCTTATTTTTCACACCTTTTGAAGCTCTTCATATTTTTCATATTTTTGAAGCTCTTCGTATTTTCAAGCGTTTTCAGACTCTTAATGTTTTGCAACACCGCTTCATGATCCTCCTATTTTTCAGACCGTTTCATGCTCCTCATATTTTTGACAGGTTTTGAGGCTTTTCATATTTTTCACACCTTTTCAGGCTCTTCATGTTTTTGAACACCACTTCATGCTTCTCCTATTTTTCAGACCGTTTCATGCTCCTCATATTTTTGACAACTTTTGAAGCTCTTCATATTTTTCATACCTTCTCATGCTCTTCATGTTTTTGAACACCGCTTCATGCTCCTCCTATTTTTCAAACCGTTTAATGCTCTTCGTGTATTTCACACCTTTTGAAGCTCTTCATAATTTTCACGCATTTTCAGGCTCTTCAAGTTTTTGAATACCGTTTCATTCTCCTCGTTTTTTTCAGACCGTTTCACGCTCCTCATATTTTTGACACCTTTTGAAGCTCTTCATATTTTTCACACCTTTTCATGCTCTTCATGATTTTGAACAACGGTTCATGCTCATCCTATTTTTCAAACCGTTTCATGCTCCTCCTATTTTTTACACCTTTTGAAGCTCTTCATATTTTTCACACATTTTCAGTTTCTGCATTTTTTTGAACACCGCTTCATGCTCCTCCTTTATTTCAGACCGTTTCATGCTCCCCATGTATTTCACACCTTTTGAAGCTCTTCATATTTTGCACACCTTTTCAAGCTCTTCATGTTTTTCACAACCACTTCATGCTCCTTCTATTTTTCAGACCGTTTCATGCTCCTCATATTTTTGACACCTTTTGAAGCTCTTCATATTTTTCACACCTTTTCAGGCTCTTCGTGTTTTTGAACACCGCTTCATGCTCCTCCTATTTTTCAGATCGTTTCATGCTCCTCATATTTTTGACACCTGTTGAAGCTCTTCATATTTTTCGTATCTTTTGAAGCTTTTCATATTTTTCACACCTTTTCAGGCTCTTCATGATTTTCAACACCGCTTCATGCTCCTCCTCTTTTTCAGACCGTTACATGCTCCTCATATTTTTGAAACCATTAGAAGCTCTTCATATTTTTCACACCTTTTCAGGCTCTTCATGTTTTTCAACACCGCTTCATGCTCCTCCTCTTTTTCAGACCGTTTCATGCTCATCTCATTTTGACACCTTTTGAAGCTCTTAATATTTCTCACATCATTTGAAGCTCTTCATATTTTTCACGCCTTTTCAGGCTCTTCATGATTTTCAACACCGCTTCATGCTCCTCGTATTTTTCAGACGTTTCATGCTCCTCATATTTTTGACACCTTTTGAAGCTCTTCATATTTTTCACACCTTTTCAGGCTCTTCATATTTTTGAACACTGCTTCATGCTCCTTCTATTTTTCAGACCGTTTCATGCTCCTCATATTTTTCACACCTTTTGAAGCTCTTCATATTTTTCACACCTTTTCAGGCTGTTTATGTTTTTCAACACCAATTCATGCTCCTCCTATTTTTCAGACCGTTTCAAGCTCATCTAATTTTTGACACCTTTTGAAGCTCTTCATATTATTCACACCTTTTGAAGCTATTCATATTTTTCACACCGTTTCAGGCTCTTCATGTTTTTCAACACCGCTTCATGCTCCTCCTATTTTTCAGACCATTTCATGCTCCTCATGTATTTCACACCTTTTGAAGCGCTTCATATTTTTCACACCTTTTCAGGCTCTTCATGTTTTTGAACACCATTTCATGCTCCTCATATTTTGCAGACCGTTTCATTCTCCTCATATTTTTGACAACTTTTGAAGCTCTTCATATATTTCACACCTTTTCAGGCTTTTCATTATTTTCAACACCACTTCATGCTCCTCCTATTTTTCAGACCGTTTCATGCTCATCTCATTTTGACACCTGTTGAAGCTCTTCATATTTTTCGTATCTTTTGAAGCTTTTCATATTTTTCACACCTTTTCAGGCTCTTCATGATTTTCAACACGGCTTCATGCTCCTCCTCTTTTTCAGACCGTTTCATGCTCCTCATATTTTTGAAACCTTTAGAAGCTCTTCATATTTTTCACACCTTTTCAGGCTCTTCATATTTTTCAACACCGCTTCATGCTCCTCCTCCTTTTCAGACCGTTTCGTGCTCATCTCATTTTGACACCTTTTGAAGCTCTTAATATTTTTCAAATCTTTTGAAGCTCTTCATATTTTTCACACCTTTTCAGGCTCTTCATGATTTTCAACACCTCTTCATGCTCCTCGTATTTTTCAGACCGATTCATGCTCATCTCATTTTTGACATCTTTTGAAGCTTTTCTTATTTTTCACACCTTTTGAAGCTCTTCATATTTTTCATATTTTTGAAGCTCTTCGTATTTTCAAGCGTTTTCAGACTCTTAATGTTTTGCAACACCGCTTCATGATCCTCCTATTTTTCAGACCGTTTCATGCTCCTCATATTTTTGACAGGTTTTGAGGCTTTTCATATTTTTCACACCTTTTCAGGCTCTTCATGTTTTTGAACACCACTTCATGCTTCTCCTATTTTTCAGACCGTTTCATGCTCCTCATATTTTTGACAACTTTTGAAGCTCTTCATATTTTTCACACCTTTTCAAGCTCTTCATGTTTTTGAACACCGCTTCATGCTCCTTCTATTTTTCAGACCGTTTCATGCTCCTCATATTTTTGACACCGTTTGAAATTCTTCATATTTTTTCACACCTTTTCAGGCTCTTCATGTTTTTGAACACCGCTTCATGCTCCTCCTATTTTTCAGACCGTTTCATGCTCCTCATATTTTTGACACCTTTTGAAGCTTTTGATATTTTTCACAACTTTTCAGGCTCTTCATGTTTTGAACACCATTTCATGCTCCTCCTATTTTTCAGACCGTTTCATGCTCATCTCATTTTTGACAACTTTCGAAGCTCTTCATATTTTTCACACCTTTTGAAGCTTTTCATATTTTTCACACATTTCAGCCTCTTCATGTTTTTGAATGCCGCTTCATGCTACTCCTGTTTTTCAGACCGTATCATGCTCCTCATATTTTTCACACCTTTTCAGGCTCTTCATATTTTTGAACACCGCTTCATGCTCCTTCTATTTTTCAGACCGTTTCATGCTCCTCATATTTTTCACACCTTTTGAAGCTCTTCATATTTTTCACACCTTTTCAGGCTGTTCATGTTTTTCAACACCAATTCATGCTCCTCCTATTTTTCAGACCGTTTCAAGCTCATCTAATTTTTGACACCTTTTGAAGCTCTTCATATTATTCACACCTTTTGAAGCTATTCATATTTTTCAAACGTTTTCAGGTTCTTCATGTTTTTCAACACCTCTTCATGCTCCTCCTATTTTTCAGACCATTTCATGCTCCTCATGTATTTCACACCTTTTGAAGCGCTTCATATTTTTCACACCTTTTCAGGCTCTTCATGTTTTTGAACACCATTTCATGCTCCTCATATTTTGCAGACCGTTTCATTCTCCTCATATTTTTGACAACTTTTGAAGCTCTTCATATATTTCACACCTTTTCAGGCTTTTCATTATTTTCAACACTGCTTCATGCTCCTCCTATTTTTCAGACCGTTTCATGCTCATCTCATTTTGACACCTGTTGAAGCTCTTGATATTTTTCAAAGCTTTTGAAGGTCTTCATATTTTTCACACGTTTTCAGGCTCTTCATGTTTTTAACACCGTTTCATGCTCCTCCTATTTATCAAACCGTTTCATGCTCCTCATTTTTGACACTTTTTGAAGCTCTTCATAATTTTCATACCTTCTCATGCTCTTCATGTTTTTGAACACCGCTTCATGCTCCTCCTATATTTCAAACCGTTTAATGCTCCTCGTGTATTTCACACCTTTTGAAGCTCTTCATAATTTTCACGCCTTTTCAGGCTCTTCAAGTTTTTGAATACCGTTTCATTCTCCTCGTTTTTTTCAGACCGTTTCATGCTCCTCATATTTTTGACACCTTTTGAAGCTCTTCATATTTTTCACACCTTTTCATGCTCTTCATGATTTTGAACACCGGTTCATGCTCATCCTCTTTTTCAAACCATTTCATGCTCCTCCTATTTTTTACACGTTTTGAAGCTCTTCATATTTTTCACACATTTTCAGTTTCTGCATTTTTTTGAACACCGCTTCATGCTCCTCCTTTGTTTCAGACCGTTTCATGCTCCCCATGTATTTCACACCTTTTGAAGCTCTTCATATTTTGCACACCTTTTCAAGCTCTTCATGTTTTTCACAACCACTTCATACTCCTTTATTTTTCAGACCGTTTCATGCTCCTCATATTTTTGACACATTTTGAAGCTCTGCATAGTTTTCACAACTTTTCAGGCTCTTCGTGTTTTTGAACACCGCTTCATGCTCCTCCTATTTTTCAGATCGTTTCATGCTCCTCATATTTTTGACACCTGTTGAGGCTCTTCATATTTTTCGTATCTTTTGAAGCTTTTCATATTTTTCACACCTTTTCAGGCTCTTCATGATTTTCAACACCGCTTCATACTCCTCCTCTTTTTCAGACCGTTTCATGCTCCTCATATTTTTGAAACCTTTAGAAGATCTTCATATTTTTCACACCTTTTCAGGCTCTTCATGTTTTTCAACAGCGCTTCATGCTCCTCCTCTTTTTCAGACCGTTTCATGCTCATCTCATTTTGACACCTTTTGAAGCTCTTAATATTTTTCAAATCTTTTGAAGCTCTTCATATTTTTCATGCCTTTTCAGGCTCTTCATGATTTTCAACACCGCTTCATGCTCCTCGTATTTTTCAGACGTTTCATGCTCCTCATATTTTTGACACCTTTTGAAGCTCTTCATATTTTTCACACCTTTTCAGGCTCTTCATATTTTTGAACACCGCTTCATGCTCCTTCTATTTTTCAGACCATTTCATGCTCCTCATATTTTTCACACCTTTTGAAGCTCTTCATATTTTTCACACCTTTTCAGGCTGTTCATGTTTTTCAACACCAATTCATGCTCCTCCTATTTTTCAGACCGTTTCAAGCTGATCTAATTTTTGACACCTTTTGAAGCTCTTCATATTATTCACACTTGAAGCTATTCATATTTTTCACACTTTCTCAGGCTTTTCATGTTTTTCAACACCGCTTCATGCTCCCCCTATTTTTCAGACCATTTCATGCTCCTCATGTATTTCACACCTTTTGAAGCGCTTCATATTTTTCACACCTTTTCAGGCTCTTCATGTTTTTGAACACCATTTCATGCTCCTCATATTTTGCAGACCGTTTCATTCTCCTCATATTTTTGACAACTTTTGAAGCTCTTCATATATTTCACACCTTTTCAGGCTTTTCATTATTTTCAACACCACTTCATGCTCCTCCTATTTTTCAGATCGTTTCATGCTCATCTCATTTTGACACCTGTTGAATCTCTTCATATTTTTCGTATCTTTTGAAGCTTTTCATATTTTTCACACATTTTCAGGCTCTTCATGTTTTTGAACACCGCTTCATGGTCCTCCTCTTTTTCAGACCGTTTCATGCTCCTCATATTTTTGATGCCTTTTGAAGCTCTTCATATATTTCACACCTTTTCATGGTCTTCATTTTTTCAACACTGCTTCATGCTCCTCCTATTTTTCAGACCGTTTCATGCTCCTCATACTTTGACACGTTTTGAACCTCTTCATATTTTTCACACCTTTTCAGGCTCTTCATGTTTACGAACACCGTTTCATGCTCCTCCTATTTTTCAGACCGTATCATGCTCCTCATAGTTTTGACACCTTTTGAAGCTCTTCATATTTTTCAGACCTTTTCATGCTCTTCATGTTTTTGAACAACTTTTCAAGGTCCTCATATTTTTGACACCTTTTGAAACTCTTCATATCTTTCACACCTTTTCATGCTCTTCATGTTTTTCAACACCGTTTCATGCTCCTCCTATTTTCAGACTGTTTCATGCTCCTCCTATTTTTCACACCTATTCAAGCTCTTCATATATTTCACACCTTTTCAAGCTCTTCATGTTTTTGAACACCGCTTCATGCTCCTTCTATTTTTCACACCTTTTGAAGCTCTTCATATATTTCACACCTTTTCAAGCTCTTCATGTTTTTGAACACCGCTTCAAGTTCCTCATATTCTTCACACCTTTTGAAGCTCATCATATTTTTCACTCCTTTTCCTGTTCTTCATGTTTTTCAATACAGTTTCATGCTCCTCCAATTTTTCAGACCATTTCATTCTCCTCATATTTTTGACACCTTTTGAAGTTCTTCATATCTCTCACACCATGTCAGGCTCTTCATATTTTTGAAGACCGTTTCATGCTCCTCCTATTTTTCAGACCGTTTCATGCAACTCATATTTTTTGACACCTTTTGAAGCTCTTCATATTTTTCACACCTTTTCAGGCTCTTCATGATTTTGAACACCGTTTCATGCTCCTCCTATTTTTCAGACCGTTCCATGCTTCTCATATTTTGACACCTTTTGAATCTCTTCATATTTTTCACACCTTTTAAGGCTCTTCATGTTTTTGGACACTGCTTCATGCTCCTCATATTTTTCACACCTTTTGAAGCTCTTCATATTTTTCACACCTTTTCATGCTCATCATGTTTTTGAACACCTTTTCAAGTTCCTCATATTTTTGACACCTTTTGACACTCTTCATATTTTTCACACATTTTCCTGTTCTTCATGTTTTTCTACAACGTTTCATGCTCCTCCTATTTTTCAGACTGTTTCATGCTCCTCATATATTTGACACCTTTTGAAGCTCTTCATATTTTTCACACCTTTTGAAGCTCTTCATATTGTTCACACCTTTTTGGCTCTTCATTTTTTTCAACACCACATGATACTCCTCCTATTTTTCAGACTGTTTCATGCTCCTCATCGTTTTGACACCTTTTGAAGCTCTTCATATAATTTACACCTTTTCAGGCTCTTCATGTTTTTGAACACGGCTTCATGCTCCTCCTATTTTTCAGACCGTTTCATGCTCCTCATATTTTTGACACCTTTTGAAGCTCTTCATATTTTTCACACCTTTTCAGGCTCTTCATCTTTTTCAACACCGCTTCATGGTCCTCCTATTTTTCAGACCGTTTCATGCTCCTCAAATTTTTGACGCCTTTTGAAGCTCTTCATATATTTCACACCTTTTCAGTGTCTTCATGTTTTTCAACACCGTTTCATGCTCCTCCTATTTTTCATACCGTTTTATGCTCCTCATACTTTGACACGTTTTGAACCTCTTGATTTTTTTCACACCTTTTCAGGCTCTTCATGTTTCGAACACCGTTTCATGCTCCTCCTATTTTTCAGAACGTTTCATGCTCCTCATATTTTTGACAGCTTTTGAAGCTCTTCATATTTTTCACACCTTTTCAGGCTCTTCATGTTTTTGAACACCGTTTCATGCTCCTCATATTTTTGACTCCTTTTGAATCTCTTCATATTTTTCTCACCTTTTCATGCTCTTCATTTTTTTCAACACCGTATCATGCTCCTCCTATTTTCAGACTGTTTCATGCTCCTCATATTTTTGACACCTTTTGAAGCTCTTCATATATTTCACACCTCTTCAGGTTCTTCATGTTTTTGAACAACGCTTCATGCTCCTCCTATTTTTCACACCTATTGAAGCTCTTCATATATTTCACACCTTTTCAAGCTCTTCACGTTTTTGAACACCGCTTCATGCTCCTCCTATGTTTCACACCTTTTGGAGCTCTTCATATATTTCACACTTTTGCAATCTCTTAAAGTTTTTGAACACCGCTTCATGTTCCTCATATTCTTCACACCTTTTGAAGCTCATCATATTTTTCACTCCTTTTCCTGTTCTTCATGTTTTTCAATACCGTTTCATGTTCCTCCTATTTTTCAGACCATTTCATGCTCCTCATATTTTTGACACCTTTTGAAGCTCTTCATATTTTTCACACCATTTCAGGCTCTTCATGTTTTGAACACCGTTTCATGCTCCTCCTATTTTTCAGACCATCATGCTCCTCATATTTTGACACCTTTTGAAGCTATTCATATTTTTCACACATTTTCAGGCTCTTCAGTTTTTTGAACACCGCTTCAAGATCCTCCTATTTTTCAGACCGTTTCATGCTCCTCATATTTTTGAAACCTTTTGAGGCTCCTTATATTTTTCACACCTTTTAAAGCTCTTCATATTTTTCACACCTTTTCAGGCTCTTCATGTTTTTTAACACCGCTTCAAGATCCTCCTATTTTTCACACCTATTGAAGCTCTTCATATATTTCACACCTTTACAAGCTCTTCATGTTTTTGAACACCGCTTCATGCTTCTCTTATTTTTCACACCTTTTGAAGCTCTTCATATATTTCACACCTTTTCAGGCTCTTCCTATTTTTGAACACCGTTACATGCTCCTCCTATTTTTCAGGCCATTTCATGCTCCTCATATTTTTGAGACCTTTTGAAACTCTTCATATTTTTCACACCTTTTCAGGCTCTTCATGTTCTTGAACACCGTTTCCTGCTCCTCCAATTTTTCAGACCGTTTCATGCTCTTCAAATTTTTGACACCTTTTGAAGCTCTTCATATTTTTCAGACCTTCTCAGGCATTTCATGTTTTTCAACACCATTTCATGCTCCTCCTATTTTTCAGACCGTTTCATGCTCCTCATAGTTTTGACAACTTTTGAAGCTCTTCATATATTTCACTCCTTTTCAGGCTCTTCATGTTTTTGAACACCGCTTCATGCTCCTAATGGTTTTCAGATCATTTAATGCTCCTCATATTTTTGACACATTTTGAAGCTCTTCATATTTTTCACACCTTTTCAGGCTCTTCATGTTTTTCAACACCACTTCATGCTCCTCCTATTTTTCAGACCGTGTCATGCTCCTCATAGTTTTGACACCTTTTTAAGCTCTTCGTATATTTCACTCCTTTTCAGGCTCTTCATGTTTTTGAACACCGCTTCATGCGCCTCATGGTTTTCAGATCATTTAATGCTCCTCATATTTTTGACACATTTTGAAGCTCTTCATATTTTTCACACCTTTTCAGGCTCTTCAGGTTTTTCAACACCACTTCATGCTCCTCCCATTTTTCAGACTGTTTCATGCTCCTCATATTTTTGACACCTTTTGAAGCTCTTCATATTTTTCACACGACTTCAGGATCTTCATGTTTTTCAACACCACTTCATGCTTCTCCCATTTTTCAGACTGTTTCATGCTCCTCATATTTTTGACACCTTTTGAAGCTCTTCATATATTTCACACCTTTTCAGGCTCTTCAAGTTTTTCAACACTGCTTCATGCTCCTCCTATTTTTCAAACCGTTTCGTGCACTTCCTAATTATCAGACCGTTTCAGGCTCCTCATAATTTTGACACCTTTTGAAGCTCTTCATATTTTTCACACCTTTCTAGACTCTGCATGTTTTTGAACACCGCTTCATGCTCCTCCAATTTTTCCGACCGTTTCATGCTCTTCATATTTTTGACACCTTTTGAAGCTCTTAACATTTTTCACACCTTTTCAGGCTCTTCATGTTTTTCAACACCACTTCATGCTCCTCCTACTTTTCAAAACGTTTCATGTTCCTCATATTTTTGACAGCATTTGAAACTATTCATATTTTTCACACCTTTTCAGTCTCTTCATGTTTTTCAACATCGCTTCTTGCTCCTTCTATTTTTCATACCGTTCCATGCTCCTTCTATTTTTGACACCTTTTGAACCTGTTCATATGTTTCACACCATTTCAGGATCTTCATGTTTTTCAACACCACTTCATGCTCCCCCATTTTTCAGACTGTTTCATGCTCCTCATATTTTTGACTTCTTTTGAAGCTCTTCATATTTTTCACACCTTTTCAGTCTCTTCATGTGTTTCAACATCGCTTCATGCTCCTTCTATTTTTCAGACCGTTTCATGCTCCTCATATTTTTGAGAACTTTTGAAGCTCTTCATATTTTTCACACTGTTTCATGCACTTCATGTTTTTCAACACCACTTCATTCTCCTCCTATTTTTCAGACCGTTTCATGCTCCTCTTATTTTTGAAACTTTAGGAAGCTCTTCATATTTTTCACACCTTTTCAGGTTCCTCATGTTTTTGACCACCGTTTCATGCACCTCCTATTTTTCAGACCGTTTCATGCTCCTCATATATTTGACACCTTTTGAAGCTCTTCATATATTTCACACCTTTTCAGGCTCTTCATATTTTTGAACACAGTTTCATGCTCCTCCTATTTTTCAGACCGTTTCATGCGCCTCATATTTTTGACACCTTTTGAAGCTCTTCATATTTTTCACACCTTTTCAGGCTCTTCATGTTCTTGAACACCGTTTCATGCTCCTCCTATTTTCAGACTGTTTCATTCTCCTCATATTTTTGAAACCTTTTGAAGCTCTTCATATATTTCACACCTCTTCAGGTTCTTCATGTTTTTGAACAACGCTTCATGCTCCTCCTATTTTTCACAACTTCTGAAGCTCTTCGTATGTTTCACACTTTTTCAAGCTCTTAAAGTTTTTGAACACCGCTTCATGTTCCTCATATTCTTCACACCTTTTGAAGCTCATCATATATTTCACTCCTTTTCCTGTTCTTCATGTTTTTCAATACCGTTTCATGTTCCTCCTATTTTTCAGACCATTTCATGCTCCTCATATTTTTGACACGTTTTGAAGCTCTTCATATTTTTCACACCTTTTCAGGCTCTTCATGTTCTTGAACACCGTTTCATGCTCCTCCAATTTTTCAGACCGTTTCATGCTCCTCAAATTTTTGAACCTTTTGAAGCTCTTCTTATCTTTCACACCTTTTCAGGGTCTTCATGTTTTTCAACACTGCTTCATGCTTCTCCTATTTTTCAGACCGTTTCATGCTCCTCATATTTTTGACACCTTTTGAAGCTCTTCATATTTTTCATACCTTTTCAGGCTCTTCATGTTCTTGAACACCGTTTAGTGCTCCTCCAATTTTTCATACCGTTTCACGCTCCTCAAATTTTTGACACCTTTTGAAGCTCTTCATATTTTTCACAACTTTTCAGGCTCTTCATGTTTTTTAAAACCTTTCATGCCACTCCTATTTTTCAGACAGTTTCATGCTCCTCATATATTTGACACCTTTTCATGCTCCTCATATTTTTGACAACTTTTGAAGCTCTTCATATTTTTCAAACCTTCTCAGGCATTTCATGTTTTTCAACACCTTTTCATGCTCCTCGTATTTTTCAGACCGTTTCATGCTCCTCATAGTTTTGACACCTTTTGAAGCTCTTCATATATTTCACTCCTTTTCAGGCTCTTCATGTTTTTGAACACTGCTTCATGCTCCTCATGGTTTTCAGATCATTTAATGCTCCTCATATTTTTGACACATTTTGAAGCTCTTCATATTTTTCACACCTTTTCAGGCTCTTCATCTTTTTCAACACCGCTTCATGCTCCTATTTTTCAGACCGTTTCATGCTCCTCATATATTTGACTCCTTTTGAAGCTCTTCATATTTTTCACACCTTTTCAGGCTCGTCATCTTTTTCAACACCGCTTCATGTTCCTCCTATTTTTCAGACCGTTTCATGCTCCTCAAATTTTTGACGCCTTTTGAAGCTCTTCATATATTTCACAACTTTTCATGGTCTATATGTTTTTCCACACTGCTACATGCTCCTCCTATTTTTCAGACCGTTTCATGCTCCTCATACTTTGACACGTTTTCAACCTCTTCATATTTTTCACACATTTTCAGGCTCTTCATGTTTCTGAACACCGTTT
This sequence comes from Dama dama, assembly GCF_033118175.1. Lineage (NCBI taxonomy): Eukaryota > Metazoa > Chordata > Mammalia > Artiodactyla > Cervidae > Dama > Dama dama. The sequence continues at coordinate 1,589,859 of NW_026870878.1, read as the reverse complement.
CATGCTCCTCCTTTTTTTCAGACCGTATCATGCTCCTCATAGTTTTGACACCTTTTGAAACTCTTCATATATTTCACACCTTTTCAGGCTCTACATGTTTTTCAACACCGCTTCATGCTCCTCCTATATTTTAGACCGTTTCATGCTCCTCATATTTTTGACACCTTTTGAAGCTCTTCATATTTTTCAGATCTTTTCATGCTCTTCATGTTTTTGAAGACCTTTTCAAGGTCCTCATATTTTTGACACCCTTTGAAGCTCTTCATATTTTTCACACCTTTTCAGGCTCTTCATGTTTTTTAACACCGTTTCATGCTCCTCATATTTTTGACACCTTTTGAAGCTCTTCATATTTTTCACACCGTTTCATGCTCTTCATGTTTTTCAACACCGTTTCATGCTCCTCCTATTTTCAGACTGTTTCATGCTCCTTCTATTTTTCACACCTTTTGAAGCTCTTCATATATTTCACACCTTTTCAAGCTCTTCATGTTTTTGAACACCGCTTCATGCTCCTTCTATTTTTCACACCTTTTGAAGCTCTTCATATATTTCACACCTTTTCAAGCTCTTCATGTTTTTGAACACCGCTTCAAGTTCCTCATATTCTTCACACCTTTTGAAGCTCATCATATTTTTCACTCCTTTTCCTGTTCTTCATGTTTTTCAATACCGTTTCATGATCCTCCAAATTTTCAGACCATTTCATGCTCCTCATATTTTTGACACCTTTGAAGCTCTTCATATCTTTCACACCATGTCAGGCTGTTCATATTTTTGAACACCGTTTCATGCTCATCCTATTTTTCAGACCGTTTCATGCAACTCATATTTTTCACACCTTTTGAAGCTCTTCATATTTTTCAAACCTTATCAGGCTCTTCATGTTTTTCCACACCGCTTCATGCTTCTTCTATTTTTCAGACCGTTTCATGCTCCTCATATTATTCACACCTTTAAACTCTTTATATTTGTCACACCTTTTCAGGCTCTTCATGTTTTTCAACACCGCGTCATGTTCCTCCTATTTTTCAGATCGTTTCATGCTCCTCCTATTTTTCTAACTGTTTCATGCAACTCTTATTATTGACACCTTTTGAAGCTCTTCACATTTTTCATACCTTTTCAGGCTCTTCATGTTTTTCCAAACGGCTTTATGCTCCTCCTATTTTTGAGATCGTTTCATGCTCCTCATATTTTTGACACATTTTCAAGCTCTTCATATTTTTCACACCTTTTCAGGCTCTTCATGTTTTTCAACACCGATTCACGCTCCTCCTATTTTTGAGACCGTCTCATGCTCCTCATATTTTTGACACCTTTTGAAGCTCTTCATATTTTTCACACATTTTCAGGCTCTTCATGTTTTTGAACACCACTTCATGCTCCTCCTATTTTTCAGACCGTTTCATGCTCCTCATATTTTTCACACATTTTGAAGCTCTTCATATTTTTCACACCTTTTCAGGCTCTTCATGTTTTTGAACACCGCTTCATGCTCCTCCATTTTTCAGACCCTTACATGTTCCTCATATTTTTGACACTTTTTGAAGCTCCTCCTATTTTTGACACTTTTTCAGGCTCTTCATGTTTTTCAACACCGTTTCATGCTCTTCCTATTTTTCATACCGTTTCATGCTCCTCCTATTTTTCAGACCGTTTCATGCTCCTCATATTTTTGACACCTTTGTAAGCTCTTCGTATTTTTCACCCCTTTTCAGGCTCTTCATGTTTTTCAACACCGCTTCATGCTCCTACTATTTTTCACACCTTTTGAAGCTCATCATATTTTTCACACCTTCTCAGGCTCTTCATGTTTTTGAGCACATCTTCATGCTCCTCCTATTTTTCAGACAATTTCATGCTCCTCATGTATTTCACGCCTTTTGAAGCTCTTCATATTTTTCACACCTTTTCAGGCTCTTCATATTTTTGAACAGCATTTCATGCTCCTCCTATTTTTCAAACTGTTTCATGCAACTCTTATTATTGACACCTTTTGAAGCTCTTCATATTTTTCATACCTTTTCAGGCTCTTCATGTTTGTCAACACGGCTTTATGCTCCTCCTATTTTTGAGATCGTTTCATGATCCTCATATTTTTGACACCTTTTGAAGCTCTTCATATTTTTCACACCTTTTCAGGCTCTTCATGTTTTTCAACACCGATTCACGCTCCTCCTATTTTTGAGACCGTTTCATGCTCCTCATATTTTGACAACTTTTGGAGCTCCTCATATTTTTCACACCTTTTCAGGCACTCCAAGTTTTTGAACAGCTTTTCATGCTCCTCCTATTTTTGAGACCGTCTCATGCTCCTCATATTTTTCACACCTTTTGAAGCTCTTCATATATTTCACACCATTTAAGTCTCTACACGTTTTTCAACACCACTTCATGCTCCTTCTGTGTTTCAGACCGTTTCTTGCTCATCTCATTTTTGACACCTTTTGAAGCTCTTCATATTGTTCACAACTTTAGAAGCTCTTCATATTTTTCACACATTTTCAGGCTCTTCATGTTTTTCAACACCGCTTCATTCTCCTCCTATTTTTCAGACCGTTTCATGCTCCTCATATTTTTGACACCTTTTGAAGGTCTTCATATTTTTCACACCTTTTCAGGCTATTCATGTTTTGAACACCGCTTCATGCTCCTCCTATTTTTCAGACCGTTTCATGCTCCTCATATTTTTGACACCTTTTGAAGGTCTTCATATTGTTCACACCTTTTCAGGCTATTCATGTTTTGAACACCGCTTCATGCTCCTCCTATTTTTCAGACCGTTTCATGCTCCTCATATTTTTGACACGGTTTGAAGCTCTTCCTATTTTTCACACCTTTTCAGGCTCTTCAGGTTTTTCAAGACCGTTTCATGTTCCTCCTATTTTTCAGACCTTTTCATGCTACTCCTATCTTTCAGACCGTTTCATGGTCCTTATATTTTTGACACCTTTGTAAGCTCTTCATATTTTTCACACCTTTTCAGGCTCTTCATGTTTTTCAACATCGCTTCATGCTCCTCCTATTTCTCAGAACGTTTCATGCTTCTCATATTTTTGCCACCTTTTAAAGCTCTTCATATTTTTCACACCTTTTCAGGCTCTTCATGTTTTTGAACACCGCTTCATGCTCCTCCTATTTTTCAGACATTTTCATGCTCCTCATGTTTTTGACACCTTTTGAAACCCTTCATATTTTTCACACCTTTTCAGGCACTTCATATTCTTGAACACTGCTTCATGCTCCTCCTATTTTTCAGACCGTTTCATGCTCCTCATATTTTTCACACCTTTTGAAGCTCTTCATATTTTTCACACCTTTTCAGGCTCTTCATGTTTTTCAACACCGCTTCACTCTCCTCCTATTTTTGAGACCGTTTCATGCTCCTCATATTTTTGACAACTTTTGGAGCTCTTCATATTTTTCACACGTTTTCAGGCTCTCCAAGTTTTTGAACACCGCTTCATGCTCCTCCTATTTTTGAGACCGTTTCATACTCCTCATATTTTTGACACTTTTTGAAGCTCTTAATATTTTTCACACATTTTCAGGCTCTTCGTGTTTTTCAACACCACTTCATGCTCCTCCTATTTTTCAGACAGTTTCATGCTCATCTCATTTTTAACACCTTTTGAAGCTCTTCATATATTTCACACCTTTTGAAGCTCTTCATAATTTTCACACCTTTTCATTCTCTTCTTGTTTTTCAACACCGTTTCATGCTGCTCTTATTTTTCAGACCGTTTCATGCTCCTCATATTATTGACACCTTTTGGAGCTCTTTATATTTGTCACACCGTTTCAGGCACTTCATGTTTTTCAACACCGCTTCATGCTCCTCCTATTTTTCAGACCGTTTCAGGCTCCTCCTATTTTTCAGACTGTTTCATGCACCTCTTATTATTGACACCTTTTGAAGCTCGTCATATATTTCACACCTTTCCGGCTCTTCATGTTTTTCAACACCGCTTCATGCTTCTCCTATTTTTGAGACCCTTTCATTCCCCACGTATTTTTGACATCTTATGAAGCTCATCATATTTTTCCTCACGTTTTCAGGCTCTTCATGTTTTTCAACACCACTTCACGCTCCTCCTATTTTTGAGACCGTTTCATGCTCCTCATATTTTTGAAACGTTTTGAAGCTCTTAATATTTTTTACACCGTTTCAGGCTCTTCATGTTTTTGAACACCTCTTCATGCTCCTCCTATTTTTCAGACCATTTCATGCTCCTCATATTTTTCACAACTTTTGAAGCTCTTCATATTTTTCACACCTTTTCAGGCTCTTCATGTTTTTGAACAGCTCTTCATGCTCCCCCTTTTTTCAGACCGTTTCATATTCCTCATATTTTTCACACCTTTTGAAGCTCTCCATATCTTTCAAACCTTTTCAGGCTCTTCATGTTTTTGAACACCGCTTCATGCTCCTCCTAATTTTCAGACCGTTTCATGCTCCTCATATTTTTGACACCTGTTGAAGCTCTCCATATCTATCAAACCTTTTCAGGCTCTTCATGTTTTTGAACAGCGCTTCATGCTCCTGCTATTTTTCAGACCGTTTCATGCTCCTCATATTTTTCACACCTTTTGATGCTCTTCATATTTTTCAAACCTTATCAGGCTCTTCATGTTTTTCAACACCGCTTCATGCTTCTTCTATTTTTCAGACCGTTTCATGCTCCTCATATTATTCACACCTTTAAACTCTTTATATTTGTCACACCTTTTCAGGCTCTTAATGTTTTTCAACACCGCGTCATGTTCCTCCTATTTTTCAGATCGTTTCATGCTCCTCCTATTTTTCTAACTGTTTCATGCAACTCTTATTATTGACACCTTTTGAAGCTCTTCACATTTTTCATACCTTTTCAGGCTCTTCATGTTTTTCCAAACGGCTTTATGCTCCTCCTATTTTTGAGATCGTTTCATGCTCCTCATATTTTTGACACATTTTCAAGCTGTTCATATTTTTCACCCCTTTTCAGGCTCTTCATGTTTTTCAACACCGATTCACGCTCCTCCTATTTTTGAGACCGTCTCATGCTCCTCATATTTTTGACACCTTTTGAAGCTCTTCATATTTTTCACACATTTTCAGGCTCTTCATGTTTTTGAACACCACTTCATGCTCCTCCTATTTTTCAGACCGTTTCATGCTCCTCATATTTTTCACACATTTTGAAGCTCTTCATATTTTTCACACTTTTTCAGGCTCTTCATGTTTTTGAACACCGCTTCATGCTCCTCCATTTTTCAGACACTTACATGTTCCTCATATTTTTGACACTTTTTGAAGCTCCTCCTATTTTTCACACTTTTTCAGGCTCTTCATGTTTTTCAACACCGTTTCATGCTCTTCCTATTTTTCATACCGTTTCATGCTCCTCCTATTTTTCAGACCGTTTCAAGCTCCTCATATTTTTGACACTTTTGTAAGCTCTTGATATTTTTCACACCTTTTCAGGCTCTTCATGTTTTTCAACACCGCTTCATGCTCCTCCTGTTTTTCAGACCGTTTCATGCTCCTCATATTTTTCACACCTTTGGAAGCTCTTCATATTTTTCACATCTTTTCAGGCTCTTCATGTTTTTGAACACCACTTCATGCTCCTCCTATTTTTCAGACCGTTTCATGCTCCTCATATTTTTTAAACCTTTTGAAGCTCTTCATATTTTTCACACCTTTTCAAGCTCTTCATATTTTTGAACACCGCTTCATGCTGCTCCTATTTTTCAGACCGTTTCATGCTCCTCATATTTTTGACACCTTTGTAAGCTCTTCGTATTTTTCACCCCTTTTCAGGCTCTTCATGTTTTTCAACACCGCTTCATGCTCCTACTATTTTTCACACCTTTTGAAGCTCATCATATTTTTCACACCTTCTCAGGCTCTTCATGTTTTTGAGCACATCTTCATGCTCCTCCTATTTTTCAGACAATTTCATGCTCCTCATGTATTTCACGCCTTTTGAAGCTCTTCATATTTTTCACACCTTTTCAGGCTCTTCATATTTTTGAACAGCATTTCATGCTCCTCCTATTTTTCAAACTGTTTCATGCAACTCTTATTATTGACATCTTTTGAAGCTCTTCATATTTTTCATACCTTTTCAGGCTCTTCATGTTTTTCAACACGGCTTTATGCTCCTCCTATTTTTGAGATCGTTTCATGCTCCTCATATTTTTGACACCTTTTGAAGCTCTTCATATTTTTCACACCTTTTCAGGCTCTTCATGTTTTTCAACACCGATTCACGCTCCTCCTATTTTTGAGACCGTTTCCTGCTCCTCATATTTTGACAACTTTTGGAGCTCCTCATATTTTTCACACCTTTTCAGGCACTCCAAGTTTTTGAACAGCTTTTCATGCTCCTCCTATTTTTGAGACCGTCTCATGCTCCTCATATTTTTCACACCTTTTGAAGCTCTTCATATATTTCACACCATTTAAGGCTCTACACGTTTTTCAACACCACTTCATGCTCCTTCTGTGTTTCAGACCGTTTCTTGCTCATCTCATTTTTGACACCTTTTGAAGCTCTTCATATTTTTCACAACTTTAGAAGCTCTTCATATTTTTCACACTTTTTCAGGCTCTTCATGTTTTTCAACACCTCTTCATGCTCCTCCTATTTTTCAGACCGTTTCATGCTCCTCATATTTTTGACACCTTTTGAAGCTCTTCATATTTTTCACACCTTTTCAGGCTATTCATATTTTTGAACACAGCTTCATGCTCTTCCTATTTTTCAGACCGTTTCATGCTCCTCATATTTTAGACACGGTTTGAAGCTCTTCCCATTTTTCACACCTTTTCAGGCTCTTCAGGTTTTTCAAGACCATTTCATGTTCCTCCTATTTTTCAGACCTTTTCATGCTACTCCTATCTTTCAGACCGTTTCATGCTACTCATATTTTTGACACCTTTGTAAGCTCTTCTTATTTTTCACACCTTTTCAGGCTCTTCATGTTTTTCAACATCGCTTCATGCTCCTCCTATTTCGCAGAACGTTTCATGTTCCTCATATTTTTCACATCTTTTGAAGCTCTTCATATTTTTCACACCTTCTCAGGCTCTTCATGTTTTTGAGCACAGCTTCATGCTCCTCCTATTTTTCAGACCGTTTCATGCTCCTCATATTTTTGACACCTTTGTAAGCTCTTCGTATTTTTCACCCCTTTTCAGGCTCTTCATGTTTTTCAACACCGCTTCATGCTCCTACTATTTTTCACACCTTTTGAAGCTCATCATATTTTTCACACCTTCTCAGCCTCGTCATGTTTTTGAGCACATCTTCATGCTCCTCCTATTTTTCAGACAATTTCATGCTCTTCATGTATTTCACGCCTTTTGATGCTCTTCATATTTTTCACACCTTATCAGGCTCTTCATATTTTTGAACAGCATTTCATGCTCCTCCTATTTTTCAAACTGTTTCATGCAACTCTTATTATTGACACCTTTTGAAGCTCTTCATATTTTTCATAACTTTTCAGGCTCTTCATGTTTTTCAACACCGATTCACGCTCCTCCTATTTTTGAGACCGTTTCATGCTCCTCATATTTTTGACAACTTTTGCAGCTCCTCATATTTTTCACACCTTTTCAGGCACTCCAAGTTTTTGAACAGCTTTTCATGCTCCTCCTATTTTTGAGACCATCTCATTCTCCTCATATTTTTCACAGCTTTTGAAGCTCTTCATATATTTCACACCATTTAAGGCTCTACACGTTTTTCAACACCACTTCATGCTCCTTCTGTGTTTCAGACCGTTTCTTGCTCATCTCATTTTTGACACCTTTTGAAGCTCTTCATATTTTTCACAACTTTAGAAGCTCTTCATATTTTTCACACTTTTTCAGGCTCTTCATGTTTTTCAACACCTCTTCATGCTCCTCCTATTTTTCAGACCGTTTGATGCTCCTCATATTTTTGACACCTTTTGAAGCTCTTCATATTTTTCACACCTTTTCAGGCTATTCATATTTTTGAACACAGCTTCATGCTCCTCCTATTTTTCAGACCGTTTCATGCTCCTCATATTTTTGACACGGTTTGAAGCTCTTTCCATTTTTCACACCTTTTCAGGCTCTTCAGGATTTTCAAGACCATTTCTTGTTCCTCCAATTTTTCAGACCTTTTCATGCTACTCCTATCTTTCAGACCATTTCATGCTCCTCATATTTTTGACACCTTTGTAAGCTCTTCTTATTTTTCACACCTTTTCAGGCTCTTCATGTTTTTCAACATCGCTTCATGCTCCTCCTATTTCTCAGAACGTTTCATGCTCCTCATATTTTTCATATCTTCTGAAGCTCTTCATATTTTTCACACCTTCTCAGGCTCTTCATGTTTTTGAGCACAGCTTCATGCTCCTCCTATTTTTCAGACCGCTTCATGCTCCTCATATTTTTGACACCTTTGTAAGCTCTTCGTATATTTCACCCCTTTTCAGGCTCTTCATGTTTTTCAACACCGCTTCATGCTCTTCCTATTTTTCACACCTTTTGAAGCTCATCATATTTTTCACACCTTCTCAGGCTCTTCATGTTTTTGAGCACAGCTTCATGCTCCTCCTGTTTTTCAGACAATTTCATGCTCCTCATGTATTTCACGCCTTTTGAAGCTCTTCCTATTTTTCACACCTTTTCAGGCTCTTCATGTTTTTTAACACCGTTTCATGCTACTCCTATTTTTGAGATCGTTTCATGCTCCTCATATTTTTTACACCTTTGGAAGCTCTTCATATTTTTCACATCTTTTCAGGCTCTTCATGTTTTTGAACACGACTTCATGCTCCTCCTATTTTTCAGACCGTTTCATGCTCCTCATATTTTTCACACCTGTTGATGCTCTTCATATTTTTCACACCTTTTCAGGCTCTTCATGTTTTGAATACCACTTCATGCTCCTCCTATTTTTCAGACCGTTTCTTGCTTCTCATATTTTTCACACCTTTTGAAGCTCTTCATATTTTTCACACCTTTTCAGGCTCTTCATGTTTTTGAACACCGCTTCATCCTCCTCCATTTTTCAGACCGTTACATGTTCCTCATATTTTTGACACATTTTGAAGCTCCTCCTATTTTTCACACCTTTTCAGGCTCTTCATGTTTTTCAACAACGTTTCATGCTCTTCCTATTTTTCATACCGTTTCATGCTCCTCCTATTTTTCAGACCGTTTCATGCTCCTCATATGTTTCACACCTTTGAAAGCTCTTCATATTTTTCACATCTTTTCAGGCTCTTCATGTTTTTGAACACCACTTCATGCTCCTCCTATTTTTCAGACCGTTTCATGCTCCTCATATTTTTCAAACCTTTTGAAGCTCTTCATATTTTTCACACCTTTTCAGGCTCTTCATATTTTTGAACACCGCTTCATGCTGCTCCTATTTTTCAGACCATTTCATGCTCCTTATATTTTTCACATTTTTTGAAGCTCTTCATATTTTTCACACCTTCTCAGGCTCTTCATGTTTTTGAGCACAGCTTCATGCTCCTCCTATTTTTCAGACCGTTTCATGCTCCTCATATTTTTGACACCTTTGTAAGCTCTTCGTATTTTTAACCCCTTTTCAGGCTCTTCATGTTTTTCAACACCGCTTCATGCTCCTACTATTTTTCACACCTTTTGAAGCTCATCATATTTTTCACACCTTCTCAGCCTCTTCATGTTTTTGAGCACATCTTCATGCTCCTCCTATTTTTCAGACAATTTCATGCTCCTCATGTATTTCACGCCTTTTGAAGCTCTTCATATTTTTCACACCTTTTCAGGCTCTTCATATTTTTGAACAGCATTTCATGCTCCTCCTATTTTTCAAACTGTTTCATGCAACTCTTATTATTGACACCTTTTGAAGCTCTTCATATTTTTCATACCTTTTCAGGCTCTTCATGTTTTTCAACACGGCTTTATGCTCCTCCTATTTTTGAGATCGTTTCATGCTCCTCATATTTTTGACACCTTTTGAAGCTCTTCATATTTTTCACACCTTTTCAGGCTCTTCATGTTTTTCAACACCGATTCACGCTCCTCCTATTTTTGAGACCGTTTCATGCTCCTCATATTTTTGACAACTTTTGGAGCTCCTCATATTTTTCACACCTTTTCAGGCACTCCAAGTTTTTGAACAGCTTTTCATGCTCCTCCTATTTTTGAGACCGTCTCATGCTCCTCATATTTTTCACACCTTTTGAAGCTCTTCATATATTTCACACCATTTAAGGCTCTACACGTTTTTCAACACCACTTCATGCTCCTTCTGTGTTTCAGACCGTTTCTTGCTCATCTCATTTTTGACACCTTTTGAAGCTCTTCATATTTTTCACAACTTTAGAAGCTCTTCATATTTTTCACACTTTTTCAGGCTCTTCATGTTTTTCAACACCTCTTCATGCTCCTCCTATTTTTCAGACCGTTTCATGCTCCTCATATTTTTGACACCTTTTGAAGCTCTTCATATTTTTCACACCTTTTCAGGCTATTCATATTTTTGAACACAGCTTCATGCTCCTCCTATTTTTCAGACCGTTTCATGCTCCTCATATTTTTGACACGGTTTGAAGCTCTTTCCATTTTTCACACCTTTTCAGGCTCTTCAGGTTTTTCAAGACCATTTCATGTTCCTCCTATTTTTCAGACCTTTTCATGCTACTCCTATCTTTCAGACCGTTTCATGCTCCTCATATTTTTGACACCTTTGTAAGCTCTTCTTATTTTTCACACCTCTTCAGGCTCTTCATGTTTTTCAACATCGCTTCATGCTCCTGCTATTTCTCAGAACGTTTCATGCTCCTCATATTTTTCACATCTTTTGAAGCTCTTCATATTTTTCACACCTTCTCAGGCTCTTCATGTTTTTGAACTCCGTTTCACGCTCCTCCTATTTTTCAGACCGTTTCATGCTCCTCATATTTTTGACACCTTTGTAAGCTCTTCGTATTTTTCACCCCTTTTCAGGCTCTTCATGTTTTTCAACACCGCTTCATGCTCCTACTATTTTTCACACCTTTTGAAGCTCATCATATTTTTCACACCTTCTCAGGCTCTTCATGTTTTTGAGCACATCTTCATGCTCCTCCTATTTTTCAGACAATTTCATGCTCCTCATGTATTTCACGCCTTTTGAAGCTCTTCATATTTTTCACACCTTTTCAGGCTCTTCATATTTTTGAACAGCATTTCATGCTCCTCCTATTTTTCAAACTGTTTCATGCAACTCTTATTATTGACACCTTTTGAAGCTCTTCATATTTTTCATACCTTTTCAGGCTCTTCATGTTTTTCAACACGGCTTTATGCTCCTCCTATTTTTGAGATCGTTTCATGCTCCTCATATTTTTGACACCTTTTGAAGCTCTTCATATTTTTCACACCTTTTCAGGCTCTTCATGTTTTTCAACACCGATTCACGCTCCTCCTATTTTTGAGACCGTTTCATGCTCCTCATATTTTTGACAACTTTTGGAGCTCCTCATATTTTTCACACCTTTTCAGGCACTCCAAGTTTTTGAACAGCTTTTCATGCTCCTCCTATTTTTGAGACCGTCTCATGCTCCTCATATTTTTCACACCTTTTGAAGCTCTTCATATATTTCACACCATTTAAGGCTCGACACGTTTTTCAACACCACTTCATGCTCCTTCTGTGTTTCAGACCGTTTCTTGCTCATCTCATTTTTGACACCTTTTGAAGCTCTTCATATTTTTCACAACTTTAGAAGCTCTTCATATTTTTCACACTTTTTCAGGCTCTTCATGCTTTTCAACACCTCTTCATGCTCCTCCTATTTTTCAGACCGTTTCATGCTCCTCATATTTTTGACACCTTTTGAAGCTCTTCATATTTTTCACACCTTTTCAGGCTATACATATTTTTGAACACAGCTTCATGCTCCTCCTATTTTTCAGACCGTTTCATGCTCCTCATATTTTTGACACGGTTTGAAGCTCTTTCCATTTTTCACAACTTTTCAGGCTCTTCAGGATTTTCAAGACCATTTCATGTTCCTCCTATTTTTCAGACCTTTTCATGCTACTCCTATCTTTCAGACCGTTTCATGCTCCTCATATTTTTGACACCTTTGTAAGCTCTTCTTATTTTTCACACCTCTTCAGGCTCTTCATGTTTTTCAACATCGCTTCATGCTCCTCCTATTTCTCAGAACGTTTCATGCTCCTCATATTTTTCACATCTTTTGAAGCTCTTCATATTTTTCACACCTTCTCAGGCTCTTCATGTTTTTGAGCACAGCTTCATGCTCCTCCTATTTTTCAGACCGTTTCATGCTCCTCATATTTTTGACACCTTTGTAAGCTCTTCGTATTTTTCACCCCTTTTCAGGCTCTTCATGTTTTTCAACACCGCTTCATGCTCCTCCTATTTTTCACACCTTTTGAAGCTCATCATATTTTTCACACCTTCTCAGGCTCTTCATGTTTTTGAGCACAGCTTCATGCTCCTCCTATTTTTCAGACAATTTCATGCTCCTCATGTATTTCACGCCTTTTGAAGCTCTTCATATTTTTCACACCTTCTCAGGCTCTTCATGTTTTTCAACACCGTTTCATGCTCCTCCTATTTTTCAGACCGTTTCATGCTCCTCATATTTTTCACACCTTTGGAAGCTCTTCATATTTTTCACATCTTTTCAGGCTTTTCATGTTTTTGAACACGACTTCATGCTCCTCCTATTTTTCAGACCGTTTCATGCTCCTCATATTTTTCACACCTGTTGATGCTCTTCATATTTTTCACACCTTTTCAGGCTCTTCATGTTTTGAACACCACTTCATGCTCCTCCTATTTTTCAGACCGTTTCTTGCTCCTCATATTTTTCACACCTTTTCAGGCTCTTCATGTTTTTCAACAACGTTTCATGCTCTTCCTATTTTTCATACCGTTTCATGCTCCTCCTATTTTTCAGACCGTTTCATGCTCCTCATATTTTTGACACCTTTGTAAGCTCTTGATATCTTTCACACCTTTTCAGGCTCTTCATGTTTTTCAACACCGCTTCATGCTCCTCCTATTTTTCAGACCGTTTCATGCTCCTCATATGTTTCACACCTTTGAAAGCTCTTCATATTTTTCACATCTTTTCAGGCTCTTCATGTTTTTGAACACCACTTCATGCTCCTCCTATTTTTCAGACCGTTTCATGCTCCTCATATTTTTCAAACCTTTTGAAGCTCTTCATATTTTTCACACCTTTTCAGGCTCTTCATATTTTTGAACACCGCTTCATGCTGCTCCTATTTTTCAGACCGTTTCATGCTCCTCATATTTTTCACATTTTTTGAAGCTCTTCATATTTTTCACACCTTCTCAGGCTCTTCATGTTTTTGAGCACAGCTTCATGCTCCTCCTATTTTTCAGACCGTTTCATGCTCCTCATATTTTTGACACCTTTGTAAGCTCTTCGTATTTTTCACCCCTTTTCAGGCTCTTCATGTTTTTCAACACCGCTTCATGCTCCTACTATTTTTCACACCTTTTGAAGCTCATCATATTTTTCACACCTTCTCAGGCTCTTCATGTTTTTGAGCACATCTTCATGCTCCTCCTATTTTTCAGACAATTTCATGCTCCTCATGTATTTCACGCCTTTTGAAGCTCTTCATATTTTTCACACCTTTTCAGGCTCTTCATATTTTTGAACAGCATTTCATGCTCCTCCTATTTTTCAAACTGTTTCATGCAACTCTTATTATTGACACCTTTTGAAGCTCTTCATATTTTTCATACCTTTTCAGGCTCTTCATGTTTTTCAACACGGCTTTATGCTCCTCCTATTTTTGAGATCGTTTCATGCTCCTCATATTTTTGACACCTTTTGAAGCTCTTCATATTTTTCACACCTTTTCAGGCTCTTCATGTTTTTCAACACCAATTCACGCTCCTCCTATTTTTGAGACCGTTTCATGCTCCTCATATTTTTGACAACTTTTGGAGCTCCTCATATTTTTCACACCTTTTCAGGCACTCCAAGTTTTTGAACAGCTTTTCATGCTCCTCCTATTTTTGAGACCGTCTCATGCTCCTCATATTTTTCACACCTTTTGAAGCTCTTCATATATTTCACACCATTTAAGGCTCGACACGTTTTTCAACACCACTTCATGCTCCTTCTGTGTTTCAGACCGTTTCTTGCTCATCTCATTTTTGACACCTTTTGAAGCTCTTCATATTTTTCACAACTTTAGAAGCTCTTCATATTTTTCACACTTTTTCAGGCTCTTCATGCTTTTCAACACCTCTTCATGCTCCTCCTATTTTTCAGACCGTTTCATGCTCCTCATATTTTTAACACCTTTTGAAGCTCTTCATATTTTTCACACCTTTTCAGGCTATACATATTTTTGAACACAGCTTCATGCTCCTCCTATTTTTCAGACCGTTTCATGCTCCTCATATTTTTGACACGGTTTGAAGCTCTTTCCATTTTTCACACCTTTTCAGGCTCTTCAGGATTTTCAAGACCATTTCATGTTCCTCCTATTTTTCAGACCTTTTCATGCTACTCCTATCTTTCAGACCGTTTCATGCTCCTCATATTTTTGACACCTTTGTAAGCTCTTCTTATTTTTCACACCTCTTCAGGCTCTTCATGTTTTTCAACATCGCATCATGCTCCTCCTATTTCTCAGAACGTTTCATGCTCCTCATATTTTTCACATCTTTTGAAGCTCTTCATATTTTTCACACCTTCTCAGGCTCTTCATGTTTTTGAGCACAGCTTCATGCTCCTCCTATTTTTCAGACCGTTTCATGCTCCTCATATTTTTGACACCTTTGTAAGCTCTTCGTATTTTTCACCCCTTTTCAGGCTCTTCATGTTTTTCAACACCGCTTCATGCTCCTCCTATTTTTCACACCTTTTGAAGCTCATCATATTTTTCACACCTTCTCAGGCTCTTCATGTTTTTGAGCACAGCTTCATGCTCCTCCTATTTTTCAGACCGTTTCATGCTCCTCATATTTTTGACACCTTTGTAAGCTCTTCGTATTTTTCACCCCTTTTCAGGCTCTTCATGTTTTTCAACACCGCTTCATGCTCCTCCTATTTTTCACACCTTTTGAAGCTCATCATATTTTTCACACCTTCTCAGGCTCTTCATGTTTTTGAGCACAGCTTCATGCTCCTCGTATTTTTCAGACAATTTCATGCTCCTCATGTATTTCACGCCTTTTGAAGCTCTTCATATTTTTCACACCTTCTCAGGCTCTTCATGTTTTTCAACACCATTTCATGCTCCTCCTATTTTTCAGACCGTTTCATGCTCCTCATATTTTTCACACCTTTGGAAGCTCTTCATATTTTTCACATCTTTTCAGGCTCTTCATGTTTTTGAACACGACTTCATGCTCCTCCTATTTTTCAGACCGTTTCATGCTCCTCATATTTTTCACACCTGTTGATGCTCTTCATATTTTTCACACCTTTTCAGGCTCTTCATGTTTTGAACACCACTTCATGCTCCTCCTATTTTTCAGACCGTTTCTTGCTCCTCATATTTTTCACACCTTTTGAAGCTCTTCATATTTTTCACACCTTTTCAGGCTCTTCATGTTTTTGAACACCGCTTCATGCTCCTCCATTTTTCAGACCGTTACATGTTCCTCATATTTTTGACACATTTTGAAGCTCCTCCTATTTTTCACACCTTTTCAGGCTCTTCATGTTTTTCAACAACGTTTCATGCTCTTCCTATTTTTCATACCGTTTCATGCTCCTCCTATTTTTCAGACCGTTTCATGCTCCTCATATTTTTGACACCTTTGTAAGCTCTTGATATCTTTCACACCTTTTCAGGCTCTTCATGTTTTTCAACACCGCTTCATGCTCCTCCTATTTTTCAGACCGTTTCATGCTCCTCATATGTTTCACACCTTTGAAAGCTCTTCATATTTTTCACATCTTTTCAGGCTCTTCATGTTTTTGAACACCACTTCATGCTCCTCCTATTTTTCAGACCGTTTCATGCTCCTCATATTTTTCAAACCTTTTGAAGCTCTTCATATTTTTCACACCTTTTCAAGCTCTTCATATTTTTGAACACCGCTTCATGCTGCTCCTATTTTTCAGACCGTTTCATGCTCCTCATATTTTTCACATTTTTTGAAGCTCTTCATATTTTTCACACCTTCTCAGGCTCTTCATGTTTTTGAGCACAGCTTCATGCTCCTCCTATTTTTCAGACCGTTTCATGCTCCTCATATTTTTGACACCTTTGTAAGCTCTTCGTATTTTTCACCCCTTTTCAGGCTCTTCATGTTTTTCAACACCGCTTCATGCTCCTACTATTTTTCACACCTTTTGAAGCTCATCATATTTTTCACACCTTCTCAGGCTCTTCATGTTTTTGAGCACATCTTCATGCTCCTCCTATTTTTCAGACAATTTCATGCTCCTCATGTATTTCACGCCTTTTGAAGCTCTTCATATTTTTCACACCTTTTCAGGCTCTTCATATTTTTGAACAGCATTTCATGCTCCTCCTATTTTTCAAACTGTTTCATGCAACTCTTATTATTGACACCTTTTGAAGCTCTTCATATTTTTCATACCTTTTCAGGCTCTTCATGTTTTTCAACACGGCTTTATGCTCCTCCTATTTTTGAGATCGTTTCATGCTCCTCATATTTTTGACACCTTTTGAAGCTCTTCATATTTTTCACACCTTTTCAGGCTCTTCATGTTTTTCAACACCAATTCACGCTCCTCCTATTTTTGAGACCGTTTCATGCTCCTCATATTTTTGACAACTTTTGGAGCTCCTCATATTTTTCACACCTTTTCAGGCACTCCAAGTTTTTGAACAGCTTTTCATGCTCCTCCTATTTTTGAGACCGTCTCATGCTCCTCATATTTTCCACACCTTTTGAAGCTCTTCATATATTTCACACCATTTAAGGCTCGACACGTTTTTCAACACCACTTCATGCTCCTTCTGTGTTTCAGACCGTTTCTTGCTCATCTCATTTTTGACACCTTTTGAAGTTCTTCATATTTTTCACAACTTTAGAAGCTCTTCATATTTTTCACACTTTTTCAGGCTCTTCATGCTTTTCAACACCTCTTCATGCTCCTCCTATTCTTCAGACCGTTTCATGCTCCTCATATTTTTGACACCTTTTGAAGCTCTTCATATTTTTCACACCTTTTCAGGCTATTCATATTTTTGAACACAGCTTCATGCTCCTCCTATTTTTCAGACCGTTTCATGCTCCTCATATGTTTCACACCTTTGAAAGCTCTTCATATTTTTCACATCTTTTCAGGCTCTTCATGTTTTTGAACACCACTTCATGCTCCTCCTATTTTTCAGACCGTTTCATGCTCCTCATATTTTTCAAACCTTTTGAAGCTCTTCATATTTTTCACACCTTTTCAAGCTCTTCATATTTTTGAACACCGCTTCATGCTGCTCCTATTTTTCAGACCGTTTCATGCTCCTCATATTTTTCACACTTTTTGAAGCTCTTCATATTTTTCACACCTTCTCAGGCTCTTCATGTTTTTGAGCACAGCTTCATGCTCCTCCTATTTTTCAGACCGTTTCATGCTCCTCATATTTTTGATACCTTTGTAATCTCTTCGTATTTTTCACCCCTTTTCAGGCTCTTCATGTTTTTCAACACCACTTCATGCTCCTACTATTTTTCACACCTTTTGAAGCTCTTCATATTTTTCACACCTTTTCATGATCTTCATGTTTTTAAACACCACTCCATGCTCCTCCTATTTTTCAGACCGTTTCATGCTCATCTCATTTTTGACACCTTTTGAAACTCTTCATACTTTCACACCTTTTGAAGCTCTTCATATTCTCCACACGTTTTCATGTTCTTCAGGTTTTTCAACACCGTTTCATGCTCCCCCTATTTATCAGATGGTTTCATGCTCCTCATATTTTTGACACGTTTTGAAGCTCTTCATATTTTTCACACCTTTTCAGGGTCTTCATGTTTTTCAAAACCGCTGCATGCTCCTCCAATTTTTCAGAAAGTTTCATGCTCCTAATATTTTTGACACCTTTTGAAGCTCTTCATATTTTTCTCACCTTTTGAAGCTCTTAATATATTTCACACTTTTTCAGGCTCTACATGTTTATCAACACCACTTCATCCTCCTTCTGTGTTTCAGACCGTATCTTGCTCATCTCCTTTTTGACACCTTTTGAAGCTCTTCATATTTTTCACACCTTTTGAAGCTCCTCATATTTTTCACACCTTTTCAGCCTGCTATTTTTCAGACTGTTTCATGCACCTCTTATTATTGACACCTTTTGAAGCTCTTCATATATTTCACACCTTTCCGGCTCTTCATGTTTTTCAACACCGCTTCATGCTTCTCCTATTTTTGAGACCCTTTCATTCCCCACATATTTTTGACATCTTATGAAGCTCATCATATTTTTCTCACGTTTTCAGGCTCTTCATGTTTTTCAACACCGCTTCATGCTCCTCCTATTTTTCAGACCGTTTCATGCTCCTCATATTTTTGACACCTTTTGAAGCTCTTCATATTTTTCACACCTTCTCAGGCTCTTCTTGTTTTTCAACACCGATCCATGCTCCTCCTATTTTTCACACCGTTTCATGCTCATCTCATATTTGACACGTTTTGAAGCTCTTCATATTTTCACACCTTTTAAAGCTCTTCATATATTTCACATCTTTTCAGGCTACTCATGTTTTTCAACACCGCTTCATGCTCCTCCTATTTTTCAGACCGTTTCATTCTCCTCATTTTTTGACACCTTTTGAAGCTCTTCATATATTTCACACCTTTCAGGCTCTTCATGTTTTTCAACACCGGTTCATGCTCCTCCTATTTTTCAGACCTTTTCATGCTCCTCATATTTTTGACACCTTTTGAAGCTCTTCATATATTTCACTGCTTTTCAGGCTCTTCATGTTTTTGATCACCGCTTCATGCTCCTCCTATTTTTCAGACCATTTCATGCTCCTCATATTATTGACACCTTTTGAAGCTCTTGATATTTTTCACACATTTTCAGGCTCTTCATATTTTTCAACAACACTTCATGTTCCTCCTAGTTTTCAGACTGTTTCATGCACCTCATATTTTTGACACCTTTTGAAGCTCTTCATATTTTTCACACATTTTCATGCTCTTCATGTTTTTCAATACCATTTCATGCTCCTGCTATTTTTCAGACCGTTTCATGCGCCTCATATTTTTCACACCTTTTCAGGCTCTTCAGTTTTTCATCACCACTTCATGCTCTTCCTAATTTTTAGACCGTTTCATGCTCCTCATATTTTTCACAATTTTTGAAGCTCTTCATATTTTTCAAACCTTTTCATGCTCTTCTTGTTTTCAACACCACTTCATGCTCCTCCTAATCTTCAGACTTTTCAAGATCCTCATATTTTTGACACCTTTTGAAGCTCTTCATATTTTTCACACCTTTTCACGCACTTCATGTTTTTCAAGACCGTTTCACGCTCCTCCAACTTTATAGACTGTTTCATCCACCTCATATTTTTGACAACTTTTGAAGCTCTTCAAATATTTCACACCTTTTCTGGCTCTTCATGTTTTTCAACTCCACTTAATTGTCCTCCTATTTATCAGACTGTTTCATGCTCCTCATATTTTAGAAAAATTTTGAAGCTCTTCATAATTTTCACACATTTTCAGGCACTTCATGTTTTTCAACACAACTTCATGCTCCTCCTATATTTCAGAACGTTTCATGATCCTCATATTTTTGACTCCTTTTGAAGCTCTTCATATTTTTCACTTCTTTTCAGGCTCTTCATGTTTTTGAACACCGTTTCATGCTCCTCCTATTTTTCAGACCGTTTCATGCTCCTCATATTTTTGACATTTTTGAAGCCCTTCATATTTTTCACACCTTTTCAGGTTCTTCATGTTTTTCAACACCACTTCTTGCTCCTCCTATTTTTCAGACCATTTCATGCTCCTCATACTTTTGACATTTTTGAAGCCCTTCATATTTTTCACACCTTTTCAGGTTCTTCATGTTTTTGAACACCAATCATGCTCCTCCTATTCATCAGACTGTATCATGCTCCTCATATTTTTGAGAAATTTTGAAGCTCTTCATATTTTTCACATTTTTTTCCGGCTCTTCATGTTTTTCAACTCTGCTTCATGCACCTCCTATTTATCAGACTGTTTCATGTTCCTCATATTTTTGAGAAATTTTGAAGCTCTTCATAATTTTCACACCTTTTCGGCTCTTCATGTTTTTCAACACAACTTCATGCTCCTCCTATTTTTTAGAACGTTTCATGTTCCTCATATTTTTGACCCCTTTTGAAGCTTTCATATTTTTCACTACTTTTCAGGCTCTTCATGTTTTTGAACACCATTTCATGCTCCTACTGTTTTTCAGACCGTTTCATGCTCCTCATATTTTTGACACCTTTTGAAGCTCTGCATATTTTTCACACCTTTTCAGGCTCTTCATGTTTTTCAACAACACTTCTTGCTACTTCTATTTTTCAGACCTTTTCATGCTCATCATATTTTTGAAACTTTTGAAGCTCTTCATATTTTTCACACCTTCTCAGGCTCTTCATGTTTTTGAACACCGCTTCATGCTCCTCCTCTTTTTCAGACCGTTTCATGCTCCTCATATTTTTGACACCGTTTGAAGCTCTTCATATTGTTCACACCTTTCCAGGCACTTCATGTTTTTCAACACCATTTCATGATCCTCCTATATTTCAGACTGTTTCATGCTCCTCATATTTTTGACAGCTTTTGAATCTCTTAATATTTTTCCAACATATTCAGGCTCTTCATGTGTTTGAACACCGTTTCATGCTACTCCTATTTTTGACACCTTTTGAAGCTCTTCATATATTTCACACCTTTTCAGGCTCTTCATGTTTTGAACACCGTTTCATGCTACTCCTATTTTAACACCTTTTGAAACTCTTCATATATTTCACACCTTTTCAGGCTCTTCATGTTTTTGAACACTGCTTCATGCTCCTCCTCTTTTTCAGACCGTTTCATGCTCCTGGTATTTTTCACACCTTTTGAACCTCTTCATATTTTTCATGCCTTTTCAGACTCTTCATGTTTTTCAACACCACTTCATTCTCCTCCTATTTTTCTCTCCGTTTCATGCTCCTCATATTTTTGACACCTTTTGAAGCTCTTCATATTTTTCACACCTTTTCATGCACTTCATGTTTTTCAACACCGTTTCATGCTCCTCCTCTTTTTCAGACTGTTTCATGCTCCTCATATTTTTGACACGTTTTGAAGCTCTTCATATGTCTCAAGCCTTTTCTGGCTCTTCATGTTTTTCATCACCACTTCATGCTCCTCTTATTTTTCAGACCGTTTCATGCTCCTCATAATTTTGACACCTTTTGAAGCTCTGCATATTTTTCACACCTTTTAAGGCTCTTGGTGTTTTTCAGCCCAGCTTCATGCTCGTCATATTTTTCAGACCGGTTCATGCTCCTCATGTATTTCACACCCTTTGAAGCTCTTCATATTTTTCACACCTTTTCAGGCTCTTCATGTTTTTCAACACCGCTTCATGCTCCTCCTATTTTTCAGACCGTGTCATGCTCCTCATATTTTTGACACATTTTGAAGCTCTTCATATTTTTCACACCTTTTCAGGCTCTTCATGTTTTTCAACACCCCTTCATTATCCTCATATTCTTCAGAGCGTTTCTTGCTCCAAATAATTTTCACACCTTTTATAGCTCTTCATATTTTTCACACCTTTTCTGGCTCTTCATGTTTTTCATCACCACTTCATGCTCCTCCTATTTTTCAGACCGTTTCATGCTCCTCATTTTTTTACACCTTTTGAAGCTCTTCATATGTTTCACACCTTTTCAGGTTCTTCATGTTTTTGAACACCGTATCATGCTCCTCCTATTTTTCAGACCGTTTCATGCTCATCTCATATTTGACACCTTTTGAAGCTCTTCATATTTTCACACCTTTTGAAGCTCTTCATATATTTCACACGTTTTCAGGCTACTCATGTTTTTCAACACCGCTTCATGCTCCTCCTATTTTTCAGACCGTTTCATTCTCCTCATTTTTTGACACCTATTGAAGCTCTTCATATATTTCACACCTTTCAGGCTCTTCATGTTTTTCAACACCTCTTCATGCTCCCCCTATTTTTCAGACCGTTTCATGCTCCTCATATTTTTGACACCTTTTGAAGCTCTTCATATTTTTCACACCTTTTCAGGCTCTTCATCTTTTTGAACACTGCTTCATGCTCCTCCTATTTTTCAGACCGTTTCATGCTCCTCATATTTTTGACACCTGTTGAAGCTCTCCATATTTTTCACACGTTTTCAGGCTCTTCATGTTTTTGAACAGCGCTTCATGCTCCTCCTATTTTTCAGACCGTTTCATGCTCCTCATAATTTTCACACCTTTTGAAGCTCTTCATATTTTTCAAACCTTATCAGGCTCTTCATGTTTTTCAACACCTCTTCATGCTTCTCCTATTTTTCAGACCGTTTCATGCTCCTCATATTATTCACACCTTTAAGCTCTTTATATTTGTCACACCTTTTCAGGCTGTTCAGGTTTTTCAAGCCCGCGTCATGTTCCTCCTATTTTTCAGACCGTTCCATGCCCTCCTATTTTTCTAACTGTTTTATGCAACTCTTATTATTGACACATTTTGAAGGTCTTCATATTTTTCATACTTTTTCAGGCTCTTCATGTTTTTCAAAACGGCTTTATGCTCCTCCTATTTTTGAGATCGTTTCATGCTCCTCATATTTTTGACACATTTTCAAGCTCTTCATATTTTTCACACCTTTTCAGGCTCTTCATGTTTTTCAACACCGATTCACGCTCCTCCTATTTTTGAGACCGTCTCATGCTCCTCATATTTTTGACACCTTTTGAAGCTCTTCATATTTTTCACATATTTTCAGGCGCTTCATATTTTTGAACACCACTTCATGCTCCTCCTATTTTTCAGACCTTTTCATGCTCCTCATATTTTTCACACATTTTGAAGCTCTTCATATTTTTCACACCTTTTCAGGCTCTTCATGTTTTTGAACACCGCTTCATGCTCCTCCATTTTTCAGACCGTTACATGTTCCTCATATTTTTGACACCTTTTGAAGCTCCTCCTATTTTTCACACCTTTTCAGGCTCTTCATGTTTTTCAACACCGTTTCATGCTCTTCCTATTTTTCATACCGTTTCATGCTCTTCCTATTTTTCAGACCGTTTCAAGCTCCTCATATTTTTGACACCTTTTGATGCTCTTTATATATTTCACACCTTTTCAGGCTCTTCATGTTTTTCAACACCACTTCATGTTCCTCCTATTATTCAGACCGTTTCTTGCTCATCTCATTTTTGACACTTATTGAAGCTCTTCATATTTTTCACATCTTTTGAAGCTCTTCAGATTTTTCACACATTTTTAGGCCCTTCATGGTTTTCAACACCGTTTCATGTTCGTCCTATTTTTCAGACCGTTTCATGCTCCTCATATTTTTGACACCTTTTGAAGCTCTTCATATATTTCACACCTTTTGAAGCTCTTCATATTTTTCACAACATTTCAGGCTCTTCATGTTTTTCAAAACCGCTGCATGCTCCTCCAATTTTTCAGAAAGTTTCATGCTCCTCATATTTTTGACACCTTTTGAAGCTCTTCATATATTTCACACCTTTTCAGGCTCTTCATGCTTTTCAACAACGCTTCATGCTCCTCATGTTTTTCAGACCGTTTCAAGTTTCTCATGTATTTCACACCTTTTGAAGCTCTTCATATATTTCACAATTTTCAGGCTCTTCATGTTTTTCAACACCGCTTCATGATCCTCCTATTTTTCAGACCTTTTCATGCTCCTCATAAATTTCAAACCTTTTCAGGCTCTTCATGTTTTTCACACATTTTCAGGCTCTTCATGTTTTTGAACACCGCTTCATGCTCCTCCTACTTTTCAGACCATTTATTGCTACTCATGTATTTCACATCTTTTGAAGCTCTTCATATTTTTCACACCTTTTCAGGCTCTTCCTGTTTTTGAACACCGTTTCATGCTCCTCCTATTTTTCAGACCGTTTCATGCTCGTCTCATTTTTGACATTTTTTGAAGCTCTTCATATTTTTCACACCATTTGAATCTCTTCTTATTTTGGACACGTTTTCAGGCTTTTCATGTTTTTCAACACCGTTTCATGCTCCTCCTATTTTTCAGACCGTTTCATGCTCCTCATATTTTTGACACCTTTTGAAGCTCTTCATAATATTCACACTTTTTCAGGTTCTTCATATTTTTCACACGTTTTCAGGCTCTTCATGTTTTTGAACACCATTTCATGCTCTCATATTTTTCAGATCGTTTCATGCTCCTCATATTTTTGACACCTTTTGAAGCTCTTCATATTTTTCACTCCTTTCCAGGCTCTTCATGTTTTTGAGCCCAGCTTCATGCTCCTCCTATTTTTCAGACCATTTAATGCTCCTCATGCATTTCACACCTTTTGAAGCTCTTTATATTTTTCACACCTTTTCAGGCTCTTCAGGTTTTTGAACACCATTTCATGCTCCTCATATTTTTCAGACCGTTACATGCTCCTCATATTTTTGACAACTTTTGAAACTGTTCATATATTTCACACCTTTTCAGGATCTACATGTTTTTCAACACCACTTCATGTTCCTCATATTATTCAGGACGTTTCTTGCTCATCTCAATTTTGTCACTTTTTTAAGCTCTTCATATTTTTCACACCTTTTGAAGCTCTTCATATTTTTCACACCTTTTCAGGCTCTTCATGTTTTTCAACACCGCATCATGCTCCTCCTATTTTTCAGACCGTTTCATGCTCCTCATATTTTTGACACCTTTTGCAGCTCTTCATATTTTTCACACCATTTCAGGCTCTTCATGTTTTTCAACACCGCTTCATGATCCTCCTGTTTTTCAGACAGTATAAACCTCCGCATGTGTTTCAAAAATTTTGAAGCTCTTCATATTTTTCACACATTTTCAGGCTCTTCATGTTTTTCAACACCGCTTCATGATCCTCCTATTTTTCAGACCATTTGGTGGTCCTCATAATTTTCACACCTTTTGAAGCTCCTCCTATTTTTCACACCTTTTCAGACTCTTCATGTTTTTCAACACCACTTCATGCTCCTCCTATTTTTAGGACCGTTTCATGCTCCTCATATTTTTGACAACTTTTGAAGCTCTTCGTATTTTTCACACCTTTTCAGGCTCTTCATGTTTTTCATCAACACTTCATACTCCTCCTATTTTCAGACCTTTTCATGCTCCTCATATTTTTGTCACCTTTTGAAGCTCCTCATATATTTCACAACTATTCAGGCTCTTCATGTTTTTGAACAGCGTTTCATGCTCCTCGTATTTTTCAGACCGTTTCATGATCCTCATATTTTTCACACCTTTTGAAGCTCTTCATATTTCTCACATCTTTCCAGGCTCTTCATGTTTTTGAACACCGCTTCATGCTCCTCCGATTTTTCAGAACGTTTCATGCTCCTCATATTTTTGACACCTTTGAAGCTCCTCATTTTTTCACACCTTTTCAGGCTCTTCAAGTTTTTCAACACGTTAAATGCTCCTCCTATTTTTCAGACCGTTTCATGCTCCCATATTTTTTGACACCTTTTGAAGCTCTTCATATTTTTCACACCTTTACAGGCTCTTCATGTTTTTCAACACCACTTCATGCTCCTCATATTTTTCAGACCGTTTAATGCTCATCTCATTTTTTACAGCTTCTGAAGCTCTTCATATTTTGCACAGGTTTTCAGGCTCTTCATGTTTTTCAACACTGCTTCATGGTCCTCCTCTTTTTCAAACTGTTTCATGCTCCTCGTATTTTTGACACCTTTTGAAGCTCTTCATATTTTTCACACGTTTCCAGACTCTTCATGTTTTTGAACACCATTTCTTGCTAATCATTTTTCAGAACGTTTCATGCTCCTCATATTTTTGACACCTTTTGAAGTTCTTCATATTTTTCACACCTTTCTAGGCTCTTCTTGTTTTTCAACACAACTTCATGCTCTTCCTATTTTTCAGACCTTTTCATGCTCCTCATATTGTTGACACCTTTTGAAGCTCTTCATATTTTTCACATCTTTTCAGGCTCTTCATATTTTTGAACACTATTTCATGCTCCTCTTAATTTTCAGAACGTTTCATGCTCCTCATATTTTTGACACCTTTTGAAGCTCTTCATATTTTTCACACTTTTTCAGGCTCTTCATGTTTTTCAACACCGCTTCATGATCCTCCTCTTTTTCAGACTGTTTCATTCTGCTCATATTTTTGACACATTTTGAAGCTCTTCATATTTTTCATACCTTTTCAGGCTCTTCATGTTTTTCAACACCGCTTCATGATCCTCCTATTCTTCAGACCGTTTCATGCTCCAAATATTTTCACACCTTTTATAGCTCTTCATATTTTTCACACCTTTTAAGGTTCTTCATGTTTTTCAACCACTTCATGCTCCTCCTATTTCTCAGACCGTTTCATGCTCATCTCATTTTTGACACCTTTTGAAGCTCTTCATATTTTTCACACCTTTTAAAGCTCTTCATATATTTCACACCTTTTCAGGCTCTTCATGTTTTCAACCCCACTTCTTACTCCTGCTATATTTCAGACTGTTTCATGCTCATCTCATTTTTGACACCTTTTGAAGCTCTTCATATTTTTCACACTTTTTGAAGCTCTTCATATTTTCCACACCTTTTCATGCTCTTCATGTTATTCAACACCGCTTGATGCTCCTCCTATTTTCAGACCGTTTCATGCTCCTCATATTTTTGACACCTTTGAAGCTCTTCAAATTTTTCACACCTTTCATGCTCTTCATATTTTTCAACACCGTTTTATGCTCCTCCTATTTTTCACACTGTTTCATGCACCTCATATTATTGACACCTTTTGATGCTCTTCATATTTTTTATACATTTTTAGGCTCTTCTTGTTTTTGAACCCAGTTTCTTGCTCCTCGTATTTTTCAGACCGTTTCATGCTCCTCATATTTTTCACACCTTTTGAAGCTCTTCATATTTTTCACACCTCTCCACGCTCTTCATGTTTTTGAACACCGCTTCATGCTCCTCCGATTTTTCAGACCGTTTCATGCTCATCTCATTTTTCACACCTTTCGAAGCTCTTCATATATTTCACAACTTTTGAAGCTCTTCATATTTTTCACACCTTTTCAGGCTCTTCATGTTTTTCAACACTGCTTCATGCTCCTCCTATTTGTCATACCGTTTCATGCTCCTCATATATTTGACACGTTTTGAGGCTCTTCATATTTTTCACACCTTTCCAGGCTCTTCATGTTTTTGAACACCGTTTCATGGTACTCCTTTTTCAGAATGTTTCATGCTCCTCATATTTTTGACACCTTTTGAAGCTCTTCATATTTTTCACACCTTCTCAGGCTCTTCTTGTTTTTCAACACTGATCCATGCTCCTCCTTTTTTTCAGATCGTTTCATGCTCCAAAAATTTTTCACATCTTTTATAGCTCTTCATACTTTTCAAACCTTTCAGGCTCTTCAGGTTTTTCAACACCGCTTCATGCTCATCCTATTTTTCAGACCGTTTCATTCTCCTCATATTTTTGACACCTTTTGAAGCTCTTCATTTATTTCACACCTTTCAGGCTCTTCATGTTTTTCAACACCGCTTCATGCTCCTCCTATTTTTCAGACCATTTCATGCTCCTCATATTTTTGAGATCTTTTGAAGCTCTTCATATGTTTCACACCTTTTCAGGCTCTTCATGTTTTTCAACACCGCTTCATGCTCCTCCTATTTTTCAGACCATTTTATGCTCCTCATATTTTTGACACCTTTAGAAGCTCTTCATATTTTTCACACCTTTTCAGGCTCTTCATGTTTTTCAACACCGCTTAATGCTCCTCCTATTTTTCAGACCGTTTCATGCTCCTCATATTTTGACTCCTTTTGAAGCTCTGCATATTTTTCACACCTTTTAAGGCTCTCCATGTTTTTGATCACCGCTTCATGCTCCTGCTATTTTTCAGACCGTTTCATGCTCCTCATATTTTTGACACCTTTTGTAGCTCTTCATATTTTTCACACCTTTTCAGGCTCTTCACGTTTTTGAACACCACTTCATGCTCCTCCGATTTTTCAGACCGTTTCATGCTCCTAAGATTTTTGACACCTTTTGAAGCTCTTCATATTTTTCAAACATTTTCAGGCTCTTCATGTTTTTCAACACCGCTTCATGCTCCTCCTATTTTTCAGACCGTGTCATGCTCCTCATATTTTTGACACATTTTGAAGCTCTTCATATTTTTCACACCTTTTCAGGCTCTTCATGTTTTTCAACACCCCTTCATGATCCTCATATTCTTCAGATCGTTTCATGGCCCAAATATTTTTCACACCTTTTATAGCTCTTCATATTTTTCACACCTTTTCAGGCTCTTCATGTTTTTCAACACCGCTTCATGCTCCTCCTATTTTTCAGACCGTTTCATGCTCCTCATATTTTTTACACCTTTTGAAGCGCTTCATATGTTTCACACCTTTTCAGGTTCTTCATGTTTTTGAACACCGTTTCATGCTCCTCCGATTTTTCAGACCGTTTCATGCTCATCTCATATTTGACACCTTTTGAAGCTCTTCATATTTTCACACCTTTTAAAGCTCTTCATATATTTCACACGTTTTCAGGCTACTCATGTTTTTCAACACCGCTTCATGCTCCTCCTATTTTTCAGACCGTTTCATTCTCCTCATTTTTTGACACCTTTTGAAGCTCTTCATATATTTCACACCTTTCAGGCTCTTCATATTTTTCAACACCGGTTCATGCTCCTCCTATTTTTCAGACCGTTTCATGCTCCTCATATTTTTGACACCTTTTGAAGCTCTTCATATATTTCACTGCTTTTCAGGCTCTTCATGTTTTTGATCACCGCTTCATGCTCCTCCTATTTTTCAGACCATTTCATGCTCCTCATATTATTGACACGTTTTGAAGCTCTTGATATTTTTCACACATTTTCAGGCTCTTCATGTTTTTCAACAACA
Source organism: Dama dama (assembly GCF_033118175.1). Classification (NCBI taxonomy): domain Eukaryota; kingdom Metazoa; phylum Chordata; class Mammalia; order Artiodactyla; family Cervidae; genus Dama; species Dama dama. The sequence continues at coordinate 1,560,752 of NW_026870878.1, read as the reverse complement.
CTTCATGTTCCTCCTAGTTTTCAGACTGTTTCATGCACCTCATATTTTTGACACCTTTTGAAGCTCTTCTTATTTTTCACACATTTTCATGCTCTTCATGTTTTTCAATACCGTTTCATGCTCCTGCTATTTTTCAGACCGTTTCATGCTCCTCATATTTTTCACACCTTTTCAGGCTCTTCAGTTTTTCATCCCCACTTCATGCTCTTCCTAATTTTTAGACCGTTTCATGCTCCTCATATTTTTCACAATTTTTGAAGCTCTTCACATTTTTCAAAACTTTTCATGCTTTTCTTGTTTTCAACACCACTTCATGCTCCTCCGATTCTTCAGACTTTTCAAGTTCCTCATATTTTTGACACCTTTTGAAGCTCTTCATATTTTTCACACCTTTTCATGCACTTCATGTTTTTCAAGACCGTTTCACGCTCCTCCAATTTTATAGATTGTTTCATCCACCTCATATTTTTGACAACTTTTGAAGCTCTTCAAATATTTCACACCTTTTCAGGCTCTTCATGTTTTTCAACTCCGCTTAATTGTCCTCCTATTGATCAGACTGTTTCATTCTCCTCATATTTTAGAAAAATTTTGAAGCTCTTCATAATTTTCACACATTTTCAGGCACTTCATGTTTTTCAACACAACTTCATGCTCCTCCTATATTTCAGAACGTTTCATGATCCTCATATTTTTGACTCCTTTTGAAGCTCTTCATATTTTTCACTTCTTTTCAGGCTCTTCATGTTTTTGAACACCGTTTCATGCTCCTCCTATTTTTCAGACCGTTTCATGCTCCTCATATTTTTGACATTTTTGAAGCCCTTCATATTTTTCACACCTTTTCAGGTTCTTCATGTTTTTCAACACCACTTCTTGCTCCTCTATTTTTCAGATCATTTCATGCTTCTCATACTTTTGACATTTTTGAAGCCCTTCATATTTTTCACACCTTTTCAGGTTCTTCATGTTTTTGAACACCGCTTCATGCTCCTCCTATTTATCAGACTCTTTCATGCTCCTCATATTTTTGAGAAATTTTGAAGCTCTTCATATTTTTCACATTTTTTCCGGCTCTTCATGTTTTACAACTCCGCTTCATGCACCTCCTATTTATCAGACTGTTTCATGCTCCTCTTATTTTTGAGAAATTTTGAAGCTCTTCATAATTTTCACACCTTTTCAGGCTCTTCATGTTTTTCAACACAACTTCATGCTCCTCCTATTTTTTAGAACGTTTCATGTTCCTCATATTTTTGACCCCTTTTGAAGCTTTCATATTTTTCACTACTTTTCAGGCTCTTCATGTTTTTCAACAACACTTCTTGCTACTTCTATTTTTCAGACCTTTTCATGCTCATCATATTTTTGAAACTTTTGAATCTCTTCATATTTTTCACACCTTCTCAGGCTCTTCATGTTTTTCAACAACACTTCTTGCTACTTCTATTTTTCAGACCTTTTCATGCTCATCATATTTTTGAAACTTTTGAAGCTCTTCATATTTTTCACACCTTCTCAGGCTCTTCATGTTTTTGAACACCGCTTCATGCTCCTCTTCTTCTTCAGACCGTTTCATGCTCCTCATATTTTTGACACCGTTTGAAGCTCTTCATATTTTTCACACCTTTTCATGCACTTCATGTTTTTCAACACCGTTTCATGCTCCTCCTATTTTTCAGACTGTTTCATGCTCCTCATATTTTTGACACGTTTTGAAGCTCTTCATATGTCTCACGCCTTTTCTTGCTCTTCATGTTTTTAATCACCACTTCATGCTCCTCTTATTTTTCAGACCGTTTCATTCTCCTCATAATTTTGACACCTTTTGAAGCTCTGCATATTTTTCACACCTTTTAAGGCTCTTGGTGTTTTTGAGCCCAGCTTCATGCTCGTCATATTTTTCAGACCGTTTCATGCTCCTCATGTATTTCACACCCTTTGAAGCTCTTCATATTTTTCACACCTTTTCAGGCTCTTCATGTTTTTCAACACCGCTTCATGCTCCTCCTATTTTTCAGACCGTGTCATGCTCCTCATATTTTTGACACATTTTGAAGCTCTTCATATTTTTCACACCTTTTCAGGCTCTTCATGTTTTTCAACACCCCTTCATGATCCTCATATTCTTCAGATCGTTTCATGCTCCAAATAATTTTCACACCTTTTATAGCTCTTCATATTTTTCACACCTTTTCAGACTCTTCATGTTTTTCAACACCGCTTCATGCTCCTCCTATTTTTCAGACCGTTTCATGCTCTTCATATTTTTTACACCTTTTGAAGCTCTTCATATGTTTCACATCTTTTCAGGTTGTTCATGTTTTTGAACACCGTTTCATGCTCCTCCTATTTTTCAGACCGTTTCATGCTCATCTCATATTTGACACCTTTTGAAGCTCTTCATATTTTCACACCTTTTGAAGCTCTTCATATATTTCACACGTTTTCAGGCTACTCATGTTTTTCAACACCGCTTCATGCTCCTCCTATTTTTCAGACTGTTTCATTCTCCTCATTTTTTGACACCTATTGAAGCTCTTCATATATTTCACACCTTTCAGGCTCTTCATGTTTTTCAACACCGGTTCATGCTCCTCCTATTTTTCAGACCGTTTCATGCTCCTCATATTTTTGAACACCTTTTGAAGCTCTTCATATATTTCACTGCTTTTCAGGCTCTTCTTGTTTTTGATCACCGCTTCATGCTCCTCCTATTTTTCAGACCATTTCATGCTCCTCATATTATTGACACCTTTTGAAGCTCTTGATATTTTTCACACATTTTCAGGCTCTTCATGGTTTTCAACAACACTTCATGTTCCTCCTAGTTTTCAGACTGTTTCATGCTCCTCATATTTTAGAAAAATTTTGAATCTCTTCATAATTTTCACACATTTATCAGGCTCTTCATGTATTTCAACGTCGTTTCATGCTCCTGCTTTTTTTCAGACCGTTTCATTCTCCTCATGTTTTTGACACCTTTTAAAGCTCTTTATGTTGGTCACACCTTTTCAGGCTCTTCATGTTTTTCAATACCGCTTGATTCTCCTCCTATTTTTAGACCGTTTCATGTTCCTCATATTTTTGACACCTTTTGAAGCTCTTCATATTTTTCACACCTTTTAAGGCTCTTCATGATTTTCAAAACCACTTCCTGCTCCACCTATTTTTCAGACCGTTACTTGATCCTCATATTTTTGACAACTTTTGAAGCTCTTCATATTTTTACCACCTTTTGAAGCTCTTCATATTTTTCACACTTTTTCAGGCTCTTCATGTTTTTTAACACTGCTTCATGTTCCACCTATTTTTTCAGACCATTTCATGCTCCTCATATTTTTCACACCTTTTGAAGCTCTTCATATTTTTCACACATATTCAGGCTCTTCATGTTTTTGAACACCGTTTCCTGCTACTTCTATTTTTGACACGTTTTGAATCTCTTCATATATCTCACACCTTTTCAGGCTCTTCATGTTTTTCAACACCACTTCATGTTCCACCTATTTTTCAGACCGTTTCATGCTCCTCATATTTTTGACACCTTTGAAGCTCTTCATATATTTCACACCTTTTAATTACTTCATGTTTTTCAACACCGTTTCATGCTCCTCCTAATTTTCAGAATGTTTCATGCTCCTCATTTGGTTGACACCTTTTGAAGCTCTTCATATTTTTCACAACTTTTCAGGCTCTTCATGTTTTTCAACACCACTTTCTGCTCCACCTATTTTTCAGACCGTTACTTGATCCTCATATTTTTGACAACTTTTGAAGCTCTTCATATTTTTAACACCTTTTGAAGCTCTTCATATATTTCACACCTTTTCTGGCTCCTCATGTTTTCAACACTGCTTCATGCTCCTCCATTTTCAGACCATTTAATGGCCCTCATATTTCTGACACCTTTTGAAGCTCTTCATAATTTTCACACATTTTCAGGCTCTTCATGTTTTTGAACACCGCTTCATGCTCCTCCACTTTTTCAGACCGTTTCATGCTCCTCATATTTTTCACACCTTTTGAAGCTCTTCATATTTTTCACACCTTTTCAGGCTCTTCATTTTCTCAACACCGCTTCATACTCCTCCAATTTTTCAGACCGTTTCATGCTCCTCATAATTTTGACACCTTTTGAAGCTCTTCATATATTTCACACCTTTTCAGGCTCTTCATGTTTTTCAACTCCGCTTCATGCTCCTCCTATTTATCAGACTGTTTCATGCTCCTCATATTTTTTAGAAATTTTGAAGCTCTTCATAATTTTCACACCTTTTCATGCTCTTCATGTTTTTCAACACAAGTTCATGCTCCTCCTATTTTTCAGAACGTTTCATGCTCCTCATATTTTTGACACCTTTTGAAGCTCTTCATATTTTTCACTACTTTTCAGGCTCTTCATGTTTTTTTTTTTTTGTTTGTTTGTTTGTTTTTTTTTAATTTTTATTATTATTATTTTTTTTCCAGTGGGTTTTGTCATACATTGATATGAATCAGCCATGGATTTACATGTATTCCCAGTCCCGATCCCCCCTCCCACCTCCCTCTCCACCCGATTCCTCTGGGTCTTCCCAGTGCACCAGGCCGGAGCACTTGTCTCGTGCATCCCACCTGGGCTGGTGATCTGTTTCACCATAGATAGTATACATGCTGTTATTTTGAAAAATCCCACCCTCACATTCTCCCACAAAGTTCAAAAGTCTGTTCTGTATTTCTGTGTCTCTTTTTCTGTTCTGCATACAGGGTTTTCGTTATCACCTTTCTAAATTCCATATACATGTGTCAGTATGCTGTAATGTTCTTTATCTTTCTGGCTTACTTTACTCTGTATAATGGGCTCCAGCTTCATCCATCTCATTAGGACTGGTTCAAATGAATTCTTTTTCATGGCTGAGTAATATTCCATGGTGTATATGTACCACAGCTTCCTTATCCATTCATCTGCTGATGGGCATCTAGGTTGCTTCCATGTCCTGGCTATTATAAACAGTGCTGCGATGAACATTGGGGTACACGTGTCTCTTTCAGATCTGGTTTCCTCAGTGTGTATGCCCAGAAGTGGGATTGCTGGGTCATATGGCAATTCTATTTCCAGTTTTTAAGAAATCTCCACACTGTTTTCCATAGCGGCTGGACTAGTTTGCATTCCCACCAACAGTGTAAGAGGGTTCCCTTTTCTCCACACCCTCTCCAGCATTTATTGCTTGTAGACTTTTGGATAGCAGCCATCCTGACTGGCGTATAATGGTACCTCATTGTGGTTTTGATTTGCATTTCTCTAATAATGAGTGATGTTGAGCATCTTTTCATGTGTTTGTTAGCCATCTGTATGTCTTCTTTGGAGAAATGTCTGTTTAGTTCTTTGGCCCATTTTTTGATTGGGTCATTTATTTTTCTGGAATTGAGCTGCAGGAGTTGCTTGTATATTTTTGAGATTAATCCTTTGTCTGTTTCTTCATTTGCTATTATTTTCTCCCAATCTGAGGGCTGTCTTTTCACCTTACTTATAGTTTCCTTTGTAGTGCAAAAGCTTTTAAGTTTCATTAGGTCCCATTTTTTAGTTTTGCTTTTATTTCCAATATTCTGGGAGGTGGGTCATAGAGGATCTTGCTGTGATTTATGTCGGAGAGTGTTTTGCCTATGTTCTCCTCTAGGAGTTTTATAGTTTCTGGTCTTACATTTAGATCTTTAAGCAGTGCTAAGGGGAAGGTTCATAGCATTACAGGCTTACATCAAGAAACAGGAAAAAAACAATTAAATAACCTAACTCTACACCTAAAGCAATTAGAGAAGGAAGAAATGAAGAACCCCAGAGTTAGCAGAAGGAAAGAAATCTTAAAAATCAGGGCAGAAATAAATGCAAAAGAAACTAAAGAGACCATAGCAAAAATCAACAAAGCTAAAAGCTGGTTTTTTGAAAAAATAAACAAAATTGACAAACCATTAGCAAGACTCATTAAGAAACAAAGAGAGAAAAACCAAATTAACAAAATTAGAAATGAAAATGGAGAGATCACAACAGACAACACTGAAATACAAAGGATCATAAGAGACTACTACCAGCAGCTCTATGCCAATAAAATGGACAACTTGGATGAAATGGACAAATTCTTAGAAAAGTATAACTTTCCAAAACTGAACCAGGAAGAAATAGAAGATCTTAACAGACCCATCACAAGCAAGGAAATCGAAACTGTCATCAAAAATCTTCCAGCAAACAAAAGCCCAGGACCAGATGGCTTCACAGCTGAATTCTACCAAAAATTTAGAGAAGAGCTAACACCTATCTTACTCAAACTCTTCCAGAAAATTGCAGAAGAAGGTAAGCTTCCAAACTCATTCTATGAGGCCACCATCACCCTAATTCCAAAATCAGACAAAGATGCCACAAAAAAAGAAAACTCCAGGCCAATATCACTGATGAACATAGATGCAAAAATCCTTAACAAAATTCTAGCAAACAGAATCCAACAACATATTAAAAAAATCATACACCATGACCAAGTGGGCTTTATCCCAGGAATGCAAGGATTCTTTAATATCCGCAAATCAATCAATGTAATACACCACATTAACAAATTGAAAGATAAAAACCATATGATTATCTCAATAGATGCAGAGAAAGCCTTTGACAAAATTCAACACTCATTTATGATTAAAACTCTCCAAAAAGCAGGAATAGAAGGAACATACCTCAAAATAATCAAAGCTATATATGACAAACCCACAGCAAGCATCACCCTAAATGGTGAAAAACTGAAGGCATTTCCCCTGAAATCAGGAACAAGACAAGGGTGCCCACTCTCACCACTACTATTCAACATAGTGTTGGAAGTTCTGGCCACAGCAATCAGAGCAGAAAAAGAAGTAAATGGAATCCAGATAGGAAAAGAAGAAGTAAAACTCTCACTGGTTGCAGATGACATGATCCTCTACATAGAAAACCCTAAAGACTCTACCAGAAAATTACTAGAGCTAATCAATGAATATAGTAAAGTTGCAGGATATAAAATTAACACACAGAAATCCCTTGCATTCCTATATACTAACAATGAAAAAACAGACAGAGAAATTAAGGAAACAATATCATTCACCATTGCAACAAAAAGAATAAAATACTTAGGAGTATATCTACCTAAAGAAACAAAGGACCTATACATAGAAAACTATAAAACACTGATGAAAGAAATCAAAGAGGACACAAACAGATGGAGAAACATACCGTGTTCGTGGATTGGAAGAATTAATATTGTCAAAATGGCTATTCTACCCAAAGCAGTCTATAGATTCAATGCAATCCCTATCAAGCTACCAACGGTATTTTTCACAGAACTAGACCAAAGAATTTCACAATTTGTATGGAAATAAAAAAAACCTCGAATAGCCAAAGTAATCTTGAGAAAGAAGAATGGAACTGGAGGAATCAACCTGCCTGACTTCAGACTCTACTACAAAGCCACAGTCATCAAGACAGTATGGTACTGGCACAAAGACAGAAATATAGATCAATGGAACAGAATAGAAAGCCCAGAGATAAATCCACGAACCTATGGAAACCTTATCTTTGACAAAGGAGGCAAGGATATACAATGGAAAAAAGACAACCTCTTTAACAAGTGGTGCTGGGAAAACTGGTCAACCACTTGTAAAAGAATGAAACTAGAACACTTTCTAACACCATACACAAAAATAAACTCAAAATCGATTAAAGATCTAACTGTAACACTAAACTATAAAACTCCTAGAGGAGAACATAGGCAAAACACTCTTCATGTTTTTGAACACCGTTTCATGCTCCTCCTATTTTTCAGGCCATTTCATGCTCTTCATATTTTTGACACATTTTGAAGCTCTTCATATTTTTCTCACCTTTTCAGGCTCTTCATGTTTTGAACACCGCTTCATGCTCCTCCTCTTTTTCAGACCGTTTCATACTCCTCATATTTTTCACACCTTTTGAAGCTCTTCATATTTTTCACACCTTTTCAGGCTCTTCATGTTTTTCAACACCACTTTGCTCCTCCTATTTTTCAGACCGTTTAATGCTCCTCATATTTTTGACACCTTTTGAAGCTCTGCATATTTTTCTCACCTTTTCAGGCTCTTCATGTTTTTGAACACCGTATCATGCTCCTCCTATTTATCAGACCGTTTCATGCTCATCTCATATTTGACACCTTTTGAAGCTCTTCATATTTTCACACCTTTTGAAGCTCTTCATATATTTCACACGTTTTCAGGCTACTCATGTTTTTCAACACCGCTTCATGCTCCTCCTATTTTTCAGACCGTTTCATTCTCCTCATTTTTTGACACCTTTTGAAGCTCTTCATATATTTCACACCTTTCAGGCTCTTCATGTTTTTCAACACCGGTTCATGCTCCTCCTATTTTTCAGACCGTTTCATGCTCCTCATATTTTTGACACCTTTTGAAACTCTTCATATATTTCACTGCTTTTCAGGCTCTTCATGTTTTTGATCACCGCTTCATGCTCCTCCTATTTTTCAGACCATTTCATGCTCCTCATATTATTGACACCTTTTGAAGCTCTTGATATTTTTCACACATTTTCAGGCTCTTCATGTTTTTCAACAACACTTCATGTTCCTCCTAGTTTTCAGACTGTTTCATGCACCTCATATTTTTGACACCTTTTGAAGCTCTTCATATTTTTCACACATTTTCATACTCTTCATGTTTTTCAATACCGTTTCATGCTCCTGCTATTTTTCAGACCATTTCATGCTCCTCATATTTTTCACACCTTTTCAGGCTCTTCAGTTTTTCATCACCACTTCATGCTCTTCCTAATTTTTAGACCGTTTCATGCTCCTCATATTTTTCACAATTTTTGAAGCTCTTCATATTTTTCAAACCTTTTCATGCTCTTCTTGTTTTCAACACCACTTCATGCTCCTCCGATTCTTCAGACTTTTCAAGTTCCTCATATTTTTGACACCTTTTGAAGCTCTTCATATTTTTCACACCTTTTCATGCACTTCATGTTTTTCAAGACCGTTTCACGCTCCTCCAATTTTATAGACTGTTTCATCCACCTCATATTTTTGACAACTTTTGAAGCTCTTCAAATATTTCACACCTTTTCAGGCTCTTCATGTTTTTCAACTCCGCTTAATTGTCCTCCTATTTATCAGACTGTTTCATGCTCCTCATATTTTAGAAAAATTTTGAATCTCTTCATAATTTTCACACATTTTCAGGCACTTCATGTTTTTCAACACAACTTCATGCTCCTCCTATATTTCAGAACGTTTCATGATCCTCATATTTTTGACTCCTTTTGAAGCTCTTCATATTTTTCACTTCTTTTCAGGCTCTTCATGTTTTTGAACACCGTTTCATGCTCCTCCTATTTTTCAGACCGTTTCATGCTCCTCATATTTTTCACACGTTTTGAAGCTCTTCATATTTTTCACACCTTTTCAGGCTCTTCATGTTTTTCAACACCACTTCTTGCTCCTCCTATTTTTCAGACCATTTCATGCTCCTCATATTTTTGACATTTTTGAAGCCCTTCATATTTTTCACACCTTTTCAGGTTCTTCATGTTTTTGAACACCGCTTCATGCTCCTCCTATTTATCAGACTGTTTCATGCTCCTCATATTTTTGAGAAATTTTGAAGCTCTTCATATTTTTCACATTTTTTCCGGCTCTTCATGTTTTTCAACACCACTTCTTGCTCCTCCTATTTATCAGACTGTTTCATGCTCCTCATATTTTTGAGAAATTTTGAAGCTCTTCATAATTTTCACACCTTTTCAGGCTCTTCATGTTTTTCAACACAACTTCATGCGCCTCCTATTTTTTACAACGTTTCATGTTCCTCATATTTTTGACCCCTTTGAAGCTTTCATATTTTTCACTACTTTTCAGGCTCTTCATGTATTTGAACACCATTTCATGCTCCTCCTGTTTTTCAGACCGTTTCATGCTCCTCATATTTTTGACCCCTTTTGAAGCTTTCCTATTTTTCACTACTTTTCAGGCTCTTCATGTTTTTGAACACTGCTTCATGCTCCTCCTCTTTTTCAGACCGTTTCATGCTCCTGGTATTTTTCACACCTTTTGAACCTCTTCATATTTTTCACACCTTTTCAGGCTCTTCATGTTTTTCAACACCACTTCATTCTCCTCCTATTTTTCTCTCCGTTTCATGCTCCTCATATTTTTGACACCTTTTGAAGCTCTTCATATTTTTCACACCTTTTCATGCACTTCATGTTTTTCAACACCGTTTCATGCTCCTCCTATTTTTCAGACTGTTTCATGCTCCTCATATTTTTGACACGTTTTGAAGCTCTTCATATATCTCACGCCTTTTCTGGCTCTTCATGTTTTTCATCACCACTTCATGCTCCTCCTATTTTTCAGACCGTTTCATGCTCCTCATATTTTTGACATCTTTTGAAGCTCTTCATGTTTTTCACACCTTTTCAGGCTCTTCATGTTTTTCACACCACTTCATTCTCCTCCTATTTTTCTCTCCGTTTCATGCTCCTCATATTTTTGACACCTTTTGAAACTCCTCATATATTTCACACATTTATCAGGCTCTTCATGTATTTCAACGTCGTTTCATGCTCCTGCTTTTTTTCAGACCGTTTCATTCTCCTCATGTTTTTGACACCTTTTAAAGCTCTTTATGTTGGTCACACCTTTTCAGGCTCTTCATGTTTTTCAATACCGCTTGATTCTCCTCCTATTTTTAGACCGTTTCATGTTCCTCATATTTTTGACACCTTTTGAAGCTCTTCATATTTTTCACACCTTTTAAGGCTCTTCATGATTTTCAACACCACTTCCTGCTCCACCTATTTTTCAGACCGTTACTTGATCCTCATATTTTTGACAACTTTTGAAGCTCTTCATATTTTTACCACCTTTTGAAGCTCTTCATATTTTTCACACTTTTTCAGGCTCTTCATGTTTTTTAACACTGCTTCCTGTTCCACCTATTTTTTCAGACCGTTTCATGCTCCTCATATTTTTCACACCTTTTGAAACTCTTCATATTTTTCACACATATTCAGGCTCTTCATGTTTTTGAACACCGTTTCCTGCTACTTCTATTTTTGACACGTTTTGAATCTCTTCATATATCTCACACCTTTTCAGGCTCTTCATGTTTTTCAACACCACTTCATGTTCCACCTATTTTTCAGACCGTTTCATGCTCCTCATATTTTTGACACCTTTTGAAGCTCTTCATATTTTTCACACCTTTTAATTACTTCATGTTTTTCAACACCGTTTCATGCTCCTCCTATTTTTCAGACTGTTTCATGCTCCTCATATGGTTGACACCTTTTGAAGCTCTTCATAATTTTCACAACTTTTCAGGCTCTTCATGTTTTTGAACACCGCTTCATGCTCCTCCACTTTTTCAGACCGTTTCATGCTCCTCATATTTTTCACACCTTTTGAAGCTCTTCATATTTTTCACACCTTTTCAGGCTCTTCATTTTCTCAACACCGCTTCATACTCCTCCAATTTTTCAGACCGTTTCATGCTCCTCATAATTTTGACACCTTTTGAAGCTCTTCATATATTTCACACCTTTTCAGGCTCTTCATGTTTTTCAACTCCGCTTCATGCTCCTCCTATTTATCAGACTGTTTCATGCTCCTCATATTTTTTAGAAATTTTGAAGCTCTTCATAATTTTCACACCTTTTCATGCTCTTCATGTTTTTCAACACAAGTTCATGCTCCTCCTATTTTTCAGAACGTTTCATGCTCCTCATATTTTTGACACCTTTTGAAGCTCTTCATATTTTTCACTACTTTTCAGGCTCTTCATGTTTTTTTTTGTTTGTTTGTATGTTTGTTTTTTTTTTTAATTTTTATTATTATTATTTTTTTTCCAGTGGGTTTTGTCATACATTGATATGAATCAGCCATGGATTTACATGTATTCCCAGTCCCCATCCCCCTTCCCACCTCCCTCTCCACCCGATTCCTCTGGGTCTTCCCAGTGCACCAGGCCGGAGCACTTGTCTCGTGCATCCCACCTGGGCTGGTGATCTGTTTCACCATAGATAGTATACATGCTGTTATTTTGAAAAATCCCACCGTCACATTCTCCCACAAAGTTCAAAAGTCTGTTCTGTATTTCTGTGTCTCTTTTTCTGTTCTGCATATAGGGTTATCGTTATCACCTTTCTAAATTCCATATACATGTGTCAGTATGCTGTAATGTTCTTTATCTTTCTGGCTTACTTTACTCTGTATAATGGGCTCCAGCTTCATCCATCTCATTAGGACTGGTTCAAATGAATTCTTTTTCATGGCTGAGTAATATTCCATGGTGTATATGTACCACAGCTTCCTTATCCATTCATCTGCTGATGGGCATTAGGTTGCTTCCATGTCCTGGCTATTATAAACAGTGCTGCGATGAACATTGGGGTACACGTGTCTCTTTCAGATCTGGTTTCCTCAGTGTGTATGCCCAGAAGTGGGATTGCTGGGTCATATGGCAATTCTATTTCCAGTTTTTAAGAAATCTCCACACTGTTTTCCATAGCGGCTGGACTAGTTTGCATTCCCACCAACAGTGTAAGAGGGTTCCCTTTTCTCCACACCCTCTCCAGCATTTATTGCTTGTAGACTTTTGGATAGCAGCCATCCTGACTGGCGTATAATGGTACCTCATTGTGGTTTTGATTTGCATTTCTCTAATAATGAGTGATGTTGAGCATCTTTTCATGTGTTTGTTAGCCATCTGTATGTCTTCTTTGGAGAAATGTCTGTTTAGTTCTTTGGCCCATTTTTTGATTGGGTCATTTATTTTTCTGGAATTGAGCTGCAGGAGTTGCTTGTATATTTTTGAGATTAATCCTTTGTCTGTTTCTTCATTTGCTATTATTTTCTCCCAATCTGAGGGCTGTCTTTTCACCTTACTTATAGTTTCCTTTGTAGTGCAAAAGCTTTTAAGTTTCATTAGGTCCCATTTTTTAGTTTTGCTTTTATTTCCAATATTCTGGGAGGTGGGTCATAGAGGATCTTGCTGTGATTTATGTCGGAGAGTGTTTTGCCTATGTTCTCCTCTAGGAGTTTTATAGTTTCTGGTCTTACATTTAGATCTTTAAGCAGTGCTAAGGGGAAGGTTCATAGCATTACAGGCTTACATCAAGAAACAGGAAAAAAACAATTAAATAACCTAACTCTACACCTAAAGCAATTAGAGAAGGAAGAAATGAAGAACCCCAGAGTTAGCAGAAGGAAAGAAATCTTAAAAATCAGGGCAGAAATAAATGCAAAAGAAACTAAAGAGACCATAGCAAAAATCAACAAAGCTAAAAGCTGGTTCTTTGAAAAAATAAACAAAATTGACAAACCATTAGCAAGACTCATTAAGAAACAAAGAGAGAAAAACCAAATTAACAAAATTAGAAATGAAAATGGAGAGATCACAACAGACAACACTGAAATACAAAGGATCATAAGAGACTACTACCAGCAGCTCTATGCCAATAAAATGGACAACTTGGATGAAATGGACAAATTCTTAGAAAAGTATAACTTTCCAAAACTGAACCAGGAAGAAATAGAAGATCTTAACAGACCCATCACAAGCAAGGAAATCGAAACTGTCATCAAAAATCTTCCAGCAAACAAAAGCCCAGGACCAGATGGCTTCACAGCTGAATTCTACCAAAAATTTAGAGAAGAGCTAACACCTATCTTACTCAAACTCTTCCAGAAAATTGCAGAAGAAGGTAAGCTTCCAAACTCATTCTATGAGGCCACCATCACCCTAATTCCAAAATCAGACAAAGATGCCACAAAAAAAGAAAACTCCAGGCCAATATCACTGATGAACATAGATGCAAAAATCCTTAACAAAATTCTAGCAAACAGAATCCAACAACATATTAAAAAAATCATACACCATGACCAAGTGGGCTTTATCCCAGGAATGCAAGGATTCTTTAATATCCGCAAATCAATCAATGTAATACACCACATTAACAAATTGAAAGATAAAAACCATATGATTATCTCAATAGATGCAGAGAAAGCCTTTGACAAAATTCAACACTCATTTATGATTAAAACTCTCCAAAAAAGCAGGAATAGAAGGAACATACCTCAAAATAATCAAAGCTATATATGACAAACCCACAGCAAGCATCACCCTAAATGGTGAAAAATTGAAGGCATTTCCCCTGAAATCAGGAACAAGACAAGGGTGCCCGCTCTCACCACTACTATTCAACATAGTGTTGGAAGTTCTGGCCACAGCAATCAGAGCAGAAAAAGAAGTAAATGGAATCCAGATAGGAAAAGAAGAAGTAAAACTCTCACTGGTTGCAGATGACATGATCCTCTACATAGAAAACCCTAAAGACTCTACCAGAAAATTACTAGAGCTAATCAATGAATATAGTAAAGTTGCAGGATATAAAATTAACACACAGAAATCCCTTGCATTCCTATATACTAACAATGAAAAAACAGACAGAGAAATTAAGGAAACAATATCATTCACCATTGCAACAAAAAGAATAAAATACTTAGGAGTATATCTACCTAAAGAAACAAAGGACCTATACATAGAAAACTATAAAACACTGATGAAAGAAATCAAAGAGGACACAAACAGATGGAGAAACATACCGTGTTCGTGGATTGGAAGAATTAATATTGTCAAAATGGCTATTCTACCCAAAGCAGTCTATAGATTCAATGCAATCCCTATCAAGCTACCAACGGTATTTTTCACAGAACTAGACCAAAGAATTTCACAATTTGTATGGAAATAAAAAAAACCTCGAATAGCCAAAGTAATCTTGAGAAAGAAGAATGGAACTGGAGGAATCAACCTGCCTGACTTCAGACTCTACTACAAAGCCACAGTCATCAAGACAGTATGGTACTGGCACAAAGACAGAAATATAGATCAATGGAACAGAATAGAAAGCCCAGAGATAAATCCACGAACCTATGGAAACCTTATCTTTGACAAAGGAGGCAAGGATATACAATGGAAAAAAGACAACCTCTTTAACAAGTGGTGCTGGGAAAACTGGTCAACCACTTGTAAAAGAATGAAACTAGAACACTTTCTAACACCATACACAAAAATAAACTCAAAATCGATTAAAGATCTAAATGTAACACTAAACTATAAAACTCCTAGAGGAGAACATAGGCAAAACACTCTTCATGTTTTTGAACAGCGTTTCATGCTCCTCCTATTTTTCAGGCCGTTTCATGCTCTTCATATTTTTGACACATTTTGAAGCTCTTAATATTTTTCACACCTTTTCAGGCTCTTCATGTTTTTCAACACCACTTTGCTCCTCCTATTTTTCAGACCGTTTCATGCTCCTCATATTTTTGACACTTTTGAAGATTTTCATATTTTTCTCACCTTTTCAGGCTCTTCATGTTTTGAACACCGCTTCATGCTCCTCCTCTTTTTCAGACCGTTTCATGTACCTCATATTTTTCACACCTTTTGAAGCTCTTCATATTTTTCACACCTTTTCAGGCTCTTCATGTTTTTCAACACCACATCATGATCCTCCTATATTTCAGACCGTTTAATGGTCCTCATATTTTTGACACCTTTTGAAGCTCTTCATATTTTTCACACCTTCTCAGGCTCTTCATGTTTTTCAACTCCACTTCATGCTTTTCCTATTTATCAGACTGTTTCATGCTCCTCATATTTTTGACACCTTTTGAAGCTCTTCATATTTTTCACACCTTCTCAGGTTCTTCATGTTTTTCAACTCCGCTTCATGCTCCTCCTATTTATCAGACTGTTTCATGCTCCTCATATTTTTGAGAAATTTTGAAGCTCTTCATATTTTTCACATCTTTTCAGTATCTTCAAATTTTGAACACCGCTTCATGCTCCTCATATTTTTCACACGTTTTGAAACTCTTCATATTTTTCACACATTTTGAGGCTCTTCATATATTTCACACCTTTTCACGCTCTTCATGGGTTTCAACACCGTTTCATGCTCCTCCTATTTTTCAGGCCGTTTCATGCTCTTCATATTTTTGACACATTTTGAAGCTCTTCATATTTTTCACATCTTTTCAGTATCTTCAAATTTTGAACACTGCTTCATGCTCCTCATATTTTTCACACGTTTTTAAACTCTTCATATTTTTCACACATTTTGAGGCTCTTCATATATTTCACACCTTTTCACGCTCTTCATGGGTTTCAACACCGTTTCATGCTCCTTTTATTTTTCAGACCGTTTCATGCTCCTCATGTTTTTGACACCTTTTGAAGCTCTTCATATTTTTCACACCTTTTCAGGCTCTTCATGTTTTTCAACACCCCTTCATGATCCTCATATTCTTCAGATCGTTTCATGGTCCAAATATTTTTCACACCTTTTATAGCTCTTCATATTTTTCACACCTTTTCAGGTTCTCATGTTTTTGAACACCGTTTCATGCTCCTCCTATTTTTCAGACCGTTTCATGCTCATCTCATATTTGACACCTTTTGAAGCTCTTCATATTTTTACACCTTTTGAAGCTCTTCATATATTTCACACGTTTTCAGGCTACTCATGTTTTTCAACACCGCTTCATGCTCCTCCTATTTTTCAGACCGTTTCATTCTCCTCATTTTTTGACACCTTTTGAAGCTCTTCATATATTTCACACCTTTCAGGCTCTTCATGTTTTTCAACACCGGTTCATGCTCCTCCTATTTTTCAGACCGTTTCATGCTCCTCATATTTTTGACACCTTTTGAAGCTCTTCATATATTTCACTGCTTTTCAGGCTCTTCATGTTTTTGATCACCGCTTCATGCTCCTCCTATTTTTCAGACCATTTCATGCTCCTCATATTATTGACACCTTTTGAAGCTCTTGATATTTTTCACACATTTTCAGGCTCTTCATGTTTTTCAACAACACTTCATGTTCCTCCTAGTTTTCAGACTGTTTCATGCACCTCATATTTTTGACACCTTTTGAAGCTCTTCATATTTTTCACACATTTTCATGCTCTTCATGTTTTTCAATACCGTTTCATGCTCCTGCTATTTTTCAGACCGTTTCATGCTCCTCATATTTTTCACACCTTTTCAGGCTCTTCAGTTTTTCATCACCACTTCATGCTCTTCCTAATTTTTAGACCGTTTCATGCTCCTCATATTTTTCACAATTTTTGAAGCTCTTCATATTTTTCAAACCTTTTCATGCTCTTCTTGTTTTCAACACCACTTCATGCTCCTCCGATTCTTCAGACTTTTCAAGTTCCTCATATTTTTGACACCTTTTGAAGCTCTTCATATTTTTCACACCTTTTCATGCACTTCATGTTTTTCAAGACCGTTTCACGCTCCTCCAATTTTATAGACTGTTTCATCCACCTCATATTTTTGACAACTTTTGAAGCTCTTCAAATATTTCACACCTTTTCAGGCTCTTCATGTTTTTCAACTCCGCTTAATTGTCCTCCTATTTATCAGACTGTTTCATGCTCCTCATATTTTAGAAAAATTTTGAAGCTCTTCATAATTTTCACACATTTTCAGGCACTTCATGTTTTTCAACACAACTTCATGCTCCTCCTATATTTCAGAACGTTTCATGATCCTAATATTTTTGACTCCTTTTGAAGCTCTTCATATTTTTCACATCTTTTCAGGCTCTTCATGTTTTTGAACACCGTTTCATGCTCCTCCTATTTTTCAGACCGTTTCATGCTCCTCATATTTTTGACACGTTTTGAAGCTCTTCATATTTTTCACACCTTTTCAGGCTCTTCATGTTTTTCAACACCACTTCTTGCTCCTCCTATTTTTCAGACCATTTCATGCTCCTCATATTTTTGACATTTTTGAAGCCCTTCATATTTTTCACACCTTTTCAGGTTCTTCATGTTTTTGAACACCGCTTCATGCTCCTCCTATTTATCAGACTATTTCATGCTGCTCATATTTTTGAGAAATTTTGAAGCTCTTCATATTTTTCACATTTTTTCCGGCTCTTCATGTTTTTCAACTCCGCTTCATGCACCTCCTATTTATCAGACTGTTTCATGCTCCTCATATTTTTGAGAAATTTTGAAGCTCTTCATAATTTTCACACCTTTTCAGGCTCTTCATGTTTTTCAACACAACTTCATGCTCCTCCTATTTTTTAGAACGTTTCATGTTCCTCATATTTTTGACCCCTTTGAAGCTTTCATATTTTTCACTACTTTTCAGGCTCTTCATGTTTTTGAACACCATTTCATGCTCCTCCTGTTTTTCAGACCGTTTCATGCTCCTCATATTTTTGAAACCTTTTGAAGCTCCTCATATTTTTCACAACTTTTCAGGCTCTTCATGTTTTTCAACACCACTTTCTGCTCCACCTATTTTTCAGACCGTTACTTGATCCTCATATTTTTGACAACTTTTGAAGCTCTTCATATTTTTAACACCTTTTGAAGCTCTTCATATATTTCACACCTTTTCTGGCTCTTCATGTTTTCAACACTGCTTCCTGCTCCTCCATTTTCAGACCATTTAATGGCCCTCATATTTTTGACACCTTTTGAAGCTCTTCATAATTTTCACACATTTTCAGGCTCTTCATGTTTTTGAACACCGCTTCATGCTCCTCCAGTTTTTCAGACCGTTTCATGCTCCTCATATTTTTGACACCTTTTGAAGCTCTTCATATATTTCACACATTTTCAGGCTCTTCATGTTTTTCAACTCCGCTTCATGCTCCTCCTATTTATCAGACTGTTTCATGCTCCTCATATTTTTTAGAAATTTTGAAGCTCTTCATAATTTTCACACCTTTTCATGCTCTTCATGTTTTTCAACTCAAGTTCATGCTCCTCCTATTTTTCAGAACGTTTCATGCTCCTCATATTTTTGACACCTTTTGAAGCTCTTCATATTTTTCACTACTTTTCAGGCTCTTCATGTTTTTTTTTTGTTTGTTTGTTTGTTTTTTTTTAATTTTTATTATTTTTATTTTTTTCCCAGTGGGTTTTGTCATACATTGATATGAATCAGCCATGGATTTACATGTATTCCCAGTCCCGATCCCCCTTCCCACCTCCCTCTCCACCCGATTCCTCTGGGCCTTCCCAATGCACCAGGCTGGAGCACTTGTCTCGTGCATCCCACCTGGGCTGGTGATCTGTTTCACCATAGATAGTATACATGCTGTTATTTTGAAAAATCCCACCCTCACATTCTCCCACAAAGTTCAAAAGTCTGTTCTGTATTTCTGTGTCTCTTTTTCTGTTCTGCATATAGGGTTATCGTTATCACCTTTCTAAATTCCATATACATGTGTCAGTATGTTGTAATGTTCTTTATCTTTCTGGCTTACTTTACTCTGTATAATGGGCTCCAGCTTCATCCATCTCATTAGGACTGGTTCAAATGAATTCTTTTTCATGGCTGAGTAATATTCCATGGTGTATATGTACCACAGCTTCCTTATCCATTCATCTGCTGATGGGCATCTAGGTTGCTTCCATGTCCTGGCTATTATAAACAGTGCTGCGATGAACATTGGGGTACACGTGTCTCTTTCAGATCTGGTTTCCTCAGTGTGTATGCCCAGAAGTGGGATTGCTGGGTCATATGGCAATTCTATTTCCAGTTTTTAAGAAATCTCCACACTGTTTTCCATAGCGGCTGGACTAGTTTGCATTCCCACCAACAGTGTAAGAGGGTTCCCTTTTCTCCACACCCTCTCCAGCATTTATTGCTTGTAGACTTTTGGATAGCAGCCATCCTGACTGGCGTATAATGGTACCTCATTGTGGTTTTGATTTGCATTTCTCTAATAATGAGTGATGTTGAGCATCTTTTCATGTGTTTGTTAGCCATCTGTATGTCTTCTTTGGAGAAATGTCTGTTTAGTTCTTTGGCCCATTTTTTGATTGGGTCATTTATTTTTCTGGAATTGAGCTGCAGGAGTTGCTTGTATATTTTTGAGATTAATCCTTTGTCTGTTTCTTCATTTGCTATTATTTTCTCCCAATCTGAGGGCTGTCTTTTCACCTTACTTATAGTTTCCTTTGTAGTGCAAAAGCTTTTAAGTTTCATTAGGTCCCATTTTTTAGTTTTGCTTTTATTTCCAATATTCTGGGAGGTGGGTCATAGAGGATCTTGCTGTGATTTATGTCGGAGAGTGTTTTGCCTATGTTCTCCTCTAGGAGTTTTATAGTTTCTGGTCTTACATTTAGATCTTTAAGCAGTGCTAAGGGGAAGGTTCATAGCATTACAGGCTTACATCAAGAAACAGGAAAAAAACAATTAAATAACCTAACTCTACACCTAAAGCAATTAGAGAAGGAAGAAATGAAGAACCCCAGAGTTAGCAGAAGGAAAGAAATCTTAAAAATCAGGGCAGAAATAAATGCAAAAGAAACTAAAGAGACCATAGCAAAAATCAACAAAGCTAAAAGCTGGTTCTTTGAAAAAATAAACAAAATTGACAAACCATTAGCAAGACTCATTAAGAAACAAAGAGAGAAAAACCAAATTAACAAAATTAGAAATGAAAATGGAGAGATCACAACAGACAACACTGAAATACAAAGGATCATAAGAGACTACTACCAGCAGCTCTATGCCAATAAAATGGACAACTTGGATGAAATGGACAAATTCTTAGAAAAGTATAACTTTCCAAAACTGAACCAGGAAGAAATAGAAGATCTTAACAGACCCATCACAAGCAAGGAAATCGAAACTGTCATCAAAAATCTTCCAGCAAACAAAAGCCCAGGACCAGATGGCTTCACAGCTGAATTCTACCAAAAATTTAGAGAAGAGCTAACACCTATCTTACTCAAACTCTTCCAGAAAATTGCAGAAGAAGGTAAGCTTCCAAACTCATTCTATGAGGCCACCATCACCCTAATTCCAAAATCAGACAAAGATGCCACAAAAAAAGAAAACTCCAGGCCAATATCACTGATGAACATAGATGCAAAAATCCTTAACAAAATTCTAGCAAAGAGAATCCAACAACATATTAAAAAAATCATACACCATGACCAAGTGGGCTTTATCCCAGGAATGCAAGGATTCTTTAATATCCGCAAATCAATCAATGTAATACACCACATTAACAAATTGAAAGATAAAAACCATATGATTATCTCAATAGATGCAGAGAAAGCCTTTGACAAAATTCAACACTCATTTATGATTAAAACTCTCCAAAAAGCAGGAATAGAAGGAACATACCTCAAAATAATCAAAGCTATATATGAAAAACCCACAGCAAGCATCACCCTAAATGGTGAAAAACTGAAGGCATTTCCCCTGAAATCAGGAACAAGACAAGGGTGCCCACTCTCACCACTACTATTCAACATAGTGTTGGAAGTTCTGGCCACAGCAATCAGAGCAGAAAAAGAAGTAAATGGAATCCAGATAGGAAAAGAAGAAGTAAAACTCTCACTGGTTGCAGATGACATGATCCTCTACATAGAAAACCCTAAAGACTCTACCAGAAAATTACTAGAGCTAATCAATGAATATAGTAAAGTTGCAGGATATAAAATTAACACACAGAAATCCCTTGCATTCCTATATACTAACAATGAAAAAACAGACAGAGAAATTAAGGAAACAATATCATTCACCATTGCAACAAAAAGAATAAAATACTTAGGAGTATATCTACCTAAAGAAACAAAGGACCTATACATAGAAAACTATAAAACACTGATGAAAGAAATCAAAGAGGACACAAACAGATGGAGAAACATACCGTGTTCGTGGATTGGAAGAATTAATATTGTCAAAATGGCTATTCTACCCAAAGCAGTCTATAGATTCAATGCAATCCCTATCAAGCTACCAACGGTATTTTTCACAGAACTAGACCAAAGAATTTCACAATTTGTATGGAAATAAAAAAAACCTCGAATAGCCAAAGTAATCTTGAGAAAGAAGAATGGAACTGGAGGAATCAACCTGCCTGACTTCAGACTCTACTACAAAGCCACAGTCATCAAGACAGTATGGTACTGGCACAAAGACAGAAATATAGATCAATGGAACAGAATAGAAAGCCCAGAGATAAATCCACGAACCTATGGAAACCTTATCTTTGACAAAGGAGGCAAGGATATACAATGGAAAAAAGACAACCTCTTTAACAAGTGGTGCTGGGAAAACTGGTCAACCACTTGTAAAAGAATGAAACTAGAACACTTTCTAACACCATACACAAAAATAAACTCAAAATCGATTAAAGATCTAACTGTAACACTAAACTATAAAACTCCTAGAGGAGAACATAGGCAAAACACTCTTCATGTTTTTGAACACCGTTTCATGCTCCTCCTATTTTTCAGGCCATTTCATGCTCTTCATATTTTTGACACATTTTGAAGCTCTTCATATTTTTCACACCTTTTCAGGCTCTTCATGTTTTTCAACACCACTTTGCTCCTCCTATTTTTCAGACCGTTTCATGCTCCTCATATTTTTGACACTTTTGAAGATTTTCATATTTTTCTCACCTTTTCAGGCTCTTCATGTTTTGAACACCGCTTCATGCTCCTCCTCTTTTTCAGACCGTTTCATGCTCCTCATATTTTTCACACCTTTTGAAGCTCTTCATATTTTTCACACCTTTTCAGGCTCTTCATGTTTTTCAACACCACATCATGATCCTCCTATATTTCAGACCGTTTAATGCTCCTCATATTTTTGACACCTTTTGAAGCTCTTCATATTTTTCACACCTTCTCAGGCTCTTCATGTTTTTCAACTCCGCTTCATGCTTTTCCTTTTTATCAGACTGTTTCATGCTCCTCATATTTTTGACACCTTTTGAAGCTCTTCATATTTTTCACACCTTCTCAGGTTCTTCATGTTTTTCAACTCCGCTTCATGCTCCTCCTATTTATCAGACTGTTTCATGCTCCTCATATTTTTGAGGAATTTTGAAGCTCTTCATATTTTTCACATCTTTTCAGTATCTTCAAATTTTGAACACCGCTTCCTGCTCCTCATATTTTTCACACGTTTTGAAACTCTTCATATTTTTCACACATTTTGAGGCTCTTCATATATTTCACACCTTTTCACGCTCTTCATGGGTTTCAACACCGTTTCATGCTCCTTTTATTTTTCAGACCGTTTCATGCTCCTCATGTTTTTGACACCTTTTGAAGCTCTTCATATTTTTCACACTTTTTCAGGCTCTTCATGTTTTGACCACCGCTTCATGCCCCTCCTATTTTTCAGACCGTTTAATGCTTCTCATAATTTTGACAAATTTTGAACCTCTACATATATTTCACACCTTGCCTTGCTGTTCATCTTTTTAAAAACCGTTTCATGCTCATCCTATTTTTCAGACTGTTTCATGCTCCTCATATATTTGACAACTTTTGAAGCTCTTCATATTTTTCACACCTTTTCAGGCTCTTCATGTTTTTCAACAACGCTTCATGCTCCTCCTATTTTTCAGACCGTTTCATACTCCTCATATTTTTGAAACTTTTTCAAGCTCCTCCTATTTTTCACACGTTTTCAGGCTCTTCATGTTTTTCAACACCGTTTCATCCTCCTCCTATTTTCAGACAGTTTCGTGCTCCTCCTACTTTTCAGACTGTTTCATGCTCCTCATATTTTTGACACATTTTGAAGCTCTTCATATTTTCCACACCTTTTCAGGCTCTTCATGTTTTTCAACAATGCTTCATGCTCCTCCTATTTTTGAGACCGTTTCATGCTCCTCATACTTTTGAAACCTTTTGAAGCTCTTCATATTTTCACACCTTTTCAGGCTCTTCATGTTTTTCAACACCGTTTCATGATCCTCCAATTTTTCAGACCGTTTCATGCTCCTCCTATTTTTCAGACCGTTTCATGCTCCTCATATTTTTGACACCGTTTGGAAATCTTCATATTTTTCAAACATTTTCAGGATCTTCATGTTTTTAAACACAGTGCCTTGCTCTGCTATTTTTCAGACCGTTGCATGCTCCTCATATTTTTGACACCTTTGAAGCTCTTCATATATTTCACACCTTTTCAGGCTCTTCATGTTTTTCAACACAGCTTCATGCTCCTCCTATTTTTCAGACCGTTTCATGCTTCTCATATTTTTGACAACTTTTGAAGCTATTCATATTTTTCACACCTTTTCAGGCTCTTCTTGTTTTTGACCACCGCTTCATGCTCCTCCTATTCTTCAGACCGTTTCATGCTTCTCATATTTTTGACAACTTTTGAAGCTCTTCATATTTTTCACACCTTTTCAGGCTCTTCATGTTTTGACCACCGCGTCATGCGCCTCCTATTTTTCAGACCATTGCAATCTTCTCATATTTTTGAGATCTTTTGAAGCTCTTCATATTTTTCACCCCTTTTCAGGATCTTCATGTTTTTAAACACCGCTTCTTGCTCCTGCTATTTTTCAGACCGTTTCATGCTTCTCATAATTTTGACACCTTTTGAAGCTCTTCATATTTTTCACCCCTTTTCAGGCTCTTCATGTTTTTCAACTCTGCTTCATGCTCCTCCTATTTTTCAGACTGTTTCATGCTCCTCATATTTTTGACACCTTTTGAAGCTCTTCATATTTTTCACCCCTTTTCAGGCTCTTCATGTTTTTCAACACCGCTTCATGCTGCTCCTATTTTTCAGACCGTTTTATGCTCCTCATATTTTTGACACGTTTTGAAGCTCTTCATATTTTTCACACCTTTTCAGGCTCTCCATGTTTTTAAACACCGCTTCACTCTCCTCATATTTTTCAGACTGTTTCATGCTCCTCACATTTTTCACACCTTTTGAAGCTCTTCGTATTTTTAACACCTTTTCAGACTGTTAATATTTTTGAGCACTGCTTCATGCTGCTCCTATTTTTCAGACTGCTTCATGCTCCTCATATTTATGACACCTTTTGAAGCTCTTCATATTTTTCACACCTTTTCAGGCTCTTCATGTTTTTGACCACCGATTCATGCTCCTTTTATTTTTCAGACCGTTTCATGCTCCTCATCATTTTGAAACATTTTGAAGCTCTTCATATTTTTCACACCTTTTCAGGCTCTTCATGTTTTGACCACCGCTTCATGCTCCTCCTATTTTTCAGACCATTTCATGCTCCTCATATATTTTACACCTTTTGAAGCTCTTCATAATTTCACACCTTTTCAGGCTCTTCATGTTTTTGACCACCACTTCATGCTCCTTTTATTTTTCACACCGTTTCATGCTCCTCATGTTTTTGACACCTTTTGAAGCTCTTCATATTTTTCATACCATTTCAGGCTCTTCATGTTTTGACCACCGCTTCATGCTCCTCCTATTTTTCATACCATTTCATGCTCCTCATATATTTTACACCTTTTGAATCTCTTCCTATTTTTCACACCTTTAGGAGCTCTTCATATTTTTCACACGTTTTCAGGCTCTTCATGTTTTTGAACACCAGTTCATGCTCCTCCAATTTTTCAGACCGTTTCATGCTCATCTCATTTTTGACACCTTTTGAACCTCTTCATATTTTTCACACCGTTAGGAGCTCTTCATATTTTTCACACGTTTTCAGGCTCTTCATGTTTTTCAACACCACTTCATGCTCCTCCTATTTTTCAGACCGTTTTATACTCCCCATATTTTTTACACCGTTTGAAGCTCTTCATATATTTCACACCTTTTCAGGCTATTCATGTTTTTCAACACCACTTCATGCTCCTCCTATTTTTCAGACCTTTTCCTGCTCCTTTCATTTTTCACACGTTTTGAAGCTCTTCATATTTTTCACACCTTTTCAAGCTCTTCATGTTTTTCAACGCCGCTTCATGCTCCTTCTATTTTTCAGACCATTTCATACTTCCCATTTTTTGACACCTTTTGAAGCTCTTCATATTTTTCTCACCTTTTGTTGCTGCCAGTTTTATTTAAGACTTTGCATATCTGAATAATCAGTTAAAAAGCATATGTTCATTTTTAGAGTTGCACAAAAGGAAAATAATAGGGAAAGTGATGGCTGGCTTATGATGTGGGGCCAATTTCCATAAGTTAAATAAAAAATCTAAGTTTTAGAACCTGGGGCTCTAAAAATAGCACTTGTAATTAATACTGTTCTTCAGATTCATAGTTTAAGGAAGTCACTACATTTTATTTCTTGATGTTATAGATTTAACAACATATTGGTAGCAACATGTAACTTCTCACATGGATTAGACATCAAGAGACCAGTTTATGTATATAAACTTAAACACTGAAAATGAATATATTCAGCTATTATGGAACTTATAGCAAATACAAACTTGTTAACAACTTTCCAAAAGGCACAAAAGACAGTGTTAATAAAGAGTGGTCTTTTGCATCATTTTCAAAAATTCTTCCTTGTTTATTTCTCCATCCCCATCATGATCAGCCTCATCAAGCATTTCCTGAAGTTCATCATCTGTTAAATTTTCCCCTAGCTCCTTAGCAACCCTCTTGATATTGTTCAGTGATATACTTCCTGTATCATCATCATCATCAAATAGTTTGAAAGCCTTCAATATTTCTTCTTTTTCATCCGTTCACTCATTTTTACACTCATTATGGCAAAAAATTCTTCAAAATTAATGGTGCCAATTCCTTCTTTGTCAGTTTCAGCAATCATCTTTTTAATTTCTTCTTTCTTTGGCTCAAATCCTAAGGCTCACATTGCAATCATGTCTCCAACCGGGGCCCCCGGCCGGGACATCCCAGCTTTACCTGCCAGCCTGAAGCTCTTCATATTTTTGACACGTTTGCAGGCTATTCATGTTTTTCAACACCGTTTCATGAGCCTCCTATTTTTCAGACCGTTTCATGCTCCTCATATTTTTGACACCCTCTTTATATTTTTCATACCTTTTCAGGCTCTTCATGTTTTTTAACACTGCCTCATGCTGCTCCTATTTTTCAGAACGTTTCGTTCTCCTCAGATTTTTGAGACCTTTTGAAGCTCTTCATAAGTTTCACACCTTTTCAGGCTCTTCATGTTTTTAAACAGCGCTTCATGCTCCTCTTATTTTTCAGACCGTTTCATGCTCCTCATATATTTGACAACTTTTGAAGCTATTCATATATTTCACACCTTTTCAGATTCTTCATGTTTTTCAACACATCTTCATGCTCCTCCTATTTTTCAGTCGTTTCATGCTTCTCATATTTCTGACACCTTTTGAGGCTCTTCATATTTTTCACACTTCTTCAGTCTCTTCATGTTTTGGAACACTGTTTCATGCTCCTCCTATTTTTCAAACAATTTCATGCTCCTCATATTTTTGACACCTTTTGAGGCTCTTCATATTTTTCACACTTCTTCAGTCTCTTCATGTTTTTGAACACCGCTTCATGCTCCTCCTATTTTTGAGACCATTTCATGCTCCTCCTATTTTTCAGACCGTTTCATGCTCATCTCATTTTTTACACCTTTTAAAGCTCTTCATATTTTTCACACCTTTAGAAACTCTTCATATTTTTCACACCTTTTAAGGCTCTTCATGATTTTCAACACCGCTTCATGCTCCTCCTATTTTTCAGACCGTTTCATGCTCCTCATATGTTTGACAGCTTTTGGCGCTCTTCATATTTTTCACACCTTTTTAGGCTCTTCATGTTTTTGAACACCGCTTCATGCTCCTCCTATTTTTCAGACAGTTTCTTTCTCCTCATATTTTTGACACCTTTTGAAGCTCTTCATATTTTTCAAACCTTTTCAGGCTCTTCATGTTTTGAACTGCGCTTCATGCTCCTCCTATTTTTGAGACCGTTTCATGCTCCTAATATTTTTGACACCTTTAGAACCTCTTCATATATTTCACACCTTTTCAGGCTCTTCATGTTTTTCAACACCACTTCATGCTCGTCCTGTTTTTCAGACCGTTACATGCTCCTCTCATTTTCACACCTTTTGAAGCTCTTCATATTTTTCACACCTTTTCAGGCTCTTCATGTTTTTGAACACCGCTTCATGCTCCTCCTATTTTTCAGACCGTTTCCTGCTCCTCTTATTTTTGACACCTTTTGAATCTCTTCATATTTTTCACAACTTTTCTGGCTCTCCTTGTTTTTCAAAACCGCTTCATGCTCCTCCTATTTTTCAAACCGTTTCATGATCCTCATATTTTTGACACGTTTTGAGGCTCTTCATATTTTTCACACCTTTCCAGGCTCTTTATGTTTTTGAACACCGTTTCATGCTACTCATTTTCAGAAACATTCATGCTCCTCATATATTTGACAGCTTTTGAAGCTCTTCATATTTTTCACACCTTTTCAGGCTCTTCATGTTTTTGAACAACGCTTCATGCTCCTCATATTTTTCAAACCGTTTCTTTCTCCTCATATTTTTGACACCTTTTTAAGCTCTTCATATATTTCACAACTTTTCAGGCTCTTCATGTTTTTCAACACCGTTTCATGGTCCTCCCATATTAAAGACCGTTTAATGCTCCTCCTACTTGTGAGACCGTTTCATGCTCCTCCTATTTTTCAGACCGTTTCATGTTCATCTTAATTTTTACACCTTTTGAAGCTCTTCATATATTTCACACCCTTTCAGGCTCTTCATGTTTTTCAACACCGTTTCATGGTCCTCCTATTTTAAAGACCGTTTAATGCTCCTCCTACTTTTGAGACCGTTTCATGCTCCTCCTATTTTTCAGACCGTTTCATGCTCATCTCATTTTTACACCTTTTGATGCTCTTCATATTTTTCACACCTTTCCAGGCTCTTTATGTTTTTGAACACCGTTTCATGCTACTCATTTTCAGAAACTTTCATGCTCCACATATTTTTGACACCTTTTGAAGCTCTTCATATTTTTCACACCTTTTCAGGCTCTCCATGTTTTTAAACACCGCTTCACTCTCCTCCTATTTTTCAGACTCTTTCATGCTCCTCATATTTTTCACACATTTTGAAGCTCTTCATATTTTTCACACCTTTTCAGGCTCTTAATATTTTTGACCACCGCTTGATGCTGCTCCTATTTTTCAGACCGTATCATGCTCCTAATAATTTTGACACGTTTTGAAGTTCTTCCTATTTTTCACACCTTTCCAGGCTCTTTATGTTTTTAAACACCGCTTCATTCTCCTCCTATTTTTCAGACCGTTCCATGCTCCTCATATTTTTGACACCTTTTGAAGCTCTTCATAATTTTCACACCTTTTCAAGCTCTTCATATTTTTCAACACCGTTTCATGCTCCTCCTATTTCTCAGACCAAATCAGGCTCCTCATATTTTTGACACCTTCTGAAGCTCTTCATATTTTTCACAGCTTTTCAGGCTCTTCATGTTTTTGAACACAGTTTCATGCTCCTCCTATTTTTAAGACTTTTTCATGCTCCTCATATTTTTGACACCATTTGAAGCTCTTCATATATTTGACACCTTTTGAAGCTCTTCATAGTTTTCACACCTTTTCAGGCTCTCCATGTTTTTAACAGCGCTTCACTCTCCTGCTATTTTTCAGACTCCTTCATGCTCCTCATATTTTTGACACCTTTTGAAGCTTTTCATATTTTTCACACGTTTTCAGGCTCTTCATGTTCTTGAACACCGTTTCATGCTCCTTTATTTTTCAGAAAATTTCATGCTCCTCATATTTCTGACACCTTTTGAAGCTCTTCATATTTTTGACAGTTTTTGAAGCTCTTCATATTTTTCACACCATTTCAGGCTCTTCATGTTTTCAACACCTCTTCATGCTCATCCTTTTTTTTCAGACCGTGTCATGCTCCTCATATTTTTGACACCTTTTGAAGCTCTTCATATTTTTCACACGTTTTCAGGCTCTTCATGTTTTTCAACACCACTTCATGCTCCTCCTATTTTTCAGACCGTTTCATGCTCCTCATACTTCTCACACCTTAGAAAGCTCTTCATATTTTTCACACCTTTTCATGCTCTTCATGGTTTCAACACCGTTTCATGCTCTTCATATTTTTCAGACCGTTTCTAGCTACTCATATTTTGGACACCTTTTGGAGCTCTTCACATTTTTCACACCTTTTCAGGATTTTCAAGTTTTTGAACACCGTTTCATCCTCCTCTTATTTTTCAGACCGTTTCATGCTCCTCATATTTTTAACACTTTTTGAAGCTCTTCATATTTTTCACACCTTTTCAGGCTCTTCATGTTTTCAACACTGTTTCATGATCCTCCTTTTTTTCAGAACGTTTCATGCTCCTCATATTTTTGACACCTTTTGAAGCTCTTCATATTTTTGACAGTTTTTGAAGCTCTTCATATTTTTCACACCATTTCAGGCTCTTCATGTTTTCAACACCTCTTCATGCTCATCCTTTTTTTTCAGACCGTGTCATGCTCCTCATATTTTTGACACCTTTTGAAGCTCTTCATATTTTTCACACGTTTTCAGGCTCTTCATGTTTTTCAACACCGCTTCATGCTCCTCCTATTTTTCAGACCGTTTCATGCTCCTCATACTTCTGACACCTTTGAAAGCTCTTCATATTTTTCACACCTTTTCATGCTCTTCATGGTTTCAACACCGTTTCATGCTCCTCATATTTTTCAGACCGTTTCTAGCTACTCATATTTTGGACACCTTTTGGAGCTCTTCATATTTTTCACACCTTTTCAGGATTTTCAAGTTTTTGAACACCGTTTCATCCTCCTCTTATTTTTCAGACCGTTTCATGCTCCTCATATTTTTAACACTTTTTGAAGCTCTTCATATTTTTCACACCTTTTCAGGCTCTTCATGTTTTCAACACTGTTTCATGATCCTCCTTTTTTTCAGAACGTTTCATGCTCCTCATATTTTTGACACCTTTTGAAGCTCTTCATATTTTTCACACCTTTTCAAGCTGCTCATATTTTTCACAACTTTTAAGGCTCTTCATGTTTTTCAACAAAACTTCATGCTCCTTCTATTTTTCAGAGCGTTTCATGCTCCTCATATTTTTGACACCTGTTGAAGCTCTTCATATTTTTCACACATTTACAGGCTCTTAATGTTTTTGAACACCGTTTCATGCTCCTCTTATTTTTCAGACCGTTTCATGCTCCTCATATTTTCACACCATTTGAAGCTCTTCATATTTTTCACACATTTTAAGGCTCTTCATGTTTTCAACACCACTTCATGCTCCTCCTATTTTTCAGACTGTTTTATGCTCTTCATATATTTGACACCTGTTGAAGCTCTTCATATTTTTCACACCTTTCCAGGCTCTTTATGTTTTTGAACACCGTTTCATGCTACTCATTTTCAGAAACTTTCATGCTCCTCATATATTTGACACCTGTTGAAGCTCTTCATATTTTTCACACCTTTTCAGGCTCTTCATGTTTTTCAACACCGTTTCATGTTCCACCTCTTTTTCAGACAGTTTCATGCTCCTCATAATTTTGACACCTTTTGAAGCTCTTCATATTTTCCACACCTTTTCAGACTCTTCATGATTTTCAACACCTTTTCATGCTACTCCTATTTTTCATACCTTTTCATGCTCCTCATATTTTTGACACCTTTTGAAGCTCTTCATATTTTTCACACCTTTTCAGGCTCTTCATGTTTTTCAACACCGTTTCATGCTCCTAGTATCTTTCACATTGTTTCATGCTCCTCATATTTTTGACACATTTTGAAGCTCTTCATATATTTCACACCTTTTCAGGCTCTTCATGTTTTTGAACACCGTTTGATGTTCCTCCTATTTTTCAGACCGTGTCATGCTCCTCATATTTTGACACCTTTTGAAGCTCTTCATAATTTTGACACCTTTTGAAGCTCTTCATATTTTGCACACCTTTTCAGCCTCCTCATATTTTTCACAACTTTTCAGGCTCTTCATGTTTTTGAACACCGTTTCATGCTCCTCCTGTTTTTCAGACCGTTTCATGCTCCTCATATTTTTGACACCTTTTGAAGCTCTTCATATTTTTCTCACCTTTTCAGGCTCTTCATGTATTTAACAACGTTTCATGCTTCTCTTATTTTTCTGACCGTTTCATGCTCCTCATATTTATGACACCTTTAGAAGCTCTTCATATTTTTTCACACGTTTTGAAGCTCTTCATATTTTTTCACACCTTTTCAGACTCTTCATGTTTTTCAACACCTTTTCATGCTCCTCCTATTTTTCAGACCATTTCATGCTCGTTGTATTTTTGACACCTTTTGAAGCTCTTCATATTTTTGACACCTTTTGAAGCTCTTCATATTTTTCACACCTTTTCAGGCTCTTCATGTTTTTGAACACCGTTTCATGCTCCTTTTATATTTCAGACCGTATCATGCTCCTCATATTTTTCACACCTTTTGAAGCTCTTCATATTTTTCACACCTTTTCAGGCTCTTCATGTTTTTCAACACTGCATCATGCTCCTCCTATTTTTCAGACCGTTTCATGATCTTCATATTTTTCATACCTTTTGAAACTGTTCATATTTTTAACACCTTTTAAGTCTCTTCATGCTTTTCAACAACACTTCATGCTCCTCCTAAATTTCAGACCGTTTCATGCTCTTCATATTTTTGAAAACTTTTGAAGCTCTTCATATTTTTCACACATTTTCAGTCTCTTCATGTTTTTGAACACCGTTTCATGCTCCTCCTATTTTTAAGACCGTTTCCTCCTCCTCAAATATTTGACACCTTTTGAATCTCTTCATATTTTTCACACCTTTTCAGGCTCTTAATGTTTTTGAACACCACTTCATGCTCCTCCTATTTTTGAGACCGTTTCATGCTCCTCATATTTTGACACCTTTTAAACCTCTTCATATATTTCACACCTTTTCAGGCTCTTCCTGTTTTTCAACACCGCTTCATAATCCTCCTATATTTCAGACCGTATCATGCTCCTCATTTTTTGACACCTTTTGAAGCTCTTCATATTTTTCACACATTTTGAAACTCTTCATATTTTTGACACCTTTTCAGGCTCTTCATGTTTTTCAACACCGCTTCATGCTCCTCTTTTTTTTCAGACCGTTTCATGCTCTTCATATTTTTGACACCATTTGAAGCTCTTCATATATTTCACACCTTATCAGGCTTTTCATGTTTTTCAACACCGTTTCATGCTCCTCCTATTTTTCATACCGTTTCATGCTCTTCAGATTTTTGACACCATTTGAAGCTCTTCATATTTTTCACACCTTTTCAGGCTCTTCATGTTTTTCAACACCACTTCATGTCTCCTCCTATTTTTCAGACCGTTTCATGCTCCTCATATTTTTGACACCTTTTGAAGCTCTTCATATTTTTCACACCTTTTAAGGTTCTTCATGTTTTCAACACCGTTTCATGCACCTCCTATTTTTCAGAACGTTTCTTGCTTCTTATGTTTTTGACCTCGTTTGAAGCTCTTCATATTTTTCACACCTTTTGAAGCTCTTCATATTTTTCCACATTTTCAGTCTCTTCATGTTTTTCAACAACGTTTCATGCTCCTCCTATTTTTCAGACCGTTTCATGTTCCTCTTATTTTTCAACACCGTTTCATGCTCCTTCTACTTTTCAGACAGTTTCATGCTCCACATATTTTTTAAACATTTTAAAGCTCTTCATATTTTTCACATCTTTTGAGGCTCTTCATGTTTTTCAACACCGCTTCATGCTCCTCCTATTTTCAGACCGTTTCATGCTCTTCATATTTTTCACACCTTATGAAGCTCTTCATATATTTGAAAGCTTATCAGGTTTTTCATGTTTTTTAACACTGCTTCATTCTCCTCTTATTTTTCAGACCGCTTCATGCTCCTCCTTTTTTTCATACCGTTTCAAGCTCCGCATATTTTTGACACCTTTTGAAGCTTTTCCTATTTTTCACATTTTTAAGCTCTTCATATTTTTCTCACGTTTTCAGGCTCTTCATGTTTTTCAACACCGCTTCATGCTCCTCCAATTTTTCAGATCTTTTCATGCTCCTCATATTTTTCACATCTTTTGAAGCTCTTCATATTTTTCACACCTTTCCAGGCTCTTCATGTTTTTGAACACCGCTTCATGCTAATCCTATTTTACAGACCGTTTCATTCTCTTCATGTATTTCACACCCTCTGAAGCTCTTCATATTTTTCACAACTTTTCAGGCTCTTCATGTTATTCAACACCGTTTCATGTTCCTCCTATTTTTCAGACCGTTTCATGCTCCTCATACTTTTGACACCTTTTGAAGCTACTCATATTTTTCACACCTTTTCAGGTTCTTCATGTTTTACAACACCGCATCATTCTCCTCGGATTTTTCAGACTGTTTCATGATCCTCATTAGTTTGACACCTTCTGAAGCTCTTCATATTTTTCACACCTTCTCAAGCTCTTCCTGTTTTTCAACATCGCTTTATGCTCCTCCTATTTTTCAGACTGTTTCCTGCTCCTCATAATTTTCACACCTTTTGAAGCTCTTCATGTTTTTCACACCTTTTCAGTCTCTTCATGTTTTTGAACACCACTTCATGCTCCTCCAACTTTTCAGACCGTTTAATGCTCCTCATGTATTTCACATCTTTTGAAGCTCTTCATATTTTTCACACCTTTTCAGGCTCTTCATGTTTTTCAACAATGCTTCATGCTCCTCCTATTTTTCAGACTGTTTCATGCTCCTCATATTTTTGACACCTTTTGAAGCTCTTCATATTTTTCACACCTTTTCAGGCTCTTCATGTTTTACATCACCACCTCATGCTCCTCCTATTTTTCAGAGTGTTTCATGCTCCTCATATTTTTGACACCTTTTGAAGCTCTTCATATTTTTCACACCTTTTCAAGCTCTTCATGTTTTTCAACACTGCTTCTTGCTCCTCCTATTTTTAAGACTGTTTCATGCTCCTCGTATTTTTCACACGTTTTGAAGATATTCACATTTTTCACACCTTTTCAGTCTCTTCATGTTTTTGAACACCGCTTCATGCTGCTCGTATTTTGCAGAGAGTTTCATGCTCCTCATGTATTTCACACCTTTTGAAGCTCTTCATATTTTTCACACCTTTTCAGGCTCTTCATCTTTTTCGGACCTCTTTATTCTCCTCCTATTTTTCAGACCGTTTCATGCTCCTCATATTTTTGACAGCTTTTGAAGCTCTTTATATTTCTCACACCTTTTCAAGCTCTTCATGTTTTTGAACACCGCTTCATGCTCCTCCTATTTTTCAGACCTTTTCACGCTCCTCCTATTTTTCAGACCGTTTCATGGTCCTCATATTTTTGACACATTTTGAAGCTGTTCATATTTTTCACACCTTTTCGGGCTCTTCATGTTTTTGAACACCGTTTCATGCTCCTCCTATTTTTCAGACCGTTTCATGCTCCTCCTATTTTTCAGACCGTTTCATGGTCCTCATATTTTTGACACCTTTTGAAGCTGTTCTTATTTTTCACACCTTTTCAGGCTCTTCATGTTTTTGAACACCGTTTCATGCTCCTCCTATTTTTCAGACCGTTTCATGCTCCTCCTATTTTTCAGACCTTTTCATGCTCCTCCTATTTTTCAAACCGTTTCATGGTCCTCATATTTTTAACACCTTTTGAAGCTCTTCATATTTTTCTCACCTTTTCAGGCTCTTCATGTTTTTCAACACCATTTCCTGCTCCTCCTATTTTTCAGACCGTTTCATGCTCCTCCTATTTTTCAGACCGTTTCATGGTCCTCATATTTTTGCCACCTTTTGAAGCTGTTCATATTTTTCACACCTTTTCAGGCTCTTCATGTTTTTGAACACCGTTTCATGCTCCTCCTAATTTTCAGACCGTTTCATGCTTCTCCTATTTTTCAGACCGTTTCATGGTCCTCATATTTTTGACACCTTTTGAAGCTGTTCATATTTTTCACACCTTTTCAGGCTCTTCATGTTTTGCAACACCCCTTCATGCTCCTCCTATTTTTCTGACCGTATTATGCTCGTCATATTTTTCACACCTTTTGAAGCTCTTCGTATTTTTCACAACTTTTCACGCTCTTCATGTTTTTGAATACCACTTCATTCTCCTCCTATTTTTCAGAGAGTTTCAAGCTCCTCATGTATTTCACACCTTTTGAAGCTCTTCATATTTTTCACACCTTTTCAGGCTCTTCATGTTTTTGATCACCGTTTCATGCTCCTCCTATTTTTCAGACCGTTTCATGCTCCTCATATTTATGACACCTTTTGAAGCTCTTCATATCTTTCAAATCTTTTCAGGCTCTTCATGTTTGTGAACACCGCTTCATGATCCTCCTATATTTCAGACCGTTTCATGCTTTTCATATTTTTGACACATTTTGAAGCTCTTCATATTTTTCACACCTTTGAAGTTCTTCATATTTTTCACACGTTTTCAGGCTCTTCAATTTTCTCAACACCGCTTCATGCCCCTCCTATTTTTCAGACCGTTTAATCCTCCTCATGTATTTCACACCTTTTGAAGCTGTTCATATTTTTCACACCTTTTCAGGCTCTTCATGTTTTTGAACACCATTTCATGCTCCTCCTATGTTGGAAACCGTTTCATTCTCCTCATATTTTGGACAGCTTTTGAAGCTCTTCATATATTTCACACCTTTTCATGCTTTTCATTTTTTTCAACACCACTTCATGCTGCTCCTATTTTTTAGACCGTTTCATGCTCATCTCATTTTGACTCCTTTTGAAGCTCTTCATATTTTTCACTACTTTTGAAGCTCTTCATATTTTTCATATTTTTGAAGCTCTTCATATTTTCACACGTTTTCAGACTCTTCATGATTTTCAACACCGCTTCATGCTCCTCATATTTTTCAGACCGTTTCATGCTCATCTCATTTTGGACACCTTTTGAAGCTCTTCATATTTTTCACTACTTTTGAAGCTCTTCATATTTTTCATATTTTTGAAGCTGTTCATATTTTTCACACCTTTTCAGGCTCTTCATGTTTTTCAACACCGCTTCATGCTCCTCCTATTTTTCAGACCGTTTCATGCTCCTCTTATTTTTGACACCTTTTGAAGCTCTTCATATTTTTCACAGCTTTTCAGGCTCTTCATGTGTTTGAGCCCAGCTTCATGATCTTCCTATTTTTCAGACCGTTTCATGCTCCTCATGTATTTCACACCCTTTGAAGCTCTTCATATTTTTCACACCTTTTCAGGCTCTTCATGTTTTTGAACAGAGCTTCATGCTCCTCCTATTTTTCAGACCGTTTCATGTTCCTCATGTATTTCACACCTTTTTAAGCTCTTCATATTTTTCACACCTTTTCAGGCTCTTCATGTTTTTCAACACCACTTCATGTTCTTCCTATTTTTCAGACAGTTTCATGCTCCTCACATTTTTGACACTTTTTGAAGCTCTTCATATTTTTCACACCTTTTCAGGTTCTCCATGCTTTTGAACACCGCTTCATGCTCCTCCTATTTTACAGACCGTTTCATTCTCATCATATTTTTCATGCCATTTGAAGCTCTTCATATTTTTCACACCTTTTCAGGCTCTTCATGTTTTTCAACACCGCTTCATGCTCCTCTTATTTTTCAGACCGCTTCAGGCTCCTCCTTTTTTTCATACCGTTTCAAGCTCCTCATATTTTTGACACCTTTTGAAGCTTTTCCTATTTTTCACATTTTTAAGCTCTTCATATTTTTCTCACGTTTTCAGGCTCTTCATGGTTTTCAACACCGCTTCATGCTCCTCCAATTTTTCAGACCTTTTCATGCTCCTCATATTTTTCACATCTTTTGAAGCTCTTCATATTTTTCACACCTTTCCAAGCTCTTCATGGTTTTGAACACCGCTTCATGCTAATCCTATTTTACAGACCGTTTCATTCTCCTCATGTATGTCACACCCTCTGAAGCTCTTCATATTTTTCACAACTTTTCAGGCTCTTCATGTTATTCAACACCGTTTCATGTTCCTCCTATTTTTCAGACCGTTTCATGCTCCTCATATTTTTGACACCTTTTGAAGCTATTCATATTTTTCACACCTTTTCAGATTCTTCATGTTTTACAACACCGCATCATTCTCCTCGTAATTTTCAGACTGTTTCATGATCCTCATTAGTTTGACACCTCCTGAAGCTCTTCATATTTTTCACACCTTATCAAGCTCTTCATGTTTTTCAACATTTCTTTATGCTCCTCCTATTTTTCAGACTGTTTCCTGCTCCTCATAATTTTCACACCTTTTGAAGCTCTTCATGTTTTTCACACCTTTTCAGTCTCTTCATGTTTTTGAACACCACTTCATGCTCCTCCAATTTTTCAGACCGTTTAATGCTCCTCATGTATTTCACATCTTTTGAAGCTCTTCATATTTTTCACACCTTTTCAGGCTCTTCATGTTTTTCAACACCGCTTCATGCTCCTCCTATTTTTCAGACTGTTTCATGCTCCTCATATTTTTGACACCTTTTGAAGCTCTTCATATTTTTCACACCTTTTCAGGCTCTTCATGTTTTACATCAATGCGTCATGCTCCTCCTATTTTTCAGAGTGTTTCATGCTCCTCATATTTTTGACACCTTTTGAAGCTCTTCATATTTTTCACACCTTTTCAAGCTCTTCATGTTTTTCAACACTGCTTCTTGCTCCTCCTATTTTTAAGACTGTTTCATGCTCCTCATATTTTTCACACGTTTTGAAGATCTTCAAATTTTTCACACCTTTTCAGTCTCTTCATGTTTTTGAACACCGCTTCATGCTGCTCGTATTTTGCGGAGAGTTTCATGCTCCTCATGTATTTCACACCTTTTGAAGCTCTTCATATTTTTCACACCTTTTCAGGCTCTTCATCTTTTTCAGACCTCTTCATTCTCCTCCTATTTTTCAGACCGTTTCATGGTCCTCATATTTTTGACACATTTTGAAGCTGTTCATATTTTTCACACCTTTTCAGGTTCTTCATGTTTTTGAACACCGTTTCATGCTCCTCCTATTTTTCAGACCGTTTCATGCTCCTCCTATTTTTCAGACCGTTTCATGGTCCTCATATTTTTGACACCTTTTGAAGCTGTTCTTATTTTTCACACCTTTTCAGGCTCTTCATGTTTTTGAACACCGTTTCATGCTCCTCCTATTTTTAAGACCGTTTCATGCTCCTCCTATTTTTCAGACCGTTTCTTTCTCCTCATATTTTGGACAGCTTTTGAAGCTCTTCATATATTTCACACCTTTTCATGCTTTTCATTTTTTTCAACACCACTTCATGCTCCTCCTATTTTTCAGACCATTTCATGCTCATCTCATTTTGACCCGTTTTGAAGCTCCTCATATTTTTCACTACTTTTGAAGCTTTTCATATTTTTCACACCTTTTCAGGCTCTGCATGGTTTTCAACACCGCTTCATGCTCCTCATATTTTTCAGACCGTTTCATGCTCATCTCATTTTTGACACCTTTTGAAGCTCTTCATATTTTTCACAACTTTTGAAGCTCTTCATATTTTTCATATTTTTGAAGCTCTTCATATTTTCACACTTTTTCAGACTCTTCATGTTTTTCAACACCGCTTCATGTTTCTCCTATTCTTCAGACCGTTTCATGCTCCTCATATATTTGACACCTTTTGAAGTTGTTCATATTTTTCACACCTTTTCAGGCTCTTTATGTTTTTGAACACCGCTTCATGCTCCTCCTATTTTTCAGACTGTTTCATGCTCCTCATATTTTTGACACCTTTTGAAACTCTTCATATTTTTCACACCTTTTCAGGCTCTTCATGTTTTTGAACACCGCTTCATGCTCCTCCTATTTTTCAGACCGTTTCATGCTCCTCATATATTTGACACCTTTTGAAGCTTTTCATACTTTTCACACCTTTTCATGCTCTTCATTTTTTTCAACACCATTTCATGCTCCTCCTATTTTTCACACCGTTTCATGCTCATCTAATTTTTGACACCTTTTGAAGCTCTTCACATTTTTCACACCTTTTGAAGCTCTTCATATTTTTCACACGTTTTCTGGCTCTTAAGGTTTTTCAACACCGCTTCATGCTGATTCTATTTTTCAGACCGTTTCATGCTCCTCATATTTTTGACACGTTTTGAATCTCTTCATATTTTTCACCCTTTTTCAGGCTCTTCATGTTTTTGAACACCGTTTCATGTTCCTCCCATTTTTCAGACCGTTTCATGCTCCTCATATATTTGACACATTTTTTAAGCTCTTCATATTTTTCACACCTTTTCAGGCTCTTCATGTTTTTCAACACCACTTCATGGTCCTCCTGTTTTCAGACCGTTTAATCCTCCTCATGTATTTCAGGCGTTTTGAAACTATTCATATTTTTCACACCTTTTCAGGCTATTCATGATTTTGAACACCATTTCAAGCTCCGTCTATTTTGCAGTTCGTTTCATTCTCCTCATATTTTTGACACCTTTTGAAGCTCTTCATATGTTTCACACCTTTTCAGGCTATTCATTTTTTTCAACACCACTTCATGCTCCTCCAATTTTTCAGAGCGTTTCATGCTCATCTCATTTTGACACCTTTTGAAGCTCTTCATATTTTTCACACCTTTTCAGGCTCTTCATGTTTTTAAACACTGCTTCATGCTCCTCATATTTTTCAGACCGTTTCATGCTCCTCATATTTTTGACTCCTTTTGAAGCTCTTCATGTTTTTCACACCTTTTCAGGCTCTTCATGATTTTCAACACCGCTTCATGCTTCTACTATTTTTCAGACAGTTTCATTCTCATCGCATTTTTGACACCTTTTGAAGCTCTTCATATTTTTCACTACATTTGAAGCTCTTCATATATTTCATATTTTTGAAGCTCTTCATATTTTCACACGTATTCAGACTCTTCATGTTTTTCAACACCACTTCATGCTCCTGCAATTTTTCAGATCGTTTCATGCTCCTCATATTTTGACACGTTTTGAAGCTTTTCCTATTTTTCACAGCTTTTCAGGCTCTTCATGTTTTTGAACACCGTTTCATAATCCTCCTATTTTTCAGACCATTTCATGCTCCTCATGTATTTCACACCTTTTGAAGCTCTTCATATTTTCACACCCTTTCAGGTTCTTCATATTTTTGATCACCGTTTCATGCTCCTCGTATTTTTCAGACCGTTTCATGCTCCTCATATTTTTGACACCGTTTGAAGCTCTTCATATTTTTCACACCTTTTCAGGCTCTTCATGTTTTTCAACACCGCTTCATGCTCCTCCTAGTTTTCAGACTGTTTCATTCTCCTCATATTTTTGACACCTTTTGAAGCTCTTCATATATTTCACACCTTTTCAGGCTCTTCATTTTTTTCAAAACCACTTCATGATCCTCCTATTTTTCAGACCGTTTCTTGCTCATCTCATTTTTGACACCTTTTGAAGCTCTTCATATTTTTCACACCTTTAGAAGCTCTTCATATTTTTCACACATTTTCAGCCTCTTCATGTTTTTCAACACCGCTTCATGCTCCTCCTATTTTTCTGACCATTTCATGAACCTCATATTTTTCACACCTTTTGAAGCCCTTCATATTTTTCACACCTTTTGAGGCTCTTCATGTTTTTAAACACCGCTTCATGCTCCTCCTATTTTTCAAACCGTTTCATGCTCCTCATATTTTTGACACCCTTTGAAGCTCTTCATATTTTTCACACCTTTTCAGGCTCTTCATGTTTTTAAACACCGTTTCATGCTCCTCCTATTTTTCAGACCGTTTCATACTCCTAATATTTTGGACACCTTTTGAAGCTCTTCATATTTTTCACACCTTTTCAGGCTCTTCATGTTTTTCAACACCGCTTCATGCTCCTCCTATTTTTCAGACCGTTTCATGCTCCTCATGTATTTCAAACCTTTTGAAGCTCGTCATATTTTTAACACCTTTTCAGTCTCTTCATGTTTTTCCACATATCTTCATGCATCTCATATTTTTCAGACCGTTTCATGCTCCTCATGTATTTCACACCTTTTGAAGCTCTTCATATTTTTCACACCTTTTGAAGTTCTTCATATTTTTCACACGTTTTCAGTGTCTTCATCTTTTTCAACACCACTTCATGCTTCTCCTATTTTTCATACCGTTTCAGGCTCCTCATATATTTAACACGTTTGGAAGCTGTAAATATTTTTCACATCTTTTCAGGATCTTCAGGTTTTTGAACAGCACTTCATGCTCTTCCTATTTTTCCGATCGTTTCTAGTTCCTCATATTTTTGATAACTTTTGAAGCTCTACATATTTTTCACAGATTTTCAGGCTCTTCATGTTTTTGAACACCGCTTCATGCTCCTCTTATTTTTCAGACCGTTTAATGCTCCTCCTGTATTTGACACCTTTTGATGCTCTTCATATTTTTCACACCTTTTCAGGCTCATCATGTTTTTGAACACCGTTTCATGCTCCTCCGATTTTTCAGACTGTTTCATACTCCTCATATTTTTGACACCTTTTGAAATTCTTCATATTTTTCACAACTTTTCAGGCTCTTCATGTTTTGAACACCTCTTCTTGCTCCTCCTATTTTTCAGAACGTTTCATGTTCCTCATATATTTGACACCTTTTGAAGCTCTTCATATTTTTCACACCTTTTGAATCTCTTCATGTTTTAAACAACACTTCATGCTCCTCCTATTTTTCAGACTGTTTCATGCTCCTCATATTTTTGACACCTTTTGAAGCTCTTCATATTTTTCACACCTTTTCAGGCTCTTCATGTTTTTCAATACCGCTTCATGCTCCTCCTATATTTCAGACCGTTTCATGCTCCTCATATTTTTGACACCTTTTGAAGCTCTTCATATTTTTCACACCTTTTCAGGCTCTTCATGTTTTTCAACACCGCTTCATGCTCCTCCTATTTTTCAGACCGTTTCATGCTCCTCCTATTTTTCAGACCGTTTCTTGCTCCTCATGTATTTCACACCTTTGGAAGCTCTTCATATTTTTCACACCTTTTCAGGCTCTCATGTTTTTGGACACAGCTTCATGATCCTCCTATTTTTCAGACCGTTTCATGCTCCTCATACTTTTGACACGTTTTGAGGCTCTTCATATTTTTCACACCTTTTCAGGCTCTTCATGTTTTTAAACACCGTTTCATGCTCCTCCTATTTTTCACACCGTTTCATACTCCTAATATTTTTGACACCTTTGGAAGTTCTTCATATTTTTCACACATTTTCAGTTTCTGCATTTTTTTGAACACCGCTTCATGCTCCTCCTTTGTTTCAGACCGTTTCATGCTCCCCATGTATTTCACAACTTTTGAAGCTCTTCATATTTTGCACACCTTTTCAAGCTCTTCATGTTTTTCACAACCAGTTCATGCTCCTTCTATTTTTCAGACCGTTTCATGCTCCTTATATTTTTGACACCTTTTGAAGGTCTTCATATTTTTCACACCTTTTCAGGCTCTTCATGTTTTTGAACACCGGTTCATGCTCCTGCTAATTTTCAGACCCTT
Organism: Dama dama; assembly: GCF_033118175.1. Lineage (NCBI taxonomy): Eukaryota > Metazoa > Chordata > Mammalia > Artiodactyla > Cervidae > Dama > Dama dama. Next base: position 1,517,388 of record NW_026870878.1, on the reverse strand, counting down.
TCATGCCAATCTAATTTTTGACACCTTTTGAAGCTCTTCATATTTTTCACACCTTTTGAAGCTGTTCATATTTTTCACACTTTTTGAGGCTCTTCATCTTTTTCCACACCACTTCATGCTTCTCCTATTTTTCAGACCGTTTCATACTCCTCAGGTATTTCACACTTTTGAAGCTTTTTATATTTTTCCCACCTTTTCAGACTCTTCATGTTTTTAATCAGCGTTTCATGCTCCTCCTATTATTCAGATCGTTTCATGCTCTTTATATTTTTGACACTTTTTGAAGCTCTTCATATTTTTCACACCTTTTAAGGCTCTTCATGGTTTTGAACACCGGTTCATGCTCCTGCTAATTTTCAGACCCTTTCATGCCAATCTAATTTTTGACACCTTTTGAAGCTCTTCATATTTTTCACACCTTTTGAAGCTGTTCATATTTTTCACACTTTTTGAGGCTCTTCATCTTTTTCCACACCACTTCATGCTTCTCCTATTTTTCAGACCGTTTCATACTCCTCAGGTATTTCACACTTTTGAAGCTTTTTATATTTTTCACACCTTTTCAGACTCTTCATGTTTTTAATCAGCGTTTCATGCTCCTCCTATTTTTCATATCGTTTCATGCTCTTTATATTTTTGACACCTTTTGAAGCTCTTCATATTTTTCACACTTTTCATGCTCTTCAAGTTTTTCAACAACACTTCATGCTCCTCTTATTTTTCAGACCGTTTCATGCTCCTCATATTTTTGACACCTTTAGAAGCTCTTCATATTTTTCACACCTTTTCAGGCTCTTCATGTTTTTCAACACCACTTCATGCTCCTCCTATTTTTCAGACCGTTTCATGCTCCTCATATTTTTGAAACCTTTAGAAGCTCTTCATGTTTTTCACACCTTTTCAGGCTCTTCATGTTTTTCAACACCGCTTCATGCTCCTCCTCTTTTTCAGACCGTTTCATTCTCATCTCATTTTGACACCTTTTGAAGCTCTTAATATTTCTGACATCTTTTGAAGCTCTTCATATTTTTCACACTTTTCAGGCTCTTCATGATTTTCAACACCGCTTCATGCTCTTCGTATTTTTCAGACGTTTCATGCTCCTCATATTTTTGACACCTTTTGAAGTTCTTCATATTTTTCACACCTTTTCAGGCTCTTCATATTTTTGAACACCACTTCATGCTCCTTCTATTTTTCAGACCGTTTCATGCTCCTCATATTTTTCACACCTTTTGAAGCTCTTCATATTTTTCACACCTTTTCAGGCTGTTCATGTTTTTCAACACCAATTAATGCTCCTCCTATTTTTCAGACCGTTTCAAGCTCATCTAATTTTTGACACCTTCTGAAGCTCTTCATATTATTCACATCTTTTGAAGCTATTCATATTTTTCACACGTTTTCAGGCTCTTCATGTTTTTCAACACCGCTTCATGCTCCTCCTATTTTTCAGACCATTTCATGCTCCTCATGTATTTCACACCTTTTGAAGCGCTTCATATTTTTCACACCTTTTCAGGCTCTTCATGTTTTTGAACACCATTTCATGCTCCTCATATTTTGCAGACCGTTTCATTCTCCTCATATTTTTGAAAACTTTTGAAGCTCTTCATATATTTCACACCTTTTCAGGCTTTTCATTATTTTCAACACCACTTCATGCTCCTCCTATTTTTCAGACCGTTTCATGCTCATCTCATTTTGACACCTGTTGAAGCTCTTCATATTTTTCGTATCTTTTGAAGCTTTTCATATTTTTCACACCTTTTCAGGCTCTTCATGATTTTCAACACGGCTTCATGCTCCTCCTCTTTTTCAGACCGTTTCATGCTCCTCATATTTTTGACACCTTTTGAAGCTTTTGATATTTTTCACAACTTTTCAGGCTCTTCATGTTTTTGAACACCGCTTCATGCTCCTCCTATTTTTCAGACCGTTTCATGCTCCTCATATTTTTGACACCTTTTGAAGCTTTTGATATTTTTCACAACTTTTCAGGCTCTTCATGTTTTTGAACACCGTTTCATGCTCCTCCTATTTTCAGACCGTTTCATGCTCCTCATGTATTTCACATCTTTTGAAGCTCTTCATATTTTGCACACCTTTTCAGGCTCTTCATGTTTTGAACACCATTTCATGCTCCTCCTATTTTTCAGACCGTTTCATGCTCATCTCATTTTTGACAACTTTCGAAGCTCTTCATATTTTTCACACCTTTTGAAGCTCTTCATATTTTTCACACCTTTTGAAGCTCTTAATGTTTATCAATAACACGTCATCCTCCTCCTATTTTTCAGACCCTTTCATGCAAATCTAAATTTTGACACCTTTTGAAGCTCTTCATATGTTTCACACCTTTTGAAGCTCTTCATATTTTTCACACCTTTTAAGGCTCTTCATGTTTCTCAACACAACTTCATGCTCCTCCTATTTTTCAGTCCCTTTCATGCTAATCTAAATTTTGACACCTTTTGAAGCTCTTCATATGTTTCACACCTTTTGAAGCTCTTCATATTTTTCACACCTTTTGAGGCTCTTCATGATTTTCAACACCGTTTCATGATCCTTCTATTTATCAGACCATTTCATGCTCCTCATATTTTTGACACCTTTTGAAGCTCTTCATATATTTCACAGCTTTTCAGGCTCTTTTTTTTTTTCAACACCACCTCATGCTCCTCCTATTTTTCAGACCGTTTCATGCTCATCTCATGTTTGACACCTTTTGAAGCTCTTCATATTTTTCACACCTTTTGAAGCTGTTCATATTTTTCACACTTTTTGAGGCTCTTCATCTTTTTCCACACCACTTCATGCTTCTCCTATTTTTCAGACCGTTTCATACTCCTCAGGTATTTCACACTTTTGAAGCTTTTTATATTTTTCACACCTTTTCGGACTCTTCATGTTTTTAATCAGCGTTTCATGCTCCTCCTATTTTTCATATCGTTTCATGCTCTTTATATTTTTGACACCTTTTGAAGCTCTTCATATTTTTCACACTTTTCATGCTCTTCAAGTTTTTCAACAACACTTCATGCTCCTCTTATTTTTCAGACCGTTTCATGCTCCTCATATTTTTGACACCTTTAGAAGCTCTTCATATTTTTCACACCTTTTCAGGCTCTTCATGTTTTTCAACACCACTTCATGCTCCTCCTATTTTTCAGACCGTTTCTTGCTCCTCATATTTTTGACACCTTTAGAAGCTCTTCATGTTTTTCACACCTTTTCAGGCTCTTCATTTTTTTCAACACCACTTCATGCTCCTCCTATTTTTCAGACCGTTTCATGCTCATCTAATTTCTGACACCTTTTGAAGCTCTTCATATTTTTCACTCCTTTTGAAGCTCTTCATATGTTTCACACGTTTTCAGGCTCTTCATGTTTTTCAACACCGCTTAATGGTGCTACTATTTTTCAGACCGTTTCATGCTCCTCATATTTTGACACGTTATGAAGCTCTTTATATTTTTCACACCTTTTCAGGCTCTTCACGTTTTTGAACAACGCTTCATGCTCCTCTTGTTTTTCAGACCGTTTCATGCTCCTCATATTTTTGACACCTTTTGAATCTCTTCATATTTTTCACATCTTTTCAGGCTTTTAATGTTTTTGAACACCACTTCATGCTCCTCCTGTTTTTCAGACAGTTTCATGCTCCTCATATTTTTCACACCTTTTGAAGCTCTTCATATTTTTCACACCTTTTCAGGCTCTTCATGTTTTTGATCACCGTTTCATGCTCCTATATTTTTCAGACCGTTTCATGCTCCTCATATTTTTGACACCTTTTGAACTTTTCATATTATCCATATCTTTTGAAGCTCTTCATATTTTTACAACTTTTCAGACTCTTCATATTTTTCAACAAGGCTTCTTGCTCCTCCTATTTTTCAGAGAGTTTCATGCTCCTCATGTATTTCACACCTTTTGAAGCTCTTCATATTTTTCACAGCTTTTCAGGCTCTTCATGTTTTTCAACACCGCTTCATGATCCTCCTACTTTTTAGGCCATTTCATTGTCCGCATATTTTTGACACCTTTAGAAGCTCTTCTTTTTTTTCGCACCTTTTCATGCTCTTCATGTTGTTAAACACCGCTTCATACTCCTCCTGTTTTTCAGACCGTTGCATGCTCCTCATAATTTTCACACATTTTGAAGCTCTTCATATTTTTCACACCTTTTGAAGCTCTCCATATTTTTCACACCTTTTGAAGCTCTTAATGTTTATCAATAACACGTCATCCTCCTCCTATTTTTCAGACCCTTTCATGCAAATCTAATTTTGACACCTTTTGAAGCTCTTCATATGTTTCACACCTTTTGAAGCTCTTCATATTTTTCACACCTTTTAAGGCTCTTCATGTTTCTCAACACCACTTCATGCTCCTCCTATTTTTCAGTCCCTTTCATGCTAATCTAAATTTTGACACCTTTTGAAGCTCTTCATATGTTTCACACCTTTTGAAGCGCTTCATATTTTTGACTCCTTTTAAGGCTCTTCATGTTTATCAACACCACTTCATGCTCCTCCTATTTTTCAGACCCTTTCATGCAAATCTAATTTTTGACATCTTTTGAAGCTCTTCATATGATTCACACCTTTTGAAGCTCTTCATATTTTTCACACCTTTTCAGGCTCTTCATGTATTTGAACACCGGTTCATGCTCCTCCTATTTTTCAGACCCTTTCTTGCTCCTCATATTTTTCACACCTTTGAAGCACTTCATATTTTTCACACCTTTTGAGGCTCTTCATGATTTTCAACACCGTTTCATGATCCTCCTATTTATCAGACCATTTCATGCTCCTCATATTTTTGAAACCTGTTGAAGCTCTTCATATTTTCCCACCTTTTCAGGCTCTTCATGTTTTTCAACACCGCTTCACGCTCCTCCTAATTTTCAGACCGTTTCATGCTCCTCATATTTTTCTCACCTTTTGAAGCTGATCATATTTTGCACACCTTTTCAGGCTCTTCATGTTTTTCAACACCGCTTCATGATCCTCCTATTTTTCGGACCTATTCATGCTCCTCATATTTTTGACACCTTTTGAAGCTCTTCATATTTTTCACACTTTTTGAAGCTCTTCATATTTTTAACACCTTTTCAGACTCTTCATGTTTTTGAACACCACTTCATGCTCCTCCTATTTTTCAGACCGTTTCATGCTCCTCATATTCTTGACACCTTTTGGAGGTCTTCATATTTTTCACACCTTTTCAGGCTCTTCATGTTTTTGAACACCACTTCATGCTCCTCCTATTTTTCAGACCTTTTCATGCTCCTCATATTCTTGACACCATTTGAAGCTCTTCATATTTTTCACACCTTTTCAGGCTCTTCATGTTTTTGAACACCGCTTCATGCTCCTCCTATTTTTCAGACCGTTTCATGCTCCTCATAGTTTTCACACCTTTTGAAGCTCTTCATATTTTTCACCTTTTAAGGCTCTTCATGTTTTTCAAAACCGCTTAATGATCCTCCTATTTTTCATACCGTTTCTTACTCCTCATATTTTTGACATTTTTTGAGGCTCTTCATATTTTTCGCAACTTTTCAAGCTCTTCATGTTTTTGAACACGGTTTCATGCTCCTCCTAATTTTTAGACCGTTTCATGCTCCTCATATATTTGACACCTTTTGAAGCTCTTCATATTTATCACACCTTATCAGGCTCTTCATGTTTTTGAACACTGCTTCATGCTCCTCCTATTTTTCAGACCGTTTCATGCTCCTCATATTTTTGACACATTTAGAAGCTCTTCATATTTTTCTCACCTCTTCAGGCTCTTCATGTTTTTGAACACCGCTTCATGGTCCTCCTATATTTCAGACCGTTTCATTCTCCTCATGTATTTCACATGTTTTGAAGCTCTTCATATTTTTCACACCTTTTCAGGCTCTTCATGTTTTTGAACACCGTTTCATGCTCCTCCGATTTTTCAGACCGTTTCATGCTCCTAATAATTTTGACACCTTTAGAAGCTGTTCAATTTTTTCACACCTTTTGAAGCTCTTCATATATTTCACACCTTTTCAGACTCTTCATGTTTTTCAACACCACTTCATCCTCCTCCTATTTTTCAGAACGTTTCATGCTCATCTAATTTTTGACACCTTTTCAAGCTCTTTATATTTTTCACACCCTTTCAGGCTCTTCGTGATTTTCAACACTGCCTCATGCTCCTCCTATTTTGACACCGTTTCATGCTCATCTCATTTTTGACATTTTTTGAAACTCCTCATATTTTTTACACCTTTAGAAACCCTTCATAATTTTCACAACTTTTCAGGCTCTTGATGTTTTTCAACACCGCTTCATGCTCCTCCTATGTTTCAGACCGTTTCATCCTCCTCATATTTTTGACACCTTTTGAAGCTCTTCATATTTTTCACACCTTTTCAGGCTCTTCATGTTTTTCAACACTGCTTCATGCTCCTCATATTTTTCAGACCGTCTCATGTTCCTCATTTTTTGACACCATTTGAAGCTCTTCATATTTTTCACACCTTTTCAGGCTCTTCATGTTTTTGAACACCGCTTCATGCTCCTCCTATTTTTCAGACCGTTTCATGCTCCTCATAGTTTTCACACCTTTTGAAGCTCTTCATATTTTTGACTCCTTTTAAGGCTCTTCATGTTTATCAACACCACTTCATGCTCCTCCTATTTTTCAGACCCTTTCATGCAAATCTAAATTTTGACATCTTTTGAAGCTCTTCATATGATTCACACCTTTTGAAGCTCTTCATATTTTTCACACCTTTTCAGGCTCTTCATGTATTTGAACACCGGTTCATGCTCCTCCTATTTTTCAGACCGTTTCTTGCTCCTCATATTTTTCACACCTTTTGAAGCACTTCATATTTTTCACACCTTTTGAGGCTCTTCATGATTTTCAACACCGTTTCATGATCCTCCTATTTATCAGACCATTTCATGCTCCTCATATTTTTGAAACCTGTTGAAGCTCTTCATATTTTCCCACCTTTTCAGGCTCTTCATGTTTTTCAACACCGCTTCACGCTCCTCCTAATTTTCAGACCGTTTCATGCTCCTCATATTTTTCTCACCTTTTGAAGCTGATCATATTTTGCACACCTTTTCAGGCTCTTCATGTTTTTCAACACCGCTTCATGATCCTCCTTTTTTCGGACCTATTCATGCTCCTCATATATTTGACACCTTTTGAAGCTCTTCATATTTTTCACACTTTTTGAAGCTCTTCATATTTTTCACACCTTTTCAGACTCTTCATGTTTTTGAACACCGCTTCATGCTCCTCCTATTTTTCAGACCGTTTCATGCTCCTCATATTCTTGACACATTTTGGAGCTCTTCATATTTTTCACACCTTTTCAGGCTCTTCATGTTTTTGAACACCACTTCATGCTCCTCCTATTTTTCAGACCTTTTCATGCTCCTCATATTCTTGACACCATTTGAAGCTCTTCATATTTTTCACACCTTTTCAGGCTCTTCATGTTTTTGAACACCGCTTCATGCTCCTCCTATTTTTCAGACCGTTTCATGCTCCTCATAGTTTTCACACCTTTTGAAGCTCTTCATATTTTTCACCTTTTAAGGCTCTTCATGTTCATCAACACCACTTCATGCTCCTCCTTTTTTGCAGACCGTTTCATGCTCCTCATATTTTTGACACCTTTGGATGCTCTTCATATTTTTCACAACTTTTCAGGCTCTTCTTTTTTCAACACCGCTTCATGCTCCTCCTATTTTTCAGACCGTTTCATGCTCATCTCATTTTTGACACCTTTTGAAGCTTTTCATATTTTTCACAACTTTTCAGGCTCTTCATGTTTTTGAACACCGCTTCATGCTCCTCCTATTTTTCAGAGAGTTTCATGCTCCTCATTTATTTCACACCTTTTGAAGCTCTTCATATTATTAACACCTTTTCAGGCTCTTCATATTTTTCCACACCACTTCATGCTTCTCTTATTTTTCAGCCCGTTTCATGCTCCTCATGTATTTCACACCTTTGAAACTCTTCATAATATTCACACGTTTTCAGGCTCTCCATGTTTTTGATCACCGTTTCATGCTCCTCCTATTTTTCAAACCGTTTCATGCTGCTCATATATTTGACACCATTTGAAGCTCTTCATATATTTCACACCTTTTTAGGCTCCTCATTTTTTTGAACACCACTTCATGCTCCTCCTATTTGTCAGTCCATTTAATGCTCATCTCATTTTTGACACCTTTTGAAGCTATTCATATTTTTCACACTTTTTGAAGCTCTTCATATTTTTCACACCTTTTCAGACTCTTCATGTTTTTGAACACCGCTTCATGCGCCTCCTATTTTTCAGACCGTTTCATGCTCCTCATATTCTTGACACCTTTTGAAGCTCTTCATATTTTTCACACCTTTTGAAGCTCTTCATATTTTTCACACCTTTTCAGGCTCTTCATGTTTTTAAACACAGCTTCATGCTCCTCCTATTTTTCAGACCGTTTCATGCTCCTCATATTTTTGACACCTTTTGAAGCTCTTCATATTTTTCACACTTTTTGAAGCTCTTCATATTTTTAACACCTTTTCAGACTCTTCATGTTTTTGAACACCACTTCATGCTCCTCCTATTTTTCAGACCGTTTCATGCTCCTCATATTCTTGACACCTTTTGGAGGTCTTCATATTTTTCACACCTTTTCAGGCTCTTCATGTTTTTGAACACCACTTCATGCTCCTCCTATTTTTCAGACCTTTTCATGCTCCTCATATTCTTGACACCATTTGAAGCTCTTCATATTTTTCACACCTTTTCAGGCTCTTCATGTTTTTGAACACCGCTTCATGCTCCTCCTATTTTTCAGACCGTTTCATGCTCCTCATAGTTTTCACACCTTTTGAAGCTCTTCATATTTTTCACCTTTTAAGGCTCTTCATGTTTATCAACACCACTTCATGCTCCTCCTTTTTTGCAGACCGTTTCATGCTCCTCATATTTTTGACACCTTTGGATGCTCTTCATATTTTTCACAACTTTTCAGGCTCTTCATTTTTCAACACCGCTTCATGCTCCTCCTATTTTTCAGACCGTTTCATGCTCATCTCATTTTTGACACCTTTTGAAGCTTTTCATATTTTTCACAACTTTTCAGGCTCTTCATGTTTTTGAACACCGCTTCATGTTCCTCCTATTTTTCAGAGAGTTTCATGCTCCTCATGTATTTCACACCTTTTGAAGCTCTTCATATTATTAACACCTTTTCAGGCTCTTCATATTTTTCCACACCACTTCATGCTTCTCTTATTTTTCAGCCCGTTTCATGCTCCTCATGTATTTCACACCTTTGAAACTCTTCATAATATTCACACGTTTTCAGGCTCTCCATGTTTTTGATCACCGTTTCATGCTCCTCCGATTTTTCAAACCGTTTCATGCTGCTCATATATTTGACACCATTTGAAGCTCTTCATATATTTCACACCTTTTTAGGCTCCTCATTTTTTTGAACACCACTTCATGCTCCTCCTATTTGTCAGTCCATTTAATGCTCATCTCATTTTTGACACCTTTTGAAGCTCTTCATATTTTTCACACCTTTTGAAACTCTTCATATTTTTCACACCTTTTCAGGCTCTTCATGTTTTTGAACACAGCTTCATGCTCCTCCTATTTTTCAGACCGTTTCATGCTCCTCATATTTTTGACACCTTTTGAAGCTATTCATATTTTTCACACCTTTTCAGGCTCTTCATATTTTTCAAAAACGTTTCATGATCCTCCTATTTTTCAGACCTTTTCATGCTCCTCATATATTCGACACCTTTTGAAGCTCTTCATATAGTTCACACCTTTTCAGGCTCTTCATGTTTTTGAACACCGCTTCATGCTCCTCCTATTTTTCAGACCGTTTCATGCTCCTCATATTTTTGACACCTTTTGAAGCTTTTCAAATTTTGCACACCTTTTCAGGTTCTTCATGTCTTTAAACACCACTTCATGCTCCTCCTTTTTTGCAGACAGTTTCATGCTCCTCATATTTTTGACATTTTTTGAAGCTCTTCATATTTCTCACACCTTTTCAGGTTCTTCATGTTTTTCAACACCGCTTCAAGCTCCTCCTGTATTTCAGACCGTTTCATGCTCATCTCATTTTTGAAACCTTTTGAAGTTCATCATATTTTTCACATCTTTTGAAGCTCTTCATAATTTTCACACCTTTTCAGGCTCTTCATGTATTTGAACACCGGTTCATGCTCCTCCTATTTTTCAGACCGTTTCTTGCTCCTCATATTTTTCACACCTTTTGAAGCACTTCATATTTTTCACACCTTTTGAGGCTCTTCATGATTTTCAACACCGTTTCATGATCCTCCTATTTATCAGACCATTTCATGCTCCTCATATTTTTGAAACCTGTTGAAGCTCTTCATATTTTCCCACCTTTTCAGGCTCTTCATGTTTTTCAACACCGCTTCACGCTCCTCCTAATTTTCAGACCGTTTCATGCTCCTCATAATTTTCTCACCTTTTGAAGCTGATCATATTTTGCACACCTTATCAGGCTCTTCATGTTTTTCAACAACGCTTCATGATCCTCCTATTTTTCGGACCTTTTCATGCTCCTCATATTTTTGACACCTTTTGAAGCTCTTCATATTTTTCACACTTTTTGAAGCTCTTCATATTTTTCACACCTTTTCAGACTCTTCATGTTTTTGAACACCGATTCATGCTCCTCCTATTTTTCAGACATTTTCTTGCACATCTGATTTATGACACCTTTTGAAGCTCTTCATATTTTTCACGCCTTTTCAGGCTCTTCATGTTTTTCAAAACCGCTTAATGATCCTCCTATTTTTCATACCGTTTCTTACTCCTCATATTTTTGACATTTTTTGAGGCTCTTCATATTTTTCGCAACTTTTCAAGCTCTTCATGTTTTTGAACACGGTTTCATGCTCCTCCTAATTTTTAGACCGTTTCATGCTCCTCATATATTTGACACCTTTTGAAGCTCTTCATATTTATCACACCTTATCAGGCTCTTCATGTTTTTGAACACTGCTTCATGCTCCTCCTATTTTTCAGACCGTTTCATGCTCCTCATATTTTTGACACATTTAGAAGCTCTTCATATTTTTCTCACCTCTTCAGGCTCTTCATGTTTTTGAACACCGCTTCATGGTCCTCCTATATTTCAGACCGTTTCATTCTCCTCATGTATTTCACATGTTTTGAAGCTCTTCATATTTTTCACACCTTTTCAGGCTCTTCATGTTTTTGAACACCGTTTCATGCTCCTCCGATTTTTCAGACCGTTTCATGCTCCTAATAATTTTGACACCTTTAGAAGCTGTTCAATTTTTTCACACCTTTTGAAGCTCTTCATATATTTCACACCTTTTCAGACTCTTCATGTTTTTCAACACCACTTCATCCTCCTCCTATTTTTCAGAACGTTTCATGCTCATCTAATTTTTGACACCTTTTCAAGCTCTTTATATTTTTCACACCCTTTCAGGCTCTTCGTGATTTTCAACACTGCCTCATGCTCCTCCTATTTTGACACCGTTTCATGCTCATCTCATTTTTGACATTTTTTGAAACTCCTCATATTTTTTACACCTTTAGAAACCCTTCATAATTTTCACAACTTTTCAGGCTCTTGATGTTTTTCAACACCGCTTCATGCTCCTCCTATGTTTCAGACCGTTTCATCCTCCTCATATTTTTGACACCTTTTGAAGCTCTTCATATTTTTCACACCTTTTCAGGCTCTTCATGTTTTTCAACACTGCTTCATGCTCCTCATATTTTTCAGACCGTCTCATGTTCCTCATTTTTTGACACCATTTGAAGCTCTTCATATTTTTCACACCTTTTCAGGCTCTTCATGTTTTTGAACACCGCTTCATGCTCCTCCTATTTTTCAGACCGTTTCATGCTCCTCATAGTTTTCACACCTTTTGAAGCTCTTCATATTTTTGACTCCTTTTAAGGCTCTTCATGTTTATCAACACCACTTCATGCTCCTCCTATTTTTCAGACCCTTTCATGCAAATCTAAATTTTGACATCTTTTGAAGCTCTTCATATGATTCACACCTTTTGAAGCTCTTCATATTTTTCACACCTTTTCAGGCTCTTCATGTATTTGAACACCGGTTCATGCTCCTCCTATTTTTCAGACCGTTTCTTGCTCCTCATATTTTTCACACCTTTTGAAGCACTTCATATTTTTCACACCTTTTGAGGCTCTTCATGATTTTCAACACCGTTTCATGATCCTCCTATTTATCAGACCATTTCATGCTCCTCATATTTTTGAAACCTGTTGAAGCTCTTCATATTTTCCCACCTTTTCAGGCTCTTCATGTTTTTCAACACCGCTTCACGCTCCTCCTAATTTTCAGACCGTTTCATGCTCCTCATATTTTTCTCACCTTTTGAAGCTGATCATATTTTGCACACCTTTTCAGGCTCTTCATGTTTTTCAACACCGCTTCATGATCCTCCTTTTTTCGGACCTATTCATGCTCCTCATATATTTGACACCTTTTGAAGCTCTTCATATTTTTCACACTTTTTGAAGCTCTTCATATTTTTCACACCTTTTCAGACTCTTCATGTTTTTGAACACCGCTTCATGCTCCTCCTATTTTTCAGACCGTTTCATGCTCCTCATATTCTTGACACATTTTGGAGCTCTTCATATTTTTCACACCTTTTCAGGCTCTTCATGTTTTTGAACACCACTTCATGCTCCTCCTATTTTTCAGACCTTTTCATGCTCCTCATATTCTTGACACCATTTGAAGCTCTTCATATTTTTCACACCTTTTCAGGCTCTTCATGTTTTTGAACACCGCTTCATGCTCCTCCTATTTTTCAGACCGTTTCATGCTCCTCATAGTTTTCACACCTTTTGAAGCTCTTCATATTTTTCACCTTTTAAGGCTCTTCATGTTCATCAACACCACTTCATGCTCCTCCTTTTTTGCAGACCGTTTCATGCTCCTCATATTTTTGACACCTTTGGATGCTCTTCATATTTTTCACAACTTTTCAGGCTCTTCTTTTTTCAACACCGCTTCATGCTCCTCCTATTTTTCAGACCGTTTCATGCTCATCTCATTTTTGACACCTTTTGAAGCTTTTCATATTTTTCACAACTTTTCAGGCTCTTCATGTTTTTGAACACCGCTTCATGCTCCTCCTATTTTTCAGAGAGTTTCATGCTCCTCATGTATTTCACACCTTTTGAAGCTCTTCATATTATTAACACCTTTTCAGGCTCTTCATATTTTTCCACACCACTTCATGCTTCTCTTATTTTTCAGCCCGTTTCATGCTCCTCATGTATTTCACACCTTTGAAACTCTTCATAATATTCACACGTTTTCAGGCTCTCTATGTTTTTGATCACCGTTTCATGCTCCTCCTATTTTTCAAACCGTTTCATGCTGCTCATATATTTGACACCATTTGAAGCTCTTCATATATTTCACACCTTTTTAGGCTCCTCATTTTTTTGAACACCACTTCATGCTCCTCCTATTTGTCAGTCCATTTAATGCTCATCTCATTTTTGACACCTTTTGAAGCTATTCATATTTTTCACACTTTTTGAAGCTCTTCATATTTTTCACACCTTTTCAGACTCTTCATGTTTTTGAACACCGCTTCATGCGCCTCCTATTTTTCAGACCGTTTCATGCTCCTCATATTCTTGACACCTTTTGAAGCTCTTCATATTTTTCACACCTTTTGAAGCTCTTCATATTTTTCACACCTTTTCAGGCTCTTCATGTTTTTAAACACAGCTTCATGCTCCTCCTATTTTTCAGACCGTTTCATGCTCCTCATATTTTTGACACCTTTTGAAGCTATTCATATTTTTCACACCTTTTCAGGCTCTTCATATTTTTCAAAAACGTTTCATGATCCTCCTATTTTTCAGACCTTTTCATGCTCCTCATATATTCGACACCTTTTGAAGCTCTTCATATAGTTCACACCTTTTCAGGCTCTTCATGTTTTTGAACAGCGCTTCATGCTCCTCCTATTTTTCAGACCGTTTCATGCTCCTCATATTTTTGACACCTTTTGAAGCTTTTCAAATTTTGCACACCTTTTCAGGTTCTTCATGTCTTTAAACACCACTTCATGCTCCTCCTTTTTTGCAGACAGTTTCATGCTCCTCATATTTTTGACATTTTTTGAAGCTCTTCATATTTCTCACACCTTTTCAGGTTCTTCATGTTTTTCAACACCGCTTGAAGCTCCTCCTGTTTTTCAGACCGTTTCATGCTCATCTCATTTTTGAAACCTTTTGAAGTTCATCATATTTTTCACATCTTTTGAAGCTCTTCATAATTTTCACACCTTTTCAGGCTCTTCATGTTTTTCAACACCGCTTCATGCTCCTCTTATTTTTCAGACCATTTCATGGTCCTCATATTTTTGACACTTTTGGTGCTCTTCATACTTTTCACACCTTTTCAGGCTCTTCATGTTTTTCAACACCGTTTCATGATCCTCCTATTTATCAGACCATTTCATGCTCCTCATATTTTTGAAACCTGTTGAAGCTCTTCATATTTTCCCACCTTTTCAGGCTCTTCATGTTTTTCAACACCGCTTCACGCTCCTCCTAATTTTCAGACCGTTTCATGCTCCTCATATTTTTCTCACATTTTGAAGCTGATCATATTTTGCACACCTTTTCAGGCTCTTCATGTTTTTCAACACCGCTTCATGATCCTCCTATTTTTCGGACCTATTCATGCTCCTCATATTTTTGACACCTTTTGAAGCTCTTCATATTTTTCACACTTTTTGAAGCTCTTCATATTTTTCACACCTTTTCAGACTCTTCATGTTTTTGAACACCGCTTCATGCGCCTCCTATATTTCAGACCGTTTCATGCTCCTCATATTCTTGACACCTTTTGGAGGTCTTCATATTTTTCACACCTTTTCAGGCTCTTCATGTTTTTGAACACCACTTCATGCTCCTCCTATTTTTCAGACCTTTTCATGCTCCTCATATTCTTGACACCATTTGATGCTCTTCATATTTTTCACACCTTTTCAGGCTCTTCATGTTTTTGAACACCGCTTCATGCTCCTCCTATTTTTCAGACCGTTTCATGCTCCTCATAGTTTTCACACCTTTTGAAGCTCTTTATACTTTTCACCTTTTAAGGCTCTTCATGTTTATCAACACCACTTCATGCTCCTCCTTTTTTGCAGACCGTTTCATGCTCCTCATATTTTTGACACCTTTGGATGCTCTTCATATTTTTCACAACTTTTCAGGCTCTTCATTTTTCAACACCGCTTCATGCTCCTCCTATTTTTCAGACCGTTTCATGCTCATCTCATTTTTGACACCTTTTGAAGCTTTTCATATTTTTCACAACTTTTCAGGCTCTTCATGTTTTTGAACACCGCTTCATGCTCCTCCTATTTTTCAGAGAGTTTCATGCTCCTCATGTATTTCACACCTTTTGAAGCTCTTCATATTATTAACACCTTTTCAGGCTCTTCATATTTTTCCACACTACTTCATGCTTCTCTTATTTTTCAGCCCGTTTCATGCTCCTCATGTATTTCACACCTTTGAAACTCTTCATAATATTCACACGTTTTCATGCTCTCCATGTTTTTGATCACCGTTTCATGCTCCTCCTATTTTTCAAACCGTTTCATGCTGCTCATATATTTGACACCATTTGAAGCTCTTCATATATTTCACACCTTTTTAGGCTCCTCATTTTTTTGAACACCACTTCATGCTCCTCCTATTTGTCAGTCCATTTAATGCTCATCTCATTTTTGACACCTTTTGAAGCTCTTCATATTTTTCATACCTTTTGAAGCTCTTCATATTTTTCACACCTTTTCAGGCTCTTCATGTTTTTGAACACAGCTTCATGCTCCTCCTATTTTTCAGACCGTTTCATGCTCCTCATATTTTTGACACCTTTTGAAGCTATTCATATTTTTCACACCTTTTCAGGCTCTTCATATTTTTCAAAAACGTTTCATGATCCTCCTATTTTTCAGACCTTTTCATGCTCCTCATATATTCGACACCTTTTGAAGCTCTTCATATAGTTCACACCTTTTCAGGCTCTTCATGTTTTTGAACACCGCTTCATGCTCCTCCTATTTTTCAGACCGTTTCATGCTCCTCATATTTTTGACACCTTTTGAAGCTTTTCAAATTTTGCACACCTTTTCAGGTTCTTCATGTCTTTAAACACCACTTCATGCTCCTCCTTTTTTGCAGACAGTTTCATGCTCCTCATATTTTTGACATTTTTTGAAGCTCTTCATATTTCTCACACCTTTTCAGGTTCTTCATGTTTTTCAACACCGCTTCAAGCTCCTCCTGTATTTCAGACCGTTTCATGCTCATCTCATTTTTGAAACCTTTTGAAGTTCATCATATTTTTCACATCTTTTGAAGCTCTTCATAATTTTCACACCTTTTCAGGCTCTTCATGTATTTGAACACCGGTTCATGCTCCTCCTATTTTTCAGACCGTTTCTTGCTCCTCATATTTTTCACACCTTTTGAAGCACTTCATATTTTTCACACCTTTTGAGGCTCTTCATGATTTTCAACACCGTTTCATGATCCTCCTATTTATCAGACCATTTCATGCTCCTCATATTTTTGAAACCTGTTGAAGCTCTTCATATTTTCCCACCTTTTCAGGCTCTTCATGTTTTTCAACACCGCTTCACGCTCCTCCTAATTTTCAGACCGTTTCATGCTCCTCATAATTTTCTCACCTTTTGAAGCTGATCATATTTTGCACACCTTATCAGGCTCTTCATGTTTTTCAACAACGCTTCATGATCCTCCTATTTTTCGGACCTTTTCATGCTCCTCATATTTTTGACACCTTTTGAAGCTCTTCATATTTTTCACACTTTTTGAAGCTCTTCATATTTTTCACACCTTTTCAGACTCTTCATGTTTTTGAACACCGATTCATGCTCCTCCTATTTTTCAGACATTTTCTTGCACATCTGATTTATGACACCTTTTGAAGCTCTTCATATTTTTCACGCCTTTTCAGGCTCTTCATGTTTTTCAAAACCGCTTAATGATCCTCCTATTTTTCATACCGTTTCTTACTCCTCATATTTTTGACATTTTTTGAGGCTCTTCATATTTTTCGCAACTTTTCAAGCTCTTCATGTTTTTGAACACGGTTTCATGCTCCTCCTAATTTTTAGACCGTTTCATGCTCCTCATATATTTGACACCTTTTGAAGCTCTTCATATTTATCACACCTTATCAGGCTCTTCATGTTTTTGAACACTGCTTCATGCTCCTCCTATTTTTCAGACCGTTTCATGCTCCTCATATTTTTGACACATTTAGAAGCTCTTCATATTTTTCTCACCTCTTCAGGCTCTTCATGTTTTTGAACACCGCTTCATGGTCCTCCTATATTTCAGACCGTTTCATTCTCCTCATGTATTTCACATGTTTTGAAGCTCTTCATATTTTTCACACCTTTTCAGGCTCTTCATGTTTTTGAACACCGTTTCATGCTCCTCCGATTTTTCAGACCGTTTCATGCTCCTAATAATTTTGACACCTTTAGAAGCTGTTCAATTTTTTCACACCTTTTGAAGCTCTTCATATATTTCACACCTTTTCAGACTCTTCATGTTTTTCAACACCACTTCATCCTCCTCCTATTTTTCAGAACGTTTCATGCTCATCTAATTTTTGACACCTTTTCAAGCTCTTTATATTTTTCACACCCTTTCAGGCTCTTCGTGATTTTCAACACTGCCTCATGCTCCTCCTATTTTGACACCGTTTCATGCTCATCTCATTTTTGACATTTTTTGAAACTCCTCATATTTTTTACACCTTTAGAAACCCTTCATAATTTTCACAACTTTTCAGGCTCTTGATGTTTTTCAACACCGCTTCATGCTCCTCCTATGTTTCAGACCGTTTCATCCTCCTCATATTTTTGACACCTTTTGAAGCTCTTCATATTTTTCACACCTTTTCAGGCTCTTCATGTTTTTCAACACTGCTTCATGCTCCTCATATTTTTCAGACCGTCTCATGTTCCTCATTTTTTGACACCATTTGAAGCTCTTCATATTTTTCACACCTTTTCAGGCTCTTCATGTTTTTGAACACCGCTTCATGCTCCTCCTATTTTTCAGACCGTTTCATGCTCCTCATAGTTTTCACACCTTTTGAAGCTCTTCATATTTTTGACTCCTTTTAAGGCTCTTCATGTTTATCAACACCACTTCATGCTCCTCCTATTTTTCAGACCCTTTCATGCAAATCTAAATTTTGACATCTTTTGAAGCTCTTCATATGATTCACACCTTTTGAAGCTCTTCATATTTTTCACACCTTTTCAGGCTCTTCATGTATTTGAACACCGGTTCATGCTCCTCCTATTTTTCAGACCGTTTCTTGCTCCTCATATTTTTCACACCTTTTGAAGCACTTCATATTTTTCACACCTTTTGAGGCTCTTCATGATTTTCAACACCGTTTCATGATCCTCCTATTTATCAGACCATTTCATGCTCCTCATATTTTTGAAACCTGTTGAAGCTCTTCATATTTTCCCACCTTTTCAGGCTCTTCATGTTTTTCAACACCGCTTCACGCTCCTCCTAATTTTCAGACCGTTTCATGCTCCTCATATTTTTCTCACCTTTTGAAGCTGATCATATTTTGCACACCTTTTCAGGCTCTTCATGTTTTTCAACACCGCTTCATGATCCTCCTTTTTTCGGACCTATTCATGCTCCTCATATATTTGACACCTTTTGAAGCTCTTCATATTTTTCACACTTTTTGAAGCTCTTCATATTTTTCACACCTTTTCAGACTCTTCATGTTTTTGAACACCGCTTCATGCTCCTCCTATTTTTCAGACCGTTTCATGCTCCTCATATTCTTGACACATTTTGGAGCTCTTCATATTTTTCACACCTTTTCAGGCTCTTCATGTTTTTGAACACCACTTCATGCTCCTCCTATTTTTCAGACCTTTTCATGCTCCTCATATTCTTGACACCATTTGAAGCTCTTCATATTTTTCACACCTTTTCAGGCTCTTCATGTTTTTGAACACCGCTTCATGCTCCTCCTATTTTTCAGACCGTTTCATGCTCCTCATAGTTTTCACACCTTTTGAAGCTCTTCATATTTTTCACCTTTTAAGGCTCTTCATGTTCATCAACACCACTTCATGCTCCTCCTTTTTTGCAGACCGTTTCATGCTCCTCATATTTTTGACACCTTTGGATGCTCTTCATATTTTTCACAACTTTTCAGGCTCTTCTTTTTTCAACACCGCTTCATGCTCCTCCTATTTTTCAGACCGTTTCATGCTCATCTCATTTTTGACACCTTTTGAAGCTTTTCATATTTTTCACAACTTTTCAGGCTCTTCATGTTTTTGAACACCGCTTCATGCTCCTCCTATTTTTCAGAGAGTTTCATGCTCCTCATGTATTTCACACCTTTTGAAGCTCTTCATATTATTAACACCTTTTCAGGCTCTTCATATTTTTCCACACCACTTCATGCTTCTCTTATTTTTCAGCCCGTTTCATGCTCCTCATGTATTTCACACCTTTGAAACTCTTCATAATATTCACACGTTTTCAGGCTCTCCATGTTTTTGATCACCGTTTCATGCTCCTCCTATTTTTCAAACCGTTTCATGCTGCTCATATATTTGACACCATTTGAAGCTCTTCATATATTTCACACCTTTTTAGGCTCCTCATTTTTTTGAACACCACTTCATGCTCCTCCTATTTGTCAGTCCATTTAATGCTCATCTCATTTTTGACACCTTTTGAAGCTATTCATATTTTTCACACTTTTTGAAGCTCTTCATATTTTTCACACCTTTTCAGACTCTTCATGTTTTTGAACACCGCTTCATGCGCCTCCTATTTTTCAGACCGTTTCATGCTCCTCATATTCTTGACACCTTTTGAAGCTCTTCATATTTTTCACACCTTTTGAAGCTCTTCATATTTTTCACACCTTTTCAGGCTCTTCATGTTTTTAAACACAGCTTCATGCTCCTCCTATTTTTCAGACCGTTTCATGCTCCTCATATTTTTGACACCTTTTGAAGCTATTCATATTTTTCACACCTTTTCAGGCTCTTCATATTTTTCAAAAACGTTTCATGATCCTCCTATTTTTCAGACCTTTTCATGCTCCTCATATATTCGACACCTTTTGAAGCTCTTCATATAGTTCACACCTTTTCAGGCTCTTCATGTTTTTGAACAGCGCTTCATGCTCCTCCTATTTTTCAGACCGTTTCATGCTCCTCATATTTTTGACACCTTTTGAAGCTTTTCAAATTTTGCACACCTTTTCAGGTTCTTCATGTCTTTAAACACCACTTCATGCTCCTCCTTTTTTGCAGACAGTTTCATGCTCCTCATATTTTTGACATTTTTTGAAGCTCTTCATATTTCTCACACCTTTTCAGGTTCTTCATGTTTTTCAACACCGCTTGAAGCTCCTCCTGTTTTTCAGACCGTTTCATGCTCATCTCATTTTTGAAACCTTTTGAAGTTCATCATATTTTTCACATCTTTTGAAGCTCTTCATAATTTTCACACCTTTTCAGGCTCTTCATGTTTTTCAACACCGCTTCATGCTCCTCTTATTTTTCAGACCATTTCATGGTCCTCATATTTTTGACACTTTTGGTGCTCTTCATACTTTTCACACCTTTTCAGGCTCTTCATGTTTTTCAACACCGTTTCATGATCCTCCTATTTATCAGACCATTTCATGCTCCTCATATTTTTGAAACCTGTTGAAGCTCTTCATATTTTCCCACCTTTTCAGGCTCTTCATGTTTTTCAACACCGCTTCACGCTCCTCCTAATTTTCAGACCGTTTCATGCTCCTCATATTTTTCTCACATTTTGAAGCTGATCATATTTTGCACACCTTTTCAGGCTCTTCATGTTTTTCAACACCGCTTCATGATCCTCCTATTTTTCGGACCTATTCATGCTCCTCATATTTTTGACACCTTTTGAAGCTCTTCATATTTTTCACACTTTTTGAAGCTCTTCATATTTTTCACACCTTTTCAGACTCTTCATGTTTTTGAACACCGCTTCATGCGCCTCCTATATTTCAGACCGTTTCATGCTCCTCATATTCTTGACACCTTTTGGAGGTCTTCATATTTTTCACACCTTTTCAGGCTCTTCATGTTTTTGAACACCACTTCATGCTCCTCCTATTTTTCAGACCTTTTCATGCTCCTCATATTCTTGACACCATTTGATGCTCTTCATATTTTTCACACCTTTTCAGGCTCTTCATGTTTTTGAACACCGCTTCATGCTCCTCCTATTTTTCAGACCGTTTCATGCTCCTCATAGTTTTCACACCTTTTGAAGCTCTTTATACTTTTCACCTTTTAAGGCTCTTCATGTTTATCAACACCACTTCATGCTCCTCCTTTTTTGCAGACCGTTTCATGCTCCTCATATTTTTGACACCTTTGGATGCTCTTCATATTTTTCACAACTTTTCAGGCTCTTCATTTTTCAACACCGCTTCATGCTCCTCCTATTTTTCAGACCGTTTCATGCTCATCTCATTTTTGACACCTTTTGAAGCTTTTCATATTTTTCACAACTTTTCAGGCTCTTCATGTTTTTGAACACCGCTTCATGCTCCTCCTATTTTTCAGAGAGTTTCATGCTCCTCATGTATTTCACACCTTTTGAAACTCTTCATATTATTAACACCTTTTCAGGCTCTTCATATTTTTCCACACTACTTCATGCTTCTCTTATTTTTCAGCCCGTTTCATGCTCCTCATGTATTTCACACCTTTGAAACTCTTCATAATATTCACACGTTTTCATGCTCTCCATGTTTTTGATCACCGTTTCATGCTCCTCCTATTTTTCAAACCGTTTCATGCTGCTCATATATTTGACACCATTTGAAGCTCTTCATATATTTCACACCTTTTTAGGCTCCTCATTTTTTTGAACACCACTTCATGCTCCTCCTATTTGTCAGTCCATTTAATGCTCATCTCATTTTTGACACCTTTTGAAGCTCTTCATATTTTTCATACCTTTTGAAGCTCTTCATATTTTTCACACCTTTTCAGGCTCTTCATGTTTTTGAACACAGCTTCATGCTCCTCCTATTTTTCAGACCGTTTCATGCTCCTCATATTTTTGACACCTTTTGAAGCTATTCATATTTTTCACACCTTTTCAGGCTCTTCATATTTTTCAAAAACGTTTCATGATCCTCCTATTTTTCAGACCTTTTCATGCTCCTCATATATTCGACACCTTTTGAAGCTCTTCATATAGTTCACACCTTTTCAGGCTCTTCATGTTTTTGAACACCGCTTCATGCTCCTCCTATTTTTCAGACCGTTTCATGCTCCTCATATTTTTGACACCTTTTGAAGCTTTTCAAATTTTGCACACCTTTTCAGGTTCTTCATGTCTTTAAACACCACTTCATGCTCCTCCTTTTTTGCAGACAGTTTCATGCTCCTCATATTTTTGACATTTTTTGAAGCTCTTCATATTTCTCACACCTTTTCAGGTTCTTCATGTTTTTCAACACCGCTTCAAGCTCCTCCTGTTTTTCAGACCGTTTCATGCTCATCTCATTTTTGAAACCTTTTGAAGTTCATCATATTTTTCACATCTTTTGAAGCACTTCATAATTTTCACACCTTTTCAGGCTCTTCATGTTTTTCAACACCGCTTCATGCTCCTCTTATTTTTCAGACCGTTTCATGGTCCTCATATTTTTGACACTTTTGGTGCTCTTCATACTTTTCACACTTTTTCAGGCTCTTCATGTTTTTTAACATCACTTCATGCTCCTCCTAATTTTCAGACCTTTTCATTCCCCTCATATTTTTTACACCTCTTGAAGCTCTTCATATTTTTCACACCTTTTCAGGCTCTTCATGTTTGTGAACACGGTTTCATGCACCTCCTATTTTTCAGTCCGTTTCATGCTCCTCATCTTTTTGACACATTTTGAAGCTCTACATATTTTTCACACCTTTTCAGCCTCTTCATGTTTTTCAAGACCGCTTCATGCTCCTCCTATTTTTCAGACAGTTTCATGCTCCTTCTCTTTTTCAGACCGTTTCATGCTCCTCATAGTTTTGACACGTTTTGAAGCTCTTCATATTTTTCACAGCTTTTCAGGCTCTTCATGTTTTTAAACACCACTTCATGCTCCTCCTATTTTTCAGACCGTTTCATGCTCCTCATGTATTTCACACCTTTTGAAGCTCTTCATTTTTCACACCTTTCCAGGCTCTTCATGTTTTTGACACGGTTTCATGCTCCTCCTATTTTTCAGACCGTTTCATGCTCCTCACATTTTTGACACCTTTTGAAGCTCTTCATATTTTTCACATGATTTCAGGCTCTTCATGTTTTTCAACAACACTTCATGCTCCACCATTTTTCAGACCGCTTCATGCTCATCTCATTTTTGACACTTTTTGAAAGTGTTCATATTTTTCACACCTTTTGAAGCTCTTCATATTTTTCACACCTTTTCAGGCTCTTCATGTTTTTGAACAGCGCTTCATGCTGCTCCTATTTTTCAGACCGTTTCATCCTTCTCATATTTTTGACACGTTTTGAAGCTCTTCATATTTTTCACACATTTTCAGGCTCTTCATGTATTTCAACACCACTTCATGCTCCTCCTATTTTTCAGACCGTTTCATGCTCCTCATATTTTTGACACCTTTTGAAGCTCTTCATATTTTTCACACCTTGTCAGGCTGTACATGTTTTTGAACACCTCTTCATGCTCTTCCTATTTTTCAGACCGTTTCATGCTCATGTCAATTTTCACACCTTTCAGGCTCTTCTTATTTTTCAAACCAGTGAAGCTCTTCATATTTTTCACACTTTTTCAGGCTTTTCATGTTTAGAACACCGCTTCATGCTCCTCCTATTTTTCAGACCCTTTCATGCTCATCTCATTTTTGACACCTTTTCAGGCTCTTCATATTTTTCAAACCTTTTGAAACTCTTCATATTTTTCACACTTTTTCATGCTCTTCATGTTTTGAACACCGCTTCATGCTCCTCCTATTTTTCAGACCGTTTCATGCTCCTCATATTTTTGAAACCTGTTGAAGCTCCTCATGTATTTCACACCTTTTGAAGCTCTTCATATTTTTCACACGATTTCAGGCTCTTCATGTTTTTCAACAATACTTCATGCTCCACCATTTTTGAGACCGCTTCATGCTCATCTCATTTTTGACACTTTTTGAAACTGTTCATATTTTTCACACCTTTTGAAGCTCTTCATGTTTTTCACACTTTTTCAGGCTTTTCATGTTTAGAACACCGCTTCATGCTCCTCCTATTTTTCAGACCGTTTCATGTTCCTCACATTTTTGACACCTTTGAAGCTCTTCATATTTTTCACCACTTTTCAGGCTCTTCATGTTTTTCAACACCGCTTCATGATCCTCCAATTTTTCAGACCAATTCAAGCTCCTCATATTTTTGACACCTTTTGAATCTCTTCATATATTTTACACCTTTTCAGGCTCTTCATGTTTTTCAACACCACTTCATGCTCCTCCTTTTTCACAGCATTTCATGCTCATCTCATTTGTCACACTTTTTGAAGCTCTTCATATTTTTGACACCTTTTGAGCTCTTCATATTTTTCACACCTTTTGAGGCTCTTCATGATTTTCAACACCGTTTCATGCTCCTCCTATAATTCAGACGGTTTCATGCTCCTCAAGTCTTTCACTCCTTTTGAAGCTCTTCATATTTTACACACCTTTTCAGGCTCTTCATGATTTTCAACCCCACTTCATGCTCCTCCGATTTTTCAGACCGTTTCATGCTCATCTCATTTTTGACACCTTTTGAAGCTCTTCATATTTTTCACACCTTTTGAAGCTGTTCATATTTTTCACACCTTTTCAGGCTCTTCATGTTTTTGAACATGGTTTCATGCTCCTCCTCTTTTTCAGACCGCTTCATGCTCCTCATATTTTTGACACCTTTAAAAGCTCTTCATATTTTTCACACCTTTTCAGGTTCTTTATGTTTTGAAGACCGTTTCATCGTCCTCCTATTTTTCAAACCGTTTCATGCTCTTCATATTTTTGACACATTTTGAACCTTTTCATATTTTTCACACGTTTTCAGGCTCTTCATGTTTTTGAACACCGCTTCATGCTCCTCCTAATTTTCAGACCGTTTCATGCTCCTCATGTATTTAACATCCTTTGAAGCTCTTCATATTTTTCTCACCTTTTCAGGCTTTCATGTTTTTGAACACCGTTTCATGCTGCTCCTATTTTTCAGACCGTTTCATGCTCATCTCATTTTTGACACCATTTTAAGCTCTTCATATTTTTCACACCTTTTGCACCTCTTCATATTTTTCACACATTTTCACGCTCTTCATGTTTTTCAACACCGCTTCTTGATCCACCTATATTTCAGACCGTTTCATGCTCCTCATATTTTTGACACGTTTTGAAGCTCTTCATAGTTTACACACATTTTCAGGCTCTTCATGTTTTTGAACACCACTTCATGCTCCTCCTATTTTTAACACCTTTTGAAGCTCTTCATATATTTTACACTTTTTCAGGCTCTTCAAGTTTTTCAACACCACTTCATGCTCCTCCTATTTTTCAGACCGTTTCATGCTAATCTAATTTTTGACACCTTTTGAAGCTCTTCATATTTTACACACATTTTCAGGCTCTTCATGTTTTTAAACACCGCTTCATGCTCCTCCTATTTTTCAGACCGTTTCATGCTCCTCATGTATTTCACACCTTTTGAAGCTCTTCATTTTTCACACCTTTCCAGGCTCTTCATGTTTTTGACACGGTTTCATGTTCCTCCTCATTTTCAGACCGTTTCATGCTCCTCACATTTTTGACACCTTTTGAAGTTCTTCATATTTTTCACAACTTTTCAGACTCTTCATGTTTTTCAACAACGTTTCATGATCCTCCAATTTTTCAGAACGTTTCATGCTCCTCATATTTGTGACATCTTTTGAAGCTTTTCTTATTTTTCACAGCTTTTAGGCCCTTCATGTTTTTAAGCACCACTTCATGCTCCTCCTATTTCTCAGACAGTTTCATGCTCCTCATATTGTGGACACCTTTTGAAGCTCTTCATATTTTTCACATGTTTTCAGGCTCTTCATGTTTTTCAACACCACTTCATGCTCGTCCTATTTTCCAAACCTTTACATGCTCCTCATATTTTTGACACCTTTTGAATCTCTTCATATATTTCACACCTTTTCAGGCTCTTCATTATTTTGACACGGTTTCATGCTCCTCCTATTTTTCAGACAGTTTCATGCTCCTCACATTTTTGACACCTTTTGAAGCTCTTCATATTTTTAACACCTTTTCAGGTTCTTCATGTTTTTCAACACCGCTTCATGCTCCTCCTATTTTTCAGACCGTTTCATGCTCTTCTCATTTTTGACACCTTTTGAAGCTCTTCATATTTTTCACACCTTTTGAAGCTCTTCATATTTTTCACACGTTTTCAGATCTTCATGTTTTTCAACACCGCTTCTTGATCCTCCTATTTTTTCAGACCGTTTCATGCTCCTCATATTTTTGACACGTTTTGAAGCTCTTCATATTTTACACACATTTTCAGGCTCTTCATGTTTAGGAACACCGCTTCATGACCCTCCTAATTTTCACACCTTTTGAAGCACTTCAAATTTTTCACACTTTTTCAGGCTCTTCATACTTTTGAACACGGTTTCCTGCTCCTCATTTTTTTCAGACCGTTTCATGCTCCTCATATTTTTGACACCTTTTGAATCTCTTCATATATTTCACACGTTTTCAGGCTCTTCATGTATTGGAACACCGCTTCATGCTCCTCCTATTTTTCAGACGGTTTCATTCTCCTAATGTACCTCACACCTTTTGAAGCTCTTCATATATTTCACACTTTTTCAGACTCTTCATGTTTTTCAACACCACTTCATTCTCCTCCTATTTTTCAGACCGTTTCATGCTCATCTCATTTTTGACACCTTCTGAAGCTCTTCATATTTGTTACACCCTTTCAGGCTCTTCATGTTTTTCAACACGGCTTCATGCTCCTCCTATATTTCAGACCGTTTCATGCTCCTCATATTTTTCACACCTTGTGAAGCTCTTCATATTTTTCACACCTTTTCAGGTTCTTCATGTTTTTCAACACCGCTTTAGGCTCCTCCTATTTTTCAGACCGTTTCATGCTCCTCATGTATTTCACACCTTTTGAAGCTCTTCATATTTTTCACACTTTTTGAAGCTCTTCATATATTTCACACGTTTTAAGTCTCTTCATGTTTTTCAACACCGCTTCATGCTCCTCCTATTTTTCAGACCGTTTCATACTTCTCTTATTTTTGACACGTTTTGAGGCTCTTCATATATTTCACACCTTTTCAGGCTCTTCATGTTTTTGAACACCGCTTCATGCTCCTCCTATTTTTCAGACCGATTCATGCTCCTCAAGTATTTCACACCTTGAGGCTCTTCATATTTTTCACAGCTTTTCAGGCTCTTCATGTTTTTGAACACCATTTCATGCTCCTCCTATTTTTCAGACCGTTTCATGCTCCTCATATTTTTGACACATTTTGAAGGTCTTCATATTTTTAACACCTTTTCAGGCTCTTCATGTTTTTGAACACCGTTTCATGCAGCTCCTATTTTTCAGACCGTTTCATACTCCTCATAGTTTTGACACCTTTTGAAGCTCTTCATATTTTTCACACCTTTTCAGGCTCTTCATGTTTTTCAACACCGCTTCATGCTCCTCCTATTTTTCAGACCGATTCATGCTCCTCAAGTATTTCAAACCTTGAGGCTCTTCATATTTTTCACAGCTTTTCAGGCTCTTCATGTTTTTGAACACCGTTTCATGCTCCTCCTATTTTTCAGACCTTTTCATGCTCCTCATATTTTTGACACTTTTTGAAGCTCTTCATATTTTTCACACCTTGTCAGGCTCTTCAATTTTTTCAACAATGTTACAATGCTCCTCCTATTTTTCAGACCGTTTCATGCTCCTCATATTTTTGACACCTTTTGAAGCTCTTCATATTTTTCACACCTTTTGAAGCTCTTCATATATTTCACACTTTTTGAAGCTCTTCATGTTTTTCAACACCACTTCATGCTTCTCCTATTTCTCAGACCATTTCATGCTCATCTCATTTTTGACAGCTTTTGAAGTTCTTCATATTTTTCACATCTTTTGAAACTATTCATATTTTTCACACCTTTTCAGGCTCTTCACGTTTTTCAACACCCCTTCATGCTTCTCCTATTTTTCAGACCGTTTCATGCTCCTCTCATTTCTGAAATCTTTTGAAGCTTGTCATATATTTCACACATTTTCAGGCTCTCAATGTTTTTCAACACCACTTCATGCTCCTCCTATTTTTCAGACCGTTTCATGCTCATCTCATTTTTGACACATTCTGAAGCGCTTCATAGTTTTCACACCTTTTCAGGCTCTTCATGTTTTTGAACACCGCTTCATGCTCTTCCTATTTTTCAGACCGTTTCATGCTCCTCATATATTTGACACCTTTTGAAGCTCTTCGTATTTTTCACCACTTTTCAGGCTCTTCATGTTTTTCAACACCGCTTCATGCTCCTTCTATTTTCAGACCTTTTCATGCTCCTCATATTTTTGACTCCTTTTGAAGCTCTTCATATTTTTCACACCTTTCCATGCTCTTCATATTTTTCAACACCGTGTCATGCTCCTCCTATTTTTCACACGGTTTCATGCTCCTCATATTTTTCACACCTTTAAAGCTCTTCATATTTTTCTCACATTTTAAGGCTCTTCATGTTTTTCAACACTGTGTCATGCTCCTCCTATTTTTCAGACGGTTTAATGCTCTTCATAATTTTCACACCTTTAAAGCCCTTCATATTTTTCACACCTTTTCAGGCTCTTCATGTTTTTGAACACCACTTCATGCTCCGCCTATTTTTCAGACCGTTTCATGTTCCTCCTATATTTCAGATCATTTCATGCTCCTGATATTTTTGACACCTTTTGAAGCTCTTCATATTTTTCACACCTTTTCAGGCTCTTCATGTTTTTCAACACTGCTTCATGCTCCTCCTATTTTTCAGAGCTTTTCATGCTCCTCATAATTTTGATTCCTTTTGAAGCTCTTCATATTTTTCACACCTTTTCAGGCTCTTCATCTTTTTCAACACCACTTCATGCTCCTCCTATTTTTCAGACCGTTTCAGGCTCCTCATATTTTTGACAGCTTTTGAATCTCTTCATATTTTTCACACCTTTTCATGCTCTTCATGTTTTTCAACACCGTGTCATGCTCCTCCAATTTTTCAGACGGTTTCATGCTCCTCATATTTTTCACACCTTTAAAGCTCTTCATATATTTGACACCTTTTCATGCTCTTCATGTTTTCAACACCGATTCATGCTTCTCCTATTTTTCAGACGGTTTCTTGCTCCTCATATTTTTGACACATTTTGAAGCTCTTCATATTTTTGACACCTTTTCATGCTCTTCATATTTTCAACACCGATTCATGCTCCTCCTATTTTTCAGAGAGTTTCATGCTCCTCATATTTTTGACAGCTTTTGAATCTCTTCATATTTTTCACACCTTTTGAAGCTCTTCATGTTTTTCACCCGTTTTCAGACTCTTCATGTTTTTCAACACCGCTTCATGCTCCTTCTATTTTCAGACCTTTTCATGCTCCTCATATTTTTGACTCCTTTTGAAGCTCTTCATATTTTTCACACCTTTCCATGCTCTTCATATTTTTCAACACCGTGTCATGCTCCTCCTATTTTTCACACGGTTTCATGCTCCTCATATTTTTCACACCTTTAAAGCTCTTCATATTTTTCTCACATTTTAAGGCTCTTCATGTTTTTCAACACTGTGTCATGCTCCTCCTATTTTTCAGACGGTTTAATGCTCTTCATAATTTTCACACCTTTAAAGCCCTTCATATTTTTCACACCTTTTCAGGCTCTTCATGTTTTTGAACACCACTTCATGCTCCGCCTATTTTTCAGACCGTTTCATGTTCCTCCTATATTTCAGATCATTTCATGCTCCTGATATTTTTGACACCTTTTGAAGCTCTTCATATTTTTCACACCTTTTCAGGCTCTTCATGTTTTTCAACACTGCTTCATGCTCCTCCTATTTTTCAGAGCTTTTCATGCTCCTCATAATTTTGATTCCTTTTGAAGCTCTTCATATTTTTCACACCTTTTCAGGCTCTTCATCTTTTTCAACACCACTTCATGCTCCTCCTATTTTTCAGACCGTTTCAGGCTCCTCATATTTTTGACAGCTTTTGAATCTCTTCATATTTTTCACACCTTTTCATGCTCTTCATGTTTTTCAACACCGTGTCATGCTCCTCCAATTTTTCAGACGGTTTCATGCTCCTCATATTTTTCACACCTTTAAAGCTCTTCATATATTTGACACCTTTTCATGCTCTTCATGTTTTCAACACCGATTCATGCTTCTCCTATTTTTCAGACGGTTTCTTGCTCCTCATATTTTTGACACATTTTGAAGCTCTTCATATTTTTGACACCTTTTCATGCTCTTCATATTTTCAACACCGATTCATGCTCCTCCTATTTTTCAGAGCGTTTCATGCTCCTCATATTTTTGACAGCTTTTGAATCTCTTCATATTTTTCACACCTTTTGAAGCTCTTCATGTTTTTCACCCGTTTTCAGACTCTTCATGTTTTTCGACACCGCTTCGTGCTCCTCCTATTTTCCAGACCGTTTCATTCTCCTCATATTTTTGACACATTTTGAAGCTCTTCATATTTTTCACACCTTTTCAGGCTCTTCATGTATTTGAACACCGTTTCATGCTCCTCCTATTTTTCAGACCGTTTCATGCTCCTCATATATTGGACACCTTTTGAAGCTCTTCATATTTTTAAAACTTTTCAGGCTCTTCATGTTTTCAACACCGCTTCAGGATCCTCCTATTTTTCTGACCGTTTCATGCTCCTCATATTTTTGAAACCTTTTGAAGCTCTTCATATTTTTCACACCTTTTCAGGGTCTTCATGTTTTTCAACACCGCTTCGTGCTCCTCCTATTTTCCAGACCGTTTCATTCTCATCATATTTTTCAAAGCTTTTGAAGCTATTCATATTTTTCACACCTTTTCAGGCTCTTCATGTGTTTGAACAACATTTCATGCTCCCCCAATTTTTCAGACCATTTCATGCTCCTCATATTTCTGACACCTTTTGAAGCTCTTCATATTTTTCACACCTTTTCATGCTCTTCATGTTTTTCAACACTGCTTCAAGATCCTCCTATTTTTCATACCGTTTCATGCTCCTCATATTTTTGACACCTTTTGAAGCTCTTCATATTTTTCACACCTTTTCAGGGTCTTCATGTTTTTCAACACCACTTCATGCTCCTCCTATTTTTCAGACCGTTTCATGCTCATCTCATTTTTGACAGCTTTTGAAGCTCTTCATAATTTTCACACATTTTCATGCTCTTCATGTTTTTCAACACCGCTTCATGCTCCTCCTATTTTTCAGACAGTTTCATGCTCCTCATGTATTTCACAACATTTGAAGCTCTTCATATTTTTCACACCTTTTCAGGCTCTTCATATTTTTCAACACCGCTTCATGCTCCTACGTTTTTTAAGACCGTTTCATTCTCCTCATATTTTTGACACATTTTGAAGCTCCTCATATTTTTCACACTTTTTGAAGCTCTTCATATATTTCACACTTTTTCAGTATCTTCATGTTTTCAACACCACTTCATGCTCCTCCTATTTTTCAGACCGTTTCATGCTCATCTCATTATTGACAGCTTTTGAAGCTCTTCATATATTTCACACCTTTTGAAGCTCTTCATATTTTTCACAACTTTTCAGGTTTTTCTTGTTTTTCAACACCGCTTCATGCTCCTCCTATTTTTCAGACCGTTTCATGCTCCTCATTTTTTTGACACCTTTTGAAGCTCTTCATATTTTTCACACCTTTTCCGGCTCTTCATATTTTTGAACACCGCTTCATGCTCCTCCAATTTTTCAGGCCGTTTCATGCTCCTCATAATTTTGACACCTTTTGAAGCTCTTCATATGTTTCACACATTTTCAGGCTCTTCATTTTTTTCAACACCACTTCATGCTCCTCCTATTTTTCAGACCGTTTCATGCTCCTCATATTTTTCATACCTTTAGAAGCTCTTCATATTTTTCAAACCTTTTCAGGCTCTTCATGTTTTTCAACACAGCTTCATGCTCCTCCTATTTTTGAGACGCTTTCATTCTCCTCATATTTTTGGCACTGTTAGAAGTTCTTCATATATTTCACACCTTTTCAGTGTCTTCTTTTTTTTCAACACCACTTCATGCTACTCCTATTTTCAGACAGTTTCATGCTCTTCTCATTTTTGACACGTTTTGAGGCTCTTCATATTTTTCACACCTTTTCAGCCTTTTCATGTTTTTGAACACCGCTTCATGCTCCTCCTATTTTTCAGACCATTTCATGATCCTCATGTATTTCACACCTTTTGAAGCTCTTCATATTTTTCACACCTTTACAGGCTCTTCATGTTTTTCCACACCACTTCATGCTTCTCCTATTTTTAAGACCGTTTCATGATCCTCATGAATTTCACACCTTTTGAAGCTCTTCATATTTTTCACACCTTTTCACGCTCTTCATGTTTTTGATCACCGCTTCATGCTCCTCCTATTTTTCAGACCGTTTCATGCTCATCTCATTTTTGACACCTTTTAATGCTCTTCATATTTCTCACAACTTTTTAGGCTCTACATGTTTTTGACACTGCTTCATGCTCCTCCTATATTTCAGAGAGTTTCATGCTCCTCATGTATTTCACATCTTTTGCAGCTCTTCATATTTCTCACAACTTTTTAGGCTCTTCATTTTTTTCCACACCACTTCATGCTTCTCCTATTTTTCGGCCTGTTTCATGCTCCTCATGTATTTCACACCTTTTGAAGCTCTTCATATTTTTCACACCTTTTCAGGCTCTTCATGTTTTTAATCACCGTTTCATGCTCCTCCTATTTTTCAGACCGTTTCATGGTCCTCATATATTTGACACATTTTGAAGCTCTGAATATTTTTCACACATTTTCAGGCTCTTCATGTTTTTGAACACTGCTTCATGATCCTCCTATTTTTCAGACCGTTTCATGTTCTTCATATGTTTGACACCTTTTGAAGCTCTTCATATTTTTCACTCCTTTTCAGGCTCTTCATGTTTTTCAACACTGCTTCATGCTCCTCCTATTTTTCAGACCGTTTCATGCTCCTCATATTTTTGACAGCTTTTGAAGCTCTTCATATATTTCATACCTTTTCAGACTCTTCATGTTTTTGAACACCGCTTCATGCTCCTCCTGTTTTTCAGACCGTTTCATGTTCCTCCTATTTTTCAGATCATTTCATGCTCCTCATATTTTTCACACCTTTTGAAGCTCTTCATATTTTTCACACCTTTTCAGGCTCTTCATGTTTTTGAACACCACTTCACGCTCCTCCTAATTTTCAGACCATTTCATGCTCCTCATGTATTCCACACATTTTGAAGCTCTTAATATTTTTCACACCTTTTGAAGCTCTTCATGTTTTTTGAAGCTTTTCAGGCTCTTCATGTTCTTGAACACCGTTTCATGCTCCTCATATTTTCAGACCGTTTCATCCTCCTCATATATTTGACACCTTTCAAAGCTCCTCAAATTTTTCTCACCTTTTCAGTCTTTTCATGTTTTTCAACACGGCTTCATGCTCCTCCTATTTTTCAGACCGTTTCATGCTCCTCATATTTTTGACTCTTTGAAGCTCTTCATATTTTTCACACCTTTTCATTCTCTTCATGTTTTTCAGCACCGCTTCCTGCTCTTCCTATTTTTCAGACGGTTTCATGCTCCTCATATATTTGACACCTTTTGAAGCTCTTCATATTTTTTACCTCTCTTCAGGCTCTTCATGTTTTTGAACACGGCTTCATGCTCCTCCTATTTTTCAGACCGTTTCATGCTCCTCATATTTTTCACACCTATTGAAGCTCTTCATATTTTTCACACCTTTTACGGCTCTTCATATTTTTGAACACCCCTTCATGCTCCTCCTATTTTTCAGACCGTTTCATGCTCCTCATATTTTTGACACCTTTTGAAGCGCTTCATGTTTTTCTCACTATTTCAGGCACTTCATGTTTTTCAACACCGCTTCATGTTCCTCGAATTCATCAGAACTTTTCATGATCCTCATATTTTTGAAATCTTTTGAAGCTCTTCATAATTTTCACACCTTTTCAGACTCTTCAAGTTTTTCAACACCGCTTCATGCTCCTCCTATTTTTCAGACCGTTTCATGCTCTCCATGTATTTCCAACCCTTTGAAGCTCTTCATATTTTTCACACCTTTTCAGGCTCTTCATGTTTTTGAACACAGTTTCATGCTCCTCCTATTATTCAGACCGTTTCATGCTCCTCATAATTTTCACACCTTTTGAAGCTCTTCATATTTTTCACACCTTTTCCGGTTCTTCATGTTTTTGAACACTGCTTCATGCTCCTCCTATTTTTCAACTGTTTCATGCTCCTCATGTATTTCACACCTTTTGAAGCGCTTCATATATTTCGCATGTTTTCAGTCTCTTCATGTTTTTCAAAACCAAGTCATGCTCCTCCTATTTTTCAGAGTGTTTCATGCTCTTCAAATTTTTGACACCTTTTGAAGCTCTTCATATATTTTCCACCTTTTCAGGCTCTTCATTTTTGTGAACTCCGCTTTATGCTCCTCCTTTTCTTCAGACCGTTTCATGCTCATCTCATTTTTGACATCTTTTGAAGCTCTTCATATTTTTCACACCTTTTGAATCTCTTCATATTTTTCATATTTTTGAAGCTCTTCATATTTTTCACACCTTTTGAATCTCTTCATATTTTTCATATTTTTGAAGCTCTTCATATTTTTCACACGTTTTCAGGCTCTTCATGTTTTTCAACACCACTTCATGCTCCTCCTATTTTTCAGACCCTTTCATTCTAAACTAATTTTGACACCTTATGAAGCTCTTCATGTTTTTCACACCTTTTCATGCTCTTTATGTTTTTGAACACCGGTTCATGCTCCTCCTATTTTTCAACCCGTTTCACGCTCCTCCTATTTTTTACACCTTTTGAAGCTTTTCATATTTTTCACAGTTTTTCACTCTCTGCATTTTTTTGAACACCACTTCATGCTCCTCCTATTTTTTAGACCGTTTCATGGTCATCTCATTTTTGACACATTTTGAAGCTCTTCATATTTTTTACACCTTTTGAAGCTCTTCATATTTTTCACACCTTTTCAGGTTCTTCATGGTTTTCAACACCGCTTCATCCTCCTCCTATTTTTAAGAGGGTTTCATGCTCGTCATATTTTTGACACATTTTGAAGCTCTTCATATTTTTCATACCTTTTCAGGCTCTTCATGTTTTCAACACCGCTTCATGCTCCTCCTATTTTTCAGACCGTTTCATGCTCCTCATATTTTTCACACCTTTGAAGCTCTTCATACTTTTCACAACTTTTCAGGCTCTTCATGTTTTTCAACACAAATTCATGCCTCTCCTATTTTTCAGACCGTTTCATGCTCCTCATATTTTTGACACCTTTTGAACCTCTTCATATTTTTCACACCTTTTGAAGCTGTTCATATTTTTCACACGTTTTTAGGCTCTTCATGATTTTGAACACGGCTTCATGCTCCTCCTCCTTTTCAGACCGTTTCATGCTCCTCATGTATTTCACACATTTTGATGCTCTTCATATTTTTCACACCTTTTCAGGCTCTTCATGTTTTTCAACACCGCTTCATGCTCCTCCTATTTTTCAGACCGATTCATGCTCCTCAAGTATTTCACACCTTGAGGCTCTTCATATTTTTCACAGCTTTTCAGGCTCTTCATGTTTTTGAACACCGTTTCATGCTCCTCCTATTTTTCAGACCGTTTCATGCTCCTCATATTTTTGACACATTTTGAAGCTCTTCATATTTTTCACACCTTTTCAGGCTCTTCAATTTTTTCAACAATGTTACAATGCTCCTCCTATTTTTCAGACCGTTTCATGCTCCTCATATTTTTGACACCTTTTGAAGCTCTTCATATTTTTCACACCTTTTGAAGCTCTTCATATATTTCACACTTTTTCAAGCTCTTCATGTTTTTCAACACCACTTCATGCTTCTCCTATTTCTCAGACCGTTTCATGCTCATCTCATTTTTGACAGCTTTTGAAGTTCTTCATATTTTTCACATCATTTGAAACTATTCATATTTTTCACACCTTTTCAGGCTCTTCATGTTTTTCAACACCGCTTTATGCTCCTCCTATTTTTCAGACCGTTTCATGCTCCTCTCATTTCTAAAATCTTTTGAAGCTCTTCATATATTTCACACATTATCAGGCTCTTAATGTTTTTCAACACCACTTCATGCTCCTCCTATTTTTCAGACCGTTTCATGCTCATCTCATTTTTGACACCTTCTGAAGCGCTTCATAGTTTTCACAAATTTTCAGGCTCTTCATATTTTTGAACACCGCTTCATGCTCCTCCTATTTTTGAGACCGTTTCATGCTCCTCATATTTTTCACACCTTTTCAGGCTCTTCATGTTTTTCAACACCGCTTCATGCTCCTCCTATTTTTCAGACCGTTTCATGCTCCTCATGTATTTCACACCTTTTGAAGCTCTTCATATTTTGCCCAACTTTTCAGGCTCTTCATGTTTTTGAACACCGCTTCTTGATCCTCCTATTTTTCATACCGTTTCATGCTCCTCATATTTTTGACACCTTTTGTAGCTCTTCATATTTTTCACACCTTTTAAGGCTCTTCATGTTTTTCAACACCGTTTCATACTCCTCTTATTTTCAGACAGTTTCTTGCTCCTCATAATTTTGACACCTTTGAATGTCTTCATATTTTTCACACCTTTTGAAGCTGTTCATATTTTTCACACCTTTTCAGGCTCTTCATGTTTTTCTACACCGCATCATGCTCCTCCTATTTTTCAGACCGTTTCATGCTCCTCATGTATTTCACACCTTTTGAAGCTCTTCATTTTTCACACCTTTCCAGGCTCTTCATGTTTTTGAAATGGTTTCATGCTCCTCCTATTTTTCAGACCGTTTCATGCTCCTCACATTTTTGACACCTTTTGAAGCTCTTCATATTTTTCACAACTTTTCAGACTCTTCATGTTTTTCAACACCGCTTCATGATCCTCCAATTTTTCAGACCGTTTCATGCTCCTCATATTTGTGACATCTTTTGAAGCCTTTCTTATTTTTCACACCTTTTAGGCTCTTCACGTTTTTAAGCACCACTTCATGCTCCTCCTATTTCTCAGACAGTTTCATGCTCCTCATATAGTGGACACCTTTTGAAGCTCTTCATATTTTTCACATCTTTTCAGGCTCTTCATGTTTTTCAACACCACTTCATGCTCGTCCTATTTTCCAAACCGTTACATGCTCCTCATATTTTTGACACCTTTTGAATCTCTTCATATATTTCACACCTTTTCAGGCTCTTCATGTTTTTGACCCGGTTTCATGCTCCTCCTATTTTTCAGACCGTTTCATGCTCCTCACATTTTTGACACCTTTTGAAGCTCTTCATATTTTTAACACCTTTTCAGGTTCTTCATGTTTTTCA
Organism: Dama dama; assembly: GCF_033118175.1. Taxonomy (NCBI): domain Eukaryota; kingdom Metazoa; phylum Chordata; class Mammalia; order Artiodactyla; family Cervidae; genus Dama; species Dama dama. The sequence continues at coordinate 1,479,545 of NW_026870878.1, read as the reverse complement.
ACACCGCTTCATGATCCTCCTATTTTTCTGACCGTTTCATGCTCCTCATGTATTTCACACCTTTTGAAGCTCTTCATATTTTTCACACCTTTTGTAGCTCTTCATATCTTTCACACCTTTTGAGGCTCTTCATGTTTTTCAACACCGTTTCTTGCTCATCCTATAATTCATACGGTTTCATGCTCCTCAAGTCTTTCACTCCTTTTGTAGCTCTTCATATTTTACACACCTTTTCAGGCTCTTCATGATTTTCAACCCCACTTCATGCTCCTCCGATTTTTCAGACCGTTTCATGCTCATCTCAGTTTTGACACCTTTTGAAGCTCTTCATATTTTTCACACCTTTTGAAGCTGTTCATATTTTTCACACCTTTTCAGGCTCTTCATGTTTTTGAACACGGTTTCATGCTCCTCCTCTTTTTCAGACCGTTTCATGCTCCTCATATTTTTGACACCTTTAAAAGCTCTTCATATTTTTCACACCTTTTCAGGTTCTTTATGTTTTGAAGACCGTTTCATGGTCCTCCTATTTTTCAGACCGTTTCATGCTCCTCATATTTTTGACACATTTTGAACCTTTTCATATTTTTCACACGTTTTCAGGCTCTTCATGTTTTTGAACACCGCTTCATGCTCCTCCTAATTTTCAGACCGTTTCATGCTCCTCATGTATTTAACACCTTTTGAAGCTCTTCATATTTTTCTCACCTTTTCAGGCTTTCATGTTTTTGAACACCTTTTCATGCTCCTCCTATTTTTCAGACCGTTTCATGCTCCACATGTATTTCACAGCTTTTGAAGCTCTTCATATTTTTCACAACTTTTCAGGCTCTTCATGTTTTTCAACACCGCTTCATGGTCCTCCAATTTTTCAGACCGTTTCATGCTCCTCATATTTGTGACATCTTTTGAAGCTTTTCTTATTTTTCACACCTTTTAGGCTCTTCATGTTTTTCAGCACCACTTCATGCTCCTGCTATTTCTCAGACAGTTTCTTGCTCCTCATATTGTGGACACCTTTTGAAGCTCTTCATATTTTTCACATCTTTTCAGTCTCTTCATGTTTTTCAACACCACTTCATGCTCGTCTTATTTTCCAAACCGTTACATGCTCCTCATATTTTTGACACCTTTTGAATCTCTTCATATATTTCACACCTTTTCAGGCTCTTCATGTTTTTCAACACCACTTCATGCTCCACCTATTTTTCAGACCGTTTCATGCTCATCTCATTTTTGACACCTTTTGAAGCTCTTCATATTTTTCACACCTTTTGAAGCTCTTCATATTTTTCACACGTTTTCAGATCTTCATGTTTTTCAACACCGCTTCTTGATCCTCCTATTTTTTCAGACCGTTTCATGCTCCTCATATTTTTGACACGTTTTGAAGCTCTTCATATTTTACACACATTTTCAGGCTCTTCATGTTTAGGAACACCGCTTCATGACCCTCCTAATTTTCACACCTTTTGAAGCACTTCAAATTTTTCACACTTTTTCAGGCTCTTCATACTTTTGAACACGGTTTCCTGCTCCTCATTTTTTTCAGACCGTTTCATGCTCCTCATATTTTTGACACCTTTTGAATCTCTTCATATATTTCACACGTTTTCAGGCTCTTCATGTATTGGAACACCGCTTCATGCTCCTCCTATTTTTCAGACGGTTTCATTCTCCTAATGTACCTCACACCTTTTGAAGCTCTTCATATATTTCACACTTTTTCAGACTCTTCATGTTTTTCAACACCACTTCATTCTCCTCCTATTTTTCAGACCGTTTCATGCTCATCTCATTTTTGACACCTTCTGAAGCTCTTCATATTTGTTACACCCTTTCAGGCTCTTCATGTTTTTCAACACGGCTTCATGCTCCTCCTATTTTCAGACCGTTTCTTGCTCCTCATAATTTTGACACCTTTGAATGTCTTCATATTTTTCACACCTTTTGAAGCTGTTCATATTTTTCACAGCTTTTCAGGCTCTTCATCTTTTTCTACACCGCTTCATGCTCCTCCTATTTTTCAGACTGTTTCATGCTCCTCTTATTTTTGACACCTTTTGAAGCTCTTCATATATTTCACACCTTTTCAGGCTCTTCATGTTTTTGAACACCGCTTCATGCTCTTCCTATTTTTCAGACCGTTTCATGCTCCTCATATATTTGACACCTTTTGAAGCTCTTCGTATTTTTCACCACTTTTCAGGCTCTTCATGTTTTTCAACACCGCTTCATGCTCCTTCTATTTTCAGACCTTTTCATGCTCCTCATATTTTTGACTCCTTTTGAAGCTCTTCATATTTTTCACACCTTTCCATGCTCTTCATATTTTTCAACACCGTGTCATGCTCCTCCTATTTTTCACACGGTTTCATGCTCCTCATATTTTTCACACCTTTAAAGCTCTTCATATTTTTCTCACATTTTAAGGCTCTTCATGTTTTTCAACACTGTGTCATGCTCCTCCTATTTTTCAGACGGTTTAATGCTCTTCATAATTTTCACACCTTTAAAGCCCTTCATATTTTTCACACCTTTTCAGGCTCTTCATGTTTTTGAACACCACTTCATGCTCCGCCTATTTTTCAGACCGTTTCATGTTCCTCCTATATTTCAGATCATTTCATGCTCCTGATATTTTTGACACCTTTTGAAGCTCTTCATATTTTTCACACCTTTTCAGGCTCTTCATGTTTTTCAACACTGCTTCATGCTCCTCCTATTTTTCAGAGCTTTTCATGCTCCTCATAATTTTGATTCCTTTTGAAGCTCTTCATATTTTTCACACCTTTTCAGGCTCTTCATCTTTTTCAACACCACTTCATGCTCCTCCTATTTTTCAGACCGTTTCAGGCTCCTCATATTTTTGACAGCTTTTGAATCTCTTCATATTTTTCACACCTTTTCATGCTCTTCATGTTTTTCAACACCGTGTCATGCTCCTCCAATTTTTCAGACGGTTTCATGCTCCTCATATTTTTCACACCTTTAAAGCTCTTCATATATTTGACACCTTTTCATGCTCTTCATGTTTTCAACACCGATTCATGCTTCTCCTATTTTTCAGACGGTTTCTTGCTCCTCATATTTTTGACACATTTTGAAGCTCTTCATATTTTTGACACCTTTTCATGCTCTTCATATTTTCAACACCGATTCATGCTCCTCCTATTTTTCAGAGCGTTTCATGCTCCTCATATTTTTGACAGCTTTTGAATCTCTTCATATTTTTCACACCTTTTGAAGCTCTTCATGTTTTTCACCCGTTTTCAGACTCTTCATGTTTTTCGACACCGCTTCGTGCTCCTCCTATTTTCCAGACCGTTTCATTCTCCTCATATTTTTGACACATTTTGAAGCTCTTCATATTTTTCACACCTTTTCAGGCTCTTCATGTATTTGAACACCGTTTCATGCTCCTCCTATTTTTCAGACCGTTTCATGCTCCTCATATATTGGACACCTTTTGAAGCTCTTCATATTTTTAAAACTTTTCAGGCTCTTCATGTTTTCAACACCGCTTCAGGATCCTCCTATTTTTCTGACCGTTTCATGCTCCTCATATTTTTGAAACCTTTTGAAGCTCTTCATATTTTTCACACCTTTTCAGGGTCTTCATGTTTTTCAACACCGCTTCGTGCTCCTCCTATTTTCCAGACCGTTTCATTCTCATCATATTTTTCAAAGCTTTTGAAGCTATTCATATTTTTCACACCTTTTCAGGCTCTTCATGTGTTTGAACAACATTTCATGCTCCCCCAATTTTTCAGACCATTTCATGCTCCTCATATTTCTGACACCTTTTGAAGCTCTTCATATTTTTCACACCTTTTCATGCTCTTCATGTTTTTCAACACTGCTTCAAGATCCTCCTATTTTTCATACCGTTTCATGCTCCTCATATTTTTGACACCTTTTGAAGCTCTTCATATTTTTCACACCTTTTCAGGGTCTTCATGTTTTTCAACACCACTTCATGCTCCTCCTATTTTTCAGACCGTTTCATGCTCATCTCATTTTTGACAGCTTTTGAAGCTCTTCATAATTTTCACACATTTTCATGCTCTTCATGTTTTTCAACACCGCTTCATGCTCCTCCTATTTTTCAGACAGTTTCATGCTCCTCATGTATTTCACAACATTTGAAGCTCTTCATATTTTTCACACCTTTTCAGGCTCTTCATATTTTTCAACACCGCTTCATGCTCCTACGTTTTTTAAGACCGTTTCATTCTCCTCATATTTTTGACACATTTTGAAGCTCCTCATATTTTTCACACTTTTTGAAGCTCTTCATATATTTCACACTTTTTCAGTATCTTCATGTTTTCAACACCACTTCATGCTCCTCCTATTTTTCAGACCGTTTCATGCTCATCTCATTATTGACAGCTTTTGAAGCTCTTCATATATTTCACACCTTTTGAAGCTCTTCATATTTTTCACAACTTTTCAGGTTTTTCTTGTTTTTCAACACCGCTTCATGCTCCTCCTATTTTTCAGACCGTTTCATGCTCCTCATTTTTTTGACACCTTTTGAAGCTCTTCATATTTTTCACACCTTTTCCGGCTCTTCATATTTTTGAACACCGCTTCATGCTCCTCCAATTTTTCAGGCCGTTTCATGCTCCTCATAATTTTGACACCTTTTGAAGCTCTTCATATGTTTCACACATTTTCAGGCTCTTCATTTTTTTCAACACCACTTCATGCTCCTCCTATTTTTCAGACCGTTTCATGCTCCTCATATTTTTCATACCTTTAGAAGCTCTTCATATTTTTCAAACCTTTTCAGGCTCTTCATGTTTTTCAACACAGCTTCATGCTCCTCCTATTTTTGAGACGCTTTCATTCTCCTCATATTTTTGGCACTGTTAGAAGTTCTTCATATATTTCACACCTTTTCAGTGTCTTCTTTTTTTTCAACACCACTTCATGCTACTCCTATTTTCAGACAGTTTCATGCTTTTCTCATTTTTGACACGTTTTGAGGCTCTTCATATTTTTCACACCTTTTCAGCCTTTTCATGTTTTTGAACACCGCTTCATGCTCCTCCTATTTTTCAGACCATTTCATGATCCTCATGTATTTCACACCTTTTGAAGCTCTTCATATTTTTCACACCTTTACAGGCTCTTCATGTTTTTCCACACCACTTCATGCTTCTCCTATTTTTAAGACCGTTTCATGATCCTCATGAATTTCACACCTTTTGAAGCTCTTCATATTTTTCACACCTTTTCACGCTCTTCATGTTTTTGATCACCGCTTCATGCTCCTCCTATTTTTCAGACCGTTTCATGCTCATCTCATTTTTGACACCTTTTAATGCTCTTCATATTTCTCACAACTTTTTAGGCTCTACATGTTTTTGACACTGCTTCATGCTCCTCCTATATTTCAGAGAGTTTCATGCTCCTCATGTATTTCACATCTTTTGCAGCTCTTCATATTTCTCACAACTTTTTAGGCTCTTCATTTTTTTCCACACCACTTCATGCTTCTCCTATTTTTCGGCCTGTTTCATGCTCCTCATGTATTTCACACCTTTTGAAGCTCTTCATATTTTTCACACCTTTTCAGGCTCTTCATGTTTTTAATCACCGTTTCATGCTCCTTCTATTTTTCAGACCGTTTCATGGTCCTCATATATTTGACACATTTTGAAGCTCTGAATATTTTTCACACATTTTCAGGCTCTTCATGTTTTTGAACACTGCTTCATGATCCTCCTATTTTTCAGACCGTTTCATGTTCTTCATATGTTTGACACCTTTTGAAGCTCTTCATATTTTTCACTCCTTTTCAGGCTCTTCATGTTTTTCAACACCGCTTCATGCTCCTCCTATTTTTCAGACCGTTTCATGCTCCTCATATTTTTGACAGCTTTTGAAGCTCTTCATATATTTCATACCTTTTCAGACTCTTCATGTTTTTGAACACCGCTTCATGCTCCTCCTGTTTTTCAGACCGTTTCATGTTCCTCCTATTTTTCAGATCATTTCATGCTCCTCATATTTTTGACACCTTTTGAAGCTCTTCATATTTTTCACACCTTTTCAGGCTCTTCATGTTTTTGAACACCACTTCACGCTCCTCCTAATTTTCAGACCATTTCATGCTCCTCATGTATTCCACACATTTTGAAGCTCTTAATATTTTTCACACCTTTTGAAGCTCTTCATGTTTTTTGAAGCTTTTCAGGCTCTTCATGTTCTTGAACACCGTTTCATGCTCCTCATATTTTCAGACCGTTTCATCCTCCTCATATATTTGACACCTTTCAAAGCTCCTCAAATTTTTCTCACCTTTTCAGTCTTTTCATGTTTTTCAACACGGCTTCATGCTCCTCCTATTTTTCAGACCGTTTCATGCTCCTCATATTTTTGACTCTTTGAAGCTCTTCATATTTTTCACACCTTTTCATTCTCTTCATGTTTTTCAGCACCGCTTCCTGCTCTTCCTATTTTTCAGACGGTTTCATGCTCCTCATATATTTGACACCTTTTGAAGCTCTTCATATTTTTTACCTCTCTTCAGGCTCTTCATGTTTTTGAACACGGCTTCATGCTCCTCCTATTTTTCAGACCGTTTCATGCTCCTCATATTTTTCACACCTATTGAAGCTCTTCATATTTTTCACACCTTTTACGGCTCTTCATGTTTTTGAACACCCCTTCATGCTCCTCCTATTTTTCAGACCGTTTCATGCTCCTCATATTTTTGACACCTTTTGAAGCGCTTCATGTTTTTCTCACTATTTCAGGCACTTCATGTTTTTCAACACCGCTTCATGTTCCTCGAATTCATCAGAACTTTTCATGATCCTCATATTTTTGAAATCTTTTGAAGCTCTTCATAATTTTCACACCTTTTCAGACTCTTCAAGTTTTTCAACACCGCTTCATGCTCCTCCTATTTTTCAGACCGTTTCATGCTCTCCATGTATTTCCAACCCTTTGAAGCTCTTCATATTTTTCACACCTTTTCAGGCTCTTCATGTTTTTGAACACAGTTTCATGCTCCTCCTATTATTCAGACCGTTTCATGCTCCTCATAATTTTCACACCTTTTGAAGCTCTTCATATTTTTCACACCTTTTCCGGTTCTTCATGTTTTTGAACACTGCTTCATGCTCCTCCTATTTTTCAACTGTTTCATGCTCCTCATGTATTTCACACCTTTTGAAGCGCTTCATATATTTCGCATGTTTTCAGTCTCTTCATGTTTTTCAAAACCAAGTCATGCTCCTCCTATTTTTCACAGTGTTTCATGCTCTTCAAATTTTTGACACCTTTTGAAGCTCTTCATATATTTTCCACCTTTTCAGGCTCTTCATTTTTGTGAACTCCGCTTTATGCTCCTCCTTTTCTTCAGACCGTTTCATGCTCATCTCATTTTTGACATCTTTTGAAGCTCTTCATATTTTTCACACCTTTTGAATCTCTTCATATTTTTCATATTTTTGAAGCTCTTCATATTTTTCACACCTTTTGAATCTCTTCATATTTTTCATATTTTTGAAGCTCTTCATATTTTTCACACGTTTTCAGGCTCTTCATGTTTTTCAACACCACTTCATGCTCCTCCTATTTTTCAGACCCTTTCATTCTAAACTAATTTTGACACCTTATGAAGCTCTTCATGTTTTTCACACCTTTTCATGCTCTTTATGTTTTTGAACACCGGTTCATGCTCCTCCTATTTTTCAACCCGTTTCACGCTCCTCCTATTTTTTACACCTTTTGAAGCTCTTCATATTTTTCACAGTTTTTCACTCTCTGCATTTTTTTGAACACCACTTCATGCTCCTCCTATTTTTTAGACCGTTTCATGGTCATCTCATTTTTGACACATTTTGAAGCTCTTCATATTTTTTACACCTTTTGAAGCTCTTCATATTTTTCACACCTTTTCAGGTTCTTCATGGTTTTCAACACCGCTTCATCCTCCTCCTATTTTTAAGAGGGTTTCATGCTCGTCATATTTTTGACACATTTTGAAGCTCTTCATATTTTTCATACCTTTTCAGGCTCTTCATGTTTTCAACACCGCTTCATGCTCCTTCTATTTTTCAGACCGTTTCATGCTCCTCATATTTTTCACACCTTTTGAAGCTCTTCATATTTTTCACACGTTTTCAGGCTCTTCCTGTTTTTCAACACCGCTTCATGCTCCTCCTATTTTTCAGACCGTTTCATGCTTCTCATGTATTTCACACCTTTTGAAGCTCTTCATATTTTTCAGACCTTTTCAGGCTCTTCATGTTTTTGAACACCGTTTCATGCTCCTCATATTTTTCAGACTGTTTCATGCTCCTCATATTTTTGACACCTTTTGAAGCTCTTCATATTTTTCACACCTTTTCAAGCTCTTCATGTTTTTCAACACCGTTTCATGCTCCTCCTATTTTCATACCGTTTCTTGCTCCTCATAATTTTGACACCTTTGAATGTCTTCATATTTTTCACACCTTTTGAAGCTGTTCATATTTTTCACAGCTTTTCAGGCTCTTCATCTTTTTCTACACCGCTTCATGCTCCTCCTATTTTTCAGACTGTTTCATGCTCCTCTTATTTTTGACACCTTTTGAAGCTCTTCATATATTTCACACCTTTTCAGGCTCTTCATGTTTTTGAACACCGCTTCATGCTCTTCCTATTTTTCAGACCGTTTCATGCTCCTCATATATTTGACACCTTTTGAAGCTCTTCGTATTTTTCACCACTTTTCAGGCTCTTCATGTTTTTCAACACCGCTTCATGCTCCTTCTATTTTCAGACCTTTTCATGCTCCTCATATTTTTGACTCCTTTTGAAGCTCTTCATATTTTTCACACCTTTCCATGCTCTTCATATTTTTCAACACCGTGTCATGCTCCTCCTATTTTTCACACGGTTTCATGCTCCTCATATTTTTCACACCTTTAAAGCTCTTCATATTTTTCTCACATTTTAAGGCTCTTCATGTTTTTCAACACTGTGTCATGCTCCTCCTATTTTTCAGACGGTTTAATGCTCTTCATAATTTTCACACCTTTAAAGCCCTTCATATTTTTCACACCTTTTCAGGCTCTTCATGTTTTTGAACACCACTTCATGCTCCGCCTATTTTTCAGACCGTTTCATGTTCCTCCTATATTTCAGATCATTTCATGCTCCTGATATTTTTGACACCTTTTGAAGCTCTTCATATTTTTCACACCTTTTCAGGCTCTTCATGTTTTTCAACACTGCTTCATGCTCCTCCTATTTTTCAGAGCTTTTCATGCTCCTCATAATTTTGATTCCTTTTGAAGCTCTTCATATTTTTCACACCTTTTCAGGCTCTTCATCTTTTTCAACACCACTTCATGCTCCTCCTATTTTTCAGACCGTTTCAGGCTCCTCATATTTTTGACAGCTTTTGAATCTCTTCATATTTTTCACACCTTTTCATGCTCTTCATGTTTTTCAACACCGTGTCATGCTCCTCCAATTTTTCAGACGGTTTCATGCTCCTCATATTTTTCACACCTTTAAAGCTCTTCATATATTTGACACCTTTTCATGCTCTTCATGTTTTCAACACCGATTCATGCTTCTCCTATTTTTCAGACGGTTTCTTGCTCCTCATATTTTTGACACATTTTGAAGCTCTTCATATTTTTGACACCTTTTCATGCTCTTCATATTTTCAACACCGATTCATGCTCCTCCTATTTTTCAGAGCGTTTCATGCTCCTCATATTTTTGACAGCTTTTGAATCTCTTCATATTTTTCACACCTTTTGAAGCTCTTCATGTTTTTCACCCGTTTTCAGACTCTTCATGTTTTTCGACACCGCTTCGTGCTCCTCCTATTTTCCAGACCGTTTCATTCTCCTCATATTTTTGACACATTTTGAAGCTCTTCATATTTTTCACACCTTTTCAGGCTCTTCATGTATTTGAACACCGTTTCATGCTCCTCCTATTTTTCAGACCGTTTCATGCTCCTCATATATTGGACACCTTTTGAAGCTCTTCATATTTTTAAAACTTTTCAGGCTCTTCATGTTTTCAACACCGCTTCAGGATCCTCCTATTTTTCTGACCGTTTCATGCTCCTCATATTTTTGAAACCTTTTGAAGCTCTTCATATTTTTCACACCTTTTCAGGGTCTTCATGTTTTTCAACACCGCTTCGTGCTCCTCCTATTTTCCAGACCGTTTCATTCTCATCATATTTTTCAAAGCTTTTGAAGCTATTCATATTTTTCACACCTTTTCAGGCTCTTCATGTGTTTGAACAACATTTCATGCTCCCCCAATTTTTCAGACCATTTCATGCTCCTCATATTTCTGACACCTTTTGAAGCTCTTCATATTTTTCACACCTTTTCATGCTCTTCATGTTTTTCAACACTGTTTCAAGATCCTCCTATTTTTCATACCGTTTCATGCTCCTCATATTTTTGACACCTTTTGAAGCTCTTCATATTTTTCACACCTTTTCAGGGTCTTCATGTTTTTCAACACCACTTCATGCTCCTCCTATTTTTCAGACCGTTTCATGCTCATCTCATTTTTGACAGCTTTTGAAGCTCTTCATATATTTCATACCTTTTCAGACTCTTCATGTTTTTGAACACCGCTTCATGCTCCTCCTATTTTTCAGACCATTTCATGATCCTCATGTATTTCACACCTTTTGAAGCTCTTCATATTTTTCACACCTTTACAGGCTCTTCATGTTTTTCCACACCACTTCATGCTTCTCCTATTTTTAAGACCGTTTCATGATCCTCATGAATTTCACACCTTTTGAAGCTCTTCATATTTTTCACACCTTTTCACGCTCTTCATGTTTTTGATCACCGCTTCATGCTCCTCCTATTTTTCAGACCGTTTCATGCTCATCTCATTTTTGACACCTTTTAATGCTCTTCATATTTCTCACAACTTTTTAGGCTCTACATGTTTTTGACACTGCTTCATGCTCCTCCTATATTTCAGAGAGTTTCATGCTCCTCATGTATTTCACATCTTTTGCAGCTCTTCATATTTCTCACAACTTTTTAGGCTCTTCATTTTTTTCCACACCACTTCATGCTTCTCCTATTTTTCGGCCTGTTTCATGCTCCTCATGTATTTCACACCTTTTGAAGCTCTTCATATTTTTCACACCTTTTCAGGCTCTTCATGTTTTTAATCACCGTTTCATGCTCCTCCTATTTTTCAGACCGTTTCATGGTCCTCATATATTTGACACATTTTGAAGCTCTGAATATTTTTCACACATTTTCAGGCTCTTCATGTTTTTGAACACTGCTTCATGATCCTCCTATTTTTCAGACCGTTTCATGTTCTTCATATGTTTGACACCTTTTGAAGCTCTTCATATTTTTCACTCCTTTTCAGGCTCTTCATGTTTTTCAACACCGCTTCATGCTCCTCCTATTTTTCAGACCGTTTCATGCTCCTCATATTTTTGACAGCTTTTGAAGCTCTTCATATATTTCATACCTTTTCAGACTCTTCATGTTTTTGAACACCGCTTCATGCTCCTCCTGTTTTTCAGACCGTTTCATGTTCCTCCTATTTTTCAGATCATTTCATGCTCCTCATATTTTTGACACCTTTTGAAGCTCTTCATATTTTTCACACCTTTTCAGGCTCTTCATGTTTTTGAACACCACTTCACGCTCCTCCTAATTTTCAGACCATTTCATGCTCCTCATGTATTCCACACATTTTGAAGCTCTTAATATTTTTCACACCTTTTGAAGCTCTTCATGTTTTTTGAAGCTTTTCAGGCTCTTCATGTTCTTGAACACCGTTTCATGCTCCTCATATTTTCAGACCGTTTCATCCTCCTCATATATTTGACACCTTTCAAAGCTCCTCAAATTTTTCTCACCTTTTCAGTCTTTTCATGTTTTTCAACACGGCTTCATGCTCCTCCTATTTTTCAGACCGTTTCATGCTCCTCATATTTTTGACTCTTTGAAGCTCTTCATATTTTTCACACCTTTTCATTCTCTTCATGTTTTTCAGCACCGCTTCCTGCTCTTCCTATTTTTCAGACGGTTTCATGCTCCTCATATATTTGACACCTTTTGAAGCTCTTCATATTTTTTACCTCTCTTCAGGCTCTTCATGTTTTTGAACACGGCTTCATGCTCCTCCTATTTTTCAGACCGTTTCATGCTCCTCATATTTTTCACACCTATTGAAGCTCTTCATATTTTTCACACCTTTTACGGCTCTTCATGTTTTTGAACACCCCTTCATGCTCCTCCTATTTTTCAGACCGTTTCATGCTCCTCATATTTTTGACACCTTTTGAAGCGCTTCATGTTTTTCTCACTATTTCAGGCACTTCATGTTTTTCAACACCGCTTCATGTTCCTCGAATTCATCAGAACTTTTCATGATCCTCATATTTTTGAAATCTTTTGAAGCTCTTCATAATTTTCACACCTTTTCAGACTCTTCAAGTTTTTCAACACCGCTTCATGCTCCTCCTATTTTTCAGACCGTTTCATGCTCTCCATGTATTTCCAACCCTTTGAAGCTCTTCATATTTTTCACACCTTTTCAGGCTCTTCATGTTTTTGAACACAGTTTCATGCTCCTCCTATTATTCAGACCGTTTCATGCTCCTCATAATTTTCACACCTTTTGAAGCTCTTCATATTTTTCACACCTTTTCCGGTTCTTCATGTTTTTGAACACTGCTTCATGCTCCTCCTATTTTTCAACTGTTTCATGCTCCTCATGTATTTCACACCTTTTGAAGCGCTTCATATATTTCGCATGTTTTCAGTCTCTTCATGTTTTTCAAAACCAAGTCATGCTCCTCCTATTTTTCACAGTGTTTCATGCTCTTCAAATTTTTGACACCTTTTGAAGCTCTTCATATATTTTCCACCTTTTCAGGCTCTTCATTTTTGTGAACTCCGCTTTATGCTCCTCCTTTTCTTCAGACCGTTTCATGCTCATCTCATTTTTGACATCTTTTGAAGCTCTTCATATTTTTCACACCTTTTGAATCTCTTCATATTTTTCATATTTTTGAAGCTCTTCATATTTTTCACACCTTTTGAATCTCTTCATATTTTTCATATTTTTGAAGCTCTTCATATTTTTCACACGTTTTCAGGCTCTTCATGTTTTTCAACACCACTTCATGCTCCTCCTATTTTTCAGACCCTTTCATTCTAAACTAATTTTGACACCTTATGAAGCTCTTCATGTTTTTCACACCTTTTCATGCTCTTTATGTTTTTGAACACCGGTTCATGCTCCTCCTATTTTTCAACCCGTTTCACGCTCCTCCTATTTTTTACACCTTTTGAAGCTCTTGATATTTTTCACAGTTTTTCACTCTCTGCATTTTTTTGAACACCACTTCATGCTCCTCCTATTTTTTAGACCGTTTCATGGTCATCTCATTTTTGACACATTTTGAAGCTCTTCATATTTTTTACACCTTTTGAAGCTCTTCATATTTTTCACACCTTTTCAGGTTCTTCATGGTTTTCAACACCGCTTCATCCTCCTCCTATTTTTAAGAGGGTTTCATGCTCGTCATATTTTTGACACATTTTGAAGCTCTTCATATTTTTCATACCTTTTCAGGCTCTTCATGTTTTTAACACCGCTTCATGCTCGTCCCATTTGCAGACCGTTTCATGCTCCTCATATTTTTGATACCTTTTGAAGCTCTTCATATTTTTCACACCTTTTCAGGCTCTTCATGTTTTTGAACACCGCTTTATGCTCCTCCTATTTTTCAGACCGTTTCATACTCCTCATATATTTGACACCTTTTGAAGCTCTTCATATTTTTCACACTTTTTCAGGCTCTTCATGTTTTTCAACACAACTTCATGCTCCTCCTATTTTGCAGACAGTATCATGCTCCTCATATTTTTGACACCTTTTGAAGCTCTTCATATTTCTCACACCTTTTCAGGCTCTTCATGTTTTTGAACACCACTTCATGCTCCTCCTATTTTTCAGACCGTTTCATGCTCCTCATGTATTTCACACCTTTTGAGGCTCTTCATATTTTTAACACCTTTTCAGGCTCTTCATGATTTTCAACACCGCTTCATGCTCCTCGTAATTTTCAGACCGTTTCATGCTCCTGTCATTTTTGACACATTTTGAATCTCTTCACATTTTTCACACCTATTGAAGCTCTTCATATTTTTCATAATTTTGAAGCTCTTCATATTTTTCACACGTTTTCAGGCTCTTCATCTTTTTCAACACCGCTTCATGCTCCTGCTATTTTCCAGACCGTTTCATACTCCTCATATTTTTGACACGTTTTGAGGCTCTTCATATTTTTCACACCTTTTCTAGCTCTTCATGTTTTTGAACAACGTTTCATGATCCTCCTATTTTTCAGAACGTTTCATGCTTCTCATATTTTTGACACCTTTTAAAGCTCTTCATATTTTTCACACCTTTCATGCTCTTCGTGTTTTTGAACACCTCTTCATGCTCCTTCTATTTTTTAACTGTTTCATGCTCCTCATGTATTTCACACCTTTTGAAGCGCTTCATATATTTCGCATGTTTTCAGGCTCTTCATGTTTTTCAAAACCAAGTCATGCTCTTCCTATTTTTCAGACTGTTTCATGCTCCTCAAATTTTTGACACCTTTTGAAGCTCTTCATATATTTTCCACCTTTTCAGGCTGTTCATTTTTGTGAACTCCGCTTCATGCTCCTCCTTTTCTTCAGACCGTTTCATGCTCATCTCATTTTTGACATCTTTTGAAACTCTTCATATTTTTCACACCTTTTGAATCTCTTCATATTTTTCATATTTTTGAAGCTCTTCATATTTTTCACACGTTTTCAGGCTCCTCATGTTTTTCAACAACGCTTCATGCTTCTCCTGTTTTTCAGACCGTTTCATGCTCCTCATATTTTTGACACCTTTTGAAGCTCTTCATATTTTTCACACCTTTTGAAGCTCTTCGTATTTTTCACACCTTTTCAGGCTCTTCATGTTTTTGAACACCGTTTTATGCTGCTTCTATTTTTCAGACCGTTTCATGCTCCTCATATATTTTAAACCTTTTGAATCTCTTCATATTTTTCACACCTTTTCAGGCTGTTCATGTTTTTCAACAACGCTTCATGATCGTCCTATTTTTCAGACCGTTTCATGCTCCTCAAGTATTTCACACCTTTTGAAGCTCTTCATATATTTCACACCTTTTCAGGCTCTTCATGTTTTTCAACACCGCTTCATGCTTCTCCTGTTTTTCAGACCATTTCATGCTCCTCTTAATTTTGACACCTTTTGAAGCTCTTCATATTTTCCACATCATCTCAGGCTCTTCATGTTTTTGAACACTGCTTCATGTTCCTTCTATTTTTCAGAACGTTTCATGCTCCTCATATTTTTGAAAACTTTTGAAGCTCTTCATATTTTTCACACCTTTTCAGGCTCTTCATATTTTTGAAGACCGCTTCATGCTCCTCCTCTTTTTCAGACCGTTTCAGGCTCCTCATATTTTTGACACCTTTTGAAGCTCTTCATATTTTTTACAATTTTTCACGCATTTCATGTTTTTGAACACCTCTTCATGCTCCTCCTATTTTTCATACCTTTTGAAGCTCTTCACATTTTTCACACCATTTCAGGCTCTTCATTTTTTTCAACACCGCTTCATGCTCCTCCTATTTTTCAGACCGTTTCATGCTCCTCATATTTTTGAAAACTTTTGAAGCTCTTCATATTTTTCACACCTTTTAAGGCTCTTCATGTTTTGAACACCGTTTCATGCTCCTCCTATTTTCAGACCGTTTCATGCTCATCTCATTTTTGACACCTTTTGAAGCTCTTCATATTTTTCTCACCTTTTGAAGCTCTTCATATATTTCACACGTTTTCAGGCTCTTCATGTTTTTGAACACCGCTTCATGCTCCTCCTATTTTTCAGACCGTTTCATGCTCCTGATATTTTTGACACCTTTTGAAGCTCTTCATATTTTTCACACCTTGTCAGGCTGTACATGTTTTTGAACACCTCTTCATGCTCTTCCTATTTTTCAGACCGTTTCATGCTCATGTCAATTTTCACACCTTTTCAGGCTCTTCTTATTTTTCAAACCAGTGAAGCTCTTCATATTTTTCACAAATTTTCAGGCTTTTCATGTTTAGAACACCGCTTCAGGCTCCTCATATTTTTCAGACCGTTTCTTGTTCCTGATGTATTTCACACCTTTTCAAGCTCTTCATATTTTTCACACCTTTTCAGGCTCTTCACGTTTTTGAACTACACTTCATGCTCCTCCTATTTTTCAGACCGTTTCATGCTCATCTCATTTTTGACACCTTTTCAGGCTCTTCATATTTTTCAAACCTTTTGAAGCTCTTCATATTTTTCACACTTTTTCAGGCTCTTCATGTTTTGAACACCGCTTCATGCTCCTCCTATTTTTCAGACCGTTTCATGCTCCTCATATTTTTGAAACCTGTTGAAGCTCTTCATATATTTCACACCTTTTGAAGCTCTTCGTATTTTTCACTCCTTTTCAGGCTCTTCATGTTTTTCAACACCGCTTCATGCTACTCCTATTTTTCAGACCGATTAATGCTCCTCATGTATTTCACACCTTTTGAAGCTCTTCATATTTTTCACACGATTTCAGGCTCTTCATGTTTTTCAACAACACTTCATGCTCCACCATTTTTGAGACCGCTTCATGCTCATCTCATTTTAGACACTTTTTGAAGCTGTTCATATTTCTCACACCTTTTGAAGCTCTTCATGTTTTTCACACGATTTCAGGCTCTTCATGTTTTTCAACAACACTTCATGCTCCACCATTTTTGAGACCACTTCATGCTCATCTCATTTTTGACACCTTTTGAAGCTCTTCATATTTTTCACTCCTTTTGAAGCTCTTCATATTTTACACACCTTTTCAGGCTCTTCATGATTTTCATCCCCACTTCATGCTCCTCCGATTTTTCAGACCGTTTCATGCTCATCTCATTTTTGACACCTTTTGAAGCTCTTCATATTTTTGACTCCTTTTGAAGCTCTTTATATTTTTCACACCTTTTCAGTCTCTTCATATTCTTGAACACCTTTTCATGCTCCTCCTATTTTTCAGACCGTTTCATGCTCCTCATATTTTTGACACCTTTAGAAGCTCTTCATATTTTTCACACCTTTTGAAGCTCTTCATTTATTTCACACCTTTTCAGGCTCTTCATGTTTTTCAACACCACTTCATGCTCCTCTTATTTTTCAGACCGTTTAGTGCTCCGCATGTATTTCACACCTTTTGATGCTCTTTATATTTTTCACACCTTTTCAGGCTCTTCATGTTCTTGAACACCTATTCATGCTCCTCCTATTTTTCAGACAGTTTCATGCTCCTCATGTATTTCACACCGTTTGAAGCTCTTCATATTTTTCACACCTTTTCAGGTTCTTCATGTTTTGAACACCGCTTCATGCTCCTCCTATTTTTCACACCGTATCATGCTCCTCATATTTTTCACACCTTTTGAACCTCTTCATATTATTCACACCTTTTCAGGCTCTTCATGTTTTTGAACACCAGTTCATGCACCACCTATTTTTTAGACAGTTTCATGCTCCTCATGTATTTCACACCTTTTGAAGCTCTTCATATTTTTCACACATTTTTGGGCTCTTCATGTTTTTCAACACAAATTCATGCCTCTCCTATTTTTCAGACCGTTTCATGCTCCTCATATTTTTGACACCTTTTGAACCTCTTCATATTTTTCACACCTTTTGAAGCTCTTCATATTTTTCACACCTTTTTAGGCTCTTCATGATTTTGAACACGGCTTCATGCTCCTCCTCCTTTTCAGACCGTATCATGCTCCTCATGTATTTCAGACATTTTGAAGCTCTTCATATTTTTCACACCTTTTCAGCCTCTTCATGTTTTTGAACACGATTTCATGCTCCTCCTATTTTTCAGACCGTTTCATGCTCCTCACATTTTTGACACCTTTGAAGCTCTTCATATTTTTCACAACTTTTCAGGCTCTTCATGTTTTTCAACACCACTTCATGCTCCTCCTTTTTCAGACCATTTCATGCTCATCTCATTTTTCACACTTTTTGAAGCTCTTCATATTTTTGACACCTTTTGAGCTCTTCATATTTTTCACACCTTTTGAGGCTCTTCATGTTTTTCAACACCGTTTCATGCTGCTCCTATTTTTCAGACCATTTCATGCTCCTCATATTTTTCACACCTTTGAAGCTCTTGATATTTTTCACAATTTTCAGGCTCTTCATATTTTTAAACACCACTTCATGCTCCTCCTATTTCTCAGACCGTTTCATGCTCATCTCATTTTTGACACCTTCTTAATCTCTTCATATTTGTTACACCCTTTCAGGTTCTTCATGTTTTTCAACACGGCTTCATGCTCCTCCTATTTTTCAGACCGTTTCATGCTCCTCATATTTTTCACACCTTTGAAGCTCTTGATATTTTTCACAATTTTCAGGCTCTTCATGTTTTTCAACACCACTTCATGCTCCTCCTATTTTTCAGACCGTTTCATGCTCCTCATGTTTTTCACACCTTTTGAAGCTCTTCATATTTTTCACACTTTTTGAAGCTCTTCATATATTTCACACGTTTTAAGTCTCTTCATGTTTTTCAACACCGCTTCATGCTCCTCCTATTGTACAGACCGATTCATGCTCCTCTTATTTTTGACACGTTTTGAGGCTCTTCATATATTTCACACCTTTTCAGGTTCTTCATTTTTTTGAACACCGCTTCATGCTCCTCCTATTTTTCAGACCGTTTCATGCTCCTCATATATTTGACACCTTCTGAAGCCCTTCATATTTTTCACACCTTTTCAGGTTTTCATGTTTTTCAACACCGCTTCATGCTCCTCCTATTTTTCAGACCGTTTCATGCTCCTCATGTATTTCACACCTTTTGAAGCTCTTCATATTTTTCACACCTTTTGCAGCTCTTCATATTTTTCACACCTTTTCAAGCTCTTCATGTTCATGAACACCGTTTCATGCTCCTCCTATATTTCAGACCGTTTCATGCTCCACATATTTTTGACACCTTTTGAAGCTCTTCATATTTTTCACCCCTTTTCAGGCCCTTCATTTTTTTCAACACCACTTCATGCTCCTCCTATATTTCAAACCGTTTCATGCTCCTCATATTTTTGACTCCTTTTGAAGCTCTTCATATTTTTCACACATTTTCAGACTCTTCATGTTTTTCAACACAACTTCATGCCCCTCCTATTTTTCAGACCGTTTCATGCTCATCTCATTTTTGACAGCTTTTGAAGCTCTTCATATTTTTCACACCTTTTTAGTCTCTTCATATTTTTCACTCCTTTTCAGGCTCTTCATGTTTTTGAACACCGTTTCATGCTGCTCCTATTTTTCAGACCGTTTCATGCTTCTCATATTTTTGACACCTTTTGAAGCTCTTAATATTTTTCACAGCTTTTCATGCTCTTCATGTTTTTCAACACTGCTTCAAGATCCTGCTATTTTTCAGACAGTTTCATGCTCCTCATGTGTTTCACACCTTTTGAAGCCCTTCATATTTTTCACACCTTTTCATGCTCTTCATGTTTTTGAACACCGCTACAATCCTCCTCCTATTCTTCAAACCGTTTCATGCTCTTCATATTTTTCACACCTTTTGAAGCTCTTCATATATTTAACACCTTTTCAGGCTCTTCATGTTTTTCAAACCGCTTCATGCTCCTCCTATTTTTCAGACCGTTTCATGCTCCTATTGTATTTCACACCTTTTGAAGCTCTTCATATTTTTCACACCTTTTCAGGCGCTTCATGTATTTGATCACCATTTCAATTTCCTCCTATTTTTCAGACCGTTTCAGGTTCCTCATATTTTTGTCACATTTTCAAGCTCTTCATATTTTTCACACCTTTACAGGCTCTTCATGTTTTTAAACAATGCTTCATGATTCTCCTATTTTTCAGACCTTTTCATGCTCCTCATATTTTTGACACCTTTTGAAGCTCTTCATATTTTTCACACATTTTCAGGCTCTTAATGTTTTTCAACACCACTTCATGCTCCTCCTATTTTTCAGACCGTTTCATACTCATCTCATTTTTGACACCTTCTGAAGCGCTTCATAGTTTTCACAAATTTTCAGGCTCTTCATATTTTTGAACACCGCTTCATGCTCCTCCTATTTTTCAGACCGTTTCATGCTCCTCATATTTTTCACACCTTTTGAAGCTCTTCATATTTTTCACACCTTTTCAGGCTCTTCATATTTATGAACACCGTTTCATGCTCCACCTATTTTTCAGACAGTTTCATGCTGCTCATATTGTTGACACTTTTTGAAGCTCTTCATATTTTTCACACCTTTTCAGGCTCTTCATATTTTTCAACACTGCTTCATGCTCCTCCTATTTTTCAGACCTTTTCATGCTCCTCATATTTTTGACACCTTTTGAAGCTCTTCATATTTTTCACACACTTTCAGGCTCTTCATGTTTTTCAACATGGCTTCATGATCCTCCTATATTTCAGATCGTTTCATGCTCCTCATATTTTTGACACATTTTGAAGCTCTACATATTTTTCACACCTTTTCAGGCTCTTCATGTCGTTCAACACCACTTCATGCCTCTCCTATTTTTCAGACCGTTTAATGTTCCTCCAATTTTTCAGATCATTTCATGCTCCTCATATTTTTGACACCTTTTGAAGCTCTTCATATTTTTCACCCCTTTTCAGGCTCTTCATTTTTTTCAACACCGCGTCATGCTCCTCCTTTTTTTCACAACGTTTCATGCTCCTCATGTATTTCACACCTTTTGAAGCTCTTCATTTTTCACACCTTTTCAAGCTCTTCATGTTTTCGAACACCGTTTCATGCTCCTCCTATTTATCAGACAGTTTCATGCTCCTCATATTTTTGACACCTTTTGAAGCTCTTCATATATTTCATACCTTGTCAGACTCTTCATGTTTTTGAACACCGCTTCATGCTCCTCCTATTTTTCAGACCGTTTCATGTTCCTCCCATTTTTCAGTTCATTTCATTCTCCTCATATTTTTGACACCTTTTAAAGCTCTTCATATTTTTCACACCTTTTCAGGCTCTTCATGTTTTTCAACACCGCTTCATGCTCCTCCTATTTTTCAGACCTTTTCATGCTCCTCATATTTTTGACTCCTTTTGAAGGTCTTCATATTTTTCACAGCTTTTCATGCTCTTCATATTTTTCAACACCGTGTCATGCTCCTCCTATTTTTCACACGGTTTCATGCTCCTCATATTTTTTACACCTTTAAATCTCTTCATATTTTTCTCACATTTTAAGGCTCTTCATGTTTTTCAACACCGTGTCATGCTCCTCCTATTTTTCAGATGGTATCATGCTCCTCATAATGTTCACACCTTTAAAGCTCTTCATATTTTTCACACCTTTTAAGGCTCTTCATGTTTTTGAACACCACTTCATGCTCCTCCTATTTTTCACATCGTTTCATGTTCCTCCTATTTTTCAGATCATTTCATGCTCCTCATATTTTTGACACCTTTTGAAGCTCTTCATATTTTTCACACATTTTCATGCTCTTCATGTTTTTCAACACCACTTCATGCTCCTCCTATTTTTCAGATGGTATCATGCTCCTCATAATGTTCACACCTTTAAAGCTCTTCATATTTTTCACACCTTTTAAGGCTCTTCATGTTTTTGAACACCACTTCATGCTCCTCCTATTTTTCACACCGTTTCATGTTCCTCCTATTTTTCAGATCATTTCATGCTCCTCATATTTTTGACACCTTTTGAAGCTCTTCATATTTTTCACACATTTTCATGCTCTTCATGTTTTTCAACACCACTTCATGCTCCTCCTATTTTTCAGACCGTTTCATGCTCCTCATAGTTTTGACACCATTTGAAGCTCTTCATATATTTCACACCTTTTCATGCTCTTCATGTTTTTCAACACCGTGTCATGCTCCTCCGATTTTTCACACGGTTTCATGCTCCTCATATTTTTCACACCTTTAAAGCTCTTCATATTTTTCTCACATTTTAAGGCCCTTCAAGTTTTTCAACACCGTGTCATGCTCCTCCTATTTTTCAGACGGTTTCATTGTCTTCATAATTTTCACACATTTAAGCTCTTCATATTTTTCACACCTTTTAAGGCTCTTCATGTTTTTGAACACCACTTCATGCTCCTCCTATTTTTCAGACCGTTTCATGCTCCTCATATTTTTCAGATCATTACATGCTGCTGATATATTTGACACCTTTTGAAGCTCTTCATATTTTTCACACCTTTCCAGGCTCTTCATGTTTTTCAACACCGCTTCATGCTCCTCCTTCTTTTCAGACCGTTTCATGCTCCTCATATTTTTGACACCTTTTGAAGCTCTTCATATATTTCACAACTTTTCAGACTCTTCATGTTTTTGAACACCGCTTCACGCTCCTCCTATTTTTCACACCGTTTCATGTTCCTCCTATTTTTCAGATCATTTCATGCTCCTCATATTTTTGACACAGTTTGAAGCTCTTCATATTTTTAACACCTTTTCAGGCTCTTCATGTTTTTAAACACCGCTTCATGCTCCTCCTTGTTTTCAGACCGTTTCATGCTCCTCATATATATGACACCTTTTGAAGCTCTTCAGATTTTTCACACCTTTTCAGGCTCTTCATGTTTTTGAACACCGCTTCATGCTCCTCCTGTTTTTCAGAACATTTCATGCTCTTCATGTATTTCACATCTTTGAAGCTCTTCATATTTTTGACACTTTTTGAAGCTCTTCATATTTTTCACACCTTTTCAGGCTCTTCATTTTTTTGAACACCGCTTCATGCTCCTCCTATTTTTCAGACCGTTTCATGCTCCTCATATATTTCACACCTTTTGAAGCTCTTCATATTTTTCACACCTTTTGAAGCTCTTCATATTTTTTACAACTTTTCAGGCTCTTCATGTTTTTCTACACCGCTTCATGCTCCTCCTATTTTTCAGACCATTTCATGCTCATCTCATTCTTGACACTTTCTGCAGCTCTTCATATTTTTCACACTTTTCAGGCTCTTCATGTATTTGAAAACCGCCTCATGCTCCTCCTATTTTTCAGACCGTTTCATGTCCAAATGTATTTCACACCTTTTGAAGCTCTTTATATTTTTCAAAACTTTTCAAGCTCTTCATGTAATTGAACACCGCTTCATGCTCCTCCTATTTTGCAGACCGTTTCATGCTCATGTCATCTTTAACACCTTTAGAAGCTTTTCATATTTTTCACAAATTTTCAGGCTCTTCATGTTTTTGAACACCACTTCATGCTCCTCCTATTTTTCAGAGAGTTTCATGCTCATCATGAATTTCACACCTTTTGAAGCTCTTCATATTTTTCATAACTTTTCAGGCTCTTCAGGTTTTTCAACACCGCTTCATGCTTCTCCTATTTTTCAGACCGTTTCATGCTCCTCATATTTTTGACACCTTTTGAAGCTCTTCATATTTTTCACAACTTTTCAGGCTCTTCATGTTTTTGATCAATGTTTCATGCACCTCCTATTTTTCAGACCGTTTCATGCTCCTCATATTTTTGACAGCTTTTGAAGCTCTTCATATTTGTCATATCTTTTCAGGCTCTTCATGTTTTGAACACCGCTTCATGCTCCTCTTATTTTTCAGACCGTTTCATGCTCATTTCATTTTTGACACCTTTTGAAGCTCTTCATATTTTTCACACCTTTTCAAGCTCTTCATGTTTTTCAACACCGTTTCATGCTCCTCCTATTTTTCAGACCGTTTCATGCTCATCTCATTTTCGACACCTTTTGAAGCTCTTCATATTCTTCACACATTTTGAAGCTCTTCATATTTTTTCACACGTTTTCAGGCTCTTCATGTTTTCAACACCGCTTCATGCTCCTCCTATTTTTCAGACCGTTTCATGCTCCTCGTATTCTTCACACCTTTTGAAGCTCTTCATATTTTTTCACACGTTTTCAGGCTCTTCATTTTCTTCAACATCTCTTCATGCTCCTCGTATTTTTCAGACCGTTTCTTGCTCCTCGTATTTTTGACACTTTTTGAAGCTCCTCATATTTTTCACACATTTTGAAGCTCTTCATATATTTCACACCATTTCAGGCTTTTCATGTTTTTCAACACCACTTCATGCTCCTCCTAATTTTCAGACCTTTTCATTCTCCTCATATTTTTGACATCTTTTGAAGCTCTTCATATATTTCACACCTTTTCAGGCTTTTCATGTTTTTAATACCACTTCATGCTCCTCCTATTTTTCAGACCATTTCCTGATCTTCGATTTTTGACACCTTTTGAAGTTCTTCATATTTTTCACACCTTTTGAAGCTCTTAATATTTTTCACCTTTTTCAGGCTCTTCACGTTTTTTAACAACGCTTCATGCTCCTCCTATTTTTCAGACCGTTTCATGCTCCTCATATATTTGACACGTTTTGAAGCTCTTCATATTTTTCACACCTTTTCAGGCTCTTCATGTTTTTGAACACCGTTTCATGCTATTCCTATTTTTCAAACTGTTTCATGGTCCTCATATTTGTTACACCTTTTGAAGCTTTTCATATATTTTACACCTTTTCAGTGTCTTCTTGTTTTTCAACACAGCTTCATTCTCCTCCTATTTTACAGACCGTTTCATGCTCCTCATATTTTTGACACCTTCTGAAGCTCTTCATATTTTTCACACTTTTCAGGCTCTTCATGTATTTGAAAACCGCCTCATGCTCCTCCTATTTTTCAGACCGTTTCATGTCCAAATGTATTTCACACCTTTTGAAGCTCTTTATATTTTTCAAAACTTTTCAGGCCCTTCATGTGTTTGATCAGCATTTCATGCTCCTCCTATTTTTCAGACCGTTTCATGTCCAAATGTATTTCACACCTTTTGAAGCTCTTTATATTTTTCAAAACTTTTCAGGCCCTTCATGTGTTTGATCAGCATTTCATGCTCCTCCTATTTTTCAGACCGTTTCATGCTCCTCATATTTTTGACACCTTTTGTAGCTCTTCATATTTTACACGTATTCAGGCTCTTCATGTTTTTCAACACCGTTTCTTGATCCTCCTATTTTTCAGACCGTTTCAAGCTCTTTATATTTTTCACAACTTTTGAAGCTCTTCATATTTTTCACACCTTTTCAGGCTATTCATGTTATTCAACACCGCTTCATGCTCGTCCTATTTTTCAGACCTTTTCATGCTCCTCATATTTTTGACAACTTTTGAAGCTCTTCATATTTTTCACATTATTTCAGGCTCTTCATGTATTTGAACTCCGCTTCATGCTCCTCCTATTTTTCAGACCGTTTTATCCTTCTCATATTTTTGACACCTTTTGAAGCTCTTCATATTTTTCACAACTTTTCAGGCTCTTCATGTTTTAGAGCACATCTTCATGCTCCTCCTAATTTTCAGAGAGTTTCATGTTCCTCAAGTATTTTACACCTTTTGAAGCTCTTCCTATTTTTCACACCTTTTCAGGCTCTTCAAGTTTTTGATTACAGTTTCAGGCTCCTCCTCTTTTTCAGACCGTTTCATGCTCCTCATATTTTTGACACCTGTTGAAGCTCTTCATATTTTTCACACCTTTTCAAGCTCTTCATGTTTTTGAACACCGCTTCATGATGCTCCTATTTTTCAGACCGTTTCATTCTCTTCATATTTTTGACACCTTTTGAAGCTCTTCATATTTTTCACACCTTTTCAAGCTCTTCATGTTTTTGAACACCGTTTCATGCTCTTCCTATTTTTCAAACCGTTTCATGGTCCTCATATTTGTTACACCTTTTGAAGCTATTCATATATTTCACACCTTTTCAGGCTCTTCATGTTTTTCAACACAACTTCATGCCTCTCCTATTTTTCAGACCGTTTCATGCTCCTCACATTTTTGACACCTTTTGAAGCTCTTCATATTTTTCACAACTTTTGAAGCTCTTCACATTTTTCACACCTGTTCAGGCTCTTCATGTTTTTCTACACCGCTTCATGCTCGTCCTATTTTTCAGACCTTTTCATGCTCCTCATATTTTTGACACCTTTTGAAGCTCTTCATATTTTTCACAGCATTTCAGGCTCTTCATGTATTTGAACAACGCTTCATGCTCCTCCTATTTTTCAGACCGTTTTATGCTCCTCATATGTTTGACACCTTTTGAAGGTCTTCATATTTTTCACACATTTTCAGGCTCCTCATATTTTTGATCACCGCTTCATACTCCTCCTATTTTTCAGACCGTTTCATGCTCCTCATATTTTTGACACCTTTTGAAGCTCTTCATATTTTTCACACCTTTTCAGGCTCTTCATGTTTTTGAGCACCGCTTCATGCTCCTCCTATTTTCAGAGAGTTTCATGCTCCTCATGTATTTCACACCTTTTGAAGCTCTTCATATTTTTCACACCTTTTCAGGCTCTTCAAGTTTTTCCACAACACTTCATGCTTCTCCTATTTTTCAGCCCGTTTCATGCTCATCATGTATTTCACACCTTTTGCAGCTCTTCATATTTTTCACACCTTTTCAGGCTCTTCATGTTTTTGATCAATGTTTCATGCACCTCCTATTTTTCAGACCTTTTCATGCTCCTCATAATTTTCACATCTTTTGAAGCTCTTCATATTTTTCACACTTTTTCAGGCTCTTCAGGTTTTTGAACACCGCTTCATGCTCCTCCTATTTTTCAGAACGTTTCATGCTCCTCATATTTTTGATACCTTTAGAGGCTCTTCATATATTTCACACCTTTTCAGGCTCTTCTTTTTTTTCAACAAGACTTCATGCTCCTCCTATTTTTCAGACCGTTTCATGCGCATCGCATTTTTGACACCTTTTGAATCTCTTCATATTTTTCACACCTTTTGAAGCTCTTCATATTTTTTCACACGTTTTCAGGCTCTTCATGTTTTTCAACACTGCTTCATGCTCCTCCTATTATTCAGACCGTTTCATGCTCCTCATATTTTTGACACCTTTTGAAGCTCTTCATATTTTTGACACCTTTTCACGCTCTTCAGGTTTTTGAACACTGCTTCATGCTCCTCCTATTTTTCAGACCATTTCATGCTCCTCATATTTTTCACACCTTTGAAGCTCTTGATATTTTTCACAATTTTCAGGCTCTTCATATTTTTAAACACCACTTCATGCTCCTCCTATTTCTCAGACCGTTTCATGCTCATCTCATTTTTGACACCTTCTTAATCTCTTCATATTTGTTACACCCTTTCAGGTTCTTCATGTTTTTCAACACGGCTTCATGCTCCTCCTATTTTTCAGACCGTTTCATGCTCCTCATATTTTTCACACCTTTGAAGCTCTTGATATTTTTCACAATTTTCAGGCTCTTCATGTTTTTCAACACCACTTCATGCTCCTCCTATTTTTCAGACCGTTTCATGCTCCTCATGTTTTTCACACCTTTTGAAGCTCTTCATATTTTTCACACTTTTTGAAGCTCTTCATATATTTCACACGTTTTAAGTCTCTTCATGTTTTTCAACACCGCTTCATGCTCCTCCTATTGTACAGACCGATTCATGCTCCTCTTATTTTTGACACGTTTTGAGGCTCTTCATATATTTCACACCTTTTCAGGTTCTTCATTTTTTTGAACACCGCTTCATGCTCCTCCTATTTTTCAGACCGTTTCATGCTCCTCATATATTTGACACCTTCTGAAGCCCTTCATATTTTTCACACCTTTTCAGGTTTTCATGTTTTTCAACACCGCTTCATGCTCCTCCTATTTTTCAGACCGTTTCATGCTCCTCATGTATTTCACACCTTTTGAAGCTCTTCATATTTTTCACACCTTTTGCAGCTCTTCATATTTTTCACACCTTTTCAAGCTCTTCATGTTCATGAACACCGTTTCATGCTCCTCCTATATTTCAGACCGTTTCATGCTCCACATATTTTTGACACCTTTTGAAGCTCTTCATATTTTTCACCCCTTTTCAGGCCCTTCATTTTTTTCAACACCACTTCATGCTCCTCCTATATTTCAAACCGTTTCATGCTCCTCATATTTTTGACTCCTTTTGAAGCTCTTCATATTTTTCACACATTTTCAGACTCTTCATGTTTTTCAACACAACTTCATGCCCCTCCTATTTTTCAGACCGTTTCATGCTCATCTCATTTTTGACAGCTTTTGAAGCTCTTCATATTTTTCACACCTTTTTAGTCTCTTCATATTTTTCACTCCTTTTCAGGCTCTTCATGTTTTTGAACACCGTTTCATGCTGCTCCTATTTTTCAGACCGTTTCATGCTTCTCATATTTTTGACACCTTTTGAAGCTCTTAATATTTTTCACAGCTTTTCATGCTCTTCATGTTTTTCAACACTGCTTCAAGATCCTGCTATTTTTCAGACAGTTTCATGCTCCTCATGTGTTTCACACCTTTTGAAGCCCTTCATATTTTTCACACCTTTTCATGCTCTTCATGTTTTTGAACACCGCTACAATCCTCCTCCTATTCTTCAAACCGTTTCATGCTCTTCATATTTTTCACACCTTTTGAAGCTCTTCATATATTTAACACCTTTTCAGGCTCTTCATGTTTTTCAAACCGCTTCATGCTCCTCCTATTTTTCAGACCGTTTCATGCTCCTATTGTATTTCACACCTTTTGAAGCTCTTCATATTTTTCACACCTTTTCAGGCGCTTCATGTATTTGATCACCATTTCAATTTCCTCCTATTTTTCAGACCGTTTCAGGTTCCTCATATTTTTGTCACATTTTCAAGCTCTTCATATTTTTCACACCTTTACAGGCTCTTCATGTTTTTAAACAATGCTTCATGATTCTCCTATTTTTCAGACCTTTTCATGCTCCTCATATTTTTGACACCTTTTGAAGCTCTTCATATTTTTCACACATTTTCAGGCTCTTAATGTTTTTCAACACCACTTCATGCTCCTCCTATTTTTCAGACCGTTTCATACTCATCTCATTTTTGACACCTTCTGAAGCGCTTCATAGTTTTCACAAATTTTCAGGCTCTTCATATTTTTGAACACCGCTTCATGCTCCTCCTATTTTTCAGACCGTTTCATGCTCCTCATATTTTTCACACCTTTTGAAGCTCTTCATATTTTTCACACCTTTTCAGGCTCTTCATATTTATGAACACCGTTTCATGCTCCTCCTATTTTTCAGACAGTTTCATGCTGCTCATATTGTTGACACTTTTTGAAGCTCTTCATATTTTTCACACCTTTTCAGGCTCTTCATATTTTTCAACACTGCTTCATGCTCCTCCTATTTTTCAGACCTTTTCATGCTCCTCATATTT
This sequence comes from Dama dama, assembly GCF_033118175.1. Taxonomy (NCBI): domain Eukaryota; kingdom Metazoa; phylum Chordata; class Mammalia; order Artiodactyla; family Cervidae; genus Dama; species Dama dama. The sequence continues at coordinate 1,450,187 of NW_026870878.1, read as the reverse complement.
TTGACACCTTTTGAAGCTCTTCATATTTTTCACACACTTTCAGGCTCTTCATGTTTTTCAACATGGCTTCATGATCCTCCTATATTTCAGATCGTTTCATGCTCCTCATATTTTTGACACATTTTGAAGCTCTACATATTTTTCACACCTTTTCAGGCTCTTCATGTCGTTCAACACCACTTCATGCCTCTCCTATTTTTCAGACCGTTTAATGTTCCTCCAATTTTTCAGATCATTTCATGCTCCTCATATTTTTGACACCTTTTGAAGCTCTTCATATTTTTCACCCCTTTTCAGGCTCTTCATTTTTTTCAACACCGCGTCATGCTCCTCCTTTTTTTCACAACGTTTCATGCTCCTCATGTATTTCACACCTTTTGAAGCTCTTCATTTTTCACACCTTTTCAAGCTCTTCATGTTTTCGAACACCGTTTCATGCTCCTCCTATTTATCAGACAGTTTCATGCTCCTCATATTTTTGACACCTTTTGAAGCTCTTCATATATTTCATACCTTGTCAGACTCTTCATGTTTTTGAACACCGCTTCATGCTCCTCCTATTTTTCAGACCGTTTCATGTTCCTCCCATTTTTCAGTTCATTTCATTCTCCTCATATTTTTGACACCTTTTAAAGCTCTTCATATTTTTCACACCTTTTCAGGCTCTTCATGTTTTTCAACACCGCTTCATGCTCCTCCTATTTTTCAGACCTTTTCATGCTCCTCATATTTTTGACTCCTTTTGAAGGTCTTCATATTTTTCACAGCTTTTCATGCTCTTCATATTTTTCAACACCGTGTCATGCTCCTCCTATTTTTCACACGGTTTCATGCTCCTCATATTTTTTACACCTTTAAATCTCTTCATATTTTTCTCACATTTTAAGGCTCTTCATGTTTTTCAACACCGTGTCATGCTCCTCCTATTTTTCAGATGGTATCATGCTCCTCATAATGTTCACACCTTTAAAGCTCTTCATATTTTTCACACCTTTTAAGGCTCTTCATGTTTTTGAACACCACTTCATGCTCCTCCTATTTTTCACATCGTTTCATGTTCCTCCTATTTTTCAGATCATTTCATGCTCCTCATATTTTTGACACCTTTTGAAGCTCTTCATATTTTTCACACATTTTCATGCTCTTCATGTTTTTCAACACCACTTCATGCTCCTCCTATTTTTCAGATGGTATCATGCTCCTCATAATGTTCACACCTTTAAAGCTCTTCATATTTTTCACACCTTTTAAGGCTCTTCATGTTTTTGAACACCACTTCATGCTCCTCCTATTTTTCACACCGTTTCATGTTCCTCCTATTTTTCAGATCATTTCATGCTCCTCATATTTTTGACACCTTTTGAAGCTCTTCATATTTTTCACACATTTTCATGCTCTTCATGTTTTTCAACACCACTTCATGCTCCTCCTATTTTTCAGACCGTTTCATGCTCCTCATAGTTTTGACACCATTTGAAGCTCTTCATATATTTCACACCTTTTCATGCTCTTCATGTTTTTCAACACCGTGTCATGCTCCTCCGATTTTTCACACGGTTTCATGCTCCTCATATTTTTCACACCTTTAAAGCTCTTCATATTTTTCTCACATTTTAAGGCCCTTCAAGTTTTTCAACACCGTGTCATGCTCCTCCTATTTTTCAGACGGTTTCATTGTCTTCATAATTTTCACACATTTAAGCTCTTCATATTTTTCACACCTTTTAAGGCTCTTCATGTTTTTGAACACCACTTCATGCTCCTCCTATTTTTCAGACCGTTTCATGCTCCTCATATTTTTCAGATCATTACATGCTGCTGATATATTTGACACCTTTTGAAGCTCTTCATATTTTTCACACCTTTCCAGGCTCTTCATGTTTTTCAACACCGCTTCATGCTCCTCCTTCTTTTCAGACCGTTTCATGCTCCTCATATTTTTGACACCTTTTGAAGCTCTTCATATATTTCACAACTTTTCAGACTCTTCATGTTTTTGAACACCGCTTCACGCTCCTCCTATTTTTCACACCGTTTCATGTTCCTCCTATTTTTCAGATCATTTCATGCTCCTCATATTTTTGACACAGTTTGAAGCTCTTCATATTTTTAACACCTTTTCAGGCTCTTCATGTTTTTAAACACCGCTTCATGCTCCTCCTTGTTTTCAGACCGTTTCATGCTCCTCATATATATGACACCTTTTGAAGCTCTTCAGATTTTTCACACCTTTTCAGGCTCTTCATGTTTTTGAACACCGCTTCATGCTCCTCCTGTTTTTCAGAACATTTCATGCTCTTCATGTATTTCACATCTTTGAAGCTCTTCATATTTTTGACACTTTTTGAAGCTCTTCATATTTTTCACACCTTTTCAGGCTCTTCATTTTTTTGAACACCGCTTCATGCTCCTCCTATTTTTCAGACCGTTTCATGCTCCTCATATATTTCACACCTTTTGAAGCTCTTCATATTTTTCACACCTTTTGAAGCTCTTCATATTTTTTACAACTTTTCAGGCTCTTCATGTTTTTCTACACCGCTTCATGCTCCTCCTATTTTTCAGACCATTTCATGCTCATCTCATTCTTGACACTTTCTGCAGCTCTTCATATTTTTCACACTTTTCAGGCTCTTCATGTATTTGAAAACCGCCTCATGCTCCTCCTATTTTTCAGACCGTTTCATGTCCAAATGTATTTCACACCTTTTGAAGCTCTTTATATTTTTCAAAACTTTTCAAGCTCTTCATGTAATTGAACACCGCTTCATGCTCCTCCTATTTTGCAGACCGTTTCATGCTCATGTCATCTTTAACACCTTTAGAAGCTTTTCATATTTTTCACAAATTTTCAGGCTCTTCATGTTTTTGAACACCACTTCATGCTCCTCCTATTTTTCAGAGAGTTTCATGCTCATCATGAATTTCACACCTTTTGAAGCTCTTCATATTTTTCATAACTTTTCAGGCTCTTCAGGTTTTTCAACACCGCTTCATGCTTCTCCTATTTTTCAGACCGTTTCATGCTCCTCATATTTTTGACACCTTTTGAAGCTCTTCATATTTTTCACAACTTTTCAGGCTCTTCATGTTTTTGATCAATGTTTCATGCACCTCCTATTTTTCAGACCGTTTCATGCTCCTCATATTTTTGACAGCTTTTGAAGCTCTTCATATTTGTCATATCTTTTCAGGCTCTTCATGTTTTGAACACCGCTTCATGCTCCTCTTATTTTTCAGACCGTTTCATGCTCATTTCATTTTTGACACCTTTTGAAGCTCTTCATATTTTTCACACCTTTTCAAGCTCTTCATGTTTTTCAACACCGTTTCATGCTCCTCCTATTTTTCAGACCGTTTCATGCTCATCTCATTTTCGACACCTTTTGAAGCTCTTCATATTCTTCACACATTTTGAAGCTCTTCATATTTTTTCACACGTTTTCAGGCTCTTCATGTTTTCAACACCGCTTCATGCTCCTCCTATTTTTCAGACCGTTTCATGCTCCTCGTATTCTTCACACCTTTTGAAGCTCTTCATATTTTTTCACACGTTTTCAGGCTCTTCATTTTCTTCAACATCTCTTCATGCTCCTCGTATTTTTCAGACCGTTTCTTGCTCCTCGTATTTTTGACACTTTTTGAAGCTCCTCATATTTTTCACACATTTTGAAGCTCTTCATATATTTCACACCATTTCAGGCTTTTCATGTTTTTCAACACCACTTCATGCTCCTCCTAATTTTCAGACCTTTTCATTCTCCTCATATTTTTGACATCTTTTGAAGCTCTTCATATATTTCACACCTTTTCAGGCTTTTCATGTTTTTAACAACACTTCATGCTCCTCCTAATTTTCAGACCATTTCCTGATCTTCGATTTTTGACACCTTTTGAAGTTCTTCATATTTTTCACACCTTTTGAAGCTCTTAATATTTTTCACCTTTTTCAGGCTCTTCACGTTTTTTAACAACGCTTCATGCTCCTCCTATTTTTCAGACCGTTTCATGCTCCTCATATATTTGACACGTTTTGAAGCTCTTCATATTTTTCACACCTTTTCAGGCTCTTCATGTTTTTGAACACCGTTTCATGCTATTCCTATTTTTCAAACTGTTTCATGGTCCTCATATTTGTTACACCTTTTGAAGCTTTTCATATATTTTACACCTTTTCAGTGTCTTCTTGTTTTTCAACACAGCTTCATTCTCCTCCTATTTTACAGACCGTTTCATGCTCCTCATATTTTTGACACCTTCTGAAGCTCTTCATATTTTTCACACTTTTCAGGCTCTTCATGTATTTGAAAACCGCCTCATGCTCCTCCTATTTTTCAGACCGTTTCATGTCCAAATGTATTTCACACCTTTTGAAGCTCTTTATATTTTTCAAAACTTTTCAGGCCCTTCATGTGTTTGATCAGCATTTCATGCTCCTCCTATTTTTCAGACCGTTTCATGTCCAAATGTATTTCACACCTTTTGAAGCTCTTTATATTTTTCAAAACTTTTCAGGCCCTTCATGTGTTTGATCAGCATTTCATGCTCCTCCTATTTTTCAGACCGTTTCATGCTCCTCATATTTTTGACACCTTTTGTAGCTCTTCATATTTTACACGTATTCAGGCTCTTCATGTTTTTCAACACCGTTTCTTGATCCTCCTATTTTTCAGACCGTTTCAAGCTCTTTATATTTTTCACAACTTTTGAAGCTCTTCATATTTTTCACACCTTTTCAGGCTATTCATGTTATTCAACACCGCTTCATGCTCGTCCTATTTTTCAGACCTTTTCATGCTCCTCATATTTTTGACAACTTTTGAAGCTCTTCATATTTTTCACATTATTTCAGGCTCTTCATGTATTTGAACTCCGCTTCATGCTCCTCCTATTTTTCAGACCGTTTTATCCTTCTCATATTTTTGACACCTTTTGAAGCTCTTCATATTTTTCACAACTTTTCAGGCTCTTCATGTTTTAGAGCACATCTTCATGCTCCTCCTAATTTTCAGAGAGTTTCATGTTCCTCAAGTATTTTACACCTTTTGAAGCTCTTCCTATTTTTCACACCTTTTCAGGCTCTTCAAGTTTTTGATTACAGTTTCAGGCTCCTCCTCTTTTTCAGACCGTTTCATGCTCCTCATATTTTTGACACCTGTTGAAGCTCTTCATATTTTTCACACCTTTTCAAGCTCTTCATGTTTTTGAACACCGCTTCATGATGCTCCTATTTTTCAGACCGTTTCATTCTCTTCATATTTTTGACACCTTTTGAAGCTCTTCATATTTTTCACACCTTTTCAAGCTCTTCATGTTTTTGAACACCGTTTCATGCTCTTCCTATTTTTCAAACCGTTTCATGGTCCTCATATTTGTTACACCTTTTGAAGCTATTCATATATTTCACACCTTTTCAGGCTCTTCATGTTTTTCAACACAACTTCATGCCTCTCCTATTTTTCAGACCGTTTCATGCTCCTCACATTTTTGACACCTTTTGAAGCTCTTCATATTTTTCACAACTTTTGAAGCTCTTCACATTTTTCACACCTGTTCAGGCTCTTCATGTTTTTCTACACCGCTTCATGCTCGTCCTATTTTTCAGACCTTTTCATGCTCCTCATATTTTTGACACCTTTTGAAGCTCTTCATATTTTTCACAGCATTTCAGGCTCTTCATGTATTTGAACAACGCTTCATGCTCCTCCTATTTTTCAGACCGTTTTATGCTCCTCATATGTTTGACACCTTTTGAAGGTCTTCATATTTTTCACACATTTTCAGGCTCCTCATATTTTTGATCACCGCTTCATACTCCTCCTATTTTTCAGACCGTTTCATGCTCCTCATATTTTTGACACCTTTTGAAGCTCTTCATATTTTTCACACCTTTTCAGGCTCTTCATGTTTTTGAGCACCGCTTCATGCTCCTCCTATTTTCAGAGAGTTTCATGCTCCTCATGTATTTCACACCTTTTGAAGCTCTTCATATTTTTCACACCTTTTCAGGCTCTTCAAGTTTTTCCACAACACTTCATGCTTCTCCTATTTTTCAGCCCGTTTCATGCTCATCATGTATTTCACACCTTTTGCAGCTCTTCATATTTTTCACACCTTTTCAGGCTCTTCATGTTTTTGATCAATGTTTCATGCACCTCCTATTTTTCAGACCTTTTCATGCTCCTCATAATTTTCACATCTTTTGAAGCTCTTCATATTTTTCACACTTTTTCAGGCTCTTCAGGTTTTTGAACACCGCTTCATGCTCCTCCTATTTTTCAGAACGTTTCATGCTCCTCATATTTTTGATACCTTTAGAGGCTCTTCATATATTTCACACCTTTTCAGGCTCTTCTTTTTTTTCAACAAGACTTCATGCTCCTCCTATTTTTCAGACCGTTTCATGCGCATCGCATTTTTGACACCTTTTGAATCTCTTCATATTTTTCACACCTTTTGAAGCTCTTCATATTTTTTCACACGTTTTCAGGCTCTTCATGTTTTTCAACACCGCTTCATGCTCCTCCTATTATTCAGACCGTTTCATGCTCCTCATATTTTTGACACCTTTTGAAGCTCTTCATATTTTTGACACCTTTTCACGCTCTTCAGGTTTTTGAACACTGCTTCATGCTCCTCCTATTTTTCAGACCGTGTCATGCTCCTCATATTTTTGACTCTTTTTGAAGCTCTTCATATTTTTCACACTTTTCAGGCTCTTCATGTTTTTCAACACCACTTCATGCTCTTCCTATTTTTCAGACCTTCATGCTCCTCATATTTTTGACACCTTTAGAAGCTCTTCATATTTTTCACACCTTTTCAGGCTCTTCATTTTCTTCAACACCGCTTCATGCTCCTCGTATTTTTCAGACCGTTTCTTGCTCCTCATATTTTTGACACTTTTTGGAGCTCCTCATATTTTTCACACATTTTGAAGCTCTTCATATATTTCACACCATTTCAGGCTCTTCATGTTTTTCATCACCACTTCATGCTCCTCCTATTTTTCAGACCGTTTCATGCTCCTCATATATTTGACACGTTTTGAAGCTCTTCATATTTTTCACACCTTTTCAGGCTCTTCATGTTTTTGAACACCGTTTCATGCTATTACTATTTTTCAAACTGTTTCATGGTCCTCATATTTGTTACACCTTTTGAAGCTATTCATATATTTCACACCTTTTCAGGCTCTTCTTATTTTTCAACACAGCTTCATGCTCCTCCTATTTTTCAGACCGTTTCATGCTTCTCATATTTTTGACACCTTTTGAAGCTCTTCATATTTTTCACACTTTTCAGGCTCTTCATGTATTTGAAAACCGCCTCATGCTCCTCCTATTTTTCAGACCGTTTCATGTCCAAATGTATTTCACACCTTTTGAAGCTCTTTATATTTTTCAAAACTTTTCAGGCCCTTCATGTGTTTAATCAGCATTTCATGCTCCTCCTATTTTTCAGACCGTTTCATGTCCAAATGTATTTCACACCTTTTGAAGCTCTTTATATTTTTCAAAACTTTTCAGGCCCTTCATGTGTTTGATCAGCATTTGATGCTCCTCCTATTTTTCAGACCGTTTCATGCTCCTCATATTTTTGACACCTTTTGTAGCTCTTCATATTTTACACGTATTCAGGCTCTTCATGTTTTTCAACACCGTTTCTTGATCCTCCTATTTTTCAGACCGTTTCAAGCTCTTTATATTTTTCACAACTTTTGAAGCTCTTCATATTTTTCACACCTTTTCAGGCTCTTCATGTTTTTCAACACCGCTTCATGCTCGTCCTATTTTTCAGACCTTTTCATGCTCCTCATATTTTTGACACCTTTTGAAGGTCTTCATATTTTTCACAGCATTTCAGGCTCTTCATGTATTTGAACTCCGCTTCATGCTCCTCCTATTTTTCAGACCATTTTATCCTCCTCATATTTTTGACACCTTTTGAAGCTCTTCATATTTTTCACCACTTTTCAGGCTCTTCATGTTTTTGAGCACATCTTCATGCTCCTCCTATTTTTCAGAGAGTTTAATGCTCCTCATGTATTTTACACCTTTTTAAGCTCTTCCTATTTTTCACACCTTTTCAGGCTCTTCAAGTTTTTGATCACAGTTTCAGGCTCCTCCTATTTTTCAGACCGTTTCATGCTCCTCATATTTTTGACACCTTTTGAAGCTCTTCATATTTTCACAACTTTTGAAGCTCTTCATATTTTTCACACCTGTTCAGGCTCTTCATGTTTTTCTACACCGCTTCATGCTCGTTCTATTTTTCAGACCTTTACATGCTCCTCATATTTTTGACACCTTTTGAAGCTCTTCATATTTTTCACAGCATTTCAGGCTCTTCATGTATTTGAACTCCGCTTCATGCTCCTCCTATTTTTCAGACCGTTTTATGCTCCTCATATTTTTGACACCTTTTGAAGCTCTTCATATTTTTCACAACTTTTCAGGCTCTTCATGTTTTTGAGCACCGCTTCATGCTCCTCCTATTTTTCAGAGAGTTTCATGCTCCTCATGTATTTCACACCTTTTGAAGCTCTTCATATTTTTCACACCTTTTCAGGCTCTTCAAGTTTTTCCACACCACTTCATGCTTCTCCTATTTTTCAGCCCGTTTCATGCTCATCATGTATTTCACACCTTTTGCAGCTCTTCATATTTTTCACACCTTTTCAGGCTCTTCATGTTTTTGATCAATGTTTCATGCACCTCCTATTTTTCAGACCGTTTCATGCTCCTCATAATTTTCACATCTTTTGAAGCTCTTCATATTTTTCACACCTTTTCAGGCTGTTCAGGTTTTTGAACACCGCTTCATGCTCCTCCTATTTTTCAGTCCATTTCATGCTCCTCATATTTTTGATACCTTTAGAAGCTCTTCATATATTTCACACCTTTTCAGGCTCTTCTTTTTTTTCAACAAGACTTCATGCTCCTCCTATTTTTCAGACCGTTTCATGCGCATCGCATTTTGGACACCTTTTGAATCTCTTCATATTTTTCACACCTTTTGAAGCTCTTCATATTTTTTCACACGTTTTCAGGCTCTTCATGTTTTTCAACACCGCTTCATGCTCGTCCTATTTTTCAGACCTTTTCATGCTCCTCATATTTTTGACACCTTTTGAAACTCTTCATATATTTCACAGTTTTCAGGCTCTTCTTTTTTTTTCAACACCACTTCATGCTCCTCCTATTTTTCAGACCGTTTCATGTTCATCTCATTTTTGACACCTTTTGAAGCTCTTCATATTCTTCACACCTTTTGAAGCTCTTCATATTTTTTCACACGTGTTCAGGCTCTTCATGTTTTTCAACACCACTTCATGCTCTTCCTATTTTTCAGACCTTCATGCTCCTCATATTTTTGACACCTTTTGAAGCTCTTCATATTTTTTCACACATTTTCAGCCTCTTCATGTTTTTCAGCACCGTTTTATGATCCTCCTATTTTTAAGAACTTCTCATGCTCATCTCATTTTTGACAGCTTTTGAAGCGTTTCATATTTTTCACAAATTTTCAGGCTCCTCATGTTTTTGAACCCCGCTACATGATCCTCATATTTTTCAGAGAGTTTCATGCTCCTCATGTATTTCACACCTTTTGAAGCTCTTCGTATTTTTCACACCTTTTCATGCTCTTCATGTTTTTCCACACCACTTCATGCTTCTCCTATTTTTCAGCCCGTTTCATGCTCCTCATGTATTTCACACCTTTTGAAGCTCTTCATATTTTTCACACCTTTTCAGGCTCTTCATGTTTTTGAACACCGCTTCATGCTCCTCCTATATTTCAGACCGTTTCTTGCTCCTCATATTTTTGACACTTTTTGAAACTCTTCATATTTTTCACACCTTTTCAGGTTTTCCATGTTTTTGAACCCCGCTTCATGATCCTCCTATTTTTCAGACCTTTTCATGCTCCTCGTATTTTTGACACCTTTTGAAGCTCTTCATATTTTTCACACCTTCAGGGTCTTCATGTTTTTCAACACCACTTCATGCTTCTCCCATTTTTCAGACCGTTTCATGCTCCTCATATTTTTCATACCTTTAGAAGCTCTTCATATTTTTCAAACCTTTTCAGGCCCTTCATGTTTTTCAACACAGCTTCATGCTCCTCCTATTTTTGAGACGCTTTCATTCTCCTCATATTTTTGACACCTTTTGAAGCTGTGATATTTTTCACAAATTTTCAGGTTCTTCCTCTTTTTGAACACCGTTTCATGCTCCTCCTATTTTTCAGACCGTTTCATGATCCTCATGTATTTCACACCTTTTGAAGCTCTTCATATTTTTCACACATTTTCAGGCTCTTCATGTTTTTCCACACCACTTCATGCTTCTCCTATTATTCAGACCGTTTCATGCTCCCCATGTATTTCACACCTTTTGAAAGTCTTCATATTTTTCACACATTTTCAGGCTCCTCATATTTTTGATCACCGCTTCATACTCCTCCTATTTTTCAGACCGTTTCATGCTCCTCATATTTTTGACACCTTTTGAAGCTCTTCATATTTTTCACACCTTTTCAGGCTCTTCATGTTTTTGAACACCGCTTCATGCTCCTCCTATTTTTTCAGACCGTTTCATGATCCTCATATTTTTGACTCCTTTTGAAGCTCTTCATATTTTTCACACTTTTTCAGACTCTTCATGTTTCTCAACACCACTTCATGCTCCTCCTATTTTTCAGACCGTTTCATTCTCCTCATATTTTTGACACCTTTTGAAGCTCTTCATATATTTCACACCTTTTCAGGCTCTTCATGCTTTTAACACCACTTCATGCTCCTCCTGTTTTTCAGACCATTTCCTGCTCTTCGATTTTTGACACCTTTTGAAGTTCTTCATATTTTTCACACCTTTTAAAGCTCTTCATATTTTTCACACCTTTTCAGGCTCTTCATGTTTTTCAACACCGCTTCATGCTCCTCCTATTTTTCAAACTGTTTCATGCTCCTCATATTTGTTACACCTTTTGAAGCTATTCATATATTTCACACCTTTTCAGTCTCTTCTTGTTTTTCAACACAGCTTCATTCTCCTCCTATTTTTCAGACCGTTTCATGCTCCTCATATTTTTGACACCTTTTGTAGCTCTTCATATTTTACACGTATTCAGGCTCTTCATGTTTTTCAACACCGTTTCTTGATCCTCCTATTTTTCAGACCGTTTCATGCTCGTTTCATTTTTAACACCTTTTGAAGCTTTTCATATTTTTCATAACTTTTCAGGCTCTTCATATTTTTGAACATCGCTTCATGATGCTCCTATTTTTCAGACCGTTTCATGCTCATCTCATTTTTGACACCTTTGAAGCTCTTCATATTTTTCACACCTTTTGAAAGTCTTCATATATTTCACACCTTTTCAGGCTCTTCATGTTTTTCAACACCGCTTCATGCTCCGCCTATTTTTCAGACCGTTCATTCTCCTCATAATTTTGAAACATTTTGAAGCTCTTCTTATTTTTCACACCTTTTCAGGCTCTTTATTGTTTTCAAGACCGCTTCATGCTCCTGCTATTTTCTAGACTGTTCATGCTCCTTATATTTTTGACACCTTTTGAAGCTCTTCATATTTTTCACACCTTTTCAGGCTCTTCATGTTTTTCAACACCGCTTCATGCTCCTCCTAATTTTCAGACCGTTTCATGCTCCTCATATTTTTGACGCCTTTTGCAGCTCTTCTTATTCTTCACACGTTTTCAGGCTCTTCATGATTTTCAACACCTTTTCAGGATCCTCCTATTTTTCAGACCGTTTCTTGCTCCTCATAATTTTTACACCTTTGAAGCTCTTCATATTTTTCACACGTTTTTAGGCTCTTCATGTTTTTGAACACCGTTTCATGCTCCTCCTAATTTTCAGACCTTTTTATGCACTTCATATTTTTGACACCTTTTGAAGCTCTTCATAATTTTCACACCTTTCAAGGACTTTATGTTTTTCAACACCATTTCATGCTCCTCCTATTTTTCAGACCGTTTCATGCACTTCATATTTTGACACCTTTTGAAGCTTCATATATTTCACACCTTTTCTGGCTCTTCATGTTTTTCTACACCGCTTCATTCTCCTCCTAATTTTAATACTGTTTCATGCTCTTCATAATTTTGGCACCTTTTGAACCTCTTCATATTATTCACACCTTTTCAGGCTCTTCATGTTTTTCAACACCGCTTCATGCTCCTCCTATTTTTCAGACCGTTTCATGCTCCTCATATTTTTGACACCTTTTAAAGCTCTTCATATTTTTCACACCTTTTCAGGATCTTCACGTTTTTCAACACCGCTTCATGTTCCTTCTATTTTTCAGACCGTTTCATGCATCTCATATTTTTGACTCCTTTTAAGTTCTTCATATATTTCACACCTTTTCAGGCTCTTCATGTTTTTCAACACCGCTTCATGCTCCTCCTATTTATCAGACGATTTCATGCTCCTCCTATTTTTCAGACAGTTTCATGCTCTTCATATTTTTGACACCTTTTGAAGCTCTTCATATATTTCACACCTTTTCAGGCTCTTCATGTTTTTGAACACAGTTACATGCTCCTCATATTTTTCAGACCATATCATGCTCTTCATATTTTTGACACCTTTTGAAGCTCTTCATATTTTTCACACCTTTTCAGGCTTTTCATATTTTTCAACCACGCTTCATGCTCCTCGTATTTTTCAGACCGTTTCATGCTCTTCATATTTTTGACACCTTTTGAAACTCTTCATATATTTCACACCTTTTCAGACTCTTCATGTTTTTGAACACAGTTTCATGCTGCTCCTATTTTTCAGACCCTTTCATGCTCCTCATATTTTTGACACCTTTTGAAGTTCCTCATATTTTTTCACACCATTTCAGGCTCTTCATGTTTTTGAACACCGTTTCATGCTCCTCCTACTTTTCAGAGCGTTTCATGCTCCTCATATTTTTGACACCTTTTGAAGTTCCTCATATTTTTCACACCTTTTCAGGGTCTTCATGTTTTTCTACACCACTTCATGCTCCTCCTATTTTTCAGACCGTTTCATGCCCCTCATATTTTTGACACCTTTTGAAGCTCTTTATATGTTTCACACCTTTTGAAGCTCTTCATGTTTTTTAACACCGTTTCATGCTCCTACTATTTTTCAGACCGTTTCCTGCTCCTCATATTTTCCACACCTTTTGAAGCTTGACATAAATTCACAGCTTTTCAGGATCTTCAGGTTTTTGAATACCGCTTCATGCTCCTCCTATTTTTCAGACCGTTTCATGCTCCTCTCATTTCTCAAATCTTTTGAAGCTGTTCATATATTTCACACATTTTCAGGCTCTTCCTGATTTTCAACACCGCTTCATGCTCCTCCTATTTTTCAGACCGTTTCAAGCTCCTTATGTATTTCACACATTTTGAAGCTCTTCATATTTTACACACCTTTTCAGGCTCTTCATGATTTTCAACACCACTTTATGCTCCTCCTATTTTTCAGACCGTTTCATGTTCCTTATACTTTGACAACATTTGAAGCTCTTCATATTTTTTACACCCTTTCAGGCTCTTCATGTTTTTCAAGACGGCTTCATGCTCCTCCTATTTTTCAGACAGTTTCATGCTCCTCATATTTTACACATTTTGTGAAGCTCATCATATTTTTCACACCTTTTCAGGCTCTTCATGTTTTTCAACACCGCTTCATGCTCCTCCTGTTTTTCAGACCGTTTCATGCTCCTCATGTATTTCACACCTTTTGAAGCTCTTCATATATTTCACACCATTTCAGGCTCTTCAAATTTTTGTCCAATGCTACAACGCTCCTCCTATTTTTCAGACCGTTTCATGCTCCTCATATTTTTGACACCTTTTGAAGCTCTTCATATTTTTCACACCTTTTCAGGCTCTTCATGTTTTTGAACACCGTTTCATGCTCCTCCTATTTTCAGTCCGTTTCTTGCTCCTCATATTTTTGACACCTTTGTGTCTCTTCATATTTTTCACACTTTTTGAAGCTCTTCATATATTTGACACATTTTAAGTCTCTTCATGTTTTTCAACACCGCTTCATGCTCCTCCTATTTTTCACACCGTTTCATGCTCCTCATGTATTTCATACACTTTGAAGCTCTTCATATTTTTCACAACTTTTCAGGTTCTTCATGTTTTTCAACACTGCTTCATGCTCCTCCTATTTTTCTGACCGTTTCATGCTCCTCATGTATTTCACACATTTTGAAGCTCTTCATATTTTTCACACCTTTTGAAGCTCTTCATATTTTTCACACCTTTTGAAGCTCTTCATATTTTTCACACCTTTTCAGGCTATTCATGTTTTTGAACACCACTTCATGGTTCTCCTATTTTTCAGACCATTACATGCTCCTCATATTTTTGACACCTTTTGAAGCTCTTCATATTTTTCACACCTTTTCAGGCTCTTCATATTATTGAACACAGTTTCATGCTCCTCGTATTTTTCAGACCGTTTCATGCTCCTCATATTTTTGACACCTTTAGAAGCTCTTCATATTTTTCACACCTTTTCAGGCTCGTCATGTTGTTGAACACCACTTCATGCTCCTAATATCTTTAAAACCGTTTCATGCTCATCTCATTCTTGACACCTTTTGAAGCTCTTCATATTTTTCACACGTTTTCAGGCTCTTCATGTTTTTTTTTATGTATTTTTTTATTTATTTTTATATTTTTTCATGTTTTTGAACACCGCTTCATGCTCCTCCTATTTTTCAGACCATTTCATGCTCCTCATATTTTTCACACCATTTGAAGCTCTTCATATTTTTCACACCTTTTCAGGCTCTTCATGTTTTTCAACACCGCTTCATGCTCCTCCTATTTTTCAGACCGCTTCATGCTCCTCATGTATTTCACACCATTTGAAGCTCTTCATATTTTTCACATCTTTTCAGGCTCTTCAAATTTTTCAACACCGCTTCATGCTCCTCCTATATTTCAGACCGTTTCATACTCCTCATATTTTTGACACCATTTGAAGCTCTTCATATTTTTCACACCTTTTCTGGCTCTTCATGTTTTTGAGGACCGCTTCATGCTCCTCCTATTTTTCCGACCGTTTCATGCTCCTCATAATGTTGACACCTTATTAAGCTCTTCAGATTTTTCAGAGTTTTTCAGGCTCTTCATGTGTTTCAACACTGCTTCATTCTCCTCCTATTTTTCAGACCGTTCCATTCTCCTCATATTTTTGACACCTTTGAAACTCTTCATATATTTGAAACCTTTTACGGCTCTTCATGTTTTTCAACACCTCTTCATGCTCCTCCTATTTTTCGGTCATTTCATGCTTCTCATATTCTTGACACTTTTTGAAGCTCTTCATAATTTTCACACCTTTTCATTCTATTCATCTTTTTCAAAACCGTTTCATGCTTATCCAATTTTTCAGGCTGTTATATGCTTCTCATATATTGACACCTTTTGAAGCTCTTCATATTTTTCACACCTTTTCAGGCTCTTCATGTTTTTAAACACCGCCTCATGCTCCTCCTATTTTTCATACCGTTTCTTGCTCCTCAAATTTTTTACACATTTTGAACCTCTTCATATTTTTCACACCTTTTCATGCTCTTCGTGTTTTTGACCACCGCTTCATGATCCTCCTATTTTTCAGACCGTTTTATGCTACTCATATTTTTGACACGTTTTGAAGCTCTTCATATTTTTCACACCTTTTCAGGCTCTTCATGTTTTTAAACACCGCTTCATTCTCCTCCTATTTTTGAGACCGTTTTAATGCTCCTCATATTTTTGACACCTTTTGAAGCTCTTCATATTTTTCACACCTGTTCAGGCTCTTCATGTTTTTGACCACCGGTTCATACTCCTCATATTTTTCAGACAGTTTTATGCTCCTCATAATTTTGTCTCCTTTTTAAGCTCTGCATATTTTTCACACCTTTTCAGTCTCTTCATGTATTTGAGGACCGCTTCATGCTCCTCCTTTTTTTCAGACCGTTTCATGCTCCTCATATTTTTGACACCTTTTTAAGCTCTTCATATTTTTCACACTTTTTCAGGCTCTTCATGTGTTTCAACACCGCTTAATTCTCATCGTATTTTTCAGAATCTTTCTTGCTCCTCATATTTTTGACACCTTTTGAAGCTCTTCATATTTTTCAAACCTTTTCAGGCTCTTCATATTTTTGACCACCGCTTCATGCTGCTCCTATTTTTCTGACCGTTTCATGCTCCTCATATTTTTGAGACCTTTTGAAGCTCTTCATATATTTCAAACCTTTTCAGGATCTTCATGTTTTTTTACACGGCTTCATGCTCCTCCTATTTTTCAGACCGTTTCATTCCCCTCATATTTTTGACACCTTTGAAACTCTTCACATATTTCACAACTTTTAAGGCTCCTCATGTTTTTCAACACCGCTTCATGCTCCTCCTATTTTTCAGTCGTTTCATGCTTCTCATATTTTTGACACCTTTTGAAGCTCTTCATATTTTTCACACCTTTTCAGGATCTTCATATTTTTGACGTCTGCTTCATGCCCCTGCTATTTTTCAGAATGTTTCATGCACCTCATATTTTTGAAACCTTTTGAAGCTCTTCATATTTTTCACACCTTTTCAGGCTCTTCATGTTTTGCAACACCGCTTCATGCTCCTCCTATTTTTCAGACCGTTTTATGCTCCTCCTAATTTTAACACCCTTGAAGCTCTTCATATTTTTCACAACTTTTCAGGCTCTTCATGTTTTTGAACACCGCTTCATGCTCCTCCTATTTTTCAGAGCGTTTCTTGCTCATCTCATTTTTGACTCCTTTTGAAGCTCTTCATATTTTTCACATCTTTTGAAGCTCTTTATATATTTCACACATTTTCAGGCTCTTCATGTTTTTCAACATCGTTTAATGCTCCTCCTATTTTTCAGACCATTTCATGCTCCTAATATTTTTGACACGTTTTGAAGCTGTTCATATTTTTCACACCTTTTCAGGCTCTTCATGTTTTTGAACACCGCTTCTTGCTCCTCCTATTTTTCAGACCGTTTCATGCTCCTCACATTTTTCACACCTTTTGAAGCTCTTCATATTTTTCACACCTCTTCTGGCTCTTCATGTTTTTGAACACCGCTTCATGCTCCTCCTATTTTTCAGACCATTTAATCCTCCTCATGTATTTCACAACTTTTGAAGCTCTTCATATTGTTCACACCTTTTCATGCTCTTCATGTTTTTGAACACCATTTCATGCTCCTCCTATTTTGCAGACCGTTTCATTCTCCTCATATTTTTGAAACCTTTTGAAGCTCTTCATATATTTCACAACTTTTCAGGCTTTTCATTTTCTTCAACACCATTTCATGCTCCTCCTATTTTTTAGACCGTTTCATGCTCATCTCATTTTGACACCTTTTGAAGCTCTTCATATTTTTCACGCGTTTTCAGGCTCTTCATGATTTTCAACACCGCTTCATGCTCCTCGTACTTTTCAGACCGTTTCATGCTCCTCATATTTTTGACACCTTTAGAAACTCTTAATATTTTACACACCTTTTCACTCTCTTCATGTTTTTCAACACCGCTTCATACTCCTCCTCTTTTTCAGACCGTTTCATGCTCCTCATATTTTTGACAGGATTTGAGGCTTTTCATATTTTTCACACATTTTTACGCTCTTCATGTTTTTCAACTCCACTTCATTCTCCTCGTATTTTTAAGACCGTTTCATGCTCCTCATATACTTGACACCTTTAGAACCTCTTAATATTTTACACACCTTTTCAGGCTCTTCATGTTTTTCAACACCGCTTCATACTCCTCCTCTTTTTCAGACCGTTTCATGCTCCTCATATTTTTGACAACTTTTGAAGCTCTTCATATTTTTCACACCTTTTCAGGCTCTTCATGTTTTTCAACACCGCTTCATGCCCTCCTATATTTCAGACCGTTTCATGCTCTTCATATTTTTGACACTTTTTGAAGCTCCTCATATTTTTCACATCTTTTGAACCTCTTCATATATTTCACACCATTTCAGGCTCTTCATGTTTTTCAACAACACTTCATGCTCCTCCTATTTTTCAGACCGTTTCATGCTCCTCATAATTTTGACACATTTAGAAGCTCTTCATATTTTTCACACCTTTTCAGGCTCTTCATGGTTTTCAACTCCGCTTCATGCTCCTTCTGTTTTTCAGACAGTTTCATTCCTCTCATGTATTTCACACCTTTTGAAGATCTTCATATTTTTCACACCTCTTGAGCCTCTTCATGTTGTTGAACACCACTTCATGCTCCTCCTATTTTTCAGACAGTTTCATGCTCCTCATGTATTTTATACCTTTTGAAGCTCTTAATATTTTTCACACCTTTTCAGGCTCTTCATGTTTTTCTACACAACTTCATGCATCTCCTATTTTTCGGACCCTTTCATTCTCCTCATGTTTTTCAAACCTTTTGAAGCTCTTCATATTTATCACACCTTTTCATGCTCTTCATTTGTTTGAACACCATTTCATGCTCCTCCTATTTTTCAGACCGTTTCATGCTCCTCATATTTTTGACACCTTTTGAAGCTCTTCATATATTTCACACCTTTTCAGGTTCTTCATATTTTTCAACACCGCTTCATGATCCTCCTATTTTTCACACCGTTTCATGCTCCTCATATTTTTGCCACCTTTTCAAGCTCCTCATATATTTCCCACATTTTCAGGCTCTTCATGTTTTTCTACACCGCTTCATGCTCCTCCTATATTTTCAGACCGTTTAATGCTCCTCATATTTTTGACACGTTTTGAGGCTCTTCATTTTTTTCACACATTTTCAGGCTCTTCATGTTTTTGAACACCGCTTCATGCTCCTCCTATTTTTCAGACCGTTTCATGCTCCTCATGTATTTCACACCTTTTGAAGCTCTTCATATTTTTCACACTTTTCAGTCTCTCATGTTTTTGAACACAGCTTCATGCTCCTCCTATTTTTCAGACCGTTTTATGATCCTCCTATATTTGACACCTTTTGAAGCTCTTCATATTTTTCTCACATTTTCAGGCTATTCATGTTTTAAAACACCGCTTCATGCTACTACTATTTTTCAGACGGTTTCATGCTCCTCATAATTTTGACAACTTTTAAAGCTCTTCATATATTTCACACCTTTTCAGGCTCTTCATGTTTTTCAACACCAATTCAGGCTCCTCCTATTTTTCAGACCGTTTAATGCTCATCTCATTTTTGACATCTTTTGAAGCTCTTCATATATTTCACACCTTTTCAGGCTCTTCATGTTTTTCAACACCAATTCAGGCTCCTCCTATTTTTCAGACCGTTTAATGCTCATCTCATTTTTGACATCTTTTGAAGCTCTTCATATATTTCACACCTTTTCAGGCTCTTCATGTTTTTGAACACCGCTTCTTGCTCCTCCTATTTTTCAGACCGTTTCATGCTCCTCATATTTTTCACACCTTTTGAAGCTCTTCATATTTTTCACACCTCTTCTGGCTCTTCATGTTTTTGAACACCGCTTCATGCTCCTCCTATTTTTCAGACCATTTAATCCTCCTCATGTATTTCACAACTTTTGAAGCTCTTCATATTGTTCACACCTTTTCATGCTCTTCATGTTTTTGAACACCATTTCATGCTCCTCCTATTTTGCAGACCGTTTCATTCTCCTCATATTTTTGAAACCTTTTGAAGCTCTTCATATATTTCACAACTTTTCAGGCTTTTCATTTTCTTCAACACCATTTCATGCTCCTCCTATTTTTTAGACCGTTTCATGCTCATCTCATTTTGACACCTTTTGAAGCTCTTCATATTTTTCACGCGTTTTCAGGCTCTTCATGATTTTCAACACCGCTTCATGCTCCTCGTACTTTTCAGACCGTTTCATGATACTCATATTTTTGACACCTTTTGAGGCTCTTCATATTTTTCACACCTTTTCAGGCTCTTCATGTTTTTGAACACCGTTTCATGCTCCTCCTATTTTTCAAACCGTTTCATGCTCCTCATATGTTTGACAACTTTTGATGCTCCTCATATTTTTCACACCATTTGAAGCTCTTCATATATTTCACACCTTTTCAGGCTCTTCATGTTTTTCAACATGGCTTCATGCTCCTCCTATTTTTCAGAGCGTTTCATGCTCCTCATATTTTTGACACCTTTTGAAGCTCTCCATATTTTTCACACCTTTTCAGGCTCTTCATGTTTTTCAGCACCACTTCATGCTCCTCCTATTTTTCACACAGTTTCATGCTCATCTCATTTTTTACACCTTTTGAAGCTCTTAATACATTTCACACCTTTTGAAGCTCTTCATATTTTTCACACGTTTTCACGCTCTTCATGTTTTTCAACACTGCTTCATGCTCCTCTGATTTTTCAGATCGTTTCATGCTCCTCATTTTTTTGACACGTTTTGAGGCTCTTCATATTTTTCACACATTTCCAGGCTCTTCATGTTTTTGAACAACGTTTCATGCTACTCCTTTTTCAGAACGTTTCATGCTCCTCATAATTTTGACACCTTTTGAAGCTCTTCATATTTTTCACACCTTTTCAGGCTCTTCATGTATTTCAACACCGCTTCATGCTCCTCCTATTTATCAGACAGTTTCATGCTCCTCATATTTTTGACACATTTTGAAGCTCTTCATATATTTCACACGTTTTCAGGCTCTTCATGTTTTTCAACACCACTTCATGCTCCTCGTATTTTTCAGACCGTTTCATGCTCATCTCAATTTTGACACCTTTTGAAGCTCTTCATATTTTTCACACGTTTTCAGGCTCTTCATGTTTTTCAACATCGCTTCATGCTCCTCCTATTTTTCAGACCGTTTCATGATACTCATATTTTTGACACCTTTTGAGGCTCTTCATATTTTTCACACCTTTTCAGGCTCTTCATGTTTTTGAACACCGTTTCATGCTCCTCCTATTTTTCAAACCGTTTCATGCTCCTCATATGTTTGACAACTTTTGATGCTCTTCATATTTTTCACACCTTTTCAGGCTTTCTATGTTTTTGAACATCACTTCATGCTTCTCCTATTTTTCTGACCGTTTCATGCTCCTCATGTATTTCACACCTTTAGAAGCTCTTCATATTTTTCACACCTTTTCAGGCTCTTCATGTTTTTCAACACCACTTCATGCTCCTCCTATTTTTCAGACCGTTTCATGCTCTTTTCATTTTTGACACCTTTTGAAGCTCTTCATATTTCTCACAGCTTTTGAAGCTCTTCATATTTTTCAAACGTTTTCAGGCTCTTCATATTTGTCAACACCGCTTCATGCTCCTCCTATTTTTCAAACCGTTTCGTGCTTCTCATATTTTTGACACGTTTTGAGGCTCTTCATATTTTTCACACCTTTTCAGGTCGCCATGTTTATGAACACCGCTTCATTCTCCTCCTATTTTTCAGACCGTTTCATGCTCCTCATATTTTTGACACCTTTTTAAGCTCTTCATATTTGCACACCTTTTCATGTTCTTCATGTTTTTCACACGTTTTCAGGCTCTTCTTGTTTTTGAACACCGTTTCATGCTCCTCCTATTTTTCTGACCGTTTCATGCTTCTCATATTTTTGACACGTTTTGACGCTCTTCATATTTTTCACACCTTTTCAGGTTCGCCATGTTTTTGAACATCGCTTCATTCTCCTCCTATTTTTCAGACCGTTTCATGCTCCTCATATTTTGACACCTTTTGAAGCTCTTCATATTTTGCACACCTTTTCAGGTTCTTCATGTTTTTCACACGTTTTCAGGCTCTTCTTGTTTTTGAGCACCGTTTCATGCTCCTCCTATTTTTCAGACCATTTCATGCTCCTCATATTTTTGACACCTTTTGAAGCTCTTCATATATTTCACGCCTTTTAAGGCTCTTCATTTTTTTCAACACCACATCATGCTCCCCCTATTTTTCAGACCGTTTCATGCTCATCTCATTTTTGACACCTTTTGAAGCTCTTCATATATTTCACACCTTTTCAAGCTCTTCATATTTTTCACACCTTTTCAGGCTCTCCATGTTTTTCAACACCGTTTCATGATCCTCCTATTTTTAAGACATTTTCATGCTCATCTCATTTTTGACACCTTTTGAAGCTTTTCATATTTTGCACAAATTTTCAGGCTCTTCAAGTTTTTGAACAACGCTTCATGCTCCTCTTATTTTTCAGAGAATTTCATGCTCCTCATGTATTTCACACCTTTTGAAGCTCTTCATGTTTTTCACAACTTTTCAGGCTCTTCATGTTTTTCCACACCACTTCACGCTTCTCCTATTTTTCAGCCCATTTCATGCTCCTCATGTACTTCACACCTTTTGAAGCTCTTCATATTTTTCACACCTTTTCATGCTCTTCATGTTTTTGAACACCGCTTCATGCTCCTCCTATTTTTCAGACGGTTTCATGTTCCTCATATTTTTGACACCTTTTGAAGCTCTTCATATTTTTCACACCTTTTCAGGCTCGTCATGTTTTTCAACACCGGTTCATGCTCCTCCTATTTTTCAGACCGTTTCATGCTCCTCATATTCTTGACTCCTTTTGAATCTCTTCATATTTTTCACACCTTTTGAAGCTCTTCATAATTTTCACACCATTTCAGGATCTTCATGTTTTTCAACACCACTTCATGCTCCTCCTATTTTTCAGACCGTTTCATTCTCCTCATATTTTTGATACCTTTTGAAGCTCTTCATATATTTCACACCTTTTCAGGCTCTTCATGTTTTTCAACACCGCTTCATACTCTCCTGTTATTCAGACCATTTCCTGCTCATCGAGTTTTGACACGTTTTGAAGCTCTTCATATATTAAACACCATTTCAGGCTCTTCACGTTTTTCAACACCTCTTTATGCTCCTCATATTTTTCAGACCGTTTCATGCTCCTCATATATTTCACTCCTTTTGAAGCTCTTCATATTTTTCACACTTTTTCAGGCTCTTCATCTTTTTCCACACCACTTCATGCTTCTCCTATTTTTCAGACCGTTTCATGCTCATCTCATTTTTGACACCTTTTGAAGCTCTTCATATTTTTCACACCTTTTCAGGCTCTTCATTTTTTTCAACATCTCTTCATGCTCCTCGTATTTTTCAACACTACTTCTTGCTCCTCCAATTTTTCAGACCGTTTCATGCTCATCTAATTTTTGACACCTTTTGAAGCTATGCGTATTTTTCACAACTTTTCAGGCTCTTCATATTTTTGAACACCACTGCATGCTCCTCCTATTTTTCAGACAGTACCATGCTATTCATATTTTTCACACCTTTTGAAGCTCTTCATATTTTTCACATCTTTTCAGGCTCTTCATGTTTTTGAACACCACTTCATGCTCCTCCTATTTTTCAGAGAGTTTCATGATCCTCATGTATTTCACACCTTTTGAAGCTCTTCATATTTTTCACAACTTTTCCGGCTCTTCATGTTTTTCACACCACTTCATGCTTCTCCTATTTTTCAGCCCGTTTCATGCTCCTCATATATTTCACACCTTTTGAAGCTCTTCATATTTTTCCCACCTTTTCAGGCTCTTCATGATTTTGAACAGCGTTTCATGCTGCTCCTATTTTTCAGACCCTTTCATACTCCTCATATTTTTGACACATTTTGAATCTCTTCATATATTTCACACGTTTTCAGGCTCTTCATATTTTTCAACACCACTTCATGCTCCTGCTATTTTTCAGACCGTTTCATGCTCCTCATATTTTTGGCACCTTTTGAGCTCTTCATATTTTTCACACCTTTTCAGGCTCTTCATGTTTTTAAACACTGTTTCATGCTCCACCTATTTTTCAGACCGTTTCATTCTCCTCATATTTTTCACACCTTTTGAAGCTCTTCATATTTTTCACACCTTTTCAGGCTCTTCATGTTTTTGAACACCATTTCATGCTGCTGCTTTTTTTCAGACCGTTTCATGCTCATCTCATTTTTGACACCATTTTAAGCTCTTCATATTTTTCACACCTTTTGAACCTCTTCATATTTTTCACGCTCTTCATGTTTTTCAACACCGCTTCTGATCCACCTATTTTTCAGACCGTTTCATGCTTCTCATATTTTTGACACGTTTTGAAGCTCTTCATATTTTACACACATTTTCAGGCTCTTCATGTTTTTGAACACCGCTTCATGCTCCTCCTATTTTTAACACCTTTTGAAGCTCTTCATATTTTTCACACCTTTTCAGGGTCTTCATGGTTTTGAACACGGTTTCCTGCTCCTCCTTTTTTTCAGACCGTTTCATGCTCCTAATATCTTTGACACCTTTTGAAGCTCTTCATATTTTTCACACCTTTGCAGGCTCTTCATATATTTGAACAACGCTTCATGCTCCTCCTATTTTTCAGACGGTTCCATCCTCCTCATATATTTCACACCTTTTGAAGCTCTTCATATTTTTCACACCTTTTCAGGCTCTTCATGTTTTTAAACACTGCTTCATGCTCCACCTATTTTTCAGACCGTTTCATTCTCCTCATATTTTTGACACCTTTTGAAGCTATTCATATTTTTCACATCTTTTCAGGCTCTTCATGTTTATCAACACAGCTTCATGCTCCTTCTGTTTTTCAGACCGTTTCATGCCCCTATGTATTTCACACCTTTTGAAGCTCTTCATATATTTCACACCTTTTCAGGCCCTTCGTGTTTTTCAAAACCGTTTCATGCTCCTCCTATTTTTCAGACCGTTTCATGCTCCTCATTTTTTTGACCTCTTTTGAAGCTCCTAATATTTTTCACACCTTTTGAAGCTCTTCATATATTTTACACTTTTTCAGGCTCTTCATGTTTTTCAACACCACTTCATGCTCCTCCTATTTTTCAGACCGTTCCATGCTAATCTAATTTTTGACACCATTTTAAGCTCTTCATATTTTTCACACCTTTTGAACCTCTTCATATTTTTCACACTTTTTCACGCTCTTCATGTTTTTCAACACCGCTTGTGATCCACCTATTTTTCAGACCGTTTCATGCTTCTCATATTTTTGACACGTTTTGAAGCTCTTCATATTTTACACACATTTTCAGGCTCTTCATGTTTTTCAACACCGCTTCATGCTCCTCCTATTTTTAACACCTTTTGAAGCTCTTCATATTTTTCACACCTTTTCAGGCTCTTCATGGTTTTGAACACGGTTTCCTGCTCCTCCTTTTTTTCAGACCGTTTCATGCTCCTAATATCTTTGACACCTTTTGAAGCTCTTCATATTTTTCACACCTTTGCAGGCTCTTCATATATTTGAACAACGCTTCATGCTCCTCCTATTTTTCAGACGGTTCCATCCTCCTCATATATTTCACACCTTTTGAAGCTCTTCATATTTTTCACACCTTTTCAGGCTCTTCATGTTTTTAAACACTGCTTCATGCTCCACCTATTTTTCAGACCGTCTCATTCTCCTCATATTTTTGACACCTTTTGAAGCTATTCATATTTTTCACATCTTTTCAGGCTCTTCATGTTTATCAACACAGCTTCATGCTCCTTCTGTTTTTCAGACCGTTTCATGCCCCTATGTATTTCACACCTTTTGAAGCTCTTCATATTTTTCACACCTTTTCAGGCCCTTCGTGTTTTTCAAAACCGTTTCATGCTCCTCCAATTTTTCAGACCGTTTCATGGTCCTCATTTTTTTGACCTCTTTGAAGCTCCTAATATTTTTCACACCTTTTGAAGCTCTTCATATATTTTACACTTTTTCAGGCTCTTCATGTTTTTCAACACCACTTCATGCTCCTCCTATTTTTCAGACCGTTCCATGCTAATCTAATTTTTGACACCTTTTTCAAGCTCTTCATATTTTTCACACCTTTTCAGGCTCTTCAATTTTTTGAACACCGTTTCATGCTGCTCCTATTTTCAGACCGTTTCATACTCCTCATAGTTTTGACACCTTTTGAAGCTCTTCATATTTTTCACCCCTTTTCATGCTCTACATGTTTTTTAACACCTCTTCATGCTCCTCCTATTTTTCAGACCGTTTCATGCTTCTCATATTTTTGACACATTTTGAAGCTCTTCATATTTTTCACACCTTTTCAGGCTCTTCGTGGTTTTCAACACCGCTTCATTTTCCTCCTATTTTTCAGACCGTTTCGTGCTCCCATATTTTTGACACCTTTTGAAGCTCTTCATATTTTTCACAGCTTTTCATGCTCTTCATGTTTTTCAACACCGCTTCATGATCCTCCAATTTTTCAGACCGTTTCATGCTCCGCATATTTGTGACATCTTTTGAAGCTTTTCATATTTTTCACACCTTTTAGGCTCTTCATGTTTTTCACACCATTTCAGATCTTCAGAAAACCCAAGATCACTATTTCAAGTCTAGAGGGATCCTGAGGTCACTGGAGCAACATGAAAGGGCTCCGTGGACCCCAAATCAACTCGAGATTAGAGCTTAGTCCCTGGCTTCGACTGAAGAGGAATACCAACTTTCCACAAGCACCTCAAGAGGAGGCTTCTCTCAGCTACAGGTATGTGAGAGGGACCCTGAGTTTGTGGCCTCAAGTGGAATGGACACCGAGATTATCTGACTCCAAGTAAGGCCGCATATCCGTGCAGTGAATTGAATGCAGACTCGTCTTGCATCTCCCAAGACGAAGGGATGTCTGAATCCCCTGTGGAGACCACAGAGAAAGACCTAGTTCTCCGCCTCATAGAGACCGGAGGCCTCACATCCTTTGAAAACTGGAGAGGTCCGCGGAGATGAATGCTTCCAAAGGAGACGATGCCTGACTCCTCTTGAAAATGGTTAGGTGTCCCAGGATCCCTGTGGCACGGGGAAAGAGACACCGGGTCTCCCGTCAAACGTGGAGATGCGTCCCAATTGCCATGCCACGACTCGAGGAGAATCCCGAGGTGTCCCTCGCACCTAGGCAGGAGTCCTTACGTCGCTGAACAAACACGTGTCTGGAAGGGCCCTCCCCGTCGTAACTCGAGAATATATCCCAGGTTCCGGTCGCAACTCGAGGAAAACCATGAGACTTCCCCCTCGCCGCGAGATGAGGCCCGATTCCCCTGCACTGCGTGCAGAGCAATTCCGTGTTCCACATCAAACGTGAAAGGAGCCTTGATTTCCTTGATGGTACTCCAGAGAAAACCCAAGATCACTGTCTCAAGTCTAGAGGGATCCTGAGGTCACTGGAGCAACACGAAAGGGCTCCATGGACCACAAATCAACTCGAGATGAGAGCTTAGTCCCTGGCTTCGACTCAAGAGGAATACCAACTTTCCACAAGCACCTCAAGAGGAGGATTCTCTCAGCTACAGGTATGTGAGAGGGACCCTGAGTTTGTGGCCTCAAGTGGAATGGACACCGAGATGCTCTGACTCGAAGTAAGGCCGGATATCCCTGCAGTGAATTGAATGCAGGCTCGTCTTGCATCTCCCAAGATGAAGGGATGTCTGAATCCCCTGTGGAGACCACAGAGAAAGACATAGTTCTCCGCCTCATCGCGACCGGAGGCCTCACTTCGTTTGAAAACTCGAGAGGTCCGCGCAGAACAAAGCTTCCAAAGGAGACGATGCCTGACTCCTCTTGAAAATGGATAGGAGTCCCAGGATTCCTGTGGAACGTGGAAAGGGACCCTGGGTCTCCCGCCTCATGTGGAGACGCGTCCCAATTGCCATGCCAAGACTCGAGGAGAATCCCGAGGTGTCCCTCGCACCTAGGCAGGAGTCCTGACGTTGCTGAACAAACACGTGTCTGGAATGGCCCTCGTGGTCGTAACTCGAGAATATGACTCAGGTTCCGGCCGCAACTCTAGAAAAACCATAAGACTTCCGCCTCGCCGCGAGATGAGGCCCGATTTCCATGCACTGCCTGCAGAGCAATTCCGTGTTCCACGTCAAACGTGAAAGGAGCCTTGATTATCTTGATGGCACTCCAGAGAAAACCCAAGATCACTGTCTCAAGTCTAGAGGGATCCTGAGGTCACTGGAGCAACACGAAAGGGCTCCGTGGACCCCAAATCAACTCGAGATGAGAGCTTAGTCCCTGGCTTCGACTCAAGAGGAATACCAACGTTCCACAAGCACCTCAAGGGGAGGCTTCTCTCAGCTACAGGTATGTGAGAGGGACCCTGAGATTGTGGCCTCAAGTGGAATGGACACCGAGATACTCTGACTAGAAATACGGCCAGATATCCCTGCAGTGAATTGAATGCAGGCTCGTCTTGCATCTCCCAAGACGAAGGGTTGTTTGAATCCCCTTTGGAGACCACAGAGAAAGACCTAGTTCTCCGCCTCATCGCGACCGGAGGCCTCATATCCTTTGAAAATTCGAGAGGTCCACGGAGATCAATGCTTCCAAAGGAGACGATGCCTGACTCCTCTTGAAAATGGATAGGAGTCCCAGGATCCCTGTGGCACGTGGAAAGGGACCCTGGGTCTCCTGCCTCACGTCGAGACGCGTCCCAATTGCCATGCCAAGACTCGTGGAGAATCCCGAAGTGTCCCTCGCACCTAGGCAGGAGTCCTGACGTCGCTGAACAAACACGTGTCTGGAAGGGCCCTCCCCGTCGTAACTCGAGAATATACCCCAGGTTCCGGCCGCAACTCGAGAAAAACCAAGAGACTTCCCCATCGCCGCGAGATGACTCCCGATTCCCCTGCACTGCGTGCAGAGCAATTCCGTGTTCCAAATCAAACGTGAAAGGAGCCTTGATTTCCTTGATGGCACTCCAGAGAAAACCCAAGATCACTGTCTCCAGTCTAGAGGGATCCTGAGGTCACTGGAGCAACACGAAAGGGCTCCATGGACCCCAAATCAACTGGAGATGATAGCTCAGTCACTGGCTTCGACTCAAGAGGAATACCAACATTCCACAAGCACCTCAAGAGGAGGCTTCTCTCAACTACAGGTATGTGTGAGGGACCCTCAGTTTGTGGCCTCAAGTGGAATGGACACCGAGATGCTCTGACTCGAAGTAAGGCCGGATATCCCTGCAGTGAATTGAATGCAGGCTCCTCTTGCATCTCCCAAGACGAAGAGATGTCTGAATCCCCTGTGGAGACCACAGAGAAAGACCTAGTTCTCCGCCTCATCGAGACCGGAGGCCTCACATCCTTTAAAATCTCGAGAGGTCCTCGGAGATCAATGCTTCCAAAGGGGACGATGCCTGTCTCCTCTTGAAAATGGATAGGAGTCCCAGGATCCCTGTGGCACGTGGAATGGGACGCTGGGTTTCCCGCCTCACGTGGAGACGCGTCCCAATTGCCATGCCAAGACTCGAGGAGAATTCCGAGGTGTCCCTCGCACCTAGGTAGGAGTCCTGACGTCGCTGAACAAACACGTGTCTGGAAGGGCCCTCCCCGTCGTAACTCGAGAATATACCACAGGTTCCGGCCGCAACTCGAGAAAAACCATGAGACTTCCCCCTCGCCGCGAGATGAGGCCCGATTCCCCTGCACTGCGTGCAGAGCAATTCCGTGTTCCACATCAAACGTGAAAGAAGCCTTGATTTTCTTGATGGCACTCCAGAGAAAACCCAGGTTCACTGTCTCAAGTCTAGAGGGATTCTGAGTTCACTGCAGCAACACGAAAGGGCTCCGTGGAACCCAAATCAACTCGAGATGAGAGCTTAGTCCCTGGCTTCAACTCAAGAGGAATACCAACTTTTCACAAGCACCTCAAGAGGAGGCTTCTCTCAGCTACAGGTATGTGAGAGGGACACTGAGTTTGTGGCCTCAAGTGGAATGGACCCCGAGATGCTCTGACTTGAATTAAGTCCGGATATCCCTGCAGTGAATTGAATGCGGGCTCCTCTTGCATCTCCCAAGACGAAGGGATGCCTGAATCCCCTGTGGAGACCACAGAGAAAGACCTAGCCCTCCGCCTCAACGCGACCGGAGGCCTCACATCCTTTGAAACTCGAGAGGTCCGCGCAGATCAATGCTTCCAAAGGAGACGATGCCTGACTCCTCTTGAAAATGGATAGGAGTCCCAGGATCCCTGTGGCATGTGGAAAGGGACCCTGGGTCTCCCGCCTCACGTGGAGACGCGTCCCAATTGCCATGCCAAGACTCGAGGAGAATCCCGAGGTGTCCCTAGCACCTAGGCAGGAGTCCTGACGTCGCTGAATAAACACGTGTCTGGAAGGGCCGTCCCCCTCGTAAATCGAGAATATATCCCAGGTTCCGGCCGCAACTCGAGAAAAACCATGAGACTTCCCCCTCGCCGCGAGATGAGGCCCGATTCCCCTGCACTGCGTGCAGAGCAATTCCGTGTTCCACATCAAACGTGAAAGGAGCCTTGATTTCCTTGATGGCACTCCAGAGAAAACCCAAGATGACTGTCTCAAGTCTAGAGGGATCCTGAGGACACTGTAGCAACACGAAAGGGCTCCGTGGACCCCAAATCAACTCGAGATGAGAGCTTAGTCCCTGGCTTCGACTCAAGAGGAATACCAACTTTCCACAAGTACCTCAAGAGGAGGATTCTCTCAGCTACAGGTATGTGAGAGGGACCCTGAGTTTGTGGCCTCAAGTGGAATGGACACCGAGATGCTCTGACTCGAAGTAAGGCCGGATATCCCTGCAGTGAATTGAATGCAGGCTCGTCTTGCATCTCCCAAGACGAAGGGATGTCTGAATCCCCTGTGGAGACCACAGAGAAAGACATACTTCTCCGCCTCATCGCGACCGGAGGCCTCACATCATTTGAAAACTCGAGAGGTCCGCGCAGAACAAAGCTTCCAAAGGAGACGATGCCTGACTCCTCTTGAAAATGGATAGGAGTCCCAGGATCCCTGTGGCACGTGGAAAGGGACCCTGGGTCTCCCGCCTCATGTGGAGACGCGTCCCAATTGCCATGCCAAGACTCGAGGAGAATCCCGAGGTGTCCCTCGCACCTTGGCAGGAGTCCTGACGTCGCTGAACAAACACGTGTCTGGAATGGCCCTCGTGGTCGTAACTCGAGAATATGACTCAGGTTCCGGCCGTAACTCTAGAAAAACCATGAGACTTCCCCCTCGCCGCGAGATGAGGCCCGATTTCCGTGCACTGCGTGCAGAGCAATTCCCCGTTCCACATCAAACGTGAAAGGAGCCTTGACTTCCTTGATGGCACTCCAGAGAAAACCCAAGATCACTGTCTCTAGTCTAGAGGGATCCTGAGGTCACTGGAGCAACACCAAAGGTCTCCGTGGACCACAAATCAACTCGAGATGAGAGATTAGTCCCTGGATTCAACTCAAGAGGAATACGAACTTTCCACAAGCCCTTCAAGAGGAGGCTTCTCTCAGCTACAGGTATGTGAGAGGGACCCTGAGTTTGTGGCATCAAGTGGAATGGACACCGAGATGCTCTGACTCGAAGTAAGGCCGGATATCCCTGCAGTGAATTGAATACAGGCTCATCTTGCATCTCCCAAGACGAAGGGATGTCTGAATCCCCTGTGGAGACCACAGAGAAAGACCTAGATCTCAACACATCGCGACCGGAGCCCTCACATCCTTTGAAAACTCGAGATGTCCGCGGAGATCAATGCTTCCAAAGGAGATGATGCCTGACACCTCTTGAAAATGAATAGGAGTCCCAGGATCCCTGTGGCACGTGGAAAGGGACACTGGGTCTCCCGCCTCACGTGGAGACGCATCCCAATTGCCATGCCAAGACTCGAGGAGAATCCTGAGGTGTCCCTCGCACCTAGGCAGGAGTCCTGACGTCGCTGAACAAACACGTGTCTGGAAGGGCCCTCCCCGTCGTAACTCGAGAATATACCCAAGTTCCGGCCGCAACTCGAGAAAAACCATGAGACTTCCCCCTCGCCGGGAGATGAGGCCCGATTCCCCTGCACTGCGTGCAGAGCAATTCCGTGTTCCACATCAAACGTGAAAGGAGCCTTGATTTCCTTGATGGCACTCCAGAGAAAACCCAAGATCACTGTCTCAAGTCTAGAGGGATCCTGAGGTCACTGGAGCAACACGAAAGTGCTCCGTGGACCCCAAATAAACTTCAGATGAGAGCTTAGTCCCTGGCTTCGACTCAAGAGGAATACGCACTTTTCACAAGCACCTCAAGAGGAGGCTTCTCTCAGCTACAGGTATGTGAGAGGGACCCTGAGTTTGTGGCCTCATGTGGAATGGACACCGAGATGCTCTGACTTGAAGTAAGGCCGGATATCCCTGCATTGAATTGAATGCAGGCTCTTCTTGCATCTCCCAAGACGAAGGGTTGTCTGAATCCCCTGTGGAGACCACAGAGATATACCTAGTCATCCGCCTCAACGCGACCGGTGGCCTCACATCCTTTGAAAACTCGAGAGGTCTGCGGAGATCAATGCTTCCAAAAGAAACGATGCCTGACTCCTCTTGAAAATGGATAGGAGTCCCAGGATCCCTGTGGCACGTGGAAAGGGACCCTGGGTCTCCCGCCTCACGTGGAGACGCGTCCCAATTGCCATGCCAAGACTCGAGGAGAATCCCGAGGTGTCCCTCGCACCTAGGCAGGAGTCCTGACGTCGCTCAACAAACACGTGTCTGGAGGGGCCCTCCCAGTCGTAACTCGAGAATATACCCCAGGTTCCGGCCGCAACTCGAGAAAAATTATGAGACTTCCCCCTCGCCGCGAGATAAGCCCCGATTCCCCTGCACTGCATGCAGAGCAACTCCGTGTTCCACCTCAAACGTGAAAGGAGCCTTGATTTCCTTGATGGCACTCCAGAGAAAACCCAAGATCCCTGTCTCAAGTCTAGAGGGATCCTGAGGTCACTGGAGCAACACGAAAGGGCTCCGTGGACCCCAAATCAACTCGAGATGAGAGCTTAGTCCCTGGCTTCGACTCAAGAGGAATACCAACTTTCCACAAGCACCTCAAGAGGAGTCTTCTCTCAGCTACAGGTAAGTGAGAGGAACCCTGAGTTTGTGGCATCAAGTAGAATGGACACCGAGATGCTCTGACTCGAAGTTAGGCCGGATATCCCTGCAGTGAATTGAATGCAGGCTCGTCTTGCATCTCCGAAGACGAAGGGATGTCTGAATCCGCTGTGGAGACCACAGAGAAAGACCTAGTCCTCCGCCTCATCTCGACCGGAGGCATCACATCCTTTGAAAACTGGAGAGGTCTGCGGAGGTCAATGCTTCCAAAGGAGACGATGCCTGACTCCTCTTGAAAATGGATAGGAGTCCCAGGATCCCTGTGGCACGTGGAAAGGGCCCCTGGGTCTCCCGCCTCACGTGGAGACGCATCCCAATTGCAATGCCAAGACTCGAGGAGAATCCCGAGGTGTCCCTCGCACCTAGGCAGGAGTCCTGACGTCGCTGAACAAACACGTGTCTGGAAGGGCCCTCCCCGTCGTAACTCGAGAATATACCCCATGTTCCGGCCGCAACTCGAAAAAAACCATGAGACTTCCCCCTTGACGCGAGATGAGGCCCAATTCCCCTGCACTGCATGCAGAGCAATTCCGTGATCCACATCAAACGTGAAAGGAGCCTTGATTTCCTTGATGGCACTCCAGAGAAAACCCAAGATCACTGTCTCAAGTCTAGAGGGATCCTGAGGTCACTGGAGCAACACGAAATTTCTCCGTGGACCCCAAATCAACTGGAGATGAGAGCTTAGTCCCTGGCTTCGACTCAAGAGGAATGCCAACTTTCCACAAGCACCTCAAGAGGAGGCTTCTCTCAGCTACAGGTATGTGAGAGGGACCCTGAGTTTGTGGCCTCAAGTGGAATGGACAGTGAGATGCTTGACTCGAAGTAAGGCCAGATATCCCTGCAGTGAATTGAATGCAGGCTCGTCTTGCATCTCCCAAGACGAAGGGATGTCTGAATCCGCTGTGGAGACCACAGAGAAAGACCTAGTCCTCCGCCTCATCGCGACCGGAGGCCTCACATCCTTTGAAAACTGGAGAGGTCCACGGAGATGAATGCTACCAAAGGAGACGATGCCTGACTCCTCTTGAAAATGGATAGGAGTTCCAGGATCCCTGTGGCACGTGGAAAGGGACCCTGGGTCTTCCGCCTCACGTGGATACGCGTCCCAATTGCCATGCCAAGACTCGAGGAGAATACCGAGGTGTCCCTCACACCTATTCAGGAGTCCTGAGGTCGCTGAACAAACCCGTGTCTGGAAGGGCCCTCCCCGTAGGAACTCGAGAATATACCCCAGGTTCCGGCCGCAACTCGTGAAAAACCATGAGACTTCCCCCTCGCCGCGAGATGAGACCCGATTCCCCTGCACTGCGTGTAGAGCAATTCCATGTTCCACATCAAACGTGAAAGGAGCCTTGATTTCCTTGATGGGACTCCAGAGAAAACCCAAGATCACTGTCTCAAGTCTAGAGGGATCCTGAGGTCACTGGAGCAACACGAAAGGGCTCCGTGGACCCCAAATCTACTCGAGATGAGAGCTTAGTCCCTGGCTTCGACTCAAGAGGAATACCAACTTTCCACAAGCACCTCACGAGAGGCTTCTCTCAGCTACAGGTATGTGAGAGGGACCCTGAGTTTGTGGCCTCAAGTAGAATGGACACCGAGATGTTCTGACTCGAAGTAAGGCCGGATATCCCTGCAGTGAATTCAATGCAAGCTCGTCTTGCATCTCCCAATACGAAGGGATGTCTGAATCCCCTGTGGAGACCGCAGAGAAAGACCTAGTTCTCCGCCTAATCGCGAGCGGAGCCTCACATCCTTTGAAAACTCGTGAGGTCTGCGGAGATCAATGCTTCCAAAGGAGACGATGCCTGACTCCTCTTGAAAATGGTTAGCAGTCCCAGGATCCCTGTCCACATGGACGGGGACCCTGGGTCTCCCGCTTCACGTGGAGACGCGTGCCAATTGCCATGCCAAGACTCGAGGAGAATCCCGAGGTGTCAATCGCACCTAGGCAGGAGTCCTGACATCGCTGAACAAACACGTGTCTGGAAGGGCCCTCCCCATCGTAACTCGAGAATATACCCCAGGTTCCGGCCGCAACTCGAGAAAAACCATGAGACTTCCCCCTCGCCGCGAGATAAGCCCCGATTCCCCTGCACTGCGTGCAGAGCAATTGCGTGTTCCACATCAAACGTGAAAGGAGCCTTGATTTCCCTGATGGCACTCCAGAGAAAACCCAAGATCACTGTCTCAAGTCTAGAGGGATCCTGAGGTCACTGGAGCAACACGAAAGGGCTCCGTGGACCCCAAATCAACTCGAGATGAGATCTTAGTCCCTGGCTTCGACTCAAGGGGAATACCAACTTTCCACAAGCACCTCAAGAGGAGGCTTCTCTCAGCTACAGGTATGAGAGAGGGACCGTGAGTTAGTGGCCTCAAGTGGAATGGACACCGAGATGCTCTGATTCGAAG
Organism: Dama dama; assembly: GCF_033118175.1. Taxonomy (NCBI): domain Eukaryota; kingdom Metazoa; phylum Chordata; class Mammalia; order Artiodactyla; family Cervidae; genus Dama; species Dama dama. Next base: position 1,414,860 of record NW_026870878.1, on the reverse strand, counting down.
TAAGGCCGGATATCCCTGCTGTGAATTGAATGCAGGTTCGTCTTGCATCTCCCAAGACGAAGGGATGTCTGAATCCCCTGTGGAGACCACAGAGAAAGACCTAGTTCTCCAACTCATCGCGACCGGAGGCCTCACATCCTTTGAAAACTCGAGAGGTCCACGGAGATCAATGCTTCCAAAGGAGACGATGCCTGACTCCTCTTGAAAATGGATAGGAGTCCCAGGATCCCTGTGGCACGTGGAAAGGGACCCTGGTTCTCCTGCCTCATGTGGAGACGCGTCCCAATTGCCATGCCAAGACTCGAGGAGAATCCCGAGGTGTCCCTTGCACCTAGGCAGGAGTCCTGAGGTCGCTGGACAAACACGTGTCTGGAAGGGCCCTCCCCGTCGGAACTCGAGAATATACCCCAGGTTCCGGCCGCCACTCGAGAAAAATCATGAGACTTCCCCCTCGACGCGAGATGAGGCCCAATTCCCCTGCACTGCGTGCAGAGCAATTCCGTGTTCCACATCAAACGTGAAAGGAGCCTTGATTTCCTTGATGGCACTCCAGAGAAAACCCAAGATCAGTGTCTCAAGTCTAGAGGGATCCTGAGGTCACTGTAGCAACATGAAAGGGCTCCGTGGACCCCAAATCAACTCGAGATGAGAGCTTAGTCCCTGGCTTCGACTCAAGAGGAATACCAACTTTCCACAAGCACCTCAAGAGGAGGCTTCTCTCAGCTACAGGTATGTGAGAGGGCCCCTGAGTTTGTGGCCTCAAATGGAATGGATACCGAGATGCTCTGACTCGAAGTAAGGCCGGATATCCCTGCAGTGAATTGAATGCAGGGTCGTCTTGCATCTCCCAAGATGAAGGGATGTCTGAATCCCCTGTGGAGACCACAGAGAAAGACCTAATTCTCCGCCTCAACGCGACGGGAGGCCTCACATCCTTTGAAAACTCGAGAGGTCCGCGGAGATCAATGCTTCCAAAGGAGACGATGCCTGACTCCTCTTGAAAATGGATAGGAGTCCCAGGATCCCTGTGGCACGTGGAAAGGGACCCTAGGTCTCCCGCCTCACGTGGAGACGCGTCCCAATTGCCATGCCAAGACTCGAGGAGAATCCCGAGGTGTCCCTCGCACCTAGGCAGGAGTCCTGACGTCACTGAACAAACACGTGTCTCGAAGGCCCTCCCCGTCGTAACTCGAGAATATACCCCAGGTTCCGGCCGCAACTCGAAAAAAACCATGAGACTTCCCCCTCGCCGCGAGATGAGGCCCGATTCCCCTGCACTGCGTGCAGAGCAATTCCGCGTTCCACATCAAACGTGAAAGGAGCCTTGACTTCCTTGATGGCACTCCAGAGAAAACCCAAGATCACTGTCTCTAGTCTAGAGGGATCCTGAGGTCACTGGAGCAACACCAAAGGTCTCCGTGGACCACAAATCAACTCGAGATGAGAGATTAGTCCCTGGATTCAACTCAAGAGGAATACGAACTTTCCAAGGCCCTTCAAGAGGAGGCTTCTCTCAGCTACAGGTATGTGAGAGGGACCCTGAGTTTGTGGCATCAAGTGGAATGGACACCGAGATGCTCTGACTCGAAGTAAGGCCGGATATCCCTGCACTGAATTGAATGCAGGCTCATCTTGCATCTCCCAAGACGAAGGGATGTCGGAATCCCCTGTGCAGAACACAGAGAAAGACCTAGTACTCCGCCTCAACGCGACCGGAGGCCTCACATCCTTTGAAAACTCGAGAGGTCCGCGGAGATCAATGCTTCCAAAGGAGACGATGCCTGACTCCTCTTGAAAATGGATAGGAGCCCCAGGATCCCTGTAGCACGTGGAAAGTGACCCTGGGTCTCCCGCCTCACGTGGAGACGCCTCCCAATTCCCATGCCAAGACTCGAGGAGAATCCCGAGGTGTCCCTCGCACCTAGGCAGAAGTCCTGACGTCGCTGAACAAACATGTGACTGGAAGAGCCCTCCCCGTCGTAACTCGAGGATACACCCCAGGTTCCGGGTGCAACTCGAGAATAACCATGAGACTTCCCCCTCGCCGCGAGATGAGGCCCGATTCCCCTGCACTGCGTGCAGAGCAATTCCATGTTCCACATCAAACGTGAAAGGAGCCTTTATTTCCTTGATGGCACTCCAGGGAAAACCCAAGATCACTGTCTCAAGTCTAGAGGGATCCTGAGGTCACTGGAGCAACACGAAAGGGCTCCGTGGACCCCAAATCAACTCGAGATGAGAGCTTAGTCCCTGGCTTCGACTCAGGAGGAATACCAACTTTCCACAAGACCCTCAAGAGGAGGCTTCTCTCAGCTACAGGTATGTGAGGGGGACCCTGAGATTGTGGCCTCAAGTGGAATGGACACCGAGATGCCCTGACTCGAAGTAAGGCCAGATATCCCTGCAGTGAATTAAATGCAGGCTCGTCTTGCATCTCCCACGACGGAGGGATGTCTGAATCCCCTGTGGAGACCACAGAGAAAGACCTAGTTCTCCACCTCATTGCGAACGGAGGCCTCACGTCCTTTGAAAACTCGAGAGTTCCGCATAGATCAATGCTTCCAAAGGAGACGATGCCTGACTCCTCTTGAAAATGGATAGGAGTCCCAGGATCCCTGTGGCACGTGGAAAGGGACACTATGTCTCCTGCCTCACGTGGAGACCCGTCCCAATGGCCATGCCAAGACTCGAGGAGAATCCCGAGTTGTCCCTCGCACCTAGGCAGGAGTCCTGACGTCGCTGAACAAACACGTGTCTGGAAGGGCCCTCCCCGTCGTAACTCGAGAATATACCCCAGGTTCCGGCCGCAACTCGAGAAAAACCATGAGACTTCCCCCTCGCCGCGAGATGAGGCCCAATTCCCCTGGACTGCGTGCAGAGCAATTCCGTGTTCCACATCAAACGTGAAAGGAGCCTTGATTTCCTTGATGGCACTCCAGAGAACACCCAAGATCACTGTCTGAAGTCTAGAGGGATCCTGAGGTCACTGTAGCAACACAAAAGTGCTCCGTGGACCCCAAATCAACTCGAGATGAGAGCCACATCCCTGGCTTCGACTCAAGAGGAATACCCACTTTCCACAATCACCTCAGGAGGAGGCTACTCTCAGCTACAAGTATGTGAGAGGGACCCTGAGTTTGTGGCCTCAAGTGGAACGGACACGGAGATGCTCTGACTCGAAGGAAGGCCGGATATCCCTGCAGTGAATTGAATGCAGGCTCGTCTTGCATCTCCCACGACGAAGGGATGTCTGAATCCCCTGTGGAGACCACAGAGAAACACCTAGTTCTCCGACTCATCGCGACCGGAGGCCTCACGTCCTTTGAAAACTCGAGAGGTCTGCGGAGATCAATGCTTCCAAAGGAGACGATGCCTGACTCCTCTTGAAAATGGATAGGAGTCCCAGGATCCCTGTGGCACGTGGAAAGGGACCCTGGGTCTCCCGCCTCACGTGGAGACGCGTCCCAATTGCCATGACAAGACTCGAGGAGAATCCCGAGGTGTCCCTCGCACCTAGGCAGGAGTCCTGACGTCGCTGAACAAACACGTGTCTGGAAGGGCCCTCCCCGTCGTAACTCGAGAATATACCCCAGGTTCCGGCCGCAACTCGAGAAAAACCATGAGACTTCCCCCTCGCCGCGAGATGAGGCCCGATTCCCCTGCACTGCGTGCAGAGCAATTCCGTGTTCCACATCAAACATGAAAGGAGCCTTGATTTCCTTAATGGCACTCCAGAGAACACCCAAGATCACTGTCTCAATCTAGAGGGATCCTGAGGTCACTGTAGCAACACAAATGGGCTGCGTGAACCCCAAATCAACTCGAGATGAGAGCTTCTTCCCTAGCTTCGACTCAAGAGGAATACCCACTATTCACAAGCACCTCAAGAGGAGGCTTCTCTCAGCTAAAGGTATGTGAGAGGGACCCTGAGTTTGTGGCCTCAAGTGGAATGGACACCGAGATGCTCTGACTCGAAGGAAGGCCGGATATCCCTGCAGTGAATTGAAAGCAGGCTCTTCTTGCATCTCCCACGACGAAGGGATGTCTGAATCCCCTGTGGAGACCACAGAGAAAGACCTAGTTCTCCGCCTCATCGAGACCGGAGGCCTCACGTCCTTTGAAAACTCGAGAGGTCCGCGGAGATCAATGCTTCCAAAGGAGACGATGCCTGACTCCTCTTGAAAATGGATAGGAGTCCCAGGATCCCTGTGGCACGTGGAAATGGACCCTGGGTCTCCCGCCTCACCTGGAGACGCGTCGAATGGCCATGCCAAGACTCGAGGAGAATCCCGAGGTGTCCCTCGCACCTAGGCAGGAGTCCTGACGTCGCTGAACAAACACGTGTCTGGAAGGGCCCTCCCCGTCGTAACTCGAGAATATACCCCAGGTTCCGGCCGCAACTCGAGAAAAACCATGAGACTTCCCCCTCGCCGCGAGATGAGGCCCGATTCCCCTGCACTGCGTGCAGAGCAATTCCGTGTTCCACATCAAACATGAAAGGAGCCTTGATTTCCTTGACGGCACTCCAGAGAACACCCAAGATCCCTGTCTCAATCTAGAGGGATCCTGAGGTCACTGTAGCAACACAAAAGGGCTCCGTGAACCCCAAATCAACTCGAGATGAGAGCTTCTTCCCTAGCTTCGACTCAAGAGGAATACCCACGTTCCACAAGCACCTCAAGAGGAGGCTTCTCTCAGCTACAGGTATGTGAGAGTGACCCTGAGTTTGTGGCCTCAAGTGGAATGGACACCGAGATGCTCTGACTCGAAGGAAGGCCGGATATCCCTGCAGTGAATTGAATGCAGGCTCGTCTTGCATCTCCCACGACGGAGGGATGTCTGAATCCCTTGTGGAGACCACAGAGAAAGACCTAGTTCTCCACCTCATCGCGCCCGGAGGCCTCACGTCCTTTGAAAACTCGAGAGTTCCGCGTAGATCAATGCTTCCAAAGGAGACGATGCCTGACTCCTCTTGAAAATGGATAGGAGTCCCAGGATCCCTGTGGCACGTGGAAAGGGACACTATGTCTCCTGCCTCACGTGGAGACCCGTCCCAATGGCCATGCCAAGACTCGAGGAGAATCCCAAGTTGTCCCTCGCACCTAGGCAGGAGTCCTGACGTCGCAGAACAAACACGTGTCTGGAAGGGCCCTCCCCGTCGTAACTCGAGAATATACCCCAGGTTCCGGCCGCAACTCGAGAAAAACCATGAGACTTCCCCCTCGCCGCGAGATGAGGCCCGATTCCCCTGGACTGCGTGCAGAGCAATTCCGTGTTCCACATCAAACGTTAAAGGAGCCTTGATTTCCTTGATGGCACTCCAGAGAACACCCAAGATCACTGTCTGAAGTCTAGAGGGATCCTGAGGTCACTGTAGCAACACAAAAGTGCTCCGTGGACCCCAAATCAACTCGAGATGAGAGCCACATCCCTGGCTTCGACTCAAGAGGAATACCCACTTTCCACAATCACCTCAGGAGGAGGCTATTCTCAGCTACAAGTATGTGAGAGGGACCCTGAGTTTGTGGCCTCAAGTGGAACGGACACGGAGATGCTCTGACTCGAAGGAAGGCCGGATATCCCTGCAGTGAATTTAATGCAGGCTCATGTTGCATCTCCCACGACGAAGGGATGTCTGAATCCCCTGTGGAGACCACAGAGAAACACCTAGTTCTCTGACTCATCGCGACCGGAGGCCTCACGTCCTTTGAAAACTCGAGAGGTCTGCGGAGATCAATGCTTCCAAAGGAGACGATGCCTGAGTCCCCTTGAAAATGGATAGGAGTCCCAGGATCCCTGTGGCACGTGGAAAGGGACCCTGGGTCTCCCGCCTTACGTGGAGACGCGTCCCAATGGCCATGCCAAGACTCGAGGAGAATCCTGAGGTGTCCCTCGCACCTAGGCAGGAGTCCTGACATCGCTGAACAAACACGTGTCTGGAAGGGCCCTCCCCATCGTAACTCGAGAATATACCCCAGGTTCCGGCCGCAACTCGAGAAAAACCATGAGACTTTCCCCTCGCCGCGAGATGAGGCCCGATTCCCCTGCACTGCGTGCAGAGCAATTCCGTGTTCCACATCAAACATGAAAGGAGCCTTGATTTCCTTGATGGCACTCCAGAGAACACCCAAGATCACTGTCTCAAGTCTAGAGGGATCCTGAGGTCACTGTAGCAACACGAAAGGGCTCCATGGACCCCAAATCAACTCGAGATGAGAGCTTCATCCCTGGCTTCGACTCAAGAGGAATACCCACTTTCCACAAGCACCTCAGGAGGAGGCTACTCTCAGCTACAGGTATGTGAGAGGGACCCTGAGTTTGTGGCCTCAAGTGGAATGGACACCGAGATGCTCTGACTCGAAGTAAGGCCGGATATCCCTGCAGTGAATTGAAAGTAGGCTCTTCTTGCATCTCCCACGACGAAGGGATGTCTGAATCCCCTGTGGAGACCACAGAGAAAGACCTAGTTCTCCGCCTCATCGCGACCGGAGGCCTCACGTCCTTTGAAAACTCGAGAGGTCCGCGGACATCAATGCTTCCAAAGGAGACGATGCCTGACTCCTCTTGAAAATGGATAGGAGTCCCAGGATCCCTGTGGCACGTGGAAAGGGACCCTGGGTCTCCCGCCTCACCTGGAGACGCGTCCCAATGGCCATGCCAAGACTCGAGGAGAATCCCGAGTTGTCCCTCGCACCTAGGCAGGAGTCCTGACGTCGCTGAACAAACACTTGTCTGGAAGGGCCCTCCCCGTCGTAACTCGAGAATATACCCCAGGTTCCGGCCGCAACTCGAGAAAAACCATGAGACTTCCCCCTCGCCGCGAGATGAGGCCCGATTCCCCTGCACTGCGTGCAGAGCAATTCCTTGTTCCACATCAAACATGAAAGGAGCCTTGATTTCCTTAACGGCACTCCAGAGAACACCCAAGATCCCTGTCTCAATCTAGAGGGATCCTGAGGTCACTGTAGCAACAAAAAAAGGGCTCCGTGAACCCCAAATCAACTCGAGATGAGAGCTTCTTCCCTAGCTTCGACTCAAGAGGAATACCCACTTTCCACAAGCACCTCAAGAGGAGGCTTCTCTCAGCTACAGGTATGTGAGAGTGACCCTGAGTTTGTGGCCTCAACTGGAATGGACACCGAGATGCTCTGACTCGAAGGAAGGCCGGATATCCCTGCAGTGAATTGAATGCAGGCTCGTCTTGCATCTCCCACGTCGGAGGGATGTCTGAATCACTTGTGGAGACCACAGAGAAAGACCTCTGCCTCATTGCGACCGGAGGCCTCGCGTCCTTTGAAACCTCGAGAGGTCCGCGGAGATCAATGCTTCCAAAGGAGATGATGCCTGAGTCCTCTTGAAAATGGATAGGAGTCCCAGGATCCCTGTGGCACGTGGAAAGGGACCCTGGGTCTCCCGCCTCACGTGGAGACGCGTCCCAATGGCCATGCCAAGACTCGAGGAGAATCCCGAGGTGTCCCTCGCACCTAGGCAGGAGTCCTGACGTCGCTGAAGAAACACGTGTCTGGAAGGGCCCTCCCCGTCGTAACTCGAGAATATACCCCAGGTTCCGGCCGCAACTCGAGAAAAACCATGAGACTTCCCCCTCGCCGCGACATGAGGCCCGATTCCCCTGTACTGTGTGCAGAGCAATTCCGTGTTCCAAATCAAACATGAAATGAGCCTTGATTTCCTTGATGGCACTCAAGAGAACACCCAAGATCACTGTCTCAAGTCTAGAGGGATCCTGAGGTCACTGTAGCAACACAAAAGGGCTCCGTGGACCCCAAATCAACTCGAGATGAGAGCCACGTCCCTGGGTTCGACTCAAGAGGAATACCCACTTTCCACAAGCACCTCAAGAGGAGGCTTCTCTCACCTACAGGTATGTGAGAGGGCCCCTGAGTTTGTTGCCTCAAGTGGAATGGACACCGAGATGCTCTGACTCGAAGGAAGGACGGATATCCCTGCAGTGAATTGAATGCAGGCTCGTCTTGCATCTCCCACGACGGAGGGATGTCTGCATCCCTTGTGGAGACCACAGAGAAAGACCTAGTTCTCTGCCTCATCACGACCGGAGGCCTCACGTCCTTTGAAACCTCGAGAGGTCCGCGGAGATCAATGCTTCCAAAGGAGACGATGCCTGACTCCTCTTGAAAATGGATAGGAGTCCCAAGATCCCTGTGGCACGTGGAAAGGGACCCTGGGTCTCCCGCCTCACGTGGAGACGCGTCCCAATTGCCATGACAAGACTCGAGGAGAATCCCGAGGTGTCCCTCACACCTAGGCAGGAGTCCTGACGTCGCTGAACAAACACGTGTCTGGAAGGGCCCTCCCCGTCGTAACTCGAGAATATACCCCAGGTTCCGGCCGCAACTCGAGAAAAACCATGAGACTTCCCCCTCGCCGCGACATGAGTCCCGATTCCCCTGCACTGCGTGCAGAGCAATTCCGTGTTCCACATCAAACATGAAAGGAGCCTTGATTTCCTTAATGGCACTCCAGAGAACACCCAAGATCACTGTCTCAATCTAGAGGGATCCTGAGGTCACTGTAGCAACACGAATGGGCTGCGTGAACCCCAAATCAACTCGAGATGAGAGCTTCTTCCCTAGCTTCGACTCAAGAGGAATACCCACTATTCACAAGCACCTCAAGAGGAGGCTTCTCTCAGCTAAAGGTATGTGAGAGGGACCCTGAGTTTGTGGCCTCAAGTGGAATGGACACCGAAATGATCTGACTCGAAGGAAGGCCGGATATCCCTGCAGTGAATTGAATGCAGGCTCGTCTTGCATTTCCCACGACGAAGGGATGTCTGAATCCCCTGTGGAGACCACAGAGAAAGACCTAGTTCTCCACCTCATCGTGACCGGAGACCTCACGTCCTTTGAAAACTCGAGAGTTCCGCGGAGATCAATGCTTCCAAAGGAGACGATGCCTGACTCCTCTTGAAAATGGATAGGAGTCCCAGGATCCCTGTGGCACGTGGAAAGGGACACTAGGTCTCCCGCCTCACATGGAGACCCGTCCCAATGGCCATGCCAAGACTCGAGGAGAATCCCAAGGTGTCCCTTGCAACTAGGCAGGAGTCCTGACGTCGCTGAACAAACACGTGTCTGGAAGGGCCCTCCCCGTCGTAACTCGAGAATATACCCCAGGTTCCGGCCGCAACTCGATAAAAACCATGAGACTTCCCCCTCGCCGCGAGATGAGGCCCGATTCCCCTGGACTGCGTGCAGAGCAATTCCGTGTTCCACATCAAACATGAAAGGAGCCTTGATTTCCTTGATGGCACTCCAGAGAACACCCAAGATCACTGTCTGAAGTCGAGAGGGATCCTGAGGTCACTGTAGCAACACAAAAGGGCTCCGTGGACCCCAAATCAACTCGAGATGAGAGCCACATCCCTGGCTTCGACTCAAGAGGAATACCCATTTTCCACAATCACCTCAGGAGGAGGCTACTCTTAGCTACAGGTATGTGAGAGGGACCCTGAGTTTGTGGCCTCAAGTGGAACGGACACCGAGATGATCTGACTCGAAGGAAGGCCGGATATCCCTGCAGTGAATTGAATGCAGGCTTGTCTTGCATCTCCCACGACGAAGGGATGTCTGAATCCCCTGTGGAGACCACAGAGAAAGACCTAGTTCTCCACCTCATCGTGACCGGAGACCTCACGTCCTTTGAAAACTCGAGAGTTCCGCGGAGATCAATGCTTCCAAAGGAGACGATGCCTGACTCCTCTTGAAAATGGATAGGAGTCCCAGGATCCCTGTAGCACGTGGAAAGGGACACTAGGTCTCCCGCCTCACATGGAGACCCGTCCCAATGGCCATGCCAAGACTCGAGGAGAATCCCGAGGTGTCCCTCGCACCTAGGCAGGAGTCCTGACGTGGCTGAAGAAACACGTGTCTGGAAGGGCCCTCCCCGTCGTAACTCGAGAATATACCCCAGGTTCCGGCCGCAACTCGAGAAAAACCATGAGACTTCCCCCTCGCCGCGAGATGAGGCCCGATTCCCCTGGACTGTGTGCAGAGCAATTCCGTGTTCCAAATCAAACATGAAAGGAGCCTTGATTTCCTTGATGGCACTCCAGAGAACACCCAAGATCACTGTCTCAAGTCTAGAGGGATCCTGAGGTCACTGTAGCAACACGAAAGGGCTCCATGGACCCCAAATCAACTCGAGATGAGAGCTTCGTCCCTGGCTTCGACTCAAGAGGAATACCCACTTTCCACAAGCACCTCAGGAGGAGGCTACTCTCAGCTACAGGTATGTGAGAGGGACCCTGAGTTTGTGGCCTCAAGTGGAATGGACACCGAGATGCTCTGACTCGAAGTAAGGCCGGATATCCCTGCAGTGAATTGAAAGCAGGCTCTTCTTGCATCTCCCACGACGAAGGGATGTCTGAATCCCCTGTGGAGACCACAGAGAAAGACCTAGTTCTCCGCCTCATCGCGACCGGAGGCCTCACGTCCTTTGAAAACTCGAGAGGTCCGCGGAGATCAATGCTTCCAAAGGAGACGATGCCTGACTCCTCTTGAAAATGGATAGGAGTCCCAGGATCCCTGTGGCACGTGGAAAGGGACCCTGGGTCTCCCGCCTCACCTGGAGACGCGTCCCAATGGCCATGCCAAGACTCGAGGAGAATCCCGAGGTGTCCCTCGCACCTAGGCAGGAGTCCTGTCATCGCTGAACAAACACGTGTCTGGAAGGGCCCTCCCCGTCGTAACTCGAGAATATACCCCAGTTTCCGGCCGCAACTCGAGAAAAACCATGAGACTTCCCCCTCGCCGCGAGATGAGGCCCGATTCCCCTGCACTGCGTGCAGAGCAATTCCGTGTTCCACATCAAACATGAAAGGAGCCTTGATTTCCTTAACGGCACTCCAGAGAACACCCAAGATCCCTGTCTTAATCTAGAGGGATCCTGAGGTCACTGTAGCAACACAAAAGGGCTCCGTGAACCCCAAATCAACTCGAGATGAGAGCTTCTTCCCTAGCTTCGACTCAAGAGGAATACCCACTTTCCACAAGCACCTCAAGAGGAGGCTTCTCTCAGCTACAGGTATGTGAGAGTGACCCTGAGTTTGTGGCCTCAAGTGGAATGGACACCGAGATGCTCTGACTCGAAGGAAGGCCGGATATCCCTGCAGTGAATTGAATGCAGGCTCGTCTTGCATCTCCCACGTCGGAGTGATGTCTGAATCCCTTGTGGAGACCACAGAGAAAGACCTCTGCCTCATTGCGACCGGAGGCCTCGCGTCCTTTGAAACCTCGAGAGGTCCGCGGAGATCAATGCTTCCAAAGGAGATGATGCCTGAGTCCTCTTGAAAATGGATAGGAGTCCCAGGATCCCTGTGGCACGTGGAAAGGGACCCTGGGTCTCCCGCCTCACGTGGAGACGCGTCCCAATGGCCATGCCAAGACTCGAGGAGAATCCCGAGGTGTCCCTCGCACCTAGGCAGGAGTCCTGACGTCACTGAAGAAACACGTGTCTGGAAGGGCGCTCCCCGTCGTAACTCGAGAATATACCCCAGGTTCCGGCCGCAACTCGAGAAAAACCATGAGACTTCCGCCTCGCCGCGACATGAGGCCCGATTCCCCTGTACTGTGTGCAGAGCAATTCCGTGTTCCACATCAAACATGAAAGGAGCCTTGATTTCCTTGATGGTACTCCAGAGAACACCCAAGATCACTGTCTCAAGTCTAGAGGGATCCTGAGGTCACTGTAGCAACACAAAAGGGCTCCGTGGACCCCAAATCAACTCGAGATGAGAGCCACGTCCCTGGGTTCGACTCAAGAGGAATACCAACTTTCCACAAGCACCTCAAGAGGAGGCTTCTTTCAGCTACAGGTATGTGAGAGGGACCCTGAGTTTGTGACCTCAAGTGGAATGGACACCGAGATGCTCTGACTCGAAGGAAGGACGGATATCCCTGCAGTGAATTGAATGCAGGCTCGTCTTGCATCTCCCACGACGGAGGGATGTCTGCATCCCTTGTGGAGACCACAGAGAAAGACCTAGTTCTCTGCCTCATCACGACCGGAGGCCTCACGTCCTTTGAAACCTCGAGAGGTCCGCGGAGATCAATGCTTCCAAAGGAGACGATGCCTGACTCCTCTTGAAAATGGATAGAAGTCACAGGATCCCTGTGGCACGTGGAAAGGGACCCTGGGTCTCCCGCCTCACCTGGAGACGCGTCCCAATGGCCATGCCAAGACTCGAGGAGAATCCCGAGGTGTCCCTCGCACCTAGGCAGGAATCCTGTCGTCGCTGAACAAACACGTGTCTGGAAGGGCCCTCCCCGTCGTAACTCGAGAATATACCCCAGGTTCCGGCCGCAACTCGAGAAAAACCATGAGACTTCCCCCTCGCCGCGAGATGAGGCCCGATTCCCCTGCACTGCGTGCAGAGCAATTCCGTGTTCCACATCAAACATGAAAGGAGCCTTGATTTCCTTAACGGCACTCCAGAGAACACCCAAGATCCCTGTCTCAATCTAGAGGGATCCTGAGGTCACTGTAGCAACACAAAAGGGCTCCGTGAACCCCAAATCAACTCGAGATGAGAGCTTCTTCCCTAGCTTCGACTCAAGAGGAATACCCACTTTCCACAAGCACCTCAAGAGGAGGCTTCTCTCAGCTACAGGTATGTGAGAGTGACCCTGAGTTTGTGGCCTCAAGTGGAATGGACACCGAGATGCTCTGACTCGAAGGAAGGACGGATATCCCTGCAGTGAATTGAATGCAGGCTCGTCTTGCATCTCCCACGTCGGAGGGATGTCTGAATCCCTTGTGGAGACCACAGAGAAAGACCTCTGCCTCATTGCGACCGGAGGCCTCGCGTCCTTTGAAACCTCGAGAGGTCCGCGGAGATCAATGCTTCCAAAGGAGATGATGCCTGAGTCCTCTTGAAAATGGATAGGAGTCCCAGGATCCCTGTGGCACGTGGAAAGGGACACTATGTCTCCTGCCTCACGTGGAGACCCGTCCCAATGGCCATGCCAAGACTCGAGGAGAATCCCAAGTTGTCCCTCGCACCTAGGCAGGAGTCCTGACGTCGCTGAACAAACACGTGTCTGGAAGGGCCCTCCCCGTCGTAACTCGAGAATATACCCCAGGTTCCGGCCGCAACTCGAGAAAAACCATGAGACTTCCCCCTCGCCGCGAGATGAGGCCCAATTCCCCTGGACTGCGTGCAGAGCAATTCCGTGTTCCACATCAAACGTGAAAGGAGCCTTGATTTCCTTGATGGCACTCCAGAGAACACCCAAGATCACTGTCTGAAGTCTAGAGGGATCCTGAGGTCACTGTAGCAACACAAAAGTGCTCCGTGGACCCCAAATCAACTCGAGATGAGAGCCACATCCCTGGCTTCGACTCAAGAGGAATACCCACTTTCCACAATCACCTCAGGAGGAGGCTACTCTCAGCTACAAGTATGTGAGAGGGACCCTGAGTTTGTGGCCTCAAGTGGAACGGACACGGAGATGCTCTGACTCGAAGGAAGGCCGGATATCCCTGCAGTGAATTGAATGCAGGGTCGTCTTGCATCTCCCACGACGAAGGGATGTCTGAATCCCCTGTGGAGACCACAGAGAAACACCTAGTTCTCCGACTCATCGCGACCGGAGGCCTCACGTCCTTTGAAAACTCGAGAGGTCTGCGGAGATCAATGCTTCCAAAGGAGACGATGCCTGACTCCTCTTGAAAATGGATAGGAGTCCCAGGATCCCTGTGGCACGTGGAAAGGGACACTATGTCTCCTGCCTCACGTGGAGACCCGTCCCAATGGCCATGCCAAGACTCGAGGAGAATCCCAAGTTGTCCCTCGCACCTAGGCAGGAGTCCTGACGTCGCAGAACAAACACGTGTCTGGAAGGGCCCTCCCCGTCGTAACTCGAGAATATACCCCAGGTTCCGGCCGCAACTCGAGAAAAACCATGAGACTTCCCCCTCGCCGCGAGATGAGGCCCGATTCCCCTGCACTGCGTGCAGAGCAATTCCTTGTTCCACATCAAACATGAAAGGAGCCTTGATTTCCTTAACGGCACTCCAGAGAACACCCAAGATCCCTGTCTCAATCTAGAGGGATCCTGAGGTCACTGTAGCAACAAAAAAAGTGCTCCGTGAACCCCAAATCAACTCGAGATGAGAGCTTCTTCCCTAGCTTCGACTCAAGAGGAATACCCACTTTCCACAAGCACCTCAAGAGGAGGCTTCTCTCAGCTACAGGTATGTGAGAGTGACCCTGAGTTTGTGGCCTCAAGTGGAATGGACACCGAGATGCTCTGACTCGAAGGAAGGCCGGATATCCCTGCAGTGAATTGAATGCAGGCTCGTCTTGCATCTCCCACGTCGGAGGGATGTCTGAATCACTTGTGGAGACCACAGAGAAAGACCTCTGCCTCATTGCGACCGGAGGCCTCGCGTCCTTTGAAACCTCGAGAGGTCCGCGGAGATCAATGCTTCCAAAGGAGATGATGCCTGAGTCCTCTTGAAAATGGATAGGAGTCCCAGGATCCCTGTGGCACGTGGAAAGGGACCCTGGGTCTCCCGCCTCACGTGGAGACGCGTCCCAATGGCCATGCCAAGACTCGAGGAGAATCCCGAGGTGTCCCTCGCACCTAGGCAGGAGTCCTGACGTCGCTGAAGAAACACGTGTCTGGAAGGGCCCTCCCCGTCGTAACTCGAGAATATACCCCAGGTTCCGGCCGTAACTCGAGAAAAACCATGAGACTTCCCCCTCGCCGCGACATGAGGCCCGATTCCCCTGTACTGTGTGCAGAGCAATTCCGTGTTCCAAATCAAACATGAAATGAGCCTTGATTTCCTTGATGGCACTCAAGAGAACACCCAAGATCACTGTCTCAAGTCTAGAGGGATCCTGAGGTCACTGTAGCAACACAAAAGGGCTCCGTGGACCCCAAATCAACTCGAGATGAGAGCCACGTCCCTGGGTTCGACTCAAGAGGAATACCCACTTTCCACAAGCACCTCAAGAGGAGGCTTCTCTCACCTACAGGTATGTGAGAGGGCCCCTGAGTTTGTTGCCTCAAGTGGAATGGACACCGAGATGCTCTGACTCGAAGGAAGGACGGATATCCCTGCAGTGAATTGAATGCAGGCTCGTCTTGCATCTCCCACGACGGAGGGATGTCTGCATCCCTTGTGGAGACCACAGAGAAAGACCTAGTTCTCTGCCTCATCACGACCGGAGGCCTCACGTCCTTTGAAACCTCGAGAGGTCCGCGGAGATCAATGCTTCCAAAGGAGACGATGCCTGACTCCTCTTGAAAATGGATAGGAGTCCCAAGATCCCTGTGGCACGTGGAAAGGGACCCTGGGTCTCCCGCCTCACGTGGAGACGCGTCCCAATTGCCATGACAAGACTCGAGGAGAATCCCGAGGTGTCCCTCGCACCTAGGCAGGAGTCCTGACGTCGCTGAACAAACACGTGTCTGGAAGGGCCCTCCCCGTCGTAACTCGAGAATATACCCCAGGTTCCGGCCGCAACTCGAGAAAAACCATGAGACTTCCCCCTCGCCGCGACATGAGTCCCGATTCCCCTGCACTGCGTGCAGAGCAATTCCGTGTTCCACATCAAACATGAAAGGAGCCTTGATTTCCTTAATGGCACTCCAGAGAACACCCAAGATCACTGTCTCAATCTAGAGGGATCCTGAGGTCACTGTAGCAACACGAATGGGCTGCGTGAACCCCAAATCAACTCGAGATGAGAGCTTCTTCCCTAGCTTCGACTCAAGAGGAATACCCACTATTCACAAGCACCTCAAGAGGAGGCTTCTCTCAGCTAAAGGTATGTGAGAGGGACCCTGAGTTTGTGGCCTCAAGTGGAATGGACACCGAAATGATCTGACTCGAAGGAAGGCCGGATATCCCTGCAGTGAATTGAATGCAGGCTCGTCTTGCATTTCCCACGACGAAGGGATGTCTGAATCCCCTGTGGAGACCACAGAGAAAGACCTAGTTCTCCACCTCATCGTGACCGGAGACCTCACGTCCTTTGAAAACTCGAGAGTTCCGCGGAGATCAATGCTTCCAAAGGAGACGATGCCTGACTCCTCTTGAAAATGGATAGGAGTCCCAGGATCCCTGTGGCACGTGGAAAGGGACACTAGGTCTCCCGCCTCACATGGAGACCCGTCCCAATGGCCATGCCAAGACTCGAGGAGAATCCCAAGGTGTCCCTTGCAACTAGGCAGGAGTCCTGACGTCGCTGAACAAACACGTGTCTGGAAGGGCCCTCCCCGTCGTAACTCGAGAATATACCCCAGGTTCCGGCCGCAACTCGATAAAAACCATGAGACTTCCCCCTCGCCGCGAGATGAGGCCCGATTCCCCTGGACTGCGTGCAGAGCAATTCCGTGTTCCACATCAAACATGAAAGGAGCCTTGATTTCCTTGATGGCACTCCAGAGAACACCCAAGATCACTGTCTGAAGTCGAGAGGGATCCTGAGGTCACTGTAGCAACACAAAAGGGCTCCGTGGACCCCAAATCAACTCGAGATGAGAGCCACATCCCTGGCTTCGACTCAAGAGGAATACCCATTTTCCACAATCACCTCAGGAGGAGGCTACTCTTAGCTACAGGTATGTGAGAGGGACCCTGAGTTTGTGGCCTCAAGTGGAACGGACACCGAGATGATCTGACTCGAAGGAAGGCCGGATATCCCTGCAGTGAATTGAATGCAGGCTTGTCTTGCATCTCCCACGACGAAGGGATGTCTGAATCCCCTGTGGAGACCACAGAGAAAGACCTAGTTCTCCACCTCATCGTGACCGGAGACCTCACGTCCTTTGAAAACTCGAGAGTTCCGCGGAGATCAATGCTTCCAAAGGAGACGATGCCTGACTCCTCTTGAAAATGGATAGGAGTCCCAGGATCCCTGTAGCACGTGGAAAGGGACACTAGGTCTCCCGCCTCACATGGAGACCCGTCCCAATGGCCATGCCAAGACTCGAGGAGAATCCCGAGGTGTCCCTCGCACCTAGGCAGGAGTCCTGACGTGGCTGAAGAAACACGTGTCTGGAAGGGCCCTCCCCGTCGTAACTCGAGAATATACCCCAGGTTCCGGCCGCAACTCGAGAAAAACCATGAGACTTCCCCCTCGCCGCGAGATGAGGCCCGATTCCCCTGGACTGTGTGCAGAGCAATTCCGTGTTCCAAATCAAACATGAAAGGAGCCTTGATTTCCTTGATGGCACTCCAGAGAACACCCAAGATCACTGTCTCAAGTCTAGAGGGATCCTGAGGTCACTGTAGCAACACGAAAGGGCTCCATGGACCCCAAATCAACTCGAGATGAGAGCTTCGTCCCTGGCTTCGACTCAAGAGGAATACCCACTTTCCACAAGCACCTCAGGAGGAGGCTACTCTCAGCTACAGGTATGTGAGAGGGACCCTGAGTTTGTGGCCTCAAGTGGAATGGACACCGAGATGCTCTGACTCGAAGTAAGGCCGGATATCCCTGCAGTGAATTGAAAGCAGGCTCTTCTTGCATCTCCCACGACGAAGGGATGTCTGAATCCCCTGTGGAGACCACAGAGAAAGACCTAGTTCTCCGCCTCATCGCGACCGGAGGCCTCACGTCCTTTGAAAACTCGAGAGGTCCGCGGAGATCAATGCTTCCAAAGGAGACGATGCCTGACTCCTCTTGAAAATGGATAGGAGTCCCAGGATCCCTGTGGCACGTGGAAAGGGACCCTGGGTCTCCCGCCTCACCTGGAGACGCGTCCCAATGGCCATGCCAAGACTCGAGGAGAATCCCGAGGTGTCCCTCGCACCTAGGCAGGAGTCCTGTCATCGCTGAACAAACACGTGTCTGGAAGGGCCCTCCCCGTCGTAACTCGAGAATATACCCCAGTTTCCGGCCGCAACTCGAGAAAAACCATGAGACTTCCCCCTCGCCGCGAGATGAGGCCCGATTCCCCTGCCCTGCGTGCAGAGCAATTCCGTGTTCCACATCAAACATGAAAGGAGCCTTGATTTCCTTAACGGCACTCCAGAGAACACCCAAGATCCCTGTCTTAATCTAGAGGGATCCTGAGGTCACTGTAGCAACACAAAAGGGCTCCGTGAACCCCAAATCAACTCGAGATGAGAGCTTCTTCCCTAGCTTCGACTCAAGAGGAATACCCACTTTCCACAAGCACCTCAAGAGGAGGCTTCTCTCAGCTACAGGTATGTGAGAGTGACCCTGAGTTTGTGGCCTCAAGTGGAATGGACACCGAGATGCTCTGACTCGAAGGAAGGCCGGATATCCCTGCAGAGAATTGAATGCAGGCTCGTCTTGCATCTCCCACGTCGGAGTGATGTCTGAATCCCTTGTGGAGACCACAGAGAAAGACCTCTGCCTCATTGCGACCGGAGGCCTCGCGTCCTTTGAAACCTCGAGAGGTCCGCGGAGATCAATGCTTCCAAAGGAGATGATGCCTGAGTCCTCTTGAAAATGGATAGGAGTCCCAGGATCCCTGTGGCACGTGGAAAGGGACCCTGGGTCTCCCGCCTCACGTGGAGACGCGTCCCAATGGCCATGCCAAGACTCGAGGAGAATCCCGAGGTGTCCCTCGCACCTAGGCAGGAGTCCTGACGTCACTGAAGAAACACGTGTCTGGAAGGGCCCTCCCCGTCGTAACTCGAGAATATACCCCAGGTTCCGGCCGCAACTCGAGAAAAACCATGAGACTTCCGCCTCGCCGCGACATGAGGCCTGATTCCCCTGTACTGTGTGCAGAGCAATTCCGTGTTCCACATCAAACATGAAAGGAGCCTTGATTTCCTTGATGGTACTCCAGAGAACACCCAAGATCACTGTCTCAAGTCTAGAGGGATCCTGAGGTCACTGTAGCAACACAAAAGGGCTCCGTGGACCCCAAATCAACTCGAGATGAGAGCCACGTCCCTGGGTTCGACTCAAGAGGAATACCCACTTTCCACAAGCACCTCAAGAGGAGGCTTCTTTCAGCTACAGGTATGTGAGAGGGACCCTGAGTTTGTGACCTCAAGTGGAATGGACACCGAGATGCTCTGACTCGAAGGAAGGACGGATATCCCTGCAGTGAATTGAATGCAGGCTCGTCTTGCATCTCCCACGACGGAGGGATGTCTGCATCCCTTGTGGAGACCACAGAGAAAGACCTAGTTCTCTGCCTCATCACGACCGGAGGCCTCACGTCCTTTGAAACCTCGAGAGGTCCGCGGAGATCAATGCTTCCAAAGGAGACGATGCCTGACTCCTCTTGAAAATGGATAGAAGTCACAGGATCCCTGTGGCACGTGGAAAGGGACCCTGGGTCTCCCGCCTCACCTGGAGACGCGTCCCAATGGCCATGCCAAGACTCGAGGAGAATCCCGAGGTGTCCCTCGCACCTAGGCAGGAGTCCTGTCATCGCTGAACAAACACGTGTCTGGAAGGGCCCTCCCCGTCGTAACTCGAGAATATACCCCAGGTTCCGGCCGCAACTCGAGAAAAACCATGAGACTTCCCCCTCGCCGCGAGATGAGGCCCGATTCCCCTGCACTGCGTGCAGAGCAATTCCGTGTTCCACATCAAACATGAAAGGAGCCTTGATTTCCTTAACGGCACTCCAGAGAACACCCAAGATCCCTGTCTCAATCTAGAGGGATCCTGAGGTCACTGTAGCAACACAAAAGGGCTCCGTGAACCCCAAATCAACTCGAGATGAGAGCTTCTTCCCTAGCTTCGACTCAAGAGGAATACCCACTTTCCACAAGCACCTCAAGAGGAGGCTTCTCTCAGCTACAGGTATGTGAGAGTGACCCTGAGTTTGTGGCCTCAAGTGGAATGGACACCGAGATGCTCTGACTCGAAGGAAGGACGGATATCCCTGCAGTGAATTGAATGCAGGCTCGTCTTGCATCTCCCACGTCGGAGGGATTTCTGAATCCCTTGTGGAGACCACAGAGAAAGACCTCTGCCTCATTGCGACCGGAGGCCTCGCGTCCTTTGAAACCTCGAGAGGTCCGCGGAGATCAATGCTTCCAAAGGAGATGATGCCTGAGTCCTCTTGAAAATGGATAGGAGTCCCAGGATCCCTGTGGCACGTGGAAAGGGACCCTGGGTCTCCCGCCTCACGTGGAGACGCGTCCCAATGGCCATGCCAAGACTCGAGGAGAATCCCGAGGTGTCCCTCGCACCTAGGCAGGAGTCCTGACGTCGCTGAAGAAACACGTGTCTGGAAGGGCCCTCCCCGTCGTAACTCGAGAATATACCCCAGGTTCCGGCCGCAACTCGAGAAAAACCATGAGACTTCCCCCTCGCCGCGACATGAGGCCCGATTCCCCTGTACTGTGTGCAGAGCAATTCCGTGTTCCACATCAAACATGAAAGGATCCTTGATTTCCTTGATGGCACTCCAGAGAACACCCAAGATCACTGTCTCAAGTCTAGAGGGATCCTGAGGTCACTGTAGCAACACAAAAGGGCTCCGTGGACCCCAAATCAACTCGAGATGAGAGCCACGTCCCTGGGTTCGACTCAAGAGGAATACCCACCCATAAGCACCTCAAGAGGAGGCTTCTTTCAGCTACAGGTATGTGAGAGGGACCCTGAGTTTGTGACCTCAAGTGGAATGGACACCGAGATGCTCTGACTCGAAGGAAGGACGGATATCCCTGCAGTGAATTGAATGCAGGCTCGTCTTGCATCTCCCACGACGGAGGGATGTCTGCATCCCTTGTGGAGACCACAGAGAAAGACCTACTTCTCTGCCTCATCACGACCGGAGGCCTCACGTCCTTTGAAACCTCGAGAGGTCCGCGGAGATCAATGCTTCCAAAGGAGACGATGCCTGACTCCTCTTGAAAATGGATAGGAGTCCCAGGATCCGTGTGGCACGTGGAAAGGGACCCTGGGTCTCCCGCCTCACGTGGAGACGCGTCCCAATTGCCATGACAAGACTCGAGGAGAATCCCGAGGTGTCCCTCGCACCTAGGCAGGAGTCCTGACGTCGCTGAACAAAAACGTGTCTGGAAGGGCCCTCCC
Source organism: Dama dama (assembly GCF_033118175.1). NCBI lineage: Eukaryota > Metazoa > Chordata > Mammalia > Artiodactyla > Cervidae > Dama > Dama dama. Next base: position 1,393,829 of record NW_026870878.1, on the reverse strand, counting down.
CGTCGTAACTCGAGAATATACCCCAGGTTCCGGCCGCAACTCGAGAAAAACCATGAGACTTCCCCCTCGCCGCAAGATGAGGCACGATTCCCCTGCACTGCGTGCAGAGCAATTCCGTGTTCCACATCAAACATGAAAGGAGCCTTGATTTCCTTGATGGCACTCCAGAGAACACCCAAGATCACTGTCTGAAGTCGAGAGGGATCCTGAGGTCACTGTAGCAACACAAAAGGGCTCCGTGGACCCCAAATCAACTCGAGATGAGAGCCACATCCCTGGCTTCGACTCAAGAGGAATACCCATTTTCCACAATCACCTCAGGAGGAGGCTACTCTCAGCTACAGGTATGTGAGAGGGACCCTGAGTTTGTGGCCTCAAGTGGAACGGACACGGAGATGCTCTGACTGGAAGGAAGGCCGGATATCCCTGCAGTGAATTGAATGCAGGCTCTTCTTGCATCTCCCACGACGAAGGGATGTCTGAATCCCCTGTGGAGACCACAGAGAAAGACCTAGTTCTCCGCCTCATCGCGACCGGAGGCCTCACGTCCTTTGAAAACTCGAGAGGTCCACGGAGATCAATGCTTCCAAAGGAGACGATGCCTGAATCCTCTTGAAAATGGATAGGAGTCCCAGGATCCCTGTGGCACGTGGAAAGGGACCCTGGGTCTCCCGCCTCACGTGGAGACGCGTCCCAATGGCCATGCCAAGACTCGAGGAGAATCCCGAGGTGTCCGTCGCACCTAGGCAGGAGTCCTGACGTCGCTGAACAAACACGTGTCTGGAAGGGCCCTCCCCGTCGTAACTCGAGAATATACCCCAGGTTCCGGCCGCAACTCGAGAAAAACCATGAGACTTTCCCCTCGCCGCGAGATGAGGCCCGATTCCCCTGCACTGCGTGCAGAGCAATTCCGTGTTCCACATCAAACATAAAAGGAGCCTTGATTTCCTTAATGGCACTCCAGAGAACACCCAAGATCACTGTCTCATGTCTAGAGGGATCCTGAGTTCACTGTAGCAACACGAAAGGGCTCCATGGACCCCAAATCAATTCGAGATGATAGCTTCTTCCCTGGCTTCGACTCAAGAGGATTACCCACTTTCCACAAGCACCTCAAGAGGAGGCTTCTCTCAGCTACAGGTATGTGAGAGGGACCCTGAGTTTGTGGCCTCAAGTGGAATGGACACCGAGATGCTCTGACACGAAGGAAGGCTGGATATCCGTGCAGTGAATTGAATGCAGGCTCGTCTTGCATCTCCCACGACGAAGGGATGTCTGAATCCCCTGTGGAGACCACAGAGAAAGACCTAGTTCTCCTCCTCATTGCGACCGGAGGCCTCACGTCCTTTGAAAACTCGAGAGGTCCGCGGAGATCAATGCTTCCAAAGGAGACGATGCCTGACTCCTCTTGAAAATGGATAGGAGTCCCAGGATCCCTGTGGCACGTGGAAAGGGACCCTGGGTCTCCCGCCTCACGTGGAGACGCCTCCCAATGGCCATGCCAAGACTCGAGGAGAATCCCGAGGTGTCCCTCGCACCTAGGCAGGAGTCGTGACGTCCCTGAACAAACACGTGTCTGGAAGGGCCCTCCCCGTCGTAACTCGAGAATATACCCCAGGTTCCGGCCGCAACTCGAGAAAAACCATGAGACTTCCCCCTCGCCGCGAGATGAGGCCCGATTCCCCTGCCCTGCGTGCAGAGCAATTCCGTGTTCCACATCAAACATGAAAGGAGCCTTGATTTCCTTGATGGCACGCCAGAGAACGCCCAAGATCACTGTCTCAAGTCTAGAGGGATCCTGAGGTCACTGTAGCAGCACGAAAGGGCTCACTGGACCCCAAATCAACTCGAGATGAGAGCTTCGTCCCTGGCTTCGACTCAAGAGGAATACCCACTTTCCACAAGCATCTCAAGAAGAGGCTTCTCTCAGCTACAGGTATGTGAGAGGGACCCTGAGTGTGTGGCCTCAAGTGGAATGTCCACCGAGATGCTCTGACTCGAAGGAAGGCCGGATATCACTGCAGTGTATTTAATGTAGGCTCGTCTTGCATCTCCCACGACGAAGGGATGTCTGAATCCCCTGTGGAGACCACAGAGAAAGACCTAGTTCTCCGCCTCATCGCGACCAGAAGCCTCACGTCCTTTGAAAACTCGAGAGGTCCGCGGAGGTCAATGCTTCCAAACGAGACGATGCCTGACTCCGCTTGAAAATGAATAGGAGTCCCAGGATCCCTGTGGCACGTGGAAAGGGAACCTGGTTATGCCGCTTCACGTGGAGACGCATCCCAATGGCCATGACAAGACTCGCGGAGAATCCCTTGGTGTCCCTCGCACCTAGGCAGGAGTCCTGATGTCGCTGAACAAACACGTGTCTGGAAGGGCACTCCCCGTCGTAACTCGAGAATATACACCAGGTTCCGGCCGCTACTCGAGAAAAACCATGAGACTTCCCCCTCGCCGCGAGATGAGGCCCGATTCCCCTGCACTGCGTGCAGAGCAATTCCGTGTTCCACATCAAACATGAAAGGAGCCTTGATTTCCTTGATGGCACTCCAGAGAACACCCAAGATCACTGTCTCAAGGCTAGAGGGATCCTGAGGTCACTGTAGCAACACAAAAGGGCTCCGTGGACCCCAAATCAACTCGAGATGAGAGCCACGTCCCTGGGTTCCACTCAAGAGGAATACCCACTTTCCACAAGCACCTCAAGAGGAGGCTTCTTTCAGCTACAGGTATGTGAGAGGGACCCTGAGTTTGTGACCTCAAGTGGAATGGACACCGAGATGCTCTGACTCGAAGGAAGGACGGATATCCCTGCAGTGAATTGAATGCAGGCTCGTCTTGCATCTCCCACGACGGAGGGATGTCTGCATCCCTTGTGGAGACCACAGAGAAAGACCTAGTTCTCTGCCTCATCACGACCGGAGGCCTCACGTCCTTTGAAACCTCGAGAGGTTTGCGGAGATCAATGCTTCCAAAGGAGACGATGCCTGACTCCTCTTGAAAATGGATAGGAGTCCCAGGATCCCTGTGGCACGTGGAAAGGGACCCTGGGTCTCCCGCCTCACGTGGAGACGCGTCCCAATTGCCATGACAAGACTCGAGGAGAATCCCGAGGTGTCCCTCGCACCTAGGCAGGAGTCCTGACGTCGCTGAACAAACACGTGTCTGGAAGGGCCCTCCCCGTCGTAACTCGAGAATATACCCCAGGTTCCGGCCGCAACTCGAGAAAAACCATGAGACTTCCCCCTCGCCACGAGATGAGGCCCGATTCCCCTGCACTGCGTGCAGAGCAATTCCGTGTTCCACATCAAACATGAAAGGTGCCTTGATTTCCTTAATGGCACTCCAGAGAACACCCAAGATAACTGTCTCAATCTAGAGGGATCCTGAGGTCACTGTAGCAACACGAATGGGCTGCGTGAACCCCAAATCAACTCGAGATGAGAGCTTCTTCCCTAGCTTCGACTCAAGAGGAATACCCACTATTCACAAGCACCTCAAGAGGAGGCTTCTCTCAGCTAAAGGTATGTGAGAGGGACCCTGAGTTTGTGGCCTCAAGTGGAATGGACACCGAGATGATCTGACTCGAAGGAAGGCCGGATATCCCTGCAGTGAATTGAATGCAGGCTCGTCTTGCATCTCCCATGACGAAGGGATGTCTGAATCCCCTGTGGAGACCACAGAGAAAGACCTAGTTCTCCACCTCATCGTGACCGGAGACCTCACGTCCTTTGAAAACTCGAGAGTTCCGCGGAGATCAATGCTTCCAAAGGAGACGATGCCTGACTCCTCTTGAAAATGGATAGGAGTCCCAGGATCCCTGTGGCACGTGGAAAGGGACACTAGGTCTCCCGCCTCACATGGAGACCCGTCCCAATGGCCATGCCAAGACTCGAGGAGAATCCCAAGGTGTCCCTTGCAACTAGGCAGGAGTCCTGACGTCGCTGAACAAACACGTGTCTGGAAGGGCCCTCCCCGTCGTAACTCGAGAATATACCCCAGGTTCCGGCCGCAACTCGAGAAAAACCATGAGACTTCCCCCTCGCCACGAGATGAGGCCCGATTCCCCTGCACTGCGTGCAGAGCAATTCCGTGTTCCACATCAAACATGAAAGGAGCCTTGATTTCCTTAATGGCACTCCAGAGAACACCCAAGATAACTGTCTCAATCTAGAGGGATCCTGAGGTCACTGTAGCAACACGAATGGGCTGCGTGAACCCCAAATCAACTCGAGATGAGAGCTTCTTCCCTAGCTTCGACTCAAGAGGAATACCCACTATTCACAAGCACCTCAAGAGGAGGCTTCTCTCAGCTAAAGGTATGTGAGAGGGACCCTGAGTTTGTGGCCTCAAGTGGAATGGACACCGAGATGATCTGACTCGAAGGAAGGCCGGATATCCCTGCAGTGAATTGAATGCAGGCTCGTCTTGCATCTCCCACGACGAAGGGATGTCTGAATCCCCTGTGGAGACCACAGAGAAAGACCTAGTTCTCCACCTCATCGTGACCGGAGACCTCACGTCCTTTGAAAACTCGAGAGTTCCGCGGAGATCAATGCTTCCAAAGGAGACGATGCCTGACTCCTCTTGAAAATGGATAGGAGTCCCAGGATCCCTGTGGCACGTGGAAAGGGACACTAGGTCTCCCGCCTCACATGGAGACCCGTCCCAATGGCCATGCCAAGACTCGAGGAGAATCCCAAGGTGTCCCTTGCAACTAGGCAGGAGTCCTGACGTCGCTGAACAAACACGTGTCTGGAAGGGCCCTCCCCGTCGTAACTCGAGAATATACCCCAGGTTCCGGCCGCAACTCGAGAAAAACCATGAGACTTCCCCCTCGCCGCGAGATGAGGCCCGATTCTCCTGGACTGCGTGCAGAGCAATTCCGTGTTCCACATCAAACATGAAAGGAGCCTTAATTTCCTTGATGGCACTCCAGAGAACACCCAAGATCACTGTTTGAAGTCGAGAGGGATCCTGAGGTCACTGTAGCAACACAAAAGGGCTCCGTGGACCCCAAATCAACTCGAGATGAGAGCCACATCCCTGGCTTCGACTCAAGAGGAATACCCATTTTCCACAATCACCTCAGGAGGAAGCTACTCTCAGCCACAGGTATGTGAGAGGGACCCTGAGTTTGTGGCCTCAAGTGGAACGGACACGGAGATGCTCTGACTGGAAGGAAGGCCGGATATCCCTGCAGTGAATTGAATGCAGGCTCTTCTTGCATCTCCCACGACGAAGGGATGTCTGAATCCCCTGTGGAGACCACAGAGAAAGACCTAGTTCTCCGCCTCATCGCGACCGGAGGCCTCACGTCCTTTGAAAACTCGAGAGGTCTGCGGAGATCAATGCTTCCAAAGGAGACGATGCCTGAGTCCTCTTGAAAATGGATAGGAGTCCCAGGATCCCTGTGGTACGTGGAAAGGGACCCTGGGTCTCCCGCCTCACGTGGAGACGCGTCTCAATGGCCATGCCAAGACTCGAGGAGAATCCCGAGGTGTCCCTTGCACCTAGGCAGGAGTCCTGACATCGCTGAACAAACACGTGTCTGGAAGGGCCCTCCGCGTTGTAACTCGAGAATATACCCCAGGTTCCGGCCGTAACTCGAGAAAAACCATGAGACTTTCCCCTCGCCGCGAGATGAGGCCCGATTCCCCTGCACTGCGTGCAGAGCAATTCCGTGTTCCACATCAAACATGAAAGGAGCCTTGATTTCCTTAATGGCACTCCAGAGAACACCCAAGATCACTGTCTCAAGTCTAGAGGGATTCTGAGGTCACTGTAGCAACACGAAAGGGCTCAATGGACCCCAAATCAATTCGAGATGATAGCTTCTTCCCTGGCTTCGACTCAAGAGGAATACCCACTTTCCACAAGCACCTCAAGAGGAGGCTTCTCTCAGCTAGAGGTATGTGAGAGGGACCCTGAGTTTGTGGCCTCATGTGGAATGGACACCGAGATGCTCTGACACGAAGGAAGGCCGGATATCCGTGCAGTGAATTGAATGCCGGCTCGTCTTGCATCTCCCACGACGAAGGGATGTCTGAATCCCCTGTGGAGACCACAGAGAAAGACCTAGTTCTCCTCCTCATTGCGACCGGAGGCCTCACATCCTTTGAAAACTCGAGAGGTCCGCGGAGATCAATGCTTCCAAAGGAGACGATGCCTGAATCCTCTTGAAAATGGATAGGAGTCCCAGGATCCCTGTGGCACGTGGAAAGGGACCCTGGGTCTCCCGCCTCACGTGGAGACGCGTCCCAATGGCCATGCCAAGACTCGAGGAGAATCCCGAGGTGTCCCTCGCACCTAGGCAGGAGTCCTGACGTCGCTGAACAAACACGTGTCTGGAAGGGCCCTCCCCGTCGTAACTCGAGAATATACCCCAGGTTCCGGCCGCAACTCGAGAAAAACCATGAGACTTTCCCCTCGCCGCGAGATGAGGCCCGATTCCCCTGCACTGCGTGCAGAGCAATTCCGTGTTCCACATCAAACATGAAAGGAGCCTTGATTTCCTTAATGGCACTCCAGAGAACACCCAAGATCACTGTCTCAAGTCTAGAGGGATCCTGAGTTCACTGTAGCAACACGAAAGGGCTCCATGGACCCCAAATCAATTCGAGATGATAGCTTCTTCCCTGGCTTCGACTCAAGAGGAATACCCACTTTCCACAAGCACCTCAAGAGGAGGCTTCTCTCAGCTACAGGTATGTGAGAGGGACCCTGAGTGTGTGGCCTCAAGTGGAATGTCCACCGAGATGCTCTGACTCGAAGGAAGGCCGGATATCACTGCAGTGTATTTAATGTAGGCTCGTCTTGCATCTCCCACGACGAAGGGATGTCTGAATCCCCTGTGGAGACCACAGAGAAAGACCTAGTTCTCCGCCTCATCGCGACCAGAAGCCTCACGTCCTTTGAAAACTCGAGAGGTCCGCGGAGGTCAATGCTTCCAAACGAGACGATGCCTGACTCCGCTTGAAAATGAATAGGAGTCCCAGGATCCCTGTGGCACGTGGAAAGGAACCTGGTTATCCCGCTTCACGTGGAGACGCATCCCAATGGCCATGACAAGACTCGCGGAGAATCCCGTGGTGTCCCTCGCACCTAGGCAGGAGTCCTGATGTCGCTGAACAAACACGTGTCTGGAAGGGCCCTCCCCGTCGTAACTCGAGAATATACACCAGGTTCCGGCCGCTACTCGAGAAAAACCATGAGACTTCCCCCTCGCAGCGAGATGAGGCCCGATTCCCCTGCACTGCGTGCAGAGCAATTCCGTGTTCCACATCAAACATGAAAGGAGCCTTGATTTCCTTGATGGCACTCCAGAGAACACGTAAGATCACTGTCTCAAGTCTAGAGGGATCCTGAGGTCACTGTAGCAACACGAAAGTGCTCCGTGGACCCCAAATCAACTCGAGATGAGAGCTTCTTCCCTAGCTTCGACTCAAGAGGAATACCCACTTTCCACAAGCACCTCAAGAGGACGCTTCTCTCAGCTACAGGTATGTGAGAGGGACCCTGAGTTTGTGGCCTCAAGTGGAATGGACACCGAGATGCTCTGACTCGAAGGAAGGCCGGATATCCCTGCAGTGAATTGAATGCAGGCTCGTCTTGCATCTCCCACGACGAAGGGATGTCTGAATCCACTGTGAGACCACAGAGAAAGACCTAGTTCTCCACCTCATCGTGACCGGAGGCCTCACATCCTTTGAAAACTCGAGAGGTCCGTGGAGACGAATGCTTCCAAAGGAGACGATGCCTGACTCCTCTAGAAAATGGATAGAGGTCCCAGAATCCCTGTGGCACGTGAAAAGCAACTCTGGGACTCCCACCTCACGTGGAGACGCGTCCCAATGGCCATGCCAAGACTCGAGGAGAATCCCGAGGTGTCCCTCGCACCTAGGCAGGAGTCCTGATATCCCTGAACAAACACGTGTCTGGAAGGGCCCTCCTCGTTGTAACTCGAGAATATACCCCATGTTCCGCCCGCAACTCGAGAAAAACCATGAGACTTCCCCCTCGCCGCGACATGAGGCCCGATTACCCTGCACTGCGTGCAGAGCAATTCCGTGTTCCACATCAAACATGAAAGCAGGCTTGATTTCCTTGATGGCCCTCCAGAGAACACCCAGGATCACTGTCTCAAGTCTAGAGGGATCCTGAGGTCACTGTAGCAACACGAAAGGGCTCCGTGGACCCCAAATCAACTCGAGATGAGAGATTCCTCCCTGGCTTCGACTCAAGAGGAATACCCACTTTCCACAAGCACCTCAAGAGGAGACTTCTCTCAGCTACAGGTATGTGAGAGGGACCCTGAGTTTGTGGCCTCAAGTGGAATGGACACCGAGATGCTCTGACTCGAAGGAAGGCCGGATATCCCTGCAGTGAATTGAATGCAAGCTCGTCTTGCATCTCCCAAGACGAAGGGATGTCTGAATCCCCTGTGGAGACCACAGAGAAAGACCTAGTCCTCCACCTCAACCCAACCGGAGTCCTCATATCCTTTGAAAACTCGAGAGGTCCGCGCAGATCAATACTTCCGAAGGAGACGATGCCTGACTCCTCTTGAAAATGGATAGGAGTCCCAGGATCCCTGTGGCACGTGGAAAGGGACCCTGGGTCTCCCGCCTCACGTGGAGCCGCGTCCATTTTGCCATGCCAAGACTCGAGGAGAATCCCGAGGTGTCCCTCGCACCTAGGCAGGAGTCCTGACGTCGCTGAACAAACAGGTGTCTGTAAGGGCCCTCCCCGTCGTAACTCGAGAATATACCCCAGGTTAAGGCCGCAACTCGAGAAAAACCATGAGACTTCCCCCTCGCCGCGAGATGAGGCCCGATTCCCCTGCACTGCGTGCAGAGCAATTCAGAGTTCCACATCAAACGTGAAAGGAGCCTTGATTTCCTTGATGGCACCTCAGAGAAAACCCAAGATCACTATCTCAAGTCTAGAGGGATCCTGGGATAACTGGGCAAAACGAAAGTTCTCCGTGGTCCCCAAATCAACTCGAGATGAGAGCTTAGTCCCTGGCTTCAACTCAAGAGGAATACCAACTTTCCACAAGCACCTCAAGAGGAGGCTTCTCTCAGCTACAGGTATGTGAGAGGGACCCTGAGTTTGTGCCCTCAAGTGGAATGGACACCGAGATGCTCTGACTCGAAGTAAGGCCGGATATCCCTGCAGTGAATTGAATGCAGGCTCGTCTTGCATCTCCCATGACGAAGGGATGTCTGAATCCGCTGTGGAGACCACAGAGAAAGGCCTAGTCCTCCGCCTCATCGCGACCGGAGGCCTCACATCCTTTGAAAACTCGAGAGGTCCGCGGAGATCAATGCTTCCAAAGGAGATGATGCCTGACTCCTCTTGAAAATGGATAGGAGTCCCAGGATCCCTGTGGCACGTGGAAAGGGACCCTGGGTCTCCCGCCTCACGTGGAGCCGCATCCAATTTGCCATGCCAAGACTCTAGGAGAATCCCGAGGTGTCCCTCGCACCTAGGCAGGAGTCCTGACGTCTCTGAACAAACACGTGTCTGGAAGGGCCCTCCCCGTCGTAACTCGAGAATATACCCCAGGTTCCGGCCGCAACTCGAGAAAAACCATGAGACTTCCCCCTCGCCGCGAGATGAGGCCCGATTCCCCTGCACTGCCTGCAGAGCAATTCAAAGTTCCACATCAAACGTGAAAGGAGCCTTGATTTCCTTGATGGCACTCCAGAGAAAACCCAAGATCACTGTCTCAAGTCTAGAGGGATCCTGAGGTCACTGGAGCAACACAAAAGTTCTCCGTGGACCCCAAATAAACTCTAGATGAGAGCTTAGTCCCTGGCTTGGACTCAAGAGGAATACCAACTTTCCACAAGCACCTCAAGAGGAGGCTTCTCTCAGCTACAGGTATGTGAGAGAGACCCTGAGTTTGTGGCCTCAAGTGGAATGGACACCGAGATGCTCTGACTCGAAGTAAGGCCGGATATCCCTGCAGTGGATTGAATGAAGGCCTGTCTTGCACCTCCCAAGACGATGGGATGTGTGAATCCCCTGTGGAGACCACAGAGAAAGACCGAGTTCTCCGCCTCATGGCGACCGGAGGCCTCACATCCTTTGAAAACTCGAGCGGTCCGTGGAGATCAATGCTTCCAAAGGAGACGATGCCTGACTCCTCTTGAAAATGGATAGGAGTCCCAGGATCCCTGTGGCACATGGAAAGGGACCCTGGGTCTCCCGCCTCACGTGGAGACGCGTCCCAATTGCCAGGCCAATACTCTAGGAGAATCCCGAGGTGTCCCTCGCACCTAGGCAGGAGTCCTGACTTCGCTGAACAAACACGTGTCTGGAAGGGCCCTCCCCGTCGTAACTCGAGAATATACCCCAGGTTCGGGCCGCAACACGAGAAAAACCATGAGATTTCCCCCTCGCCAGGAGTTCAGGCCCGATTCCCCTGCACTGCATGAAGAGCAATTCCGAGTTCCATATCAAACGTGAAAGGAGCCTTGATTTCCTTGATGGCACTCCAGAGAAAACCCAAGATCACTGTCTCAAGTCTAGAGGGATCCTGAGGTCACTGGAGCAAAACGAAAGGGCTCCGTGGACCCCAAATCAACTCGAGATGAGAGCTTAGTCCCTGGCTTCGACTCAAGAGGAATACCAACTTTTCACAAGCACCTCAAGAGGAGGCTTCTCTCAGCTACAGGTATGTGAGAGGGACCCTGAGTTTGTGGCCTCAAGTGGAATGGACACCGAGATGCTCTGACTCGAAGTAAGGCTGGATATCCCTGCAGTGAATTGAATGCAGGCTCGTCTTGCATCTCCCAAGAAGAAGGGATGTCTGAATCCCCTGTGGAGACCACAGAGAAAGACCTAGTCCTCCACCTCAACCCGACCGGAGTCCTCATATCCTTTGAAAACTCGAGAGGTCCGCGCAGATCAATACTTCCGAAGGAGACGATGCCTGACTCCTCTTGAAAATGGATAGGAGTCCCAGGATCCCTGTGGCACGTGGAAAGGGACCCTGGGTCTCCCGCCTCACGTGGAGCCGCGTCCATTTTGCCATGCCAAGACTCGAGGAGAATCCCGAGGTGTCCCTCGCACCTAGGCAGGAGTCCTGACGTCGCTGAACAAACAGGTGTCTGTAAGGGCCCTCCCCGTTGTAACTCGAGAATATACCCCAGGTTAAGGCCGCAACTCGAGAAAAACCATGAGACTTCCCCCTCGCCGCGAGATGAGGCCCGATTCCCCTGCACTGCGTGCAGAGCAATTCAGAGTTCCACATCAAACGTGAAAGGAGCCTTGATTTCCTTGATGGCACTCCAGAGAAAACCCAAGATCACTGTCTCAAGTCTAGAGGGATCCTGGGATAACTGGAGCAAAACGAAAGTTCTCCGTGGAGCCCAAATCAACTCGAGATGAGAGCTTAGTCCCTGGCTTCGACTTAAGAGGAATACCAACTTTCCACAAGCACCTCAAGAGGAGGCTTCTCTCAGCTACAGGTATGAGAGAGGGACCCTGAGTTTGTGCCCTCAAGTGGAATGGACACCGAGATGCTCTGACTCGAAGTAAGGCCGGATATCCCTGCAGTGAATTGAATGCAGGCTCGTCTTGCATCTCCCAAAACGAAGGGATGTCTGAATCCGCTGTGGAGACCACAGAGAAAGACCTAGTCCTCCGCCTCATCGCGAACGGAGGCCTCACATCCTTTGAAAACTTAAGAGGTCCGCGGAGATCAATGCTTCCAAAGGAGACGATGCCTGATTCCTCTTGAAAATGGATAGGAGTCCCAGGATCCCTGTGGCACGTGGAAAGGGACCCTGGGTCTCCCGCCTCACGTGGAGACGCGTCCCAATTGCCATGCCAAGACTCGAGGAGAATCCCTAGGTGTCCCTCGCACCTAGGCAGGAGTCCTGACGTCGCTGAACAAACACGTGTCTGGAAGGGCCCTCCCCGTCGTAACTGGAGAATATACCCCAGGTTCGGGTCGGAACTCAAGTAAAACCATGAGACATCCCCCTCGCCGCGAGATGGGGCCCGATTCCCCTGCACTGCGTGCAGAGCAATTCCGTGTTCCACATCAAACGTGAAAGGAGCCTTGATTTCCTTGATGGCACTCCAGAGAAAACCCAAGATCACTGTCTCAAGTCTAGAGGGATCCTGAGGTCACTGGAGCAACACGAAAGGGCTCCGTGGACCCCAAATCAACTCAAGATGAGAGCTTAGTCCCTGGCTTCGACTCAAGAGGAATACCAACTTTCCACAAGCACCTCAAGAGGAGGCTTCTCTCAGCTACAGGTATGTGAGAGGACCCTGAGTTTGTGGCCTCAAGTGGAATGGACACCGAGATGCTCTGACTCGAAGTAAGGCCGGATATCCCTGCAGTGAATTGAATGCAGGCTCATCTTGCATCTCCCAAGACGAAGGGATGTCTGAATCCCCTGTGGAGACCACAGAGAAAGACCTAGTCCTCCGCCTCAACGCGACCGGAGGCCTCACATCCTTTGAAAACTTTAGAGGTCCGCGCAGAACAATGCTTCCAAAGGAGACGATGCCTGACTCCTCTTGAAAATGGATAGGAGTCCCAGGATCCCTGTGGCACGTGGAAAGGGACCCTGGGTCTCCCGCCTCACGTGGAGACGCGTCCCAATTGCCATGCCAAGACTCGAGGAGAATCCCGAGGTGTACCTCGCACTTAGGCAGGAGTCCTGACGTCGCTGAACAAACACGTATCTGGAAGGGCCCTCCCCGTCGTAACTCGAGAATATAAATCAGGTTCCGGCCGCAACTTTGGAAAAAATATGAGACCTCCCCCTTGCCGCGAGATGAGGCCCGATTCCCCTGCACTGCGTGCAGAGCAATTCCGTGTTCCACATCAAACGTGAAAGGAGCCTTGATTTCCTTGATGGCACTCCAGAGAAAACCCAAGATCACTGTCTCAAGTCTAGAGGGATCCTGAGGTCACTGGAGCAACACGAAAGGGCTCCGTGGACCCCAAATCAACTCGAGATGAGAGCTTAGTCCCTGGCTTCGACTCAAGCGGAATACCAACTTTTCACAAGCACCTCAAGAGGAGGCTTCTCTCAGCTACAGGTATGTGAGAGGGACCCTGAGTTTGTGGCCTCAAGTGGAATGGACACCGAGATGCTCTGACTCGAAGTAAGGCCGGATATCCCTGCAGTGAATTGAATGCAGGCTCTTCTTGCATCTCCCAATATGAAGGAATGTCTGAATTCCCTGTGGAGACCACAGAGAAAGACCTCATTTTCCGCCTCTTCGCGACCGGAGGCCTCACATCCTTTGAAAACTCGAGAGGTCCGGGGAGATCAATGCTTCCAAAGGAGACGATGCCTGACTCCTCTTGAAAATGATTAGAATTCCCAGGATCCCTGTCCACATGTACGGGGACACTGGGTCTCCCTCTTCACGTGGAGACGCGAGCCAATTGCCATGCCAAGGCTCGAGGAGAATCCCGAGGTGTCCCTCGCACCTAGGCAGGAGTCCTGACGTCGCTGAACAAACACGTGTCTGGAAAGGCCCTCCCCATCGTAACTCGAGAATATACCCCAGGGTCCGGCCGCAACTCGAGAAAAACCATGAGACTTCCCCTCGCCACGAGATGAGGCCCGATTCCCCTGCACTGCGTGCAGAGCAATTCCGTGTTCCACATCAAACATGAAAGGAGCCTTGATTTCCTTGATGGCACTCCAGAGAAAACCCAAGATCACTGTCTCAAGTTTAGAGGGATCTTGAGGTCACTGGAGCAACACGAAAGGGCTCCGTGGACCCCAAATCAACTCGAGATGAGAGCTTAGTCCCTGGCTTCAAGTCAACTGGAATACCAACTTTCCACAAGCACCTCAAGAGGAGGCTTCTCTCAGCTACAGGTATGTGAGAGGGACCCTGAGTTTGTGGCCTCAAGTGGAATGGACACCGAGATGCTCTGACTCGAAGTAAGGCCGGATATCCCTGCAGTGAATTGAATGCAGGCTTGTCTTGCATCTCCCAAGACGAAGGGATGTCTGAATCCCCTGTGGAGACCAAAGAGAAAGACCTAGTCCTCCGCCTCATCGCGACCGGAGGCCTCACATCCTTTGAAAACTCGAGAGGTCCACGGAGATCAATGCTTCCAAAGGAGACGATGCCTGACTCCTCTTGAAAATGGATAGGAGATCCAGGATCCCTGTGGCAAGTGCAAAGGGACTCTGGGTCTCCCGCTTCACGTGGAGACGCGTCCCACTTGCCATGCCAAGACTCGAGGAGAATCCCAAGTTGTCCCTCGAACCTAGGCTGGAGTCCTGACGTCGCTGAACAAACACGTGTCTGGAAGGGCCCTCCCCGTCGTAACTCGAGAATATACCCCAGGTTCCGGCCGCAACTCGAGAAAAACCATGAGACTTCCGCCTCTCCTCGAGATGAGGCCCGATTCCCCTGCACTGCGTGCAGAGCAATTCCGTGTTCCACATCAAACGTGAAAGGAGCCTTGATTTCCTTGATGGCACTCCAGATGAAACCCAAAATCACTGTCTCAATTCTAGAGGGATCCTGAGGTCACTGTAGCAACACGAAAGGGCTCCGTGGACCCCAAATCAACTCGTGATGAGAGCTTAATCCCTGGCTTCGACTCAAGAGTCATACCAACTTTCCACAAGCACCTCAAAAGGAGGATTCCCTCAGCTACAGGTATGTGAGAGGGACCCTGATTTTGTGGCCTCAAGTGGAATGATCACCGAGATGCTCTGACTCGAAGGAAGGCCGGATATCCCTGCAGTGAATTGAATGCAGGCTCGTCTTGCATCTCCCAAGACGAAGGGATATCTGAATCCCCTGTGGAGACCACAGAGAAAGACCTAGTCCTCCGCCTCATCGCGACCGGAGGCCTCACATCCATTAAAACTCGAGAGGTCTGCAGAGATCAATGCTTCCAAAGGAGATGATGCCTGACTCCTCTTGAAAATGGATAGGAGTCCCAGGATCCCTGTGGCACGTGGAAAGGGACCCTGGGTCTCCCGCCTCACGTGGAGACGCGACACAAATGCCATGTCAAGACTCGAGAAGAATCCCGAGGTGTCCCTCGCACCTAGGCAGGAGTCCTGACGTCGCTGAACAAACACGTGTCTGGAAGGGCCCTCCCCGTCGTAACTCGAGAATATACTCCAGGTTCTGGCCGCAACTCGAGAAAAACCATGAGACTTCCCCCTCGCCGCGAGATGAGGCCCGATTCCCCTGCACTGCGTGCAGAGCAATTCCGTGTTCCACATCAAACGGGAAAGGAGCCTTGATTTCCTTGATGGCACTCCAGAGAAAACCCAAGATCACTGTCTCAAGTCTAGAGGGATCCTGAGGTCACTGGAGCAACACGAAAGGGCTCCGTGGACCCCAAATCAACTCGAGATGAGAGCTTCGTCCCTGGCTTCGACTCAAGAGGAATACCAACTTTCCATAAGCACCTCAAGAGCAGGCTTCTCTCAGCTACAGGTATGTGAGAGGGACCCTGAGTTTGTGGCCTCAAGTGGAATGGACACCGAGATGCTCTGACTCGAAGTGAGGCCGGATATCCCTGCAGTGAATTGAATGCACGCTCGTCTTGCATTTCCCAAGACGAAAGGCTGTCTGGATCCCCTGTGGAGACCACAGAGAAAGACCTAGTTCTCCGCCTCATCGCGACCGGAGTCCTCACATCCTTTGAAAACTCGAGAGGTCCGCGAAGATCAATGCTTCTGAAGGAGACGATGCCTGACTCCTGTTGAAAATGGATAGGAGTCCCAGGATCCCTGTGGCACGTGGAAAGGGACGCTGGGTCTCCTGCCTCACGTGGAGACGCGTCCCAATTGCCATGCCAAGACTCGAGGAGAATCCCGAGGTGTCCCTCGCACCTAGGCAGGAGTCCTGACGTCGCTGAACAAACACGTGTCTGGAAGGGCCCTCCCCGTCGTAATTCGACAATATACCCCAGGTTCTGGCCTCAACTCGAGAAAAACCATGAGACTTCCAGCTCGCCGCGAGATGAGGCCCGATTCCCCTGCAGTGCGTGCAGAGCAATTCTGTGTTCCACATCAAACACGAAAGGAGCCTTGATTTCCTTGATGGCACTCCAGAGAAAACCCAAGATCACTGTCTCAAGTCTAGAGGGATCCTGAGGTCATTGGAGCAACAAGAAAGGGCTCCGTGGACCCCAAATCAACTCGAGATGAGAGCTAAGTCCCTGGCTTCGACTCAAGAGGAATACCAACTTTCCACAAGCACCTCAAGAGGAGGCTTCTCTCAGCTACACGTATGTGAGAGGGACCCTGAGTTTGTGGCCTCAAGTCGAATGGACACCGAGATGCTCTGACTCGAAGTAAGGCCGGATATCCCTGCAGTGAATTGAATGCAGGCTCGTCTTGCATCTCCCAAGACGAAGGGATGTCTGAATCCCCTGTGGAGACGACAGAGAAAGACCTAGTACTCCGCCTCATCGCGACCGGAGACCTCACATCCTTTGAAAAATCGAGAGGTCTGCGGAGATCAATGCTTCAAAGGAGACGAAGCCTGATTTCTCTAGAAAATGGATAGGAGTGTCAGGATCCCTGTGGCACGTGGAAAGGGACCCTGGGTCTCCCGCCTCACGTGGAGACGCGTCAAAATTGCCATGCCAAGACTCCAGGAGAATCCCGAGGTGTCCCTCGCACCTATGCAGGAGTCCTGACTTCGCTGAACAAACACGTGTCTGGAAGGGCCCTCCCCGTCGTAACTCGAGAATATACCCCAGGTTCCAGCCGCAACTCGAGAAAAACCATGAGACTTCCCCCTCGCCGCGAGATGAGGCCCGATTGCCCTGCACTGCGTGCAGAGCAATTCCGAGTTCCACATCAAACGTGAAAGGAGCCTTGATTTCCTTGTTGGCACTCCAGAGAAAATCAAAGATCACTGTCTCAAGTCTAGAGGGATCCTGAGGTCACTGTAGCAACAAGAAAGGGCTCCGTGGAACCGAAATCAACTCGGATGAGAGCTTAGTCCCTGGCTTCGACTCAAGAGGAATACCAACTTTCCACAAGCACTTCAAGAGGGGGCTTCTCTCAGCTACAGGTAGGTGAGAGGGACCCTGAGTTTGTGGCCTCAAGTGGAATGGACACCGAGATGCTCTGACTCGAAGTAAGGCACAATAACCCTGCAGTGAATTGAATGCAGGCTCGTCTTCCATCTCCCAAGACGAAGGGATGTCTGAATCCCCTGTGGAGACCACAGAGAAAGGTCTGGTCCTCCGCCTCAACACGACCGGAGGCCTCACATCCTTTGAAAACGAGAGAGGTCTGTGGAAATCAATGCTTCCAAAGGAGACGATGCCTGACTCTTCTTGAAAATGGATAGGAGTAACAGGATCCCTGTTGCACGTGGAAAGGGTCGCTGGGTCTCCCGCCTCACGTGGAGACGCGTCCCAATTGCCATGCCAAGACTCGAGGAGAATCCCAAAGTGTCCCTCGCACCTAGGCAGGAATCCTGACGTCGCTGAACAAACACGTGTCTGGAAGGTCCCTCCCCGTCGTAACTCGAGAATATACCCCAGGTTCCGGCCGCAACTCGAGAAAAACAATGAGACTTCCCCCTCGCCGCGAGATGAGGCCTGATTCCCCTGCACTGCGTGCAGAGCAATTCCGTGTTCCACATCAAACGTGAAAGGAGCCTTGATTTCCTTCATGGCACTCCAGAGAAAACCCAAGATCACTGTCTCAAGTCTAGAGGGATCCTGAGGTCACTGGAGCAACACGAAATTTCTCCGTGAACCCCAAATCAACTCGAGATGAGAGCTTAGTCCCTGACTTCGACTAAAGAGGAATACCAACTTTCCACAAGCACCTCAAGAGGAGGCTTCTCTCAGCTACAGGTATGTGAGAGGGACCCTGAGTTTGTGGCCTCAAGTGGAATGGACACCGAGATGCTCTGACTCAAAGTAAGGCCGGATATCCCTGCAGTGAATTGAATGCAGGTTCGTCTTGCATCTCCCCAGACGAAGGGATGTCTGAATCCCCTGTGGACACCACAGAGAAAAACCTACTTCTCCGCCTCATTGCGAGAGGAGGCCTCACATCCTTTGAAAACTCGAGAGGTCCGCGGAGATCAATGCTTCCAAAGGAGACGATGCCAGACTCCTCTTCAAAATGGATAGGAGTCCCAGGATCCCTGTGGAACGTGGAAAGGGACCCTGAGTCTCCCGCCTCACGTGGAGATGCCTCCCAATTGCCATGCCAAGACTCGAGGAGTATCCCGAGGTGTTCCTCACTCCTAGGCAGGAGTCCTGACGTCGCTGAACAACCACGTGTCTGGAAGGGCCCTCCCCGTCGTAATTCGACAATATACCCCAGGTTCCGGCCTCAACTCGAGAAAAACCATGAGACTTCCAGCTCGCCGCGAGATGAGGCCCGATTCCCCTGCAGTGCGTGCAGAGCAATTCTGTGTTCCACATCAAACACGAAAGGAGCCTTGATTTCCTTGATGGCACTCCAGAGAAAACCCAAGATCACTGTCTCAAGTCTAGAGGGATCCTGAGGTCATTGGAGCAACAAGAAAGGGCTCCGTGGACCCCAAATCAACTCGAGATGAGAGCTAAGTCCCTGGCTTCGACTCAAGAGGAATACCAACTTTCCACAAGCACCTCAAGAGGAGGCTTCTCTCAGCTACACGTATGTGAGAGGGACCCTGAGTTTGTGGCCTCAAGTCGAATGGACACCGAGATGCTCTGACTCGAAGTAAGGCCGGATATCCCTGCAGTGAATTGAATGCAGGCTCGTCTTGCATCTCCCAAGACGAAGGGATGTCTGAATCCCCTGTGGAGACGACAGAGAAAGACCTAGTACTCCGCCTCATCGCGACCGGAGACCTCACATCCTTTGAAAAATCGAGAGGTCTGCGGAGATCAATGCTTCAAAGGAGACGAAGCCTGATTTCTCTAGAAAATGGATAGGAGTGTCAGGATCCCTGTGGCACGTGGAAAGGGACCCTGGGTCTCCCGCCTCACGTGGAGACGCGTCAAAATTGCCATGCCAAGACTCCAGGAGAATCCCGAGGTGTCCCTCGCACCTATGCAGGAGTCCTGACTTCGCTGAACAAACACGTGTCTGGAAGGGCCCTCCCCGTCGTAACTCGAGAATATACCCCAGGTTCCAGCCGCAACTCGAGAAAAACCATGAGACTTCCCCCTCGCCGCGAGATGAGGCCCGATTGCCCTGCACTGCGTGCAGAGCAATTCCGAGTTCCACATCAAACGTGAAAGGAGCCTTGATTTCCTTGTTGGCACTCCAGAGAAAATCAAAGATCACTGTCTCAAGTCTAGAGGGATCCTGAGGTCACTGTAGCAACAAGAAAGGGCTCCGTGGAACCGAAATCAACTCGGATGAGAGCTTAGTCCCTGGCTTCGACTCAAGAGGAATACCAACTTTCCACAAGCACTTCAAGAGGGGGCTTCTCTCAGCTACAGGTAGGTGAGAGGGACCCTGAGTTTGTGGCCTCAAGTGGAATGGACACCGAGATGCTCTGACTCGAAGTAAGGCACAATAACCCTGCAGTGAATTGAATGCAGGCTCGTCTTCCATCTCCCAAGACGAAGGGATGTCTGAATCCCCTGTGGAGACCACAGAGAAAGGTCTGGTCCTCCGCCTCAACACGACCGGAGGCCTCACATCCTTTGAAAACGAGAGAGGTCTGTGGAAATCAATGCTTCCAAAGGAGACGATGCCTGACTCTTCTTGAAAATGGATAGGAGTAACAGGATCCCTGTTGCACGTGGAAAGGGTCGCTGGGTCTCCCGCCTCACGTGGAGACGCGTCCCAATTGCCATGCCAAGACTCGAGGAGAATCCCAAAGTGTCCCTCGCACCTAGGCAGGAATCCTGACGTCGCTGAACAAACACGTGTCTGGAAGGTCCCTCCCCGTCGTAACTCGAGAATATACCCCAGGTTCCGGCCGCAACTCGAGAAAAACAATGAGACTTCCCCCTCGCCGCGAGATGAGGCCTGATTCCCCTGCACTGCGTGCAGAGCAATTCCGTGTTCCACATCAAACGTGAAAGGAGCCTTGATTTCCTTCATGGCACTCCAGAGAAAACCCAAGATCACTGTCTCAAGTCTAGAGGGATCCTGAGGTCACTGGAGCAACACGAAATTTCTCCGTGAACCCCAAATCAACTCGAGATGAGAGCTTAGTCCCTGACTTCGACTAAAGAGGAATACCAACTTTCCACAAGCACCTCAAGAGGAGGCTTCTCTCAGCTACAGGTATGTGAGAGGGACCCTGAGTTTGTGGCCTCAAGTGGAATGGACACCGAGATGCTCTGACTCAAAGTAAGGCCGGATATCCCTGCAGTGAATTGAATGCAGGTTCGTCTTGCATCTCCCCAGACGAAGGGATGTCTGAATCCCCTGTGGACACCACAGAGAAAAACCTACTTCTCCGCCTCATTGCGAGAGGAGGCCTCACATCCTTTGAAAACTCGAGAGGTCCGCGGAGATCAATGCTTCCAAAGGAGACGATGCCAGACTCCTCTTCAAAATGGATAGGAGTCCCAGGATCCCTGTGGAACGTGGAAAGGGACCCTGAGTCTCCCGCCTCACGTGGAGATGCCTCCCAATTGCCATGCCAAGACTCGAGGAGTATCCCGAGGTGTTCCTCACTCCTAGGCAGGAGTCCTGACGTCGCTGAACAACCACGTGTCTGGAAGGGCCCTCCCCGTCGTAACTCGAGAATATACCCCAGGTTCCGGCCGCAACTCGAGAAAAACCATGAGACTTCCTCCTCGCCGCGAGATGAGGCCCGATTCCCCTGCAATGCGTGCAGAGCAATTCCGTGTTCCACATCAAACGTGAAAGGAGCCTTGATTTCCTACATGGCACTCCAGAGAAAACCCAAGATCACTGTCTCAAGTCTAGAGGGATCCTGAGGTCACTGGAGCAACACGAAAGGGCTCCGTGGACCCCAAATCAACTCGAGATTAGAGCTTAGTCCCTGGCTTCGAGTCAAGAGGAATACCAACTTTCCACAAGCACCTCAAGAGGTGGCTTCTCTCAGCTACAGGTATGTGAGAGGGACCCTGAGTTTGTGGCCTCAAGTGGAATGGACACCGAGATTCTCTGACTCGAAGTAAGGCCGGATATCCCTGCAGTGAATTGAATGCAGGCTCGTCTTGCATCTCCCAAGATGAAGGGATGTCTGAATCCCCTGTGGAGATGACAGAGAAAGACCGAGTTCTCCGCCTCATCACGAGCGGTGGCCTCATATCCTTTGAAAACTCGAGAGGTCCGCGGAGATCAATGCTTCCAAATGACACGATGCCTGACTCCTCTTGAAAATGGATAGGAGTCCCAGGATCCCTGTGGCACGTGGAAAGGGACCCTGGGTCTCCCGCCTCACGTGGAGACGCGTCCCAATTGCCATGCCAAGACTCGAGGAGAATCCCGAGGTGTCCCTCGCACCTAGGCAGGAGTCCTGACGTCGCTGAACAAACACGTGTCTGGAAGGGCCCTCCCCATCGTAACTCGAGAATATACCCCAGGTTGCGGCCGCAACTCGAGAAAAATCATGAGACTTCCCCCTCGCCGCGAGATGAGGCCCGATTCCCCTGCAATGCGTGCAGAGCAATTCCGTGTTCCACATCAAACGTGAAAGGAGCCTTGATTTCCTTGATGGCACTCCAGAGAAAACCCAAGATCACTGTCTCAAG
Organism: Dama dama; assembly: GCF_033118175.1. Lineage (NCBI taxonomy): Eukaryota > Metazoa > Chordata > Mammalia > Artiodactyla > Cervidae > Dama > Dama dama. Next base: position 1,372,156 of record NW_026870878.1, on the reverse strand, counting down.
TCTAGAGGGATCCTGAGGTCACTGGAGCAACACGAAAGGGCTCCATGGACCCCAAATCAACTCGAGATGAGAGTTTAGTCCCTGGCTTCGAGTCAAGAGGAATACCAACTTTCCACAAGCACCTCAAGAGGAGGCTTCTCTCAGCTACAGGTATGTGAGAGGGCCCTGAGTTTGTGGCCTCAAGTGGAATGGACACCGAGATGCTCTGACTCGAAGTAAGGCCGGATATCACTGCAGTGAATTGAATGCAGGCTCGTCTTGCATCTCCCAAGACGAAGGGTTGTCTGAATCCCGTGTGGAGACCACAGAGAAAGGCCTAGTCCTCCACCTCAATGCAACCGGAGGCCTCATATCCTTTGAAAACTCGAGAGGTCTGCGGAGATCAGTACCTCCGAAGGAGACGATGCCTGGCTCCTCTTGGAAATGGATAGGAGTCCCAGGATCCCTGTGGCACGTGGAAAGGGACCCTGGGTCTCCCGCCTCACGTGGAGACACGTCCCAATTGCCATGCCAAGACTCGAGGAGAATCCCGAGGTGTCCCTCGCACCTAGGCAGGAGTCCTGACGTCGCTGAACAAACACGTGTCTGGAAGGGCCCTCCCCGTCGTAACTCGAGAATATACCCCAGGGTCCGGCCGCAACTCGAGAAAAACCATGAGACTTCCCCCTCGCCGCGAGATGAGGCCCGATTCCCCTGCACTGCGTGCAGAGCAATTCCGTGTTCCACATCAAACGGGAAAGGAGCCTTGATTTCCTTCATGGCTCTCCAGAGAAAACCCAAGATCACTGTCTGAAGTCTAGAGGGATCCTGAGGTCACTGGAGCAACACGAAAGGGCTCCGTGGACCCCAAATCAACTCGAGATGAGAGCTTAGTCCCTGGCTTCGACTCAAGAGGAATACCAACTTTCCACAAGCACCTCAAGAGGAGGCTTCTCTCAGCTACAGGTATGTGAGAGGGACCCTGAGTTTGTGGCCTCATGTGGAATGGACACTGAGATGCTCTGACTCGAAGTAAGGCCGGATATCCCTGCAGTGAATTGAATGCAGGCTCGTCTTGCATCTCCCAAGACGAAGGGATGTCTGAATCCCCTGTGGAGACCACAGAGAAAGACCTCATTCTCCGCCTCTTCGTGACCGGAGGCCTCACATCCTTTGAAAACTCGAGAGGTCCGCGGAGATCAATGCTTCCAAAGGAGACGATGCCTGACTCCTCTTGAAAATGGATAGGAGTCCCAGGATCCCTGTGGCACGTGGAAAGGGACCCTGGGTCTCCCCCCTCACGTGGAGACGCGTCCCAATTGTCATGCCAAGACTCGAGGAGAATCCCGAGGTGTCCCTAGCACCTAGGCAGGAGTCCTGACGTCGCTGAACAAACACGTGTCTGGAAGGGCCCTCCCCTTCGTAACTCGAGAATATAGCCCAGGGTCCGGCCGCAACTCCAGAAAAACCATGAGACTTCCCCCTCGCCGCGAGATGAGGCCCGATTCCCCTGCACTGCGTGCAGAGCAATTCCGTGTTCCATATCAAACGGGAAAGGAGCCTTGATTTCCTTGATGGCACTCCAGGGAAAACCCAAAATCACTGTCTCAAGTCTAGAGTGATCCTGAGGTCACTGGAGCAACACGAAAGGGCTCCGTGGACCCCAAATCAACTCGAGATGAGAGCTTAGTCCCTGGCTTCGACTCAACTGGGATACCAACTTTCCACAAGCACCTCAAGAGGAGGCTTCTCTCAGCTACAGGTATGTGAGAGGGACCCTGATTTTGTGGCCTCAAGTGGAATGGACACCGAGATGCTCTGACTCGAAGTAAGGCCGGATATCCCTGCAGTGAATTGAATGCAGGCTCGTCTTGCATCTCCCAAGACGACGGGATGTCTGAATCCCCTGTGGAGACCACAGAGAAAGACCTAGTCCTCCGCCTCATCGCGACCGGAGGCCTCACATCCTTTGAAAACTCGAGCGGTCCACGGAGATCAATGCTTCCAAAGGAGACGATGCCTGACTCCTCTTGAAAATGGAAAGGACTCCCAGGATCCCTGTGGCACGTGGAAAGGGAACCTGGGTCTCCCGCCTCACGTGGAGACGCGTCCCAATTGCCATGCCAAGACTCGCGGAGAATCCCGAAGTGTCCCTCGCACCTAGGCAGGAGTCCTTACGTCTCTGAACAAACACGTGTCTGGAAGGGCCCTCCCCGTCGTAACTCGAGAATATACCCCAGGTTCCGGCCGCAACTCGAGAAAAACCATGAGAATTCCCCCTCGCCGCGACATGAGGCCCGACTCCCCTGCACTGCGTGCAGAGCAATTCCGTGTTCCACATAAAACGTGAATGGAGCCTTGATTTCCTTGATGGCACTCCAGAGAAAACCCAAGATCACTGTCTCAAGTCTAGAGGGATCCTGAGGCCACTGTAGCAGCATGAAAGGGCTCCGTGGACCCCAAATCAACTCGAGATGAGAGCTTAGTCCCTGACTTCGACTCAAGAGGAATACCAACTTTCCACAAGCACCTCAAGAGGAGGCTTCTCTCAGCTACAGGTATGTGAGAGGGACCCTGAGTTTGTGGCCTCAAGTGGAATGGACACCGAGATGCTCTGACTCGAAGTAAGGCCGGATATCCCTGCAGTGAATTGAATGCAGGCTCGTCTTGCATCTCCCAAGACGAAGGGATGTCTGAATCCCCTGTGGAGACCACAGAGAAAGACCTAATTCTCCACCTCATCGCAACCGGAGGCCTCACATCCTTTGAAAACTCGAGAGGTCCCCGGAGATCAATGCTTCCAAAGGAGACGATGCCTGACTCCTCTTGAAAATGGATAGGAGTCCCAGGATCCCTGTCCACATGGACGGGGACCCTGGGTCTCCCGCTTCACGTGGAGACGCGAGCCAATTTCCATGCCAAGACTCGAGGAGAATCCCGAGGTGTCCCTCGCACCTAGGCAGGAGTCCTGACGTCGCTGAACAAACACGTGTCTGGAAGGGCCCTCCCCATCGTAACTCGAGAATATACCCCAGGGTCTGGCCGCAACTCGAGAAAAACCATGAGACTTCCCCCTCGCCGCGAGATGAGGCCCGATTCCCCTGCACTGCGTGCAGAGCAATTCCGTGTTCCACATCAAACGGGAAAGGAGCCTTGATTTCCTTGATGGCACTCCAGAGAAAACCCAAGATCACTGTCTCAAGTCTAGAGGGATCCTGAGGTCACTGGAGCAACACGAAAGGGCACCGTGGACCACAAATCAACTCGAGATGAGAGCTTAGTCCCTGGCTTCGACTCAAGAGGAATACCAACTTTCCACAAGCACCTCAAGAGGAGGCTTCTCTCAGCTACAGGTATGTGAGAGGGACCCTGAGTTTGTGGCCTCATGTGGAATGGACACCGAGATGCTCTGACTCGAAGTAAGGCAGGATATTTCTGCAGTGAATTGAATGCAGGCTCGTCTTGCATCTCCCAAGACGAAGGGTTGTCTGAATCCCCTGTGGAGACCACAGAGAAAGGCCTTCCTCCACCTCAATGCAACCGGAGGCCTCATATCCTTTGAAAACTCGAGAGGTCTGCGGAGATCAGTACCTCCGAAGGAGACGATGCCTGACTCCTCTTGAAAATGGATAGGAGTCCCAGGATCCCTGTGGCACGTGGAAAGGGACCCTGGGTCTCCCGCCTCACGTGGAGACACGTCCCAATTGCCATGCCAAGACTCGAGGAGAATCCCGAGGTGTCCCTCGCACCTAGGCAGGAGTCCTGACGTCGATGAAGAAACACGTGTCTGGAAGGGCCCTCCCCATCGTAACTCGAGAATATACCCCAGGGTCCGGCCGCAACTCGAGAAAAACCATGAGACTTCCCCCTCGCCGCGAGATGAGGCCCGATTCCCCTGCACTGCATGCAGAGCAATTCCGTGTTCCACATCAAACGGGAAAGGAGCCTTGATTTCCTTCATGGCTCTCCAGAGAAAACCCAAGATCACTGTCTGAAGTCTAGAGGGATCCTGAGGTCACTGGAGCAACACGAAAGGGCTCCGTGGACCCCAAATCAACTCGAGATGAGAGCTTAGTCCCTGGCTTCGACTCAAGAGGAATACCAACTTTCCACAAGCACCTCAAGAGGAGGCTTCTCTCAGCTACAGGTATGTGAGAGGGACCCTGAGTTTGTGGCCTCAAGTGGAATGGACACTGAGATGCTCTGACTCGAAGTAAGGCCGGATATCCCTGCAGTGAATTGAATGCAGGCTCGTCTTGCATCTCCCAAGACGAAGGGATGTCTGAATCCCCTGTGGAGACCACAGAGAAAGACCTCATTCTCCGCCTCTTCGTGACCGGAGGCCTCACATCCTTTGAAAACTCGAGAGGTCCGCGGAGATCAATGCTTCCAAAGGAGACGATGCCTGACTCCTCTTGAAAATGGATAGGAGTCCCAGGATCCCTGTGGCACGTGGAAAGGGACCCTGGGTCTCCCCCCTCACGTGGAGACGCGTCCCAATTGTCATGCCAAGACTCGAGGAGAATCCCGAGGTGTCCCTAGCACCTAGGCAGGAGTCCTGACGTCGCTGAACAAACACGTGTCTGGAAGGGCCCTCCCCGTCGTAACTCGAGAATATAGCCCAGGGTCCGGCCGCAACTCCAGAAAAACCATGAGACTTCCCCCTCGCCGCGAGATGAGGCCCGATTCCCCTGCACTGCGTGCAGAGCAATTTCGTGTTCCATATCAAACGGGAAAGGAGCCTTGATTTCCTTGATGGCACTCCAGAGAATACCCAAAATCACTGTCTCAAGTCTAGAGGGATCCTGAGGTCACTGGAGCAACACGAGAGGGCTCCGTGGACCCCAAATCAACTCGAGATGAGAGCTTAGTCCCTGGCTTCGACTCAACTGGGATACCAACTTTCCACAAGCACCTCAAGAGGAGGCTTCTCTCAGCTACAGGTATGTGAGAGGGACCCTGATTTTGTGGCCTCAAGTGGAATGGACACCGAGATGCTCTGACTCGAAGTAAGGCCGGATATCCCTGCAGTGAATTGAATGCAGGCTCGTCTTGCATCTCCCAAGACGACGGGATGTCTGAATCCCCTGTGGAGACCACAGAGAAAGAACTAGTCCTCCGCCTCATCGCGTCCGGAGGCCTCACATCCTTTGAAAACTCGAGAGGTCCGCGGAGATGAATGCTTCCAAAGGAGACGATGCCTGACTCCTCTTGAAAATGGATAGGAGACCCAGGATCCCTGTGGCACGCGGAAAGGGACCCTGGGTCTCCCGCCTCACTTGGAGACGCGTCTCAATTGCCATGCCAAGACTCGAGGAGAATCCCAAGGTGTCCCTCGCACCTAGGCTGGAGTCGTGACGTCGCTGAATAAACACGTGTCTGGAAGGGCCCTCCCCGTCGTAACTCGAGATTATACCCCAGGTTCCGGCCGCAACTCGAGAAAAACCATGAGACTTCCCCCTCACCGCGAGATGAGGCCCGATTCCCCTGCACTGCGTGCAGAGCAATTCCGTGTTCCACATCAAACGTGAAAGGAGCCTTGATTTCCTTGATGGCACTCCAGAGAAAACCCAAAGTCACTGTCTCTAGTCTAGAGGGATCTTGAGGTCACTGGAGCCACACGAAAGGGCTCCGTGGACCCCAAATCATCTCTAGATGAGAGCTTAGTCCCTGGCTTCAACTCAAGAGGAATACCAACTTTCCACAAGGACCTCAAGAGGAGGCTTCTCTCAGCTAGAGGTATGTGAGATGGACCCTGAGTTTGCGGCCTCAAGTGGAATGGACACAGAGATGCTCTGACTCGAACTAAGGCCGGATATCCCTGCAGTGAATTGAATGCAGGCTCGTCTTGCATCTCCCAAGACGAAGGGATGTCTGAATCCGCTGTGGAGACGACAGAGAAAGACCTAGTCCTCCGCCTCATCGCGACCGGAGGCCTCACATCCTTTGAAAATTCGAGAGGTCCACGGAGATCAATGCTTCCAAAGGAGACGATGCCTGACTCCTCTCGAAAATAGATAGGAGCCCCAGAATACCTGTGGTACGTTAAAAACGACACTGGGTCTCAGGTCACACTTGGAGACACGTCCCAATTGCCATGCCAAGACGCGAGGAGAATCCCGGGATGTCCCTCGCATCTAGGCAGGATTCCTGACGTCGCTGAACAAACACGTGTCTGGAAGAGCCCTCCCCGTCGTAACTCGAGAATATACCCCAGGTTCCGGCCGCAACTCGAGAAAAACCATGAGACTTCCCCCTCGCCGCGAGATGAGGCCCAATTCCCCTGCACTGCGTGCAGAGCAATTCCGTGTTCCACATCAAACATGAAAGGAGCCTTGATTTCCTTGATGGCACTCCAGAGAACACCCAAGATCACTGTCTCAAGTCTAGAGGGATCTTGAGGTCACTGCAGCAAAACAAAAGGTCTCCGTGGACCCCAAATCAACTCGAGATGAGAGCTTAGTCCCTGGCATCGACTCAAGGGGAATACCCACTTTCCACAAGCACCTCAAGGGGAGGCTTCTCTCAGCTACAGGTATGTGAGAGGGACCCTGAGTTTGTGGCCTCAAGTGGAATGGACACCGAGATGCTCTGACTCGAAGGAAGGCCGGATATCCCTGCAGTGAATTGAATGCAGGCTCGTCTTGCATCTCCCACGACGAAGGGATGTCTGAATCCCTTGTGGAGACCACAGAGAAAGAACTAGTTCTCTGCCTCATCGCGACCGGAGGCCTCACGTCCTTTGAAAACTCGAGAGGTCCGCGGAGATCAATGCTTCCAAAGGAGACGATGCCTGACTCCTCTTGAAAATGGATAGGAGTCCCAGGATCCCTGTGGCACGTGGAAAGGGACCCTGGGTCTCCCGCCTCACGTGGAGACACGTCCCAATGGCCATGCCGAGACTCGAGGAGAATCCCGAGGTTTCCCTCGCACCTATGCAGGAGTCCTGAAGTCGCTGAACAAACACGTGTCTGGAAGGGCCCTCCCCGTCGTAACTCGAGAATATACCTCAGGTTCCGCCCGCAACTCGAGAAAAACCATGAGACTTCCCCCTCGCCGCGAGATGAGGCCCGATTCCCCTGCACTGCGTGCAGGGCAATTCCGTGGTCCACATCAAACATGAAAGGAGCCGAGATTTCCTTGATGGCACTCCAGAGAACACCCAAGATCACTGTCTTAAGTCTAGAGGGATCCTGAGGTCTCTGTAGCAACACGAAAGGGCTCCGTGGATCCCAAATCAACTCGAGATGAGAGCTTAGTCCCTGGTTTCAAATCAACAGGAATACCAACTTTCCACAAGCACCTCAAGAGGAGGCTTCTCTCAGCCACAGGTATGTGAGAGGGACCCTGAGTTTGTGGGCTCAAGTGGAATGGACACCAAGATGCTCTGACTCGAAGTAAGGCCGGATATCCCTGCAGTGAATTGAATGCAGGCTCGTCTTGCATCTCCCAAGACGAAGGGATGTCTGAATCCCCTGTGTAGACCACAGAGAAAGACCTAGTTCTCCGCATCATCGCGACCGGAGTCCTCACATCCTTTGAAAACTCGAGAGGTCCGCGGAGATCAATGCTTCCAAAGGAGACGATGCCTGACTCCTCTTGACAATGAATAGGAGTACCAGGATCCCTGTGGCACGTGGAAAGGGACCCTGGGTCTCCCGCTTCACGTGGAGACGCGTCCCAATTGCCATGCCAAGACTCGAGGAGAATCCCGAGGTGTCCCTCGCACCTAGGCAGGAGTCCTGACGACGCTGAACAAACACGTGTCCGGAAGGGCCCTCCCCGTCGTAACTCGAGAATATACCCCAGGTTCCGGCCGGAACTCAAGAAAAACCATGAGACTTCCCCCTCGCCGCGAGATGAGGCCCGATTCCCCTGCACTGCGTGCAGAGCAATTCCGTGTTCCACATCAAACGTGAAAGGAGCCTTGATTTCCTTGATGGCACTCCAGAGAAATCCAAAAGTCACTGTCTCAAGTCTAGAGGGATCTTGAGGCCACTGTAGCAGCATGAAAGGGCTCCCTGGAACCCAAATCAACTCGAGATGAGAGCTTAGTCCCTGGCTTCAACTCAAGAGGAGTACCAACTTTCCACAAGCACCTCAAGAGGAGTCTTCTCTCAGCTACAGGTATGTGAGAGGGACCCTGAGTTTGTGGCCTCAATTGGAATGGACACCGAGATGCTCTGATTCGAAGTAAGGCTGGATATCCCTGCAGTGAATTGAATGCAGCCTCGTCTTGCATCTCCCAAGACGAAGGGATGTTGAATCCCCTGTGGAGACCACAGAGAAAGACCTAGTCCTCCGCCTCAACGCGACCGGAGGCCTCACATCCTTTGAAAATTCGAGAGGTTCGCGGAGATCAATGCTTCCAAAGGAGACGATGCCTGACTCCTCTTGAAAATAGATAGGAGTCCCAGAATCCCTGTGGCCCGTCAAAAACGACACTGGGTCTCAGGCCACACGTGGAGACGCGTCCCAATTGCCATGCCAAGACTCGGGGAGAATACCGAGGTGTCCATCGAACCTAGGCAGGAGTTCTGATGTCGCTGAACAGACACGTGTCTGGACGGGCCCTCCGCGTCGTAACTCGAGAATATACCGCAGGTTCTGGCCGCAACTCGAGAAAAACCATGAGACTTCCCCCTCTCCGCGAGATGAGGCCCGATTCCCCTGCACTGCGTGAAGAGCAATTCCGTGTTCCACATCAAACGTGAAAGGAGCCTTGATTTCCTTGATGGCACTCCAGAGAAAACCCAAGATCACTGTCTCAAGTCTAGAGGGATCCTGAGGTCACTGGAGCAACACGAAAGGGCTGCGTGGACCCCAAATCAACTCGTGATGAGAGATTAGTCCCTGGCTTCGACTCAAGAGGAATACCAACTTTTCATAAGCACCTCAATAGGAGGCTTCTCTCAGCTACAGGTATGTGAGAGGGACCCTGAGTTTGTGGCCTCAAGTGGAATGGACACCGAGATGCTCTGACTCGAAGTAAGGACGGATATCCCTGCAGGGAATTGAATGCAGGCTCGTCTTGCATCTCCCAAGACGAAGGGATGTCTGAATCCCCAGTGGAGACCACAGAGAAAGACCTAGTTCTCCGCCTCATCGCGTCCGGATGACTAACATCCTTTGAAAATTCTAGAGGTCTGCGGAGATCAATGCTTCCCAAGGAGACGATACCTGACTCCTCTTGAAAATGGATAGGAGTCCCTGGATCCCTTTGGACGTGGAAAGGGACCCTGGGTCTCCCGCCTCACGTGGAGACGCGTCCCAATTGCCATGCCAAGACTCGAGGAGCATCCCGAGTTGTCCCTCACACCTAGGCAGGAGTCCTGACGTCGCTGAACAAACACGTGTCTGGAAGGGCCCTCCCCGTCGTAACTCGAGAATATAACCCAGGTTCCGGCCGCAACTCGAGAAAAACCATGAGATTTCCCCCTCGCCGCGAGTTGAGGCCCGATTCCCCTGCACTGCATGCAGAGCAATTCCGTGTTCCACATCAAACGTGAAAGGAGCCTTGATTTCCTTGATGGCACTCCAGAGAAAACCCAAGATCACTGTCTCAAGTCTAGAGGGATCCTGAGGTCACTGGACCAACAGGAAAGGGCTCCGTGGACCCCAAATGAACTCGAGATGACAGCTTAGTCCCTGGATTAGACTCAAGAGGAATACCAACTTTCCACAAGCACCTCAAGAGGAGGCTTCTCTCAGCTACAGGTATATTTGAGGGACCCCGAGTTTGTGGCCTCAAGTGGAATGGACTCCGAGATGCTCTGACTCGAAGTAAGGCCAGATATCCCTGCAGTGAATTGAATGCAGGGTCGTCTTGCATCTCCCAAGACGAAGGGATGTCTGAATCCCCTGTGGAGACCACAGAGAAAGACCTAGTCCTCCGCCTGATCGCGACCGGAGGCCTCACATCCTTTGAAAACTCGAGAGGTCTGCAGAGATCAATGCTTCCAAAGGAGACGATGCCCGACTCCTCTTGAAAATGGATAGGAGTCCCAGGATCCCTGTGGCACGTGGAAAGGGACCCTGGGTCTCCCGCCTCACGTGGAGACGCGTCCCAATTGCCATGCCAAGACTCGAGGAGAATCCCGAGGTGTCCCTCGCACCTAGGCAGGAGTCCTGACGTCGCTGAACAAACACGTGTCTGGAAGAGCCCTCCCCGTAGTAACTGCAGAATATACACGAGGTTCCGGCCGCAACTCGAGAAAAACCATGAGACTTCCCCCTCGCCCCGAGATGAGGCCCGATTCCCCTGCCCTGCGTGCAGAGCAATTCCTTTTTCCACATCAAAAGTGAAAGGAGCCTTGATTTCCTTGATGGCACTCCAGAGAAAACCCAAGATCACTGTCTCAAGTCTAGAGGGATCCTGAGGTCACTGGAGCAACACGAAAGGGCTCCGTGGACCCCAAATCAACTCGAGATGAGAGCTTAGTCCCTGGCTTCGAGTCAAGAGGAATACCAACTTTCCACAAGCACCTCAGGAGGAGGCTTCTCTCAGCTACAGGAATGTGAGAGGGACCCTGAGTTTGTGGCCTCAAGTGGAATGGACACCGAGATGCTCTGACTCGAAATAAGGCCGGATATCCCTGCAGTGAATTGAATCCAGGCTCGTCTTGTATCTCCCAAGACGAAGGGATGTCTGAATGCCCTGTGGAGACCACAGAGAAAGACCTAGTCCTCCACCTCAACGCAACCGGAGGCCTCATATCCTTTGAAAACTCGAGAGGTCCGCGGAGATCAATACTTCCGAAGGAGACGATGCCTGACTCCTCTTGAAAATGGATAGGAGTCCCAGGATCCCTGTGGCACGTGGAAAGGGACCCTGGGTCTCCCGCCTCACGTGGAGACGCGTCCCAATTGCCAGGCCAAGACTCGAGGAGAATCCCGAGGTGTCCCTCGCACCTAGGCAGGAGTCCTGACGTCGCTGAACAAACACGTGTCTGGAAGGGCCCTCCCCGTCGTAACTCGAGAATATACCCGAGGTTCCGGCCGCAACTCGAGAAAAACCATGAGACTTCCCCCTCGCTGCTGGATGAGGCCCGATTCCCCTGCACTGCGTGCAGAGCAATTCTGTTATCCACATCAAACGTGAAAGGAGCCTTGATTTCCTTGATGGCACTCCAGAGAAAACTCAAGTTCACTGTCTCAAGTCTAGAAGGATCCTGAGGTCACTGGAGCAACAAGAAAGGGCTCTGTGGACCCCAAATCAACTCGAGATGAGAGCTTAGTCCCTGGCTTCGACTCAAGAGGAATACCAACTTTCCACAAGCACCTCAAGAGGAGGCTACTCTCATCTACAGGTATGTGAGAGGGACCCTGAGTTTGTGGCCTCAAGTGGAATGGACACCGAGATGCTCTGACTCGAAGTAAGGCCGGATATCCCTGCAGTGAATTGAATGCAGGCTCGTCTTGCATGTCCCAAGACGAAGGGTTGTCTGAATCCCCTGTGGAGACCACAGAGAAAGATCTCGTTCTCCGCCTCATCGAGACCGGAGGCCTCACATCCTTTGAAAACTCGAGAGGTCCGCGGAGATCAATGCTTCCAAAGGAGACGATGCCTGACTCCTCTTGAAAATGGATAGGAGTCCCAGGATACCTGTGGCACGTGGAAAGGGACCCTGGGTCTCCCGCCTCACGTGGAGACGCGTCCAAATTGCATTGTCAAGACTCGAGGAGAATCCCGAGGTGTCCCGCGCACCTAGGCAGGAGTCCTGACGTCGCTGAAAAAACACGTGTCTGGAAGGGCCCTCCCCGTCGTAACTCGAGAATATACCCCAGGTTCGGGCCCCAACTCGAGAAAAAACATGAGATTTCCCCCTCGCCGCGAGATGAGGCCCGATTCCCCTGGACTGCGTGCAGAGCAATTCCGTGTTCCACATCAAACGTGAAAGGAGCCTTGATTTCCTTGATGGCACTCCAGAGAAAACCCATGATCACTGTCTCAAGTCTAGAGGGATCCTGAGGTCACTGGACCAACAGGAAATGGCTCCGTGGACCCCAAATCAACTCGAGATGAGAGCATAGTCCCTGGCTTCGACTCAAGAGGAATACCAACTTTCCACAAGCACCTCAAGAGGAGGCTTCTCTCAGCTACAGGTATATTTGAGGGACCCCGAGTTTGTGGCATCAAGTGGAATGGACACCGAGATGCTCTGACTCGAAATAAGGCCAGTTATCCCTGCAGTGAATTGAATGCAGGCTCGTCTTGCATCTCCCAAGACGAAGGGATGTCTGAATCCCCTGTGGAGACCACAGAGAAAGACCTAGTCTTCCCCCTAACGCAACCGGAGGCCTCATATCCTTTGAAAACTCGAGAGGTCCGCGGAGATCAATATTTCCGAAGGAGACGATGCCTGACTCCTCTTGAAAATGGATAGGAGTCCCAGGATCCCTGTGGCACGTGGAAAGGGACACTGGGTCTCCCGCCTCACGTGGAGACGCGTCCCAATTGCCATGCCAAGACTCGAGGAGAATCCCGAGGTGTCCCTCGCACCTAGGCAGGAGTCCTAACGTCGCTGAACAAACACGTGTCTGAAAGGGCCCTCCCCGTCGTAACTCGAGAATATACCCCAGGTTTCGGCCGCAACTCGTGAAAAACCATGAGATTTCCCACTCGCCGCGAGTTGAGGCCCGATTCCCCTGCACTGTATGCAGAGCAATTCCGTGTTCCACATCAAACGTGAAAGGAGCCTTGATTTCCTTGATGGCACTCCAGAGAAAACCCAAGATCACTGTCTCAAGTCTAGAGGGATCTTGAGGTCACTGGAGCAACAACAAAGGGCTCCGTGGACACCAAATCCACTAGAGATGAGAGCTTAGTCCCTGGCTTAGACTCAAGAGGAATACCAACTTTCCACAAGCACCTCAAGAGGAGGCTTGCCTCAGCTACAGGTATGTGAGAGGGACCCTGAGTTTGTGGCCTCAAGTGGAATGGACACCGAGATGCTCTGACTCGAAGTAAGGCCGGATATCCCTGCAGTGAATTGAATGCAGGCTCGTCTTGCATCTCCCAAGACGAAGGGATGTCTGAATCCCCTGTGGAGACCACAGAGAAAGACCTAGTTCTCCGCCTCATCGAGACCGGAAGCCTCACATCATTTGAAAACTCAAGAGGTCCGCGGAGATCAATGCTTCCAAAGGAGAAGATGCCTGACTCTTCTTGAAAATGGTTAGGAGTCCCAGGATCCCTGTGGCACGTGGTAAGGGACCCTGGGAATCCCGCCTCACGTGCAGACGCGTCCCAATTGCCATGCCAAGACTCGAGGAGAATCCCGAGCTGTCCCTCGCACCTAGGCAGGAGTCCTGACGTCGCTGAACAAACACGTGTCTGGAAGGGCCCTCCCCGTCGTAACTCGAGAATATACCCCAGGTTCGGGCCGCAACTCAAGAAAAACCATGAGATTTCCCCCTCGCCGCGAGTTGAGGCCCGATTCCCCTGCACTGCATGCAGAGCAATTCCGTGTTCAACATCAAACGTGAAAGGAGCCTTGATTTCCTTGATGGCACTCCAGAGAAAGCCCAAGATCACTGTCTCAAGTCTAGAGGGATCCTGAGGTCACTGGACCTACAGGAAAGGGCTCCATGGACCCCAAATCAACTCGAGATGAGAGCTTAGTCCCTGGCTTCGACTCAAGAGGAATACCAACTTTCCACAAGCACCTCAAGAGGAGGCTTCTCTCAGCTACATGTATGTGAGAGGGACCCTGAGTTTGTGGCCTCAAGTGGAATGGTCACCGAGATGCTCTGACTCGAAATAAGGCCGGATATCCCTGCAGTGAATTGAATGCAGGCTCGTCTTGCATCTCCCAAGACGAAGGGATGTCTGAATACGCTGTGGAGACCACAGAGAAAGACCGAGTTCTCCGCCTCATGGCGACCGGAGGCCTCACATCCTTTGAAAACTCGAGAGGTCCGCGGAGATCAATACTTCCAAAGAAGACGATGCCTGACTCTTCTTGAAAATGGATAGGAGTCCCAGGATCCCTGTGGCACGTGGAAAGGGACCCTGAGTCTCCCGCCTCAGGGGAGACGCGTCCAAATTGCCATGCCAAGACTCGAGGAGAATCCCGAGGTGTCCCTCGCACCTAGGCAGGAGTCCTGACGTCGCTGAACAAACACGTGTCTGGAAGGGCCCTCCCCGTCGTAACTCGACAATATACCCCAGGTTCCGGCCGCAACTCGAGAAAAACCATGAGATTTCCCCCTCGCCGCGAGTTGAGGCCCGATTCCCCTGCACTGCATGCAGAGCAATTCCGTGTTCCACATCAAACGTGAAAGGAGCCTTGATTTCCTTGATGGCACTCCAGAGAAAACCCAAGATCACTGTCTCAAGTCTAGAGGGATCCTGAGGTCGCTGGACCAACAGGAAAGGGCTCCGTGGACCCCAAATCAACTCGAGATGAGAGCTTAATCCCTGGCTTAGATTCAAGAGGAATAACAACGTTCCACAAGCACCTCAAGAGGAGGCTTCTCTCAGCTACATGTATGTGAGAGGGACCCTGAGTTTGTGGCCTCAAGTGGAATGGACACCGAGATGCTCTGACTCGAAGTAAGGCCGGATATCCCTGCAGTGAATTGAATGCAGGCTCGTCTTGCATCTCCCAAGATGAAGGGTTGTCTGAATCCCCTGTGGAGACCACAGAGAAAGACCTCGTTCTCCGCCTCATCGAGACCGGAGGCCTCACATCCTTTGAAAACTCGAGAGGTCCGCGGAGATCAATGCTTCCAAAGAAGACGATGCCTGACTCTTCTTGAAAATGGATAGGAGTCCCAGGACCCCTGTGGCACGTGGAAAGGGACCCTGGGTCTCCCGCCTCACGTGGAGACGCGTCCAAATTGCCATGTCAAGACTCGAGGAGAATCCCGAGGTGTCCCTCACACCTAGGCAGGAGTCCTGAAGTCGCTGAACAAACACGTGTCTGGAAGGGCCCTCCCCTTGGTAACTCGAGAATATACCCCAGGTTCCGGCCGCAACTCGAGAAAAACCATGAGACTTCCCCCTCGCCGCGAGATGAGGCCCGATTCCCCTGCCCTGCGTGCAGAGCAATTCCGTGCTCCACATCAAACGTGAAAGGAGCCTTGATTTCCTTGATGGCACTCCGGAGAAAACCCAAGATCACTGTCTCAAGTCTAGAGGGATCCTGAGGTCACTGGAGCAACACGAAAGGGCTCCGTGGACCCCAAATCAACTTGAGATGAGAGCTTAGTCCCTGGCTTAGACTCAAGAGGAATACCAACTTTCCACAAGCACCTCAAGAGGAGGCTTCTCTCATCTACAGGTATGTGAGAGGGACCCTGAGTTTGTGGCCTCAAGTGGAATGGACACCGAGATGCTCTGACTCGAAGTAAGGCCGGATATCCCTGCAGTGAATTGAATGCAGGCTCGTCTTGCATCTCCCAAGAAGAAGGGATGTCTGAATCCCCTGTGGAGACCACAGAGAAAGACCTAGGTCTCCGCCTCATCGCGACGAGAAGCCTCACATCCTTTGAAAACTCGAGAGGTCCGCGGAGATCAGTGCTTCCAAAGGAGACGATGCCTGACTCCTCTTGAAAATGGATAGGAGTCCCTGGATCCCTGTGGCACGTGGAAATGGACACTGGGTCTCCGCCTCACGTGGCGACGCGTCCCAATTGCCATGCCAAGACTCGAGGAGAATCCCGAGGTGTCCCTCGCACCTAGGCAGGAGTCCTGAAGTCGCTGAACAAACACCTGTCTTGAAGGGCCCTCCCCGTCGTTACTCGAGAATATACCCCAGGTTCCGGCCGCAACTCGTGAAAAACCATGAGATTTCCCACTCGCCGCGAGTTGAGGCCCGATTCCCCTGCACTGCATGCAGAGCAATTCCGTGTTCCACATCAAACGTGAAAGGAGCCTTGATTTCCTTGATGGCACTCCAGGGAAAACCCAAGATCACTGTCTCAAGTCTAGAGGGATCCTGAGGTCACTGGAGCAACAGGAAAGGGCTCCGTGGACCGCAAATCAACTTGAGATGAGAGCTTAGTCCCTGGCTTAGACTCAAGAGGAATACCAACTTTCCACAAGCACCTCAAGAGGAGGCTTCTCTCAGCTACATGTATGTGAGAGGGACCCTGAGTTTGTGGCCTCAAGTGGAATGGACACCGAGATGCTCTGATTCGAAATAAGGCCGGATATCCATGCAGTGAATTGAATGAAGGCTCGTCTTGCATCTCCCAAGACGAAGGGTTGTCTGAATCCCCAGTGGAGACCACAGAGAAAGACCTCGTTCTCCGCCTCATCGAGACCGGAGGCCTCACATACTTTGAAAACTCGAGAGGTCCGCGGAGATCAATGCTTCCGAAGGAGACGATGCCTGCCTCCTCTTGAAAATGGATAGGAGTCCCAGGATCCCTGTGGCACGTGGAAAGGGACACTGTGTCTCACGCCTCACGTGGAGACGAGTCCCAATTGCCATGCCAAGACTCGAGGAGAATCCCGAGGTGTCCCTCGCACCTAGGGAAGAGTCCTGTCGTCGCTGAACAAACACGTGTCTGGAAGGGCCCTACCCGTCGTAACTCGAGAATATACCCCAGGTTCGGGCCGCAACTCGAGAAAAACCATGAGATTTCCTCCTCGCCGCGAGTTGAGGCCCGATTCCCCTGCACTGCATGCAGAGCAATTCTGTGTTCCACATCAAACGTGAAAGGAGCCTTGATTTCCTTGATGGCACTCCAGAGAAAACCCAAGATCGCTGTCTCAAGTCTAGAGGGATCCTGAGGTCACTGGAGCAACACGAAAGGGCTCCGTGGACCCCAAATCAACTCGAGATGAGAGCTTAGTCCCTGGCTTCGAGTCAAGAGGAATACCAACTTTCCACAAGCAACTCAAGAGGAGGCTTCTCTCAGCTACAGGTATGTGAGAGGGACCCTGAGTTAGTGGCCTCAAGTGGAATGGACACCGAGATGGTCTGACTCGAAGTAAGGCCGGATATCCCTGCAGTGAATTGAATCCAGGCTCGTCTTGCATCTCCCAAGATGAAGGGATGTCTGAATGCCCTGTGGAGACCACAGAGAAAGACCTAGTCCTCCACCTCAACGCAACCGGAGGCCTCATATCCTTTGAAAACTCGAGAGGTCCGCGGAGATCAATACTTCCGAAGGAGACGATGCCTGACTCCTCTTGAAAATGGATAGGATTCCCAGGATCCCTGTGGCACGTGGAAAGGGACCCTGGGTCTCCCGCCTCACGTGGAGACGCGTCCCAATTGCCATGCCAAGACTCGAGGAGAATTCCGAGGTGTCCCTCGCACCTAGGCAGGAGTCCTGACGTCGCTGAACAAACACGTGTCTGGAAGGGCCCTCCCCGTCGTTACTCGAGAATATACCCCAGGTTCCGGCCCCAACTCGAGAAAAACCATGAGATTTCCCCCTCGCCGCGAGATGAGACCCGATTCCCCTGCACTGCGTGCAGAGCAATTCCGTGTTCCACATCAAACGTGAAATGAGCCTTGATTTCCTTGATGGCACTCCAGAGAAAACCCAAGTTCACTGTCTCAAGTCTAGAGGGATCCTGAGGTCACAGGAGCAACACGAACGGGCTCCGTGGAACCCAAATCAACTCGAGATGAGAGCTTAGTCCCTGGCTTAGACTCAAGAGGAATACCAACTTTCCACAAGCACCTCAAGAGGAGGCTTCTCTCAGCTACAGGTATGTGAGAGAGACCCTGAGTTTGTGGCCTCAAGTGGAATGGACACCGAGATGCTCTGACTCGAATTAAGGCCGGATATCCCTGAAGTGAATTGAATGCAGTCTCGTCTTGCATCTCCCAAGACGAAGGGAGGTCTGAATCCCCTGTGGAGACCACAGAGAAAGACCTAGTTCTCCGCCTCATCGTGACCCAAGACCTCACATCCTTTGAAAACTCGAGAGGTCAGAGGAGATCAATGCTTCCAAAGGAGACGATGCCTGACTCCTCTTGAAAATGGATAGGAGTCCCAGGATCCCTGTGGCACGTGGAAAGGGACCCTGGGTCTCCCGCCTCACGTGGAGAAGCGTCCCAATTGCCATGCCCAGACTCGAGGAGCATCCCGAGGTGTCCTTCGCACCTAGGCAGGAGTCCTGACGTCGCTGAAAAATCAGTATCTTTAAGGGCCCTCCCCGTCATAACTCGACAATATACCCGAGGTTCCGGCCCCAACTCGAGAAAAACCATGAGACTTCCCCCTCGCCGCGAGATGAGGCCCGATTCCCCTGCACTGCGTGCAGAACAATTCCGTGTTCCACATCAAACGTGAAAGGAGCCTTTATTTCCATGGTGGCACTAGAGAAAACCCAAGATCACTGTCTCAAGTCTAGAGGGATCCTGAGGTCCCTGGAGCAACACGAAAGGGCTCCGAGGACCCCAGATCAACTCGAGATGATAGCTTAGTCCCTGGCTTCGACTCAAGAGGAATAATAACTTTTCACAAGCACCTCAAGACGAGGCTTCTCTCAGCTACAGGTATGTGAGAGGGACCCTGAGTTTGTGGCCTCAAGTGGAATGGACACCGAGATGCTCTGACTCGAAGTAAGGCCGGATATCCCTGCAGTGAATTGAATGCAGGCTCGTCTTGCATCTCCCAAGACGAAGGGATGTCTGAATCCCATGTGGAGACCACAGAGAAAGACCTAGTCCTCCGTCTCATCGCGACCGGAGGCCTCACATCCTTTGAAAACTCGAGAGGTCCGCGGAGATCAATGCTTCCAAAGGAGACGATGCCTGACTGTTCTTGAAAATGGATAGGAGTCCCAGGATCCCTGTGGCACGTGGAATGGGACCCCGGGTCTCCCGCCTCACGTGGAGACGCGTCCAAATTGCCATGCCAAGACTCGAGGAGAATCCTGAGGTGTCCCTCGCACCTAGGCAGGAGTCCTGACGTCGCTGAACAAACACGTGTCTGGAAGGGCCCTCCCTGTCGTAACTCGAGAATATACCCCAGGTTCTGGCCGCAACTCGAGAAAAACCATGAGATTTCCCCCTCGCCGGGAGTTGAGGCCCGATTCCTCTGCACTGCATGCAGAGCAATTCCGTGTTCCACATCAAACGTGAAAGGAGCCTTGATTTCCTTGATGGCACTCCAGAGAAAACCCAAGATCACTGTCTCAAGTCTAGACGGATCCTGAGGTCCCTGGACCAACAGGAAAGGGCTCCTTGGACCCCAAATCAACTCGAGATGAGAGCTTAGTCCGTGGCTTAGACTCAAGAGGAATACCAACTTTCCACAAGCACCTCAAGAGGAGACTTCTCTCAGCTACAGGTATGTGAGAGGGACCCTGAGTTTGTGGCCTCAAGTGGAATGGACACCGAGATGCTCTGACTCGAAGTAAGGCCGGATATCCCTACAGTGAATTGAATGCAGGCTCGTCTTGCATCTCCCAAGACGAAGGGATGTCTGAATCCCCTGTGGAGACCACAGAGAAAGACCTAGTCATCCGTCTCATCGCGACCGGAGGCCTCACATCCTTTGAAAACTCGAGAGGTCTGCAGAGATCAATGCTTCCAAAGGAGACGATGCCTGACTCCTCTTGAAAATGGATAGGAGTCCCAGGATTCCTGTGGCACGTGGAAAGAGACCCTGGGTCTCCCGCCTCACGTGGAGACGTGTCCAAATTGCCATGCCAAGACTCGAGGAGAATCCCGAGGTGTCCCTCGCACCTAGGCAGGAGTCCTGATGTCGCTGAACAAACACGTGTCTGGAAGGGCCCTCCCCGTCGTAACTCGAGAATATACCCCAGGTTCCGGCAGCAACTCGAGAAAAACAATGAGACTTCCCCCTCGCCGCGAGATGAGGCCCGATTCCCCCGCACTGCGTGGGGAGCAATTCCGTGTTCCACATCAAACGTGAAAGGAGCCTTGATTTCCTTGATGGCACTCCAGAGAAAACCCAAGATCACTGTCTCAAGTCTAGAGGGATCCTGAGGTCACTGGAGCAACGCGAAAGGGCTCCGTGGACCCCAAATCAACTCAAGATGAGAGCTTAGTCCCTGGCTTCGACTCAAGAGGAATACCAACTTTCCACAAGCACCTCAAGAGGAGGCTTCTCTCAGATACAGGTATGTGAGAGGGACCCTGAGTTTGTGGCCTCAAGTCGAATGGACACCGAGATGCTCTGACTCGAAGTAAGGCCGGATATCCCTGCAGTGAATTCAATGCAGGCTCGTCTTGAATCTCCCAAGACAAACGGATGTCTGAATCCGCTGTGGAGACCACAGAGAAAGACGTAATTCTCCGCCTCATAGCGACCGGGGGCCTCACATCCTTTGAAAACACCAGAGGTCCGCGGAGATCAATGCTTCCAAAGGAGACGATGCCTGACTTCTCTTGAAAGTGGATAGGAGTC
The DNA here is from genome assembly GCF_033118175.1 of Dama dama. Classification (NCBI taxonomy): domain Eukaryota; kingdom Metazoa; phylum Chordata; class Mammalia; order Artiodactyla; family Cervidae; genus Dama; species Dama dama. The sequence continues at coordinate 1,351,831 of NW_026870878.1, read as the reverse complement.
CCAGGATCCTTGTGGCACGTGAAAAGGGACCCTGGGTCTCCCGCCTCACGTGGAGACGCGTCCAAATTGCCATGCCAAGACTCGAGGAGAATCCCGAGGTGTCCCTCGCACCTAGGCAGGAGTCCTGACGTCACTTAATAAACACGTGTCTGGAAGGGCCCTCCCCGTCGTAACTCGAGAATATAACACAGGTTCCGGCCGCAACTCGAGAAAAACCATGAGACTTCCCCCTCCCCGCAGGATGAGGCCCGATTCCCCTGCACTGCGTGCAGAGCAATTCCGTGTTCCACATCAACCTTGAAAGGAGCCTTGATTTCCTTAATGGCACTCCAGAGAAAACCCAAGATCACTGTCTCAAGTCTAGAGGGATCCTGAGGTCACTGCAGCAACATGAAAGGTCTCTGTGGACCACAAATCAACTCGAGATGAGAGCTTAGTCCCTGGCTTCGACTCAAGAGGAATACCAACTTTCCACAAGCATCTCAAGAGGAGGCTTCTCTCAGCTACTGGTATGTCAGAGGGACCCTGAGTTTGTGGCCTCAAGTGGAATGGACACCGAGATGCTCTGACTCGAAGTAAGGCCGGATATGCCTGCAGTGAATTGAATGCAGGCTCGTCTTGCATCTCCCAAGACGAAGGGTTGTCTGAATCCCCTGTGGAGACCATAGAGAAAGACCTAGTCCTCCGCCTCAACGCTACCGGAGGCCTCACATTCTTTGAAAACTCGAGAGGTCCGCGGAGATCAATACTTCCCAAGGAGACGATGCCTGACTCCTCTTGAAAATGGATAGGAGTCCCAGGATCCCTGTGGCACGTGGAAAGGGACCCTGGGTCTCCCGCCTCACGTGGAGACGCCTCCCAATTGCCATGCCAAGACACGAGGAGAATCCCGAGGTGTCCCTCGCACCTAGGCAGGAGTCCTGACGTCGCTGAACAAACACGTGTCTGGAAGGGCCCTCCCCGTCGTAACTCGAGAATATACCCCAGGTTCCGGCCGCAACTCGAGAAAAACCATGAGACTTCCCCCTCGCCGCGAGATGAGGCCCGATTCCCCTGCACTGCGTGCAGAGCAATTCCGTGTTCCACATCAAACGTGAAAAGAGCCTTGATTTCCTTGATGGCACTCCAGAGAAAACCCAAGATCACTGTCTCAAGTCTAGAGGCATCCTGACGTCACTGGAGCAACACGAAAGGGTCCCGTGGACCCCAAATCAACTCGAGATGAGAGCTTAGACCCTGGCTTCGACTCAAGAGGAATACCCACTTTTCACAAGCACCTCAAGACGAGGCTTCTCTCAGCTACAGGTATGTGTGAGGGACCCTGAGTTTCTGGCCTCAAGTGGAATGGACACCGAAATGCTCTGACTCGAAGTAAGGCCGGATATCCCTGCAGTGAATTGAATGCAGGCTCGTCTTGCATCTCCCAAGACGAAGGGTTGTCTGAATCCCCTGTGGAGACCACAGAGAAAGACCTAGTCCTCCGCCTCAACGCGACAGGAGGCCTCACATCCTTTGAAAACTAGAGAGGTCCGCGGAGATCAATGCTTCCAAAGGAAACGATGCCTGACTCCTCTTGAAAATGGATAGGAGTCCCAGGATCCCTGTGGCACGTGGAAAGGGACCCTGGGTCTCCCGACTCACGTGGAGATGCGTCCCAATTGCCATGCCAAGACTCGAGGAGAATCCCGAGGTGTCCCTCCCACCTAGGCAGGGGTCCTGACGTCGCTGAACAAACACGTGTCTGGAAGGGCCCTCCCCGTCGTAACTCGAGAATATAAATCAGGTTCCGGCCGCAACTCGAGAAAAACCATGAGACTTCCCCTCGCCGCGAGATGAGGCCCGATTCACCTGCACTGCGTGCAGAGCAATTCCGTGTTCCACAGCAAACGTGAAAGGACCCTTGATTTCCTTGATGGCACTCCAGAGAAAACCCAAGATCACTGTCTCAAGTCTAGAGGGATCCTGAGGTCACTGGAGCAACACGAAATATCTCCGTGGATCCCAAATCAACTCGAGATGAGAGCTTAGTCCCTGGCTTGGACTCAAGAGGAATACCGACTTTCCACAAGCACCTCAAGAGGAGGCTCCTCTCAGCTACAGGTATGTGAGAGGGCCCCTGAGTTTGTGGCCTCAAGTGGAATGGACACCGAGACGCTCTGACTCGAAGTAAGGCCGAATATCCCAACAGTGAATTGAATGCAGGCTCGTCTTGCATCTCCCAAGACGAAGGGATGTCTGAATCCCCTGTGGAGACCACAGAGAAAGACCTAGTTCTCCGCCTCATCACGACCGGAGGCGTCACATCCTTTGAAAACTCGAGAGGTCCACGGAGATCAATGCTTCCAAAGGAGACGATGCCTGACTCCTCTTGAAAATCGATAGGAGTCCCAGGATCCCTGAGGCACGTGGAAAGGGACCCTGGGTCTCCCGCCTCACGTGGAGACACGTCCCAATAGCCATGCCAAGACTCGAGGAGAATCGCGAGGTGTCCCTCGCACCTAGGCAGGAGTCCTGACGTCGCTGAACAAACACGTGTCTGGAAGGGCCCTCCCCGTCGTAACTCGAGAATATTCCCCAGGTTCCAGCCGCTTCTCGAGAAAAACCATGAGACTTCCCCCTCGCCGCGAGATGAGGCCCGAGTCCCCTGCACTGCCTGCACAGCAATTCCGTGTTCCACATCAGACGTTAAAGGAGACTTGATTTCCTTGATGGCACTCCAAAGAAAACCCAAGATCACGGTCTCAAGTCTAGAGGGATCCTGAGGTCACTGTAGCAACACGAAAGGGCTCCGTGGACCCCAAATCAACTCGAGATGAGAGCTTCGTCCTGGCTTCTACTCTAGAGGAATACCAACTTTCCACAAGCACCTCAAGTGAAGGCTTCTCTGAGATACAGGTATGTGAGAGAAACCCTGAGTTTGTGGCCTCAAGTGCAATGGACACTGTGATGCTCTGCCTCGAAGTAAGGCCGGATATCCCTGCTGTGAATTGAATGCAGGCTCGTCTTGCATCTCCCAAGACGAAGGGATGTCTGAATCCACTGTGGAGACCACAGAGAAAACCTAGTTCTCCGCCTCATCGCGACCGGAGGCCTCTAATTCTTTGAAAACTCGAGAGGTCCGCGGAGATCAATGCTTCCAAAGGAGACGATGCCTGACTCCTCTTGAAAATGGATAGGAGTCCCAGGATCCCTGTGGCACGTGGAAAGGGTCCCTGGGTCTCCCGCCTCACGTGGAGACGCATCCCAATTGCCATGCCAAGACTCGAGGAGAATCCCGAGTTGTCCCTCGCACCTAGGCTGGAGTCCTCACGTCGCTGAACAAACACGTGTCTGGAAGGGTCCTCCCCATCGTAACTCGAGAATATACCCCAGGTTCCGGCCGCAACTCGAGAAAAACCATGAGCCTTCCCCCTCGCGGCAAGATGATGCCCGATTCCCCTTCACTGCGAGCAAAGCAATTCCGTGTTCCACATCAAACGTGAAAGGAGCCTTGATTTCCTTGATGGCACTCCAGAGAAAACCCAAGATCACTGTCTCAATTCTAGAGGGATCCTGAGGTCACTGCAGCAACACGAAAGGGCTTCGAGGGCCGCAAATCAACTCGAGATGAGAGCTTCGTCCCTGCCTTCCACTCAAGAGGAATACCAACTTTCCACAAGCACCTCAAGAGGAGGCTTCTGTCACCTTCAGGTATGTGAGAGGGACCCTGAGCGGGTGGCCTCAAGCCGAATGGATAGCGTGATGCTCTGACTCGAAGAAAGGCCGGATATCCCTGCAGTGAATTGAATGCAGGCTCGTCTTGCATCTCCCAAGACGAAGGGTTGTCTTAATCCCCTGTGGAGACCACAGAGAAAGACCTAGTTCTCCGCCTCATTGCGACCGGAGGCCTCACATCTTTGAAAACTCGAGAGGTCCGCGGAGATCAATGCTTCCAAAGGAGACGATGCCTGACTCCTCTTGAAAATGGATAGGAGTCCCAGGATCCCTGTGTCTCGTGGAAAGGGACCGTAGGTCTCCCGCCTCACGTGGAGACGCGTCCCAATTGCCATGCCAAGACTCGAGGAGAATCCCGAGGTGTCCCTCGCACCTAGGCAGGAGTCCTGACGTCGTTGAACAAACACGTGTCTGGAAGGGCCCTCCCCGTCGTAACTCGAGAATATACCTCAGGTTCCGGCCGCAACTCGAAAAAAACCATGAGACTTCCCCCTCGCCACGAGATGAGGCCCGATTCCCCTGCACTGCAGGCAGAGCAATTCCGTGTTCCACATCAAACGTGAAAGGAGCCTTGATTTCCTTGATGGCACTCCAGAGAAAACCCAAGATCACTGTCTCAAGTCTAGAGGGATCCTGAGGTCACTGTAGCAACACGAAAGGGCTCCGTGGACCCAAAATCACCTCGAGATGAGAGCTTAGTCCCTGGCTTCGACTCAAGAGGAATAGCAACTTTCCACAAACACCTCAATGGGAGGCTTCTCTCAGCTACAGATGTGAGAGGAACCCTGAGTTTGTGCCCTCAAGTGGAATGGACAGCGAGACGCTCTGACTCGAAGTAAGGCCGGATATCCCTACAGTGAATTGAATGCAGGCTCGTCTTGCATCTCCCAAGACGAAGGGATGTCTGAATCCCTTGTGGAGACCACAGAGAAAGACCTAGTCCTCCGCCTCAACGCGACCGGAGGCCTCACATCCTTTGAAAACTCGAGAGGTCCGCGGAGATCAATGCTTCCAAAGGAGACGATGCCTGACTCCTCTTGAAAATGGATAGGAGTCCCAGGATCCCTGTGGCACGTGGAAAGGGACCCTGGGTCTCCCGCCTCACGTGGAGACGCGTCCCAATTGCCATGCCAAGACTCGAGGAGAATCCCGAGGTGTCCCTCGCCCCTAGGCAGGAATACTGACGTTGCTGAACAAACACGTGTCTGGAAGGGCCCTCCCCGTCGTAACTCGAGAATATACCCCAGGTTCCGTCCGCAACTCGAGAAAAAACATGAGATTTCCCCCTAGCCGCGAGTTGAGGCCAGATTCCCCTGGACTGCGTGCAGAGCAATTCCGTGTTCCACATCAAACGTGAAAGGAGCCTTGATTTCCTTGATGGCACTCCAGAGAAAACCCAAGATCACTGTCTCAAGTCTAGAGGGATGCTGAGGTCACTGGAGCAACACGAAATTTCCCCTTGGACCCCAAATCAACTCGAGATGAGAGCTTAGTCCCTGGCTTCGATTCAAGAGGAATACCAACTTTCCATAAGCACCTCAAGAGGAGGCTTCTCTCAGCTACAGGTATGTGAGAGGGACCCTGAGTTTCTGGCATCAAGTGGTATGGACACCGAGATGCTCTGACTCGAAGTAAGGCCGGATATCCCTGCAGTGAATTGAATGCAGGCTCGTCTTGCATCTCCCAAGACGAAGGGATGTCTGAATCCCCTGTGGAGACCTCAGAGAAAGACCGACTTCTCCGGCTCATCGCGACCGGAGGCCTCACATCCTTTGAAAACTCGAGAGGTCTGCGGAGATCAATGCTTCCAAAGGAGACGATGCCTGACTCCTCTTGAAAATGGATAGGAGTCCCAGGATCCCTGTGGCACGTGGAAAGGGACCCTGGGTCTCCCGGCTCACGTGGAGACGCGTCCAAATTACCATGCCAAGACTCGAGAAGAATCCCGAAGTGTCCCTCGCACCTAGGCAGGAGTCCTGATGTCGCTGACAAACACGTTTCTGGAAGGGCCCTCCCCGTCGTAACTCGAGAATATACCCCACGTTCCGGCCGCAACTCGAGAAAAACCATGAGATTTCCCCCTCGCCACGAGTTGAGGCCCGATTCCCCTGCACTGAATGCAGAGCAATTCCGTGTTCCACATCAAACGTGAAAGGAGCCTTGATTTCCTTGATGGCACTCCAGAGAAAAACCAAGATCACTGTCTCAAGTCTAGAGGGATCCTGAAGTCACTGGACCAAAAGAAAAGGGCTTCGTGGACCGCAAATCAACTCGAGATGAGAGCGTAGACCCTGGCTTAGACTCAAGAGGAATACCAACTTTCCACAAGCACCTCAAGAGGAGGTTTCTCTCAGCAACAGGTATATTTGAGGGACCCTGAGTTTGTGGCCTCAAGTGGAATGGACACCGAGATGCTCTGACTCGAAGTAAGGCAGGATATCCCTGCAGTGAATTGAATGCAGGCTCTTCTTGCATCTCCCAAGACGAAGGGATGTCTGAATCCCCTGTGGAGACCACAGAGAAAGACGTAATTCTTCGCCTCATAGCGACCTGGGGCCTCACATCCTTTGAAAACTCGAGAGGTCCGCGGAGATCAATGCTTCCAAAGGAGACGATGACTGACTCCTCTTGAAAGTGGATAGGAGTCCCAGGATGCTTGTGGCACGTGAAAAGGGACCCTGGGTCTCCCGCCTCACGTGGAGACGCGTCCAAATTGCCATGCCAAGACTCGAGGAGAATCCCGAGGTGTCCCTCGCACCTAGGCAGGAGTCCTGACGTCACTGAACAAACACGTGTCTGGAAGGGCCCTCCCCGTCGTAACTCGAGAATATACCCCAGGTTCCGGCCGCAACTCGAGAAAAACCATGAGACTTCCCCCTCGCCGCGAGATGAGGCCCGATTCCCCTGCACTGCGTGCAGAGCAATTCCGTGTTCCACATCAAACGTGAAAAGAGCCTTGATTTCCTTGATGGCACTCCAGAGAAAACCCAAGATCACTGTCTGATGTCTAGAGGGATCCTGACGTCACTGGAGCAACACGAAAGGGTCCCGTGGACCCCAAATCAACTCGAGATGAGAGCTTAGACCCTGGCTTCGACTCAAGAGGAATACCCACTTTTCACAAGTACCTCAAGACGAGGCTTCTCTCAGCTAGAGGTATGTGTGAGGGACCCTGAGTTTCTGGCCTCAAGTGGAATGGACACCGAAATGCTCTGACTCGAAGTAAGGCCGGATATCCCTGCAGTGAATTGAATGCAGGCTCGTCTTGCATCTCCCAAGACGAAGGGTTGTCTGAATCCCCTGTGGAGACCACAGAGAAAGACCTAGTCCTCCGCCTCAACGCGACCGGATGCCTCACATACTTTGAAAAGTAGAGAGGTCCGCGGAGATCAATGCTTCCAAAGGAAACGATGCTTGACTCCTCTTGAAAATGGATAGGAGTCCCAGGATCCCTGTGGCACGTGGAAATGGACCCTGGGTCTCCCGCCTCACGTGGAGATGCGTCCCAATTGCCATGCCAAGACTCGAGGAGAATCCCGAGGTGTCCCTCCCACCTAGGCAGGGGTCCTGACGTGGCTGAACAAACACGTGTCTGGAAGGGCCCTCCCCGTCGTAACTCGAGAATATACCCCAGGTTCCGGCGGCAACTCGAGAAAAACCATGAGACTTCCCCCTCGCCGCGAGATGAGGCCCTATTCCCCTGCACTGCGTGGAGAGCAATTCCGTGTTCCACAACAAACGTGAAAGAAGCATTGATTTCCTTGATGGCACTCCAGAGAAAACCCAAGATCACTGTCTCAAGTCTGGAGGGATCCTGAGGTCACTGGAGCAACAAGAAAGGGCTCTGTGGACCCTAAATCAACTCGAGATGAGAGCTTAGTCCCTGGCTTCGACTCAAGAGGAATACCAACTTTTCACAAGCAGCTCAAGAGGAGGCTTCTCTCAGCTACAGGTAAGTGAGAGGGACCCTGAGTTTGTGGCCTCAAGTGGAATGGACACCGAGATGCTCTGACTCGAAGTAAGGCCGGATATCCCTGCAGTGAATTGAATGCAGGCTCGTCTTGCATCTCCCAAGACGAAGGGATGTCTGAATCCCCTGTGGAGACCACAGAGAAAGACCTAGTTCTCCGCCTCATCGCGACCTGAGGCCTCACATCCTTTGAAAACTCAAGAGGTCCGCGGAGATCAATGCTTCCAAAGGAGACGATTCCTGACTCCTCTTGAAAATGGATAGGAGTCCCAGGAACCCTGTGGCACGTGGAAAGGGATCCTGGGTCTCCCGCCTCACGTGGAGATGCGTCCCAATTGCCATGCCAAGACTCGAGGAGAATCCCGAGGTGTCCCTCGCCCCTAGGCAGGAATCCTGACGTTGCTGAACAAACACGTGTCTGGAAGGGCCCTCCCCGTCGTAACTCGAGAATATACCCCAGGTTCCGTCCGCAACTCGAGAAAAAACATGAGATTTCCCCCTCGCCGCGAGTTGAGGCCCGATTCCCCTGGACTGCGTGCAGAGCAATTCCGTGTTCCACATCAAACGACAAAGGAGCCTTGATTTCCTGATGGCACTCCAGAGAAAACCCAAGATCACTGTCTCAAGTCTAGAGGGATGCTGAGGTCACTGGAGCAACACGAAATTTCCCCTTGTACCCCAAATCAACTCGAGATGAGAGCTTAGTCCCTGGCTTCGACTCAAGAGGAATACCAACCTTCCATAAGCACCTCAAGAGGAGGCTTCTCTGAGCTACAGGTATGTGAGAGGGACCCTGAGTTTCTGGCCTCAAGTGGTATGGACACCGAGATGCTCTGACTCGAAGTAAGGCCGGATATCCCTGCAGTGAATTAAATGCAGGCTCGTCTTGCATCTCCCAAGACGAAGGGATGTCTGAATCCCCTGTGGAGACCTCAGAGAAAGACCGACTTCTCCGGCTCATCGCGACCGGAGGCTTCACATCCTTTGAAAACTCGAGAGGTCCGCGGAGATCAATGCTTCCAAAGGAGACGATGCCTGACTCCTCTTGAAAATGGATAGGAGTCCCAGGATCCCTGTGGCACGTGGAAAGGGACCCTGGGTCTCCCGGCTCACGTGGAGACGCGTCCAAATTACCATGCCAAGTCTCGAGGAGAATCCCGAAGTGTCCCTCGCACCTAGCAGGAGTCCTGATGTCGCTGACAAACACGTGTCTGGAAGGGCCCTCCCCGTCGTAACTCGAGAATATACCCCACGTTCCGGCCGCAACTCGAGAAAAACCATGAGATTTCCCCCTCGCCACGAGTTGAGGCCCGATTCCCCTGCACTGAATGCAGAGCAATTCCGTGTTCCACATCAAACGTGAAAGGAGCCTTGATTTCCTTGATGGCACTCCAGAGAAAACCCAAGATCACTGTCTCAAGTCTAGAGGGATCCTGAAGTCACTGGACCAACAGGAAAGGGCTTCGTGGACCCCAAATCAACTCGAGATGAGAGCGTAGACCCTGGCTTAGACTCAAGAGGAATACCAACTTTCCACAAGCACCTCAAGAGGAGGTTTCTCTCAGCTACAGGTATATTTGAGGGACCCTGAGTTTGTGGACTCAAGTGGAATGGACACCGAGATGCTCTGACTCGAAGTAAGGCCGGATATCCCTGCAGTGAATTGAATGCAGGCTCGTCTTGCATCTCCCAAGACGAAGGGATGTCTGAATCCCCTGTGGAGACCACAGAGAAAGACGTAATTCTCCGCCTCATAGCGACCGGGGGCCTCACATCCTTTGAAAACTCGAGAGGTCCGCGGAGATCAATGCTTCCAAAGGAGACGATGCCTGACTCCTCTTGAAAATGGATAGGAGTCCCAGGATCCCTGTGGCACGTGGAAAGGGACCCTGGGTCTCCCGCCTCACGTGGAGATGCGTCCCAATTGCCATGCCAAGACTCGAGGAGTATCCCGAGGTGTCCCTCCCACCGAGGCAGGGGTCCTGACATCGCTGAACAAACACGTGTCTGGAAGGGCTTTCCCTGTCATAACTCCAGAATATACCCCGGGTTCCGGCCGCAACTCGAGAAAAACCATGATACTTCCCCCTCGCCGCGAGATGAGGCCCGATTCCCCTGCACTGCGTGCAGAGCAATTCCGTGTTCCACATCAAACGTTAAAGGAGCATTGATTTCCATGATGGTACTCCAGAGAAAACCCAAAGTCACTGTCTCAAGTCTAGAGGGATCCTGAGGTCACTGGAGCAACATGAAAGGGCTCTGTGGACCCCAAATCAACTCGAGATGAGAACTTATTCCCTGGCTTCGACTCAAGAGGAATACCAAGTTTCCACAAGCACCTCAAGAGGAGGCTTCTCTCAGCTACAGGTATGTGAGAGGAACCTGAGTTTGTGGCCTCAAGTGGAATGGACACCGAGATGCTCTGACTCGAAGTAAGGCCGGATATCCCTGCAGTGAATTGAATGCAGGCTCGTCTTGCATCTCCCAAGACGAAGGGTTGTCTGAATCCCCTGTGGAGACCACAGAGAAAGACCTAGTTCTCCGCCTCATCACGATCGGAGGCCTCACATCCTTTGAAAACTCGAGCGATCCGCACAGATCAATGCTTCCAAAGGAGACGATGCCTGAGTCCTCTTGAAAATGGACAGGATTCCCAGGATCCCTGTGGCACGTGGAAAGGGACCCTGGGTCTCCCGCCAGACCTGGAGACGCGTCCCAATGGCCATGCCGAGACTCGAGGAGAATCCCGAGGTGTCCCTCGCACCTAGGCAGGAGTCCTGACGTCGCTGAACAAACACGTGTCTGGAAGGGCCCTCCCCGTCATAACTCGAGAATATACCCCAGGTTCCGGCCGCAACTCGCGAAAAACCATGAGACTTCCCCCTCGCCGCGAGATGAGGCCCGATTCCCCTGCACTGCGTGCAGAGCAATTCCGTGTTCCACATCAAACATGAAAGGAGCCTTGAATTCCTTGATGGCACTCCAGAGAACACCCAAGATCACTGTCTCAAGTCTAGAGGGATACTGAGGTCACTGTAGCAACACAAAAGGGCTCCGTGGACCCGAAATCAACTCGAGATGCGAGCTTCGTCCCTGGCTTCGACTCAAGAGAAATACCCACTTTCCACAAGCACCTCAAGAGGAGGCTTCTCTCAGCTACAGGTATGTGAGAGGGACCCTGAGTTTGTGGCCTCAAGTGGAATGGACACCGAGATGCTCTGACTCGAAGGAAGGCCGGATATCCCTGCAGTGAATTGAATGCAGGCTCGTCTTGCATCTCCCACGACGAACGGATGTCTGAATCCCCTGTGGAGACCACAGAGAAAGACCTAGTTCTCCGCCTCATCGCGACCGGTGGCCTCACGTCGTTTGAAAACTCGAGAGGTTCGCGGAGATGAATGCTTCCAGAGGAGACGATGCCTGACTCCGCTTGAAAATTTATAGGAGTCCCAGGATCCCTGTGGCACGTGGAAAGGGAACCTGGGTCTCCCGCCTCACGTGGAGACGCGTCCCAATGGCCATGCCAAGACTCGAGGAGAATCCCGAGGTGTCCCTCGCACCAAGGCAGGAGTCCAGACATCGCTGAATAAACACGTGTCTGGAAAGGCCCTTCTGGTCGTAACTCGAGAATGTACCACAGGTTCCTGCCGCAACTCGAGAAAAACAATGAGACTTCCCCCTCGCCACGAGATGAGGCCCGATTCCCCTGCACTGTGTGCAGAGCAATTTCGTGTTCCAAATCAAACATGAAAGGAGCCTTGATTTCCTTGATGGCACTCCAGAGAACACCCAAGATCACTGTCTCAAGTCTAGAGGGATCCTGAGGTCACTGTAGCAACACGAAAGGGCTCCGTGGACCCCAAATCAAATCGAGATGAGAGCTTCTTCCCTGGCTTCGACTCAAGAGGAATACCCACTTTCCACAAGCACCTCAAGAGGAGGCTTCTCTCAGCTACAGGTATGTGAGAGGGACCCTGAGTTTGTGGCCTCAAGTGGAATGGACACCGAGATGCTCTGACTCGAAGGAAGGCCGGATATCCCTGCAGTGAATTGAATGCAGGCTCGTCTTACATCTCCCACGACGAAGGGATGTCTGAATCCCATGTGGAGACCAAGGAGAAAGACCTAGTTCTCCGCCTCATCGCGAAGGGAGGCCTCACGTCCTTTGAAAACTCGAGAGGTCCGCGGAGATCAATGCTTCCAAAGGAGACGATGCCTGACTCCTCTTGAAAATGGATAGGAGTCCCAGGATCCCTGTGGCACGTGGAAAGGGACCCTGGGTCTCCCGCCTCATGTGGAGACGTGTCCCAATGGCCATGCCAAGACTCGAGGAGAATCCCGAGGTGTCCCTCGCACCCAGGCAGGAGTCCTGACATCGCTGAATAAACACGTGTCTGGAAGGGCCCTTCTGGTCGTAACTCGAGAATGTACCCCAGGTTCCGGCCGCAACTCGAGAAAAACCATGAGACTTCCCCCTCGCCGCGAGATGAGGCCCGACTCCCCTGCACTGCGTGCAGAGCAATTCCGTGTTCCAAATCAAACATGAAAGGAGCCTTGATTTCCTTGATGGCACTCCAGAGAAAACCCAAGATCACTGTCTCAAGTCTAGAGGGATACTGAGGTCACTGTAGCAACACGAAAGGGCTCCGTGGACCCCAAATCAACTCGAGATGAGAGCTTCGTCCCTGGCTTCGACTCAAGAGGAATACCCACTTTCCACAAGCACCTCAAGAGGAGGCTTCTCTCAGCTACAGGTATGTGAGAGGGACCCTGAGTTTGTGGCCTCAAGTGGAATGGACACCGAGATGCTCTAACTCGAAGGAAGGCCGGATATCCCTGCAGTGAATTGAATGCAGGCCTCTTTTGCATCTCCCACGATGAAGGGATGTCTGAATCCCCTGTGGAGACCACAGAGAAAGACCTAGTTCTCCGCCTCATCGCGATCGGAGGCCTCACGTCCTTTGAAAACTCGAGAGGTCCGCGGAGATCAATGCTTCCAAAGGAGACGATGCCTGACTACTCTTGAAAATGGATAGGAGTCCCAGGATCCCTGTGGCATGTGGAAAGGGACCCTGGGTCTCCCGCCTCACGTGGAGACGCGTCCCAATGGCCATGCCAAGACTCGAGGAGAATCCCGAGGTGTCCCTCGCACCGAGGCAGGAGTCCTGACGTCGCTGAACAAACACGTGTCTGGAAGGGCCCTCCCCGTCGTAACTCGAGAATATACCCCAGGTTCCGGCCGCAAGTCGAGAAAAACCATGAGACTTCCCCCTCGCGCGAGATGAGGCCCGATTCCCCTGCACTGCGTGCAGAGAACTTCCTTGTTCCACATCAAACATGAAAGGAGCCTTGATTTCCTTGATGGCACTCCAGAGAACACCCAAGATCACTGTCTCAAGTCTAGAGGGATCCTGAGTTCACTGTAGCAACACGAAAGGGCTCCGTGGACCCCAAATCAACTCGAGATGAGAGCTTCGTCCCTGGCTTCGACTCAAGAGGAATACCCACTTTCCACAAGCACCTCAAGAGGAGGCTTCTCTCAGCTACTGGTATGTGAGAGGGACCCTGAGTTTGTGGCCTCAAGTGGAATGGACACCGAGATGCTCTGACTCGAAGGAAGGCCGGATATCCCTGCAGTGAATTGAATGCAGGCTCGTCTTGCATCTCCCACGACGAAGGGATGTCTGAATCCCCTGTGGAGACCAAGGAGAAAGACCTAGTTCTCCGCCTCATCGCGACCGGAGGCCTCACGTCCTTTGAAAACTCGAGAGGTCCGCGGAGATCAATGATTCCAAAGGAGACGATGCCTGACTCCTCTTGAAAATGGATAGGAGTCCCAGGATCCCTGTGGCACGTGGAAAGGGACCCTGGGTCTCCCGCCTCACGTGGAGACACGTCCCAATGGCCATGCCAAGACTCGAGGAGTATCCCGAGGGGTCCCTCGCATCCAGGCAGGAGTCCTGATGTCGCTGAACAAACACGTGTCTGGAAGGGCCCTTCCGGTCGTAACTCGTGAGTGTACCCCAGGTTCCTGCCGCAACTCGAGAAAAACCATGAGACTTCCCCCTCGCCGCGAGATGAGGCCCGATTCCCCTGCGCTGCGTGCAGAGCAACTCCGTGTTCCAAATCAAACGTGAAATGAGACTTGATTTCCTTGATGGCACTCCAGAGAACACAAAAGATCACTGTCTCAAGTCTAGAGGGATCCTGAGGTCACTGTAGCAACACGAAAAGGCTCCGTGGACCCCAAATCAACTCGAGATGAGAGCTTCGTCCCTGGCTTCGACTCAAGAGGAATACCCACTTTCCACAAGCACCTCAAGAGGAGGCTTCTCTCAGCTAAAGGTATGTGAGAGGGACCCTGAGTTTGTGGCCTCAGGTGGAATGCACCCCGAGATGCTCTGACTCGAAGGAAGGCCGGATATCCCTGCAGTGAATTGAATGCAGGCTCATCTTGCATCTCCCAAGACGAAGGGACGTCTGAATCCCCTGTGGAGCCCACAGAGAAAGACCTAGTTCTCCGCCTCATCGTGACCGGAGTCCTCACGTCCTTTGAAAACTCGAGAATTCCGCTGAGATCAATGCTTCCAAAGGAGATGATGGCTGAATCCTCTTGAAAATGGATAGGAGTCCCAGGATCCCTGTGGCACTTGGAAAGGGACTCTGGGTCTCCCGCCTCACGTGGAGACGCGTCCCAATGGCCATTCCAAGACTCGAGGAGAATCCCAAGGTGCCCCTCGCACCTAGGCAGGAGTCCTGACGTCGCTGAACAAACACGTGTCTGGAAGGGCCCTTCCGGTCGTAACTCGTGAGTATACCCCAGGTTCCGGCCGCAACTCGAGAAAAACCATGAGACTTCCCCCTCGCCGCGAGATGAGGCCCGATTCCCCTGCACTGCGTGCAGAGCAATTCCGTGTTCCAAATCAAACATGAAAGGAGCCTTGATTTCCTTGATGGCACTCCAGAGAAAACCCAAGATCACTATCTCAAGTCTAGAGGGATACTGAGTTCACTGTAGCAACACGAAAGGGCTCCGTGGACCCCAAATCAACTCGAGATGAGAGCTTAGTCCCTGGCTTCGACTCAAGAGGAATACCCACTTTCCACAAGCACCTCAAGAGGGGGCTTCTCTCAGCTACAGGTATGTGAGAGGGACCCTGAGTTTGTGGCCTCAAGTGGAATGGACACCGAGATGCTCTGACTCGAAGGAAGGCCGGATATCCCTGCAGTGAATTGAATGCAGGCTCGTCTTGCATCTCCCACGACGAAGGGATGTCTGAATCCCCTGTGGAGACCAAGGAGAAAGACCTAGTTCTCCGCCTCATCGCGACCGGAGGCCTCACGTCCTTTGAAAACTCGAGAGGTCCGCGGAGATCAATGATTCCAAAGGAGACGATGCCTGACTCCTCTTGAAAATGGATAGGAGTCCCAGGATCCCTGTGGCACGTGGAAAGGGACCCTGGGTCTCCCGCCTCACGTGGAGACGCGTCCCAATGGCCATGCCAAGACTCGAGGAGTATCCCGAGGGGTCCCTCGCACCCAGGCAGGAGTCCTGACTTCGCTGAACATACACGTGTCTGGAAGGGCCCTTCCGGTCGTAACTCGTGAGTGTACCCCAGGTTCCTGCCGTAACTCGAGAAAAACCGTGAGACTTCCCCCTCGCCGCGAGATGAGGCCCGATTCCCCTGCGCTGCGTGCAGAGCAACTCCGTGTTCCAAATCAAACGTGAAATGAGACTTGATTTCCTTGATGGCACTCCAGAGAACACCCAAGATCACTGTCTCAAGTCTAGAGGGATCCTGAGGTCACTGTAGCAACACGAAAAGGCTCCGTGGACCCCAAATCAACTCGAGATGAGAGCTTCGTCCCTGGCTTCGACTCAAGAGGAATACCAACTTTCCACAAGCACCTGAAGAGGAGGCTTCTCTCAGCTACAGGTATGTGAGAGGGACCCTGAGTTTGTGGCCTCAGGTGGAATGCACACCGAGATGCTCTGACTCGAAGGAAGGCCGGATATCCCTGCAGTGAATTGAATGCAGGCTCGTCTTGCATCTCCCAAGACGAAGGGTTGTCTGAATCCCCTGTGGAGCCCACAGAGAAAGACCTAGTTCTCCGCCTCATCGTGACCGGAGGCCTCACGTCCTTTGAAAACTCGAGAATTCCGTGGATATCAATGCTTCCAAAGGAGACGATGCCTGACTCCTCTTGAAAATGGATAGGAGTCCCAGGATCCCTATGGCACGTGGAAAGGGACCCTGGGCCTCCCGCCTCACGTGGAGACGCGTCCCAATTGCCATGCCAAACCTGAGGAGAATCCCGAGTTGTCCCTCCCACCTAGGCAGGATTCCTGACGTCGCTGAACAAACACGTGTCTGGAAGGGCCCTCCCCGTCGTAACTCGAGAATATACCCCAGGTTCCGGCCGCAACTCGAGAAAAACCATGAGACTTCCCCCTCGCCGCGAGATGAGGCCCGATTCCCCTGCACTGCGTGCAGAGCCATTCCGTATTCCACATCAAACGTGAAAGGAGCCTTGATTTCCTTGATGGCACTCTAGAGAAAACCCAAGATCACTGTCTCAAGTCTAGAGGGATCCTGAGGTCACTGGAGCAACACGAAAGCACTCCGTGGACCCCAAATCAACTCGAGATGAGAGCTTCGTCCCTGGCTTCGACTCAAGAGGAATACAACTATCCACAACCACCGCAAGAGGAGGCTTCTCTCAGCTACAGCTATGTGAGAAGGACCCTGAGTTTGTGGCCTCAAGTGGAATGGACACCGAGATGCTGTGACTCGAAGTAAGGCCGGATATCCCTGCAGTGAATTGAATGCAGGCTCGTCTTGCATCTCCCAAGACGAAGGTATGTCTGAATCCCCTGTGGAGACGACAGAGAAAGACCTATTCCTCCGCCTCATCGCGACCGGAGGCCTCACATCCTTTGAAAACTCGAGAGGTCTGCGGAGAACAATGCTTCCAAAGGAGAAAATGCCTGACTCGTCTTGAAAATGGATAGGAGTCCCAGGATCCCTGTGGCACGTGGAAAGGGATCCTGGGTCTCCCGCCTCAAGTGGAGACGCGACCCAATTGCCATGCCAAGACTCGAGGAGAATCCCGAGTTGTCCATCGCACCTAGGCAGGAGTCCTGACGTCGCTGAACAAACACGTGTCTGGAAGGGCCCTCCCCATCGTAACTCGAGAATATACCCCAGGTTCCGGCCGCAACTCGAGAAAAACCATGAGACTTCCCCCTCGCCACGAGATGAGGCCCGATTCCCCTGCACTGCATGCAGAGCAATTCCGTGTTCCACATCAAACGTGAAAGTAGCCTTGATTTCCTTGATGGCACTCCAGAGAAAACCCAAGATCTCTGTCTTAAGCCTAGAGGGATCCTGAGGTCACTGTAGCAACACGAAAGGGCTCCGTGAAACCCAAGTCAACTCGAGATGAGAGCTTAGTCCCTGGCTTCGACTCAAGAGGAATACAAACTTTCCACAAGCACCTCAAGAGGAGGCTTCTCTCAGCTACAGGTATGTGAGAGGGACCCTGAGTTTGTGGCCTCAAGTGGAATGGACACCGAGATGCTCTGACTCGAAGTAAGGCCGGATATCCCTGCAATGAATTGAATGAAGGCTCGTCTTGCATCTCCCAAGACGAAGGGATGTCTGAATCCCCTTTGGATACCACAGAGAAAGACCTAGTTCTCTGCCTCATTACGACCGGAGGCCTCACATCCTTTGAAAACTCGAGCAATCCGCACAGATCAATGCTTCCAAAGGAGACGATGCCTGAGTCCTCTTGAAAATGGACAGGAGTCCCAGGATCCCTGTGGCACGTCAAAAGGGACCCTGTGTCTCCCGCCTCACGTGGAGACGCATCCCAATTGCCATGCCAAGTCTCGAGGAGAATCCCAAGGTGTCCCTCGCACCTAGGCAGGAGTCCTGACATCGCTGAACAAACACGTGTCTGGAGGGGCCCTCCCCGTCGTAACTCGAGAATATACCCCAGGTTCCGGCCGCAACTCGAGAAAAACCAGGAAACTTCCCCCTCGCCGCGAGATGAGGCCCGATTCCCCTGCACTGTGTGCAGAGCAATTTCGTGTTCCAAATCAAACATGAAAGGAGCCTTGATTTCCTTGATAGCACTCCAGAGAACACCCAAGATCACTGTCTCAAGTCTAGAGGAATCCTGAGGTCACTGTAGCAACACGAAAGGGCTCCGTGGACCCCAAATCAAATCGAGATGAGAGCTTCTTCCCTGGCTTCGACTCAAGAGGAATACCCACTTTCCACAAGCACCTCAAGAGGAGGCTTCTCTCAGCTACAGGTATGTGAGAGGGACCCTGAGTTTGTGGCCTCAAGTGGAATGGACACCGAGATGCTCTGACTCGAAGGAAGGCCGGATATCCCTGCAGTGAATTGAATGCAGGCTCGTCTTGCATCTCCCATGACGAAGGGATGTCTGAATACCCTGTGGAGACCAAGGAGAAAGACCTAGTTCTCGGCCTCATCGCGACCGGAGGCCTCACGTCGTTTGAAAACTCGAGAGGTCAGCGGAGATCAATGCTTCCAAAGGAGACGATGCCTGACTCCTCTTGAAAATGGATAGGATTCCCAGGATCCCTGTGGCACGTGGAAAGGGACCCTGGGTCTCCCGCCTCACGTGGAGACGCATCCCAATGGCCATGCCAAAACTCGAGGAGAATCCCGAGGGGTCCCTCGCACCCAGGCAGGAGTCGTGACGTCGCTGAATAAACACGTGTCTGGAAAGGCCCTTCTGGTCAAAACTCGAGAATGTAGCCCAGGTTGCGGCCGCAACTCGAGAAAAACCATGAGACTTCCCCCTCGCCGCGAGATGAGGTCCGATTCCCCTGCACTGCGTGCAGAGCAATTCCGTGTTCCACATCAAACATGAAAGGAGCCTTGATTTCCTTGATGGCACTCCAGAGAAGACCCAAGATCACCGTCTCATGTCTAGAGGGATACTGAGGTCACTGTAGCAACACAAAAGTCTCCGTGGACCCCAATTCAACTCGAGATGCGATCTTCGTCCCTGGCTTCGACTCAAGAGGAATACCCACTTTCCACAAGCACCTCAAGAGGAGGCTTCTCTCAGCTACAGGTATGTGAGAGGGACCCTGAGTTTGTGGCCTCAAGTGGAATGGACACCGAGATGCTCTGACTCGAAAGAAGGCCGGATATCCCTGCAGTGAATTGAATGCAGGCCTCTTTTGCATCTCCCACGACGAAGGGATGTCTGAATCCCCTGTGGAGACCACAGAGAAAGACCTAGTTCTCCGTCTCACATCGATCGGAGGCCTCACGTCCTTTGAAAACTCGAGAGGTCCTCGGAGATCAATGCTTCTAAAGGAGACGATGCCTGACTCCTCTTGAAAATGGATAGGAGTCCCAGGATCCCTGGGGCACGTGGAAAGGGACCCTGGGTCTCCCGCCTCACGTGGAGACACGTCGCAATGGCCAGGCCAAGACTCGAGGAGAATCCCGAGTTGCCCCTCGCACCTAGGCAGGAGTCCTGACGTCGCTGAACAAACACGTGTCTGGAAGGGCCCTTCCGGTCGTAACTCGTGATTGTACCCCAGGTTCCGGCTGCAACTCGAGAAAAACCATGAGACTTCCCCCTCGCCCCAAGATGAGGCCCGATTCCCCTGCACTGCATGCAGAGCCGCTCCGTGTTCCAAATCAAACGTGAAATGAGACTTGATTTCCTTGATGGCACTCCAGAGAACACCCAAGATCATTGTCTCAAGTCTAGAGGGATCCTGAGGTCACTGTAGCAACACGAAAGGGCTCCGTGGACCCCAAATCAACTCGAGATGAAAGCTTCGTCCCTGGCTTCGACTCAAGAGGAATACCCACTTTCCACAAGCACCTCAAGAGGAGGCTTCTCTCAGCTACAGGTATGTGAGAGGGACCCTGAATTTGTGGCCTCAAGTGGAATGGACACCGAGATGCTCTGACTCGAAGGAAGGCCGGATATCCGTGCAGTGAATTGAATGCAGGCTCGTCTTACATCTCCCACGACGAAGGGATGTCTGAATCCCCTGTGGAGACCAAGGAGAAAGACCTAGTTCTCCGCCTCATCGCGACCGGAGGCCTCACGTCCTTTGAAAACTCGAGA
Organism: Dama dama; assembly: GCF_033118175.1. Taxonomy (NCBI): domain Eukaryota; kingdom Metazoa; phylum Chordata; class Mammalia; order Artiodactyla; family Cervidae; genus Dama; species Dama dama. Next base: position 1,332,012 of record NW_026870878.1, on the reverse strand, counting down.
GGTCCGCGGAGATCAATGCTTCCAAAGGAGACGATGCCTGACTCCTCTTGAAAATGGATAGGAGTCCCAGGATGCATGTGGTACGTGGAAGGGACCCTGGGTCTCCCGCCAGACCTGGAGACGCGTCCCAATGGCCATGCCGAGACTCGAGGAGAATCCCGAGGTGTCCCTCGCACCTAGGCAGGAGTCCTGACGTCGCTGAACAAACACGTGTCTGGAAGGGCCCTCCCCGTCATAACTCGAGAATATACCCCAGGTTCCGGCCGCAACTCGCGAAAAACCATGAGACTTCCCCCTCGCCGCGAGATGAGGCCCGATTCCCCTGCACTGCGTGCAGAGCAATTCCATGTTCCACATCAAACATGAAAGGAGCCTTGATTTCCTTGATGGCACTCCAGAGAACACCCAAGATCACTGTCTCAAGTCTAGAGGGATACTGAGGTCACTGTAGCAACACAAAAGGGCTCCGTGGACCCCAAATCAACTCGAGATGCGAGCTTCGTCCCTGGCTTCGACTCAAGAGAAATACCAACTTTCCACAAGCACCTCAAGAGGAGGCTTCTCTCAGCTACAGGTATGTGAGAGGGACCCTGAGTTTGTGGCCTCAAGTGGAATGGACACCGAGATGCTCTGACTCGAAGGAAGGCCGGATATCCCTGCAGTGAATTGAATGCAGGCTCGTCTTGCATCTCCCACGACGAAGGGATGTCTGAATCCCCTGTGGAGACCACAGAGAAAGACCTAGTTCTCCGCCTCATCGCGACCGGTGGCCTCACGTCGTTTGAAAACTCGAGAGGTTCGCGGAGATCAATGCTTCCAGAGGAGACGATGCCTGACTCCGCTTGAAAATGGATAGGAGTCCCAGGATCCCTGTGGCACGTGGAAAGGGACCCTGGGTCTCCCGCCTCACGTGGAGACGCGTCCCAATGGCCATGCCAAGACTCGAGGAGAATCCCGAGGTGTCCCTCGCACCCAGGCAGGAGTCCAGACATCGCTGAATAAACACGTGTCTGGAAAGGCACTTCTGGTCAAAACTCGAGAATGTAGCCCAGGTTGCGGCCGCAACTCGAGAAAAACCATGAGACTTCCCCCTCGCCGCGAGATGAGGCCCGATTCCCCTGCACTGCGTGCAGAGCAATTCCGTGTTCCACATCAAACATGAAAGGAGCCTTGATTTCCTTGATGGCACTCCAGAGAAGACCCAAGATCACTGTCTCATGTCTAGAGGGATACTGAGGTCACTGTAGCAACACAAAAGTCTCCGTGGACCCCAAATCAACTCGAGATGCGATCTTCGTCCCTGGCTTCGACTCAAGAGGAATACCCACTTTCCACAAGCACCTCAAGAGGAGGCTTCTCTCAGCTACAGGTATGTGAGAGGGACATTGAGTTTGTGGCCTCAAGTGGAATGGACACCGAGATGCTCTGACTCGAAAGAAGGCCGGATATCCCTGCAGTGAATTGAATGCAGGCCTCTTTTGCATCTCCCACGACGAAGGGATGTCTGAATCCCCTGTGGAGACCACAGAGAAAGACCTAGTTCTCCGTCTCACATCGATCGGAGGCCTCACGTCCTTTGAAAACTCGAGAGGTCCTCGGAGATCAATGCTTCCAAAGGAGACGATGCCTGACTCCTCTTGAAAATGGATAGGAGTCCCAGGATCCCTGGGGCACGTGGAAAGGGACCCTGGGTCTCCCGCCTCACGTGGAGACACGTCCTAATGGCCAGGCCAAGACTCGAGGAGAATCCCGAGTTGCCCCTCGCACCTAGGCAGGAGTCCTGACGTCGCTGAAGAAACACGTGTCTGGAAGGGCCCTTCCGGTCGTAACTCGTGAGTGTACCCCAGGTTCCGGCCGCAACTCGAGAAAAACCATGAGACTTCCCCCTCGCCCCGAGATGAGGCCCGATTCCCCTGCACTGCGTGCAGAGCCGCTCCGTGTTCCAAATCAAACGTGAAATGAGACTTGATTTCCTTGATGGCACTCCAGAGAACACCCAAGATCATGGTCTCAAGTCTAGAGGGATCCTGAGGTCACTGTAGCAACACGAAAGGGCTCCGTGGACCCCAAATCAACTCGAGATGAAAGCTTCGTCCCTGGCTTCGACTCAAGAGGAATACCCACTTTCCACAAGCACCTCAAGAGGAGGCTTCTCTCAGCTACAGGTATGTGAGAGGGACCCTGAATTTGTGGCCTCAAGTGGAATGGACACCGAGATGCTCTGACTCGAAGGAAGGCCGGATATCCGTGCAGTGAATTGAATGCAGGCTCGTCTTACATCTCCCACGACGAAGGGATGTCTGAATCCCCTGTGGAGACCAAGGAGAAAGACCTAGTTCTCCGCCTCATCGCGACCGGAGGCCTCACGTCCTTTGAAAACTCGAGAGGTCCGCGGAGATCAATGCTTCCAAAGGAGACGATGCCTGACTCCTCTTGAAAATGGAAAGGAGTCCCAGGATCCCTGTGGCACGTGGAAAGGGACCCTGGGTCTCCCGCCTCATGTGGAGACGTGTCCCAATGGCCATGCCAAGACTCGAGGAGAATCCCGAGGTGTCCCTCGCACCCAGGCAGGAGTCCTGACATCGCTGAATAAACACGTGTCTGGAAAGGCCCTTCTGGTCGTAAGTCGAGAATGTACCCCAGGTTCCGGCCGCAACTCGAGAAAAACCATGAGACTTCCCCCTCGCCGCGAGATGAGGCCCGATTCCCCTGCACTGCGTGCAGAGCAATTCCGTGTTCCACATCAAACATGAAAGGAGCCTTGATTTCCTTGATGGCACTCCAGAGAACACCCAAGATCACTGTCTCATGTCTAGAGGGATACTGAGGTCACTGTAGCAACACGAAAGGTCTCCGTGGACCCCAAATCAACTCGAGATGTGAGCTTCGTCCCTGGCTTCGACTCAAGAGGAATACCCACTTTCCACAAGCACCTCAAGAGTAGGCTTCTCTCAGCTACAGGTATGTGAGAGGGACCCTGAATTTGTGGCCTCAAGTGGAATGGACACCGAGATTCTCTGACTCGAAGGAAGGCCGGATATCCCTGCAGTGAATTGAATGCAGGCCTCTTTTGCATCTCCCACGACGAAGGGATGTCTGAATCCCCTGTGGAGACCACAGAGAAAGACCTAGTTCTCCGCCTCATCGCGACCGGAGGCCTCACGTCCTTTGAAAACTCGAGAGGTCCGCGGTGATCAATGCTTCCAGAGGAGACGATGCCTGACTCCTCTTGAAAATGGATAGGATTCCCAGGATGCATGTGGCACGTGGAAAGGGACCCTGGGTCTCCCGCCAGACCTGGAGACGCGTTCCAATGGCCATGCCGAGACTCGAGGAGAATCCCGAGGTGTCCCTCGCACCTAGGCAGGAGTCCTGACGTCGCTGAACAAACACGTGTCTGGAAGGGCCCTCCCCGTCATAACTCGAGAATATACCCCAGGTTCCGGCCGCAACTCGCGAAAAACCATGAGACTTCCCCCTCGCCGCGAGATGAGGCCCGATTCCCCTGCAATGCGTGCAGAGCAATTCCGTGTTCCACATCAAACATGAAAGGAGCCTTGATTTCCTTGATGGCACTCCAGAGAAGACCCAAGATCACTGTCTCATGTCTAGAGGGATACTGAGGTCACTGTAGCAACACAAAAGTCTCCGTGGACCCCAAATCAACTCGAGATGCGATCTTCGTCCCTGGCTTCGACTCAAGAGGAATACCCACTTTCCACAAGCACCTCAAGAGGAGGCTTCTCTCAGCTACAGGTATGTGAGAGGGACCCTGAGTTTGTGGCCTCAAGTGGAATGGACACCGAGATGCTCTGACTCGAAAGAAGGCCGGATATCCCTGCAGTGAATTGAATGCAGGCCTCTTTTGCATCTGCCACGACGAAGGGATGTCTGAATCCCCTGTGGAGACCACAGAGAAAGACCTAGTTCTCCGTCTCACATCGATCGGAGGCCTCACGTCCTTTGAAAACTCGAGAGGTCCTCGGAGATCAATGCTTCCAAAGGAGACGATGCCTGACTCCTCTTGAAAATGGATAGGAGTCCCAGGATCCCTGGGGCACGTGGAAAGGGACCCTGGGTCTCCCGCCTCACATGGAGACACGTCCCAATGGCCAGGCCAAGACTCGAGGAGAATCCCGAGTTGCCCCTCGCACCTAGGCAGGAGTCCTGACGTCGCTGAACAAACACGTGTCTGGAAGGGCCCTTCCGGTCGTAACTCGTGAGTGTACCCCAGGTTCCGGCCGCAACTCGAGAAAAACCATGAGACTTCCCCCTCGCCCCGAGATGAGGCCCGATTCCCCTGCACTGCGTGCAGAGCCGCTCCGTGTTCCAAATCAAACGTGAAATGAGACTTGATTTCCTTGATGGCACTCCAGAGAACACCCAATATCATTGTCTCAGGTCTAGAGGGATCCTGAGGTCACTGTAGCAACACGAAAGGGCTCCGTGGACCCCAAATCAACTCGAGATGAAAGCTTCGTCCCTGGCTTCGACTCAAGAGGAATACCCACTTTCCACAAGCACCTCAAGAGGAGGCTTCTCTCAGCTACAGGTATGTGAGAGGGACCCTGAATTTGTGGCCTCAAGTGGAATGGACACCGAGATGCTCTGACTCGAAGGAAGGCCGGATATCCGTGCAGTGAATTGAATGCAGGCTCGTCTTACATCTCCCACGACGAAGGGATGTCTGAATCCCCTGTGGAGACCAAGGAGAAAGACCTAGTTCTCCGCCTCATCGCGACCGGAGGCCTCACGTCCTTTGAAAACTCGAGAGGTCCGCTGAGATCAATGCTTCCAAAGGAGACGATGCCTGACTCCTCTTGAAAATGGATAGGAGTCCAAGGATCCCTGTGGAACGTGGAAAGGGACCCTGGGTCTCCGGCCTCACGTGGAGACGTGTCCCAATGGCCATGCCAAGACTCGAGGAGAATCCGGAGGTGTCCCTCGCACCCAGGCAGGAGTCATGACATCGCTGAATAAACACGTGTCTGGAAAGGCCCTTCTGGTCGTAACTCGAGAATGTACCCCAGGTTCCGGCCGCAACTCGAGAAAAACAATGAGACTTGCCCCTCGCCGCGAGATGAGGCCCGATTTTCCTGCACTGCGTGCAGAGCAATTCCGTGTTCCAAATCAAACATGAAAGGAGCCTTGATTTCCTTGATGGCACTCCAGAGAAAACCCAAGATCACTGTCTCAAGTCTAGAGGGATACTGAGGTCACTGTAGCAACACGAAAGGGCTCCGTGGACCCCAAATCAACTCGAGATGAGAGCTTCGTCCCTGGCTTCGACTCAAGAGGAATACCCACTTTCCACAAGCACCTCAAGAGGAGGCTTCTCTCAGCTACAGGTATGTGAGAAGGACCCTGAGTTTGTGGCCTCAAGTGGAATGGACACCGAGATGCTCTGACTCGAAGGAAGGCCGGATATCCCTGCAGTGAATTGAATGCAGGCTCGTCTTGCATCTCCCACGACGAAGGGATGTCTGAATCCCCTGTGGAGACCAAGGAGAAAGACCTGGTTCTCCGCCTCATCGCGACCGGAGGCCTCACGTCCTTTGAAAACTCGAGAGGTCCGCGGAGATCAATGCTTCCAAAGGAGACGATGCCTGACTCCTCTTGAAAATGGATAGGAGTCCCAGGATCCCTGTGGCACGTGGAAAGGGACCCTGGGTCTCCCGCCTCACGTGGAGACGTGTCCCAATGGCCATGCCAAAACTCGAGGAGAATCCCGAGGGGTCCCTCGCACCCAGGCAGGAGTCCTGACGTCGCTGAAGAAACACGTGTCTGGAAAGGCCCTTCTGGTCGAAACTCGAGAATGTAGCCCAGGTTGCGGCCGCAACTCGAGAAAAACCATGAGACTTCCCCCTCGCCACGAGATGAGGCCCGATTCCCCTGCAATGCGTGCAGAGCAATTCCGTGTTCCACATCAAACATGAAAGGAGCCTTGATTTCCTTGATGGCACTCCAGAGAAGACCCAAGATCACTGTCTCATGTCTAGAGGGATACTGAGGTCACTGTAGCAACACGAAAGGGCTCCGTGGACCCCAAATCAAGTCGAGATGAGAGCTTCGTCCCTGGCTTCGACTCAAGAGGAATACCCACTTTCCACAAGCACCTCAAGAGGAGGCTTCTCTCAGCTACAGGTATGTGAGAGGGACCCTGAGTTTGTGGCCTCAAGTGGAATGGACACCGAGATGCTCTGACTCGAAAGAAGGCCGGATATCCCTGCAGTGAATTGAATGCAGGCCTCTTTTGCATCTCCCACGACGAAGGGATGTCTGAATCCCCTGTGGAGACCACAGAGAAAGACCTAGTTCTCCGCCTCAAATCGATCGGAGGCCTCACGTCCTTTGAAAACTCGAGAGGTCTGCGGAGATCAATGCTTCCAAAGGAGACGATGCCTGACTCCTCTTGAAAATGGATAGGAGTCCCAGGATCCCTGGGGCACGTGGAAAGGGACCCTGGGTCTCCCGCCTCACGTGGAGACGCGTCCAAATGGCCATGCCAAGACTCGAGGAGAATCCCGAGTTGCCCCTCGCACCTAGGCAGGAGTCCTGACGTCGCTGAACAAACACGTGTCTGGAAGGGCCCTTCCGGTCGTAACTCGTGAGTGTACCCCAGGTTCCGGCCGCAACTCGAGAAAAACCATGAGACTTCCCCCGCGCCGCGAGATGAGGTCCGATTCCCCTGCACTGCGTGCAGAGCAACTCCGTGTTCCAAATCAAACGTGAAATGAGACTTGATTTCCTTGATGGCACTCCAGAGAACACCCAAGATCACTGTCTCAAGTCTAGAGGGATACTGAGGTCACTGTAGCAACACGAAAGGGCTCCGTGGACCCCAAATCAACTCGAGATGAGAGCTTCGTCCCTGGCTTCGACTCAAGAGGAATACCCACTTTCCACAAGCACCTCAAGAGGAGGCTTCTCTCAGCTACAGGTATGTGAGAGGGACCCTGAGTTTGTGGCCTCAAGTGGAATGGACACCGAGATGCTCTAACTCGAAGGAAGGCCGGATATCCCTGCAGTGAATTGAATGCAGGCCTCTTTTGCATCTCCCACGATGAAGGGATGTCTGAATCCCCTGTGGAGACCACAGAGAAAGACCTAGTTCTCCGCCTCATCGCGATCGGAGGCCTCACGTCCTTTGAAAACTCGAGAGGTCCGCGGAGATCAATGCTTCCAAAGGAGACGATGCCTGACTCCTCTTGAAAATGGATAGGAGTCCCAGGATCCCTGGGGCACGTGGAAAGGGACCCTGGGTCTCCCGCCTCACGTGGAGACGCGTCCCAATGGCCATGCCAAGACTCGAGGAGAATCCCGAGGTGTCCCTCGCACCGAGGCAGGAGTCCTGACGTCGCTGAAGAAACACGTGTCTGGAAGGGCCCTCCCCGTCGTAACTCGAGAATATACCCCAGGTTCCGGCCGCAAGTCGAGAAAAACCATGAGACTTCCCCCTCGCGCGAGATGAGGCCCGATTCCCCTGCACTGCGTGCAGAGAACTTCCTTGTTCCACATCAAACATGAAAGGAGCCTTGATTTCCTTGATGGCACTCCAGAGAACACCCAAGATCACTGTCTCAAGTCTAGAGGGATCCTGAGGTCACTGTAGCAACACGAAAGGGCTCCGTGGACCCCAAATCAACTCGAGATGAGAGCTTCGTCCCTGGCTTCGACTCAAGAGGAATACCCACTTTCCACAAGCACCTCAAGAGGAGGCTTCTCTCAGCTACAGGTATGTGAGAGGGACCCTGAGTTTGTGGCCTCAAGTGGAATGGACACCGAGATGCTCTGACTCGAAGGAAGGCCGGATATCCCTGCAGTGAATTGAATGCCGGCCTCTTTTGCATCTCCCACGATGAAGGGATGTCTGAATCCCCTGTGGAGACCACAGAGAAATACCTAGTTCTCCGCCTCATCGTGATCGGAGGCCTCACGTCCTTTGAAAACTCGAGAGGTCCGCGGAGATCAATGCTTCCAAAGGAGACCATGCCTGACTCCTCTTGAAAATGGATAGGAGTCCCAGGATCCCTGTGGCATGTGGAAAGGGACCCTGGGTCTCCCGCCTCACGTGGAGACGCGTCCCAATGGCCATGCCAAGGCTCGAGGAGAATCCCGAGGTGTCCATCACACGTAGGCAGGAGTCCTGACGTCACTGAACAAACACGTGTCTGGAAGGGCCCTCCCCGTCGTAACTCGAGAATATACCCCAGGTTGCGGCCGCAACTCGAGAAAAACCATGAGACTTCCCCCTCGCCGCGAGATGAGGACCGATTCCCCTGCACTGCATGCAGAGCAATTCAAAGTTCCACATCAAACGTGAAAGGAGCCTTGATTTCATTGATGGCACTCCAGAGAAAACCCAAGATCACTGTCTCAAGTCTAGCGGGATCCTGAGGTCACTGGAGCAACACAAAAGGGCTCCGTGGACCCCAAATCAACTCGAGATGAGAGCTTAGTCCCTGGCTTCGACTCAAGAGGAATACCAACTTTCCACAAGCACCTCAAGAGGAGGCTTCTCTCAGCTACAGGTATGTGAGAGGGACCCTGAGTTTGTGGCCTCAAGTGGAATGGACACCGAGATGCTCTGACTCGAAGTAAGGCCGGATATCCCTGCAGTGAATTGAATGCAGGCTCGTCTTGCATCTCCCAAGACGAAGGGTTGTCTGAATCCCCTGTGGAGACCACAGAGAAAGACCTAGTCCTCCGCCTCAACGCGAACCGAGGCCTCACATCCTTTGAAAACTCGAGAGTTCCGCGGAGATCAATGCTTCCAAAGGAGACGATGCCTGACTCCTCTTGAAAATGGATAGGAGTCCCAGGATCCCTGTGGCACGTGGAAAGGCAACCTGGGTCTCCCGCCTCACGTGGAGACGCGTCCCAATTGCCATGCCGAGATTCGAGGAGAATCCCGAGGTGTCCCTCGCACCTAGGCAGGAGTCCTGACGTCGCTGAACAAACACGTGTCTGGAGGGGCCCTCCCCGTCGTAACTCGAGAATATACTCCAGGTTCCGGTCGCAACTCGAGAAAAACCATGAAACTTTCCCCTCGCCGCGAGATGAGGCCCGATTCCCCTGCACTGCGTGCAGAGCAATTCCGTGTTCCACATCAAACCTGAAAGGAGCCTTGATTTCCTTGATGGCACTCCAGAGAAAACCCAAGATCACTGTCTCAAGTCTAGAGGGATCCTGAGGTCACTGGAGCAACACGAAAGGGCTCCGTGGACCCCAAATCAACTCGAGATGAGAGCTTAGTCCGTGGCTTCGACTCAAGAGGAATACCAACTTTCCACAAGCATCTCAAGAGGAGGCTTCTCTCAGCTACAGGTATGTGAGAGGGACCCTGAGTTTGTGGCCTCAAGTGGAATGGACACCGAGATGCTCTGACTCGAAGTAAGGCCGGATATCCCTGCAGTGAATTGAATGCAGGCTCATCTTGCATCTCCCAAGACGAAGGGTTGTCTGAATCCCCTGTGGAGACCACAGAGAAAGACCTAGTCCTCCGCCTCAACGCGAACAGAGGCCTCACATCCTTTGAAAACTCACGAGGTCCGCCGAGATCAATGCTTCCAAAGGAGACGATGCCTGACTCCTCTTTCAAATGGATAGGAGTCCCAGGATCCCTGTGGCACGTGGAAAGGGAAACTGGGTCTCCCGCCTCACGTGGAGACGCGTCCCAATTGCCATGCCAAGACTCGAGGAGAATCCCAAGGTGTCCCTCGCACCTAGGCAGGAGTCCTGACGTCGCTGAACAAACACGTGTCTGGAGGGGCCCTCCCCGTCGTAACTCGAGAATATACCCCAGGTTCCGGCCGCAACTCGAGAAAAACCGGGAAACTTCCCCCTCGCCGCGAGATGAGGCCCGATTCCCCTGCGCTGCGTGCAGAGCAATTCCGTGTTCCACATCAAACCTGAAAGGAACCTTGATTTCCTTGATGGCACTCCAGAGAAATCCCAAGATCACTGTCTCAAGTCTAGAGGGATCCTGAGGTCACTGGAGCAACATGAAAGGGCTCTGTGGACCCCAAATCAACTCGAGATGAGAACTTATTCCCTGGTTTCGACTCAAGAGGAATACCAAGTTTCCACAAGCACCTCAAGAGGAGGCTTCTCTCAGCTACAGGTATGTGAGAGGAACCTGAGTTTGTGGCCTCAAGTGGAATGGACACCGAGATGCTCTGACTCGAAGTAAGGCCGGATATCCCTGCAGTGAATTGAATGCAGGCTCGTCTTGCATCTCCCAAGACGAAGGGATGTCTGAATCCCCTGTGGAGACCACAGAGAAAGACCTAGTTCTCCGCCTCATCACGATCGGAGGCCTCACATCCTTTGAAAACTCGAGAGGTCCGGGGATATCAATGCTTCCAAAGGAGACGATGCCTGACTCCTCTTGAAAATGGATAGGAGTCCCAGGATCCCTGTGGCACGTGGAAAGGGACACTGGGTCTCCCACCTCACGTGGAGTCGCGTCCCAATTTCCATGCCAAGACTCGAGGAGAATTCCGAGGTGTCCCTCGCACCTAGGCAGGAGTCCTGACTTCGCTGAACAAACACGTGTCTGGAAGGGCCCTCCCCCTCGTAACTCGAGAATATACCCCAGGTTCCGGCCGCAACTCGATAAAAACCATGAGTCTTCCCCCTCACCCCGAGATGAGGCCTGATTCCCCTGCACTGCGTGCAGAGCAATTGCGTGTTCCACATCAAAGGTGAAAGGAGCCTTGATTTCCTTGATGGCACTCCAGAGAAAACCCATGATCACTGTCTCAAGTCTAGAGGGATCCTGAGGTCACAGGAGCAATACGAAAGGGGTCTGTGGACCCCAAATCAACTCGAGATGAGAGCTTTGTCCCTGGCTTCGACTCAAGAGGAATACCCACTTTCCACAAGCACCTCAAGAGTAGGCTTCTCTCAGCTAAAGGTATGTGAGAGGGACCCTGAGTTTGTGGCCTCAAATGGAATGGACACCGAGATGCTCTGACTCGAAGGAAGGCCGGATATCCCTGCAGTGAATTGAATGCAGGCTCGTCTTGCATCTCCCATGACGAAGGGATGTCTGAATCCCCTGTGGAGACCAAGGAGAAAGACCTAGTTCTCCGCCTCATCGCGACCGGAGGCCTCACGTCCTTTGAAAACTCGAGAGGTCCGCGGTGATCAATGCTTCCAGAGGAGACGATGCCTGACTCCTCTTGAAAATGGATAGGAGTCCCAGGATGCATGTGGCACGTGGAAAGGGACCCTGGGTCTCCCGCTTCCAAAGCTTCAAAAGGTGTGAAAAATATGAAGAGCTTCAAAAAGTGTAAAATATATGAGGAGCATGAAACGGTATGAAAAATAGGAGGAGCATGAAAGATGTTGAAATACATGAAGAGATTGAAATGGTGTGAAAAATATGAAGAGCTTCAAAAGGTGTGAAAAATATGAAGAGCTTCAAAAGGTGTGAAAAATATTAGCAGCATGAAGTGGTGTTCAAAAACATGTAGAGCTTGAAAAGGTGTGAAATATACGAAGAGCTTCAAATGGTGTCAAAAGTATGAGGAGCATGAAACGGTCTGAAAAACAGGAGGAGCATGAAACGGTGTTGAAAAACATGTAGAGCCTGAGAAGGTGTGAAAACTATGAAGAGCTTCAAAAGGTGTCAAAAGTATGAGGAGCATGAAACGGTCTGAAAAACAGGAGGAGCATGAAACGGTGTTGAAAAATATGAAGAGCCTGAAAAGAGTGAAATATATGAAGAGTTTCAAAAGGTGTCAAAAGTATGAGGAGCTTGAAAAGGTGTTCAAAAACATGAAGAGCCTGAGAAGGTGTGAAAACTATGAAGAGCTTCAAAAGGTGTCAAAAGTATGAGGAGCTTGAAAAGGTGTTCAAAAACATGAAGAGCCTGAGAAGGTGTGAAAACTATGAAGAGCTTCAATAGGTGTCAAAAGTGTGAGAAGCTTGAAAAGGTGTTCAAAAACGTGAAGAGCCTGAGAAGGTGTGAAATATATGAAGAGCTTCAAAAGGTGTCAAAAGTATGAGGAGCTTGAAAAGGTGTTGAAAAACATGAAGAGCCTGAAAAGGTGTGAAAACTATGAAGAGCTTCAAAAGGTGTCAAAAGTATGAGGAGCTTGAAAGGGTGTTCAAAAACATGAAGAGCCTGAGAAGGTGTGCAAAATATGAGGAGCTTAAAAAGGTGTCTAAAATATGACGAGCTTAAAAAGGTGTTCAAAAACATGAAGAGCATGAAAATGTCTGAAAAAAATGAAGAGCTTAAACGGTGTCAAAAATACGAGGAGCATGAAACGGCCTGAAAAAAAGGAGGAGCATGAAATGGTGTTCAAAAACTTGAAGAGACTGAAAATGTGTGAAAAATATGAAGAGCTTCAAAAGATGTGAAAAATATGAGGAGCATGAAACGGTCTGAAAAAAAGAAGTAGCATGAAACGGTGTTGAAAAATATGAAGAGCCTGAAAAGGTGTGAAATATATGAAGAGGTTCAAAAGGTGTCAAAAATATGAGGAGCATGAAACGGTCTGAAAAATAGGAGGAGAATGAAGCGGTGTTGAAAAACATGAAGAGCCTGAAATGAGTGAAATATATGAAGAGTTTCAAAAGGTGTCAAAAATATGAGGAGCATGAAACGGTCTGAAAAATAGGAGGAGCATGAAATGGTGTTCAAAAACATAAAGAGACTGAAAACGTGTGAAAAATATGAAGAGCTTCAAAAGGTGTGAAAAAATGAGGAGCATGAAACGGTGTGAAAAATAGGAGGAGCATGAAACGGTGTGAAAAATAGGAGGAGCATGAAAGGTGTTGAAAAACATGAAGAGCCTGAAAATGTGTGAAAAATATGAAGAGCTTCAAAAGGTGTGAAAAATATGAGGAGCATGAAGTGGTGTTCAAAAACATGTAGAGCTTGAAAAGGTGTGAAATATACGAAGAGCTTCAAAAGGTGTGAAAAATACGAGGAGCATTAAGTGGTGTTGAAAAATTTGAAGAGCCTGAAAATAGTGAAATATATGAAGACTTTCAAAAGGTGTCAAAAATATGAGGAGAATGAAACGGTCTGAAAAATAGGAGGAGCATGAAGCGGTGTTGAAAAACATGAAGAGCCTGAAAAGGTGTGAAAACTATGAAGAGCTTCAAAAGGTGTCAAAATTATGAGGAGCTTGAAAAGGTGTTCAAAAACATGAAAAGCCTGAGAAGGTGTGAAAAATATGAAGAGCTTAAAAAGGTGTCAAAAATATGGGAATCATGAAACGGTGTAAAAAATAGGAGGAGCATGAAGCGGTGTTCAAAAACATGAAGAGCCTGAAAAGGTGTGAAAAATATGCAGGGTTTCAAAAGGTGTAAAATATATGAGGCCCATGAAACGGACTGAAAAATAAGAGGAGCATGAAACGGTGTTCAGAAACATGAAGAGCCTGAAGGAGTGAAAAATATGAAGAGCATCCAAAAGTGTGAAATACAAGAGGAACACGAAAAGGTCAGAAAAATAGGAGGAGCATGAAGCGGTGTTGAAAAACATGAAGAGCCTGAAAAGGAGTGAAAAATATGAAGAGCTTCAAAAGGTGTCAAAAATATGAGGAGCATGAAACCGTCTGAACAATAGGGGGAGCATGAAGCGGTGTTCAAAAACATGAAGAGCCTGAAAAGATGTGAAAAATATGAAGAGCTTCAAAAGGTGTCAAAAATATGAGGAGCATGAAACCGTCTGAAAAATAGGGGGAGCATGAAGCAGTGTTCAAAAAAATATGAAGAGCCTGAAAAGTTGTGAAAAATATGAAGAGCTTCAAAAGGTGTGAAATTCATGAGGAGGATGAATCGGTCTGAAAAATAGGAGGAGCATGAAGCGGTGTTCAAAAACATGAAGAGCCTGAAATGGTGTGAAAAATATGAAGAGCTTCAAAAGGTGTGAAAATTATGAGGAGCACGAAACGGTCTGAAAATTAGGAGGATCTTGAAGCGGTGTTGAAAATCATGAAGAGCCTGAAAAAGTGTGAAAAATATGTAGAGCTTCAAAAGGTGTGAAAAATATGAAGAGCTTCAAAAGGTGTCAAAAATGAGATGAGCATGAAACGATCTGAAAAATAGGAGGAGCATGAAGCGGTGTTGAAAATCATGAGGAGCCTGAAAACGTGTGAAAAATATGAAGAGCTTCAAAAGGTGTGAATTATATGAAGAGTTTCAAAAGGTGTCAAAAATATGAGGAGCGTGAAACGGTCTGCAAAATAGGAGGAGCATGAAGCGGTGTTGAAAAACATGAAGAGCCTTAAAAGGTGTGAAAAATATGAAGAGGTTCAAAAGGTGTTAAATATATGAAGAGTTTCAAAAGGTGTCAAAAATATGAGGAGCATGAAACGGTCTGAAAGATAGGAGGAGCATGAAGTGGTGTTGAAAAACATGAAGAGCCTGAAAAGGTGTGAAAAATATGAAGAGCTTCAAAAGTTGTGAAATACATGAGGAGAATGAATCGGTCTGAAAAATAGGAGGAGCATGAAGACGTGTTCAAAAACATGAAGAGCCTGAGAAGGTGTGAAATATATGAAGAGCTTCAAAAGCTGTCAAAAATATGAGGAGCATGAAACATTCTGAAAAATAGTAGGAAAATGAAATGGGGTTCAAAACCCTGAAGAGCCTAAAAAGGTGTGAAAAATATAAAGAGCTTCAAAAGGTGTGAAACGCCTGAGGAGCATTAAACGGTCTGCAAAATAGGAGGAGCATGAAGTGGTGTTGAAAAACATGAAGAGCCTGAAAATGTGTGAAAAATATGAACAGCTTCAAAAGTTGTCAAAAATATGAGGAGCATGAACGGTCTGAAAAATAGGAGGAGCATGAAGCGGTCTTGAAAACATTACGAGCCTGAAACGGTGTGAAAAATATGAAGAGCTTCAAAATGTTTCAAAAATATGAGGAGTATGAACGGTCTGAAAAATAGGAGGAGCATGAAGCGGTGTTGAAAACATGAAGAGCTTCAAAAGGTGTGAAAAATATGAAGAGCTTCAAAAGGTGTGAAATACATGAGGAGGATGAATCGGTCTGAACAACAGGAGGAGCATGAAGCGGTGTTCAAGAACATGAAGAGCCTGAAAAGGTGTGAAAAATATGAAGAGCTTCAAAAGGTGAGAAAATTATGAGGAGCACGAAACCGTCTGAAAAATAGGAGGATCATGAAGCAGTGTTGAAAAACATGTAGAGACTGAAAATGTGTGAAATATATGAAGAGCTTCAAAATGTGTCAAAAATATGAGGAGCAGGAAACGGTCTGAAAAATATTAGGAACATGAAACGGTGTTCAAAACCCTGAAGAGCCTAAAAAGGTGTTAAAAATATAAAGAGCTTCAAAAGGTGTGAAATGCATGAGGAGCATTAAACGGTCGGAAAAATAGGAGGAGCATGAAGCGGTGTTGAAAATCATGAAGAGACTGAAAACGTGTGAAAAATATGAAGAGCTTCAAAAGGTGTCAAAAATGAGATGAGCAAGAAACGGTCTGAATAATAGGAGGAACATGAAGTGGTGTTGAAAATTATGAAGAGCTGAAAAGGTGTGAAATATATGAAGAATTTCAAAAGGTGTCAAAAATATGAGGAGCATGAAACGGTCTGAAAAATAGGAGGATCATAAAGCGGTGTTGAAGAACATGAAGAGCCTGAAAAGGTGTGAAAAATATGAAGAGCTTCAAAAGGTGTGAAAAAAATGAAGAGCTTAAAAGGTGTGAAAATTATGAATAGCACGAAACGGTCTGAAAAATAGGAGGATCATGAAGCGGTGTTCAAAAACATGAAGAGCCTGAAAAGGTGTGAAAAATATGAAGAGCTTCAAAAGGTGTCAAAAATATGAGGAGCAGGAAACGGTCTGAAAAATAGTAGGAGCATGAAACTGTGTTAAAAACCCTGAAGAGCCTAAAAAGGTGTGAAAAATATAAAGAACTTCAAAAGGTGTGAAATGCATGAGGAGAATTAAACGGTCTGAAAAATAGGAGGAGCATGAAGCGGTGTTGAAAAACATGAAGAGCCTAAAACGTGTGAAAAATATGAAGAGCTTCAAAAGGTGTGAAATATATGAAGACCTTCAAAAGGTGTCAAAAATGAGATGAGCATGAAACGGTCTGAAAAATAGGAGGAGCATGAAGCGGTGTTGAAAAACATGAAGAGCCTGAAATGGTGTGAAAAATATGAAGACCTTCAAAAGGTGTGAAATATATGAAGAGTTTCAAAAGGTGTCCAAAATGTAAGGAGCGTGAAACGGTCTGAAAAATAGGAGGAGCATGAAACGGTGTTCAAAAATATGAAGAGTTTCAAAAGTGTGAAAAATATGAGGAGCATTAATCGGTCTGAAAAAAAGGAGGAGCATGAAACGGTGTTCAAAAATATGAAGAGCTTCAAAAGGTGTCAAAAATATGAAGAGCTACAAAAGGAGTCAAAAATGTGAGGAGCATGAAAAGGTCTGAAAAATAGGAGGAGAATGAAGCGATGTTGAAAAACATGAAGAGCCTGAAAAGGTGTGAAATATATGAAGAGCTTCAAAACGTGTCAAAAATATGAGGAGTGTGAAACTGTGTTGAAAAACATGACGAGCATGAAAAGGTGTGAAAAATATGAAGACCTTCAAAATGTGTCAAAAATAGGAGGAGCATGAAATGGCCTGAAAAATATGAGGAGCATGAAGTGGTGTTGAAAAACATGAAGAGCCTGAAAAGGTGTGAAAAATATGAAGAGTTTCAAAAGGTGTCAAAAATATGAGGAGCAGGAAACGGTCTGAAAAATATTAGGAACATGAAACGGTGTTCAAAACCCTGAAGAGCCTGAAAAGGTGTGAAAAATATGAAGAGCTTCAAAAGGTGTGAAAAAAATGAAGAGCTTAAAAGGTGTGAAAATTGTGAATAGCACGAAACGGTCTGAAAAATAGGAGGATCATGAAGCGGTGTTCAAAAACATGAAGAGCCTGAAAAGGTGTGAAAAATATGAAGAGCTTAAAAGGTGTGAAAATTGTGAATAGCACGAAACGGTCTGAAAAATAGGAGGATCATGAAGCGTTGTTGAAAAGCATGAAGAGCCTGAAAATGTGTGAAAAATATGAAGAGCTTCAAAATTTGTGAAATACATGAGGAGCTTGAAACGGGCTGAACAACAGGAGGAGCATGAAGCGGTGTTGAAAAACATGAAGAGCCTGAAAAGGTGTGAACAATATGAAGAGCTTCAAAAGGCGTGAAAAATATGAGGACCATGAAACGGTGTGAAAAATAGGAGGAGCAAGATGCGGTGTTGAAAAACATGAAGAGCCTGAAAATGTGTGAAAAATATGAAGAGCTTCAAAATTTGTGAAATACATGAGGAGCTTGAAACGGGCTGAAAAACAGGAGGAGCATGAAGCGGTGTTGAAAAACATGAAGAGCCTGAAAAGGTGTGAAAAATATGAAGAGCTTCAAAAGGCGTGAAAAATATGAGGACCATGAAACGGTGTGAAAAATAGGAGGAGCAAGATGCGGTGTTGAAAAACATGAAGAGCCTGAAAAGTTGTGAAAAATATGAAGAGCTTCAAAAGGTGTCAAAAATGATATGAGCATGAAACGGTCTGAAAAATAGGAGGAGCATGAAGTGGTGTTGAAAAACATGAAGAGCCTGAAAAGGTGTGAAATATATGAAGAGCTTCAAAAGGTGTCAAAAATATGAGTAGCATGAAACAGTCTGAAAAATATAAGGAGCATGAAGTGATGTTGAAAAACATGAAGAGTCTGAAAAGGTGTGAAAAATATGAAGAGCTTCAAAAGGCGGGAAAAATATGAGGACCATGAAACGGTCTGAAAAATAGGAGGAGCAAGATGCGGTGTTGAAAAACGTGAAGAGTTTGAAAAGGTATGAAAAATATGAAGAGCATCAAAAGGTTTAACAAATATGAGGAGCATGAAACGGTCGGAATAAAGGAGGAGCATGAAGTGGTGTTGAAAAACATGAAGAGCCTGAAAAGGTGTGAAAAATATGAAGAGCTTGAAAAGGTGTGAAATATATGAAGAGCTTCAAAAGGTGTCAAAACTGAGATGAGCATGAAACGATCTGAAAAACAGGAGGAGCATGAAGTGGTGTTGAAAAACATGAAGAGCCTGAAAATGTGTGAAAAATATGAAGAGCTTGAATAGGTGTGAAAATTATGAGGAGCACGAAACCATTTGAAAAATAGGAGGATCATGAAGGGGTGTTGAAAAATATGAAGAGCCTGAAAATGTGTGAAAAATATGAAGAGCTTCAAAATTTGTGAAATACATGAGGAGCTTGAAAAGGTCTGAAAAACAGGAGGAGCATGAAGCGGTGTTGAAAATCATGAAGAGACTGAAAACGTGTGAAAAATATGAAGAGCTTCAAAAGGTGTCAAAAATGAGATGAGCAAGAAACGGTCTGAATAATAGGAGGAACATGAAGTGGTGTTGAAAATCATGAAGAGCTGAAAAGGTGTGAAATATATGAAGAATTTCAAAAGGTGTCAAAAATATGAGGAGCATGAAACGGTCTGAAAAATAGGAGGATCATAAAGCGGTGTTGAAGAACATGAAGAGCCTGAAAAGGTGTGAAAAATATGAAGAGCTTCAAAAGGTGTGAAAAAAATGAAGAGCTTAAAAGGTGTGAAAATTATGAATAGCACGAAACAGTCTGAAAAATAGGAGGATCATGAAGCGGTGTTCAAAAACCTGAAGAGCCTGAAAAGGTGTGAAAAATATGAAGAGCTTAAAAGGTGTGGAAATTGTGAATAGCACGAAACGGTCTGAAAAATAGGAGGATCATGAAGCGTTGTTGAAAAACATGAAGAGCCTGAAAATGTGTGAAAAATATGAAGAGCTTCAAAATTTGTGAAATACATGAGGAGCTTGAAACGGGCTGAACAACAGGAGGAGCATGAAGCGGTGTTGAAAAACATGAAGAGCCTGAAAAGGTGTGAACAATATGAAGAGCTTCAAAAGGCGTGAAAAATATGAGGACCATGAAACGGTGTGAAAAATAGGAGGAGCAAGATGCGGTGTTGAAAAACATGAAGAGCCTGAAAATGTGTGAAAAATATGAAGAGCTTCAAAATTTGTGAAATACATGAGGAGCTTGAAACGGGCTGAAAAACAGGAGGAGCATGAAGCGGTGTTGAAAAACATGAAGAGCCTGAAAATGTGTGAAAAATATGAAGAGCTTCAAAAGGCGTGAAAAATATGAGGA
This sequence comes from Dama dama, assembly GCF_033118175.1. Lineage (NCBI taxonomy): Eukaryota > Metazoa > Chordata > Mammalia > Artiodactyla > Cervidae > Dama > Dama dama. The sequence continues at coordinate 1,312,839 of NW_026870878.1, read as the reverse complement.
CCATGAAACGGTGTGAAAAATAGGAGGAGCAAGATGCGGTGTTGAAAAACATGAAGAGCCTGAAAAGTTGTGAAAAATATGAAGAGCTTCAAAAGGTGTCAAAAATGATATGAGCATGAAACGGTCTGAAAAATAGGAGGAGCATGAAGTGGTGTTGAAAAACATGAAGAGCCTGAAAAGGTGTGAAATATATGAAGAGCTTCAAAAGGTGTCAAAAATATGAGTAGCATGAAACATTCTGAAAAATATAAGGAGCATGAAGTGATGTTGAAAAACATGAAGAGTCTGAAAAGGTGTGAAAAATATGAAGAGCTTCAAAAGGCGGGAAAAATATGAGGACCATGAAACGGTCTGAAAAATAGGAGGAGCAAGATGCGGTGTTGAAAAACGTGAAGAGTTTGAAAAGGTATGAAAAATATGAAGAGCATCAAAAGGTTTAAAAAATATGAGGAGCATGAAACGGTCGGAATAAAGGAGGAGCATGAAGTGGTGTTGAAAAACATGAAGAGCCTGAAAAGGTGTGAAAAATATGAAGAGCTTGAAAAGGTGTGAAATATATGAAGAGCTTCAAAAGGTGTCAAAAATGAGATGAGCATGAAACGATCTGAAAAACAGGAGGAGCATGAAGTGGTGTTGAAAAACATGAAGAGCCTGAAAATGTGTGAAAAATATGAAGAGCTTGAATAGGTGTGAAAATTATGAGGAGCACGAAACCATTTGAAAAATAGGAGGATCATGAAGGGGTGTTGAAAAATATGAAGAGCCTGAAAATGTGTGAAAAATATGAAGAGCTTCAAAATTTGTGAAATACATGAGGAGCTTGAAAAGGTCTGAAAAACAGGAGGAGCATGAAGCGGTGTTGAAAATCATGAAGAGCCTGAAAACGTGTGAAAAATATGAAGAGCTTCAAAAGCTGTCAAAATGAGATGAGCATGAAACGGTCTGAATAATAGGAGGAACATGAAGTGGTTTTGAAAAACATGAAGAGCCTGAAAAGGTGTGCAATATATGAAGAGCTTCAAAAGGTGTCAAAAATATGAGGAGCAGGAAACGGTCTGAAAAATAGTAGGAGCATGAAACTGTGTTAAAAACCCTGAAGAGCCTAAAAAGGTGTGAAAAATATAAAGAACTTCAAAATGTGTGAAATGCATGAGGAGAATTAAACGGTCTGAAAAATAGGAGGAGCATGAAGCGGTGTTGAAAAACATGAAGAGCCTAAAACGTGTGAAAAATATGAAGAGCTTCAAAAGGTGTGAAATATATGAAGACCTTCAAAAGGTGTCAAAAATGAGATGAGCATGAAACGGTCTGAAAAATAGGAGGAGCATGAAGCGGTGTTGAAAAACATGAAGAGCCTGAAATGGTGTGAAAAATATGAAGACCTTCAAAAGGTGTGAAATATATGAAGAGTTTCAAAAGGTGTCCAAAATGTAAGGAGCGTGAAACGGTCTGAAAAATAGGAGGAGCATGAAACGGTGTTCAAAAATATGAAGAGTTTCAAAAGTGTGAAAAATATGAGTAGCATTAATCGGTCTGAAAAAAAGGAGGAGCATGAAACGGTGTTCAAAAATATGAAGAGTTTCAAAATTGTGAAAAATATGAGGAGCATTAATCGGTCTGAAAAAAAGGAGGAGCATGAAACGGTGTTCAAAAATATGAAGAGCTTCAAAAGGTGTCAAAAATATGAAGAGCTACAAAAGGAGTCAAAAATGTGAGGAGCATGAAAAGGTCTGAAAAATAGGAGGAGAATGAAGCGATGTTGAAAAACATGAAGAGCCTGAAAAGGTGTGAAATATATGAAGAGCTTCAAAACGTGTCAAAAATATGAGGAGTGTGAAACTGTGTTGAAAAACATGACGAGCATGAAAAGGTGTGAAAAATATGAAGACCTTCAAAATGTGTCAAAAATAGGAGGAGCATGAAATGGCCTGAAAAATATGAGGAGCATGAAGTGGTGTTGAAAAACATGAAGAGCCTGAAAAGGTGTGAAAAATATGAAGAGTTTCAAAAGGTGTCAAAAATATGAGGAGCATGAAACGGACTGAAAAAAAGGAGGAGCATGAAATGGTGTTCAAAAACTTGAAGAGGCTGAAAATGTGTGAAAAATATGAAGAGCTTCAAAAGATGTGAAAAATATGAGGAGCATGAAACGGTCTGAAAAATAGAAGTAGCATGAAACGGTGTTGAAAAATATGAAGAGCCTGAAAAGGTGTGAAATATATGAAGAGGTTCAAAAGGTGTCAAAAATATGAGGAGCATGAAACGGTCTGAAAAATAGGAGGAGAATGAAGCGGTGTTGAAAAACATGAAGAGCCTGAAATGAGTGAAATATATGAAGAGTTTCAAAAGGTGTCAAAAATATGAGGAGCATGAAACGGTCTGAAAAATAGGAAGAGCATGAAATGGTGTTCAAAATCATAAAGAGACTGAAAACGTGTGAAAAATATGAAGAGCTTAAAAAGGTGTGAAAAAAATGAGGAGCATGAAACGGTGTGAAAAAAAGGAGGAGCATGAAACGGTGTGAAAAACAGGAGGAGCATGAAAGGTGTTGAAAAACATGAAGAGCCTGAAAATGTGTGAAAAATATGAAGAGCTTCAAAAGGTGTGAAAAATATGAAGAGCTTCAAAAAGTGTAAAATATATGAGGAGCATGAAACGGTATGAAAAATAGGAGGAGCATGAAAGATGTTGAAATACATGAAGAGATTGAAATGGTGTGAAAAATATGAAGAGCTTCAAAAGGTGTGAAAAATATGAGGAGCATGAAGTGGTGTTGAAAAACATGTAGAGCTTGAAAAGGTGTGAAATATACGAAGAGCTTCAAAAGGTGTGAAAAATACGAGGAGCATGAAGTGGTGTTGAAAATTATGAAGAGCCTGAAAAGAGTGAAATATATGAAGAGTTTCAAAAGGTGTCAAAAGTATGAGGAGCTTGAAATGGTGTTCAAAAACATAAAGAGCCTGAGAAGCTGTGAAAACTATGAAGAGCTTCAAAAGGTGTCAAAAGTATGAGGAGCATGAAACGGTCTGAAAAACAGGAGGAGCATGAAACGGTGTTGAAAAACATGAAGAGCCTGAAAAGAGTGAAATATATGAAGAGTTTCAAAAGGTGTCAATAGTATGAGGAGCTTGAAAAGGTGTTCAAAAACATGAAGAGCCTGAGAAGGTGTGAAAACTATGAAGAGCTTCAAAAGGTGTCAAAAGTATGAGGAGCTTGAAAAGGTGTTCAAAAACATGAAGAGCCTGAGAAGGTGTGAAAACTATGAAGAGCTTGAGAAGGTGTGAAATATATGAAGAGCTTCAAAAGGTGTCAAAAGTATGAGGAGCTTGAAAAGGTGTTGAAAAACATGAAGAGCCAGAAAAGGTGTGAAAACTATGAAGAGCTTCAAAAGGTGTCAAAAGTATGAGGAGCTTGAAAGGGTGTTCAAAAACATGAAGAGCCTGAGAAGGTGTGCAAAATATGAAGAGCTTAAAAAGGTGTCTAAAATATGACGAGCTTAAAAAGGTGTTCAAAAACATGAAGAGCATGAAAATGTCTGAAAAAAATGAAGAGCTTAAAAGGTGTCAAAAATACGAGGAGCATGAAACGGTCTGAAAAATAGGAGGAGCATGAAGTTGTGTTGAAAAATATGAAGAGGCTGAAAAGGTGTGCAAAATATGAAGAGCTTCAAAAGGTGTCAAAAATATGAGGAGCATGAAATGGCCTGACAAATAGGAGGAGCATGAAGTGGTGTTGAAAAACATGAAGAGCCTGAAAAGATGTAAAAAATATGAAGAGTTTCAAAAGGTGTCAAAAATATGAGGAGCATGAAACGGCCTGAAAAAAAGGAGGAGCATGAAATGGTGTTCAAAAACTTGAAGAGACTGAAAATGTGTGAAAAATATGAAGAGCTTCAAAAGATGTGAAAAATATGAGGAGCATGAAACGGTCTGAAAAATAGAAGTAGCATGAAACGGTGTTGAAAAATATGAAGAGCCTGAAAAGGTGTGAAATATATGAAGAGGTTCAAAAGGTGTCAAAAATATGAGGAGCATGAAACGGTCTGAAAAATAGGAGGAGAATGAAGCGGTGTTGAAAAACATGAAGAGCCTGAAATGAGTGAAATATATGAAGAGTTTCAAAAGGTGTCAAAAATATGAGGAGCATGAAACGGTCTGAAAAATAGGAGGAGCATGAAATGGTGTTCAAAAACATAAAGAGACTGAAAACGTGTGAAAAATATGAAGAGCTTCAAAAGGTGTGAAAAAAATGAGGAGCATGAAACGGTGTGAAAAATAGGAGGAGCATGAAGCGGTGTTGAAAAACATGAAGAGCCTGAAAAGGTGTGAAAACTATGAAGAGCTTCAAAAGGTGTCAAAATTATGAGGAGCTTGAAAAGGTGTTCAAAAACATGAAAAGCCTGAGAAGGTGTGAAAAATATGAAGAGCTTAAAAAGGTGTCAAAAATATGGGAATCATGAAACGGTGTAAAAAATAGGAGGAGCATGAAGCGGTGTTCAAAAACATGAAGAGCCTGAAAAGGTGTGAAAAATATGCAGGGTTTCAAAAGGTGTAAAATATATGAGGCCCATGAAACGGACTGAAAAATAAGAGGAGCATGAAACGGTGTTCAGAAACATGAAGAGCCTGAAGGAGTGAAAAATATGAAGAGCTTCCAAAAGTGTGAAATACAAGAGGAACACGAAAAGGTCAGAAAAATAGGAGGAGCATGAAGCGGTGTTGAAAAACATGAAGAGCCTGAAAAGGAGTGAAAAATATGAAGAGCTTCAAAAGGTGTCAAAAATATGAGGAGCATGAAACCGTCTGAACAATAGGGGGAGCATGAAGTGGTGTTCAAAAACATGAAGAGCCTGAAAAGATGTGAAAAATATGAAGAGCTTCAAAAGGTGTCAAAAATATGAGGAGCATGAAACCGTCTGAAAAATAGGGGGAGCATGAAGCAGTGTTCAAAAAAATATGAAGAGCCTGAAAAGTTGTGAAAAATATGAAGAGCTTCAAAAGGTGTGAAATTCATGAGGAGGATGAATCGGTCTGAAAAATAGGAGGAGCATGAAGCGGTGTTCAAAAACATGAAGAGCCTGAAATGGTGTGAAAAATATGAAGAGCTTCAAAAGGTGTGAAAATTATGAGGAGCACGAAACGGTCTGAAAATTAGGAGGATCTTGAAGCGGTGTTGAAAATCATGAAGAGCCTGAAAAAGTGTGAAAAATATGTAGAGCTTCAAAAGGTGTGAAAAATATGAAGAGCTTCAAAAGGTGTCAAAAATGAGATGAGCATGAAACGATCTGAAAAATAGGAGGAGCATGAAGCGGTGTTGAAAATCATGAGGAGCCTGAAAACGTGTGAAAAATATGAAGAGCTTCAAAAGGTGTGAATTATATGAAGAGTTTCAAAAGGTGTCAAAAATATGAGGAGCGTGAAACGGTCTGCAAAATAGGAGGAGCATGAAGCGGTGTTGAAAAACATGAAGAGCCTTAAAAGGTGTGAAAAATATGAAGAGGTTCAAAAGGTGTTAAATATATGAAGAGTTTCAAAAGGTGTCAAAAATATGAGGAGCATGAAACGGTCTGAAAGATAGGAGGAGCATGAAGTGGTGTTGAAAAACATGAAGAGCCTGAAAAGGTGTGAAAAATATGAAGAGCTTCAAAAGTTGTGAAATACATGAGGAGAATGAATCGGTCTGAAAAATAGGAGGAGCATGAAGACGTGTTCAAAAACATGAAGAGCCTGAGAAGGTGTGAAATATATGAAGAGCTTCAAAAGCTGTCAAAAATATGAGGAGCATGAAACATTCTGAAAAATAGTAGGAAAATGAAATGGGGTTCAAAACCCTGAAGAGCCTAAAAAGGTGTGAAAAATATAAAGAGCTTCAAAAGGTGTGAAACGCCTGAGGAGCATTAAACGGTCTGAAAAATAGGAGGAGCATGAAGCGTTGATGAAAAACATGAAGAGCCTGAAAATGTGTGAAAAATATGAACAGCTTCAAAAGTTGTCAAAAATATGAGGAGCATGAACGGTCTGAAAAATAGGAGGAGCATGAAGCGGTCTTGAAAACATTACGAGCCTGAAACGGTGTGAAAAATAAGAAGAGCTTCAAAATGTTTCAAAAATATGAGGAGTATGAACGGTCTGAAAAATAGGAGGAGCATGAAGCGGTGTTGAAAACATGAAGAGCTTCAAAAGGTGTGAAAAATATGAAGAGCTTCAAAAGGTGTGAAATACATGAGGAGGATGAATCGGTCTGAACAACAGGAGGAGCATGAAGCGGTGTTCAAGAACATGAAGAGCCTGAAAAGGTGTGAAAAATATGAAGAGCTTCAAAAGGTGAGAAAATTATGAGGAGCACAAAACCGTCTGAAAAATAGGAGGATCATGAAGCAGTGTTGAAAAACATGTAGAGACTGAAAATGTGTGAAATATATGAAGAGCTTCAAAATGTGTCAAAAATATGAGGAGCAGGAAACGGTCTGAAAAATATTAGGAGCATGAAACGGTGTTCAAAACCCTGAAGAGCCTAAAAAGGTGTTAAAAATATAAAGAGCTTCAAAAGGTGTGAAATGCATGAGGAGCATTAAACGGTCTGAAAAATAGGAGGAGCATGAAGCGGTGTTGAAAATCATGAAGAGACTGAAAACGTGTGAAAAATATGAAGAGCTTCAAAAGGTGTCAAAAATGAGATGAGCAAGAAACGGTCTGAATAATAGGAGGAACATGAAGTGGTGTTGAAAATCATGAAGAGCTGAAAAGGTGTGAAATATATGAAGAATTTCAAAAGGTGTCAAAAATATGAGGAGCATGAAACGGTCTGAAAAATAGGAGGATCATAAAGCGGTGTTGAAGAACATGAAGAGCCTGAAAAGGTGTGAAAAATATGAAGAGCTTCAAAAGGTGTGAAAAAAATGAAGAGCTTAAAAGGTGTGAAAATTATGAATAGCACGAAACGGTCTGAAAAATAGGAGGATCATGAAGCGGTGTTCAAAAACATGAAGAGCCTGAAAAGGTGTGAAAAATATGAAGAGCTTAAAAGGTGTGAAAATTGTGAATAGCACGAAACGGTCTGAAAAATAGGAGGATCATGAAGCGTTGTTGAAAAGCATGAAGAGCCTGAAAATGTGTGAAAAATATGAAGAGCTTCAAAATTTGTGAAATACATGAGGAGCTTGAAACGGGCTGAAAAACAGGAGGAGCATGAAGCGGTGTTGAAAAACATGAAGAGCCTGAAAAGGTGTGAACAATATGAAGAGCTTCAAAAGGCGTGAAAAATATGAGGACCATGAAACGGTGTGAAAAATAGGAGGAGCAAGATGCGGTGTTGAAAAACATGAAGAGCCTGAAAATGTGTGAAAAATATGAAGAGCTTCAAAATTTGTGAAATACATGAGGAGCTTGAAACGGGCTGAAAAACAGGAGGAGCATGAAGCGGTGTTGAAAAACATGAAGAGCCTGAAAAGGTGTGAACAATATGAAGAGCTTCAAAAGGCGTGAAAAATATGAGGACCATGAAACGGTGTGAAAAATAGGAGGAGCAAGATGCGGTGTTGAAAAACATGAAGAGCCTGAAAAGTTGTGAAAAATATGAAGAGCTTCAAAAGGTGTCAAAAATGATATGAGCATGAAACGGTCTGAAAAATAGGAGGAGCATGAAGTGGTGTTGAAAAACATGAAGAGCCTGAAAAGGTGTGAAATATATGAAGAGCTTCAAAAGGTGTCAAAAATATGAGTAGCATGAAACAGTCTGAAAAATATAAGGAGCATGAAGTGATGTTGAAAAACATGAAGAGTCTGAAAAGGTGTGAAAAATATGAAGAGCTTCAAAAGGCGGGAAAAATATGAGGACCATGAAACGGTCTGAAAAATAGGAGGAGCAAGATGCGGTGTTGAAAAACGTGAAGAGTTTGAAAAGGTATGAAAAATATGAAGAGCATCAAAAGGTTTAAAAAATATGAGGAGCATGAAACGGTCGGAATAAAGGAGGAGCATGAAGTGGTGTTGAAAAACATGAAGAGCCTGAAAAGGTGTGAAAAATATGAAGAGCTTGAAAAGGTGTGAAATATATGAAGAGCTTCAAAAGGTGTCAAAAATGAGATGAGCATGAAACGATCTGAAAAACAGGAGGAGCATGAAGTGGTGTTGAAAAACATGAAGAGCCTGAAAATGTGTGAAAAATATGAAGAGCTTGAATAGGTGTGAAAATTATGAGGAGCACGAAACCATTTGAAAAATAGGAGGATCATGAAGGGGTGTTGAAAAATATGAAGAGCCTGAAAATGTGTGAAAAATATGAAGAGCTTCAAAATTTGTGAAATACATGAGGAGCTTGAAAAGGTCTGAAAAACAGGAGGAGCATGAAGCGGTGTTGAAAATCATGAAGAGCCTGAAAACGTGTGAAAAATATGAAGAGCTTCAAAAGCTGTCAAAAATGAGATGAGCACGAAACGGTCTGAATAATAGGAGGAACATGAAGTGGTTTTGAAAAACATGAAGAGCCTGAAAAGGTGTGCAATATATGAAGAGCTTCAAAAGGTGTCAAAAATATGAGGAGCAGGAAACGGTCTGAAAAATAGTAGGAGCATGAAACTGTGTTAAAAACCCTGAAGAGCCTAAAAAGGTGTGAAAAATATAAAGAACTTCAAAATGTGTGAAATGCATGAGGAGAATTAAACGGTCTGAAAAATAGGAGGAGCATGAAGCGGTGTTGAAAAACATGAAGAGCCTAAAACGTGTGAAAAATATGAAGAACTTCAAAAGGTGTGAAATATATGAAGACCTTCAAAAGGTGTCAAAAATGAGATGAGCATGAAACGGTCTGAAAAATAGGAGGAGCATGAAGCGGTGTTGAAAAACATGAAGAGCCTGAAATGGTGTGAAAAATATGAAGACCTTCAAAAGGTGTGAAATATATGAAGAGTTTCAAAAGGTGTCCAAAATGTAAGGAGCGTGAAACGGTCTGAAAAATAGGAGGAGCATGAAACGGTGTTCAAAAATATGAAGAGTTTCAAAAGTGTGAAAAATATGAGTAGCATTAATCGGTCTGAAAAAAAGGAGGAGCATGAAACGGTGTTCAAAAATATGAAGAGCTTCAAAAGGTGTCAAAAATATGAAGAGCTACAAAAGGAGTCAAAAATGTGAGGAGCATGAAAAGGTCTGAAAAGTAGGAGGAGAATGAAGCGATGTTGAAAAACATGAAGAGCCTGAAAAGGTGTGAAATATATGAAGAGCTTCAAAACGTGTCAAAAATATGAGGAGTGTGAAACTGTGTTGAAAAACATGACGAGCATGAAAAGGTGTGAAAAATATGAAGACCTTCAAAATGTGTCAAAAATAGGAGGAGCATGAAATGGCCTGAAAATTATGAGGAGCATGAAGTGGTGTTGAAAAACATGAAGAGCCTGAAAAGGTGTGAAAAATATGAAGAGTTTCAAAAGGTGTCAAAAATATGAGGAGCAGGAAACGGTCTGAAAAATATTAGGAACATGAAACGGTGTTCAAAACCCTGAAGAGCCTGAAAAGGTGTGAAAAATATGAAGAGCTTCAAAAGGTGTGAAAAAAATGAAGAGCTTAAAAGGTGTGAAAATTGTGAATAGCACGAAACGGTCTGAAAAATAGGAGGATCATGAAGCGGTGTTCAAAAACATGAAGAGCCTGAAAAGGTGTGAAAAATATGAAGAGCTTAAAAGGTGTGAAAATTGTGAATAGCACGAAACGGTCTGAAAAATAGGAGGATCATGAAGCGGTGTTGAAAAGCATGAAGAGCCTGAAAATGTGTGAAAAATATGAAGAGCTTCAAAATTTGTGAAATACATGAGGAGCTTGAAACGGGCTGAACAACAGGAGGAGCATGAAGCGGTGTTGAAAAACATGAAGAGCCTGAAAAGGTGTGAACAATATGAAGAGCTTCAAAAGGCGTGAAAAATATGAGGACCATGAAACGGTGTGAAAAATAGGAGGAGCAAGATGCGGTGTTGAAAAACATGAAGAGCCTGAAAATGTGTGAAAAATATGAAGAGCTTCAAAATTTGTGAAATACATGAGGAGCTTGAAACGGGCTGAAAAACAGGAGGAGCATGAAGCGGTGTTGAAAAACATGAAGAGCCTGAAAAGGTGTGAAAAATATGAAGAGCTTCAAAAAGCGTGAAAAATATGAGGACCATGAAACGGTGTGAAAAATAGGAGGAGCAAGATGCGGTGTTGAAAAACATGAAGAGCCTGAAAAGTTGTGAAAAATATGAAGAGCTTCAAAAGGTGTCAAAAATGATATGAGCATGAAACGGTCTGAAAAATAGGAGGAGCATGAAGTGGTGTTGAAAAACATGAAGAGCCTGAAAAGGTGTGAAATATATGAAGAGCTTCAAAAGGTGTCAAAAATATGAGTAGCATGAAACAGTCTGAAAAATATAAGGAGCATGAAGTGATGTTGAAAAACATGAAGAGTCTGAAAAGGTGTGAAAAATATGAAGAGCTTCAAAAGGCGGGAAAAATATGAGGACCATGAAACGGTCTGAAAAATAGGAGGAGCAAGATGCGGTGTTGAAAAACGTGAAGAGTTTGAAAAGGTATGAAAAATATGAAGAGCATCAAAAGGTTTAAAAAATATGAGGAGCATGAAACGGTCGGAATAAAGGAGGAGCATGAAGTGGTGTTGAAAAACATGAAGAGCCTGAAAAGGTGTGAAAAATATGAAGAGCTTGAAAAGGTGTGAAATATATGAAGAGCTTCAAAAGGTGTCAAAACTGAGATGAGCATGAAACGATCTGAAAAACAGGAGGAGCATGAAGTGGTGTTGAAAAACATGAAGAGCCTGAAAATGTGTGAAAAATATGAAGAGCTTGAATAGGTGTGAAAATTATGAGGAGCACGAAACCATTTGAAAAATAGGAGGATCATGAAGGGGTGTTGAAAAATATGAAGAGCCTGAAAATGTGTGAAAAATATGAAGAGCTTCAAAATTTGTGAAATACATGAGGAGCTTGAAAAGGTCTGAAAAACAGGAGGAGCATGAAGCGGTGTTGAAAATCATGAAGAGCCTGAAAACGTGTGAAAAATATGAAGAGCTTCAAAAGGTGTCAAAAATGAGATGAGCATGAAACGGTCTGAATAATAGGAGGAACATGAAGTGGTTTTGAAAAACATGAAGAGCCTGAAAAGTTGTGCAATATATGAAGAGCTTCAAAAGGTGTCAAAAATATGAGGAGCAGGAAACGGTGTGAAAAATAGTAGGAGCATGAAACTGTGTTAAAAACCCTGAAGAGCCTAAAAAGGTGTGAAAAATATAAAGAACTTCAAAATGTGTGAAATGCATGAGGAGAATTAAACGGTCTGAAAAATAGGAGGAGCATGAAGCGGTGTTGAAAAACATGAAGAGCCTAAAACGTGTGAAAAATATGAAGAGCTTCAAAAGGTGTGAAATATATGAAGACCTTCAAAAGGTGTCAAAAATGAGATGAGCATGAAACGGTCTGAAAAATAGGAGGAGCATGAAGCGGTGTTGAAAAACATGAAGAGCCTGAAATGGTGTGAAAAATATGAAGACCTTCAAAAGGTGTGAAATATATGAAGAGTTTCAAAAGGTGTCCAAAATATAAGGAGCGTGAAACGGTCTGAAAAATAGGAGGAGCATGAAACGGTGTTCAAAAATATGAAGAGTTTCAAAAGTGTGAAAAATATGAGGAGCATTAATCGGTCTGAAAAAAAGGAGGAGCATGAAACGGTGTTCAAAAATATGAAGAGCTTCAAAAGGTGTCAAAAATATGAAGAGCTACAAAAGGAGTCAAAAATGTGAGGAGCATGAAAAGGTCTGAAAAATAGGAGGAGAATGAAGCGATGTTGAAAAACATGAAGAGCCTGAAAAGGTGTGAAATATATGAAGAGCTTCAAAACGTGTCAAAAATATGAGGAGTGTGAAACTGTGTTGAAAAACATGACGAGCATGAAAAGGTGTGAAAAATATGAAGACCTTCAAAATGTGTCAAAAATAGGAGGAGCATGAAATGGCCTGAAAAATATGAGGAGCATGAAGTGGTGTTGAAAAACATGAAGAGCCTGAAAAGGTGTGAAAAATATGAAGAGTTTCAAAAGGTGTCAAAAATATGAGGAGCATGAAACGGACTGAAAAAAAGGAGGAGCATGAAATGGTGTTCAAAAACTTGAAGAGGCTGAAAATGTGTGAAAAATATGAAGAGCTTCAAAAGATGTGAAAAATATGAGGAGCATGAAACGGTCTGAAAAATAGAAGTAGCATGAAACGGTGTTGAAAAATATGAAGAGCCTGAAAAGGTGTGAAATATATGAAGAGGTTCAAAAGGTGTCAAAAATATGAGGAGCATGAAACGGTCTGAAAAGTAGGAGGAGAATGAAGCGGTGTTGAAAAACATGAAGAGCCTGAAATGAGTGAAATATATGAAGAGTTTCAAAAGGTGTCAAAAATATGAGGAGCATGAAACGGTCTGAAAAATAGGAAGAGCATGAAATGGTGTTCAAAATCATAAAGAGACTGAAAACGTGTGAAAAATATGAAGAGCTTAAAAAGGTGTGAAAAAAATGAGGAGCATGAAACGGTGTGAAAAATAGGAGGAGCATGAAAGGTGTTGAAAAACATGAAGAGCCTGAAAATGTGTGAAAAATATGAAGAGCTTCAAAAGGTGTGAAAAATATGAGGAGCATGAAGTGGTGTTGAAAAACATGTAGAGCTTGAAAAGGTGTGAAATATACGAAGAGCTTCAAAAGGTGTGAAAAATACGAGGAGCATGAAGTGGTGTTGAAAATTATGAAGAGCCTGAAAAGAGTGAAATATATGAAGAGTTTCAAAAGGTGTCAAAAGTATGAGGAGCTTGAAATGGTGTTCAAAAACATGAAGAGCCTGAGAAGGTGTGAAAACTATGAAGAGCTTCAAAAGGTGTCAAAAGTATGAGGAGCATGAAACGGTCTGAAAACAGGAGGAGCATGAAACGGTGTTGAAAAACATGAAGAGCCTGAAAAGAGTGAAATATATGAAGAGTTTCAAAAGGTGTCAAAAGTATGAGGAGCTTGAAAAGGTGTTCAAAAACATGAAGAGCCTGAGAAGGTGTGAAAACTATGAAGAGCTTCAAAAGGTGTCAAAAGTATGAGGAGCTTGAAAAGGTGTTCAAAAACATGAAGAGCCTGAGAAGGTGTGAAAACTATGAAGAGCTTCAATAGGTGTCAAAAGTGTGAGAAGCTTGAAAAGGTGTTCAAAAACGTGAAGAGCCTGAGAAGGTGTGAAATATATGAAGAGCTTCAAAAGGTGTCAAAAGTATGAGGAGCTTGAAAAGGTGTTGAAAAACATGAAGAGCCAGAAAAGGTGTGAAAACTATGAAGAGCTTCAAAAGGTATCAAAAGTATGAGGAGCTTGAAAGGGTGTTCAAAAACATGAAGAGCCTGAGAAGGTGTGCAAAATATGAAGAGCTTAAAAAGGTGTCTAAAATATGACGAGCTTAAAAAGGTGTTCAAAAACATGAAGAGCATGAAAATGTCTGAAAAAAATGAAGAGCTTAAAAGGTGTCAAAAATACGAGGAGCATGAAACGGTCTGAAAAATAGGAGGAGCATGAAGTTGTGTTGAAAAATATGAAGAGGCTGAAAAGGTGTGCAAAATATGAAGAGCTTCAAAAGGTGTCAAAAATATGAGGAGCATGAAATGGCCTGACAAATAGGAGGAGCATGAAGTGGTGTTGAAAAACATGAAGAGCCTGAAAAGATGTAAAAAATATGAAGAGTTTCAAAAGGTGTCAAAAATATGAGGAGCATGAAACGGCCTGAAAAAAAGGAGGAGCATGAAATGGTGTTCAAAAACTTGAAGAGACTGAAAATGTGTGAAAAATATGAAGAGCTTCAAAAGATGTGAAAAATATGAGGAGCATGAAACGGTCTGAAAAATAGAAGTAGCATGAAACGGTGTTGAAAAATATGAAGAGCCTGAAAAGGTGTGAAATATATGAAGAGGTTCAAAAGGTGTCAAAAATATGAGGAGCATGAAACGGTCTGAAAAATAGCGGGAGAATGAAGCGGTGTTGAAAAACATGAAGAGCCTGAAATGAGTGAAATATATGAAGAGTTTCAAAAGGTGTCAAAAATATGAGGAGCATGAAACGGTCTGAAAAATAGGAGGAGCATGAAATGGTGTTCAAAAACATAAAGAGACTGAAAACGTGTGAAAAATATGAAGAGCTTCAAAAGGTGTGAAAAAAATGAGGAGCATGAAACGGTGTGAAAAATAGGAGGAGCATGAAACGGTGTGAAAAATAGGAGGAGCATGAAAGGTGTTGAAAAACATGAAGAGCCTGAAAATGTGTGAAAAATATGAAGAGCTTCAAAAGGTGTGAAAAATATGAGGAGCATGAAGTGGTGTTCAAAAACATGTAGAGCTTGAAAAGGTGTGAAATATACGAAGAGCTTCAAAAGGTGTGAAAAATACGAGGAGCATTAAGTGGTGTTGAAAAATTTGAAGAGCCTGAAAAGAGTGAAATATATGAAGACTTTCAAAAGGTGTCAAAAATATGAGGAGCATGAAACGGTCTGAAAAATAGGAGGAGCATGAAGCGGTGTTGAAAAACATGAAGAGCCTGAAAAGGTGTGAAAACTATGAAGAGCTTCAAAAGGTGTCAAAATTATGAGGAGCTTGAAAAGGTGTTCAAAAACATGAAAAGCCTGAGAAGGTGTGAAAAATATGAAGAGCTTAAAAAGGTGTCAAAAATATGGGAATCATGAAACGGTGTAAAAAATAGGAGGAGCATGAAGCGGTGTTCAAAAACATGAAGAGCCTGAAAAGGTGTGAAAAATATGCAGGGTTTCAAAAGGTGTAAAATATATGAGGCCCATGAAACGGACTGAAAAATAAGAGGAGCATGAAACGGTGTTCAGAAACATGAAGAGCCTGAAGGAGTGAAAAATATGAAGAGCTTCCAAAAGTGTGAAATACAAGAGGAACACGAAAAGGTCAGAAAAATAGGAGGAGCATGAAGCGGTGTTGAAAAACATGAAGAGCCTGAAAAGGAGTGAAAAATATGAAGAGCTTCAAAAGGTGTCAAAAATATGAGGAGCATGAAACCGTCTGAACAATAGGGGGAGCATGAAGCGGTGTTCAAAAACATGAAGAGCCTGAAAAGATGTGAAAAATATGAAGAGCTTCAAAAGGTGTCAAAAATATGAGGAGTTGAAACCGTCTGAAAAATAGGGGGAGCATGAAGCAGTGTTCAAAAAAATATGAAGAGCCTGAAAAGTTGTGAAAAATATGAAGAGCTTCAAAAGGTGTGAAATTCATGAGGAGGATGAATCGGTCTGAAAAATAGGAGGAGCATGAAGCGGTGTTCAAAAACATGAAGAGCCTGAAATGGTGTGAAAAATATGAAGAGCTTCAAAAGGTGTGAAAATTATGAGGAGCACGAAACGGTCTGAAAATTAGGAGGATCTTGAAGCGGTGTTGAAAATCATGAAGAGCCTGAAAAAGTGTGAAAAATATGTAGAGCTTCAAAAGCTGTGAAAAATATGAAGAGCTTCAAAAGGTGTCAAAAATGAGATGAGCATGAAACGATCTGAAAAATAGGAGGAGCATGAAGCGGTGTTGAAAATCATGAGGAGCCTGAAAACGTGTGAAAAATATGAAGAGCTTCAAAAGGTGTGAATTATATGAAGAGTTTCAAAAGGTGTCAAAAATATGAGGAGCGTGAAACGGTCTGCAAAATAGGAGGAGCATGAAGCGGTGTTGAAAAACATGAAGAGCCTTAAAAGGTGTGAAAAATATGAAGAGGTTCAAAAGGTGTTAAATATATGAAGAGTTTCAAAAGGTGTCAAAAATATGAGGAGCATGAAACGGTCTGAAAGATAGGAGGAGCATGAAGTGGTGTTGAAAAACATGAAGAGCCTGAAAAGGTGTGAAAAATATGAAGAGCTTCAAAAGTTGTGAAATACATGAGGAGAATGAATCGGTCTGAAAAATAGGAGGAGCATGAAGACGTGTTCAAAAACATGAAGAGCCTGAGAAGGTGTGAAATATATGAAGAGCTTCAAAAGCTGTCAAAAATATGAGGAGCATGAAACATTCTGAAAAATAGTAGGAAAATGAAATGGGGTTCAAAACCCTGAAGAGCCTAAAAAGGTGTGAAAAATATAAAGAGCTTCAAAAGGTGTGAAACGCCTGAGGAGCATTAAACGGTCTGAAAAATAGGAGGAGCATGAAGCGTTGATGAAAAACATGAAGAGCCTGAAAATGTGTGAAAAATATGAACAGCTTCAAAAGTTGTCAAAAATATGAGGAGCATGAACGGTCTGAAAAATAGGAGGAGCATGAAGCGGTCTTGAAAACATTACGAGCCTGAAACGGTGTGAAAAATATGAAGAGCTTCAAAATGTTTCAAAAATATGAGGAGTATGAACGGTCTGAAAAATAGGAGGAGCATGAAGCGGTGTTGAAAACATGAAGAGCTTCAAAAGGTGTGAAAAATATGAAGAGCTTCAAAAGGTGTGAAATACATGAGGAGGATGAATCGGTCTGAACAACAGGAGGAGCATGAAGCGGTGTTCAAGAACATGAAGAGCCTGAAAAGGTGTGAAAAATATGAAGAGCTTCAAAAGGTGAGAAAATTATGAGGAGCACGAAACCGTCTGAAAAATAGGAGGATCATGAAGCAGTGTTGAAAAACATGTAGAGACTGAAAATGTGTGAAATATATGAAGAGCTTCAAAATGTGTCAAAAATATGAGGAGCAGGAAACGGTCTGAAAAATATTAGGAGCATGAAACGGTGTTCAAAACCCTGAAGAGCCTAAAAAGGTGTTAAAAATATAAAGAGCTTCAAAAGGTGTGAAATGCATGAGGAGCATTAAACGGTCTGAAAAATAGGAGGAGCATGAAGCGGTGTTGAAAATCATGAAGAGACTGAAAACGTGTGAAAAATATGAAGAGCTTCAAAAGGTGTCAAAAATGAGATGAGCAAGAAACGGTCTGAATAATAGGAGGAACATGAAGTGGTGTTGAAAATCATGAAGAGCTGAAAAGGTGTGAAATATATGAAGAATTTCAAAAGGTGTCAAAAATATGAGGAGCATGAAACGGTCTGAAAAATAGGAGGATCATAAAGCGGTGTTGAAGAACATGAAGAGCCTGAAAAGGTGTGAAAAATATGAAGAGCTTCAAAAGGTGTGAAAAAAATGAAGAGCTTAAAAGGTGTGAAAATTATGAATAGCACGAAACGGTCTGAAAAATAGGAGGATCATGAAGCGGTGTTCAAAAACATGAAGAGCCTGAAAAGGTGTGAAAAATATGAAGAGCTTAAAAGGTGTGAAAATTGTGAATAGCACGAAACGGTCTGAAAAATAGGAGGATCATGAAGCGGTGTTGAAAAACATGAAGAGCCTGAAAATGTGTGAAAAATATGAAGAGCTTCAAAATTTGTGAAATACATGAGGAGCTTGAAACGGGCTGAACAACAGGAGGAGCATGAAGCGGTGTTGAAAAACATGAAGAGCCTGAAAAGGTGTGAACAATATGAAGAGCTTCAAAAGGCGTGAAAAATATGAGGACCATGAAACGGTGTGAAAAATAGGAGGAGCAAGATGCGGTGTTGAAAAACATGAAGAGCCTGAAAATGTGTGAAAAATATGAAGAGCTTCAAAATTTGTGAAATACATGAGGAGCTTGAAACGGGCTGAAAAACAGGAGGAGCATGAAGCGGTGTTGAAAAACATGAAGAGCCTGAAAATGTGTGAAAAATATGAAGAGCTTCAAAAGGCGTGAAAAATATGAGGACCATGAAACGGTGTGAAAAATAGGAGGAGCAAGATGCGGTGTTGAAAAACATGAAGAGCCTGAAAAGTTGTGAAAAATATGAAGAGCTTCAAAAGGTGTCAAAAATGATATGAGCATGAAACGGTCTGAAAAATAGGAGGAGCATGAAGTGGTGTTGAAAAACATGAAGAGCCTGAAAAGGTGTGAAATATATGAAGAGCTTCAAAAGGTGTCAAAAATATGAGTAGCATGAAACATTCTGAAAAATATAAGGAGCATGAAGTGATGTTGAAAAACATGAAGAGTCTGAAAAGGTGTGAAAAATATGAAGAGCTTCAAAAGGCGGGAAAAATATGAGGACCATGAAACGGTCTGAAAAATAGGAGGAGCAAGATGCGGTGTTGAAAAACGTGAAGAGTTTGAAAAGGTATGAAAAATATGAAGAGCATCAAAAGGTTTAAAAAATATGAGGAGCATGAAACGGTCGGAATAAAGGAGGAGCATGAAGTGGTGTTGAAAAACATGAAGAGCCTGAAAAGGTGTGAAAAATATGAAGAGCTTGAAAAGGTGTGAAATATATGAAGAGCTTCAAAAGGTGTCAAAAATGAGATGAGCATGAAACGATCTGAAAAACAGGAGGAGCATGAAGTGGTGTTGAAAAACATGAAGAGCCTGAAAATGTGTGAAAAATATGAAGAGCTTGAATAGGTGTGAAAATTATGAGGAGCACGAAACCATTTGAAAAATAGGAGGATCATGAAGGGGTGTTGAAAAATATGAAGAGCCTGAAAATGTGTGAAAAATATGAAGAGCTTCAAAATTTGTGAAATACATGAGGAGCTTGAAAAGGTCTGAAAAACAGGAGGAGCATGAAGCGGTGTTGAAAATCATGAAGAGCCTGAAAACGTGTGAAAAATATGAAGAGCTTCAAAAGCTGTCAAAATGAGATGAGCATGAAACGGTCTGAATAATAGGAGGAACATGAAGTGGTTTTGAAAAACATGAAGAGCCTGAAAAGGTGTGCAATATATGAAGAGCTTCAAAAGGTGTCAAAAATATGAGGAGCAGGAAACGGTCTGAAAAATAGTAGGAGCATGAAACTGTGTTAAAAACCCTGAAGAGCCTAAAAAGGTGTGAAAAATATAAAGAACTTCAAAATGTGTGAAATGCATGAGGAGAATTAAACGGTCTGAAAAATAGGAGGAGCATGAAGCGGTGTTGAAAAACATGAAGAGCCTAAAACGTGTGAAAAATATGAAGAGCTTCAAAAGGTGTGAAATATATGAAGACCTTCAAAAGGTGTCAAAAATGAGATGAGCATGAAACGGTCTGAAAAATAGGAGGAGCATGAAGCGGTGTTGAAAAACATGAAGAGCCTGAAATGGTGTGAAAAATATGAAGACCTTCAAAAGGTGTGAAATATATGAAGAGTTTCAAAAGGTGTCCAAAATGTAAGGAGCGTGAAACGGTCTGAAAAATAGGAGGAGCATGAAACGGTGTTCAAAAATATGAAGAGTTTCAAAAGTGTGAAAAATATGAGTAGCATTAATCGGTCTGAAAAAAAGGAGGAGCATGAAACGGTGTTCAAAAATATGAAGAGTTTCAAAATTGTGAAAAATATGAGGAGCATTAATCGGTCTGAAAAAAAGGAGGAGCATGAAACGGTGTTCAAAAATATGAAGAGCTTCAAAAGGTGTCAAAAATATGAAGAGCTACAAAAGGAGTCAAAAATGTGAGGAGCATGAAAAGGTCTGAAAAATAGGAGGAGAATGAAGCGATGTTGAAAAACATGAAGAGCCTGAAAAGGTGTGAAATATATGAAGAGCTTCAAAACGTGTCAAAAATATGAGGAGTGTGAAACTGTGTTGAAAAACATGACGAGCATGAAAAGGTGTGAAAAATATGAAGACCTTCAAAATGTGTCAAAAATAGGAGGAGCATGAAATGGCCTGAAAAATATGAGGAGCATGAAGTGGTGTTGAAAAACATGAAGAGCCTGAAAAGGTGTGAAAAATATGAAGAGTTTCAAAAGGTGTCAAAAATATGAGGAGCATGAAACGGACTGAAAAAAAGGAGGAGCATGAAATGGTGTTCAAAAACTTGAAGAGGCTGAAAATGTGTGAAAAATATGAAGAGCTTCAAAAGATGTGAAAAATATGAGGAGCATGAAACGGTCTGAAAAATAGAAGTAGCATGAAACGGTGTTGAAAAATATGAAGAGCCTGAAAAGGTGTGAAATATATGAAGAGGTTCAAAAGGTGTCAAAAATATGAGGAGCATGAAACGGTCTGAAAAATAGGAGGAGAATGAAGCGGTGTTGAAAAACATGAAGAGCCTGAAATGAGTGAAATATATGAAGAGTTTCAAAAGGTGTCAAAAATATGAGGAGCATGAAACGGTCTGAAAAATAGGAAGAGCATGAAATGGTGTTCAAAATCATAAAGAGACTGAAAACGTGTGAAAAATATGAAGAGCTTAAAAAGGTGTGAAAAAAATGAGGAGCATGAAACGGTGTGAAAAAAAGGAGGAGCATGAAACGGTGTGAAAAACAGGAGGAGCATGAAAGGTGTTGAAAAACATGAAGAGCCTGAAAATGTGTGAAAAATATGAAGAGCTTCAAAAGGTGTGAAAAATATGAAGAGCTTCAAAAAGTGTAAAATATATGAGGAGCATGAAACGGTATGAAAAATAGGAGGAGCATGAAAGATGTTGAAATACATGAAGAGATTGAAATGGTGTGAAAAATATGAAGAGCTTCAAAAGGTGTGAAAAATATGAGGAGCATGAAGTGGTGTTGAAAAACATGTAGAGCTTGAAAAGGTGTGAAATATACGAAGAGCTTCAAAAGGTGTGAAAAATACGAGGAGCATGAAGTGGTGTTGAAAATTATGAAGAGCCTGAAAAGAGTGAAATATATGAAGAGTTTCAAAAGGTGTCAAAAGTATGAGGAGCTTGAAATGGTGTTCAAAAACATAGAGAGCCTGAGAAGCTGTGAAAACTATGAAGAGCTTCAAAAGGTGTCAAAAGTATGAGGAGCATGAAACGGTCTGAAAAACAGGAGGAGCATGAAACGGTGTTGAAAAACATGAAGAGCCTGAAAAGAGTGAAATATATGAAGAGTTTCAAAAGGTGTCAATAGTATGAGGAGCTTGAAAAGGTGTTCAAAAACATGAAGAGCCTGAGAAGGTGTGAAAACTATGAAGAGCTTCAAAAGGTGTCAAAAGTATGAGGAGCTTGAAAAGGTGTTCAAAAACATGAAGAGCCTGAGAAGGTGTGAAAACTATGAAGAGCTTCAATAGGTGTCAAAAGTGTGAGAAGCTTGAAAAGGTGTTCAAAAACGTGAAGAGCCTGAGAAGGTGTGAAATATATGAAGAGCTTCAAAAGGTGTCAAAAGTATGAGGAGCTTGAAAAGGTGTTGAAAAACATGAAGAGCCAGAAAAGGTGTGAAAACTATGAAGAGCTTCAAAAGGTGTCAAAAGTATGAGGAGCTTGAAAGGGTGTTCAAAAACATGAAGAGCCTGAGAAGGTGTGCAAAATATGAAGAGCTTAAAAAGGTGTCTAAAATATGACGAGCTTAAAAAGGTGTTCAAAAACATGAAGAGCATGAAAATGTCTGAAAAAAATGAAGAGCTTAAAAGGTGTCAAAAATACGAGGAGCATGAAACGGTCTGAAAAATAGGAGGAGCATGAAGTTGTGTTGAAAAATATGAAGAGGCTGAAAAGGTGTGCAAAATATGAAGAGCTTCAAAAGGTGTCAAAAATATGAGGAGCATGAAATGGCCTGACAAATAGGAGGAGCATGAAGTGGTGTTGAAAAACATGAAGAGCCTGAAAAGATGTAAAAAATATGAAGAGTTTCAAAAGGTGTCAAAAATATGAGGAGCATGAAACGGCCTGAAAAAAAGGAGGAGCATGAAATGGTGTTCAAAAACTTGAAGAGACTGAAAATGTGTGAAAAATATGAAGAGCTTCAAAAGATGTGAAAAATATGAGGAGCATGAAACGGTCTGAAAAATAGAAGTAGCATGAAACGGTGTTGAAAAATATGAAGAGCCTGAAAAGGTGTGAAATATATGAAGAGGTTCAAAAGGTGTCAAAAATATGAGGAGCATGAAACGGTCTGAAAAATAGGAGGAGAATGAAGCGGTGTTGAAAAACATGAAGAGCCTGAAATGAGTGAAATATATGAAGAGTTTCAAAAGGTGTCAAAAATATGAGGAGCATGAAACGGTCTGAAAAATAGGAGGAGCATGAAATGGTGTTCAAAAACATAAAGAGACTGAAAACGTGTGAAAAATATGAAGAGCTTCAAAAGGTGTGAAAAAAATGAGGAGCATGAAACGGTGTGAAAAATAGGAGGAGCATGAAGCGGTGTTGAAAAACATGAAGAGCCTGAAAAGGTGTGAAAACTATGAAGAGCTTCAAAAGGTGTCAAAATTATGAGGAGCTTGAAAAGGTGTTCAAAAACATGAAAAGCCTGAGAAGGTGTGAAAAATATGAAGAGCTTAAAAAGGTGTCAAAAATATGGGAATCATGAAACGGTGTAAAAAATAGGAGGAGCATGAAGCGGTGTTCAAAAACATGAAGAGCCTGAAAAGGTGTGAAAAATATGCAGGGTTTCAAAAGGTGTAAAATATATGAGGCCCATGAAACGGACTGAAAAATAAGAGGAGCATGAAACGGTGTTCAGAAACATGAAGAGCCTGAAGGAGTGAAAAATATGAAGAGCTTCCAAAAGTGTGAAATACAAGAGGAACACGAAAAGGTCAGAAAAATAGGAGGAGCATGAAGCGGTGTTGAAAAACATGAAGAGCCTGAAAAGGAGTGAAAAATATGAAGAGCTTCAAAAGGTGTCAAAAATATGAGGAGCATGAAACCGTCTGAACAATAGGGGGAGCATGAAGTGGTGTTCAAAAACATGAAGAGCCTGAAAAGATGTGAAAAATATGAAGAGCTTCAAAAGGTGTCAAAAATATGAGGAGCATGAAACCGTCTGAAAAATAGGGGGAGCATGAAGCAGTGTTCAAAAAAATATGAAGAGCCTGAAAAGTTGTGAAAAATATGAAGAGCTTCAAAAGGTGTGAAATTCATGAGGAGGATGAATCGGTCTGAAAAATAGGAGGAGCATGAAGCGGTGTTCAAAAACATGAAGAGCCTGAAATGGTGTGAAAAATATGAAGAGCTTCAAAAGGTGTGAAAATTATGAGGAGCACGAAACGGTCTGAAAATTAGGAGGATCTTGAAGCGGTGTTGAAAATCATGAAGAGCCTGAAAAAGTGTGAAAAATATGTAGAGCTTCAAAAGGTGTGAAAAATATGAAGAGCTTCAAAAGGTGTCAAAAATGAGATGAGCATGAAACGATCTGAAAAATAGGAGGAGCATGAAGCGGTGTTGAAAATCATGAGGAGCCTGAAAACGTGTGAAAAATATGAAGAGCTTCAAAAGGTGTGAATTATATGAAGAGTTTCAAAAGGTGTCAAAAATATGAGGAGCGTGAAACGGTCTGCAAAATAGGAGGAGCATGAAGCGGTGTTGAAAAACATGAAGAGCCTTAAAAGGTGTGAAAAATATGAAGAGGTTCAAAAGGTGTTAAATATATGAAGAGTTTCAAAAGGTGTCAAAAATATGAGGAGCATGAAACGGTCTGAAAGATAGGAGGAGCATGAAGTGGTGTTGAAAAACATGAAGAGCCTGAAAAGGTGTGAAAAATATGAAGAGCTTCAAAAGTTGTGAAATACATGAGGAGAATGAATCGGTCTGAAAAATAGGAGGAGCATGAAGACGTGTTCAAAAACATGAAGAGCCTGAGAAGGTGTGAAATATATGAAGAGCTTCAAAAGCTGTCAAAAATATGAGGAGCATGAAACATTCTGAAAAATAGTAGGAAAATGAAATGGGGTTCAAAACCCTGAAGAGCCTAAAAAGGTGTGAAAAATATAAAGAGCTTCAAAAGGTGTGAAACGCCTGAGGAGCATTAAACGGTCTGAAAAATAGGAGGAGCATGAAGCGTTGATGAAAAACATGAAGAGCCTGAAAATGTGTGAAAAATATGAACAGCTTCAAAAGTTGTCAAAAATATGAGGAGCATGAACGGTCTGAAAAATAGGAGGAGCATGAAGCGGTCTTGAAAACATTACGAGCCTGAAACGGTGTGAAAAATAAGAAGAGCTTCAAAATGTTTCAAAAATATGAGGAGTATGAACGGTCTGAAAAATAGGAGGAGCATGAAGCGGTGTTGAAAACATGAAGAGCTTCAAAAGGTGTGAAAAATATGAAGAGCTTCAAAAGGTGTGAAATACATGAGGAGGATGAATCGGTCTGAACAACAGGAGGAGCATGAAGCGGTGTTCAAGAACATGAAGAGCCTGAAAAGGTGTGAAAAATATGAAGAGCTTCAAAAGGTGAGAAAATTATGAGGAGCACAAAACCGTCTGAAAAATAGGAGGATCATGAAGCAGTGTTGAAAAACATGTAGAGACTGAAAATGTGTGAAATATATGAAGAGCTTCAAAATGTGTCAAAAATATGAGGAGCAGGAAACGGTCTGAAAAATATTAGGAGCATGAAACGGTGTTCAAAACCCTGAAGAGCCTAAAAAGGTGTTAAAAATATAAAGAGCTTCAAAAGGTGTGAAATGCATGAGGAGCATTAAACGGTCTGAAAAATAGGAGGAGCATGAAGCGGTGTTGAAAATCATGAAGAGACTGAAAACGTGTGAAAAATATGAAGAGCTTCAAAAGGTGTCAAAAATGAGATGAGCAAGAAACGGTCTGAATAATAGGAGGAACATGAAGTGGTGTTGAAAATCATGAAGAGCTGAAAAGGTGTGAAATATATGAAGAATTTCAAAAGGTGTCAAAAATATGAGGAGCATGAAACGGTCTGAAAAATAGGAGGATCATAAAGCGGTGTTGAAGAACATGAAGAGCCTGAAAAGGTGTGAAAAATATGAAGAGCTTCAAAAGGTGTGAAAAAAATGAAGAGCTTAAAAGGTGTGAAAATTATGAATAGCACGAAACGGTCTGAAAAATAGGAGGATCATGAAGCGGTGTTCAAAAACATGAAGAGCCTGAAAAGGTGTGAAAAATATGAAGAGCTTAAAAGGTGTGAAAATTGTGAATAGCACGAAACGGTCTGAAAAATAGGAGGATCATGAAGCGTTGTTGAAAAGCATGAAGAGCCTGAAAATGTGTGAAAAATATGAAGAGCTTCAAAATTTGTGAAATACATGAGGAGCTTGAAACGGGCTGAAAAACAGGAGGAGCATGAAGCGGTGTTGAAAAACATGAAGAGCCTGAAAAGGTGTGAACAATATGAAGAGCTTCAAAAGGCGTGAAAAATATGAGGACCATGAAACGGTGTGAAAAATAGGAGGAGCAAGATGCGGTGTTGAAAAACATGAAGAGCCTGAAAATGTGTGAAAAATATGAAGAGCTTCAAAATTTGTGAAATACATGAGGAGCTTGAAACGGGCTGAAAAACAGGAGGAGCATGAAGCGGTGTTGAAAAACATGAAGAGCCTGAAAAGGTGTGAACAATATGAAGAGCTTCAAAAGGCGTGAAAAATATGAGGACCATGAAACGGTGTGAAAAATAGGAGGAGCAAGATGCGGTGTTGAAAAACATGAAGAGCCTGAAAAGTTGTGAAAAATATGAAGAGCTTCAAAAGGTGTCAAAAATGATATGAGCATGAAACGGTCTGAAAAATAGGAGGAGCATGAAGTGGTGTTGAAAAACATGAAGAGCCTGAAAAGGTGTGAAATATATGAAGAGCTTCAAAAGGTGTCAAAAATATGAGTAGCATGAAACAGTCTGAAAAATATAAGGAGCATGAAGTGATGTTGAAAAACATGAAGAGTCTGAAAAGGTGTGAAAAATATGAAGAGCTTCAAAAGGCGGGAAAAATATGAGGACCATGAAACGGTCTGAAAAATAGGAGGAGCAAGATGCGGTGTTGAAAAACGTGAAGAGTTTGAAAAGGTATGAAAAATATGAAGAGCATCAAAAGGTTTAAAAAATATGAGGAGCATGAAACGGTCGGAATAAAGGAGGAGCATGAAGTGGTGTTGAAAAACATGAAGAGCCTGAAAAGGTGTGAAAAATATGAAGAGCTTGAAAAGGTGTGAAATATATGAAGAGCTTCAAAAGGTGTCAAAAATGAGATGAGCATGAAACGATCTGAAAAACAGGAGGAGCATGAAGTGGTGTTGAAAAACATGAAGAGCCTGAAAATGTGTGAAAAATATGAAGAGCTTGAATAGGTGTGAAAATTATGAGGAGCACGAAACCATTTGAAAAATAGGAGGATCATGAAGGGGTGTTGAAAAATATGAAGAGCCTGAAAATGTGTGAAAAATATGAAGAGCTTCAAAATTTGTGAAATACATGAGGAGCTTGAAAAGGTCTGAAAAACAGGAGGAGCATGAAGCGGTGTTGAAAATCATGAAGAGCCTGAAAACGTGTGAAAAATATGAAGAGCTTCAAAAGCTGTCAAAAATGAGATGAGCACGAAACGGTCTGAATAATAGGAGGAACATGAAGTGGTTTTGAAAAACATGAAGAGCCTGAAAAGGTGTGCAATATATGAAGAGCTTCAAAAGGTGTCAAAAATATGAGGAGCAGGAAACGGTCTGAAAAATAGTAGGAGCATGAAACTGTGTTAAAAACCCTGAAGAGCCTAAAAAGGTGTGAAAAATATAAAGAACTTCAAAATGTGTGAAATGCATGAGGAGAATTAAACGGTCTGAAAAATAGGAGGAGCATGAAGCGGTGTTGAAAAACATGAAGAGCCTAAAACGTGTGAAAAATATGAAGAACTTCAAAAGGTGTGAAATATATGAAGACCTTCAAAAGGTGTCAAAAATGAGATGAGCATGAAACGGTCTGAAAAATAGGAGGAGCATGAAGCGGTGTTGAAAAACATGAAGAGCCTGAAATGGTGTGAAAAATATGAAGACCTTCAAAAGGTGTGAAATATATGAAGAGTTTCAAAAGGTGTCCAAAATGTAAGGAGCGTGAAACGGTCTGAAAAATAGGAGGAGCATGAAACGGTGTTCAAAAATATGAAGAGTTTCAAAAGTGTGAAAAATATGAGTAGCATTAATCGGTCTGAAAAAAAGGAGGAGCATG
Organism: Dama dama; assembly: GCF_033118175.1. Lineage (NCBI taxonomy): Eukaryota > Metazoa > Chordata > Mammalia > Artiodactyla > Cervidae > Dama > Dama dama. Next base: position 1,285,976 of record NW_026870878.1, on the reverse strand, counting down.
AAACGGTGTTCAAAAATATGAAGAGCTTCAAAAGGTGTCAAAAATATGAAGAGCTACAAAAGGAGTCAAAAATGTGAGGAGCATGAAAAGGTCTGAAAAGTAGGAGGAGAATGAAGCGATGTTGAAAAACATGAAGAGCCTGAAAAGGTGTGAAATATATGAAGAGCTTCAAAACGTGTCAAAAATATGAGGAGTGTGAAACTGTGTTGAAAAACATGACGAGCATGAAAAGGTGTGAAAAATATGAAGACCTTCAAAATGTGTCAAAAATAGGAGGAGCATGAAATGGCCTGAAAATTATGAGGAGCATGAAGTGGTGTTGAAAAACATGAAGAGCCTGAAAAGGTGTGAAAAATATGAAGAGTTTCAAAAGGTGTCAAAAATATGAGGAGCAGGAAACGGTCTGAAAAATATTAGGAACATGAAACGGTGTTCAAAACCCTGAAGAGCCTGAAAAGGTGTGAAAAATATGAAGAGCTTCAAAAGGTGTGAAAAAAATGAAGAGCTTAAAAGGTGTGAAAATTGTGAATAGCACGAAACGGTCTGAAAAATAGGAGGATCATGAAGCGGTGTTCAAAAACATGAAGAGCCTGAAAAGGTGTGAAAAATATGAAGAGCTTAAAAGGTGTGAAAATTGTGAATAGCACGAAACGGTCTGAAAAATAGGAGGATCATGAAGCGGTGTTGAAAAGCATGAAGAGCCTGAAAAGGTGTGAACAATATGAAGAGCTTCAAAAGGCGTGAAAAATATGAGGACCATGAAACGGTGTGAAAAATAGGAGGAGCAAGATGCGGTGTTGAAAAACATGAAGAGCCTGAAAATGTGTGAAAAATATGAAGAGCTTCAAAATTTGTGAAATACATGAGGAGCTTGAAACGGGCTGAAAAACAGGAGGAGCATGAAGCGGTGTTGAAAAACATGAAGAGCCTGAAAAGGTGTGAAAAATATGAAGAGCTTCAAAAAGCGTGAAAAATATGAGGACCATGAAACGGTGTGAAAAATAGGAGGAGCAAGATGCGGTGTTGAAAAACATGAAGAGCCTGAAAAGTTGTGAAAAATATGAAGAGCTTCAAAAGGTGTCAAAAATGATATGAGCATGAAACGGTCTGAAAAATAGGAGGAGCATGAAGTGGTGTTGAAAAACATGAAGAGCCTGAAAAGGTGTGAAATATATGAAGAGCTTCAAAAGGTGTCAAAAATATGAGTAGCATGAAACAGTCTGAAAAATATAAGGAGCATGAAGTGATGTTGAAAAACATGAAGAGTCTGAAAAGGTGTGAAAAATATGAAGAGCTTCAAAAGGCGGGAAAAATATGAGGACCATGAAACGGTCTGAAAAATAGGAGGAGCAAGATGCGGTGTTGAAAAACGTGAAGAGTTTGAAAAGGTATGAAAAATATGAAGAGCATCAAAAGGTTTAAAAAATATGAGGAGCATGAAACGGTCGGAATAAAGGAGGAGCATGAAGTGGTGTTGAAAAACATGAAGAGCCTGAAAAGGTGTGAAAAATATGAAGAGCTTGAAAAGGTGTGAAATATATGAAGAGCTTCAAAAGGTGTCAAAACTGAGATGAGCATGAAACGATCTGAAAAACAGGAGGAGCATGAAGTGGTGTTGAAAAACATGAAGAGCCTGAAAATGTGTGAAAAATATGAAGAGCTTGAATAGGTGTGAAAATTATGAGGAGCACGAAACCATTTGAAAAATAGGAGGATCATGAAGGGGTGTTGAAAAATATGAAGAGCCTGAAAATGTGTGAAAAATATGAAGAGCTTCAAAATTTGTGAAATACATGAGGAGCTTGAAAAGGTCTGAAAAACAGGAGGAGCATGAAGCGGTGTTGAAAATCATGAAGAGCCTGAAAACGTGTGAAAAATATGAAGAGCTTCAAAAGGTGTCAAAAATGAGATGAGCATGAAACGGTCTGAATAATAGGAGGAACATGAAGTGGTTTTGAAAAACATGAAGAGCCTGAAAAGTTGTGCAATATATGAAGAGCTTCAAAAGGTGTCAAAAATATGAGGAGCAGGAAACGGTGTGAAAAATAGTAGGAGCATGAAACTGTGTTAAAAACCCTGAAGAGCCTAAAAAGGTGTGAAAAATATAAAGAACTTCAAAATGTGTGAAATGCATGAGGAGAATTAAACGGTCTGAAAAATAGGAGGAGCATGAAGCGGTGTTGAAAAACATGAAGAGCCTAAAACGTGTGAAAAATATGAAGAGCTTCAAAAGGTGTGAAATATATGAAGACCTTCAAAAGGTGTCAAAAATGAGATGAGCATGAAACGGTCTGAAAAATAGGAGGAGCATGAAGCGGTGTTGAAAAACATGAAGAGCCTGAAATGGTGTGAAAAATATGAAGAGCTTCAAAAGGTGTGAAATATATGAAGAGTTTCAAAAGGTGTCCAAAATATAAGGAGCGTGAAACGGTCTGAAAAATAGGAGGAGCATGAAACGGTGTTCAAAAATATGAAGAGTTTCAAAAGTGTGAAAAATATGAGGAGCATTAATCGGTCTGAAAAAAAGGAGGAGCATGAAACGGTGTTCAAAAATATGAAGAGCTTCAAAAGGTGTCAAAAATATGAAGAGCTACAAAAGGAGTCAAAAATGTGAGGAGCATGAAAAGGTCTGAAAAATAGGAGGAGAATGAAGCGATGTTGAAAAACATGAAGAGCCTGAAAAGGTGTGAAATATATGAAGAGCTTCAAAACGTGTCAAAAATATGAGGAGTGTGAAACTGTGTTGAAAAACATGACGAGCATGAAAAGGTGTGAAAAATATGAAGACCTTCAAAATGTGTCAAAAATAGGAGGAGCATGAAATGGCCTGAAAAATATGAGGAGCATGAAGTGGTGTTGAAAAACATGAAGAGCCTGAAAAGGTGTGAAAAATATGAAGAGTTTCAAAAGGTGTCAAAAATATGAGGAGCATGAAACGGACTGAAAAAAAGGAGGAGCATGAAATGGTGTTCAAAAACTTGAAGAGGCTGAAAATGTGTGAAAAATATGAAGAGCTTCAAAAGATGTGAAAAATATGAGGAGCATGAAACGGTCTGAAAAATAGAAGTAGCATGAAACGGTGTTGAAAAATATGAAGAGCCTGAAAAGGTGTGAAATATATGAAGAGGTTCAAAAGGTGTCAAAAATATGAGGAGCATGAAACGGTCTGAAAAGTAGGAGGAGAATGAAGCGGTGTTGAAAAACATGAAGAGCCTGAAATGAGTGAAATATATGAAGAGTTTCAAAAGGTGTCAAAAATATGAGGAGCATGAAACGGTCTGAAAAATAGGAAGAGCATGAAATGGTGTTCAAAATCATAAAGAGACTGAAAACGTGTGAAAAATATGAAGAGCTTAAAAAGGTGTGAAAAAAATGAGGAGCATGAAACGGTGTGAAAAATAGGAGGAGCATGAAAGGTGTTGAAAAACATGAAGAGCCTGAAAATGTGTGAAAAATATGAAGAGCTTCAAAAGGTGTGAAAAATATGAGGAGCATGAAGTGGTGTTGAAAAACATGTAGAGCTTGAAAAGGTGTGAAATATACGAAGAGCTTCAAAAGGTGTGAAAAATACGAGGAGCATGAAGTGGTGTTGAAAATTATGAAGAGCCTGAAAAGAGTGAAATATATGAAGAGTTTCAAAAGGTGTCAAAAGTATGAGGAGCTTGAAATGGTGTTGAAAAACATGAAGAGCCTGAGAAGGTGTGAAAACTATGAAGAGCTTCAAAAGGTGTCAAAAGTATGAGGAGCATGAAACGGTCTGAAAAACAGGAGGAGCATGAAACGGTGTTGAAAAACATGAAGAGCCTGAAAAGAGTGAAATATATGAAGAGTTTCAAAAGGTGTCAAAAGTATGAGGAGCTTGAAAAGGTGTTCAAAAACATGAAGAGCCTGAGAAGGTGTGAAAACTATGAAGAGCTTCAAAAGGTGTCAAAAGTATGAGGAGCTTGAAAAGGTGTTCAAAAACATGAAGAGCCTGAGAAGGTGTGAAAACTATGAAGAGCTTCAATAGGTGTCAAAAGTGTGAGAAGCTTGAAAAGGTGTTCAAAAACGTGAAGAGCCTGAGAAGGTGTGAAATATATGAAGAGCTTCAAAAGGTGTCAAAAGTATGAGGAGCTTGAAAAGGTGTTGAAAAACATGAAGAGCCAGAAAAGGTGTGAAAACTATGAAGAGCTTCAAAAGGTATCAAAAGTATGAGGAGCTTGAAAGGGTGTTCAAAAACATGAAGAGCCTGAGAAGGTGTGCAAAATATGAAGAGCTTAAAAAGGTGTCTAAAATATGACGAGCTTAAAAAGGTGTTCAAAAACATGAAGAGCATGAAAATGTCTGAAAAAAATGAAGAGCTTAAAAGGTGTCAAAAATACGAGGAGCATGAAACGGTCTGAAAAATAGGAGGAGCATGAAGTTGTGTTGAAAAATATGAAGAGGCTGAAAAGGTGTGCAAAATATGAAGAGCTTCAAAAGGTGTCAAAAATATGAGGAGCATGAAATGGCCTGACAAATAGGAGGAGCATGAAGTGGTGTTGAAAAACATGAAGAGCCTGAAAAGATGTAAAAAATATGAAGAGTTTCAAAAGGTGTCAAAAATATGAGGAGCATGAAACGGCCTGAAAAAAAGGAGGAGCATGAAATGGTGTTCAAAAACTTGAAGAGACTGAAAATGTGTGAAAAATATGAAGAGCTTCAAAAGATGTGAAAAATATGAGGAGCATGAAACGGTCTGAAAAATAGAAGTAGCATGAAACGGTGTTGAAAAATATGAAGAGCCTGAAAAGGTGTGAAATATATGAAGAGGTTCAAAAGGTGTCAAAAATATGAGGAGCATGAAACGGTCTGAAAAATAGCGGGAGAATGAAGCGGTGTTGAAAAACATGAAGAGCCTGAAATGAGTGAAATATATGAAGAGTTTCAAAAGGTGTCAAAAATATGAGGAGCATGAAACGGTCTGAAAAATAGGAGGAGCATGAAATGGTGTTCAAAAACATAAAGAGACTGAAAACGTGTGAAAAATATGAAGAGCTTCAAAAGGTGTGAAAAAAATGAGGAGCATGAAACGGTGTGAAAAATAGGAGGAGCATGAAACGGTGTGAAAAATAGGAGGAGCATGAAAGGTGTTGAAAAACATGAAGAGCCTGAAAATGTGTGAAAAATATGAAGAGCTTCAAAAGGTGTGAAAAATATGAGGAGCATGAAGTGGTGTTCAAAAACATGTAGAGCTTGAAAAGGTGTGAAATATACGAAGAGCTTCAAAAGGTGTGAAAAATACGAGGAGCATTAAGTGGTGTTGAAAAATTTGAAGAGCCTGAAAAGAGTGAAATATATGAAGACTTTCAAAAGGTGTCAAAAATATGAGGAGCATGAAACGGTCTGAAAAATAGGAGGAGCATGAAGCGGTGTTGAAAAACATGAAGAGCCTGAAAAGGTGTGAAAACTATGAAGAGCTTCAAAAGGTGTCAAAATTATGAGGAGCTTGAAAAGGTGTTCAAAAACATGAAAAGCCTGAGAAGGTGTGAAAAATATGAAGAGCTTAAAAAGGTGTCAAAAATATGGGAATCATGAAACGGTGTAAAAAATAGGAGGAGCATGAAGCGGTGTTCAAAAACATGAAGAGCCTGAAAAGGTGTGAAAAATATGCAGGGTTTCAAAAGGTGTAAAATATATGAGGCCCATGAAACGGACTGAAAAATAAGAGGAGCATGAAACGGTGTTCAGAAACATGAAGAGCCTGAAGGAGTGAAAAATATGAAGAGCTTCCAAAAGTGTGAAATACAAGAGGAACACGAAAAGGTCAGAAAAATAGGAGGAGCATGAAGCGGTGTTGAAAAACATGAAGAGCCTGAAAAGGAGTGAAAAATATGAAGAGCTTCAAAAGGTGTCAAAAATATGAGGAGCATGAAACCGTCTGAACAATAGGGGGAGCATGAAGCGGTGTTCAAAAACATGAAGAGCCTGAAAAGATGTGAAAAATATGAAGAGCTTCAAAAGGTGTCAAAAATATGAGGAGTTGAAACCGTCTGAAAAATAGGGGGAGCATGAAGCAGTGTTCAAAAAAATATGAAGAGCCTGAAAAGTTGTGAAAAATATGAAGAGCTTCAAAAGGTGTGAAATTCATGAGGAGGATGAATCGGTCTGAAAAATAGGAGGAGCATGAAGCGGTGTTCAAAAACATGAAGAGCCTGAAATGGTGTGAAAAATATGAAGAGCTTCAAAAGGTGTGAAAATTATGAGGAGCACGAAACGGTCTGAAAATTAGGAGGATCTTGAAGCGGTGTTGAAAATCATGAAGAGCCTGAAAAAGTGTGAAAAATATGTAGAGCTTCAAAAGGTGTGAAAAATATGAAGAGCTTCAAAAGGTGTCAAAAATGAGATGAGCATGAAACGATCTGAAAAATAGGAGGAGCATGAAGCGGTGTTGAAAATCATGAGGAGCCTGAAAACGTGTGAAAAATATGAAGAGCTTCAAAAGGTGTGAATTATATGAAGAGTTTCAAAAGGTGTCAAAAATATGAGGAGCGTGAAACGGTCTGCAAAATAGGAGGAGCATGAAGCGGTGTTGAAAAACATGAAGAGCCTTAAAAGGTGTGAAAAATATGAAGAGGTTCAAAAGGTGTTAAATATATGAAGAGTTTCAAAAGGTGTCAAAAATATGAGGAGCATGAAACGGTCTGAAAGATAGGAGGAGCATGAAGTGGTGTTGAAAAACATGAAGAGCCTGAAAAGGTGTGAAAAATATGAAGAGCTTCAAAAGTTGTGAAATACATGAGGAGAATGAATCGGTCTGAAAAATAGGAGGAGCATGAAGACGTGTTCAAAAACATGAAGAGCCTGAGAAGGTGTGAAATATATGAAGAGCTTCAAAAGCTGTCAAAAATATGAGGAGCATGAAACATTCTGAAAAATAGTAGGAAAATGAAATGGGGTTCAAAACCCTGAAGAGCCTAAAAAGGTGTGAAAAATATAAAGAGCTTCAAAAGGTGTGAAACGCCTGAGGAGCATTAAACGGTCTGAAAAATAGGAGGAGCATGAAGCGTTGATGAAAAACATGAAGAGCCTGAAAATGTGTGAAAAATATGAACAGCTTCAAAAGTTGTCAAAAATATGAGGAGCATGAACGGTCTGAAAAATAGGAGGAGCATGAAGCGGTCTTGAAAACATTACGAGCCTGAAACGGTGTGAAAAATATGAAGAGCTTCAAAATGTTTCAAAAATATGAGGAGTATGAACGGTCTGAAAAATAGGAGGAGCATGAAGCGGTGTTGAAAACATGAAGAGCTTCAAAAGGTGTGAAAAATATGAAGAGCTTCAAAAGGTGTGAAATACATGAGGAGGATGAATCGGTCTGAACAACAGGAGGAGCATGAAGCGGTGTTCAAGAACATGAAGAGCCTGAAAAGGTGTGAAAAATATGAAGAGCTTCAAAAGGTGAGAAAATTATGAGGAGCACGAAACCGTCTGAAAAATAGGAGGATCATGAAGCAGTGTTGAAAAACATGTAGAGACTGAAAATGTGTGAAATATATGAAGAGCTTCAAAATGTGTCAAAAATATGAGGAGCAGGAAACGGTCTGAAAAATATTAGGAGCATGAAACGGTGTTCAAAACCCTGAAGAGCCTAAAAAGGTGTTAAAAATATAAAGAGCTTCAAAAGGTGTGAAATGCATGAGGAGCATTAAACGGTCTGAAAAATAGGAGGAGCATGAAGCGGTGTTGAAAATCATGAAGAGACTGAAAACGTGTGAAAAATATGAAGAGCTTCAAAAGGTGTCAAAAATGAGATGAGCAAGAAACGGTCTGAATAATAGGAGGAACATGAAGTGGTGTTGAAAATCATGAAGAGCTGAAAAGGTGTGAAATATATGAAGAATTTCAAAAGGTGTCAAAAATATGAGGAGCATGAAACGGTCTGAAAAATAGGAGGATCATAAAGCGGTGTTGAAGAACATGAAGAGCCTGAAAAGGTGTGAAAAATATGAAGAGCTTCAAAAGGTGTGAAAAAAATGAAGAGCTTAAAAGGTGTGAAAATTATGAATAGCACGAAACGGTCTGAAAAATAGGAGGATCATGAAGCGGTGTTCAAAAACATGAAGAGCCTGAAAAGGTGTGAAAAATATGAAGAGCTTAAAAGGTGTGAAAATTGTGAATAGCACGAAACGGTCTGAAAAATAGGAGGATCATGAAGCGGTGTTGAAAAACATGAAGAGCCTTAAAAGGTGTGAAAAATATGAAGAGGTTCAAAAGGTGTTAAATATATGAAGAGTTTCAAAAGGTGTCAAAAATATGAGGAGCATGAAACGGTCTGAAAGATAGGAGGAGCATGAAGTGGTGTTGAAAAACATGAAGAGCCTGAAAAGGTGTGAAAAATATGAAGAGCTTCAAAAGTTGTGAAATACATGAGGAGAATGAATCGGTCTGAAAAATAGGAGGAGCATGAAGACGTGTTCAAAAACATGAAGAGCCTGAGAAGGTGTGAAATATATGAAGAGCTTCAAAAGCTGTCAAAAATATGAGGAGCATGAAACATTCTGAAAAATAGTAGGAAAATGAAATGGGGTTCAAAACCCTGAAGAGCCTAAAAAGGTGTGAAAAATATAAAGAGCTTCAAAAGGTGTGAAACGCCTGAGGAGCATTAAACGGTCTGAAAAATAGGAGGAGCATGAAGCGTTGATGAAAAACATGAAGAGCCTGAAAATGTGTGAAAAATATGAACAGCTTCAAAAGTTGTCAAAAATATGAGGAGCATGAACGGTCTGAAAAATAGGAGGAGCATGAAGCGGTCTTGAAAACATTACGAGCCTGAAACGGTGTGAAAAATATGAAGAGCTTCAAAATGTTTCAAAAATATGAGGAGTATGAACGGTCTGAAAAATAGGAGGAGCATGAAGCGGTGTTGAAAACATGAAGAGCTTCAAAAGGTGTGAAAAATATGAAGAGCTTCAAAAGGTGTGAAATACATGAGGAGGATGAATCGGTCTGAACAACAGGAGGAGCATGAAGCGGTGTTCAAGAACATGAAGAGCCTGAAAAGGTGTGAAAAATATGAAGAGCTTCAAAAGGTGAGAAAATTATGAGGAGCACGAAACCGTCTGAAAAATAGGAGGATCATGAAGCAGTGTTGAAAAACATGTAGAGACTGAAAATGTGTGAAATATATGAAGAGCTTCAAAATGTGTCAAAAATATGAGGAGCAGGAAACGGTCTGAAAAATATTAGGAGCATGAAACGGTGTTCAAAACCCTGAAGAGCCTAAAAAGGTGTTAAAAATATAAAGAGCTTCAAAAGGTGTGAAATGCATGAGGAGCATTAAACGGTCTGAAAAATAGGAGGAGCATGAAGCGGTGTTGAAAATCATGAAGAGACTGAAAACGTGTGAAAAATATGAAGAGCTTCAAAAGGTGTCAAAAATGAGATGAGCAAGAAACGGTCTGAATAATAGGAGGAACATGAAGTGGTGTTGAAAATCATGAAGAGCTGAAAAGGTGTGAAATATATGAAGAATTTCAAAAGGTGTCAAAAATATGAGGAGCATGAAACGGTCTGAAAAATAGGAGGATCATAAAGCGGTGTTGAAGAACATGAAGAGCCTGAAAAGGTGTGAAAAATATGAAGAGCTTCAAAAGGTGTGAAAAAAATGAAGAGCTTAAAAGGTGTGAAAATTATGAATAGCACGAAACGGTCTGAAAAATAGGAGGATCATGAAGCGGTGTTCAAAAACATGAAGAGCCTGAAAAGGTGTGAAAAATATGAAGAGCTTAAAAGGTGTGAAAATTGTGAATAGCACGAAACGGTCTGAAAAATAGGAGGATCATGAAGCGGTGTTGAAAAACATGAAGAGTCTGAAAATGTGTGAAAAATATGAAGAGCTTCAAAATTTGTGAAATACATGAGGAGCTTGAAACGGGCTGAAAAACAGGAGGAGCATGAAGCGGTGTTGAAAAACATGAAGAGCCTGAAAAGGTGTGAACAATATGAAGAGCTTCAAAAGGCGTGAAAAATATGAGGACCATGAAACGGTGTGAAAAATAGGAGGAGCAAGATGCGGTGTTGAAAAACATGAAGAGCCTGAAAAGTTGTGAAAAATATGAAGAGCTTCAAAAGGTGTCAAAAATGATATGAGCATGAAACGGTCTGAAAAATAGGAGGAGCATGAAGTGGTGTTGAAAAACATGAAGAGCCTGAAAAGGTGTGAAATATATGAAGAGCTTCAAAAGGTGTCAAAAATATGAGTAGCATGAAACAGTCTGAAAAATATAAGGAGCATGAAGTGATGTTGAAAAACATGAAGAGTCTGAAAAGGTGTGAAAAATATGAAGAGCTTCAAAAGGCGGGAAAAATATGAGGACCATGAAACGGTCTGAAAAATAGGAGGAGCAAGATGCGGTGTTGAAAAACGTGAAGAGTTTGAAAAGGTATGAAAAATATGAAGAGCATCAAAAGGTTTAAAAAATATGAGGAGCATGAAACGGTCGGAATAAAGGAGGAGCATGAAGTGGTGTTGAAAAACATGAAGAGCCTGAAAAGGTGTGAAAAATATGAAGAGCTTGAAAAGGTGTGAAATATATGAAGAGCTTCAAAAGGTGTCAAAAATGAGATGAGCATGAAACGATCTGAAAAACAGGAGGAGCATGAAGTGGTGTTGAAAAACATGAAGAGCCTGAAAATGTGTGAAAAATATGAAGAGCTTGAATAGGTGTGAAAATTATGAGGAGCACGAAACCATTTGAAAAATAGGAGGATCATGAAGGGGTGTTGAAAAATATGAAGAGCCTGAAAATGTGTGAAAAATATGAAGAGCTTCAAAATTTGTGAAATACATGAGGAGCTTGAAAAGGTCTGAAAAACAGGAGGAGCATGAAGCGGTGTTGAAAATCATGAAGAGCCTGAAAACGTGTGAAAAATATGAAGAGCTTCAAAAGCTGTCAAAAATGAGATGAGCACGAAACGGTCTGAATAATAGGAGGAACATGAAGTGGTTTTGAAAAATATGAAGAGCCTGAAAAGGTGTGCAATATATGAAGAGCTTCAAAAGGTGTCAAAAATATGAGGAGCAGGAAACGGTCTGAAAAATAGTAGGAGCATGAAACTGTGTTAAAAACCCTGAAGAGCCTAAAAAGGTGTGAAAAATATAAAGAACTTCAAAAGGTGTGAAATGCATGAGGAGAATTAAACGGTCTGAAAAATAGGAGGAGCATGAAGCGGTGTTGAAAAACATGAAGAGCCTAAAACGTGTGAAAATTATGAAGAGCTTCAAAAGGTGTGAAATATATGAAGACCTTCAAAAGGTGTCAAAAATGAGATGAGCATGAAACGGTCTGAAAAATAGGAGGAGCATGAAGCGGTGTTGAAAAACATGAAGAGCCTGAAATGGTGTGAAAAATATGAAGAGCTTCAAAAGGTGTGAAATATATGAAGAGTTTCAAAAGGTGTCCAAAATGTAAGGAGCGTGAAACGGTCTGCAAAATAGGAGGAGCATGAAACGGTGTTCAAAAATATGAAGAGTTTCAAAAGTGTGAAAAATATGCGAAGCATTAATCGGTCTGAAAAAAAGGAGGAGCATGAAACGGTGTTCAAAAATATGAAGAGCTTCAAAAGGTGTCAAAAATATGAAGCGTATGAAAAAGTCTGAAAAATAGGAGGAGCATGAAGTGTTGTTGTAAAACATGAAGAGCCTGAAAGGTGTGAAATATATGAAGAGCTTCAAAAGGTGTGAAAAATATGAGGAGCATGAAGTGGTGTTGAAAAATATGAAGAGCCTGAAAAAGTGTGAAAAATGTGTAGAGCTTCAAAAGGTGTGAAATACATGAGGAGGATGAATCGGTCTGAAAAACAGGAGGAGCATGAAGCGGTGTTCAAAAACATGAAGAGCCTGAAAAGGTGTGAAATATATGAAGAGCTTCAAAAGGTGTCAAAAATATGAGGAGCATGAAAAGGTCTGAAAAATAGGAGGAGCATGAAGTGTTGTTGTAAAACATGAAGAGCCTGAAAGGTGTGAAATATATGAAGAGCTTCAAAAGGTGTGAAATACATGAGGAGCATGTAACGGTCTGAAAAATAGGAGGAGCATGAAGTGTTGTTGTAAAACATGAAGAGCCTGAAAGGTGTGAAATATATGAAGAGCTTCAAAAGGTGTGAAAAATATGAGGAGCATGAAGTGGTGTTGAAAAATATGAAGAGCCTGAAAAAGTGTGAAAAATGTGTAGAGCTTCAAAAGGTGTGAAATACATGAGGAGGATGAATCGGTCTGAAAAACAGGAGGAGCATGAAGCGGTGTTCAAAAACATGAAGAGCCTGAAAAGGTGTGAAATATATGAAGAGCTTCAAAAGGTGTCAAAAATATGAGGAGCATGAAAAGGTCTGAAAAATAGGAGGAGCATGAAGTGTTGTTGTAAAACATGAAGAGCCTGAAAGGTGTGAAATATATGAAGAGCTTCAAAAGGTGTGAAATACATGAGGAGCATGTAACGGTCTGAAAAATAGGAGGAGCATGAAGTGGTGTTGAAAAACTTGAAGAGCCTGAAAAGGTGTGAAAAATATGAAGAGCTTCAAAAGGTGTGAAGTTCATGAGGAGGATGAATCGGTCTGAAAAATAGGAGGAGCATGAAGCGGTGTTCAAAAACATGAAGAGCCGGAAATGGTGTGAAAAATATGAAGAGCTTCAAAAGGTGTGAAAAATATGAAGAGCTTCAAAAGGTGTCAAAAATGAGATGAGCATGAAACGATCTGAAAAATAGGAGGAGCATGAAGCGGTGTTGAAAATCATGAAGAGCCTGAAAGGTGTGAAATATATGAAGAGCTTCAAAAGGTGTGAAAATTATGAGGAGCACGAAACCGTCTGAAAATTAGGAGGATCTTGAAGCGGTGTTGAAAATCATGAAGAGCCTGAAAAAGTGTGAAAAATATGTAGAGCTTCAAAAGGTGTGAAAAATATGAAGAGCTTCAAAAGTTGTCAAAAATATGAGGAGCATGAACGGTCTGAAAAATAGGAGGAGCATGAAGCGGTCTTGAAAACATTACGAGCCTGAAACGGTGTGAAAAATATGAAGAGCTTCAAAATGTTTCAAAAATATGAGGAGTATGAACGGTCTGAAAAATAGGAGGAGCATGAAGCGGTGTTGAAAACATGAAGAGCTTCAAAAGTGTGAAAAATATGAAGAGCTTCAAACGGTGTCAAAAATATGAAGAGCATGCAACGGTCCGAAAAATAGGGGGAGCATGAAGTGGTGTTGAAAAACATGAAGAGCCTGAAAAGGTGTGAAAATTATGAAGAGGCATTAAAATGTGTCAAATATATGAGGAGCCTGAAAAGGTCTGAAAAATAGTAGGAGCATGAAACGGTGTTCAAAAACATGAAGAGCCTGAAAAGGTGTGAAATATATGAAGAGCTTCAAAAGGTGTGAAATACATGAGGAGCATGTAAAGGTCTGAAAAATAGGAGGAGCATGAAGTGGTGTTGAAAAACTTGAAGAGCCTGAAAAGGTGTGAAAAATATGAAGAGCTTCAAAAGATGTGAAATTCCTTAGGAGGATGAATCGGTCTGAACAACAGGAGGAGCATGAAGCGGTGTTGAAAAACATGAAGAGCCTAAAACGTGTGAAAAAAATAAGAAGAGCTTCAAAAGGTGTGAAATATATGAAGACCTTCAAAAGGTGTCAAAAATGAGATGAGCATGAAACGGTCTGAAAAATAGGAGGAGCATGAAGCGGTGTTGAAAAACATGAAGAGCCTGAAATGGTGTGAAAAATATGAAGAGCTTCAAAAGGTGTGAAATATATGAAGAGTTTCAAAAGGTGTCCAAAATGTAAGGAGCGTGAAACGGTCTGCAAAATAGGAGGAGCATGAAACGGTGTTCAAAAATATGAAGAGTTTCAAAAGTGTGAAAAATATGCGAAGCATTAATCGGTCTGAAAAAAAGGAGGAGCATGAAACGGTGTTCAAAAATATGAAGAGCTTCAAAAGGTGTCAAAAATATGAAGCGTATGAAAAAGTCTGAAAAATAGGAGGAGCATGAAGTGTTGTTGTAAAACATGAAGAGCCTGAAAGGTGTGAAATATATGAAGAGCTTCAAAAGGTGTGAAAAATATGAGGAGCATGAAGTGGTGTTGAAAAATATGAAGAGCCTGAAAAAGTGTGAAAAATGTGTAGAGCTTCAAAAGGTGTGAAATACATGAGGAGGATGAATCGGTCTGAAAAACAGGAGGAGCATGAAGCGGTGTTCAAAAACATGAAGAGCCTGAAAAGGTGTGAAATATATGAAGAGCTTCAAAAGGTGTCAAAAATATGAGGAGCATGAAAAGGTCTGAAAAATAGGAGGAGCATGAAGTGTTGTTGTAAAACATGAAGAGCCTGAAAGGTGTGAAATATATGAAGAGCTTCAAAAGGTGTGAAATACATGAGGAGCATGTAACGGTCTGAAAAATAGGAGGAGCATGAAGTGGTGTTGAAAAACTTGAAGAGCCTGAAAAGGTGTGAAAAATATGAAGAGCTTCAAAAGGTGTGAAGTTCATGAGGAGGATGAATCGGTCTGAAAAATAGGAGGAGCATGAAGCGGTGTTCAAAAACATGAAGAGCCGGAAATGGTGTGAAAAATATGAAGAGCTTCAAAAGGTGTGAAAAATATGAAGAGCTTCAAAAGGTGTCAAAAATGAGATGAGCATGAAACGATCTGAAAAATAGGAGGAGCATGAAGCGGTGTTGAAAATCATGAAGAGCCTGAAAGGTGTGAAATATATGAAGAGCTTCAAAAGGTGTGAAAATTATGAGGAGCACGAAACCGTCTGAAAATTAGGAGGATCTTGAAGCGGTGTTGAAAATCATGAAGAGCCTGAAAAAGTGTGAAAAATATGTAGAGCTTCAAAAGGTGTGAAAAATATGAAGAGCTTCAAAAGTTGTCAAAAATATGAGGAGCATGAACGGTCTGAAAAATAGGAGGAGCATGAAGCGGTCTTGAAAACATTATGAGCCTGAAACGGTGTGAAAAATATGAAGAGCTTCAAAATGTTTCAAAAATATGAGGAGTATGAACGGTCTGAAAAATAGGAGGAGCATGAAGCGGTGTTGAAAACATGAAGAGCTTCAAAAGTGTGAAAAATATGAAGAGCTTCAAACGGTGTCAAAAATATGAAGAGCATGCAACGGTCCGAAAAATAGGGGGAGCATGAAGTGGTGTTGAAAAACATGAAGAGCCTGAAAAGGTGTGAAAATTATGAAGAGGCATTAAAATGTGTCAAATATATGAGGAGCCTGAAAAGGTCTGAAAAATAGTAGGAGCATGAAACGGTGTTCAAAAACATGAAGAGCCTGAAAAGGTGTGAAATATATGAAGAGCTTCAAAAGGTGTGAAATACATGAGGAGCATGTAACGGTCTGAAAAATAGGAGGAGCATGAAGTGGTGTTGAAAAACTTGAAGAGCCTGAAAAGGTGTGAAAAATATGAAGAGCTTCAAAAGATGTGAAATTCCTTAGGAGGATGAATCGGTCTGAACAACAGGAGGAGCATGAAGTGGTGTTGAAAAACATGAAGAGCCTAAAACGTGTGAAAAAAATAAGAAGAGCTTCAAAAGGTGTGAAATATATGAAGACCTTCAAAAGGTGTCAAAAATGAGATGAGCATGAAACGGTCTGAAAAATAGGAGGAGCATGAAGCGGTGTTGAAAAACATGAAGAGCCTGAAATGGTGTGAAAAATATGAAGAGCTTCAAAAGGTGTGAAATATATGAAGAGTTTCAAAAGGTGTCCAAAATGTAAGGAGCGTGAAACGGTCTGCAAAATAGGAGGAGCATGAAACGGTGTTCAAAAATATGAAGAGTTTCAAAAGTGTGAAAAATATGCGAAGCATTAATCGGTCTGAAAAAAAGGAGGAGCATGAAACGGTGTTCAAAAATATGAAGAGCTTCAAAAGGTGTCAAAAATATGAAGCGTATGAAAAAGTCTGAAAAATAGGAGGAGCATGAAGTGTTGTTGTAAAACATGAAGAGCCTGAAAGGTGTGAAATATATGAAGAGCTTCAAAAGGTGTGAAAAATATGAGGAGCATGAAGTGGTGTTGAAAAATATGAAGAGCCTGAAAAAGTGTGAAAAATGTGTAGAGCTTCAAAAGGTGTGAAATACATGAGGAGGATGAATCGGTCTGAAAAACAGGAGGAGCATGAAGCGGTGTTCAAAAACATGAAGAGCCTGAAAAGGTGTGAAATATATGAAGAGCTTCAAAAGGTGTCAAAAATATGAGGAGCATGAAAAGGTCTGAAAAATAGGAGGAGCATGAAGTGTTGTTGTAAAACATGAAGAGCCTGAAAGGTGTGAAATATATGAAGAGCTTCAAAAGGTGTGAAATACATGAGGAGCATGTAACGGTCTGAAAAATAGGAGGAGCATGAAGTGGTGTTGAAAAACTTGAAGAGCCTGAAAAGGTGTGAAAAATATGAAGAGCTTCAAAAGGTGTGAAGTTCATGAGGAGGATGAATCGGTCTGAAAAATAGGAGGAGCATGAAGCGGTGTTCAAAAACATGAAGAGCCGGAAATGGTGTGAAAAATATGAAGAGCTTCAAAAGGTGTGAAAAATATGAAGAGCTTCAAAAGGTGTCAAAAATGAGATGAGCATGAAACGATCTGAAAAATAGGAGGAGCATGAAGCGGTGTTGAAAATCATGAAGAGCATGAAAGGTGTGAAATATATGAAGAGCTTCAAAAGGTGTGAAAATTATGAGGAGCACGAAACCGTCTGAAAATTAGGAGGATCTTGAAGCGGTGTTGAAAATCATGAAGAACCTGAAAAAGTGTGAAAAATATGTAGAGCTTCAAAAGGTGTGAAAAATATGAAGAGCTTCAAAAGTTGTCAAAAATATGAGGAACATGAACGGTCTGAAAAATAGGAGGAGCATGAAGCGGTCTTGAAAACATTACGAGCCTGAAACGGTGTGAAAAATATGAAGAGCTTCAAAATGTTTCAAAAATATGAGGAGTATGAACGGTCTGAAAAATAGGAGGAGCATGAAGCGGTGTTGAAAACATGAAGAGCTTCAAAAGTGTGAAAAATATGAAGAGCTTCAAACGGTGTCAAAAATATGAAGAGCATGCAACGGTCCGAAAAATAGGGGGAGCATGAAGTGGTGTTGAAAAACATGAAGAGCCTGAAAAGGTGTGAAAATTATGAAGAGGCATTAAAATGTGTCAAATATATGAGGAGCCTGAAAAGGTCTGAAAAATAGTAGGAGCATGAAACGGTGTTCAAAAACATGAAGAGCCTGAAAAGGTGTGAAATATATGAAGAGCTTCAAAAGGTGTGAAATACATGAGGAGCATGTAACGGTCTGAAAAATAGGAGGAGCATGAAGTGGTGTTGAAAAACTTGAAGAGCCTGAAAAGGTGTGAAAAATATGAAGAGCTTCAAAAGATGTGAAATTCCTTAGGAGGATGAATCGGTCTGAACAACAGGAGGAGCATGAAGTGGTGTTGAAAAACTTGAAGAGCCTGAAAAGGTGTGAAAAATATGAAGAGCTTCAAAAGATGTGAAATTCATGAGGAGGATGAATCGGTCTGAACAACAGGAGGAGCATGAAGTGGTGTTGAAAAACTTGAAGAGCCTGAAAAGGTGTGAAAATTATGAAGAGCTTCAAAAGATGTGAAATTCATGAGGAGGATGAATCGGTCTGAAAAATAGGAGGAGCATGAAGCAGTGTTCAAAAACATGAAGAGACTGAAATGGTGTGAAAAATATGAAGAGCTTCAAAAGGTGTGAAAATTATGAGGAGCACGAAACGGTCTGAAAATTAGGAGGATCTTGAAGCGGTGTTGAAAATCATGAAGAGCCTGAAAAGGTGTGAAAAATATGAAGAGCTTCAAAAGTTGTGAAAAATATGAGGGGCATGAAACGGTCGGAAAAATAGGAGGAGCATGAAGTGGTGTTGAAAAACATGAAGAGCCTGAAAAGGTGTGAAAAACATGAAGAGCTTCAAAAGGTGTGAAATACATGAGGAGGATGAATCAGTCTGAACAACAGGAGGAGCATGAAGCAGTGTTCAAAAACATGAATAGCCTGAAAAGCTGTGAAAAATATGAAGAGCTTGAAAAGGTGTCAAAAATATGAAGAGCATGAAATGGTCCGAAAAATAGGGGGAGCATGAAGTGGTGTTGAAAAACATGAAGAGCCTGAAAAGGTGTGAAAATTATGAAGAGGCATTAAAATGTGTCAAATATATGAGGAGCCTGAAAAGGTCTGAAAAATAGTAGGAGC
Source organism: Dama dama (assembly GCF_033118175.1). Classification (NCBI taxonomy): domain Eukaryota; kingdom Metazoa; phylum Chordata; class Mammalia; order Artiodactyla; family Cervidae; genus Dama; species Dama dama. Next base: position 1,267,754 of record NW_026870878.1, on the reverse strand, counting down.
ATGAAACGGTGTTCAAAAACATGAAGAGCCTGAAAAGGTGTGAAATATATGAAGAGCTTCAAAAGGTGTGAAATACATGAGGAGCATGTAACGGTCTGAAAAATAGGAGGAGCATGAAGTGGTGTTGAAAAACTTGAAGAGCCTGAAAAGGTGTGAAAAATATGAAGAGCTTCAAAAGATGTGAAATTCATTAGGAGGATGAATCGGTCTGAACAACAGGAGGAGCATGAAGCGGTGTTGAAAAACTTGAAGAGCCTGAAAAGGTGTGAAAAATATGAAGAGCTTCAAAAGATGTGAAATTCATGAGGAGGATGAATCGGTCTGAACAACAGGAGGAGCATGAAGCGGTGTTGAAAAACTTGAAGAGCCTGAAAAGGTGTGAAAATTATGAAGAGCTTCAAAAGATGTGAAATTCATGAGGAGGATGAATCTGTCTGAAAAATAGGAGGAGCATGAAGCAGTGTTCAAAAACATGAAGAGACTGAAATGGTGTGAAAAATATGAAGAGCTTCAAAAGGTGTGAAAATTATGAGGAGCACGAAACGGTCTGAAAATTAGGAGGATCTTGAAGAGGTGTTGAAAATCATGAAGAGCCTGAAAAGGTGTGAAAAATATGAAGAGCTTCAAAAGTTGTGAAAAATATGAGGGGCATGAAACGGTCGGAAAAATAGGAGGAGCATGAAGTGGTGTTGAAAAACATGAAGAGCCTGAAAAGGTGTGAAAAATATGAAGAGCTTCAAAAGGTGTGAAATACATGAGGAGGATGAATCAGTCTGAACAACAGAAGGAGCATGAAGCGGTGTTCAAAAACATGAATAGCCTGAAAAGGTGTGAAAAATATGAAGAGCTTGAAAAGGTGTCAAAAATATGAAGAGCATGAAACGGTCCGAAAAATAGGGGGAGCATGAAGTGGTGTTGAAAAACATGAAGAGCCTGAAAAGGTGTGAAAATTATGAAGAGGCATTAAAATGTGTCAAATATATGAGGAGCCTGAAAAGGTCTGAAAAATAGTAGGAGCATGAAACGGTGTTCAAAAACATGAAGAGCCTGAAAAGGTGTGAAATATATGAAGAGCTTCAAAAGGTGTGAAATACATGAGGAGCATGTAACGGTCTGAAAAATAGGAGGAGCATGAAGTGGTGTTGAAAAACTTGAAGAGCCTGAAAAGGTGTGAAAAATATGAAGAGCTTCAAAAGATGTGAAATTCATTAGGAGGATGAATCGGTCTGAACAACAGGAGGAGCATGAAGCGGTGTTGAAAAACTTGAAGAGCCTGAAAAGGTGTGAAAAATATGAAGAGCTTCAAAAGATGTGAAATTCATGAGGAGGATGAATCGGTCTGAACAACAGGAGGAGCATGAAGTGGTGTTGAAAAACTTGAAGAGCCTGAAAAGGTGTGAAAATTATGAAGAGCTTCAAAAGATGTGAAATTCATGAGGAGGATGAATCGGTCTGATAAATAGGAGGAGCATGAAGCAGTGTTCAAAAACATGAAGAGACTGAAATGGTGTGAAAAATATGAAGTGCTTCAAAAGGTGTGAAAATTATGAGGAGCACGAAACGGTCTGAAAATTAGGAGGATCTTGAAGCGGTGTTGAAAATCATGAAGAGCCTGAAAAGGTGTGAAAAATATGAAGAGCTTCAAAAGTTGTGAAAAATATGAGGGGCATGAAACGGTCGGAAAAATAGGACGAGCATGAAGTGGTGTTGAAAAACATGAAGAGCCTGAAAAGGTGTGAAAAATATGAAGAGCTTCAAAAGGTGTGAAATACATGAGGAGGATGAATCAGTCTGAACAACAGGAGGAGCATGAAGCGGTGTTCAAAAACATGAAGAGCCTGAAAAGGTGTGAAAAATATGAAGAGCTTCAAAAGGTGAGAAAATTATGAGGAGCACGAAACCGTCTGTAAAATAGGAGGAGCATGAAGCGGTGTTGAAAAACATGACGAGCCTGAAATGGTGTGAAAAATATGAAGAGCTTCAAAAGATGTTAAAAATGAGATGAGCATGAAACGGTCTGAGAAATATGAGGAGCATGTAGTGGTGTTGAAAACCATCAAGAGCCTGAAAAGGTGTTAAATAAATGAAGAGCTTCAAAAGGTGTGAAAAATATGAAGAGCTTCAAAAGGTGTCAAGAAAGAGATGAGCATGAAACGGTCTGAGAAATAGGAGGAGCATGTAGTGGTGTTGAAAACAATGAAGAGCCTGAAAAGGAGTGAAATATATGAAGAGCTTTAAAAGGTGTCAAAAAATGAGGAGCATGAAACGTTCTGAAAAATAGTAGGAGCATGAAGCGGTGTTGAAAAACATGAAGAGCCTGAAAATGTGTGAAAAATATGAAGATCTTCAAAATTTGTGAAATACATGAGAAGCTTGAAACGGGCTGATAAACAGGAGGAGCATGAAGCGGTGTTGAAAAACATGAAGAGCGTGAAAACGTGTGAAAAATATGAAGAGCTTCAAAATGTGTGAAAACTATGAAGAGCTTCAAAAGGTGTAAAAAATGAGATTAGCATGAAACGGTCTGAATAATAGGAGAAACATGAAGTGGTGTTGAAAAACATGAAGAGCCTGAAAATGTGTGAAATATATGAAGAGCTTCAAAAGGTGTCAAAAATATGAGGAGCATGAAACGGTCTGAAAAATAGGAGGAGCAAAAGCGGTGTTGAAAAACATGAAGAGCATGAAAAGGTGTGAAAAATATGAAGAGCTTCAAAAGGTGTCAAAAATATGAGTAGCATGAAACAGTCTGAAAAATAGGAAGAGCATGAAGTGAAGTTGAAAAACATGAAGAGTCTGAAAAGGTGTGAAAATATGAAGAGTTTCAAAAGGCATGAAAAATATGAGGACCTAGAAACGGTCTGAAAAATAGGAGGAGAAAGAAGCGGTGTTGATAATCATGAAGAGTCTGAAAAGGTGTGAAAAATATGACGAGCTTCAAAAGGTGTCTAAAATATGATGAGCATGAATCGGTCTGAAAAATAGGAGGAGCATGAAGCGGTGTTGAAAAACATGACGAGCCTGAAATGGTGTGAAAAATATGCAGAGCTTCAAAAGGTGTCTAAAACATGAGGAGCATGAAAAGGTCTGAAAAATATGAGGAGGATAAAGTGGTGTTGAAAAACATGAAGAGCCTGAAAACGTGTGAAAAATATGAAGAGCTTCAAAAGGTGTGAAAAATGAAAGGAGCATGAAAGGGTCTGAAAAATAGGAGGAGCATGAAGTGGTGTTGAAAACCATGAAGAGCCTGAAAAGGTGTGAAATATATGAAGAGCTTCAATAGGGGTCAAAAATATTTGGAGCATGAAACTGTCAGAAAAATAGGAGGAGCATGAAGCGGTGTTGAAAAACATGAAGAGCCTGAAAAGGTGTGAAAAATATGAAGGGCTTCAAAAGGTGTCAAAGATACGAGGAGCATGAAACGGTCTGAAAAATAGGAGGAAAATGAAACGGTGTTCAAAAACATGAAGAGTTTGAAAAGGTGTGAAAAATAATAAGAGCTTCAAAGGTGTGAAAAATATGAGGAGCATGAAACTTTCTGAAAAATGGGAGAAGCATGAAACGGTGTTCAAAAACATGAAGAGCCTGAATAGGTGTGAAAAATATGAAGAGATTCAAAAGGTGTGAAAAATGAAAGCAGCATGAGAAGGTCTGGAAATAGTAGGAGCAAAAAGTGGTGTTGAAAAACATGAAGAGCCTGAAAATGTGTGAAATATATGAAGAGCTTCAAAAGGTGTCAAAAATATGAGGAGCATGAAATGGTCTGAAAAATCGGAGGAGCATGAAACGGTGTTCAAAAAAATGAAGAGTCTGAAAAGGTGTGAAAAATATGAAGAGCTTCAAAAGGTGTGATATACATGAGGAGCATGAAACGGTCTGAAAAATAGGAAGAGCATGAAGCGGTGTTAAAAAAACATGAAGAGCCTGAAAACGTGTGAAAAATATGAAGAGCCTGAAAACGTGTGAAAAATATGAAGAGCTTCACAAGGTGTGCAAAATGAAAGGAGCATGAAAAGGTCTGAAAAATTGGAGGAGCATGAAATGGTGTTGAAAAACATGAAGAGCTTGAAAAGGTGTGAAATATATGAAGAGCTTCAAAAGGTGTGAAAAATATGAGGAGCATGAAACGTTCTGAAAAATAGGAGGAGCATGAAGCGGTTTTCAAAAACATGAACAGCCTGAAAAGGTGTAAAAAATATGAAGGGCTTCAAAAGGTGTCAAAATATGAGGAGCATTAAACGGTCTGAAATACAGGAGGATCACGAAGCTGTATTGAAAAACATGAAGAGCCTGAAAATATGTGAAAAATATGAAGAGCTTCACAACGTGTCAAAAATATGAGGAGCATCAAACGGTCTGAAAAATAGGAAGAGCATGAAGTGGTGTTGAAAAACATGAAGATCCTGAAAAGGTGTGAAAAATATGAATAGCTTCAAGGGGTGTCAAAAATATGAAGAGCATTAAACGGTCTGAAATATAGGAGGATCATGAAGCGGTGTTGAAAAACATGAAGAGCCTGAAAAGGTGTGAAAAATATGAAGAGCTTCAAAAGGTGTCAAAAATATGAAGAGCATGAAACGGTCTGAAAAATAAGAAGAGCATGAAACGGTGTTCAGAAACATGAAGATTGAAAGGTGTGAAAAATATGAAGAGCTTCAAAAGGTGTCAAAAATATGGGAATCATGAAACGGTCTAAAAAATAGGAGGAGCATGAAGCGGTGTTCAAAAACATGAAGAGCCTGAAAAGCTGTGAAAAATATGCAGAGTTTCAAAAGGTGTAAAATATATGAGGCCCATGAAACGGACTGAAAAATAAGAGGAGCATGAAACGGTGTTCAGAAACATGAAGATCCTGAAGGTGTGCAAAATATGAAGAGCTTCCAAAGGTGTGAAATACAAGAGGAACACGAAAAGGTCAGAAAAATAGGAGGAGCATGAAGCGGTGTTGAAAAACATGAAGAGCCTGAAAAGGAGTGAAAAATATGAAGAGCTTCAAAAGGTGTCAAAAATATGAGGAGCATGAAACCGTCTGAACAATAGGGGGAGCATGAAGCGGTGTTCAAAACATGAAGAGCCTGAAAAGATGTGAAAAATATGAAGAGCTTCAAAAGGTGTCAAAAATATGAGGAGCATGAAACTGTCTGAAAATTAGGGGGAGCATGAAGCAGTGTTCAGAAATATGAAGAGCCTGAAAAGGTGTGAAAAATATGCAGGGTTTCAAAAGGTGTAAAATATATGAGGCGCATGAAACGGACTGAAAAATAAGAGGAGCATGAAACGGTGTTCAGAAACATGAAGAGCCTGAAGGTGTGAAAAATATGAAGAGCTTCAAAAGGTGTGAAATACAAGAGGAACATGAAAAGGTCAGAAAAATAGGAGGAGCATGAAGCGGTGTTGAAAAACATGAAGAGCCTGAAAAGGAGTGAAAAATATGAAGAGCTACAAAAGGTGTCAAAAATATGAGGAGCATGAAACCGTCTGAAAAATAGGGGGAGAATGAACTGGTATTGAAAAACATGAAGATCCTGAAAAGGTGTGAAAAATATGAAGAGCTTCAAAAGGTGTCAAAAATATGAGGAACATTAACCGGTCTGAAATATAGGAGGATCATGAAGCGGTGTTGAAAAATATGAAGAGACTGAAAAGGTGTGAAAAATATGAAGGGCTTCAAAATGTGTAAAATAAATGAGGAGCATGAAACGGTCTGAAAAATAAGAGGAGCATGAAACGGTGTTCAGAAACATGAAGATCCTGAAAAGGTGTGAAAATATGAAGAGCTTCATAAGTTGTCAAAAATATGAGGAGCACGAAACCATCTGAAAAATAGGAGGATCATGAAGCGGTGTTGAAAAACATGAAGAGCCTGAAAGGTGTCAAAAATATGAAGAGCTTCAAAAGGTGTCAAAAATATGAGGTGCATGAAACGTTCTGAAAAATGAGAGGAGCATAATACGGTGTTGAAAAACATGAAGAGCCTGAAAAGGTGTGAAAAATATGAAGAGATTCAAAACTTGTCAAAATATGGGAAGCCTGAAACCTTTTGAAAAATAGGAGGAGCATGAAACGGTGTTGAAAAACATGAAGAGCCTGAAAAGGTGTGAAAAATATGAAGGGCTTCAAAAGGTGTCAAATATACGAGGAGCATGAAATGGTCTGAAGAATAGGAGGAGAATAAAAAGGTGTTCAAAAACATGAAGAGTCTGAAAAGGTGTGAAAAATATGAAGAGCTTCAAAAGGAGTCAAAAATATGAGGACCATGAAACGGTCTGAAAAATAGGAGGAGCATGAAATGGTGTTCAAAAACATGAAGAGCCTGAAAAGGTGTGAAAAATATGAAGAGCTTCAAAAGGTGTGAAAAATATGAGGAGCATGAAACGGTCTGAAAAATAGGAGGAGCATGAAATGGTGTTCAAAAACATGAAGAGCCTGAAAAGGAGTGAAAAATATGAAGAGCTTCAAAAGGAGTCAAAAACATGAGGGCCATGAAACGGTCTGAAAAATAGCAGGAACATGACGCGGAGTTCAAAAACATGAAGAGCCTGAAAAGGTGTGAAAAATATGAAGAGCTTCAAAAGGTGTTAAAAATATGAGGGGCATGAAACGGTCTGAAAAATAGGAGGAGCATGAAACTGTGTTCAAAAACTTGAAGAGCGTGAAAAGTTGTGAAAAATATGAAGAGCTTAAAAACGTCTCATTTTATGAGGAGCATGAAACGGTCTGAAAAACTGGAGGAGCATGAAGCTTTGTTGAAAAACATGAAGAGCCAGAAAAGGTTTAAAAAATATGAAGAGCTTCAAAATATGTGAAAAATATGAAGAGCTACAAAACGTGTCAAAAATATGAGGAGCATGAAAAGTTCTGAAAAATAGGAGGAGCATGAAGCCGTGTTGAAAAAATGGAAGAGCATGAGAAGGTGTGAAAAATATGAATAGCTTCAAAACGTGTCAAAATTAGAGGAGCAAGAAACGGTTTGAAAATATGAGGAGCATGAAACGGTGTTCAAAAACATGAAGAGCCTGAAAAGCTGTGAAAAATATGAAGAGTTTCCAAAGGAGTCAAAAATATGAGGAGCAAGAAACGGTCTGAAATATAGGAGGATCATGAAACGGTGTTCAAAAACATGAAGAGCCTGAAAATGTGTGAAAATTATGAAGAGCTTCAAAAGGTGTGAAAATATGAGGAGCATGAAGTGGTGTTCAAAAACATGAAGAGCTTGAAAAGGTGTGAAATATACGAAGAGCTTCAAAAGGTGTGAAAAATAGGAGGAGCATGAAGCGGTGTTCAAAAACATGAAGAGCCTGAAAAGGTGTGAAATATATGAAGAGCTTCAAAATGTGTCAAACGTATGAGGAGAATGAAACAGTCTGAAAATAGGAGGAGGATGAAACGGTGTTGAAAAACATGAAGAGCATGGAAAGGTGTGAAAAATATGAAGAGTTTCAAAAGGAGTCAAAAATATGAGGAGCATGAAACAGTCTGAAAAATAGGAGGCACATGGAGCGTTGTTGAAAAATTACAAGAGCTTGAAAAGGTGTGGAAAATATGAAGAGCTTCAAAAGGTGTCAAAATATGAGGAGCATGAAACGGTCTGAAAAATAGGAGGAGCATGAAGCGGTGTTGCAAAAATGGAAGAGCCTGAAAAGGTGTGAAAAATATGAAGAGCTTCAAAAGGTGTCAAAATATGAGGAGAATGAAACGGTCTGAAAAATAGGAGGAGCATGAAACAGTGTTCAAAAACATGAAGAGCCTGAAAAGGTGTGAAAAATATGAAGAGCTTCAAAAGGTGTCAAAAATAAGAGGAGCAAAAGACGGTCTGAACAATAGGAGGAGCATGAAGTAGTGTTGAAAAACATGAAGAGCCTGAAAAGGTGTTAAATATATGAAGAGCTCCAATCGGTGTAAAAAATATCACGAGCATTAAACGGTCTGAAAAATAGGAGGAGCATGAAACAGTGTTCAAAAACATGAAGAGCCTGAAAAGGTGTGAAAAATATGAAGAGCTTCAAAACGTGTCAAAAATATGAGGAGCATGAAACGGTCTCAAAAATTGGAGGAGCATGAAGTGGTGTTCAAAAACATGAAGAGCCAGAAAAAGTGTGAAATATATGAATCGCTTCAAAATGTGTGAAATATATGAAGAGCTTCAAAAGGTGTCAAATATATGAGGAGCATGAAACGGTATGAAAAATAGGAGGAGCATGAAAGGTTTTGAAAAACATGAAGAGCCTAAAATGGTGTGCAAAATATGAAGAGCTTCAAAAGGTGTGAAAAATATGAAGAGCTTCAAAAGGTGTCAAATATATGAGGAGCATGAAACGGTATGAAAAATAGGAGGAGCATGAAAGGTGTTGAACAATATAAAGAGCCTGAAAAGGTGTGAACAATATGAAGAGCTTCAAAATTTGAGAAAAATATGAAGAGCTCCAAAGGTTGTCAAATATATGAGAGGCATGAAATGGTCTGCAAAACAGGAGCATGAAACGGTTATGAAAAACATGAAGAGCCTGAAAAGATGTGAGACTATGAAGAGGTTCAAAATGTGTCAAAAATATGAGGAGCATGAAACGGTCTGAAAAATAGGAGGAGCATGAAACGGTGTTGAAAAACATGAAGAGTCTGTAAAGGTGTGAAAAATATGAAGAGCTTCAAAATGTGTGAAAAATATGAGGAGCATGAAGCGGTCTGAAATATAGGAGGAGCATGAAACGGTGTTGAAAAACATGAAGAGCATGAAAAGGTGTCAAAAATATGAAGAGCTACAAAAGGAGTCAAAAATGTGAGGAGCATGAAAAGGTCTGAAAAATAGGAGGAGAATGAAGCGATGTTGAAAAACATGAAGAGCCTGAAAAGGTGTGAAATATATGAAGAGCTTCAAAACGTGTCAAAAATATGAGGAGTGTGAAACTGTGTTGAAAAACATGACGAGCATGAAAAGGTGTGAAAAATATGAAGACCTTCAAAATGTGTCAAAAATAGGAGGAGTATGAAATGGCCTGAAAAATAGGAGGAGCATGAAGTGGTGTTGAAAACCATGAAGAGCCTGAAAAGGTGTGAAAAATATGAAGAGTTTCAAAAGGTGTCAAAAATATGAAGAGCATGAAACGGACTGAAAAAAAGGAGGAGCATGAAATGGTGTTCAAAAACTTGAAGAGGCTGAAAATGTGTGAAAAATATGAAGAGCTTCAAAAGATGTGAAAAATATGAGGAGCATGAAACGGTCTGAAAAATAGAAGTAGCATGAAACGGTGTTGAAAAATATGAAGAGCCTGAAAAGGTGTGAAATATATAAAGAGGTTCAAAAGGTGTCAAAAATATGAGGAGCATGAAACGGTCTGAAAAATAGGAGGAGCATGAAATGGTGTTCAAAAACATAATGAGACTGAAAACGTTTGAAAAATATGAAGAGCTTCAAATGGTGTGAAAAAAATGAGGAGCATGAAACGGTGTGAAAAATAGGAGGAGCATGAAACGGTGTGAAAAATAGGAGGAGCATGAAAGGTGTTGAAAAACATGAAGAGCCTGAAAATGTGTGAAAAATATGAAGAGCTTCAAAAGGTGTGAAAAATATGAAGAGCTTCAAAAAGTGTAAAATATATGAGGAGCATGAAATGGTAAGAAAAATAGGAGGAGCATGAAAGATGTTGAAATACATGAAGAGATTGAAATGGTGTGAAAAATATGAAGAGCTTCAAAAGGTGTGAAAAATATGAAGAGCTTCAAAAGGTGTGAAAAATATGAGGAGCATGAAGTGGTGTTCAAAAACATGTAGAGCTTGAAAAGGTGTGAAATATACGAAGAGCTTCAAAAGGTGTGAAAAATACGAGGAGCATGAAGTGGTGTTGAAAAATATGAAAAGCCTGAAAAGAGTGAAATATATGAAGAGCTTCAAAAGGTGTCAAAAATATGAGGAGCATGAAACGGTCTGAAAAACAGGAGGAGCATGAAACGGTGTGGAAAACATGAAGAGCCTGAAAAGAGTGAAAACTATGAAGAGCTTCAAAAGGTGTCAAAAGTATGAGGAGCTTGAAAAGGTGTTCAAAAACATGAAGAGCCAGAGAAGGTGTGAAAACTATGAAGAACTTCAAAAGGTGTCAAAAGTATGAGGAGCTTGAAAAGGTGTTCAAAAACATGAAGAGCCTGAGAAGGTGTGAAAACTATGAAGAGCTTCAATAGGTGTCAAAAGTATGAGGAGCTTGAAAAGGTGTTCAAAAACATGAAGAGCCTGAGTAGGTGTGAAATATATGAAGAGCTTCAATAGGTGTCAAAAGTATGAGGAGCTTGAAAAGGTGTTCAAAAACATGAAGAGCCTTAAAAGGTGTGAAAACTATGAAGAGCTTCAAAAGGTGTCAAAAGTATGAGGAGCTTGAAAGGGTGTTCAAAAACATGAAGAGCCTGAGAATGTGTGCAAAATATGAAGAGCTTAAAAAGGTGTTCAAAAACATGAAGAGCATGAAATGTCTGAAAAATATGAAGAGCTTAAAAGGTGTCAAAAATACGAGGAGCATGAAACGGTCTGAAAAATAGGAGGAGCATGAAGTTGTGTTGAAAAATATGAAGAGGCTGAAAAGGTGTGCAAAATATGAAGAGCTTCAAAAGGTGTCAAAAATATGAGGAGCATGAAATGGCCTGAAAAATAGGAGGAACATGAAGTGGTGTTGAAAAACATGAAGAGCCTGAAAAGATGTGAAAAATATGAAGAGTTTCAAAAGGTGTCAAAAATATGAGGAGCATGAAACGGCCTGAAAAAAAGGAGGAGCATGAAATGGTGTTCAAAAACTTGAAGAGACTGAAAATGTGTGAAAAATATGAAGAGCTTCAAAAGATGTGAAAAATATGAGGAGCATGAAACGGTCTGAAAAATAGAAGTAGCATGAAACGGTGTTGAAAAATATGAAGAGCCTGAAAAGGTGTGAAATATATGAAGAGGTTCAAAAGGTGTCAAAAATATGAGGAGCATGAAACGGTCTGAAAAATAGGAGGAGAATGAAGCTTTGTTGAAAAACATGAAGAGCCAGAAAAGGTTTAAAAAATATGAAGAGCCTGAAAATGTGTGAAAAATATGAAGGGCTTCAAAATTTGTGAAATACATGAGGAGCTTGAACCGGTCTGAAAAACATGAGGAGCATGAAGCGGTGTAGAAAAACATGAAGAGCGTGAAAAGGTGTGAAAAATATGAAAAGCTTGAAAAGGTGCGAAAACTATGAGGAGCATGAAACGGTGTGAAACATAGGAGGAGCTTGAAGCGGTGTTGAAAAATATGAAGAGTCTGAAAAGATGTGAAAAATATGAAGAGCTTGAAAAGGTGTGAAAAATATGAGGAGCATTAATCGGTCTGAAAAATAGGAGGAGCATGAAGCGGTGTTGAAAAAAATGAAGAGCCTGAAAAGGTGTGAAATATATGAAGAGCTTCAAAAGGTGTCAAAAATATGAGGAGCATGAAACGGTCTGAAAAATACGAGAAGCATGAAGAGGTGTTGAAAAACATGAAGAGCCTGAAAAGGTGTGAAATATACGAATAGCTTCAAAAGGTGTCAAATATATGAGGAGCATGAAACGGTCTGAAAAATAGGAGGATCATGAAGCGGTGTTGAATAACATGAATAGCCAGAAAAGGTGTGAAAAATATGAAGAGCTACAAAAGGTGTGAAAAATATGAGGAGCATAAAACGGTCTGAAAAATAGGAGGAGCATGAAGCTGTTTTCAAAAACATGAAGAGCCTGAAAAGTAGTGAAAAATATGAAGAGCTTCAAAAGGTGTTAAAAGTATGAGAAGCATGAAACAGACTGAAATATAGGAGGAGCATGAAGCGGTGTAGGAAAACATGAAGAGCGTGAAAAGGTGTGAAAAATATGAAAAGCTTCAAAAGGTTTGAAATACATGAGGAGCATGAAACGGTCTGAGAAATAGGAGGAGCATGAGGCGGTGTTTAACAACATGAAGAGCCTGACAAGGTGTGAAAAATATGAAAAGCTTCAAAAGGTGTAAAAAAATGAGGAGCATGAAACGGTCTGAAAAATAGGAGGAGCATGAAGCATTGTTGAAAAACATGAAGAGTCTGAAAATGTCTGAAAAATATGAAGAGCTTCAAAAGGTGTCAAAAATAAGAGGAGCATGAAACGGTCTGAAAAATAGGGGAGTATGAAACGGTGTTCAAAAACATAAAGAGCCTGAAAAGCTGTGAAAAATATGAAGAGCTTCAAAAGGAGTGAAATACTTGAGGAACATGAAACGGTCTGAAAAATAGGAGGAGCATGAAGCTGTGTTGAAAAACCTGAAGAGCCTGAAAAGGTGTGAAAAATATGAAAAGCTTGAAAAGGTGCGAAAACTATGAGGAGCATGTAACGGTGTGAACAATAGGAGGAGCTTGAAGCGGTGTTGAAAAATATGAAGAGTCTGAAAGGTGTGAAAAATATGAAGAGCTTCAAATGGTGTCAAACATATGAGGAGCATGAAATGGTCTGAAAAATAGGAGGAGCATGAAGTGGTGTTGAAAAACATGAAGAGCCTGAATAGGTGTGAAAAATATGAAGAGCTTCAAAAGGTGTGAAAAATATGAAGAGCATTAATCGGTCTGAAAAATAGGAGGAGCATGAAGCGGTGTTGAAAAAAATGAAGAGCCTGAAAAGGTGTGAAATATATGAAGAGCTTCAAAAGGTGTCAAAAATATGAGGAGAATGAAACGGTCTGAAAAATACGAGAAGCATGAAGAGGTGTTGAAAAATATGAAGAGCCTGAAAAGGTGTGAAATATACAAATAGCTTCAAAAGGTGTCAAATATATGAGGAGCATGAAACGTTCTGAAAAATAGGAGGATCATGAAGCGGTGTTGAAGAACATGAATAGCCTGAAAATGTGTGAAAAATATGAAGAGCTACAAAAGGTGTGAAAAATATGAGGAGCATGAAACGGTCTGAAAAATAGGAGGAACATGAAACGGTGTGGAAAATCATGAAGAGCCTGAAAACGTGTGAAAAATATGAAGAGCTTCAAAAGGTGTAAAAAATACGAAGAGCTTCAAACGGTGTCAAAAGTGAGAGAGGCATAAAACGGTCTGAAAAATAGGAGTAGCATGAAACAGTGTTGAAAACATGAAGAGCCTGTGTGCGTCACGTGGGAATCATGTGTGAAACACGTGTGCGTCACGTGTGAATCACGTGTGTGTCACGTGGCAATCACATGTCAGTCACGTGTGCATCACGTGGGAATCACGTGTGAGTCACGTGTAAGTCACGTGGGAACCACGTGTGCATCACGTGTGTTTCACATGGCAATCACGTGTCAGTCACGTGTGCATCACGTGGGAATCACATGCGAGTCACTTGTGCCTCACGTGGGAATCACGTGTCAGTCACGTGTGCATCACGTGGTATCAATGTGAAACACGTGTGCGTCACGTGGGGATCACGTGTCAGTCACGTGTGCGTCACGTGTGAATCACGTGTGCATCACGTGGGAATCATGTGGGAAGCAAGTGTGCATCAAGTGGGTATCACGTGTGAGTCACGTATGCATCACGTCGGAATCAAGTGTGAATCACGTGTGCATCACGTGGAAATCACGTGTCACTCACGTGTGCCTATCGTGGGATTCACGTGTGAGTCACGTGTGCAATACGTGGAAATCACGTGTGAATCACGTGTGCGTCACGTAGGAATCACGTGTGAAACAAGTCGTAACTCGAGATGAGAGGTTCGTCCCTGGCTTTGACTCAAGCGGAATACCAACTTTCCACAAGCACGTCAAGAGGAGGCTTCTCTCAGCTAAAGGTATGTGAGAGGGACCCTGAGTGTGTGGCCTCTAGTGGAATGGACACCGAGATGCTCTGACTCCAAGTAAGGCTGGATATCCCTGCAGTGAATTGAATGCAGGCTCATCTTGCATCTCCCGAGACGAAGGGATGTCTAAATCCCCGGTGGAGACCACAGAGAAAGACCTAGTTCTCCACCTCATCGCGACCGGAGGTCTCACATCCTTTGAAAACTCGAGAGGTCCGCGGAGATCAATGCTACCAAAGGAGACGATGCCTGACTCCTCTTGAAAATGGATAGGAGTCCCAGGATCCCTGTGGCACGTGGAAAGGGACCCTGAGTCTCCCGCCTCACGTGGAGACGCGTCCCAATTGCCATGCCAAGACTCGAGGAGAATCCCGAGGTGCCCCTCGCACCTAGGCAGGAGTCCTGACGTCGCTGAACAAACACGTGTCTGGAAGGGCCCTCCCCGTCGTAACTCGAAAATATACCCCAGGTTCCGGCCGCAACCCGAGAAAAACCAGGAGCCTTCCCCCTCGCCACCAGATGAGGCCCGATTCCAATGCACTGCATGCAGAGCAATTCTGTGTTCGACATCAAACGTGAAAGGAGCCTTGATTTCCTTGATGGCACTCCAGAGAAACCCCAAGATCACTGTCTCAAGTCTAGAGGGATCCTGAGGTCACTGTAGCAACGCAAAAGGGCTCCGTGGACCCAAAATCAACTCGAGATGAGAGCTTCGTCCCTGGCTTCTACTCAAGAGGAATACCAACTTTCCACAAGCACGTCAAGAGGAGGCTTCTCTCAGCTAAAGGTATGTGAGAGGGACCCTGAGTGTGTGGCCTCAAGTTTAATGGACACCGAGATGCTCTGACTCGAAGTATGGCCGGATATCCTTGCAGTGAATTGAATGCAAGCTTGTCTTGCATCTCCCATGACGAAGGGATGTCTGAATCCCCTGTGGAGACACAGAGAAAGACATAGTTCTCCGCCTCATCGCAACCGGAGGCCTCACATCCTTTGAAAATTCGAGAGGTCCACGGAGATCAATGCTTCCAAAGGAGACGATGCCTGACTCCTCTTGAAAATGGATAGGAGTTCCAGGATCCCTGTGGCACGTGGAAAGGGACCCTGGGTCTCCCGCCTCACGTGGAGACGCGTCCCAATTGCCATGCCAAGACTCGAGGAGAATCCCGAGGTGTCCGTCGCACCTAGGCAGGAGTCCTGACTTCGCTGAACAAACACGTGTATGGAAGGGCCCTCCCCGTCGTAACTCGAGATTATACCCCAGGTTCCGGCCGCAACTCGAGAAAAACCATGAGCCTTCCCCCTCGCCGCTAGATGAGGCCCGATTCCCCTGCACTGCGTGCAGAGCAATTCCGTGTTCCACATCAAACGTGAAAGGAGCCTTGATTTCCTTGATGGCACTCCAGAGAAACCCCAAGATCACTGTCTCAAGTCTAGAGGGAACCTGAGGTCACTGTAGCAACACGAAAGGGCTCCGTGGACCCCAAATCAACTCGAGATAAGAGCTTCGTTCCTGTCTTCGACTCAAGAGGAATACCAACTTTCCACAAGCACCTCAAGAGGAGGCTTCTCTCAGCTACAGGTATGTGAGAGGGACCCTGGTTTGTGGCCTCAAGTGGAATGGACACCGAGATGCTCTGACTCGAATTAAGGCCGGATATCCCTGCAGTGAATTGAATGCAGGCTCGTCTTGCATCTCCCAAGACGAAGGGATGTCTGAATCCCCTGTGGAGACCACAGAGAAAGACCTAGTTCTCCGCCTCATCGCGACCGGAGGCCTCACATCCTTTGAAAACTCGAGAGGTCTGAGGAGATCAATGCTTCCAAAAGAGACGATGCCTGACTCCTCTTGAAAATGAATAGGAGTCCCAGGATCCCTGTAGCACGTGGAAAGGGGTCCTGAGTCTCCCGCCTCACGTGGATACGCGTCCCAATTCCCATGCCAAGACTCGAGGAGAATCCCGAGGTGTCCGTCGCACCTAGGCAGGAGTCCTGACGTCACTGAAGAAACACGTGTCTGGAAGGGCCCTTCCCGTCGTAACTCGAGAATATACCCCAGGTTCCGGCCGCAACTCGAGAAAAACCATGAGACTTCCCCCTCGCCGCGAGATGAGGCCCGATTCCCCTGCACTGCGTGCAGAGCAATTCCGTGTTCCTCATTAAACTTGAAAGGTGCCTTGATTTCCTTTATGGCACTCCAGAGAAAACCCAAGATCACTGTCTCAAGTCTAGAGGGATCCTGAGGTCACTGTACCAACAGGAAAAGGCTCTATGAACCCCAAATCAACTCGAGATGAGAGCTTATTCCCTGGCTTCGACTCAAGAGGAATACCAACTTTTCAGAAGCACCTCAAGAGGATTCTTCTCTCAGCTACAGGTATGTGAGAGGGACCCTGAGTTTGTGGCCTCAAGTGGAATGGACACCGAGATGCTCTGACTAAAAGTAAGGCCGGATATCCCTGCAGTGAATTGAATGCAGACTCGTCTTGCATCTCCGAAGATGAAGCGATGTCTGAATCCCCTGTGGAGACCATAGAGAAAGACCTAGTTCTCCGGCTCATCGCGACCGGAGGCCTCACATCCTTTGAAAACTCGAGAGGTCCGCGGAGATCAATGCTTCCAAAGGAGACCATGCCTGACTCCTCTTGAAAATGGATAGGAGTCCCAGGATCCCTGTAGCAAGTGGAAAGGGGCCCTGAGTCTCCCGCCTCACGTGGAGACGCGTCCCAATTCCCATGCCAAGACTCGAGGAGAATCACGAGGTGTCCCTCTCACCTAGGCAGGAGTCCTGACGTCGCTGAACAAACACGTGTCTGGAAGGGCCCTCCCCATCGTAACTCGAGAATATATCCCTGGTTCCAGCCGCAACTCGAGAAAAACCATGAGCCTTCCCCCTCACCGCGAGTTGAGGCCCGATTCCCCTGCACTGCGTGCAGAGCAATTCCGTGTTCCACATCAAACGTGAAAGGAGCCTTGATTTCCTTGATGGCACTCCAGAGAAACCCCAAGATCACTGTCTCAAGTCTAGAGGGATCCTGAGGTCACTGTAGCAACACAAAAGGGCTCCCTGGACCCCAAATCAACTCGAGATGAGAGCTTAGTCCCGGGCTTCGATTCAAGAGGAATACCAACTTTCCACAAGCACCTCATGAGGAGGCTTCTCTCAGCTACAGGTATGTGAGAGCGACCCTGAGTTTGTGGCCTCAAGTGGAATGGACACCGAGATGATCCGACTCGAAGTAAGGCCGGATATCAATGCAGTGAATTGAATGCAGGCTCGTCTTGCATCTCCCAAGACGAAGGGATGTCTGAATCCCCTGTGGAGACCACAGAGAAAGACCTAGTTGTCCGCCTCATCGCGACCGGAAGCTTCATATCCTTTGAAAACTCGAGAGGTCCGCGGAGATCAATGCTTCCAAAGGAGACGATGCCTGACTCCTCTTGAAAATGGATAGGAGTCCCAGAATACCTGTGGCACGTAGAAAGGGAGCCTGGATCTACCGCCTCACTTGCAGACGCGTCCCAATTGCCATGCCAAGCCTCGAGGAGAATCCCGAGGTGTGCCTCACACCTAGGCAGGAGTCCTGACGTCGCTGAACAAACATGTGTCTGGAAGGGCCCTCCCCGTAATAACTCGAGAATATACCCCAGGTTCCGGCCGCAACTCGAGAAAAACCATGAGACTTCCCCCTCTCCGCGAAGTGTGGCCCGATTCCCCTGCAATGCGTGCACAGCAATTCCGTGTTCCACATCAAACCTGAAAGGAGCCTTGATTTCCTTGATGGCACTCCAGAGAAAACCCAAGATCACTGTCTCAAGTCTCGAGGGATCCTGAGGTCACTGTAACAACATAAAAGGGCTCCGTGGAACCCAAATCAACTCGAGATGAGAGCTTAGTCCCTGGATTCTACTCAAGAGGGATACCAGCTTTCCACAGCACCTCAAGAGGAGACTTCTCTCATCTATATGTATGTGAGAAGGACCCTGAATTTGTGGCCTCAAGAGGAATGGACACCGAGATGTTCTGACTCGAAGTAAGGCCGGATATCCCTGCAGTGAATTGAATGCAGGCTCGTCTTACTTCTCCCAAGACGAAGGGATGTCTGAATCCCCTGTGGAGACCACAGAGAAAGACCTAGTTCTCCGCCTCATCGGGACCAGAGGCCTCACCTCCTTTGAAAACTCGAGAGGTCCGCGGAGATCAATGCTTTCAAAGGAGACGATGCCTGACGCCTCTTGAAAATGGATAGGAGTCCCAGGATCCCTGTGGCACGTGGAAAGGGACACTGGGTCTCCCGCCTCACGGGGAGACGCGTCCCAATTGCCATACCAAGACTCGAGGAGAATCCCGAGGTGTCCCTCGCACCTAGGGAGGAGTCCTGACGTCACTGAACAAACACGTGTCTGGAAGGGCCGTCCCCATCTTGACTCGAGAATATATCCCCAGGTTCCGGCCGGAACTTGATAAAAACCTTGAGACTTCCCCTTCGCCGCGAGATGAGGCCTGATTCCCCTGCACTGCATGCAGAACAATTCCGAGTTCCATATCAAACGTGAAAGGAGCCTTGATTTCCTTGATGGCACTCCAGAGAAAACCCAAGATCACTGTCTCAAGTCTAGAGGGATCCTGAGGTCACTGTAGCAACACGAAAGGGCTCCGTGGACCCCAAATCAACTCGAGATGAGAGCTTAGTCTCTGGTTTCGACTCAAGAGGAATACAAACTTTCCACAAGCACCTCAAGAGGAGGCTTCTCTCAGCTACAGGTATGTGAGAGGGACCCTGAGTTTGTGGCCTCAAGTGGAATGGACACCGAGAAGCTCTGACTCGAAGTAAGGCCGGATATCCCTGCAGTGAATTGAATGCAGGCTCGTCTTGCATCTCCCAAGACGAAGGGATGTCTGAATCCCCTGTATAGACAACAGAGAAAGACCTAGTTCTCCGCCTCATCGCGACCGGAGGCCTCACATCTTTGAAAACTCGAGAGGTCTGCGGAGATCAATGCTTCCAAAGGAGACGATGCCTGACTCCTCTTGAAAATGGAAAGGTGTCCCCGGATCCCTGTGGCACGTGGAAAGGTACCCTGGGTCTCCCGCCTCACGTGGAGACGCGTCCCAATTGCCATGCCAAGACTCGAGGAGAATCCCGAGGTGTCCCTCGCACCTAGGCAGTAGTCCTGACGTCGCTGAGCAAACACGTGTCTGGAAGGGCCCTCCCCGTCGTAACTCGAGAATATACCCCAGGTTCCGGCCGCAACTCGAGAAAAACCATGAGACTTCCCCCTCGCCGCGAGATGAGGCCCGATTCCCCTGCACTGCGTGCAGAGCAATTCCGTGTTCCACATCAAGCCTGAAAGGAGCCTTGATTTCCTTGATGGCACTTCAGAGAAAACCCAAGATCACTGTCTCAAGTCTAGAGGGATCCTGAGGTCACTGGAGCAACACAAAAGGGCTCCGTGGACCCCAAATCAACTCGAGATGAGACCTTAGTCCCTGGCTTTGACTCAAGAGGAATACCAACTTTCCACAAGCACCTCAAGAGGAGGCTTCTCTCAGCTACAGGTATGTGTCAGGGACCCTGAGTTTGTGGCCTCAGGTGGAATGGACACCGAGATGCTCTGACTCGAAGTAAGGCCGGATATCCCTGCAGTGAATTGAATGCAGGCTCGCCTTGCATCTCCCAAGACGAAGGGATGTCTGAATCCCCTGTGGAGACCACAGAGAAAGAATTAGTTCTCCGCCTCATAGCGACAGGAGACCTCCCATCCTTTGCAAACTCGAAGGTCCACGGAGATCAATGCTTACGAAGGAGACGATGCCTGACTCCTCTTGAAAATGGATAGGAGTCCCAGGATCCCTGTGTCACGTGGAAAGGGACCCTAGTTCTCCCGCTTCACGTGGAGACGCGTCCCAGTTGCCGTGCCAATACTGGAGGAGAATCCCGAGGTGTCCCTCGCACCTAGGCAGGAGTCCTGACGTCACTGAACATACAAGTGTCTGGAAGGGCCCTCCCCGACGTAACTCGAGAATATACCCCAGGTTCTGGCCGCAACTCGA
Source organism: Dama dama (assembly GCF_033118175.1). Classification (NCBI taxonomy): domain Eukaryota; kingdom Metazoa; phylum Chordata; class Mammalia; order Artiodactyla; family Cervidae; genus Dama; species Dama dama. The sequence continues at coordinate 1,247,923 of NW_026870878.1, read as the reverse complement.
GAAACACCATGAGACTTCCCCCTCGCCCCGAAATGAGGCCTGATTCCCCTGCACTGCGTGCAGAGCAATTCCGTATTCCACATCGAACGTGAAAGGAGCCTTGATTTCTTGATGGCACTCCAGAGAAAACCCACGATCACTGTCTCTAGTCTAGAGGGATCCTGAGGTCACTGTAGAAACACGAATGGGCTCCATGGACCCCAAATCAACTCGAGATGAGAGCTTAGTCCCTGGCTTCGACTCAAGAGGAATACCAAATTTCCACAAGCACCTCAAGAGGAGGCTTCTCTCAGCTACAGGTATGTGAGAGGGACCCTGAGTTTGCGGCCTCAAGTGGAATGGACACCGAGATGCTCTGACTCGAAGTAAGGCCGGATATCCCTGCAGTGAATTGAATGCAGGCTCGTCTTGCATCTCCCAAGACGAAGGGATGTCTGAATCCCCTGTGGAGACGACAGAGAAAGAACTAGTCCTCCGCCTCATCGCGAACGGAGGCCTCACATCCTTTGAAAATTCGAGAGGTATGCGGAGATAATGCTTCCAAAGGAGACGATGCCTGACTCCTCTTGAAAATGGATAGGAGTCCCAGGATCCCTGTGGCACGTGGAAAGGGACACTGGGTCTCCCGCCTCACGTGGAGACGCGTTCAAATTGCCATGCCAAGACTAGAGGAGAATCCCGAGGTGTCCCTCGCACCTACGGAGGAGTCCTGACGTCGCTGAACAAACACGTGTCTGGAAGGGCCCTCCCCGTCGTAACTCGAGAATATACCCCAGGTTCCGGCCGCAACTCGAGAAAAACCATGAGACTTCCCCCTCGCCGCGAGTTGAGGCCCGATTCCCCTGCACTGCGTGCAGAGCAATTCCGTGTTCCACATCAAACGTGAAAGGAGCCTTGATTTCCTTGATGGCACTCCAGAGAAAACCCAAGATCACTGTCTCAAGTCTAGAGGGATCCTGAGGTCACTGGAGCAACACGAAAGGGCTCCGTGGACCCCAAATCAACTCGAGATGAGAGCTTAGTCCCTGGCTTCCACTCAAGAGGAACACCAACTTTCCACAAGCACCTCAAGAGGAGGCTTCTCTCAGCTACAGGTATGTGAGAGGGCCCCTGAGTTTGTGGCCTCAAGTGGAATGGACACAGAGATGCTCTGAATCGAAGTAAGGCCGGATATCCCTGCAGTGAATTGAATGCAGGCTCGTCTTGAATCTCCCAAGACGAAAGGATGTCGGAATCCCCTGTGGAGATGACAGCGAAAGACCGAGTTCTCCGCCTCTTCGCGAGGGGAGGCCTCACATCCTTTGAAAATTCGAGAGGTCCGCGGAGATCAATGCTTCCAAAGGAGACGATGCCTGACTCCTCTTGAAAATGGATCGGAGTCCCAGGATCCCTGTGGCACATGGAAAGGGACCCTGGGTCTCCCGCCTCACGTGGAGACGCGTCCAAATTGCCATGCCAAGACTCGAGGAGAATCCCGAGGTGTCCCTCGCACCTAGGCAGGAGTCCTGACGTCGCTGAACAAACACGTGTCTGGAAGGGCCCTCCCTGTCGTAACTCGAGAATATACCCCAGGTTCCGGCCGCAACTCGAGAAAAACCATGAGACTTCCACCTCGCCGCGAGTTGAGGCCCGATTCCCCTGCCCTGCGTGCAGAGCAGTTCCGTTTTCCACATCAAACGTTAAAGGAGCCTTGATTTCCTTGATGGCACTCCAGAGAAAACCCAAGTTCACTGTCTCAAGTCTAGAGGGATCCTGAGGTCACTGGAGCAACATAAAAGGGCTCCGTGGACGACAAATCAACTCGAGATGAGAGCTTAGTCCCTGGCTTCGACGCGAGTGGAATACCAACTTTCCACAAGCCCCTCAAGAGGAGGCTTCTCTCAGCTACAGGTATGTGAGAGGGCCCCTGAGTTTGTGGTCTCAAGTGGAATGGACACCGAGATGCTCTGACTCGAAGTAAGGCCGGATATCCCTGCAGTGAATTGAATTCAGGCTCGTCTTGCATCTCCCCAGACGAAGGGATGTCTGAATCCCCTGTGGAGATGACAGAGAAAGACCGACTTCTCCGCCTCTTCGCGAGGGGAGGCCTCACATCCTTTGAAAACTCGAGAGGTCCGCGGAGATCAATGCTTCCAAAGGAGACAATGCCTGACTCCTCTTGAAAATGGATAGGAGTCCCAGGATCCCTGTGTCATGTGGAAAGGGACCCTGGGTCTCCCGCCTCACGTGGAGAAGCGTCCCAATTGCCATGCCAAGACTCGAGGAGAATCCCGAGGTGTCCCTCGCACCTAGGCAGGAGTCCTGACGTCGCTGAACAAACACGTGTCTGGAAGGGCCCTCGCCGTCGTAACTCGAGAATATACCCCAGGTTCCGGCCACAACTGGAGAAACACCATGAGACTAACCCCTCGCCGCGAGATGAGGCCCGATTCCACTGCCCTGCGTGCAGAGCAATTCCGTGTTCCACATCAAACGTGAAAGGAGCCTTGATTTCCGTGATGGCACTCCAGAGAAAACCCAAGATCACTGTCTCTAGTCTAGAGGGATCCTGAGGTTACTGTAGCAACACGAAAGGGCTCCGTGGACCCCAAATCAACTTGAGATGAGAGCTTAGTCCCTGGCTTCGACTCAAGAGGAATACCAAATTTCCACAAGCACCTCAAGAGGAGGCTTCTCTCATCTACAGGTATGTGAGAGGGACCCTGAGTTTTTGGCCTCAAGTGGAATGGACACCGAGATGCTCTGACTCGAAGTAAGGCCGGATATCCCTGCAGTGAATTGAATGCAGGCTCGTCTTGCATCTCCCAAGACGAAGGGATGTCTGAATCCGCTGTGGAGACGACCGAGAAAGACCTAGTCCTCCGCCTCATCCTGACCGGAGGCATCACATCCTTTGAAAATTCGACAGGTCTGCGGAGATCAATGCTTCCAAAGGAGACGATGCCTGACTCTTCTTGAAAATGGTTAGGAGTCCCAGGATCCCTGTGGCACGTGAAAAGGGACCCTGGGTCTCCCGCCTCACGTGGAGACGCATCCCAATTGCCATGCCAAGACTCGAGAAGAATCCCGAGGTGTCCCTCGCACCTAAGCAGGAGTCCTGACGTCGCGGACCAAACACGTGTCTGGAAGGGCCCTCCCCGTCGTAACTCGAGAATATACCCCAGGTTCCGGCCGCAACTAGAGAAAAACCATGAGACTTCCCCCTCGCCGGGACATGAGGCCCGATTCCCCTGCACTGCGTGCAGAGCAATTCCGTGTTCCACATCAAACGTGAAAGGAGCCTTGATTTCCTTGATGGCACTCCAGAGAAAACCCAAGATCACTGTCTCAAGTCTAGAGGGATCCTGAGGTCACTGGAGCAACACGAAATTTCTCCGTGGACCCCAAATCAACTCGAGATGAGAGCTTAATCCCTGGCTTCGACTCAGGAGGAATACCAACTTTCCACAAGCACCTCAAGTGGAGGCTTCTCTCAGCTACAGGTATGTGAGCAGGACCCTGAGTTTGTGGCCTCAAGTGGAATGGACACCGAGATGCTCTGACTCGAAGTAAGGCCGGATATCACTGCAGTGAATTGAATGCAGGCTCGTCTTGCATCTCCCAGACGAAGGGATGGCTGAATCCCCTGTGGAGACCACAGAGAAAGACCTAGTCCTCCGCCTCATTGCGACCGGAGGCCTCACATCCTTTGAAAACTCGAGAGGTACGCGGAGATCAATGCTTCCAAAGGAGACGATGCCTGACTCCTCTTGAAAATGGATAGGAGTCCCAGGATCCCTGTGGCACGTGGAAAGGGACCCTGGGTCTCCCGCCTCATGTGGAGACGCGTCCCAATTGCCATGCCAAGACTCGAGGAGAATCCCGAGGTGTTCCTCGAAACAAGGCAGGAGTCCTGACGTCGCTGAAGAAACACGTGTCTGGAAGGGCCTTCCCCGTCGTAACTCGATAATATACCCCAGGTTCAGGCCGCAACTCGAGAAAAACCATGAGAGTTCCCCCTCGCCGCGAGATGAGGCCCGATTCCCTGCACTGCGTGCAGAGCAATACCGTGTTGCACATCAAACGTGAAAGGAGCCTTGATTTCCTTGATGGCACTCCAGAGAAAACGCAAGATCACTGTCTCAAGTCTAGAGGGATCCTGAGGCCAATGGAGCAACAGAAAGGGCTCCGTGGACCCCAAATCAACTCGAGATGAGAGCTTAGTCCCTGCTTTCGACTCAAGAGGAATACCAACTTTCCCCAAGCACCTCAAGAGGAGGCTTCTCTCAGCTACAGGTATGTGAGAGGGACCCTGAGTTTGTGGCCTCAAGTGGAATGGACACCGAGAAGCTCTGACTCGAAGTAAGGCCGGATATCCCTGCAGTGAATTGAATGCAGGCTCGTCTTGCATCTCCCAAGACGAAGGGATGTCTGAATCCCCTGTATAGACAACAGAGAAAGACCTAGTTCTCCGCCTCATCGCGACCGGAGGCCTCACATCTTTGAAAACTCGAGAGGTCTGCGGAGATCAATGCTTCCAAAGGAGACGATGCCTGACTCCTCTTGAAAATGGAAAGGTGTCCCCGGATCCCTGTGGCACGTGGAAAGGTACCCTGGGTCTCCCGCCTCACGTGGAGACGCGTCCCAATTGCCATGCCAAGACTCGAGGAGAATCCCGAGGTGTCCCTCGCACCTAGGCAGTAGTCCTGACGTCGCTGAGCAAACACGTGTCTGGAAGGGCCCTCCCCGTCGTAACTCGAGAATATACCCCAGGTTCCGGCCGCAACTCGAGAAAAACCATGAGACTTCCCCCTCGCCGCGAGATGAGGCCCGATTCCCCTGCACTGCGTGCAGAGCAATTCCGTGTTCCACATCAAGCCTGAAAGGAGCCTTGATTTCCTTGATGGCACTTCAGAGAAAACCCAAGATCACTGTCTCAAGTCTAGAGGGATCCTGAGGTCACTGGAGCAACACAAAAGGGCTCCGTGGACCCCAAATCAACTCGAGATGAGACCTTAGTCCCTGGCTTTGACTCAAGAGGAATACCAACTTTCCACAAGCACCTCAAGAGGAGGCTTCTCTCAGCTACAGGTATGTGTCAGGGACCCTGAGTTTGTGGCCTCAGGTGGAATGGACACCGAGATGCTCTGACTCGAAGTAAGGCCGGATATCCCTGCAGTGAATTGAATGCAGGCTCGCCTTGCATCTCCCAAGACGAAGGGATGTCTGAATCCCCTGTGGAGACCACAGAGAAAGAATTAGTTCTCCGCCTCATAGCGACAGGAGACCTCCCATCCTTTGCAAACTCGAAGGTCCACGGAGATCAATGCTTCCGAAGGAGACGATGCCTGACTCCTCTTGAAAATGGATAGGAGTCCCAGGATCCCTGTGTCACGTGGAAAGGGACCCTAGTTCTCCCGCTTCACGTGGAGACGCGTCCCAGTTGCCGTGCCAATACTGGAGGAGAATCCCGAGGTGTCCCTCGCACCTAGGCAGGAGTCCTGACGTCACTGAACATACAAGTGTCTGGAAGGGCCCTCCCCGACGTAACTCGAGAATATACCCCAGGTTCTGGCCGCAACTCGAGAAACACCATGAGACTTCCCCCTCGCCCCGAAATGAGGCCTGATTCCCCTGCACTGCGTGCAGAGCAATTCCGTATTCCACATCGAACGTGAAAGGAGCCTTGATTTCCTTGATGGCACTCCAGAGAAAACCCAAGATCACTGTCTCAAGTCTAGAGGGATCCTGAGGTCACTGGAACAACACGAAAGGGCTCCGTGGACCCCAAATCAACTCGAGATGAGAGCTTAGTCCCTGGCTTCGACTCAAGAGGAATACCAACTTTCCACAAGCACCTCAACAGGAGGCTTCTCTCAGCTACAGGTATGTGAGAGGGACCCTGAGTTTGTGGTCTCAAGTGGAATGGACACCGAGATGCACTGACTCAAAGTAAGGCCAGATATTCATGCAGCGAATTGAATGCAGGCTCGTCTTGCATCTCCCAAGACGAAGGGATGTCTGAATCCCCTGTGGAGACCACAGAAAAAGACCTAGTTCTCCGCCTCATCGCGAACGGAGGCCTCACAACCTTTGAAAACTCGAGAGATCCGCGGAGATCAATGCTTCCAAAGGAGACGATGCCTGACTCCTCTTGAAAATGGATAGGAGTCCCAGGATCCCTGTGGCACATGGAAAGGGACCCTGGGTCTCCCGCCTCACGTGGAGAAGCGTCCCAATTGCCATGCCAAGACTCGAGGAGAATCCATAGTTGTCCCTCGCACCTAGGCAAGAGTCCTGACGTCGCAGAACAAACACGTGTCTGGAAGGGCCCTCCCAGTAGTAACTCGAGAATATACCCCAGTTTCCGGCCGCAACTCGAGAAAACCCATGAGACTTCCCTCTCGCCGGGAGATGAGGCCCGATTCCTGTGCACTGTGTGCAGAGCAATTCCGTGTTCCACATCAAACGTGAAAGGAGCCTTGATTTCTTGATGGCACTCCAGAGAAAACCCACGATCACTGTCTCTAGTCTAGAGGGATCCTGAGGTCACTGTAGAAACACGAATGGGCTCCATGGACCCCAAATCAACTCGAGATGAGAGCTTAGTCCCTGGCTTCGACTCAAGAGGAATACCAAATTTCCACAAGCACCTCAAGAGGAGGCTTCTCTCAGCTACAGGTATGTGAGAGGGACCCTGAGTTTGCGGCCTCAAGTGGAATGGACACCGAGATGCTCTGACTCGAAGTAAGGCCGGATATCCCTGCAGTGAATTGAATGCAGGCTCGTCTTGCATCTCCCAAGACGAAGGGATGTCTGAATCCCCTGTGGAGACGACAGAGAAAGAACTAGTCCTCCGCCTCATCGCGAACGGAGGCCTCACATCCTTTGAAAATTCGAGAGGTATGCGGAGATAATGCTTCCAAAGGAGACGATGCCTGACTCCTCTTGAAAATGGATAGGAGTCCCAGGATCCCTGTGGCACGTGGAAAGGGACACTGGGTCTCCCGCCTCACGTGGAGACGCGTTCAAATTGCCATGCCAAGACTAGAGGAGAATCCCGAGGTGTCCCTCGCACCTACGGAGGAGTCCTGACGTCGCTGAACAAACACGTGTCTGGAAGGGCCCTCCCCGTCGTAACTCGAGAATATACCCCAGGTTCCGGCCGCAACTCGAGAAAAACCATGAGACTTCCCCCTCGCCGCGAGTTGAGGCCCGATTCCCCTGCACTGCGTGCAGAGCAATTCCGTGTTCCACATCAAACGTGAAAGGAGCCTTGATTTCCTTGATGGCACTCCAGAGAAAACCCAAGATCACTGTCTCAAGTCTAGAGGGATCCTGAGGTCACTGGAGCAACACGAAAGGGCTCCGTGGACCCCAAATCAACTCGAGATGAGAGCTTAGTCCCTGGCTTCCACTCAAGAGGAACACCAACTTTCCACAAGCACCTCAAGAGGAGGCTTCTCTCAGCTACAGGTATGTGAGAGGGCCCCTGAGTTTGTGGCCTCAAGTGGAATGGACACAGAGATGCTCTGAATCGAAGTAAGGCCGGATATCCCTGCAGTGAATTGAATGCAGGCTCGTCTTGAATCTCCCAAGACGAAAGGATGTCGGAATCCCCTGTGGAGATGACAGCGAAAGACCGAGTTCTCCGCCTCTTCGCGAGGGGAGGCCTCACATCCTTTGAAAATTCGAGAGGTCCGCGGAGATCAATGCTTCCAAAGGAGACGATGCCTGACTCCTCTTGAAAATGGATCGGAGTCCCAGGATCCCTGTGGCACATGGAAAGGGACCCTGGGTCTCCCGCCTCACGTGGAGACGCGTCCAAATTGCCATGCCAAGACTCGAGGAGAATCCCGAGGTGTCCCTCGCACCTAGGCAGGAGTCCTGACGTCGCTGAACAAACACGTGTCTGGAAGGGCCCTCCCTGTCGTAACTCGAGAATATACCCCAGGTTCCGGCCGCAACTCGAGAAAAACCATGAGACTTCCACCTCGCCGCGAGTTGAGGCCCGATTCCCCTGCCCTGCGTGCAGAGCAGTTCCGTTTTCCACATCAAACGTTAAAGGAGCCTTGATTTCCTTGATGGCACTCCAGAGAAAACCCAAGTTCACTGTCTCAAGTCTAGAGGGATCCTGAGGTCACTGGAGCAACATAAAAGGGCTCCGTGGACGACAAATCAACTCGAGATGAGAGCTTAGTCCCTGGCTTCGACGCGAGTGGAATACCAACTTTCCACAAGCCCCTCAAGAGGAGGCTTCTCTCAGCTACAGGTATGTGAGAGGGCCCCTGAGTTTGTGGTCTCAAGTGGAATGGACACCGAGATGCTCTGACTCGAAGTAAGGCCGGATATCCCTGCAGTGAATTGAATTCAGGCTCGTCTTGCATCTCCCCAGACGAAGGGATGTCTGAATCCCCTGTGGAGATGACCGAGAAAGACCGACTTCTCCGCCTCTTCGCGAGGGGAGGCCTCACATCCTTTGAAAACTCGAGAGGTCCGTGGAGATCAATGCTTCCAAAGGAGACAATGCCTGACTCCTCTTGAAAATGGATAGGAGTCCCAGGATCCCTGTGTCATGTGGAAAGGGACCCTGGCTCTCCCGCCTCACGTGGAGAAGCGTCCCAATTGCCATGCCAAGACTCGAGGAGAATCCCGAGGTGTCCCTCGCACCTAGGCAGGAGTCCTGACGTCGCTGAACAAACATGTGTCTGGAAGGGCCCTCGCCGTCGTAACTCGAGAATATACCCCAGGTTCCGGCCACAACTGGAGAAACACCATGAGACTAACCCCTCGCCGCGAGATGAGGCCCGATTCCACTGCCCTGCGTGCAGAGCAATTCCGTGTTCCACATCAAACGTGAAAGGAGCCTTGATTTCCGTGATGGCACTCCAGAGAAAACCCAAGATCACTGTCTCTAGTCTAGAGGGATCCTGAGGTTACTGTAGCAACACGAAAGGGCTCCGTGGACCCCAAATCAACTTGAGATGAGAGCTTAGTCCCTGGCTTCGACTCAAGAGGAATACCAAATTTCCACAAGCACCTCAAGAGGAGGCTTCTCTCATCTACAGGTATGTGAGAGGGACCCTGAGTTTTTGGCCTCAAGTGGAATGGACACCGAGATGCTCTGACTCGAAGTAAGGCCGGATATCCCTGCAGTGAATTGAATGCAGGCTCGTCTTGCATCTCCCAAGACGAAGGGATGTCTGAATCCGCTGTGGAGACGACCGAGAAAGACCTAGTCCTCCGCCTCATCCTGACCGGAGGCATCACATCCTTTGAAAATTCGAGAGGTCTGCGGAGATCAATGCTTCCAAAGGAGACGATGCCTGACTCTTCTTGAAAATGGTTAGGAGTCCCAGGATCCCTGCGGCACGTGAAAAGGGACCCTGGGTCTCCCGCCTCACGTGGAGACGCATCCCAATTGCCATGCCAAGACTCGAGAAGAATCCCGAGGTGTCCCTCGCACCTAAGCAGGAGTCCTGACGTCGCGGACCAAACACGTGTCTGGAAGGGCCCTCCCCGTCGTAACTCGAGAATATACCCCAGGTTCCGGCCGCAACTAGAGAAAAACCATGAGACTTCCCCCTCGCCGGGACATGAGGCCCGATTCCCCTGCACTGCGTGCAGAGCAATTCCGTGTTCCACATCAAACGTGAAAGGAGCCTTGATTTCCTTGATGGCACTCCAGAGAAAACCCAAGATCACTGTCTCAAGTCTAGAGGGATCCTGAGGTCACTGGAGCAACACGAAATTTCTCCGTGGACCCCAAATCAACTCGAGATGAGAGCTTAATCCCTGGCTTCGACTCAGGAGGAATACCAACTTTCCACAAGCACCTCAAGTGGAGGCTTCTCTCAGCTACAGGTATGTGAGCAGGACCCTGAGTTTGTGGCCTCAAGTGGAATGGACACCGAGATGCTCTGACTCGAAGTAAGGCCGGATATCACTGCAGTGAATTGAATGGAGGCTCGTCTTGCATCTCCCAGACGAAGGGATGGCTGAATCCCCTGTGGAGACCACAGAGAAAGACCTAGTCCTCCGCCTCATTGCGACCGGAGGCCTCACATCCTTTGAAAACTCGAGAGGTACGCGGAGATCAATGCTTCCAAAGGAGACGATGCCTGACTCCTCTTGAAAATGGATAGGAGTCCCAGGATCCCTGTGGCACGTGGAAAGGGACCCTGGGTCTCCCGCCTCATGTGGAGACGCGTCCCAATTGCCATGCCAAGACTCGAGGAGAATCCCGAGGTGTTCCTCGAAACAAGGCAGGAGTCCTGACGTCGCTGAAGAAACACGTGTCTGGAAGGGCCTTCCCCGTCGTAACTCGATAATATACCCCAGGTTCAGGCCGCAACTCGAGAAAAACCATGAGAGTTCCCCCTCGCCGCGAGATGAGGCCCGATTCCCTGCACTGCGTGCAGAGCAATACCGTATTGCACATCAAACGTGAAAGGAGCCTTGATTTCCTTGATGGCACTCCAGAGAAAACGCAAGATCACTGTCTCAAGTCTAGAGGGATCCTGAGGCCAATGGAGCAACAGAAAGGGCTCCGTGGACCCCAAATCAACTCGAGATGAGAGCTTAGTCCCTGCTTTCGACTCAAGAGGAATACCAACTTTCCCCAAGCACCTCAAGAAGAGGCTTCTCTCAGCTATAAGTCTGTGAGAGGGACCCAGAGTATGTGAACTCAAGTGGAATGGACACCGAGATGCTCTGACTCGAAGTAAGGCCAGATATCCCTGCAGTGAATTGAATGCAGGCTCGTCTTGCATCTCCCAAGACGAAGGGATGTCTGAATCCCCTGTGGAGACCACAGAGAAAGACCTAGTTCTCCGCCTAATCGCGACCGGAGGCCTCACATCCTATGAAAACTCTAGAGGTCCGAAGAGATCAATGCTTCCAGAGGAGACGATGCCTGACTCCTCTTGAAAATGGATAGGAGTCCCAGGATCCCTGTGGCACGTGGAAAGGGACTCTGGGTCTCCGGCCTCATGTGGAGACTCGTCCCAATTGCCATGCCAAGACTCGAGGAGAATCCCGAGGTGTCCCTCGAAACAAGGCAGGAGTCCTGACGTCGCTGAAGAAACACGTGTCTGGAAGGGCCCTCCCCGTCGTAACTCGAGAATATACCCCAGGTTCCGGCCGCAACTCAAGAAAAATCATGAGTCTTCGCCCTCGCCGCGAGATGAGACCCGATTCCCCTGCACTGCAAACAGAGCAATTCCGTGTTCCACATCAAACGTGAAACGTGCCTTGATTTCCTTGATGGCACTCCAGAGAAAACCCAAGATCACTGTCTCAAGTCTAGAGGGATCCTGATGTCACTGTAGCAACATGATAGGGCTCCGTGGAACCCAAATCAACTCGAGATGAGAGCTTAGTCCCTGGCTTCGACTCAAGAGAAATACCAACTTTCCACAAGCACGTCAAGAGGAGGATTCTCTCAGCTACAGCTATGTGAGAGGGACCCTGAATTTGTGGCCTCAAGTGGAATGGACACTGAGATGCTCTGACTCGAAGTAAGGCCGGATATCCCTGCAGTGAATTGATTGCAGGCTTCTCTTGCATCTCCCAAGACGAAGGGTTGTATGATTCCCCAGTGGAGACCACAGAGAAAGACCTAGTTCTCCGCCTCATCGCGACCGGAGGCCTCACATGCTTTGAAAATTCGAGATGTCCGCGGAGATCAATGCTTCCAAAGGAGACGATGCCTGACTCCTCTTGAAAATGGATAGGAGTTCCAGGATCCGTGTGGCAGGTGGAAAGGGACACTGGGTCTCCCGCCTCATGTGGAGACGCGTCCCAATTGCAATGCCAAGACTCGAGGAGAATGCCGAGTTGTCCCTCGCACCTAGGCAGGCGTCCTGACGTCGCTGAACAAACACATGTCTGGAAGGGCCCTTCCCGTCCTAATTCGAGAATATACCCCAGGTTCCGGCCGCAACTAGAGAAAAACCATGAGAAATCCCCCTTGCCGCGAGATGAGGCCCGATTCCCCTGCACTGCGTGCAGAGCAATTCCGTGTTCCACATCAAACATGAAAGGAGCCTTGATTTCCTTGATGGTACTCCAGAGAAAACCCAAGATCACTGTCTCAAGTCTAGAGGGATCCTGAGGTCACTGGAGCATCGCGAAAGGGCTCCATGGACCCCAAATTAACTCGAGATGAGAGCTTAGTCCCTGGCTTGGATCAAGAGGAATACCAACTTTCCACAAGCACCTCAAGATAACGCTTCTCTCATCAACAGGTATGTGAGAGGGACCCTGAGTTTGTGGCCTCAAGTGGAATGGACACCATGATGCTCTCACTCGAAGTAAGGCCTGATATCCCTGCAGTGAATTGAATGCAGGCTCGTCTTGCATTTCCCAAGACGAAGGGATGTCTGAATTCCCTGTGGAGACGACAGAGAAAGACCTAGATCTCCGCTTCAGGCGACCGGAGGCCTCACATCTTTGAAAACTCGAGAGGTCCGCGGAGATCAGTGCTTCCAAAGGAGACGATGCCTGACTCCTCTTGAAAATGGATAGGAGTCCCAGGATCCCTGTGGCACGTGGAAAGGGACCCTGGGTCTCCCGCCTCACGTGGAGACGCGTCCCAATTGCCATGCCAAGACTCGAGGAGAATCCCGAGGTGTCCCTCGCACCTAGGCAGGAGTCCTGACGTCGCTGAACAAACACGTGTCTGGAAGGGCCCTCCCCGTCGTAACTCGGGAATATACCCCAGGGTCCTTCCGCAACTCGAGAAAAATCATGAGACTTCCCCCTCGCCACGAGATGAGGCCCGATTCCCCTGCACTTTGTGCAGAGCAATTCCGTGTTCCACCTTAAACGTGAAAGGAGCCTTGATTTCCTTGATGGCACTCCAGAGAAAACCCAAGATCACTGTCTCAAGTCTAGAGGGATCCTGAGGTCACTGGAGCAACACTAACGGGCTCCGTGGACCCCAAATCAACTCGAAATGAGAGCTTAGTCCCTAGCTTCGACTCAAGAGGAATACCAACTTTCCACAAGCAACTCAATCGGAGGCTTCTCTCAGCTACGGGTATGTGAGCGGGACCCTGAGTTTGTTGCCTCAAGTGGAATGGACACCGAGATGCTCTGATTCGAAGTAAGGCCGGATATCCCTGCAGTGAATTGAATGCAGGCTCCTCTTGCATCTCCCAAGACGAAGGGATGTCTGAATCCCTTGTGGAGACCACAGAAAAAGACCTAGTTCTCCGCCTCATCGCGACCGGAGGCCTTCCATCCTTTGAAAACTCGAGAGGTCTGCGTAGATCAATGCTTCCAGAGGAAACGATGCCTGACTCTTGTTGACAATGGATAGGAGTCCCAGGATCCCTGTGACACGTGGAAAGGGACCCTGGGTCTCCCGCCTCACGTGGAGACGCGTCCCAATTGCCATGCCAAGACTCGAGGAGAATCCCGAGGTGTCCCTCGCACCTAGGCAGGAGTCCTGACATCGCTGAACAAACACGTGTCTGGAAGGGCCCTCCCCGTCGTAACTCGAGAATATACCCCAGGTTCCGGCCGCAACACGAGAAAAACCATAAGACTTCCCCCTCTCCGCGAGATGAGGCCCGATTCCCCTGCACTGCGTGCAGAGCAATTCCGTGTTCAACATCAAAGGTGAAAGGAGCCTTGATTTCCTTGATGGCACTCCAGAGAAAACCCAAGATCACTGTCTCAAGTCTAGAGGGATACTGAGGTCACTGTAGCAACACGAAAGGGCTCCGTGGACCCCAAATCAACTCGAGATGAGAGCTTAGTCCCTGGCTTCGAGTCAAGAGGAATACCAACTTTCCACAAGCACCTCAAGAGGAGGCTTCTCTCAGCTACAAGTATGTGAGAGGGACCCTGAGTTTGTGGCCTCAAGTGGAATGGACACCGAGATGCTCTGACTCGAAGTAAGGCCGGATATACCTGCAGTGAAGTGAATGCAGGCTCGTCTTGCATCTCCCAAGATGAAAGGTTGTCTGAATCCCCTGTGGAGAGCACAGAGAAAGACCTAGTTCTCTGCCTCATCGAGACCGGAGGCCTCACATCCTTTGAAAACTCGAGAGGTCCGCGGAGATCAATGCTTCCAAAGGAGACGATGCCTGACTTTCTTGAAAATGGATAGGAGGCCCAGGATCCCTGTGGCACGAGGAAAGGGACCCTGGGTCTCCCGCCTCACGTGGAGACGCGTCCCAATTGCCATGCCAAGACTCGAGGAGAATCCCGAGGTGTCCCTCGCACCTAGGCAGGAGTCCTGACGTCGCTGAACAAACACGTGTCTGCAAATACCATCCGCGACGTAACTCGAGAATATACCCCAGGTTCTGGCCACAACTCGAGAAAAACCATGAGACTTCCCCCTCGCCACGAGATGAGGCCCGATTCCCCTGCACTGCGTGCAGAGCAATTCCGTGTTCCACATCAAACGTGAAAGGAGCCTTGATTTCCTTGATGGCACTCTAGAGAAAACCCAAGATCACTGTCTCAAGTCGAGAGGGATCCTGAGGTCACTGGAGCAACACGAAAGGGCTCCGTGGACCCCAAATCTACTCGAGATGATAGCGTAGTCCCTGGCTTCGACTCAGGAGGAATACCAACTTTCCACAAGCACGTCAAGAGGAGGCTTCTCTCAGCTACAGGTATGTGAGAGGGACCCTGAGTTTGTGGCCTCAAGTGGAATGGACACCGAGATGCTCTGACTCGAAGTTAGGCCAGATATCCCTGCATTGAATTGAATGTAGGCTCGTCTTGCATCTCCCAAGACGAAGGGATGTCTGAATCCCCTGTGGAGACAACAGATAAAGACCTAGTTCTCCGCTTCATCGCGACCGGAGGCCTCACGTCCTTTGAAAACTCGAGAGGTCCGCGGAGATCAATGCTTCCAAAGGAGACGATGCCTGACTCCTCTTGAAAATGGATAGGAGTCCCAGGATCCCTGTGGCACGTGGAAAGGGACACTGGGTCTCCCACCTCACGTGGAGTCGCGTCCCAATTTCCATGCCAAGACTCGAGGAGAATTCCGAGGTGTCCCTCGCACCTAGGCAGGAGTCCTGACGTCGCTGAACAAACACGTGTCTGGAGGGGCCCTCCCCGTCGTAACTCGAGAATATACCCCAGGTTCCGGCCGCAACTCGAGAAAAACCATGAGACTTCCCCCTCGCCGCGAGATGAGGCCCGATTCCCCTGCACTGCGTGCAGAGCAATTCCGTGTTCCACATCAAACGTGAAAGGAGCCTTGATTTGCTTGATGGCACTCCAGAGACAACCCAAGATCACTGTCTCAAGTCTAGAGGGATCCTGAGGTCACTGGAGCAACAAGAAAGGGCTCCGTGGACCCGAAATCAACTCGAGATGAGAGCTTCGTCCCTGGCTTCGACTCAAGAGGAAAACCCACTTTCCATAAGCACCTCAAGAGGAGGCTTCTCTCAGCTACAGGTATGTGAGAGGGACCCTGAGTTTGTCGCCTCAAGTGGAATGGACACTGAGATGCTCTGACTCGAAGGAAGGCCGGATATCCCTGCAGTGAATTGAATACAGGCTCGTCTTGCATCTCCCACGACGAAGGGATGTCTGAAACCCCTGTGGAGCCCACAGAGAAAGACCTAGTTCTCCACCTCATCGCGACCGGAGGCCTCACGTCCTTTGAAAACTCGAGAGGTCCGCGGAGATCAATGCTTCCAAAGGAGACGATGCCTGACTCCTCTTGAAAATGGATAGGAGTCCCAGGATCCCTGTGGCACGTGGAAAGGGACCCTGGGTCTCCCGCCTCACGTGGAGACGCGTCCCAATGGCCATGCCAAGACTCGAGGAGAATCCCGAGGTGTCCCTCGCACCCAGGCAGGAGTCGTGACATCGCTGAATAAACACGTGTCTGGAAAGGCCCTTCTGGTCGTAAGTCGAGAATATACCCCAGGTTCCGGCTGCAACTCGAGAAAAACCATGAGACTTCCCCCTCGCCGCGAGATGAGGCCCGATTCCCCTGCACTGCGTGCAGAGCAATTCCGTGTTCCACATCAAATATGAAAGAAGCCTTGATTTCCTTGATGGCACTCCAGAGAACACCCAAGATCACTGTCTCATGTCTAGAGGGATACTGAGGTCACTGTAGCAACACGAAAGGTCTCCGTGGACCCCAAATCAACTCGAGATGTGAGCTTCGTCCCTGGCTTCGACTCAAGAGGAATACCCACTTTCCACAAGCACCTCAAGAGTAGGCTTCTCTCAGCTACAGGTATGTTAGAGGGACCCTGAATTTGGGGCCTCAAGTGGAATGGACACCGAGATTCTCTGACTCGAAGGAAGGCCGGATATCCCTGCAGTGAATTGAATGCAGGCCTCTTTTGCATCTCCCACGATGAAGGGATGTCTGAATCCCCTGTGGAGACCACAGAGAAAGATCTAGTTTTCCGCCTCATCGCGACCGGAGGCCTCACGTCCTTTGAAAACTCGAGAGGTCCGCGGTGATCAATGCTTCCAGAGGAGACGATACCTGACTCCTCTTGAAAATGGATAGGAGTCCCAGGATGCATGTGGCACGTGGAAAGGGACCCTGGGTCTACCGCCAGACCTGGAGACGCGTCCCAATGGCCATGCCGAGACTCGAGGAGAATCCCGAGGTGTCCCTCGCACCTAGGCAGGAGTCCTGACGTCGCTGAATAAACACGTGTCTGGAAAGGCCCTTCTGGTCAAAACTCGAGAATGTAGCCCAGGTTGCGGCCGCAACTCGAGAAAAACCATGAGACTTCCCCCTCGCCGCGAGATGAGGCCCGATTCCCCTGCACTGCGTGCAGAGCAATTCCGTGTTCCACATCAAAGGTGAAAGGAGCCTTGATTTCCTTGATGGCACTCCAGAGAAAACCCAAGATCACTGTCTCAAGTCTAGAGGGATCCTGAGGTCACTGGAGTAACACGAAATTTCTCCGTGGACCCGAAATCAACTGGAGATGAGAGCTTAGTCCCTGGCTTCGACTCAAGAGAAATACCAACTTTCCACAAGCAGTTCAAGAGGAGGCTTCTCTCAGCTACAGGTATGTGAGAGGGACCCTGAGTTTGTGGCCTCAAGTGGAATGGACACCGAGATGCTCTGACTCGAAGTAAGGCCGGATATCCCTGCAGTGAATTGAATGCAGGCTCGTCATGCATCTCCCAAGACGAATGGATGTCTGAATCCCCTGTGGAGACCACAGAGAAAGACCTAGTCCTCCGCCTCATCGCGACCGGAGGCCTCACATCCTTTGAAAACTCGAGAGGTCCGCGGAGATCAATGCTTCCAAAGGAGACGATGCCTGACTCCTCTTGAAAATGGATAGGAGTCCCAGGATCCCTGTGGCACGTGGAAAGGGACCCTGGGTCTCCCGCCTCACGTGGAGACGTGTCCCAATTGCCATGCCAAGACTCGAGGAGAATCCCGAGGTGTCCCTCGCACCTAGGCAGAAGTCCTGACGTCGCTGAACAAACACGTGTCTGGAAGGGCCCTCCCCGTCGTAACTCGAGAATATACCCCAGGGTCCGGGCTCAACTCGAGAAAAACCATGAGACTTCCCCCTCGCCGCGAGATGAGACCCGATTCCCCTGCACTGCAAGCAGAGCAATTCCGTGTTCCACATCAAACGTGAAACGTGCCTTGATTTCCTTGATGGCACTCCAGAGAAAACCCAAGATCACTGTCTCAAGTCTAGAGGGATCCTGATGTCACTGTAGCAAAATGAAAGGGCTCCGTGGAACCCAAATCAACTCGAGATGAGAGCTTAGTCCCTGGCTTCGACTCAAGAGAAATACCAACTTTCCACAAGCACGTCAAGAGGAGGATTCTCTCAGCTACAGCTATGTGAGAGGGACCCTGAATTTGTGGCCTCAAGTGGAATGGACACTGAGATGCTCTGACTCGAAGTAAGGCCGGATATCCCTGCAGTGAATTGATTGCAGGCTTCTCTTGCATCTCCCAAGACGAAGGGTTGTATGAATCCCCAGTGGAGACCACAGAGAAAGACCTAGTTCTCCGCCTCATCGCGACCGGAGGCCTCACATGCTTTGAAAATTCGAGAGGTCCGCGAGATCAATGCTTCCAAAGGAGACGATGCCTGACTCCTCTTGAAAATGGATAGGAGTTCCAGGATCCGTGTGGCAGGTGGAAAGGGACACTGGGTCTCCCGCCTCATGTGGAGACGCGTCCCAATTGCAATGCCAAGACTCGAGGAGAATGCCGAGTTGTCCCTCGCACCTAGGCAGGCGTCCTGACGTCGCTGAACAAACACATGTCTGGAAGGGCCCTTCCCGTCCTAATTCGAGAATATACCCCAGGTTCCGGCCGCAACTAGAGAAAAACCATGAGAAATCCCCCTTGCCGCGAGATGAGGCCCGATTCCCCTGCACTGCGTGCAGAGCAATTCCGTGTTCCACATCAAACATGAAAGGAGCCTTGATTTCCTTGATGGTACTCCAGAGAAAACCCAAGATCACTGTCTCAAGTCTAGAGGGATCCTGAGGTCACTGGAGCATCGCGAAAGGGCTCCATGGACCCCAAATCAACTCGAGATGAGAGCTTAGTCCCTGGCTTGGATCAAGAGGAATACCAACTTTCCACAAGCACCTCAAGATAACGCTTCTCTCATCAACAGGTATGTGAGAGGGACCCTGAGTTTGTGGCCTCAAGTGGAATGGACACCATGATGCTCTCACTCGAAGTAAGGCCGGATATCCCTGCAGTGAATTGAATGCAGGCTCGTCTTGCATTTCCCAAGACGAAGGGATGTCTGAATTCCCTGTGGAGACGACAGAGAAAGATCTAGATCTCCGCTTCAGGCGACCGGAGGCCTCACATCTTTGAAAACTCGAGAGGTCCGCGGAGATCAGTGCTTCCAAAGGAGACGATGCCTGACTCCTCTTGAAAATGGATAGGAGTCCCAGGATCCCTGTGGCACGTGGAAAGGGACCCTGGGTCTCCCGCCTCACGTGGAGACGCGTCCCAATTGCCATGCCAAGACTCGAGGAGAATCCCGAGGTGTCCCTCGCACCTAGGCAGGAGTCCTGACGTCGCTGAACAAACACGTGTCTGGAGGGCCCTCCCCGTCGTAACTCGAGAATATACCCCAAGTTCCGGCCGCAACTCGAGAAAAACCATGAGACTTCCCCCTCGCCGCGAGATGAGGCCCGATTCCCCTGCACTGCGTGCAGAGCAATTCCGTATTCCACATCAAACGTGAAAGGAGCCTTGATTTCCTTAATGGCACTCCAGAGAAAACCCAAGATCACTGTCTCAAGTCTAGAGGGATCCTGAGGTCACTGGAGCAACACGAAAGGGCTCCATGGACCCAAATCAACTCGAGATGAGAGCAGAGTCCCTGGCTTCGACTCACGAGCAATACCAACTTTCCACAAGCACCTCAAGAGGAGGCTTCTCTCAGCTACAGGTATGTGAGAGGGACCCTGAGTTTGTGGCCTCAAGTGGAATGGACACCGAGATG
Source organism: Dama dama (assembly GCF_033118175.1). Classification (NCBI taxonomy): domain Eukaryota; kingdom Metazoa; phylum Chordata; class Mammalia; order Artiodactyla; family Cervidae; genus Dama; species Dama dama. Next base: position 1,228,487 of record NW_026870878.1, on the reverse strand, counting down.
CTCTGACTCGAAGTAAGGCCGGATATCCCTGCAGTGAATTGAATGCAGGCTCGTCTTGCATCTCCCAAGACGAAGGGATGTCTGAATGCCCTGTGGAGACCACAGAGAAAGACCTAGTTCTCCGCCTCATCGCGACCGGAAGCCTCACATCCTTTGAAAACTCGAGAGGTCTGCAGAGATCAATGATTCCAAAGGAGACGATGCCTGACTCCTCTTGAAAATGGATAGGAGTCCCAGGATCCCTTTGGCACGTGGAAAGGGACACTGGGTTTCCCGCCTCACGTGGAGACGCGTCCCAATTGCCATGCCAAGCCTCGAGGAGAATCCCGAGGTGTCCCTCGCATCTAGGCAGGAGTCCTGTCGTTGCTGACCATACACGTGTCTGGAAGGGCCCACCCGTCGTAACTCGAGAATATACCGCAGGTTCTGCCCGCAACTCGAGAAAAACCATGAGACTTCCCCCTCGCAGCGAGATGAGGCCCGATTCCCGTGCACTGCGTGCAGAGCAATTCAGTGTTCCACATCAAACATGAGAGGAGCCTTGATTTCCTTCATGGCACTCCAGAGAAAACCCAAGATCACTGTCTCAAGACAAGAGGGATCCTAGGTTCACTGCAGCAACAGGAAAGTGCTCCGTGGACCCCAAATCACTCGAGATGAGAGCTTAGTCCCTGGCTTTGACTAAAGAGGAATACCACGTTTCCACAAGCACCTCAAGAGGAGGCTTCTCTCAGCTACAGGTATGTGAGAGGAACCCGCAGTTTGTGGCCTCAAGTGGAATGGACACCGAGATGCTCTGACTCGAAGTAAGGCCGGATATCCCTGCAGTGAATTGAATGCAGGCTCGTCTTGCATCTCCCAAGATGAAGGGATGTCTTAATCCCCAGTGGAGACCACAGAGAAAGACGTAGTTCTCCCTCTCATCGCAACCGGAGGCCTCACATACTTTGAAAATTCAAGAGGTCCACAGAGATCAATGCTTCCAAAGGAGACGATTCCTGACTCCTCTAGAAAATGGATAGAGTCCCAGGATCCCTGTGCCACGTGGAAAGGGACTCTGGGGCTCCCGCCTCATGTGGAGATGCATCCCAATTGCCATGCCAAGACTCGAGGAGAATCCCGAGGTGTCCCTCGCACCTAGGCAGGAGTCCTTTCGTCGCTGAACAAACACATGTATGGAAGGGCCCTCCCCGTCGTAACTCGAGAATATACCCAAGGTTCCGGCCGCAACTCGAGAACAACCATGAGACTTCCGCCTCTCCTCGAGATGAGGCCCGATTCCCCTGCACTGCATGCAGAGCATTTCCGTGTTCCACATCAAACGTGAAAGGAGCCTTGATTTCCTTGATGGCACTCCAGAGAAAACCCAAGATCACTGTCTCAATTCTAGAGGGATCCTGAGGTCACTGTAGGCACACGAAAGGGCTCCGTGGACCCCAAATCAACTCGAGATGAGAGCTTAGTCCCTGGCTTCGACTCAAGAGGAATACCAACTTTCCACAAGCACCTCAAGAGGAGGCTTCTCTCAGCTACAGGTATGTGAGAGGGACCCTGAGTTTGTGGCCTCAAGTGGAATGGACACCGAGATGCTCTGACTCGAAGTAAGGCCAGATATCCCTGCAGTGAATTGAATGCCGGCTCGTCTTGCATCTCTCAAGAAGAAAGGATGTCTGATTCCCCTGTGGAGATCACAGAGAAAGACCTAGTTCTCCGCCTCATCGCGAAGGGAGGCCTCACATCCTTGGAAAACTCGAGAGGTCTGCGGAGATCAATGCTTCCAAAGGAGACGATGTCTGACTCTTCTTGAAAATGGATAGGAGTCCCAGGATCCATGTGGCACGTGGAAAGGGACCCTGGGTCTCACGCCTCACGTGGAGACGGGTCACAATTGCCATGCCAAGACTCGAGGAGAATCCCGAGGTGTCCCTCGCACCTAGGCAGGAATCCTGACGTTGCTAAACAAACACGTGTCTGGAAGGGCCCTCCCCGTCGGAACTCAAGAATAGACCCCAGGTTCTGGCCGCAACTCGAGAAAAACCATGAGACTTCCCCCTCGCCGTGAGATGAAACCTGATTCCCCTGCACTGCATGCAGAGCAATTCCGTGTTCCACATCAAACGTGAAAGGAGCCTTGATTTCCTTGATGGCACTCCAGAGAAAACCCAAGATCACTGTCTCAAGTCTAGAGGGATCCTGAGGTCACTGTAGCAACATGAAAGGGCTCCGTGGACCCCAAATCAACTCGAGATGAGAGCTTAGTCCCTGGCTTCGACTCAAGAGGAATACCAACTTTCCACAAGCACCTCAAGAGGAGGCTTCTCTCAGCTACAGGTATGTGAGAGGGACCCTGAGTTTGTGGCCTCAAGTGGAATGGACACCTAGATGCTCTGACTCGAAGTAAGGCCGGATATCCCTGCAGTGAATTGAATGCAGGCCCGTCTTGCATCTCCCAAGATGAAGGGATGTCTGAATCCCCTGTGGAGAACACAAGAAAGACTTGGTTCTCTGCCTCATCGCTTCCGGAGGCCTCACATCCTTTGAAAACTCGAGAGGTCCGCGGAGATCAATGCTTCCAAAGGAGACGATGCCTGACTCCTCTTGAAAATGGATATGAGTCCCAGGATCCCTGTGGCACGTGGAAATGGACACTGGGTCTCTCGCCTCACGTGGAGACGCGTCAGAGTTGCCATGCCAAGACTCGAGGAGAATCCCAAGGTGTCCCTCGCACCTAGGCAGGAGTCCTGACGTCGCTGAACAAACATGTGTCTGGAAGGGCCCTCCCCGTCGTAACTCGAGAATATACCCCAGGTTCCGGCCGCAACTCGAGAAAAACCATGAGACTTCCCCCTAGCCGCGAGATGAGGCCCGATTCCCCTGCACTGTGTGCAGAGCAATTCCGTGTTCCACATCAAACGTGAAAGGAGCCTTGATTTCCTTGATGGCACTCCAGAGAAAACCCAAGATCACTGTCTCAAGTCTAGAGGGATCCTGAGGTCACTGTAGCAACACGAAAGGGCTCCGTGGACCCCAAATCAACTCGAGATGAGAGCTTAGTCCCTGGCTTCAACTGAAGAGGAATACCAACTTTCCACAAGCACCTCAAGAGGAGGCTTCTCTCAGCTACAGGTATGTGAGAGGGACCCTGAGTTTGTGGCCTCAAGTGGAATGGACACCGAGATGCTCTGACTCGAAGTAAGCCCGGATATCCCTGAAGTGAATTGAATGCAGGCTCGTCTTGCATCTCCCAAGACGAAGGGATGTCTGAATCTTGCGTGGAGACCACAGAGAAAGACCTAGTTCTCCGCCTCATCGCGACCGGAAGCCTCACATCCTTTGAAAACTCGAGAGGTCCGCGGAGATCAATGCTTTCCAAGGAGACGATGCCTGAGTCCTCTTGAAAATGGATAGGAGTCCCAGGATCCCTGTGGCACGTGGAAAGGGACACTGAGTCTCCTGCCTCACGTGGAGACGCGTCCCAATTGCCATGCCAAAGCTCGAGGAGAATCCCGAGGTGTCCCTCGCACCTAGGCAGGAGTCCTGACTTCGCTGAACAAACACGTGTCTGGAAGGGCTTTCCCCGTCGTAACTCGAGAATATACCCCAGGTTCCGGCCGCAACTCGAGAAAAACCATGAGACTTCCCCCTCGCCGCGACATGAGGCCCGATTCCCCTGCACTGCATGCAGAGCAATTCCGTGTTCCACATCAAACGTGAAAGGACCCTTGATTTCCTTGATGGCACTCCAGAGAAAACCCAAGATCACTGTCTCAAGTCTAGAGGGATCCTGAGGTCACTGGGGCATCACGAAAGGGCTCCATGGACCCCAAATCAACTCGAGATGAGAGCTTAGTCCCTGGCTTGGACCAAGAGGAATACCAACTTTCCACAAGCACCTCAAGATAACGCTTCTCTCATCAACAGGTATGTGAGCGGGACCCTGAGTTTGTGGCCTCAAGTGGAATGGACACCATGATGCTCTCACTCGAAGTAAGGCCGGATATCCCTGCAGTGAATTGAATGCAGGCTCGTCTTGCATTTCCCAAGACGAAGGGATGTCTGAATTCCCTGTGGAGACGACAGAGAAAGATCTAGATCTCCGCTTCAGGCGACCGGAGGCCTCACATCTTTGAAAACTCGAGAGGTCCGCGGAGATCAGTGCTTCCAAAGGAGACGATGCCTGACTCCTCTTGAAAATGGATAGGAGTCCCAGGATCCCTGTGGCACGTGGAAAGGGACCCTGGGTCTCCCGCCTCACGTGGAGACGCGTCCCAATTGCCATGCCAAGACTCGAGGAGAATCCCGAGGTGTCCCTCACACCTATGCAGGAATCCTGACGTCGCTGAACAAACACGTGTCTGGAAGGGCCCTCCCCGTCGTAACTCGAGAATATACCCCAAGTTCCGGCCGCAACTCGAGAAAAACCATGAGACTTCCCCCTCGCCGCGAGATGAGGCCCGATTCCCCTGCACTGCGTGCAGAGCAATTCCGTATTCCACATCAAATGTGAAAGGAGCCTCGATTTCCTTGATGACATTCCAGAGAAAACCCAAAGTCACTGTCTCAAGTCTAGAGGGATGCTGAGGTCACTGGAGCAACATGAAAGGGCTCCGTGGACCCCAAATCAACTCGAGATGAGAGCTTAGTCCCAGGCTTCGACTCAAGAGGAATACCAACTTTCCACAAGCACCTCAAGAGGAGGCTTCTCTCAGCTACAGGTATGTGAGAGGGACCCTGAGTTTGTGGCCTCAAGTGGAATGGGCACCGAGATGCTCTGACTCGAAGTAAGGCCGGATGTCCCTGCAGTGAATTGAATGCCGGCTCGTCTTGCATCTCCCAAAATGAAGGGACGTCTGAATCCCCTGTGGAGACCACAGAGAAAGATCTAGTTCTCCGCCTCATCGCGACCGGAGGCCTCACATCCTTTGAAAACTCGAGAGGTCCGCAGAGATCAATGCTTCCAAAGGAGAAGATGCCTGACTCCTCTTGAAAATGGATAGGAGTCCCAGGATCCGTGTGGCACGTGGAAAGGGACCCTGCGACTCCCGCCTCACGTGGAGACGCGTCCAAATTGCCATGCAAAGACTCGAGGAGAATCCCGAGGTTTCCCTCGCACCTAGGCAGGAGTCCTGACGTCGCTGAACAAACACGTGCCTGGAAGGGCCCCCCCGTCGTAACTCGATAATATACCCCAGTTTCCGGCCGCAACTAGAGAAAAACCATGAGACTTCCCACTCGCTGCGAGATGAGGACCGATGACCCTGCACTGCATGCAGAGCAATTCCGTGTTCCACATCAAAAGTAAAAGGAGCCTTGATTTCCTTGATGGCACTCCAGAGAAAACCCAAGATCACTATCTCAAGTCTAGAGGGATCCTGAGGTCACTGTAGCAACACGAAAGGACTACGGGGACCCCAAATCAACTCGAGATGAGAGCTTAGTCCCTGGCTTCGACTCAAGAGGAATACCAACTTTCCACAAGCACCTCAAGAGGAGGCTTCTCTCAGCTACAGGTATGTGAGAGGGACCCTGAGTTTGTGGCCTCAAGTGGAATGGACACCGAGATGCTCTGACTCGAAGTAAGGCCGGATATCCCTGCAGTGAATTGAATGCAGGCTCGTCTTGCATCTCGCAAGACGAAGGGATGTCTGAATCCCCTGTGGAGACAACAGAGAAAGACCTAGTTCTCCACCTCATCGTGACCGGAGACCTCACGTCCTTTGAAAACTCGAGAGTTCCGCGGAGATCAATGCTTCCAAAGGAGACGATGCCTGACTCCTCTTGAAAATGGATAGGAGTCCCAGGATCCCTGTGGCACGTGGAAAGGGTCACTAGGTCTCCCGCCTCACGTGGAGACCCGTCCCAATGGCCATGCCAAGACTCGAGGAGAATCCCAAGGTGTCCCTTGCAACTAGGCAGGAGTCCTGACGTCGCTGAACAAACACGTGTCTGGAAGGGCCCTCCCCGTCGTAACTCGAGAATATACCCCAGGTTCCGGCCGCAACTCGAGAAAAACCATGAGACTTCCCCCTCGCCGCGAGATGAGGCCCGATTCCCCTGGATTGCGTGCAGAGCAATTCCGTGTTCCACATCAAACATGAAAGGAGCCTTGATTTCCTTGATGGCACTCCAGAGAACACCCAAGATCACTGTCTGAAGTCGAGAGGGATCCTGAGGTCACTGTAGCAACACAAAAGGGCTCCGTGGACCCCAAATCAACTCGAGATGAGAGCCACATCCCTGGCTTCGACTCAAGAGGAATACCCATTTTCCACAATCACCTCAGGAGGAGGCTACTCTCAGCTACAGGTATGTGAGAGGCACCCTGAGTTTGTGGCCTCAAGTGGAACGGACACCGAGATGCTCTGACTGGAAGGAAGGCCGGATATCCCTGCAGTGAATTGAATGCAGGCTCGTCTTGCATCTATCACGCCGAAGGGATGTCTGAATCCCCTGTGGAGACCACAGAGAAACACCTAGTTCTCCGACTCATCGCGACCGGAGGCCTCACGTCCTTTGAAAACTCGAGAGGTCTGCGGAGATCAATGCTTAAAAAGGAGACGATGCCTGAGTCCTCTTGAAAATGGATAGGAGTCCCAGGATCCCTGTGGCACGTGGAAAGGGACCCTGGGTCTCCCGCCTCACGTGGAGACGCGTCCGAATGGCCATGCCAAGACTCGAGGAGAATCCCGAGGTGTCCCTTGCACCTAGGCAGGAGTCCTGACATCGCTGAACAAACACGTGTCTGGAAGGGCTCTCCCCGTCGTAACTCGAGAATATACCCCAGGTTCCGGCCGCAACTCGAGAAAAACCATGAGACTCTCCCCTCGTCGCGAGATGAGGCCCGATTCCCCTGCACTGCGTGCAGAGCAATTCCGTGTTCCACATCAAACATGAAAGGAGCCTTGATTTCCTTAATGGCACTCCAGAGAAAACCCAAGATCACTGTCTCAAGTCTAGAGGGATTCTGAGGTCACTGTAGCAACACGAAAGGGCTCCATGGACCCCAAATCAATTCGAGATGATAGCTTCTTCCCTGGCTTCGACTCAAGAGGAATACCCACTTTCCACAAGCACCTCAAGAGGAGGCTTCTCTCAGCTACAGGTATATGAGAGGGACCCTGAGTTTGTGGCCTCAAGTGGAATGGACACCGAGATGCTCTGACAGGAAGGAAGGCCGGATATCCGTGCAGTGAATTGAATGCCGGCTCGTCTTGCATCTCCCACGACGAAGGGATGTCTGAATCCCCTGTGGAGACCACAGAGAAAGACCTAGTTCTCCTCCTCATTGCGACCGGAGGCCTCACATCCTTTGAAAACTCGAGAGGTCCGCGGAGATCAATACTTCCAAAGGAGACGATGCCTGAATCCTCTTGAAAATGGATAGGAGTCCCAGGATCCCTGTGGCACGTGGAAAGGGACCCTGTGTCTCCCGCCTCACGTGGAGACGCGTCCCAATGGCCATGCCAAGACTCGAGGAGAATCCCGAGGTGTCCCTCGCACCTAGGCAGGAGTCCTGACGTCGCTGAACAAACACGTGTCTGGAAGGGCCCTCCCCGTCGTAACTCGAGAATATACCCCAGGTTCCGGCCGCAACTCGAGAAAAACCATGAGACTTCCCCCTCGTCGCGAGATGAGGCCCGATTCCCCTGCACAGCTTGCAGAGCAATTCCGTGTTCCACATCAAACGTGAAAGGAGTCTTGATTTCCTTGATGGCACTCCAGAGAAAACCCAAGATCACTGTCTCAAGTCTAGAGGGATCCTGAGGTCACTGGAACAACACGGCAGGGCTCCGTGGACCCCAAATCAACTGGAGATGAGAGCTTAGTCCCTGGCTTCGACTCAAGAGGAATACCAACTTTACACAAGCACTTCAAGAGGAGGCTTCCCTCAGCTACAGGTATGTGAGAGGGACCCTGAGTTTGTGCGCTCAAGTAGAATGGACTCCGAGATGCTCTGACTCGAAGTAAGGCTTGATATCCCTGCAGTGAATTGAATGCAGGCTCGTCTTTCATCTCCCAAGACGAAGGGATGTCTGAATCCCCTGTGGAGACCACAGAGAAAGACCTAGATCTCCGCCTCATCGCGACCGGAGGCCTCAAATCCTTTGAAAACACGAGAGGTCCGCTGAGATCAATGCGTCCAAAGGAGACGATGCCTGACTCCTCTTGAAAATGGATAGGAGTCCCAGGATCCCTGTGGCACGTGGAAAGGGACCCTGGGTCTCCCGCCTCACGTGGAGACGCGTCCCCATTGCCATGCCAAGATTCGAGGAGAATCTCAAGGTGTCCCTCGCACCTAGGCAGGAGTCCTGATGTCGCTGAACAAAAACGTGTCTGGAGGGGCCCTCCCCGTCGTAACTCGAGAATATACCCCAGGTTCCGGCCGCAACTCGAGAAAAACCGGGAAACTTCCCCCTCGCAGCGAGATGAGGCCCGATTCCCCTGCACTGCGTGCAGAGCAATTCCGTGTTCCACATCAAACCTGAAAGGAGCCTTGATTTCCTTGATGGCACTCCAGAGAAATCCCAAGATCACTGTCTCAAGTCTAGCGGGATCCTGAGGTCACTGGAGCAACACGAAAGGGCTCCGTGGACCCCAAATCAACTCGAGATGAGAGCTTAGTCCCTGGCTTCGACTCAAGAGGAATACCAACTTTCCACAAGCACCTCAAGAGAAGGCTTCTCTCAGCTACAGGTATGTGAGAAGGACCCTGAGTTTGTGGCCTCAAGTGGAATGGACACCGAGATGCTCTGACTCGAAGTAAGGCCGGATATCCCTGCAGTGAATTGAATGCAGGCTCGTCTTGCATCTCCCAAGACGAAGGGTTGTCTGAATCCCCTGTGGAGACAACAGAGAAAGACCTAGTCCTCCGCCTCAACGCGAACCGAGGCCACACATCCTTTGAAAACTCAAGAGGTCCGCCGAGATCAATGCTTCCAAAGGAGACGAAGCCTGACTGCTCTTGAAAATGGATAGGAGTCCCAGGATCCCTGTGGCACGTGGAAAGGGAAACTGGGTCTCCCGCCTCACGTGGAGACGCGTCCCAATGGCCATGCCAACACTCGAGGAGAATCCCGAGGTGTCCCTCGCACCTATGCAGGAGTCCTGACTTCGCTGAACAAACACGTGTCTGGAGGGGCCCTCCCCGTCGTAATTCGAGAATATACCCCAGGTTCCGGCCGCAACTCGAGAAAAACCATGAAACTTTCCCCTCGCCGCGAGATGAGGCCCGATTCCCCTGCACTGCGTGCAGAGCAATTCCGTGTTCCACATCAAACCTGAAAGGAGCCTTGATTTCCTTGATGGCACTCCAGAGAAAACCCAAGATCACTGTCTCAAGTCTAGAGGGATCCTGAGGTCACTGGAGCAACACGAAAGGGTTCCGTGGACCCCAAATCAACTCGAGATGAGAGCTTAGTTCCTGGCTTCGACTCAAGAGGAATACCAACTTTCCACAAGCATCTCAAGAGGAGGCTTCTCTCAGCTACAGGTATGTGAGAGGGACCCTGAGTTTGTGGCCTCGAGTGGAATGGACACCGAGATGCTCTGACTCGAAGTAAGGCCGGATATCCCTGCAGTGAATTGAATGCAGGCTCTTCTTGCATCTCCCAAGACGAAGGGTTGTCTGAATCCCCTGTGGAGACCACAGAGAAAGACCTAGTCCTCCGCCTCAACGCGAACGGAGGCCTCACATCCTTTGAAAACTCAAGAGGTCCGCCGAGATCAATGCTTCCAAAGGAGACGAAGCCTGACTGCTCTTGAAAATGGATAGGAGTCCCAGGATCCCTGTGGCACGTGGAAAGGGACACTGGGTCTCCCGCCTCACGTGGAGACGCGTCCCAATTGCCATGCCAAGACTCGAGGAGAATCCCGAGGTGTCCCTCGCACCTAGGCAGGAGTCCTGACGTCGCTGAACAAACACGTGTCTGGAGGGGCCCTCCCCGTCGTAACTCGAGAATATACCCCAGGTTCCGGCCGCAACTCGAGAAAAACCGGGAAACTTCCCCCTCGGCGCCGGATGAGGCCCGATTCCCCTGCACTGCATGCAGAGCAATTCCGTGTTCACCATCAAACCTGAAAGGAGCCTTGATTTCCTTGATGGCACTCCAGAGAAATCCCAAGATCACTGTCTCAAGTCTAGAGTGATCCTGAGGTCACTGGAGCAATACGAAAGGGCTCCGTGGACCCCAAATCAACTCGAGATGAGAGCTTAGTCCCTGGCTTCGACTCAAGAGGAATACCAACTTTCCACAAGCACCTCAAGAGGAGGCTTCTCTCAGCTACAGGTATGTGAGAAGGACCCTGAGTTTGTGGCCTCAAGTGGAATGGACAACGAGATGCTCTGACTCGAAGTAAGGCCGGATATCCCTGCAGTGAATTGAATGCAGGCTCGTCTTGTATCTCCCAAGACGAAGGGTTGTCTGAATCCCCTGTGGAGACCACAGACAAAGACCTAGTTCTCCGCCTCTTCGCGACCGGAGGCCTCACATCCTTTGAAAACTCGAGAGGTCCGCGGAGATCAATGCTTCCAAAGGAGACGATGCCTGACTCCTCTTGAAAATGGATAGGAGTCCCAGGATCCCTGTGGCACGTGGAAAGGGACACTGGGGCTCCCGCCTCACGTGGAGACGCGTCCCAATTGCCATGCAAAGACTCGAGGAGAATCCCGAGGTGTCCCTCGCACATAGGCAGGAGTCCTGACGTCCCTGAACAAACACGTGTCTCGAAGGGCCCTCCCCGTGGTAACTCGAGAATATACCCCAGGTTCCGGCCGCAACTCGAGAAAAACCATGAGACTTCCCCTTCGTCGAGAGATGAGGCCCGATTCCCCTGCACTGCATGCAGAGCAATTCCGTGTTCCACATCAAACGTGAAAGGAGCCTTGATTTCCTTGATGGCACTCCAGAGAATACCCAAGATCACTGTCTCAAGTCTAGAGGGATCCTGAGGTCACTGGAGCAACATGAAAGGGCTCTGTGGACACCAAATCAACTCGAGATGAGAACTTATTCCCTGGCTTCGACTCAAGAGGAATACCAAGTTTCCACAAGCACCTCAAGAGGAGGCTTCTCTCAGCTACAGGTATGTGAGAGGAACCTGAGTTTGTGGCCTCAAGTGGAATGGACACCGAGATGCTCTGACTCGAAGTAAGGCCGGATATCCCTGCAGTGAATTGAATGCAGGCTCGTCTTGCATCTCCCAAGACAAAGGGATGTCTGAATCCCCTGTGGAGACCACAGAGAAAGACCTAGTTCTCCGCCTCATCACGATCGGAGGCCTCACATCCTTTGAAAACTCGAGCGGTCCGCACAGATCAATGCTTCCAAAGGAGACGATGCCTGACTCCTCTTGAAAATGGATAGGAGTCCCAGGATCCCTGTGGCACGTCAAAAGGGACCCTGTGTCTCCCGCCTCACGTGGAGACGCATCCCAATTGCCATGCCAAGTCTCGAGGAGAATCCCGAGGTGTCCCTCGCACCTAGGCAGGAGTCCTGACGTCGCTGAACAAACACGTGTCTGGAAGGGCCCTCCCCGTTGTAACTCGAGAATATACCGCAGGTTCCGGACGCAACTCGAGAAAAACCATGAGACTTCCCCCTCGCCGCTAGATGAGGCCCGATTCCCCTGCACTGCGGGCAGAGCAATTCCGTGTTCCACATCAAATGTGAAAGGAGCCTTGATTTCCTTGATGGCCCTCCAGAGAAAACCCAAGATCACTGTCTCAAGTCTAGAGGGATCCTGAGGTCACTGGAGCAACACGAAAGGGCTCCATGGACCCCAAATCAACTCGAGATGAGAGCTTAGTCCCTGGCTTTGACTCAAGAGGAATACCAACTTTCCACAAGCACCTCCAGAGGAGGCTTCTCTCAGCTACAGGTATGTGAGAGGGACCCTGAGTTTGTGGCCTCAAGTGGAATGGACACCGAGATGCTCTGACTCGAAGTAAGGCCGGATATCCCTGCAGTGAATTGAATGCAGGCTCGTCTTGCATCTCCCAAGGAGAAGGGATGTCTGAATCCCCTATGGAGACCACAGAGAAAGACCTAGTTCTCCGCCTCATCGCGACCGGAGGCCTCACATCCTTTGAAAACTCGAGAGGTCCGCGGAGATCAATGCTTCCAAAGGAGACGATGCCTGACTCCTCTTGAAAATGGATAGGAGTCCCAGGATCCCTGTGGCACGTGGAAAGGGACCCTGGGTCTCCCGCCTCACGTGGAGACCCGTCCCCAATGCCATGTCAAGATTCGAGGAGAATCCTGAGGTGTCCCTCGCACCTAGGCAAGAGTCCTGACGTCGCTGAACAAACACGTGTCTGGAGGGGCCCTCCCCGTCGTAACTCGAGAATATACCCCAGGTTCCGGCCGCAACTCGAGAAAAACCAGGAAACTTCCCCCTCGCCGCGAGATGAGGCCCTATTCCCCTGCACTGCGTGCAGAGCAATTCCGTGTTCCACATCAAACCTGAAAGGAGCCTTGATTTCCTTGATGGCACTCCAGAGAAATCCCAAGATCACTGTCTCAAGTCTAGCGGGATCCTGAGGTCACTGGAGCAACACGAAAGGGCTCCGTGGACCCCAAATCAACTCGAGATGAGAGCTTAGTCCCTGGCTTCGACTCAAGAGGAATACCAACTTTCCACAAGCACCTCAAGAGGAGGCTTCTCTCAGCTACAGGTATGTGAGAAGGACCCTGAGTTTGTGGCCTCAAGTGGAATGGACACCGAGATGCTCTGACTCGAAGTAAGGCCGGATATCCCTGCAGTGAATTGAATGCAGGCTCGTCTTGCATCTCCCAAGACGAAGGGTTGTCTGAATCCCCTGTGGAGACAACAGAGAAAGACCTAGTCCTCCGCCTCAAGGCGAACCGAGGCCTCACATCCTTTGAAAACTCGAGAGGTCCGCGGAGATCAATGCTTCCAAAGGAGACGATGCCTGACTCCTCTTGAAAATGGATAGGAGTCCCAGGATCCCTGTAGCACGTGGAAAGTGACCCTGGGTCTCCCGCCTCACGTGGAGACGCGTCCCAATTGCCATGCCGAGATTCGAGGAGAATCCCGAGGTGTCCCTCGCACCTAGGCAGGAGTCCTGACGTCGCTGAACAAACACGTGTCTGGAGGGGCCCTCCCCGTCGTAACTCGCGAATATACCCCAGGTTCCGGCCGCAACTCGAGAAAAACCATGAGACTTCCCCCTCGCCGCGAGATGAGGCCCGATTCCCCTGCACTGCGTGCAGAGCAATTCCGTGTTCCACATCAAACGTGAAAGGAGCCTTGATTTCCTTGATGGCACTCCAGAGAAAACCCAAGATCACTGTCTCAAGTCTAGAGGGATCCTGAGGTCACTGGAGCAACACGAAAGGGCTCCGTGGACCCCAAATCAACTCGAGATGAGAGCTTAGTCCCTGGCTTCGACTCAAGAGGAATACCAACTTTCCACAAGCATCTCAAGAGGAGGCTTCTCTCAGCTACAGGTATGTGAGAGGGACCCTGAGTTTGTGGACTCAAGTGGAATGGACACCGAGATGCTCTGACTCGAAGTAAAGCCGGATATCCCTGCAGTGAATTGAATGCAGGCTCATCTTGCATCTCCCAAGACGAAGGGTTGTCTGAATCCCCTGTGGAGACCACAGAGAAAGACCTAGTCCTCCGCCTCAACGCGAACGGAGGCCTCACATCCTTTGAAAACTCAAGAGGTCCGCCTAGATCAATGCTTCCAAAGGAGACGATGCCTGACTCCTCTTGAAAATGGATAGGAGTCCCAGGATCCCTGTGGCACGTGGAAAGGGACCCTGGGTCTCCCGCCTCACGTGGACACGCGTCCCAATTGCCATGCCAAGACTCGAGGAGAATCCCGAGGTGTCCCTCGCACCTAGGCAGGAATACTGACGTCGCTGAACAAACACGTGTCTGGAAGGGCCCTCCCCGTCGTAACTCGAGAATATACCCCAGGTTCCGGACGCAACTCGAGAAAAACCATGAGACTTCCCCCTCGCCGCGAGATGAGGCGCGATTCCCCTGCACTGCGTGCAGAGCAATTCCGTGTTCCACATCAAACATGAAAGGAGCCTTGATTTCCTTGATGGCACTCCAGAGAAAACCCAAGATCACTGTCTCAGGTCTAGAGGGACCCTGAGGTAACTGGAGCAACACGAAAGGGCTCCATGGACCCCAAATCAACTCGAGATGAGAGCTTAGTCCCTGGCTTTGACTCAAGAGGAATACCAACTTTCCACAAGCACCTCAAGAGGAGGCTTCTCTCAGCTACAGGTATGTGAGAGGGACCCTGAGTGTGTGGCCTCAAGTGGAATGGACACCGAGATGCTCTGACTCGAAGTAAGGCCGGATATCCCTGCAGTGAATTGAATGCAGGCTCGTCTTGCATCTCCCAAGACGAAGGGTTGTCTGAATCCCCTGTGGAGAATACAGAGAAAGACCTAGTCCTCCGCCTCAACGCGACCGGAGGCCTCACATCCTTTGAAAACTCAAGAGGTCCGCCGAGATCAATGCTTCCAAAGGAGACGAAGCCTGACTGCTCTTGAAAATGGATAGGAGTCCCAGGATCCCTGTGGCACGTGGAAAGGGAAACTGGGTCTCCCGCCTCACGTGGAGACGCGTCCCAATGGCCATGCCAACGGACTCGAGGAGAATCCCGAGGTGTCCCTCGCACCTAGGCAGGAGTCCTGACGTCGCTGAACAAACACGTGTCTGGAGGGGCCCTCCCCGTCGTAACTCGAGAATATACCCCAGGTTCCGGCCGCAACTCGAGAAAAACCATGAAACTTTCCCCTCGCCGCGAGATGAGGCCCGATTCCCCTGCACTGCGTGCAGAGCAATTCCGTGTTCCACATCAAACCTGAAAGGAGCCTTGATTTCCTTAATGGCACTCCAGAGAAAACCCAAGATCACTGTCTCAAGTCTAGAGGGATCCTGAGGTCACTGGAGCAACACGAAAGGGCTCCGTGGACCCCAAATCAACTCGAGATGAGAGCTTAGTTCCTGGCTTCGACTCAAGAGGAATACCAACTTTCCACAAGCATCTCAAGAGGAGGCTTCTCTCAGCTACAGGTATGTGAGAGGGACCCTGAGTTTGTGGCCTCAAGTGGAATGGACACCGAGATGCTCTGACTCGAAGTAAGGCCGGATATCCCTGCAGTGAATTGAATGCAGGCTCATCTTGCATCTCCCAAGACGAAGGGTTGTCTGAATCCCCTGTGGAGACCACAGAGAAAGACCTAGTCCTCCGCCTCAACGCGACCGGAGGCCTCACATCCTTTGAAAACTCAAGAGGTCCGCCGAGATCAATGCTTCCAAAGGAGACGAAGCCTGACTGCTCTTGAAAATGGATAGGAGTCCCAGGATCCCTGTGCCACGTGGAAAGGGACACTGGGTCTCCCGCCTCACGTGGAGACGCGTCCCAATTGCCATGCCAAGACTCGAGGAGAATCCCGAGGTGTCCCTCGCACCTAGGCAGGAGTCCTGACGTCGCTGAACAAACACGTGTCTGGAGGGGCCCTCCCCGTCGTAACTCGAGAATATACCCCAGGTTCCGGCGGCAACTCGAGAAAAACCATGAGACTTCCCCCTCGCCGCGAGATGAGGCCCGATTCCCCTGCACTGCATGCAGAGAAATTCCGTGTTCCACATCAAACGTGAAAGGAGCCTTGATTTCATTGATGGCACTCCAGAGAAAACCCAAGATCACTGTCTCAAGTCTAGAGGGATCCTGAGGTCACTGGAGCAACATGAAAGTTCTCTGTGGACCCCAAATCAACTCGAGATGAGAGCTTTGTCCCTGGCTTCGACTCAAGAGGAATACCAACTTTCCACAAGCACCTCAAGAGAAGGCTTCTCTCAGCTACAGGTATGTGAGAGGGACCCTGAGTTTGTGGCCTCAAGTGGAATGGACACCGAGATGCTCTGACTCGAAGGAAGGCCGGATATCCCTGCAGTGAATTGAATGCAGGCTCGTCTTGCATCTCCCAAGAAGAAGGGATGTCTGAATCCCCTGTGGAGACCACAGAGAAAGACCTAGTTCTCCTCCTCATCGCGACCGGAGGCCTCACATCCTTTGAAAACTCGAGAGGTCCGCGGAGATCAATGCTTCCAAAGGAGACGATGCCTGACTCCTCTTGAAAATGGATAGGAGTCCCAGGATCCCTGTGGCACGTGGAAAGGGACCCTGGGTCTCCCGCCTCACGTGGAGACGCGTCCCCATTGCCATGCCAAGATTCGAGGAGAATCCCGAGGTGTCCCTCGCACCTAGGCAGGAGTCCTGACGTCGCTGAACAAACACGTGTCTGGAGGGGCCCTCCCCGTCGTAACTCGAGAATATACCCCAGGTTCCGGCCGCAACTCGAGAAAAACCGGGAAACTTCCCCCTCGGCGCGAGATGAGGCCCGATTCCCCTGCACTGCATGCAGAGCAATTCCGTGTTCCACATCAAACGTGAAAGGAGCCTTGATTTCCTTGATGGCACTCCAGAGAAATCCCAAGATCACTGTCTCAAGTCTAGAGTGATCCTGAGGTCACTGGAGCAATACGAAAGGGCTCCGTGGACCCCAAATCAACTCGAGATGAGAGCTTAGTCCCTGGCTTCGACTCAAGAGGAATACCAACTTTCCACAAGCACCTCAAGAGGAGGCTTCTCTCAGCTACAGGTATGTGAGAAGGACCCTGAGTTTGTGGCCTCAAGTGGAATGGACACCGAGATGCTCTGACTCGAAGTAAGGCCGGATATCCCTGCAGTGAATTGAATGCAGGCTCGTCTTGTATCTCCCAAGACGAAGGGTTGTTTGAATCCCCTGTGGAGGCCACAGAGAAAGACCTAGTCCTCCGCCTCAACGCGACCGGAGCCCTCACATCCTTTGAAAACTCGAGAGGTCCGCGGAGATCAATGCTTCCAAAGGAGACGATGCCTGACTCCTCTTGAAAATGGATAGGAGTCCCAGGATCCCTGTGGCACGTGGAAAGGTACACTGGATCTCCCGCCTCAGGTGGAGACGCGTCCCAATTGCCATGCCAAGACTCGAGGAGAATCCCGAGGTGTCCCTCGCACCTAGGCAGGAGTCCTGACGTCCCTGAACAAACACGTGTCTCGAAGGGCCCTCCCCGTGGTAACTCGAGAATATACCCCTGGTTCCGGCCGCAACTCGAGAAAAACCATGAGACTTCCCCTTCGTCGAGAGATGAGGCCCGATTCCCCTGCACTGCATGCAGAGCAATTCCGTGTTCCACATCAAACGTGAAAGGAGCCTTGATTTCCTTGATGGCACTCCAGAGAATACCCAAGATCACTGTCTCAAGTCTAGAGGGATCCTGAGGTCACTGGAGCAACATGAAAGTGCTCTGTGGACCCCAAATCAACTCGAGATGAGAACTTATTCCCTGGCTTCGACTCAAGAGGAATACCAAGTTTCCACAAGCACCTCAAGAGGAGGCTTCTCTCAGCTACAGGTATGTGAGAGGAACCTGAGTTTGTGGCCTCAAGTGGAATGGACACCGAGATGCTCTGACTCGAAGTAAGGCCGGATATCCCTGCAGTGAATTGAATGCAGGCTCGTCTTGCATCTCCCAAGACGAAGGGATGTCTGAATCCCCTGTGGAGACCACAGAGAAAGACCTAGTTCTCCGCCTCATCACGATCGGAGGCCTCACATCCTTTGAAACCTCGAGCGGTCCGCACAGATCAATGCTTCCAAAGGAGACGATGCCTGAGTCCTCTTGAAAATGGATAGGAGTCCCAGGATCCCTGTGGCACGTCAAAAGGGACCCTGTGTCTCCCGCCTCACGTGGAGACGCATCCCAATTGCCATGCCAAGTCTCGAGGAGAATCCCGAGGTGTCCCTCGCACCTAGGCAGGAGTCCTGACGTCGCTGAACAAACACGTGTCTGGAAGGGCCCTCCCCGTTGTAACTCGAGAATATACCGCAGGTTCCGGACGCAACTCGAGAAAAACCATGAGACTTCCCCCTCGCCGCTAGATGAGGCCCGATTCCCCTGCACTGCGTGCAGAGCAATTCCGTGTTCCACATCAAACGTGAAAGGAGCCTTGATTTCCTTGATGGCCCTCCAGAGAAAACCCAAGATCACTGTCTCAAGTCTAGAGGGATCCTGAGGTCACTGGAGCAACACGAAAGGGCTCCATGGACCCCAAATCAACTCGAGATGAGAGCTTAGTCCCTGGCTTTGACTCAAGAGGAATACCAACTTTCCACAAGCACCTCCAGAGGAGGCTTCTCTCAGCTACAGGTATGTGAGAGGGACCCTGAGTTTGTGGCCTCAAGTGGAATGGACACCGAGATGCTCTGACTCGAAGGAAGGCCGGATATCCCTGCAGTGAATTGAATGCAGGCTCGTCTTGCATCTCCCACGACGGAGGGATGTCTGAATCCCCTGTGGAGACCACAGAGAAAGACCTAGTTCTCCGCCTCATCGCGACTGGAGGCCTCACATCCTTTGAAAACTCGAGAGGTCCGCGGAGATCAATGCTTCCAAAGGAGACGATGCCTGACTCCTCTTGAAAATGGATAGGAGTCCCAGGATCCCTGTGGCACGTGGAAAGGGACCCTGGGTCTCCCGCCTCACGTGGAGACGCGTCCCCAATGCCATGCCAAGATTCGAGGAGAATCCTGAGGTGTCCCTCGCACCTAGGCAAGAGTCCTGACGTCGCTGAACAAACACGTGTCTGGAGGGGCCCTCCCCGTCGTAACTCGAGAATATACCCCAGGTTCCGGCCGCAACTCGAGAAAAACCAGGAAACTTCCCCCTCGCCGCGAGATGAGGCCCGATTCCCCTGCACTGCGTGCAGAGCAATTCCATGTTCCACATCAAACCTGAAAGGAGACTTGATTTCCTTGATGGCACTTCAGAGAAGTCCCAAGATCACTGTCTCAAGTCTAGAGGGATCCTGAGGTCACTGGAGCAACACGAAAGGGCTCCGTGGACCACAAATCAACTCGAGATGAGAGCTTAGTCCCTGGCTTCGACTCAAGAGGAATACCAACTTTCCACAAGCACCTCAAGAGGAGGCTTCTTTCAGCTACAGGTATGTGAGAGGGACCCTGAGTTTGCGGCCTCAAGTGGAATGGACACCGAGATGCTCTGACTCGAAGTAAGGCCGGATATCCCTGCAGTGAAGTGAATGCAGGCTCGTCTTGCATCTCCCAAGACGAAGGGATGTCTGAATCCCCTGTGGAGACCACAGAGAAAGACCTAGTTCTCCACCTCATCGCGACCGGAGGCCTCACATCCTTTGAAAACTCGAGAGGTCCGCGGAGATCAATGCTTCCAAAGGAGACGATGCCTGACTCCTCTTGAAAATGGATAGGAGTCCCAGGATCCCTGTGGCACGTGGAAAGGGACACTGGGTCTCCCACCTCACGTGGAGTCACGTCCCAATTTCCATGCCAAGACTCGAGGAGAATTCCGAGGTGTCCCTCGCACCTAGGCAGGAGTCCTGACTTCGCTGAACAAACACGTGTCTGGAAGGGCCCTCCCCCTCGTAACTCGAGAATATACCCCAGGTTCCGGCCGCAACTCGATAAAAACCATGAGTCTTCCCCCTCACCCCGAGATGAGGCCTGATTCCCCTGCACTGCGTGCAGAGCAATTGCGTGTTCCACATCAAAGGTGAAAGGAGCCTTGATTTCCTTGATGGCACTCCAGAGAAAACCCAAGATCACTGTCTCAAGTCTAGAGGGATCCTGAGGTCACAGGAGCAATACGAAAGGGGTCTGTGGACCCCAAATCAACTCGAGATGACAGCTTTGTCCCTGGCTTCGACTCAAGAGGAATACCAACTTTTCAAAAGCACCTCAAGAGGAGGCTTCTCTCAGCTACAGGTATGTGAGAGGGACCCTGAGTTTGTGGCCTCAAGTGGAATGGACACCGAGATGCTCTGACTCGAAGTAAGGCCGGATATCCCTGCAGTGAATTGAATGCAGGCTCGTCCTGCATCTTCCAAGACGAAGGGATGTCTGAATCCCCTGTGGAGAAGACAGAGAAAGACCTAGTCCTCCGCCTCATCGTGACCGGAGGCCTCACATCCTTTGAAAACTCGAGCGTTCCGCACAGATCAATGCTTCCAAAGGAGACGATGCCTGAGTCCTCTTGAAAATGGATAGGAGTCCCAGGATCCCTATGGCCCGTGGAAAGGGACCCTGTGTCTCCCGCCTCACGTGGAGACGCATCCCAATTGCCATGCCAAGACTCGAGGAGAATCCCGAGGTGTCCCTCGCACCTAGGCAGGAGTCCTGAAGTCGCTGAACAAACACGTGTCTGGAAGGGCCCTCCCCGTCGTAACTCGAGAATATACCCCAGGTTCCATCCGCAACTAGAGAAAAAACATGAGACTTCCCACTCGCCACGAGATGAGGCCCGATTCCCCTGCACTGCGTGCAGAGCAATTCCGTGTTCCACATCAAACGTGAAAGGAGCCTTGATTTCCTTGATGACACTCCAGAGAAAACCCAAGATCACTCTCTCAAGGCTAGAGGGATCCTGAGGTCACTGGAGCAACACGAAAGGGCTCCGTGGACCCCAAATTCACTCGAGATGAGAGCTTAGTTCCTGGCTTCGACTCAAGAGGAATACCAACTTTCCACAAGCACCTCAAGAGGAGGCTTCTCTCAGCTACAGGTATGTGAGAGGGACCCTGAGTTTGTGCGCTCAAGTGGAATGGACTCCGAGATGCTCTGACTCGAAGTAAGGCCGAATATCCCTGCAGTGAATTGAATGCAGGCACGTCTTGCATCTCCCATGACGAAGGGATGTCTGAATACCCTGTGGAGACCACAGAGAAAGACCTAGATCTCCGCCTCATCGCGACCGGAGGCCTCACATCCTTTGAAAACTCGAGAGGACCGCGGAGATCAATGCTTCCAAAGGAGACGATGCCTGAGTCCTCTTGAAAATGGATAGGAGTCCCAGGATCCCTGTGGCACGTCGAAAGGGACCCTGTGTCTCCCGCCTCACGTGGAGACGCGTCCCAATTGCCATGCCAAGACTCGAGGAGAATCCCGAGGTGTCCGTCGCACCTAGGCAGGAGTCCTGACCTCGCTGAACAAACACGTGTCTGGAAGGGCCCTCCCCGTCGTAACTCGAGAATATACCCCAGGTTCCGGCCGCAACTCGAGAAAAACCGGGAAACTTCCCCCTCGGCGCGAGATGAGGCCCGATTCCCCTGCACTGCGTGCAGAGCAATTCCGTGTTCCACATCAAACGTGAAAGGAGCCTTGATTTCCTTGATGGCACTCCAGAGAAATCCCAAGATCACTGTCTCAAGTCTAGAGTGATCCTGAGGTCACTGGAGCAATACGAAAGGGCTCCGTGGACCCCAAATCAACTCGAGATGAGAGCTTAGTCCCTGGCTTCGACTCAAGAGGAATACCAACTTTCCACAAGCACCTCAAGAGGAGGCTTCTCTCAGCTACAGGTATGTGAGAAGAACCCTGAGTTTGTGGCCTCAAGTGGAATGGACACCGAGATGCTCTGACTCGAAGTAAGGCCGGATATCCCTGCAGTGAATTGAATGCAGGCTCGTCTTGTATCTCCCAAGACGAAGGGTTGTCTGAATCCCCTGTGGAGACCACAGAGAAAGACCTAGTCCTCCGCCTCAACGCGACCGGAGCCCTCACATCCTTTGAAAACTCGAGAGGTCCGCGGAGATCAATGCTTCCAAAGGAGACGATGCCTGACTCCTCTTGAAAATGGATAGG
The DNA here is from genome assembly GCF_033118175.1 of Dama dama. Lineage (NCBI taxonomy): Eukaryota > Metazoa > Chordata > Mammalia > Artiodactyla > Cervidae > Dama > Dama dama. The sequence goes on along the minus strand of NW_026870878.1, from coordinate 1,206,774 downwards.
AGTCCCAGGATCCCTGGGGCACGTGGAAAGGTACACTGGATCTCCCGCCTCAGGTGGAGACGCGTCCCAATTGCCATGCCAAGACTCGAGGAGAATCCCGAGGTGTCCCTCGCACCTAGGCAGGAGTCCTGACGTCCCTGAACAAACACGTGTCTCGAAGGGCCCTCCCCGTGGTAACTCGAGAATATACCCCAGGTTCCGGCCGCAACTCGAGAAAAACCATGAGACTTCCCCTTCGTCGAGAGATGAGGCCCGATTCCCCTGGACTGCATGCAGAGCAATTCCGTGTTCCACATCAAACGTGAAAGGAGCCTTGATTTCCTTGATGGCACTCCAGAGAATACCCAAGATCACTGTCTCAAGTCTAGAGGGATCCTGAGGTCACTGGAGCAACATGAAAGTGCTCTGTGGACCCCAAATCAACTCGAGATGAGAACTTATTCCCTGGCTTCGACTCAAGAGGAATACCAAGTTTCCACAAGCACCTCAAGAGGAGGCTTCTCTCAGCTACAGGTATGTGAGAGGAACCTGAGTTTGTGGCCTCAAGTGGAATGGACACCGAGATGCTCTGACTCGAAGTAAGGCCGGATATCCCTGCAGTGAATTGAATGCAGGCTCGTCTTGCATCTCCCAAGACGAAGGGATGTCTGAATCCCCTGTGGAGACCACAGAGAAAGACCTAGTTCTCCGCCTCATCACGATCGGAGGCCTCACATCCTTTGAAACCTCGAGCGGTCCGCACAGATCAATGCTTCCAAAGGAGACGATGCCTGAGTCCTCTTGAAAATGGATAGGAGTCCCAGGATCCCTGTGGCACGTCAAAAGGGACCCTGTGTCTCCCGCCTCACGTGGAGACGCATCCCAATTGCCATGCCAAGTCTCGAGGAGAATCCCGAGGTGTCCCTCGCACCTAGGCAGGAGTCCTGACGTCGCTGAACAAACACGTGTCTGGAAGGGCCCTCCCCGTTGTAACTCGAGAATATACCGCAGGTTCCGGACGCAACTCGAGAAAAACCATGAGACTTCCCCCTCGCCGCTAGATGAGGCCCGATTCCCCTGCACTGCGTGCAGAGCAATTCCGTGTTCCACATCAAACGTGAAAGGAGCCTTGATTTCCTTGATGGCCCTCCAGAGAAAACCCAAGATCACTGTCTCAAGTCTAGAGGGATCCTGAGGTCACTGGAGCAACACGAAAGGGCTCCATGGACCCCAAATCAACTCGAGATGAGAGCTTAGTCCCTGGCTTTGACTCAAGAGGAATACCAACTTTCCACAAGCACCTCCAGAGGAGGCTTCTCTCAGCTACAGGTATGTGAGAGGGACCCTGAGTTTGTGGCCTCAAGTGGAATGGACACCGAGATGCTCTGACTCGAAGTAAGGCCGGATATCCCTGCAGTGAATTGAATGCAGGCTCGTCTTGCATCTCCCAAGGAGAAGGGATGTCTGAATCCCCTGTGGAGACCACAGAGAAAGACCTAGTTCTCCGCCTCATCGCGACTGGAGGCCTCACATCCTTTGAAAACTCGAGAGGTCCACGGAGATCAATGCTTCCAAAGGAGACGATGCCTGACTCCTCTTGAAAATGGATAGGAGTCCCAGGATCCCTGTGCCACGTGGAAAGGGACCCTGGGTCTCCCGCCTCACGTGGAGACGCGTCCCCAATGCCATGCCAAGATTCGAGGAGAATCCTGAGGTGTCCCTCGCACCTAGGCAAGAGTCCTGACGTCGCTGAACAAACACGTGTCTGGAGGGGCCCTCCCCGTCGTAACTCGAGAATATACCCCAGGTTCCGGCCGCAACTCGAGAAAAACCAGGAAACTTCCCCCTCGCCGCGAGATGAGGCCCGATTCCCCTGCACTGCGTGCAGAGCAATTCCATGTTCCACATCAAACCTGAAAGGAGCCTTGATTTCCTTGATAGCACTTCAGAGAAGTCCCAAGATCACTGTCTCAAGTCTAGAGGGATCCTGAGGTCACTGGAGCAACACGAAAGGGCTCCGTGGACCACAAATCAACTCGAGATGAGAGCTTAGTCCCTGGCTTCGACTCAAGAGGAATACCAACTTTCCACAAGCACCTCAAGAGGAGGCTTCTTTCAGCTACAGGTATGTGAGAGGGACCCTGAGTTTGCGGCCTCAAGTGGAATGGACACCGAGATGCTCTGACTCGAAGTAAGGCCGGATATCCCTGCAGTGAAGTGAATGCAGGCTCGTCTTGCATCTCCCAAGACGAAGGGATGTCTGAATCCCCTGTGGAGACCACAGAGAAAGACCTAGTTCTCCACCTCATCGCGACCGGAGGCCTCACATCCTTTGAAAACTCGAGAGGTCCGCGGAGATCAATGCTTCCAAAGGAGACGATGCCTGACTCCTCTTGAAAATGGATAGGAGTCCCAGGATCCCTGTGGCACGTGGAAAGGGACACTGGGTCTCCCACCTCACGTGGAGTCGCGTCCCAATTTCCATGCCAAGACTCGAGGAGAATTCCGAGGTGTCCCTCGCACCTAGGCAGGAGTCCTGACTTCGCTGAACAAACACGTGTCTGGACGGGCCCTCCCCCTCGTAACTCGAGAATATACCCCAGGTTCCGGCCGCAACTCGATAAAAACCATGAGTCTTCCCCCTCACCCCGAGATGAGGCCTGATTCCCCTGCACTGCGTGCAGAGCAATTGCGTGTTCCACATCAAAGGTGAAAGGAGCCTTGATTTCCTTGATGGCACTCCAGAGAAAACCCAAGATCACTGTCTCAAGTCTAGAGGGATCCTGAGGTCACAGGAGCAATACGAAAGGGGTCCGTGGACCCCAAATCCACTCGAGATGACAGCTTTGTCCCTGGCTTCGACTCAAGAGGAATACCAACTTTCCAAAAGCACCTCAAGAGGAGGCTTCTCTCAGCTACAGGTATGTGAGAGGGACCCTGAGTTTGTGGCCTCAAGTGGAATGGACACCGAGATGCTCTGACTCGAAGTAAGGCCGGATATCCCTGCAGTGAATTGAATGCAGGCTCGTCTTGCATCTTCCAAGACGAAGGGATGTCTGAATCCCCTGTGGAGAAGACAGAGAAAGACCTAGTCCTCCGCCTCATCGTGACCGGAGGCCTCACATCCTTTGAAAACTCGAGCGTTCCGCACAGATCAATGCTTCCAAAGGAGACGATGCCTGACTCCTCTTGAAAATGGATAGGAGTCCCAGGATCCCTGTGGCACGTGGAAAGGGACCCTGGGTCACCCGCCTCACGTGGAGACGCGTACCAATTGCCATGCCAAGACTCGAGGAGAATCCCGAGTTGTCCCTTGTACCTAGGCAGGAGTCCTGACGTCGCTGAACAAACACGTGTCTGGAAGGGCCCTCCCCGTCTTAACTCGAGAATATACCCCAGGTTCCAGCCGCAACTCGAGAAAAACCATGAGACTTCCCCCTCCCAGCGAGATGAGGTCCGATTCCCCTGCACTGCGTGCAGAGCAATTCCGTTTTCCACATCAAACGTGAAAGGAGACTTGATTTCCTTGATGGCACTCCAGAGAAAACCCAAGATCACTGTCTCAAGTCTAGAGGGATCCTGAGGTCACTGGAGCAACACGAAAGTTCTCCGTGGACCCCAAATCAACTCGAGATGAGAGCTTAGTCCCTGGCTTCGACTCAAGAGGAATACCAACTTTCCACAAGCACCTCAAGAGGAGGCTTCTAACAGCTACAGGTATGTGAGAGGGACCCTGAGTTTGTGGCCTCAAGTGGATTGGACAACGAGATGCTCTGACTCGAAGTAAGGCCGGATATCACTGCAGTGAATTGAATGCAGGCTCGTCTTGCAACTCCCAAGACGAAGGGATGTCCGAATCCCCTGTGGAGACCACAGAGAAAGACCTAGTCCTCCCCCTCATCGCGACCGGAGGCCTCACATCCTTTGAAAACTCGAGAGGTCCGCGGAGATCAATGCTTCCAAAGGAGACGATGCCTGACTCCTCTTGAAAATGGATAGGAGTCCCGGATCCCTGTGGCACGTGGAAAGGGACCCTGGGTCTCCCGCCTCACGTGGAGACGCGTCCCAATTGCCATGCAAGACTCGAGGAGAATCCCGAAGTGTCCCTCGCACCTAGGCAGGAGTCCTGACATCACTGAACAAACACGTGTCTGGAATGGCCCTCCTCGTCGTAACTCGAGAATATACCCCAGGTTCCGGTCGCTACTCGAGAAAAACCATGAGACTTCCCCCTCGCCGCGAGATGAGACCCGATTCCCCTGCACTTCGTGCAGAGCAATTCCGTGTTCCACATCAAACGTGAAAGGAGCCTTGATTTCCTTGATGGCACTCCAGAGAAAACTCAAGATCACTGTCTCAAGTCTAGAGGGATCCTGAGGTCACTGGGGCAACACGAAAGGGCTCCGTGGACCCCAAATCAACTCGAGATGAGAGCTTAGTCCCTGGCTTCCACTCAAGCGGAATACCAAGTTCCCACAAGCACCTCAAGAGGAGGCTTCTCTCAGCTACAGGTATGTGAGAGGGACCCTGAGTGTGTGGCCTCAAGTGGAATGGACACCGAGATGCTCTGACTCGGAGGAAGGCCGGATATCCCTGCAGTGAATTGAATGCAGGCTCGTCTTGCATCTCCCACGACGAAGGGTTGTCTGAATCCCCTGTGGGGGCCAAGGAGAAAGACCTAGTTCTCCGCCTCCTCACGACCAGAGACCTCACGTCCTTTGAAAACTCGAAAGGTCCGCGGAGATCAATGCTTCCAAAGGAGACGATGGCTGAATCCTCTTGAAAATGGATAGGAGTCCCAGGATCCCTGTGGCACTTGGAAAGGGACTCTGGGTCTCCCGACTCACGTGGAGACGCGTCCCAATGGCCATTCCAAGACTCGAGGAGAATCCCAAAGTGCCCCTCGCACCTAGGCAGGAGTCCTGACGTCGCTGAACAAACACGTGTCTGGAAGGGCCCTTCCGGTCGTAACTCGTGAGTATACCCCAGGTTCCGGCCGCAACTCGAGAAAAACCATGAGACTTCCCCCTCGCCGCGAGATGAGGCCCGATTCCCCTGCACTGCGTGCAGAGCAACTCCGTGTTCTAAATCAAACGTGAAATGAGACTTGAATTCATTGATGGCACTCCAGAGAACACCCAAGATCACTGTCTCAAGTCTAGAGGGATCCTGAGGTCACTGTAGCAACACGAAAGGGCTCCATGGACCCCAAATCAACTCGAGATGAGAGCTTAGTCCCTGGCTTTGACTCAAGAGGAATACCCACTTTCCACAAGCACCACAAGAGTAGGCTTCTCTCAGCTACAGGTATGTGAGAGGGACCCTGAGTTTGTGGCCTCAAGTGGAATGGACACCGAGATGCTATGACTCGAAGGAAGGCCGGATATCCCTGCAGTGAATTGAATGCAGGCTCGTCTTGCATCTCCCACGACGAAGGGATGTCTGAATCCCCTGTGGAGACCAAGGAGAAAGACCTAGTTCTCCGCCTCATCGCGACCGGAGGCCTCACGTCCTTTGAAAACTCGAGAGGTCCGCGGAGATCAATGCTTCCAAAGGAGACGATGCCTGACTCCTCTTGAAAATGGATAGGAGTCCCAGGATCCCTGTGGCACGTGGAAAGGGACCCTGGGTCTCCCGCCTGACCTGGAGACGCGTCCCAATGGCCATGCCGAGACTCGAGGAGAATCCCGAGGTGTCCCTCGCACCTAGGCAGGAGTCCTGACGTCGCTGAACAAACACGTGTCTGGAAGGGCCCTCCCCGTCATAACTCGAGAATATACCCCAGGTTCCGGCCGCAACTCGCGAAAAACCATGAGACTTCCCCCTCGCCGCGAGATGAGGCCCGATTCCCCTGCACTGCATGCAGAGCAATTCCGTGTTCCACATCAAACATGAAAGGAGCCTTGATTTCCTTGATGGCACTCCAGAGAACACCCAAGATCACTGTCTCAAGTCTAGAGGGATACTGAGGTCACTGTAGCAACACAAAAGTGCTCCGTGGACCCCAAATCAACTCGAGATGCGAGCTTCGTCCCTGGCTTCGACTCAAGAGAAATACCCACTTTCCACAAGCACCTTAAGAGGAGGCTTCTCTCAGCTACAGGTATGTGAGAGGGACCCTGAGTTTGTGGCCTCAAGTGGAATGGACACCGAGATGCTCTGACTCGAAGGAAGGCCGGATATCCCTGCAGTGAATTGAATGCAGGCCTCTTTTGCATCTCCCACGACGAAGGGATGTCTGAATCCCCTGTGGAGACCACAGAGAAAGACCTAGTTCTCCGCCTCATCGCGACCGGTGGCCTCACGTCGTTTGAAAACTCGAGAGTTTCGCGGAGATCAATGCTTCCAAAGGAGACGATGCCTGACTCCTCTTGAAAATGGATAGGATTCCCAGGATCCCTGTGGCACGTGGAAAGGGACCCTGGGTCTCCCGCCTCACGTGGAGACGCGTCCCAATGGCCATGCCAAGACTCGAGGGGAATCCCGAGGGGTCCCTCGCACCCAGGCAGGAGTCCTGACGTCGCTGAATAAACACGTGTCTGGAAAGGCCCTTCTGGTCAAAACTCGAGAATGTAGCCCAGGTTGCGGCCGCAACTCGAGAAAAACCATGAGACTTCCCCCTTGCCGCGAAATGAGGCCCGATTCCCCTGCACTGCGTGCAGAGCAATTCCGTGTTCCACATCAAACATGAAAGGAGCCTTGATTTCCTTGATGGCACTCCAGAGAAGACCCAAGATCACTGTCTCATGTCTAGAGGGATACTGAGGTCACTGTAGCAACACAAAAGTCTCCGTGGACCCCAAATCAACTCGAGATGCGATCTTCGTCCCTGGCTTCGACTCAAGAGGAATACCCACTTTCCACAAGCACCTCAAGAGGAGGCTTCTCTCAGCTAAAGGTATGTGAGAGGGACCCTGAGTTTGTGGCCTCAAGTGGAATGGACACCGAGATGCTCTGACTCGAAAGAAGGCCGGATATCCCTGCAGTGAATTGAATGCAGGCCTCTTTTGCATCTCCCACCACGAAGGGATGTCTGAATCCCCTGTGGAGACCACAGAGAAAGACCTAGTTCTGCGCCTCACATCGATCGGAGGCCTCACGTCCTTTGAAAACTCGTGAGGTCCTCGGAGATCAATGCTTCCAAAGGAGACGATGCCTGACTCCTCTTGAAAATGGATAGGAGTCCCAGGATCCCTGGGGCACGTGGAAAGGGACCCTGGGTCTCCCGCCTCACATGGAGACACGTCCCAATGGCCAGGCCAAGACTCGAGGAGAATCCCGAGTTGCCCCTCGCACCTAGGCAGGAGTCCTGACGTCGCTGAACAAACACGTGTCTGGAAGGGCCCTTCCGGTCGTAACTCGTGAGTGTACCCCAGGTTCCGGCCGCAACTCGAGAAAAACCATGAGACTTCCCCCTCGCCGCGAGATGAGGCCCGATTCCCCTGCACTGCGTGCAGAGCCACTCCGTGTTCCAAATCAAACGTGAAATGAGACTTGATTTCCTTGATGGCACTCCAGAGAACACCCAAGATCATTCTCTCAAGTCTAGAGGGATCCTGAGGTCACTGTAGCAACACGAAAGGGCTCCGTGGACCCCAAATCAACTCGAGATGAGAGCTTCGTCCCTGGCTTCGACTCAAGAGGAATACCCACTTTCCACAAACACCTCAAGAGGAGGCTTCCCTCAGCTACAGGTATGTGAGAGAGACCCTGAATTTGTGGCCTCAAGTGGAATGGACACCGAGATGCTCTGACTCGAAGGAAGGCCGGATATCCCTGCAGTGAATTGAATACAGGCTCGTCTTACATCTCCCACGACGAAGGGATGTCTGAATCCCGTGTGGAGACCAAGGAGAAAGACCTAGTTCTCCGCCTCATCGCGACCGGAGGCCTCACGTCCTTTGAAAACTCGAGAGGTCCGCGGAGATCAATGCTTCCAAAGGAGACAATGCCTGACTCCTCTTGAAAATGGATAGGAGTCCCAGGATCCCTGTGGCACGTGGAAAGGGACCCTGGGTCTCCCGCCTCATGTGGAGACGTGTCCCAATGGCCATGCCAAGACTCGAGGAGAATCCCGAGGTGTCCCTCGCACCCAGGCAGGAGTCCTGACATCGCTGAATAAACACGTGTCTGGAAAGTCCCTTCTGGTCGTAACTCGAGAATGTAACCCAGGTTCCGGCCGCAACTCGAGAAAAACCATGAGACTTCCCCCTCGCCGCGAGATGAGGCCCGATTCCCCTGCACTGCGTGCAGAGCAACTCCGTGTTCTAAATCAAACGTGAAATGAGACTTGATTTCATTGATGGCACTCCAGAGAACACCCAAGATCACTGTCTCAAGTCTAGAGGGATCCTGAGGTCACTGTAGCAACACGAAAGGGCTCCATGGACGCCAAATCAACTCGAGATGAGAGCTTAGTCCCTGGCTTTGACTCAAGAGGAATACCCACTTTCCACAAGCACCTCAATAGGGGGCTTCTCTCAGCTACAGGTATGTGAGAGGGACCCTGAGTTTGTGGCCTCAAGTGGAATGGACACCGAGATGCTCTGACTCGAAGGAAGGCCGGATATCCCAGCAGTGAATTGAATGCAGGCTCTTCTTGCATCTCCCACGACGAAGGGATGTCTGAATCCCCTGTGGAGACCACAGAGAAAGACCTAGTTCTCCGCCTCATCGCGATCGGAGGCCTCACGTCCTTTGAAAACTCGAGAGGTCCGCGGAGATCAATGCTTCCAAAGGAGACGATGCCTGACTCCTCTTGAAAATGGATAGGAGTCCCAGGATCCCTGTGGCACGTGGAAAGGGACCCTGGGTCTCCCGCCTCACGTGGAGACGTGTCCCAATGGCCATGCCAAGACTCGAGGAGAATCCGGAGGTGTCCCTCGCACCTAGGCAGGAGTCCTGACGTCACTGAAGAAACACGTGTCTAGAAGGGCCCTCCCCGTCGGAACTCGAGAATATACCCCAGGTTCCGGCCGCAACTCGAGAAAAACCATGAGACTTCCCCTCGCCGCGAGATGAGGCCCGATTCCCCTGTACTGCGTGCAGAGCAATTCCGTGTTCCACATCAAACATGAAAGGAGCCTTGATTTCCTTGATGGCACTCCAGAGAACACCCAAGATCACTGTCTCAAGTCTAGAGGGATACTGAGGTCACTGGAGCAACACGAAAGGGCTCCGTGGACCCCAAATCAACTCGAGATGCGAACTTCGTCCCTGGCTTCGACTCAAGAGGAATACCCACTTTCCACAAGCACCTCAAGAGGAGGCTTCTCTCAGCTACAGGTATGTGAGAGGGACCCTGAGTTTGTGGCCTCAAGTGGAATGGACACCGAGATGCTCTGACTCGAAGGAAGGCCGGATATCCCTGCAGTGAATTGAATGCAGGCCTCTTTTGCATCTCCCACGACGAAGGGATGTCTGAATCCCCTGTGGAGACCACAGAGAAATACCTTGTTCTCTGCCTCATCGCGACTGGAGGTCTCCCGTCCTTTGAAAACTCGGCAGGTCCGCAGAGAACAAGGCTTCCAAAGGAGACGATGCCTGACTTCTCTTGAAAATGGATAGGAGTCCCAGGATCCCTGTGGCACGTGGAAAGGGACCCTGAGTCTCCCGCCTCACGTGGAGATGCGTCCCAATGGCCATGCCAAGACTCGAGGAGAATCCCGAGGTGTCCCTCGCACCTAGGCAGGAGTCCTGACGTCGCTGAACAAACACGTGTCTGGAAGGGCCCTTCTGGTGGAAACTCGAGAATATACCCCAGGTTCCGGCCGCAACTCAAGAAAAACCATGAGACTTCCCCCTCGCCGCGAGATGAGGCCCGATTCCCCTGCACTGCGTGCAGAGCAATTCCGTGTTCCACATCAAACCTGAAAGGAGCCTTGATTTCCTTGATGGCACTCCAGAGAAGACCCAAGATCACTGTCTCATGTCTAGAGGGATACTGAGGTCACTGTAGCAACACGAAAGGGCTCCGTGGACCCCAAATCAACCTGAGATGAGAGCTTCGTCCGTGGCTTCGACTCAAGAGGAATACCCACTTTCCACAAGCACCTCAAGAGGAGGCTTCTCTCAGCTACAGGTATGTGAGAGGGACCCTGAGTTTGTGGCCTCAAGTGGAATGGACAACGAGATGCTCTGACTCGAAGGACGGCCGGATATCCCTGCAGTGATTGAATGCAGGCCTCTTTTGCATCTCCCACGACGAACGGATGTCTGAGTCCCCTGTGGAGACCAAGGAGAAAGACCTAGTTCTCCACCTCATCGCGACCGGAGGCCTCACGTCCTTTGAAAACTCGAGAGGTCCGCGGAGATCAATGCTTCCAAAGGAGACGATGCCTGACTCCTCTTGAAAATGGATAGGAGTCCCAGGATCCCTGTGGAACGTGGAATGGGACCCTGGGTCTCCGGCCTCACGTGGAGACGTGTCCCAATGGCCATGCCAAGACTCGAGGAGAATCCGGAGGTGTCCCTCGCACCCAGGCAGGAGTCATGACATCGCTGAATAAACACGTGTCTGGAAAGGCCCTTCTGGTCGTAACTCGAGAATGTACCCCAGGTTCCGGCCGCAACTCGAGAAAAACAATGAGACTTGCCCCTCGCCGCGAGATGAGGCCCGATTTTCCTGCACTGCGTGCAGAGCAATTCCGTGTTCCAAATCAAACATGAAAGGAGCCTTGATTTCCTTGATGGCACTACAGAGAAAACCCAAGATCACTGTCTCAAGTCTAGAGGGATACTGAGGTCACTGTAGCAACACGAAAGGGCTCCGTGGACCCCAAATCAACTCGAGATGAGAGCTTCGTCCCTGGCTTCGACTCAAGAGGAATACCCACTTTCCACAAGCACCTCAAGAGGAGGCTTCTCTCAGCTACAGGTATGTGAGAGGGACCCTGAGTTTGTGGCCTCAAGTGGAATGGACACCGAGATGCTCTGACTCGAAAGAAGGCCGGATATCCCTGCAGTGAATTGAATGCAGGCCTCTTTTGCATCTCCCACGACGAAGGGATGTCTGAATCCCCTGTGGAGACCACAGAGAAAGACCTAGTTCTCCGCCTCAAATCGATCGGAGGCCTCACGTCCTTTGAAAACTCGAGAGGTCTGCGGAGATCAATGCTTCCAAAGGAGACGATGCCTGACTCCTCTTGAAAATGGATAGGAGTCCCAGAATCCCTGGGGCACGTGGAAAGGGACCCTGGGTCTCCCGCCTCACGTGGAGACGCGTCCAAATGGTCATGCCAAGACTCGAGGAGAATCCCGAGGTGTCCCTCGCACCCAGGCAGGAGTCCTGACATCGCTGAATAAACACGTGTCTGGAAGGGCCCTCCCAGTCGTAACTCGAGAATATACCCCAGGTTCCGGCCGCAACTCGAGAAAAACCATGAGACTTCCCCCTCGCCGCTAGATGAGGCCCGATTCCCCTGCACTGCATACAGAGCAATTCCGTGTTCCACATCAAACGTGAAAGGAGCCTTGATTTCATTGATGGCACTCCAGAGAAAACCCAAGATCACTGTCTCAAGTCTAGCGGGATCCTGAGGTCACTGGAGCAACACGAAAGGGCTCCGTGGACCCCAAATCAACTCGAGATGAGAGCTTAGTCCCTGGCTTCGACTCAAGAGGAATACCAACTTTCCACAAGCACCTCAAGAGGAGGCTTCTCTCAGCTACAGGTATGTGAGAAGGACCCTGAGTTTGTGGCCTCAAGTGGAATGGACACCGAGATGCTCTGACTCGAAGTAAGGCCGGATATCCCTGCAGTGAATTGAATGCAGGCTCGTCTTGCATCTCCCAAGACGAAGGGTTGTCTGAATCCCCTGTGGAGACCACAGAGAAAGACCTAGTCCTCCGCCTCAACGCGAACCGAGGCCTCACATCCTTTGAAAACTCGAGAGTTCCGCGGAGATCAATGCTTCCAAAGGAGACGATGCCTGACTCCTCTTGAAAATGGATAGGAGTCCCAGGATCCCTGTGGCACGTGGAAAGGGACCCTGGGTCTCCCGCCTCACGTGGAGACGCGTCCCAATTGCCATGCCGAGATTCGAGGAGAATCCCGAGGTGTCCCTCGCACCTAGGCAGGAGTCCTGACGTCGCTGAACAAACACGTGTCTGGAGGGGCCCTCCTCGTCGTAACTCGAGAATGTACCCCAGGTTCCGGCCGCAACTCGAGAAAAACCATGAAACTTTACCCTCGCCGCGAGATGAGGCCCGATTCCCCTGCACTGCGTGCAGAGCAATTCCGTGTTCCACATCAAACCTGAAAGGAGCCTTGATTTCCTTGATGGCACTCCAGAGAAAACCCAAGATCACTGTCTCAAGTCTAGAGGGATCCTGAGGTCACTGGAGCAACACGAAAGGGCTCCGTGGACCCCAAATCAACTCGAGATGAGAGCTTAGTCCCTGGCTTTGACTCAAGAGGAATACCAACTTTCCACAAGCATCACAAGAGGAGGCTTCTCTCAGCTACAGGTATGTGAGAGGAACCCTGAGTTTGTGGCCTCAAGTGGAATGGACACCGAGATGCTCTGACTCGAAGTAAGGCCGGATATCCCTGCAGTGAATTGAATGCAGGCTCATCTTGCATCTCCCAAGACGAAGGGTTGTCTGAATCCCCTGTGGAGACCACAGAGAAAGACCTAGTCCTCCGCCTCAACGCGAACGGAGGCCTCACATCCTTTGAAAACTCAAGAGGTCCGCCGAGATCAATGCTTCCAAAGGAGACGATGCCTGACTCCTCTTGCAAATGGATAGGAGTCCCAGGATCCCTGTGGCACGTGGAAAGGGGAACTTGGTCTCCCGCCTCATGTGGAGACGCGTCCCAATTGCCATGCCAAGACTCGAGGAGAATACCAAGGTGTCCCTCGCACCTAGGCAGGAGTCCTGACTTCGCTGAACAAACACGTGTCTGGAGGGGACCTCCCCGTCGTAACTCGAGAATATACCCCAGGTTCCGGCCGCAACTCGAGAAAAACCATGAGACTTCCCCCTCGCCACGAGATGAGGCCCGATTCCCCTGCACTGCATGCAGAGCAATTCCGTGTTCCACATCAAACGTGAAAGGAGCCATGATTTCATTGATGGCACTCCAGAGAAAACCCAAGATCACTGTCTCAAGTCTAGAGGGATCCTGAGGTCACTGGAGCAACACGAAAGTTCTCTGTGGACCCCAAATCAACTCGAGATGAGAGCTTTGTCCCTGGCTTCGACTCAAGAGGAATACCAACTTTCCACAAGCACCTCAAGAGGAGGCTTCTCTCAGCTACAGGTATGTGAGAAGGACCCTGAGTTTGTGGCCTCAAGTGGAATGGACACCGAGATGCTCTGACTCGAAGTAAGGCCGGATATCCCTGCAGTGAATTGAATGCAGGCTCGTCTTGCATCTCCCAAGACGAAGGGTTGTCTGAATCCCCTGTGGAGACCACAGAGAAAGACCTAGTCCTCCGCCTCAACGCGACCGGAGCCCTCACATCCTTTGAAAACTCGAGAGGTCCGCGGAGATCAATGCTTCCAAAGGAAACGATGCCTGACTCCTCTTGAAAATGGATAGGAGCCCCAGGATCCCTGTGGCACGTGGAAAGGTACACTGGATCTCCCGCCTCAGGTGGAGACGCGTCCCAATTGCCATGCGAAGACTCGAGGAGAATCCCGAGGTGTTCCTCGCACCTAGGCAGGAGTCCTGACGTCGCTGAACAAACACGTGTCTCGAAGGGCCCTCCCCGTGTAAACTCGAGAATATACCCCAGGTTCCGGCCGCAACTCGAGAAAAACCATGAGACTTCCCCTTCGCCGCGAGATGATGCCCGATTCCCCTGCACTGCATGCAGAGCAATTCCGTGTTTCACATCAAACGTGAAAGGAGCCTTGATTTCCTTGATGGCACTCCAGAGAATACCCAAGATCACTGTCTCAAGTCTAGAGGGATCCTGAGGTCACTGGAGCAACATGAAAGGGCTTTGTGGACCCCAAATCAACTCGAGATGAGAACTTATTCCCTGGTTTCGACTCAAGAGGAATACCAAGTTTCCACAAGCACCTCAAGAGGAGGCTTCTCTCAGCTACAGGTATGTGAGAGGAACCTGAGTTTGTGGCCTCAAGTGGAATGGACACCGAGATGCTCTGACTCGAAGTAAGGCCGGATATCCCTGCAGTGAATTGAATGCAGGCTCGTCTTGCATCTCCCAAGACGAAGGGATGTCTGAATCCCCTGTGGAGACCACAGAGAAAGACCTAGTTCTCCGCCTCATCACGATCGGAGGCCTCAAATCCTTTGAAAACTCGAGCGGTCCGCACAGATCAATGCTTCCAAAGGAGACGATGCCTGAGTCCTCTTGAAAATGGATAGGAGTCCCAGGATCCCTGTGGCACGTCAAAAGGGACCCTGTGTCTCCCGCCTCACGTGGAGACGCATCCCAATTGCCATGCCAAGTCTCGAGGAGAATCCCGAGGTGTCCCTCGCACCTAGGCAGGAGTCCTGACGTCGCTGAACAAACACGTGTCTGGAAGGGCCCTCCCCGTTGTAACTAGAGAATATACCGCAGGTTCCGGACGCAACTCGAGAAAAACCATGAGACTTCCCCCTCGCCGCGAGATGAGGCCCGATTCCCCTGCACTGCGTGCAGAGCAATTCCGTGTTCCACATCAAACGTGAAAGGAGCCTTGATTTCCTTGATGGCCCTCCAGAGAAAACCCAAGATCACTGTCTCAAGTCTAGAGGGATCCTGAGGTCACTGGAGCAACACGAAAGGGCTCCATGGACCTCAAATCAACTCGAGATGAGAGCTTAGTCCCTGGCTTTGATTAAAGAGGAATACCAACTTTCCACAAGCACCTCCAGAGGAGGCTTCTCTCAGCTACAAGTATGTGAGAGGGACCCTGAGTTTGTGGCCTCAAGTGGAATGGACACCGAGATGCTCTGACTCGAAGTAAGGCCGGATATCCCTGCAGTGAATTGAATGCAGGCTCGTCTTGCATCTCCCAAGAAGAAGGGATGTCTGAATCCCCTGTGGAGACCACAGAGAAAGACCTAGTTCTCCGCCTCATCGCGACCGGAGGCCTCACATCCTTTGAAAACTCGAGAGGTCCGCGGAGATCAATGCTTCCAAAGGAGACGATGCCTGACTCCTCTTGAAAATGGATAGGAGTCCCAGGATCCCTGTGGCACGTGGAAAGGGACCCTGGGTCTCCCGCCTCACGTGGAGACGCGTCCCCAATGCCATGCCAAGATTCGAGAAGAATCCTGAGGTGTCCCTCGCACCTAGGCAGGAGTCCTGACGTCGCTGAACAAACACGTGTCTGGAGGGGCCCTCCCCGTCGTAACTCGAGAATATGCCCCATGTTCCGGCCGCAAATCAAGAGAAACCATGAGACTTCCCTCTCGCCGCGAGATGAGGCCCGATACCCTAGCACTGCGTGCAGAGCAATTCCGTGTTCCACATCAAACGTGAAAGGAGCCTTGATTTCCTTGATGGCACTCCAGAGAAAACCAAAGATCACTGTCTCAAGTCTAGAGGGATCCTGAGTTCACTGGAGCAACAGGAAAGGGCTCCGTGGACCCCAAATCAACTCGAGATGAGAGCTTAGTCCCTGGCTTCGACTCAAGAGGAATACCAACTTTCCACAAGCACCTCAAGAGGAGGCTTCTCTCAGCAACAGGTATGTGAGAGGGACCCTGAGTTTGCGGCCTCAAGTGGAATGGACACCGAGATGCTCTGACTCGAAGTAAGGCCGGATATCCCTGCAGTGAAGTGAATGCAGGCTCGTCTTGCATCTCCCAAGACGAAGGGATGTCTGAATCCCCTGTCGAGACCACCAAAAAATTCTGGTTCTCCGCCTCATCGCGACCGGAGTCCTCACATCCTTTGAAAACTCAAGAGGCCCGCGGAGATCAATGCTTCCAAAGGAGACGATGCCTGACTCCTGTTGAAAATGGATATGAGTCCCAGGATCCATGTGGCACGTGGAAAGGGACCCTGGGTCTATCGCCTCACGTGGAGACGCGTCCCAATTGCCATGCCAAGACTCGAGGAGAATCCCGAGGTGTCCCTCGCACCTAGGCAGGAGTCCTGACGTCGCTGAACAAACACGTGTCTGGAAGGGCCCTCCCCATCGTAACTCGAGAATATACCCCAGGTTCCGGCCGCAACTCGAGAAAAACCATGAGACTTCCCCCTCGCCGCAAGATGAGGCCCGATTACCCTGCACTGCGTGCAGAGCAATTCCGTGTTCCACATCAAACCTGAAAGGAGCCTTGATTTCCTTGATGGCACTCCAGAGAAAACCCAAGATCACTGTCTCAAGTCTAGAGGGATCCTGAGGTCACTGTAGCAACGCGAAAGGGCTCCGTGGTCCCCAAATCAACTCAAGATGAGAGCTTAGTCCCTGGCTTCGACTCAAGAGGAATACCAACTTTCCACAAGCACCTCAGAAAGAGGCTTCTCTCAGCTACAGGTATGTGAGAGGGACCCTGAGTTTGTGGCCTCAAGTGAAATGGACACCAATATGCTCTGATTCGAAGTAAGGCTGGATATCCCTGCAGTGAATTGAATGCAGGCTCGTCTTGCATCTCCCAAGACGAAGGGCTGTCTGAATGCCCTGTGGAGACTACAGACAAAGAACTAGTTCTCCGCCTCATCGCGAACGGAGGCCTCATAGCCTTTGAAAACTCGAGAGGTCCGCGGAGATCAATGCTTCCAAGGAGAAGATGCCTGACTCCTCTTGATTATGGATAGGAGTCCCAGGATCCCTGTGGCACGTGGAAAGGGACCCTTGGTCTCCCGACTCACGGGTAGACGCGTCCCAATTGCCATGCCAAGACTCGAGGAGAATCCTGAGGTGTCCCTGACACCTAGGCAGGAGTCCTTACGTCGCTGAACAAACACGGGTCTGGAAGGGCCCTCCCCGTCGTACCTCGAGAATATACCCCAGGTTCCGGCCGCAACTCGAGACAAACCATGAGACATCCCCCTCGCCGCGAGATGAGGCCCGATTCCCCTTCACTGCATGCAGAGCAATTCCGTGTTCCACAGCAAACGTGAAAGGAGCCTTGATTTCCTTGATGGCACTCCAGAGAAAACCAAAGATCACTGTCTGAAGTCTAGAGGAATCCTGAGGTCACTGTAGCAACATGAAAGGGCTCCGTGGACCCCAAATTAATTCGAGATGAGAGCTTAGTCCCTGGCTTCGACGCAAGAGAAATACCACCTTCCACAAGCACGTCAAGAGGAGGCTTCTCTCAGCTACAAGTATGTGAGAGTTACCCTGAGTTTGTGGCCTCAAGTGGAATGGACACCGAGATGCTCTGACTCGAAGTAAGGCTGGATATCCGTGCAGTGAATTGAATGCAGGCTCGTCTTGTATCTCCCAAGACGAAGGGATGTCTGAATGCCCTGTGGAGACCACGGAGAAAGACCTCGTCTCCGTCTCATCGCGAACGGAGGCCTCACATCCTTTGAAAACTCGAGAGGTCCGCGGAGATCAATGCTTCCAAAGGAGATGATGCCTGACTCTTCTTGAAAATTGTTAGGTGTCCCAGGATCCCTGTGGCACGTAGAAAGGGACCCTGGTTCTCCTGTCTCACGTGGAGACGCGTCCCAATTGCCATGCCAAGACTCGAGGAGAATCCCGAGGTGTCCCTCGCACCTAGGCAGGAGTCCTGACGTCGCTGACAAAACACGTGTCTGGAAGTGCCCTCCCCCTCGTAACTCGAGAATATACCCCAGGTTCCGGCCGCAACTCGAGAAAAACCATGAGACTTCCCCCTCGCCGCGAGATGAGGCCCGATTCCCCTGCTCTGAGTGCAGAGCAATTCCGTGTTCCATATCAAACGTGAAAGGAGCCTTGATTTCCTTGATGGCACTCCAGAGAAAACCCAAGATCACTGTCTCAAGTCTAGAGGGATACTGAGGTCACTGTAGCAACACGAAAGTGCTCTGTGGACCCCAAATCAACACAAGATGAGAGCTTAGTCCCTGGCTTCGACTCAAGAGGAATACCAACTTTCCAAAAGCACCTCAAGAGGAGGCTTCTCTCAGCTACAGGTATGTGAGAGGGACCCTGAGTGTGTCGCCTCAAGGGGAATGGACACCGAGATGCTCTGACTCGAACTAAGGCCGGATATCCCTGCAGTGAATTGAATGCAGGCTCGTCTTGCATCTCCCAAGACGAACGGATGCTGAATCCCCTGTGGAGACAACAGACAAAGACCTAGTTCTCCGCCTAATCGCGACCGGAGGCCTCACATCCTTTGAAAACTCGAGAGGTCCGCGGAGATCAATGTTTCCAAAGAGACGATGCCTGACTCCTCTTGAAAATGGATAGGAGTCCCAGGATCCCTGTGGCACGTGGAAAGGGACCCTGGGTCTCCCGCCTCACGTGGAAACGCGTCCCAATTGCCATGCCAAGACTCGAGGAGAATCCCGAGGTGTCCCTCGCACCTAGGCAGGAGTCCTGACGTCGCAGAACAAACACGTGTCTCGAAGGGCCCTGCCCGTCCAAACTCGAGAATATACCCCAGGTTCCGGCCGCAACTCGAGAAAAACCATGAGACTTCCACCTCGCCGCGAGATGACGCCCGATTCCCCTGCACTGCGTGCAGAGCAATTCCGTGTTTCACATCAAACGTGAAAGCAGCCTGGATTTCCTTGATGGCACTCCAGAGAAAACCCAAGATCACTGTCTCAAGTCTAGAGAGATCCTGAGGTCACTGTAGCAACACGAAAGTGCTCCGTGGACCCCAAATCAACTCGAGATGAGAGCTTAGTCCCTGGCTTCGACTCAAGAGGAATACCAACTTTCCACAAGCACCTCAAGAGGAGGCTTCTCTCAGCTAAAGGTATGTGAGAGGGACCCTGAATTTGTGGCCTCAAGTGGAACGGACACCGAGATGCTCTGACTCAAAGTAAGGCCGGATATCCCTGCAGTGAATTGAATGCAGGCTCGTCTTGCGTCTCCCAAGATGAAGGGATGTCTGAATCCCCTGTGGAGACCACAGAGAAAGACCTCGTTCTCCGCCTCATCGCGACGGGAGGCCTCACATTCTTTGAAAACTCCAGAGGACCGCGGAGATCAATGCTTTCAAAGGAGACGATGCCTGACTCCACTTGAAAATGGATAGGAGTCCCAGGATCATTGCGGCACGTGGAAAGGGACCGTGGGTCTCCCGCCTCACGTGGAGAGGCCTCCCAATTGCCATACCAAGACTCGAGGAGAATCCCGAGGTGTCCCTCGCACCTAGGCAGGAGTCCTGACGTCGCTGAACAAACCGTGTCTGGAAGGGCCGTCCCCGTCGTAACTCGAGAATATACCCCAGATTCCGGCCGCAACTCGAGGAAAACCATGAGACTTCCCCCTCGCCACGAGATGAGGCCCGATTCCCCTGCACTGTGCCCAGAGCAATTCCATGTTCCACATCAAACCTGAAATGAACCTTGATTTGCTTGATCGCCCTCCAGAGAAAACCCAAGATCACTGTCTCAAGTCTAGAGGGATCCTGAGGTCACTGTAGCAACACGGAACGGCTCCGTGGACCCCAAATCAACTCGAGATGAGAGCTTAGTCCCTGGCTTCGACTCAAGAGGAATACCAAGTTTCCAAAAGCACCTCAAGAGGAGGCTTCTCTCAGCTACCGGTATGTGAGAGGGACCCTGATTTTGTGGCCTCAAGTGGAATGGACACCGAGATGTTCTGACTCAAAGTAAGGCCGGATATCCCTGCAGTGAATTGAATGCAGGCTCGTCTTGCATCTCCCAAGACGAACGGATGCTGAATCCCCTGTGGAGACAACAGACAAAGACCTAGTTCTCCGCGTAATCGCGACCGGAGGCCTCACATCCTTTAAAACTCGAGAGGTCCGCGGAGATCAATGCTTCCAAAGAGACGATGCCTGACTCCTCTTGAAAATGGATAGGAGTCCCAGGATCCCTGTGGCACGTGGAAAGGGACCCTGGGTTTCCCGCCTCACGTGGAGACGCGTCCAAATTGCCATGCCAAGACTCGAGGAGAATCCCGAGGTGTCGGTCGCACCTAAGCAGGAGTCCTGACGTCGTTGAACAAACCGTGTCTGGAAGGGCCCTCCCCGTCGTAACTCGAGAATATACCCCAGGTTCAGGCCGCAACTCGAGAAAAACCATGAGACTTCCTCCTCGCCGCGAGATGAGGCCCGTTTCCCCTGGACTGCGTGCAGAGCAATTCCGTGTTCCACATCAAACGTGAAAGGAGCCTTGATTTCCTTGATGGCACCCCAGAGAAAACCCAAGATCACTGTCTCAAGTCTAGAGGGATCCTGGGGTCACTGTAGCAAGATGAAAGGGCTCCGTGGAACCCAAAACAACTCGAGATGAGAGCTTAGTCCCTGGCTTCGACTCAAGAGGAATACCAACTTTGCACAAGCACCTCAAGAGGAGGCTTCTCTCAGCTTCAGGTATGTGAGAGGGACCCTGAGATTTTGGCCTCAAGTGGAATGGACACCGAGATGCTCTGACTTGAAGTAAGGCCGGGTATCCCTGCAGTGAATTGAATGCAGGCTTGTCTTTTAACTCACAAGACGAAGGGATGTCTGAATCCCCTGTGGAGACCACAGAGAAAGACCTAGTTCTCCGCCTCATCGCGACCGGAGGCCTCACATCCTTTGAAAACTCGAGAGGTCCGCGGAGTTCAATGCTTCCAAAGGAGACGGTGCCTGAGTCCTCTTGAAAATGGATAGTTGTCCCAGGGTCCCTGTGGCACGTGGAAAGGGACACTGGGTCTCCCGCCTCACGTGGAGACGCGTCCAAATTGCCATGCCAAGACTCGAGGAGAATCCCGAGGTGTCGGTCGCACCTAAGCAGGAGTCCTGACGTCGTTGAACAAACACGTGTCTGGAAGGACCCTCCACGTCGTAACTCGAGAATATAACCCAGGTTCCAGCCGCAACTCGAGAAAAACAATGAGACTTCCCCCTCGTGGCGAGATGACGCCCGATTCCCCTGCACTACCTGCAGAGCAATTCCGTGTTCCACATCAAACGTGAAAGGAGCCTTGACGTCCTTGATGGCACTCCAGAGAACACCCAAGATCACTGTCTCAAGTCTAGAGGGATCCTGAGGTCACTGTAGCAACACGAAAGGGCTCCGTGGACCCCAAATCACCTCGAGATGAGAGCTTAGTCCCTGGCTTCGACTCAAGAGGAATACCCACTTTCCACAAGCACCTCAATAGGGGGCTTCTCTCAGCTACAGGTATGTGAGAGGGACCCTGAGTTTGTGGCCTCAAGTGGAATGGACACCGAGATGCTCTGACTCGAAAGAAGGCCGGATATCCCTGCAGTGAATTGAATGCAGGCCTCTTTTGCATCTCCCACGATGAAGGGATGTCTGAATCCCCTGTGGAGACCACAGAGAAAGACCTAGTTCTCCGCCTCATCGCGACCGGAGGCCTCACGTCCTTTGAAAACTCGAGAGGTCAGCGGTGATCAATGCTTCCAGAGGAGACGATGCCTGACTCCTCTTGAAAATGGATAGGAGTCCCAGGATGCATGTGGCACGTGGAAAGGAACCCTGGGTCTCCCGCCTGACGTGGAGACGCGTCCCAATGGCCATGCCGAGACTCGAGGAGAATCCCGAGGTGTCCCTCGCACCTAGGCAGGAGTCCTGACGTCACTGAACAAACACGTGTCTGGAAGGGCCCTCCCCGTCATAACTCGAGAATATACCCCAGGTTCCGGCCGCAACTCGCGAAAAACCATGAGACTTCCCCCTCGCCGCGAGATGAGGCCCGATTCCCCTGCACTGCGTGCAGAGCAATTCCGTGTTCCACATCAAACATGAAAGGAGCCTTGATTTCCTTGATGGCACTCCAGAGAACACCCAAGATCACTGTCTCAAGTCTAGAGGGATACTGAGGTCACTGTAGCAACACAAAAGGGCTCCGTGGACCCCAAATCAACTCGAGATGCGAGCTTCGTCCCTGGCTTCGACTCAAGAGAAATACCCACTTTCCACAAGCACCTCAAGAGGAGGCTTCTCTCAGCTACATGTATGTGAGAGGGACCCTGAGTTTGTGGCCTCAAGTGGAATGGACACCGAGATGCTCTGACTCGAAGGAAGGCCGGATATCCCTGCAGTGAATTGAATGCAGGCTCGTCTTGCATCTCCCACGACGAAGGGATGTCTGAATCCCCTGTGGAGACCACAGAGAAAGACCTAGTTCTCCGCCTCATCGCGACCGGTTGCCTCACGTCGTTTGAAAACTCGAGAGGTTCGCGGAGATCAATGCTTCCGGAGGAGACGATGCCTGACTCCGCTTGAAAATGGATAGGAGTCCCAGGATCCCTGTGGCACGTGGAAAGGGACCCTGGGTCTCCCGCCTCACGTGGAGACGCGTCCCAATGGCCATGCCAAGACTCGAGGAGAATCCCGAGGTGTCCCTCGCACCAAGGCAGGAGTCCAGACATCGCTGAATAAACACGTGTCTGGAAAGGCCCTTCTGGTCGTAACTCGAGAATGTACCACAGGTTCCTGCCGCAACTCGAGAAAAACAATGAGACTTCCCCCTCGCCACGAGATGAGGCCCGATTCCCCTGCACTGTGTGCAGAGCAATTTCGTGTTCCAAATCAAACATGAAAGGAGCCTTGATTTCCTTGATGGCACTCCAGAGAACACCCAAGATCACTGTCTCAAGTCTAGAGGGATCCTGAGGTCACTGTAGCAACACGAAAGGGCTCCGTGGACCCCAAATCAAATCGAGATGAGAGCTTCTTCCCTGGCTTCGACTCAAGAGGAATACCCACTTTCCACAAGCACCTCAAGAGGAGGCTTCTCTCAGCTACAGGTATGTGAGAGGGACCCTGAGTTTGTGGCCTCAAGTGGAATGGACACCGAGATGCTCTGACTCGAAGGAAGGCCGGATATCCCGGCAGTGAATTGAATGCAGGCTCGTCTTGCATCTCCCACGACGAAGGGATGTCTGAATGCCCTGTGGAGACCAAGGAGAAAGACCTAGTTCTCCGCCTCATCGCGAACGGAGGCCTCACGTCCTTTGAAAACTCGAGAGGTCCGCGGAGATCAATGCTTCCAAAGGAGACGAAGCCTGACTCATCTTGAAAATGGATAGCAGTCCCAGGATCCATGTGGCACGTGGAAAGGGACCCTGGGTCTCCCGCCTCACGTGGAGACGCGTCCCAATGGCCATGCCAAGACTCGAGGAGAATCCCGAGGTGTCCCTCGCACCTAGGCAGGAGTCTTGACGTTGCTGAACAAACACGTGTCTGGAAGGGCCCTCCCCGTTGTAACTCGAGAATATACCGCAGGTTCCGGACGCAACTCGAGAAAAACCATGAGACTTCCCCCTCGCCGCGAGATGAGGCCCGATTCCCCTGCACTGCGTGCAGAGCAATTCCGTGTTCCACATCAAACGTGAAAGGAGCCTTGATTTCCTTGATGGCCCTCCAGAGAAAACCCAAGATCACTGTGTCAAGTCTAGAGGGATCCTGAGGTCACTGGAGCAACACAAAAGGGCTCCATGGACCCCAAATCAACTCGAGATGAGAGCTTAGTCCCTGGCTTTGACTCAAGAGGAATACCAACTTTCCACAAGCACCTCCAGAGGAGGCTTCTCTCAGCTACAGGTATGTGAGAGGGACCCTGATTTTGTGGCCTCAAGTGGAATGGACACCGAGATGCTCTGACTCGAAGGAAGGCCGGATATCCCTGCAGTGAATTGAATGCAGGCTCGTCTTGCCTCTCCCACGACGAAGGGATGACTGAATCCCCTGTGGAGACCACAGAGAAAGACCTAGTTCTCCGCCTCATCGCGACCGGAGGCCTCACGTCCTTTGAAAACTCGAGAGGTCCGCGGTGATCAATGCTTCCCGAGGAGACGATGCCTGACTCCTCTTGAAAATGGATAGGAGTCCCAGGATGCATGTGGCACGTGGAAAGGGACCCTGGGTCTCCCGCCTGACGTGGAGACGCGTCCCAATGGCCATGCCGAGACTCGAGGAGAATCCCGAGGTGTCCCTCGCACCTAGGCAGGAGTCCTGACGTCACTGAACAAACACGTGTCTGGAAGGGCCCTCCCCGTCATAACTCGAGAATATACCCCAGGTTCCGGCCGCAACTCGCGAAAAACCATGAGACTTCCCCCTCGCCGCGAGATGAGGCCCGATTCCCCTGCACTGCGTGCAGAGCAATTCCGTGTTCCACATCAAACATGAAAGGAGCCTTGATTTCCTTGATGGCACTCCAGAGAACACCCAAGATCACTGTCTCAAGTCTAGAGGGATACTGAGGTCACTGTAGCAACACGAAAGGGCTCCGTGGACCCCAAATCAAATCGAGATAAGAGCTTAGTCCCTGGCTTTGACTCAAGAGGAATACCAACTTTCCACAAGCACCTCAAGAGGAGGCTTCTCTGAGCTACAGGTATGTGAGAGGGACCCTGAGTTTGTGGCCTCAAGTGGAATGGACACCGAGATGCTCTGACTCGAAGTAAGGCTGGATATCCCTGCAGTGAATTGAATGCAGGCTCGTCTTGCATCTCCCAAGAAGAAGGGATGTCTGAATCCCCTGTGGAGACCACAGAGAAAGACCTAGTTCTCCGCCTCATCGCGACCGGAGGCCTCACATCCTTTGAAAACTCGAGAGGTCCGCGGAGATCAATGCTTCCAAAGGAGACGATGCCTGACTCCTCTTGAAAATGGATAGGAGTCCCAGGATCCCTGTGTCACATGGAAAGGGACCCTGGGTCTCCCGCCTCACGTGGAGACGCATCCCAATGGCCATGCCAAGACTCGAGGAGAATTCCGAGGTGTCCCTCGCACCTAGGCAGGAGTCCTGACGTCACTGAACAAACACGTGTCTGGAAGGGCCCTCCCCGTCGTAACTCGAGAATATACCCCAGGTTCCGGCCGCAACTCGAGAAAAACCATGAGACTTCCCCCTCGCCGCAAGATGAGGCACGATTCCCCTGCACTGCGTGCAGAGCAATTCCGTGTTCCACATCAAATATGAAAGGAGCCTTGATTTCCTTGATGGCACTCCAGAGAACACCCAAGATCACTGTGTCATGTCTAGACGGATACTGAGGTCACTGTAGCAACACGAAAGGGCTCCGTGGACCCCAAATCAACTCGAGATGCGGGCTTCGTCCCTGGCTTCGACTCAAGAGGAATACCCACTTTCCACAAGCACTTCAAGAGGAGGCTTCTCTCAGCTACAGGTATGTGAGAGGGACCGTGAGTTTGTGGCGTCAAGTGGAATGGACACCAAGATGCTCTGACTCGAAGGAAGGCCGGATATCCCTGCAGTGAATTGAATGCAGGCTCGTCTTGCATCTCGCACGAAGAAGGGATGTCTGAATCCCCTGTGGAGACCAAGGAGAAAGACCTAGTTCTCTGCCTCATCGCGACCGGAGGCCTCACGTCCTTTGAAAACTCGAGAGGTCCGCGGAGATCAATGCTTCCAAAGGAGACGATGCCTGACTACTCTTGAAAATGGATAGGAGTCCCAGGATCCCTGTGGCACGTGGAAAGGGACCCTGGGTCTCCCGCCTCACGTGGAGACGCGTCCCAATGGCCATGCCAAGACTCGAGGAGAATCCCTAGTTGTCCCTCGCACCGAGGCAGGAGTCCTGACGTTGCTGAAGAAACACGTGTCTGGAAGGGCCCTCCCAGTCGTAACTCGAGAATATACCCCAGGTTCCGGCCGCAAGTCGAGAAAAACCATGAGACTTCCACCTCGCCGCGAGATAAGGCCTGATTCCCCTGCACTGCGTGCAGAGAAATTCCTTGTTCCACATCAAACATGAAAGGAGCCTTGATTTCCTTGATGGCACTCCAGAGAACACCCAAGATCACTGTCTCAAGTCTAGAGGGATGCTGAGGTCACTGTAGCAACACGAAAGGGCTCCGTGGACCCCAAATCAACTCGAGATGAGAGCTTCGTCCCTGGCTTCGACTCAAGAGGAATACCCACTTTCCACAAGCACCTCAAGAGGAGGCTTCTCTCAGCTACAGGTATGTGAGAGGGACCCTGAGTTTGTGGCCTCAGGTGGAATGGACACCGAGATGCTCTGACTCGAAGGAAGGCCGGATATCCCTCTAGTGAATTGAATATAGGCTCGTCTTGCATCTCCCACGACGAAGGGATGTCTGAATCCCCTGTGGAGCCCACAGAGAAAGACCTAGTTCTCCGCCACATCGCGACCGGAAGCCTCACGTCCTTTGAAAACTCGAGAGGTCCTCGGAGATCAATGCTTCCAAAGGAGACGATGCCTGACTCCTCTTGAAAATGGATAGGAGTCCCAGGATCCCTGTGGCACGTGGAAAGGGACCCTGGGTCTCCCACCTCACGTGGAGACGCGTCCCAATGGTCATGCCAAGACTCGAGGAGAAATCGAGGTGTCCCTCGCACCCAGGCAGGAGTCCTGACATCGCTGAATAAACACGTGTCTGGAAAGACCCTTCTGGTCGTAACTCGAGAATGTACCCCAGGTTCCGGCCGCAACTCGAGAAAAACAATGAGACTTCCCCCTCGCCGTGAGATGAGGCCCGATTCCCCTGCACTGCGTGCAGAGCAATTCCGTGTTCCAAATCAAACATGAAAGGAGCCTTGATTTCCTTGATGGCACTCCAGAGAAAACCCAAGATCACTGTCTCAAGTCTAGAGGGATCCTGAGGTCACTGTAGCAACACGAAAGGGCTCCGTGGACCCCAAATCAACTCGAGATGAGAGCTTCGTCCCTGGCTTCGACTCAAGAGGAATACCCACTTTCCACAAGCACCTCAAGAGGAGGCTTCTCTCAGCTACAGGTATGTGAGAGGGACCCTGAGTTTGTGGCCTCAAGTGGAATGGACACCGAGATGCTCTGACTCGAAGGAAGGCCGGATATCCCTGCAGTGAATTGAATGCAGGCTCGTCTTGCATCTCCCACGAAGAAGGGATGTCTGAATCCCCTGTGGAGACCAAGGAGAAAGACCTCGTTCTCCGCCTCATCGCGACCTGAGGCCTCACGTCCGTTGAAAACTCGAGAGGTCCGCGGAGATCAATGCTTCCAAAGGAGACCATGGCTGACTCCTCTTGAAAATGGATAGGAGTCCCAGGATCCCTGTGGCATGTGGAAAGGGACCCTGGGTCTCCCGCCTCAGGTGGAGACGCGTCCCAATGGCCATGCCAAGACTCGAGGAGAATCCCGAGGTGTCCCTCGCACCTAGGCAGGAGTCCTGACGTCGCTGAAGAAACACGTGTCTGGAAGGGCCCTTCCGGTCGTAACTCGAGAATATACCCCAGGTTCCGGCCGCAACTCGAGAAAAACCATGAGACTTCCCCCTTGCCGCGAGATGAGGCCCGATTCCCCTGCACGGCGTGCAGAGCAATTCCGTATTCCACATCAAACATGAAAGGAGCCTTGATATCCTTGATGGCACTCCAGAGAACACCCAAGATCACTGTCTCATGTCTAGAGGGATACTGAGGTCACTGTAGCAACATGAAAGGGCTCCGTGGACCCCAAATCAACTCGAGATGCGAGCTTCGTCCCTTACTTCGACTCAAGAGGAATATTCACTTTCCACAAGCACCTCAAGAGGAGGCGTCTCTCAGCTACAGGTATGTGAGAGGGACCCTGAGTTTGTGGCCTCAAGTGGAATGGACACCGAGATGCTCTGACTCGAAAGAAGGCCGGATATCCCTGCAGTGAATTGAATGCAGGCCTCTTTTGCATTTCCCATGACGAAGGGATGTCTGAATCCCCTGTGAAGACCACAGAGAAAGACCTAGTTCTCCGCCTCATCGCGATCGGAGGCCTCACGTCCTTTGAAAACTCGAGAGGTCCGTGGAGATCAATGCTTCCAAAGGAGACGATGCCTGACTCCCCTTGAAAATGGATAGGAGTCCCAGGATCCCTGGGGCACGTGGAAAGGGACCCTGGGTCTCCCGCCTCACGTGGAGACGCGTCCCAATGGCCATGCCAAGACTCGAGGAGAATCCCGAGTTGCCCCTCGCACCTAGGCAGGAGTCCTGACGTCGCTGAACAAACACGTGTCTGGAAGGGCCATTCCGGTCGTAACTCGTGAGTGTACCGCAGGTTCCGACCGCAACTCGAGAAAAACCATGAGATTTCCCCCTCGCCGCGAGATGAGGCCCGATTCCCCTGCACTGCGTGCAGAGCAACTCCGTGTTCCAAATCAAACGTGAAATGAGACTTGATTTCCTTGATGGCACTCCAGAGAACACCCAAGATCACTGTCTCAAGTCTAGAGGGATCCTGAGGTCACTGTAGCAACACGAAAGGGCTCCGTGGACCCCAAATCAACTCGAGATGAGAGCTTCGTCCCTGGCTTCGACTCAAGAGGAATACCCACTTTCCACAAGCACCTCAAGAGGAGGCTTCTCTCAGCTACAGGTATGTGAGAGGGACCCTGAGTTTGTGGCCTCAGGTGGAATGGACACCGAGATGCTCTGACTCGAAGGAAGGCCGGATATCCCTCTAGTGAATTGAATGCAGGCTCCTCTTGCATCTCCCACGACGAAGGGATGTCTGAATCCCCTGTGGAGCCCACAGAGAAAGACCGAGTTCTCCGCCACATCGAGACCGGAGGCCTCACGTCCTTTGTAAACTCGAGAGGTCCGCGGAGATCAATGCTTCCAAAGGAGACGATGCCTGACTCCTCTTGAAAATGGATAGGAGTCCCAGGATCCCTGTGGCACGTGGAAAGGGGCCCTGGGTCTCCCGCCTCACGTGGAGACGCGTCCCAATGGCCATGCCAAGACTCGAGGAGAATCCCGAGGTGTCCCTCGCACCTAGGAAGGAGTCCTGACATCACTGAATAAACACGTGTCTGGAAAGACCCTTCTGGTCGTAACTCGAGAATGTACCCCAGGTTCTGGCCGCAACTCGAGAAAAACCATGAGACTTCCCCCTCGCCGCGAGATGAGGCCCGATTCCCCTGCACTGCGTGCAGAGCAATTCCGTGTTCCACATCAAACATGAAAGGAGCTTTGATTTCCTTGATGGCACTCCAGAGAAAACCCAAGATCACTGTCTCAAGTCTAGAGGGATCCTGAGGTCACTGTAGCAACACGAAAGGGCTCCGTGGACCCCAAATCAACTCGAGATGAGAGCTTCGTCCCTGGCTTCGACTCAAGAGGAATACCCACTTTCCACAAGCACCTCAAGAGGAGGCTTCTCTCAGCTACAGGTATGTGAGAGGGACCCTGAGTTTGTGGCCTCAAGTGGAATGGACACCGAGATGCTCTGACTCGAAGGAAGGCCGGATATCCCTGCAGTGAATTGAATGCAGGCCTCTTTTGCATCTCCCACGATGAAGGGATGTCTGAATCCCCTGTGGAGACCACAGAGAAATACCTAGTTCTCCGCCTCATCGCGATCGGAGGCCTCACGTCCTTTGAAAACTCGAGAGGTCCGCGGAGATCAATGCTTCCAAAGGAGACCATGGCTGACTCCTCTTGAAAATGGATAGGAGTCCCAGGATCCCTGTGGCATGTGGAAAGGGACCCTGGGTCTCCCGCCTCACGTGGAGACGCGTCCCAATGGCCATGCCAAGACTCGAGGAGAATCCCGAGGTGTCCCTCGCACCTAGGCAGGAGTGCTGACGTCACTGAACAAACACGTGTCTGGAAGGGCCCTCCCCGTCGTAACTCGAGAATATACCCCAGGTTCCGGCCGCAACTCGAGATAAACCATGAGACTTCCCCCTCGCCGCAAGATGAGGCCCGATTCCCCTGCACTGCGTGCAGAGCAATTCCGTGTTCCACATCAAATATGAAAGGAGCCTTGATTTCCTTGATGGCACTCCAGAGAAAACCCAAGATCACTGTCTCAAGTCTAGAGGGATACTGAGGTCACTGTAGCAACACGAAAGGGCTCCGTGGACCCCAAATCAACTCGAGATGAGAGCTTCGTCCCTGGCTTCGACTCAAGAGGAATACCCACTTTCCACAAGCACTACAAGAGGAGGCTTCTCTCAGCTACAGGTATGTGAGAGGGACCCTAAGTTTGTGGCCTCAAGTGGAATGGACACCGAGATGCTCTGACTCGAAGGAAGGCCGGATATCCCTGCAGTGAATTGAATGCAGGCTCGTCTTGCATCTCCCACGAAGAAGGGATGTCTGAATCCCCTGTGGAGACCAAGGAGAAAGACCTAGTTCTCCGCCTCATCGCGACCGGAGGCCTCACGTCCGTTGAAAACTCGAGAGGTCCGCGGAGATCAATGCTTCCAAAGGAGACCATGCCTGACTCCTCTTGAAAATGGATAGGAGTCCCAGGATCCCTGTGGCACGTGGAAAGGGAGCCTGGGTCTCCCGCCTCACGTGGAGACGCGTCCCAATGGCCATTCCAAGACTCGAGGAGAATCCCGAGGTGTCCCTCGCACCTAGGCAGGAGTCCTGACGTCGCTGAAGAAACACGTGTCTGGAAGGGCCCTTCTGGTCGTAACTCGAGAATGTAACCCAGGTTCCGGCCGCAACTCGAGAAAAACCATGAGACTTCCCCCTCGCCGCGAGATGAGGCCCGATTCCCCTGCACTGCGTGCAGAGCAATTCCGTATTCCACATCAAACATGAAAGGAGCCTTGATATCCTTGATGGCACTCCAGAGAACACCCAAGATCACTGTCTCATGACTAGAGGGATCCTGAGGTCACTGTAGAAACATGAAAGGGCTCCGTGGACCCCAAATCAACTCGAGATGAGAGCTTCTTCCCTGGCTTCGACTCAAGAGGAATACCCACTTTCCACAAGCACCTCAAGAGGAGGCTTCTCTCAGCTACAGGTATGTGAGAGGGACCCTGAGTTTGTGGCCTCAAGTGGAATGGACACCGAGATGCTCTGACTCGAAGGAAGGCCGGATAATCCTGCTGTGAATTGAATGCAGGCCTCTTTTGCATCTCCCACGATGAAGGGATGTCTGAATCCCCTGTGGAGACCACAGAGAAATACCTAGTTCTCCGCCTCATCGCGATCGGAGGCCTCACGTCCTTTGAAAACTCGAGAGGTCCGCGGAGATCAATGCTTCCAAAGGAGACCATGCCTGACTCCTCTTGAAAATGGATAGGAGTCCCAGGATCCCTGTGGCATGTGGAAAGGGACACTGGGTCTCCCGCCTCACGTGGAGACGCGTCCCAATGTCCATGCCAAGACTCGAGGAGAATCCAGAGGTGTCCCTCGCACCTAGGCAGGAGTGCTGACGTCACTGAACAAACACGTGTCTGGAAGGGCCCTCCCCGTCGTAACTCGAGAATATACCCCAGGTTCCGGCCGCAACTCGAGAAAAACCATGAGACTTCCCCCTCGCCGAAAGATGAGGACCGATTCCCCTGCACTGCGTGCAGAGCAATGCCGTGTTCCACAGCAAATATGAAAGGAGCCTTGATTTCCTTGATGGCACTCCAGAGAAAACCCAAGATCACTGTCTCAAGTCTAGAGGGATACTGAGGTCACTGTAGCAACATGAAAGGGCTCCGTGGACCCCAAATCAACTCGAGATGAGAGCTTCGTCCCTGGCTTCGACTCAAGAGGAATACCCACTTTCCACAAGCACTACAAGAGGAGGCTTCTCTCAGCTACAGGTATGTGAGAGGGACCCTGAGTTTGTGGCCTCAAGTGGAATGGACACCGAGATGCTCTGACTCGAAGGAAGGCCGGATATCCCTGCAGTGAATTGAATGCAGGCTCGTCTTGCATCTCCTAAGAAGAAGGGATGTCTGAATCCCCTGTGGAGACCAAGGAGAAAGACCTAGTTCTCCGCCTCATCGCGACCGGAGGCCTCACGTCCGTTGAAAACTCGAGAGGTCCGCGGAGATCAATGCTTCCAAAGGAGACCATGCCTGACTCCTCTTGAAAATGGATAGGAGTCCCAGGATCCCTGTGGCACGTGGAAAGGGAGCCTGGGTCTCCCGCCTCACGTGGAGACGCGTCCCAATGGCCATTCCAAGACTCGAGGAGAATCCCGAGGTGTCCCTCGCACCTAGGCAGGAGTCCTGACGTCGCTGAAGAAACACGTGTCTGGAAGGGCCCTTCTGGTCGTAACTCGAGAATGTAACCCAGGTTCCGGCCGCAACTCGAGAAAAACCATGAGACTTCCCCCTCGCCGCGAGATGAGGCCCGATTCCCCTGCACTGCGTGCAGAGCAATTCCGTATTCCACATCAAACATGAAAGGAGCCTTGATATCCTTGATGGCACTCCAGAGAACACCCAAGATCACTGTCTCATGTCTAGAGGGATCCTGAGGTCACTGTAGCAACATGAAAGGGCTCCGTGGACCCCAAATCAACTCGAGATGCGAGCTTCGTCCCTGGCTTTGACTCAAGAGGAGTATCCACTTTCCACAAGCACCTCAAGAGGAGGCGTCTCTCAGCTACAGGTATGTGAGAGGGACCCTGAGTTTGTGGCCTCAAGTGGAATGGACACCGAGATGCTCTGACTCGAAAGGAGGCCGGATATCCCTGCAGTGAATTGAATGCAGGCCTCTTTTGCATCTCCAACGACGAAGGGATGTCTGAATCCCCTGTGGAGACCACAGAGAAAGACCTAGTTCTCCGCCTCATCAAGATCGGAGGCCTCACGTCCTTTGAAAACTCGAGAGGTCCGCGGAGATCAATGCTTCCAAAGGAGACGATGCCTGACTCCTCTTGAAAATGGATAGGAGTCCCAGGATCCCTGGGGCACGTGGAAAGGGACCCTGGGTCTCCCGCCTCACGTGGAGACGCGTCCCAATGGCCATGCCAAGACTCGAGGAGAATCCCGAGTTGCGCCTCGCACCTAGGCAGGAGTCCTGACGTCGCTGAACAAACACGTGTCTGGAAGGGCCCTTCTGGTCGTAACTCGTGAGTGTACACTAGGTTCCGGCCGCAACTCGAGAAAAACCATGAGACTTCCCCCTCGCCGCGAGATGAGGCCCGATTCCCCTGCACTGCGTGCAGAGCAACTCCGTGTTCCAAATCAAACGTGAAATGAGACTTGATTTCCTTGATGGCACTCCAGAGAACACCCAAGATCACTGTCTCAAGTCTAGAGGGATCCTGAGGTCACTGTAGCAACACGAAAGGGCTCCGTGGACCCCAAATCAACTCGAGATGAGAGCTTCGTCCCTGGCTTCGACTCAAGAGGAATACCCACTTTCCACAAGCACCTCAAGAGGAGGCTTCTCTCAGCTACAGGTATGTGAGAGGGACCTTGAGTTTGTGGCCTCAGGTGGAATGGACACCGAGATGCTCTGACTCGAAGGAAGGCCGGATATCCCTCTAGTGAATTGAAGGCAGGCTCGTCTTGCATCTCCCACGACGAAGGGATGTCTGAATCCCCTGTGGAGCCCACAGAGAAAGACCTAGTTCTCCGCCACATCGCGACCGGAGGCCTCACGTCCTTTGTAAACTCGAGAGGTCCGCGGAGATCAATGCTTCCAAAGGAGACGATGCCTGACTCCTCTTGAAAATGGATAGGAGTCCCAGGATCCCTGTGGCACGTGGAAAGGGACCCTGGGTCTCCCGCCTCACGTGGAGACGCGTTCCAATGGTCATGCCAAGACTCGAGGAGAATCCCGAGGTGTTCCTCGCACCTAGGCAGGAGTCCTGACATCGCTGAATAAACACGTGTCTGGAAAGACCCTTCTGGTCGTAACTCGAGAATGTACCCCAGGTTCTGGCCGCAACTCCAGAAAAACAATGAGACTTCCCCCTCGCCGCGAGATGAGGCCCGATTCCCCTGCACTGCGTGCAGAGCAATTCCGTGTTCCACATCAAACATGAAAGGAGCCTTGATTTCCTTGATGGCACTCCAGAGAAAACCCAAGATCACTGTCTCAAGTCTAGAGGGATCCTGAGGTCACTGTAGCAACACGAAAGTGCTCCGTGGACCCCAAATCAACTCGAGATGAGAGCTTCGTCCCTGGCTTCGACTCAAGAGGAATACCCACTTTCCACAAGCACCTCAAGAGGAGGCTTCTCTCAGCTTCAGGTATGTGAGAGGGACCCTGAGATTTTGGCCTCAAGTGGAATGGACACCGAGATGCTCTGACTTGAAGTAAAGCCGGGTATCCATGCAGTGAATTGAATGCAGGCTTGTCTTTTATCTCACAAGACGAAGGGATGTCTGAATCCCCTGTGGAGACCACAGAGAAAGACCTAGTTCTCCGCCTCATCGCGACCGGAGGCCTCACATCCTTTGAAAACTCGAGAGGTCCGCGGAGTTCAATGCTTCCAAAGGAGACGGTGCCTGAGTCCTCTTGAAAATGGATAGTTGTCCCAGGGTCCCTGTGGCACGTGGAAAGGGACACTGGGTCTCCCGCCTCACGTGGAGACGCGTCCAAATTGCCATGCCAAGACTCGAGGAGAATCCCGAGGTGTCGGTCGCACCTAAGCAGGAGTCCTGACGTCGTTGAACAAACACGTGTCTGGAAGGACCCTCCACGTCGTAACTCGAGAATATAACCCAGGTTCCAGCCGCAACTCGAGAAAAACAATGAGACTTCCCCCTCGTGGCGAGATGACGCCCGATTCCCCTGCACTACCTGCAGAGCAATTCCGTGTTCCACATCAAACGTGAAAGGAGCCTTGACGTCCTTGATGGCACTCCAGAGAACACCCAAGATCACTGTCTCAAGTCTAGAGGGATCCTGAGGTCACTGTAGCAACACGAAAGGGCTCCGTGGACCCCAAATCACCTCGAGATGAGAGCTTAGTCCCTGGCTTCGACTCAAGAGGAATACCCACTTTCCACAAGCACCTCAATAGGGGGCTTCTCTCAGCTACAGGTATGTGAGAGGGACCCTGAGTTTGTGGCCTCAAGTGGAATGGACACCGAGATGCTCTGAC
The DNA here is from genome assembly GCF_033118175.1 of Dama dama. Lineage (NCBI taxonomy): Eukaryota > Metazoa > Chordata > Mammalia > Artiodactyla > Cervidae > Dama > Dama dama. The sequence continues at coordinate 1,171,991 of NW_026870878.1, read as the reverse complement.
TCGAAAGAAGGCCGGATATCCCTGCAGTGAATTGAATGCAGGCCTCTTTTGCATCTCCCACGATGAAGGGATGTCTGAATCCCCTGTGGAGACCAGAGAGAAAGACCTAGTTCTCCGCCTCATCGCGACCGGAGGCCTCATGTCCTTTGAAAACTCGAGAGGTCAGCGGTGATCAATGCTTCCAGAGGAGACGATGCCTGACTCCTCTTGAAAATGGATAGGAGTCCCAGGATGCATGTGGCACGTGGAAAGGAACCCTGGGTCTCCCGCCTGACGTGGAGACGCGTCCCAATGGCCATGCCGAGACTCGAGGAGAATCCCGAGGTGTCCCTCGCACCTAGGCAGGAGTCCTGACGTCACTGAACAAACACGTGTCTGGAAGGGCCCTCCCCGTCATAACTCGAGAATATACCCCAGGTTCCGGCCGCAACTCGCGAAAAACCATGAGACTTCCCCCTCGCCGCGAGATGAGGCCCGATTCCCCTGCACTGCGTGCAGAGCAATTCCGTGTTCCACATCAAACATGAAAGGAGCCTTGATTTCCTTGATGGCACTCCAGAGAACACCCAAGATCACTGTCTCAAGTCTAGAGGGATACTGAGGTCACTGTAGCAACACAAAAGGGCTCCGTGGACCCCAAATCAACTCGAGATGCGAGCTTCGTCCCTGCCTTCGACTCAAGAGAAATACCCACTTTCCACAAGCACCTCAAGAGGAGGCTTCTCTCAGCTACATGTATGTGAGAGGGACCCTGAGTTTGTGGCCTCAAGTGGAATGGACACCGAGATGCTCTGACTCGAAGTAAGGCCGGATATCCCTGCAGTGAATTGAATGCAGGCTCGTCTTGCATCTCCCACGACGAAGGGATGTCTGAATCCCCTGTGGAGACCACAGAGAAAGACCTAGTTCTCCGCCTCATCGCGACCGGTTGCCTCACGTCGTTTGAAAACTCGAGAGGTTCGCGGAGATCAATGCTTCCGGAGGAGACGATGCCTGACTCCGCTTGAAAATGGATAGGAGTCCCAGGATCCCTGTGGAACGTGGAAAGGGACCCTGGGTCTCCCGCCTCACGTGGAGACGCGTCCCAATGGCCATGCCAAGACTCGAGGAGAATCCCGAGGTGTCCCTCGCACCAAGGCAGGAGTCCAGACATCGCTGAATAAACACGTGTCTGGAAAGGCCCTTCTGGTCGTAACTCGAGAATGTACCACAGGTTCCTGCCGCAACTCGAGAAAAACAATGAGACTTCCCCCTCGCCACGAGATGAGGCCCGATTCCCCTGCACTGTGTGCAGAGCAATTTCGTGTTCCAAATCAAACATGAAAGGAGCCTTGATTTCCTTGATGGCACTCCAGAGAACACCCAAGATCACTGTCTCAAGTCTAGAGGGATCCTGAGGTCACTGTAGCAACACGAAAGGGCTCCGTGGACCCCAAATCAAATCGAGATGAGAGCTTCTTCCCTGGCTTCGACTCAAGAGGAATACCCACTTTCCACAAGCACCTCAAGAGGAGGCTTCTCTCAGCTACAGGTATGTGAGAGGGACCCTGAGATTGTGGCCTCAAGTGGAATGGACACCGAGATGCTCTGACTCGAAGGAAGGCCGGATATCCCGGCAGTGAATTGAATGCAGGCTCGTCTTGCATCTCCCACGACGAAGGGATGTCTGAATGCCCTGTGGAGACCAAGGAGAAAGACCTAGTTCTCCGCCTCATCGCGAACGGAGGCCTCACGTCCTTTGAAAACTCGAGAGGTCCGCGGAGATCAATGCTTCCAAAGGAGACGAAGCCTGACTCATCTTGAAAATGGATAGCAGTCCCAGGATCCATGTGGCTCATGGAAAGGGACCCTGGGTCTCCCGCCTCACGTGGAGACGCGTCCCAATGGCCATGCCAAGACTCGAGGAGAATCCCGAGGTGTCCCTCGCACCTAGGCAGGAGTCTTGACGTTGCTGAACAAACACGTGTCTGGAAGGGCCCTCCCCGTTGTAACTCGAGAATATACCGCAGGTTCCGGACGCAACTCGAGAAAAACCATGAGACTTCCCCCTCGCCGCGAGATGAGGCCCGATTCCCCTGCACTGCGTGCAGAGCAATTCCGTGTTCCACATCAAACGTGAAAGGAGCCTTGATTTCCTTGATGGCCCTCCAGAGAAAACCCAAGATCACTGTGTCAAGTCTAGAGGGATCCTGAGGTCACTGGAGCAACACGAAAGGGCTCCATGGACCCCAAATCAACTCGAGATGAGAGCTTAGTCCCTGGCTTTGACTCAAGAGGAATACCAACTTTCCACAAGCACCTCCAGAGGAGGCTTCTCTCAGCTACAGGTATGTGAGAGGGACCCTGATTTTGTGGCCTCAAGTGGAATGGACACCGAGATGCTCTGACTCGAAGGAAGGCCGGATATCCCTGCAGTGAATTGAATGCAGGCTCGTCTTGCCTCTCCCACGACGAAGGGATGACTGAATCCCCTGTGGAGACCACAGAGAAAGACCTAGTTCTCCGCCTCATCGCGACCGGAGGCCTCACGTCTTTTGAAAACTCGAGAGGTCCGCGGTGATCAATGCTTCCAGAGGAGACGATGCCGGACTCCTCTTGAAAATGGATAGGAGTCCCAGGATGCATGTGGCACGTGGAAAGGGACCCTGGGTCTCCCGCCTGACGTGGAGACGCGTCCCAATGGCCATGCCGAGACTCGAGGAGAATCCCGAGGTGTCCCTCGCACCTAGGCAGGAGTCCTGACGTCACTGAACAAACACGTGTCTGGAAGGGCCCTCCCCGTCATAACTCGAGAATATACCCCAGGTTCCGGCCGCAACTCGCGAAAAACCATGAGACTTCCCCCTCGCCGCGAGATGAGGCCCGATTCCCCTGCACTGCGTGCAGAGCAATTCCGTGTTCCACATCAAACATGAAAGGAGCCTTGATTTCCTTGATGGCACTCCAGAGAACACCCAAGATCACTGTCTCAAGTCTAGAGGGATACTGAGGTCACTGTAGCAACACGAAAGGGCTCCGTGGACCCCAAATCAAATCGAGATGAGAGCTTCTTCCCTGGCTTCGACTCAAGAGGAATACCCACTTTCCACAAGCACCTCAAGAGGAGGCTTCTCTCAGCTACAGGTATGTGAGAGGGACCCTGAGTTTGTGGCCTCAAGTGGAATGGACACCGAGATGCTCTGACTCGAAGTAAGGCCGGATATCCCTGCAGTGAATTGAATGCAGGCTCGTCTTGCATCTCCCACGACGAAGGGATGTCTGAATGCCCTGTGGAGACCAAGGAGAAAGACCTAGTTCTCCGCCTCATCGCGACCGGAGGCCTCACGTCCTTTGAAAACTCGAGAGGTCCGCGGAGATCAATGCTTCCAAAGGAGACGAAGCCTGACTTATCTTGAAAATGGATAGCAGTCCCAGGATCCATGTGGCACGTGGAAAGGGACCCTGGGTCTCCCGCCTCACGTGGAGACACGTCCCAATGGCCATGCCAAGACTCGAGGAGAATCCCGAGGTGTCCCTCCCACCTAGACAGGAGTCCTGACGTTGCTGAACAAACACGTGTCTGGAAGGGCCCTCCCCGTTGTAACTCGAGAATATACCGCAGGTTCCGGAAGCAACTCGAGAAAAACCATGAGACTTCCCCCTCGCCGCGAGATGAGGCCCGATTCCCCTGCACTGCGTGCAGAGCAATTCCGTGTTCCACATCAAACGTGAAAGGAGCCTTGATTTCCTTGATGGCCCTCCAGAGAAAACCCAAGATCACTGTCTCAAGTCTAGAGGGATCCTGAGGTCACTGGAGCAACACGAAAGGGCTCCATGGACCCCAAATCAACTCGAGATGAGAGCTTAGTCCCTGGCTTTGACTCAAGAGGAATACCAACTTTCCACAAGCACCTCAAGAGGAGGCTTCTCTGAGCTACAGGTATGTGAGAGGGACCCTGAGTTTGTGGCCTCAAGTGGAATGGACACCGAGATGCTCTGACTCGAAGTAAGGCCGGATATCCCTGCAGTGAATTGAATGCAGGCTCGTCTTGCATCTCCCAAGAAGAAGGGATGTCTGAATCCCCTGTGGAGACCACAGAGAAAGACCTAGTTCTCCGCCTCATCGCGACCGGAGGCCTCACATCCTTTGAAAACTCGAGAGGTCCGCGGAGATCAATGCTTCCAAAGGAGACGATGCCTGACTCCTCTTGAAAATGGATAGGAGTCCCAGGATCCCTGTGTCACATGGAAAGGGACCCTGGGTCTCCCGCCTCACGTGGAGACGCGTCCCAATGGCCATGCCAAGACTCGAGGAGAATTCCGAGGTGTCCCTCGCACCTAGGCAGGAGTCCTGACGTCACTGAACAAACACGTGTCTGGAAGGGCCATCCCCGTCGTAACTCGAGAATATACCCCAGGTTCCGGCCGCAACTCGAGAAAAACCATGAGACTTCCCCCTCGCCGCAAGATGAGGCACGATTCCCCTGCACTGCGTGCAGAGCAATTCCGTGTTCCACATCAAATATGAAAGGAGCCTTGATTTCCTTGATGGCACTCCAGAGAACACCCAAGATCACTGTGTCATGTCTAGACGGATACTGAGGTCACTGTAGCAACACGAAAGGGCTCCGTGGACCCCAAATCAACTCGAGATGCGGGCTTCGTCCCTGGCTTCGACTCAAGAGGAATACCCAATTTCCACAAGCACTTCAAGAGGAGGCTTCTCTCAGCTACAGGTATGTGAGAGGGACCGTGAGTTTGTGGCGTCAAGTGGAATGGACACCAAGATGCTCTGACTCGAAGGAAGGCCGGATATCCCTGCAGTGAATTGAATGCAGGCTCGTCTTGCATCTCGCACGAAGAAGGGATGTCTGAATCCCCTGTGGAGACCAAGGAGAAAGACCTAGTTCTCTGCCTCATCGCGACCGGAGGCCTCACGTCCTTTGAAAACTCGAGAGGTCCGCGGACATCAATGCTTCCAAAGGAGACGATGCCTGACTACTCTTGAAAATGGATAGGAGTCCCAGGATCCCTGTGGCACGTGGAAAGGGACCCTGGGTCTCCCGCCTCACGTGGAGACGCGTCCCAATGGCCATGCCAAGACTCGAGGAGAATCCCTAGTTGTCCCTCGCACTGAGGCAGGAGTCCTGACGTTGCTGAAGAAACACGTGTCTGGAAGGGCCCTCCCAGTCGTAACTCGAGAATATACCCCAGGTTCCGGCCGCAAGTCGAGAAAAACCATGAGACTTCCCCCTCGCCGCGAGATAAGGCCTGATTCCCCTGCACTGCGTGCAGAGAAATTCCTTGTTCCACATCAAACATGAAAGGAGCCTTGATTTCCTTGATGGCACTCCAGAGAACACCCAAGATCACTGTCTCAAGTCTAGAGGGATGCTGAGGTCACTGTAGCAACACGAAAGGGCTCCGTGGACCCCAAATCAACTCGAGATGAGAGCTTCGTCCCTGGCTTCGACTCAAGAGGAATACCCATTTTCCACAAGCACCTCAAGAGGAGGCTTCTCTCAGCTACAGGTATGTGAGAGGGACCCTGAGTTTGTGGCCTCAGGTGGAATGGACACCGAGATGCTCTGACTCGAAGGAAGGCCGGATATCCCTCTAGTGAATTGAATATAGGCTCGTCTTGCATCTCCCACGACGAAGGGATGTCTGAATCCCCTGTGGAGCCCACAGAGAAAGACCTAGTTCTCCGCCACATCGCGACCGGAAGCCTCACGTCCTTTGAAAACTCGAGAGGTCCTCGGAGATCAATGCTTCCAAAGGAGACGATGCCTGACTCCTCTTGAAAATGGATAGGAGTCCCAGGATCCCTGTGGCACGTGGAAAGGGACCCTGGGTCTCCCACCTCACGTGGAGACGCGTCCCAATGGTCATGCCAAGACTCGAGGAGAAATCGAGGTGTCCCTCGCACCCAGGCAGGAGTCCTGACATCGCTGAATAAACACGTGTCTGGAAAGAACCTTCTGGTCGTAACTCGAGAATGTACCCCAGGTTCCGGCCGCAACTCGAGAAAAACAATGAGACTTCCCCCTCGCCGCAAGATGAGGCCCGATTCCCCTGCACTGCGTGCAGAGCAATTCCGTGTTCCAAATCAAACATGAAAGGAGCCTTGATTTCCTTGATGGCACTCCAGAGAAAACCCAAGATCACTGTCTCAAGTCTAGAGGGATCCTGAGGTCACTGTAGCAACACGAAAGGGCTCCGTGGACCCCAAATCAACTCGAGATGAGAGCTTCGTCCCTGGCTTCGACTCAAGAGGAATACCCACTTTCCACAAGCACCTCAAGAGGAGGCTTCTCTCAGCTACAGGTATGTGAGAGGGACCCTGAGTTTGTGGCCTCAAGTGGAATGGACACCGAGATGCTCTGACTCGAAGGAAGGCCGGATATCCCTGCAGTGAATTGAATGCAGGCTCGTCTTGCATCTCCCACGAAGAAGGGATGTCTGAATCCCCTGTGGAGACCAAGGAGAAAGACCTCGTTCTCCGCCTCATCGCGACCTGAGGCCTCACGTCCGTTGAAAACTCGAGAAGTCCGCGGAGATCAATGCTTCCAAAGGAGACCATGCCTGACTCCTCTTGAAAATGGATAGGAGTCCCAGGATCCCTGTGGCATGTGGAAAGGGACCCTGGGTCTCCCGCCTCAGGTGGAGACGCGTCCCAATGGCCATGCCAAGACTCGAGGAGAATCCCGAGGTGTCCCTCGCACCTAGGCAGGAGTCCTGACGTCGCTGAAGAAACACGTGTCGGGAAGGGCCCTTCTGGTCGTAACTCGAGAATATAACCCAGGTTCCGGCCGCAACTCGAGAAAAACCATGAGACTTCCCCCTTGCCGCGAGATGAGGCCCGATTCCCCTGCACGGCGTGCAGAGCAATTCCGTATTCCACATCAAACATGAAAGGAGCCTTGATATCCTTGATGGCACTCCAGAGAACACCCAAGATCACTGTCTCATGTCTAGAGGGATACTGAGGTCACTGTAGCAACATGAAAGGGCTCCGTGGACCCCAAATCAACTCGAGATGCGAGCTTCATCCCTTACTTCGACTCAAGAGGAATATCCACTTTCCACAAGCACCTCAAGAGGAGGCGTCTCTCAGCTACAGGTATGTGAGAGGGACCCTGAGTTTGTGGCCTCAAGTGGAATGGACACCGAGATGCTCTGACTCGAAAGAAGGCCGGATATCCCTGCAGTGAATTGAATGCAGGCCTCTTTTGCATTTCCCATGACGAAGGGATGTCTGAATCCCCTGTGAAGACCACAGAGAAAGACCTAGTTCTCTGCCTCATCGCGATCGGAGGCCTCACGTCCTTTGAAAACTCGAGAGGTCCGTGGAGATCAATGCTTCCAAAGGAGACGATGCCTGACTCCTCTTGAAAATGGATAGGAGTCCCAGGATCCCTGGGGCACGTGGAAAGGGACCCTGGGTCTCCCGCCTCACATGGAGACGCGTCCCAATGGCCATGCCAAGACTAAGGAGAATCCCGAGTTGCCCCTCGCACCTAGGCAGGAGTCCTGACGTCGCTGAACAAACACGTGTCTGGAAGGGCCATTCCGGTCGTAACTCGTGAGTGTACCCCAGGTTCCGACCGCAACTCGAGAAAAACCATGAGATTTCCCCCTCGCCGCGAGATGAGGCCCGATTCCCCTGCACTGCGTGCAGAGCAACTCCGTGTTCCAAATCAAACGTGAAATGAGACTTGATTTCCTTGATGGCACTCCAGAGAACACCCAAGATCACTGTCTCAAGTCTAGAGGGATCCTGAGGTCACTGTAGCAACACGAAAGGGCTCCGTGGACCCCAAATCAACTCGAGATGAGAGCTTCGTCCCTGGCTTCGACTCAAGAGGAATACCCACTTTCCACAAGCACCTCAAGAGGAGGCTTCTCTCAGCTACAGGTATGTGAGAGGGACCCTGAGTTTGTGGCCTCAGGTGGAATGGACACCGAGATGCTCTGACTCGAAGGAAGGCCGGATATCCCTCTAGTGAATTGAATGCAGGCTCCTCTTGCATCTCCCACGACGAAGGGATGTCTGAATCCCCTGTGGAGCCCACAGAGAAAGACCGAGTTCTCCGCCACATCGAGACCGGAGGCCTCACGTCCTTTGTAAACTCGAGAGGTCCGCGGAGATCAATGCTTCCAAAGGAGACGATGCCTGACTCCTCTTGAAAATGGATAGGAGTCCCAGGATCCCTGTGGCACGTGGAAAGGGGCCCTGGGTCTCCCGCCTCACGTGGAGACGCGTCCCAATGGCCATGCCAAGACTCGAGGAGAATCCCGAGGTGTCCCTCGCACCTAGGAAGGAGTCCTGACATCACTGAATAAACACGTGTCTGGAAAGACCCTTCTGGTCGTAACTCGAGAATGTACCCCAGGTTCTGGCCGCAACTCGAGAAAAACCATGAGACTTCCCCCTCGCCGCGAGATGAGGCCCGATTCCCCTGCACTGCGTGCAGAGCAATTCCGTGTTCCACATCAAACATGAAAGGAGCTTTGATTTCCTTGATGGCACTCCAGAGAAAACCCAAGATCACTGTCTCAAGTCTAGAGGGATCCTGAGGTCACTGTAGCAACATGAAAGGGCTCCGTGGACCCCAAATCAACTCGAGATGAGAGCTTCGTCCCTGGCTTCGACTCAAGAGGAATACCCACTTTCCACAAGCACCTCAAGAGGAGGCTTCTCTCAGCTACAGGTATGTGAGAGGGACCCTGAGTTTGTGGCCTCAAGTGGAATGGACACCGAGATGCTCTGACTCGAAGGAAGGCCGGATATCCCTGCAGTGAATTGAATGCAGGCCTCTTTTGCATCTCCCACGATGAAGGGATGTCTGAATCCCCTGTGGAGACCACAGAGAAATACCTAGTTCTCCGCCTCATCGCGATCGGAGGCCTCACGTCCTTTGAAAACTCGAGAGGTCCGCGGAGATCAATGCTTCCAAAGGAGACCATGGCTGACTCCTCTTGAAAATGGATAGGAGTCCCAGGATCCCTGTGGCATGTGGAAAGGGACCCTGGGTCTCCCGCCTCACGTGGAGACGCGTCCCAATGGCCATGCCAAGACTCGAGGAGAATCCCGAGGTGTCCCTCGCACATAGGCAGGAGTGCTGACGTCACTGAACAAACACGTGTCTGGAAGGGCCCTCCCCGTCGTAACTCGAGAATATACCCCAGGTTCCGGCCGCAACTCGAGAAAAACCATGAGACTTCCCCCTCGCCGCAAGATGAGGCCCGATTCCCCTGCACTGCGTGCAGAGCAATTCCGTGTTCCACATCAAATATGAAAGGAGCCTTGATTTCCTTGATGGCACTCCAGAGAAAACCCAAGATCACTGTCTCAAGTCTAGAGGGATACTGAGGTCACTGTAGCAACAGGAAAGGGCTCCGTGGACCCCAAATCAACTCGAGATGAGAGCTTCGTCCCTGGCTTCGACTCAAGAGGAATACCCACTTTCCACAAGCACTACAAGAGGAGGCTTCTCTCAGCTACAGGTATGTGAGAGGGACCCTGAGTTTGTGGCCTCAAGTGGAATGGACACCAAGATGCTCTGACTCGAAGGAAGGCCGGATATCCCTGCAGTGAATTGAATGCAGGCTCGTCTTGCATCTCCAACGAAGAAGGGATGTCTGAATCCCCTGTGGAGACCAAGGAGAAAGACCTAGTTCTCCGCCTCATCGCGACCGGAGGCCTCACGTCCTTTGAAAACTCGAGAGGTCCGCGGAGATCAATGCTTCCAAAGGAGACGAAGCCTGACTTATCTTGAAAATGGATAGCAGTCCCAGGATCCATGTGGCACGTGGAAAGGGACCCTGGGTCTCCCGCCTCACGTGGAGACACGTCCCAATGGCCATGCCAAGACTCGAGGAGAATCCCGAGGTGTCCCTCCCACCTAGACAGGAGTCCTGACGTTGCTGAACAAACACGTGTCTGGAAGGGCCCTCCCCGTTGTAACTCGAGAATATACCGCAGGTTCCGGAAGCAACTCGAGAAAAACCATGAGACTTCCCCCTCGCCGCGAGATGAGGCCCGATTCCCCTGCACTGCGTGCAGAGCAATTCCGTGTTCCACATCAAACGTGAAAGGAGCCTTGATTTCCTTGATGGCCCTCCAGAGAAAACCCAAGATCACTGTCTCAAGTCTAGAGGGATCCTGAGGTCACTGGAGCAACACGAAAGGGCTCCATGGACCCCAAATCAACTCGAGATGAGAGCTTAGTCCCTGGCTTTGACTCAAGAGGAATACCAACTTTCCACAAGCACCTCAAGAGGAGGCTTCTCTGAGCTACAGGTATGTGAGAGGGACCCTGAGTTTGTGGCCTCAAGTGGAATGGACACCGAGATGCTCTGACTCGAAGTAAGGCCGGATATCCCTGCAGTGAATTGAATGCAGGCTCGTCTTGCATCTCCCAAGAAGAAGGGATGTCTGAATCCCCTGTGGAGACCACAGAGAAAGACCTAGTTCTCCGCCTCATCGCGACCGGAGGCCTCACATCCTTTGAAAACTCGAGAGGTCCGCGGAGATCAATGCTTCCAAAGGAGACGATGCCTGACTCCTCTTGAAAATGGATAGGAGTCCCAGGATCCCTGTGTCACATGGAAAGGGACCCTGGGTCTCCCGCCTCACGTGGAGACGCGTCCCAATGGCCATGCCAAGACTCGAGGAGAATTCCGAGGTGTCCCTCGCACCTAGGCAGGAGTCCTGACGTCACTGAACAAACACGTGTCTGGAAGGGCCATCCCCGTCGTAACTCGAGAATATACCCCAGGTTCCGGCCGCAACTCGAGAAAAACCATGAGACTTCCCCCTCGCCGCAAGATGAGGCACGATTCCCCTGCACTGCGTGCAGAGCAATTCCGTGTTCCACATCAAATATGAAAGGAGCCTTGATTTCCTTGATGGCACTCCAGAGAACACCCAAGATCACTGTGTCATGTCTAGACGGATACTGAGGTCACTGTAGCAACACGAAAGGGCTCCGTGGACCCCAAATCAACTCGAGATGCGGGCTTCGTCCCTGGCTTCGACTCAAGAGGAATACCCAATTTCCACAAGCACTTCAAGAGGAGGCTTCTCTCAGCTACAGGTATGTGAGAGGGACCGTGAGTTTGTGGCGTCAAGTGGAATGGACACCAAGATGCTCTGACTCGAAGGAAGGCCGGATATCCCTGCAGTGAATTGAATGCAGGCTCGTCTTGCATCTCGCACGAAGAAGGGATGTCTGAATCCCCTGTGGAGACCAAGGAGAAAGACCTAGTTCTCTGCCTCATCGCGACCGGAGGCCTCACGTCCTTTGAAAACTCGAGAGGTCCGCGGACATCAATGCTTCCAAAGGAGACGATGCCTGACTACTCTTGAAAATGGATAGGAGTCCCAGGATCCCTGTGGCACGTGGAAAGGGACCCTGGGTCTCCCGCCTCACGTGGAGACGCGTCCCAATGGCCATGCCAAGACTCGAGGAGAATCCCTAGTTGTCCCTCGCACTGAGGCAGGAGTCCTGACGTTGCTGAAGAAACACGTGTCTGGAAGGGCCCTCCCAGTCGTAACTCGAGAATATACCCCAGGTTCCGGCCGCAAGTCGAGAAAAACCATGAGACTTCCCCCTCGCCGCGAGATAAGGCCTGATTCCCCTGCACTGCGTGCAGAGAAATTCCTTGTTCCACATCAAACATGAAAGGAGCCTTGATTTCCTTGATGGCACTCCAGAGAACACCCAAGATCACTGTCTCAAGTCTAGAGGGATGCTGAGGTCACTGTAGCAACACGAAAGGGCTCCGTGGACCCCAAATCAACTCGAGATGAGAGCTTCGTCCCTGGCTTCGACTCAAGAGGAATACCCATTTTCCACAAGCACCTCAAGAGGAGGCTTCTCTCAGCTACAGGTATGTGAGAGGGACCCTGAGTTTGTGGCCTCAGGTGGAATGGACACCGAGATGCTCTGACTCGAAGGAAGGCCGGATATCCCTCTAGTGAATTGAATATAGGCTCGTCTTGCATCTCCCACGACGAAGGGATGTCTGAATCCCCTGTGGAGCCCACAGAGAAAGACCTAGTTCTCCGCCACATCGCGACCGGAAGCCTCACGTCCTTTGAAAACTCGAGAGGTCCTCGGAGATCAATGCTTCCAAAGGAGACGATGCCTGACTCCTCTTGAAAATGGATAGGAGTCCCAGGATCCCTGTGGCACGTGGAAAGGGACCCTGGGTCTCCCACCTCACGTGGAGACGCGTCCCAATGGTCATGCCAAGACTCGAGGAGAAATCGAGGTGTCCCTCGCACCCAGGCAGGAGTCCTGACATCGCTGAATAAACACGTGTCTGGAAAGAACCTTCTGGTCGTAACTCGAGAATGTACCCCAGGTTCCGGCCGCAACTCGAGAAAAACAATGAGACTTCCCCCTCGCCGCAAGATGAGGCCCGATTCCCCTGCACTGCGTGCAGAGCAATTCCGTGTTCCAAATCAAACATGAAAGGAGCCTTGATTTCCTTGATGGCACTCCAGAGAAAACCCAAGATCACTGTCTCAAGTCTAGAGGGATCCTGAGGTCACTGTAGCAACACGAAAGGGCTCCGTGGACCCCAAATCAACTCGAGATGAGAGCTTCGTCCCTGGCTTCGACTCAAGAGGAATACCCACTTTCCACAAGCACCTCAAGAGGAGGCTTCTCTCAGCTACAGGTATGTGAGAGGGACCCTGAGTTTGTGGCCTCAAGTGGAATGGACACCGAGATGCTCTGACTCGAAGGAAGGCCGGATATCCCTGCAGTGAATTGAATGCAGGCTCGTCTTGCATCTCCCACGAAGAAGGGATGTCTGAATCCCCTGTGGAGACCAAGGAGAAAGACCTCGTTCTCCGCCTCATCGCGACCTGAGGCCTCACGTCCGTTGAAAACTCGAGAAGTCCGCGGAGATCAATGCTTCCAAAGGAGACCATGCCTGACTCCTCTTGAAAATGGATAGGAGTCCCAGGATCCCTGTGGCATGTGGAAAGGGACCCTGGGTCTCCCGCCTCAGGTGGAGACGCGTCCCAATGGCCATGCCAAGACTCGAGGAGAATCCCGAGGTGTCCCTCGCACCTAGGCAGGAGTCCTGACGTCGCTGAAGAAACACGTGTCGGGAAGGGCCCTTCTGGTCGTAACTCGAGAATATAACCCAGGTTCCGGCCGCAACTCGAGAAAAACCATGAGACTTCCCCCTTGCCGCGAGATGAGGCCCGATTCCCCTGCACGGCGTGCAGAGCAATTCCGTATTCCACATCAAACATGAAAGGAGCCTTGATATCCTTGATGGCACTCCAGAGAACACCCAAGATCACTGTCTCATGTCTAGAGGGATACTGAGGTCACTGTAGCAACATGAAAGGGCTCCGTGGACCCCAAATCAACTCGAGATGCGAGCTTCATCCCTTACTTCGACTCAAGAGGAATATCCACTTTCCACAAGCACCTCAAGAGGAGGCGTCTCTCAGCTACAGGTATGTGAGAGGGACCCTGAGTTTGTGGCCTCAAGTGGAATGGACACCGAGATGCTCTGACTCGAAAGAAGGCCGGATATCCCTGCAGTGAATTGAATGCAGGCCTCTTTTGCATTTCCCATGACGAAGGGATGTCTGAATCCCCTGTGAAGACCACAGAGAAAGACCTAGTTCTCTGCCTCATCGCGATCGGAGGCCTCACGTCCTTTGAAAACTCGAGAGGTCCGTGGAGATCAATGCTTCCAAAGGAGACGATGCCTGACTCCTCTTGAAAATGGATAGGAGTCCCAGGATCCCTGGGGCACGTGGAAAGGGACCCTGGGTCTCCCGCCTCACATGGAGACGCGTCCCAATGGCCATGCCAAGACTAAGGAGAATCCCGAGTTGCCCCTCGCACCTAGGCAGGAGTCCTGACGTCGCTGAACAAACACGTGTCTGGAAGGGCCATTCCGGTCGTAACTCGTGAGTGTACCCCAGGTTCCGACCGCAACTCGAGAAAAACCATGAGATTTCCCCCTCGCCGCGAGATGAGGCCCGATTCCCCTGCACTGCGTGCAGAGCAACTCCGTGTTCCAAATCAAACGTGAAATGAGACTTGATTTCCTTGATGGCACTCCAGAGAACACCCAAGATCACTGTCTCAAGTCTAGAGGGATCCTGAGGTCACTGTAGCAACACGAAAGGGCTCCGTGGACCCCAAATCAACTCGAGATGAGAGCTTCGTCCCTGGCTTCGACTCAAGAGGAATACCCACTTTCCACAAGCACCTCAAGAGGAGGCTTCTCTCAGCTACAGGTATGTGAGAGGGACCCTGAGTTTGTGGCCTCAGGTGGAATGGACACCGAGATGCTCTGACTCGAAGGAAGGCCGGATATCCCTCTAGTGAATTGAATGCAGGCTCCTCTTGCATCTCCCACGACGAAGGGATGTCTGAATCCCCTGTGGAGCCCACAGAGAAAGACCGAGTTCTCCGCCACATCGAGACCGGAGGCCTCACGTCCTTTGTAAACTCGAGAGGTCCGCGGAGATCAATGCTTCCAAAGGAGACGATGCCTGACTCCTCTTGAAAATGGATAGGAGTCCCAGGATCCCTGTGGCACGTGGAAAGGGGCCCTGGGTCTCCCGCCTCACGTGGAGACGCGTCCCAATGGCCATGCCAAGACTCGAGGAGAATCCCGAGGTGTCCCTCGCACCTAGGAAGGAGTCCTGACATCACTGAATAAACACGTGTCTGGAAAGACCCTTCTGGTCGTAACTCGAGAATGTACCCCAGGTTCTGGCCGCAACTCGAGAAAAACCATGAGACTTCCCCCTCGCCGCGAGATGAGGCCCGATTCCCCTGCACTGCGTGCAGAGCAATTCCGTGTTCCACATCAAACATGAAAGGAGCTTTGATTTCCTTGATGGCACTCCAGAGAAAACCCAAGATCACTGTCTCAAGTCTAGAGGGATCCTGAGGTCACTGTAGCAACATGAAAGGGCTCCGTGGACCCCAAATCAACTCGAGATGAGAGCTTCGTCCCTGGCTTCGACTCAAGAGGAATACCCACTTTCCACAAGCACCTCAAGAGGAGGCTTCTCTCAGCTACAGGTATGTGAGAGGGACCCTGAGTTTGTGGCCTCAAGTGGAATGGACACCGAGATGCTCTGACTCGAAGGAAGGCCGGATATCCCTGCAGTGAATTGAATGCAGGCCTCTTTTGCATCTCCCACGATGAAGGGATGTCTGAATCCCCTGTGGAGACCACAGAGAAATACCTAGTTCTCCGCCTCATCGCGATCGGAGGCCTCACGTCCTTTGAAAACTCGAGAGGTCCGCGGAGATCAATGCTTCCAAAGGAGACCATGGCTGACTCCTCTTGAAAATGGATAGGAGTCCCAGGATCCCTGTGGCATGTGGAAAGGGACCCTGGGTCTCCCGCCTCACGTGGAGACGCGTCCCAATGGCCATGCCAAGACTCGAGGAGAATCCCGAGGTGTCCCTCGCACATAGGCAGGAGTGCTGACGTCACTGAACAAACACGTGTCTGGAAGGGCCCTCCCCGTCGTAACTCGAGAATATACCCCAGGTTCCGGCCGCAACTCGAGAAAAACCATGAGACTTCCCCCTCGCCGCAAGATGAGGCCCGATTCCCCTGCACTGCGTGCAGAGCAATTCCGTGTTCCACATCAAATATGAAAGGAGCCTTGATTTCCTTGATGGCACTCCAGAGAAAACCCAAGATCACTGTCTCAAGTCTAGAGGGATACTGAGGTCACTGTAGCAACAGGAAAGGGCTCCGTGGACCCCAAATCAACTCGAGATGAGAGCTTCGTCCCTGGCTTCGACTCAAGAGGAATACCCACTTTCCACAAGCACTACAAGAGGAGGCTTCTCTCAGCTACAGGTATGTGAGAGGGACCCTGAGTTTGTGGCCTCAAGTGGAATGGACACCAAGATGCTCTGACTCGAAGGAAGGCCGGATATCCCTGCAGTGAATTGAATGCAGGCTCGTCTTGCATCTCCAACGAAGAAGGGATGTCTGAATCCCCTGTGGAGACCAAGGAGAAAGACCTAGTTCTCCGCCTCATCGCGACCGGAGGCCTCACGTCCGTTGAAAACTCGAGAGGTCCGCGGAGATCAATGCTTCCAAAGGAGACCATGCCTGACTCCTCTTGAAAATGGATAGGAGTCCCAGGATCCCTGTGGCACGTGGAAAGGGAGCCTGGGTCTCCCGCCTCACGTGGAGACGCGTCCCAATGTCCATGCCAAGACTCGAAGAGAATCCAGAGGTGTCCCTCGCACCTAGGCAGGAGTGCTGACGTCACTGAACAAACACGTGTCTGGAAGGGCCCTTCTGGTCGTAACTCGTGAGTGTACACTAGGTTCCGGCCGCAACTCGAGAAAAACCATGAGACTTCCCCCTCGCCGCGAGATGAGGCCCGATTCCCCTGCACTGCGTGCAGAGCAACTCCGTGTTCCAAATCAAACGTGAAATGAGACTTGATTTCCTTGATGGCACTCCAGAGAACACCCAAGATCACTGTCTCAAGTCTAGAGGGATCCTGAGGTCACTGTAGCAACACGAAAGGGCTCCGTGGACCCCAAATCAACTCGAGATGAGAGCTTCGTCCCTGGCTTCGACTCAAGAGGAATACCCACTTTCCACAAGCACCTCAAGAGGAGGCTTCTCTCAGCTACAGGTATGTGAGAGGGACCCTGAGTTTGTGGCCTCAGGTGGAATGGACACCGAGATGCTCTGACTCGAAGGAAGGCCGGATATCCCTCTAGTGAATTGAAGGCAGGCTCGTCTTGCATCTCCCACGACGAAGGGATGTCTGAATCCCCTGTGGAGCCCACAGAGAAAGACCTAGTTCTCCGCCACATCGCGACCGGAGGCCTCACGTCCTTTGTAAACTCGAGAGGTCCGCGGAGATCAATGCTTCCAAAGGAGACGATGCCTGACTCCTCTTGAAAATGGATAGGAGTCCCAGGATCCCTGTGGCACGTGGAAAGGGACCCTGGGTCTCCCGCCTCACGTGGAGACGCGTTCCAATGGTCATGCCAAGACTCGAGGAGAATCCCGAGGTGTCCCTCGCACCTAGGCAGGAGTCCTGACATCGCTGAATAAACACGTGTCTGGAAAGACCCTTCTGGTCGTAACTTGAGAATGTACCCCAGGTTCTGGCCGCAACTCCAGAAAAACAATGAGACTTCCCCCTCGCCGCGAGATGAGGCCCGATTCCCCTGCACTGCGTGCAGAGCAATTCCGTGTTCCACATCAAACATGAAAGGAGCCTTGATTTCCTTGATGGCACTCCAGAGAAAACCCAAGATCACTGTCTCAAGTCTAGAGGGATCCTGAGGTCACTGTAGCAACACGAAAGTGCTCCGTGGACCCCAAATCAACTCGAGATGAGAGCTTCGTCCCTGGCTTCGACTCAAGAGGAATACCCACTTTCCACAAGCACCTCAAGAGGAGGCTTCTCTCAGCTTCAGGTATGTGAGAGGGACCCTGAGATTTTGGCCTCAAGTGGAATGGACACCGAGATGCTCTGACTTGAAGTAAGGCCGGGTATCCCTGCAGTGAATTGAATGCAGGCTTGTCTTTTATCTCACAAGACGAAGGGATATCTGAATCCCCTGTGGAGACCACAGAGAAAGACCTAGTTCTCCGCCTCATCGCGACCGGAGGCCTCACATCCTTTGAAAACTCGAGAGGTCCGCGGAGTTCAATGCTTCCAAAGGAGACGGTGCCTGAGTCCTCTTGAAAATGGATAGTTGTCCCAGGGTCCCTGTGGCACGTGGAAAGGGACACTGGGTCTCCCGCCTCACGTGGAGACGCGTCCAAATTGCCATGCCAAGACTCGAGGAGAATCCCGAGGTGTCGGTCGCACCTAAGCAGGAGTCCTGATGTCGTTGAACAAACACGTGTCTGGAAGGACCCTCCACGTCGTAACTCGAGAATATAACCCAGGTTCCAGCCGCAACTCGAGAAAAACAATGAGACTTCCCCCTCGTGGCGAGATGACGCCCGATTCCCCTGCACTACCTGCAGAGCAATTCCGTGTTCCACATCAAACGTGAAAGGAGCCTTGACGTCCTTGATGGCACTCCAGAGAACACCCAAGATCACTGTCTCAAGTCTAGAGGGATCCTGAGGTCACTGTAGCAACACGAAAGGGCTCCGTGGACCCCAAATCACCTCGAGATGAGAGCTTAGTCCCTGGCTTCGACTCAAGAGGAATACCCACTTTCCACAAGCACCTCAATAGGGGGCTTCTCTCAGCTACAGGTATGTGAGAGGGACCCTGAGTTTGTGGCCTCAAGTGGAATGGACACCGAGATGCTCTGACTCGAAAGAAGGCCGGATATCCCTGCAGTGAATTGAATGCAGGCCTCTTTTGCATCTCCCACGATGAAGGGATGTCTGAATCCCCTGTGGAGACCAGAGAGAAAGACCTAGTTCTCCGCCTCATCGCGACCGGAGGCCTCACGTCCTTTGAAAACTCGAGAGGTCAGCGGTGATCAATGCTTCCAGAGGAGACGATGCCTGACTCCTCTTGAAAATGGATAGGAGTCCCAGGATGCATGTGGCACGTGGAAAGGAACCCTGGGTCTCCCGCCTGACGTGGAGACGCGTCCCAATGGCCATGCCGAGACTCGAGGAGAATCCCAAGGTGCCCCTCGCACCTAGGCAGGAGTCCTGACGTCGCTGAACAAACACGTGTCTGGAAGGGCCCTTCCGGTCGTAACTCGTGAGTATACCCCAGGTTCCGGCCGCAACTCGAGAAAAACCATGAGACTTCCCCCTCGCCGCGAGATGAGGCCCGATTCCCCTGCACTGCGTGCAGAGCAATTCCGTGTTCCACATCAAACGTGAAAGGAGCCTTGATTTCCTTGATGGCCCTCCAGAGAAAACCCAAGATCACTGTCTCAAGTCTAGAGGGATCCTGAGGTCACTGGAGCAACACGAAAGGGCTCCATGGACCCCAAATCAACTCGAGATGAGAGCTTAGTCCCTGGCTTTGACTCAAGAGGAATACCAATTTCCACAAGCACCTCCAGAGGAGGCTTCTCTCAGCTACAGGTATGTGAGAGGGACCCTGAGTTTGTGGCCTCAAGTGGAATGGACACCGAGATGCTCTGACTCGAAGTAAGGCCGGATATCCCTGCAGTGAATTGAATGCAGGCTCGTCTTGCATCTCCCAAGAAGAACTGATGTCTGAATCCCCTGTGGAGACCACAGAGAAAGACCTAGTTCTCCGCCTCATCGCGACCGGAGGCCTCACATCCTTTGAAAACTCGAGAGGTCCGCGGAGATCAATGCTTCCAAAGGAGACGATGCCTGACTCCTCTTGAAAATGGATAGGAGTCCCAGGATCCCTGTGGCACGTGGAAAGGGACACTGGGTCTCCCACCTCACGTGGAGTCGCGTCCCAATTTCCATGCCAAGACTCGAGGAGAATTCCGAGTTGTCCCTCGCACCTAGGCAGGAGTCCTGACTTCGCTGAACAAACACGTGTCTGGAAGGGCCCTCCCCCTCGTAACTCGAGAATATACCCCAGGTTGCGGCCGCAACTCGATAAAAACCATGAGTCTTCCCCCTCACCCCGAGATGAGGCCTGATTCCCCTGCACTGCGTGCAGAGCAATTGCGTGTTCCACATCAAAGGTGAAAGGAGCCTTGATTTCCTTGATGGCACTCCAGAGAAAACCCAAGATCACTGTCTCAAGTCTAGAGGGATCCTGAGGTCACAGGAGCAATACGAAAGGGGTCTGTGGACCCCAAATCAACTCGAGATGAGAGCTTTGTCCCTGGCTTCGACTCAAGAGGAATACCAACTTTCCAAAAGCACCTCAAGAGGAGGCTTCTCTCAGCTACAGGTATGTGAGAGGGACCCTGAGTTTGTGGCCTCAAGTGGAATGGACACCGAGATGCTCTGACTCGAAGTAAGGCCGGATATCCCTGCAGTGAATTGAATGCAGGCTCGTCTTGCATCTTCCAAGACGAAGGGATGTCTGAATCCCCTGTGGAGACCACAGAGAAAGACCTAGTCCTCCGCCTCATCGTGACCGGAGGCCTCACATCCTTTGAAAACTCGAGCGTTCCGCACAGATCAATGCTTCCAAAGGAGACGATGCCTGAGTCCTCTTGAAAATGGATAGGAGTCCCAGGATCCCTATGGCCCGTGGAAAGGGACCCTGTGTCTCCCGCCTCACGTGGAGACGCATCCCAATTGCCATGCCAAGTCTCGAGGAGAATCCCGAGGTGTCCCTCGCACCTAGGCAGGAGTCCTGAAGTCGCTGAACAAACACGTGTCTGGAAGGGCCCTCCCCGTCGTAACTCGAGAATATACCCCAGGTTCCAGCCGCAACTAGAGAAAAACCATGAGACTTCCCCCTCGCCGAGAGATGAGGCCCGATTCCCCTGCACTGCGTGCAGAGCAATTCCGTGTTCCACATCAAACCTGAAAGGAGCCTTGATTTGCTTGATGGCACTCCAGAGACAACCCAAGATCACAGTCTCAAGTCTAGAGGGATCCTGACGTCACTGGAGCAACAAGAAAGGGCTCCATGGACCCGAAATCAACTCGAGATGAGAGCTTAGTCCCTGGCTTCGACTCAAGAGGAATACCAACTTTCCACAAGCACTTCAAGAGGAGGCTTCTCTCAGCTACAGGTATGTGAGAGAGACCCTGAGTTTGTGGCCTCAAGTGGAATGGACACCGAGATGCTTTGACTCGAAGTAAGGCCGGATATCCCTGCAGTGAATTGAATGCAGGCTCGTCTTGCATCTCCCAAGACGAAGGGATGTCTGAATCCCCTGTGGAGACCACAGAGAAAGACCTAGTTCTCCACCTCATCGCGACCGGAGGCCTCACATCCTTTGAAAACTCGAGAGGTCGCGGAGATCAATGCTTCCAAAGGAGACGATGCCTGACTCCTCTTGAAAATGGATAGGAGTCCCAGGATCCCTGTGGCACGTGAAAGGGACCCTGGGTCACCCGCCTCACGTGGAGACGCGTACCAATTGCCATGCCAAGACTCGAGGAGAATCCCGAGGTGTTCCTCGCACCTAGGCAGGAGTCCTGACGTCGCTGAACAAACACGTGTCTGGAAGGGCCCTCCCCGTCTTAACTCGAGAATATACCCGAGGTTCCAGCCGCAACTCGAGAAAAACCATGAGACTTCCCCCTCCCAGCGAGATGAGGTCCGATTCCCCTGCACTGCGTGCAGAGCAATTCCGTTTTCCACATCAAACGTGAAAGGAGACTTGATTTCCTTGATGGCACTCCAGAGAAAACCCAAGATCACTGTCTCAAGTCTAGAGGGATACTGAGGTCACTGTAGCAACAGGAAAGGGCTCCGTGGACCCCAAATCAACTCGAGATGAGAGCTTCGTCCCTGGCTTCGACTCAAGAGGAATACCCACTTTCCACAAGCACCTCAAGAGGAGGCTTCTCTCAGCTACAGGTATGTGAGAAGGACCCTGAGTTTGTGGCCTCAAGTGGAATGGACACCGAGATGCTCTGACTCGAAGGAAGGCCGGATATCCCTGCAGTGAATTGAATGCAGGCTCGTCTTGCATCTCCCACGACGAAGGGATGTCTGAATCCCCTGTGGAGACCAAGGAGAAAGACCTGGTTCTCCGCCTCATCGCGACCGGAGGCCTCACGTCCTTTGAAAACTCGAGAGGTCCGCGGAGATCAATGCTTCCAAAGGAAACGATGCCTGACTCCTCTTGAAAATGGATAGGAGTCCCAGGATCCCTGTGGCACGTGGAAAGGGACCCTGGGTCTCCCGCCTCACGTGGAGACGTGTCCCAATGGCCATGCCAAAACTCGAGGAGAATCCCGAGGGGTCCCTCGCACCCAGGCAGGAGTCCTGACGTCGCTGAAGAAACACGTGTCTGGAAAGGCCCTTCTGGTCGAAACTCGAGAATGTAGCCCAGGTTGCGGCCGCAACTCGAGAAAAACCATGAGACTTCCCCCTCGCCACGAGATGAGGCCCGATTCCCCTGCAATGCGTGCAGAGCAATTCCGTGTTCCACATCAAACATGAAAGGAGCCTTGATTTCCTTGATGGCACTCCAGAGAAGACCCAAGATCACTGTCTCATGTCTAGAGGGATACTGAGGTCACTGTAGCAACACGAAAGGGCTCCGTGGACCCCAAATCAAGTCGAGATGAGAGCTTCGTCCCTGGCTTCGACTCAAGAGGAATACCCACTTTCCACAAGCACCTCAAGAGGAGGCTTCTCTCAGCTACAGGTATGTGAGAGGGACCCTGAGTTTGTGGCCTCAAGTGGAATGGACACCGAGATGCTCTGACTCGAAAGAAGGCCGGATATCCCTGCAGTGAATTGAATGCAGGCCTCTTTTGCATCTCCCACGACGAAGGGATGTCTGAATCCCCTGTGGAGACCACAGAGAAAGACCTAGTTCTCCGCCTCAAATCGATCGGAGGCCTCACGTCCTTTGAAAACTCGAGAGGTCTGCGGAGATCAATGCTTCCAAAGGAGACGATGCCTGACTCCTCTTGAAAATGGATAGGAGTCCCAGGATCCCTGGGGCACGTGGAAAGGGACCCTGGGTCTCCCGCCTCACGTGGAGACGCGTCCAAATGGCCATGCCAATACTCGAGGAGAATCCCGAGTTGCCCCTCGCACCTAGGCAGGAGTCCTGACGTCGCTGAACAAACACGTGTCTGGAAGGGCCCTTCCGGTCGTAACTCGTGAGTGTACCCCAGGTTCCGGCCGCAACTCGAGAAAAACCATGAGACTTCCCCCGCGCCGCGAGATGAGGCCCGATTCCCCTGCACTGCGTGCAGAGCAACTTCGTGTTCCAAATCAAACGTGAAATGAGACTTGATTTCCTTGATGGCACTCCAGAGAACACCCAAGATCACTGTCTCAAGTCTAGAGGGATACTGAGGTCACTGTAGCAACACGAAAGGGCTCCGTGGACCCCAAATCAACTCGAGATGAGAGCTTCGTCCCTGGCTTCGACTCAAGAGGAATACCCACTATCCACAAGCACCTCAAGAGGAGGCTTCTCTCAGCTACAGGTATGTGAGAGGGACCCTGAGTTTGTGCCCTCAAGTGGAATGGACACCGAGATGCTCTAACTCGAAGGAAGGCCGGATATCCCTGCAGTGAATTGAATGCAGGCCTCTTTTGCATCTCCCACGACGAAGGGATGTCTGAATCCCCTGTGGAGACCACAGAGAAAGACCTAGTTCTCCGCCTCAAATCGATCGGAGGCCTCACGTCCTTTGAAAACTCGAGAGGTCCGCGGAGATCAATGCTTCCAAAGGAGACGATGCCTGACTCCTCTTGAAAATGGATAGGAGTCCCAGGATCCCTGGGGCACGTGGAAAGGGACCCTGGGTCTCCCGCCTCACGTGGAGACGCGTCCCAATGGCCATGCCAAGACTCGAGGAGAATCCCGAGGTGTCCCTCGCACCGAGGCAGGAGTCCTGACGTCGCTGAAGAAACACGTGTCTGGAAGGGCCCTCCCCGTCGTAACTCGAGAATATACCCCAGGTTCCGGCCGCAAGTCGAGAAAAACCATGAGACTTCCCCCTCGCGCGAGATGAGGCCCGATTCCCCTGCACTGCGTGCAGAGAACTTCCTTGTTCCACATCAAACATGAAAGGAGCCTTGATTTCCTTGATGGCACTCCAGAGAACACCCAAGATCACTGTCTCAAGTCTAGAGGGATCCTGAGGTCACTGTAGCAACACGAAAGGGCTCCGTGGACCCCAAATCAACTCGAGATGAGAGCTTCGTCCCTGGCTTCGACTCAAGAGGAATACCCACTTTCCACAAGCACCTCAAGAGGAGGCTTCTCTCAGCTACAGGTATGTGAGAGGGACCCTGAGTTTGTGGCCTCAAGTGGAATGGACACCGAGATGCTCTGACTCGAAGGAAGGCCGGATATCCCTGCAGTGAATTGAATGCAGGCCTCTTTTGCATCTCCCACGATGAAGGGATGTCTGAATCCCCTGTGGAGACCACAGAGAAATACCTAGTTCTCCGCCTCATCGTGATCGGAGGCCTCACGTCCTTTGAAAACTCGAGAGGTCCGCGGAGATCAATGCTTCCAAAGGAGACCATGCCTGACTCCTCTTGAAAATGGATAGGAGTCCCAGGATCCCTGTGGCATGTGGAAAGGGACCCTGGGTCTCCCGCCTCACGTGGAGACGCGTCCCAATGGCCATGCCAAGACTCGAGGAGAATCCCGAGGTGTCCCTCGCACGTAGGCAGGAGTCCTGACGTCACTGAACAAACACGTGTCTGGAAGGGCCCTCCCCGTCGTAACTCGAGAATATACCCCAGGTTGCGGCCGCAACTCGAGAAAAACCATGAGACTTCCCCCTCGCCGCGAGATGAGGCCCGATTCCCCTGCACTGCATGCAGAGCAATTCCGTGTTCCACATCAAACGTGAAAGGAGCCTTGATTTCATTGATGGCACTCCAGAGAAAACCCAAGATCACTGTCTCAAGTCTAGCGGGATCCTGAGGTCACTGGAGCAACACGAAAGGGCTCCGTGGACCCCAAATCAACTCGAGATGAGAGCTTAGTCCCTGGCTTCGACTCAAGAGGAATACCAACTTTCCACAAGCACCTCAAGAGGAGGCTTCTCTCAGCTACAGGTATGTGAGAAGGACCCTGAGTTTGTGGCCTCAAGTGGAATGGACACCGAGATGCTCTGACTCGAAGTAAGGCCGGATATCCCTGCAGTGAATTGAATGCAGGCTCGTCTTGCATCTCCCAAGACGAAGGGTTGTCTGAATCCCCTGTGGAGACCACAGAGAAAGACCTAGTCCTCCGCCTCAACGCGAACCGAGGCCTCACATCCTTTGAAAACTCGAGAGTTGCGCGGAGATCAATGCTTCCAAAGGAGACGATGCCTGACTCCTCTTGAAAATGGATAGGAGTCCCAGGATCCCTGTGGCACGTGGAAAGGCAACCTGGGTCTCCCGCCTCACGTGGAGACGCGTCCCAATTGCCATGTCGAGATTCGAGGAGAATCCCGAGGTGTCCCTCGCACCTAGGCAGGAGTCCTGACGTCGCTGAACAAACACGTGTCTGGAGGGGCCCTCCCCGTCGTAACTCGAGAATATACCCCAGGTTCCGGTCGCAACTCGAGAAAAACCATGAAACTTTCCCCTCGCCGCGAGATGAGGCCCGATTCCCCTGCACTGCGTGCAGAGCAATTCCGTGTTCCACATCAAACCTGAAAGGAGCCTTGATTTCCTTGATGGCACTCCAGAGAAAACCCAAGATCACTGTCTCAAGTCTAGAGGGATCCTGAGGTCACTGGAGCAACACTAAAGGGCTCCGTGGACCCCAAATCAACTCGAGATGAGAGCTTATTCCCTGGTTTTGACTCCAGAGGAATACCAAGTTTCCACAAGCACCTCAAGAGGAGGCTTCTCTCAGCTACAGGTATGTGAGAGGAACCTGAGTTTGTGGCCTCAAGTGGAATGGACACCGAGATGCTCTGACTCGAAGTAAGGCCGGATATCCCTGCAGTGAATTGAATGCAGGCTCGTCTTGCATCTCCCAAGACGAAGGGATGTCTGAATCCCCTGTGGAGACCACAGAGAAAGACCTAGTTCTCCGCCTCATCACGATCGGAGGCCTCACATCCTTTGAAAACTCGAGAGGTCCGGGGATATCAATGCTTCCAAAGGAGACGATGCCTGACTCCTCTTGAAAATGGATAGGAGTCCCAGGATCCCTGTGGCACGTGGAAAGGGACACTGGGTCTCCCACCTCACGTGGAGTCGCGTCCCAATTTCCATGCCAAGACTCGAGGAGAATTCCGAGGTGTCCCTCGCACCTAGGCAGGAGTCCTGACTTCGCTGAACAAACACGTGTCTGGAAGGGCCCTCCCCCTCGTAACTCGAGAATATACCCCAGGTTCCGGCCGCAACTCGATAAAAACCATGAGTCTTCCCCCTCACCCCGAGATGAGGCCTGATTCCCCTGCACTGCGTGCAGAGCAATTGCGTGTTCCACATCAAAGGTGAAAGGAGCCTTGATTTCCTTGATGGCACTCCAGAGAAAACCCATGATCACTGTCTCAAGTCTAGAGGGATCCTGAGGTCACAGGAGCAATACGAAAGGGGTCTGTGGACCCCAAATCAACTCGAGATGAGAGCTTTGTCCCTGGCTTCGACTCAAGAGGAATACCCACTTTCCACAAGCACCTCAAGAGTAGGCTTCTCTCAGCTACAGGTATGTGAGAGGGACCCTGAGTTTGTGGCCTCAAATGGAATGGACACCGAGATGCTCTGACTCGAAGGAAGGCCGGATATCCCTGCAGTGAATTGAATGCAGGCTCGTCTTGCATCTCCCAAGACGAAGGGATGTCTGAATCCCCTGTGGAGCCCACAGAGAAAGACCTAGTTCTCCGCCTCATCGTGACCGGAGCCTCACGTCCTTTGAAAACTCGAGAATTCCGCGGAGATCAATGCTTCCAAAGGAGATGATGGCTGAATCCTCTTGAAAATGGATAGGAGTCCCAGGATCCCTGTGGCACTTGGAAAGGGACTCTGGGTCTCCCGCCTCACGTGGAGACGCGTCCCAATGGCCATTCCAAGACTCGAGGAGAATCCCAAGGTGCCCCTCGCACCTAGGCAGGAGTCCTGACGTCGCTGAACAAACACGTGTCTGGAAGGGCCCTTCCGGTCGTAACTCGTGAGTATACCCCAGGTTCCGGCCGCAACTCGAGAAAAACCATGAGACTTCCCCCTCGCCGCGAGATGAGGCCCGATTCCCCTGCACTGCGTGCAGAGCAATTCCGTGTTCCACATCAAACGTGAAAGGAGCCTTGATTTCCTTGATGGCCCTCCAGAGAAAACCCAAGATCACTGTCTCAAGTCTAGAGGGATCCTGAGGTCACTGGAGCAACACGAAAGGGCTCCATGGACCCCAAATCAACTCGAGATGAGAGCTTAGTCCCTGGCTTTGACTCAAGAGGAATACCAATTTCCACAAGCACCTCCAGAGGAGGCTTCTCTCAGCTACAGGTATGTGAGAGGGACCCTGAGTTTGTGGCCTCAAGTGGAATGGACACCGAGATGCTCTGACTCGAAGTAAGGCCGGATATCCCTGCAGTGAATTGAATGCAGGCTCGTCTTGCATCTCCCAAGAAGAAGGGATGTCTGAATCCCCTGTGGAGACCACAGAGAAAGACCTAGTTCTCCGCCTCATCGCGACCGGAGGCCTCACATCCTTTGAAAACTCGAGAGGTCCGCGGAGATCAATGCTTCCAAAGGAGACGATGCCTGACTCCTCTTGAAAATGGATAGGAGTCCCAGGATCCCTGTGGCACGTGGAAAGGGACACTGGGTCTCCCACCTCACGTGGAGTCGCGTCCCAATTTCCATGCCAAGACTCGAGGAGAATTCCGAGTTGTCCCTCGCACCTAGGCAGGAGTCCTGACTTCGCTGAACAAACACGTGTCTGGAAGGGCCCTCCCCCTCGTAACTCGAGAATATACCCCAGGTTGCGGCCGCAACTCGATAAAAACCATGAGTCTTCCCCCTCACCCCGAGATGAGGCCTGATTCCCCTGCACTGCGTGCAGAGCAATTGCGTGTTCCACATCAAAGGTGAAAGGAGCCTTGATTTCCTTGATGGCACTCCAGAGAAAACCCAAGATCACTGTCTCAAGTCTAGAGGGATCCTGAGGTCACAGGAGCAATACGAAAGGGGTCTGTGGACCCCAAATCAACTCGAGATGAGAGCTTTGTCCCTGGCTTCGACTCAAGAGGAATACCAACTTTCCAAAAGCACCTCAAGAGGAGGCTTCTCTCAGCTACAGGTATGTGAGAGGGACCCTGAGTTTGTGGCCTCAAGTGGAATGGACACCGAGATGCTCTGACTCGAAGTAAGGCCGGATATCCCTGCAGTGAATTGAATGCAGGCTCGTCTTGCATCTTCCAAGACGAAGGGATGTCTGAATCCCCTGTGGAGACCACAGAGAAAGACCTAGTCCTCCGCCTCATCGTGACCGGAGGCCTCACATCCTTTGAAAACTCGAGCGTTCCGCACAGATCAATGCTTCCAAAGGAGACGATGCCTGAGTCCTCTTGAAAATGGATAGGAGTCCCAGGATCCCTATGGCCCGTGGAAAGGGACCCTGTGTCTCCCGCCTCACGTGGAGACGCATCCCAATTGCCATGCCAAGTCTCGAGGAGAATCCCGAGGTGTCCCTCGCACCTAGGCAGGAGTCCTGAAGTCGCTGAACAAACACGTGTCTGGAAGGGCCCTCCCCGTCGTAACTCGAGAATATACCCCAGGTTCCAGCCGCAACTAGAGAAAAACCATGAGACTTCCCCCTCGCCGAGAGATGAGGCCCGATTCCCCTGCACTGCGTGCAGAGCAATTCCGTGTTCCACATCAAACCTGAAAGGAGCCTTGATTTGCTTGATGGCACTCCAGAGACAACCCAAGATCACAGTCTCAAGTCTAGAGGGATCCTGACGTCACTGGAGCAACAAGAAAGGGCTCCATGGACCCGAAATCAACTCGAGATGAGAGCTTAGTCCCTGGCTTCGACTCAAGAGGAATACCAACTTTCCACAAGCACTTCAAGAGGAGGCTTCTCTCAGCTACAGGTATGTGAGAGAGACCCTGAGTTTGTGGCCTCAAGTGGAATGGACACCGAGATGCTTTGACTCGAAGTAAGGCCGGATATCCCTGCAGTGAATTGAATGCAGGCTCGTCTTGCATCTCCCAAGACGAAGGGATGTCTGAATCCCCTGTGGAGACCACAGAGAAAGACCTAGTTCTCCACCTCATCGCGACCGGAGGCCTCACATCCTTTGAAAACTCGAGAGGTCGCGGAGATCAATGCTTCCAAAGGAGACGATGCCTGACTCCTCTTGAAAATGGATAGGAGTCCCAGGATCCCTGTGGCACGTGAAAGGGACCCTGGGTCACCCGCCTCACGTGGAGACGCGTACCAATTGCCATGCCAAGACTCGAGGAGAATCCCGAGGTGTTCCTCGCACCTAGGCAGGAGTCCTGACGTCGCTGAACAAACACGTGTCTGGAAGGGCCCTCCCCGTCTTAACTCGAGAATATACCCGAGGTTCCAGCCGCAACTCGAGAAAAACCATGAGACTTCCCCCTCCCAGCGAGATGAGGTCCGATTCCCCTGCACTGCGTGCAGAGCAATTCCGTTTTCCACATCAAACGTGAAAGGAGACTTGATTTCCTTGATGGCACTCCAGAGAAAACCCAAGATCACTGTCTCAAGTCTAGAGGGATACTGAGGTCACTGTAGCAACAGGAAAGGGCTCCGTGGACCCCAAATCAACTCGAGATGAGAGCTTCGTCCCTGGCTTCGACTCAAGAGGAATACCCACTTTCCACAAGCACCTCAAGAGGAGGCTTCTCTCAGCTACAGGTATGTGAGAAGGACCCTGAGTTTGTGGCCTCAAGTGGAATGGACACCGAGATGCTCTGACTCGAAGGAAGGCCGGATATCCCTGCAGTGAATTGAATGCAGGCTCGTCTTGCATCTCCCACGACGAAGGGATGTCTGAATCCCCTGTGGAGACCAAGGAGAAAGACCTGGTTCTCCGCCTCATCGCGACCGGAGGCCTCACGTCCTTTGAAAACTCGAGAGGTCCGCGGAGATCAATGCTTCCAAAGGAGACGATGCCTGACTCCTCTTGAAAATGGATAGGAGTCCCAGGATCCCTGTGGCACGTGGAAAGGGACCCTGGGTCTCCCGCCTCACGTGGAGACGTGTCCCAATGGCCATGCCAAAACTCGAGGAGAATCCCGAGGGGTCCCTCGCACCCAGGCAGGAGTCCTGACGTCGCTGAAGAAACACGTGTCTGGAAAGGCCCTTCTGGTCGAAACTCGAGAATGTAGCCCAGGTTGCGGCCGCAACTCGAGAAAAACCATGAGACTTCCCCCTCGCCACGAGATGAGGCCCGATTCCCCTGCAATGCGTGCAGAGCAATTCCGTGTTCCACATCAAACATGAAAGGAGCCTTGATTTCCTTGATGGCACTCCAGAGAAGACCCAAGATCACTGTCTCATGTCTAGAGGGATACTGAGGTAACTGTAGCAACACGAAAGGGCTCCGTGGACCCCAAATCAAGTCGAGATGAGAGCTTCGTCCCTGGCTTCGACTCAAGAGGAATACCCACTTTCCACAAGCACCTCAAGAGGAGGCTTCTCTCAGCTACAGGTATGTGAGAGGGACCCTGAGTTTGTGGCCTCAAGTGGAATGGACACCGAGATGCTCTGACTCGAAAGAAGGCCGGATATCCCTGCAGTGAATTGAATGCAGGCCTCTTTTGCATCTCCCACGACGAAGGGATGTCTGAATCCCCTGTGGAGACCACAGAGAAAGACCTAGTTCTCCGCCTCAAATCGATCGGAGGCCTCACGTCCTTTGAAAACTCGAGAGGTCTGCGGAGATCAATGCTTCCAAAGGAGACGATGCCTGACTCCTCTTGAAAATGGATAGGAGTCCCAGGATCCCTGGGGCACGTGGAAAGGGACCCTGGGTCTCCCGCCTCACGTGGAGACGCGTCCAAATGGCCATGCCAATACTCGAGGAGAATCCCGAGTTGCCCCTCGCACCTAGGCAGGAGTCCTGACGTCGCTGAACAAACACGTGTCTGGAAGGGCCCTTCCGGTCGTAACTCGTGAGTGTACCCCAGGTTCCGGCCGCAACTCGAGAAAAACCATGAGACTTCCCCCGCGCCGCGAGATGAGGCCCGATTCCCCTGCACTGCGTGCAGAGCAACTCCGTGTTCCAAATCAAACGTGAAATGAGACTTGATTTCCTTGATGGCACTCCAGAGAACACCCAAGATCACTGTCTCAAGTCTAGAGGGATACTGAGGTCACTGTAGCAACACGAAAGGGCTCCGTGGACCCCAAATCAACTCGAGATGAGAGCTTCGTCCCTGGCTTCGACTCAAGAGGAATACCCACTATCCACAAGCACCTCAAGAGGAGGCTTCTCTCAGCTACAGGTATGTGAGAGGGACCCTGAGTTTGTGCCCTCAAGTGGAATGGACACCGAGATGCTCTAACTCGAAGGAAGGCCGGATATCCCTGCAGTGAATTGAATGCAGGCCTCTTTTGCATCTCCCACGACGAAGGGATGTCTGAATCCCCTGTGGAGACCACAGAGAAAGACCTAGTTCTCCGCCTCAAATCGATCGGAGGCCTCACGTCCTTTGAAAACTCGAGAGGTCCGCGGAGATCAATGCTTCCAAAGGAGACGATGCCTGACTCCTCTTGAAAATGGATAGGAGTCCCAGGATCCCTGGGGCACGTGGAAAGGGACCCTGGGTCTCCCGCCTCACGTGGAGACGCGTCCCAATGGCCATGCCAAGACTCGAGGAGAATCCCGAGGTGTCCCTCGCACCGAGGCAGGAGTCCTGACGTCGCTGAAGAAACACGTGTCTGGAAGGGCCCTCCCCGTCGTAACTCGAGAATATACCCCAGGTTCCGGCCGCAAGTCGAGAAAAACCATGAGACTTCCCCCTCGCGCGAGATGAGGCCCGATTCCCCTGCACTGCGTGCAGAGAACTTCCTTGTTCCACATCAAACATGAAAGGAGCCTTGATTTCCTTGATGGCACTCCAGAGAACACCCAAGATCACTGTCTCAAGTCTAGAGGGATCCTGAGGTCACTGTAGCAACACGAAAGGGCTCCGTGGACCCCAAATCAACTCGAGATGAGAGCTTCGTCCCTGGCTTCGACTCAAGAGGAATACCCACTTTCCACAAGCACCTCAAGAGGAGGCTTCTCTCAGCTACAGGTATGTGAGAGGGACCCTGAGTTTGTGGCCTCAAGTGGAATGGACACCGAGATGCTCTGACTCGAAGGAAGGCCGGATATCCCTGCAGTGAATTGAATGCAGGCCTCTTTTGCATCTCCCACGATGAAGGGATGTCTGAATCCCCTGTGGAGACCACAGAGAAATACCTAGTTCTCCGCCTCATCGTGATCGGAGGCCTCACGTCCTTTGAAAACTCGAGAGGTCCGCGGAGATCAATGCTTCCAAAGGAGACCATGCCTGACTCCTCTTGAAAATGGATAGGAGTCCCAGGATCCCTGTGGCATGTGGAAAGGGACCCTGGGTCTCCCGCCTCACGTGGAGACGCGTCCCAATGGCCATGCCAAGACTCGAGGAGAATCCCGAGGTGTCCCTCGCACGTAGGCAGGAGTCCTGACGTCACTGAACAAACACGTGTCTGGAAGGGCCCTCCCCGTCGTAACTCGAGAATATACCCCAGGTTGCGGCCGCAACTCGAGAAAAACCATGAGACTTCCCCCTCGCCGCGAGATGAGGCCCGATTCCCCTGCACTGCATGCAGAGCAATTCCGTGTTCCACATCAAACGTGAAAGGAGCCTTGATTTCATTGATGGCACTCCAGAGAAAACCCAAGATCACTGTCTCAAGTCTAGCGGGATCCTGAGGTCACTGGAGCAACACGAAAGGGCTCCGTGGACCCCAAATCAACTCGAGATGAGAGCTTAGTCCCTGGCTTCGACTCAAGAGGAATACCAACTTTCCACAAGCACCTCAAGAGGAGGCTTCTCTCAGCTACAGGTATGTGAGAAGGACCCTGAGTTTGTGGCCTCAAGTGGAATGGACACCGAGATGCTCTGACTCGAAGTAAGGCCGGATATCCCTGCAGTGAATTGAATGCAGGCTCGTCTTGCATCTCCCAAGACGAAGGGTTGTCTGAATCCCCTGTGGAGACCACAGAGAAAGACCTAGTCCTCCGCCTCAACGCGAACCGAGGCCTCACATCCTTTGAAAACTCGAGAGTTGCGCGGAGATCAATGCTTCCAAAGGAGACGATGCCTGACTCCTCTTGAAAATGGATAGGAGTCCCAGGATCCCTGTGGCACGTGGAAAGGCAACCTGGGTCTCCCGCCTCACGTGGAGACGCGTCCCAATTGCCATGTCGAGATTCGAGGAGAATCCCGAGGTGTCCCTCGCACCTAGGCAGGAGTCCTGACGTCGCTGAACAAACACGTGTCTGGAGGGGCCCTCCCCGTCGTAACTCGAGAATATTCCCCAGGTTCCGGTCGCAACTCGAGAAAAACCATGAAACTTTCCCCTCGCCGCGAGATGAGGCCCGATTCCCCTGCACTGCGTGCAGAGCAATTCCGTGTTCCACATCAAACCTGAAAGGAGCCTTGATTTCCTTGATGGCACTCCAGAGAAAACCCAAGATCACTGTCTCAAGTCTAGAGGGATCCTGAGGTCACTGGAGCAACACTAAAGGGCTCCGTGGACCCCAAATCAACTCGAGATGAGAGCTTATTCCCTGGTTTCGACTCCAGAGGAATACCAAGTTTCCACAAGCACCTCAAGAGGAGGCTTCTCTCAGCTACAGGTATGTGAGAGGAACCTGAGTTTGTGGCCTCAAGTGGAATGGACACCGAGATGCTCTGACTCGAAGTAAGGCCGGATATCCCTGCAGTGAATTGAATGCAGGCTCGTCTTGCATCTCCCAAGACGAAGGGATGTCTGAATCCCCTGTGGAGACCACAGAGAAAGACCTAGTTCTCCGCCTCATCACGATCGGAGGCCTCACATCCTTTGAAAACTCGAGAGGTCCGGGGATATCAATGCTTCCAAAGGAGACGATGCCTGACTCCTCTTGAAAATGGATAGGAGTCCCAGGATCCCTGTGGCACGTGGAAAGGGACACTGGGTCTCCCACCTCACGTGGAGTCGCGTCCCAATTTCCATGCCAAGACTCGAGGAGAATTCCGAGGTGTCCCTCGCACCTAGGCAGGAGTCCTGACTTCGCTGAACAAACACGTGTCTGGAAGGGCCCTCCCCCTCGTAACTCGAGAATATACCCCAGGTTCCGGCCGCAACTCGATAAAAACCATGAGTCTTCCCCCTCACCCCGAGATGAGGCCTGATTCCCCTGCACTGCGTGCAGAGCAATTGCGTGTTCCACATCAAAGGTGAAAGGAGCCTTGATTTCCTTGATGGCACTCCAGAGAAAACCCATGATCACTGTCTCAAGTCTAGAGGGATCCTGAGGTCACAGGAGCAATACGAAAGGGGTCTGTGGACCCCAAATCAACTCGAGATGAGAGCTTTGTCCCTGGCTTCGACTCAAGAGGAATACCCACTTTCCACAAGCACCTCAAGAGTAGGCTTCTCTCAGCTACAGGTATGTGAGAGGGACCCTGAGTTTGTGGCCTCAAATGGAATGGACACCGAGATGCTCTGACTCGAAGGAAGGCCGGATATCCCTGCAGTGAATTGAATGCAGGCTCGTCTTGCATCTCCCACGACGAAGGGATGTCTGAATCCCCTGTGGAGACCACAGAGAAAGACCTAGTTCTCCGCCTCATCGCGACCGGAGGCCTCACGTCCTTTGAAAACTCGAGAGGTCCGCGGTGATCAATGCTTCCAGACGAGACGATGCCTGACTCCTCTTGAAAATGGATAGGAGTCCCAGGATGCATGTGGCACGTGGAAAGGGACCCTGGGTCTCCCGCTTCCAAAGCTTCAAAAGGTGTGAAAAATATGTAGAGCTTCAAAAATTGTAAAATATATGAGGAGCATGAAACGGTATGAAAAATAGGAGGAGCATGAAAGATGTTGAAATACATGAAGAGATTGAAATGGTGTGAAAAATATGAAGAGCTTCAAAAGGTGTGAAAAATATGAAGAGCTTCAAAAGGTGTGAAAAATATGAGCAGCATGAAGTGGTGTTCAAAAACATGTAGAGCTTGAAAAGGTGTGAAATATACGAAGAGCTTCAAATGGTGTCAAAAGTATGAGGAGCATGAAACGGTCTGAAAAACAGGAGGAGCATGAAACGGTGTTGAAAAACATGTAGAGCCTGAGAAGGTGTGAAAACTATGAAGAGCTTCAAAAGGTGTCAAAAGTATGAGGAGCATGAAACGGTCTGAAAAACAGGAGGAGCATGAAACGGTGTTGAAAAACATGAAGAGCCTGAAAAGAGTGAAATATATGAAGAGTTTCAAAAGGTGTCAAAAGTATGAGGAGCTTGAAAAGGTGTTCAAAAACATGAAGAGCCTGAGAAGGTGTGAAAACTATGAAGAGCTTCAAAAGGTGTCAAAAGTATGAGGAGCTTGAAAAGGTGTTGAAAAACATGAAGAGCCTGAGAAGGTGTGAAATATATGAAGAGCTTAAAAAGGTGTCAAAAATATGGGAATCATGAAACGGTGTAAAAAATAGGAGAAGCATGAAGCGGTGTTCAAAAACATGAAGAGCCTGAAAAGGTGTGAAAAATATGAAGAGCTTAAAAGGTGTGAAAATTGTGAATAGCACGAAACGGTCTGAAAAATAGGAGGATCATGAAGCGTTGTTGAAAAACATGAAGAGCCTGAAAATGTGTGAAAAATATGAAGAGCTTCAAAATTTGTGAAATACATGAGGAGCTTGAAACGGGCTGAACAACAGGAGGAGCATGAAGCGGTGTTGAAAAACATGAAGAGCCTGAAAAGGTGTGAACAATATGAAGAGCTTCAAAAGGCGTGAAAAATATGAGGACCATGAAACGGTGTGAAAAATAGGAGGAGCAAGATGCGGTGTTGAAAAACATGAAGAGCCTGAAAATGTGTGAAAAATATGAAGAGCTTCAAAATTTGTGAAATACATGAGGAGCTTGAAACGGGCTGAAAAACAGGAGGAGCATGAAGCGGTGTTGAAAAACATGAAGAGCCTGAAAAGGTGTGAAAAATATGAAGAGCTTCAAAAGGCGTGAAAAATATGAGGACCATGAAACGGTGTGAAAAATAGGAGGAGCAAGATGCGGTGTTGAAAAACATGAAGAGCCTGAAAAGTTGTGAAAAATATGAAGAGCTTCAAAAGGTGTCAAAAATGATATAAGCATGAAACGGTCTGAAAAATAGGAGGAGCATGAAGTGGTGTTGAAAAACATGAAGAGCCTGAAAAGGTGTGAAATATATGAAGAGCTTCAAAAGGTGTCAAAAATATGAGTAGCATGAAACAGTCTGAAAAATATAAGGAGCATGAAGTGATGTTGAAAAACATGAAGAGTCTGAAAAGGTGTGAAAAATATGAAGAGCTTCAAAAGGCGGGAAAAATATGAGGACCATGAAACGGTGTGAAAAATAGGAGGAGCAAGATGCGGTGTTGAAAAACGTGAAGAGTTTGAAAAGGTATGAAAAATATGAAGAGCATCAAAACGTTTAAAAAATATGAGGAGCATGAAACGGTCGGAATAAAGGAGGAGCATGAAGTGGTGTTGAAAAACATGAAGAGCCTGAAAAGGTGTGAAAAATATGAAGAGCTTGAAAAGGTGTGAAATATATGAAGAGCTTCAAAAGGTGTCAAAAATGAGATGAGCATGAAACGATCTGAAAAACAGGAGGAGCATGAAGTGGTGTTGAAAAACATGAAGAGCCTGAAAATGTGTGAAAAATATGAAGAGCTTGAATAGGTGTGAAAATTATGAGGAGCACGAAACCATTTGAAAAATAGGAGGATCATGAAGGGGTGTTGAAAAATATGAAGAGCCTGAAAATGTGTGAAAAATATGAAGAGCTTCAAAATTTGTGAAATACATGAGGAGCTTGAAAAGGTCTGATAAACAGGAGGAGCATGAAGCGGTGTTGAAAATCATGAAGAGCCTGAAAACGTGTGAAAAGTATGAAGAGCTTCAAAAGCTGTCAAAAATG
Organism: Dama dama; assembly: GCF_033118175.1. Classification (NCBI taxonomy): domain Eukaryota; kingdom Metazoa; phylum Chordata; class Mammalia; order Artiodactyla; family Cervidae; genus Dama; species Dama dama. Next base: position 1,135,336 of record NW_026870878.1, on the reverse strand, counting down.
AGATGAGCATGAAACGGTCTGAATAATAGGAGGAACATGAAGTGGTTTTGAAAAACATGAAGAGCCTGAAAAGGTGTGCAATATATGAAGAGCTTCAAAAGGTGTCAAAAATATGAGGAGCAGGAAACGGTCTGAAAAATAGTAGGAGCATGAAACTGTGTTAAAAACCCTGAAGAGCCTAAAAAGGTGTGAAAAATATAAAGAACTTCAAAAGGTGTGAAATGCATGAGGAGAATTAAACGGTCTGAAAAATAGGAGGAGCATGAAGCGGTGTTGAAAAACATGAAGAGCCTAAAACGTGTGAAAAATATGAAGAGCTTCAAAAGGTGTGAAATATATGAAGACCTTCAAAAGGTGTCAAAAATGAGATGAGCATGAAACGGTCTGAAAAATAGGAGGAGCATGAAGCGGTGTTGAAAAACATGAAGAGCCTGAAATGGTGTGAAAAATATGAAGACCTTCAAAAGGTGTGAAATATATGAAGAGTTTCAAAAGGTGTCCAAAATGTAAGGAGCGTGAAACGGTCTGAAAAATAGGAGGAGCATGAAACGGTGTTCAAAAATATGAAGAGTTTCAAAAGTGTGAAAAATATGAGGAGCATTAATCGGTCTGAAAAAAAGGAGGAGCATGAAACGGTGTTCAAAAATATGAAGAGCTTCAAAAGGTGTCAAAAATATGAAGAGCTACAAAATGAGTCAAAAATGTGAGGAGCATGAAAAGGTCTGAAAAATAGGAGGAGAATGAAGCGATGTTGAAAAACATGAAGAGCCTGAAAAGGTGTGAAATATATGAAGAGCTTCAAAACGTGTCAAAAATATGAGGAGTGTGAAACTGTGTTGAAAAACATGACGAGCATGAAAAGGTGTGAAAAATATGAAGACCTTCAAAATGTGTCAAAAATAGGAGGAGCATGAAATGGCCTGAAAAATATGAGGAGCATGAAGTGGTGTTGAAAAACATGAAGAGCCTGAAAAGGTGTGAAAAATATGAAGAGTTTCAAAAGGTGTCAAAAATATGAGGAGCAGGAAACGGTCTGAAAAATATTAGGAACATGAAACGGTGTTCAAAACCCTGAAGAGCCTGAAAAGGTGTGAAAAATATGAAGAGCTTCAAAAGGTGTGAAAAATTTGAAGAGCTTAATAGGTGTGAAAATTGTGAATAGCACGAAACGGTCTGAAAAATAGGAGGATCATGAAGCGGTGTTCAAAAACATGAAGAGCCTGAAAAGGTGTGAAAAATATGAAGAGCTTAAAAGGTGTGAAAATTGTGAATAGCACGAAACGGTCTGAAAAATAGGAGGATCATGAAGCGGTGTTGAAAAGCATGAAGAGCCTGAAAATGTGTGAAAAATATGAAGAGCTTCAAAATTTGTGAAATACATGAGGAGCTTGAAACGGGCTGAACAACAGGAGGAGCATGAAGCGGTGTTGAAAAACATGAAGAGCCTGAAAAGGTGTGAACAATATGAAGAGCTTCAAAAGGCGTGAAAAATATGAGGACCATGAAACGGTGTGAAAAATAGGAGGAGCAAGATGCGGTGTTGAAAAACATGAAGAGCCTGAAAATGTGTGAAAAATATGAAGAGCTTCAAAATTTGTGAAATACATGAGGAGCTTGAAACGGGCTGAAAAACAGGAGGAGCATGAAGCGGTGTTGAAAAACATGAAGAGCCTGAAAAGGTGTGAAAAATATGAAGAGCTTCAAAAGGCGTGAAAAATATGAGGACCATGAAACGGTGTGAAAAATAGGAGGAGCAAGATGCGGTGTTGAAAAACATGAAGAGCCTGAAAAGTTGTGAAAAATATGAAGAGCTTCAAAAGGTGTCAAAAATGATATGAGCATGAAACGGTCTGAAAAATAGGAGGAGCATGAAGTGGTGTTGAAAAACATGAAGAGCCTGAAAAGGTGTGAAATATATGAAGAGCTTCAAAAGGTGTCAAAAATATGAGTAGCATGAAACAGTCTGAAAAATATAAGGAGCATGAAGTGATGTTGAAAAACATGAAGAGTCTGAAAAGGTGTGAAAAATATGAAGAGCTTCAAAAGGCGGGAAAAATATGAGGACCATGAAACGGTCTGAAAAATAGGAGGAGCAAGATGCGGTGTTGAAAAACGTGAAGAGTTTGAAAAGGTATGAAAAATATGAAGAGCATCAAAAGGTTTAAAAAATATGAGGAGCATGAAACGGTCGGAATAAAGGAGGAGCATGAAGTGGTGTTGAAAAACATGAAGAGCCTGAAAAGGTGTGAAAAATATGAAGAGCTTGAAAAGGTGTGAAATATATGAAGAGCTTCAAAAGGTGTCAAAACTGAGATGAGCATGAAACGATCTGAAAAACAGGAGGAGCATGAAGTGGTGTTGAAAAACATGAAGAGCCTGAAAATGTGTGAAAAATATGAAGAGCTTGAATAGGTGTGAAAATTATGAGGAGCACGAAACCATTTGAAAAATAGGAGGATCATGAAGGGGTGTTGAAAAATATGAAGAGCCTGAAAATGTGTGAAAAATATGAAGAGCTTCAAAATTTGTGAAATACATGAGGAGCTTGAAAAGGTCTGAAAAACAGGAGGAGCATGAAGCGGTGTTGAAAATCATGAAGAGACTGAAAACGTGTGAAAAATATGAAGAGCTTCAAAAGGTGTCAAAAATGAGATGAGCAAGAAACGGTCTGAATAATAGGAGGAACATGAAGTGGTGTTGAAAATCATGAAGAGCTGAAAAGGTGTGAAATATATGAAGAATTTCAAAAGGTGTCAAAAATATGAGGAGCATGAAACGGTCTGAAAAATAGGAGGATCATAAAGCGGTGTTGAAGAACATGAAGAGCCTGAAAAGGTGTGAAAAATATGAAGAGCTTCAAAAGGTGTGAAAAAAATGAAGAGCTTAAAAGGTGTGAAAATTATGAATAGCACGAAACAGTCTGAAAAATAGGAGGATCATGAAGCGGTGTTCAAAAACATGAAGAGCCTGAAAAGGTGTGAAAAATATGAAGAGCTTAAAAGGTGTGAAAATTGTGAATAGCACGAAACGGTCTGAAAAATAGGAGGATCATGAAGCGTTGTTGAAAAACATGAAGAGCCTGAAAATGTGTGAAAAATATGAAGAGCTTCAAAATTTGTGAAATACATGAGGAGCTTGAAACGGGCTGAACAACAGGAGGAGCATGAAGCGGTGTTGAAAAACATGAAGAGCCTGAAAAGGTGTGAACAATATGAAGAGCTTCAAAAGGCGTGAAAAATATGAGGACCATGAAACGGTGTGAAAAATAGGAGGAGCAAGATGCGGTGTTGAAAAACATGAAGAGCCTGAAAATGTGTGAAAAATATGAAGAGCTTCAAAATTTGTGAAATACATGAGGAGCTTGAAACGGGCTGAAAAACAGGAGGAGCATGAAGCGGTGTTGAAAAACATGAAGAGCCTGAAAAGGTGTGAAAAATATGAAGAGCTTCAAAAGGCGTGAAAAATATGAGGACCATGAAACGGTGTGAAAAATAGGAGGAGCAAGATGCGGTGTTGAAAAACATGAAGAGCCTGAAAAGTTGTGAAAAATATGAAGAGCTTCAAAAGGTGTCAAAAATGATATGAGCATGAAACGGTCTGAAAAATAGGAGGAGCATGAAGTGGTGTTGAAAAACATGAAGAGCCTGAAAAGGTGTGAAATATATGAAGAGCTTCAAAAGGTGTCAAAAATATGAGTAGCATGAAACAGTCTGAAAAATATAAGGAGCATGAAGTGATGTTGAAAAACATGAAGAGTCTGAAAAGGTGTGAAAAATATGAAGAGCTTCAAAAGGCGGGAAAAATATGAGGACCATGAAACGGTCTGAAAAATAGGAGGAGCAAGATGCGGTGTTGAAAAACGTGAAGAGTTTGAAAAGGTATGAAAAATATGAAGAGCATCAAAAGGTTTAAAAAATATGAGGAGCATGAAACGGTCGGAATAAAGGAGGAGCATGAAGTGGTGTTGAAAAACATGAAGAGCCTGAAAAGGTGTGAAAAATATGAAGAGCTTGAAAAGGTGTGAAATATATGAAGAGCTTCAAAAGGTGTCAAAAATGAGATGAGCATGAAACGATCTGAAAAACAGGAGGAGCATGAAGTGGTGTTGAACAACATGAAGAGCCTGAAAATGTGTGAAAAATATGAAGAGCTTGAATAGGTGTGAAAATTATGAGGAGCACGAAACCATTTGAAAAATAGGAGGATCATGAAGGGGTGTTGAAAAATATGAAGAGCCTGAAAATGTGTGAAAAATATGAAGAGCTTCAAAATTTGTGAAATACATGAGGAGCTTGAAAAGGTCTGAAAAACAGGAGGAGCATGAAGCGGTGTTGAAAATCATGAAGAGCCTGAAAACGTGTGAAAAATATGAAGAGCTTCAAAAGCTGTCAAAAATGAGATGAGCATGAAACGGTCTGAATAATAGGAGGAACATGAAGTGGTTTTGAAAAACATGAAGAGCCTGAAAAGGTGTGCAATATATGAAGAGCTTCAAAAGGTGTCAAAAATATGAGGAGCAGGAAACGGTCTGAAAAATAGTAGGAGCATGAAACTGTGTTAAAAACCCTGAAGAGCCTAAAAAGGTGTGAAAAATATAAAGAACTTCAAAATGTGTGAAATGCATGAGGAGAATTAAACGGTCTGAAAAATAGGAGGAGCATGAAGCGGTGTTGAAAAACATGAAGAGCCTAAAACGTGTGAAAAATATGAAGAGCTTCAAAAGGTGTGAAATATATGAAGACCTTCAAAAGGTGTCAAAAATGAGATGAGCATGAAACGGTCTGAAAAATAGGAGGAGCATGAAGCGGTGTTGAAAAACATGAAGAGCCTGAAATGGTGTGAAAAATATGAAGACCTTCAAAAGGTGTGAAATATATGAAGAGTTTCAAAAGGTGTCCAAAATGTAAGGAGCGTGAAACGGTCTGAAAAATAGGAGGAGCATGAAACGGTGTTCAAAAATATGAAGAGTTTCAAAAGTGTGAAAAATATGAGTAGCATTAATCGGTCTGAAAAAAAGGAGGAGCATGAAACGGTGTTCAAAAATATGAAGAGCTTCCAAAGGTGTCAAAAATATGAAGAGCTACAAAAGGAGTCAAAAATGTGAGGAGCATGAAAAGGTCTGAAAAGTAGGAGGAGAATGAAGCGATGTTGAAAAACATGAAGAGCCTGAAAAGGTGTGAAATATATGAAGAGCTTCAAAACGTGTCAAAAATATGAGGAGTGTGAAACTGTGTTGAAAAACATGACGAGCATGAAAAGGTGTGAAAAATATGAAGACCTTCAAAATGTGTCAAAAATAGGAGGAGCATGAAATGGCCTGAAAATTATGAGGAGCATGAAGTGGTGTTGAAAAACATGAAGAGCCTGAAAAGGTGTGAAAAATATGAAGAGTTTCAAAAGGTGTCAAAAATATGAGGAGCAGGAAACGGTCTGAAAAATATTAGGAACATGAAACGGTGTTCAAAACCCTGAAGAGCCTGAAAAGGTGTGAAAAATATGGAGAGCTTCAAAAGGTGTGAAAAAAATGAAGAGCTTAAAAGGTGTGAAAATTATGAATAGCACGAAACGGTCTGAAAAATAGGAGGATCATGAAGCGGTGTTCAAAAACATGAAGAGCCTGAAAAGGTGTGAAAAATATGAAGAGCTTAAAAGGTGTGAAAATTGTGAATAGCACGAAACGGTCTGAAAAATAGGAGGATCATGAAGCGGTGTTGAAAAGCATGAAGAGCCTGAAAATGTGTGAAAAATATGAAGAGCTTCAAAATTTGTGAAATACATGAGGAGCTTGAAACGGGCTGAACAACAGGAGGAGCATGAAGCGGTGTTGAAAAACATGAAGAGCCTGAAAAGGTGTGAACAATATGAAGAGCTTCAAAAGGCGTGAAAAATATGAGGACCATGAAACGGTGTGAAAAATAGGAGGAGCAAGATGCGGTGTTGAAAAACATGAAGAGCCTGAAAATGTGTGAAAAATATGAAGAGCTTCAAAATTTGTGAAATACATGAGGAGCTTGAAACGGGCTGAAAAACAGGAGGAGCATGAAGCGGTGTTGAAAAACATGAAGAGCCTGAAAAGGTGTGAAAAATATGAAGAGCTTCAAAAGGCGTGAAAAATATGAGGACCATGAAACGGTGTGAAAAATAGGAGGAGCAAGATGCGGTGTTGAAAAACATGAAGAGCCTGAAAAGTTGTGAAAAATATGAAGAGCTTCAAAAGGTGTCAAAAATGATATGAGCATGAAACGGTCTGAAAAATAGGAGGAGCATGAAGTGGTGTTGAAAAACATGAAGAGCCTGAAAAGGTGTGAAATATATGAAGAGCTTGAAAAGGTGTGAAATATATGAAGAGCTTCAAAAGGTGTCAAAACTGAGATGAGCATGAAACGATCTGAAAAACAGGAGGAGCATGAAGTGGTGTTGAAAAACATGAAGAGCCTGAAAATGTGTGAAAAATATGAAGAGCTTGAATAGGTGTGAAAATTATGAGGAGCACGAAACCATTTGAAAAATAGGAGGATCATGAAGGGGTGTTGAAAAATATGAAGAGCCTGAAAATGTGTGAAAAATATGAAGAGCTTCAAAATTTGTGAAATACATGAGGAGCTTGAAAAGGTCTGAAAAACAGGAGGAGCATGAAGCGGTGTTGAAAATCATGAAGAGCCTGAAAACGTGTGAAAAATATGAAGAGCTTCAAAAGGTGTCAAAAATGAGATGAGCATGAAACGGTCTGAATAATAGGAGGAACATGAAGTGGTTTTGAAAAACATGAAGAGCCTGAAAAGGTGTGCAATATATGAAGAGCTTCAAAAGGTGTCAAAAATATGAGGAGCAGGAAACGGTGTGAAAAATAGTAGGAGCATGAAACTGTGTTAAAAACCCTGAAGAGCCTAAAAAGGTGTGAAAAATATAAAGAACTTCAAAATGTGTGAAATGCATGAGGAGAATTAAACGGTCTGAAAAATAGGAGGAGCATGAAGCGGTGTTGAAAAACATGAAGAGCCTAAAACGTGTGAAAAATATGAAGATCTTCAAAAGGTGTGAAATATATGAAGACTTTCAAAAGGTGTCAAAAATGAGATGAGCATGAAACGGTCTGAAAAATAGGAGAAGCATGAAGCGGTGTTGAAAAACATGAAGAGCCTGAAATGGTGTGAAAAATATGAAGAGCTTCAAAAGGTGTGAAATATATGAAGAGTTTCAAAAGGTGTCCAAAATATAAGGAGCGTGAAACGGTCTGAAAAATAGGAGGAGCATGAAACGGTGTTCAAAAATATGAAGAGTTTCAAAAGTGTGAAAAATATGAGGAGCATTAATCGGTCTGAAAAAAAGGAGGAGCATGAAACGGTGTTCAAAAATATGAAGAGCTTCAAAAGGTGTCAAAAATATGAAGAGCTACAAAAGGAGTCAAAAATGTGAGGAGCATGAAAAGGTCTGAAAAATAGGAGGAGAATGAAGCGATGTTGAAAAACATGAAGAGCCTGAAAAGGTGTGAAATATATGAAGAGCTTCAAAACGTGTCAAAAATATGAGGAGTGTGAAACTGTGTTGAAAAACATGACGAGCATGAAAAGGTGTGAAAAATATGAAGACCTTCAAAATGTGTCAAAAATAGGAGGAGCATGAAATGGCCTGAAAAATATGAGGAGCATGAAGTGGTGTTGAAAAACATGAAGAGCCTGAAAAGGTGTGAAAAATATGAAGAGTTTCAAAAGGTGTCAAAAATATGAGGAGCATGAAACGGACTGAAAAAAAGGAGGAGCATGAAATGGTGTTCAAAAACTTGAAGAGGCTGAAAATGTGTGAAAAATATGAAGAGCTTCAAAAGATGTGAAAAATATGAGGAGCATGAAACGGTCTGAAAAATAGAAGTAGCATGAAACGGTGTTGAAAAATATGAAGAGCCTGAAAAGGTGTGAATTATATGAAGAGGTTCAAAAGGTGTCAAAAATATGAGGAGCATGAAACGGTCTGAAAAATAGGAGGAGAATGAAGCGGTGTTGAAAAACATGAAGAGCCTGAAATGAGTGAAATATATGAAGAGTTTCAAAAGGTGTCAAAAATATGAGGAGCATGAAATGGTCTGAAAAATAGGAAGAGCATGAAATGGTGTTCAAAATCATAAAGAGACTGAAAACGTGTGAACAATATGAAGAGCTTAAAAAGGTGTGAAAAAAATGAGGAGCATGAAACGGTGTGAAAAAAAGGAGGAGCATGAAACGGTGTGAAAAATAGGAGGAGCATGAAAGGTGTTGAAAAACATGAAGAGCCTGAAAATGTGTGAAAAATATGAAGAGCTTCAAAAGGTGTGAAAAATATGAAGAGCTTCAAAAAGTGTAAAATATATGAGGAGCATGAAACGGTATGAAAAATAGGAGGAGCATGAAAGATGTTGAAATACATGAAGAGATTGAAATGGTGTGAAAAATATGAAGAGCTTCAAAAGGTGTGAAAAATATGAGGAGCATGAAGTGGTGTTCAAAAACATGTAGAGCTTGAAAAGGTGTGAAATATACGAAGAGCTTCAAAAGGTGTGAAAAATACGAGGAGCATGAAGTGGTGTTGAAAATTATGAAGAGCCTGAAAAGAGTGAAATATATGAAGAGTTTCAAAAGGTGTCAAAAGTATGAGGAGCTTGAAATGGTGTTCAAAAACATGAAGAGCCTGAGAAGGTGTGAAAACTATGAAGAGCTTCAAAAGGTGTCAAAAGTATGAGGAGCATGAAACGGTCTGAAAAACAGGAGGAGCATGAAACGGTGTTGAAAAACATGAAGAGCCTGAAAAGAGTGAAATATATGAAGAGTTTCAAAAGGTGTCAAAAGTATGAGGAGCTTGAAAAGGTGTTCAAAAACATGAAGAGCCTGAGAAGGTGTGAAAACTATGAAGAGCTTCAAAAGGTGTCAAAAGTATGAGGAGCTTGAAAAGGTGTTCAAAAACATGAAGAGCCTGAGAAGGTGTGAAAACTATGAAGAGCTTCAATAGGTGTCAAAAGTGTGAGAAGCTTGAAAAGGTGTTCAAAAACGTGAAGAGCCTGAGAAGGTGTGAAATATATGAAGAGCTTCAAAAGGTGTCAAAAGTATGAGGAGCTTGAAAAGGTGTTGAAAAACATGAAGAGCCAGAAAAGGTGTGAAAACTATGAAGAGCTTCAAAAGGTGTCAAAAGTATGAGGAGCTTGAAAGGGTGTTCAAAAACATGAAGAGCCTGAGAAGGTGTGCAAAATATGAAGAGCTTAAAAAGGTGTCTAAAATATGACGAGCTTAAAAAGGTGTTCAAAAACATGAAGAGCATGAAAATGTCTGAAAAAAATGAAGAGCTTAAAAGGTGTCAAAAATACGAGGAGCATGAAACGGTCTGAAAAATAGGAGGAGCATGAAGTTGTGTTGAAAAATATGAAGAGGCTGAAAAGGTGTGCAAAATATGAAGAGCTTCAAAAGGTGTCAAAAATATGAGGAGCATGAAATGGCCTGACAAATAGGAGGAGCATGAAGTGGTGTTGAAAAACATGAAGAGCCTGAAAAGATGTAAAAAATATGAAGAGTTTCAAAAGGTGTCAAAAATATGAGGAGCATGAAACGGCCTGAAAAAAAGGAGGAGCATGAAATGGTGTTCAAAAACTTGAAGAGACTGAAAATGTGTGAAAAATATGAAGAGCTTCAAAAGATGTGAAAAATATGAGGAGCATGAAACGGTCTGAAAAATAGAAGTAGCATGAAACGGTGTTGAAAAATATGAAGAGCCTGAAAAGGTGTGAAATATATGAAGAGGTTCAACAGGTGTCAAAAATATGAGGAGCATGAAACGGTCTGAAAAATAGGAGGAGAATGAAGCGGTGTTGAAAAACATGAAGAGCCTGAAATGAGTGAAATATATGAAGAGTTTCAAAAGGTGTCAAAAATATGAGGAGCATGAAACGGTCTGAAAAATAGGAGGAGCATGAAATGGTGTTCAAAAACATAAAGAGACTGAAAACGTGTGAAAAATATGAAGAGCTTCAAAAGGTGTGAAAAAAATGAGGAGCATGAAACGGTGTGAAAAATAGGAGGAGCATGAAACGGTGTGAAAAATAGGAGGAGCATGAAAGGTGTTGAAAAACATGAAGAGCCTGAAAATGTGTGAAAAATATGAAGAGCTTCAAAAGGTGTGAAAAATATGAGGAGCATGAAGTGGTGTTCAAAAACATGTAGAGCTTGAAAAGGTGTGAAATATACGAAGAGCTTCAAAAGGTGTGAAAAATACGAGGAGCATTAAGTGGTGTTGAAAAATTTGAAGAGCCTGAAAAGAGTGAAATATATGAAGACTTTCAAAAGGTGTCAAAAATATGAGGAGCATGAAACGGTCTGAAAAATAGGAGGAGCATGAAGCGGTGTTGAAAAACATGAAGAGCCTGAAAAGGTGTGAAAACTATGAAGAGCTTCAAAAGGTGTCAAAATTATGAGGAGCTTGAAAAGGTGTTCAAAAACATGAAAAGCCTGAGAAGGTGTGAAAAATATGAAGAGCTTAAAAAGGTGTCAAAAATATGGGAATCATGAAACGGTGTAAAAAATAGGAGGAGCATGAAGCGGTGTTCAAAAACATGAAGAGCCTGAAAAGGTGTGAAAAATATGCAGGGTTTCAAAAGGTGTAAAATATATGAGGCCCATGAAACGGACTGAAAAATAAGAGGAGCATGAAACGGTGTTCAAAATCATGAAGAGCCTGAAAAAGTGTGAAAAATATGTAGAGCTTCAAAAGGTGTGAAAAATATGAAGAGCTTCAAAAGGTGTCAAAAATGAGATGAGCATGAAACGATCTGAAAAATAGGAGGAGCATGAAGCGGTGTTGAAAATCATGAGGAGCCTGAAAACGTGTGAAAAATATGAAGAGCTTCAAAAGGTGTGAATTATATGAAGAGTTTCAAAAGGTGTCAAAAATATGAGGAGCGTGAAACGGTCTGCAAAATAGGAGGAGCATGAAGCGGTGTTGAAAAACATGAAGAGCCTTAAAAGGTGTGAAAAATATGAAGAGGTTCAAAAGGTGTTAAATATATGAAGAGTTTCAAAAGGTGTCAAAAATATGAGGAGCATGAAACGGTCTGAAAGATAGGAGGAGCATGAAGTGGTGTTGAAAAACATGAAGAGCCTGAAAAGGTGTGAAAAATATGAAGAGCTTCAAAAGTTGTGAAATACATGAGGAGAATGAATCGGTCTGAAAAATAGGAGGAGCATGAAGACGTGTTCAAAAACATGAAGAGCCTGAGAAGGTGTGAAATATATGAAGAGCTTCAAAAGCTGTCAAAAATATGAGGAGCATGAAACATTCTGAAAAATAGTAGGAAATTGAAATGGGGTTCAAAACCCTGAAGAGCCTAAAAAGGTGTGAAAAATATAAAGAGCTTCAAAAGGTGTGAAACGCCTGAGGAGCATTAAACGGTCTGAAAAATAGGAGGAGCATGAAGCGGTGTTGAAAAACATGAAGAGCCTGAAAAGGTGTGAAAACTATGAAGAGCTTCAAAAGGTGTCAAAATTATGAGGAGCTTGAAAAGGTGTTCAAAAACATGAAAAGCCTGAGAAGGTGTGAAAAATATGAAGAGCTTAAAAAGGTGTCAAAAATATGGGAATCATGAAACGGTGTAAAAAATAGGAGGAGCATGAAGCGGTGTTCAAAAACATGAAGAGCCTGAAAAGGTGTGAAAAATATGCAGGGTTTCAAAAGGTGTAAAATATATGAGGCCCATGAAACGGACTGAAAAATAAGAGGAGCATGAAACGGTGTTCAGAAACATGAAGAGCCTGAAGGAGTGAAAAATATGAAGAGCTTCCAAAAGTGTGAAATACAAGAGGAACACGAAAAGGTCAGAAAAATAGGAGGAGCATGAAGCGGTGTTGAAAAACATGAAGAGCCTGTAAAGGAGTGAAAAATATGAAGAGCTTCAAAAGGTGTCAAAAATATGAGGAGCATGAAACCGTCTGAACAATAGGGGGAGCATGAAGTGGTGTTCAAAAACATGAAGAGCCTGAAAAGATGTGAAAAATATGAAGAGCTTCAAAAGGTGTCAAAAATATGAGGAGCATGAAACCGTCTGAAAAATAGGGGGAGCATGAAGCAGTGTTCAAAAAAATATGAAGAGCCTGAAAAGTTGTGAAAAATATGAAGAGCTTCAAAAGGTGTGAAATTCATGAGGAGGATGAATCGGTCTGAAAAATAGGAGGAGCATGAAGCGGTGTTCAAAAACATGAAGAGCCTGAAATGGTGTGAAAAATATGAAGAGCTTCAAAAGGTGTGAAAATTATGAGGAGCACGAAACGGTCTGAAAATTAGGAGGATCTTGAAGCGGTGTTGAAAATCATGAAGAGCCTGAAAAAGTGTGAAAAATATGTAGAGCTTCAAAAGGTGTGAAAAATATGAAGAGCTTCAAAAGGTGTCAAAAATGAGATGAGCATGAAACGATCTGAAAAATAGGAGGAGCATGAAGCGGTGTTGAAAATCATGAGGAGCCTGAAAACGTGTGAAAAATATGAAGAGCTTCAAAAGGTGTGAATTATATGAAGAGTTTCAAAAGGTGTCAAAAATATGAGGAGCGTGAAACGGTCTGCAAAATAGGAGGAGCATGAAGCGGTGTTGAAAAACATGAAGAGCCTTAAAAGGTGTGAAAAATATGAAGAGGTTCAAAAGGTGTTAAATATATGAAGAGTTTCAAAAGGTGTCAAAAATATGAGGAGCATGAAACGGTCTGAAAGATAGGAGGAGCATGAAGTGGTGTTGAAAAACATGAAGAGCCTGAAAAGGTGTGAAAAATATGAAGAGCTTCAAAAGTTGTGAAATACATGAGGAGAATGAATCGGTCTGAAAAATAGGAGGAGCATGAAGACGTGTTCAAAAACATGAAGAGCCTGAGAAGGTGTGAAATATATGAAGAGCTTCAAAAGCTGTCAAAAATATGAGGAGCATGAAACATTCTGAAAAATAGTAGGAAAATGAAATGGGGTTCAAAACCCTGAAGAGCCTAAAAAGGTGTGAAAAATATAAAGAGCTTCAAAAGGTGTGAAACGCCTGAGGAGCATTAAACGGTCTGAAAAATAGGAGGAGCATGAAGCGTTGATGAAAAACATGAAGAGCCTGAAAATGTGTGAAAAATATGAACAGCTTCAAAAGTTGTCAAAAATATGAGGAGCATGAACGGTCTGAAAAATAGGAGGAGCATGAAGCGGTCTTGAAAACATTACGAGCCTGAAACGGTGTGAAAAATATGAAGAGCTTCAAAATGTTTCAAAAATATGAGGAGTATGAACGGTCTGAAAAATAGGAGGAGCATGAAGCGGTGTTGAAAACATGAAGAGCTTCAAAAGGTGTGAAAAATATGAAGAGCTTCAAAAGGTGTGAAATACATGAGGAGGATGAATCGGTCTGAACAACAGGAGGAGCATGAAGCGGTGTTCAAGAACATGAAGAGCCTGAAAAGGTGTGAAAAATATGAAAAGCTTCAAAAGGTGAGAAAATTATGAGGAGCACGAAACCGTCTGAAAAATAGGAGGATCATGAAGCAGTGTTGAAAAACATGTAGAGACTGAAAATGTGTGAAATATATGAAGAGCTTCAAAATGTGTCAAAAATATGAGGAGCAGGAAACGGTCTGAAAAATATTAGGAGCATGAAACGGTGTTCAAAACCCTGAAGAGCCTAAAAAGGTGTTAAAAATATAAAGAGCTTCAAAAGGTGTGAAATGCATGAGGAGCATTAAACGGTCTGAAAAATAGGAGGAGCATGAAGCGGTGTTGAAAATCATGAAGAGACTGAAAACGTGTGAAAAATATGAAGAGCTTCAAAAGGTGTCAAAAATGAGATGAGCAAGAAACGGTCTGAATAATAGGAGGAACATGAAGTGGTGTTGAAAATCATGAAGAGCTGAAAAGGTGTGAAATATATGAAGAATTTCAAAAGGTGTCAAAAATATGAGGAGCATGAAACGGTCTGAAAAATAGGAGGATCATAAAGCGGTGTTGAAGAACATGAAGAGCCTGAAAAGGTGTGAAAAATATGAAGAGCTTCAAAAGGTGTGAAAAAAATGAAGAGCTTAAAAGGTGTGAAAATTATGAATAGCACGAAACGGTCTGAAAAATAGGAGGATCATGAAGCGGTGTTCAAAAACATGAAGAGCCTGAAAAGGTGTGAAAAATATGAAGAGCTTAAAAGGTGTGAAAATTGTGAATAGCACGAAACGGTCTGAAAAATAGGAGGATCATGAAGCGGTGTTGAAAAACATGAAGAGCCTGAAAATGTGTGAAAAATATGAAGAGCTTCAAAATTTGTGAAATACATGAGGAGCTTGAAACGGGCTGAAAAACAGGAGGAGCATGAAGCGGTGTTGAAAAACATGAAGAGCCTGAAAAGGTGTGAAAAATATGAAGAGCTTCAAAAGGCGTGAAAAATATGAGGACCATGAAACGGTGTGAAAAATAGGAGGAGCAAGATGCGGTGTTGAAAAACATGAAGAGCCTGAAAAGTTGTGAAAAATATGAAGAGCTTCAAAAGGTGTCAAAAATGATATGAGCATGAAACGGTCTGAAAAATAGGAGGAGCATGAAGTGGTGTTGAAAAACATGAAGAGCCTGAAAAGGTGTGAAATATATGAAGAGCTTCAAAAGGTGTCAAAAATATGAGTAGCATGAAACAGTCTGAAAAATATAAGGAGCATGAAGTGATGTTGAAAAACATGAAGAGTCTGAAAAGGTGTGAAAAATATGAAGAGCTTCAAAAGGCGGGAAAAATATGAGGACCATGAAACGGTCTGAAAAATAGGAGGAGCAAGATGCGGTGTTGAAAAACGTGAAGAGTTTGAAAAGGTATGAAAAATATGAAGAGCATCAAAAGGTTTAAAAAATATGAGGAGCATGAAACGGTCGGAATAAAGGAGGAGCATGAAGTGGTGTTGAAAAACATGAAGAGCCTGAAAAGGTGTGAAAAATATGAAGAGCTTGAAAAGGTGTGAAATATATGAAGAGCTTCAAAAGGTGTCAAAAATGAGATGAGCATGAAACGATCTGAAAAACAGGAGGAGCATGAAGTGGTGTTGAAAAACATGAAGAGCCTGAAAATGTGTGAAAAATATGAAGCGCTTGAATAGGTGTGAAAATTATGAGGAGCACGAAACCATTTGAAAAATAGGAGGATCATGAAGGGGTGTTGAAAAATATGAAGAGCCTGAAAATGTGTGAAAAATATGAAGAGCTTCAAAATTTGTGAAATACATGAGGAGCTTGAAAAGGTCTGAAAAACAGGAGGAGCATGAAGCGGTGTTGAAAATCATGAAGAGCCTGAAAACGTGTGAAAAATATGAAGAGCTTCAAAAGCTGTCAAAAATGAGATGAGCATGAAACGGTCTGAATAATAGGAGGAACATGAAGTGGTTTCGAAAAATATGAAGAGCCTGAAAAGGTGTGCAATATATGAAGAGCTTCAAAAGGTGTCAAAAATATGAGGAGCAGGAAACGGTCTGAAAAATAGTAGGAGCATGAAACTGTGTTAAAAACCCTGAAGAGCCTAAAAAGGTGTGAAAAATATAAAGAACTTCAAAAGGTGTGAAATGCATGAGGAGAATTAAACGGTCTGAAAAATAGGAGGAGCATGAAGCGGTGTTGAAAAACATGAAGAGCCTAAAACGTGTGAAAATTATGAAGAGCTTCAAAAGGTGTGAAATATATGAAGACCTTCAAAAGGTGTCAAAAATGAGATGAGCATGAAACGGTCTGAAAAATAGGAGGAGCATGAAGCGGTGTTGAAAAACATGAAGAGCCTGAAATGGTGTGAAAAATATGAAGAGCTTCAAAAGGTGTGAAATATATGAAGAGTTTCAAAAGGTGTCCAAAATGTAAGGAGCGTGAAACGGTCTGAAAAATAGGAGGAGCATGAAACGGTGTTCAAAAATATGAAGAGTTTCAAAAGTGTGAAAAATATGCGAAGCATTAATCGGTCTGAAAAAAAGGAGGAGCATGAAACGGTGTTCAAAAATATGAAGAGCTTCAAAAGGTGTCAAAAATATGAAGCGTATGAAAAAGTCTGAAAAATAGGAGGAGCATGAAGTGTTGTTGTAAAACATGAAGAGCCTGAAAGGTGTGAAATATATGAAGAGCTTCAAAAGGTGTGAAAAATATGAGGAGCATGAAGTGGTGTTGAAAAATATGAAGAGCCTGAAAAAGTGTGAAAAATGTGTAGAGCTTCAAAAGGTGTGAAATACATGAGGAGGATGAATCGGTCTGAAAAACAGGAGGAGCATGAAGCGGTGTTCAAAAACATGAAGAGCCTGAAAAGGTGTGAAATATATGAAGAGCTTCAAAAGGTGTCAAAAATATGAGGAGCATGAAAAGGTCTGAAAAATAGGAGGAGCATGAAGTGTTGTTGTAAAACATGAAGAGCCTGAAAGGTGTGAAATATATGAAGAGCTTCAAAAGGTGTGAAATACATGAGGAGCATGTAACGGTCTGAAAAATAGGAGGAGCATGAAGTGGTGTTGAAAAACTTGAAGAGCCTGAAAAGGTGTGAAAAATATGAAGAGCTTCAAAAGGTGTGAAGTTCATGAGGAGGATGAATCGGTCTGAAAAATAGGAGGAGCATGAAGCGGTGTTCAAAAACATGAAGAGCCGGAAATGGTGTGAAAAATATGAAGAGCTTCAAAAGGTGTGAAAAATATGAAGAGCTTCAAAAGGTGTCAAAAATGAGATGAGCATGAAACGATCTGAAAAATAGGAGGAGCATGAAGCGGTGTTGAAAATCATGAAGAGCCTGAAAGGTGTGAAATATATGAAGAGCTTCAAAAGGTGTGAAAATTATGAGGAGCACGAAACCGTCTGAAAATTAGGAGGATCTTGAAGCGGTGTTGAAAATCATGAAGAGCCTGAAAAAGTGTGAAAAATATGTAGAGCTTCAAAAGGTGTGAAAAATATGAAGAGCTTCAAAAGTTGTCAAAAATATGAGGAGCATGAACGGTCTGAAAAATAGGAGGAGCATGAAGCGGTCTTGAAAACATTACGAGCCTGAAACGGTGTGAAAAATATGAAGAGCTTCAAAATGTTTCAAAAATATGAGGAGTATGAACGGTCTGAAAAATAGGAGGAGCATGAAGCGGTGTTGAAAACATGAAGAGCTTCAAAAGTGTGAAAAATATGAAGAGCTTCAAACGGTGTCAAAAATATGAAGAGCATGCAACGGTCCGAAAAATAGGGGGAGCATGAAGTGGTGTTGAAAAACATGAAGAGCCTGAAAAGGTGTGAAAATTATGAAGAGGCATTAAAATGTGTCAAATATATGAGGAGCCTGAAAAGGTCTGAAAAATAGTAGGAGCATGAAACGGTGTTCAAAAACATGAAGAGCCTGAAAAGGTGTGAAATATATGAAGAGCTTCAAAAGGTGTGAAATACATGAGGAGCATGTAACGGTCTGAAAAATAGGAGGAGCATGAAGTGGTGTTGAAAAACTTGAAGAGCCTGAAAAGGTGTGAAAAATATGAAGAGCTTCAAAAGATGTGAAATTCCTTAGGAGGATGAATCGGTCTGAACAACAGGAGGAGCATGAAGCGGTGTTGAAAAACATGAAGAGCCTAAAACGTGTGAAAAAAATAAGAAGAGCTTCAAAAGGTGTGAAATATATGAAGACCTTCAAAAGGTGTCAAAAATGAGATGAGCATGAAACGGTCTGAAAAATAGGAGGAGCATGAAGCGGTGTTGAAAAACATGAAGAGCCTGAAATGGTGTGAAAAATATGAAGAGCTTCAAAAGGTGTGAAATATATGAAGAGTTTCAAAAGGTGTCCAAAATGTAAGGAGCGTGAAACGGTCTGCAAAATAGGAGGAGCATGAAACGGTGTTCAAAAATATGAAGAGTTTCAAAAGTGTGAAAAATATGCGAAGCATTAATCGGTCTGAAAAAAAGGAGGAGCATGAAACGGTGTTCAAAAATATGAAGAGCTTCAAAAGGTGTCAAAAATATGAAGCGTATGAAAAAGTCTGAAAAATAGGAGGAGCATGAAGTGTTGTTGTAAAACATGAAGAGCCTGAAAGGTGTGAAATATATGAAGAGCTTCAAAAGGTGTGAAAAATATGAGGAGCATGAAGTGGTGTTGAAAAATATGAAGAGCCTGAAAAAGTGTGAAAAATGTGTAGAGCTTCAAAAGGTGTGAAATACATGAGGAGGATGAATCGGTCTGAAAAACAGGAGGAGCATGAAGCGGTGTTCAAAAACATGAAGAGCCTGAAAAGGTGTGAAATATATGAAGAGCTTCAAAAGGTGTCAAAAATATGAGGAGCATGAAAAGGTCTGAAAAATAGGAGGAGCATGAAGTGTTGTTGTAAAACATGAAGAGCCTGAAAGGTGTGAAATATATGAAGAGCTTCAAAAGGTGTGAAATACATGAGGAGCATGTAACGGTCTGAAAAATAGGAGGAGCATGAAGTGGTGTTGAAAAACTTGAAGAGCCTGAAAAGGTGTGAAAAATATGAAGAGCTTCAAAAGGTGTGAAGTTCATGAGGAGGATGAATCGGTCTGAAAAATAGGAGGAGCATGAAGCGGTGTTCAAAAACATGAAGAGCCGGAAATGGTGTGAAAAATATGAAGAGCTTCAAAAGGTGTGAAAAATATGAAGAGCTTCAAAAGGTGTCAAAAATGAGATGAGCATGAAACGATCTGAAAAATAGGAGGAGCATGAAGCGGTGTTGAAAATCATGAAGAGCCTGAAAGGTGTGAAATATATGAAGAGCTTCAAAAGGTGTGAAAATTATGAGGAGCACGAAACCGTCTGAAAATTAGGAGGATCTTGAAGCGGTGTTGAAAATCATGAAGAGCCTGAAAAAGTGTGAAAAATATGTAGAGCTTCAAAAGGTGTGAAAAATATGAAGAGCTTCAAAAGTTGTCAAAAATATGAGGAGCATGAACGGTCTGAAAAATAGGAGGAGCATGAAGCGGTCTTGAAAACATTACGAGCCTGAAACGGTGTGAAAAATATGAAGAGCTTCAAAATGTTTCAAAAATATGAGGAGTATGAACGGTCTGAAAAATAGGAGGAGCATGAAGCGGTGTTGAAAACATGAAGAGCTTCAAAAGTGTGAAAAATATGAAGAGCTTGAAAAGGTGTCAAAAATATGAAGAGCATGAAACGGTCCGAAAAATAGGGGGAGCATGAAGTGGTGTTGAAAAACATGAAGAGCCTGAAAAGGTGTGAAAATTATGAAGAGGCATTAAAATGTGTCAAATATATGAGGAGCCTGAAAAGGTCTGAAAAATAGTAGGAGCATGAAACGGTGTTCAAAAACATGAAGAGCCTGAAAAGGTGTGAAATATATGAAGAGCTTCAAAAGGTGTGAAATACATGAGGAGCATGTAACGGTCTGAAAAATAGGAGGAGCATGAAGTGGTGTTGAAAAACTTGAAGAGCCTGAAAAGGTGTGAAAAATATGAAGAGCTTCAAAAGATGTGAAATTCATTAGGAGGATGAATCGGTCTGAACAACAGGAGGAGCATGAAGCGGTGTTGAAAAACTTGAAGAGCCTGAAAAGGTGTGAAAAATATGAAGAGCTTCAAAAGATGTGAAATTCATGAGGAGGATGAATCGGTCTGAACAACAGGAGGAGCATGAAGTGGTGTTGAAAAACTTGAAGAGCCTGAAAAGGTGTGAAAATTATGAAGAGCTTCAAAAGATGTGAAATTCATGAGGAGGATGAATCGGTCTGATAAATAGGAGGAGCATGAAGCAGTGTTCAAAAACATGAAGAGACTGAAATGGTGTGAAAAATATGAAGTGCTTCAAAAGGTGTGAAAATTATGAGGAGCACGAAACGGTCTGAAAATTAGGAGGATCTTGAAGCGGTGTTGAAAATCATGAAGAGCCTGAAAAGGTGTGAAAAATATGAAGAGCTTCAAAAGTTGTGAAAAATATGAGGGGCATGAAACGGTCGGAAAAATAGGACGAGCATGAAGTGGTGTTGAAAAACATGAAGAGCCTGAAAAGGTGTGAAAAATATGAAGAGCTTCAAAAGGTGTGAAATACATGAGGAGGATGAATCAGTCTGAACAACAGGAGGAGCATGAAGCGGTGTTCAAAAACATGAAGAGCCTGAAAAGGTGTGAAAAATATGAAGAGCTTCAAAAGGTGAGAAAATTATGAGGAGCACGAAACCGTCTGTAAAATAGGAGGAGCATGAAGCGGTGTTGAAAAACATGACGAGCCTGAAATGGTGTGAAAAATATGAAGAGCTTCAAAAGATGTTAAAAATGAGATGAGCATGAAACGGTCTG
Organism: Dama dama; assembly: GCF_033118175.1. Lineage (NCBI taxonomy): Eukaryota > Metazoa > Chordata > Mammalia > Artiodactyla > Cervidae > Dama > Dama dama. The sequence goes on along the minus strand of NW_026870878.1, from coordinate 1,115,081 downwards.
AGAAATATGAGGAGCATGTAGTGGTGTTGAAAACCATCAAGAGCCTGAAAAGGTGTTAAATAAATGAAGAGCTTCAAAAGGTGTGAAAAATATGAAGAGCTTCAAAAGGTGTCAAGAAAGAGATGAGCATGAAACGGTCTGAGAAATAGGAGGAGCATGTAGTGGTGTTGAAAACAATGAAGAGCCTGAAAAGGAGTGAAATATATGAAGAGCTTTAAAAGGTGTCAAAAAATGAGGAGCATGAAACGTTCTGAAAAATAGTAGGAGCATGAAGCGGTGTTGAAAAACATGAAGAGCATGAAAATGTGTGAAAAATATGAAGATCTTCAAAATTTGTGAAATACATGAGAAGCTTGAAACGGGCTGATAAACAGGAGGAGCATGAAGCGGTGTTGAAAAACATGAAGAGCGTGAAAACGTGTGAAAAATATGAAGAGCTTCAAAATGTGTGAAAAATATGAAGAGCTTCAAAAGGTGTAAAAAATGAGATTAGCATGAAACGGTCTGAATAATAGGAGAAACATGAAGTGGTGTTGAAAAACATGAAGAGCCTGAAAATGTGTGAAATATATGAAGAGCTTCAAAAGGTGTCAAAAATATGAGGAGCATGAAACGGTCTGAAAAATAGGAGGAGCAAAAGCGGTGTTGAAAAACATGAAGAGCATGAAAAGGTGTGAAAAATATGAAGAGCTTCAAAAGGTGTCAAAAATATGAGTAGCATGAAACAGTCTGAAAAATAGGAAGAGCATGAAGTGAAGTTGAAAAACATGAAGAGTCTGAAAAGGTGTGAAAATATGAAGAGTTTCAAAAGGCATGAAAAATATGAGGACCTAGAAACGGTCTGAAAAATAGGAGGAGAAAGAAGCGGTGTTGATAATCATGAAGAGTCTGAAAAGGTGTGAAAAATATGACGAGCTTCAAAAGGTGTCTAAAATATGATGAGCATGAATCGGTCTGAAAAATAGGAGGAGCATGAAGCGGTGTTGAAAAACATGACGAGCCTGAAATGGTGTGAAAAATATGCAGAGCTTCAAAAGGTGTCTAAAACATGAGGAGCATGAAAAGGTCTGAAAAATATGAGGAGGATAAAGTGGTGTTGAAAAACATGAAGAGCCTGAAAACGTGTGAAAAATATGAAGAGCTTCAAAAGGTGTGAAAAATGAAAGGAGCATGAAAGGGTCTGAAAAATAGGAGGAGCATGAAGTGGTGTTGAAAACCATGAAGAGCCTGAAAAGGTGTGAAATATATGAAGAGCTTCAATAGGGGTCAAAAATATTTGGAGCATGAAACGGTCAGAAAAATAGGAGGAGCATGAAGCGGTGTTGAAAAACATGAAGAGCCTGAAAAGGTGTGAAAAATATGAAGGGCTTCAAAAGGTGTCAAAGATACGAGGAGCATGAAACGGTCTGAAAAATAGGAGGAAAATGAAACGGTGTTCAAAAACATGAAGAGTTTGAAAAGGTGTGAAAAATAATAAGAGCTTCAAAGGAGTGAAAAATATGAGGAGCATGAAACTTTCTGAAAAATGGGAGAAGCATGAAACGGTGTTCAAAAACATGAAGAGCCTGAATAGGTGTGAAAAATATGAAGAGATTCAAAAGGTGTGAAAAATGAAAGCAGCATGAGAAGGTCTGGAAATAGTAGGAGCAAAAAGTGGTGTTGAAAAACATGAAGAGCCTGAAAATGTGTGAAATATATGAAGAGCTTCAAAAGGTGTCAAAAATATGAGGAGCATGAAATGGTCTGAAAAATCGGAGGAGCATGAAACGGTGTTCAAAAAAATGAAGAGTCTGAAAAGGTGTGAAAAATATGAAGAGCTTCAAAAGGTGTGATATACATGAGGAGCATGAAACGGTCTGAAAAAAAGGAAGAGCATGAAGCGGTGTTAAAAAAACATGAAGAGCCTGAAAACGTGTGAAAAATATGAAGAGCCTGAAAACGTGTGAAAAATATGAAGAGCTTCACAAGGTGTGCAAAATGAAAGGAGCATGAAAAGGTCTGAAAAATTGGAGGAGCATGAAATGGTGTTGAAAAACATGAAGAGCTTGAAAAGGTGTGAAATATATGAAGAGCTTCAAAAGGTGTGAAAAATATGAGGAGCATGAAACGTTCTGAAAAATAGGAGGAGCATGAAGCGGTTTTCAAAAACATGAACAGCCTGAAAAGGTGTAAAAAATATGAAGGGCTTCAAAAGGTGTCAAAAATATGAGGAGCATTAAACGGTCTGAAATACAGGAGGATCACGAAGCTGTATTGAAAAACATGAAGAGCCTGAAAATATGTGAAAAATATGAAGAGCTTCACAACGTGTCAAAAATATGAGGAGCATCAAACGGTCTGAAAAATAGGAAGAGCATGAAGTGGTGTTGAAAAACATGAAGATCCTGAAAAGGTGTGAAAAATATGAAGAGCTTCAAGGGGTGTCAAAAATATGAAGAGCATTAAACGGTCTGAAATATAGGAGGATCATGAAGCGGTGTTGAAAAACATGAAGAGCCTGAAAAGGTGTGAAAAATATGAAGAGCTTCAAAAGGTGTCAAAAATATGAAGAGCATGAAACGGTCTGAAAAATAAGAAGAGCATGAAACGGTGTTCAGAAACATGAAGATTGAAAGGTGTGAAAAATATGAAGAGCTTCAAAAGGTGTCAAAAATATGGGAATCATGAAACGGTCTAAAAAATAGGAGGAGCATGAAGCGGTGTTCAAAAACATGAAGAGCCTGAAAAGCTGTGAAAAATATGCAGAGTTTCAAAAGGTGTAAAATATATGAGGCCCATGAAACGGACTGAAAAATAAGAGGAGCATGAAACGGTGTTCAGAAACATGAAGATCCTGAAGGTGTGCAAAATATGAAGAGCTTCCAAAGGTGTGAAATACAAGAGGAACACGAAAAGGTCAGAAAAATAGGAGGAGCATGAAGCGGTGTTGAAAAACATGAAGAGCCTGAAAAGGAGTGAAAAATATGAAGAGCTTCAAAAGGTGTCAAAAATATGAGGAGCATGAAACCGTCTGAACAATAGGGGGAGCATGAAGCGGTGTTCAAAAACATGAAGAGCCTGAAAAGATGTGAAAAATATGAAGAGCTTCAAAAGGTGTCAAAAATATGAGGAGCATGAAACTGTCTGAAAATTAGGGGGAGCATGAAGCAGTGTTCAGAAATATGAAGAGCCTGAAAAGGTGTGAAAAATATGCAGGGTTTCAAAAGGTGTAAAATATATGAGGCGCATGAAACGGACTGAAAAATAAGAGGAGCATGAAACGGTGTTCAGAAACATGAAGAGCCTGAAAAGGTGTGAAAATATGAAGAGCTTCATAAGTTGTCAAAAATATGAGGAGCACGAAACCATCTGAAAAATAGGAGGATCATGAAGCGGTGTTGAAAAACATGAAGAGCCTGAAAGGTGTCAAAAATATGAAGAGCTTCAAAAGGTGTCAAAAATATGAGGTGCATGAAACGTTCTGAAAAATGAGAGGAGCATAATACGGTGTTGAAAAACATGAAGAGCCTGAAAAGGTGTGAAAAATATGAAGAGATTCAAAACTTGTCAAAATATGGGAAGCCTGAAACCTTTTGAAAAATAGGAGGAGCATGAAACGGTGTTGAAAAACATGAAGAGCCTGAAAAGGTGTGAAAAATATGAAGGGCTTCAAAAGGTGTCAAATATACGAGGAGCATGAAATGGTCTGAAGAATAGGAGGAGAATAAAAAGGTGTTCAAAAACATGAAGAGTCTGAAAAGGTGTGAAAAATATGAAGAGCTTCAAAAGGAGTCAAAAATATGAGGACCATGAAACGGTCTGAAAAATAGGAGGAGCATGAAATGGTGTTCAAAAACATGAAGAGCCTGAAAAGGTGTGAAAAATATGAAGAGCTTCAAAAGGTGTGAAAAATATGAGGAGCATGAAACGGTCTGAAAAATAGGAGGAGCATGAAATGGTGTTCAAAAACATGAAGAGCCTGAAAAGGAGTGAAAAATATGAAGAGCTTCAAAAGGAGTCAAAAACATGAGGGCCATGAAACGGTCTGAAAAATAGCAGGAACATGACGCGGAGTTCAAAAACATGAAGAGCCTGAAAAGGTGTGAAAAATATGAAGAGCTTCAAAAGGTGTTAAAAATATGAGGGGCATGAAACGGTCTGAAAAATAGGAGGAGCATGAAACTGTGTTCAAAAACTTGAAGAGCGTGAAAAGTTGTGAAAAATATGAAGAGCTTAAAAACGTGTCATTTTATGAGGAGCATGAAACGGTCTGAAAAACTGGAGGAGCATGAAGCTTTGTTGAAAAACATGAAGAGCCAGAAAAGGTTTAAAAAATATGAAGAGCTTCAAAATATGTGAAAAATATGAAGAGCTTCAAAACGTGTCAAAAATATGAGGAGCATGAAACGGTCTCAAAAATTGGAGGAGCATGAAGTGGTGTTCAAAAACATGAAGAGCCAGAAAAATTGTGAAATATATGAATCGCTTCAAAATGTGTGAAATATATGAAGAGCTTCAAAAGGTGTCAAATATATGAGGAGCATGAAACGGTATGAAAAATAGGAGGAGCATGAAAGGTTTTGAAAAACATGAAGAGCCTAAAATGGTGTGCAAAATATGAAGAGCTTCAAAAGGTGTGAAAAATATGAAGAGCTTCAAAAGGTGTCAAATATATGAGGAGCATGAAACGGTATGAAAAATAGGAGGAGCATGAAAGGTGTTGAACAATATAAAGAGCCTGAAAAGGTGTGAACAATATGAAGAGCTTCAAAATTTGAGAAAAATATGAAGAGCTCCAAAGGTTGTCAAATATATGAGAGGCATGAAATGGTCTGCAAAACAGGAGCATGAAACGGTTATGAAAAACATGAAGAGCCTGAAAAGATGTGAGACTATGAAGAGGTTCAAAATGTGTCAAAAATATGAGGAGCATGAAACGGTCTGAAAAATAGGAGGAGCATGAAACGGTGTTGAAAAACATGAAGAGTCTGTAAAGGTGTGAAAAATATGAAGAGCTTCAAAATGTGTGAAAAATATGAGGAGCATGAAGCGGTCTGAAATATAGGAGGAGCATGAAACGGTGTTGAAAAACATGAAGAGCATGAAAAGGTGTCAAAAATATGAAGAGCTACAAAAGGAGTCAAAAATGTGAGGAGCATGAAAAGGTCTGAAAAATAGGAGGAGAATGAAGCGATGTTGAAAAACATGAAGAGCCTGAAAAGGTGTGAAATATATGAAGAGCTTCAAAACGTGTCAAAAATATGAGGAGTGTGAAACTGTGTTGAAAAACATGACGAGCATGAAAAGGTGTGAAAAATATGAAGACCTTCAAAATGTGTCAAAAATAGGAGGAGTATGAAATGGCCTGAAAAATAGGAGGAGCATGAAGTGGTGTTGAAAACCATGAAGAGCCTGAAAAGGTGTGAAAAATATGAAGAGTTTCAAAAGGTGTCAAAAATATGAAGAGCATGAAACGGACTGAAAAAAAGGAGGAGCATGAAATGGTGTTCAAAAACTTGAAGAGGGTGAAAATGTGTGAAAAATATGAAGAGCTTCAAAAGATGTGAAAAATATGAGGAGCATGAAACGGTCTGAAAAATAGAAGTAGCATGAAACGGTGTTGAAAAATATGAAGAGCCTGAAAAGGTGTGAAATATATAAAGAGGTTCAAAAGGTGTCAAATATATGAGGAGCATGAAACGGTCTGAAAAATAGGAGGAGCATGAAATGGTGTTCAAAAACATAATGAGACTGAAAACGTTTGAAAAATATGAAGAGCTTCAAATGGTGTGAAAAAAATGAGGAGCATGAAACGGTGTGAAAAATAGGAGGAGCATGAAACGGTGTGAAAAATAGGAGGAGCATGAAAGGTGTTGAAAAACATGAAGAGCCTGAAAATGTGTGAAAAATATGAAGAGCTTCAAAAGGTGTGAAAAATATGAAGAGCTTCAAAAAGTGTAAAATATATGAGGAGCATGAAACGGTAAGAAAAATAGGAGGAGCATGAAAGATGTTGAAATACATGAAGAGATTGAAATGGTGTGAAAAATATGAAGAGCTTCAAAAGGTGTGAAAAATATGAAGAGCTTCAAAAGGTGTGAAAAATATGAGGAGCATGAAGTGGTGTTCAAAAACATGTAGAGCTTGAAAAGGTGTGAAATATACGAAGAGCTTCAAAAGGTGTGAAAAATACGAGGAGCATGAAGTGGTGTTGAAAAATATGAAGAGCCTGAAAAGAGTGAAATATATGAAGAGCTTCAAAAGGTGTCAAAAATATGAGGAGCATGAAACGGTCTGAAAAACAGGAGGAGCATGAAACGGTGTTGAAAAACATGAAGAGCCTGAAAAGAGTGAAAACTATGAAGAGCTTCAAAAGGTGTCAAAAGTATGAGGAGCTTGAAAAGGTGTTCAAAAACATGAAGAGCCAGAGAAGGTGTGAAAACTATGAAGAACTTCAAAAGGTGTCAAAAGTATGAGGAGCTTGAAAAGGTGTTCAAAAACATGAAGAGCCTGAAAAGGTGTGAAAACTATGAAGAGCTTCAATAGGTGTCAAAAGTATGAGGAGCTTGAAAAGGTGTTCAAAAACATGAAGAGCCTGAGTAGGTGTGAAATATATGAAGAGCTTCAATAGGTGTCAAAAGTATGAGGAGCTTGAAAAGGTGTTCAAAAACATGAAGAGCCTTAAAAGGTGTGAAAACTATGAAGAGCTTCAAAAGGTGTCAAAAGTATGAGGAGCTTGAAAGGGTGTTCAAAAACATGAAGAGCCTGAGAAGGTGTGCAAAATATGAAGAGCTTAAAAAGGTGTTCAAAAACATGAAGAGCATGAAATGTCTGAAAAATATGAAGAGCTTAAAAGGTGTCAAAAATACGAGGAGCATGAAACGGTCTGAAAAATAGGAGGAGCATGAAGTTGTGTTGAAAAATATGAAGAGGCTGAAAAGGTGTGCAAAATATGAAGAGCTTCAAAAGGTGTCAAAAATATGAGGAGCATGAAATGGCCTGAAAAATAGGAGGAGCATGAAGTGGTGTTGAAAAACATGAAGAGCCTGAAAAGATGTGAAAAATATGAAGAGTTTCAAAAGGTGTCAAAAATATGAGGAGCATGAAACGGCCTGAAAAAAAGGAGGAGCATGAAATGGTGTTCAAAAACTTGAAGAGACTGAAAATGTGTGAAAAATATGAAGAGCTTCAAAAGATGTGAAAAATATGAGGAGCATGAAACGGTCTGAAAAATAGAAGTAGCATGAAACGGTGTTGAAAAATATGAAGAGCCTGAAAAGGTGTGAAATATATGAAGAGGTTCAAAAGGTGTCAAAAATATGAGGAGCATGAAACGGTCTGAAAAATAGGAGGAGAATGAAGCGGTGTTGAAAAACATGAAGAGCCTGAAATGAGTGAAATATATGAAGAGTTTCAAAAGGTGTCAAAAATATGAGGAGCATGAAACGGTCTGAAAAATAGGAGGAGCATGAAATGGTGTTCAAAAACATAAAGAGACTGAAAACGTGTGAAAAATATGAAGAGCTTCAAAAGGTGTGAAAAAAATGAGGAGCATGAAACGGTGTGAAAAATAGAAGTAGCATGAAACGGTGTTGAAAAATATGAAGAGCCTGAAAAGGTGTGAAATATATGAAGAGGTTCAAAAGGTGTCAAAAATATGAGGAGCATGAAACGGTCTGAAAAATAGGAGGAGAATGAAGCGGTGTTGAAAAACATGAAGAGCCTGAAATGAGTGAAATATATGAAGAGTTTCAAAAGGTGTCAAAAATATGAGGAGCATGAAACGGTCTGAAAAATAGGAGGAGCATGAAATGGTGTTCAAAAACATAAAGAGACTGAAAACGTGTGAAAAATATGAAGAGCTTCAAAAGATGTGAAAAATATGAGGAGCATGAAACGGTCTGAAAAATAGAAGTAGCATGAAACGGTGTTGAAAAATATGAAGAGCCTGAAAAGGTGTGAAATATATGAAGAGGTTCAAAAGGTGTCAAAAATATGAGGAGCATGAAACGGTCTGAAAAATAGGAGGAGAATGAAGCGGTGTTGAAAAACATGAAGAGCCTGAAATGAGTGAAATATATGAAGAGTTTCAAAAGGTGTCAAAAATATGAGGAGCATGAAACGGTCTGAAAAATAGGAGGAGCATGAAATGCTGTTCAAAAACATAAAGAGACTGAAAACGTGTGAAAAATATGAAGAGCTTCAAAAGGTGTGAAAAAAATGAGGAGCATGAAACGGTCTGAAAAATAGAAGTAGCATGAAACGGTGTTGAAAAATATGAAGAGCCTGAAAAGGTGTGAAATATATGAAGAGGTTCAAAAGGTGTCAAAAATATGAGGAGCATGAAACGGTCTGAAAAATAGGAGGAGAATGAAGCGGTGTTGAAAAATATGAAGAGCCTGAAAAGGTGTGAAATATATGAAGAGGTTCAAAAGGTGTCAAAAATATGAGGAGCATGAAACGGTCTGAAAAATAGGAGGAGAATGAAGCTTTGTTGAAAAACATGAAGAGCCAGAAAAGGTTGAAAAAATATGAAGAGCCTGAAAATGTGTGAAAAATATGAAGGGCTTCAAAATTTGTGAAATACATGAGGAGCTTGAAACGGTCTGAAAAACATGAGGAGCATGAAGCGGTGTAGAAAAACATGAAGAGCGTGAAAAGGTGTGAAAAATATGAAAAGCTTGAAAAGGTGCGAAAACTATGAGGAGCATGAAACGGTGTGAAACATAGGAGGAGCTTGAAGCGGTGTTGAAAAATATGAAGAGTCTGAAAAGATGTGAAAAATATGAAGAGCTTGAAAAGGTGTGAAAAATATGAGGAGCATTAATCGGTCTGAAAAATAGGAGGAGCATGAAGCGGTGTTGAAAAAAATGAAGAGCCTGAAAAGGTGTGAAATATATGAAGAGCTTCAAAAGGTGTCAAAAATATGAGGAGCATGAAACGGTCTGAAAAATACGAGAAGCATGAAGAGGTGTTGAAAAACATGAAGAGCCTGAAAAGGTGTGAAATATACGAATAGCTTCAAAAGGTGTCAAATATATGAGGAGCATGAAACGGTCTGAAAAATAGGAGGATCATGAAGCGGTGTTGAATAACATGAATAGCCAGAAAAGGTGTGAAAAATATGAAGAGCTACAAAAGGTGTGAAAAATATGAGGAGCATAAAACGGTCTGAAAAATAGGAGGAGCATGAAGCTGTTTTCAAAAACATGAAGAGCCTGAAAAGTAGTGAAAAATATGAAGAGCTTCAAAAGGTGTTAAAAGTATGAGAAGCATGAAACAGACTGAAATATAGGAGGAGCATGAAGCGGTGTAGGAAAACATGAAGAGCGTGAAAAGGTGTGAAAAATATGAAAAGCTTGAAAAGGTGCGAAAACTATGAGGAGCATGAAATGGTGTGAAACATAGGAGGAGCTTGAAGCGGTGTTGAAAAACATGAAGAGCCTGAAAACGTGTGAAAAATAAGAAGAGCTTCAAAAGGTGTCAAAAATGAGATGAGCATGAAACGGTCTGAAAAATAGGAGGAGCATGAAGTGGTGTTGAAAAACATGAGGGGCCTGAAAAGGTGTGAAAAATATGAAGAGCTTCAAAAGGATTGAAATACATGAGGAGCATGAAACGGTCTGAGAAATAGGAGGAGCATGAGGCGGTGTTTAACAACATGAAGAGCCTGACAAGGTGTGAAAAATATGAAAAGCTTCAAAAGGTGTAAAAAAATGAGGAGCATGAAACGGTCTGAAAAATAGGAGGAGCATGAAGCATTGTTGAAAAACATGAAGAGTCTGAAAATGTCTGAAAAATATGAAGAGCTTCAAAAGGTGTCAAAAATAAGAGGAGCATGAAACGGTCTGAAAAATAGGGGAGTATGAAACGGTGTTCAAAAACATAAAGAGCCTGAAAAGCTGTGAAAAATATGAAGAGCTTCAAAAGGAGTGAAATACTTGAGGAACATGAAACGGTCTGAAAAATAGGAGGAGCATGAAGCTGTGTTGAAAAACCTGAAGAGCCTGAAAAGTTGTGAAAAATATGAAAAGCTTGAAAAGGTGCGAAAACTATGAGGAGCATGTAACGGTGTGAACAATAGGAGGAGCTTGAAGCGGTGTTGAAAAATATGAAGAGTCTGAAAGGTGTGAAAAATATGAAGAGCTTCAAATGGTGTCAAACATATGAGGAGCATGAAATGGTCTGAAAAATAGGAGGAGCATGAAGTGGTGTTGAAAAACATGAAGAGCCTGAATAGGTGTGAAAAATATGAAGAGCTTCAAAAGGTGTGAAAAATATGAAGAGCATTAATCGGTCTGAAAAATAGGAGGAGCATGAAGCGGTGTTGAAAAAAATGAAGAGCCTGAAAAGGTGTGAAATATATGAAGAGCTTCAAAAGGTGTCAAAAATATGAGGAGAATGAAACGGTCTGAAAAATACGAGAAGCATGAAGAGGTGTTGAAAAATATGAAGAGCCTGAAAAGGTGTGAAATATACAAATAGCTTCAAAAGGTGTCAAATATATGAGGAGCATGAAACGTTCTGAAAAATAGGAGGATCATGAAGCGGTGTTGAAGAACATGAATAGCCTGAAAATGTGTGAAAAATATGAAGAGCTATAAAAGGTGTGAAAAATATGAGGAGCATGAAACGGTCTGAAAAATAGGAGGAACATGAAACGGTGTGGAAAATCATGAAGAGCCTGAAAACGTGTGAAAAATATGAAGAGCTTCAAAAGGTGTAAAAAATGTGAAGAGCTTCAAACGGTGTCAAAAGTGAGAGAGGCATAAAACGGTCTGAAAAATAGGAGCAGCATGAAACAGTGTTGAAAACATGAAGAGCCTGTGTGCGTCACGTGGGAATCATGTGTGAAACACGTGTGCCTCACGTGTGAATCACGTGTGTGTCACGTGGCAATCACATGTCAGTCACGTGTGCATCACGTGGGAATCACGTGTGAGTCACGTGTAAGTCACGTGGGAACCACGTGTGCATCACGTGTGTTTCACATGGCAATCACGTGTCAGTCACGTGTGCATCACGTGGGAATCACATGCGAGTCACTTGGGCCTCACGTGGGAATCACGTGTCAGTCACGTGTGCATCACGTGGTATCAATGTGAAACACGTGTGCGTCACGTGGGGATCACGTGTCAGTCACGTGTGCGTCACGTGTGAATCAAGTGTGCATCACGTGGGAATCATGTGGGAAGCAAGTGTGCATCAAGTGGGTATCACGTGTGAGTCACGTATGCATCACGTCGGAATCAAGTGTGAATCACGTGTGCATCACGTGGAAATCACGTGTCACTCACGTGTGCCTATCGTGGGATTCACGTGTGAGTCACGTGTGCAATACGTGGAAATCACGTGTGAATCACGTGTGCGTCACGTAGGAATCACGTGTGAAACAAGTCGTAACTCGAGATGAGAGGTTCGTCCCTGGCTTTGACTCAAGCGGAATACCAACTTTCCACAAGCACGTCAAGAGGAGGCTTCTCTCAGCTAAAGGTATGTGAGAGGGACCCTGAGTGTGTGGCCTCTAGTGGAATGGACACCGAGATGCTCTGACTCCAAGTAAGGCTGGATATCCCTGCAGTGAATTGAATGCAGGCTCATCTTGCATCTCCCGAGACGAAGGGATGTCTAAATCCCCGGTGGAGACCACAGAGAAAGACCTAGTTCTCCACCTCATCGCGACCGGAGGTCTCACATCCTTTGAAAACTCGAGAGGTCCGCGGAGATCAATGCTACCAAAGGAGACGATGCCTGACTCCTCTTGAAAATGGATAGGAGTCCCAGGATCCCTGTGGCACGTGGAAAGGGACCCTGAGTCTCCCGCCTCACGTGGAGACGCGTCCCAATTGCCATGCCAAGACTCGAGGAGAATCCCGAGGTGCCCCTCGCACCTAGGCAGGAGTCCTGACGTCGCTGAACAAACACGTGTCTGGAAGGGCCCTCCCCGTCGTAACTCGAAAATATACCCCAGGTTCCGGCCGCAACCCGAGAAAAACCAGGAGCCTTCCCCCTCGCCACCAGATGAGGCCCGATTCCAATGCACTGCATGCAGAGCAATTCTGTGTTCGACATCAAACGTGAAAGGAGCCTTGATTTCCTTGATGGCACTCCAGAGAAACCCCAAGATCACTGTCTCAAGTCTAGAGGGATCCTGAGGTCAATGTAGCAACGCAAAAGGGCTCCGTGGACCCAAAATCAACTCGAGATGAGAGCTTCGTCCCTGGCTTCTACTCAAGAGGAATACCAACTTTCCACAAGCACGTCAAGAGGAGGCTTCTCTCAGCTAAAGGTATGTGAGAGGGACCCTGAGTGTGTGGCCTCAAGTTTAATGGACACCGAGATGCTCTGACTCGAAGTATGGCCGGATATCCCTGCAGTGAATTGAATGCAAGCTTGTCTTGCATCTCCCATGACGAAGGGATGTCTGAATCCCCTGTGGAGACACAGAGAAAGACATAGTTCTCCGCCTCATCGCAACCGGAGGCCTCACATCCTTTGAAAATTCGAGAGGTCCGCGGAGATCAATGCTTCCAAAGGAGACGATGCCTGACTCCTCTTGAAAATGGATAGGAGTTCCAGGATCCCTGTGGCACGTGGAAAGGGACCCTGGGTCTCCCGCCTCACGTGGAGACGCGTCCCAATTGCCATGCCAAGACTCGAGGAGAATCCCGAGGTGTCCGTCGCACCTAGGCAGGAGTCCTGACTTCGCTGAACAAACACGTGTATGGAAGGGCCCTCCCCGTCGTAACTCGAGATTATACCCCAGGTTCCGGCCGCAACTCGAGAAAAACCATGAGCCTTCCCCCTCGCCGCTAGATGAGGCCCGATTCCCCTGCACTGTGTGCAGAGCAATTCCGTGTTCCTCATTAAACTTGAAAGGTGCCTTGATTTCCTTTATGGCACTCCAGAGAAAACCCAAGATCACTGTCTCAAGTCTAGAGGGATCCTGAGGTCACTGTACCAACAGGAAAAGGCTCTATGAACCCCAAATCAACTCGAGATGAGAGCTTATTCCCTGGCTTCGACTCAAGAGGAATACCAACTTTTCAGAAGCACCTCAAGAGGATTCTTCTCTCAGCTACAGGTATGTGAGAGGGACCCTGAGTTTGTGGCCTCAAGTGGAATGGACACCGAGATGCTCTGACTAAAAGTAAGGCCGGATATCCCTGCAGTGAATTGAATGCAGACTCGTCTTGCATCTCCGAAGATGAAGCGATGTCTGAATCCCCTGTGGAGACCATAGAGAAAGACCTAGTTCTCCGGCTCATCGCGACCGGAGGCCTCACATCCTTTGAAAATTCGAGAGGTCCGCGGAGATCAATGCTTCCAAAGGAGACCATGCCTGACTCCTCTTGAAAATGGATAGGAGTCCCAGGATCCCTGTAGCAAGTGGAAAGGGGCCCTGAGTCTCCCGCCTCACGTGGAGACGCGTCCCAATTCCCATGCCAAGACTCGAGGAGAATCACGAGGTGTCCCTCTCACCTAGGCAGGAGTCCTGACGTCGCTGAATAAACACGTGTCTGGAAGGGCCCTTCCCATCGTAACTCGAGAATATATCCCTGGTTCCAGCCGCAACTCGAGAAAAACCATGAGCCTTCCCCCTCACCGCGAGTTGAGGCCCGATTCCCCTGCACTGCGTGCAGAGCAATTCCGTGTTCCACATCAAACGTGAAAGGAGCCTTGATTTCCTTGATGGCACTCCAGAGAAACCCCAAGATCACTGTCTCAAGTCTAGAGGGATCCTGAGGTCACTGTAGCAACACAAAAGGGCTCCCTGGACCCCAAATCAACTCGAGATGAGAGCTTAGTCCCGGGCTTCGATTCAAGAGGAATACCAACTTTCCACAAGCACCTCATGAGGAGGCTTCTCTCAGCTACAGGTATGTGAGAGCGACCCTGAGTTTGTGGCCTCAAGTGGAATGGACACCGAGATGATCCGACTCGAAGTAAGGCCGGATATCAATGCAGTGAATTGAATGCAGGCTCGTCTTGCATCTCCCAAGACGAAGGGATGTCTGAATCCCCTGTGGAGACCACAGAGAAAGACCTAGTTGTCCGCCTCATCGCGACCGGAAGCTTCATATCCTTTGAAAACTCGAGAGGTCCGCGGAGATCAATGCTTCCAAAGGAGACGATGCCTGACTCCTCTTGAAAATGGATAGGAGTCCCAGAATACCTGTGGCACGTGGAAAGGGAGCCTGGGTCTACCGCCTCACTTGCAGACGCGTCCCAATTGCCATGCCAAGCCTCGAGGAGAATCCCGAGGTGTGCCTCACACCTAGGCAGGAGTCCTGACGTCGCTGAACAAACATGTGTCTGGAAGGGCCCTCCCCGTAATAACTCGAGAATATACCCCAGGTTCCGGCCGCAACTCGAGAAAAACCATGAGACTTCCCCCTCTCCGCGAAGTGTGGCCCGATTCCCCTGCAATGCGTGCACAGCAATTCCGTGTTCCACATCAAACGTGAAAGGAGCCTTGATTTCCTTGATGGCACTCCAGAGAAAACCCAAGATCACTGTCTCAAGTCTCGAGGGATCCTGAGGTCACTGTAACAACATAAAAGGGCTCCGTGGAACCCAAATCAACTCGAGATGAGAGCTTAGTCCCTGGATTCTACTCAAGAGGGATACCAGCTTTCCACAGCACCTCAAGAGGAGACTTCTCTCATCTATATGTATGTGAGAAGGACCCTGAATTTGTGGCCTCAAGAGGAAAGGACACCGAGATGTTCTGACTCGAAGTAAGGCCGAATATCCCTGCAGTGAATTGAATGCAGGCTCGTCTTACTTCTCCCAAGACGAAGGGATGTCTGAATCCCCTGTGGAGACCACAGAGAAAGACCTAGTTCTCCGCCTTATCGGGACCGGAGGCCTCACATCCTTTGAAAACTCGAGAGGTCCGCGGAGATCAATGCTTCCCAAGGAGACGATTACTGAGTCCCTTGAAAATTGATAGGTGTCCCAGGATCCCTGTGGCACGTGGAAAGGGACCCTTGGTCTCCCGCCTCACGTGGAGACGCGTCCCAATTGCCATGCCAAGACACGAGGAGAATCCCGAGGTGTCCCTGGCACCTAGGCAGGAGTCCTGACGTCGCTGAACAAACACGTGTCTGGAAGGGCCCTCCCCATCGTAACTCGAGAATATACCCCAGGTTCCGGCCGCAACTCGAGAAAAACCATGAGACTTCCCCCTCGCCGCGAGATGAGGCCCGATTCCCCTGCACTGCATGCAGAGCAATTCCGTGTTCCACATCAAACGTGAAAGTAGCCTTGATTTCCTTGATGGCACTCCAGAGAAAACCCAAGATCTCTGTCTCAAGCCTAGAGGGATCCTGAGGTCACTGTAGCAACACGAAAGGGCTCTGTGAAACCCAAGTCAACTCGAGATGAGAGCTTAGTCCCTGGCTTCGACTCAAGAGGAATACAAACTTTCCACAAGCACCTCAAGAGGAGGCTTCTCTCAGCTACAGGTATGTGAGAGGGACCCTGAGTTTGTGGCCTCAAGTGGAATGGACATCGAGATGCTCTGAGTCGAAGTAAGGCCGGATATCCCTGCAATGAATTGAATGAAGGCTCCTCTTGCATCTCCCAAGACGAAGGGATGTCTGAATCCCTTTTGGATACCACAGAGAAAGACCTAGTTCTCTGCCTCATTACGACCGGAGGCCTCACATCCTTTGAAAACTCGAGAGGTCCGCGGAGATCAATGCTTCCAAGGAGACGATGCCTGATTCCTCTTGAAAATGGATAGGAGTCCCAGGATCCCTGTGGCACGTGGAAAGAGACCCTGGGTCTCCCGCCTCACGTGGAGACGCGTCTCAATTGCCATGCCAAGATTCGAGGAGAATCCCGAGGTGTCCCTCGCACCTAGGCAGGAGTCCTGACGTCGCTGAACAAACACGTGTCTCGAAGGGCCCTCCCCGTGGTAACTCGAGAATATACCCCAGGTTCCGGCCGCAACTCGAGAAAAACCATGAGACTTCCCCTTCATCGCGAAATGAGGCCCGATTCCCCTGCACTGCATGCAGAGCAATTCCGTGTTCCACATCAAACGTGAAAGGAGCCTTGATTTCCTTGATGGCACTCCAGAGAATACCCAAGATCACTGTCTCAAGTCTAGAGGGATCCTGAGGTCACTGGAGCAACATGAAAGGGCTCTGTGGACCCCAAATCAACTCGAGATGAGAACTTATTCCCTGGCTTCGACTCAAGAGGAATACCAAGTTTCCACAAGCACCTCAAGAGGAGGCTTCTCTCAGCTACAGGTATGTGAGAGGAACCTGAGTTTGTGGCCTCAAGTGGAATGGACACCGAGATGCTCTGACTCGAAGTAAGGCTGGATATCCCTGCAGTGAATTGAATGCAGGCTCGTCTTGCATCTCCCAAGACGAAGGGATGTCTGAATCCCCTGTGGAGACCACAGAGAAAGACCTAGTTCTCCGCCTCATCACGATCGGAGGCCTCACATCCTTTGAAAACTCGAGCGATCCGCACAGATCAATGCTTCCAAAGGAGACGATGCCTGAGTCCTCTTGAAAATGGACAGGAGTCCCAGGATCCCTGTGGCACGTCAAAAGGGACCCTGTGTCTCCCGCCTCACGTGGAGACGCATCCCAATTGCCATGCCAAGTCTCGAGGAGAATCCCGAGGTGTCCCTCGCACCTAGGCAGGAGTCCTGACGTCGCTGAACAAACACGTGTCTGGAGGGGCCCTCCCCCTCGTAACTCGAGAATATACCCCAGGTTCCAGCTGCAACTCGAGAAAAACCAGGAAACTTCCCCCTCGCCGCGAGATGAGGCCCGATTCCCCTGCACTGCGTGCAGAGCAATTCCATGTTCCACATCAAACCTGAAAGGAGCCTTGATTTCCTTGATGGCACTTCAGAGAAGTCCCAAGATCACTGTCTCAAGTCTAGAGGGATCCTGAGGTCACTGGAGCAACACGAAAGGGCTCCGTGGACCACAAATCAACTCGAGATGAGAGCTTAGTCCCTGGCTTCCACTCAAGAGGAATACCAACTTTCCACAAGCACTTCAAGAGGAGGTTCTCTCAGCTACAGGTATGTGAGAGAGACCCTGAGTTTGTGGCCTCAAGTGGAATGGACACCGAGATGCTCTGACTCGAAGTAAGGCCGGATATCCCTGCAGTGAATTGAATGTAGGCTCGTCTTGCATCTCCCAAGACGAAGGGATGTCTGAATCCCCTGTGGAGACCACAGAGAAAGACCTAGTTTTCCACCTCATCGCGACCGGAGGCCTCACATCCTTTGAAAACTCGAGAGGTCGCGGAGATCAATGCTTCCAAAGGAGACGATGCCTGACTCCTCTTGAAAATGGATAGGATTCCCAGGATCCCTGTGGCACGTGGAAAGGGACCCTGGGTCACCCGCCTCACGTGGAGACGCGTACCAATTGCCATGCCAAGACTCGAGGAGAATCCCGAGGTGTCCCTCGCACCTAGGCAGGAGTCCTGACGTCGCTGAACAAACACGTGTCTGGAAGGGCCCTCCCCGTCTTAACTCGAGAATATACCCAAGATTCCAGCCGCAACTCGAGAAAAACCATGAGACTTCCCCCTCCCAGCGAGATGAGGTCCGATTCCCCTGCACTGCGTGCACAGTAATTACGTTTTCCACATCAAACGTGAAAGGAGACTTGATTTCCTTGATGGCACTCCAGAGAAAACCCAATATCACTGTCTCAAGTCTAGAGGGATCCTGAGGTCACTGGAGCAACACGAAAGGGCTCCGTGGACCCCAAATCAACTCGAGATGAGAGCTTAGTCCCTGGCTTCGACTCAAGAGGAATACCAACTTTCCACAAGCACCTCAAAAGGAGGCTTCTAACAGCTACAGGTATGTGAGAGGGACCCTGAGTTTGTGGCCTCAAGTGGAATGGACAACGAGATGCTCTGACTCGAAGTAAGGCCGGATATCACTGCAGTGAATTGAATGCAGGCTCGTCTTGCAACTCCCAAGAAAAGGGATGTCCGAATCCCCTGTGGAGACCACAGAGAAAGACCTAGTCCTCCCCCTCATCGCGACCGGAGGCCTCACATCCTTTGAAAACTCGAGAGGTCCGCGGAGATCAATGCTTCCAAAGGAGACGATGCCTGACTCCTCTTGAAAATGGATAGGAGTCCCAGGATCCCTGTGGCACGTGGAAAGGGACCCTGGGTCTCCCGCCTCACGTGGAGACGCGTCCCAATTGCCATGCAAGACTCGAGGAGAATCCCGAGGTGTCCCTCGCACCTAGGCAGGAGTCCTGACGTCGCTGAACAAACACGTGTCTGGAAGGGCCCTCCCCGTCAAAACTCGAGAATATACCCCAGGTTCCGGCCGCAACTCGCGAAAAACCATGAGACTTCCCCCTCGCCGCGAGATGAAGCCCGATTCCCCTGCACTGCGTGCAGAGCAATTCCGTGTTCCACATCAAACGTGAAAGGAGCCTTGATTTCCTTGATGGCACTCCAGAGAAAACCCAAGATCACTGTCTCAAGTCTAGAGGGATCCTGAGGTCACTGGAGTAACACGAAATTTCTCCGTGGACCCCAAATCAACTGGAGATGAGAGCTTAGTCCCTGGCTTCGACTCAAGAGAAATACCAACTTTCCACAAGCAGTTCAAGAGGAGGCTTCTCTCAGCTACAGGTATGTGAGAGGGACCCTGAGTTTGTGGCCTCAAGTGGAATGGACACCGAGATGCTCTGACTCGAAGTAAGGCCGTGTATCCTTGCAGTGAATTGAATGCAGGCTCGTCTTGCATCTCCCAAGACGAAGGGATGTCTGAATCCCCTGTGGAGACCACAGAGAAAGACCTAGTCCTCCGCCTCAACGCGACCGGAGGCCTCACATCCTTTGAAAACTCGAGTGTTCCGTGGAGATCAATGCTTCCAAAGGAGACGATGCCTGACTCGTCTTGAAAATGGATAGGAGTCCCAGGATCCCTGTGTCATGTTGAAAGGGACCCTGGGTCTCCCGCCTCACGTGGAGACGCGTCCCAATTGCCATACCAAGACTCGAGGAGAATCCCGAGGTGTCCCTCGCACCTAGGCAGGAGTCCTGCCGTCTCTGAACAAACACGTATCTGGAAGGAACCTCCCCGTCGTAACTCGAGAATATACCCCAGGTTCCGGCCGCAACTCAAGAAAAACCATGAGTCTTCACCCTCGCCGCGAGATGAGACCCGATTCCCCTGCACTGCAAGGAGAGCAATTCCGTGTTCCACATCAAACGTGAAACGTGCCTTGATTTCCTTGATGGCACTCCAGAGAAAACCCAAGATCACTGTCTCAAGTCTAGAGGGATCCTGATGTCACTGTAGCAAAATGAAAGGGCTCCGTGGAACCCAAATCAACTCGAGATGAGAGCTTAATCCCTGGCTTCGACTCAAGAGAAATACCAACTTTCCACAAGCACGTCAAGAGGAGGATTCTCTCAGCTACAGCTATGTGAGAGGGACCCTGAATTTGTGGCCTCAAGTGGAATGGACACTGAGATGCTCTGACTCGAAGTAAGGCCGGATATCCCTGCAGTGAATTGATTGCAGGCTTCTCTTGCATCTCCCAAGACGAAGGGTTGTATGAATCCCCAGTGGAGACCACAGAGAAAGACCTAGTTCTCCGCCTCATCGCGACCGGAGGCCTCACATGCTTTGAAAATTCGAGAGGTCCGCGGAGATCAATGCTTCCAAAGGAGACGATGCCTGACTCCTCTTGAAAATGGATAGGAGTTCCAGGATCCGTGTGGCAGGTGGAAAGGGACACTGGGTCTCCCGCCTCATGTGGAGACGCGTCCCAATTGCAATGCCAAGACTCGAGGAGAATGCCGAGGTGTCCCTCGCACCTAGGCAGGCGTCCTGACGTCGCTGAACAAACACATGTCTGGAAGGGCCCTTCCCGTCCTAATTCGAGAATATACCCCAGGTTCCGGCCGCAACTAGAGAAAAACCATGAGAAATCCCCCTTGCCGCGAGATGAGGCCCGATTCCCCTGCACTGCGTGCAGAGCAATTCCGTGTTCCACATCAAACATGAAAGGAGCCTTGATTTCCTTGATGGTACTCCAGAGAAAACCCAAGATCACTGTCTCAAGTCTAGAGGGATCCTGAGGTCACTGGAGCATGGCGAAAGGGCTCCATGGACCCCAAATCAACTCGAGATGAGAGCTTAGTCCCTGGCTTGGATCAAGAGGAATACCAACTTTCCACAAGCACCTCAAGATAACGCTTCTCTCATCAACAGGTATGTGAGAGGGACCCTGAGTTTGTGGCCTCAAGTGGAATGGACACCATGATGCTCTCACTCGAAGTAAGGCCGGATATCCCTGCAGTGAATTGAATGCAGGCTCGTCTTGCATTTCCCAAGACGAAGGGATGTCTGAATTCCCTGTGGAGACGACAGAGAAAGACCTAGATCTCCGCTTCAGGGGACCGGAGGCCTCACATCTTTGAAAACTCGAGAGGTCCGCGGAGATCAGTGCTTCCAAAGGAGACGATGCCTGACTCCTCTTGAAAATGGATAGGAGTCCCAGGATCCCTGTGGCACATGGAAAGGGACCCTGGGTCTCCCGCCTCACGTGGAGACGCGTCCCAATTGCCATGCCAAGACTCGAGGAGAATCCCGAGGTGTCCCTCGCACCTAGGCAGGAGTCCTGACGTCGCTGAACAAACACGTGTCTGGAAGGGCCCTCCCCGTCGTAACTCGAGAATATACCCCAAGTTCCGGCCGCAACTCGAGAAAAACCATGAGACTTCCCCCTCGCCGCGAGATGAGGCCCGATTCCCCTGCACTGCGTGCAGAGCAATTCCGTATTCCACATCAAACGTGAAAGGAGCCTTGATTTCCTTAATGGCACTCCAGAGAAAACCCAAGATCACTGTCTCAAGTCTAGAGGGATCCTGAGGTCACTGGAGCAACACGAAAGGGCTCCATGGACCCAAATCAACTCGAGATGAGAGCAGAGTCCCTGGCTTCGACTCACGAGCAATACCAACTTTCCACAAGCACCTCAAGAGGAGGCTTCTCTCAGCTACAGGTATGTGAGAGGGACCCTGAGTTTGTGGCCTCAAGTGGAATGGACACCGAGATGCTCTGACTCGAAGTAAGGCCGGATATCCCTGCAGTGAATTGAATGCAGGCTCGTCTTGCATCTCCCAAGACGAAGGGATGTCTGAATGCCCTGTGGAGACCACAGAGAAAGACCTAGTTCTCCGCCTCATCGCGACCGGAAGCCTCACATCCTTTGAAAACTCGAGAGGTCTGCAGAGATCAATGATTCCAAAGGAGACGATGCCTGACTCCTCTTGAAAATGGATAGGAGTCCCAGGATCCCTTTGGCACGTGGAAAGGGACACTGGGTTTCCCGCCTCACGTGGAGACGCGTCCCAATTGCCATGCCAAGACTCGAGGAGAATCCCGAGGTGTCCCTCGCATCTAGGCAGGAGTCCTGTCGTTGCTGACCATACACGTGTCTGGAAGGGCCCACCCGTCGTAACTCGAGAATATACCGCAGGTTCTGGCCGCAACTCGAGAAAAACCATGAGACTTCCCCCTCGCAGCGAGATGAGGCCCGATTCCCGTGCACTGCGTGCAGAGCAATTCAGTGTTCCACATCAAACATGAGAGGAGCCTTGATTTCTTTCATGGCACTCCAGAGAAAACCCAAGTTCACTGTCTCAAGACAAGAGGGATCCTAGGTTCACTGCAGCAACAGGAAAGTGCTCCGTGGACCCCAAATCACTCGAGATGAGAGCTTAGTCCCTGGCTTTGACTCAAGAGGAATACCACGTTTCCACAAGCACCTCAAGAGGAGGCTTCTCTCAGCTACAGGTATGTGAGAGGAACCCGCAGTTTGTGGCCTCAAGTGGAATGGACACCGAGATGCTCTGACTCGAAGTAAGGCCGGATATCCCTGCAGTGAATTGAATGCAGGCTCGTCTTGCATCTCCCAAGATGAAGGGATGTCTTAATCCCCAGTGGAAACCACAGAGAAAGACGTAGTTCTCCCTCTCATCGCAACCGGAGGCCTCACATACTTTGAAAATTCAAGAGGTCCACAGAGATCAATGCTTCCAAAGGAGACGATTCCTGACTCCTCTAGAAAATGGATAGAGTCCCAGGATCCCTGTGCCACGTGGAAAGGGACTCTGGGGCTCCCGCCTCATGTGGAGATGCATCCCAATTGCCATGCCAAGACTCGAGGAGAATCCCGAGGTGTCCCTCGCACCTAGGCAGGAGTCCTGACGTCGCTGAACAAACATGTGTCTGGAAGGGCCCTCCCCGTCGTAACTCGAGAATATACCCCAGGTTCCGGCCGCAACTCGAGAAAAACCATGAGACTTCCCCCTAGCCGCGAGATGAGGCCCGATTCCCCTGCACTGTGTGCAGAGCAATTCCGTGTTCCACATCAAACGTGAAAGGAGCCTTGATTTCCTTGATGGCACTCCAGAGAAAACCCAAGATCACTGTCTCAAGTCTAGAGGGATCCTGAGGTCACTGTAGCAACATGAAAGGGCTCCGTGGACCCCAAATCAACTCGAGATGAGAGCTTAGTCCCTGGCTTCGACTCAAGAGGAATACCAACTTTCCACAAGCACCTCAAGAGGAGGCTTCTCTCAGCTACAGGTATGTGAGAGGGACCCTGAGTTTGTGGCCTCAAGTGGAATGGACACCTAGATGCTCTGACTCGAAGTAGGGCCGGATATCCCTGCAGTGAATTGAATGCAGGCCCGTCTTGCATCTCCCAAGATGAAGGGATGTCTGAATCCCCTGTGGAGAACACAAGAAAGACTTGGTTCTCTGCCTCATCGCTTCCGGAGGCCTCACATCGTGTGAAAACTCGAGAGGTCCGCGGAGATCAATGCTTCCAAAGGAGACGATGCCTGACTCCTCTTGAAAATGGATATGAGTCCCAGGATCCCTGTGGCACGTGGAAATGGACACTGGGTCTCTCGCCTCACGTGGAGACGCGTCAGAGTTGCCATGCCAAGACTCGAGGAGAATCCCGAGGTGTCCCTTGCACCTAGGCAGGAGTCCTGACGTCGCTGAACAAACATGTGTCTGGAAGGGCCCTCCCCGTCGTAACTCGAGAATATACCCCAGGTTCCGGCCGCAACTCGAGAAAAACCATGAGACTTCCCCCTAGCCGCGAGATGAGGCCCGATTCCCCTGCACTGTGTGCAGAGCAATTCCGTGTTCCACATCAAACGTGAAAGGAGCCTTGATTTCCTTGATGGCACTCCAGAGAAAACCCAAGATCACTGTCTCAAGTCTAGAGGGATCCTGAGGTCACTGTAGCAACACGAAAGGGCTCCGTGGACCCCAAATCAACTCGAGATGAGAGCTTAGTCCCTGGCTTCAACTGAAGAGGAATACCAACTTCCCACAAGCACCTCAAGAGGAGGCTTCTCTCAGCTACAGGTATGTGAGAGGTACCCTGAGTTTGTGGCCTCAAGTGGAATGGACACCGAGATGCTCTGACTCGAAGTAAGGCCGGATATCCCTGCAGTGAATTGAATGCAGGCTCGTCTTGCATCTCCCAAGACGAAGGGATGTCTGAATCTTGCGTGGAGACCACAGAGAAAGACCTAGTTCTCCGCCTCATCGCGATCGGAAGCCTCACATCCTTTGAAAACTCGAGAGGTCCGCGGAGATCAATGCTTTCCAAGGAGACGATGCCTGAGTCCTCTTGAAAATGGATAGGAGTCCCAGGATCCCTGTGGCACGTGGAAAGGGACACTGAGTCTCCTGCCTCACGTGGAGACGGGTCCCAATTGCCATGCCAAGGCTCGAGGAGAATCCCGAGGTGTCCCTCGCACCTAGGCAGGAGTCCTTACGTCGCTGAACAAACACTTGTATGGAAGGGCCCTCCCCGTCGTAACTCGAGAATATACCCCAGGTTCCGGCCGCAACTCGAGAAAAACCATGAGACTATCCCCTCGCCGCGAGATGAGGCCCGATTCCCCAGCACTGCGTGCAGAGCAATTCCGTGTTCCACATCAAACGTGAAAGGAGCCTTGATTTCCTTGATGGCACTCCAGAGAAAACCCAAGATCATTGTCTCAAGTCTAGAGGGATCCTGAGGTCACTGGAGCAACACGAAAGGGCTCTGTGGACTCCAAATCAACTCGAGATGAGAGCTTAGTCCCTGGCTTCGACTCAAGAGGAATACCAACTTTCCACAAGCACCTCAAGAGGAGGCTTCTCTCAGCTACAGGTAAGTGAGAGGGACACTGAGTTTGTGGCCTCAAGTGGAATGGACACCGAGATGCTCTGACTGGAAGTAAGGACGGATATCCCTGCAGTGAATTGAATGCAGGCTCCTCTTGCATCTCCCAAGACGAAGGGATGTCTGAATCCCCTGTGGAGACCACAGAGAAAGACCTAGTTTTCCGCCTCATCGCGACCGGAGGCCTCACATCCTTTGAAAATCGAGAGGTCCGCGGTGATCAATGCTTCCAAAGGAGACGATGCCTGACTCCTCTTGAAAATGTATAGGAGTCCCAGGATCCCTGTGGCACGTGGAAAGGGACACTGGGTCTCCCGCCTCACGTGGAGACGCGTCCCAAATGCCATGCCAATACTCGCGGAAAATCCCGAGGTGTCCCTCGCACCTGGGCCCGAGTCCTGACGTCGCTGAACAAACACGTGTCTGGAAGGGCCCTCCCCGTCGTAACTCGAGAATATACCCCAGGGTCCCGCCGCAACTCGAGAAAAACAATGAGACTTCCCCCTCGCCCCGAGATGAGGCCCGATTCCATGCATTGCGTGCAGAGGAATTCCGTGTTCCACATCAAATGTGAAAGGAGCCTTGATTTCCTTGATGGCACTCCAGAGAAAACCCAAGATCACTGTCTCAAGTCTAGAGGGATCCTGAGGTCACTGGAGCAACACGAAAGGTCTCCGTGGACCACAAATCAACTCCAGATGATAGCTTAGTGTCTGGTTTCGACTCAAGAGGATTACCAACTTTCTACAAGCACCTCAAGAGGAGGCTTCTCTCAGCTACAGGTATGTGAGAGGGACCCTGAGTTTGTGGCCTCAAGTGGACTGGAAACCGAGATGCTCTGACTGGAAATAAGGCCGGATATCCCTGCAGTGAATTGAATGCAGGCTCGTCTTGCATCTCCCAAGACGAAGGGATGTCTGAATCCCTTGTGGAGACCACAGAGAAAGACCTAGTTCTCCGCCTCATCGCGACTGGAGGCCTCACATCCTTTGAAAACTCGAGAGGTCCGCGGAGATCAATGCTTCCAAAGGAGACGATGCCTGACTCCTCTAGAAATTGGATAGGAGACCCAGGAAACCTGTGGCACGTGGAAAGGGACCCAGGGTCTCCCGCCTCACGTGGAGACGCGTCCCAATTGCCATGCCAAGACTCGAAGAGAATCCCGAGGTGTCCCTCGCACCTAGGCAGGACTCCTGATGTCGCTGAACAAACACGTGTCTGGACGGCCCTCCCCGTCGTAACTCGAGAATATACCCCAGGTTCCGGCCGCAACTCGAGAAAAACCATGAGACTGCCCCTTCGCTGCGAGATGAGGCCCGATTCCCCTACACTGCGTGCAGAGGAATTCCGTGTTCCACATCAAATGTGAACGGAGCCTTGATTTCCTGGATGGCACTCCAGAGAAAACCCAAGATCACTGTCTCAAGTCTACAGGGATCCTGAGGTCACTGGAGCAACACGAAAGGGCTCAGTGGACCCCAAATCAACTCGAGATGAGAGCTTCGTCCCTGGCATCGACTCAAGAGGAATACCAACTTTCCACAAGCCCCTCAAGAGGAGGCTTCTCTCAGCTACAGGTATGTGAGAGTGACCCTGAGTTTGTGGCCTCGAGTGGAATGGACACCGAGATGCTCTGACTCGAAGTAAGGCCGGATATCTCTGCAGTGAATTGAATGCAGGCTCGTCTTGCATCTCCCAAGATGAAGGGATGTCTGAATCCCCTGTGGAAACCACAGAGAAAGACCTAGTTCTCCGCCTAATCGCGGCCGGAGGCCTCACATCCTTTGAAAGCTCGAGAGGTCCGCGGAGATCATGCTTCCAAAGGAAACGATGCCTGACTCCTCTTGAAAATGGATAGGAGTTCCAGGACCCCTGTGGAACTTGGAAAGGAAACCTGGGTCTCCCGCCTCACGTGGAGACGCGTCCCAATTGCCAGGCCAAGACTCGAAGAGAATCCCGAGGTGTCCCTCGCACCTAGGCAGTAGTCCTGACGTCGCTGAACAAACACTTGTCTGAAGGGCCCTCCCCGTCGTAACTCGAGAATATACACCAGGTTCCGGCCGCAACTCGAGAAAAACCATGAGACTTCCCCCTCGCAGCGAGATGAGGCCCGATTCCCCTGCACTGCGTGCAGAGCAATTCCGTGTTTCACATCAAACTTGAAAGGAGCATTGATTTCCTTGAGGGCAATCCAGAGAGTGTCCAAGATAACTGTCTCAAGTCTAGAGGGATCCTGAGGGCACTGTAGCAACACGAAAGGGCTCCGTGGACCCCAAATCAACTCGAGATGAGAGCTTAATCCCTGGTTTCAACTCAAGAGGAATACGAACTTGCCACAAACACCTCAAGAGGAGGCTTCTCTCAGCTACAGGTGTGTGAGAGGGACCCTGAGTTTGTGGCCTCAAGTTGAATGGACACCGAGATGCTCTGACTCGAAGTAAGGCCGGATATCCCTGCAGTGAATTGAATGCAGGCTTGTCTTGCATCTCCCAATCCGAAGGGATGTCTGAATCCCCTGTGGAGACCACAGAGAAAGACCTAGTTCTCCGCCTCATCGCGACAGGAGGCCTCACATCCTTTCAAAACTGGAGAGGTCCGCGGAGATCAATGCTTCCAAAGGAGACGATGCCTGACTCCTCTTGAAAATGGATAGGAGTCCCAGGATCCATGTGGCACGTGGAAAGGGACCCTGGGTCTCCCGGCTCACGTGGAGCCGCGTCCCAATTGCCATGCCAAGACTCGAAGAGAATCCCGAGGTGTCCCTCGCACCTAGGCAGGAGTCCTGACGTCGCTGAACAAACACGTGTCTGGAAGGGCCCTCCCCGTCGTAACTCGGGAATATACCCCAGGGTCCTTCCGCAACAGGAGAAAAATCATGAGAGTTCCCCCTCGCCACGAGATGAGGCCCGATTCCCCTGCACTTTGTGCAGAGCAATTCCGTGTTCCACCTTAAACGTGAAAGGAGCCTTGATTTCCTTGATGGCACTCCAGAGAAAACCCAAGATCACTGTCTCAAGTCTAGAGGGATCCTGAGGTCACTGGAGCAACACTAAAGGGCTCCGTGGACCCCAAATCAACTCGAAATGAGAGCTTAGTCCCTAGCTTCGACTCAAGAGGAATACCAACTTTCCACAAGCAACTCAAGAGGAGGCTTCTCTCAGCTACGGGTATGTGAGAGGGACCCTGAGTTTGTTGCCTCAAGTGGAATGGACACCGAGATGCTCTGATTCGAAGTAAGGCCGGATATCCCTGCAGTGAATTGAATGCAGGCTCGTCTTGCATCTCCCAAGACGAAGGGATGTCTGAATCCCCTGTGGAGACAACAGATAAAGACCTAGTTCTCCGCTTCATCGCGACCGGAGGCCTCACATCCTTTGAAAACTCGAGAGGTCCGCGGAGATCAATGCTTCCAAAGGAGACGATGCCTAACTCCTCTTGAAAATGGATAGGAGTCCCAGGATACCTGTGGTACGTGGAAAGGGACCCTGGGTCTCCCGCCTCACGTGGAGACGCGTCCCAATTGCCATGCCAAGACTCAAGGAGAATCCCGAGGTGTCGTTCGCACCTAGGCAGGAGTCCTGAGGTCACTGAACAAACACGAGTCTGGAGGGGCCCTCCCCGTCGTAACTCGAGAATATACCCCAGGTTCCGGCCGCCACTCGAGAAAAACCATGAGACTTCCCCCTGGCCGCGAGTTAAGGCCCGATTCCCCTGCACTGCATGCAGAGCAATTCCGTGTTCCACACCAAACGTGAAAGGAGCCTTGATTTCCTTGATGGCACTCCAGAGGAAACCCAAGATCACTGTCTCAAGTCTAGAGGGATCCTGAGGTCACTGGACCAACAGGAAAGGGCTCCGTGGACCCCAAATCAACTCGAGATGAGAGCTTAGTCCCTGGCTTCGACTCAAGAGGAATACCAACTTTCCACAAGCACCTCAAGAGGAGGCTTTTCTCAGCTACAGGTATGTGAGAGGGACCCCGAGTTTGTGGCCTCAAGTGGAATGGACACCGAGATGCTCTGACTCGAAGTAAGGCCGGATATCCCTGCAGTGAATTGAATGCAGTCTCGTCTTGCTTCTCCCAAGACGAAGGGTTGTCTGAATCCCCTGTGGAGACCACAGAGAAAGACCTAGTTCTCCGCCTCATCGAGTCCGGAGGCCTCACATCCTTTGAAAACTCGAGAGGTCCGCGGAGATCAATGCTTCCAAAGGAGAAGATGCCTGACTCATCTTGAAAATGGATAGGAGTCCCAGGATCCCTGTGGCACGTGAAAATGGACCCTGGGTCTCCCGCCTCACGTGGAGACGCGTCCAAATTGCCATGCCAAGACTCGAGGAGAATCCCGAGGTTTCCCTCGCACCTAGGCAGGAGTCCTGACGTCGCTGAACAAACACTTGTCTGGAAGGGCCCTCCCCATCGTAACTCGAGAATATAACCCAAGTTCGGGCCGCAACTCGAGAAAAACCATGAGATTTCCCCCTCGCCGCGAGATGAGGCCCTATTCCCCTGCACTGCATGCAGAGCAATTCCGTGTTCCACATCAAACGTGAAAGGAGCCTTGATTTCCTTGATGGCACTCCAGAGAAACCCCAAGATCACTGTCTCACGTCTAGAGGGATCCTGAGGTCACTGGACCAACAAGAAAGGGCTCCGTGGACCCTAAATCAAATCGAGATGAGAGCTTAGTCCCTGGCTTCGACTCAAGAGGAATACCCACTTTCCACAAGCACCTCAAGAGGAGGCTTCTCTCAGCTACAGGTATATTTGAGGGACCCCGAGTTTGTGGCCTCAAGTGGAATGGACACCGAGATGCTCTGACTCGAAGTAAGGCCGGATATCCCTGCAGTGAATTGAATGCAGGCTCGCCTTGCATCTCCCTAGACGAAGGGATGTCTGAATCCCCTGTGGAGACCACAGAGAAAGACCTAGTTCTCCGCCTCCTCGCGACCGGAGGCCTCACATCCTTTGAAAACTCGAGAGGTCTGCGGAGAACAATGCTTCCAAAGGAGAAAATGCCTGACTCGTCTTGAAAATGAATAGGAGTCCCAGGTTCCCTGTGGCACGTGGAAAGGGATCCTGGGTCTCCCGCCTCAAGTGGAGACGCGACCTAATTGCCATGCCAACACTCGAGGAGAATCCCGAGGTGTCCATCGCACCTAGGCAGGAGTCCTGACGTCGCTGAACAAACACGTGTCTGGAAGGGCCCTCCCCATCGTAACTCGAGAATATACCCCAGGTTCCGGCCGCAACTCGAGAAAAACCATGAGACTTCCCCCTCGCCGCGAGATGAGGCCCGATTCCCCTGCACTGCATGCAGAGCAATTCCGTGTTCCACATCAAACGTGAAAGTAGCCTTGATTTCCTTGATGGCACTCCAGAGAAAACCCAAGATCTCTGTCTCAAGCCTAGAGGGATCCTGAGGTCACTGTAGCAACACGAAAGGGCTCCGTGAAACCCAAGTCAACTCGAGATGAGAGCTTAGTCCCTGGCTTCGACTCAAGAGGAATACAAACTTTCCACAAGCACCTCAAGAGGAGGCTTCTCTCAGCTACAGGTATGTGAGAGGGACCCTGAGTTTGTGGCCTCAAGTGGAATGGACATCGAGATGCTCTGAGTCGAAGTAAGGCAGGATATCCCTGCAATGAATTGAATGAAGGCTCGTCTTGCATCTCCCAAGACGAAGGGATGTCTGAATCCCCTTTGGATACCACAGAGAAAGACCTAGTTCTCTGCCTCATTACGACCGGAGGCCTCACATCCTTTGAAAACTCGAGAGGTCCGCGGAGATCAATGCTTCCAAAGGAGACGATGCCTGACTCCTCTTGAAAATGGATAGGAGTCCCAGGATCCCTGTGGCACGTGGAAAGAGACCCTGGGTCTCCCGCCTCACGTGGAGACGCGTCTCAATTGCCATGCCAAGATTCGAGGAGAATCCCGAGGTGTTTCTCGCACCTAGGCAGGAGTCCTGACGTCGCTGAAAAAACACCTGTCTGGAAGGGCCCTCCCCGTTGTAACTCGAGAATATACCCCAGGTTCTGGCCATACTCGAGAAAAACCATGAGACTTCCCCCTCGCCGCGAGATGACGCCCAATTCCACTGCACTGCGTGCAGAGCAATTCCGTGTTCCACATCAAACATGATAGGAGCCTTGATTTCCTTGATGGCACTCCAGAGAAAACCCAAGATCACTGTCTCAAGTCTAGAGGGATCCTGAGGTCACTGGAGCAACAAGAAAGGACTCCGTGGACCCCAAATCAACTCGAGATGAGAGCTTAGTCCCTGGCTTCGTCTCAAGAGGAATACCAACTTTCCACAAGCAACTCAAGAGAAGGCTTCTCTCAGCTACAAGTATGTGAGAGGGACCCTGAGTTTGTGGCCTCAAGTGGAATGGACACCGAGATGCTCTGACTCGAATTAAGGCCGGATATCCCTGCAGTGAATTGAATGCAGGCTCGTCTTGCATCTCCCAAGACGAAGGGATGTCTGAATCCCCTGTGAAGACCACAGAGAAAGACGTAGTTCTCCGCCTCATCGCGACCGGAGGCCTCACATCCTTTGAAAACTCGAGAGGTCCGTGGAGATCAATGCTTCCAAAGGAGACGATGCCTGACTCCTCTTGAAAATGGATAGGAGTCCCAGGATCCCGGTGGCATGTGGAAAGGGACCCTGGGTCTCCCGCCTCACGTGGAGACGCGTCCCAATTGCCATGCCAAGACTCGAGGAGAATCGCGAGGTGTCCCTCGCACCTAGGCAGGAGTCCTGACGTCGCTAAACAAACACGTGTCTGGAAGGGCCCTCCCTGTCGTAACTCGAGAATATACACCAGGTTCCGGCCGCAACTCGAGAAAAACCATGAGACTTCCCCCTCGCCGCGAGATGAGGCCCGATTCCCTTGCACTGCGTGCAGAGCAATTCCGTATTCCACATCAAAAATGAAAGGAGCCTTGATTTCCTTGATGGCACTCCAGAGAAAACCCAAGATCACTGTCTAAAGTCTAGAGGGATCCTGAGGTCACTGAAGAACACGAAAGGGCTCTGTCGACCCCAAATCAACTCTAGATGAGAGCTTAGTCCCTGGCTTCGACTCAAGAGGAATACCAACTTTCCACAAGCACCTCAAGAGGAGGCTTCTCTCAGCTACAGGTATGTGAGAGGGACCCTGAGTTTGTGGCCTCAAGTGGAATGGACACCGAGATGCTCTGACTCGAAGTAAAGCCGGATATCCCTGCAGTGAATTGAATGCAGGCTCGTCTAGCATCTCCCAATACGAAGGAATGTCTGAATCCCCTGTGGAGACGACAGAGAAAGAACTAGTCCTCCGCCTCATCGCGACCGGAGGCCTCACATCCTTTGAAAACTCGAGAGGTCTGCAGAGATCAATGCTTCCAAAGGAGAAAATGCCTGACTCCTCTTGAAAATGGATAGGAGTCCCAGGATCCCTGT
This sequence comes from Dama dama, assembly GCF_033118175.1. Classification (NCBI taxonomy): domain Eukaryota; kingdom Metazoa; phylum Chordata; class Mammalia; order Artiodactyla; family Cervidae; genus Dama; species Dama dama. Next base: position 1,083,433 of record NW_026870878.1, on the reverse strand, counting down.
GGCACGTGGAAAGGGACCATGGGTCTCCCGCCTCAAGTGGAGACGCGACCCATTTGCCATGCCAAGACTCGAGGAGAATCCCGAGGTGTCCCTCCGACCTAGGCAGGAGTCCTGACGTCGCTGAACAAACACGTGTCTGGAAGGGCCCTCCCCGTCGGAACTCGAGAATATACCCCAGGTTCCGGCCGCAACTCGAGAAAAACCATGAGACTTCCTCCTCGCCGCGAGATGAGGCTGATTACCCTGCAGTGCGTGCAGAGCAATTCCGTGTTCCACATCAAAGGTGAAAGGAGCCATGATTTCCTTGATGGCACTCCAGAGAAAACCCAAGATCACTGTCTCAAGTCTAGAGGGATCCTGAGGTCACTGGAGCAACACGAAAGGGCTCCGTGGACCCCAAATCAACTCGAGATGAGAGCTTAGTCCCTGGCTTCGACTCAAGAGGAATACCAATTTCCACAAACACCTCAAGAGGAGGCTTCTCTCAGCTACAGGTATGTGAGAGGGACCCTGAGTTTGTGGCCTCAAGTGGAATGGACACCGAGATGCTCTGACTCGAAGTAAGGCCGGATATCCCTGCAGTGAATTGAATGCAGGCTCGTCTAGCATCTCCCAATACGAAGGGATGTCTGAATCCCCTGTGGAGACGACAGAGAAAGAACTAGTCCTCCGCCTCATCGCGACCGGAGGCCTCACATCCTTTGAAAACTCGAGAGGTCTGCAGAGATCAATGCTTCCAAAGGAGACAATGCCTGACTCCTCTTGAAAATGGATAGGAGTCCCAGGATCCCTGTGGCACGTGGAAAGGGACCCTGGGTCTCCCGCCTCACGGGGAGACGCGTTCCAATTGCCATGCCAAGACTAGACAAGAATCCCGAGGTGTCCCTCGCACCTAGGCAGGAGTCCTGACATCGCTGAACAAACACGTGTCTGGAAGGGCTCTCCCCGTCGTAACTCGAGAATATACCCCAGGTTCCGCCCGCAACTTGAGAAAAACCATGAGACATCCCCCTTGCCGCGAGATGAGGCCGGATTCCCCTGCACTGCGTGCAGAACAATTCCGTGTTCCACATCAAACTTGAAAGGAGCCTTGATTTCCTTGAAGGCACTCCAGAGACAACCCAAGATCACTGTCTCAAGTCTAGAGGGATCCTGAGGTCACTGGAGCAACAAGTAAGGGCTCCATGGACCCCAAATCAACTCGAGATGAGAGCTTAGTCCCTGGCTTCGACTCAAGAGGAATACCAACTTTCCATAAGCACCTCAAGAGGAGGCTACTCTCAGCTACAGGTATGTGAGAAGGACCCTGAATTTGTGGCCTCAAGTGTAATGGACACCAAAATGCTCTGACTCGAAGTAAGGCCGGATATCCCTGCAGTGAATTGAATGCAGGCTCGTCTTGCATCTCCCAAGACGAAGGGATGTCTGAATCCCCTGTGGAGACGACAGAGAAAGAACTAGTCCTCCGCCTCATCGCTACCGGAGGCCTCACATCCTTTGAAAACTCGAGAGGTCCGCGGAGATCAATGCTTCCAAAGGAGACGATGCCTGACTCCTCTTGAAAATGGATAGGAGTCCCAGGAACCCTGTGGCACGTGGAAAGGGACCCTGGGTCTCCCGCCTCACGTGGAGCCGCGTCCCAATTGCCATGCCAAGACTCGAGGAGAATCCCGAGGTGTCCCTGGCACCTACGCAGGAGTCCTGACGTCGCTGAACAAACAAGTGTCTGGAGGGGCCCTCCCCGTCGTAACTCGAGAATATACCCCAGGTTCCGGCCGCAACTCGAGAAAAACCATGAAACTTCCCCCTCGCCGCGAGATGAGGCCCGATTCCCCTGCACTGCGTGCAGAGCAATTCCGTGTTCCACATCAAACGTGAAAGGAGCCTTGATTTCCTTGATGGCACTCCAGAGAAAACCCAAGATCACTGTCTCAAGTCTAGAGGGATCCTGAGGTCACTGGAGCAACAAGAAAGGGCTCCGTGGACCCCAAATCAACTCGAGATGAGAGCTTAGTCCCTGGCTTCGACTCAAGAGGAATACCAACTTTCCACAAGCATCTCAAGAGGAGGCTTCTCTCAGCTACAGGTATGTGAGAGGGACCCTGAGTTTGTGGCCTCAAGTGGAATGGACACCGAGATGCTCTGACTCGAAGTAAGGCCGGATATCCCTGCAGTGAATTGAATGCAGGCTCATCTTGCATCTCCCAAGACGAAGGGTTGTCTGAATCCCCTGTGGAGACCACAGAGAAAGACCTAGTCCTCCGCCTCAACGCGAACGGAGGCCTCACATCCTTTGAAAACTCAAGAGGTCCACCGAGATCAATGCTTCCAAAGGAGACGATGCCTGACTCCTCTTGCAAATGGATAGGAGTCCCAGGATCCCTGTGGCACGTGGAAAGGGACCCTGGGTCTCCCGCCTCACGTGGAGACGCGTCCCAATTGCCATGCCAAGACTCGAGGAGAATCCCGAGGTGTCCATCGCACCTAGGCAGGAATACTGAAGTTGCTGAACAAACACGTGTCTGGAAGGGCCCTCCCCGTCGTAACTCGAGAATATACCCCAGGTTCCGGACGCAACTCGAGAAAAACCATGAGACTTCCCCCTCGCCGCGAGATGAGGCCCGATTCCCCTGCACTGCGTGCAGAGCAATTCCGTGTTCCACATCAAACGTGAAAGGAGCCTTGATTTCCTTGATGGCACTCCAGAGAAAACCCAAGATCACTGTCTCAAGTCTAGAGGGATCCTGAGGTCACTGGAGCAACACGAAAGGGCTCCATGGACCCCAAATCAACTCGAGATGAGAGCTTTGTCCCTGGCTTCGACTCAAGAGGAATACCAACTTTCCACAAGCACCTCAAGAGAAAGCTTCTCTCAGCTACAGGTATGTGAGAGGGACCCTGAGTTTGTGGCCTCAAGTGGAATGGACACCGAGATGCTCTGACTCGAAGTAAGGCCGGATATCCCTGCAGTGAATTGAATGCAGGCTCGTCTTGCATCTCCCAAGAAGAGGGATGTCTGAATCCCCTTTGGAGACCACAGAGAAAGACCTAGTTCTCCGCCTCATCGCGACCGGAGGCCTCACATCCTTTGAAAACTCGAGAGGTCCGCGGAGATCAATGCTTCCAAAGGAGACGATGCCTGACTCCTCTTGAAAATGGATAGGAGTCCCAGGATCCCTGTGACACGTGGAAAGGGACCCTGGGTCTCCCGCCTCACGTGGAGACGCGTCCGCATTGCCATGCCAAGATTCGAGGAGAATCCCGAGGTGTCCCTCGCACCTAGGCAGGAGTCCTGACGTCGCTGAACAAACACGTGTCTGGAGGGGCCCTTCCCGTCGTAACTCGACAATATACCCCAGGTTCCGGCCGCAACTCGAGAAAAACCATGAGACTTCCCCCTGGCCGCGAGTTAAGGCCCGATTCCCCTGCACTGCATGCAGAGCAATTCCGTGTTCCACACCAAACGTGAAAGGAGCCTTGATTTCCTTGATGGCACTCCAGAGGAAACCCAAGATCACTGTCTCAAGTCTAGAGGGATCCTGAGGTCACTGGACCAACAGGAAAGGGCTCCGTGGACCCCAAATCAACTCGAGATGAGAGCTTAGTCCCTGGCTTCGACTCAAGAGGAATACCAACTTTCCACAAGCACCTCAAGAGGAGGCTTTTCTCAGCTACAGGTATGTGAGAGGGACCCCGAGTTTGTGGCCTCAAGTGGAATGGACACCGAGATGCTCTGACTCGAAGTAAGGCCGGATATCCCTGCAGTGAATTGAATGCAGTCTCGTCTTGCTTCTCCCAAGACGAAGGGTTGTCTGAATCCCCTGTGGAGACCACAGAGAAAGACCTAGTTCTCCGCCTCATCGAGTCCGGAGGCCTCACATCCTTTGAAAACTCGAGAGGTCCGCGGAGATCAATGCTTCCAAAGGAGAAGATGCCTGACTCATCTTGAAAATGGATAGGAGTCCCAGGATCCCTGTGGCACGTGAAAATGGACCCTGGGTCTCCCGCCTCACGTGGAGACGCGTCCAAATTGCCATGCCAAGACTCGAGGAGAATCCCGAGGTTTCCCTCGCACCTAGGCAGGAGTCCTGACGTCGCTGAACAAACACTTGTCTGGAAGGGCCCTCCCCATCGTAACTCGAGAATATAACCCAAGTTCGGGCCGCAACTCGAGAAAAACCATGAGATTTCCCCCTCGCCGCGAGATGAGGCCCTATTCCCCTGCACTGCATGCAGAGCAATTCCGTGTTCCACATCAAACGTGAAAGGAGCCTTGATTTCCTTGATGGCACTCCAGAGAAACCCCAAGATCACTGTCTCACGTCTAGAGGGATCCTGAGGTCACTGGACCAACAAGAAAGGGCTCCGTGGACCCTAAATCAAATCGAGATGAGAGCTTAGTCCCTGGCTTCGACTCAAGAGGAATACCCACTTTCCACAAGCACCTCAAGAGGAGGCTTCTCTCAGCTACAGGTATATTTGAGGGACCCCGAGTTTGTGGCCTCAAGTGGAATGGACACCGAGATGCTCTGACTCGAAGTAAGGCCGGATATCCCTGCAGTGAATTGAATGCAGGCTCGCCTTGCATCTCCCTAGACGAAGGGATGTCTGAATCCCCTGTGGAGACCACAGAGAAAGACCTAGTTCTCCGCCTCCTCGCGACCGGAGGCCTCACATCCTTTGAAAACTCGAGAGGTCTGCGGAGAACAATGCTTCCAAAGGAGAAAATGCCTGACTCGTCTTGAAAATGAATAGGAGTCCCAGGTTCCCTGTGGCACGTGGAAAGGGATCCTGGGTCTCCCGCCTCAAGTGGAGACGCGACCTAATTGCCATGCCAACACTCGAGGAGAATCCCGAGGTGTCCATCGCACCTAGGCAGGAGTCCTGACGTCGCTGAACAAACACGTGTCTGGAAGGGCCCTCCCCATCGTAACTCGAGAATATACCCCAGGTTCCGGCCGCAACTCGAGAAAAACCATGAGACTTCCCCCTCGCCGCGAGATGAGGCCCGATTCCCCTGCACTGCATGCAGAGCAATTCCGTGTTCCACATCAAACGTGAAAGTAGCCTTGATTTCCTTGATGGCACTCCAGAGAAAACCCAAGATCTCTGTCTCAAGCCTAGAGGGATCCTGAGGTCACTGTAGCAACACGAAAGGGCTCCGTGAAACCCAAGTCAACTCGAGATGAGAGCTTAGTCCCTGGCTTCGACTCAAGAGGAATACAAACTTTCCACAAGCACCTCAAGAGGAGGCTTCTCTCAGCTACAGGTATGTGAGAGGGACCCTGAGTTTGTGGCCTCAAGTGGAATGGACATCGAGATGCTCTGAGTCGAAGTAAGGCAGGATATCCCTGCAATGAATTGAATGAAGGCTCGTCTTGCATCTCCCAAGACGAAGGGATGTCTGAATCCCCTTTGGATACCACAGAGAAAGACCTAGTTCTCTGCCTCATTACGACCGGAGGCCTCACATCCTTTGAAAACTCGAGAGGTCCGCGGAGATCAATGCTTCCAAAGGAGACGATGCCTGACTCCTCTTGAAAATGGATAGGAGTCCCAGGATCCCTGTGGCACGTGGAAAGAGACCCTGGGTCTCCCGCCTCACGTGGAGACGCGTCTCAATTGCCATGCCAAGATTCGAGGAGAATCCCGAGGTGTTTCTCGCACCTAGGCAGGAGTCCTGACGTCGCTGAAAAAACACCTGTCTGGAAGGGCCCTCCCCGTTGTAACTCGAGAATATACCCCAGGTTCTGGCCATACTCGAGAAAAACCATGAGACTTCCCCCTCGCCGCGAGATGACGCCCAATTCCACTGCACTGCGTGCAGAGCAATTCCGTGTTCCACATCAAACATGATAGGAGCCTTGATTTCCTTGATGGCACTCCAGAGAAAACCCAAGATCACTGTCTCAAGTCTAGAGGGATCCTGAGGTCACTGGAGCAACAAGAAAGGACTCCGTGGACCCCAAATCAACTCGAGATGAGAGCTTAGTCCCTGGCTTCGTCTCAAGAGGAATACCAACTTTCCACAAGCAACTCAAGAGAAGGCTTCTCTCAGCTACAAGTATGTGAGAGGGACCCTGAGTTTGTGGCCTCAAGTGGAATGGACACCGAGATGCTCTGACTCGAATTAAGGCCGGATATCCCTGCAGTGAATTGAATGCAGGCTCGTCTTGCATCTCCCAAGACGAAGGGATGTCTGAATCCCCTGTGAAGACCACAGAGAAAGACGTAGTTCTCCGCCTCATCGCGACCGGAGGCCTCACATCCTTTGAAAACTCGAGAGGTCCGTGGAGATCAATGCTTCCAAAGGAGACGATGCCTGACTCCTCTTGAAAATGGATAGGAGTCCCAGGATCCCGGTGGCATGTGGAAAGGGACCCTGGGTCTCCCGCCTCACGTGGAGACGCGTCCCAATTGCCATGCCAAGACTCGAGGAGAATCGCGAGGTGTCCCTCGCACCTAGGCAGGAGTCCTGACGTCGCTAAACAAACACGTGTCTGGAAGGGCCCTCCCTGTCGTAACTCGAGAATATACCCCAGGTTCCGGCCGCAACTCGAGAAAAACCATGAGACTTCCCCCTCGCCGCGAGATGAGGCCCGATTCCCTTGCACTGCGTGCAGAGCAATTCCGTATTCCACATCAAAAATGAAAGGAGCCTTGATTTCCTTGATGGCACTCCAGAGAAAACCCAAGATCACTGTCTAAAGTCTAGAGGGATCCTGAGGTCACTGAAGAACACGAAAGGGCTCTGTCGACCCCAAATCAACTCTAGATGAGAGCTTAGTCCCTGGCTTCGACTCAAGAGGAATACCAACTTTCCACAAGCACCTCAAGAGGAGGCTTCTCTCAGCTACAGGTATGTGAGAGGGACCCTGAGTTTGTGGCCTCAAGTGGAATGGACACCGAGATGCTCTGACTCGAAGTAAAGCCGGATATCCCTGCAGTGAATTGAATGCAGGCTCGTCTAGCATCTCCCAATACGAAGGAATGTCTGAATCCCCTGTGGAGACGACAGAGAAAGAACTAGTCCTCCGCCTCATCGCGACCGGAGGCCTCACATCCTTTGAAAACTCGAGAGGTCTGCAGAGATCAATGCTTCCAAAGGAGAAAATGCCTGACTCCTCTTGAAAATGGATAGGAGTCCCAGGATCCCTGTGGCACGTGGAAAGGGACCATGGGTCTCCCGCCTCAAGTGGAGACGCGACCCATTTGCCATGCCAAGACTCGAGGAGAATCCCGAGGTGTCCCTCCGACCTAGGCAGGAGTCCTGACGTCGCTGAACAAACACGTGTCTGGAAGGGCCCTCCCCGTCGGAACTCGAGAATATACCCCAGGTTCCGGCCGCAACTCGAGAAAAACCATGAGACTTCCTCCTCGCCGCGAGATGAGGCTGATTACCCTGCAGTGCGTGCAGAGCAATTCCGTGTTCCACATCAAAGGTGAAAGGAGCCATGATTTCCTTGATGGCACTCCAGAGAAAACCCAAGATCACTGTCTCAAGTCTAGAGGGATCCTGAGGTCACTGGAGCAACACGAAAGGGCTCCGTGGACCCCAAATCAACTCGAGATGAGAGCTTAGTCCCTGGCTTCGACTCAAGAGGAATACCAATTTCCACAAACACCTCAAGAGGAGGCTTCTCTCAGCTACAGGTATGTGAGAGGGACCCTGAGTTTGTGGCCTCAAGTGGAATGGACACCGAGATGCTCTGACTCGAAGTAAGGCCGGATATCCCTGCAGTGAATTGAATGCAGGCTCGTCTAGCATCTCCCAATACGAAGGGATGTCTGAATCCCCTGTGGAGACGACAGAGAAAGAACTAGTCCTCCGCCTCATCGCGACCGGAGGCCTCACATCCTTTGAAAACTCGAGAGGTCTGCAGAGATCAATGCTTCCAAAGGAGACAATGCCTGACTCCTCTTGAAAATGGATAGGAGTCCCAGGATCCCTGTGGCACGTGGAAAGGGACCCTGGGTCTCCCGCCTCACGGGGAGACGCGTTCCAATTGCCATGCCAAGACTAGACAAGAATCCCGAGGTGTCCCTCGCACCTAGGCAGGAGTCCTGACATCGCTGAACAAACACGTGTCTGGAAGGGCTCTCCCCGTCGTAACTCGAGAATATACCCCAGGTTCCGCCCGCAACTTGAGAAAAACCATGAGACATCCCCCTTGCCGCGAGATGAGGCCGGATTCCCCTGCACTGCGTGCAGAACAATTCCGTGTTCCACATCAAACTTGAAAGGAGCCTTGATTTCCTTGAAGGCACTCCAGAGACAACCCAAGATCACTGTCTCAAGTCTAGAGGGATCCTGAGGTCACTGGAGCAACAAGTAAGGGCTCCATGGACCCCAAATCAACTCGAGATGAGAGCTTAGTCCCTGGCTTCGACTCAAGAGGAATACCAACTTTCCATAAGCACCTCAAGAGGAGGCTACTCTCAGCTACAGGTATGTGAGAAGGACCCTGAATTTGTGGCCTCAAGTGTAATGGACACCAAAATGCTCTGACTCGAAGTAAGGCCGGATATCCCTGCAGTGAATTGAATGCAGGCTCGTCTTGCATCTCCCAAGACGAAGGGATGTCTGAATCCCCTGTGGAGACGACAGAGAAAGAACTAGTCCTCCGCCTCATCGCTACCGGAGGCCTCACATCCTTTGAAAACTCGAGAGGTCCGCGGAGATCAATGCTTCCAAAGGAGACGATGCCTGACTCCTCTTGAAAATGGATAGGAGTCCCAGGAACCCTGTGGCACGTGGAAAGGGACCCTGGGTCTCCCGCCTCACGTGGAGCCGCGTCCCAATTGCCATGCCAAGACTCGAGGAGAATCCCGAGGTGTCCCTGGCACCTACGCAGGAGTCCTGACGTCGCTGAACAAACAAGTGTCTGGAGGGGCCCTCCCCGTCGTAACTCGAGAATATACCCCAGGTTCCGGCCGCAACTCGAGAAAAACCATGAAACTTCCCCCTCGCCGCGAGATGAGGCCCGATTCCCCTGCACTGCGTGCAGAGCAATTCCGTGTTCCACATCAAACGTGAAAGGAGCCTTGATTTCCTTGATGGCACTCCAGAGAAAACCCAAGATCACTGTCTCAAGTCTAGAGGGATCCTGAGGTCACTGGAGCAACAAGAAAGGGCTCCGTGGACCCCAAATCAACTCGAGATGAGAGCTTAGTCCCTGGCTTCGACTCAAGAGGAATACCAACTTTCCACAAGCATCTCAAGAGGAGGCTTCTCTCAGCTACAGGTATGTGAGAGGGACCCTGAGTTTGTGGCCTCAAGTGGAATGGACACCGAGATGCTCTGACTCGAAGTAAGGCCGGATATCCCTGCAGTGAATTGAATGCAGGCTCATCTTGCATCTCCCAAGACGAAGGGTTGTCTGAATCCCCTGTGGAGACCACAGAGAAAGACCTAGTCCTCCGCCTCAACGCGAACGGAGGCCTCACATCCTTTGAAAACTCAAGAGGTCCACCGAGATCAATGCTTCCAAAGGAGACGATGCCTGACTCCTCTTGCAAATGGATAGGAGTCCCAGGATCCCTGTGGCACGTGGAAAGGGACCCTGGGTCTCCCGCCTCACGTGGAGACGCGTCCCAATTGCCATGCCAAGACTCGAGGAGAATCCCGAGGTGTCCATCGCACCTAGGCAGGAATACTGAAGTTGCTGAACAAACACGTGTCTGGAAGGGCCCTCCCCGTCGTAACTCGAGAATATACCCCAGGTTCCGGACGCAACTCGAGAAAAACCATGAGACTTCCCCCTCGCCGCGAGATGAGGCCCGATTCCCCTGCACTGCGTGCAGAGCAATTCCGTGTTCCACATCAAACGTGAAAGGAGCCTTGATTTCCTTGATGGCACTCCAGAGAAAACCCAAGATCACTGTCTCAAGTCTAGAGGGATCCTGAGGTCACTGGAGCAACACGAAAGGGCTCCATGGACCCCAAATCAACTCGAGATGAGAGCTTTGTCCCTGGCTTCGACTCAAGAGGAATACCAACTTTCCACAAGCACCTCAAGAGAAAGCTTCTCTCAGCTACAGGTATGTGAGAGGGACCCTGAGTTTGTGGCCTCAAGTGGAATGGACACCGAGATGCTCTGACTCGAAGTAAGGCCGGATATCCCTGCAGTGAATTGAATGCAGGCTCGTCTTGCATCTCCCAAGAAGAGGGATGTCTGAATCCCCTTTGGAGACCACAGAGAAAGACCTAGTTCTCCGCCTCATCGCGACCGGAGGCCTCACATCCTTTGAAAACTCGAGAGGTCCGCGGAGATCAATGCTTCCAAAGGAGACGATGCCTGACTCCTCTTGAAAATGGATAGGAGTCCCAGGATCCCTGTGACACGTGGAAAGGGACCCTGGGTCTCCCGCCTCACGTGGAGACGCGTCCGCATTGCCATGCCAAGATTCGAGGAGAATCCCGAGGTGTCCCTCGCACCTAGGCAGGAGTCCTGACGTCGCTGAACAAACACGTGTCTGGAGGGGCCCTTCCCGTCGTAACTCGACAATATACCCCAGGTTCCGGCCGCAACTCGAGAAAAACCGGGAAACTTCCCCCTCGGCGCGAGATGAGGCCCGATTCCCCTGCACTGCGTGCAGAGCAATTCCGTGTTCCACATCAAACCTGAAAGGAGCCTTGATTTCATTGATGGCACTCCAGAGAAATCCCAAGATCACTGTCTCAAGTCTAGAGTGATCCTGAGGTCACTGGAGCAACACGAAAGGGCTCCGTGGACCCCAAATCAACTCGAGATGAGAGCTTAGTCCCTGGCTTCGACTCAAGAGGAATACCAACTTTCCAAAAGCACCTCAAGAGGAGGCTTCTCTCAGCTACAGGTATGTGAGAAGGACCCTGAGTTTGTGGCCTCAAGTGGAATGGACACCGAGATGCTCTGACTCGAAGTAAGGCCGGATATCCCTGCAGTGAATTGAATGCAGGCTCGTCTTGTATCTCCCAAGACGAAGGGTTGTCTGAATCCCCTGTGGAGACCACAGAGAAAGACCTAGTCCTCCGCCTCAACGCGACCGGAGCCCTCACATCCTTTGAAAACTCGAGAGGTCCGCGGAGATCAATGCTTCCAAAGGAGACGATGCCTGACTCCTCTTGAAAATGGATAGGAGTCCCAGGATCCCTGTGGCATGAGGAAAGGTACACTGGATCTCCCGCCTCAGGTGGAGACGCGTCCCAATTGCCATGCCAAGACTCGAGGAGAATCCCGAGGTGTCCCTCGCACCTAGGCAGGAGTCCTGACATCGCTGAACAAACACGTGTCTCGAAGGGCCCTCCCCGTGGTAACTCGAGAATATACCCCAGGTTCCGGCCGCAACTCGAGAAAAACCATGAGACTTCCCCTTCATCGCGAAATGAGGCCCGATTCCCCTGCACTGCATGCAGAGCAATTCCGTGTTCCACATCAAACGTGAAAGGAGCCTTGATTTCCTTGATGGCACTCCAGAGAATACCCAAGATCACTGTCTCAAGTCTAGAGGGATCCTGAGGTCACTGGAGCAACACGAAAGGGCTCCGTGGACCACAAATCAACTCGAGATGAGAACTTATTCCCTGGCTTCGACTCAAGAGGAATACCAAGTTTCCACAAGCACCTCAAGAGGAGGCTTCTCTCAGCTACAGGTATGTGAGAGGAACCTGAGTTTGTGGCCTCAAGTGGAATGGACACCGAGATGCTCTGACTCGAAGTAAGGCCGGATATCCCTGCAGTGAATTGAATGCAGGCTCGTCTTGCATCTCCCAAGACGAAGGGATGTCTGAATCCCCTGTGGAGACCACAGAGAAAGACCTAGTTCTCCGCCTCATCACGATCGGAGGCCTCACATCCTTTGAAAACTCGAGCGATCCGCACAGATCAATGCTTCCAAAGGAGACGATGCCTGAGTCCTCTTGAAAATGGACAGGAGTCCCAGGATCCCTGTGGCACGTCAAAAGGGACCCTGTGTCTCCCGCCTCACGTGGAGACGCATCCCAATTGCCATGCCAAGTCTCGAGGAGAATCCCGAGGTGTCCCTCGCACCTAGGCAGGAGTCCTGACGTCGCTGAACAAACACGTGTCTGGAGGGGCCCTCCCCGTCATAACTCGAGAATATACCCCAGGTTCCGGCCGCAACTCGAGAAAAACCAGGAAACTTCCCCCTCGCCGCGAGATGAGGCCCGATTCCCCTGCACTGCGTGCAGAGCAATTCCATGTTCCACATCAAACCTGAAAGGAGCCTTGATTTCCTTGATGGCACTTCAGAGAAGTCCCAAGATCACTGTCTCAAGTCTAGAGGGATCCTGAGGTCACTGGAGCAACACGAAAGGGCTCCGTGGACCACAAATCAACTCGAGATGAGAGCTTAGTCCCTGGCTTCGACTCAAGAGGAATACCAACTTTCCACAAGCACCTCAAGAGGAGGCTTCTTTCAGCTACAGGTATGTGAGAGGGACCCTGAGTTTGCGGCCTCAAGTGGAATGGACACCGAGATGCTCTGACTCGAAGTAAGGCCGGATATCCCTGCAGTGAATTGAATGCAGGCTCGTCTTGCATCTCCCAAGACGAAGGGATGTCTGAATCCCCTGTGGAGACCACAGAGAAAGACCTAGTTCTCCACCTCATCGCGACCGGAGGCCTCACATCCTTTGAAAACTCGAGACGTCCGCGGAGATCAATGCTTCCAAAGGAGACGATGCCTGACTCCTCTTGAAAATGGATAGGAGTCCCAGGATCCCTGTGGCACGTGGAAAGGGACACTGGGTCTCCCACCTCACGTGGAGTCGCGTCCCAATGTCCATGCCAAGACTCGAGGAGAATTCCGAGGTGTCCCTCGCACCTAGGCAGGAGTCCTGACGTCGCTGAACAAACACGTGTCTGGAAGGGCCCTCCCCGTCGTAACTCGAGAATATACCCCAGGTTGCGGCCGCAACTCGAGAAAAACCATGAGACTTCCCCCTCGCCGCGAGATGAGGCCCGATTCCCCTGCACTGCGTGCAGAGCAATTCCGTGTTCCACATCAAACGTGAAAGGAGCCTTGATTTGCTTGATGGCACTCCAGAGACAACCCAAGATCACTGTCTCAAGTCTAGAGGGATCCTGAGGTCACTGGAGCAACAAGAAAGGGCTCCATGGACCAGAAATCAACTCGAGATGAGAGCTTAGTCCCTGGCTTCGACTCAAGAGGAATACCAACTTTCCACAAGCACTTCAAGAGGAGGCTTCTCTCAGCTACAGGTATGTGAGAGAGACCCTGAGTTTGTGGCCTCAAGTGGAATGGACACCGAGATGCTCTGACTCGAAGTAAGGCCGGATATCCCTGCAGTGAATTGAATGTAGGCTCGTCTTGCATCTCCCAAGATGAAGGAATGTCTGAATCCCCTGTGGAGACCACAGAGAAAGACCTAGTTTTCCACCTCATCGCGACCGGAGGCCTCACATCCTTTGAAAACTCGAGAGGTCCGCGGAGATCAATGCTTCCAAAGGAGACGATGCCTGACTCCTCTTGAAAATGGATAGGAGTCCCAGGATCCCTGTGGCACGTGGAAAGGGACCCTGGGTCACCCGCCTCACGTGGAGACGCGTACCAATTGCCATGCCAAGACTCGAGGAGAATCCCGAGGTGTTCCTCGCACCTAGGCAGGAGTCCTGACGTCGCTGAACAAACACGTGTCTGGAAGGGCCCTCCCCGTCTTAACTCGAGAATATACCCCAGGTTCCAGCCGCAACTCGAGAAAAACCATGAGACTTCCCCCTCCCAGCGAGATGAGGTCCGATTCCCCTGCACTGCGTGCAGAGCAATTCCGTTTTCCACATCAAACGTGAAAGGAGACTTGATTTCCTTGATGGCACTCCAGAGAAAACCCAAGATCACTGTCTCAAGTCTAGAGGGATCCTGAGGTCACTGGAGCAACACGAAAGTTATCCGTGGACCCCAAATCAACTCGAGATGAGAGCTTAGTCCCTGGCTTCGACTCAAGAGGAATACCAACTTTCCACAAGCACCTCAAAAGGAGGCTTCTAACAGCTACCGGTATGTGAGAGGGACCCTGAGTTTGTGGCCTCAAGTGGAATGGACAACGAGATGCTCTGACTCGAAGTAAGGCCGGATATCACTGCAGTGAATTGAATGCAGGCTCGTCTTGCAACTCCCAAGACGAAGGGATGTCCGAATCCCCTGTGGAGACCACAGAGAAAGACCTAGTCCTCCCCCTCATCGCGACCGGAGGCCTCACATCCTTTGAAAACTCGAGAGGTCTGCGGAGATCAATGCTTCCAAAGGAGACGATGCCTGACTCCTCTTGAAAATGGATAGGAGTCCCAGGATCCCTGTGGCACGTGGAAAGGAACCCTGGGTCTCCCGCCTCACGTGGAGACGCGTCCCAATTGCCATGCAAGACTCGAGGAGAATCCCGAGGTGTCTCTTGCACCTAGGCAGGAGTCCTGACATCACTGAACAAACACGTGTCTGGAATGGCCCTCCTCGTCGTAACTCGAGAATATACCCCAGGTTCTGGTCTCAACTCGAGAAAAACCATGAGACTTCCCCTCGCCGCGAGATGAGACACGATTCCCCTGCACTGTGTGCAGAGCAATTTCGTGTTCCAAATCAAACATGAAAGGAGCCTTGATTTCCTTGATGGCACTCCAGAGAACACCCAAGATCATTGTCTCAAGTCTAGAGGGATCCTGAGGTCACTGTAGCAACACGAAAGGGCTCCGTGGACCCCAAATCAACTCGAGATGAAAGCTTCGTCCCTGGCTTCGACTCAAGAGGAATACCCACTTTCCACAAGCACCTCAAGAGGAGGCTTCTCTCAGCTACAGGTATGTGAGAGGGACCCTGAATTTGTGGCCTCAAGTGGAATGGACACCGAGATGCTCTGACTCGAAGGAAGGCCGGATATCCGTGCAGTGAATTGAATGCAGGCTCGTCTTACATCTCCCACGACGAAGGGATGTCTGAATCCCCTGTGGAGACCAAGGAGAAAGACCTAGTTCCCGCCTCATCGCGACCGGAGGCTTCACGTCCTTTGAAAACTCGAGAGGTCCGCGGAGATCAATGCTTCCAAAGGAGACGATGCCTGACTCCTCTTGAAAATGGATAGGAGTCCCAGGATCCCTGTGGCACGTGGAAAGGGACACTGGGTCTCCCGCCTCATGTGGAGACGTGTCCCAATGGCCATGCCAAGACTCGAGGAGAATCCCGAGGTGTCCCTCGCACCCAGGCAGGAGTCCTGACATTGCTGAATAAACACGTGTCTGGAAAGTCCCTTCTGGTCAAAACTCGAGAATGTAGCCCAGGTTGCGGCCGCAACTCGAGAAAAACCATGAGACTTCCCCCTCGCCGCGAGATGAGGCCCGATTCCCCTGCACTGCGTGCAGAGCAATTCCGTGTTCCAAATCAAACATGAAAGGAGCCTTGATTTCCTTGATGGCACTCCAGAGAAAACCCAAGATCACTGTCTCAAGTCTAGAGGGATACTGAGGTCACTGTAGCAACACGAAAGGGCTCCGTGGACCCCAAATCAACTCGAGATGAGAGCTTCGTCCCTGGCTTCGTCTCAAGAGGAATACCCACTTTCCACAAGCACCTCAAGAGGAGGCTTCTCTCAGCTACAGGTATGTGAGAGGGACCCTGAGTTTGTGGCCTCAAGTGGAATGGACACCGAGATGCTCTAACTCGAAGGAAGGCCGGATATCCCTGCAGTGAATTGAATGCAGGCTCATCTTGCATCTCCCACGACGAAGGGATATCTGAATCCCCTGTGGAGACCAAGGAGAAAGACCTAGTTCTCCGCCTCATCGCGACCGGAGGCCTCACGTCCTTTGGAAACTCGAGAGGTCCGCGGAGATCAATGATTCCAAAGGAGACGATGCCTGACTCCTCTTGAAAATGGATAGGAGTCCCAGGATCCCTGTGGCACGTGGAAAGGGACCCTGGGTCTCCCGCCTCACGTGGAGACGCATCCCAATGGCCATGCCAAGACTCGAGGAGTATCCCGAGGGGTCCCTCGCACCCAGGCAGGAGTCCTGACGTCGCTGAACAAACACGTGTCTGGAAGGGCCCTTCCGGTCGTAACTCGTGAGTGTACCCCAGGTTCCTGCCGCAACTCGAAAAAAACCATGAGACTTCCCCCTCGCCGCGAGATGAGGCCCGATTCCCCTGCGCTGCGTGCAGAGCAACTCCGTGTTCCAAATCAAACGTGAAATGAGACTTGATTTCCTTGATGGCACTCCAGAGAACACCCAAGATCACTGTCTCAAGTCTAGAGGGATCCTGAGGTCACTGTAGCAACACGAAAAGGCTCCGTGGACCCCAAATCAACTCGAGATGAGAGCTTCGTCCCTGGCTTCGACTCAAGAGGAATACCCACTTTCCACAAGCACCTCAAGAGGAGGCTTCTCTCAGCTACAGGTATGTGAGAGGGACCCTGAGTTTGTGGCCTCAGGTGGAATGCACCCCGAGATGCTCTGACTCGAAGGAAGGCCGGATATCCCTGCAGTGAATTGAATGCAGGCTCATCTTGCATCTCCCAAGACGAAGGGACGTCTGAATCCCCTGTGGAGCCCACAGAGAAAGACCTAGTTCTCCGCCTCATCGTGACCGAAGGCCTCACGTCCTTTGAAAACTCGAGAATTCCGCGGAGATCAATGCTTCCAAAGGAGACGATGCCTGAGTCCTCTTGAAAATGGATAGGAGTCCCAGGATCCCTGTGGCACTTGGAAAGGGACTCTGGGTCTCCCGCCTCACGTGGAGACGCGTCCCAATGGCCATTCCAAGACTCGAGGAGAATCCCAAGGTGCCCCTCGCACCTAGGCAGGAGTCCTGACGTCGCTGAACAAACACGTGTCTGGAAGGGCCCTTCCGGTCGTAACTCGAGAATATACCCCAGGTTCCGGCCGCAACTCGAGAAAAACCATGAGACTTCCCCCTCGCCGCGAGATGAGGCCCGATTCCCCTGCACTGCGTGCAGAGCAACTCCGTGTTCTAAATCAAACGTGAAATGAGACTTGATTTCCTTGATGGCACTCCAGAGAACACCCAAGATCACTGTCTCAAGTCTAGAGGGATCCTGAGGTCACTGTAGCAACACGAAAGGGCTCCATGGACGCCAAATCAACTCGAGATGAGAGCTTAGTCCCTGGCTTCGACTCAAGAGGAATACCCACTTTCCACAAGCACCTCAAGAGGGGGCTTCTCTCAGCTACAGGTATGTGAGAAGGACCCTGAGTTTGTGGCCTCAAGTGGAATGGACACCGAGATGCTCTGACTCGAAGGAAGGCCGGATATCCCTGCAGTGAATTGAATGCAGGCTCGTCTTGTATCTCCCAAGACGAAGGGTTGTCTGAATCCCCTGTGGAGACCACAGATAAAGACCTAGTCCTCCGCCTCAACGCGACCGGAGCCCTCACATCCTTTGAAAACTCGAGAGGTCCGCGGAGATCAATGCTTCCAAAGGAGACGATGCCTGACTCCTCTTGAAAATGGATAGGAGTCCCAGGATCCCTGTGGCACGTGGAAAGGTACACTGGATCTCCCGCCTCAGGTGGAGACGCGTCCCAATTGCCATGCCAAGACTCGAGGAGAATCCCGAGGTGTCCCTCGCACCTAGGCAGGAGTCCTGACGTCGCGGAACAAACACGTGTCTGGAAGGGCCCTCCCCCTCGTAACTCGAGAATATGCCCCAGGTTCCGGCCGCAACTCGAGAAAAACCATGAGACTTCCCCTTCATCGCGAAATGAGGCCCGATTCCCCTGCACTGCATGCAGAGCAATTCCGTGTTCCACATCAAACGTGAAAGGAGCCTTGATTTCCTTGATGGCACTCCAGAGAATACCCAAGATCACTGTCTCAAGTCTAGAGGGATCCTGAGGTCACTGGAGCAACATGAAAGGGCTCTGTGGACCCCAAATCAACTCGAGATGAGAACTTATTCCCTGGCTTCGACTCGAGAGGAATACCAAGTTTCCACAAGCACCTCAAGAGGAGGCTTCTCTCAGCTACAGGTATGTGAGAGAAACCTGAGTTTGTGGCCTCAAGTCGAATGGACACCGAGATGCTCTGACTCGAAGTAAGGCCGGATATCCCTGCAGTGAATTGAATGCAGGCTCGTCTTGCATCTCCCAAGACGAAGGGATGTCTGAATCCCCTGTGGAGACCACAGAGAAAGACCTAGTTCTCCGCCTCATCACGATCGGAGCCTCACATCCTTTGAAAACTCGAGCGATCCGCACAGATCAATGCTTCCAAAGGAGACGATGCCTGAGTCCTCTTGAAAATGGATAGGAGTCCCAGGATCCCTGTGGCACGTCAAAAGGGACCCTGTGTCTCCCGCCTCACGTGGAGACGCATCCCAATTGCCATGCCAAGTCTCGAGGAGAATCCCGAGGTGTCCCTCGCACCTAGGCAGGAGTCCTGACGTCGCTGAACAAACACGTGTCTGGAAGGGCCCTCCCCGTTGTAACTCGAGAATATACCGCAGGTTCCGGACGCAACTCGAGAAAAACCATGAGACTTCCCCCTCGCCGCGAGATGAGGCCCGATTCCCCTGCACTGCGTGCAGAGCAATTCCGTGTTTCACATCAAACGTGAAAGGAGCCTTGATTTGCTTGATGGCACTCCAGAGAAAACCCAAGATCACTGTCTCAAGTCTAGAGGGATCCTGAGGTCACTGGAGCAACACGAAAGGGCTCCATGGACCCCAAATCAACTCGAGATGAGAGCTTAGTCCCTGGCTTCGACTCAAGAGGAATACCAACTTTCCACAAGCACCTCAAGAGGAGGCTTCTTTCAGCTACAGGTATGTGAGAGGGACCCTGAGTTTGCGGCCTCAAGTGGAATGGACACCGAGATGCTCTGACTCGAAGTAAGGCCGGATATCCCTGCAGTGAAGTGAATGCAGGCTCGTCTTGCATCTCCCAAGACGAAGCGATGTCTGAATCCCCTGTGGAGACCACAGAGAAAGACCTAGTTCTCCACCTCATCGCGACCGGATGCCTCACATCCTTTGAAAACTCGAGAGGTCCGCGGAGATCAATGCTTCCAAAGGAGACGATGCCTGACTCCTCTTGAAAATGGATAGGAGTCCCAGGATCCCTGTGGCACGTGGAAAGGGACACTGGGTCTCCCACCTCACGTGGAGTCGCGTCCCAATTTCCATGCCAAGACTCGAGGAGAATTCCGAGGTGTCCCTCGCACCTAGGCAGGAGTCCTGACTTCGCTGAACAAACACGTGTCTGGAAGGGCCCTCCCCCTCGTAACTCGAGAATATACCCCAGGTTCCGGTCGCAACTCGATAAAAACCATGAGTCTTCCCCCTCACCCCGAGATGAGGCCTGATTCACCTGCACTGCGTGCAGAGCAATTGCGTGTTCCACATCAAAGGTGAAAGGAGCCTTGATTTCCTTGATGGCACTCCAGAGAAAACCCAAGATCACTGTCTCAAGTCTAGAGGGATCCTGAGGTCACAGGAGCAATACGAAAGGGGTCTGTGGACCCCAAATCAACTCGAGATGAAAGCTTTGTCCCTGGCTTCGACTCAAGAGGAATACCAACTTTCCAAAAGCACCTCAAGAGGAGGCTTCTCTCAGCTACAGGTATGTGAGAGGGACCCTGAGTTTGTGGCCTCAAGTGGAATGGACACCGAAATGCTCTGACTCGAAGTAAGGCCGGATATCCCTGCAGTGAATTGAATGCAGGCTCGTCTTGCATCTTCCAAGACGAAGGGATGTCTGAATCCCCTGTGGAGAAGACAGAGAAAGACCTAGTCCTCCGCCTCATCGTGACCGGAGGCCTCACATCCTTTGAAAACTCGAGCGTTCCGCACAGATCAATGCTTCCAAAGGAGACGATGCCTGAGTCCTCTTGAACATGGATAGGAGTCCCAGGATCCCTATGGCCCGTGGAAAGGGACCCTGTGTCTCCCGCCTCACGTGGAGACGCATCCCAATGGCCATGCCAAGTCTCGAGGAGAATCCCGAGGTGTCCCTCGCACCTAGGCAGGAGTCCTGAAGTCGCTGAACAAACACGTGTCTGGAAGGGCCCTCCCCGTCGTAACTCGAGAATATAGCCCAGGTTCCAGCCGCAACTAGAGAAAAAACATGAGACTTCCCACTCGCCACGAGATGAGGCCCGATTCCCCTGCACTGCGTGCAGAGCAATTCCGTGTTCCACATCAAACGTGAAAGGAGCCTTGATTTGCTTGATGGCACTCCAGAGAAAACCCAAGATCACTGTCTCAAGTCTAGAGGGATCCTGAGGTCACTGGAGCAACACGAAAGGGCTCCGTGGACCCCAAATTCACTCGAGATGAGAGCTTAGTTCCTGGCTTCGACTCAAGAGGAATACCAACTTTCCACAAGCACCTCAAGAGGAGGCTTCTCTCAGCTACAGGTATGTGAGAGGGACCCTGAGTTTGTGCGCTCAAGTGGAATGGACTCCGAGATGCTCTGACTCGAAGTAAGGCCGAATATCCCTGCAGTGAATTGAATGCAGGCTCGTCTTGCATCTCCCAAGACGAAGGGATGTCTGAATACCCTGTGGAGACCACAGAGAAAGACCTAGATCTCCGCCTCACATCGATCGGAGGCCTCACGTCCTTTGAAAACTCGAGAGGTCCTCGGAGATCAATGCTTCCAAAGGAGACGATGCCTGACTCCTCTTGAAAATGGCTAGGAGTCCCAGGATCCCTGTGGCACGTGGAAAGGGAACCTGGGTCTCCCGCCTCACGTGGAGACGTGTCCCAATGGCCATGCCAAGACTCGAGGAGAATCCCGAGGTGTCCCTCGCACACAGGCAGGAGTCCTGACATCGCTGAATAAACACGTGTCTGGAAAGTCCCTTCTGGTCGTAACTCGAGAATGTACCCTAGGTTCCGGCCGCAACTCGAGAAAAACCATGAGACTTCCCCCTCGCCGCGAGATGAGGCCCGATTCCCCTGCACTGCGTGCAGAGCAATTCCGTGTTCCAAATCAAACATGAAAGGAGCCTTGATTTCCTTGATGGCACTCCAGAGAAAACCCAAGATCACTATCTCAAGTCTAGAGGGATACTGAGGTCACTGTAGCAACACGAAAGGGCTCCGTGGACCCCAAATCAACTCGAGATGAGAGCTTCGTCCCTGGCTTCGACTCAAGAGGAATACCCACTTTCCACAAGCACCTCAAGAGGAGGCTTCTCTCAGCTACAGGTATGTGAGAGGGACCCTGAGTTTGTGGACTCAAGTGGAATGGACACCGAGATGCTCTAACTCGAAGGAAGGCCCGATATCCCTGCAGTGAATTGAATGCAGGCCTCTTTTGCATCTCCCACGATGAAGGGATGTCTGAATCCCCTGTGGAGACCACAGAGAAAGACCTAGTTCTCCGCTTCATCGCGATCAGAGGCCTCACGTCCTTTGAAAACTCGAGAGGTGCGCGGAGATCAATGCTTCCAAAGGAGACGATGCCTGACTACTCTTGAAAATCGATAGGAGTTCCAGGATCCCTGTGGCACGTGGAAAGGGACCCTGGGTCTCCCGCCTCACGTGGAGACGCGTCGCAATGGCCATGCCAAGACTCGAGGAGAATCCCGAGGTGTCCCTCGCACCGAGGCAGGAGTCCTGACGTCGCTGAACAAACACGTGTCTGGAAGGGCCCTCCCCGTCGTAACTCGAGAATATACCCCAGGTTCCGGCCGCAAGTCGAGAAAAACCATGAGACTTCCCCCTCGCGCGAGATGAGGCCCGATTCCCCTACACTGCGTGCAGAGAACTTCCTTGTTCCACATCAAACATGAAAGGAGCCTTGATTTCCTTGATGGCACTCCAGAGAACACCCAAGATCACTGTCTCAAGTCAAGAGTGATCCTGAGGTCACTGTAGCAACACGAAAGGGCTCCATGGACGCCAAATCAACTCGAGATGAGAGCTTAGTCCCTGGCTTCGACTCAAGAGGAATACCCACTTTCCACAAGCACCTCAAGAGGAGGCTTCTCTCAGCTACAGGTATGTGAGAGGGACCCTGAGTTTGTGGCCTCAAGTGGAATGGACACCGAGATGCTCTGACTCGAAGGAAGGCCGGATATCCCTGCAGTGAATTGAATGCAGGCTCGTCTTGCATCTCCCACGACGAAGGGATGTCTGAATCCCCTGTGGAGACCAAGGAGAAAGACCTAGTTCTCCGCCTCATCGCGACCGGAGGCCTCACGTCCTTTGAAAACTCGAGAGGTCCGCGGAGATCAATGATTCCAAAGGAGACGATGCCTGACTCCTCTTGAAAATGGACAGGAGTCCCAGGATCCCTGTGGCACGTGGAAAGGGACCCTGTGTCTCCCGCCTCACGTGGAGACGCGTCCCAATGGCCATGCAAAGACTCGAGGAGTATCCCGAGGGGTCCCTCGCACCCAGGCAGGAGTCCTGACGTGGCTGAACAAACACGTGTCTGGAAGGGCCCTTCCGGTCGTAACTCGTGAGTGTACCCCAGGTTCCTGCCGCAACTCGAGAAAAACCATGAGACTTCCCCCTCACCGCGAGATGAGGCCCGATTCCCCTGCGCTGCGTGCAGAGCAACTCCGTGTTCCAAATCAAACGTGAAATGAGACTTGATTTCCTTGATGGCACTCCAGAGAACACCCAAGATCACTGTCTCAAGTCTAGAGGGATCCTGAGGTCACTGTAGCAACACGAAAAGGCTCCGTGGACCCCAAATAAACTCGAGATGAGAGCTTCGTCCCTGGCTTCGACTCAAGAGGAATACCCACTTTCCACAAGCACCTCAAGAGGAGGCTTCTCTCAGCTACAGGTATGTGAGAGGGACCCTGAGTTTGTGGCCTCAAGTGGAATGGACACCGAGATGCTCTAACTCGAAGGAAGGCCCGATATCCCTGCAGTGAATTGAATGCAGGCCTCTTTTGCATCTCCCACGATGAAGGGATGTCTGAATCCCCTGTGGAGACCACAGAGAAAGACCTAGTTCTCCGCCTCATCGCGATCAGAGGCCTCACGTCCTTTGAAAACTCGAGAGGTCCGCGGAGATCAATGCTTCCAAAGGAGACGATGCCTGACTACTCTTGAAAATCGATAGGAGTCCCAGGATCCCTGTGGCACGTGGAAAGGGACCCTGGGTCTCCCGCCTCACGTGGAGACGCGTCCCAATGGCCATGCCAAGACTCGAGGAGAATCCCGAGGTGTCCCTCGCACCGAGGCAGGAGTCCTGACGTCGCTGAACAAACACGTGTCTGGAAGGGCCCTCCCCGTCGTAACTCGAGAATACACCCCAGGTTCCGGCCGCAAGTCGAGAAAAACCATGAGACTTCCCCCTCGCGCGAGATGAGGCCCGATTCCCCTGCACTGCGTGCAGAGAACTTCCTTGTTCCACATCAAACATGAAAGGAGCCTTGATTTCCTTGATGGCACTCCAGAGAACACCCAAGATCACTGTCTCAAGTCTAGAGGGATCCTGAGGTCACTGTAGCAACACGAAAGGGCTCCATGGACGCCAAATCAACTCGAGATGAGAGCTTAGTCCCTGGCTTCGACTCAAGAGGAATACCCACTTTCCACAAGCACCTCAAGAGGAGGCTTCTCTCAGCTACAGGTATGTGAGAGGGACCCTGAGTTTGTGGCCTCAAGTGGAATGGACACCGAGATGCTCTGACTCGAAGGAAGGCCGGATATCCCTGCAGTGAATTGAATGCAGGCTCGTCTTGCATCTCCCACGACGAAGGGATGTCTGAATGCCCTGTGGAGACCAAGGAGAAAGACCTAGTTCTCCGCCTCATCGCGACCGGAGGCCTCACGTCCTTTGAAAACTCGAGAGGTCCGCGGAGATCAATGATTCCAAAGGAGACGATGCCTGACTCCTCTTGAAAATGGACAGGAGTCCCAGGATCCCTGTGGCACGTGGAAAGGGACCCTGTGTCTCCCGCCTCACGTGGAGACGCGTCCCAATGGCCATGCCAAGACTCGAGGAGTATCCCGAGAGGTCCCTCGCACCCAGGCAGGAGTCCTGACGTGGCTGAACAAACACGTGTCTGGAAGGGCCCTTCCGGTCGTAACTCGTGAGTGTACCCCAGGTTCCTGCCGCAACTCGAGAAAAACCATGAGACTTCCCCCTCACCGCGAGATGAGGCCCGATTCCCCTGCGCTGCGTGCAGAGCAACTCCGTGTTCCAAATCAAACGTGAAATGAGACTTGATTTCCTTGATGGCACTCCAGAGAACACCCAAGATCACTGTCTCAAGTCTAGAGGGATCCTGAGGTCACTGGAGCAAGACGAAAGGGCTCCGCGGGCCCTAAATCAACTCGAGATGAGAGCTTAGTCCCTGGCTTCCACTCAAGAGGAATACCAACTTTCCACAAGCACCTCAAGAGGAGGCTTCTCTCAGCTACAGGTATGTGAGAAGGACCCTGAGTTTGTGGCCTCAAGTGGAATGGACACCGAGATGCTCTGACTCGAAGTAAGGCCAGATATCCCTGCAGTGAATTGAATGCAGGCTCGTCTTGTATCTCCCAAGACGAAGGGTTGTCTGAATCCCCTGTGGAGACCACAGAGAAAGACCTAGTCCTCCGCCTCAACGCGACCGGAGCCCTCACATCCTTTGAAAACTCGAGAGGTCCGCGGAGATCAATGCTTCCAAAGGAGACGATGCCTGACTCCTCTTGAAAATGGATAGGAGTCCCAGGATCCCTGTGGCACGTGGAAAGGTACACTGGATCTCCCGCCTCAGGTGGAGACGCGTCCCAATTGCCATGCCAAGACTCGAGGAGTATCCCGAGGTGTCCCTCGCACCTAGGCAGGAGTCCTGACGTCGCTGAACAAACACGTGTCTCGAAGGGCCCTCCCCGTGGTAACTCGAGAATATACCCCAGGTTCCGGCCGCAACTCGAGAAAAACCATGAGATTTCCCCTTCATCGCGAAATGAGGCCCGATTCCCCTGCACTGCATGCAGAGCAATTCCGTGTTCCACATCAAACGTGAAAGGAGCCTTGATTTCCTTGATGGCACTCCAGAGAATACCCAAGATCACTGTCTCAAGTTTAGAGGGATCCTGAGGTCACTGGAGCAACATGAAAGGGCTCTGTGGACCCCAAATCAACTCGAGATGAGAACATATTCCCTGGCTTCGACTCAAGAGGAATACCAAGTTTCCACAAGCACCTCAAGAGGAGGCTTCTCTCAGCTACAGGTATGTGAGAGGAACCTGAGTTTGTGGCCTCAAGTCGAATGGACACCGAGATGCTCTGACTCGAAGTAAGGCCGGATATCCCTGCAGTGAATTGAATGCAGGCTCGTCTTGCATCTCCCAAGACGAAGGGATGTCTGAATCCCCTGTGGAGACCACAGAGAAAGACCTAGTTCTCCGCCTCATCACGATCGGAGGCCTCACATCCTTTGAAAACTCGAGCGATCCGCACAGATCAATGCTTCCAAAGGAGACGATGCCTGAGTCCTCTTGAAAATGGATAGGAGTCCCAGGATCCCTGTGGCACGTCAAAAGGGACCCTGTGTCTCCCGCCTCACGTGGAGACGCATCCCAATTGCCATGCCAAGTCTCGAGGAGAATCCCGAGGTGTCCCTCGCACCTAGGCAGGAGTCCTGACGTCGCTGAACAAACACGTGTCTGGAAGGGCCCTCCCCGTTGTAACTCGAGAATATACCGCAGGTTCCGGACGCAACTCGAGAAAAACAATGAGACTTCCCCCTCGCCGCGAGATGAGGCCCGATTCCCCTGCACTGCGTGCAGAGCAATTCCGTGTTCCACATCAAACGTGAAAGGAGCCTTGATTTCCTTGATGGCCCTCCAGAGAAAACCCAAGATCACTGTCTCAAGTCTAGAGGGATCCTGAGGTCACTGGAGCAACACGAAAGGGTTCCATGGACCCCAAATCAACTCGAGATGAGAGCTTAGTCCCTGGCTTTGACTCAAGAGGAATACCAACTTTCCACAAGCACCTCCAGAGGAGGCTTCTCTCAGCTATAGGTATGTGAGAGGGACCCTGAGTTTGTGGCCTCAAGTGGAATGGACACCGAGATGCTCTGACTCGAAGTAAGGCCGGATATCCCTGCAGTGAATTGAATGCAGGCTCGTCTTGCATCTCCCAAGAAGAAGGGATGTCTGAATCCCCTGTGGAGACCACAGAAAAAGACCTAGTTCTCCGCCTCATCGCGACCGGAGGCCTCACATCCTTTGAAAACTCGAGGGGTCCGCGGAGATCAATGCTTCCAAAGGAGACGATGCCTGACTCCTCTTGAAAATGGATAGGAGTCCCAGGATCCCTGTGGCACGTGGAAAGGGACCCTGGGTCTCCCGCCTCACGTGGAGACGCGTCCCCAATGCCATGCCAAGATTCGAGGAGAATCCTGAGGTGTCCCTCGCACCTAGGCAGGAGTCCTGACGTCGCTGAACAAACACGTGTCTGGAGGGGCCCTCCCCGTCGTAACTCGAGAATATACCCCAGGTTCCGGCCGCAACTCGAGAAAAACCAGGAAACTTGCCCCTCGCCGCGAGATGAGGCCCGATTCCCCTGCACTGCGTGCAGAGCAATTCCATGTTCCACATCAAACCTGAAAGGAGCCTTGATTTCCTTGATGGCACTTCAGAGAAGTCCCAAGATCACTGTCTCAAGTCTAGAGGGATCCTGAGGTCACTGGAGCAACACGAAAGGGCTCCGTGGACCACAAATCAACTCGAGATGAGAGCTTAGTCCCTGGCTTCGACTCAAGAGGAATACCAACTTTCCACAAGCACCTCAAGAGGAGGCTTCTTTCAGCTACAGGTATGTGAGAGGGACCCTGAGTTTGCGGCCTCAAGTGGAATGGACACCGAGATGCTCTGACTCGAAGTAAGGCCGGATATCCCTGCAGTGAAGTGAATGCAGGCTCGTCTTGCATCTCCCAAGACGAAGGGATGTCTGAATCCCCTGTGGAGACCACAGAGAAAGACCTAGTTCTCCGCCTCATCGCGACCGGAGGCCTCACATCCTTTGAAAACTCGAGAGGTCCGCGGAGATCAATGCTTCCAAAGGAGACGATGCCTGACTCCTCTTGAAAATGGATAGGAGTCCCAGGATCCCTGTGGCACGTGGAAAGGGACCCTGGGTCTCCCGCCTCACGTGGAGACGCGTCCCCAATGCCATGCCAAGATTCGAGGAGAATCCTGAGGTGTCCGTCGCACCTAGGCAGGAGTCCTGACGTCGCTGAACAAACACGTGTCTGGAAGGGCCCTCCCCGTCATAACTCGAGAATATACCCCAGGTTCCGGCCGCAAGTCGAGAAAAACCATGAGACTTCCCCCTCGCGCGAGATGAGGCCCGATTCCCCTGCACTGCGTGCAGAGAACTTCCTTGTTCCACATCAAACATGAAAGGAGCCTTGATTTCCTTGATGGCACTCCAGAGAACACCCAAGATCACTGTCTCAAGTCTAGAGGGATCCTGAGGTCACTGTAGCAACACAAAAGGGCTCCGTGGACCCCAAATCAACTCGAGATGAGAGCTTCGTCCCTGGCTTCGACTCAAGAGGAATACCCACTTTCCACAAGCACCTCAAGAGGAGGCTTCTCTCAGCTACAGGTATGTGAGAGGGACCCTGAGTTTGTGGCCTCAAGTGGAATGGACACCGAGATGCTCTGATTCGAAGGAAGGCCGGATTTCCCTGCAGTGAATTGAATGCAGGCTCGTCTTGCATCTCGCACGACGAAGGGATGTCTGAATCCCCTGTGGAGACCAAGGAGAAAGACCTAGTTCTCCGCCTCATCGCGACCGGAGGCCTCACGTCCTTTGAAAACTCGAGAGGTCCGCGGAGATCAATGATTCCAAAGGAGACGATGCCTGACTCCTCTTGAAAATGGATAGGAGTCCCAGGATCCCTGTGGCACGTGGAAAGGGACCCTGGGTCTCCCGCCTCACGTGGAGACGCGTCCCAATGGCCATGCCAAGACTCGAGGAGTATCCCGAGGGGTCCCTCGCACCCAGGCAGGAGTCCTGACGTCGCTGAACAAACACGTGTCTGGAAGGGCCCTTCCGGTCGTAACTCGTGAGTGTACCCCAGGTTCCTGCCGCAACTCGAGAAAAACCATGAGACTTCCCCCTCGCCGCGAGATGAGGCCCGATTCCCCTGCGCTGCGTGCAGAGCAACTCCGTGTTCCAAATCAAACGTGAAATGAGACTTGATTTCCTTGATGGCACTCCAGAGAACACCCAAGATCACTGTCTCAAGTCTAGAGGGATCCTGAGGTCACTGTAGCAACACGAAAAGGCTCCGTGGACCCCAAATCAACTCGAGATGAGAGCTTCGTCCCTGGCTTCGACTCAAGAGGAATACCCACTTTCCACAAGCACCTCAAGAGGAGGCTTCTCTCAGCTACAGGTATGTGAGAGGGACCCTGAGTGTGTGGCCTCAAGTGGAATGGACACCGAGATGCTCTGATTCGAAGGAAGGCCGGATATCCCAGCAGTGAATTGAATGCAGGCTCTTCTTGTATCTCCCTCGACGAAGGGATGTCTGAATCCCCTGTGGAGACCACAGAGAAAGACCTAGTTCTCCGCCTCATCGCGACCGGAGGCCTCACGTCCTTTGAAAACTCGAGAGGTCCGCGGAGATCAATGCTTCCAAAGGAGACGATGCCTGACTCCTCTTGAAAATGGATAGGAGTCCCAGGATCCCTGTGGCACGTGGAAAGGGACACTGGGTCTCCCGCCTCACGGGGAGACGTGTCCCAATGGCCATGCCAAGACTCGAGGAGAATCCGGAGGTGTCCCTCGCACCTAGGAAGGAGTCCTGACGTCACTGAAGAAACACGTGTCTGGAAGGCCCCTCCCCGTCGGAACTCGAGAATATACCCCAGGTTCCGGCCGCAACACGAGAAAAACCATGAGACTTCCCCTCGCCGCGAGATGAGGCCCAATTCCCCTGCACTGCGTGCAGAGTAATTCCGTGTTCCACATCAAACATGAAAGGAGCATTGATTTCCTTGATGGCACTCCAGAGAACACCCAAGATCACTGTCTCATGTCTAGAGGGATACTGAGGTCACTGTAGCAACACGAAAGGGCTCCGTGGACCCCAAATCAACTCGAGATGCGAGCTTCGTCCCTGGCTTCGACTCAAGAGGAATACCCACTTTCCACAAGCACCTCAAGAGGAGGCTTCTCTCAGCTACAGGTATGTGAGAGGGACCCTGAGTTTGTGGCCTCAATGTAATGGACACCGAGATGCTCTGACTCGAAGGAAGGCCGGATATCCCTGCAGTGAATTGAATGCAGGCCTCTTTTGCATCTCCCACGACGAAGGGATGTCTGAATCCCCTGTGGAGACCACAGAGAAATACCTTGTTCTCTGCCTCATCGCGACCGGAGGCCTCACGTCCTTTGAAAACTCGAGAGGTCCGCGGAGATCAATGCTTCCAAAGGAGACGATGCCTGACTCCTCTTGAAAATGGATAGGAGTCCCAGGATCCCTGTGGAACGTGGAAAGGGACCCTGGGTCTCCGGCCTCACGTGGAGACGAGTCCCAATGGCCATGCCAAGACTCGAGGAGAATCCGGAGGGGTCCCTCGCACCCAGGCAGGAGTCCTGACGTCGCTGAAGAAACACGTGTCTGGAAAGGCCCTTCTGGTCGAAACTCGAGAATGTAGCCCAGGTTGCGGCCGCAACTCGAGAAAAACCATGAGACTTCCCCCTCGCCACGAGAAGAGGCCCGATTCCCCTGCACTGCGTGCAGAGCAATTCCGTGTTCCACATCAAACATGAAAGGAGCCTTGATTTCCTTGATGGCACTCCAGAGAAGACCCAAGATCACTGTCTCATGTCTAGAGGGATACTGAGGTCACTGTAGCAACACGAAAGGGCTCCGTGGACCCCAAATCAAGTCGAGATGAGAGCTTCGTCCCTGGCTTCGACTCAAGAGGAATACCCACTTTCCACAAGCACCTCAAGAGGAGGCTTCTCTCAGCTACAGGTATGTGAGAGGGACCCTGAGTTTGTGGCCTCAAGTGGAATGGACACCGAGATGCTCTGACTCGAAAGAAGGCCGGATATCCCTGCAGTGAATTGAATGCAGGCCTCTTTTGCATCTCCCACGACGAAGGGATGTCTGAATCCCCTGTGGAGACCACAGAGAAAGACCTAGTTCTCCGCCTCAAATCGATCGGAGGCCTCACGTCCTTTGAAAACTCGAGAGGTCTGCGGAGATCAATGATTCCAAAGGAGACGATGCCTGACTCCTCTTGAAAATGGATAGGAGTCCCAGGATCCCTGTGGCACGTGGAAAGGGACCCTGGGTCTCCCGCCTCACGTGGAGACGCGTCCAAATGGCCATGCCAAGACTCGAGGAGAATCCCGAGTTGCCCCTCGCACCTAGGCAGGAGTCCTGACGTCGCTGAACAAACACGTGTCAGGAAGGGCCCTTCCGGTCGTAACTCGTGAGTGTACCCCAGGTTCCGGCCGCAACTCGAGAAAAACCATGAGACTTCCCCCTCGCCGCGAGATGAGGCCCGATTCCCCTGCACTGCGTGCAGAGCAACTCCGTGTTCCAAATCAAACGTGAAATGAGACTTGATTTCCTTGATGGCACTCCAGAGAACACCCAAGATCACTGTCTCAAGTCTAGAGGGATACTGAGGTCACTGTAGCAACACGAAAGGGCTCCGTGGACCCCAAATCAACTCGAGATGAGAGCTTCATCCCTGGCTTCGACTCAAGAGGAATACCCACTTTCCACAAGCACCTCAAGAGGAGGCTTCTCTCAGCTACAGGTATGTGAGAGGGACCCTGAGTTTGTGGCCTCAAGTGGAATGGACACCGAGATGCTCTAACTCGAAGGAAGGCCGGATATCCCTGCAGTGAATTGAATGCAGGCCTCTTTTGCATCTCCCACGATGAAGGGATGTCTGAATCCCCTGTGGAGACAACAGAGAAAGACCTAGTTCTCCGCCTCAAATCGATCGGAGGCCTCACGTCCTTTGAAAACTCGAGAGGTCCGCGGAGATCAATGCTTCCAAAGGAGACGACGCCTGACTCCTCTTGAAAATGGATAGGAGTCCCAGGATCCCTGGGGCACGTGGAAAGGGACCCTGGGTCCCCCGCCTCACGTGGAGACGCGTCCCAATGGCCATGCCAAGACTCGAGGAGAATCCCGAGGTGTCCCTCGCACCGAGGCAGGAGTCCTGACGTCGCTGAAGAAACACGTGTCTGGAAGGGCCCTCCCCGTCGTAACTCGAGAATATACCCCAGGTTCCGGCCGCAAGTCGAGAAAAACCATGAGACTTCCCCCTCGCGCGAGATGAGGCCCGATTCCCCTGCACTGCGTGCAGAGAACTTCCTTGTTCCACATCAAACATGAAAGGAGCCTTGATTTCCTTGATGGCACTCCAGAGAACACCCAAGATCACTGTCTCAAGTCTAGAGGGATCCTGAGGTCACTGTAGCAACACGAAAGGGCTCCGTGGACCCCAAATCAACTCGAGATGAGAGCTTCGTCCCTGGCTTTGACTCAAGAGGAATACCCACTTTCCACAAGCACCTCAAGAGGAGGCTTCTCTCAGCTACAGGTATGTGAGAGGGACCCTGAGTTTGTGGCCTCAAGTGGAATGGACACCGAGATGCTCTGACTCGAAGGAAGGCCGGATATCCCTGCAGTGAATTGAATGCAGGCTCGTCTTGCATCTCCCAGGACGAAGGGATGTCTGAATCCCCTGTGGAGACCAAGGAGAAAGACCTAGTTTTCCGCCTCATCGCGACCGGAGGCCTCACGTCCTTTGAAATCTCGAGAGGTCCGGGGAGATCAATGCTTCCAAAGGAGACGATGCCTGACTCATCTTGAAAATGGATAGGAGTCCCAGGATCCCTGTGGCACGTGGAAAGGGACCCTGGGTCTCCCACCTCACTTGGAGACGCGTCCCAATGGTCATGCCAAGACTCGAGGAGAATCCCGAGGTGTCCCTCGCACCCAGGCAGGAGTCCTGACATCGCTGAATAAACACGTGTCTGGAAAGACCCTTCTGGTCGTAACTCGAGAATGTACCCCAGGGTCCGGCCGTACCTCGAGAAAAACAATGAGACTTCCCCCTCGCCGCGAGATGAGGCCCGATTCCCCTGCACTGCGTGCAGAGCAATTCCGTGTTCCAAATCAAACATGAAAGGAGCCTTGATTTCCTTGATGGCACTCCAGAGAAAACCCAAGATCACTCTCTCAAGTCTAGAGGGATCCTAAGGTCACTGTAGCAACACGAAAGGGCTCCGTGGACCCCAAATCAACTCGAGATGAGAGCTTCGTCCCTGGCTTCGACTCAAGAGGAATACCCACTTTCCACAAGCACCTCAAGAGGAGGCTTCTCTCAGCTACAGGTATGTGAGAGGGACCCTGAGTTTGTGGCCTCAAGTGGAATGGACACCGAGATGCTCTGACTCGAAGGAAGGCCGGATATCCCTGCAGTGAATTGAATGCAGGCCTCTTTTGCATCTCCCACGATGAAGGGATGTCTGAATCCCCTGTGGAGACCACAGAGAAATACCTAGTTCTCCTCCTCATCGTGATCGGAGGCCTCACGTCCTTTGAAAACTCGAGAGGTCCGCGGAGATCAATGCTTCCAAAGGAGACCATGCCTGACTCCTCTTGAAAATGGATAGGAGTCCCAGAATCCCTGTGGCATGTGGAAAGGGACCCTGGGTCTCCCGCCTCACGTGGAGACGCGTCCCAATGGCCATGCCAAGACTCGAGGAGAATCCCGAGGTGTCCCTAGCACCTAGGCAGGAGTCCTGACGTCACTGAACAAACACGTGTCTGGAAGGGCCCTCCCCGTCGTAACTCGAGAATATACCCCAGGTTGCGGCCGCAACTCGAGAAAAACCATGAGACTTCCCCCTCGCCGCGAGATGAGGCCCGATTCCCCTGCACTGCATGCAGAGCAATTCCGTGTTCCACATCAAACGTGAAAGGAGCCTTGATTTCATTGATGGCACTCCAGAGAAAACCCAAGATCACTGTCTCAAGTCTAGCGGGATCCTGAGGTCACTGGAGCAACACGAAAGGGCTCCGTGGACCCCAAATCAACTCGAGATGAGAGCTTAGTCCCTGGCTTCTACTCAAGAGGAATACCAACTTTCCACAAGCACCTCAAGAGGAGGCTTCTCTCAGCTACAGGTATGTGAGAAGGACCCTGAGTTTGTGGCCTCAAGTGGAATGGACACCGAGATGCTCTGACTCGAAGTAAGGCCGGATATCCCTGCAGTGAATTGAATGCAGGCTCGTCTTGCATCTCCCAAGACGAAGGGTTGTCTGAATCCCCTGTGGAGACTACAGAGAAAGACCTAGTCCTCCGCCTCAACGCGACCGGAGGCCTCACATCCTTTGAAAACTCAAGAGGTCCGCCGAGATCAATGCTTCCAAAGGAGACGAAGCCTGATGGCTCTTGAAAATGGATAGGAGTCCCAGGATCCCTGTGGCACGTGGAAAGGGAAACTGGGTCTCCCGCCTCACGTGGAGACGCGTCCCAATTGCCATGCCAAGACTCGAGGAGAATCCCAAGGTGTCCCTCGCACCTAGGCAGGAGTCCTGACGTCGCTGAACAAACACGTGTCTGGAGGGGCCCTCCCCGTCGTAACTCGAGAATATGCCCCATGTTCCGGCCGCAACTCGAGAGAAACCATGAGACTTCCCTCTCGCCGCGAGATGAGGCCCGATACCCTAGCACTGCGTGCAGAGCAATTCCGTGTTCCACATCAAACGTGAAAGGAGCCTTGATTTCCTTGATGGCACTCCAGTGAAAACCAAAGATCACTGTCTCAAGTCTAGAGGGATCCTGAGTTCACTGGAGCAACAGGAAAGGGCTCCGTGGACCCCAAATCAACTCGAGATGAGAGCTTAGTTTCTGGCTTCGACTCAAGAGGAATACCAACTTTCCACAAGCACCTCAAGAGGAGGCTTCTCTCAGCAACAGGAATGTGAGA
Source organism: Dama dama (assembly GCF_033118175.1). Classification (NCBI taxonomy): domain Eukaryota; kingdom Metazoa; phylum Chordata; class Mammalia; order Artiodactyla; family Cervidae; genus Dama; species Dama dama. The sequence continues at coordinate 1,049,516 of NW_026870878.1, read as the reverse complement.
GGGACCCTGAGTTTGTGGCTTCAAGTGGAATGGACACCGAGATGCTCTGACTCGAAGGAAGGCCGGATATCCCTGCAGTGAATTGAATGCAGGCTCGTCTTGCATCTCCCAAGACGAAGGGATGTCTGAATCCCCTGTGGAGACCACAGAGAAAGACCTAGTCCTCCGCCTCAACGCGACCAGAGGCCTCACATCCTTTGAAAATTCGAGCGTTCCGCAAAGATCAATGCTTCCAAAGGAGACGATGCCTGACTCCTCTTGAAAATGGATAGGAGTCCCAGGATCCCTGTGGCACGTGGAAAGGGACCCTGGGTCTCCCGCCTCACGTGGAGACGCGTCCCAATGGCCATGCCAAGACTCGTGGAGTATCCCGAGGGGTCCCTCGCACCCAGGCAGGAGTCCTGACGTCGCTGAACAAACACGTGTCTGGAAGGGCCCTTCCGGTCGTAACTCGTGAGTGTACCCCAGGTTCCGGCCGCAACTCGAGAAAAACCATGAGACTTCCCCCTCGCCGCGAGATGAGGCCCGATTCCCCTGCACTGCATGCAGAGCAACTCCGTGTTCCAAATCAAACGTGAAATGAGACTTGATTTCCTTGATGGCACTCCAGAGAAAACCCATGATCACTGTCTCAAGTCTAGAGGGATCCTGAGGTCACAGGAGCAATACGAAAGGGGTCTGTGGACCCCAAATCAACTCGAGATGAGAGCTTTGTCCCTGGCTTCGACTCAAGAGGAATACCCACTTTCCACAAGCACCTCAAGAGTAGGCTTCTCTCAGCTACAGGTATGTGAGAGGGACCCTTAGTTTGTGGCCTCAAATGGAATGGACACCGAGATGCTCTGACTCGAAGGAAGGCCGGATATCCCTGCAGTGAATTGAATGCAGGCTCGTCTTGCATCTCCCACGACGAAGGGATGTCTGAATCCCCTGTGGAGACCACAGAGAAAGACCTAGTTCTCCGCCTCATCGCGACCGGAGGCCTCACGTCCTTTGAAAACTCGAGAGGTCCGCGGTGATCAATGCTTCCAGAGGAGACGATGCCTGACTCCTCTTGAAAATGGATAGGAGTCCCAGGATGCATGTGGCACGTGGAAAGGGACCCTGGGTCTCCCGCTTCAAAAGCTTCAAAAGGTGTGAAAAATATGAAGAGCTTCAAAAAGTGTAAAATATATGAGGAGCATGAAACGGTATGAAAAATAGGAGGAGCATGAAAGATGTTGAAATACATGAAGAGATTGAAATGGTGTGAAAAATATGAAGAGCTTCAAAAGGTGTGAAAAATATGAAGAGCTTCAAAAGGTGTGAAAAATATGAGGAGCATGAAGTGGTGTTCAAAAACATGTAGAGCTTGAAAAGGTGTGAAATATACGAAGAGCTTCAAAAGGTGTCAAAAGTATGAGGAGCTTGAAATGGTGTTCAAAAACATGTAGAGCTTGAAAAGGTGTGAAATATACGAAGAGCTTCAAAAGGTGTGAAAAATACGAGGAGCATGAAGTGGTGTTGAAGATTATGAAGAGCCTGAAAAGAGTGAAATATATGAAGAGTTTCAAAAGGTGTCAAAAGTATGAGGAGCTTGAAATGGTGTTCAAAAACATGAAGAGCCTGAGAAGGTGTGAAAACTATGAAGAGCTTCAAAAGGTGTCAAAAGTATGAGGAGCATGAAACGGTCTGAAAAACAGGAGGAGCATGAAACGGTGTTGAAAATCATGAAGAGCCTGAAAAGAGTGAAATATATGAAGAGTTTCAAAAGGTGTCAAAAGTATGAGGAGCTTGAAAAGGTGTTCAAAAACATGAAGAGCCTGAGAAGGTGTGAAAACTATGAAGAGCTTCAAAAGCTGTCAAAAGTATGAGGAGCTTGAAAAGGTGTTCAAAAACATGAAGAGCCTGAGAAGGTGTGAAAACTATGAAGAGCTTCAATAGGTGTCAAAAGTGTGAGAAGCTTGGAAAGGTGTTCAAAAACGTGAAGAGCCTGAGAAGGTGTGAAATATATGAAGAGCTTCAAAAGGTGTCAAAAGTATGAGGAGCTTGAAAAGGTGTTGAAAAACATGAAGAGCCTGAAAAGGTGTGAAAACTAGGAAGAGCTTCAAAAGGTGTCAAAAGTATGAGGAGCTTGAAAGGGTGTTCAAAAACATGAAGAGCCTGAGAAGGTGTGCAAAATATGAGGAGCTTAAAAAGGTGTCTAAAATATGACGAGCTTAAAAAGGTGTTCAAAAACATGAAGAGCATGAAAATGTCTGAAAAAAATGAAGAGCTTAAACGGTGTGAAAAATACGAGGAGCATGAAACGGCCTGAAAAAAAGGAGGAGCATGAAATGGTGTTCAAAAACTTGAAGAGACTGAAAATGTGTGAAAAATATGAAGAGCTTCAAAAGATGTGAAAAATATGAGGAGCATGAAACGGTCTGAAAAATAGAAGTAGCATGAAACGGTGTTGAAAAATATGAAGAGCCTGAAAAGGTGTGAAATATATGAAGAGGTTCAAAAGGTGTCAAAAATATGAGGAGCATGAAACGGTCTGAAAAATAGGAGGAGAATGAAGCGGTGTTGAAAAACATGAAGAGCCTGAAATGAGTGAAATATATGAAGAGTTTCAAAAGGTGTCAAAAATATGAGGAGCATGAAACGGTCTGAAAAATAGGAGGAGCATGAAATGGTGTTCAAAAACATAAAGAGACTGAAAACGTGTGAAAAATATGAAGAGCTTCAAAAGGTGTGAAAAAATGAGGAGCATGAAACGGTGTGAAAAATAGGAGGAGCATGAAACGGTGTGAAAAATAGGAGGAGCATGAAAGGTGTTGAAAAACATGAAGAGCCTGAAAATGTGTGAAAAATATGAAGAGCTTCAAAAGGTGTGAAAAATATGAGGAGCATGAAGTGGTGTTCAAAAACATGTAGAGCTTGAAAAGGTGTGAAACATACGAAGAGCTTCAAAAGGTGTGAAAAATACGAGGAGCATTAAGTGGTGTTGAAAAATTTGAAGAGCCTGAAAAGAGTGAAATATATGAAGACTTTCAAAAGGTGTCAAAAATATGAGGAGAATGAAACGGTCTGAAAAATAGGAGGAGCATGAAGCGGTGTTGAAAAACATGAAGAGCCTGAAAAGGTGTGAAAACTATGAAGAGCTTCAAAAGGTGTCAAAATTATGAGGAGCTTGAAAAGGTGTTCAAAAACATGAAAAGCCTGAGAAGGTGTGAAAAATATGAAGAGCTTAAAAAGGTGTCAAAAATATGGGAATCATGAAACTGTGTAAAAAATAGGAGGAGCATGAAGCGGTGTTCAAAAACATGAAGAGCCTGAAAAGGTGTGAAAAATATGCAGGGTTTCAAAAGGTGTAAAATATATGAGGCCCATGAAACGGACTGAAAAATAAGAGGAGCATGAAACGGTGTTCAGAAACATGAAGAGCCTGAAGGAGTGAAAAATATGAAGAGCTTCCAAAAGTGTGAAATACAAGAGGAACACGAAAAGGTCAGAAAAATAGGAGGAGCATGAAGCGGTGTTGAAAAACATGAAGAGCCTGAAAAGGAGTGAAAAATATGAAGAGCTTCAAAAGGTGTCAAAAATATGAGGAGCATGAAACCGTCTGAACAATAGGGGGAGCATGAAGTGGTGTTCAAAAACATGAAGAGCCTGAAAAGATGTGAAAAATATGAAGAGCTTCAAAAGGTGTCAAAAATATGAGGAGCATGAAACCGTCTGAAAAATAGGGGGAGCATGAAGCAGTGTTCAAAAATATGAAGAGCCTGAAAAGTTGTGAAAAATATGAAGAGCTTCAAAAGTTGTGAAATACATGAGGAGAATGAATCGGTCTGAAAAATAGGAGGAGCATGAAGACGTGTTCAAAAACATGAAGAGCCTGAGAAGGTGTGAAATATATGAAGAGCTTCAAAAGCTGTCAAAAATATGAGGAGCATGAAACATTCTGAAAAATAGTAGGAAAATGAAATGGGGTTCAAAACCCTGAAGAGCCTAAAAAGGTGTGAAAAATATAAAGAGCTTCAAAAGGTGTGAAACGCCTGAGGAGCATTAAACGGTCTGAAAAATAGGAGGAGCATGAAGCGTTGATGAAAAACATGAAGAGCCTGAAAATGTGTGAAAAATATGAACAGCTTCAAAAGTTGTCAAAAATATGAGGAGCATGAACGGTCTGAAAAATAGGAGGAGCATGAAGCGGTCTTGAAAACATTACGAGCCTGAAACGGTGTGAAAAATATGAAGAGCTTCAAAATGTTTCAAAAATATGAGGAGTATGAACGGTCTGAAAAATAGGAGGAGCATGAAGCGGTGTTGAAAACATGAAGAGCTTCAAAAGGTGTGAAAAATATGAAGAGCTTCAAAAGGTGTGAAATACATGAGGAGGATGAATCGGTCTGAACAACAGGAGGAGCATGAAGCGGTGTTCAAGAACATGAAGAGCCTGAAAAGGTGTGAAAAATATGAAGAGCTTCAAAAGGTGAGAAAATTATGAGGAGCACGAAACCGTCTGAAAAATAGGAGGATCATGAAGCAGTGTTGAAAAACATGTAGAGACTGAAAATGTGTGAAATATATGAAGAGCTTCAAAATGTGTCAAAAATATGAGGAGCAGGAAACGGTCTGAAAAATATTAGGAACATGAAACGGTGTTCAAAACCCTGAAGAGTCTAAAAATGTTTTAAAAATATAAAGAGCTTCAAAAGGTGTGAAATGCATGAGGAGCATTAAACGGTCTGAAAAATAGGAGGAGCATGAAGCGGTGTTGAAAATCATGAAGAGACTGAAAACGTGTGAAAAATATGAAGAGCTTCAAAAGGTGTCAAAAATGAGATGAGCAAGAAACGGTCTGAATAATAGGAGGAACATGAAGTGGTGTTGAAAATCATGAAGAGCTGAAAAGGTGTGAAATGTATGAAGAATTTCAAAAGGTGTCAAAAATATGAGGAGCATGAAACGGTCTGAAAAATAGGAGGATCATAAAGCGGTGTTGAAGAACATGAAGAGCCTGAAAAGGTGTGAAAAATATGAAGAGCTTCAAAAGGTGTGAAAAAAATGAAGAGCTTAAAAGGTGTGAAAATTATGAATAGCACGAAACGGTCTGAAAAATAGGAGGATCATGAAGCGGTGTTCAAAAACATGAAGAGCCTGAAAAGGTGTGAAAAATATGAAGAGCTTAAAAGGTGTGAAAATTGTGAATAGCACGAAACGGTCTGAAAAATAGGAGGATCATGAAGCGTTGTTGAAAAACATGAAGAGCCTGAAAATGTGTGAAAAATATGAAGAGCTTCAAAATTTGTGAAATACATGAGGAGCTTGAAACGGGCTGAACAACAGGAGGAGCATGAAGCGGTGTTGAAAAACATGAAGAGCCTGAAAAGGTGTGAACAATATGAAGAGCTTCAAAAGGCGTGAAAAATATGAGGACCATGAAACGGTGTGAAAAATAGGAGGAGCAAGATGCGGTGTTGAAAAACATGAAGAGCCTGAAAATGTGTGAAAAATATGAAGAGCTTCAAAATTTGTGAAATACATGAGGAGCTTGAAACGGGCTGAAAAACAGGAGGAGCATGAAGCGGTGTTGAAAAACATGAAGAGCCTGAAAAGGTGTGAAAAATATGAAGAGCTTCAAAAGGCGTGAAAAATATGAGGACCATGAAACGGTGTGAAAAATAGGAGGAGCAAGATGCGGTGTTGAAAAACATGAAGAGCCTGAAAAGTTGTGAAAAATATGAAGAGCTTCAAAAGGTGTCAAAAATGATATGAGCATGAAACGGTCTGAAAAATAGGAGGAGCATGAAGTGGTGTTGAAAAACATGAAGAGCCTGAAAAGGTGTGAAATATATGAAGAGCTTCAAAAGGTGTCAAAAATATGAGTAGCATGAAACAGTCTGAAAAATATAAGGAGCATGAAGTGATGTTGAAAAACATGAAGAGTCTGAAAAGGTGTGAAAAATATGAAGAGCTTCAAAAGGCGGGAAAAATATGAGGACCATGAAACGGTCTGAAAAATAGGAGGAGCAAGATGCGGTGTTGAAAAACGTGAAGAGTTTGAAAAGGTATGAAAAATATGAAGAGCATCAAAAGGTTTAAAAAATATGAGGAGCATGAAACGGTCGGAATAAAGGAGGAGCATGAAGTGGTGTTGAAAAACATGAAGAGCCTGAAAAGGTGTGAAAAATATGAAGAGCTTGAAAAGGTGTGAAATATATGAAGAGCTTCAAAAGGTGTCAAAACTGAGATGAGCATGAAACGATCTGAAAAACAGGAGGAGCATGAAGTGGTGTTGAAAAACATGAAGAGCCTGAAAATGTGTGAAAAATATGAAGAGCTTGAATAGGTGTGAAAATTATGAGGAGCACGACACCATTTGAAAAATAGGAGGATCATGAAGGGGTGTTGAAAAATATGAAGAGCCTGAAAATGTGTGAAAAATATGAAGAGCTTCAAAATTTGTGAAATACATGAGGAGCTTGAAAAGGTCTGAAAAACAGGAGGAGCATGAAGCGGTGTTGAAAATCATGAAGAGCCTGAAAACGTGTGAAAAATATGAAGAGCTTCAAAAGCTGTCAAAAATGAGATGAGCACGAAACGGTCTGAATAATAGGAGGAACATGAAGTGGTTTTGAAAAACATGAAGAGCCTGAAAAGGTGTGCAATATATGAAGAGCTTCAAAAGGTGTCAAAAATATGAGGAGCAGGAAACGGTCTGAAAAATAGTAGGAGCATGAAACTGTGTTAAAAACCCTGAAGAGCCTAAAAAGGTGTGAAAAATATAAAGAACTTCAAAAGGTGTGAAATGCATGAGGAGAATTAAACGGTCTGAAAAATAGGAGGAGCATGAAGCGGTGTTGAAAAACATGAAGAGCCTAAAACGTGTGAAAAATATGAAGAGCTTCAAAAGGTGTGAAATATATGAAGACCTTCAAAAGGTGTCAAAAATGAGATGAGCATGAAACGGTCTGAAAAATAGGAGGAGCATGAAGCGGTGTTGAAAAACATGAAGAGCCTGAAATGGTGTGAAAAATATGAAGACCTTCAAAAGGTGTGAAATATATGAAGAGTTTCAAAAGGTGTCCAAAATGTAAGGAGCGTGAAACGGTCTGAAAAATAGGAGGAGCATGAAACGGTGTTCAAAAATATGAAGAGTTTCAAAAGTGTGAAAAATATGAGTAGCATTAATCGGTCTGAAAAAAAGGAGGAGCATGAAACGGTGTTCAAAAATATGAAGAGCTTCAAAAGGTGTCAAAAATATGAAGAGCTACAAAAGGAGTCAAAAATGTGAGGAGCATGAAAAGGTCTGAAAAATAGGAGGAGAATGAAGCGATGTTGAAAAACATGAAGAGCCTGAAAAGGTGTGAAATATATGAAGAGCTTCAAAACGTGTCAAAAATATGAGGAGTGTGAAACTGTGTTGAAAAACATGACGAGCATGAAAAGGTGTGAAAAATATGAAGACCTTCAAAATGTGTCAAAAATAGGAGGAGCATGAAATGGCCTGAAAAATATGAGGAGCATGAAGTGGTGTAGAAAAACATGAAGAGCCTGAAAAGGTGTGAAAAATATGAAGAGTTTCAAAAGGTGTCAAAAATATGAGGAGCAGGAAACGGTCTGAAAAATATTAGGAACATGAAACGGTGTTCAAAACCCTGAAGAGCCTGAAAAGGTGTGAAAAATATGAAGAGCTTCAAAAGGTGTGAAAAATTTGAAGAGCTTAAAAGGTGTGAAAATTGTGAATAGCACGAAACGGTCTGAAAAATAGGAGGATCATGAAGCGGTGTTGAAAAGCATGAAGAGCCTGAAAATGTGTGAAAAATATGAAGAGCTTCAAAATTTGTGAAATACATGAGGAGCTTGAAACGGGCTGAACAACAGGAGAAGCATGAAGCGGTGTTGAAAAACATGAAGAGCCTGAAAAGGTGTGAACAATATGAAGAGCTTCAAAAGGCGTGAAAAATATGAGGACCATGAAACGGTGTGAAAAATAGGAGGAGCAAGATGCGGTGTTGAAAAACATGAAGAGCCTGAAAATGTGTGAAAAATTTGAAGAGCTTCAAAATTTGTGAAATACATGAGGAGCTTGAAACGGGCTGAAAAACAGGAGGAGCATGAAGCGGTGTTGAAAAACATGAAGAGCCTGAAAAGGTGTGAAAAATATGAAGAGCTTCAAAAGGCGTGAAAAATATGAGGACCATGAAACGGTGTGAAAAATAGGAGGAGCAAGATGCGGTGTTGAAAAACATGAAGAGCCTGAAAAGTTGTGAAAAATATGAAGAGCTTCAAAAGGTGTCAAAAATGATATGAGCATGAAACGGTCTGAAAAATAGGAGGAGCATGAAGTGGTGTTGAAAAACATGAAGAGCCTGAAAAGGTGTGAAATATATGAAGAGCTTCAAAAGGTGTCAAATATATGAGTAGCATGAAACAGTCTGAAAAATATAAGGAGCATGAAGTGATGTTGAAAAACATGAAGAGTCTGAAAAGGTGTGAAAAATATGAAGAGCTTCAAAAGGCGGGAAAAATATGAGGACCATGAAACGGTCTGAAAAATAGGAGGAGCAAGATGCGGTGTTGAAAAACGTGAAGAGTTTGAAAAGGTATGAAAAATATGAAGAGCATCAAAAGGTTTAAAAAATATGAGGAGCATGAAACGGTCGGAATAAAGGAGGAGCATGAAGTGGTGTTGAAAAACATGAAGAGCCTGAAAAGGTGTGAAAAATATGAAGAGCTTGAAAAGGTGTGAAATATATGAAGAGCTTCAAAAGGTGTCAAAAATGAGATGAGCATGAAACGATCTGAAAAACAAGAGGAGCATGAAGTGGTGTTGAAAAACATGAAGAGCCTGAAAATGTGTGAAAAATATGAAGAGCTTGAATAGGTGTGAAAATTATGAGGAGCACGAAACCATTTGAAAAATAGGAGGATCATGAAGGGGTGTTGAAAAATATGAAGAGCCTGAAAATGTGTGAAAAATATGAAGAGCTTCAAAATTTGTGAAATACATGAGGAGCTTGAAAAGGTCTGAAAAACAGGAGGAGCATGAAGCGGTGTTGAAAATCATGAAGAGCCTGAAAACGTGTGAAAAATATGAAGAGCTTCAAAAGGTGTCAAAAATGAGATGAGCATGAAACGGTCTGAATAATAGGAGGAACATGAAGTGGTTTTGAAAAACATGAAGAGCCTGAAAATGTGTGCAATATATGAAGAGCTTCAAAAGGTGTCAAAAATATGAGGAGCAGGAAACGGTCTGAAAAATAGTAGGAGCATGAAACTGTGTTAAAAACCCTGAAGAGCCTAAAAAGGTGTGAAAAATATAAAGAACTTCAAAAGGTGTGAAATGCATGAGGAGAATTAAACGGTCTGAAAAATAGGAGGAGCATGAAGCGGTGTTGAAAAACATGAAGAGCCTAAAACGTGTGAAAAATATGAAGAGCTTCAAAAGGTGTGAAATATATGAAGACCTTCAAAAGGTGTCAAAAATGAGATGAGCATGAAACGGTCTGAAAAATAGGAGGAGCATGAAGCGGTGTTGAAAAACATGAAGAGCCTGAAATGGTGTGAAAAATATGAAGACCTTCAAAAGGTGTGGAATATATGAAGAGTTTCAAAAGGTGTCCAAAATGTAAGGAGCGTGAAACGGTCTGAAAAATAGGAGGAGCATGAAACGGTGTTCAAAAATATGAAGAGTTTCAAAAGTGTGAAAAATATGAGTAGCATTAATCGGTCTGAAAAAAAGGAGGAGCATGAAACGGTGTTCAAAAATATGAAGAGCTTCAAAAGGTGTCAAAAATATGAAGAGCTACAAAAGGAGTCAAAAATGTGAGGAGCATGAAAAGGTCTGAAAAATAGGAGGAGAATGAAGCGATGTTGAAAAACATGAAGAGCCTGAAAAGGTGTGAAATATATGAAGAGCTTCAAAACGTGTCAAAAATATGAGGAGTGTGAAACTGTGTTGAAAAACATGACGAGCATGAAAAGGTGTGAAAAATATGAAGACCTTCAAAATGTGTCAAAAATAGGAGGAGCATGAAATGGCCTGAAAAATATGAGGAGCATGAAGTGGTGTTGAAAAACATGAAGAGCCTGAAAAGGTGTGAAAAATATGAAGAGTTTCAAAAGGTGTCAAAAATATGAGGAGCAGGAAACGGTCTGAAAAATATTAGGAACATGAAACGGTGTTCAAAACCCTGAAGAGCCTGAAAAGGTGTGAAAAATATGAAGAGCTTCAAAAGGTGTGAAAAAAATGAAGAGCTTAAAAGGTGTGAAAATTATGAATAGCACGAAACGGTCTGAAAAATAGGAGGATCATGAAGCGGTGTTCAAAAACATGAAGAGCCTGAAAAGGTGTGAAAAATATGAAGAGCTTAAAAGGTGTGAAAATTGTGAATAGCACGAAACGGTCTGAAAAATAGGAGGATCATGAAGCGGTGTTGAAAAGCATGAAGAGGCTGAAAATGTGTGAAAAAAATATGAAGAGCTTCAAAATTTGTGAAATACATGAGGAGCTTGAAACGGGCTGAACAACAGGAGGAGCATGAAGCGGTGTTGAAAAACATGAAGAGCCTGAAAAGGTGTGAACAATATGAAGAGCTTCAAAAGGCGAGAAAAATATGAGGACCATGAAACGGTGTGAAAAATAGGAGGATCATGAAGCGGTGTTGAAAAACATGAAGAGCCTGAAAATGTGTGAAAATTATGAAGAGCTTCAAAATTTGTGAAATACATGAGGAGCTTGAAACGGGCTGAACAACAGGAGGAGCATGAAGCGGTGTTGAAAAACATGAAGAGCCTGAAAAGGTGTGAACAATATGAAGAGCTTCAAAAGGCGAGAAAAATATGAGGACCATGAAACGGTGTGAAAAATAGGAGGAGCAAGATGCGGTGTTGAAAAACATGAAGAGCCTGAAAATGTGTGAAAATTATGAAGAGCTTCAAAATTTGTGAAATACATGAGGAGCTTGAAACGGGCTGAAAAACAGGAGGAGCATGAAGCGGTGTTGAAAAACATGAAGAGCCTGAAAAGGTGTGAAAAATATGAAGAGCTTCAAAGGTGTCAAGAAAGAGATGAGCATGAAACGGTCTGAGAAATAGGAGGAGCATGTAGTGGTGTTGAAAACAATGAAGAGCCTGAAAAGGAGTGAAATATATGAAGAGCTTTAAAAGGTGTCAAAAAAATGAGGAGCATGAAACGTTCTGAAAAATAGTAGGAGCATGAAGCGGTGTTGAAAAACATGAAAAGCCTGAAAATGTGTGAAAAATATGAAGATCTTCAAAATTTGTGAAATACATGAGAAGCTTGAAACGGGCTGATAAACAGGAGGAGCATGAAGCGGTGTTGAAAAACATGAAGAGCGTGAAAACGTGTGAAAAATATGAAGAGCTTCAAAAGGTGTGAAAAATATGAAGAGCTTCCAAAGGTGTAAAAAATGAGATTAGCATGAAACGGTCTGAATAATAGGAGAAACATGAAGTGGTGTTGAAAAACATGAAGAGCCTGAAAATGTGTGAAATATATGAAGAGCTTCAAAAGGTGTCAAAAATATGAGGAGCATGAAACGGTCTGAAAAATAGGAGGAGCAAAAGCGGTGTTGAAAAACATGAAGAGCCTGAAAAGGTGTGAAAAATATGAAGAGCTTCAAAAGGTGTCAAAAATATGAGTAGCATGAAACAGTCTGAAAAATAGGAAGAGCATGAAGTGAAGTTGAAAAACATGAAGAGTCTGAAAAGGTGTGAAAATATGAAGAGTTTCAAAAGGCATGAAAAATATGAGGACCTAGAAACGGTCTGAAAAATAAGAGGAGAAAGAAGCGGTGTTGATAATCATGAAGAGTCTGAAAAGGTGTGAAAAATATGACGAGCTTCAAAAGGTGTCTAAAATATGATGAGCATGAAACGGTCTGAAAAATAGGAGGAGCATGAAGCGGTGTTGAAAAACATGACAAGCCTGAAATGGTGTGAAAAATATGCAGAGCTTCAAAAGGTGTCTAAAACATGAGGAGCATGAAAAGGTCTGAAAAATATGAGGAGGATAAAGTGGTGTTGAAAAACATGAAGAGCCTGAAAACGTGTGAAAAATATGAAGAGCTTCAAAAGGTGTGAAAAATGAAAGGAGCATGAAAGGGTCTGAAAAATAGGAGGAGCATGAAGTGGTGTTGAAAACCATGAAGAGCCTGAAAAGGTGTGAAATATATGAAGAGCTTCAATAGGGGTCAAAAATATTTGGAGCATGAAACGGTCAGAAAAATAGGAGGAGCATGACGCGGTGTTGAAAAACATGAAGAGCCTGAAAAGGTGTGAAAAATATGAAGGGCTTCAAAAGGTGTCAAAGATACGAGGAGCATGAAACGGTCTGAAAAATAGGAGGAAAATGAAACGGTGTTCAAAAACATGAAGAGTTTGAAAAGGTGTGAAAAATAATAAGAGCTTCAAAGCTGTGAAAAATATGAGGAGCATGAAACTTTCTGAAAAATGGGAGAAGCATGAAACGGTGTTCAAAAATATGAAGAGCCTGAATAGGTGTGAAAAATATGAAGAGATTCAAAAGGTGTGAAAAATGAAAGCAGCATGAGAAGGTCTGGAAATAGTAGGAGCAAAAAGTGGTGTTGAAAAACATGAAGAGCCTGAAAATGTGTGAAATATATGAAGAGCTTCAAAAGGTGTCAAAAATATGAGGAGCATGAAATGGTCTGAAAAATCGGAGGAGCATGAAACGGTGTTCAAAAAAATGAAGAGTCTGAAAAGGTGTGAAAAATATGAAGAGCTTCAAAAGGTGTGATATACATGAGGAGCATGAAACGGTCTGAAAAATAGGAAGAGCATGAAGCGGTGTTAAAAAAACATGAAGAGCCTGAAAACGTGTGAAAAATATGAAGAGCCTGAAAACGTGTGAAAAATATGAAGAGCTTCACAAGGTGTGCAAAATGAAAGGAGCATGAAAAGGTCTGAAAAATTGGAGGAGCATGAAATGGTGTTGAAAAACATGAAGAGCTTGAAAAGGTGTGAAATATATGAAGAGCTTCAAAAGGTGTGAAAAATATGAGGAGCATGAAACGTTCTGAAAAATAGGAGGAGCATGAAGCGGTTTTCAAAAACATGAACAGCCTGAAAAGGTGTAAAAAATATGAAGGGCTTCAAAAGGTGTCAAAAATATGAGGAGCATTAAACGGTCTGAAATACAGGAGGATCACGAAGCTGTATTGAAAAACATGAAGAGCCTGAAAATATGTGAAAAATATGAAGAGCTTCACAACGTGTCAAAAATATGAGGAGCATCAAACGGTCTGAAAAATAGGAAGAGCATGAAGTGGTGTTGAAAAACATGAAGATCCTGAAAAGGTGTGAAAAATATGAAGAGCTTCAAGGGGTGTCAAAAATATGAAGAGCATTAAACGGTCTGAAATATAGGAGGATCATGAAGCGGTGTTGAAAAACATGAAGAGCCTGAAAAGGTGTGAAAAATATGAAGAGCTTCAAAAGGTGTCAAAAATATGAAGAGCATGAAACGGTCTGAAAAATAAGAAGAGCATGAAACGGTGTTCAGAAACATGAAGATTGAAAGGTGTGAAAAATATGAAGAGCTTCAAAAGGTGTCAAAAATATGGGAATCATGAAACGGTCTAAAAAATAGGAGGAGCATGAAGCGGTGTTCAAAAACATGAAGAGCCTGAAAAGCTGTGAAAAATATGCAGGGTTTCAAAAGGTGTAAAATATATGAGGCCCATGAAACGGACTGAAAAATAAGAGGAGCATGAAACGGTGTTCAGAAACATGAAGATCCTGAAGGTGTGCAAAATATGAAGAGCTTCCAAAGGTGTGAAATACAAGAGGAACACGAAAAGGTCAGAAAAATAGGAGGAGCATGAAGCGGTGTTGAAAAACATGAAGAGCCTGAAAAGGAGTGAAAAATATGAAGAGCTTCAAAAGGTGTCAAAAATATGAGGAGCATGAAACCGTCTGAACAATAGGGGGAGCATGAAGCGGTGTTCAAAAACATGAAGAGCCTGAAAAGATGTGAAAAATATGAAGAGCTTCAAAAGGTGTCAAAAATATGAGGAGCATCAAACGGTCTGAAAAATAGGAGGAGCATGAACTGGTGTTGAAAAACATGAAGATCCTGAAAAGGTGTGAAAAATATGAAGAGCTTCAAAAGGTGTCAAAAATATGAGGAACATTAACCGGTCTGAAATATAGGAGGATCATGAAGCGGTGTTGAAAAATATGAAGAGACTGAAAAGGTGTGAAAAATATGAAGGGCTTCAAAATGTGTAAAATAAATGAGGAGCATGAAACGGTCTGAAAAATAAGAGGAGCATGAAACGGTGTTCAGAAACATGAAGATCCTGAAAAGGTGTGAAAATATGAAGAGCTTCATAAGTTGTCAAAAATATGAGGAGCACGAAACCATCTGAAAAATAGGAGGATCATGAAGCGGTGTTGAAAAACATGAAGAGCCTGAAAGGTGTCAAAAATATGAAGAGCTTCAAAAGGTGTCAAAAATATGAGGTGCATGAAACGTTCTGAAAAATGAGAGGAGCATAATACGGTGTTGAAAAACATGAAGAGCCTGAAAAGGTGTGAAAAATATGAAGGGCTTCAAAAGGTGTCAAATATACGAGGAGCATGAAATGGTCTGAAGAATAGGAGGAGAATAAAAAGGTGTTCAAAAACATGAAGAGTCTGAAAAGGTGTGAAAAATATGAAGAGCTTCAAAAGGAGTCAAAAATATGAGGACCATGAAACGGTCTGAAAAATAGGAGGAGCATGAAATGGTGTTCAAAAACATGAAGAGCCTGAAAAGGTGTGAAAAATATGAAGAGCTTCAAAAGGTGTGAAAAATATGAGGAGCATGAAACGGTCTGAAAAATAGGAGGAGCATGAAATGGTGTTCAAAAACATGAAGAGCCTGAAAAGGAGTGAAAAATATGAAGAGCTTCAAAAGGAGTCAAAAACATGAGGGCCATGAAACGGTCTGAAAAATAGGAGGAGCATGAAACTGTGTTCAAAAACTTGAAGAGCGTGAAAAGTTGTGAAAAATATGAAGAGCTTAAAAACGTGTCATTTTATGAGGAGCATGAAACGGTCTGAAAAACTGGAGGAGCATGAAGCTTTGTTGAAAAACATGAAGAGCCAGAAAAGGTTTAAAAAATATGAAGAGCTTCAAAATATGTGAAAAATATGAAGAGCTACAAAACGTGTCAAAAATATGAGGAGCATGAAAAGTTCTGAAAAATAGGAGGAGCATGAAGCCGTGTTGAAAAAATGGAAGAGCCTGAGAAGGTGTGAAAAATATGAAGAGCTTCAAAACGTGTCAAAATTAGAGGAGCAAGAAACGGTTTGAAAATATGAGGAGCATGAAACGGTGTTCAAAAACATGAAGAGCCTGAAAAGCTGTGAAAAATATGAAGAGTTTCCAAAGGAGTCAAAAATATGAGGAGCAAGAAACGGTCTGAAATATAGGAGGATCATGAAACGGTGTTCAAAAACATGAAGAGCCTGAAAATGTGTGAAAATTATGAAGAGCTTCAAAAGGTGTGAAAATATGAGGAGCATGAAGTGGTGTTCAAAAACATGAAGAGCTTGAAAAGGTGTGAAATATACGAAGAGCTTCAAAAGGTGTGAAAAATAGGAGGAGCATGAAGCGGTGTTCAAAAACATGAAGAGCCTGAAAAGGTGTGAAATATATGGAGAGCTTCAAAATGTGTCAAACGTATGAGGAGAATGAAACAGTCTGAAAATAGGAGGAGGATGAAACGGTGTTGAAAAACATGAAGAGCATGGAAAGGTGTGAAAAATATGAAGAGTTTCAAAAGGAGTCAAAAATATGAGGAGCATGAAACAGTCTGAAAAATAGGAGGCACATGGAGCGTTGTTGAAAAATTACAAGAGCTTGAAAAGGTGTGAAAAATATGAAGAGCTTCAAAAGGTGTCAAAATATGAGGAGCATGAAACGGTCTGAAAAATAGGAGGAGCATGAAGCGGTGTTGCAAAAATGGAAGAGCCTGAAAAGGTGTGAAAAATATGAAGAGCTTCAAAAGGTGTCAAAATATGAGGAGAATGAAACGGTCTGAAAAATAGGAGGAGCATGAAACAGTGTTCAAAAACATGAAGAGCCTGAAAAGGTGTGAAAAATATGAAGAGCTTCAAAAGGTGTCAAAAATAAGAGGAGCAAAAGACGGTCTGAACAATAGGAGGAGCATGAAGTAGTGTTGAAAAACATGAAGAGCCTGAAAAGGTGTTAAATATATGAAGAGCTCCAATCGGTGTAAAAAATATCACGAGCATTAAATGGTCTGAAAAATAGGAGGAGCATGAAACAGTGTTCAAAAACATGAAGAGCCTGAAAAGGTGTGAAAAATATGAAGAGCTTCAAAACGTGTCAAAAATATGAGGAGCATGAAACGGTCTCAAAAATTGGAGGAGCATGAAGTGGTGTTCAAAAACATGAAGAGCCAGAAAAAGTGTGAAATATATGAATCGCTTCAAAATGTGTGAAATATATGAAGAGCTTCAAAAGGTGTCAAATATATGAGGAGCATGAAACGGTATGAAAAATAGGAGGAGCATGAAAGGTTTTGAAAAACATGAAGAGCCTAAAATGGTGTGCAAAATATGAAGAGCTTCAAAAGGTGTGAAAAATATGAAGAGCTTCAAAAGGTGTCAAATATATGAGGAGCATGAAACGGTATGAAAAATAGGAGGAGCATGAAAGGTGTTGAACAATATAAAGAGCCTGAAAAGGTGTGAACAATATGAAGAGCTTCAAAATTTGAGAAAAATATGAAGAGCTCCAAAGGTTGTCAAATATATGAGAGGCATGAAATGGTCTGCAAAACAGGAGCATGAAACGGTTATGAAAAACATGAAGAGCCTGAAAAGATGTGAGACTATGAAGAGGTTCAAAATGTGTCAAAAATATGAGGAGCATGAAACGGTCTGAAAAATAGGAGGAGCATGAAACGGTGTTGAAAAACATGAAGAGTCTGTAAAGGTGTGAAAAATATGAAGAGCTTCAAAATGTGTGAAAAATATGAGGAGCATGAAGCGGTCTGAAATATAGGAGGAGCATGAAACGGTGTTGAAAAACATGAAGAGCATGAAAAGGTGTGAAAAATATGAAGAGATTCAAAAGGTGTGAAAAATGAAAGCAGCATGAGAAGGTCTGGAAATAGTAGGAGCAAAAAGTGGTGTTGAAAAACATGAAGAGCCTGAAAATGTGTGAAATATATGAAGAGCTTCAAAAGGTGTCAAAAATATGAGGAGCATGAAATGGTCTGAAAAATCGGAGGAGCATGAAACGGTGTTCAAAAAAATGAAGAGTCTGAAAAGGTGTGAAAAATATGAAGAGCTTCAAAAGGTGTGATATACATGAGGAGCATGAAACGGTCTGAAAAATAGGAAGAGCATGAAGCGGTGTTAAAAAAACATGAAGAGCCTGAAAACGTGTGAAAAATATGAAGAGCCTGAAAACGTGTGAAAAATATGAAGAGCTTCACAAGGTGTGCAAAATGAAAGGAGCATGAAAAGGTCTGAAAAATTGGAGGAGCATGAAATGGTGTTGAAAAACATGAAGAGCTTGAAAAGGTGTGAAATATATGAAGAGCTTCAAAAGGTGTGAAAAATATGAGGAGCATGAAACGTTCTGAAAAATAGGAGGAGCATGAAGCGGTTTTCAAAAACATGAACAGCCTGAAAAGGTGTAAAAAATATGAAGGGCTTCAAAAGGTGTCAAAAATATGAGGAGCATTAAACGGTCTGAAATACAGGAGGATCACGAAGCTGTATTGAAAAACATGAAGAGCCTGAAAATATGTGAAAAATATGAAGAGCTTCACAACGTGTCAAAAATATGAGGAGCATCAAACAGTCTGAAAAATAGGAAGAGCATGAAGTGGTGTTGAAAAACATGAAGATCCTGAAAAGGTGTGAAAAATATGAAGAGCTTCAAGGGGTTTCAAAAATATGAAGAGCATTAAACGGTCTGAAATATAGGAGGATCATGAAGCGGTGTTGAAAAACATGAAGAGCCTGAAAAGGTGTGAAAAATATGAAGAGCTTCAAAAGGTGTCAAAAATATGAAGAGCATGAAACGGTCTGAAAAATAAGAAGAGCATGAAACGGTGTTCAGAAACATGAAGATTGAAAGGTGTGAAAAATATGAAGAGCTTCAAAAGGTGTCAAAAATATGGGAATCATGAAACGGTCTAAAAAATAGGAGGAGCATGAAGCGGTGTTCAAAAACATGAAGAGCCTGAAAAGCTGTGAAAAATATGCAGAGTTTCAAAAGGTGTAAAATATATGAGGCCCATGAAACGGACTGAAAAATAAGAGGAGCATGAAACGGTGTTCAGAAACATGAAGATCCTGAAGGTGTGCAAAATATGAAGAGCTTCCAAAGGTGTGAAATACAAGAGGAACACGAAAAGGTCAGAAAAATAGGAGGAGCATGAAGCGGTGTTGAAAAACATGAAGAGCCTGAAAAGGAGTGAAAAACATGAAGAGCGTCAAAAGGTGTCAAAAATATGAGGAGCATGAAACCGTCTGAACAATAGGGGGAGCATGAAGCGGTGTTCAAAAACATGAAGAGCCTGAAAAGATGTGAAAAATATGAAGAGCTTCAAAAGGTGTCAAAAATATGAGGAGCATGAAACTGTCTGAAAATTAGGGGGAGCATGAAGCAGTGTTCAGAAATATGAAGAGCCTGAAAAGGTGTGAAAAATATGCAGGGTTTCAAAAGGTGTAAAATATATGAGGCGCATGAAACGGACTGAAAAATAAGAGGAGCATGAAACGGTGTTCAGAAACATGAAGAGCCTGAAGGTGTGAAAAATATGAAGAGCTTCAAAAGGTGTGAAATACAAGAGGAACATGAAAAGGTCAGAAAAATAGGAGGAGCATGAAGCGGTGTTGAAAAACATGAAGAGCCTGAAAAGGAGTGAAAAATATGAAGAGCTACAAAAGGTGTCAAAAATATGAGGAGCATGAAACCGTCTGAAAAATAGGGGGAGAATGAAGCGGTGTTCAAAAACATGAAGAGCCTGAAAAGATGTGAAAAATATGAAGAGCTTCAAAAGGTGTCAAAAATATGAGGAGCATCAAACGGTCTGAAAAATAGGAGGAGCATGAACTGGTGTTGAAAAACATGAAGATCCTGAAAAGGTGTGAAAAATATGAAGAGCTTCAAAAGGTGTCAAAAATATGAGGAACATTAACCGGTCTGAAATATAGGAGGATCATGAAGCGGTGTTGAAAAATATGAAGAGACTGAAAAGGTGTGAAAAATATGAAGGGCTTCAAAATGTGTAAAATAAATGAGGAGCATGAAACGGTCTGAAAAATAAGAGGAGCATGAAACGGTGTTCAGAAACATGAAGATCCTGAAAAGGTGTGAAAATATGAAGAGCTTCATAAGTTGTCAAAAATATGAGGAGCACGAAACCATCTGAAAAATAGGAGGATTATGAAGCGGTGTTGAAAAACATGAAGAGCCTGAAAGGTGTCAAAAATATGAAGAGCTTCAAAAGGTGTCAAAAATATGAGGTGCATGAAACGTTCTGAAAAATGAGAGGAGCATAATACGGTGTTGAAAAACATGAAGAGCCTGAAAAGGTGTGAAAAATATGAAGAGATTCAAAACTTGTCAAAATATGGGAAGCCTGAAACCTTTTGAAAAATAGGAGGAGCATGAAACGGTGTTGAAAAACATGAAGAGCCTGAAAAGGTGTGAAAAATATAAAGGGCTTCAAAAGGTGTCAAATATACGAGGAGCATGAAATGGTCTGAAGAATAGGAGGAGAATAAAAAGGTGTTCAAAAACATGAAGAGTCTGAAAAGGTGTGAAAAATATGAAGAGCTTCAAAAGGAGTCAAAAATATGAGGACCATGAAACGGTCTGAAAAATAGGAGGAGCATGAAATGTTGTTCAAAAACATGAAGAGCCTGAAAAGGTGTGAAAAATATGAAGAGCTTCAAAAGGTGTGAAAAATATGAGGAGCATGAAACGGTCTGAAAAATAGGAGGAGCATGAAATGGTGTTCAAAAACATGAAGAGCCTGAAAAGGAGTGAAAAATATGAAGAGCTTCAAAAGGAGTCAAAAACATGAGGGCCATGAAACGGTCTGAAAAATAGCAGGAACATGACGCGGAGTTCAAAAACATGAAGAGCCTGAAAAGGTGTGAAAAATATGAAGAGCTTCAAAAGGTGTTAAAAATATGAGGGGCATGAAACGGTCTGAAAAATAGGAGGAGCATGAAACTGTGTTCAAAAACTTGAAGAGCGTGAAAAGTTGTGAAAAATATGAAGAGCTTAAAAACGTGTCATTTTATGAGGAGCATGAAACGGTCTGAAAAACTGGAGGAGCATGAAGCTTTGTTGAAAAACATGAAGAGCCAGAAAAGGTTTAAAAAATATGAAGAGCTTCAAAATATGTGAAAAATATGAAGAGCTACAAAACGTGTCAAAAATATGAGGAGCATGAAAAGTTCTGAAAAATAGGAGGAGCATGAAGCCGTGTTGAAAAAATGGAAGAGCCTGAGAAGGTGTGAAAAATATGAAGAGCTTCAAAACGTGTCAAAATTAGAGGAGCAAGAAACGGTTTGAAAATATGAGGAGCATGAAACGGTGTTCAAAAACATGAAGAGCCTGAAAAGCTGTGAAAAATATGAAGAGTTTCCAAAGGAGTCAAAAATATGAGGAGCAAGAAACGGTCTGAAATATAGGAGGATCATGAAACGGTGTTCAAAAACATGAAGAGCCTGAAAATGTGTGAAAATTATGAAGAGCTTCAAAAGGTGTGAAAATATGAGGAGCATGAAGTGGTGTTCAAAAACATGAAGAGCTTGAAAAGGTGTGAAATATACGAAGAGCTTCAAAAGGTGTGAAAAATAGGAGGAGCATGAAGCGGTGTTCAAAAACATGAAGAGCCTGAAAAGGTGTGAAATATATGGAGAGCTTCAAAATGTGTCAAACGTATGAGGAGAATGAAACAGTCTGAAAATAGGAGGAGGATGAAACGGTGTTGAAAAACATGAAGAGCATGGAAAGGTGTGAAAAATATGAAGAGTTTCAAAAGGAGTCAAAAATATGAGGAGCATGAAACAGTCTGAAAAATAGGAGGCACATGGAGCGTTGTTGAAAAATTACAAGAGCTTGAAAAGGTGTGAAAAATATGAAGAGCTTCAAAAGGTGTCAAAATATGAGGAGCATGAAACGGTCTGAAAAATAGGAGGAGCATGAAGCGGTGTTGCAAAAATGGAAGAGCCTGAAAAGGTGTGAAAAATATGAAGAGCTTCAAAAGGTGTCAAAATATGAGGAGAATGAAACGGTCTGAAAAATAGGAGGAGCATGAAACAGTGTTCAAAAACATGAAGAGCCTGAAAAGGTGTGAAAAATATGAAGAGCTTCAAAAGGTGTCAAAAATAAGAGGAGCAAAAGACGGTCTGAACAATAGGAGGAGCATGAAGTAGTGTTGAAAAACATGAAGAGCCTGAAAAGGTGTTAAATATATGAAGAGCTCCAATCGGTGTAAAAAATATCACGAGCATTAAACGGTCTGAAAAATAGGAGGAGCATGAAACAGTGTTCAAAAACATGAAGAGCCTGAAAAGGTGTGAAAAATATGAAGAGCTTCAAAACGTGTCAAAAATATGAGGAGCATGAAACGGTCTCAAAAATTGGAGGAGCATGAAGTGGTGTTCAAAAACATGAAGAGCCAGAAAAAGTGTGAAATATATGAATCGCTTCAAAATGTGTGAAATATATGAAGAGCTTCAAAAGGTGTCAAATATATGAGGAGCATGAAACGGTATGAAAAATAGGAGGAGCATGAAAGGTTTTGAAAAACATGAAGAGCCTAAAATGGTGTGCAAAATATGAAGAGCTTCAAAAGGTGTGAAAAATATGAAGAGCTTCAAAAGGTGTCAAATATATGAGGAGCATGAAACGGTATGAAAAATAGGAGGAGCATGAAAGGTGTTGAACAATATAAAGAGCCTGAAAAGGTGTGAACAATATGAAGAGCTTCAAAATTTGAGAAAAATATGAAGAGCTCCAAAGGTTGTCAAATATATGAGAGGCATGAAATGGTCTGCAAAACAGGAGCATGAAACGGTTATGAAAAACATGAAGAGCCTGAAAAGATGTGAGACTATGAAGAGGTTCAAAATGTGTCAAAAATATGAGGAGCATGAAACGGTCTGAAAAATAGGAGGAGCATGAAACGGTGTTGAAAAACATGAAGAGTCTGTAAAGGTGTGAAAAATATGAAGAGCTTCAAAATGTGTGAAAAATATGAGGAGCATGAAGCGGTCTGAAATATAGGAGGAGCATGAAACGGTGTTGAAAAACATGAAGAGCATGAAAAGGTGTGAAAAATATGAAGAGATTCAAAAGGTGTGAAAAATGAAAGCAGCATGAGAAGGTCTGGAAATAGTAGGAGCAAAAAGTGGTGTTGAAAAACATGAAGAGCCTGAAAATGTGTGAAATATATGAAGAGCTTCAAAAGGTGTCAAAAATATGAGGAGCATGAAATGGTCTGAAAAATCGGAGGAGCATGAAACGGTGTTCAAAAAAATGAAGAGTCTGAAAAGGTGTGAAAAATATGAAGAGCTTCAAAAGGTGTGATATACATGAGGAGCATGAAACGGTCTGAAAAATAGGAAGAGCATGAAGCGGTGTTAAAAAAACATGAAGAGCCTGAAAACGTGTGAAAAATATGAAGAGCCTGAAAACGTGTGAAAAATATGAAGAGCTTCACAAGGTGTGCAAAATGAAAGGAGCATGAAAAGGTCTGAAAAATTGGAGGAGCATGAAATGGTGTTGAAAAACATGAAGAGCTTGAAAAGGTGTGAAATATATGAAGAGCTTCAAAAGGTGTGAAAAATATGAGGAGCATGAAACGTTCTGAAAAATAGGAGGAGCATGAAGCGGTTTTCAAAAACATGAACAGCCTGAAAAGGTGTAAAAAATATGAAGGGCTTCAAAAGGTGTCAAAAATATGAGGAGCATTAAACGGTCTGAAATACAGGAGGATCACGAAGCTGTATTGAAAAACATGAAGAGCCTGAAAATATGTGAAAAATATGAAGAGCTTCACAACGTGTCAAAAATATGAGGAGCATCAAACGGTCTGAAAAATAGGAAGAGCATGAAGAGGTGTTGAAAAACATGAAGATCCTGAAAAGGTGTGAAAAATATGAAGAGCTTCAAGGGGTGTCAAAAATATGAAGAGCATTAAACGGTCTGAAATATAGGAGGATCATGAAGCGGTGTTGAAAAACATGAAGAGCCTGAAAAGGTGTGAAAAATATGAAGAGCTTCAAAAGGTGTCAAAAATATGAAGAGCATGAAACGGTCTGAAAAATAAGAAGAGCATGAAACGGTGTTCAGAAACATGAAGATTGAAAGGTGTGAAAAATATGAAGAGCTTCAAAAGGTGTCAAAAATATGGGAATCATGAAACGGTCTAAAAAATAGGAGGAGCATGAAGCGGTGTTCAAAAACATGAAGAGCCTGAAAAGCTGTGAAAAATATGCAGGGTTTCAAAAGGTGTAAAATATATGAGGCCCATGAAACGGACTGAAAAATAAGAGGAGCATGAAACGGTGTTCAGAAACATGAAGATCCTGAAGGTGTGCAAAATATGAAGAGCTTCCAAAGGTGTGAAATACAAGAGGAACACGAAAAGGTCAGAAAAATAGGAGGAGCATGAAGCGGTGTTGAAAAACATGAAGAGCCTGAAAAGGAGTGAAAAATATGAAGAGCTTCAAAAGGTGTCAAAAATATGAGGAGCATGAAACTGTCTGAAAATTAGGGGGAGCATGAAGCAGTGCTCAGAAATATGAAGAGCCTGAAAAGGTGTGAAAAATATGCAGGGTTTCAAAAGGTGTAAAATATATGAGGCGCATGAAACGGACTGAAAAATAAGAGGAGCATGAAACGGTGTTCAGAAACATGAAGAGCCTGAAGGTGTGAAAAATATGAAGAGCTTCAAAAGGTGTGAAATACAAGAGGAACATGAAAAGGTCAGAAAAATAGGAGGAGCATGAAGCGGTGTTGAAAAACATGAAGAGCCTGAAAAGGAGTGAAAAACATGAAGAGCTACAAAAGGTGTCAAAAATATGAGGAGCATGAAACCGTCTGAAAAATAGGGGGAGAATGAAGCGGTGTTCAAAAACATGAAGAGCCTGAAAAGATGTGAAAAATATGAAGAGCTTCAAAAGGTGTCAAAAATATGAGGAGCATCAAACGGTCTGAAAAATAGGAGGAGCATGAACTGGTGTTGAAAAACATGAAGATCCTGAAAAGGTGTGAAAAATATGAAGAGCTTCAAAAGGTGTCAAAAATATGAGGAACATTAACCGGTCTGAAATATAGGAGGATCATGAAGCGGTGTTGAAAAATATGAAGAGACTGAAAAGGTGTGAAAAATATGAAGGGCTTCAAAATGTGTAAAATAAATGAGGAGCATGAAACGGTCTGAAAAATAAGAGGAGCATGAAACGTTGTTCAGAAACATGAAGATCCTGAAAAGGTGTGAAAATATGAAGAGCTTCATAAGTTGTCAAAAATATGAGGAGCACGAAACCATCTGAAAAATAGGAGGATCATGAAGCGGTGTTGAAAAACATGAAGAGCCTGAAAGGTGTCAAAAATATGAAGAGCTTCAAAAGGTGTCAAAAATATGAGGTGCATGAAACGTTCTGAAAAATGAGAGGAGCATAATACGGTGTTGAAAAACATGAAGAGCCTGAAAAGGTGTGAAAAATATGAAGAGATTCAAAACTTGTCAAAATATGGGAAGCCTGAAACCTTTTGAAAAATAGGAGGAGCATGAAACGGTGTTGAAAAACATGAAGAGCCTGAAAAGGTGTGAAAAATATGAAGGGCTTCAAAAGGTGTCAAATATACGAGGAGCATGAAATGGTCTGAAGAATAGGAGGAGAATAAAAAGGTGTTCAAAAACATGAAGAGTCTGAAAAGGTGTGAAAAATATGAAGAGCTTCAAAAGGAGTCAAAAATATGAGGACCATGAAACGGTCTGAAAAATAGGAGGAGCATGAAATGGTGTTCAAAACATGAAGAGCCTGAAAAGGTGTGAAAAATATGAAGAGCTTCAAAAGGTGTGAAAAATATGAGGAGCATGAAACGGTCTGAAAAATAGGAGGAGCATGAAATGGTGTTCAAAAACATGAAGAGCCTGAAAAGGAGTGAAAAATATGAAGAGCTTCAAAAGGAGTCAAAAACATGAGGGCCATGAAACGGTCTGAAAAATAGCAGGAACATGACGCGGAGTTCAAAAACATGAAGAGCCTGAAAAGGTGTGAAAAATATGAAGAGCTTCAAAAGGTGTTAAAAATATGAGGGGCATGAAACGGTCTGAAAAATAGGAGGAGCATGAAACTGTGTTCAAAAACTTGAAGAGCGTGAAAAGTTGTGAAAAATATGAAGAGCTTAAAAACGTGTCATTTTATGAGGAGCATGAAACGGTCTGAAAAACTGGAGGAGCATGAAGCTTTGTTGAAAAACATGAAGAGCCAGAAAAGGTTTAAAAAATATGAAGAGCTTCAAAATATGTGAAAAATATGAAGAGCTACAAAACGTGTCAAAAATATGAGGAGCATGAAAAGTTCTGAAAAATAGGAGGAGCATGAAGCCGTGTTGAAAAAATGGAAGAGCCTGAGAAGGTGTGAAAAATATGAAGAGCTTCAAAACGTGTCAAAATTAGAGGAGCAAGAAACGGTTTGAAAATATGAGGAGCATGAAACGGTGTTCAAAAACATGAAGAGCCTGAAAAGCTGTGAAAAATATGAAGAGTTTCCAAAGGAGTCAAAAATATGAGGAGCAAGAAACGGTCTGAAATATAGGAGGATCATGAAACGGTGTTCAAAAACATGAAGAGCCTGAAAATGTGTGAAAATTATGAAGAGCTTCAAAAGGTGTGAAAATATGAGGAGCATGAAGTGGTGTTCAAAAACATGAAGAGCTTGAAAAGGTGTGAAATATACGAAGAGCTTCAAAAGGTGTGAAAAATAGGAGGAGCATGAAGCGGTGTTCAAAAACATGAAGAGCCTGAAAAGGTGTGAAATATATGAAGAGCTTCAAAATGTGTCAAACGTATGAGGAGAATGAAACAGTCTGAAAATAGGAGGAGGATGAAACGGTGTTGAAAAACATGAAGAGCATGGAAAGGTGTGAAAAATATGAAGAGTTTCAAAAGGAGTCAAAAATATGAGGAGCATGAAACAGTCTGAAAAATAGGAGGCACATGGAGCGTTGTTGAAAAATTACAAGAGCTTGAAAAGGTGTGAAAAATATGAAGAGCTTCAAAAGGTGTCAAAATATGAGGAGCATGAAACGGTCTGAAAAATAGGAGGAGCATGAAGCGGTGTTGCAAAAATGGAAGAGCCTGAAAAGGTGTGAAAAATATGAAGAGCTTCAAAAGGTGTCAAAATATGAGGAGAATGAAACGGTCTGAAAAATAGGAGGAGCATGAAACAGTGTTCAAAAACATGAAGAGCCTGAAAAGGTGTGAAAAATATGAAGAGCTTCAAAAGGTGTCAAAAATAAGAGGAGCAAAAGACGGTCTGAACAATAGGAGGAGCATGAAGTAGTGTTGAAAAACATGAAGAGCCTGAAAAGGTGTTAAATATATGAAGAGCTCCAATCGGTGTAAAAAATATCACGAGCATTAAACGGTCTGAAAAATAGGAGGAGCATGAAACAGTGTTCAAAAACATGAAGAGCCTGAAAAGGTGTGAAAAATATGAAGAGCTTCAAAACGTGTCAAAAATATGAGGAGCATGAAACGGTCTCAAAAATTGGAGGAGCATGAAGTGGTGTTCAAAAACATGAAGAGCCAGGAAAAGTGTGAAATATATGAATCGCTTCAAAATGTGTGAAATATATGAAGAGCTTCAAAAGGTGTCAAATATATGAGGAGCATGAAACGGTATGAAAAATAGGAGGAGCATGAAAGGTTTTGAAAAACATGAAGAGCCTAAAATGGTGTGCAAAATATGAAGAGCTTCAAAAGGTGTGAAAAATATGAAGAGCTTCAAAAGGTGTCAAATATATGAGGAGCATGAAACGGTATGAAAAATAGGAGGAGCATGAAAGGTGTTGAACAATATAAAGAGCCTGAAAAGGTGTGAACAATATGAAGAGCTTCAAAATTTGAGAAAAATATGAAGAGCTCCAAAGGTTGTCAAATATATGAGAGGCATGAAATGGTCTGCAAAACAGGAGCATGAAACGGTTATGAAAAACATGAAGAGCCTGAAAAGATGTGAGACTATGAAGAGGTTCAAAATGTGTCAAAAATATGAGGAGCATGAAACGGTCTGAAAAATAGGAGGAGCATGAAACGGTGTTGAAAAACATGAAGAGTCTGTAAAGGTGTGAAAAATATGAAGAGCTTCAAAATGTGTGAAAAATATGAGGAGCATGAAGCGGTCTGAAATATAGGAGGAGCATGAAACGGTGTTGAAAAACATGAAGAGCATGAAAAGGTGTCAAAAATATGAAGAGCTACAAAAGGAGTCAAAAATGTGAGGAGCATGAAAAGGTCTGAAAAATAGGAGGAGAATGAAGCGATGTTGAAAAACATGAAGAGCCTGAAAAGGTGTGAAATATATGAAGAGCTTCAAAACGTGTCAAAAATATGAGGAGTGTGAAACTGTGTTGAAAAACATGACGAGCATGAAAAGGTGTGAAAAATATGAAGACCTTCAAAATGTGTCAAAAATAGGAGGAGTATGAAATGGCCTGAAAAATAGGAGGAGCATGAAGTGGTGTTGAAAACCATGAAGAGCGTGAAAAGGTGTGAAAAATATGAAGAGTTTCAAAAGGTGTCAAAAATATGAAGAGCATGAAACGGACTGAAAAAAAGGAGGAGCATGAAATGGTGTTCAAAAACTTGAAGAGGCTGAAAATGTGTGAAAAATATGAAGAGCTTCAAAAGATGTGAAAAATATGAGGAGCATGAAACGGTCTGAAAAATAGAAGTAGCATGAAACGGTGTTGAAAAATATGAAGAGCCTGAAAAGGTGTGAAATATATAAAGAGGTTCAAAAGGTGTCAAAAATATGAGGAGCATGAAACGGTCTGAAAAATAGGAGGAGCATGAAATGGTGTTCAAAAACATAAAGAGACTGAAAACATTTGAAAAATATGAAGAGCTTCCAAAGGTGTGAAAAAAATGAGGAGCATGAAACGGTGTGAAAAATAGGAGGAGCATGAAACGGTGTGAAAAATAGGAGGAGCATGAAAGGTGTTGAAAAACATGAAGAGCCTGAAAATGTGTGAAAAATATGAAGAGCTTCAAAAGGTGTGAAAAATATGAAGAGCTTCAAAAAGTGTAAAATATATGAGGAGCATGAAACGGTATGAAAAATAGGAGGAGCATGAAAGATGTTGAAATACATGAAGAGATTGAAATGGTGTGAAAAATATGAAGAGCTTCAAAAGGTGTGAAAAATATGAAGAGCTTCAAAAGGTGTGAAAAATATGAGGAGCATGAAGTGGTGTTCAAAAACATGTAGAGCTTGAAAAGGTGTGAAATATACGAAGAGCTTCAAAAGGTGTGAAAAATACGAGGAGCATGAAGTGGTGTTGAAAAATATGAAGAGCCTGAAAAGAGTGAAATATATGAAGAGCTTCAAAAGGTGTCAAAAATATGAGGAGCATGAAACGGTCTGAAAAACAGGAGGAGCATGAAACGGTGTTGAAAAACATGAAGAGCCTGAAAAGAGTGAAAACTATGAAGAGCTTCAAAAGGTGTCAAAAGTATGAGGAGCTTGAAAAGGTGTTCAAAAACATGAAGAGCCAGAGAAGGTGTGGAAACTATGAAGAACTTCAAAAGGTGTCAAAAGTATGAGGAGCTTGAAAAGGTGTTCAAAAACATGAAGAGCCTGAGAAGGTGTGAAAACTATGAAGAGCTTCAATAGGTGTCAAAAGTATGAGGAGCTTGAAAAGGTGTTCAAAAACATGAAGAGCCTGAGTAGGTGTGAAATATATGAAGAGCTTCAATAGGTGTCAAAAGTATGAGGAGCTTGAAAAGGTGTTCAAAAACATGAAGAGCCTGAGAAGGTGTGCAAAATATGAAGAGCTTAAAAAGGTGTTAAAAGTATGAGAAGCATGAAACAGACTGAAAAATAGGAGGAGCATGAAGCGGTGTAGGAAAACATGAAGAGCGTGAAAAGGTGTGAAATATATGAAAAGCTTGAAAAGGTGCGAAAACTATGAGGAGCATGAAATGGTGTGAAACATAGGAGGAGCTTGAAGCGGTGTTGAAAAATATGAAGAGCCTGAAAACGTGTGAAAAATAAGAAGAGCTTCAAAAGGTGTCAAAAATGAGATGAGCATGAAACGGTCTGAAAAATAGGAGGAGCATGAAGTGGTGTTGAAAAACATGAGGGGCCTGAAAAGGTGTGAAAAATATGAAGAGCTTCAAAAGGTTTGAAATACATGAGGAGCATGAAACGGTCTGAGAAATAGGAGGAGCATGAGGCGGTGTTTAACAACATGAAGAGCCTGACAAGGTGTGAAAAATATGAAAAGCTTCAAAAGGTGTAAAAAAATGAGGAGCATGAAACGGTCTGAAAAATAGGAGGAGCATGAAGCATTGTTGAAAAACATGAAGAGTCTGAAAATGTCTGAAAAATATGAAGAGCTTCAAAAGGTGTCAAAAATAAGAGGAGCATGAAACGGTCTGAAAAATAGGGGAGTATGAAACGGTGTTCAAAAACATAAAGAGCCTGAAAAGCTGTGAAAAATATGAAGAGCTTCAAAAGGAGTGAAATACTTGAGGAACATGAAACGGTCTGAAAAATAGGAGGAGCATGAAGCTGTGTTGAAAAACCTGAAGAGCCTGAAAAGGTGTGAAATATATGAAAAGCTTGAAAAGGTGCGAAAACTATGAGGAGCATGTAACGGTGTGAACAATAGGAGGAGCTTGAAGCGGTGTTGAAAAATATGAAGAGTGTGAAAGGTGTGAAAAATATGAAGAGCTTCAAATGGTGTCAAACATATGAGGAGCATGAAATGGTCTGAAAAATAGGAGGAGCATGAAGTGGTGTTGAAAAACATGAAGAGCCTGAATAGGTGTGAAAAATATGAAGAGCTTCAAAAGGTGTGAAAAATATGAAGAGCATTAATCGGTCTGAAAAATAGGAGGAGCATGAAGCGGTGTTGAAAAAAATGAAGAGCCTGAAAAGGTGTGAAATATATGAAGAGCTTCAAAAGGTGTCAAAAATATGAGGAGAATGAAACGGTCTGAAAATACGAGAAGCATGAAGAGGTGTTGAAAAATATGAAGAGCCTGAAAAGGTGTGAAATATACGAATAGCTTCAAAAGGTGTCAAATATATGAGGTGCATGAAACGTTCTGAAAAATAGGAGGATCATGAAGCGGTGTTGAAGAACATGAATAGCCTGAAAATGTGTGAAAAATATGAAGAGCTTCAAAAGGTGTGAAAAATATGAGGAGCATGAAACGGTCTGAAAAATAGGAGGAACATGAAACGGTGTGGAAAATCATGAAGAGCCTGAAAACGTGTGAAAAATATGAAGAGCTTCAAAAGGTGTAAAAAATATGAAGAGCTTCAAACGGTGTCAAAAGTGAGAGAGGCATAAAACGGTCTGAAAAATAGGAGTAGCATGAAACAGTGTTGAAAACATGAAGAGCCTGTGTGCGTCACGTGGGAATCATGTGTGAAACACGTGTGCGTCACGTGTGAATCACGTGTGTGTCACGTGGCAATCACATGTCAGTCACGTGTGCATCACGTGGGAATCACGTGTGAGTCACGTGTAAGTCACGTGGGAACCACGTGTGCATCACGTGTGTTTCACATGGCAATCACGTGTCAGTCACGTGTGCATCACGTGGGAATCACATGCGAGTCACTTGTGCCTCACGTGGGAATCACGTGTCAGTCACGTGTGCATCACGTGGTATCAATGTGAAACACGTGTGCGTCACGTGGGGATCACGTGTCAGTCACGTGTGCGTCACGTGTGAATCACGTGTGCATCACGTGGGAATCATGTGGGAAGCAAGTGTGCATCAAGTGGGTATCACGTGTGAGTCACGTATGCATCACGTCGGAATCAAGTGTGAATCACGTGTGCATCACGTGGAAATCACGTGTCACTCACGTGTGCCTCTCGTGGGATTCACGTGTGAGTCACGTGTGCAATACGTGGAAATCACGTGTGAATCACGTGTGCGTCACGTAGGAATCACGTGTGAAACACGTCGTAACTCGAGATGAGAGGTTCGTCCCTGGCTTTGACTCAAGCGGAATACCAACTTTCCACAAGCACGTCAAGAGGAAGCTTCTCTCAGCTAAAGGTATGTGAGAGGGACCCTGAGTGTGTGGCCTCTAGTGGAATGGACACCGAGATGCTCTGACTCCAAGTAAGGCTGGATATCCCTGCAGTGAATTGAATGCAGGCTCATCTTGCATCTCCCGAGACGAAGGGATGTCTAAATCCCCGGTGGAGACCACAGAGAAAGACCTAGTTCTCCACCTCATCGCGACCGGAGGCCTCACATCCTTGGAAAACTCGAGAGGTCCGCGGAGATCAATGCTTCCAAAGGAGACGATGCCTGACTCCTCTTGAAAATGGATAGGAGTCCCAGGATCCCTGTGGCACGTGGAAAGGGACCCTGAGTCTCACGCCTCACGTGGAGACGCGTCCCAATTGCCATGCCAAGACTCGAGGAGAATCCCGAGGTGCCCCTCGCACCTAGGCAGGAGTCCTGACGTCGCTGAACAAACACGTGTCTGGAAGGGCCCTCCCCGTCGTAACTCGAAAATATACCCCAGGTTCCGGCCGCAACTCGAGAAAAACCATGAGCCTTCCCCCTCGCCGCTAGATGAGGCCCGATTCCCCTGCACTGCGTGCAGAGCAATTCCGTGTTCCACATCAAACGTGAAAGGAGCCTTGATTTCCTTGATGGCACTCCAGAGAAACCCCAAGATCACTGTCTCAAGTCTAGAGGGAACCTGAGGTCACTGTAGCAACACGAAAGGGCTCCGTGGACCCCAAATCAACTCTAGATGAGAGCTTCGTTCCTGTCTTCGACTCAAGAGGAATACCAACTTTCCACAAGCACCTCAAGAGGAGGCTTCTCTCAGCTACAGGTATGTGAGAGGGACCCTGGTTTGTGGCCTCAAGTGGAATGGACACCGAGATGCTCTGACTCGAATTAAGGCCGGATATCCCTGCAGTGAATTGAATGCAGGCTCGTCTTGCATCTCCCAAGACGAAGGGATGTCTGAATCCCCTGTGGAGACCACAGAGAAAGACCTAGTTCTCCGCCTCATCGCGACCGGAGGCCTCACATCCTTTGAAAAGTCGAGAGGTCCGAGGAGATCAATGCTTCCAAAAGAGACGATGCCTGACTCCTCTTGAAAATGAATAGGAGTCCCAGGATCCCTGTAGCACGTGGAAAGGGGTCCTGAGTCTCCCGCCTCACGTGAATACGCGTCCCAATTCCCATGCCAAGACTCGAGGAGAATCCCGAGGTGTCCGTCGCACCTAGGCAGGAGTCCTGACGTCACTGAAGAAACACGTGTCTGGAAGGGCCCTTCCCGTCGTAACTCGAGAATATACCCCAGGTTCCGGCCGCAACTCGAGAAAAACCATGAGACTTCCCCCTCGCCGCGAGATGAGGCCCGATTCCCCTGCACTGTGTGCAGAGCAATTCCGTGTTCCTCATTAAACTTGAAAGGTGCCTTGATTTCCTTTATGGCACTCCAGAGAAAACCCAAGTTCACTGTCTCAAGTCTAGAGGGATCCTGAGGTCACTGTACCAACAGGAAAAGGCTCTGTGAACCCCAAATCAACTCGAGATGAGAGCTTATTCCCTTGCTTCGACTCAAGAGGAATACCAACTTTTCAGAAGCACCTCAAGAGGATTCTTCTCTCAGCTACAGGTATGTGAGAGGGACCCTGAGTTTGTGGCCTCAAGTGGAATGGACACCGAGATGCTCTGACTAAAAGTAAGGCCGGATATCCCTGCAGTGAATTGAATGCAGACTCGTCTTGCATCTCCGAAGATGAAGGGATGTCTGAATCCCCTGTGGAGACCATAGAGAAAGACCTAGTTCTCCGGCTCATCGCGACCGGAGGCCTCACATCCTTTGAAAACTCGAGAGGTCCGCGGAGATCAATGCTTCCAAAGGAGACCATGCCTGACTCCTCTTGAAAATGGATAGGAGTCCCAGGATCCCTGTAGCAAGTGGAAAGGGGCCCTGAGTCTCCCGCCTCACGTGGAGACGCGTCCCAATTCCCATGCCAAGACTCGAGGAGAATCACGAGGTGTCCCTCTCACCTAGGCAGGAGTCCTGACGTCGCTGAAGAAACACGTGTCTGGAAGGGCCCTCCCCGTCGGAACTCGAGAATATACCCCTGGTTCCAGCCGCAACTCGAGAAAAACCATGAGCCTTCCCCCACACAGCGAGTTGAGGCCCGATTCCCCTGCACTGCGTGCAGAGCAATTCCGTGTTCCACATCAAACGTGAAAGGAGCCTTGATTTCCTTGATGGCACTCCAGAGAAACCCCAAGATCACTGTCTCAAGTCTAGAGGGATCCTGAGGTCACTGTAGCAACACAAAAGGGCTCCCTGGACCCCAAATCAACTCGAGATGAGAGCTTAGTCCCGGGCTTCGATTCAAGAGGAATACCAACTTTCCACAAGCACCTCATGAGGAGGCTTCTCTCAGCTACAGGTATGTGAGAGCGACCCTGAGTTTGTGGCCTCAAGTGGAATGGACACCGAGATGATCCGACTCGAAGTAAGGCCGGATATCAATGCAGTGAATTGAATGCAGGCTCGTCTTGCATCTCCCAAGACGAAGGGATGTCTGAATCTCCTGTGGAGACCACAGACAAAGACCTAGTTGTCCGCCTCATCGCGACCGGAAGCTTCATATCCTTTGAAAACTCGAGAGGTCCGCGGAGATCAATGCTTCCAAAGGAGACGATGCCTGACTCCTCTTGAAAATGGATAGGAGTCCCAGAATAGCTGTGGCACGTGGAAAGGGAGCCTGGGTCTACCGCCTCACTTGCAGACGCGTCCCAATTGCCATGCCAAGCCTCGAGGAGAATCCCGAGGTGTGCCTCACACCTAGGCAGGAGTCCTGACGTCGCTGAACAAACATGTGTCTGGAAGGGCCCTCCCCGTAATAAC
This sequence comes from Dama dama, assembly GCF_033118175.1. Taxonomy (NCBI): domain Eukaryota; kingdom Metazoa; phylum Chordata; class Mammalia; order Artiodactyla; family Cervidae; genus Dama; species Dama dama. The sequence goes on along the minus strand of NW_026870878.1, from coordinate 1,015,343 downwards.
TCGAGAATATACCCCAGGTTCCGGCCGCAACTCGAGAAAAACCATGAGACTTCCCCCTCTCCGCGAAGTGTGGCCCGATTCCCCTGCACTGCATGCAGAGCAATTCCGAGTTCCACATCCAACGTGAAAGGAGCCTTGATTTCCTTGATGGCACTCCAGAGAAAACCCAAGATCACTGTCTCATGTCTAGAGGGATCCTGAGGTCACTGGAGCAACACGAAAGGGCTCCGCGGACCCCAAATCAACTCGAGATGAGAGCTAGTCCCTGGCTTCGACTCAAGAGGAATACCAAGTTTCCACAAGCACCTCAAGAGGAGGCTTCTCTCAGCTACATGTATGTGAGAGGGACCCTGAGTTTGTGGCCTCAAGTGGAATGGACATCGAGATGCTCTGACTCGAAGTAAGGCCGGATATCCCTGCAGTGAATTGAATGCAGGCTCGTCTTGCATCTCCGAAGATGAAGGGATGACTGAATCCCCTGTGGAGTCCACAGAGAAAGACCTAGTTCTCCACCTCATCGCGACCGGAAGCCTCACATCCTTTGAAAACTCGAGAGGTCCGCAGAGAACAATGCTTCCAAAGGAGACGATGCCTGACTCCTCTTGAAAATGGATAGGAGTCCCAGGATCCCTGTGTCACGTGGAAAGGGACACTGGGTCTCCCGCCTCTCGTGGAGACGCATCCCAATTGCCATGCCAACACTCGAGGAGAATCCCGAGGTGTCCTTCACACCTAGGCAGGAGTCCTGATGTCGCTGAACAAACACGTGTCTGAAAGGGCCCTCACTGTCGTAACTCGAGAATATACCCGAGGTTCCGGCCGCAACTTGAGAAAAACCATGAGACATCCGCCTTGCAGCGAGATGAGGCCCGATTCCCCTGCACTGCCTGCAGAGCAATTCCGTGTTCCACATCAAACGTGAAAGGAGCCTTGATTTAGTTGGTGGCCCTCCAGAGACAACCCAAGATCACTGTCTCAAGTCTAGAGGGATCCTGAGGTCACTGTAGCAATAGGAAAGGGCTCCGTGGACCCCAAATCAACTCAAGATGAGAGCTTAGTCCCTGGCTTCGAATCAAGAGGAATACCAACTTTTCACAAGCACCTCAAGAGGAGGCTTCTCTCAGCTACATGTATGTGAGAGGGACCCTGAGGTTGTGGCCTCAAGTTAAATGGACACCGACATGCTCTAACTCGAAGTAAGGCCGGATATCCCTTCAGTGAATTGAATGCAGGCTCGTCTTGCATCTCCCAAGACGAAGGGATGTCTGAATCCCGTGTGGAGACCACAGAGAAAGACCTAGTTCTCTGCCTCATCGCCACCGGAGGCCTCACATCCTTTGAAAACTCGAGAGGTCCGCGGAGATCAATGCTTCCCAAGGAGACGATTACTGAGTCCCTTGAAAATGGATAGGAGTCCCAGGATCCCTGTGGCACGTGGAAAGGGACCCTTGGTCTCCCGCCTCACGTGGAGACGCGTCCCAATTGCCATGCCAAGACTCGAGGAGAATCCCGAGGTGTCCCTGGCACCTAGGCCCGAGTCCTGACGTCGCTGAACAAACACGTGTCTGAAAGGGCCCTCCCCGTCTTAAGTCGAGAATATACCCCAGGTTCCGGCCGCAACTCGAGAAAAACCATGAGACTTCCCACTCGCCGTGAGGTGAGGCCCGATTCCCCTGCACTGCATGCAGAGCAATTCCGTGTTCCACATCAAACGAGAAAAAAGCCTTGATTTCCTTGATGGCACTCCAGAGAAAACCCAAGATCACTGTCTCAAGTCTAGAGGGATCCTGAGGTCACTGTAGCAACACGAAAGGGCTCCGTGGACCCCAAATCAACTCGAGATGAGAGCTTAGTCTCTGGTTTCGACTCAAGAGGAATACAAACTTTCCACAAGCACCTCAAGAGGAGGCTTCTCTCAGCTACAGGTATGTGAGAGGGACCCTGAGTTTGTGGCCTCAAGTGGAATGGACACCGAGAAGCTCTGACTCGAAGTAAGGCCGGATATCCCTGCAGTGAATTGAATGCAGGCTCGTCTTGCATCTCCCAAGACGAAGGGATGTCTGAATCCCCTGTATAGACAACAGAGAAAGACCTAGTTCTCCGCCTCATCGCGACCGGAGTCCTCACATCTTTGAAAACTCGAGAGGTCTGCGGAGATCAATGCTTCCAAAGGAGACGATGCCTGACTCCTCTTGAAAATGGAAAGGTGTCCCCGGATCCCTGTGGCACGTGGAAAGGGACCCTGGGTCTCCCGCCTCACGTGGAGACGCGTCCCAATTGCCATGCCAAGACTCGAGGAGAATCCCGAGGTGTCCCTCGCACCTTGGCAGGAGTCCTGAGGTCCCTGAACAAACACGTGTCTGGAAGGGCCCTCCCCGTCGTAACTTGAGAATATACCCCAGGTTCCGGCCGCAACTCGAGAAAAACAATGAGACTTCCCCCTCGCCGCAAGATGAGGCCCGATTCCCCTGCGCTGTGTGCAGAGCAATTCCGTGTTTCACATCAAACATGAAAGGAGGCTTGATTTCCTTGATGGCACTCCAGAGAAAAAGCAAGATCACTGTCTCAAGTCTAGAGAGATCCTGAGGTCACTGGAGAAACACGAAAGGGCTCCGTGGACCCCAAATCAACTCGAGATGAGAGCTTAGTCCCTGGCTTCGACTCAAGAGGAATACCAAATTTCCACAAGCACCTCAAGAGGAGGCTTCTCTCAGCTACAGGTATGTGAGAGGGACCCTGAGTTTGTGTCCTCAAGTGGAAAGGACACCGAAATGCTCTGACTCGAAGAAATGCCAGATATCCCTGCAGTGAAGTGCATGCAGGCTCGTCTTGCATCTCCCAAGACAAAGGGATATCTGAATCCCCTGTGGAGACCACAGAGAAAGACCTAGTTCTCCGCCTCTTCGGGACAGGAGGCCTGACATCCTTTGAAAACTCGAGAGGTCCACGGAAATCAATGCTTCCAAAGGAGACGATACTGACTCCTCTTGAAAATGGATAGGAGTCCCAGGATCCCTGTGGCACATGGAAAGGGACCCTGGGTCTCCAGCGTCACGTCGAGACGCGTCCCAATTGCCATGCCAAGACTCGAGGAGAATCCCGAGGTGTCCCTTACACCTAGGCAGGAGTCCTGACGTCGCTGAACAAACATGTGTCTGGAAGGGCCCTCCCCGTCGTAACTCGAGATTATACCCCAGGTTCCGGCCGCAACTCGAGAAAAACCATGAGACTTTCCACTCGCCGCGAGATGAGGCCCGATTCCCATGCACTGCGTGCAGAGCAATTCCCTGTTCCACATCTAACATGAAAGGAGCCTTGATTTCCTTGATGGCACTCCACAGAAAACCCAAGATCACTGTCTCAAGTCTAGAGGGATCCTGAGGTCACTGGAGCAACATGAAAGGGCTCCGTGGACCCCAAATCAACTTGAGATGAGAGCTTAGTCCCTGGCTTCGACTCAAGAGGAATACCAACTTTCCACAAGCACCTCAAGAGGAGGCTTCTCTCAGCTACAGGTATGTGTCAGGGACCCTGAGTTTGTGGCCTCAGGTGGAATGGACACCGAGATGCTCTGACTCGAAGTAAGGCGGGATATCCCTGCAGTGAATTGAATGCAGGCTCGCCTTGCATCTCCCAAGACGAAGGGATGTCTGAATCCCCTGTGGAGACCACAGAGAAAGACCTAGTTCTCCGCCTCATCGCGACAGGAGACCTCCCATCCTTTGCAAACTCGAAGGTCCACGGAGATCAATGCTTCCGAAGGAGACGATGCCTGACTCCTCTTGAAAATGGATAGGAGTCCCAGGATCCCTGTGGCACGTGGAAAGGGACCCTGGTTCTCCCGCTTCACGTGGAGACGCGTCCCAGTTGCCGTGCCAATACTGGAGGAGAATCCCGTGGTGTCCCTCGCACCTAGGCAGGAGTCCTGACGTCACTGAACATACAAGTGTCTGGAAGGGCCCTCCCCGACGTAACTCGAGAATATACCCCACGTTCTGGCCGCAACTCGAGAAACACCATAAGACTTCCCCCTCGCCCCGAAATGAGGCCTGATTCCCCTGCACTGCGTGCAGAGCAATTCCGTATTCCACATCGAACGTGAAAGGAGCCTTGATTTCCTTGATGGCACTCCAGAGAAAACCCAAGATCACTGTCTCAAGTCTAGAGGGATCCTGAGGTCACTGGAACAACACGAAAGGGCTCCGTGGACCCCAAATCAACTCGAGATGAGAGCTTAGTCCCTGGCTTCGACTCAAGAGGAATACCAACTTTCCACAAGCACCTCAACAGGAGGCTTCTCTCAGCTACAGGTATGTGAGAGGGACCCTGAGTTTGTGGTCTCAAGTGGAATGGACACCGAGATGCACTGACTCAAAGTAAGGCCAGATATTCATGCAGCGAATTGAATGCAGGCTCGTCTTGCATCTCCCAAGACGAAGGGATGTCTGAATCCCCTGTGGAGACCACAGAAAAAGACCTAGTTCTCCGCCTCATCGCGAACGGAGGCCTCACAACCTTTGAAAACTCGAGAGATCCGCGGAGATCAATGCTTCCAAAGGAGAAGATGCCTGACTCCTCTTGAAAATGGATAGGAGTCCCAGGATCCCTGTGGCACGTGGAAAGGGACCCTGGGTCTCCCGCCTCACGTGGAGACGCGTCCCAATTGCCATGCCAAGACTCGAGGAGAATCCCGAAGTGTACCTCGCACCTAGGCAGGAATCCTGACGTCACTGAACAAACACGTGTCTGGAAGGGCCCTCGCCGTCGTAACTCGAGAATATACCCCAGGTTCCGGCCGCATTTCGAGAAAAACCATGAGACTTCCCCTCGCCGCAAAATGAGTCCCAATTCCTCTGTACTGCGTGCAGAGCAATTCCGTGTTCCACATCAAACGTGAAAGGAGACTTGATTTCCTTGATGGCACTCCAGAGAAAACCCAAGATCACTGTCTCAAGTCTAGAGGGATCCTGAGGTCAATGGAGCAACAAGAAAGGGCTCCGTGGACCCCAAATCAACTCGAGATGAGAGCTTAGTCCCTGGCTTCAACTCAAGGGGAATACCAACTTTCCACAAGCACGTCAAGAGGAGGCTTCTCTCAGCTACAGGTATGTGAGAGGGACCCTGAGTTTGTGGCCTCAAGTGGAATGGACACCAAGATGCTCTGACTCGAAGTAAGGCTGGATATCCCTGCAGTGAATTGAATGCAGGCTCGTCTTCCATCTCCCAAGACGAAGGGATGTCTGAATTCCCTGTGGAGACCACAGAGAAAGACCTAGTTCTCCGCCTCATCGCGACTGAAGGCCTCACATCCTTTGAAAACTCGAGAGGTCCGCGGAGATCAATGCTTCCGAAGGAGACGATGCCTGACTCCTCTTGAAAATGGATAGGAGTCCCAGGATCCCTGTGGCACGTGGAAAGGGACGCTTGGTCTCCCGCCTCACGTGGAGATGCGTCCCAATTGCCACACCAAGACTCGAGGAGAATCCCGAGGTGTCCCGCGTACCTAGGCAGGAGTGCTGATGACGCTGAAGAAACACGTGTCTGGAAGGGCCCTCCCCGTCGTAACTCGAGAATATACCCCAGTTCCGGCCGCAACTCGAGAAAAATCATTAGACTTCCCCTCGCCACGAGACGAGGCACGATTCCCCTGCACTGCGTGCAGAGCAATTCCGTGTTCCACATCAAAAGTGAAAGGAGCCTTGATTTCCTTGATGGCACTCCAGAGAAAACCCAAGATCACTGTCTCAAATCTAGACGGAACCTGAGGTCACTGGAGCAACCCGAAAGGGATCCATTTACCCCAAATCAACTCAAGATGAGAGCTTAGTCCCTGGCTTCCACTCAAGAGGAATACCAACTTTCCACAAGCACCTCAAGAGGAGGCTTCTCTCAGCAACAGGTATGTGAGAGGGACCCTGAGTTTGTGGCCTCAAGTGGAATGGACACCGAGATGCTCTGACTCAAAGTAAGGACAGATATCCCTGCAGTGAATTGAATGCAGGCTCGTCTTGCATCTCCCAAGACGAAGGGATGTCTGAATCCCCTGTGGAGACCACAGAGAAAGACTTAGTTCTCCGCCTCATCGCGATGGGAGGCCTCACATCTTTGGAAACTGGAGAGGTCCGCGGAGATCAATGCTTCCAAAGGAGACGATGCCTGCCTCCTCTTGAAAATGGATAGGAGTGCCAGGATCCCTGTGGCACGTGGAAAGGGACCCTGGGTCTCCCGCCTCACGTGGAGACGCGTCCCAATTGCCATGCCAAGACTCGAGGAGAATCCCGAGGTGTCCCTCGCACCTAGGCAGGAGTCCTGACGTCGCTGAACAAACACGTGTCAGGAAGGGCCCTCCCCGTCGTAACTCGAGAATATACCCCAGGTTCCGGCCGCAACTCGGAAAAAACCATGAGACTTCCCCCTCGCCCAGAGATGAGGCCCGATTCCCCTGCACTTCGTGCAGAGCAATTCCGTGTTCCACATCAAACATGAAAGGAGCCTTGATTTCCTTGATGGCACTCCAGAGAAAACCCAAGATCACTGTCTCAAGTCTAGAGGGATCCTGAGGTCACTGTAGCAACACAAAAGGACTCCGTGGACGACAAATCAACTCGAGATGAGAGCTTAGTCCCTGGCTTCGACTCAAGAGGAATACCAACTTTCCACAAGCACCTCAAGAGGAGGCTTCTCTCAGCTACAGGTATGTGAGAGGGACCCTGAGTTTGTGGCCTCAAGTGGAATGGACACCGAGATGCTCTGACTCGAAGTAAGGCCGGATATCCCTGCAGTGAATTGAATGCAGGCTTCTCTTGCATCTCCCAAGACGAAGGGTTGTATGAATCCCCAGTGGAGACCACAGAGAAAGACCTAGTTCTCCGCCTCATCGCGACCGGAGGCCTCACATCCTTTGAAAATTCGAGAGGTCCGCGGAGATCAATGCTTCCAAAGGAGACGATGCCTGACTCCTCTTGAAAATGGATAGGAGTTCCAGGATCCGTGTGGCAGGTGGAAAGGGACACTGGGTCTCCCGCCTCACGTGGAGACGCGTCCCAATTGCAATGCCAAGACTCGAGGAGAATGCTGAGTTGTCCCTCGCACCTAGGCAGGCGTCTTGACGTCGCTGAACAAACACATGTCTGGAAGTGCCCTTCCCGTCCTAATTCGAGAATATACCCCAGGTTCCGGCCGCAACTAGAGAAAAACCATGAGAAATCCCCCTTGCCGCGAGATGAGGCCCGATTCCCCTGCACTGCGTGCAGAGCAATTCCGTGTTCCACATCAAACATGAAAGGAGCCTTGATTTCCTTGATGGTACTCCAGAGAAAACCCAAGATCACTGTCTCAAGTCTAGAGGGATCCTGAGGTCACTGGAGCATCGCGAAAGGGCTCCATGGACCCCAAATCAACTCGAGATGAGAGCTTAGTCCCTGGCTTGGATCAAGAGGAATACCAACTTTCCACAAGCACCTCAAGATAACGCTTCTCTCATCAACAGGTATGTGAGAGGGACCCTGAGTTTGTGGCCTCAAGTGGAATGGACACCATGATGCTCTCACTCGAAGTAAGGCCGGATATCCCTGCAGTGAATTGAATGCAGGCTCGTCTTGCATTTCCCAAGACGAAGGGATGTCTGAATTCCCTGTGGAGACGACAGAGAAAGACCTAGATCTCCGCTTCAGGCGACCGGAGGCCTCACATCTTTGAAAACTCGAGAGGTCCGCGGAGATCAGTGCTTCCAAAGGAGACGATGCCTGACTCCTCTTGAAAATGGATAGGAGTCCCAGGATCCCTGTGGCACGTGGAAAGGGACGCTTGGTCTCCCGCCTCACGTGGAGATGCGTCCCAATTGCCATGCCAAGACTCGAGGAGAATCCCGAGGTGTCCCGCGTACCTAGGCAGGAGTGCTGATGACGCTGAAGAAACACGTGTCTGGAAGGGCCCTCCCCGTCGTAACTCGAGAATATACCCCAGTTCCGGCCGCAACTCGAGAAAAATCATTAGACTTCCCCTCGCCACGAGACGAGGCACGATTCCCCTGCACTGCGTGCAGAGCAATTCCGTGTTCCACATCAAACGTGAAAGGAGCCTTGATTTCCTTGATGGCACTCCAGAGAAAACCCAAGATCACTGTCTCAAATCTAGAGGGAACCTGAGGTCACTGGAGCAACCCGAAAGGGATCCATTTACCCCAAATCAACTCAAGATGAGAGCTTAGTCCCTGGCTTCCACTCAAGAGGAATACCAACTTTCCACAAGCACCTCAAGAGGAGGCTTCTCTCAGCAACAGGTATGTGAGAGGGACCCTGAGTTTGTGGCCTCAAGTGGAATGGACACCGAGATGCTCTGACTCAAAGTAAGGACAGATATCCCTGCAGTGAATTGAATGCAGGCTCGTCTTGCATCTCCCAAGACGAAGGGATGTCTGAATCCCCTGTGGAGACCACAGAGAAAGACTTAGTTCTCCGCCTCATCGCGATGGGAGGCCTCACATCTTTGGAAACTGGAGAGGTCCGCGGAGATCAATGCTTAAAAAGGAGACGATGCCTGACTCCTCTTGAAAATGGATAGGAGTGCCAGGATCCCTGTGGCACGTGGAAAGGGACCCTGGGTCTCCCGCCTCACGTGGAGACGCGTCCCAATTGCCATGCCAAGACTCGAGGAGAATCCCGAGGTGTCCCTCGCACCTAGGCAGGAGTCCTGACGTCGCTGAACAAACACGTGTCAGGAAGGGCCCTCCCCGTTGTAACTCGAGAATATACCCCAGGTTCCGGCCGCAACTCGGAAAAAACCATGAGACTTCCCCCTCGCCCAGAGATGAGGCCCGATTCCCCTGCACTTCGTGCAGAGCAATTCCGTGTTCCACATCAAACGTGAAAGGAGCCTTGATTTCCTTGATGGCACTCCAGAGAAAACCCAAGATCACTGTCTCAAGTCTAGAGGGATCCTGAGGTCACTGTAGCAACACAAAAGGACTCCGTGGACGACAAATCAACTCGAGATGAGAGCTTAGTCCCTGGCTTCGACTCAAGAGGAATACCAACTTTCCACAAGCACCTCAAGAGGAGGCTTCTCTCAGCTACAGGTATGTGAGAGGGACCCTGAGTTTGTGGCCTCAAGTGGAATGGACACCGAGATGCTCTGACTCGAAGTAAGGCCGGATATCCCTGCAGTGAATTGAATGCAGGCTTCTCTTGCATCTCCCAAGACGAAGGGTTCTATGAATCCCCAGTGGAGACCACAGAGAAAGACCTAGTTCTCCGCCTCATCGCGACCGGAGGCCTCACATCCTTTGAAAATTCGAGAGGTCCGCGGAGATCAATGCTTCCAAAGGAGACGATGCCTGACTCCTCTTGAAAATGGATAGGAGTTCCAGGATCCGTGTGGCAGGTGGAAAGGGACACTGGGTCTCCCGCCTCACGTGGAGACGCGTCCCAATTGCAATGCCAAGACTCGAGGAGAATGCCGAGTTGTCCCTCGCACCTAGGCAGGCGTCCTGACGTCGCTGAACAAACACATGTCTGGAAGGGCCCTTCCCGTCCTAATTCGAGAATATACCCCAGGTTCCGGCCGCAACTAGAGAAAAACCATGAGAAATCCCCCTTGCCGCGAGATGAGGCCCGATTCCCCTGCACTGCGTGCAGAGCAATTCCGTGTTCCACATCAAACATGAAAGGAGCCTTGATTTCCTTGATGGTACTCCAGAGAAAACCCAAGATCACTGTCTCAAGTCTAGAGGGATCCTGAGGTCACTGGAGCATCGCGAAAGGGCTCCATGGACCCCAAATCAACTCGAGATGAGAGCTTAGTCCCTGGCTTGGATCAAGAGGAATACCAACTTTCCACAAGCACCTCAAGATAACGCTTCTCTCATCAACAGGTATGTGAGAGGGACCCTGAGTTTGTGGCCTCAAGTGGAATGGACACCATGATGCTCTCACTCGAAGTAAGGCCGGATATCCCTGCAGTGAATTGAATGCAGGCTCGTCTTGCATTTCCCAAGACGAAGGGATGTCTGAATTCCCTGTGGAGACGACAGAGAAAGACCTAGATCTCCGCTTCAGGCGACCGGAGGCCTGTCATCTTTGAAAACTCGAGAGGTCCGCGGAGATCAGTGCTTCCAAAGGAGACGATGCCTGACTCCTCTTGAAAATGGATAGGAGTCCCAGTATACCTGTGGCACGTGGAAAGGGACCCTGGGTCTCCCGCCTCACGTGGAGACGCGTCCCAATTGCCATGCCAAGACTCGAGGTGAATCCCGAGGTGTCCCTCGCACCTAGGCAGGAGTCCTGACGTCGCTGAACAAACACGTGTCTGGAAGGGCCCTCCCCGTCGTAACTCGAGAATATACCCCATGTTCCGGCCGCAACTCGAGAAAAACCATGAGACTTCCCCCTCGCCGCGAGATGAGGCCCGATTCAACTGCACTGCGTGCAGAGCAATTCCGTATTCCACATCAAACGTGAAAGGAGCCTTGATTTCCTTAATGGCACTCCAGAGAAAACCCAAGATCACTGTCTCAAGTCTAGAGGGATCCTGAGGTCACTGGAGCAACACGAAAGGGCTCCATGGACCCAAATCAACTCGAGATGAGAGCAGAGTCCCTGGCTTCGACTCATGAGCAATACCAACTTTCCACAAGCACCTCAAGAGGAGGCTTCTCTCAGCTACAGGTATGTGAGAGGGACCCTGAGTTTGTGGCCTCAAGTGGAATGGACACCGAGATGCTCTAACTCGAAGTAAGGCCGGATATCCCTGCAGTGAATTGAATGCAGGCTCGTCTTGCATCTCCCAAGACGAAGGGATGTCTGAATGCCCTGTGGAGACCACAGAGAAAGACCTAGTTCTCCGCCTCATCGCGACCGGAAGCCTCACATCCTTTGAAAACTCGAGAGGTCTGCAGAGATCAATGCTTCCAAAGGAGACGATGCCTGACTCCTCTTGAAAATGGATAGGAGTCCCAGGATCCCTTTGGCACGTGGAAAGGGACACTGGGTTTCCCGCCTCACGTGGAGACGCGTCCCAATTGCCATGCCAAGACTCGAGGAGAATCCCGAGGTGTCCCTCGCATCTAGGCAGGAGTCCTGTCGTTGCTGACCATACACGTGTCTGGAAGGGCCCACCCGTCGTAACTCGAGAATATACCGCAGGTTCTGGCCGCAACTCGAGAAAAACCATGAGACTTCCCCCTCGCAGCGAGATGAGGCCCGATTCCCATGCACTGCGTGCAGAGCAATTCAGTGTTCCACATCAAACATGAGAGGAGCCTTGATTTCCTTCATGGCACTCCAGAGAAAACCCAAGATCACTGTCTCAAGACAAGAGGGATCCTAGGTTCACTGCAGCAACACGAAAGGGCTCCGTGGACCCCAAATCACTCGAGATGAGAGCTTAGTCCCTGGCTTTGACTCAAGAGGAATACCACGTTTCCACAAGCACCTCAAGAGGAGGCTTCTCTCAGCTACAGGTATGTGAGAGGAACCCGCAGTTTGTGGCCTCAAGTGGAATGGACACCGAGATGCTCTGACTCGAAGTAAGGCCGGATATCCCTGCAGTGAATTGAATGCAGGCTCGTCTTGCATCTCCCAAGATGAAGGGATGTCTTAATCCCCAGTGGAGACCACAAAGAAAGACGTAGTTCTCCCTCTCATCGCGACCAGAGGCCTCATATACTTTGAAAATTCAAGAGGTCCACAGAGATCAATGCTTCCAAAGGAGACGATTCCTGACTCCTCTAGAAAATGGATAGAGTCCCAGGATCCCTGTGCCACGTGGAAAGGGACTCTGGGGCTCCCGCCTCATGTGGAGATGCATCCCAATTGCCATGCCAAGACTCGAGGAGAATCCCGAGGTGTCCCTCGCACCTAGGCAGGAGTCCTTTCGTCGCTGAACAAACACATGTATGGAAGGGCCCTCCCCGTCGTAACTCGAGAATATACCCCAGGTTCCGGCCGCAACTCGAGAAAAACCATGAGACTTCCGCCTCTCCTCGAGATGAGGCCCGATTCCCCTGCACTGCATGCAGAGCATTTCCGTGTTCCACATCAAACGTGAAAGGAGCCTTGATTTCCTTGATGTTACTCCAGAGAAAACCCAAAATCACTGTCTCAATTCTAGAGGGATCCTGAGGTCACTGTAGGAACACGAAAGGGCTCCGTGGACCCCAAATCAACTCGAGATGAGAGCTTAGTCCCTGGCTTCGACTCAAGAGGAATACCAACTTTCCACAAGCACCTCAAGAGGAGGCTTCTCTCAGCTACAGGTATGTGAGAGGGACCCTGAGTTTGTGGCCTCAAGTGGAATGGACACCGAGATGCTCTGACTCGAAGTAAGGCCAGATATCCCTGCAGTGAATTGAATGCCGGCTCGTCTTGCATCTTCCAAGAAGAAAGGATGTCTGATTCCCCTGTGGAGATCACAGAGAAAGACCTAGTTCTCCGCCTCATCGCGAAGGGAGGCCTCACATCCTTGGAAAACTCGAGAGGTCTGCGGAGATCAATGCTTCCAAAGGAGACGATGTCTGACTCTTCTTGAAAATGGATAGGAGTCCCAGGATCCGTGTGGCACGTGGAAAGGGACCCTGGGTCTCCCGCCTCACGTGGAGACGGGTCCCAATTGCCATGCCAAGACTCGAGGAGAATCCCGAGGTGTCCCTCGCACCTAGGCAGGAATCCTGACGTTGCTAAACAAACACGTGTCTGGAAGAGCCCTCCCCGTCGGAACTCAAGAATAGACCCCAGGTTCTGGCCGCAACTCGAGAAAAACCATGAGACTTCCCCCTCGCCGTGAGATGAGGCCTGATTCCCCTGCACTGCATGCAGAGCAATTCCGTGTTCCACATCAAACGTGAAAGGAGCCTTGATTTCCTTGATGGCACTCCAGAGAAAACCCAAGATCACTGTCTCAAGTCTAGAGGGATCCTGAGGTCACTGTAGCAACATGAAAGGGCTCCGTGGACCCCAAATCAACTCGAGATGAGAGCTTAGTCCCTGGCTTCGACTCAAGAGGAATACCAACTTTCCACAAGCACCTCAAGAGGAGGCTTCTCTCAGCTACAGGTATGTGAGAGGGACCCTGAGTTTGTGGCCTCAAGTGGAATGGACACCTAGATGCTCTGACTCGAAGTAAGGCCGGATATCCCTGCAGTGAATTGAATGCAGGCCCGTCTTGCATCTCCCAAGATGAAGGGATGTCTGAATCCCCTGTGGAGAACACAAGAAAGACTTGGTTCTCTGCCTCATCGCTTCCGGAGGCCTCACATCGTGTGAAAACTCGAGAGGTCCGCGGAGATCAATGCTTCCAAAGGAGACGATGCCTGACTCCTCTGGAAAATGGATATGAGTCCCAGGATCCCTGTGGCACGTGGAAATGGACACTGGGTCTCTCGCCTCACGTGGAGACGCGTCAGAGTTGCCATGCCAAGACTCGAGGAGAATCCCGAGGTGTCCCTCGCACCTAGGCAGGAGTCCTGACGTCGCTGAACAAACATGTGTCTGGAAGGGCCCTCCCCGTCGTAACTCGAGAATATACCCCAGGTTCCGGCCGCAACTCGAGAAAAACCATGAGCCTTCCCCCTAGCCGCTAGATGAGGCCCGATTCCCCTGCACTGTGTGCAGAGCAATTCCGTGTTCCACATCAAACGTGAAAGGAACCTTGATTTCCTTGATGGCACTCCAGAGAACACCCAAGATCACTGTCTCATGTCTAGAGGGATACTGAGGTCACTGTAGCAACACGAAAGGGCTCCGTGGACCCAAATCAACTCGAGATGAGAGCTTCGTCCCTGGCTTCGACTCAAGAGGAATACCCACTTTCCACAAGCACCTCAAGAGGAGGCTTCTCTCAGCTACAGGTATGTGAGAGGGACCCTGAGTTTGTGGCCTCAAGTGGAATGGACACCGAGATGCTCTGACTCGAAGGAAGGCCGGATATCCCTGCAGTGAATTGAATGCAGGCTCGTCTTGCATCTCCCACGACGAAGGGATGTCTGAATCCCCTGTGGAGACCACAGAGAAAGACCTAGTTCTCCGCCTCATGGCGACCGGAGGCCTCACGTCCTTTGAAAACTCGAGAGGTCCGCGGAGATCAATGCTTCCAGAGGAGACGATGCCTGACTCCTCTTGAAAATGGATAGGAGTCCCAGGATGCATGTGGCACGTGGAAAGGGACCCTGGGTCTCCCGCCTGACCTGGAGACGCGTCCCAATGGCCATGCCGAGACTCGAGGAGAATCCCGAGGTGTCCCTCGCACCTAGGCAGGAGTCCTGACGTCGCTGAACAAACACGTGTCTGGAAAGGCCCTTCTGGTCAAAACTCGAGAATGTAGCCCAGGTTGCGGCCGCAACTCGAGAAAAACCATGAGACTTCCCCCTCGCCGCGAAATGAGGCCCGATTCCCCTGCACTGCGTGCAGAGCAATTCCGTGTTCCACATCAAACATGAAAGGAGCCTTGATTTCCTTGATGGCACTCCAGAGAAGACCCAAGATCACTGTCTCATGTCTAGAGGGATACTGAGGTCACTGTAGCAACACAAAAGTCTCCGTGTACCCCAAATCAACTCGAGATGCGATCTTCGTCCCTGGCTTCGACTCAAGAGGAATACCGACTTTCCACAAGCACCTCAAGAGTAGGCTTCTCTCAGCTACAGGTATGTGAGAGGGACCCTGAGTTTGTGGCCTCAAGTGGAATGGACACCGAGATGCTCTGACTCGAAAGAAGGCCGGATATCCCTGCAGTGAATTGAATGCAGGCCTCTTTTGCATCTCCCACGACGAAGGGATGTCTGAATCCCCTGTGGAGACCACAGAGAAAGACCTAGTTCTCCGCCTCACATCGATCGGAGGCCTCACGTCCTTTGAAAACTCGAGAGGTCCTCGGAGATCAATGCTTCCAAAGGAGACGATGCCTGACTCCTCTTGAAAATGGATAGGAGTCCCAGGATCCCTGGGGCACGTGGAAAGGGACCCTGGGTCTCCCGCCTCACGTGGAGACACGTCCCAATGGCCAGGCCAAGACTCGAGGAGAATCCCGAGTTGCCCCTCGCACCTAGGCAGGAGTCCTGACGTCGCTGAACAAACACGTGTCTGGAAGGGCCCTTCCGGTTGTAACTCGAGAATATACCCCAGGTTCCGGCCGCAACTCGAGAAAAACCATGAGACTTCCCCCTCGCGCGAGATGAGGCCCGATTCCTCTGCACTGCGTGCAGAGAACTTCCTTGTTCCACATCAAACATGAAAGGAGCCTTGATTTCCTTGATGGCACTCCAGAGAACACCCAAGATCACTGTCTCAAGTCTAGAGGGATCCTGAGGTCACTGTAGCAACACGAAAGGGCTCCGTGGACCCCAAATCAACTCGAGATGAGAGCTTCGTCCCTGGCTTCGACTCAAGAGGAATACCCACTTTCCACAAGCACCTCAAGAGGAGGCTTGTCTCAGCTACAGGTATGTGAGAGGGACCCTGAGTTTGTGGCCTCAAGTGGAATGGACACCGAGATGCTCTGACTCGAAGGAAGGCCGGATATCCCTGCAGTGAATTGAATGCAGGCTCGTCTTGCATCTCCCACGACGAAGGGATGTCTGAATCCCCTGTGGAGACCAAGGAGAAAGACCTAGTTTTCCGCCTCATCGCGACCGGAAGCCTCACGTCCTTTGAAATCTCGAGAGGTCCGGGGAGATCAATGCTTCCAAATGAGACGATGCCTGACTCCTCTTGAAAATGGATAGGAGTCCCAGGATCCCTGTGGCACGTGGAAAGGGACCCTGGGTCTCCCGCCTCACGTGGAGACGCGTCCCAATGGCCATGCCAAGACTCGTGGAGTATCCCGAGGGGTCCCTCGCACCCAGGCAGGAGTCCTGACGTCGCTGAACAAACACGTGTCTGGAAGGGCCCTTCCGGTCGTAACTCGTGAGTGTACCCCAGGTTCCGGCCGCAACTCGAGAAAAACCATGAGACTTCCCCCTCGCCGCGAGATGAGGCCCGATTCCCCTGCACTGCGTGCAGAGCAACTCCGTGTTCCAAATCAAACGTGAAATGAGACTTGATTTCCTTGATGGCACTCCAGAGAACACCCAAGATCACTGTCTCAAGTCTAGAGGGATCCTGAGGTCACTGTAGCAACACGAAAGGGCTCCGTGGACCCCAAATCAACTCGAGATGAGAGCTTCGTCCCTGGCTTCGACTCAAGAGGAATACCCACTTTCCACAAGCACCTCAAGAGGAGGCTTCTCTCAGCTACAGGTATGTGAGAGGGACCCTGAGTTTGTGGCCTCAAGTGGAATGGACACCGAGATGCTCTGACTCGAAGGAAGGCCGGAAATCCCTGCAGTGAATTGAATGCAGGCCTCTTTTGCATCTCCCACGACGAAGGGATGTCTGAATCCCCTGTGGAGACCACAGAGAAAGACCTAGTTCTCCGCCTCATCGCGATCGGAGGCCTCACGTCCTTTGAAAACTCGAGAGGTCCGCGGAGATCAATGCTTCCAAAGGAGACGATGCCTGACTCGTCTTCAAAATGGATAGGAGTCCCAGGATCCCTGGGGCACGTGGAAAGGGACCCTGGGTCTCCCGCCTCACGTGGAGACGCGTCCAAACGGCCATGCCAAGACTCGAGGAGAATCCCGAGTTGCCCCTCGCCCCTAGGCAGGAGTCCTGACGTCGCTGAACAAACACGTGTCTGGAAGGGCCCTTCCGGTCGTAACTCGTGAGTGTACCCCAGGTTCCGGCTGCAACTCGAGAAAAACCATGAGACTTCCCCCTCGCCGCGAGTTGAGGCCCGATTCCCCTGCACTGCGTGCAGAGCAACTCCGTGTTCCAAATCAAACGTAAAATGAGACTTGATTTCCTTGATGGCACTACAGAGAACACCCAAGATCACTGTCTCAAGTCTAGAGGGATCCTGAGGTCACTGTAGCAACACGAAAGGGCTCCGTGGACCCCAAATCAACTCGAGATGAGAGCTTCGTCCCTGGCTTCGACTCAAGAGGAATACCCACTTTCCACAAGCACCTCAAGAGGAGGCTTGTCTCAGCTACAGGTATGTGAGAGGGACCCTGAGTTTGTGGCCTCAAGTGGAATGGACACCGAGATGCTCTGACTCGAAGGAAGGCCGGATATCCCTGCAGTGAATTGAATGCAGGCTCGTCTTGCATCTCCCACGACGAAGGGATGTCTGAATCCCCTGTGGAGACCACAGAGAAAGACCTAGTTCTCCGCCTCATCGCGACCGCAGGCCTCACGTCCTTTGAAAACTCGAGAGGTCCGCGGAGATCAATGCTTCCAAAGGAGACGATGCCTGACTCCTCTTGAAAATGGATAGGAGTCCCAGGATCCCTGTGGCACGTGGAAAGGGACCCTGGGTCTCCCGCCTCACGTGGAGACGTGTGCCAATGGCCATGCCAAGACTCGAGGAGAATCCCGAGGTGTCCCTCGCACCTAGGCAGGAGTCCTGACGTCGCTGAACAAACACGTGTCTGGAAGGGCCCTCCCCGTCGTAACTCGAGAATGTACCCCAGGTTCCGGCCGCAACTCGAGAAAAACAATGAGACTTGCCCCTCGCCCCGAGATGAGGCCCGATTTTCCTGCACTGCGTGCAGAGCAATTCCGTGTTCAAAATCAAACATGAAAAGAGCCTTGATTTCCTTGATGGCACTCCAGAGAAGACCCAAGATCACTGTCTCAAGTCTAGAGGGATACTGAGGTCACTGTAGCAACACGAAAGGGCTCCGTGGACCCCAAATCAACTCGAGATGAGAGCTCGTCCCTGGCTTCGACTCAAGAGGAATACCCACTTTCCACAAGCACCTCAAGAGGAGGCTTCTCTCAGCTAAAGGTATGTGAGAAGGACCCTGAGTTTGTGGCCTCAAGTGGAATGGACACCGAGATGCTCTGACTCGAAGGAAGGCCGGATATCCCTCTAGTGAATTGAATGCAGGCTCGTCTTGCATCTCCCACGATGAAGGGATGTCTGAATCCCCTGTGGAGCCCACAGAGAAAGACCTAGTTCTCCGCCACATCGCGACCGGAGGCCTCACGTCCTTTGAAAACTCGAGAGGTCCGCGGAGATCAATGCTTCCAAAGGAGACGATGCCTGACTCCTCTTGAAAATGGATAGGAGTCCCAGGATCCCTGTGGCACGTGGAAAGGGACCCTGGGTCTCCCACCTCACGTGGAGACGCGTCCCAATGGTCATGCCAAGACCCGAGGAGAATCCCGAGGTGTCCCTCGCACCTTGGCAGGAGTCCTGACATCGCTGAATAAATACGTGTCTGGAAAGACCCTTCTGGTCGTAACTCGAGAATGTTCCCCAGGTTCCGGCCGCAACTCGAGAATAACAATGAGACTTCCCCCTCACCGCAAGATGAGGCCCGATTCCCCTGCACTGCGTGCAGAGCAATTCCGTTTTCCACATCAAACATGAAAGGAGCCTTGATTTCCTTGATGGCATCCAGAGCACACCCAAGATCACTGTCTCATGTCTAGACGGATACTGAGGTCACTGTAGCAACACGAAAGGGCTCCGTGGACCCCAAATCAACTCGAGATGAGAGCTTCGTCCCTGGCTTCGATTCAAGAGGAATACCCACTTTCCACAAGCACCTCAAGAGGAGGCTTCTCTCAGCTACAGGTATGTGAGAGGGACCCTGAGTTTGTGGCCTCAAGTGGAATGGACACCGAGATGCTCTGACTCGAAGGAAGGCCGGATATCCCTGCAGTGAATTGAATGCAGGCTCGTCTTGCATCTCCCACGAAGAAGGGATGTCTGAATCCCCTGTGGAGACCAAGGAGAAAGACCTAGTTCTCCGCCTCATCGCGACCGGAGGCCTCACGTCCTTTGAAAACTCGAGAGGTCCGCGGAGATCAATGCTTCCAAAGGAGACGATGCCTGACTCCTCTTGAAAATGGATAGGAGTCCCAGGATCCCTGGGGCACGTGGAAAGGGACCCTGGGTCTCCCGCCTCACGTGGAGACGCGTCCCAATTGCCATGCCAAGACTCGAGGAGAATCCCGAGGTGTCCGTCACACCTAGGCAGGAGTCCTGACGTCGCTGAACAAACACGTGTCTGAAAGGGCCCTCCCCATCTTAACTCGAGAATATACCTCAGGTTCCTCCTGCAACTCGAGAAAAACCTTCAGACTTCCCCTCGCCATGAGATGAGGCCTGATTCCCCTGCACTGCGTGCAGAGAAATTCCGTGTTCCACATCAAACATGAAAGGAGCCTTGAGTTCCTTGATGGCACACCAGAGAAAACGCAAGAACACGGTCTCAAGTCTAGAGGATCCTGAGGTCACTGTAGCAACAAGAAAGGGCTCCGTAGACCCCAAATCAACTCGAGATGAGAGCTTAGTCCCAGGCTTCCATTCAAGAGGAATACAAACTTTCCAAAAGCACCTCAACAAGAGGCTTCTCTCAGCTATAGGTATGTGAGAGGGACCCTGAGTTTGTGGCCTCAAGTGGAATGGCCACCGAGATGCTCTGACTCGAAGTAAGGCCGGATATCCCTGCAGTGAATTGAATGCAGATTCATCTTGCATCTGCCAAGACTAAGGGATGTCTGAGTCCCCTGTGGAGACCAGAGAGAAAGACCTGGTTCTCCGGCTTATCGCGACCGGAAGCCTCACATTCTTTGAAAACTCGAGAGGTACACGGAGATGAATGCTTCCAAAGGAGACGATGCCTGACTCCTCTTGAAATTTGATAGGAGTCCGAGGATCCCTGTGGAACGTGGAAAGGGGCAATGGGTCTCCCGCCTCACGTGGAGACGCATCTCAATTGCCATGAAAAGACTCGAGGAGAATCCCGAGGTGTCCCTCGCAACTAGGCAGGAGTCCTGACGTCGCTGAACAAACACGTGTCTGGAAGGGCCCTCCCCTTCTTAACTCGAGAATATACCCCAGGTTGAGCCCGCCACTCGAGAAAAACCATGAGACTTCCCCCTCGCCGCGAGAAGAGGCCCGCTTCCACTGCATTGGGTGCAGAGCAATTACGTGTTCCACATCAAACGTGAAAGGAGCCTTGATTTCCTTGATGGCACTCCACAGAAAACCCAGGAACACTGTCTCAAGTCTAGAGGGATCCTGAGGTTACTGTAGCAACACGAAAGGGCTCCGTGGACCCCAAATCAACTCGAGATGAGAGCTTCGTCCCTGGCTTCGACTCAAGAGGAATACCCACTTTCCACAAGCACCTCAAGAGAAGGCTTCTCTCAGCTACAGGTATGTGAGAGGGACCCTGAGTTTGTGGCCTCAAGTGGAATGGACACCGAGAGGCTCTGACTCCAAAGAAGGCCGGATATCCCTGCAGTGAATTGAATGCAGGCCTCTTTTGCATCTCCCACGACGAAGGGATGTCTGAATCCCCTGTGGAGACCACAGAGAAAGACCTAGTTCTCCGCCTCAAATCGATCGGAGGCCTCACGTCCTTTGAAAACTCGAGAGGTCAGCGGAGATCAATGCTTCCAAAGGAGACCATGCCTGACTCCTCTTGAAAATGGATAGGAGTCCCAGGATCCCTGTGGCACGTGGAAAGGGACCCTGGGTCTCCCGCCTCACGTTTAGACGCGCCCCAATGGCCATGCCAAGACTCGAGGAGAATCCCGAGGTGTCCCTCGCACCGAGGCAGGAGTCCTGACGTCGCTGAACAAACACGTGTCTGGAAGGGCCCTTCCGGTCGTAACTCTTGAGTGTATCCCATGTTCCGGCCGCAACTCGAGAAAAACCATGAGACTTCCCCCTCGCCGCGAGATGAGGCCCGATTCCCCTGCACTGCGTGCAGAGCAACTCCGTGTTCCAAATCAAACGTGAAATGAGACTTGATTTCCTTGATGGCACTCCAGAGAAAACCCAAGATCACTGTCTCAAGTCTAGAGGGATCCTGAGGTCACTGTAGCAACACGAAAGGGCTCCGTGGACCCCAAATCAATTCGAGATGAGAGCTTCGTCCCTGGCTTCGACTCAAGAGGAATACCCACTTTCCACAAGCACCTCAAGAGGAGGCTTCTCTCAGCTACAGATATGTGAGAGGGACCCTGAGTTTGTGGCCTCAGGTGGAATGGACACCGAGATGCTCTGACTCGAAGGAAGGCCGGATATCCCTCTAGTGAATTGAATGCAGGCTCGTCTTGCATCTCCCACGACGAAGGGATGTCTGAATCCCCTGTGGAGCCCACAGAGAAAGACCTAGTTCTCCGCCACATCGCGACCGGAGGCCTCACGTCCTTTGAAAAGTCGAGAGGTCCGCGGAGATCAATGCTTCCAAAGGAGACGATGCCGGACTCCTCTTGAAAATGGATAGGAGTCCCAGGATCCCTGTGGCACGTGGAAAGGGACCCTGGGTCTCCCACCTCACGTGGAGACGCGTCCCAATGGTCATGCCAAGACTCGAGGAGAATCCCGAGGTGTCCCTCGCACCTAGGCAGGAGTCCTGACATCGCTGAATAAACACGTGTCTGGAAAGACCCTTCTGGTCGTAACTCGAGAATATAACCCAGGTTCCGGCCGCAACTCGAGAAAAACCATGAGACTTCCCCCTCGCCGCGAGATGAGGCCCGATTCCCCTGCACTGCGTGCAGTGCAATTCCGTATTCCACATCAAACATGAAAGGAGCCTTGATATCCTTGATGGCACTCCAGAGAACACCCAAGATCACTGTCTCATGTCTAGAGGGATACTGAGGTCACTGTAGCAACACGAAAGGGCTCCGTGGACCCCAAATCAATTCGAGATGAGAGCTTCGTCCCTGGCTTCGACTCAAGAGGAATACCCACTTTCCACAAGCACCTCAAGAGGAGGCTTCTCTCAGCTACAGGTATGTGAGAGGGACCCTGAGTTTGTGGCCTCAGGTGGAATGGACACCGAGATGCTCTGACTCGAAGGAAGGCCGGATATCCCTCTAGTGAATTGAATGCAGGCTCGTCTTGCATCTCCCACGACGAAGGGATGTCTGAATCCCCTGTGGAGCCCACAGAGAAAGACCTAGTTCTCCGCCACATCGCGACCGGAGGCCTCACGTCCTTTGAAAACTCGAGAGGTCCGCGGAGATCAATGCTTCCAAAGGAGACGATGCCTGACTCCTCTTGAAAATGGATAGGAGTCCCAGGATCCCTGTGGCACGTGGAAAGGGACCCTGGGTCTCCCACCTCACGTGGAGACGCGTCCCAATGGTCATGCCAAGACCCGAGGAGAATCCCGAGGTGTCCCTCGCACCTTGGCAGGAGTCCTGACATCGCTGAATAAATACGTGTCTGGAAAGACCCTTCTGGTCGTAACTCGAGAATGTTCCCCAGGTTCCGGCCGCAACTCGAGAATAACAATGAGACTTCCCCCTCACCGCAAGATGAGGCCCGATTCCCCTGCACTGCGTGCAGAGCAATTCCGTTTTCCACATCAAACATGAAAGGAGCCTTGATTTCCTTGATGGCATCCAGAGCACACCCAAGATCACTGTCTCATGTCTAGACGGATACTGAGGTCACTGTAGCAACACGAAAGGGCTCCGTGGACCCCAAATCAACTCGAGATGAGAGCTTCGTCCCTGGCTTCGATTCAAGAGGAATACCCACTTTCCACAAGCACCTCAAGAGGAGGCTTCTCTCAGCTACAGGTATGTGAGAGGGACCCTGAGTTTGTGGCCTCAAGTGGAATGGACACCGAGATGCTCTGACTCGAAGGAAGGCCGGATATCCCTGCAGTGAATTGAATGCAGGCTCGTCTTGCATCTCCCACGAAGAAGGGATGTCTGAATCCCCTGTGGAGACCAAGGAGAAAGACCTAGTTCTCCGCCTCATCGCGACCGGAGGCCTCACGTCCTTTGAAAACTCGAGAGGTCCGCGGAGATCAATGCTTCCAAAGGAGACGATGCCTGACTCCTCTTGAAAATGGATAGGAGTCCCAGGATCCCTGGGGCACGTGGAAAGGGACCCTGGGTCTCCCGCCTCACGTGGAGACGCGTCCCAATTGCCATGCCAAGACTCGAGGAGAATCCCGAGGTGTCCGTCACACCTAGGCAGGAGTCCTGACGTCGCTGAACAAACACGTGTCTGAAAGGGCCCTCCCCATCTTAACTCGAGAATATACCTCAGGTTCCTCCTGCAACTCGAGAAAAACCTTCAGACTTCCCCTCGCCATGAGATGAGGCCTGATTCCCCTGCACTGCGTGCAGAGAAATTCCGTGTTCCACATCAAACATGAAAGGAGCCTTGAGTTCCTTGATGGCACACCAGAGAAAACGCAAGAACACGGTCTCAAGTCTAGAGGATCCTGAGGTCACTGTAGCAACAAGAAAGGGCTCCGTAGACCCCAAATCAACTCGAGATGAGAGCTTAGTCCCAGGCTTCCATTCAAGAGGAATACAAACTTTCCAAAAGCACCTCAACAAGAGGCTTCTCTCAGCTATAGGTATGTGAGAGGGACCCTGAGTTTGTGGCCTCAAGTGGAATGGCCACCGAGATGCTCTGACTCGAAGTAAGGCCGGATATCCCTGCAGTGAATTGAATGCAGATTCATCTTGCATCTGCCAAGACTAAGGGATGTCTGAGTCCCCTGTGGAGACCAGAGAGAAAGACCTGGTTCTCCGGCTTATCGCGACCGGAAGCCTCACATTCTTTGAAAACTCGAGAGGTACACGGAGATGAATGCTTCCAAAGGAGACGATGCCTGACTCCTCTTGAAATTTGATAGGAGTCCGAGGATCCCTGTGGAACGTGGAAAGGGGCAATGGGTCTCCCGCCTCACGTGGAGACGCATCTCAATTGCCATGAAAAGACTCGAGGAGAATCCCGAGGTGTCCCTCGCAACTAGGCAGGAGTCCTGACGTCGCTGAACAAACACGTGTCTGGAAGGGCCCTCCCCTTCTTAACTCGAGAATATACCCCAGGTTGAGCCCGCCACTCGAGAAAAACCATGAGACTTCCCCCTCGCCGCGAGAAGAGGCCCGCTTCCCCTGCATTGGGTGCAGAGCAATTACGTGTTCCACATCAAACGTGAAAGGAGCCTTGATTTCCTTGATGGCACTCCACAGAAAACCCAGGAACACTGTCTCAAGTCTAGAGGGATCCTGAGGTTACTGTAGCAACAAGAAAGGGCTCCGTGCACCCCAAATCAACTCGAGATGAGAGCTTAGTCCTTAGCTTCTACTCAAGAGGAATACCAACTTTTCACAAGCATCTCAAGAGGAGGCTTTTCTCTGCTAAAGGTATGTGAGAGGGACCCTGAATTTGTGGCCTCAAGTGGAATGGACACCGAGATGCTCTGGCTCGAAGTAAAGCCGGATATCCCTGCAGTGAATTGAATGCAGGCTCGTCTTGCATCTCCCAAGACGAAGGGATGTCTCAATCCCATGAGGAGACCACAGAGAAAGACCTAGTTCTCCACCTAATCGCGACCAGAAGCCTCACATCCTTTGAAAACTCGAGACGTACGTGGACATCAATGCTTTCAAAGGAGACGATGCCTGACTCCTCTTGAAAATTGACAGGAGTCCCAGGATCCCTGTGGGACGTGAAAAGGGACACTGGGTCTCCCGCCGCACGTTGAGACGCGTCCCAATTGCCATGCCAAGACTCGAGGAGAATCCCGAGGGGTCCCTCGCAACTAGGCATGAGTCCTGCCGTCGCTGAACAAACACGTGTCTGGAAGGGCCCTCCCCGTCTAACTCGAGAATACACCCCAGGTTCCGGCCGCAAGTCGAGAAAAACCATGAGACTTCCCCCTCGCCCCGAGATGAGGCCCTATACCCCTGCATTGCGGGCAGAGCAATTCCGTGTTGCAGATCAAACATGAAAGGAGCCTTAATTTCCTTGATGGCAGTCCAGAGAAACCCCAAGAACACTGTCTCAAGGCTAGACGGATCCTGAGGTCACTTCAGCAATATGAAAGTGCTCCGTGGACCAAAAATCAACTCGAGATGAGAGGTTATTCCCTGGCTTCGACTTCAGAGGAATATCAACTTACCACAAGCACCTCAAGAGAGGGCTTCTCTCAGCTATCAGTATGTGAGCGGGACCGTGAGTTTGCAACCTCAAGTGGAATGGACACCGAGATGCCCTGACTCGTAATAAGGTCGGATATCCCTGCAGTGATTGAAGGCAGGCTCGTCTTGCCTCCCCCAAAATGAAAGGTTGCCAACGTATCGTGAACAAACACTATTCTGGAAGGGCCGTCCCCATCGTAACTCGAGAATATACCCCAGGCTCCGGGCGCAACTCGAGAAAAACCAGGAGACTTCCCCCTCGTGGCAAGAAGAGGCCCGGTTTCCCTACATTGCGTGCAGAGCAATTCCGTCTTCCATATCAAACATGAAAGTAGCCTTGATTTCCGTTATGGCTCTCCAGAGAAAACCCAAGAACACTGAGTCAAGTCTAGAGGGATCCTGAGGTCACTGCAGCAACAAGAAAGGGCTCCGTGGACCCCAAATCAATTCGAGATGGGAGCTTAGTCCCTGGCTTCGACTCAAGAGGATCACCAACTTTCCACAAGCATCTCCAGAGGAGGCTTCTCTCAGCTATAGGTATGTGAAAGGGACGCTGAGTTTGTGGCCTCAAGTGGAATGGACACTGAGATGATCTGACTCGAAATAAGGCCGGATATCCCAGCAGTGAATTGCTTTCAGGCTCGTGTTGCATCTCCCAAGACGAAGGCATGTCTGAATCCCCTGTGGAGACCACAGAGAAAGACCTAGTTCTCCGCCTCATTGCGACCGGAGGCCTCACATCCTTTGAAAACTCTAGAGGTACGCGGAGATCAATGCTTCCAAAGGAGGCGATGCCTGATTCATCTTGAAAATAGGTAGGAGTACCAGGATCCCTGTGGCACGTGGAAAGGGTACCTGGGTCTCCCACCTCACGTGGAGACGCGTCCCAATTGCCATGACAAGACACGAGGAGAATCCATATATATCCTTCACAACTAGACAGGAGTCTGTCGTCGCTGAAAAGCACGTGTATAGAAGGGCCCTCCCGTCTAAACTCGAGAATATACCCCAGGTTCTGGCCGAACTCGAGAAAAACCATGAGACTTCCCCCTCGCCGCAGATGAGGCCCGATTCCCCTGCATTTCGTGCAGAGCAATTCCATGTTCCACATCAAACATGAAAGGAGCCTTGATTTCTTTGATGGCACTCCAGAGAAAATCCAAGAACACTGTCTCAAGTCTAGAGGGATCATGAGGTCACTGTAGAAACACGAATAGTCTCCGTGGACCCCAAATCAATTCGAGATGAGAGCTTAGTCCCTGGTTTCGACTCAAGAGGAATACCAAATTTCCAGAAGCACGTTAAAGGAAAGATATAGGTATGTGAGAGGGACCCTGAGTGTGTGGCCTCAAATGAAATGGACACCGAGATGCTCTGACTCGAAGTAAGGCCGGATAGCCCTGCAGTGAATTGAATGCAGGCTCGTCTTGCATCTCCCAAGACGAAGGGATGTCTGAATCCCCTGTGGAGACTAAGGAGAATGATCTAGTTCTCCGCCTCATCGCGCCTGGAGGCCTCACATCCTTTGAAAACTCGAGAGGTCCTCGGAGATCAATGCTTCCAACGGAGACGATGCCTGACTCCTCTTGAAAATGGATAGGAGTCCCAGGATCCCTGTGGCACGTGGAAAGGGACGCTGGGTCTCCCGCCTCACGTGGAGACGTGTCCCAATTACAATGCCAAGTCTCGAGGAGAATCCTGAGGTGTCCCTCGCACCTAGGCAGGAGTCCTGACGTCGCTGAACAAACATGTGTCTGGAAGGGCCCTCCCCGACGTATCTCGAGAATATATCCCAGGTTCCGGCCGCAACTCGAGAAAAACCATGAGACTTCCCCCTCGCCGCGAGATGAGGCACGATTCCCCTGCACTGCGTGCAGAGCCATTCCATGTTCCACATCAAACGTGAAAGGAGCCTTGATTTCCTTGATGGCACTCCAGAGAAAACCCAAAGTCACTGTCTCAAGTCTAGAGGGATCCTGAGGTCACTGTAGCAACACAAAAGCTCTGCATGGACCCCAAATCAACTCGAGATGAGAGCTTAGTCCCTGGCTTCGACTCAAGAGGAATACCAACTTTCCACAAGCACCTCAAGAGGAGGCTTCTCTCAGCTACAGGTATGTGAGAGGAACCCTGGGTTTGTGGCCTCAAGTGGAATGGACACCGAGATGCTCTGACTCGAAGTAAGGCCGGATATCCCTGCAGTGAATTGAATGCAGGCTCGTCTTGCATCTCCCAAGACGAAGGGATGTCTGAATACCCTGTGGAGACCACAGAGAAAGACGTAGTCCTCCGCCTCATCGCGACTGGAGGCCTCACATCCTTTGAAAACTCGAGAGGTCCGCGGAGATCAATGCTTCCAATGGAGACGATGCCTGACTCCTCTTGAAAATGGATAGGAGTCCCAGGATCCCTGTGGCACGTGGAAAGGGACACTGGGTCTCCCGCCTCACGTGGAGACGCGTCCCAATTGCCATGCCAAGACTCGAGGAGAATCCCGAGGTGTCCCTCGCACCTAGGCAGGAGTCCTGACGTCGCTGAACAAACACGTGTCTGGAGGGGCCCTCCCCGTCGTAACTCGAGAATATACCCCAGGTTCCGGCCGCAACTCGAGAAAAACCATGAGATTTCCCCCTCGCCGCCAGATGAGGCCCGATTCCCCTGCACTGCATGCAGAGCCATTCCGTGTTCCGCATCAAACATGAAAGGAGCCTTGATTTCCATGATGGCACTCCAGAGAACACCCAAGACACTGTCTCAAGTCTAGAAGGATCCTGAGGTCACTGTAGCAACATGAAAGGTCTCCGTGGACCCCAAATCAACTCGAGATGAGAGCTTCGTCCCTGGCTTCGACTCAAGAAAAATACCCACTTTCCACAAGCACCTCAAGAGGAGGCTTCTCTCAGCTACAGGTATGTGAGAGGGACCCTGAGTTTGTGGCCTCAAGTGGAATGGACACCGAGATGCTCTGACTCGAAGGAAGGCCGGATATCCCTGCAGTGAATTGAATGCAGGCTCGTCTTGCATCTCCCACGACGAAGGGATGTCTGAATCCCCTGTGGAGACCACAGAGAAAGACCTAGGTCTCCGCCTCATCGTGCCCGGAGGCCTCACGTCCTTTGAAAACTCGAGAGGTCCGCGGAGATCAATGCTTCCAAAGGAGACGATGCCTGACTCCTCTTGAAGATGGATAGGAGTCCCAGGATCCCTGTGGCACGTGGAAAGGGACCCTGGGTCTCCTGCCTCACGTGGAGACGCGTCCCAATGGCCATGCCAAGACTCGAGGAGAATCCCGAGGTGTCCCTCGCACCTAGGCAGGAGTCCTGACGTCGCTGAACAAACACGTGTCTGGAAGGGCCCTCCCCGTCGTATCTCGAGAATACACCCCAGGTTCCGGCCGCAACTCGAGAAAAACCATGAGACTTCCCCCTCGCCGCGAGGTGAGGCCCGATTCCCCTGCACTGCGTGCAGAGCAATTCCGTGTTCCACATCAAACATGAAAGGAGCCTTGATTTCCTTGATGGCACTCCAGAGAACACCCAAGATCACTGTCTCAAGTCTAGAGGGATCCTGAGGTCACTGTAGCAACACAAAAGGGCTCCGTGAACCCCAAATCAACTCGAGATGAGAGCTTCTTCCCTAGCTTCGACTCAAGAGGAATACCCACTTTCCACAAGCACCTCAAGAGGAGGCTTCTCTCAGCTACAGGTATGTGAGAGGAACCCTGAGTTTGTGGACTCAAGTGGAATGGACACCGAGATGCTCTGACTCGAAGGAAGGCCGGATATCCCTGCAGTGAATTGAATGCAGGCTCGTCTTGCATCTCCCATGACGAAGGGATGTCTGAATCCCTTGTGGAGACCACAGAGAAAGACCTAGTTCTCTGCCTCATCGCGACCGGAGGCCTCACATCCTTTGAAACCTCGAGAGGTCCGTGGAGATCAATGCTTCCCAAGGAGACGATGCCTGACTCCTCTTGAAGATGGATAGGGGTCCCAGGATCCCTGTGGCACGGAGAAAGGGACCCTGGGTCTCCCGCCTCACGTGGAGACGCGTCCCAATGGCCATGCCAAGACTCGAGGAGAATCCCGAGGTGTCCCTCGCACCTAGGCAGGAGTCCTGACGTCGCTGAAGAAAAACGTGTCTGGAAGGGCCCTCCCCGTCGTAACTCGAGAATATACCACAGGTTCCGGCCGCAACTCGACAAAAACCATGAGACTTCCCCCTCACCGCGAGATGAGGCCCGATTCCCCTGCACTGCGTGCAGAGCAATTCCGTGTTCCACATCAAACATGAAAGGAGCCTTGATTTCCTTGATGGCACTCCAGAGAACACCCAAGATCACTGTCTCAAGTCTAGAGGGATCCTCAGGTCACTGTAGCAATACGAAAGGGCTCCGTGGACCCCAAATCAACTCGAGATGAGAGCTTCGTCCATGAGTTCGACTTCAGAGGAATACCCACTTTAAACAAGCACCTCAAGAGGAGGCTTCTCTCAACTACAGGTATGTGAGAGGGACTCTGAATTTGTGTCGTCAAGTGGAATGAACACCGAGAAGCTCTGCCTGGAAGGAAGGCCGGATATCCCGGCAGGGAACTGAATGCAGGCTCGTCGTGCATCTCCAACGATAAAGGGATGTCTGAATCCCCTGTGGAGACCACAGAGAAAGACCTAGTTCTCCGCCTCATCGCGACCGGAAGCCTCACGTCCTTGAAAACTCGAGAGGTCCGCGGAGATCAATACTTCCAAAGGAGACGATGCCTGACTCCTCTTGAAAATGGATAGGAGTCCCAGGATCCCTGTGGCACGTGGAAAGGGACCCTGGGTCTCCCGCCTCACGTGGAGACGCGTCCCAATGGCCATGCCAAGACTCGAGGAGAATCCCGAGGTGTCCTTCGCACCTAGGCAGGAGTCCTGACGTCGCTGAAAAAACACGTGTCTGGAAGGGCCCTCCCCGTCGTAACTCGAGAATATACCCCAGGTTCCGGCCGCAACTCGAGAAAAACCATGAGACTTCCCCCTCGCCGCGAGATGAGGCCCGATTCCCCTGCACTGCGTGCAGAGCAATTCCGTGTTCCACATCAAACATGAAAGGAGCCTTGATTTCCTTGATGGCACTCCAGAGAAGACCCAAGATCAATGTCTCAAGTCCAGACGGATCCTGAGGTCACTGTAGCAACACGAAAGGGCTCCGTGGACACCAAATCAACTCGAGATGAGAGCTTCGTCCCTGGCTTCGACTCAAGAGGAATACCCACTTTCCACAAGCACCTCAAGAGGAGGCTTCTCTTAGCTACAGGTATGTGAGTGGGACCCTGAGTTTGTGGCCTCAAGTGGAATGGACACCGAGATGCTCTGACTCGAAGGAAGGCCGGATATCCCTGCAGTGAATTGAATGCAGGCTCGTCTTGCATCTCCCACGACGAAGGGATGTCTGAATCCCCTGTGGAGACCACCAAGAAAGACCTAGTTCTCCGCCTCATCGCGACCGGAGGCCTCACGTCCTTTGAAAACTCGAGAGGTCGGCGGAGATAAATGCTTCCAAAGGAGACGATGCCTGACTCCTCTTCAAAATGGATAGGAGTCCCAGGATCCCTGTGGCACGTGGAAAGGGACCCTGGGTCTCCCGCCTCACGTGGAGACGCGTCCCAATGGCCATGCCAAGACTCGAGGAGAATCCCGAGGTGTCCCTGGCACCTAGGCGGGAATCCTGACGTTGCTGAACAAACACGTGTCTGGAACGGCCCTCCCCGACGTAACTCGAGAATATACCCCAGGTTCCGGCCGCAACTCGAGAAAAACCATGAGACTTCCACCTCGCCACGAGATGAGGCCAGATTCCCCTGCACTGCGTGCAGAGCAATTCCGTGTTCCACATCAAACATGAAAGGAGCCTTGATTTCCTTGATGGCACTCCAGAGAACACCCAAGATCACTGTCTCAAGTCTAGAGGGATCCTGAGGTCACTGTAGCAACACGAAAGGGCTCCGTGGACCCCAAATCAACTCGAGATGAGAGCTTAGTCCCTGGCTTCGACTCAAGAGGAATACCCACTTTCCACAAGCACCTCAAGAGGAGGCTTCTCTCAGCTACAGGTATGTGAGAGGGACTATGAGTTTGTGGCGTCAAGTGGAATGAACACCGAGAAGCTCTGCCTCGAAGGAAGGCCGGATATCCCGGCAGGGAATTGAATGCAGGCTCGTCGTGCATCTCCCGTGGCGAAGGGATGTCTGAATCCCCTGTGGAGATCACAGAGAAAGACGTAGTTCTCCGCCTCATCGCGACCGGAGGCCTCACGTCCTTTGAAAACTCGAGAGGTCCGACGAGATCAATGCTTCCAACGGAGACGATGCCTGACTCCTCTTGAAAATGGATAGGAGTCCCAGGATCCCTGTGGCACGTGGAAAGGGACCCTGGGTCTCCCGCCTCACGTGGAGACGCATCCCAATTGCCATGCCAAGACTCGAGGAGAATCCCGAGGTGTCCCTCGCACCTAGGCAGCAGTCCTGACGTCGCTGAACAAACACGTGTCTGGAAGGGCCCTCCCCGTCGTAACTCGAGAATATACCCCAGGTTCCGGACGCAACTCGAGAAAAACCATGAGACTTCCCCCTCGCCGCGAGATGAGGCCCGATTCCCCTTCACTGAGTGCAGAGCAATTCCGTGTTCCACATCAAACGTGAAAGGAGCCTTGATCTCCTTGATGGCACTCCAGAGAAAACCCAAGATCACTGTCTCAAGTCTAGAGGGATCCTGAGGTCACTGGAGCAACATGAAACGTCTCTGTGGACTCCAAATTAACTCGAGATGTGATCTTAGTCCCTGGCTTCTACTCAAGAGGAATACCAACTTTCCACAAGCACCTCAAGAGGAGGCTTCTCTCAGCTACAGGTATGAGAGGGGGACCCTGAGTTTGTGACCTCAAGTGGAATGGACACCGAGATGCTCTGACTCGAAGTAAGGCCGGATATCACTGCAGTGAATTGAATGCAGGCTCGGCTTGCATCTCCCAAGACGAAGGGATGTCTGAATCCCCTGTGGAGACCACAAAGAAAGACCTAGTTCTCCGCCTCATCGCGACTGGAGGCCTCACATCCTTTGAAAACTCGAGAGGTCCGCGGAGATCAATGCTTCCAAAGGAGACGATGCCTGACTCCTCGTGAAAATGGATAGGAGTCCCAGGATCCCTGTGGCACGTTGAAAGGGACCCTGGGTATCCCGCCTCACGTGGAGACGCGTCCCAATTGCCATGCCAAGACTCGAGGAGAATCCCGAGGTGTCCCTCGCACCTAGGCAGGAGTCCTGACGTCGCTGAACAAACACGTGTCTGGAAGGGCCCTCCCCATCGTAACTCGAGAATATACCCCAGGTTCTGGCCGCAACTCGAGAAAAACCATGAGACTTCCCCCTCGCCGCGAGATGAGGCCCGATTCCCCTGCACTGCGTGCAGAGCAATTCCGTGTTCCACATCAAACGTGAAAGGAGCCTTGATTTCCTTGATGGCACTCCAGAGAAAACCAAAGATCACTGTCTCAAGTCTAGAGTGATCCTGAGGTCACTGTAGCAACACGAAAGGGCTCCGTGGACCCCAAATCAACTCGAGATGAGAGCTTAGTCCCTGGCTTCGACTCAAGAGGAATACCAACTTTCCACAAGCACCTCAAGAGGAGGCTTCTCTCAGCTACAGGTATGTGAGATGGACCCTGAGTTTGTGGCCTCAAGTGCAATGGACACCGAGATGCTCTGACTCGAAGTAAGTCCGGATATCCCTGCAGTGAATTGAATGCAGGCTCGTCTTGAATCTCCCAAGATGAAGGGATGTTTGAATCCCCTGTGGAGACCACAGAGAAAGACCTAGTTCACCGCCTCATCGAGACCGGAGGCATCACATCCTTTGAAAACTCGAGAGGTCCGCGGAGATCAATGCTTCCAAAGGAGAAGATGCCTGACTCTTCTTGAAAATGGATAGGAGTCCCAGGATCCCTGTGGCACGTGGAAAGGGACCCTGGGTCTCCCGCCTCACGTGGAGACGCGTCCCAATTGCCATGCCAAGACTCGAGGAGAATCCCGAGGTGTCCCTCCCACCTAGCCAGGAGTCCTGACGTCGCAGAACATACACGTTTCTGGAAGGGCCCTCCTCGTCGTAACTCGAGATTATACCGCAGGTTCCGGCCGCAACTCGAAAAAAACCATGAGACTTCCCCCTCTCCGCGAGATGAGGCCCGATTCCCCTGCCCTGCGTGCAGAGCAATTCCGTATTCCACATCAGAAATGAAAGGAGCCTTGATTTCCTTGATGGCACTCCAGAGAAAACCCAAGATCACTGTCTCAAGTCTAGCGGGATCCTGAGGTCACTGTAGCAACACGAAAGGGCTCCGTGGACCCCAAATCAACTCGAGATGAGAGCTTAGTCCCTGGCTTCGACTCAAGAGGAATACCAACTTTCCACAAGCACCTCAAGAGGAGGCTTCTCTCAGCTACAGGGATGTTAGAGGGACCCGGAGTTTGTGGCCTCAATTGGAATGGACACCGAGATGCTCTGACTCGAAGTAAGGCCAGATATGCCTGCAGTGAATTGAATGCAGGCTCGTCTTGCCTCTCCCAAGACGAAGGGATGTCTGAATCCCTTGTGGAGACCACAGAGAAAGACCTAGTCCTCCGCCTCATCGCGACTGGAGGCCTCACATCCTTTGAAAACTCGAGAGCCCCGCGGAGATCAATGCTTCCAAAGGAGACGATGCCTGACTTCACTTGAAAATGGATAGGAGTCCCAGGATCCCTGTGGAATGTGGAAATGGACCCTGGGTCTCCCGCCTCACGTTGAGACGCGTCCCAATTGCCAAGCCAAGACTCGAGGAGAATCCCGAGGTGTCCCTCGCACCTAGGCCGGAGTCCTGACGTCACGGAACAAACACGTGTCTGGAAGGGCCCTCCCCGTCGTAACTCGAAATATACCCCAGGTTCCGGCCGCAACTCGAGAAAAACCATGAGACTTCCTCCTCGTCGCGAGATGAGGCCCGTTTCCCCTGCTCTGCGTGCAGAGCAATTCCGTGTTCCACATCAAACGTGAAAGGAGCCTTGATTTCCTTGATGGCACTCCAGAGAAAACCCAAGATCACTGTCTCAAGTCTAGAGGGATCCTGAGGTCACTGGAGCAACACGAAAGGGCTCCGTTAACCCCGAATCAACTCGAGATGAGAGCTTAGTCCCTGGCTTCGACTCAAGAGGAATACCAACTTTCCACAAGCGCCTCAAGACTAGGCTTCTCTCAGCTACAGGTATGTGAGAGGGACCCTGAGTTTTTGGCCTCAAGTGGAATGGACACCGAGATGTTCTGACTCGAAGTAAGGTCGGATATCCCTGCAGTGAATTGAATTCAGGCTCGACTTGCATCTCCCAAGACGAAGGGATGTCTGAATCCACTGTGGAGACCACAGAGAAAGCCTAGTCCTCCCCTCATCGCGACCGGAGGCCTCACATCCTTTGAAAACTCGAGAGGTCTGCGGAGATCAATGCTTCCAAAGGATACGATGCCTGACTCCTCTTGAAAATGGATAGGAGTCCCAGGATTCCTGTGGCACGTGGAAAGGGACCCTGGGTCTCCCGCCTCACGTGGAGACGCGTCCCAATTGCCATGCCAAGACTCGAGGAGAATCCCGAGGTTTCCCTCACAACTAGGCAGGAGTCCTGACGTCGCTGAACAAACACGTGTGTGGAAGGGCCCTCCCCGTCATAACTCGAGAATATATCCCAGGTTCCGGCCGCAACTCGAGAAAAACCATGAGACTCCCCCCTCGTCGCGAGATGAGGCCCGTTTCCCCTGCACTGCGTGCAGAGCAATTCCGTGTTCCACATCAAACGTGAAAGGAGCCTTGATTTCCTTGATGGCACTCCGCAGAAAAGCCAAGATCACTGTCTCAAGTCTAGAGTGATCCTGAGGACACTGGAGCAACACGAAAGGGCTCTGTGGACCCCAAATCAACTCGAGATGAGAGCTTAGTCCCTGGCTTCGACTCAAGAGGAATACCAACTTTCCACAAGCACCTCAAGAGGAGGCTTCTCTCAGCTACAGGTATGTGAGAGGGACCCTGAGTTTGTGGCCTCAAGTGGAATACAGACCGAGATGCTCTGACTCGAAGTAAGGCCGGATATCCCTGCAGTGAATTGAATGCAGGCTCGTCTAGCATCTCCCAATACGAAGGGATGTCTGAATCCCCTGTGGAGACGACAGAGAAAGAACTAGTCCTCCGGCTCATCGCAACCGGAGGCCTCACATCCTTTGAAAACTCGAGAGGTCCGCGGAGATCAATGCTTCCAAAGGAGACGATGCCTGACTCCTCTTGAAAATGGATAGGAGTCCCAGGATCCCTGTGGCACGTGGAAAGGGACCCTGGGTCTCCCGCCTCACGTGGAGATGCGTCCCAATTGCCATGCCAAGACTCAAGGAGAATCCCGAGGTGTCCCTCGCACCCAGGCAGGAGTCCTGACGTCGCTGAACAAACACGTGTCTGGAAGGGCCCTCCCCGTCGTAACTCGAGAATATACGCCAGGTTCCGGGAGCAACTCGAGAAAAACCATGAGACTTCCCCCTCGCCGCGAGATGAGGCCCGATTCCCCTGCATTGCGTGCAGAGAAATTCCGTGTTCCACATTAAACGTGAAAGGAGACTTGATTTCCTTGATGGCACTCCAGACAAAACCCAAGATCACTGTCTCAAGTCTACAGGGATCCTCAGGTCACTGGAGCAACACGAAAGGGTGTCATTGACCCCAAATCAACTCGAGATGAGAGCTTAGTCCCTGGCTTCGACTCAAGAGGAATACCAACTTTCCACAAGCACCTCAAGAGGAGGCTTCTCTCAGCTGCAGGGATGTTAGAGGGACCCTGAGTTTGTGGCCTCAAGTGGAATGGACACCGAGATGCTCTGACTCGAAGTAAGGCCAGATATGCCTGCAGTGAATTGAATGCAGGCTCGTCTTGCATCTCCCAAGACGAAGGGATGTCTGAATCCCCTGTGGAGACCACAGAGAAAGACCTAGTCCTCTGCCTCATCGCGACCGGAGGCCTCACATCCTTTGAAAACTCGAGAGGCCCGCGGAGATCAATGCTTCCAAAGGAGACGATGCCTGACTTCACTTGAAAATGGATAGGAGTCCCAGTATCCCTGTGGAATGTGGAAATGGACCCTGGGTCTCCCGCCTCACGTGGAGACGCGTCCCAATTGCCATGCCAAGACTCGAGGAGAATCCCGAGGTGTCCCTCGCACCTAGGCAGGAATCCTGACATCGCGGAACAAACACATGTCTGGAAGGGCCCTCCCCGTCGTAACTCGAGAGTATACCACAGGTTCCGGCCGCAACTCGAGAAAAACCATGAGACTTCCCCCTCGCCGCGAGATGAGGCCCGATTCCCCTGCACTGCATGCAGAGCAATTCCGTGTTCCACATCAAACGTGAAAGGAGCCTTGATTTCCTCGATGGCACTCCAGAGAAAACCCTAGATCACTGTCTCAAGTCTAGAGGGATCCTGAGGTCACTGTAGCAACACGAAAGGGCTCCGTGGACCCCAAATCAACTCGAGATGAGAGCTTAGTCCCTGGCTTCGACTCAAGAGGAATACCAACTTTCCACAAGCGCCTCAAGACTAGGCTTCTCTCAGCTACAGGTATGTGAGAGGGACCCTGAGTTTGTGGCCTCAAGTGGAATGGACACCGAGATGCTCTGACTCGAAGTAAGGTCGGATATCCCTGCAGTGAATTGAATTCAGGCTCGACTTGCATCTCCCAAGACGAAGGGATGTCTGAATCCCCTGTGGAGACAACAGAGAGATCTAGTCCTCCGCCTCAACCCGACCGGAGGCCTCACATCCTTTGAAAACTCGAGAGGCCCGTGGAGATCAATGCTTCCAAAGGAGACGATGCCTGACTCCTCTTGAAAACAGATAGGAGTCCCAGGATCCCTGTGGCACTTCGAAAGGGACACTGGGTCTCCCGCCTCACGTGGAGACGCGTCCCAATTGCCATGCCAAGACTCGAGGAGAATCCCGAGGTGTCCCTCGCACCTAGGCAGGAGTCCTAACGTCGCTGAACAAACAAGTGTCTGGAAGGGCCCTCCCCGTCGTAACTCGAGAATATAACCCAGGTTCCGGCCGCAACTCGAGAAAAACCATGAGACTTCCCCCTCGCCGCAAGATGAGGCCCGATTCCCCTGCACTGCGTGCAGAGCAATTCCGTGTTCCACATTAAAAGTGAAATGAGCCTTGATTTCCTTGATGGCACTCCAGAGAAAACCCAAGATCACTGTCTCAAGTCTAGAGGGATCCTGAGGTATCTGGAGCAACACGAAAGGGCTCCGTGGACCCCAAATCAACTCGTGATGTGAGCTTAGTCCCTGGCTTCGACTCAAGAGGAATACCCACTTTCCACAACCACCTCAAGAGGAGGGTTCTCTCAGCTACAGGTATGTGAGAGGGACCCTGAGTTTGTGGCCTTAAGTGGAATGGACACCGAGATGCTCTGACTCGAAGTAAGGCCGGATATCCCTGCAGTGAATTGAATGCAGGCTCGTCCTACATCTCCCAAGACGAAGGGATGTCTGAATCCCCTGTGGAGACCACAGAGAAAGACCTTGTTCTACGCCTCATCGCGAGCGGAGGCCTCACATCCTTTGAAAACTCGAGAGGTCCGCAGATATCAATGCTTCCAAAGGAGACGATGCCTGACTCCTCTTAAAAATGGATAGGTTTCCCAGGAGGCCTGTGGCATGTGGAAAGGGACCCTGGGTCTCCCGCCTCACGTGGTGACGCGTCCCAATTGCCATGCCAAGACTCGAGGAGAAGCCCGAGGTGTCCCTTGTACATAGGCAGGAGTCCTGACGTCGCTGAACAAACACGTGTCTGGAAGGGCCCTCCCCGTGGTAACTCGAGAATATACCCCAGGTTCGGGCCGCAACTCGAGAAAAACCATGAGACTTCCCCCTCGCAGTGAGATGAGGCCCGATTACCCTGCACTGCGTGCAGAGCAATTCCGTTTTCCACATCAAACGTGAAAGGAGCCTTGATTTCCTTGATGGCACTCCAGAGCAAACCCAAGATCACTGTCTCAAGTCTAGAGGGATCCTGAGGTCACTGGAGCAACACGAAAGGGCTCGGTGGACCCCAAATCAACTCGAGATGAGAGCTTAGTGTCTGGCTTCGACTCAAGAGGATTACCAACTTTCCACAAGCACCTCAAGAGGAGGCTTCTCTCAGCTACAGGTATGTGAGAGGGACCCTGAGTTTGTGGCCTCAAGTGGACTGGAAAACGAGATGCTCTGACTGGAAGTAAGGCCGGATATCCCTGCAGTGAATTGAATGCAGGCTCGTCTTGCATCTCCCAAGACGAAGGGATGTCTGAATCCCCTGTGGAGACCACAAAGAAAGACCTAGTTCTCCGCCTCATCGCGACTGGAGGCCTCACATCCTTTGAAAACTCGAGAGGTCCGCGGAGATCAATGCTTCCAAAGGAGACGATGCCTGACTCCTCGTGAAAATGGATAGGAGTCCCAGGATCCCTGTGGCACGTGGAAAGGGACCCTGGGTATCCCGCCTCACGTGGAGACGCGTCCCAATTGCCATGCAAGACTCGAGGAGAATCCCGAGGTGTCCCTCGCACCTAGGCAGGAGTCCTGACGTCGCTGAACAAACACGTGTCTGGAAGGGCCCTCCCCATCGTAACTCGAGAATATACCCCAGGTTCTGGCCGCAACTCGAGAAAAACCATGAGACTTCCCCCTCGCCGCGAAATGAGGCCCGATTCCCCTGCACTGCGTGCAGAGCAATTCCGTGTTCCACATTAAAAGTGAAATGAGCCTTGATTTCCTTGATGGCACTCCAGAGAAAACCCAAGATCACTGTCTCAAGTCTAGAGGGATCCTGAGGTATCTGGAGCAACACGAAAGGGCTCCGTGGACCCCAAATCAACTCGTGATGTGAGCTTAGTCCCTGGCTTCGACTCAAGAGGAATACCCACTTTCCACAACCACCTCAAGAGGAGGGTTCTCTCAGCTACAGGTATGTGAGAGGGACCCTGAGTTTGTGGCCTTAAGTGGAATGGACACCGAGATGCTCTGACTCGAAGTAAGGCCGGATATCCCTGCAGTGAATTGAATGCAGGCTCGTCCTACATCTCCCAAGACGAAGGGATGTCTGAATCCCCTGTGGAGACCACAGAGAAAGACCTTGTTCTACGCCTCATCGCGAGCGGAGGCCTCACATCCTTTGAAAACTCGAGAGGTCCGCAGATATCAATGCTTCCAAAGGAGACGATGCCTGACTCCTCTTAAAAATGGATAGGTGTCCCAGGAGGCCTGTGGCATGTGGAAAGGGACCCTGGGTCTCCCGCCTCACGTGGTGACGCGTCCCAATTGCCATGCCAAGACTCGAGGAGAAGCCCGAGGTGTCCCTTGTACATAGGCAGGAGTCCTGACGTCGCTGAGCAAACACGTGTCTGGAAGGGCCCTCCCCGTGGTAACTCGAGAATATACCCCAGGTTCGGGCCGCAACTCGAGAAAAACCATGAGACTTCCCCCTCGCAGTGAGATGAGGCCCGATTACCCTGCACTGCGTGCAGAGCAATTCCGTTTTCCACATCAAACGTGAAAGGAGCCTTGATTTCCTTGATGGCACTCCAGAGCAAACCCAAGATCACTGTCTCAAGTCTAGAGGGATCCTGAGGTCACTGGAGCAACACGAAAGGGCTCGGTGGACCCCAAATCAACTCGAGATGAGAGCTTAGTGTCTGGCTTCGACTCAAGAGGATTACCAACTTTCCACAAGCACCTCAAGAGGAGGCTTCTCTCAGCTACAGGTATGTGAGAGGGACCCTGAGTTTGTGGCCTCAAGTGGACTGGAAAACGAGATGCTCTGACTGGAAGTAAGGCCGGATATCCCTGCAGTGAATTGAATGCAGGCTCGTCTTGCATCTCCCAAGACGAAGGGATGTCTGAATCCCCTGTGGAGACCACAAAGAAAGACCAAGTTCTCCGCCTCATCGCGACTGGAGGCCTCACATCCTTTGAAAACTCGAGAGGTCCGCGGAGATCAATGCTTCCAAAGGAGACGATGCCTGACTCCTCGTGAAAATGGATAGGAGTCCCAGGATCCCTGTGGCACGTGGAAAGGGACCCTGGGTATCCCGCCTCACGTGGAGACGCGTCCCAATTGCCATGCCAAGACTCGAGGAGAATCCCGAGGTGTCCCTCGCACCTAGGCAGGAGTCCTGACGTCGCTGAACAAACACGTGTCTGGAAGGGCCCTCCCCATCGTAACTCGAGAATATACCCCAGGTTCTGGCCGCAACTCGAGAAAAACCATGAGACTTCCCCCTCGCCGCGAAATGAGGCCCGATTCCCCTGCACTGCGTGCAGAGCAATTCCGTGTTCCACATCAAACGTGAAAGGAGCCTTGATTTCCTTGATGGCACTCCAGAGAAAACCCAAGATCACTGTCTCAAGTCTAGAGGGATCCTGAGGTCACTGTAGCAACACGAAAGGGCTCCGTGGACCCCAAATCAACTCGAGATGAGAGCTTAGTCCCTGGCTTCGACTCAAGAGGAATACCAACTTTCCACAAGCACCTCAAGAGGAGGCTTCTCACAGCTACAGGTATGTGAGATGGACGCTGAGTTTGTGGCCTCAAGTGCAATGGACACCGAGATGCTCTGACTCGAAGTAAGGCCGGATATCCCTGCAGTGAAATGAATGCAGGCTCGTCTTGCATCTCCCAAGATGAAGGGATGTTTGAATCCCCTGTGGAGACCACAGAGAAAGACCTAGTTCTCCGCCTCATCGAGACCGGAGGCATCACATCCTTTGAAAACTCGAGAGGTCCGCGGAGATCAATGCTTCCAAAGGAGAAGATGCCTGACTCTTCTTGAAAATGGATAGGAGTCCCAGGATCCCTGTGGCACGTGGAAAGGGACCCTGGGTCTCCCGCCTCACGTGGAGACGCGTCCCAATTGCCATGCCAAGACTCGAGGAGAATCCCGAGGTGTCCCTCCCACCTAGCCAGGAGTCCTGACGTCGCAGAACATACACGTTTCTGGAAGGGCCCTCCTCGTCGTAACTCGAGAATATACCGCAGGTTCCGGCCGCAACTCGAAAAAAACCATGAGACTTCCCCCTCTCCGCGAGATGAGGCCCGATTCCCCTGCCCTGCGTGCAGAGCAATTCCGTATTCCACATCAGAAATGAAAGGAGCCTTGATTTCCTTGATGGCACTCCAGAGAAAACCCAAGATCACTGTCTCAAGTCTAGAGGGATCCTGAGGTCACTGTAGCAACACGAAAGGGCTCCGTGGACCCCAAATCAACTCGAGATGAGAGCTTAGTCCCTGGCTTCGACTCAAGAGGAATACCAACTTTCCACAAGCACCTCAAGAGGAGGCTTCTCTCAGCTACAGGTATGTGAGAGGGACCCTGAGTTTGTGGCCTCAAGTGGAATGGACACCGAGATGCTCTGACTCGAAGTAAGGCCGGATATACCTGCAGTGAATTGAATGCAGGCTCGTCTTGCATCTCCCAAGACGA
Organism: Dama dama; assembly: GCF_033118175.1. Lineage (NCBI taxonomy): Eukaryota > Metazoa > Chordata > Mammalia > Artiodactyla > Cervidae > Dama > Dama dama. The sequence continues at coordinate 973,823 of NW_026870878.1, read as the reverse complement.
AGGGATGTCTGAATACCCTGTGGAGACCACAGAGAAAGACCGAGTTCTCCGCCTCATCGCGACCGGAGGCCTCCCATCCTTTGAAAACTTGAGAGGTCCGCGGAAATAAATGCTTCCAAAGGAGGCGATGCCTGACTCCTCTTGAAAATGGATAGGAGTCCCAGGATCCCTGTGGCACGTGGAAAGGGACCCTGGGTCTCCCGCCTCACGTGGAGACGCGTCCAAATTGCCATGCCAAGACTCGAGGAGAATCCCGAGGTGTCCCTCGCACCTAGGCAGGAGTCCTGACGTCGCTGAACAAACACGTGTCTGGAAGGGCCCTCCCCGTCGTAACTCGAGAATATACCCCAGGTTCGGGCCGCAACTCGAGAAAAACCATGAGATTTCACCCTCGCCGCGAGTTGAGGCCCGATTCCCCTGCACTGCATGCAGAGCAATTCCGTGTTCCACATCAAACGTGAAAGGAGCCTTGATTTCCTTGGTGGCACTCCAGAGAAAACCCAAGATCACTGTCTCAAGTCAAGAGGGATCCTGAGGCCAATGGAGCAACACAAAAGGGCTGCATGGACCCCAAATCAACTCGAGATGAGAGCTTAGTCCCTGGCTTCGACTCAAGAGGAATGCCAACTTCCACAAGCACCTCAAGAGGAGGCTTCTCTCAGCTACATGTATGTGAGAGGGACCCTGAGTTTGTGGCCTCAAGTGGAATGGACACCAAAATGTTCTTACTCGAAGTAAGGTCGGATATCCCTGCAGTGAAATGAATGCAGGCTCGTCTTGCATCTCCCAAGACAAAGGGATGCCTGAATCCCCTGTGGAGACCACAGAGAAAGACCTAGTTCTCCGCCTCAACGCGACCGGATGCCTCACATCCTTTGAAAACTAGAGAGGTCTGCGGAGATCAATGCTTCCAAAGGAGACGATGCCTGACTCCTCTTGAAAATGGATAGGAGTCCCAGGATCCCTGTGGCACGTGGAAAGGGACCCTGGGTCTCCCGCCTCATGTGGAGACGTGTCCCAATTGCCATGCCAAGACACGAGGAGAATCCCGAGGTGTCCCTCGCACCTAGGCAAGAGTCCTGACGTCACTGAACAAACACATGTCTCGAGGGCCCTCCCCGTCGTAACTCGAGAATATACCCCAGGTTCCGGCCGCAACTCGAAAAAAACCATGAGACTTCCCCCTCACAGTGAGATGAGGCCGGATTACCCTGCACTGCGTGCAGAGCAATTCCGTTTTCCACATCAAACGTGAAAGGAGCCTTGATTTCCTTGATGGCACTCCAGAGAAAACCCAAGATCACTGTCTCAAGTCTAGAGGGATCCTGAGGTCACTGGAGCAACACGAAAGGGCTCGGTGGACCCCAAATCAACTCGAGATGAGAGCTTAGTGTCTGGCTTCGACTCAAGAGGATTACCAACTTTCCACAAGCACCTCAAGAGGAGGCTTCTCTCAGGTACAGGTATGTGAGAGGGACCCTGAGTTTGTGGCCTCAAGTGGACTGGAAACCGAGATGCTCTGACTGGAAGTAAGGCCGGATATCCCTGCAGTGAATTGAATGCAGGCTCCTCTTGCATCTCCCAAGACGAAGGGATGTCTGAATCCCCTGTGGAGACAACAGAGAGACCTAGTCCTCCGCCTCAACCCGACCGGCGGCCTCACATCCTTTGAAAACTCGAGAGGCCCGTGGAGATCAATGCTTCCAAAGGAGACGATGCCTGACTCCTCTTGAAAATAGATAGGAGTCCCAGGATCCCTGTGCCACTTCGAAAGGGACACTGGGTCTCCCGCCTCACGTGGAGACGCGTCCCAATTGCCATGCCAAGACTCGAGGAGAATCCCGAGGTGTCCCTCGCACCTAGGAAGGAGTCCTAACGTTGCTGAACAAACAAGTGTCTGGAAGGGCCCTCCCTGTCGTAACTCGAGAATATACCCCAGGTTCCGGCCGCAACTCGAGAAAAACCATGAGACTTCCCCCTTGCCGCAAGATGAGGCCCGATTCCCCTGCACTGCGTGCAGAGTAATTCCGTCTTCCACATTAAAAGTGAAATGAGCCTTGATTTCCTTGATGGCACTCCAGAGAAAACCCAAGATCACTGTCTCAAGTCTAGAGGGAACCTGAGGTCACTGGAGCAACACGAAAGGGCTCCCTGGACCCCAAATCAACTCGTGATGTGAGCTTAGTCCCTGGCTTCGACTCAAGAGGAATACCAACTTTCCACAAGCACCTCAAGAGGAGGCTTCTCTCAGCTACAGGTATGTGAGAGGGACCCTGAATTTGTGGCCTCAAGTGGAATGGACACCGAGATGCTCTGACTCGAAGTAAGGCCGGATATCCCTGCAGTGAATTGAATGCAGGCTCGTCTTGTATCTCGCAAGACGAAGGGATGTCTGAATCCCCTGTGGAGACCACAGAGAAAGACCTAGTTCTACGCCTCATCGCGACCGGAGGCCTCACATCCGTTGAAAATTCGAGAGGTCCGCAGATATCAATGCTTCCAAAGGAGACGATGCCTGACTCCTCTTGAAAATGGATAGGTGTCCCAGGAGGCCTGTGGCATGTGGAAAGGGACACTGGGTCTCCCGCCTCACGTGGTGACGCGTCCCAATTGCCATGCCAAGACTCGAGGAGAAGCCCGAGGTGTCCCTTGCACATAGGCAGGAGTCCTGACGTCGCTGAACAAACACGTGTCTGGAAGGGCCCTCCCCGTGGTAACTCGAGAATATACCACAGGTTCGGGCCGCAACTCGAGAAAAACCATGAGACTTCCCCCTCGCAGTGAGATGAGGCCCGATTACCCTGCACTGCGTGCAGAGCAATTCCGTTTTCCACATCAAACGTGAAAGGAGCCTTGATTTCCTTGATGGCACTCCAGAGAAAACCCAAGATCACTGTCTCAAGTCTAGAGGGATCCTGAGGTCACTGGAGCAACAAGAAAGGGCTCGGTGGACCCCAAATCAACTCGAGATGAGAGCTTAGTGTCTGGCTTCGACTCAAGAGGATTACCAACTTTCCACAAGCACCTCAAGAGGAGGCTTCTCTCAGCTACAGGTATGTGAGAGGGACCCTGAGTTTGTGGCCTCAAGTGGACTGGAAACCGAGATGCTCTGACTGGAAGTAAGGCCGGATATCCCTGCAGTGAATTGAATGCAGGCTCGTCTTGCATCTCCCAAGACGAAGGGATGTCTGAATCCCCTGTGGAGACCACAAAGAAAGACCTAGTTCTCCGCCTCATCGCGACTGGAGGCCTCACATCCTTTGAAAACTCGAGAGGTGGGCGGAGATCAATGCTTCCAAAGGAGACGATGCCTGACTCCTCTTGAAAATGGATAGGAGTCCCAGGAAACCTGTGGCACGTGGAAAGGGACCCAGGGTCTCCCGCCTCATGTGGAGACGCGTCCCAATTGCCATGCCAAGACTCGAAGAGAATCCCGAGGTGTCCCTCGCACCTAGGCAGGACTCCTGATGTCGCTCAACAAACACGTGTCTGGACGGCCCTCCCCGTCGTAACTCGAGAATATACCCCAGGTTCCGGCCGCAACTCGAGAAAAACCATGAGACTGTCCCCTCGCTGCGAGATGAGGCCCGATTCCCCTACACTGCGTGCAGAGGAATTCCGTGTTCCACATCAAATGTGAACGGAGCCTTGATTTCCTGGATGGCACTCCAGAGAAAACCCAAGATCACTGTCTCAAGTCTAGAGGGATCCTGAGGTCACTGGAGCAACACGAAAGGGCTCAGTGGACCCCAAATCAACTCGAGATGAGAGCTTCGTCCCTGGCATCGACTCAAGAGTAATACCAACTTTCCACAAGCCCCTCAAGAGGAGGCTTCTCTCAGCTACAGGTATGTGAGAGTGACCCTGAGTTTGTGGCCTCGAGTGGAATGGACACCGAGATGCTCTGACTCGAAGTAAGGCCGGATATCTCTGCAGTGAATTGAATGCAGGCTCGTCTTGCATCTCCCAAGACGAAGGGATGTCTGAATCCCCTGTGGAAACCACAGAGAAAGACCTAGTTCTCCGCCTAATCGCGGCCGGAGGCCTCACATCCTTTGAAAGCTCGAGAGGTCCGCGGAGATCATGCTTCCAAAGGAGACGATGCCTGACTCCTCTTGAAAATGGATAGGAGTTCCAGGACCCCTGTGGAACTTGGAAAGGGAACCTGGGTCTACCGCCTCACGTGGAGACGCGTCCCAATTGCCAGGCCAAGACTCGAAGAGAATTCCGAGGTGTCCCTCGCACCTAGGCAGGAGTCCTGACGTCGCTGAACAAACACTTGTCTGAAGGGCCCTCCCCGTCGTAACTCGAGAATATACCCCAGGTTCCGGCCGCAACTCGAGAAAAACCATGAGACTTTCCCCTCGCTGCGAGATGAGGCCCGATTCCCCTGCACTGCGTGCAGAGCAATTCCGTGTTTCACATCAAACTTGAAAGGAGCATTGATTTCCTTGAGGGCAATCCAGAGAGTATCCAAGATCACTGTCTCAAGTCTAGAGGGATCCTGAGGGCACTGTAGCAACACGAAAGGGCTCCGTGGACCCCAAATCAACTCGAGATGAGAGCTTAATCCCTGGTTTCGACTCAAGAGGAATACGAACTTGCCACAAGCACCTCAAGAGGAAGATTCTCTCAGCTACAGGTGTGTGAGAGGGACCCTGAGTTTGTGGCCTCAAGTTGAATGGACACCGAGATGCTCTGACTCGAAGTAAGGCCGGATATCCCTGCAGTGAATTGAATGCAGGCTTGTCTTGCATCTCCCAATCCGAAGGGATGTCTGAATCCCCTGTGGAGACCACAGAGAAAGACCTAGTTCTCCGCCTCATCGCGACAGGAGGCCTCACATCCTTTCAAAACTGGAGAGGTCCGCGGAGATCAATGCTTCCAAAGGAGACGATGCCTGACTCCTCTTGAAAATGGATAGGAGTCCCAGGATCCATGTGGCACGTGGAAAGGGACCCTGGGTCTCCCGGCTCACGTGGAGCCGCGTCCCAATTGCCATGCCAAGACTCGAAGAGAATCCCGAGGTGTCCCTCGCACCTAGGCAGGAGTCCTGACGTCGCTGAACAAACACGTGTCTGGAAGGGCCCTCCCCGTCGTAACTCGGGAATATACCCCAGGGTCCTTCCGCAACAGGAGAAAAATCATGAGACTTCCCCCTCGCCACGAGATGAGGCCCGATTCCCCTGCACTGCGTGCAGAGCAATTCCGTGTTCCACATCAAACGTGAAAGGAGCCTTGATTTCCTTGATGGCACTCTAGAGAAAACCCAAGATCACTGTCTCAAGTCGAGAGGGATCCTGAGGTCACTGGAGCAACACGAAAGGGCTCCGTGGACCCCAAATCAACTCGAGATGATAGCTTAGTCCCTGGTTTTGACTCAGGAGGAATACCAACTTTCCACAAGCACGTCAAGAGGAGGCTTCTCTCAGCTACAGGTATGTGAGAGGGACCCTGAGTTTGTGGCCTCAAGTGGAATGGACACAGAGATGCTCTGACTCGAAGTTAGGCCAGATATCCCTGCATTGAATTGAATGTAGGCTCGTCTTGCATCTCCCAAGACGAAGGGATGTCTGAATCCCCTGTGGAGACAACAGATAAAGACCTAGTTCTCCGCTTCATCGCGACCGGAGGCCTCACATCCTTTGAAAACTCGAGAGGTCCGCGGAGATCAATGCTTACAAAGGAGACGATGCCTAACTCCTCTTGAAAATGGATAGGAGTCCCAGGATACCTGTGGTACGTGGAAAGGGACCCTGGGTCTCCCGCCTCACGTGGAGACGCGTCCCAATTGCCATGCCAAGACTCAAGGAGAATCCCGAGGTGTCGTTCGCACCTAGGCAGGAGTCCTGAGGTCACTGAACAAACACGAGTCTGGAGGGGCCCTCCCCATCGTAACTCGAGAATATACCCCAGGTTCCGGCCGCCACTGGAGAAAAACCATGAGACTTCCCCCTCGACGCGAGATGAGGCCCAATTCCCCTGCACTGGGTGCAAAGCAATTCCGTGTTCCACATCAAACGTGAAAGGAGCCTTGATTTCCTTGATGGAACTCCAGAGAAAACCCAAGATCACTGTCTCAAGTCTAGAGGGATCCTGAGGTCACTGGAGCAACACGAAAAGGCTCCGTGGACCCCATATCAACTCGAGATGATAGCTTAGTCCCTGGCTTCGACTCAAGCGGAATACCAACTTTCCTCAAGCACCTCAAGAGGAGACTTCTCTCAGCTACACGTATGTGAGAGGGACCCTGAGTTTGTGGCCTCAATTGGAATGGACACCGAGATGCTCTGACTCGAAGTAAGGCCGGATATCCCTGCAGTGAATTGAATGCAGGCTCGTCTTGCTTCTCCCAATACGAAGGGTTGTCTGAATCCCCTGTGGAGACGACAGAGAAAGACCTAGTTCTCCGCCTCATCGAGACCGGAGGCCTAACATCCTTTGAAAACTCGAGAGGTCCGCGGAGATCAATGCTTCCAATTGAGAAGATGCCTGACTCATCTTGAAAATGGATAGGAGTCCCAGGATCCCTGTGGCACGTGGAAAGGGACCCTGGGTCTCCCTCCTCACGTGGAGACCCGTCCCAATTGCCATGCCAAGACTCGAGGAGTATCCCGAGGTGTCGTTTGCACCTATGCAGGAGTCCTGAGGTCACTGAAGAAACACGTGTCTGGAAGGGCCCTCCCCGTCGTAACTCGAGAATATACCCCAGGTTCCGGCCGCCACTCGAGAACAACCATGAGACTTCCCCCTCGACGCGAGATGAGGCCCAATTCCCCTGCACTGCGTGCAATGCAATACCGTGTTCCACATCAAACGTGAAAGGAGCCTTGATTTCCTTCATGGCACTCCAGAGAAAACCCAAGATCACTGTCTCAAGTTTAGATTGATCCTGAGGTCACTGGAGCAACACGAAAAGGCTCCATGGACCCCATATAAACTCGAGATGATAGCTTAGTCCCTGGCTTCGACTCAAGAGGAATACCAATTTTTCTCAAGAACCTAAAGAGGAGGCTGCTCTCAGCTACACGTATGTGAGAGGGACCCTGACTTTGTGGCCTCAATTGTAATGGACACCGAGATGCTCTGACTCGAAGTAAGGCCGGATATCCCTGGAGTGAATTGAATGCAGGCTCGTCTTGCATCTCCCAAGACGAAGGGATGTCTGAATCCCCTGTGGAGACGACAGAGAAAGACCTAGTTCTCCGCCTCATCGAGACCGGAGGCCTCACATCCTTTGAAAACTCGAGAGGTCCGAGGAGATCAGTGCTTCCAAAGGAGACGATGCCTGACACCTCTTGAAAATGGATAGGAGTCCCAGGATTTCTGTGGCACGTGGAAAGGGACCCTGGGTCTCCCGCCTCACGTGGAGACGCGTCCCAAATGCCATGCCAATACTCGCGGAAAATCCCGAGGTGTCCCTCGCACCTGGGCCCGAGTCCTGACGTCGCTGAACAAACACGTGTCTGGAAGGGCCCTCCCCGTCGTAACTCGAGAATATACCCCAGGGTCCCGCCGCAACTCGAGAAAAACAATGAGACTTCCCCCTCGCCCCGAGATGAGGCCCGATTCCATGCACTGCGTGCAGAGCAATTCCGTGTTCCACATCAAATGTGAACGGAGCCTTGATTTCCTTGATGGCACTCCAGAGAAAACCCAAGATCACTGTCTCAAGTCTAGAGGGATCCTGAGGTCACTGGAGCAACACGAAAGGGCTCCGTGGACCACAAATCAACTCCAGATGATAGCTTAGTGTCTGGTTTCGACTCAAGAGGATTACCAACTTTCTACAAGCACCTCAAGAGGAGGCTTCTCTCAGCTACAGGTATGTGAGAGGGACCCTGAGTTTGTGGCCTCAAGTGGACTGGAAACCGAGATGCTCTGACTGGAAGTAAGGCCGGATATCCCTGCAGTGAATTGAATGCAGGCTCGTCTTGCATCTCCCAAGACGAAGGGATGTCTGAATCCCCTGTGGAGACCACAGAGAAAGACCTAGTCCTCCGCCTCAACGCGAAGAGAGGCCTCACATCCTTTGAAAACTCGAGAGGTCCGCGGAGATCAATGCTTCCAAAGGAGACGATGCCTGACTCCTCTTGAAATTGGATAGGAGACCCAGGAAACCTGTGGCACGTGGAAAGGGACCCAGGGTCTCCCGCCTCACGTGGAGACGCGTCCCAATTGCCATGCCAAGACTCGAAGAGAATCCCGAGGTGTCCCTCGCACCTAGGCAGGACTCCTGATGTCGCTCAACAAACACGTGTCTGGACGGCCCTCCCCGTCGTAACTCGAGAATATACCCCAGGTTCCGGCCGCAACTCGAGAAAAACCATGAGACTGTCCCCTCGCTGCGAGATGAGGCCCGATTCCCCTACACTGCGTGCAGAGGAATTCCGTGTTACACATCAAATGTGAACGGAGCCTTGATTTCCTGGATGGCACTCCAGAGAAAACCCAAGATCACTGTCTCAAGTCTACAGGGATCCTGAGGTCACTGGAGCAACACGAAAGGGCTCAGTGGACCCCAAATCAACTCGAGATGAGAGCTTCGTCCCTGGCATCGACTCAAGAGGAATACCAACTTTCCACAAGCCCCTCAAGAGGAGGCTTCTCTCAGCTACAGGTATGTGAGAGTGACCCTGAGTTTGTGGCCTCGAGTGGAATGGACACCGAGATGCTCTGACTCGAAGTAAGGCCGGATATCTCTGCAGTGAATTGAATGCAGGCTCGTCTTGCATCTCCCAAGACGAAGGGATGTCTGAATCCCCTGTGGAAACCACAGAGAAATACCTAGTTCTCCGCCTAATCGCGGCCGGAGGCCTCACATCCTTTGAAAGCTCGAGAGGTCCGCGGAGATCATGCTTCCAAAGGAGACGATGCCTGACTCCTCTTGAAAATGGATAGGAGTTCCAGGACCCCTGTGGAACTTGGAAAGGGAACCTGGGTCTACCGCCTCACGTGGAGACGCGTCCCAATTGCCAGGCCAAGACTCGAAGAGAATTCCGAGGTGTCCCTCGCACCTAGGCAGGAGTCCTGACGTCGCTGAACAAACACTTGTCTGAAGGGCCCTCCCCGTCGTAACTCGAGAATATACCCCAGGTTCCGGCCGCAACTCGAGAAAAACCATGAGACTTTCCCCTCGCTGCGAGATGAGGCCCGATTCCCCTGCACTGCGTGCAGAGCAATTCCGTGTTTCATATCAAACTTGAAAGGAGCATTGATTTCCTTGAGGGCAATCCAGAGAGTATCCAAGATCACTGTCTCAAGTCTAGAGGGATCCTGAGGGCACTGTAGCAACACGAAAGGGCTCCGTGGACCCCAAATCAACTCGAGATGAGAGCTTAATCCCTCGTTTCAACTCAAGAGGAATACGAACTTGCCACAAGCACCTCAAGAGGAGGATTCTCTCAGCTACAGGTGTGTGAGAGGGACCCTGAGTTTGTGGCCTCAAGTTGAATGGACACCGAGATGCTCTGAATCGAAGTAAGGCCGGATATCCCTGCAGTGAATTGAATGCAGGCTTGTCTTGCATCTCCCAATCCGAAGGGATGTCTGAATCCCCTGTGGAGACCACAGAGAAAGACCTAGTTCTCCGCCTCATCGCGACCGGAGGCCTCACATCCTTTCAAAACTGGAGAGGTCCGCGGAGATCAATGCTTCCAAAGGAGACGATGCCTGACTCCTCTTGAAAATGGATAGGAGTCCCAGGATCCATGTGGCACGTGGAAAGGGACCCTGGGTCTCCCGGCTCACGTGGAGCCGCGTCCCAATTGCCATGCCAAGACTCGAAGAGAATCCCGAGGTGTCCCTCGCACCTAGGCAGGAGTCCTGACGTCGCTGAACAAACACGTGTCTGGAAGGGCCCTCCCCGTCGTAACTCGGGAATATACCCCAGGGTCCTTCCGCAACAGGAGAAAAATCATGAGACTTCCCCCTCGCCACGAGATGAGGCCCGATTCCCCTGCACTGCGTGCAGAGCAATTCCGTGTTCCACATCAAACGTGAAAGGAGCCTTGATTTCCTTGATGGCACTCTAGAGAAAACCCAAGATCACTGTCTCAAGTCGAGAGGGATCCTGAGGTCACTGGAGCAACACGAAAGGGCTCCGTGGACCCCAAATCAACTCGAGATGATAGCTTAGTCCCTGGTTTTGACTCAGGAGGAATACCAACTTTCCACAAGCACGTCAAGAGGAGGCTTCTCTCAGCTACAGGTATGTGAGAGGGACCCTGAGTTTGTGGCCTCAAGTGGAATGGACACAGAGATGCTCTGACTCGAAGTTAGGCCAGATATCCCTGCATTGAATTGAATGTAGGCTCGTCTTGCATCTCCCAAGACGAAGGGATGTCTGAATCCCCTGTGGAGACAACAGATAAAGACCTAGTTCTCCGCTTCATCGCGACCGGAGGCCTCACATCCTTTGAAAACTCGAGAGGTCCGCGGAGATCAATGCTTACAAAGGAGACGATGCCTAACTCCTCTTGAAAATGGATAGGAGTCCCAGGATACCTGTGGTACGTGGAAAGGGACCCTGGGTCTCCCGCCTCACGTGGAGACGCGTCCCAATTGCCATGCCAAGACTCAAGGAGAATCCCGAGGTGTCGTTCGCACCTAGGCAGGAGTCCTGAGGTCACTGAACAAACACGAGTCTGGAGGGGCCCTCCCCGTCGTAACTCGAGAATATACCCCAGGTTCCGGCCGCCACTGGAGAAAAACCATGAGACTTCCCCCTCGACGCGAGATGAGGCCCAATTCCCCTGCACTGGGTGCAAAGCAATTCCGTGTTCCACATCAAACGTGAAAGGAGCCTTGATTTCCTTGATGGAACTCCAGAGAAAACCCAAGATCACTGTCTCAAGTCTAGAGGGATCCTGAGGTCACTGGAGCAACACGAAAAGGCTCCGTGGACCCCATATCAACTCGAGATGATAGCTTAGTCCCTGGCTTCGACTCAAGCGGAATACCAACTTTCCTCAAGCACCTCAAGAGGAGGCTTCTCTCAGCTACACGTATGTGAGAGGGACCCTGATTTTGTGGCCTCAATTGGAATGGACACCGAGATGCTCTGACTCGAAGTAAGGCCGGATATCCCTGCAGTGAATTGAATGCAGGCTCGTCTTGCTTCTCCCAAGACGAAGGGTTGTCTGAATCCCCTGTGGAGACGACAGAGAAAGACCTAGTTCTCCGCCTCATCGAGACCGGAGGCCTAACATCCTTTGAAAACTCGAGAGGTCCGCGGAGATCAATGCTTCCAATTGAGAAGATGCCTGACTCATCTTGAAAATGGATAGGAGTCCCAGGATCCCTGTGGCACGTGGAAAGGGACCCTGGGTCTCCCTCCTCACGTGGAGACCCGTCCCAATTGCCATGCCAAGACTCGAGGAGTATCCCGAGGTGTCGTTTGCACCTATGCAGGAGTCCTGAGGTCACTGAAGAAACACGTGTCTGGAAGGGCCCTCCCCGTCGTAAGTCGAGAATATACCCCAGGTTCCGGCCGCCACTCGAGAACAACCATGAGACTTCCCCCTCGACGCGGGATGAGGCCCAATTCCCCTGCACTGCGTGCAATGCAATACCGTGTTCCACATCAAACGTGAAAGGAGCCTTGATTTCCTTCATGGCACTCCAGAGAAAACCCAAGATCACTGTCTCAAGTTTAGATTGATCCTGAGGTCACTGGAGCAACACGAAAAGGCTCCATGGACCCCATATCAACTCGAGATGATAGCTTAGTCCCTGGCTTCAACTCAAGAGGAATACCAATTTTTCTCAAGAACCTCAAGAGGAGGCTGCTCTCAGCTACACGTATGTGAGAGGGACCCTGACTTTGTGGCCTCAATTGTAATGGACACCGAGATGCTCTGACTCCAAGTAAGGCCGGATATCCCTGCAGTGAATTGAATGCAGGCTCGTCTTGCATCTCCCAAGACGAAGGGATGTCTGAATCCCCTGTGGAGACAGCAGAGAAAGACCGATTTCTCCGCCTCATCGGGACCGGAGGCCTCACATCCTTTGAAAACTCGAGAGGTCCGAGGAGATCAGTGCTTCCAAAGGAGACGATGCCTGACACCTCTTGAAAATGGATAGGAGTCCCAGGATTTCTGTGGCACGTGGAAAGGGACCCTGGGTCTCCCGCTTCACGTGGAGACGCGTCCCAATTGCCATGCCAAGACTCGAGGAGAATCCCGAGTTGTCCCTCGCACCTAGGCAGGATTCCTGACGTCGCTGAACAAACACGTGTCTGGAAGGGCCCTCCCCGTCGTAACTCGAGAAGATACCCCAGGTTCGGGCCGCAACTCGAGAAAAACCATGAGATTTCCCCCTGGCCGCGAGTTAAGGCCCGATTCCCCTGCACTGCATGCAGAGCAATTCCGTGTTCCACACCAAACGTGAAAGGAGCCTTGATTTCCTTGATGGCACTCCAGAGAAAACCCAAGATCGCTGTCTCAAGTCTAGAGGGATCCTGAGGTCACTGGACCAACAGGAAAGGGCTCCGTGGACCCCAAATCAACTCGAGATGAGAGCTTAGTCCCTGGCTTCGACTCAAGAGGAATACCAACTTTCCACAAGCACCCCAAGAGGAGGCTTTTCTCAGCTACAGGTATGTGAGAGGGACCCCGAGTTTGTGGCCTCAAGTGGAATGGACACCGAGATGCTCTGACTCGAAGTAAGGCCGGATATCCCTGCAGTGAATTGAATGCAGTCTCGTCTTGCTTCTCCCAAGACGAAGGGTTGTCTGAATCCCCTGTGGAGACCACAGAGAATGACCTAGTTCTCCGTCTCATCGAGTCCGGAGGCCTCACATCCTTTGAAAACTCGAGAGGTCCGCGGAGATCAATGCTTCCAAAGGAGAAGATGCCTGACTCCTCTTGAAAATGGATAGGAGTCCCAGGATCCCTGTGGCACGTGGAAAGGGTCCCTGGGTCTCCCGCCTCACGTGGAGACGCATCCAAATTGCCATGCCAAGACTCGAGGAGAATCCCGAGGTGTCCCTCGCACCTAGGCAGGAGTCCTGAAGTCGCTGAACAAACACGTGTCTGGAAGGGCCCTCCCCGTCGTAACTCGAGAATATACCCCAGGTTTGGGCCGCAACTCGAGAAAAACCATGAGACATCCCCCTTGCCGCGAGATGAGCCCCGATTCCCCTGCACTGTGTGCAGAGCAATTCCGTGTTCCACATCAAACGTGAAAGGAGCCTTGATTTCCTTGATGGCACTCCAGAGAAAACCCAAGATCACTGTCTCAAGTCTAGAGGGATCCTGAGGTCACTGGAGCAACACGAAAGGGCTCCATGGACCCCAAATCAACTCGAGATGAGAGCTTAGTCCCTGGCTTCGACTCAAGAGGAATACCAACTTTCCATAAGCACCTCAAGAGGAGGCTTCTCTCAGCTACAGGTATGTGAGAGGGACCATGAGTTTGTGGCCTCAAGTGGAATGGACACCGAGATGCTCTGACTCGAAGTAAGGCCAGATATCCCTGCAGTGAATTGAATGCAGGCTCGTCTTGCATCTCCCAAAACGAAGGGATGTCTGAATCCCCTGTGGAGACCACAGAGAAAGACCGAGTTCTCCGCCTCATCGCGACCGGAGGCCTCACATCCTTTGAAAACTCGAGAGGTCCGCGGAGATCAATGCTTCCAAAGGAGACGATGCCTGACTCCTCTTGAAAATGGATAGGAGTCCCAGGATCCCTGTGGCACGTGAAAAGGGACCCTGGGTCTCCCGCCTCACGTGGAGACGCGTCCAAATTGCCATGCCAAGACTCGAGGAGAATCCCGAGGTGTCCCTCGCACCTAGGCAGGAGTCCTGACGTCGCTGAACAAACACTTGTCTGGAAGGGCCCTCCCCATCGTAACTCGAGAATATAACCCAAGTTCGGGCCGCAACTCGAGAAAAACCATGAGATTTCCCCCTCGCCGCGAGATGAGGCCCTATTCCCCTGCACTGCATGCAGAGCAAATCCGTGTTCCACATCAAACGTGAAAGGAGCCTTGATTTCCTTGATGGCACTCCAGAGAAAACCCAAGATCACTGTCTCACGTCTAGAGGGATCCTGAGGTCACTGGACCAACAAGAAAGGGCTCCGTGGACCCTAAATCAAATCGAGATGAGAGCTTAGTCCCTGGCTTCGACTCAAGAGGAATACCAACTTTCCACAAGCACCTCAAGAGGAGGCTTCTCTCAGCTACAGGTATATTTGAGGGACCCCGAGTTTGTGGCCTCAAGTGGAATGGACACCGAGATGCTCTGACTCGAAGTAAGGCCGGATATCCCTGCAGTGAATTGAATGCAGGCTCGCCTTGCTTCTCCCAAGACGAAGGGTTGTCTGAATCCTCTGTGGAGACCACAGAGAAAGACCTAGTCCTCCACCTCAACGCAACCGGAGGCCTCATATCCTTTGAAAACTCGAGAGGACGGCGGAGATCAATACTTCCGAAGGAGACGATGCCTGACTCCTCTTGAAAATGGATAGGAGTCCCAGGATCCCTGTGGCACGTGGAAAGGGACCCTGGGTCTCCCGCCTCACGTGGAGATGCGTCCCAATTGCAATGATAAGACTCGAGGAAAATCCCGATGTGTCCCTCACACCTAGGCAGGAGTGCTGACGTCGCTGAACAAACACGTGTCTGGAAGGGCCCTCCCCGTCGTAACTCGAGAATATAAATTAGGTTCCGGCCGCACCTCGAGAAAAAATATGAGACTTCCCCCTCGCCGCGAGATGAGGCCCGATTACCCTGCACTGCGTGCAGAGCAATTCCGTGTTCCACATCAAACGTGAAAGGAGCCTTGATTTCCTTGATGGCACTCCAGAGAAAACCCAAGATCACTGTCTCAAGTCTAGAGGGATCCTGAGGTCACTGGAGCAACACGAAAGGGCTCCGTGGACCCCAAATCAACTCGAGATGAGAGCTTCGTCCCTGGCTTCGACTCAAGAGGAATACCAACTTTCCATAAGCACCTCAAGAGGAGGCTTCTCTCAGCTACAGGTATGTGAGAGGGACCCTGAGTTTGTGGCCTCAAGTGGAATGGACACTGAGATGCTCTGACTCGAAGTAAGGCCGGATATCCCTGCAATGAATTGAATGCAGGCTCGTCTTGCATCTCCCAAGACGAAGGGATGTCTGAATCCCCTGTGGAGACCACAGAGAAAGACCTAGTCCTCCGCCTCAACGCGAAGAGAGGCCTCACATCCTTTGAAAACTCGAGAGGTCCGCGGAGATCAATGCTTCTAAAGGAGACGATGCCTGACTCCTCTTGAAAATGGATAGGAGTCCCAGCATCCCTGTGGCATTTGGAAAGGGACTCTGGGTCTCCCGCCTCAGGTGGAGACGCGTCCCAATTGCCATGGCAAGACTCGAGGAGAATCCCGAGGTGTCCCTCACACCTAGGCAGGAGTCCTGACGTCGCTGAACAAACACGTGTCTGGAAGGGCCCTCCCCGTCGTAACTCGAGAATATACCCCAGGTTCCGTCCGGAATTCAAGAAAAACCATGAGACTTCCCCCTCGCCGCGAGATGAGGCTCGATTCTCCTGCACTGCGTGCAGAGCAATTCCGTGTTCCACATCAAATGTGAAAGGAGCCTTGATTTCCTTGATGGCACTTCAGAGAAAACCCAAGATCACTGTTTCAAGTCTAGAGGGATCCTGAAGCAACTGGAGCAACACGAAAGGGCTCCGTGGACCCCAAATCAACTCGAGATGAGAGCTTAGTCCCTGGCTTCGACTCATGAGGAATACCAAGTTTCCCCAAGCACCTCAAGAGGAGGCTTCTCAAGCTACAGGTATGTGAGAGGGACCCTGAGTTTGTGGCCTCAAGTGGAATGGACACCGAGATGCTCTGACTCGAAGTAAGGCCGGATATCCCTGCAGTGAATTGAATGCAGGCTCGTCTTGCATCTCCCACGACGAAGGGATGTCTGAATCCCCTGTGGAGACCACAGAGAAAGACCTAGTTCTCCGCCTCATCGCGACCGGAGGCCTCACATCCTTTGAAAACTCGAGAGATCCGCGCAGAACAATGCTTCCAAAGGAGACGATGCCTGACTCCTCTTGAAAATGGATAGGAGTCCCAGGATCCCTGTGGCACATTGAAAGGGACCCTGGGTCTCCCGCCTCACGTGGAGACGCGTCCCAATTGCCATGCCAAGACTCGAGGAGAATCCCGAGTTGTCCCTCGCACCTAGGCAGGAGTCCTGACGTCGCTGAACAAACACGTGTCTGGAAGGGCCCTCCCCGTCGTAACTCGAGAATATACCCCAGGTTCCGGCCGCAACACGAGAAAAACAATGAGACTTCCCCCTCGTTGCGAGATGAGGCCCGATTCCCCTGCATTGCGTGCAGAGCAATTCCGTGTTCCACATCAAACGTGAAAGGAGCCTTGATTTCCTTGATGGCACTCCAGAGAAAACCCAAGATCACTGTCTCAAGTCTAGAGGGATGCTGAGGTCACTGGAACAACACGAAAGGGCTCCGTGGACCCCAAATCACCTCGAGATGAGAGCTTAGTCCCTGGCTTCGACTCAAGAGGAATACCAACTTTCCACAAGCACCTCAAGAGGAGGCTTCTCTCAGCTACAGGTAGGTGAGAGGGACCCTGAGTTTGTGGCCTCAAATCGAATGGACACCGAGATGCTCTGACTCGAAATAAGGCCGGATATCCCTGCAGTGAATTGAATGCAGGCTCGTCTTGCATCTCCCAAGATGAAGGGATGTCTGAATCCCCTGTGGAGACAAAAGAGAAAGACCTAGTCCTCCGCCTCAACGCGAACGGAGGCCTCACAGCCTTTTAAAACTCGAGAGGTCCGCGGAGATCAATGCTTCCAAAGGAGACGATGCCTGACTCCTCTTGCAAATGGATAGGAGTCCCAGGATCCCTGTTGCACGTGGAAAGGGACACTGGGTCTCGCGCCTCACGCGCTTCGCGTCCCAATTGCCATGCCAAGACTCGAGGAGAATCCCGAGGTGTCTCTCGCACCTAGGCAGGAGTCCTGACGTCGCTGAACAAACACGTGTCTGGAAGGGCCCTCCGCGTCGTAACTCGAGAATATATCCCAGGTTCCGGCCGCAACTCGAGAAAAACCAAGAGACTTCCCCCTCGCCGCGAGATGAGGCCCGATTCCCCTGAACTGCGTGCAGAGCAATTCCGTGTACCACATCAAACGTGAAAGGAGCCTTGATTTCCTTGATGGCACTCCAGAGAAAACCCAAGATCACTGTTTCAAGTCTAGAGGAATCCTGAGGTCACTGGAGCAACAGGAAAGGGCTCCGTTGACCCCAAGTCAACTCGAGATGAGAGCTTAGTCCCTGGCTTCGACTCAAGAGGAATACCAACTTTCCACAAGCACCTCAAGAGGAGGCTTCTCTCAGCCACAGGTATGTGAGAAGGACCCTGAGTTTGTGGCCTCAAGTGGAAAGGACACCGAGATGCTCTGACTCGAAGTAAGGCCGGATATCCCTGCAGTGAATTGAATGCAGGCTCGTCTTGCATCTCCCAAGACGAAGGGATGTCTGAATCCCCTGTCGAGACCACAGAGAAAGACCTAGTTCTCTGCCTCCTCGCGACCAGAGGCCTCACATCTTTTGAAAACTCGAGAGGTCCGCGGAGATCAATGCTTCCCAAGGAGACGATGCCTGACTCCTCTTGAAAATGGATAGGAGTCCCAGGATCCCTGTGGCACATCGAAAGGGACACTGGGTCTCCCACCTCACCTGGAGACGTGTCCCAATTGCCATGCCAAGACTCGAGGAGAATCCCGAGGTGTCCCTCACACCTAGGAAGGAGTCCTGACGTCGCTGAAAAAACACGTGTCTGGAAGGGCCCTCCCCGTCGTAACTCGATAATATACCTCAGGTTCTGGCCGCAACTCGAGAAAAACCATGAGACTTCCCCCTCGCCGCGAGATGAGTCCCGATTCCACTGCACTGCGTGCAGAGCAATTCCGTGTTCCACATCAAACGTGAAAGGAGCCTTGATTTCCTTGATGGCACTCCAGAGAAAACCCAAGATCACTATCTCAAGTCTAGAGGGATCCTGAGGTCACTGGAGCAACACGAAAGGGCTCCGGGAACCCCAAATAAACTCGAGATGAGAGCTTAGTCCCTGGCTTCGACTCAAGAGGAATACCAACTTTCCCGAAGCACCTCAAGAGGAAGCTTCTCTCAGCTACAGGTATGTGAGAGGGACGCTGAGTTTGTGGACTAAAGTGGAATGGACACCGAGATGCTCTGACTCGAAGTAAGGCCGGATATCCCTGCAGTGAATTGAATGCAGGCTCGTCTTGTATCTCCCGAGACGAAGGGATGTCTGAATCCCCTGTGGAGACCACAGAGAAAGACCTAGTTCTCCGCCTCCTCGCGACCCGAGGCCTCACATCTTTTGAAAACTCGAGAGGTCCGCGGAGATCAATGCTTCCAAAGGAGACGATGCCTGACTCCTCTTGAAAATGGATAGGAGTCCCACGATCCCTGTGGCACATCGAAAGGGACACTGGGTCTCCCGCCTCACGTGGAGACGCGTCCCAATTGCCATGCCAAGTCTCTAGGAGAATCCCGAGGTGTCCCTCGCACCTAGGCATGGGTTCTGACGTTGCTGAACAAACACATGTCTGGAAGTGAACACCCCGTCGTAACTCGAGAATATACCCCAGGTTCCGGCCGCAACTCGAGAAAAACCATGAGACTTCCCCCTCGCCGCGAGATGAGGCCCGATTCCCCTGCATTCTGTGCAGAGCAATTCCGTGTTGCACATCAAACATGAAAGGAGGCTTGATTTCCTTGATGGCACTCCAGAGAAAAAGCAAGACCACTGTGTCAAGTCTAGAGGGATCCTGAGGTACTGGAGAAACGCAATAGGGCTCCGTGGACCCAAATCAACTCGAGATGAGAGCTTAGACCCTGGCTTCCACTCAAGAGGAATACCAACTTTCCACAAGCACCTCAAGAGGAGGCTTCTCTAAGCTACAGGTATGTGAGAGGGACCCTGAGTTTGTGGCCTCAAGTGGAATGGACACCGAGATGCTCTGACTCGAAGTAAGGCTGGATATCCCTGCAGTGAATTGAATGCAGGGTCGTCTTGAATCTCCCAAGACGAAGGGATGTCTGAATTCCCTGTGGAGACCACAGAGAAAGACCTACTTCTCCGCCTCATCGCAACCGGAGGCCTCACATCGTTTGAAAACTCGAGAGGTCCACGGAGATCAATGCTTCCAAAGGAGACGATGCCTGACTCCTCTTGAAAATGGATCGGATTCCCAGGATCCCTGTGGCACGTGGAAAGGGACCCTGGGTCCCCGCCTCACGTGGAGACGCGTCCCAATTACCATGCAAAGACTCGAGGAGAATCCCGAGGTGTCCCTCTCTCCTAGGCAGTAGTGCTGATGTCCCTGAACAAACACGTGTCTGAAAGGGCACTCCCCGTCGTAACTCGAGAATATACCCCAGGTTCCGGCCGCAACTCGATGAAAACCATGAGACTTCCCCCTCGCGGCGAGATGAGGCCCAGATCCCCTGCACTGCGTGCAGAGTAATTGCGTGTTCCACATCAAACGTGAAAGGAGCCTTGATTTCCTTGATGGCACTCCAGAGAATACCCAAGATCACTGTCTCAAGTCTAGAGGGATCCTGAGGTCACTGTAGCAACACGAAAGGGCTCCGTAGACCCAAATCAACTCGAGATGAGCGCTTAGTTCCTTGCTTCGACTCAAGAGGAATACCAAGTATCCACCAGCACCTCAAGACGAGGCTTCTCTCAGCTACAGGTATGTGAGAGGGACCCAGAGTTTGTATCCTCAAGTGGAATGGACACCGAGATGCTCTGACTCGAAGTAAGGCCTGATATCCCTGAAGTGAATTAAATGCACGGTCGTCTTGCATCTCCCAAGACGAAGGGATGTCTGAATCCCCTGTGGAGACCACAGAGTAAGACCTAGTCGTCCGCTTCATCGCGACCAGAGGCCTCACATCCTTTGAAAACTCGAGAGATCCGCGGAGATCAATGCTTCCAAAGGAGACGATGCCTGACTCCTCTTGAAAATGGATAGGAGTCCCAGGATCACTGTGGCACGTGGAAAGGGACACTGGGTCTCCCCCCTCACGTGGAGACGCCTTCCAATTTCCATGCCAAGACTCGAGGAGAATCCCGAGGTGTCCATCCCACCTAGGCAGGAGTCCTGACGTCGCTGAACAAACACGTGTCTGGAAGGGCCCTCCCCGTCGTAACTCGAGAATATACCCCAGGTTCCGGCCGCAACTCGAGAAAAATCATGAGACTTCCCCCTCGCCGCGAGATGAGGCCCGATTCCCCTGCACTGCGTGCAGAGCAATTCCGTGTTCCACATCAAACGTGAAAGGAGCCTTGATTTCCTTGATGGCACTCCAGAGAAAAAGCAAGATCACTGTCTCAAGTCTAAAGGGATCCTGAGGTCACTGTAGAAACACGAAAGCGCTCCGTGGACCCCAATTCAACTCGAGATGAGAGCTTAGTCCCTGGCTTCAACTCAAGAGGCATACCAACTTTCCACAAGCACCTCAAGAGGAGGCTTCTCTCAGCTACAGGTATGTGAGAGGGACCCTGAGTTTGTGGCCTCAAGTGGAATGGACACCGAGATGCTCTGACTCGAAGTAAGGCTGTATATCCCTGCAGTGAATTGAATGCAGGCTCGTCTTGCATCTCCCAAGACGAAGGGATGTCTGAATCCCCTGTGTAGACCACAGAGAAAGACCTAGTTCTCCGCCTCATCGCGACCGGAGGCCTCACATCCTTTGAAAACTCGAGAGGTCCGCGCAGATCAATGCTTCCAAAGGAGACGATGCCTGACTCCTCTTGAAAATGGATAGGAGTCCCAGGATCCCTGTGGCACGTGGAAACGGACCCTGGGTCTCCAGCCTCAAGGCGAGACGCGTCCCAATTGCCATGTCAAGACTCGAGGAGAATCCCGGGTGTCCATCCCACCTAGGCAGGAGTCCTGACGTCGCTGAACAAACACGTGTCTGGAAGGGCCCTCCCCATCGTAACTCGAGAATATACCCCAGGTTCGGTTCGCAACTCGAGAAAAACCATGAGACTTCCCCCTCGCCGCGAGATGAGGCCCGATTCCCCTGCACTGTGTGCAGAGCAGTTCCGTGTTCCACATCATACGTGAAAGGAGCCTGGATTTCCTTGATGGCACTCCAGAGAAAACCCAAGATCACTGTCTCAAGTCTAGTGGGATCCTGAGGTCACTGGAGCAACACAAAAGGGCTCCGTGGACCCCAAATCAACTCGAGATGAGAGCTTAGTCCCTGGCTTCGACTCAAGAGGAATACCAACTTTCCACAAGCACCTCAAGAGGAGGCTTCTCTGAACTACAGGTATGTGAGAGGGACCCTGAGTTTGTGGCCTCAAGTGGAATGGACACCGAGATGCTCTGACTTGAAGTAAGGCCGGATATCCCTGCAGTGAAATGAATGCAGGCTCGTCTTGCATCTCCCAAGACGAAGGGATGTCTGAATCCCCTGTGGAGACCACAGAGAAAGACGTGGTTCTCCTTCTCATCGCAACAGGAGACCTCACATCCTTTGAAAACTCGAGAGGTCCACGAAGATCAATGCTTCCAAAGGAGACGATGCCTGACTCCTCTTGAAAATGGATAGGAGTCCCAGGATCCCTGTGGCACGTGGAAAGGGACCCTGGGTCTCCCGCCTTACGTGGAGACGCGTACCAATTGCCATTCCAAGACTCGAGTAGAATACTGAGGTGTCCCTCGCACATAGGCAGGAGTCCTGACGTCGGTGAACCAACACGTGTCTGGAAGGGCCCTACAAGTCGTAACTCGAGAATATACCCCAGGTTCCGGCCGCAACTCGAGAAAAACCATGAGACTTCCCCCTCGCCGTGAGATGAGGCCCGATTCCCCTGCACTGCGTGCAGAGCAATTCCGTGTTCCACATCAAACTTGAAAGGAGCCTTGATTTCCTTGATGGCACTCCAGAGAAAACCCAAGATCACTGTCTCAAGTCTAGAGGGATCCTGAGGTCACTGTATCAACACGAAAGGGCTCCGAGGAGCCCAAATCAACTCGAGATGAGAGCTTAGTCCCTGGCTTCGACTCAAGAGGAATACCAACTTTCCACAAGCACCTCAAGAGGAGGCTTCTCTCAGCTACAGGTATGTGAGAGGGACCCTGAGTTTGTGGCCTCAAGTGGAAAGGACACCGAGATGCTCTGACTCGAAGTAAGGCCGGATATCCCTGCAGTGAATTGAATGCAGGCTCGTCTTGCATCTCCCAAGACGAAGGGATGTGTGAATCCCCTGTTGAGACCACAGAGAAAGACCTAGTTCTCCACCTCATCGCGACCGGAGGCCTCACATCCTTTGAAAACTCGAGAGTTCCGTGGAGATAAATGCTTCTAAAGGAGACGATGCCTGACTCCTCTTGAAAATGGATAGGAGTCCCAGCATCCCTGTGGCACGTGGAAAGGGACACTGGGTCTCCCGCCTTACGTGGAGACGCGACCCAATTGCCATTCCAAGACTCGAGGAGAATCCCGAGGTGTCCCTCACACCTAGGCAGGAGTTCTGACGTCGCTGAACAAACACGTGTCTGGAAGGGCCCTCCCCGTCGTAACTCGAGAATATACCCCAGGTTCCGGCTGCAACTCGAGAAAAACCATGAGACTTCCCCCTCGCTGCGAGATGAGGCCCGATTCCCCTTCACTGCGTGCAGAGCAATTCCGTGCTCCACATCAAACTTGAAAGGAGCATTGATTTCCTTGATGGCACTCCAGAGAAAACCCAAGATCACTGTCTCAAGTCTAGAGGGATCCTGAGGACACTGTAGCAACACGAAAGGGATCCGTGGACCCCAAATCAACTCGAGATGAGAGCTTAGTCCCTGGCTTCGACTCAAGAGGAATACCAACTTTCCACAAGCACCTCAAGAGGAGGCTTCTCTCAGCTACAGGTATGTGAGAGGGACCCTGAGTTTGTGGCCTCAACTGAAAAGGACACCGAAGTGCTCTGACTCGAAGTAAGGCCAGATATCCCTGCAGTGAATTGAATGCAGGCTCGTCTTGCATCTCCCAATACGAAGGGATGTCTGAACCCCTGTGGAGACCACAGAGAAAGACCTAGTTCTCCGCCTCTTCGGGACCGGAGGCCTGACATCCTTTGAAAACTTGAGAGCTCCGCAGAGATCAATGCTTCCAAAGGAGATGATGCCTGACTCCTCTTGAAAATGGATAGGAGTCCCAGGATCCCTGTGGCACGTGGAAACGGACCCTGGGTCTCCAGCCTCAAGGCGAGACGCGTCCCAATTGCCATGTCAAGACTCGAGGAGAATCCCGGGTGTCCATCCCACCTAGGCAGGAGTCCTGACGTCGCTGAACAAACACGTGTCTGGAAGGGCCCTCCCCATAGTAACTCGAGAATATACCCCAGGTTCGGTCCGCAACTCGAGAAAAACCATGAGACTTCCCCCTCGCCGCGAGATGAGGCCAGATTCCCCTGCACTGTGTGCAGAGCAGTTCCGTGTTCCACATCATACGTGAAAGGAGCCTGGATTTCCTTGATGGCACTCCAGAGAAAACCCAAGATCACTGTCTCAAGTCTAGTGGGATCCTGAGGTCACTGGAGCAACACAAAAGGGCTCCGTGGACCCCAAATCAACTCGAGATGAGAGCTTAGTCCCTGGCTTCGACTCAAGAGGAATACCAACTTTCCACAAGCACCTCAAGAGGAGGCTTCTCTGAACTACAGGTATGTGAGAGGGACCCTGAGTTTGTGGCCTCAAGTGGAATCGACACCGAGATGCTCTGACTTGAAGTAAGGCCGGATATCCCTGCAGTGAAATGAATGCAGGGTCGTCTTGCATCTCCCAAGACGAAGGGATGTCTGAATCCCCTGTGGAGACCACAGAGAAAGACGTGGTTCTCCTTCTCATCGCAACAGGAGACCTCACATCCTTTGAAAACTCGAGAGGTCCACGGAGATCAATGCTTCCAAAGGAGACGATGCCTGACTCCTCTTGAAAATGGATAGGAGTCCCAGGATCCCTGTGACACGTGGAAAGGGACACTTGGTCTCCCGCCTCACGTGGAGACGCGTCCCAATTGCCATGCCAAGACTCGAGGAGAATCCCGAGGTGTCCCTCTCACCTAGTCAGGAGTCCTG
This sequence comes from Dama dama, assembly GCF_033118175.1. Classification (NCBI taxonomy): domain Eukaryota; kingdom Metazoa; phylum Chordata; class Mammalia; order Artiodactyla; family Cervidae; genus Dama; species Dama dama. The sequence continues at coordinate 949,676 of NW_026870878.1, read as the reverse complement.
AGGTCGCTGAACAAACACGTGTCTGGAAGGGCCCTCCCCGTCGTAAGTCGAGAATATACCCCAGGTTCCAGCCGCAACTCGAGCAAAACCATGAGACTTCCCCCTCGCCGCGAGATGAGGCCCGATTTCCCTGCACTGTGTGCAGAGCAATTCCGTGATCCACATGAAACAGGAAAGGAGGCTTGATTTCCTTGATGGCACTCCAGACAAAAAGCAAGATCACTGTCTCAAGTCTAGAGGGATCCTGAGGTCACTGTAGAAATGCGAAAGGGCTCCGTGGACCCCAAATCAACTCGAGATGAGAGGTTAGTCCCTGGCTTCGACTCAAGAGGAATACCAACTTTCCACAAGCACCTCAAGAGGAGGCTTCTCTCAGCTACAGGTATGTGAGAGGGACCCTGAGCTTGTGGCCTCAACTGAAAAGGACACCGAAATGCTCTGACTCGAAGTAAGGCCAGATATCCCTGCAGTGAATTGAATGCAGGCTCGTCTTGCATCTCCCAATACGAAGGGATGTCTGAACCCCTGTGGAGACCACAGAGAAAGACCTAGTTCTCCGCCTCTTCGGGACCGGAGGCCTGACATCCTTTGAAAACTCGAGAGCTCCGCGGAGATCAATGCTTCCAAAGGAGATGATGCCTGACTCCTCTTGAAAATGGATAGGAGTCCCAGGATCCCTGTGGCACGTGGAAACGGACCCTGGGTCTCCAGCCTCAAGGCGAGACGCGTCCCAATTGCCATGTCAAGACTCGAGGAGAATCCCAGGTGTCCATCCCACCTAGGCAGGAGTCCTGACGTCGCTGAACAAACACGTGTCTGGAAGGGCCCTCCCCATCGTAACTCGAGAATATACCCCAGGTTCGGTCCGCAACTCGAGAAAAACCATGAGACTTCCCCCTCGCCGCGAGATGAGGCCCGATTCCCCTGCACTGTGTGCAGAGCAGTTCCGTGTTCCACATCATACGTGAAAGGAGCCTGGATTTCCTTGACGGCACTCCAGAGAAAACCCAAGATCACTGTCTCAAGTCTAGTGGGATCCTGAGGTCACTGGAGCAACACAAAAGGGCTCCGTGGACCCCAAATCAACTCGAGATGAGAGCTTAGTCCCTGGCTTCGACTCAAGAGGAATACCAACTTTCCACAAGCACCTCAAGAGGAGGCTTCTCTGAACTACAGGTATGTGAGAGGGACCCTGAGTTTGTGGCCTCAAGTGGAATGGACACCGAGATGCTCTGACTTGAAGTAAGGCCGGATATCCCTGCAGTGAAATGAATGCAGGCTCGTCTTGCATCTCCCAAGACGAAGGGATGTCTGAATCCCCTGTGGAGACCACAGAGAAAGACGTGGTTCTCCTTCTCATCGCAACAGGAGACCTCACATCCTTTGAAAACTCGAGAGGTCCACGGAGATCAATGCTTCCAAAGGAGACGATGCCTGACTCCTCTTGAAAATGGATAGGAGTCCCAGGATCCCTGTGGCACGTGGAAAGGGACCCTGGGTCTCCCGCCTCATGTAGAGACGCGTCCCAATTGCCATGCCAAGACTCGAGGAGAATCCCGAGGTGTCCCTCGCAACTAGGCAGGAGTCCTGACGTCGCTGAACAAACACATGTCTGGAAGGGCCCTCCCCGTCGTAACTCGAGAATATACGCCAGGTTCCGGCCGCCACTCGAGAAAAACCAAGAGACTTCCCCCTCGCCCCGAGATGAGGCCCGATTCCCTTGCACTGCGTGCAGAGCAATTCCGTGTTCCCCATCAAACGTGAAAGGAGCCTTGATTTCCTTGATGGTACTCCAGAGAAAAAGCAAGATCACTGTCTCAAGTCTAGAGGGATCCTCACGTCACTGGACCATAACGAAAGGGCTCCGTGGACACCAAATCAACTCGAGATGAGAGCTTAGTCCCTGGATTCGACTCAAGAGGAATACCAACTTTCCACAAGCACCTCAAGAAGAGGCATCTCTCAGCTGCAGGTATGTGAGAGGGAACCTGAGTTTGTGGCCTCAAATCGAATGGACCCCGAGATGCTCTGACTCGAAATAAGGCCGGATATCCCTGCAGTGAATTGAATGCAGGCTCGTCTTGCATCTCCCAAGACGAAGGGATCTCTGAATCCCCTGTGGAGACCACAGAGAAAGACCTAGTCCTCCGCCTCAACGAGAACGGAGGCCTCATATCCTTTTAAAACTCGAGAGGTCCGCGGAGATCAATGCTTCCAAAGGAGACGATGCCTGACTCCTCTTGAAAATGGATAGGAGTCCCAGGATCACTGTGGCACGTGGAAAGGGACCCTGGGTCTCCCGCCTCACGTGGAGATGCGTCCCAATTGCAATGCCAAGACTCGAGGAGAATCCCGATGTGTCCCTCACACCTAGGCAGGAGTGCTGACGTCGCTGAACAAACACGTGTTTGGAAGGGCCCTCCCCGTCGTAACTCGAGAATATACCCCCGGTTCCGGCCGCAACTCGAGAAAAACCATGAGACTTCCCCCTCGCCGCGAGATGAGGCCCGATTCCCCTGCACTGCGTGCAGAGCAATTCCGTGCTCCACATCAAACGTGAAAGGAGCATTGATTTCCTTGATGGCACTCCAGAGAAAACCCAAGATCACTCTCTCAAGTCTAGAGGGATCCTGAGGACACTGTAGCAACACGAAAGGGCTCCGTGGACCCCAAATCAACTCGAGATGAGAGCTTAGTCCCTGGCTTCGACTCAAGTGGAATACCAACTTTCCACAAGCATTTCAAGAGGAAGCTTCTCTCAGCTACAGGTATGTGAGAGGGACCCTGAGTTTGTGGCCTCAAGTGGAATGGACACCGAGATGCTCTGAATCAAAGTAAGGCCGGATATCCCTGCAGTGAATTGAAAGCAGTCTCGTCTTCCATCTCCCAAGACGAAGGGATGTCTGAATCCCCTGTGGAGACCACAGAGAAATAACTCGTTCTCCACCTCATCGCGACCAAAGGCCTCACATCCTTTGAAACCTCGAGAGGTCCGCGGAGATCAATGCTTCCAAAGGAGACAATGGCTGACTCCTCTTGAAAATGGATAGGAGTTCCAGGATCCCTGTGGCACGTGTAAAGCGACCCTGGGTCTCCCACCTCACGTGGAGACGCGTCCCAATTGCCATGCCAAGACTCGAGGAAATCCCGAGGTGTCCCTCGCACATAGGCAGGAGTCCTGACGTCGCTGAAAAAACACGCGACCTGAAGGGCCCTCCCCATCGTAACTCGAGAATATACCCCAGGTTCTGGCCGCAACTCGAGAAAAACCATGAGACTTCCCCTTCGCCGCGAGATGAGGCCCGATTCCCATGCACTGCGTGCAGAGCAATTCCGTGTTCCACATCAAACATGAAAGGAGCCTTGATTTCCTTGATGGCACTCCAGAGGAAACCCAAGATCACTGTCTCAAGTCTAGAGGGATCTTGAGGTCACTGGAGAAACACGAAAGGGCCCCGTGGACCCCAAATCAACTCGAGATGAGAGCTTTTTCCCTAGCTTCGACTCAACAGGAATACCAAATTTCGACAAGCACCTCAAGAGGAGGCTTCTCTCAGCTACAGGTATGTGAGAGGGACCCTGAGTTTGGGACCTCAAGTGGAATGGACACCGAGATGCTCTGACTCGTAGTAAGGCCGTATATCCCTGCAGTGAATTGAATGCAGGCTCGTCTTGCATCTCCAAAGACGAAGGGATGTCTGAATCCCCTGTGGAGACCACAGAGAAAGACCTAGTTCTCCCCCTCATCGCACCCAGAGGCCTCACATCCTTTGAAAACTCAAGAGGTCCGCGGAGATCAATGCTTCCAACGGAGACGATGCCTGACTCCTCTTGAAAATGGATAGGAGTCCCAGGATCCCTGTGGCACGTGGAAAGGGACCCTGGGTCTCCCGCCTCACGTGGAGACGCGTCCAAATTACCATGCCAAGACTCGAGGAGAATCCCGAGGTGTCCCTCGCACCTAGGCAGGAGTCCTGATGTCGCTGAACAAACACGTGTCTGGAAGGGCCCTCCCCGTCGTAACTCGAGAATATACCCCAGGTTCCGGCCGCAACTCGAGAAAAACATTTAGATTTCCCCCTCGCCGCGAGTTGAGGCCCGATTCCCCTGCACTGAATGCAGAGCAATTCCGTGTTCCACATCAAACGTGAAAGGAGCCTTGATTTCCTTGATGGCACTCCAGAGAAAACCCAAGATCACTGTCTCAAGTCTAGAGCGATCCTGAAGTCACTGGACCAACAGGAAAGGGCTTCGTGGACCCCAAATCTACTCGAGATGAGAGCTTAGACCCTGGCTTAGACTCAAGAGGAATACCAACTTTCCACAAGCACCTCAAGAGGAGGTTTCTCTCAGCTACAGGTATATTTGAGGGACCCTGAGTTTGTGGCCTCAAGTGGAATGGACACCGAGATGCTCTGACTCGATGTAAGGCCGGATATGTCTGCAGTGAATTGAATGCAGGCCCGTCTTGCATCTCCCAAGACGAAGGGATGTCTGAATCCCCTGTGGAGACCACAGAGAAAGACCTTGTCCTCCGCCTCATCGCGACCGGAGGCCTCACATCCTTTGAAAACTCGAGAGGTCCGTGCAGAACAAAGCTTCCAAAGGAGACGAAGCCTGACTCCTCTTGAAAATGGATAGGAGTCCAAGGATCCCTGTGGCACGTGGACAGGGACCCTGGGTCTCCCGCCTCACGTGGAGACGCGTCCCAATTGCCATGCCAAGACTCGAGGAGAATCCCGAGGTGTCCCTCGCACCTAGGCAGGAGTCCTGACGTCGCTGCACAAACACGTGTCTGGAAGGGCCTTCCCCATCGTAACTCGAGAATATACAACAGGTTCCGGCCGCAACTCGAGAAAAAATATGAGACTTCCCCCTCGCCGCGAGATGAGGCCCGATTCCCCTGCACTGCGTGCAGAGCAATTCCGTGTTCCACATCAAACGTGAAAGGAGCCTTGATTTCCTTGATGGCACTCCAGAGAAAACCCAAGATCATTGTCTGAAGTCTAGAGAGATCCCGAGGTCACTGGAGCAACACGAAAGGGCTCCGTGGACCCCAAATCAACTCGAGATGAGAGCTTAGTCCCTGGCTTCCACTCAAGAGGAATACCAACTTTCCACAAGCACCTCAAGAGGAGGTTTCTCTCAGCTACAGGTATGTCAGAGGGACCCTGAGTTTGTGGCCTCAAGTGGAATGGACACCGAGATGCTCTGACTCGAAGTAAGGCCGGATATCCCTGCAGTGAATTGAATGCAGGCTCGTCTTGCATCTCCCAAGAAGAAGGGATGTCTGAATCCCCTGTGGAGACCACAGAGAAAGACCTAATTATCCGCCTCATAGCGACCGGGGGCCTCACATCCTTTGAAAATTCGAGAGGTCCGCGGAGATCAATGCTTCCAAAGGAGACGATGCCTAACTCCTCTTTAAAATGGATAGGAGTCCCAGGATCCCTGTGGCACGTGGAAAGGGACACTGGGTCTCCCCCCTCACGTGGAGACGCTTCCCCATTGCCATGCCAAGACTCGAGGAGAATCCCGAGGTGTCCCTCGCACCTAGGCAGGAGTCTTGACGTCGCTGAACAAACACGTGTCTGGAAGGGCCCTCCCCGTCGTAACTCGAGAATATACCCCAGGTTCCGGCCGCAACTCGAGAAAAACCATGAGACTTCCCCCTCGCCGCGAGATGAGGCCCGATTCCCCTGCACTGCGTGCAGAGCAATTCCGTGTTCCACATCAAACGTGAAAGGAGCCTTGATTTCCTTGATGGCACTCCAGAGAAAACCCAAAATCACTGTCTCAAGTCTAGAGGGATCCTGAGGTCACTGGAGCAACACGAAAGCGCACCGTGAACTCCAGATCAACTCGAGATGAGAGCTTACACCCTGCCTTCGACTCAAGAGGAATACCCACTTTTCACAAGAACCTCAAGACGAGGCTTCTCTCAGCTACAGGTATGTGAGAGGGACCCTGAGTTTGTGGCCTCAAGTGGAATGGACACCGAGATGCTCTGACTCGAAGTAAGGCCGGATATCCCTGCAGTGAATTGAATGCAGGCTCGTCTTGCATCTCCCAAGACGAAGGGATGTCTGAATCCCCTGTGGAGACCTCAGAGAAATACCGACTTCTCCGCCTCATCGCGACCGGAGGCCTCACATCCTTTGAAAACTCGAGAGGTCCGCGGAGATCAATGCTTCCAAAGGAGACGATGCCTGACTCCTCTTGAAAATGGATAGGAGTCCCACGATCCCTGTGGCACGTTGAAAGGGACCCTGGGTCTCCTGGCTCCCGTGGAGACGTGTCCCAATTGCCATGCCAAGACTCGAGGAGAATCCCGAGGTGTCCCTCGCACCTAGGCAGGAGTCCGACGTCGCTGAACAAACACGAGTCTGGAAGGGCCCTCCCCGTCATAACTCGAGAGAATATACCCCAGGTTCCGGCCGCAACTCGAGAAAAACCATGAGATTTCCCCCTCGCCGAGAGTTGAGGCCCGATTCCCCTGGGCTGCGTGCAGAGCAATTCCGTGTTCCACATCAAACGTGAAAGGAGCCTTGATTTCCTTGATGGCACTACAGAGAAAACCCAAGATCACTGTCTCAAGTCTAGAGGGATCCTGAGGTCACTGGAGCAACACGAAATTTCCCCTTGGACCCCAAATCACCTCGAGATGAGAGCTTAGTCCCTGGCTTCGACTCAAGAGGAATACCAACTTTTCATAAGCACCTCAAGAGGAGGCTTCTCTCAGCTACAGGTATGTGAGAGGGACCCTGAGTTTGTGGCCTCAAGTGGAATGGACACTGAGATGCTCTGACTCGAAGTAAGGCCGGATATCCCTGCAGTGAATTGAATGCAGGCTCGTCTTGCATCTCCCAAGACGAAGGGATGTCTGAATCCCCTGTGGAGACCTCAGAGAAAGACCGAATTCTCCGCCTCATCGCAACCGGAGGCCTCACATCCTTTGAAAACTCGAGAGGTCCGCGGAGATCAATGCTTCCAAAGGAGACGATGCCTGACTCCTCTTGAAAATGGATAGGAGTCCCAGGATCCCTGTGGCACGTGGAAAGGGACACTGGGTCTCCCGCCTCACGTGGAGACGCTTCCCCATTGCCATGCCAAGACTCGAGGAGAATCCCGAGGTGTCCCTCACACCTAGGCAGGAGTCCTGACGTCGCTGAACAAACACGTGTCTGGAAGGGCCCTCCCCGTCGTAACTCGAGAATATACCCCAGGTTCCGGCCGCAACTCGAGAAAAACCATGAGATTTACCCCTCGCCGCGACTTGAGGCCCGATTCCCCTGCACTGAATGCAGAGCAATTCCGTGTTCCACATCAAACGTGAAAGGAGCCTTGATTTCCTTGATGGCACTCCAGAGAAAACCCAAGATCACTGTCTCAAGTCTAGAGGGATCCTGAAGTCACTGGACCAACAGGAAAGGGCTTCGTGGACCCCAAATCAACTCGAGATGAGAGCTTAGACCCTGGCTTAGACTCAAGAGGAATACCAACTTTCCACAAGGACCTCAAGAGGAAGTTTCTCTCAGCTACACGTATATTTGAGGGACCCTGAGTTTGTGGCCTCAAGTGGAATAGACACCGAGATGCTCTGACTCGAAGTAAGGCCGGATATCCCTGCAGTGAATTGAATGCAGGCTCGTCTTGCATCTCCCAAGACGAAGGGATGTCTGAATCCCCTGTGGAGACCACAGAGAAAGACCTAAATCTCCGCCTCATAGCGACCGGGGGCCTCACATCCTTTGAAAATTCGAGAGGTCCGCGGAGATCAATGCTTCCAAAGGAGACGATGCCTGACTCCTCTTGAAAATGGATAGGAGTCCCAGGATCCCTGTGGCACGTGGAAAGGGACCCTGGGTCTCCCGCCTCACGTGGAGACGCGTCCCCATTGCCATGCCAAGACTCGAGGAGAATCCCGAGGTGTCCCTCGCACCTAGGCAGGAGTCCTGACGTCGCTGAACAAACACGTGTCTGGAAGGGCCCTCCCCGTTGTAACTCGAGAATATACCGCAGGTTCCGGACGCAACTCGAGAAAAACCATGAGACTTCCCCCTCGCCGCGAGATGAGGCCCGATTCCCCTGCACTGCGTGCAGAGCAATTCCGTGTTCCACATCAAACGTGAAAGGAGCCTTGATTTCCTTGATGGCCCTCCAGAGAAAACCCAAGATCACTGTCTCAAGTCTAGAGGGATTCTGAGGTCACTGGAGCAACACGAAAGGGCTCCATGGACCCCAAATCAACTCGAGATGAGAGCTTAGTCCCTGGCTTCAACTGAAGAGGAATTCCAACTTTCCACAAGCACCTCCAGAGGAGGCTTCTCTCAGCTACAGGTATGTGAGAAGGACCCTGAGTTTGTGGCCTCAAGTGGAATGGACACCGAGATGCTCTGACTCGAAGGAAGGCCGGATATCCCTGCAGTGAATTGAATGCAGGCCTCTTTTGCATCTCCCACGACGAAGGGATGTCTGAATCCCCTGTGGAGACCACAGAGAAAGACCTAGCTCTCCGCCTCATCGCGATCGGAGGCCTCACGTCCTTTGAAAGCTCGAGAGGTCCGCGGAGATCAATGCTTCCAAAGGAGACGATGCCTGACTCCTCTTGAAAATGGATAGGAGTCCCAGGATCCCTGTGGCACGTGGAAAGAGACCCTGGGTCTCACGCCTCACGTGGAGACGCATCCCAATGGCCATGCCAAGACTCGAGGAGAATCCCGAGGTGTCCCTCGCACCTAGGCAGGAGTCATGACGTCGCTGAACAAACAGGTGTCTGGAAGGGCCCTCCCAGTCGTAACTCGAGAATATACCCCAGGTTCCGGCTGCAGCTCGAGAAAAACCATGAGACTTCCCCCTCGCCGCGAGATGAGGCCCGATTCCCCTGCACTGCGTGCAGAGCAATTCCGTGTTCCACATCAAACTTGAAAGGAGCCTTGATTTCCTTGATGGCACTCCAGAGAACACCCAAGATCACTGTCTCATGTCTAGAGGGATACTGAGGTCACTGTAGCAACACGAAAGGGCTCCGTGGACCCAAATCAACTCGAGATGAGAGCTTCGTCCCTGGCTTCGACTCAAGAGGAATACCCACTTTCCACAAGAACCTCAAGAGGAGGCTTCTCTCAGCTACAGGTATGTGAGAGGGACCCTGATTTTGTGGCCTCAAGTGGAATGGACACCGAGATGCTCTGACTCGAAGGAAGGCCGGATATCCCTGCAGTGAATTGAATGCAGGCTCGTCTTGCATCTCCCACGACGAAGGGATGTCTGAATCTCCTGTGGAGCCCACAGAGAAAGACCTAGTTCTCCGCCACATCGCGACCGGAGGCCTCACGTCCTTTGAAAACTCGAGAGGTCCGCGGAGATCAATGCTTCCAAAGGAGACGATGCCTGACTCTTCTTGAAAATGGATAGGAGTCCCAGGATCCCTGTGGCACGTGGAAAGGGACCCTGGGTCTCCCGACTCACGTGGAGACGCGTCCCAATTGCCATGCCAAGACTCGAGGAGAATCCCGAGGTGTCCCTCGCACCTAGGCAGGAATACTGACGTCGCTGAACAAACACGTGTCTGGAAGGGCCCTCCCCTTTGTAACTCGAGAATATACCCCAGGTTCCGGACGCAACTCGAGAAAAACCATGAGACTTCCCCCTCGCCGCGAGATGAGGCCCGATTCCCCTGCACTGCGTGCAGAGCAATTCCGTGTTCCACATCAAACGTGAAAGGAGCCTTGATTTCCTTGATGGCACTCCAGAGAAAACCCAAGATCACTGTCTCAAGTCTAGAGGGACCCTGAGGTCACTGGAGCAACACGAAAGGGCTCCATGGACCCCAAATCAACTCGAGATGAGAGCTTAGTCCCTGGCTTTGACTCAAGAGGAATACCAACTTTCCACAAGCACCTCAAGAGGAGGCTTCTCTCAGCTACAGGTATGTGAGAGGAACCTGAGTTTGTGGCCTCAAGTGGAATGGACACCGAGATGCTCTGACTCGAAGTAAGGCCGGATATCCCTGCAGTGAATTGAATGCAGGCTCGTCTTGCATCTCCCAAGACGAAGGGATGTCTGAATCCCCTGTGGAGACCACAGAGAAAGACCTAGTTCTCCGCCTCATCACGATCGGAGGCATCACATCCTTTGAAAACTCGAGCGGTCCGCACAGATCAATGCTTCCAAAGGAGACGATGCCTGAGTCCTCTTTAAAATGGATAGGAGTCCCAGGATCCCTGTGGCACGTGGAAAGGGACCCTGGGTCTCCCGTCTCACGTGGAGACGCGTCCAAATGGCCAGGGCAAGACTCGAGGAGAATCCCGAGTTGCCCCTCGCACCTAGGCAGGAGTCCTGACGTCGCTGAACAAACACGTGTCTGGAAGGGCCCTTCCGGTCGTAACTCGTGAGTGTACCCCAGGTTCCAGCCGCAACTCGAGAAAAACCATGAGACTTCCCCCTCGCCGCGAGATGAGGCCGGATTCCCCTGCACTGCGTGCAGAGCCACTCCGTGTTCCAAATCAAACGTGAAATGAGACTTGATTTCCTTGATGGCACTCCAGAGAACACCCAAGATCACTGTCTCAAGTCTAGAGGGATCCTGAGGTCACTGTAGCAACACGAAAGGGCTCCGTGGACCCCAAATCAACTCGAGATGAGAGCTTCGTCCCAGGCTTCGACTCAAGAGGAATACCCACTTTCCACAAGCACCTCAAGAGGAGGCTTCTCTCAGCTACAGGTTTGTGAGAGGGACCCTGAGTTTGTGGCCTAAAGTGGAATGGACACCGAGATGCTCTGACTCGAAGGAAGCCCCGATATCCCTGCAGTGAATTGAATGCAGGCTCGTCTTGCGTCTCCCACGAAGAAGGGATGTCTGAATCCCCTGTGGAGACCAAGGAGAAAGACCTAGTTCTCCGCCTCATCGCGACCGGAGGCCTCACGTCCTTTGAAAACTCGAGAGGTCCGCGGAGATCAATGCTTCCAAAGGAGACGATGCCTGACTCCTCTTGAAAATGGATAGGAGTCCCAGGATCCCTGTGGCACGTGGAAAGGGACCCTGGGTCTCCCGCCTCACGTGGAGACGCGTCCCAATGGCCATGCCAAGACTCGAGGAGAATCCCGAGTTGCCCCTAGCACCTAGCCAGGAGTCCTGGCGTCTCTGAAAAAACACGTGTCTGGAAGGGCCCTCCCCTTCGTAACTCGAGAATATACCCCAGGTTCCGGCCACAACTCGAGAAAAACCATGAGACTTCCCTCTCGCCGCGAGATGAGGCCCGATTCCCTTGCAATGCGTGCAGAGCAATTCCGTGTTAGACATCAAACATGAAAGGAGCCTTGATTTCCTTGATGGCACTCCAGAGCACACCCAAGATCACTGTCTCATGTCTAGAGGGATACTGAGGTCACTGTAGCAACACGAAAGGGCTCCGTGGACCCCAAATCAACTCGAAATGCGAGCTTCGTCCCTGGCTTCGACTCAAGAGGAATACCAAGTTTCCACAAGCACCTCAAGAGGAGGCTTCTCTCAGCTACAGGTATGTGAGAGGGACCCTGAGTTTGTGGCCTCAAGTGGAATGGACACTGAGATGCTCTGACTCGAAAGAAGGCCGGATATCCCTGCAGTGAAGTGAATGCAGGCCTCTTTTGTATCTCCCACGACGAAGGGATGTCTGAATCCCCTATGGAGACCACAGAGAAAGACCTAGTTCTCCGCCTCAAATCGATCGGAGGCCTCACATCCTTTGAAAACTCGAGCGGTCCGCACAGATCAATGCTTCCAAAGGAGACGATGCCTGAGTCCTCTTTAAAATGGATAGGAGTCCCAGGATCCCTGTGGCACGTGGAAAGGGACCCTGGGTCTCCCGTCTCACGTGGAGACGCGTCCAAATGGCCAGGGCAAGACTCGAGGAGAATCCCGAGTTGCCCCTCGCACCTAGGCAGGAGTCCTGACGTCGCTGAACAAACACGTGTCTGGAAGGGCCCTTCCGGTCGTAACTCGTGAGTGTACCCCAGGTTCCAGCCGCAACTCGAGAAAAACCATGAGACTTCCCCCTCGCCGCGAGATGAGGCCGGATTCCCCTGCACTGCGTGCAGAGCCACTCCGTGTTCCAAATCAAACGTGAAATGAGACTTGATTTCCTTGATGGCACTCCAGAGAACACCCAAGATCACTGTCTCAAGTCTAGAGGGATCCTGAGGTCACTGTAGCAACACGAAAGGGCTCCGTGGACCCCAAATCAACTCGAGATGAGAGCTTCGTCCCTGGCTTCGACTCAAGAGGAATACCCACTTTCCACAAGCACCTCAAGAGGAGGCTTCTCTCAGCTACAGGTTTGTGAGAGGGACCCTGAGTTTGTGGCCTAAAGTGGAATGGACACCGAGATGCTCTGACTCGAAGGAAGGCCCGATATCCCTGCAGTGAATTGAATGCAGGCTCGTCTTGCGTCTCCCACGAAGAAGGGATGTCTGAATCCCCTGTGGAGACCAAGGAGAAAGACCTAGTTCTCCGCCTCACCGCGACCGGAGGCCTCACGTCCTTTGAAAACTCGAGAGGTCCGCGGAGATCAATGCTTCCAAAGGAGACGATGCCTGACTCCTCTTGAAAATGGATAGGAGTCCCAGGATCCCTGTGGCACGTGGAAAGGGACCCTGGGTCTCCCGCCTCACGTGGAGACGCGTCCCAATGGCCATGCCAAGACTCGAGGAGAATCCCGAGTTGCCCCTAGAACCTAGCCAGGAGTCCTGGCGTCTCTGAACAAACACGTGTCTGGAAGGGCCCTCCCCTTCGTAACTCGAGAATATACCCCAGGTTCCGGCCACAACTCGAGAAAAACCATGAGACTTCCCCCTCGCCGCGAGATGAGGCCCGATTCCCTTGCAATGCGTGCAGAGCAATTCCGTGTTAGACATCAAACATGAAAGGAGCCTTGATTTCCTTGATGGCACTCCAGAGCACACCCAAGATCACTGTCTCATGTCTAGAGGGATACTGAGGTCACTGTAGCAACACGAATGGGCTCCGTGGACCCCAAATCAACTCGAAATGCGAGCTTCGTCCCTGGCTTCGACTCAAGAGGAATACCAAGTTTCCACAAGCACCTCAAGAGGAGGCTTCTCTCAGCTACAGGTATGTGAGAGGGACCCTGAGTTTGTGGCCTCAAGTGGAATGGACACCGAGATGCTCTGACTCGAAAGAAGGCCGGATATCCCTGCAGTGAAGTGAATGCAGGCCTCTTTTGTATCTCCCACGATGAAGGGATGTCTGAATCCCCTGTGGAGACCACAGAGAAAGACCTAGTTCTCCGCCTCAAATCGATCGGAGGCCTCACGTCCTTTGAAAACTCGAGAGGTCCGTGGAGATCAATGCTTCCAAAGGAGACGATGCCTGACTCCTCTTGAAAATGGATAGGAGTCCCAGGATCCCTGTGGCACGTGGAAAGGGACCCTAGGTCTCCCGCCTCACGTGGAGACGAGTCCAAATGGCCATGACAAGACTCGAGGAGAATCCCGAGTTGGCCCTCGCACCTAGGCAGGAGTCCTGACGTCGCTGAACAAACACGTGTCTGGAATGGCCCTTCCGGTCGTAACTCGTGAGTGTACCCCAGGTTCCGGCCGCAACTCGAGAAAAACCATGAGACTTCCCCCTCGCCGCGAGATTAGGCCCGATTCCCCTGCACTGCGTGCAGAGCTACTCCGTGTTCCAAATCAAACGTGAAAGGAGCCTTGATTTCCTTGATGGCACTCCAGAGAACACCCAAGATCACTGTCTCAAGTCTAGAGGGATCCTGAGGTCACTGTAGCAACAGGAAACGGCTCCGTGGACCCCAAATCAACTCGAGATGACTGCTTCGTCCCGGGCTTCGACTCAAGAGGAATTCCCACTTTCCACAAGCACCTCAAGAGGAGGCTTCTCTCAGCTACAGGTATGTGAGTGGGACCCTGAGTTTGTGGCCTCAAATGGAATGGACACCGAGATGCTCTGACTCAGAAGAAGGCCGGATATCCCTGCAGTGAATTGAATGCAGGCTCGTCTTGCATCTCCCCCGAGGAAGGGATGTCTGAATCCCCTGTGGAGACCACAGAGAAAGACCTAGTTCTCCGCCTCATCGCGACCGGAGGCCTCACGTCCTTTGAAAACTCGAGAGGTCCGCGGAGATCAATGCTTCCAAAGGAGACGATGCCTGACTCCTCTTGAAAATGGATAGGAGTACCAGGATCCCTGTGGCACGTGGAAAGGGACCCTGGGTCTCCCGCCTCACGTGGAGACGCGTCCCAATGGCCATGCCAAAACTCGAGGAGAATCCCGAGGGGTCCCTCGCACCCAGGCAGGAGTCCTGACGTCGCTGAATAAACACGTGTCTGGAAAGGCCCTTCTGGTCGAAACTCGAGAATGTAGCCCAGGTTGCGGCTGCAAGTCGAGAAAAACCATGAGACTTCCCCCTCCCTGCGAGATGAGGCCCGATTCCCCTGCACTGCGTGCAGATCAATTCCGTGTTCCACATCAAACATGAAAGGAGCCTTGATTTCCTCGATGGCACTCCAGAGAAGACCCAAGATCACTGTCTCATGTCTAGAGGGATACTGAGGTCACTGTACCAACACGAAAGGGCTCCGTGGACCCCCAATCAACTCGAGATGCGATCTTCGTCCCTGGCTTCGACACAAGAGGAATACCCACTTTCCACAAGCACCTCAAGAGGAGGCTTCGCTCAGCTACAGGTATGTGAGAGGGACCCTGAGTTTGTGGCCTCAAGTGGAATGGACACCGAGATGCTCTGACTCGAAAGAAGGCCGGAAATCCCTGCAGTGAATTGAATGCAGGCCTCTTTTGCATCTCCCACGACGAAGGGATGTCTGAATCCCCTGTGGAGACCACAGAGAAAGACCTAGTTCTCCGCCTCAAATCGATCGGAGGCCTCACGTCCTTTGAAAACTCGAGAGGTCAGCGGAGATCAATGCTTCCAAAGGAGACCATGCCTGACTCCTCTTAAAAATGGATAGGAGTCCCAGGATCCCTGGGGCACGTGGAAAGGGACCCTGGGTCTCCCGCCTCACGTTTAGACGCGCCCCAATGGCCATGCCAAGACTCGAGGAGAATCCCGAGGTGTCCCTCGCACCGAGGCAGGAGTCCTGACGTCGCTGAACAAACACGTGTCTGGAAGGGCCCTTCCGGTCGTAACTCTTGAGTGTATCCCAGGTTCCGGCCGCAACTCGAGAAAAACCATGAGACTTCCCCCTCGCCGCGAGATGAGGCCCGATTCCCCTGCACTGCGTGCAGAGCAACTCCGTGTTCCAAATCAAACGTGAAATGAGACTTGATTTCCTTGATGGCATTCCAGAGAACACCCAAGATCACTGTCTCAAGTCTAGAGGGATCCTGAGGTCACTGTAGCAACACGAAAGGTCTCCGTGGACCCCAAATCAACTCGAGATGAGAGCTTCGTCCCTGGCTTCGACTCAAGAGGAATACCCACTTTCCACAAGCACCTCAAGAGGAGGCTTCTCTCAGCTACAGGTATGTGAGAGGGACCCTGAGTTTGTGGCCTCAGGTGGAATGACACCGAGATGCTCTGACTCGAAGGAAGGCCGGATATCCCTGCAGTGAATTGAATGCAGGATCGTCTTGCATCTCCCACGACGAAGGGATGTCTGAATCCCCTGTGGAGCCCACAGAGAAAGACCTAGTTCTCCGCCTCATCGCGACCGGAGGCCGCACGTCCTTTGAAAACTCGAGAGGTCCGCGGAGATCAATGCTTCCAAAGGAGACGATGCCTGACTCCTCTTGAAAATGGATAGGAGTCCCAGGATCCCTGTGGCACGTGGAAAGGGACACTGGGTCTCCCACCTCACGTGGAGACGCGTCCCAATGGTCATGCCAAGACTCGAGGAGAATCCCGAGGTGTCCCTCCCACCCAGGCAGGAGTCCTGACATCGCTGAATAAACACGTGTCTGGAAAGACCCTTCTGGTCGTAACTCGAGAATGTAGCCCAGGTTCCGGCCGCAACTCGAGAAAAACAATGAGACTTCCCCCACGCCGTGAGATGAGGCCCGATTCCCCTGCACTGCGTGCAGAGCAATTCCGTGTTCCAAATCAAACGTGAAAGGAGCCTTGATTTCCTTGATGGCACTCCAGAGAAAACCCAAGATCACTGTCTCAAGTCTAGAGGGATCCTGAGGTCACTGTAGCAACACGAAAGGGCTCCGTGGACCCCAAATTAACTCGAGATGAGAGCTTCGTCCCTGGCTTCGACTCAAGAGGAATACCCACTTTCCACAAGCACCTCAAGAGGAGGCGTCTCTCAGCTACAGGTATGTGAGAGGGACCCTGAGTTTGTGGCCTCAAGTGGAATGGACACCGAGATGCTCTGACTCGAAGGAAGGCCGGATATCCCTGCAGTGAATTGAATGCAGGCCTCTTTTGCATCTCCCACGATGAAGGGATGTCTGAATCCCCTGTGGAGACCACAGAGAAATACCTAGTTCTCCGCCTCATCGCGATCGGAGGCCTCACGTCCTTTGAAAACTCGAGAGGTCCGCGGAGATCAATGCTTCCAAAGGAGACCATGCCTGACTCCTCTTGAAAATGGATAGGAGTCCCAGGATCCCTGTGGCATGTGGAAAGGGACCCTGGGTCTCCCGCCTCACGTGGAGACGCGTCCCAATGGCCATGCCAAGACTCGAGGAGAATCCCGAGGTGTCCCTCGCACCTAGGCAGGAGTCCTGACGTCACTGAACAAACACGTGTCTGGAAGGGCCCTCCCCGTCGTAACTCGAGAATATACCCCAGGTTCCGGCCGCAACTCGAGAAAAACCATGAGACTTCCCCCTCGCCGCGAGATGAGGCCCGATTCCCCTGCACTGCGTGCAGAGCAACTCCGTGTTCCAAATCAAACGTGAAATGAGACTTGATTTCCTTGATGGCACTCCAGAGAACACCCAAGATCACTTTCTCAAGTCTAGAGGGATCCTTAGGTCACTGTAGCAACACGAAAGGGCTCCGTGGACCCCAAATCAATTCGAGATGAGAGCTTCGTCCCTGGCTTCGACTCAAGAGGAATACCCACTTTCCACAAGCACCTCAAGAGGAGGCTTCTCTCAGCTACAGGTATGTGAGAGGGACCCTGAGTTTGTGGCCTCAGGTGGAATGGACACCGAGATGCTCTGACTCGAAGGAAGGCCGGATATCCCTCTAGTGAATTGAATGCAGGCTCGTCTTGCATCTCCCACGACGAAGGGATGTCTGAATCCCCTGTGGAGCCCACAGAGAAAGACCTAGTTCTCCGCCACATCGCGACCGGAGGCCTCACGTCCTTTGAAAACTCGAGAGGTCCGCGGAGATCAATGCTTCCAAAGGAGACGATGCCTGACTCCTCTTGAAAATGGATAGGAGTCCCAGGATCCCTGTGGCACGTGGAAAGGGACCCTGGGTCTCCCACCTCACGTGGAGACGCGTCCCAATGGTCATGCCAAGACCCGAGGAGAATCCCGAGGTGTCCCTCGCACCTTGGCAGGAGTCCTGACATCGCTGAATAAATACGTGTCTGGAAAGACCCTTCTGGTCGTAACTCGAGAATGTTCCCCAGGTTCCGGCCGCAACTCGAGAATAACAATGAGACTTCCCCCTCACCGCAAGATGAGGCCCGATTCCCCTGCACTGCGTGCAGAGCAATTCCGTTTTCCACATCAAACATGAAAGGAGCCTTGATTTCCTTGATGGCATCCAGAGAACACCCAAGATCACTGTCTCATGTCTAGACGGATACTGAGGTCACTGTAGCAACACGAAAGGGCTCCGTGGACCCCAAATCAACTCGAGATGAGAGCTTCGTCCCTGGCTTCGATTCAAGAGGAATACCCACTTTCCACAAGCACCTCAAGAGGAGGCTTCTCTCAGCTACAGGTATGTGAGAGGGACCCTGAGTTTGTGGCCTCAAGTGGAATGGACACCGAGATGCTCTGACTCGAAGGAAGGCCGGATATCCCTGCAGTGAATTGAATGCAGGCTCGTCTTGCATCTCCCACGAAGAAGGGATGTCTGAATCCCCTGTGGAGACCAAGGAGAAAGACCTAGTTCTCCGCCTCATCGCGACCGGAGGCCTCACGTCCTTTGAAAACTCGAGAGGTCCGCGGAGATCAATGCTTCCAAAGGAGACCATGCCTGACTCCTCTTGAAAATGGATAGGAGTCCCAGGATCCCTGGGGCACGTGGAAAGGGACCCTGGGTCTCCCGCCTCACGTGGAGACGCGTCCCAATTGCCATGCCAAGACTCGAGGAGAATCCCGAGGTGTCCGTCACACCTAGGCAGGAGTCCTGACGTCGCTGAACAAACACGTGTCTGAAAGGGCCCTCCCCATCTTAACTCGAGAATATACCTCAGGTTCCTCCTGCAACTCGAGAAAAACCTTCAGACTTCCCCTCGCCATGAGATGAGGCCTGATTCCCCTGCACTGCGTGCAGAGAAATTCCGTGTTCCACATCAAACATGAAAGGAGCCTTGAGTTCCTTGATGGCACACCAGAGAAAACGCAAGAACACGGTCTCAAGTCTAGAGGATCCTGAGGTCACTGTAGCAACAAGAAAGGGCTCCGTAGACCCCAAATCAACTCGAGATGAGAGCTTAGTCCCAGGCTTCCATTCAAGAGGAATACAAACTTTCCAAAAGCACCTCAACAAGAGGCTTCTCTCAGCTATAGGTATGTGAGAGGGACCCTGAGTTTGTGGCCTCAAGTGGAATGGCCACCGAGATGCTCTGACTCGAAGTAAGGCCGGATATCCCTGCAGTGAATTGAATGCAGATTCATCTTGCATCTGCCAAGACTAAGGGATGTCTGAGTCCCCTGTGGAGACCAGAGAGAAAGACCTGGTTCTCCGGCTTATCGCGACCGGAAGCCTCACATTCTTTGAAAACTCGAGAGGTACACGGAGATGAATGCTTCCAAAGGAGACGATGCCTGACTCCTCTTGAAATTTGATAGGAGTCCGAGGATCCCTGTGGAACGTGGAAAGGGGCAATGGGTCTCCCGCCTCACGTGGAGACGCATCTCAATTGCCATGAAAAGACTCGAGGAGAATCCCGAGGTGTCCCTCGCAACTAGGCAGGAGTCCTGACGTCGCTGAACAAACACGTGTCTGGAAGGGCCCTCCCCTTCTTAACTCGAGAATATACCCCAGGTTGAGCCCGCCACTCGAGAAAAACCATGAGACTTCCCCCTCGCCGCGAGAAGAGGCCCGCTTCCCCTGCATTGGGTGCAGAGCAATTACGTGTTCCACATCAAACGTGAAAGGAGCCTTGATTTCCTTGATGGCACTCCACAGAAAACCCAGGAACACTGTCTCAAGTCTAGAGGGATCCTGAGGTTACTGTAGCAACAAGAAAGGGCTCCGTGCACCCCAAATCAACTCGAGATGAGAGCTTAGTCCTTAGCTTCTACTCAAGAGGAATACCAACTTTTCACAAGCATCTCAAGAGGAGGCTTTTCTCTGCTAAAGGTATGTGAGAGGGACCCTGAATTTGTGGCCTCAAGTGGAATGGACACCGAGATGCTCTGGCTCGAAGTAAAGCCGGATATCCCTGCAGTGAATTGAATGCAGGCTCGTCTTGCATCTCCCAAGACGAAGGGATGTCTCAATCCCATGAGGAGACCACAGAGAAAGACCTAGTTCTCCACCTAATCGCGACCAGAAGCCTCACATCCTTTGAAAACTCGAGACGTACGTGGACATCAATGCTTTCAAAGGAGACGATGCCTGACTCCTCTTGAAAATTGACAGGAGTCCCAGGATCCCTGTGGGACGTGAAAAGGGACACTGGGTCTCCCGCCGCACGTTGAGACGCGTCCCAATTGCCATGCCAAGACTCGAGGAGAATCCCGAGGGGTCCCTCGCAACTAGGCATGAGTCCTGCCGTCGCTGAACAAACACGTGTCTGGAAGGGCCCTCCCCGTCTAACTCGAGAATACACCCCAGGTTCCGGCCGCAAGTCGAGAAAAACCATGAGACTTCCCCCTCGCCCCGAGATGAGGCCCTATACCCCTGCATTGCGGGCAGAGCAATTCCGTGTTGCAGATCAAACATGAAAGGAGCCTTAATTTCCTTGATGGCAGTCCAGAGAAACCCCAAGAACACTGTCTCAAGGCTAGACGGATCCTGAGGTCACTTCAGCAATATGAAAGTGCTCCGTGGACCAAAAATCAACTCGAGATGAGAGGTTATTCCCTGGCTTCGACTTCAGAGGAATATCAACTTACCACAAGCATCTCAAGAGAGGGCTTCTCTCAGCTATCAGTATGTGAGCGGGACCGTGAGTTTGCAACCTCAAGTGGAATGGACACCGAGATGCCCTGACTCGTAATAAGGTCGGATATCCCTGCAGTGATTGAAGGCAGGCTCGTCTTGCCTCCCCCAAAATGAAAGGTTGCCAACGTATCGTGAACAAACACTATTCTGGAAGGGCCGTCCCCATCGTAACTCGAGAATATACCCCAGGCTCCGGGCGCAACTCGAGAAAAACCAGGAGACTTCCCCCTCGTGGCAAGAAGAGGCCCGGTTTCCCTACATTGCGTGCAGAGCAATTCCGTCTTCCATATCAAACATGAAAGTAGCCTTGATTTCCGTTATGGCTCTCCAGAGAAAACCCAAGAACACTGAGTCAAGTCTAGAGGGATCCTGAGGTCACTGCAGCAACAAGAAAGGGCTCCGTGGACCCCAAATCAATTCGAGATGGGAGCTTAGTCCCTGGCTTCGACTCAAGAGGATCACCAACTTTCCACAAGCATCTCCAGAGGAGGCTTCTCTCAGCTATAGGTATGTGAAAGGGACGCTGAGTTTGTGGCCTCAAGTGGAATGGACACTGAGATGATCTGACTCGAAATAAGGCCGGATATCCCAGCAGTGAATTGCTTTCAGGCTCGTGTTGCATCTCCCAAGACGAAGGCATGTCTGAATCCCCTGTGGAGACCACAGAGAAAGACCTAGTTCTCCGCCTCATTGCGACCGGAGGCCTCACATCCTTTGAAAACTCTAGAGGTACGCGGAGATCAATGCTTCCAAAGGAGGCGATGCCTGATTCGTCTTGAAAATAGGTAGGAGTACCAGGATCCCTGTGGCACGTGGAAAGGGTACCTGGGTCTCCCACCTCACGTGGAGACGCGTCCCAATTGCCATGCCAAGACTCGAGGAGAATCCCGAGGTGTCCGTCACACCTAGGCAGGAGTCCTGACGTCGCTGAACAAACACGTGTCTGAAAGGGCCCTCCCCATCTTAACTCGAGAATATACCTCAGGTTCCTCCTGCAACTCGAGAAAAACCTTCAGACTTCCCCTCGCCATGAGATGAGGCCTGATTCCCCTGCACTGCGTGCAGAGAAATTCCGTGTTCCACATCAAACATGAAAGGAGCCTTGAGTTCCTTGATGGCACACCAGAGAAAACGCAAGAACACGGTCTCAAGTCTAGAGGATCCTGAGGTCACTGTAGCAACAAGAAAGGGCTCCGTAGACCCCAAATCAACTCGAGATGAGAGCTTAGTCCCAGGCTTCCATTCAAGAGGAATACAAACTTTCCAAAAGCACCTCAACAAGAGGCTTCTCTCAGCTATAGGTATGTGAGAGGGACCCTGAGTTTGTGGCCTCAAGTGGAATGGCCACCGAGATGCTCTGACTCGAAGTAAGGCCGGATATCCCTGCAGTGAATTGAATGCAGATTCATCTTGCATCTGCCAAGACTAAGGGATGTCTGAGTCCCCTGTGGAGACCAGAGAGAAAGACCTGGTTCTCCGGCTTATCGCGACCGGAAGCCTCACATTCTTTGAAAACTCGAGAGGTACACGGAGATGAATGCTTCCAAAGGAGACGATGCCTGACTCCTCTTGAAATTTGATAGGAGTCCGAGGATCCCTGTGGAACGTGGAAAGGGGCAATGGGTCTCCCGCCTCACGTGGAGACGCATCTCAATTGCCATGAAAAGACTCGAGGAGAATCCCGAGGTGTCCCTCGCAACTAGGCAGGAGTCCTGACGTCGCTGAACAAACACGTGTCTGGAAGGGCCCTCCCCTTCTTAACTCGAGAATATACCCCAGGTTGAGCCCGCCACTCGAGAAAAACCATGAGACTTCCCCCTCGCCGCGAGAAGAGGCCCGCTTCCCCTGCATTGGGTGCAGAGCAATTACGTGTTCCACATCAAACGTGAAAGGAGCCTTGATTTCCTTGATGGCACTCCACAGAAAACCCAGGAACACTGTCTCAAGTCTAGAGGGATCCTGAGGTTACTGTAGCAACAAGAAAGGGCTCCGTGCACCCCAAATCAACTCGAGATGAGAGCTTAGTCCTTAGCTTCTACTCAAGAGGAATACCAACTTTTCACAAGCATCTCAAGAGGAGGCTTTTCTCTGCTAAAGGTATGTGAGAGGGACCCTGAATTTGTGGCCTCAAGTGGAATGGACACCGAGATGCTCTGGCTCGAAGTAAAGCCGGATATCCCTGCAGTGAATTGAATGCAGGCTCGTCTTGCATCTCCCAAGACGAAGGGATGTCTCAATCCCATGAGGAGACCACAGAGAAAGACCTAGTTCTCCACCTAATCGCGACCAGAAGCCTCACATCCTTTGAAAACTCGAGACGTACGTGGACATCAATGCTTTCAAAGGAGACGATGCCTGACTCCTCTTGAAAATTGACAGGAGTCCCAGGATCCCTGTGGGACGTGAAAAGGGACACTGGGTCTCCCGCCGCACGTTGAGACGCGTCCCAATTGCCATGCCAAGACTCGAGGAGAATCCCGAGGGGTCCCTCGCAACTAGGCATGAGTCCTGCCGTCGCTGAACAAACACGTGTCTGGAAGGGCCCTCCCCGTCTAACTCGAGAATACACCCCAGGTTCCGGCCGCAAGTCGAGAAAAACCATGAGACTTCCCCCTCGCCCCGAGATGAGGCCCTATACCCCTGCATTGCGGGCAGAGCAATTCCGTGTTGCAGATCAAACATGAAAGGAGCCTTAATTTCCTTGATGGCAGTCCAGAGAAACCCCAAGAACACTGTCTCAAGGCTAGACGGATCCTGAGGTCACTTCAGCAATATGAAAGTGCTCCGTGGACCAAAAATCAACTCGAGATGAGAGGTTATTCCCTGGCTTCGACTTCAGAGGAATATCAACTTACCACAAGCATCTCAAGAGAGGGCTTCTCTCAGCTATCAGTATGTGAGCGGGACCGTGAGTTTGCAACCTCAAGTGGAATGGACACCGAGATGCCCTGACTCGTAATAAGGTCGGATATCCCTGCAGTGATTGAAGGCAGGCTCGTCTTGCCTCCCCCAAAATGAAAGGTTGCCAACGTATCGTGAACAAACACTATTCTGGAAGGGCCGTCCCCATCGTAACTCGAGAATATACCCCAGGCTCCGGGCGCAACTCGAGAAAAACCAGGAGACTTCCCCCTCGTGGCAAGAAGAGGCCCGGTTTCCCTACATTGCGTGCAGAGCAATTCCGTCTTCCATATCAAACATGAAAGTAGCCTTGATTTCCGTTATGGCTCTCCAGAGAAAACCCAAGAACACTGAGTCAAGTCTAGAGGGATCCTGAGGTCACTGCAGCAACAAGAAAGGGCTCCGTGGACCCCAAATCAATTCGAGATGGGAGCTTAGTCCCTGGCTTCGACTCAAGAGGATCACCAACTTTCCACAAGCATCTCCAGAGGAGGCTTCTCTCAGCTATAGGTATGTGAAAGGGACGCTGAGTTTGTGGCCTCAAGTGGAATGGACACTGAGATGATCTGACTCGAAATAAGGCCGGATATCCCAGCAGTGAATTGCTTTCAGGCTCGTGTTGCATCTCCCAAGACGAAGGCATGTCTGAATCCCCTGTGGAGACCACAGAGAAAGACCTAGTTCTCCGCCTCATTGCGACCGGAGGCCTCACATCCTTTGAAAACTCTAGAGGTACGCGGAGATCAATGCTTCCAAAGGAGGCGATGCCTGATTCGTCTTGAAAATAGGTAGGAGTACCAGGATCCCTGTGGCACGTGGAAAGGGTACCTGGGTCTCCCACCTCACGTGGAGACGCGTCCCAATTGCCATGACAAGACACGAGGAGAATCCATATATATCCTTCACAACTAGACAGGAGTCTGTCGTCGCTGAAAAGCACGTGTATAGAAGGGCCCTCCCGTCTAAACTCGAGAATATACCCCAGGTTCTGGCCGAACTCGAGAAAAACCATGAGACTTCCCCCTCGCCGCAGATGAGGCCCGATTCCCCTGCATTTCGTGCAGAGCAATTCCATGTTCCACATCAAACATGAAAGGAGCCTTGATTTCTTTGATGGCACTCCAGAGAAAATCCAAGAACACTGTCTCAAGTCTAGAGGGATCATGAGGTCACTGTAGAAACACGAATAGTCTCCGTGGACCCCAAATCAATTCGAGATGAGAGCTTAGTCCCTGGTTTCGACTCAAGAGGAATACCAAATTTCCAGAAGCACGTTAAAGGAAAGATATAGGTATGTGAGAGGGACCCTGAGTGTGTGGCCTCAAGTGAAATGGACACCGAGATGCTCTGACTCGAAGTAAGGCCGGATAGCCCTGCAGTGAATTGAATGCAGGCTCGTCTTGCATCTCCCAAGACGAAGGGATGTCTGAATCCCCTGTGGAGACTAAGGAGAATGATCTAGTTCTCCGCCTCATCGCGCCTGGAGGCCTCACATCCTTTAAAAACTCGAGAGGTCCTCGGAGATCAATGCTTCCAACGGAAACGATGCCTGACTCCTCTTGAAAATGGATAGGAGTCCCAGGATCCCTGTGGCACGTGGAAAGGGACGCTGGGTCTCCCGCCTCACGTGGAGACGTGTCCCAATTACAATGCCAAGTCTCGAGGAGAATCCTGAGGTGTCCCTCGCACCTAGGCAGGAGTCCTGACGTCGCTGAACAAACATGTGTCTGGAAGGGCCCTCCCCGACGTATCTCGAGAATATATCCCAGGTTCCGGCCGCAACTCGAGAAAAACCATGAGACTCCCCCTCGCCGCGAGATAGGCACGATTCCCCTGCACTGCGTGCAGAGCCATTCCATGTTCCACATCAAACGTGAAAGGAGCCTTGATTTCCTTGATGGCACTCCAGAGAAAACCCAAAGTCACTGTCTCAAGTCTAGAGGGATCCTGAGGTCACTGTAGCAACACAAAAGTTCTGCATGGACCCCAAATCAACTCGAGATGAGAGCTTAGTCCCTGGCTTCGACTCAAGAGGAATACCAACTTTCCACAAGCACCTCAAGAGGAGGCTTCTCTCAGCTACAGGTATGTGAGAGGAACCCTGGGTTTGTGGCCTCAAGTGGAATGGACACCGAGATGCTCTGACTCGAAGTAAGGCCGGATATCCCTGCAGTGAATTGAATGCAGGCTCGTCTTGCATCTCCCAAGACGAAGGGATGTCTGAATACCCTGTGGAGACCACAGAGAAAGACGTAGTTCTCCGCCTCATCGCGACTGGAGGCCTCACATCCTTTGAAAACTCGAGAGGTCCGCGGAGATCAATGCTTCCAATGGAAACGATGCCTGACTCCTCTTGAAAATGGATAGGAGTCCCAGGATCCCTGTGGCAGGTGGAAAGGGACCCTGGGTCTCCCGCCTCACGTGGAGACGCGTCCCAATTGCCATGCCAAGACTCGAGGAGAATCCCGTGGTGTCCCTCGCACCTAGGCAGGAGTCCTGACGTCGCTGAACAAACACGTGTCTGGAAGGGCCCTCCCCGTCGTAACTCGAGAATATACCCCAGGTTCGGGCCGCAACTCAAGAAAAACCATGAGATTTCCCCCTCGCCGTGAGTTGAGGCCCGATTCCCCTGCACTGCATGCAGAGCAATTCCGTGTTCCACATCAAACGTGAAAGGAGCCTTGATTTCCTTGATGGCACTCCAGAGAAAACCCAAGATCACTGTCTCAAGTCTAGAGGGATCCTGAGGTCACTGTAGCAACATGAAAGGGCTCCGTGGACCCCAAATCAACTCGAGATGAGAGCTTAGTCCCTGGCTTCGACTCAAGAGGAATACCCACTTTCCACAAGCACCTCAAGAGGAGGCTTCTCTCAGCTACAGGTATGTGAGAGGGCCCCTGAGTTTGTGGCCTCAAATGGAATGGACACCGAGATGCTCTGACTCCAAGTAAGGCCGGATGTCCCTGCAGTGAATTGAATGCAGGCTCGTCTTGCATCTCCCAAGACGAAGGGATGTCTGAATCCTCTGTGGAGACCACAGAGAAAGACCTAATTCTCCGCCTCATCGCGAGCAGAGGCCTCACATTCTTTGAAAACTCGAGAGGTCTGCGAGATCAATGCTTCCAAAGGAGACGATGCCTGACTCTTCTTGAAAATGGATAGGAATCCCAGGATGCCTGTGGCACGTGGAAAGGGACCCTGGTTCTCCCGCCTCACGTGGAGACGCGTCCCAATTGCCATGCCAAGACTCGAGGAGAATCCCGAGGTGTCCCTCGCACCTAGGCAGGAGTCCTGAGGTCGCTGAACAAACACGTGTCTGGAAGGGCCCTCCCCGTCGGAACTCGAGAATATACCCCAGGTTCCGGCCGCAACTAGAGAAAAACCATGAGACTTCCCCCTCACCACGAGAAGAGGCCCGATTCCCCTGCCCTGCGTGCAGAGCAATTCCGTGTTCGACATCAAAAGTGAAAGGAGCCTTGATTTCCTTGATGGCACTCCAAAGAAAACCCAAGATCACTGTCTCAAGTCTAGAGGGATCCTGAGGTCACTGGAGCAACACGAAAGGGCTCCGTAGACCCCAAATCAACTCGAGATGAGAGCTTAGTCCCTGGCTTCGACTCAAGAGGAATACCAACGTTTCACAAGCACCTCCAGAGGAGGCTTCTCTCAGCTACAGGTATGTGAGAGGGACCCTGAGTTTGTGGCCTCAAGTGGAATGGACACCGAGATGCTCTGACTCGAAGTAAGGCTGGATATCCCTGCAGTGAATTGAATGCAGGCTCGTCTTGCATATCCCAAGACGAAGGGATGTCTGAATCCCCTGTGGAGACCACAGAGAAAGACCGAGTTCTCCGATTCATCGCGACCGGAGGACTCACATCCTTTGAAAACTCGAGAGGTCCGCAGAGATCAATGCTTCCAAAGGAGACGATGCCTGACTCCTCTTGAAAATGGATAGGAGTCCCAGGATCCCTGTGGCACGTGGAAAGGGTCCGTGGGTCTCCCGCCTCACGTGGAGATGCGTCCCAATTGCCATGCCAAGACTCGAGGAGAATCCCGAGGTGTCCCTCGCACCTAGGCAGGAGTCCTGACGTCGCTGAACAAACATGTGTCTGGAAAGGCCCTCCCCGTCCTAACTCCAGAATATACCCCAGGTTCCGGTCGCAACTCGAGAAATAACATGAGACTTCCCCCTCGCAGCGAGATGAGGCCCGATTCCCCTGCAGTGCGTGCAGAGCAATTCTGTGTTCCACATCAAAGGTGAAACGAGCATTGATTTCCTTGATGGCACTCCAGAGAAAACACAAGATCACTGTCTCAAGTCTAGAGGGATCCTGAGGTCACTGGAGCAACATGAAAGGGCTTCGTGGACCCCAAATCAACTCGAGATGAGAGCTTAGTCCCTGGCTTCGACTCAAGAGGAATACCAATTTCCACAAGCACCTCAAGAGGAGGCTTCTCTCAGCTACAGGTATGTGAGAGGGACCCTGAGTTTGTGGCCTCAAGTGGAATGGACACTGAGATGCTCTGACTCGAAGTAAGGCCGGATATCCCTGCAGGGAATTGAAAGCACACTCGTCTTGCATCTCCCAAGACGAAGGGATGTCTGAATCCCCTGTTGAGACCACAGAGAAAGACCTAGTTCTCCGCCTCATCGAGACCGGAGGTCTCCCATCATTTGAAAACTCGAGAGGTCCGCGGAGATCAATGCTTCCAAAGGAGACGATGCCTGACTCTTCTTGAAAATGGATAGGAGTCCCAGGATCCCTGTGGCACGTGGAAAGGGACCCTGGGTCTCCCGCCTCACGTGGAGACACGTCCCAAATGCCATGCCAAGACTCGAGGAGAATCCCGAGGTGTCCCTCGCACCTAGGCAGGAGTCCTGACGTCGCTGAACAAACACGTGTCTGGAAGGGCCCTCCCCGTCTTAACTCGAGAATATACCCTAGGTTCGGCCCGCAACTTGAGAAAAACCATGAGACATCCCCCTTGCCGCGTGATGAGGCCCGATTCCCCTGCACTGCGTGCAGAGCAATTCCGTGTTCCACATCAAACTTGAAAGGAGCCTTGATTTCCTTGATGGCACTCCAGAGAAAGCCCAAGATCACTGTCTCAAGTCTAGAGGGATCCTGAGGTCACTGGAGCAACAAGAAAGGGCTCCGTGGACCCCAAATCAACTCGAGATGAGAGTTTAGTCCCTGGCTTCGACTCAAGAGGAATACCAACTTTCCATAAGCACCTCAAGAGGAGGCTTCTCTCAGCTACAGTTATGTGAGAGTGACCCTGAATTTGTGGCCTAAAGTGTAATGGACACCGAGATGCTCTGACTCGAAGTAAGGCCGGATATCCCTGCAGTGAATTGAATGCAGGCTCGTCTTGCATCTCCCAAGACGAAGGGATGTCTGAATCCCCTGTGGAGACGACAGAGAAAGACCTAGTCCTCCGCCTCATCGCGACCGGAGGCCTCACATCCTTTGAAAACTCGAGAGGTCTGCGGAGATCAATGCTTCCAAAGGAGACAATGCCTGACTCCTCTTGAAAATGGATAGGAGTCCCAGGATTCCTGTGGCACGTGGAAAGGGACCCTGGGTCTCCCGCGTCAAGTGGAGACGCATCACAATTGCCATGCCAAGACTCGAGGAGGATCCCGAGCTGTCCCTCGCACCTAGGCAGGAGTCCTGACGTCGCTGAACAAACACGTGTCTGGAAGGGCCCTCCCCGTCGTAACTCGAGAATATTCCCCAGGTTCCGGCCGCAACTCGAGAAAAACCATGAGACTTCCCGCTCGCCACGAGATGAGGCCCGATTCCCCTGCACTGCGTGCAGAGCAATTCCGTGTTCCACATCAAACGTGAAAGGAGCCTTGATTTCCTTGATGGCACTCTAGAGAAAACCCAAGATCACTGTCTCAAGTCTAGAGGGATCCTGAGTTCACTGGAGCCACACGAAAGGGCTCCGTGGACCCCAAATCAACTCGAGATGAGAGCTTAGTCCCTGGCTTCAACTCAAGGGGAATACCAACTTTCTACAAGCACCTCAAGAGGAGGCTTCTCTCAGCTACAGGTATGTGAGAGGGACCCTGAGTTTGTGGCCTCAAGTGGAATGGACACCGATATGCTCTGACTCGAAGTAAGCCCGGATATCCCTGCAGTGAATTGAATACAGGCACGTCTTGCAATCCCAAGATGAAGGGATGTCTGAATCCCCTGTGGAGACCACAGAGAAAGACCTAATTCTCCGACTCATTGCGACCGGAGGCCTCACATCCTTTGAAAACTCGAGAGGTCCGCGGAGATCAATGCTTCCAAAGGAGATGATGCCTGACTCCTCTTGAAAATGGATAGGAGTCCCAGGATCCCTGTGGCACGTGGAAAGGGACCCTGGGTCTCCCGCCTCACGTGGAGACGGGTCCCAATTGCCATGCCAAGACTCGAGGAGAATCCCGAGGTGTTCCTCGCACCTAGGCAGGAGTCCTGAGGTCGCTAAACAACACGTGTCTGGAAGGGCCCTCCCCGTCGTAACTCGAGAATATACGCCAGGTTCCGGCCGCAAATCGAGAAAAACCATGAGATTTCCACCTAGCCGCGAGTTGAGGCCCGATTCCCCTGCACTGTATGCAGAGCAATTTCGTGTTCCACATCAAACGTGAAATGAGCCTTGATTTCCTTGATGGCACTCAAGAGAAAACCCAAGATCACTGTCTCAAGTCTAGAGGGATCCTGAGGTCACTGGGGCAACACGAAAGGGCTCCGTGGACCCCAAATCAACTTGACATGAGAGCTTAGTCCCTGGCTTCGACTCAAGAGGAATACCAACTTTCCACAAGTACCTCAAGAGGAGGCTTCTCTCAGATACAGGTATGTGAGAAGGACCCTGAGTTTGTGGCCTCCAGTGGAATGGACACCGAGATGCTCTGACTCGAAGTAAGGCCGGATATCCCTGCAATGAATTGAATGCAGGTTCGTCTTGCATCTCCCAAGACGAAGGGATGTCTGAATCCCCTGTGGAGACCACAGAGAAAGACCTAGTTCTCCGCCTTCTCGCGACCGGAGTCCTCACATCCTTTGAAAACTCGAGAGGTCCGCGGAGATCAATGCTTCCAAAGGAGACGATGCCTGACTCCTCTTGAAAATGGATATGAGTCCCAGGATCCCTGTTGCATGTGGAAAGGGAACCTGGGTCTCCCGCCTCACGTGGAGACGCGACCCAATTGCCATGCCAAACTCGAGGAGAATCCCGAGGTGTCCCTCGCACCTAGGCAGGAGTCCTGACGTCGCTGAACAAACACTTGTCACGAAGAGCCCTCCCCGTCGTAACTCGAGAATATACCCCAGGTTCCGGCCGCAACTCGAGAAAAACAATGAGACTTCCCCCTCGCGGCGAGATGAGGCCCGATTCCCCTGCAGTGCGTGCAGAGCAATTCCGTGTTCCACATCAAATGTGAAAGGAGCCTTGATTTCCTTGATGGCACTCCAGAGAAAACCCAAGATGACTGTTTCAAGTCTAGAGGGATCCTGAGGTCACTGGAGCAACACGAAAGGGCTCCGTGGAACCCAAATCAACTCGAGATGAGAGCTTAGTCCCTGGCTTCGACTCAAGAGGAATACCAGTTTCCACAAGCACCTCAAGAGGAGGCTTCTCTCAGCTACAGTTATGTGAGAGGGTCCCTGAGTTTGTGGCCTCAAGTGGAATGGACACTGAGATGCTCTGACTCAAAGTAAGGCCGGATATCCCTGCAGTGAATTGAAAGCACGCTCGTCTTGTATCTCCCAAGACGAAGGGATGTCTGAATCCCCTGTTGAGACCACAGAGAAAGACCGAGTTCTCCACCTCTTTGCGAGCGGAGGCCTCACATCCTTTGAAAACTCGAGAGGCCTGCGGAGATCAATGCTTCCAAAGGAG
The DNA here is from genome assembly GCF_033118175.1 of Dama dama. NCBI lineage: Eukaryota > Metazoa > Chordata > Mammalia > Artiodactyla > Cervidae > Dama > Dama dama. The sequence continues at coordinate 918,588 of NW_026870878.1, read as the reverse complement.
ACGATGCCTGAATCCTCTTGAAAATGGATAGGAGTCCCAGGATCCCTGTGGCACGTGGAAAGGGACCCTGGGTCTCCCGCCTCACGTGGAGACGCGTCCCAATTGCCATGCCAAGACTCGAGGAGAATCCCGAGGTGTCCCTCGGACCTAGGCAGGAGTCCTGACGTCGCTGAACAAACACGTGTCTGGAAGGGCCCTCCCCGTCGTAACTCGAGATTATACCCCAGGTTCCGGCCGCAACTCGAGAAAAACCATGAGACTTCCCCCTAACCGCGAGATGAGGCCCGATTCCCCTGCACTGCATGCAGAGCAATTCCGTGTTCCACATCAAACATGAAAGGAGCCTTGATTTCCTTGATGGCACTCCAGAGAACACCCAAGGTCTCTGTCTCAAGTCCAGAGGGATCCTGAGGTCACTGCAGCAACACGAAAGGGCTCCGTGGACCCCATATGAACTCGAGATGAGAGCTTCGTCCCTGGCTTCGACTCAAGAGGAATACCCACGTTCCACAAGCAGCTCAAGAGGAGGCTTCTCTCAGCTACATGTATGTGAGAGGGACCCTGAATTTGTAGCCTCAAGTGGAATGGACACCGAGATGCTCTGACTTGGAGGAAGGCCGGATATCCCTGCAGTGAATTGAATGCAGGCTCGTCTTGCATCTCCCACGACGAAGGGATGTCTGAATACCCTGTGAAGATCACAGAAAAAGACCTAGTTCTCCGCCTCATCGCGACCGGGGGCCTCACCTCCTTTGAAAACTCGAGAGGTTCGACGAGATCAAAACTTCCAACGGAGACGATGCCTGACTCCTCTTGAAAATGGATAGGAGTCCCAGGATCCATGTGGCACGTGGAAAGGGACCCTGGGTCTCCCGCCTCACGTGGAGACGCGTCCCAATGGCCATGCCAAGACTCGAGGAGAATCCCGAGGTGTCCCTCGCACCTAGGCAGGAGTCCTGACGTCGCTGAACAAACACGTGTCTGGAAGGGCCCTCCCCGTCGTAACTCGAGAATATACCCCAGGTTCCGGCCGCAACTCGAGAAAAACGATGAGACTTCCCCCTCGCTGCGAGATGAGGCCCGATTCCCCTGCACTGCGTGCAGAGCAATTCCGTGTTCCACATCAAACATGAAAGGAGCCTTGATTTCCTTGATGGCACTCCAGAGAACACCCAAGATCACTGTCTCAAGTCCAGACGGATCCTGAGGTCACTGCAGCAACACAAAAGGGCTCGGTGCACCCCAAATCAACTCGAGATGAGAGCTTCGTCCCTGGCTTCGACTCAAGAGGAATACCCACGTTCCACAAGCACCTCAAGAGGAGGCTTCTCTCAGCTACAGGTATGTGAGAGGGACCCTGAATTTGTAGCCTCAAGTGGAATGGACACCGAGATGCTCTGACTTGGAGGAAGTCCGCATATCCCTGCAGTGAATTGAATGCAGGCTCGTCTTGCATCTCCCAAGACGAAGGGATGTCTGAATCCCATGTGGAGACCACAGAGAAAGACCTAGTTCTCCGCCTCATCGTGACCGGAGGCCTCACATCCTTTGAATACGCGAGAGGTCTGCGGAGATCAATGCTTCCAAAGGAGACGATGCCTGACTCCTCTGGAAAATGGATAGGTGTCCCAGGATCCCTGTGGCACGTTGAAATGGACCCTGGGTCTCCCGACTCACGTGGAGACGCGTCCCAATGGACAAGCAAATACTCGAGGAGAATCCCGAGGTGTTCCTCGCACCTAGGCAGGAGTCCTGAGGTCGCTAAACAACACGTGTCTGGAAGGGCCCTCCCCGTCGTAACTCGAGAATATACGCCAGGTTCCGGCCGCAAATCGAGAAAAACCATGAGACTTCCCCCTCGCCGCGAGATGAGGCCCGATTCGCCTGCACTGCATGCAGAGCAATTCCGTGTTCCATATCAAACATGAAAGGAGCCTTGATTTCCTTGATGGCACTCCAGAGAACACCCAAGATCACTGTCTCAATCTAGAGGGATCCTGAGGTCACTGTAGCAACACGAAAGGGCTCCGTGGACCCCAAATCAACTCGAGATGAGAGCTTCGTCCCTGGCTTCGACTCAAGAGGAATACCCACTTTCCACAAGCACCTCAAGAGGAGGCTTCTCTCAGCTACAGGTATGTGAGAGGGACCCTGAGTTTGCGGCCTCAAGTGGAATACAGACCGAGATGCTCTGACTCGAAGGAAGGCCGGATATCCCTGCAGTGAATTGAATGCAGGCTCGTATTGCTTCTCCCAAGACGAAGGGATATCTGAATCCCCTGTGGAGACCACAGAGAAGGACCTAGTCCTCCGCTTCATCGCGACCGGAGGCCTCACATCCTTTGAAAACTCGAGAGGTCCGCGGAGATCAATGCTTCCAAAGGAGACGATGCCTGAATCCTCTTGAAAATGGATAGGTGTCCCAAGATCCCTGCGGCACTTGGAAAGGGACCCTGGGTCTCCCGCCTCACGTGGAGACGCGTCCCAATTGCCATGCCAAGACTCGAGGAGAATCCCGAGATGTCTCTCGCACCTAGGCCGGAGTCCTGACGTCGCTGAACAAACACGTGTCTGGAAGGGCCCTCCCCGTCGTAACTCGAGAATATACCCCAGGTTCCGGCCGCAACTCGAGAAAAACCATGAGACTTCACCCTCGCCGCGAGATGAGGACGATTCCCCTGCACTGCGTGCAGAGCAATTCCGTGTTCCACATCAAACGTGAAAGGAGCCTTGATTTCCTTGATGGCACTAAAGAGAAAACCCAAGATCACTCTCTCAAGTCTACAGGGATCCTGAGGTCACTGGAGCAACACGAAAGGGCTCCGTGGACCCCAAATCAACTCGAGATGAGAACTTAGTCCCTGGCTTCGACTCAAGAGGAATACCAACTTTCCACAAGCACCTCAAGAGGAGGCTTCTCTCAGCTAAAGGTATGTGAAAGCGACCCTGATTTTGTGGCCTCAAGTGGAATGGACACCGAGATGCTCTGACTCGAAGTGAGGCCGGATATCCCTGCAGTGAATTGAATGCAGGCTCGTCTTGCATCTCCCAAGACGAAGGGATGTCTGAATCCCCTGTGGAGACCACAGAGAAAGACCTTGTTATCCACCTCATCGGAACCGGAGGCCTCACATCCTTTGAAAACTCGAGAGGTCCGCTGAGATCAATGCTTCCAAAGGAGACGATGCCTGACTCCTCTGGAAAATGGATAGGAGTTCCAGGATCCCTGTGGAACGTGGAAATGGACCCTGGGTCTCCAGCCTCACGTGGAGACGCGTCCCAATGGCCATGCCAAGACTCGAGGAGAATCCCGAGGTGTCCCTCGCACCTAGGCAGGAGTCCTGACGTCGCTGAACCAACACGTGTCTGGAAGGGCCCTCCCCGTCGTAACTCGAGACTATACACCAGGTTCCGGCCGCAACTCGAGAAAAACCATGAGACTTCCCCCTCGCCGGGAGATGATGCCCGATTCCCCTGCACTGCGTGCAGAGCAATTCCGTGTTCCACATCAAACATGAAAGGAGCCTTGATTTCCTTGATGGCACTCCAGAGAACACCCAAGATCACTGTCTCAAGTCTAGAGGGATCCTGAGGTCACTGTAGCAACACGAAATGGCTCCGTGGACCCCAAATCAACTCGAGATGAGAGCTTAGTCCCTGGCTTAGACTCAAGAGGAATACCAACTTCCACATCACCTCAGGAGGAGGCTTCTCTCAGCTACAGGTAAGTGAGAGGGACCCTGAGTTTGTGGCCTCAAGTGGAATGGACACCGAGATGCTCTGACTCGAAGGAAGGCCGGATATCCCTGCAGTGAATTGAATGCAGGCTCGTCTTGCATCTCCCATGACGAAGGGATGTCTGAATCCCCTGTGGAGACCACAGAGAAAGACCTAGTTCTCCGCCTCATCGCGACCGGAGGCCTCACGTCTTTAGAAAACACAAGAGTTGCGCGGAGATCAATGCTTCCAAAGGAGAAGATGCTTGACTTCTCTTGAAAATGGATAGGAGTCCCAGGATCCCTGTGGCACGTGGAAAGGGACCCTGGGTCTCCCGCCTCACGTGGAGACGCGTCCCAATGGCCATGTCAAGACTCGAGGAGAATCCCGAGGTGGCCCTCGCACCTAGGCACGAGTCCTGACGTCGCTGAAGAAACACGTGTCTGGAAGGGCACTCCCCGTCGTAACTCGAGAATATACCCCAGGTTCCGGCCACAACTCGAGAAAAACCATGAGACTTCCCCCTCGCCGCGAGATGAGGCCCGATTCCCCTGCACTGCGTGCAGAGCAATGCCGTGTTCCACATCAAACATGAAAGGAGCCTTGATTTCCTTAATGGCACTGCAGAGAACACCCAAGATCACTGTCTCAAGTCTAGAGGGATCCTGAGGTCACTGGAGCAACACGAAAGGGCTCGGTGGACCCCAAATCAACTCGAGATGAGAGCTTCGTCCCAGGCTTCGACTCAAGAGGAATACCCACTTTCCACAAGCACCTCAAGAGGAGGCTTCTCTCAGCTACAGGTATGTGAGAGGGACCCTGAGTTTGTGGCCTCAAGTGGAATGGACACCGAGATGCTCTGACTCGAAGGAAGGCCGGATATCCCTGCAGTGAATTGAATGCAGGCTCGTCTTGCATCTCCCACTACGAAGGGATGTCTGAATCCCCTGTGGAGATCACAGAGAAAGACCTAGTTCTCCGCCTCATCGCGACCGGAAGCCTCACGTCCTTAGAAAACTCGAGAGGTCCCGGGAGATCAATGCTTCCAAAGGAGACGATGGCTGACTCCTCTTGAAAATGGATAGGAGTCGCAGGATCCCTGTGGCACGTGGAAAGGGACACTGGGTCTCCCGCCTCACGTGGAGACGCGTCCCAATTGCCATGCCAAGACTCGAGGAGAACCCCGAGGTGTCCCTCGCATCTAGGCAGGAGTCCTGACATCGCTGAACAAACACGTGTCTGGAAGGGCCCTCCCCGTCGTAACTCGAGACTATACACCAGGTTCCGGCCGCAACTCGAGAAAAACCATGAGACTTCCCCCTTGCCGCGAGATGAGTCCGAATTCCCCTGCACTGCGTGCAGAGCAATTCCGTGTTCCACATCAAACATGAAAGGAGCCTTGATTTCCTTGATGGCACACCAGAGAAAACCCAAGATCACTTTCTCAAGTCTAGAGGGATACTGAGGTCACTGTAGCAACACGAAAGGGCTCCCTGGACCCCAAATCAACTCGAGATGAGAGCTTCGTCCCTGGCTTCGACTCAAGAGGAATACCCACTTTCCACAAACACATCAAGAGGAGGCTTCACTCAGCTACAGGTATGTGAGAGGGACCCTGAGTTTGTGGCCTCAAGTGGAATGGACACCGAGATGCTCTGACTCAAAGGAAGGCCGGATATCCGTGCAGTGAATTGAATGCAGGCTCGTCTTCCATCTCCCACGACGAAGGGATGTCTGAATCCCCTGTGGAGACCACAGAGAAAGACCTAGTTCTCCGCCTCATCGCAACCAGAGGCCTCACGTCCTTTGAAAACTCGAGGTCCGCGGAGATCAATGCTTCCAAAGGAGAAGATGCCTGACTCCTCTTGAAAATGGATAGGAGTCCCAGGATCCCTGTGGCACGTGGAAAGGCACCCTGGGTCTCCCGCCTCACGTGGACACGCGTCCCAATGGCCATGCCAAGACTCGAGGAGAATCCCGAGGTGTCCCTCGCACCTAGGCAGGAGTAACTCGAGAATATATCCCAGGTTCCGGCCGCAAATCGAGAAAAACCATGAGAATTCCCCTCGCCGCGAGATGAGGCCCGATTCCCCTGCACTGCGTGCAGAGCAATTCCGTGTTCCACAACAAACATGAAAGGAGCCTTGATTTCCTTAATGGCACTCCAGAGAACACCCAAGATCACTGTCGCAAGTCGAGAGGGATCCTGAGGTCACTGTAGCAACACGAAAGGGCTCCATGGACTCGAAATCAACTCGAGATGAGAGCTTAGTCCCTGGCTTCGACTCAAGAGGAATACCAATTTTCCACAAGCACCTCAAGAGGAGGCTTCTCTCAGCTACAGGTATGTGAGAGGGACCCTGAGTTTGTGGCCTCAAGTGGACTGGAAACCGAGATGCTCTGACTGGAAGTAAGGCCATATATCCCTGCAGTGAATTGAATGCAGGCTCGTCTTGCATCTCCCAAGACGACGGGATGTCTGAATCCCCTGTGGAGACCACAGAGAAAGACCTAGTTCTCCGCCTCATCGAGACCGGAGGCCTCACATCCTTTGAAAACTCGAGAGGTCTGCGGAAATCAATGCTTCCAAAGGAGACGATGCCTGACTCCTCTTGAAAATGGATAGGAGTCCCAGGATCCCTGTGGCACGTGGAAAGGGTCCCTGGGTCTCCCGCCTCACGTGGAGACGCGTCCAAATTGCCATGCCAAGACTCGAGGAGAATCCCAAGGTGTCCCTCGCACCTAGGCAGAAGTCCTGACGTCGCTGAACAAACACGTGTCTCGAAGGGCCCTCCCCGTGGTAACTCGAGAATATACCCCAGGTTCCGGCCGCAACTCGAGAAAAACCATGAGACTTCCCCCTCGCCGCGAGATGAGGCACGATTCCCCTGCAATGCGTGCAGAGCAATTCCGTGTTCCACATCAAACGTGAAAGGAGCCTTGATTTCCTTGATGGCACTCCAGAGAAAACCCAAGATCACTGTCTCAAGTCTAGAGGGATCCTGAGGTCACTGGAGCAACACGAAAGGGCTCCGTGGACCCCAAATCAACTCGAGATGAAAGCTTCGTCCCTGGCTTCGACTCAAGACGAATACCAACTTTCCACAAGCACCTCAAGAGGAGGCTTCTCTCAGCTACAGGTATGTGAGAGGGACCCTGAGTTTGTGGCCTCAAGTGGAATGGACACCGAGATGCTCTGACTCGAAGTAAGGCCGGATATCCCTGCAGTGAATTGAATGCAGGCTCGTCTTGCATCTCCCAATACGAAGGGATGTCTGAATCCCCTGTGGAGACCACAGAGAAAGACCTAATTCTCCGCCTCATCGCGAGCGGAGGCCTCACATCCTTTGAAAACTCGAGAGGTCCGCGGAGATCAATGCTTCCAAAGGAGACGATGCCTGACTCCTCTTGAAAATGGATAGGAGTCCCAGGATCCCTGTGGCACGTGGAAAGGGACCCTGGGTCTCCCGACTCATGTGGAGACGCGTCCCAATTGCCATGCCAAGACTCGAGGAGAATCCCGAGGTGTCCCTCGCACCTAGGCAAGAGTCCTGACGTCACTGAACAAACACATGTCTCGAAGGCCCTCCCCGTCGTAACTCGAGAATATACCCCAGGTTCCGGCCGCAACTCGAAAAAAAACCATGAGACTTCCCCCTCGCCGCGAGATGAGGCCCGATTCCCCAGCACTGCGTGCAGAGCAATTCCGTGTTCCACATCAAACGTGAAAGGAGCCTTGATTTCCTTGATGGCACTCCAGAGAAAACCCAAGATCACTGTCTCTAGTCTAGAGGGATCCTGAGGTCACTGGAGCAACACGAAAGGGCTCCGTGGACCACATATCAACTCCAGATGATAGCTTAGTGTCTGGTTTCGACTCAAGAGGATTACCAACTTTCTACAAGCACCTCAAGAGGAGGCTTCTCTCAGCTACAGGTATGTGAGAGGGACCCTGAGTTTGTGGCCTCAAGTGGACTGGAAACCGAGATGCTCTGACTGGAAGTAAGGCCGGATATCCCTGCAGTGAATTGAATGCAGGCTCGTCTTGCATCTCCCAATCCGAAGGGATGTCTGAATCCCCTGTGGAGATGACAGAGAAAGACCGAGTTCTCCGCCTCATCGCGAGCGGTGGCCTCATATCCTTTGAAAACTCGAGAGGCCTGCGGAGATCAATGCTTCCAAAGGAGACGATGCCTGACTTCTCTTGAAAATGGATAGGAGTCCCAGGAACCCTGTGGCACGTGGAAAGGGACCCTGGGAATCCCGCCTCACGTGGAGTCGCGTGCCTATTGCCATGCCAAGACTCGAGGAGAATCCCGAGGTGTCCCTCGCACCTAGGCAGGAGTCCTGACGTCGCTGAACAAACACGTGTCTGGAAGGGCCCTCCCAGTCGTAACTCGAGAATGTAACCCAGGTTCATGCCACAACTCTAGAAAAACCATGAGACTTCTGCATCCCCGCGAGATGAGGCCCGATTCCCCTGCACTGCGTGCAGAGCAATTCCGTGTTCCACATCAGACGTGAAAGGAGCTTTGATTTCCTTGATGGCACTCCAGAGAAAACCCAAAGTCACTGTCTCTAGTCTAGAGGGATCCTGAGGTCACTGTTGCAAAATGAAATGTCTCCGTGGACTCCAAATCACCTCGAGATGAGAGCTTAGTCCCTGGCTTCGACTCAAGAGGAATACCAACTTTCCACAAGCACCTCAAGAGAAGCCTTCTCTCAGGTGCAAGTATGTGAGAGAGACCCTGAGTTTGTGGCCTCAAGTGGAATGGACACCGAGATACTCTGACTCGAAGTAAGGCCGGATATCCCTGCATTGAATTGAATGCAGGCTCGTCTTGCATCTCCCAAGATGAAGGGATGTCTGAATTCCCTGTGGAGACCACAGAGAAAGACCTAGTCCTCCGACTCAACCAGACCGGAAGCCTCACATCCTTTGAAACTCGAGAGGTCCGCGGAGATCAATGCTTCCAAAGGAGACGATGCCTGACTCCTCTTGAAAATGGATAGGAGTCCCAGGATCCCTGTGGCACGTCGAAAGGGACACTGGGTCTCCTGCCTCACGTGGAGACGCATCCCAATTGCCATGCCAAGACTCGAGGAGAATCCCGAGGTGTCCCTCGAACCTATGCAGGAGTCCTGACGTCGCTGAACAAACACGTGTCTGGAAGGGCCCTCCCCGTCGTAACTCGAGAATATACCCCAGGTTCCGGACGCAACTCGAGAAAAATCATGAGACTTCCCCTTCGCCGCGAGATGAGGCCCGATTCCCCTGCACTGCGTCCAGAGCAATTCCGTGTTCCACATCAAAGGTGAAAGGAGCCTTGATTTCCTTGAAGGCACTCCAGAGAAAACCCAAGATAACTGGCTCAAGTCTAGAGGGATCCTGAGGTCACTGGAGCAACACGAAAGGGCTCCGTGGACCCCAAATCAACTCGAGATGAGAGCTTAGTCCCTGGCTTCGACTCAAGAGAAATACCAACTTTCCACAAGCACCTCAAGAGGAGGCTTCTCTCAGCTACAGGTATGTGAGAGGGACCCTGAGTTTGTGGCCTCAAGTGGAATGGACACGGAGATGCTATGACTCGAAGTAAGGCCGGATATCCCTGCAGTGAATTGAATGCAGGCTCGTCTTGCATCTCCCAAGACGAAGGGATGTCTGAAACCCCTGTGGAGACCACAGAGAAAGACCTAGTCCTCCACCTCAATGCGATAGGAGGCCTCACTTCCGTTGAAAACTCGAGAGGTCCGCGGAGATCAATGCTTCCAAAGGAGACGATGCCTGACTCCTCTTGAAAATGGATAGGAGTCCGAGGATCCCTGTGGCACATGGAAAGGGACCCTGGGTCTCCCGCGTCAAGTGGAGATGCGTCCCAATTGCCATGCCATGACTTGAGGAGAATCCCGAGGTGTCCCTCGCACCTAGGCAGGAGTCCTGACGTCGCTGAAAAAACACGTGTCTGGAAGGGCCCTCCCCGTCGTAACTCGACAATATACCACAGGTTCCGGCCGCAACTCGAGAAAAACCATGAGACTTCCCCCTCGCCACGAGATGAGGCCCGATTCCCCTGCACTGCATGCAGAGCAATTCCGTGTTCCACATCAAACGTGAAAGGAGCCTTGATTTCCTTGATGGCACTCCAGAGAAAACCAAAGATCACTGTCTCAAGTCTAGAGGGATCCTGAGGTCATTGGAGCAACACGAAAGGGATCCATGGACCCCAAATCAACTCGAGATGAGAGCTTAGTCCCTGGCTTCGACTCAAGAGGAATACCCACTTTATGCAAGCACCTCAAGAGGAGGCTTCTCTCAGCTACAGGTATGTGAGAGGGACCCTGAGTTTGTGGCCTCAAGTGGAATGGACACCGAGATGCTGTGACTCGAAGTAAGGCCGGATATCCCTGCAGTGAATTGAATGCAGGTTCGTCTTGCATCTCCCAAGAAGAAGGGATGTCTGAATCCCCTGTGGAGACCACAGAGGAAGACCTAGTCCTCCGCCTCAAGGCGACCGGAGGCCTCACATCCTTTGAAAACTCGAGAGGCCGGCGGAGATCAATGCTGTCAAAGGAGACAATGCCTGACTCCTCTTGAAAATGGATAGGAGTCCCAGGATCCCTGTGGCACGTGGAAAGGCACCCTGGGTTCCCGCCTCACGTGGAGACGCGTCCCAATTGCCATGCCAAGACTCGAGGAGAATCCCGAGGTGTCCCTCGCACCTAGGCAGGAGTCCTTACGTCGCTGAACAAACACTTGTATGGAAGGGCCCTCCCCGTCGTAACTCGAGAATATACCCCAGGTTCCGGCCGCAACTCGAGAAAAACCATGAGACTATCCCCTCGACGCGAGATGAGGCCCGATTCCCCAGCACTGCGTGCAGAGCAATTTCGTGTTCCACATCAAACGTGAAAGGAGCCTTGATTTCCTTGATGACACTCCAGAGAAAACCCAAGATCATTGTCTCAAGTCTAGAGGGATCCTGAGGTCACTGGAGCAACACGAAAGGGCTCCGTGGACCACATATCAACTCCAGATGATAGCTTAGTGTCTGGTTTCGACTCAAGAGGATGACCAACTTTCTACAAGCACCTCAAGAGGAGGCTTCTCTCAGCTACAGGTATGTGAGAGGGACCCTGAGTTTGTGGCCTCAAGTGGACTGGAAACCGAGATGCTCTGACTGGAAGTAAGGCCGGATATCCCTGCAGTGAATTGAATGCAGGCTCGTCTTGCATCTCCCAAGACGAAGGGATGTCTGAATCCCCTGTGGAGACCACAGAGAAAGACCTAGTTCTCCGCCTCATCGCGACTGGAGGCCTCACATCCTTTGAAAACTCGAGAGGTCCGCGGAGATCAATGCTTCCAAAGGAGACGATGCCTGACTTCTCTTGAAAATGGATAGGAGTCCCAGGAACCCTGTGGCACGTGGAAAGGGACCCTGGGAATCCCGCCTCACGTGGAGTCGCGTGCCTATTGCCATGCCAAGACTCGAGGAGAATCCCGAGGTGTCCCTCGCACCTAGGCAGGAGTCCTGACGTCGCTGAACAAACACGTGTCTGGAAGGGCCCTCCCAGTCGTAACTCGAGAATGTAACCCAGGTTCATGCCACAACTCTAGAAAAACCATGAGACTTCTGCATCCCCGCGAGATGAGGCCCGATTCCCCTGCACTGCGTGCAGAGCAATTTCGTGTTCCACATCAAACGTGAAAGGAGCCTTGATTTCCTTGATGGCACTCCAGAGAAAACCCAAGATCGCTGTCTCAAGTCTAGAGGGATCCTGAGGTCACTGGACCAACAGGAAAGGGCTCCGTGGACCCCAAATCAACTCGAGATGAGAGCTTAGTCCCTGGCTTCGACTCAAGAGGAATACCAACTTTCCACAAGCACCTCAAGAGGAGGCTTTTCTCAGCTACAGGTATGTGAGAGGGACCCCGAGTTTGTGGCCTCAAGTGGAATGGACACCGAGATGCTCTGACTCGAAGTAAGGCCAGATATCCCTGCAGTGAATTGAATGCAGGCTCGTCTTGCATCTCCCAAGACGAAGGGATGTCTGAATCCCCTGTGGAGACCACAGAGAAAGACCGAGTTCTCCGCCTCATCGCGACCGGAGGCCTCACATCCTTTGAAAACTCGAGAGGTCCGCGGAGATCAATGCTTCCAAAGGAGACGATGCCTGACTCCTCTTGAAAATGGATAGGAGTCCCAGGATCCCTGTGGCACGTGAAAAGGGACCCTGGGTCTCCCGCCTCACGTGGAGACGCGTCCCAATTGCCATGCCAAGACTCGAGGAGAATCCCGAGGTGTCCCTCGCACCTAGGCAGGAGTCCTGACGTCGCTGAACAAACACTTGTCTGGAAGGGCCCTCCCCATCGTAACTCGAGAATATAACCCAAGTTCGGGCCGCCACTCGAGAAAAACCATGAGATTTCCCCCTCGCCGCGAGATGAGGCCCTATTCCCCTGCACTGCATGCAGAGCAATTCCGTGTTCCACATCAAACGTGAAAGGAGCCTTGATTTCCTTGATGGCACTCCAGAGAAAACCCAAGATCACTGTCTCAGGTCTAGAGGGATCCTGAGGTCACTGGACCAACAAGAAAGGGCTCCGTGGACCCTAAATCAAATCGAGATGAGAGCTTAGTCCCTGGCTTCGACTCAAGAGGAATACCAACTTTCCACAAGCAACTCAAGAGGAGGCTTCTCTCAGCTACAGGTATATTTGAGGGACCCCGAGTTTGTGGCCTCAAGTGGAATGGACACCGAGATGCTCTGACTCGAAGTAAGGCCGGATATCCCTGCAGTGAATTGAATACAGGCTCGCCTTGCATCTCCCTAGACGAAGGGATGTCTGAATCCCCTGTGGAGACCACAGAGAAAGACCTAGTTCTCCGCCTCCTCGCGACCGGAGGCCTCACATCCTTTGAAAACTCGAGAGGTCCGTGGATATCAATGCTTCCAAAGGAGACGATGCCTGACTCCTCTTGAAAATGGATAGGAGTCCCAGGATCCCTATGGCACGTGGAAACGGACACTGGGTCTCCCGCCTCACGTGGAGACACGTCCCAATTGCCATGCCAAGACTCGAGGAGAATCCCGAGGTGTCCCTCGCACCTAGGGAGGAGTCCTGACGTCGCTGAACAAACACGTGTCTGGAAGGGCCCTCCCCGTCGTAATTCGAGAATATACCCCAGTTTCCGGCCGCAACTCGAGAAAAACCATGAGACTTCCCCCTCGCCGCGAGATGAGGCCCGATTCCCCTGCACTGCATGCAGAGCAATTTCGTGTTCCACATCAAACGTGAAAGGAACCTTGATTTCCTTGATGGCACTCCAGAGAAAAGCCAAGATCACTGTCTCAAGTCTAGAGGGATCCTGAGGTCACTGGAGCAACACGAAAGGGCTCCGTGGACCCCAAATCAACTCGAGATGAGAGCTTAGTCCCTGGCTTCGACTCAAGAGAAATACCAACTTTCCACAAGCACCTCAAGAGGAGGCTTCTCTCAGCTACAGGTATGTGAGAGGGACCCTGAGTTTGTGGCCTCAAGTGGAATGGACACGGAGATGCTATGACTCGAAGTAAGGCCGGATATCCCTGCAGTGAATTGAATGCAGGCTCGTCTTGCATCTCCCAAGACGAAGGGATGTCTGAAACCCCTGTGGAGACCACAGAGAAAGACCTAGTCCTCCACCTCAATGCGATAGGAGGCCTCACTTCCGTTGAAAACTCGAGAGGTCCGCGGAGATCAATGCTTCCAAAGGAGACGATGCCTGACTCCTCTTGAAAATGGATAGGAGTCCGAGGATCCCTGTGGCACATGGAAAGGGACCCTGGGTCTCCCGCGTCAAGTGGAGATGCGTCCCAATTGCCATGCCATGACTTGAGGAGAATCCCGAGGTGTCCCTCGCACCTAGGCAGGAGTCCTGACGTCGCTGAAAAAACACGTGTCTGGAAGGGCCCTCCCCGTCGTAACTCGACAATATACCACAGGTTCCGGCCGCAACTCGAGAAAAACCATGAGACTTCCCCCTCGCCACGAGATGAGGCCCGATTCCCCTGCACTGCATGCAGAGCAATTCCGTGTTCCACATCAAACGTGAAAGGAGCCTTGATTTCCTTGATGGCACTCCAGAGAAAACCAAAGATCACTGTCTCAAGTCTAGAGGGATCCTGAGGTCATTGGAGCAACACGAAAGGGATCCATGGACCCCAAATCAACTCGAGATGAGAGCTTAGTCCCTGGCTTCGACTCAAGAGGAATACCCACTTTATACAAGCACCTCAAGAGGAGGCTTCTCTCAGCTACAGGTATGTGAGAGGGACCCTGAGTTTGTGGCCTCAAGTGGAATGGACACCGAGATGCTGTGACTCGAAGTAAGGCCGGATATCCCTGCAGTGAATTGAATGCAGGTTCGTCTTGCATCTCCCAAGAAGAAGGGATGTCTGAATCCCCTGTGGAGACCACAGAGGAAGACCTAGTCCTCCGCCTCAAGGCGACCGGAGGCCTCACATCCTTTGAAAACTCGAGAGGCCGGCGGAGATCAATGCTGTCAAAGGAGACAATGCCTGACTCCTCTTGAAAATGGATAGGAGTCCCAGGATCCCTGTGGCACGTGGAAAGGCACCCTGGGTTCCCGCCTCACGTGGAGACGCGTCCCAATTGCCATGCCAAGACTCGAGGAGAATCCCGAGGTGTCCCTCGCACCTAGGCAGGAGTCCTTACGTCGCTGAACAAACACTTGTATGGAAGGGCCCTCCCCGTCGTAACTCGAGAATATACCCCAGGTTCCGGCCGCAACTCGAGAAAAACCATGAGACTATCCCCTCGACGCGAGATGAGGCCCGATTCCCCAGCACTGCGTGCAGAGCAATTTCGTGTTCCACATCAAACGTGAAAGGAGCCTTGATTTCCTTGATGACACTCCAGAGAAAACCCAAGATCATTGTCTCAAGTCTAGAGGGATCCTGAGGTCACTGGAGCAACACGAAAGGGCTCCGTGGACCACATATCAACTCCAGATGATAGCTTAGTGTCTGGTTTCGACTCAAGAGGATGACCAACTTTCTACAAGCACCTCAAGAGGAGGCTTCTCTCAGCTACAGGTATGTGAGAGGGACCCTGAGTTTGTGGCCTCAAGTGGACTGGAAACCGAGATGCTCTGACTGGAAGTAAGGCCGGATATCCCTGCAGTGAATTGAATGCAGGCTCGTCTTGCATCTCCCAAGACGAAGGGATGTCTGAATCCCCTGTGGAGACCACAGAGAAAGACCTAGTTCTCCGCCTCATCGCGACTGGAGGCCTCACATCCTTTGAAAACTCGAGAGGTCCGCGGAGATCAATGCTTCCAAAGGAGACGATGCCTGACTTCTCTTGAAAATGGATAGGAGTCCCAGGAACCCTGTGGCACGTGGAAAGGGACCCTGGGAATCCCGCCTCACGTGGAGTCGCGTGCCTATTGCCATGCCAAGACTCGAGGAGAATCCCGAGGTGTCCCTCGCACCTAGGCAGGAGTCCTGACGTCGCTGAACAAACACGTGTCTGGAAGGGCCCTCCCAGTCGTAACTCGAGAATGTAACCCAGGTTCATGCCACAACTCTAGAAAAACCATGAGACTTCTGCATCCCCGCGAGATGAGGCCCGATTCCCCTGCACTGCGTGCAGAGCAATTTCGTGTTCCACATCAAACGTGAAAGGAGCCTTGATTTCCTTGATGGCACTCCAGAGAAAACCCAAGATCGCTGTCTCAAGTCTAGAGGGATCCTGAGGTCACTGGACCAACAGGAAAGGGCTCCGTGGACCCCAAATCAACTCGAGATGAGAGCTTAGTCCCTGGCTTCGACTCAAGAGGAATACCAACTTTCCACAAGCACCTCAAGAGGAGGCTTTTCTCAGCTACAGGTATGTGAGAGGGACCCCGAGTTTGTGGCCTCAAGTGGAATGGACACCGAGATGCTCTGACTCGAAGTAAGGCCAGATATCCCTGCAGTGAATTGAATGCAGGCTCGTCTTGCATCTCCCAAGACGAAGGGATGTCTGAATCCCCTGTGGAGACCACAGAGAAAGACCGAGTTCTCCGCCTCATCGCGACCGGAGGCCTCACATCCTTTGAAAACTCGAGAGGTCCGCGGAGATCAATGCTTCCAAAGGAGACGATGCCTGACTCCTCTTGAAAATGGATAGGAGTCCCAGGATCCCTGTGGCACGTGAAAAGGGACCCTGGGTCTCCCGCCTCACGTGGAGACGCGTCCCAATTGCCATGCCAAGACTCGAGGAGAATCCCGAGGTGTCCCTCGCACCTAGGCAGGAGTCCTGACGTCGCTGAACAAACACTTGTCTGGAAGGGCCCTCCCCATCGTAACTCGAGAATATAACCCAAGTTCGGGCCGCCACTCGAGAAAAACCATGAGATTTCCCCCTCGCCGCGAGATGAGGCCCTATTCCCCTGCACTGCATGCAGAGCAATTCCGTGTTCCACATCAAACGTGAAAGGAGCCTTGATTTCCTTGATGGCACTCCAGAGAAAACCCAAGATCACTGTCTCAGGTCTAGAGGGATCCTGAGGTCACTGGACCAACAAGAAAGGGCTCCGTGGACCCTAAATCAAATCGAGATGAGAGCTTAGTCCCTGGCTTCGACTCAAGAGGAATACCAACTTTCCACAAGCAACTCAAGAGGAGGCTTCTCTCAGCTACAGGTATATTTGAGGGACCCCGAGTTTGTGGCCTCAAGTGGAATGGACACCGAGATGCTCTGACTCGAAGTAAGGCCGGATATCCCTGCAGTGAATTGAATACAGGCTCGCCTTGCATCTCCCTAGACGAAGGGATGTCTGAATCCCCTGTGGAGACCACAGAGAAAGACCTAGTTCTCCGCCTCCTCGCGACCGGAGGCCTCACATCCTTTGAAAACTCGAGAGGTCCGTGGATATCAATGCTTCCAAAGGAGACGATGCCTGACTCCTCTTGAAAATGGATAGGAGTCCCAGGATCCCTATGGCACGTGGAAACGGACACTGGGTCTCCCGCCTCACGTGGAGACACGTCCCAATTGCCATGCCAAGACTCGAGGAGAATCCCGAGGTGTCCCTCGCACCTAGGGAGGAGTCCTGACGTCGCTGAACAAACACGTGTCTGGAAGGGCCCTCCCCGTCGTAATTCGAGAATATACCCCAGTTTCCGGCCGCAACTCGAGAAAAACCATGAGACTTCCCCCTCGCCGCGAGATGAGGCCCGATTCCCCTGCACTGCATGCAGAGCAATTTCGTGTTCCACATCAAACGTGAAAGGAACCTTGATTTCCTTGATGGCACTCCAGAGAAAAGCCAAGATCACTGTCTCAAGTCTAGAGGGATCCTGAGGTCACTGGAGCAACACGAAAGGGCTCCGTGGACCCCAAATCAACTCGACATGAGAGCTTAGTCCCTGGCTTCCAGTCAAGTGGAATACCAACTTTCCACAAGCACCTCAAGAGGAGGCTTCTCTCAGCTACAGGTATGTGAGAGGGACCCCGAGTTTGTGGCCTCACGTGGAATGGACACCGAGATGCTCTGACTCGAAGTAAGGCCGGATATCCCTGCAGTGAATTGAATGCAGGCTCTTCTAGCATCTCCCAATACGAAGGGATGTCTGAATCCCCTGTGGAGACGACAGAGAAAGAACTAGTCCTCCGGCTCATCGCGACCGGAGGCCTCTCATCCTTTGAAAACTCGAGAGGTCTGCAGAGATCAATGCTTCCAAAGGAGACAATGCCTGACTCCTCTTGAAAATGGATAGGAGTCCCAGGATCCCTGTGGCACGAGGAAAGGGACCCTGGGTCTCCCGCCTCACGTGGAGACGCGTCCCAATAGCCATGCCAAGACTCGAGGAGAATCCCAAGGTGTCCCTCGCACCTAGGCAGGAGTCCTGACGTCGCTGAACAAACACGTGTCTGGAAGGGCCCTCCCCGTCGTAACTCGAGAATATACCCCAGGTTCCGGCCGCAACTCGAGAAAAACCATGAGACTTCCCCCTCGCCGCGAGATGAGGCCCGATTCCCCTGCATTGCGTGCAGAGAAATTCCGTGTTCCACATTAAACGTGAAAGGAGACTTGATTTCCTTGATGGCACTCCAGAGAAAACCCAAGATCACTGTCTCAAGTCTAGAGGGATCCTGAGGTCACTGGAGCAAAACGAAAGGGCTTCGTGGACCCCAAATCAACTCGAGATGAGAGCTTAGTCCCTGGCTTGGACTCAAGAGGAATACCAACTTTCCACAAGCACCTCAAGAGGAGGCTTCTCTCAGCTACAGGTATGTGAGAGGGACCCTGAGTTTGTGGCCTCAAGTGGACTGGAAACCGAGATGCTCTGACTGGAAGTAAGGCCGGATATCCCGGCAGTGAATTGAATGCAGGCTCGTCTTGCATCTCCCAAGACGAAGGGTTGTCTGAATCCCCTGTGGAGACAACAGAGAGACCTAGTCCTCCGCCTCAACCCGACCGGAGGCCTCACATCCTTTGAAAACTCGAGAGGCCCGTGGAGATCAAAGCTTCCAAAGGAGACGATGGCTGACTCCTCTTGAAAATAGATAGGAGTCCCAGGATCCCTGTGGCACTTCGAAAGGGACACTGGGTCTCCCGCCTCACGTGGAGACGCGTCCCAATTGCCATGCCAAGACTCGAGGAGAAGCCCGAGGTGTCCCTTGCACATAGGCAGGAGTCCTGACGTCGCTGAACAAACACGTGTCTGGAAGGGCCCTCCCCGTGGTAACTCGAGAATATACCCCAGGTTCGGGCCGCAACTCGAGAAAAACCATGAGACTTCCCCCTCGCAGTGAGATGAGGCCCGATTACCCTGCACTGCGTGCAGAGCAATTCCGTTTTCCACATCAAACGTGAAAGGAGCCTTGATTTCCTTGATGGCACTCCAGAGAAAACCCAAGATCACTGTCTCAAGTCTAGAGGGATCCTGAGGTCACTGGAGCAACACGAAAGGGCTCGGTGGACCCCAAATCAACTCGAGATGAGAGCTTAGTGTCTGGCTTCGACTCAAGAGGATTACCAACTTTCCACAAGCACCTCAAGAGGAGGCTTCTCTCAGCTACAGGTATGTGAGAGGGACCCTGAGTTTGTGGCCTCAAGTGGAATGGACACAGAGATGCTCTGACTCGAAGTTAGGCCAGATATCCCTGCATTGAATTGAATGTAGGCTCGTCTTGCATCTCCCAAGACGAAGGGATGTCTGAATCCCCTGTGGAGACCACAGAGAAAGACCTAGTTCTCCGCCTCCTCGCGACCGGAGGCCTCACATCCTTTGAAAACTCGAGAGGTCCGCGGAGATCAATGCTTCCAAAGGAGACGATGCCTGACTCCTCTTGAAAATGGATAGGAGTCCCAGGATCCCTGTGGCACGTGGAAAGGGACCCTGGGTCTCCCGCCTCACGTGGAGACGCATCCCAATTGCCATGCCAAGACTCGAGGAGAATCCCGAGGTGTCCCTCGCACCTAGGCAGGAGTCTTGACGTCGCTGAAAAAACACGTGTCTGGAAGGGCCCTCCCCGTCGTAACTCGAGAATATACCCCAGGTTCCGCCCCCAACTCGAGAAAAACCATGAGACTTCCCCCTCACCGCGAGATGAGGACGGATTCCCCTGCACTGCGTGCAGAGCAATTCCGTGTTCCACATCAAACGTGAAAGGAGCCTTGATTTCCTTGATGGCACTCCAGAGAAAAGCCAAGATCACTGTCTCAAGTCTAGAGGGATCCTGAGGTCACTGGAGCAACACGAAAGGGCTCCGTGGACCCCAAATCAACTCGAGATGAGAGCTTAGTCCCTGGCTTCCAGTCAAGTGGAATACCAACTTTCCACAAGCACCTCAAGAGGAGGCTTCTCTCAGCTACAGGTATATGAGAGGGACCCTGAGTTTGTGGCCTCAAGTGGAATGGACACCGAGATGCTCTGACTCGAAGTAAGGCCGGATATCCCTGCAGTGAATTGAATGCAGGCTCGTCTAGCATCTCCCAATACGAAGGGATGTCTGAATCCCCTGTGGAGACGACAGAGAAAGAACTAGTCCTCCGGCTCATCGCAACCGGAGGCCTCTCATCCTTTGAAAACTCGAGAGGTCTGCAGAGATCAATGCTTCCAAAGGAGACAATGCCTGACTCCTCTTGAAAATGGATAGGAGTCCCAGGATCCCTGTGGCACGAGGAAAGGGACCCTGGGTCTCCCGCCTCACGTGGAGACGCGTCCCAATTGCCATGCCAAGACTCGAGGAGAATCCCGAGGTGTCCCTCGCACCTAGGCAGGAGTCCTGACGTCGCTGAACAAACACGTGTCTGGAAGGGCCCTCCCCGTCGTAACTCGAGAATATACCCCAGGTTCCGCCCGCTATTTGAGAAAAACCATGAGACATCCCCCTTGCCGCGAGATGAGGCCGGATTCCCCTACACTGCGTGCAGAGCAATTCCGTGTTCCACATCAAACTTGAAAGGAGCCTTGATTTCCTTGAAGGCACTCCAGAGAAAACCCAAGATCACTGTCTCAAGTCTAGAGGGATCCTGAGGTCACTGGAGCAACAAGAAAGGGCTCCGTGGACCCCAAATCAACTCGAGATGAGAGCTTAGTCCCTGGCTTCGACTCAAGAGGAATACCAACTTTCCATAAGCACCTCAAGAGGAGGCTTCTCTCAGCTACAGGTATGTGAGAGGGACCCTGAATTTGTGGCCTCAAGTGTAATGGACACCAAAATGCTCTGACTCGAAGTAAGGCCGGATATCCCTGCAGTGAATTGAATGCAGGCTCGTCTTGCATCTCCCAAGACGAAGGGATGTCTGAATCCCCTGTGGAGACCACAGAGAAAGACCTCGTCCTCCGCCTCATCGCGACCGGAGGCCTCACATCCTTTGAAAACTCGAGAGGTCCGCGGAGATCAATGCTTCCAAAGGAGACGATGCCTGACTCCTCTTGAAAATGGATAGGAGTCCCAGGATCCCTGTGGCACGTGGAAAGGGACCCTGCGTCTCCCGCCTCACGTGGAGATGCGTCCCAATTGCCATGGCAAGACTCGAGGAGAATCCCGAGGTGTCCCTCGCACCCAGGCAGGAGTCCTGACGTCGCTGAACAAACACGTGTCTGGAAGGTCCCTCCCCATCGTAACTCGAGAATATACCCCAGGTTCCGGCCGCAACTCGAGAAAAACCATGAGACTTCCCCCTCGCCGCGAGATGAGGCCCGATTCCCCTGCATTGCGTGCAGAGAAATTCCGTGTTCCACATTAAACGTGAAAGGAGACTTGATTTCCTTGATGGCACTCCAGAGAAAACCCAAGATCACTGTCTCAAGTCTAGAGGGATCCTGAGGTCACTGGAGCAACACGAAAGGGCTTCGTGGACCCCAAATCAACTCGAGATGAGAGCTTAGTCCCTGGCTTGGACTCAAGAGGTATACCAACTTTCCACAAGCACCTCAAGAGGAGGCTTCTCTCAGCTACAGGTATGTGAGAGGGACCCTGAGTTTGTGGCCTCAAGTGGACTGGAAACCGAGATGCTCTGACTGGAAGTAAGGCCGGATATCCCTGCAGTGAATTGAATGCAGGATCGTCTTGCATCTCCCAAGACGAAGGGATGTCTGAATCCCCTGTGGAGACAACAGAGAGACCTAGTCCTCCGCCTCAACCCGACTGGAGGCCTCACATCCTTTGAAAACTCGAGATGCCCGTGGAGATCAAAGCTTCCAAAGGAGACGATGCCTGACTCCTCTTGAAAATAGATAGGAGTCCCAGGATCCCTGTGGCACTTCGAAAGGGACACTGGGTCTCCCGCCTCACGTGGAGACGCGTCCCAATTTCCATGCCAAGACTCGAGGAGAAGCCCGAGGTGTCCCTTGCACATAGGCAGGAGTCCTGACGTCGCTGAACAAACACGTGTCTGGAAGGGCCCTCCCCTTGGTAACTCGAGAATATACCCCAGGTTCGGGCCGCAACTCGAGAAAAACCATGAGACTTCCCCCTCGCAGTGAGATGAGGCCCGATTACCCTGCACTGCGTGCAGAGCAATTCCGTTTTACACATCAAACGTGAAAGGAGCCTTGATTTCCTTGATGGCACTCCAGAGAAAACCCAAGATCACTGTCTCAAGTCTAGAGGGATCCTGAGGTCACTGGAGCAACACGAAAGGGCTCGGTGGACCCCAAATCAACTCGAGATGAGAGCTTAGTGTCTGGCTTCGACTCAAGAGGATTACCAACTTTCCACAAGCACCTCAAGAGGAGGCTTCTCTCAGCTACAGGTATGTGAGAGGGACCCTGAATTTGTCGCCTCAAGTGGACTGGAAACCGAGATGCTCTGACTGGAAGTAAGGCCGGATATCCCTGCAGTGAATTGAATGCAGGCTCGTCTTGCATCTCCCCAGACGAAGGGATGTCTGAATCCCCTGTGGAGACCACAGAGAAAGACCTAGTTCTCCGCCTCATCGCGACTGGAGGCCTCACATCCTTTGAAAACTCGAGAGGTGGGCGGAGATCAATGCTTCCAAAGGAGACGATGCCTGACTCCTCTTGAAAATGGATAGGAGTCCCAGGATCCCTGTGGCACGTGGACAGGGACCCTGGGTCTCCCGCCTCACGTGGAGACGCGTCCCAATTGCCATGCCAAGACTCGAAGAGAATCCCGAGGTGTCCCTCGCACCTAGGAAGGAGTCCTGATGTTGCTGAACAAACACGTGTGTGGAAGGGCCCTCCCCATGGTAACTCGAGAATATACCCCAGGTTCCGGCCGAAACTCGAGAAAAACCATGAGACTGCCCCCTCGCTGCGAGATGAGGCCCGATTCCCCTACACTGCGTGCAGAGGAATTCCGTGTTCCACATCAAATGTGAACGGAGACTTGATTTCCTGGAAGGCACTCCAGAGAAAACCCAAGATCACTGTCTCAAGTCTAGAGGGATCCTGAGGTCACTGTAGCAACATGAAAGGTCTCCGTGGACCCCAAATCAACTCGAGATGAGAGCTTAGTCCCTGGCTTCGACTCAAGAGGAATACCAACTTTCCACAAGCACCTCAAGAGGAGGCTTCTCTAAGCTACAGGTGTGTGAGAGGGATTGTGAGTTGGTGGACTCAAGTGGAATGGACACCGAGATTCTCTGTCTCGAAGTAAGGCCGGATATCCCTGCAGTGAATTGAATGCAGGCTCGTCTTGCATCTCCCAATCCGAAGGGATGTCTGAATCCCCTGTGGAGACCACAGAAAAAGACCTAGTTCTCCGCCTCATCGCGACCGGAGGCCTCACATCCTTTCAAAACTCGAGATGTTTGTGGAGATCAATGCTTCCAAAGGAGACAATGCCTGACTCCTCTTGAAAATGGATAGGAGTCCCAGGAGGCCTGTGGCACGTGGAAAGGGACCCTGGGTCTCCCGCCTCACGTGGAGACGCGTCCAAATTGCCATGCCAAGACTCGAGGAGAATCCCGAGGTGTCCCTCGGACCTAGGCAGGAGTCCTGACGTCGCTGAACAAACACGTGTCTGGAAGGGCCCTCCCCGTCGTAACTCGAGAATATACCCCAGGTTCGGGCCGCAACTCGAGAAAAACCATGAGATTTCACCCTCGCCGCGAGTTGAGGCCCGATTCCCCTGCACTGGGTGCAGAGCAATTCCGTGTTCCACATCAAACGTGAAAGGAGCCTTGATTTCCTTGGTGGCACTCCAGAGAAAACCCAAGATCACTGTCTCAAGTCAAGAGGGATCCTGAGGCCAATGGAGCAACACAAAAGGGCTGCATGGACCCCAAATCACCTCGAGATGAGAGCTTAGTCCCTGGCTTCGACTCAAGAGGAATACCTACTTCCACAAGCACCTCAAGAGGAGGCTTCTCTCAGCTACATGTATGTGAGAGGGACACTGAGTTTGTGGCCTCAAGTGGAATGGACACCAAAATGCTCTGACTCGAAGTAAGGCCGGATATCCCTGCAGTGAAATGAATGCAGGCTCGTCTTGCATCTCCCAAGAAGAAGGGTTGTCTGAATCCCCTGTGGAGACCACAGAGAAAGACCTAGTTCTCCGCCTCAACGCGACCGGATGCCTCACATCCTTTGAAAACTAGAGAGGTCTGCGGAGATCAATGCTTCCAAAGGAGACGATGCCGGACTCCTCTTGAAAATGGATAGGAGTCCGAGGATCCCTGTGGCAAGTGGAAAGGACACTGGGTCTCCCGCCTCACATGGAGACGCGTCCCAATTGCCATGCCAAGACTCGAGGAGATTCCCGAGGTGTCCCTCGAACCTACGCAGGAGTCCTGACGTCGGTGAACAAACACGTGTCTGGAAGGGCCCTCCCCGTCGTAACTCGAGAATATACCCCAGGTTCCGGCCGCAACTCGAGAAAAACCATGAGACTTCCCCATCGCCGCTAGATGAGGCCCGATTCCCCTGCCCTGCGTGCAAAGCAATTCCGTGTTCCACATCAAACGTGAAAGGAGCCTTGATTTCCTTGATGGCACTCCAGAGAAAACCCAAGATCACTGTCTCTAGTCTAGAGGGATCCTGAGGTCACTGGAGCAACACGAAAAGGATCCGTGGACCCCAAATGAACTCGAGATGAGAGATTAGTCCCTCAATTCAACTCAAGAGGAATACGAACTTTCCACAAGCCCCTCAAGAGGAGGCTTCTCTCAGCTACAGGTATGTGAGAGGGACCCTGAGTTTGTGGCATCAAGCGGAATGGACACCGAGATGCTCTGACTCGAAGTAAGGCCGGATATCCCTGCAGTGAATTGAATGCAGGCTCGTCTAGCATCTCCCAATACGAAGGGATGTCTGAATCCCCTGTGGAGACGACAGAGAAAGAACTAGTCCTCCGCCTCATCGCGACCGGAGGCCTCACATCCTTTGAAAACTCGAGAGGTCCTCGGAGATCAATGCTTCCAAAGGAGACGATGCCTGACTCCTCTTGAAAATGGATAGGAGTCCCAGGATCCCTGGGGCACGTGGAAAGGGACCCTGGGTCTCCCGCCTCACGTGGAGACACGTCCCAATGGCCAGGCCAAGACTCGAGGAGAATCCCGAGTTGCCCCTCGCACCTAGGCAGGAGTCCTGACGTCGCTGAACAAACACGTGTCTGGAAGGGCCCTTCCGGTTGTAACTCGAGAATATACCCCAGGTTCCGGCCGCAACTCGAGAAAAACCATGAGACTTCCCCCTCGCGCGAGATGAGGCCCGATTCCTCTGCACTGCGTGCAGAGAACTTCCTTGTTCCACATCAAACATGAAAGGAGCCTTGATTTCCTTGATGGCACTCCAGAGAACACCCAAGATCACTGTCTCAAGTCTAGAGGGATCCTGAGGTCACTGTAGCAACACGAAAGGGCTCCGTGGACCCCAAATCAACTCGAGATGAGAGCTTCGTCCCTGGCTTCGACTCAAGAGGAATACCCACTTTCCACAAGCACCTCAAGAGGAGGCTTGTCTCAGCTACAGGTATGTGAGAGGGACCCTGAGTTTGTGGCCTCAAGTGGAATGGACACCGAGATGCTCTGACTCGAAGGAAGGCCGGATATCCCTGCAGTGAATTGAATGCAGGCTCGTCTTGCATCTCCCACGACGAAGGGATGTCTGAATCCCCTGTGGAGACCAAGGAGAAAGACCTAGTTTTCCGCCTCATCGCGACCGGAAGCCTCACGTCCTTTGAAATCTCGAGAGGTCCGGGGAGATCAATGCTTCCAAATGAGACGATGCCTGACTCCTCTTGAAAATGGATAGGAGTCCCAGGATCCCTGTGGCACGTGGAAAGGGACCCTGGGTCTCCCGCCTCACGTGGAGACGCGTCCCAATGGCCATGCCAAGACTCGTGGAGTATCCCGAGGGGTCCCTCGCACCCAGGCAGGAGTCCTGACGTCGCTGAACAAACACGTGTCTGGAAGGGCCCTTCCGGTCGTAACTCGTGAGTGTACCCCAGGTTCCGGCCGCAACTCGAGAAAAACCATGAGACTTCCCCCTCGCCGCGAGATGAGGCCCGATTCCCCTGCACTGCGTGCAGAGCAACTCCGTGTTCCAAATCAAACGTGAAATGAGACTTGATTTCCTTGATGGCACTCCAGAGAACACCCAAGATCACTGTCTCAAGTCTAGAGGGATCCTGAGGTCACTGTAGCAACACGAAAGGGCTCCGTGGACCCCAAATCAACTCGAGATGAGAGCTTCGTCCCTGGCTTCGACTCAAGAGGAATACCCACTTTCCACAAGCACCTCAAGAGGAGGCTTCTCTCAGCTACAGGTATGTGAGAGGGACCCTGAGTTTGTGGCCTCAAGTGGAATGGACACCGAGATGCTCTGACTCGAAGGAAGGCCGGAAATCCCTGCAGTGAATTGAATGCAGGCCTCTTTTGCATCTCCCACGACGAAGGGATGTCTGAATCCCCTGTGGAGACCACAGAGAAAGACCTAGTTCTCCGCCTCATCGCGATCGGAGGCCTCACGTCCTTTGAAAACTCGAGAGGTCCGCGGAGATCAATGCTTCCAAAGGAGACGATGCCTGACTCGTCTTCAAAATGGATAGGAGTCCCAGGATCCCTGGGGCACGTGGAAAGGGACCCTGGGTCTCCCGCCTCACGTGGAGACGCGTCCAAACGGCCATGCCAAGACTCGAGGAGAATCCCGAGTTGCCCCTCGCCCCTAGGCAGGAGTCCTGACGTCGCTGAACAAACACGTGTCTGGAAGGGCCCTTCCGGTCGTAACTCGTGAGTGTACCCCAGGTTCCGGCTGCAACTCGAGAAAAACCATGAGACTTCCCCCTCGCCGCGAGTTGAGGCCCGATTCCCCTGCACTGCGTGCAGAGCAACTCCGTGTTCCAAATCAAACGTGAAATGAGACTTGATTTCCTTGATGGCACTACAGAGAACACCCAAGATCACTGTCTCAAGTCTAGAGGGATCCTGAGGTCACTGTAGCAACACGAAAGGGCTCCGTGGACCCCAAATCAACTCGAGATGAGAGCTTCGTCCCTGGCTTCGACTCAAGAGGAATACCCACTTTCCACAAGCACCTCAAGAGGAGGCTTGTCTCAGCTACAGGTATGTGAGAGGGACCCTGAGTTTGTGGCCTCAAGTGGAATGGACACCGAGATGCTCTGACTCGAAGGAAGGCCGGATATCCCTGCAGTGAATTGAATGCAGGCTCGTCTTGCATCTCCCACGACGAAGGGATGTCTGAATCCCCTGTGGAGACCACAGAGAAAGACCTAGTTCTCCGCCTCATCGCGACCGCAGGCCTCACGTCCTTTGAAAACTCGAGAGGTCCGCGGAGATCAATGCTTCCAAAGGAGACGATGCCTGACTCCTCTTGAAAATGGATAGGAGTCCCAGGATCCCTGTGGCACGTGGAAAGGGACCCTGGGTCTCCCGCCTCACGTGGAGACGTGTGCCAATGGCCATGCCAAGACTCGAGGAGAATCCCGAGGTGTCCCTCGCACCTAGGCAGGAGTCCTGACGTCGCTGAACAAACACGTGTCTGGAAGGGCCCTCCCCGTCGTAACTCGAGAATGTACCCCAGGTTCCGGCCGCAACTCGAGAAAAACAATGAGACTTGCCCCTCGCCCCGAGATGAGGCCCGATTTTCCTGCACTGCGTGCAGAGCAATTCCGTGTTCAAAATCAAACATGAAAGGAGCCTTGATTTCCTTGATGGCACTCCAGAGAAGACCCAAGATCACTGTCTCAAGTCTAGAGGGATACTGAGGTCACTGTAGCAACACGAAAGGGCTCCGTGGACCCCAAATCAACTCGAGATGAGAGCTCGTCCCTGGCTTCGACTCAAGAGGAATACCCACTTTCCACAAGCACCTCAAGAGGAGGCTTCTCTCAGCTAAAGTTATGTGAGAAGGACCCTGAGTTTGTGGCCTCAAGTGGAATGGACACCGAGATGCTCTGACTCGAAGGAAGGCCGGATATCCCTGCAGTGAATTGAATGCAGGCTCGTCTTGCATCTCCCACGACAAAGGGATGTCTGAATTCCCTGTGGAGACCAAGGAGAAAGACCTAGTTCTCCGCCTCATCGCGATCGGAGGCCTCACGTCCTTTGAAAACTCGAGAGGTCCGCGGAGATCAATGCTTCCAAAGGAGACGATGCCTGACTCCTCTTGAAAATGGATAGGAGTCCCAGGATCCCTGTGGCACGTGGAAAGGGACCCTGGGTCTCCCGCCTCACGTGGAGACGCGTCCCAATGGCCATGCCAAAACTCGAGGAGAATCCCGAGGGGTCCCTCGCACCCAGGCAGGAGTCCTGACGTCGCTGAATAAACACGTGTCTGGAAAGGCCCTTCTGGTCGAAACTCGAGAATGTAGCCCAGGTTGCGGCCGCAACTTGAGAAAAACCATGAGACTTCCCCCTCGCCACGAGATGAGGCCCGATTCCCCTGCACTGCGTGCAGAGCAATTCCGTGTTCCACATCAAACATGAAAGGAGCCTTGATTTCCTTGATGGCACTCCAGAGAAGACCCAAGATCACTGTCTCATGTCTAGAGGGATACTGAGGTCACTGTAGCAACACGAAAGGGCTCCGTGGACCCCAAATCAACTCGAGATGAGAGCTTCGTCCCTGGCTTCGACTCAAGAGGAATACCCACTTTCCACAAGCACCTCAAGAGAAGGCTTCTCTCAGCTACAGGTATGTGAGAGGGACCCTGAGTTTGTGGCCTCAAGTGGAATGGACACCGAGAGGCTCTGACTCCAAAGAAGGCCGGATATCCCTGCAGTGAATTGAATGCAGGCCTCTTTTGCATCTCCCACGACGAAGGGATGTCTGAATCCCCTGTGGAGACCACAGAGAAAGACCTAGTTCTCCGCCTCAAATCGATCGGAGGCCTCACGTCCTTTGAAAACTCGAGAGGTCAGCGGAGATCAATGCTTCCAAAGGAGACCATGCCTGACTCCTCTTGAAAATGGATAGGAGTCCCAGGATCCCTGGGGCACGTGGAAAGGGACCCTGGGTCTCCCGCCTCACGTTTAGACGCGCCCCAATGGCCATGCCAAGACTCGAGGAGAATCCCGAGGTGTCCCTCGCACCGAGGCAGGAGTCCTGACGTCGCTGAACAAACACGTGTCTGGAAGGGCCCTTCCGGTCGTAACTCTTGAGTGTATCCCATGTTCCGGCCGCAACTCGAGAAAAACCATGAGACTTCCCCCTCGCCGCGAGATGAGGCCCGATTCCCCTGCACTGCGTGCAGAGCAACTCCGTGTTCCAAATCAAACGTGAAATGAGACTTGATTTCCTTGATGGCACTCCAGAGAAAACCCAAGATCACTGTCTCAAGTCTAGAGGGATCCTGAGGTCACTGTAGCAACACGAAAGGGCTCCGTGGACCCCAAATCAATTCGAGATGAGAGCTTCGTCCCTGGCTTCGACTCAAGAGGAATACCCACTTTCCACAAGCACCTCAAGAGGAGGCTTCTCTCAGCTACAGATATGTGAGAGGGACCCTGAGTTTGTGGCCTCAGGTGGAATGGACACCGAGATGCTCTGACTCGAAGGAAGGCCGGATATCCCTCTAGTGAATTGAATGCAGGCTCGTCTTGCATCTCCCACGACGAAGGGATGTCTGAATCCCCTGTGGAGCCCACAGAGAAAGACCTAGTTCTCCGCCACATCGCGACCGGAGGCCTCACGTCCTTTGAAAACTCGAGAGGTCCGCGGAGATCAATGCTTCCAAAGGAGACGATGCCGGACTCCTCTTGAAAATGGATAGGAGTCCCAGGATCCCTGTGGCACGTGGAAAGGGACCCTGGGTCTCCCACCTCACGTGGAGACGCGTCCCAATGGTCATGCCAAGACTCGAGGAGAATCCCGAGGTGTCCCTCGCACCTAGGCAGGAGTCCTGACATCGCTGAATAAACACGTGTCTGGAAAGACCCTTCTGGTCGTAACTCGAGAATATAACCCAGGTTCCGGCCGCAACTCGAGAAAAACCATGAGACTTCCCCCTCGCCGCGAGATGAGGCCCGATTCCCCTGCACTGCGTGCAGTGCAATTCCGTATTCCACATCAAACATGAAAGGAGCCTTGATATCCTTGATGGCACTCCAGAGAACACCCAAGATCACTGTCTCATGTCTAGAGGGATACTGAGGTCACTGTAGCAACATGAAAGGGCTCCGAGGACCCCAAATCAACTCGAGATGCGAGCTTCGTCCCTGGCTTCGACTCAAGAGGAATACCCACTTTCCACAAGCACCTCAAGAGGAGGCGTCTCTCAGCTACAGGTATGTGAGAGGGACCCTGAGTTTGTGGCCTCAAGTGGAATGGACACCGTGATGCTCTGACTCGAAAGAAGGCCGGATATCCTTGCAGTGAATTGAATGCAGGCCTCTTTTGCATCTCCCACGACGAAGGGATGTCTGAATCCCCTGTGGAGACCACAGAGAAAGACCTAGTTCTCCGCCTCATCGCGATCGGAGGCCTCACGTCCTTTGAAAACTCGAGAGGTCCGTGGAGATCAATGCTTCCAAAGGAGACGATGCCTGACTCCTCTTGAAAATGGATAGGAGTCCCAGGATCCCTGGGGCACGTGGAAAGGGACCCTGGGTCTCCCGCCTCACGTGGAGACGCGTCCCAATGGCCATGCCAAGACTCGAGGAGAATCCCGAGTTGCCCCTCGCACCTAGGCAGGAGTCCTGACGTCGCTGAACAAACACGTGTCTGGAAGGGCCCTTCCGGTCGTAACTCGAGAATATACCCTAGGTTCCGACCGCAACTCGAGAAAAACCATGAGACTTCCCCCTCGCCGCGAGATGAGGCCCGATTCCCCTGCACTGCGTGCAGAGCAACTCCGTGTTCCAAATCAAACGTGAAATGAGACTTGATTTCCTTGATGGCACTCCAGAGAACACCCAAGATCACTTTCTCAAGTCTAGAGGGATCCTTAGGTCACTGTAGCAACACGAAAGGGCTCCGTGGACCCCAAATCAATTCGAGATGAGAGCTTCGTCCCTGGCTTCGACTCAAGAGGAATACCCACTTTCCACAAGCACCTCAAGAGGAGGCTTCTCTCAGCTACAGGTATGTGAGAGGGACCCTGAGTTTGTGGCCTCAGGTGGAATGGACACCGAGATGCTCTGACTCGAAGGAAGGCCGGATATCCCTCTAGTGAATTGAATGCAGGCTCGTCTTGCATCTCCCACGACGAAGGGATGTCTGAATCCCCTGTGGAGCCCACAGAGAAAGACCTAGTTCTCCGCCACATCGCGACCGGAGGCCTCACGTCCTTTGAAAACTCGAGAGGTCCGCGGAGATCAATGCTTCCAAAGGAGACGATGCCTGACTCCTCTTGAAAATGGATAGGAGTCCCAGGATCCCTGTGGCACGTGGAAAGGGACCCTGGGTCTCCCACCTCACGTGGAGACGCGTCCCAATGGTCATGCCAAGACCCGAGGAGAATCCCGAGGTGTCCCTCGCACCTTGGCAGGAGTCCTGACATCGCTGAATAAATACGTGTCTGGAAAGACCCTTCTGGTCGTAACTCGAGAATGTTCCCCAGGTTCCGGCCGCAACTCGAGAATAACAATGAGACTTCCCCCTCACCGCAAGATGAGGCCCGATTCCCCTGCACTGCGTGCAGAGCAATTCCGTTTTCCACATCAAACATGAAAGGAGCCTTGATTTCCTTGATGGCATCCAGAGCACACCCAAGATCACTGTCTCATGTCTAGACGGATACTGAGGTCACTGTAGCAACACGAAAGGGCTCCGTGGACCCCAAATCAACTCGAGATGAGAGCTTCGTCCCTGGCTTCGATTCAAGAGGAATACCCACTTTCCACAAGCACCTCAAGAGGAGGCTTCTCTCAGCTACAGGTATGTGAGAGGGACCCTGAGTTTGTGGCCTCAAGTGGAATGGACACCGAGATGCTCTGACTCGAAGGAAGGCCGGATATCCCTGCAGTGAATTGAATGCAGGCTCGTCTTGCATCTCCCACGAAGAAGGGATGTCTGAATCCCCTGTGGAGACCAAGGAGAAAGACCTAGTTCTCCGCCTCATCGCGACCGGAGGCCTCACGTCCTTTGAAAACTCGAGAGGTCCGCGGAGATCAATGCTTCCAAAGGAGACGATGCCTGACTCCTCTTGAAAATGGATAGGAGTCCCAGGATCCCTGGGGCACGTGGAAAGGGACCCTGGGTCTCCCGCCTCACGTGGAGACGCGTCCCAATTGCCATGCCAAGACTCGAGGAGAATCCCGAGGTGTCCGTCACACCTAGGCAGGAGTCCTGACGTCGCTGAACAAACACGTGTCTGAAAGGGCCCTCCCCATCTTAACTCGAGAATATACCTCAGGTTCCTCCTGCAACTCGAGAAAAACCTTCAGACTTCCCCTCGCCATGAGATGAGGCCTGATTCCCCTGCACTGCGTGCAGAGAAATTCCGTGTTCCACATCAAACATGAAAGGAGCCTTGAGTTCCTTGATGGCACACCAGAGAAAACGCAAGAACACGGTCTCAAGTCTAGAGGATCCTGAGGTCACTGTAGCAACAAGAAAGGGCTCCGTAGACCCCAAATCAACTCGAGATGAGAGCTTAGTCCCAGGCTTCCATTCAAGAGGAATACAAACTTTCCAAAAGCACCTCAACAAGAGGCTTCTCTCAGCTATAGGTATGTGAGAGGGACCCTGAGTTTGTGGCCTCAAGTGGAATGGCCACCGAGATGCTCTGACTCGAAGTAAGGCCGGATATCCCTGCAGTGAATTGAATGCAGATTCATCTTGCATCTGCCAAGACTAAGGGATGTCTGAGTCCCCTGTGGAGACCAGAGAGAAAGACCTGGTTCTCCGGCTTATCGCGACCGGAAGCCTCACATTCTTTGAAAACTCGAGAGGTACACGGAGATGAATGCTTCCAAAGGAGACGATGCCTGACTCCTCTTGAAATTTGATAGGAGTCCGAGGATCCCTGTGGAACGTGGAAAGGGGCAATGGGTCTCCCGCCTCACGTGGAGACGCATCTCAATTGCCATGAAAAGACTCGAGGAGAATCCCGAGGTGTCCCTCGCAACTAGGCAGGAGTCCTGACGTCGCTGAACAAACACGTGTCTGGAAGGGCCCTCCCCTTCTTAACTCGAGAATATACCCCAGGTTGAGCCCGCCACTCGAGAAAAACCATGAGACTTCCCCCTCGCCGCGAGAAGAGGCCCGCTTCCCCTGCATTGGGTGCAGAGCAATTACGTGTTCCACATCAAACGTGAAAGGAGCCTTGATTTCCTTGATGGCACTCCACAGAAAACCCAGGAACACTGTCTCAAGTCTAGAGGGATCCTGAGGTTACTGTAGCAACAAGAAAGGGCTCCGTGCACCCCAAATCAACTCGAGATGAGAGCTTAGTCCTTAGCTTCTACTCAAGAGGAATACCAACTTTTCACAAGCATCTCAAGAGGAGGCTTTTCTCTGCTAAAGGTATGTGAGAGGGACCCTGAATTTGTGGCCTCAAGTGGAATGGACACCGAGATGCTCTGGCTCGAAGTAAAGCCGGATATCCCTGCAGTGAATTGAATGCAGGCTCGTCTTGCATCTCCCAAGACGAAGGGATGTCTCAATCCCATGAGGAGACCACAGAGAAAGACCTAGTTCTCCACCTAATCGCGACCAGAAGCCTCACATCCTTTGAAAACTCGAGACGTACGTGGACATCAATGCTTTCAAAGGAGACGATGCCTGACTCCTCTTGAAAATTGACAGGAGTCCCAGGATCCCTGTGGGACGTGAAAAGGGACACTGGGTCTCCCGCCGCACGTTGAGACGCGTCCCAATTGCCATGCCAAGACTCGAGGAGAATCCCGAGGGGTCCCTCGCAACTAGGCATGAGTCCTGCCGTCGCTAAACAAACACGTGTCTGGAAGGGCCCTCCCCGTCTAACTCGAGAATACACCCCAGGTTCCGGCCGCAAGTCGAGAAAAACCATGAGACTTCCCCCTCGCCCCGAGATGAGGCCCTATACCCCTGCATTGCGGGCAGAGCAATTCCGTGTTGCAGATCAAACATGAAAGGAGCCTTAATTTCCTTGATGGCAGTCCAGAGAAACCCCAAGAACACTGTCTCAAGGCTAGACGGATCCTGAGGTCACTTCAGCAATATGAAAGTGCTCCGTGGACCAAAAATCAACTCGAGATGAGAGGTTATTCCCTGGCTTCGACTTCAGAGGAATATCAACTTACCACAAGCACCTCAAGAGAGGGCTTCTCTCAGCTATCAGTATGTGAGCGGGACCATGAGTTTGCAACCTCAAGTGGAATGGACACCGAGATGCCCTGACTCGTAATAAGGTCGGATATCCCTGCAGTGATTGAAGGCAGGCTCGTCTTGCCTCCCCCAAAATGAAAGGTTGCCAACGTATCGTGAACAAACACTATTCTGGAAGGGCCGTCCCCATCGTAACTCGAGAATATACCCCAGGCTCCGGGCGCAACTCGAGAAAAACCAGGAGACTTCCCCCTCGTGGCAAGAAGAGGCCCGGTTTCCCTACATTGCGTGCAGAGCAATTCCGTCTTCCATATCAAACATGAAAGTAGCCTTGATTTCCGTTATGGCTCTCCAGAGAAAACCCAAGAACACTGAGTCAAGTCTAGAGGGATCCTGAGGTCACTGCAGCAACAAGAAAGGGCTCCGTGGACCCCAAATCAATTCGAGATGGGAGCTTAGTCCCTGGCTTCGACTCAAGAGGATCACCAACTTTCCACAAGCATCTCCAGAGGAGGCTTCTCTCAGCTATAGGTATGTGAAAGGGACGCTGAGTTTGTGGCCTCAAGTGGAATGGACACTGAGATGATCTGACTCGAAATAAGGCCGGATATCCCAGCAGTGAATTGCTTTCAGGCTCGTGTTGCATCTCCCAAGACGAAGGCATGTCTGAATCCCCTGTGGAGACCACAGAGAAAGACCTAGTTCTCCGCCTCATTGCGACCGGAGGCCTCACATCCTTTGAAAACTCTAGAGGTACGCGGAGATCAATGCTTCCAAAGGAGGCGATGCCTGATTCGTCTTGAAAATAGGTAGGAGTACCAGGATCCCTGTGGCACGTGGAAAGGGTACCTGGGTCTCCCACCTCACGTGGAGACGCGTCCCAATTGCCATGACAAGACACGAGGAGAATCCATATATATCCTTCACAACTAGACAGGAGTCTGTCGTCGCTGAAAAGCACGTGTATAGAAGGGCCCTCCCGTCTAAACTCGAGAATATACCCCAGGTTCTGGCCGAACTCGAGAAAAACCATGAGACTTCCCCCTCGCCGCAGATGAGGCCCGATTCCCCTGCATTTCGTGCAGAGCAATTCCATGTTCCACATCAAACATGAAAGGAGCCTTGATTTCTTTGATGGCACTCCAGAGAAAATCCAAGAACACTGTCTCAAGTCTAGAGGGATCATGAGGTCACTGTAGAAACACGAATAGTCTCCGTGGACCCCAAATCAATTCGAGATGAGAGCTTAGTCCCTGGTTTCGACTCAAGAGGAATACCAAATTTCCAGAAGCACGTTAAAGGAAAGATATAGGTATGTGAGAGGGACCCTGAGTGTGTGGCCTCAAGTGAAATGGACACCGAGATGCTCTGACTCGAAGTAAGGCCGGATAGCCCTGCAGTGAATTGAATGCAGGCTCGTCTTGCATCTCCCAAGACGAAGGGATGTCTGAATCCCCTGTGGAGACTAAGGAGAATGATCTAGTTCTCCGCCTCATCGCGCCTGGAGGCCTCACATCCTTTGAAAACTCGAGAGGTCCTCGGAGATCAATGCTTCCAACGGAGACGATGCCTGACTCCTCTTGAAAATGGATAGGAGTCCCAGGATCCCTGTGGCACGTGGAAAGGGACGCTGGGTCTCCCGCCTCACGTGGAGACGTGTCCCAATTACAATGCCAAGTCTCGAGGAGAATCCTGAGGTGTCCCTCGCACCTAGGCAGGAGTCCTGACGTCGCTGAACAAACATGTGTCTGGAAGGGCCCTCCCCGACGTATCTCGAGAATATATCCCAGGTTCCGGCCGCAACTCGAGAAAAACCATGAGACTTCCCCCTCGCCGCGAGATGAGGCACGATTCCCCTGCACTGCGTGCAGAGCCATTCCATGTTCCACATCAAACGTGAAAGGAGCCTTGATTTCCTTGATGGCACTCCAGAGAAAACCCAAAGTCACTGTCTCAAGTCTAGAGGGATCCTGAGGTCACTGTAGCAACACAAAAGCTCTGCATGGACCCCAAATCAACTCGAGATGAGAGCTTAGTCCCTGGCTTCGACTCAAGAGGAATACCAACTTTCCACAAGCACCTCAAGAGGAGGCTTCTCTCAGCTACAGGTATGTGAGAGGAACCCTGGGTTTGTGGCCTCAAGTGGAATGGACACCGAGATGCTCTGACTCGAAGTAAGGCCGGATATCCCTGCAGTGAATTGAATGCAGGCTCGTCTTGCATCTCCCAAGACGAAGGGATGTCTGAATACCCTGTGGAGACCACAGAGAAAGACGTAGTCCTCCGCATCATCGCGACTGGAGGCCTCACATCCTTTGAAAACTCGAGAGGTCCGCGGAGATCAATGCTTCCAATGGAGACGATGCCTGACTCCTCTTGAAAATGGATAGGAGTCCCAGGATCCCTGTGGCACGTGGAAAGGGACACTGGGTCTCCCGCCTCACGTGGAGACGCGTCCCAATTGCCATGCCAAGACTCGAGGAGAATCCCGAGGTGTCCCTCGCACCTAGGCAGGAGTCCTGACGTCGCTGAACAAACACGTGTCTGGAGGGGCCCTCCCCGTCGTAACTCGAGAATATACCCCAGGTTCCGGCCGCAACTCGAGAAAAACCATGAGATTTCCCCCTCGCCGCCAGATGAGGCCCGATTCCCCTGCACTGCGTGCAGAGCCATTCCGTGTTCCGCATCAAACATGAAAGGAGCCTTGATTTCCATGATGGCACTCCAGAGAACACCCAAGACACTGTCTCAAGTCTAGAAGGATCCTGAGGTCACTGTAGCAACATGAAAGGTCTCCGTGGACCCCAAATCAACTCGAGATGAGAGCTTCGTCCCTGGCTTCGACTCAAGAAAAATACCCACTTTCCACAAGCACCTCAAGAGGAGGCTTCTCTCAGCTACAGGTATGTGAGAGGGACCCTGAGTTTGTGGCCTCAAGTGGAATGGACACCGAGATGCTCTGACTCGAAGGAAGGCCGGATATCCCTGCAGTGAATTGAATGCAGGCTCGTCTTGCATCTCCCACGACGAAG
Source organism: Dama dama (assembly GCF_033118175.1). Taxonomy (NCBI): domain Eukaryota; kingdom Metazoa; phylum Chordata; class Mammalia; order Artiodactyla; family Cervidae; genus Dama; species Dama dama. The sequence continues at coordinate 881,662 of NW_026870878.1, read as the reverse complement.
GGATGTCTGAATCCCCTGTGGAGACCACAGAGAAAGACCTAGGTCTCCGCCTCATCGTGCCCGGAGGCCTCACGTCCTTTGAAAACTCGAGAGGTCCGCGGAGATCAATGCTTCCAAAGGAGACGATGCCTGACTCCTCTTGAAGATGGATAGGAGTCCCAGGATCCCTGTGGCACGTGGAAAGGGACCCTGGGTCTCCTGCCTCACGTGGAGACGCGTCCCAATGGCCATGCCAAGACTCGAGGAGAATCCCGAGGTGTCCCTCGCACCTAGGCAGGAGTCCTGACGTCGCTGAACAAACACGTGTCTGGAAGGGCCCTCCCCGTCGTATCTCGAGAATACACCCCAGGTTCCGGCCGCAACTCGAGAAAAACCATGAGACTTCCCCCTCGCCGCGAGGTGAGGCCCGATTCCCCTGCACTGCGTGCAGAGCAATTCCGTGTTCCACATCAAACATGAAAGGAGCCTTGATTTCCTTGATGGCACTCCAGAGAACACCCAAGATCACTGTCTCAAGTCTAGAGGGATCCTGAGGTCACTGTAGCAACACAAAAGGGCTCCGTGAACCCCAAATCAACTCGAGATGAGAGCTTCTTCCCTAGCTTCGACTCAAGAGGAATACCCACTTTCCACAAGCACCTCAAGAGGAGGCTTCTCTCAGCTACAGGTATGTGAGAGGAACCCTGAGTTTGTGGACTCAAGTGGAATGGACACCGAGATGCTCTGACTCGAAGGAAGGCCGGATATCCCTGCAGTGAATTGAATGCAGGCTCGTCTTGCATCTCCCATGACGAAGGGATGTCTGAATCCCTTGTGGAGACCACAGAGAAAGACCTAGTTCTCTGCCTCATCGCGACCGGAGGCCTCACGTCCTTTGAAACCTCGAGAGGTCCGTGGAGATCAATGCTTCCCAAGGAGACGATGCCTGACTCCTCTTGAAGATGGATAGGGGTCCCAGGATCCCTGTGGCACGGGGAAAGGGACCCTGGGTCTCCCGCCTCACGTGGAGTCGCGTCCCAATGGCCATGCCAAGACTCGAGGAGAATCCCGAGGTGTCCCTCGCACCTAGGCAGGAGTCCTGACGTCGCTGAAGAAAAACGTGTCTGGAAGGGCCCTCCCCGGCGTAACTCGAGAATATACCACAGGTTCCGGCCGCAACTCGACAAAAACCATGAGACTTCCCCCTCACCGCGAGATGAGGCCCGATTCCCCTGCACTGCGTGCAGAGCAATTCCGTGTTCCACATCAAACATGAAAGGAGCCTTGATTTCCTTGATGGCACTCCAGAGAACACCCAAGATCACTGTCTCAAGTCTAGAGGGATCCTCAGGTCACTGTAGCAATACGAAAGGGCTCCGTGGACCCCAAATCAACTCGAGATGAGAGCTTCGTCCATGAGTTCGACTTCAGAGGAATACCCACTTTAAACAAGCACCTCAAGAGGAGGCTTCTCTCAACTACAGGTATGTGAGAGGGACTCTGAATTTGTGTCGTCAAGTGGAATGAACACCGAGAAGCTCTGCCTGGAAGGAAGGCCGGATATCCCGGCAGGGAACTGAATGCAGGCTCGTCGTGCATCTCCAACGATAAAGGGATGTCTGAATCCCCTGTGGAGACCACAGAGAAAGACCTAGTTCTCCGCCTCATCGCGACCGGAAGCCTCACGTCCTTGAAAACTCGAGAGGTCCGCGGAGATCAATACTTCCAAAGGAGACGATGCCTGACTCCTCTTGAAAATGGATAGGAGTCCCAGGATCCCTGTGGCACGTGGAAAGGGACCCTGGGTCTCCCGCCTCACGTGGAGACGCGTCCCAATGGCCATGCCAAGACTCGAGGAGAATCCCGAGGTGTCCTTCGCACCTAGGCAGGAGTCCTGACGTCGCTGAAAAAACACGTGTCTGGAAGGGCCCTCCCCGTCGTAACTCGAGAATATACCCCAGGTTCCGGCCGCAACTCGAGAAAAACCATGAGACTTCCCCCTCGCCGCGAGATGAGGCCCGATTCCCCTGCACTGCGTGCAGAGCAATTCCGTGTTCCACATCAAACATGAAAGGAGCCTTGATTTCCTTGATGGCACTCCAGAGAAGACCCAAGATCAATGTCTCAAGTCCAGACGGATCCTGAGGTCACTGTAGCAACACGAAAGGGCTCCGTGGACACCAAATCAACTCGAGATGAGAGCTTCGTCCCTGGCTTCGACTCAAGAGGAATACCCACTTTCCACAAGCACCTCAAGAGGAGGCTTCTCTTAGCTACAGGTATGTGAGTGGGACCCTGAGTTTGTGGCCTCAAGTGGAATGGACACCGAGATGCTCTGACTCGAAGGAAGGCCGGATATCCCTGCAGTGAATTGAATGCAGGCTCGTCTTGCATCTCCCACGACGAAGGGATGTCTGAATCCCCTGTGGAGACCACCAAGAAAGACCTAGTTCTCCGCCTCATCGCGACCGGAGGCCTCACGTCCTTTGAAAACTCGAGAGGTCGGCGGAGATAAATGCTTCCAAAGGAGACGATGCCTGACTCCTCTTCAAAATGGATAGGAGTCCCAGGATCCCTGTGGCACGTGGAAAGGGACCCTGGGTCTCCCGCCTCACGTGGAGACGCGTCCCAATGGCCATGCCAAGACTCGAGGAGAATCCCGAGGTGTCCCTGGCACCTAGGCGGGAATCCTGACGTTGCTGAACAAACACGTGTCTGGAACGGCCCTCCCCGACGTAACTCGAGAATATACCCCAGGTTCCGGCCGCAACTCGAGAAAAACCATGAGACTTCCACCTCGCCACGAGATGAGGCCAGATTCCCCTGCACTGCGTGCAGAGCAATTCCGTGTTCCACATCAAACATGAAAGGAGCCTTGATTTCCTTGATGGCACTCCAGAGAACACCCAAGATCACTGTCTCAAGTCTAGAGGGATCCTGAGGTCACTGTAGCAACACGAAAGGGCTCCGTGGACCCCAAATCAACTCGAGATGAGAGCTTAGTCCCTGGCTTCGACTCAAGAGGAATACCCACTTTCCACAAGCACCTCAAGAGGAGGCTTCTCTCAGCTACAGGTATGTGAGAGGGACTATGAGTTTGTGGCGTCAAGTGGAATGAACACCGAGAAGCTCTGCCTCGAAGGAAGGCCGGATATCCCGGCAGGGAATTGAATGCAGGCTCGTCGTGCATCTCCCGTGGCGAAGGGATGTCTGAATCCCCTGTGGAGATCACAGAGAAAGACGTAGTTCTCCGCCTCATCGCGACCGGAGGCCTCACGTCCTTTGAAAACTCGAGAGGTCCGACGAGATCAATGCTTCCAACGGAGACGATGCCTGACTCCTCTTGAAAATGGATAGGAGTCCCAGGATCCCTGTGGCACGTGGAAAGGGACCCTGGGTCTCCCGCCTCACGTGGAGACGCATCCCAATTGCCATGCCAAGACTCGAGGAGAATCCCGAGGTGTCCCTCGCACCTAGGCAGCAGTCCTGACGTCGCTGAACAAACACGTGTCTGGAAGGGCCCTCCCCGTCGTAACTCGAGAATATACCCCAGGTTCCGGACGCAACTCGAGAAAAACCATGAGACTTCCCCCTCGCCGCGAGATGAGGCCCGATTCCCCTTCACTGAGTGCAGAGCAATTCCGTGTTCCACATCAAACGTGAAAGGAGCCTTGATCTCCTTGATGGCACTCCAGAGAAAACCCAAGATCACTGTCTCAAGTCTAGAGGGATCCTGAGGTCACTGGAGCAACATGAAACGTCTCTGTGGACTCCAAATTAACTCGAGATGTGATCTTAGTCCCTGGCTTCTACTCAAGAGGAATACCAACTTTCCACAAGCACCTCAAGAGGAGGCTTCTCTCAGCTACAGGTATGAGAGGGGGACCCTGAGTTTGTGACCTCAAGTGGAATGGACACCGAGATGCTCTGACTCGAAGTAAGGCCGGATATCACTGCAGTGAATTGAATGCAGGCTCGGCTTGCATCTCCCAAGACGAAGGGATGTCTGAATCCCCTGTGGAGACCACAAAGAAAGACCTAGTTCTCCGCCTCATCGCGACTGGAGGCCTCACATCCTTTGAAAACTCGAGAGGTCCGCGGAGATCAATGCTTCCAAAGGAGACGATGCCTGACTCCTCGTGAAAATGGATAGGAGTCCCAGGATCCCTGTGGCACGTTGAAAGGGACCCTGGGTATCCCGCCTCACGTGGAGACGCGTCCCAATTGCCATGCCAAGACTCGAGGAGAATCCCGAGGTGTCCCTCGCACCTAGGCAGGAGTCCTGACGTCGCTGAACAAACACGTGTCTGGAAGGGCCCTCCCCATCGTAACTCGAGAATATACCCCAGGTTCTGGCCGCAACTCGAGAAAAACCATGAGACTTCCCCCTCGCCGCGAGATGAGGCCCGATTCCCCTGCACTGCGTGCAGAGCAATTCCGTGTTCCACATCAAACGTGAAAGGAGCCTTGATTTCCTTGATGGCACTCCAGAGAAAACCAAAGATCACTGTCTCAAGTCTAGAGTGATCCTGAGGTCACTGTAGCAACACGAAAGGGCTCCGTGGACCCCAAATCAACTCGAGATGAGAGCTTAGTCCCTGGCTTCGACTCAAGAGGAATACCAACTTTCCACAAGCACCTCAAGAGGAGGCTTCTCTCAGCTACAGGTATGTGAGATGGACCCTGAGTTTGTGGCCTCAAGTGCAATGGACACCGAGATGCTCTGACTCGAAGTAAGTCCGGATATCCCTGCAGTGAATTGAATGCAGGCTCGTCTTGAATCTCCCAAGATGAAGGGATGTTTGAATCCCCTGTGGAGACCACAGAGAAAGACCTAGTTCACCGCCTCATCGAGACCGGAGGCATCACATCCTTTGAAAACTCGAGAGGTCCGCGGAGATCAATGCTTCCAAAGGAGAAGATGCCTGACTCTTCTTGAAAATGGATAGGAGTCCCAGGATCCCTGTGGCACGTGGAAAGGGACCCTGGGTCTCCCGCCTCACGTGGAGACGCGTCCCAATTGCCATGCCAAGACTCGAGGAGAATCCCGAGGTGTCCCTCCCACCTAGCCAGGAGTCCTGACGTCGCAGAACATACACGTTTCTGGAAGGGCCCTCCTCGTCGTAACTCGAGAATATACCGCAGGTTCCGGCCGCAACTCGAAAAAAACCATGAGACTTCCCCCTCTCCGCGAGATGAGGCCCGATTCCCCTGCCCTGCGTGCAGAGCAATTCCGTATTCCACATCAGAAATGAAAGGAGCCTTGATTTCCTTGATGGCACTCCAGAGAAAACCCAAGATCACTGTCTCAAGTCTAGCGGGATCCTGAGGTCACTGTAGCAACACGAAAGGGCTCCGTGGACCCCAAATCAACTCGAGATGAGAGCTTAGTCCCTGGCTTCGACTCAAGAGGAATACCAACTTTCCACAAGCACCTCAAGAGGAGGCTTCTCTCAGCTACAGGTATGTGAGAGGGACCCTGAGTTTGTGGCCTCAAGTGGAATGGACACCGAGATGCTCTGACTCGAAGTAAGGCCGGATATCCCTGCAGTGAATTGAATGCAGGCTCGTCTTGCATCTCCCAAGACGAAGGGATTTCTGAATACCCTGTGGAGACCACAGAGAAAGACCGAGTTCTCCGCCTCATCGCGACCGGAAGCCTCCCATCCTTTGAAAACTCGAGAGGTCCGCGGAAATAAATGCTTCCAAAGGAGACGATGCCTGACTCCTCTTGAAAAAGGATAGGAGTCCCAGGATCCCTGTGGCACGTGGAAAGGGACCCTGGGTCTCCCGCCTCACGTGGAGACGCGTCCAAATTGCCATGCCAAGACTCGAGGAGAATCCCGAGGTGTCCCTCGCACCTAGGCAGGAGTCCTGACGTCGCTGAACAAACACGTGTCTGGAAGGGCCCTCCCCGTCGTAACTCGAGAATATACCCCAGGTTCGGGCCGCAACTCGAGAAAAACCATGAGATTTCAGCTCACCGCGAGTTGAGGCCCGATTCCCCTGCATTGCGTGCAGAGAAATTCCGTGTTCCACATTAAACGTGAAAGGAGACTTGATTTCCTTGATGGCACTCCAGAGAAAACCCAAGATCACTGTCTCAAGTCTAGAGGGATCCTGAGGTCACTGGATCAACATGAAAGGGCTTCGTGGACCCCAAATCAACTCGAGATGAGAGCTTAGTCCCTGGCTTCGACTCAAGAGGAATACCAACTTTCCACAAGCACCTCAAGAGGAGGCTTCTCTCAGCTACAGGGATGTTAGAGGGACCCGGAGTTTGTGGCCTCAATTGGAATGGACACCGAGATGCTCTGACTCGAAGTAAGGCCAGATATGCCTGCAGTGAATTGAATGCAGGCTCGTCTTGCCTCTCCCAAGACGAAGGGATGTCTGAATCCCTTGTGGAGACCACAGAGAAAGACCTAGTCCTCCGCCTCATCGCGACTGGAGGCCTCACATCCTTTGAAAACTCGAGAGCCCCGCGGAGATCAATGCTTCCAAAGGAGACGATGCCTGACTTCACTTGAAAATGGATAGGAGTCCCAGGATCCCTGTGGAATGTGGAAATGGACCCTGGGTCTCCCGCCTCACGTTGAGACGCGTCCCAATTGCCAAGCCAAAACTCGAGGAGAATCCCGAGGTGTCCCTCGCACCTAGGCCGGAGTCCTGACGTCACGGAACAAACACGTGTCTGGAAGGGCCCTCCCCGTCGTAACTCGAAATATACCCTAGGTTCCGGCCGCAACTCGAGAAAAACCATGAGACTTCCTCCTCGTCGCGAGATGAGGCCCGTTTCCCCTGCTCTGCGTGCAGAGCAATTCCGTGTTCCACATCAAACGTGAAAGGAGCCTTGATTTCCTTGATGGCACTCCAGAGAAAACCCAAGATCACTGTCTCAAGTCTAGAGGGATCCTGAGGTCACTGGAGCAACACGAAAGGGCTCCGTTAACCCCGAATCAACTCGAGATGAGAGCTTAGTCCCTGGCTTCGACTCAAGAGGAATACCAACTTTCCACAAGCGCCTCAAGACTAGGCTTCTCTCAGCTACAGGTATGTGAGAGGGACCCTGAGTTTTTGGCCTCAAGTGGAATGGACACCGAGATGTTCTGACTCGAAGTAAGGTCGGATATCCCTGCAGTGAATTGAATTCAGGCTCGACTTGCATCTCCCAAGACGAAGGGATGTCTGAATCCACTGTGGAGACCACAGAGAAAGCCTAGTCCTCCCCTCATCGCGACCGGAGGCCTCACATCCTTTGAAAACTCGAGAGGTCTGCGGAGATCAATGCTTCCAAAGGATACGATGCCTGACTCCTCTTGAAAATGGATAGGAGTCCCAGGATTCCTGTGGCACGTGGAAAGGGACCCTGGGTCTCCCGCCTCACGTGGAGACGCGTCCCAATTGCCATGCCAAGACTCGAGGAGAATCCCGAGGTTTCCCTCACAACTAGGCAGGAGTCCTGACGTCGCTGAACAAACACGTGTGTGGAAGGGCCCTCCCCGTCATAACTCGAGAATATATCCCAGGTTCCGGCCGCAACTCGAGAAAAACCATGAGACTCCCCCCTCGTCGCGAGATGAGGCCCGTTTCCCCTGCACTGCGTGCAGAGCAATTCCGTGTTCCACATCAAACGTGAAAGGAGCCTTGATTTCCTTGATGGCACTCCGCAGAAAAGCCAAGATCACTGTCTCAAGTCTAGAGTGATCCTGAGGACACTGGAGCAACACGAAAGGGCTCTGTGGACCCCAAATCAACTCGAGATGAGAGCTTAGTCCCTGGCTTCGACTCAAGAGGAATACCAACTTTCCACAAGCACCTCAAGAGGAGGCTTCTCTCAGCTACAGGTATGTGAGAGGGACCCTGAGTTTGTGGCCTCAAGTGGAATACAGACCGAGATGCTCTGACTCGAAGTAAGGCCGGATATCCCTGCAGTGAATTGAATGCAGGCTCGTCTAGCATCTCCCAATACGAAGGGATGTCTGAATCCCCTGTGGAGACGACAGAGAAAGAACTAGTCCTCCGGCTCATCGCAACCGGAGGCCTCACATCCTTTGAAAACTCGAGAGGTCCGCGGAGATCAATGCTTCCAAAGGAGACGATGCCTGACTCCTCTTGAAAATGGATAGGAGTCCCAGGATCCCTGTGGCACGTGGAAAGGGACCCTGGGTCTCCCGCCTCACGTGGAGATGCGTCCCAATTGCCATGCCAAGACTCAAGGAGAATCCCGAGGTGTCCCTCGCACCCAGGCAGGAGTCCTGACGTCGCTGAACAAACACGTGTCTGGAAGGGCCCTCCCCGTCGTAACTCGAGTATATACGCCAGGTTCCGGGAGCAACTCGAGAAAAACCATGAGACTTCCCCCTCGCCGCGAGATGAGGCCCGATTCCCCTGCATTGCGTGCAGAGAAATTCCGTGTTCCACATTAAACGTGAAAGGAGACTTGATTTCCTTGATGGCACTCCAGACAAAACCCAAGATCACTGTCTCAAGTCTACAGGGATCCTCAGGTCACTGGAGCAACACGAAAGGGCTTCATTGACCCCAAATCAACTCGAGATGAGAGCTTAGTCCCTGGCTTCGACTCAAGAGGAATACCAACTTTCCACAAGCACCTCAAGAGGAGGCTTCTCTCAGCTGCAGGGATGTTAGAGGGACCCTGAGTTTGTGGCCTCAAGTGGAATGGACACCGAGATGTTCTGACTCGAAGTAAGGTCGGATATCCCTGCAGTGAATTGAATTCAGGCTCGACTTGCATCTCCCAAGACGAAGGGATGTCTGAATCCCCTGTGGAGACAACAGAGAGATCTAGTCCTCCGCCTCAACCCGACCGGAGGCCTCACATCCTTTGAAAACTCGAGAGGCCCGTGGAGATCAATGCTTCCAAAGGAGACGATGCCTGACTCCTCTTGAAAATAGATAGGAGTCCCAGGATCCCTGTGGCACTTCGAAAGGGACACTGGGTCTCCCGCCTCACGTGGAGACGCGTCCCAATTGCCATGCCAAGACTCGAGGAGAATCCCGAGGTGTCCCTCGCACCTAGGCAGGAGTCCTAACGTCGCTGAACAAACAAGTGTCTGGAAGGGCCCTCCCCGTCGTAACTCGAGAATATAACCCAGGTTCCGGCCGCAACTCGAGAAAAACCATGAGACTTCCCCCTCGCCGCAAGATGAGGCCCGATTCCCCTGCACTGCGTGCAGAGCAATTCCGTGTTCCACATTAAAAGTGAAATGAGCCTTGATTTCCTTGATGGCACTCCAGAGAAAACCCAAGATCACTGTCTCAAGTCTAGAGGGATCCTGAGGTATCTGGAGCAACACGAAAGGGCTCCGTGGACCCCAAATCAACTCGTGATGTGAGCTTAGTCCCTGGCTTCGACTCAAGAGGAATACCCACTTTCCACAACCACCTCAAGAGGAGGGTTCTCTCAGCTACAGGTATGTGAGAGGGACCCTGAGTTTGTGGCCTTAAGTGGAATGGACACCGAGATGCTCTGACTCGAAGTAAGGCCGGATATCCCTGCAGTGAATTGAATGCAGGCTCGTCTTGCATCTCCCAAGACGAAGGGATGTCTGAATCCCCTGTGGAGACCACAAAGAAAGACCTAGTTCTCCGCCTCATCGCGACTGGAGGCCTCACATCCTTTGAAAACTCGAGAGGTCCGCGGAGATCAATGCTTCCAAAGGAGACGATGCCTGACTCCTCGTGAAAATGGATAGGAGTCCCAGGATCCCTGTGGCACGTGGAAAGGGACCCTGGGTATCCCGCCTCACGTGGAGACGCGTCCCAATTGCCATGCCAAGACTCGAGGAGAATCCCGAGGTGTCCCTCGCACCTAGGCAGGAGTCCTGACGTCGCTGAACAAACACGTGTCTGGAAGGGCCCTCCCCATCGTAACTCGAGAATATACCCCAGGTTCTGGCCGCAACTCGAGAAAAACCATGAGACTTCCCCCTCGCCGCGAAATGAGGCCCGATTCCCCTGCACTGCGTGCAGAGCAATTCCGTGTTCCACATTAAAAGTGAAATGAGCCTTGATTTCCTTGATGGCACTCCAGAGAAAACCCAAGATCACTGTCTCAAGTCTAGAGGGATCCTGAGGTATCTGGAGCAACACGAAAGGGCTCCGTGGACCCCAAATCAACTCGTGATGTGAGCTTAGTCCCTGGCTTCGACTCAAGAGGAATACCCACTTTCCACAACCACCTCAAGAGGAGGGTTCTCTCAGCTACAGGTATGTGAGAGGGACCCTGAGTTTGTGGCCTTAAGTGGAATGGACACCGAGATGCTCTGACTCGAAGTAAGGCCGGATATCCCTGCAGTGAATTGAATGCAGGCTCGTCCTACATCTCCCAAGACGAAGGGATGTCTGAATCCCCTGTGGAGACCACAGAGAAAGACCTTGTTCTACGCCTCATCGCGAGCGGAGGCCTCACATCCTTTGAAAACTCGAGAGGTCCGCAGATATCAATGCTTCCAAAGGAGACGATGCCTGACTCCTCTTAAAAATGGATAGGTGTCCCAGGAGGCCTGTGGCATGTGGAAAGGGACCCTGGGTCTCCCGCCTCACGTGGTGACGCGTCCCAATTGCCATGCCAAGACTCGAGGAGAAGCCCGAGGTGTCCCTTGTACATAGGCAGGAGTCCTGACGTCGCTGAGCAAACACGTGTCTGGAAGGGCCCTCCCCGTGGTAACTCGAGAATATACCCCAGGTTCGGGCCGCAACTCGAGAAAAACCATGAGACTTCCCCCTCGCAGTGAGATGAGGCCCGATTACCCTGCACTGCGTGCAGAGCAATTCCGTTTTCCACATCAAACGTGAAAGGAGCCTTGATTTCCTTGATGGCACTCCAGAGCAAACCCAAGATCACTGTCTCAAGTCTAGAGGGATCCTGAGGTCACTGGAGCAACACGAAAGGGCTCGGTGGACCCCAAATCAACTCGAGATGAGAGCTTAGTGTCTGGCTTCGACTCAAGAGGATTACCAACTTTCCACAAGCACCTCAAGAGGAGGCTTCTCTCAGCTACAGGTATGTGAGAGGGACCCTGAGTTTGTGGCCTCAAGTGGACTGGAAAACGAGATGCTCTGACTGGAAGTAAGGCCGGATATCCCTGCAGTGAATTGAATGCAGGCTCGTCTTGCATCTCCCAAGACGAAGGGATGTCTGAATCCCCTGTGGAGACCACAAAGAAAGACCAAGTTCTCCGCCTCATCGCGACTGGAGGCCTCACATCCTTTGAAAACTCGAGAGGTCCGCGGAGATCAATGCTTCCAAAGGAGACGATGCCTGACTCCTCGTGAAAATGGATAGGAGTCCCAGGATCCCTGTGGCAAGTGGAAAGGGACCCTGGGTATCCCGCCTCACGTGGAGACGCGTCCCAATTGCCATGCCAAGACTCGAGGAGAATCCCGAGGTGTCCCTCGCACCTAGGCAGGAGTCCTGACGTCGCTGAACAAACACGTGTCTGGAAGGGCCCTCCCCATCGTAACTCGAGAATATACCCCAGGTTCTGGCCGCAACTCGAGAAAAACCATGAGACTTCCCCCTCGCCGCGAAATGAGGCCCGATTCCCCTGCACTGCGTGCAGAGCAATTCCGTGTTCCACATCAAACGTGAAAGGAGCCTTGATTTCCTTGATGGCACTCCAGAGAAAACCCAAGATCACTGTCTCAAGTCTAGAGGGATCCTGAGGTCACTGTAGCAACACGAAAGGGCTCCGTGGACCCCAAATCAACTCGAGATGAGAGCTTAGTCCCTGGCTTCGACTCAAGAGGAATACCAACTTTCCACAAGCACCTCAAGAGGAGGCTTCTCACAGCTACAGGTATGTGAGATGGACGCTGAGTTTGTGGCCTCAAGTGCAATGGACACCGAGATGCTCTGACTCGAAGTAAGGCCGGATATCCCTGCAGTGAAATGAATGCAGGCTCGTCTTGCATCTCCCAAGATGAAGGGATGTTTGAATCCCCTGTGGAGACCACAGAGAAAGACCTAGTTCTCCGCCTCATCGAGACCGGAGGCATCACATCCTTTGAAAACTCGAGAGGTCCGCGGAGATCAATGCTTCCAAAGGAGAAGATGCCTGACTCTTCTTGAAAATGGATAGGAGTCCCAGGATCCCTGTGGCACGTGGAAAGGGACCCTGGGTCTCCCGCCTCACGTGGAGACGCGTCCAAATTGCCATGCCAAGACTCGAGGAGAATCCCGAGGTGTCCCTCGCACCTAGGCAGGAGTCCTGACGTCGCTGAACAAACACGTGTCTGGAAGGGCCCTCCCCGTCGTAACTCGAGAATATACCCCAGGTTCGGGCCGCAACTCGAGAAAAACCATGAGATTTCACCCTCGCCGCGAGTTGAGGCCCGATTCCCCTGCACTGCATGCAGAGCAATTCCGTGTTCCACATCAAACGTGAAAGGAGCCTTGATTTCCTTGGTGGCACTCCAGAGAAAACCCAAGATCACTGTCTCAAGTCAAGAGGGATCCTGAGGCCAATGGAGCAACACAAAAGGGCTGCATGGACCCCAAATCAACTCGAGATGAGAGCTTAGTCCCTGGCTTCGACTCAAGAGGAATGCCAACTTCCAAAAGCACCTCAAGAGGAGGCTTCTCTCAGCTACATGTATGTGAGAGGGACCCTGAGTTTGTGGCCTCAAGTGGAATGGACACCAAAATGCTCTTACTCGAAGTAAGGTCGGATATCCCTGCAGTGAAATGAATGCAGGCTCGTCTTGCATCTCCCAAGACAAAGGGATGCCTGAATCCCCTGTGGAGACCACAGAGAAAGACCTAGTTCTCCGCCTCAACGCGACCGGATGCCTCACATCCTTTGAAAACTAGAGAGGTCTGCGGAGATCAATGCTTCCAAAGGAGACGATGCCTGACTCCTCTTGAAAATGGATAGGAGTCCCAGGATCCCTGTGGCACGTGGAAAGGGACCCTGGGTCTCCCGCCTCATGTGGAGACGTGTCCCAATTGCCATGCCAAGACACGAGGAGAATCCCGAGGTGTCCCTCGCACCTAGGCAAGAGTCCTGACGTCACTGAACAAACACATGTCTCGAGGGCCCTCCCCGTCGTAACTCGAGAATATACCCCAGGTTCCGGCCGCAACTCGAAAAAAACCATGAGACTTCCCCCTCACAGTGAGATGAGGCCGGATTACCCTGCACTGCGTGCAGAGCAATTCCGTTTTCCACATCAAACGTGAAAGGAGCCTTGATTTCCTTGATGGCACTCCAGAGAAAACCCAAGATCACTGTCTCAAGTCTAGAGGGATCCTGAGGTCACTGGAGCAACACGAAAGGGCTCGGTGGACCCCAAATCAACTCGAGATGAGAGCTTAGTGTCTGGCTTCGACTCAAGAGGATTACCAACTTTCCACAAGCACCTCAAGAGGAGGCTTCTCTCAGCTACAGGTATGTGAGAGGGACCCTGAGTTTGTGGCCTCAAGTGGACTGGAAACCGAGATGCTCTGACTGGAAGTAAGGCCGGATATCCCTGCAGTGAATTGAATGCAGGCTCCTCTTGCATCTCCCAAGACGAAGGGATGTCTGAATCCCCTGTGGAGACAACAGAGAGACCTAGTCCTCCGCCTCAACCCGACCGGCGGCCTCACATCCTTTGAAAACTCGAGAGGCCCGTGGAGATCAATGCTTCCAAAGGAGACGATGCCTGACTCCTCTTGAAAATAGATAGGAGTCCCAGGATCCCTGTGCCACTTCGAAAGGGACACTGGGTCTCCCGCCTCACGTGGAGACGCGTCCCAATTGCCATGCCAAGACTCGAGGAGAATCCCGAGGTGTCCCTCGCACCTAGGAAGGAGTCCTAACGTTGCTGAACAAACAAGTGTCTGGAAGGGCCCTCCCTGTCGTAACTCGAGAATATACCCCAGGTTCCGGCCGCAACTCGAGAAAAACCATGAGACTTCCCCCTTGCCGCAAGATGAGGCCCGATTCCCCTGCACTGCGTGCAGAGTAATTCCGTCTTCCACATTAAAAGTGAAATGAGCCTTGATTTCCTTGATGGCACTCCAGAGAAAACCCAAGATCACTGTCTCAAGTCTAGAGGGAACCTGAGGTCACTGGAGCAACACGAAAGGGCTCCCTGGACCCCAAATCAACTCGTGATGTGAGCTTAGTCCCTGGCTTCGACTCCAGAGGAATACCAACTTTCCACAAGCACCTCAAGAGGAGGCTTCTCTCAGCTACAGGTATGTGAGAGGGACCCTGAATTTGTGGCCTCAAGTGGAATGGACACCGAGATGCTCTGACTCGAAGTAAGGCCGGATATCCCTGCAGTGAATTGAATGCAGGCTCGTCTTGTATCTCGCAAGACGAAGGGATGTCTGAATCCCCTGTGGAGACCACAGAGAAAGACCTAGTTCTACGCCTCATCGCGACCGGAGGCCTCACATCCGTTGAAAATTCGAGAGGTCCGCAGATATCAATGCTTCCAAAGGAGACGATGCCTGACTCCTCTTGAAAATGGATAGGTGTCCCAGGAGGCCTGTGGCATGTGGAAAGGGACACTGGGTCTCCCGCCTCACGTGGTGACGCGTCCCAATTGCCATGCCAAGACTCGAGGAGAAGCCCGAGGTGTCCCTTGCACATAGGCAGGAGTCCTGACGTCGCTGAACAAACACGTGTCTGGAAGGGCCCTCCCCGTGGTAACTCGAGAATATACCACAGGTTCGGGCCGCAACTCGAGAAAAACCATGAGACTTCCCCCTCGCAGTGAGATGAGGCCCGATTACCCTGCACTGCGTGCAGAGCAATTCCGTTTTCCACATCAAACGTGAAAGGAGCCTTGATTTCCTTGATGGCACTCCAGAGAAAACCCAAGATCACTGTCTCAAGTCTAGAGGGATCCTGAGGTCACTGGAGCAACACGAAAGGGCTCGGTGGACCCCAAATCAACTCGAGATGAGAGCTTAGTGTCTGGCTTCGACTCAAGAGGATTACCAACTTTCCACAAGCACCTCAAGAGGAGGCTTCTCTCAGCTACAGGTATGTGAGAGGGACCCTGAGTTTGTGGCCTCAAGTGGACTGGAAACCGAGATGCTCTGACTGGAAGTAAGGCCGGATATCCCTGCAGTGAATTGAATGCAGGCTCGTCTTGCATCTCCCAAGACGAAGGGATGTCTGAATCCCCTGTGGAGACCACAAAGAAAGACCTAGTTCTCCGCCTCATCGCGACTGGAGGCCTCACATCCTTTGAAAACTCGAGAGGTGGGCGGAGATCAATGCTTCCAAAGGAGACGATGCCTGACTCCTCTTGAAAATGGATAGGAGTCCCAGGATCCCTGTGGCACGTGGAAAGGGACCCTGGGTCTCCCGCCTCACGTGGAGACGCGTCCCAATTGCCATGCCAAGACTCGAAGAAAATCCCGAGGTGTCCGTCGCACCTAGGAAGGAGTCCTGACGTTGCTGAACAAACACGTGTGTGGAAGCCCCTCCCCGTGGTAACTCGAGAATATACCCCAGGTTCCGGCCGAAACTCGAGAAAAACCATGAGACTGCCCCCTCGCTGCGAGATGAGGCCCGATTCCCCTACACTGCGTGCAGAGGAATTCCGTGTTCCACATCAAATGTGAACGGAGACTTGATTTTCTGGATGGCACTACAGAGAAAACCCAAGATCACTGTCTCAATTCTAGAGGGATCCTGAGGTCACTGTAGCAACATGAAAGGGCTCCGTGGACCCCAAATCAACTCGAGATGAGAGCTTAGTCCCTGGCTTCGACTCAAGAGGAATACCAATTTTCCACAAGCACCTCAAGAGAAGCCTTCTCTCAGGTGCAAGTATGTGAGAGAGACCCTGAGTTTGTGGCCTCAAGTGGAATGGACACGGAGATGCTATGACTCGAAGTAAGGCCGGATATAACTGCAGTGAATTGAATGCAGGCTCGTCTTGCATCTCCCAAGACGAAGGGATGTCTGAAACCCTTGTGGAGACCACAGAGAAAGACCTAGTCCTCCACCTCAATGCGATAGGAGGCCTCACTTCCTTTGAAAACTCGAGAGGTCCGCGGAGATCAATGCTTCCAAAGGAGACGATGCCTGACTCCTCTTGAAAATGGATAGGAGTCCGAGAATCCCTGTGGCACATGGAAAGGGACCCTGGGTCTCCCGCGTCAAGTGGAGATGCGTCCCAATTGCCATGCCATGACTTGAGGAGAATCCCGAGGTGTCCCTCGCACCTAGGCAGGAGTCCTGACGTCGCTGAAAAAACACGTGTCTGGAAGGGCCCTCCCCGTCGTAACTCGACAATATTCCACAGGTTCCGGCCGCAACTCGAGAAAAACCATGAGACTTCCCCCTCGCCGCGAGATGAGGCCCGATTCCCCTGCACTGCATGCAGAGCAATTCCGTGTTCCACATCAAACGTGAAAGGAGCCTTGATTTCCTTGATGGCACTCCAGAGAAAACCAAAGATCACTGTCTCAAGTCTAGAGGGATCCTGAGGTCATTGGAGCAACACGAAAGGGATCCATGGACCCCAAATCAACTCGAGATGAGAGCTTAGTCCCTGGCTTCGACTCAAGAGGAATACCCACTTTCCACAAGCACCTCAAGAGGAGGCTTCTCTCAGCTACAGGTATGTGAGAGGGACCCTGAGTTTGTGGCCTCAAGTGGAATGGACACCGAGATGCTGTGACTGGAAGTAAGGCCGGATATCCCTGCAGTGAATTGAATGCAGGCTCTTCTTGCATCTCACAAGAAGTAGGGATGTCTGAATCCCCTGTGGAGACCACAGAGGAAGACCTAGTCCTCCGCCTGAAGGCGACCGGAGTCCTCACATCCTTTGAAAACTCGAGAGGCCGGCGGAGATCAATGCTTCCAAAGGAGACGATGCCTGACTCCTCTTGAAAATGGATAGGAGTCCCAGGATCCCTGTGGCACGTGGAAAGGCACCCTGGGTTCCTTCCTCACGTGGAGACGCGTCCCAATTGCCATGCCAAGACTCGAGGAGAATCCCGAGGTGTCCCTCGCACCTAGGCAGGAGTCCTTACGTCGCTGAACAAACACTTGTATGGAAGGGCCCTCCCCGTCGTAACTCGAGAATATACCCCAGGTTCCGGCCGCAACTCGAGAAAAACCATGAGACTATCCCCTCGCCGCGAGATGAGGCCCGATTCCCCAGCACTGCGTGCAGAGCAATTCCGTGTTCCACATCAAACGTGAAAGGAGCCTTGATTTCCTTGATGGCACTCCAGAGAAAACCCAAGATCACTGTCTCAAGTCTAGAGGGATCCTGAGGTCACTGGAGCAACACGAAAGGGCTCTGTGGACTCCAAATCAACTCGAGATGAGAGCTTAGTCCCTGGCTTCGACTCAAGAGGAATACCAACTTTCCACAAGCACCTCAAGAGGAGGCTTCTCTCAGCTACAGGTAAGTGAGAGGGACACTGAGTTTGTGGCCTCAAGTGGAATGGACACCGAGATGCTCTGACTGGAAGTAAGGACGGATATCCCTGCAGTGAATTGAATGCAGGCTCGTCTTGCATCTCCCACGACGAAGGGATGTCTGAATCCCCTGTGGAGACCACAGAGAAAGACCTAGTTTTCCGCCTCATCGCGACCGGAGGCCTCACATCCTTTGAAAATCGAGAGGTCCGCGGAGATCAATGCTTCCAAAGGAGACGATGCCTGACTCCTCTTGAAAATGGATAGGAGTCCCAGGATCCCTGTGGCACGTGGAAAGGGACACTGGGTCTCCCGCCTCACGTGGAGACGCGTCCCAATGCCATGCCAATACTCGCGGAAAATCCCGAGGTGTCCCTCGCACCTGGGCCCGAGTCCTGACGTCGCTGAACAAACACGTGTCTGGAAGGGCCCTCCCCGTCGTAACTCGAGAATATACCCCAGGGTCCCGCCGCAACTCGAGAAAAACAATGAGACTTCCCCCTCGCCCCGAGATGAGGCCCGATTCCATGCACTGCGTGCAGAGCAATTCCGTGTTCCACATCAAATGTGAACGGAGCCTTGATTTCCTTGATGGCACTCCAGAGAAAACCCAAGATCACTGTCTCAAGTCTAGAGGGATCCTGAGGTCACTGGAGCAACACGAAAGGGCTCCGTGGACCACAAATCAACTCCAGATGATAGCTTAGTGTCTGGTTTCGACTCAAGAGGATTACCAACTTTCTACAAGCACCTCAAGAGGAGGCTTCTCTCAGCTACAGGTATGTGAGAGGGACCCTGAGTTTGTGGCCTCAAGTGGACTGGAAACCGAGATGCTCTGACTGGAAGTAAGGCCGGATATCCCTGCAGTGAATTGAATGCAGGCTCGTCTTGCATCTCCCAAGACGAAGGGATGTCTGAATCCCCTGTGGAGACCACAGAGAAAGACCTAGTTCTCCGCCTCATCGCGACTGGAGGCCTCACATCCTTTGAAAACTTGAGAGGTCCGCGGAGATCAATGCTTCCAAAGGAGACGATGCCTGACTCCTCTTGAAATTGGATAGGAGTCCCAGGAAACCTGTGGCACGTGGAAAGGGACCCAGGGTCTCCCGCCTCATGTGGAGACGCGTCCCAATTGCCATGCCAAGACTCGAAGAGAATCCCGAGGTGTCCCTCGCACCTAGGCAGGACTCCTGATGTCGCTCAACAAACACGTGTCTGGACGGCCCTCCCCGTCGTAACTCGAGAATATACCCCAGGTTCCGGCCGCAACTCGAGAAAAACCATGAGACTGTCCCCTCGCTGCGAGATGAGGCCCGATTCCCCTACACTGCGTGCAGAGGAATTCCGTGTTCCACATCAAATGTGAACGGAGCCTTGATTTCCTGGATGGCACTCCAGAGAAAACCCAAGATCACTGTCTCAAGTCTAGAGGGATCCTGAGGTCACTGGAGCAACACGAAAGGGCTCAGTGGACCCCAAATCAACTCGAGATGAGAGCTTCGTCCCTGGCATCGACTCAAGAGTAATACCAACTTTCCACAAGCCCCTCAAGAGGAGGCTTCTCTCAGCTACAGGTATGTGAGAGTGACCCTGAGTTTGTGGCCTCGAGTGGAATGGACACCGAGATGCTCTGACTCGAAGTAAGGCCGGATATCTCTGCAGTGAATTGAATGCAGGCTCGTCTTGCATCTCCCAAGACGAAGGGATGTCTGAATCCCCTGTGGAAACCACAGAGAAAGACCTAGTTCTCCGCCTAATCGCGGCCGGAGGCCTCACATCCTTTGAAAGCTCGAGAGGTCCGCGGAGATCATGCTTCCAAAGGAGACGATGCCTGACTCCTCTTGAAAATGGATAGGAGTTCCAGGACCCCTGTGGAACTTGGAAAGGGAACCTGGGTCTACCGCCTCACGTGGAGACGCGTCCCAATTGCCAGGCCAAGACTCGAAGAGAATTCCGAGGTGTCCCTCGCACCTAGGCAGGAGTCCTGACGTCGCTGAACAAACACTTGTCTGAAGGGCCCTCCCCGTCGTAACTCGAGAATATACCCCAGGTTCCGGCCGCAACTCGAGAAAAACCATGAGACTTTCCCCTCGCTGCGAGATGAGGCCCGATTCCCCTGCACTGCGTGCAGAGCAATTCCGTGTTTCACATCAAACTTGAAAGGAGCATTGATTTCCTTGAGGGCAATCCAGAGAGTATCCAAGATCACTGTCTCAAGTCTAGAGGGATCCTGAGGGCACTGTAGCAACACGAAAGGGCTCCGTGGACCCCAAATCAACTCGAGATGAGAGCTTAATCCCTGGTTTCGACTCAAGAGGAATACGAACTTGCCACAAGCACCTCAAGAGGAAGATTCTCTCAGCTACAGGTGTGTGAGAGGGACCCTGAGTTTGTGGCCTCAAGTTGAAAGGACACCGAGATGCTCTGACTCGAAGTAAGGCCGGATATCCCTGCAGTGAATTGAATGCAGGCTTGTCTTGCATCTCCCAATCCGAAGGGATGTCTGAATCCCCTGTGGAGACCACAGAGAAAGACCTAGTTCTCCGCCTCATCGCGACAGGAGGCCTCACATCCTTTCAAAACTGGAGAGGTCCGCGGAGATCAATGCTTCCAAAGGAGACGATGCCTGACTCCTCTTGAAAATGGATAGGAGTCCCAGGATCCATGTGGCACGTGGAAAGGGACCCTGGGTCTCCCGGCTCACGTGGAGCCGCGTCCCAATTGCCATGCCAAGACTCGAAGAGAATCCCGAGGTGTCCCTCGCACCTAGGCAGGAGTCCTGACGTCGCTGAACAAACACGTGTCTGGAAGGGCCCTCCCCGTCGTAACTCGGGAATATACCCCAGGGTCCTTCCGCAACAGGAGAAAAATCATGAGACTTCCCCCTCGCCACGAGATGAGGCCCGATTCCCCTGCACTGCGTGCAGAGCAATTCCGTGTTCCACATCAAACGTGAAAGGAGCCTTGATTTCCTTGATGGCACTCTAGAGAAAACCCAAGATCACTGTCTCAAGTCGAGAGGGATCCTGAGGTCACTGGAGCAACACGAAAGGGCTCCGTGGACCCCAAATCAACTCGAGATGATAGCTTAGTCCCTGGTTTTGACTCAGGAGGAATACCAACTTTCCACAAGCACGTCAAGAGGAGGCTTCTCTCAGCTACAGGTATGTGAGAGGGACCCTGAGTTTGTGGCCTCAAGTGGAATGGACACAGAGATGCTCTGACTCGAAGTTAGGCCAGATATCCCTGCATTGAATTGAATGTAGGCTCGTCTTGCATCTCCCAAGACGAAGGGATGTCTGAATCCCCTGTGGAGACAACAGATAAAGACCTAGTTCTCCGCTTCATCGCGACCGGAGGCCTCACATCCTTTGAAAACTCGAGAGGTCCGCGGAGATCAATGCTTACAAAGGAGACGATGCCTAACTCCTCTTGAAAATGGATAGGAGTCCCAGGATACCTGTGGTACGTGGAAAGGGACCCTGGGTCTCCCGCCTCACGTGGAGACGCGTCCCAATTGCCATGCCAAGACTCAAGGAGAATCCCGAGGTGTCGTTCGCACCTATGCAGGAGTCCTGAGGTCACTGAACAAACACGAGTCTGGAGGGGCCCTCCCCATCGTAACTCGAGAATATACCCCAGGTTCCGGCCGCCACTGGAGAAAAACCATGAGACTTCCCCCTCGACGCGAGATGAGGCCCAATTCCCCTGCACTGGGTGCAAAGCAATTCCGTGTTCCACATCAAACGTGAAAGGAGCCTTGATTTCCTTGATGGAACTCCAGAGAAAACCCAAGATCACTGTCTCAAGTCTAGAGGGATCCTGAGGTCACTGGAGCAACACGAAAAGGCTCCGTGGACCCCATATCAACTCGAGATGATAGCTTAGTCCCTGGCTTCGACTCAAGCGGAATACCAACTTTCCTCAAGCACCTCAAGAGGAGGCTTCTCTCAGCTACACGTATGTGAGAGGGACCCTGAGTTTGTGGCCTCAATTGGAATGGACACCGAGATGCTCTGACTCGAAGTAAGGCCGGATATCCCTGCAGTGAATTGAATGCAGGCTCGTCTTGCTTCTCCCAAGACGAAGGGTTGTCTGAATCCCCTGTGGAGACGACAGAGAAAGACCTAGTTCTCCGCCTCATCGAGACCGGAGGCCTAACATCCTTTGAAAACTCGAGAGGTCCGCGGAGATCAATGCTTCCAATTGAGAAGATGCCTGACTCATCTTGAAAATGGATAGGAGTCCCAGGATCCCTGTGGCACGTGGAAAGGGACCCTGGGTCTCCCTCCTCACGTGGAGACCCGTCCCAATTGCCATGCCAAGACTCGAGGAGTATCCCGAGGTGTCGTTTGCACCTATGCAGGAGTCCTGAGGTCACTGAAGAAACACGTGTCTGGAAGGGCCCTCCCCGTCGTAACTCGAGAATATACCCCAGGTTCCGGCCGCCACTCGAGAACAACCATGAGACTTCCCCCTCGACGCGAGATGAGGCCCAATTCCCCTGCACTGCGTGCAATGCAATACCGTGTTCCACATCAAACGTGAAAGGAGCCTTGATTTCCTTCATGGCACTCCAGAGAAAACCCAAGATCACTGTCTCAAGTTTAGATTGATCCTGAGGTCACTGGAGCAACACGAAAAGGCTCCATGGACCCCATATAAACTCGAGATGATAGCTTAGTCCCTGGCTTCGACTCAAGAGGAATACCAATTTTTCTCAAGAACCTAAAGAGGAGGCTGCTCTCAGCTACACGTATGTGAGAGGGACCCTGACTTTGTGGCCTCAATTGTAATGGACACCGAGATGCTCTGACTCGAAGTAAGGCCGGATATCCCTGCAGTGAATTGAATGCAGGCTCGTCTTGCATCTCCCAAGACGAAGGGATGTCTGAATCCCCTGTGGAGACCACAGAGAAAGACCTAGTTCTCCGCCTCATCGAGACCGGAGGCCTCACATCCTTTGAAAACTCGAGAGGTCCGAGGAGATCAGTGCTTCCAAAGGAGACGATGCCTGACACCTCTTGAAAATGGATAGGAGTCCCAGGATTTCTGTGGCACGTGGAAAGGGACCCTGGGTCTCCCGCCTCACGTGGAGACGCGTCCCAAATGCCATGCCAATACTCGCGGAAAATCCCGAGGTGTCCCTCGCACCTGGGCCCGAGTCCTGACGTCGCTGAACAAACACGTGTCTGGAAGGGCCCTCCCCGTCGTAACTCGAGAATATACCCCAGGGTCCCGCCGCAACTCGAGAAAAACAATGAGACTTCCCCCTCGCCCCGAGATGAGGCCCGATTCCATGCACTGCGTGCAGAGCAATTCCGTGTTCCACATCAAATGTGAACGGAGCCTTGATTTCCTTGATGGCACTCCAGAGAAAACCCAAGATCACTGTCTCAAGTCTAGAGGGATCCTGAGGTCACTGGAGCAACACGAAAGGGCTCCGTGGACCACAAATCAACTCCAGATGATAGCTTAGTGTCTGGTTTCGACTCAAGAGGATTACCAACTTTCTACAAGCACCTCAAGAGGAGGCTTCTCTCAGCTACAGGTATGTGAGAGGGACCCTGAGTTTGTGGCCTCAAGTGGACTGGAAACCGAGATGCTCTGACTGGAAGTAAGGCCGGATATCCCTGCAGTGAATTGAATGCAGGCTCGTCTTGCATCTCCCAAGACGAAGGGATGTCTGAATCCCCTGTGGAGACCACAGAGAAAGACCTAGTTCTCCGCCTCATCGCGACTGGAGGCCTCACATCCTTTGAAAACTCGAGAGGTCCGCGGAGATCAATGCTTCCAAAGGAGACGATGCCTGACTCCTCTTGAAATTGGATAGGAGACCCAGGAAACCTGTGGCACGTGGAAAGGGACCCAGGGTCTCCCGCCTCACGTGGAGACGCGTCCCAATTGCCATGCCAAGACTCGAAGAGAATCCCGAGGTGTCCCTCGCACCTAGGCAGGACTCCTGATGTCGCTGAACAAACACGTGTCTGGACGGCCCTCCCCGTCGTAACTCGAGAATATACCCCAGGTTCCGGCCGCAACTCGAGAAAAACCATGAGACTGTCCCCTCGCTGCGAGATGAGGCCCGATTCCCCTACACTGCGTGCAGAGGAATTCCGTGTTACACATCAAATGTGAACGGAGCCTTGATTTCCTGGATGGCACTCCAGAGAAAACCCAAGATCACTGTCTCAAGTCTACAGGGATCCTGAGGTCACTGGAGCAACACGAAAGGGCTCAGTGGACCCCAAATCAACTCGAGATGAGAGCTTCGTCCCTGGCATCGACTCAAGAGGAATACCAACTTTCCACAAGCCCCTCAAGAGGAGGCTTCTCTCAGCTACAGGTATGTGAGAGTGACCCTGAGTTTGTGGCCTCGAGTGGAATGGACACCGAGATGCTCTGACTCGAAGTAAGGCCGGATATCTCTGCAGTGAATTGAATGCAGGCTCGTCTTGCATCTCCCAAGACGAAGGGATGTCTGAATCCCCTGTGGAAACCACAGAGAAAGACCTAGTTCTCCGCCTAATCGCGGCCGGAGGCCTCACATCCTTTGAAAGCTCGAGAGGTCCGCGGAGATCATGCTTCCAAAGGAGACGATGCCTGACTCCTCTTGAAAATGGATAGGAGTTCCAGGACCCCTGTGGAACTTGGAAAGGGAACCTGGGTCTACCGCCTCACGTGGAGACGCGTCCCAATTGCCAGGCCAAGACTCGAAGAGAATTCCGAGGTGTCCCTCGCACCTAGGCAGGAGTCCTGACGTCGCTGAACAAACACTTGTCTGAAGGGCCCTCCCCGTCGTAACTCGAGAATATACCCCAGGTTCCGGCCGCAACTCGAGAAAAACCATGAGACTTTCCCCTCGCTGCGAGATGAGGCCCGATTCCCCTGCACTGCGTGCAGAGCAATTCCGTGTTTCATATCAAACTTGAAAGGAGCATTGATTTCCTTGAGGGCAATCCAGAGAGTATCCAAGATCACTGTCTCAAGTCTAGAGGGATCCTGAGGGCACTGTAGCAACACGAAAGGGCTCCGTGGACCCCAAATCAACTCGAGATGAGAGCTTAATCCCTCGTTTCAACTCAAGAGGAATACGAACTTGCCACAAGCACCTCAAGAGGAGGATTCTCTCAGCTACAGGTGTGTGAGAGGGACCCTGAGTTTGTGGCCTCAAGTTGAATGGACACCGAGATGCTCTGAATCGAAGTAAGGCCGGATATCCCTGCAGTGAATTGAATGCAGGCTTGTCTTGCATCTCCCAATCCGAAGGGATGTCTGAATCCCCTGTGGAGACCACAGAGAAAGACCTAGTTCTCCGCCTCATCGCGACAGGAGGCCTCACATCCTTTCAAAACTGGAGAGGTCCGCGGAGATCAATGCTTCCAAAGGAGACGATGCCTGACTCCTCTTGAAAATGGATAGGAGTCCCAGGATCCATGTGGCACGTGGAAAGGGACCCTGGGTCTCCCGGCTCACGTGGAGCCGCGTCCCAATTGCCATGCCAAGACTCGAAGAGAATCCCGAGGTGTCCCTCGCACCTAGGCAGGAGTCCTGACGTCGCTGAACAAACACGTGTCTGGAAGGGCCCTCCCCGTCGTAACTCGGGAATATACCCCAGGGTCCTTCCGCAACAGGAGAAAAATCATGAGACTTCCCCCTCGCCACGAGATGAGGCCCGATTCCCCTGCACTGCGTGCAGAGCAATTCCGTGTTCCACATCAAACGTGAAAGGAGCCTTGATTTCCTTGATGGCACTCTAGAGAAAACCCAAGATCACTGTCTCAAGTCGAGAGGGATCCTGAGGTCACTGGAGCAACACGAAAGGGCTCCGTGGACCCCAAATCAACTCGAGATGATAGCTTAGTCCCTGGTTTTGACTCAGGAGGAATACCAACTTTCCACAAGCACGTCAAGAGGAGGCTTCTCTCAGCTACAGGTATGTGAGAGGGACCCTGAGTTTGTGGCCTCAAGTGGAATGGACACAGAGATGCTCTGACTCGAAGTTAGGCCAGATATCCCTGCATTGAATTGAATGTAGGCTCGTCTTGCATCTCCCAAGACGAAGGGATGTCTGAATCCCCTGTGGAGACAACAGATAAAGACCTAGTTCTCCGCTTCATCGCGACCGGAGGCCTCACATCCTTTGAAAACTCGAGAGGTCCGCGGAGATCAATGCTTACAAAGGAGACGATGCCTAACTCCTCTTGAAAATGGATAGGAGTCCCAGGATACCTGTGGTACGTGGAAAGGGACCCTGGGTCTCCCGCCTCACGTGGAGACGCGTCCCAATTGCCATGCCAAGACTCAAGGAGAATCCCGAGGTGTCGTTCGCACCTAGGCAGGAGTCCTGAGGTCACTGAACAAACACGAGTCTGGAGGGGCCCTCCCCGTCGTAACTCGAGAATATACCCCAGGTTCCGGCCGCCACTGGAGAAAAACCATGAGACTTCCCCCTCGACGCGAGATGAGGCCCAATTCCCCTGCACTGGGTGCAAAGCAATTCCGTGTTCCACATCAAACGTGAAAGGAGCCTTGATTTCCTTGATGGAACTCCAGAGAAAACCCAAGATCACTGTCTCAAGTCTAGAGGGATCCTGAGGTCACTGGAGCAACACGAAAAGGCTCCGTGGACCCCATATCAACTCGAGATGATAGCTTAGTCCCTGGCTTCGACTCAAGCGGAATACCAACTTTCCTCAAGCACCTCAAGAGGAGGCTTCTCTCAGCTACACGTATGTGAGAGGGACCCTGAGTTTGTGGCCTCAATTGGAATGGACACCGAGATGCTCTGACTCGAAGTAAGGCCGGATATCCCTGCAGTGAATTGAATGCAGGCTCGTCTTGCTTCTCCCAAGACGAAGGGTTGTCTGAATCCCCTGTGGAGACGACAGAGAAAGACCTAGTTCTCCGCCTCATCGAGACCGGAGGCCTAACATCCTTTGAAAACTCGAGAGGTCCGCGGAGATCAATGCTTCCAATTGAGAAGATGCCTGACTCATCTTGAAAATGGATAGGAGTCCCAGGATCCCTGTGGCACGTGGAAAGGGACCCTGGGTCTCCCTCCTCACGTGGAGACCCGTCCCAATTGCCATGCCAAGACTCGAGGAGTATCCCGAGGTGTCGTTTGCACCTATGCAGGAGTCCTGAGGTCACTGAAGAAACACGTGTCTGGAAGGGCCCTCCCCGTCGTAACTCGAGAATATACCCCAGGTTCCGGCCGCCACTCGAGAACAACCATGAGACTTCCCCCTCGACGCGGGATGAGGCCCAATTCCCCTGCACTGCGTGCAATGCAATACCGTGTTCCACATCAAACGTGAAAGGAGCCTTGATTTCCTTCATGGCACTCCAGAGAAAACCCAAGATCACTGTCTCAAGTTTAGATTGATCCTGAGGTCACTGGAGCAACACGAAAAGGCTCCATGGACCCCATATCAACTCGAGATGATAGCTTAGTCCCTGGCTTCAACTCAAGAGGAATACCAATTTTTCTCAAGAACCTCAAGAGGAGGCTGCTCTCAGCTACACGTATGTGAGAGGGACCCTGACTTTGTGGCCTCAATTGTAATGGACACCGAGATGCTCTGACTCCAAGTAAGGCCGGATATCCCTGCAGTGAATTGAATGCAGGCTCGTCTTGCATCTCCCAAGACGAAGGGATGTCTGAATCCCCTGTGGAGACAGCAGAGAAAGACCGATTTCTCCGCCTCATCGGGACCGGAGGCCTCACATCCTTTGAAAACTCGAGAGGTCCGAGGAGATCAGTGCTTCCAAAGGAGACGATGCCTGACACCTCTTGAAAATGGATAGGAGTCCCAGGATTTCTGTGGCACGTGGAAAGGGACCCTGGGTCTCCCGCTTCACGTGGAGACGCGTCCCAATTGCCATGCCAAGACTCGAGGAGAATCCCGAGTTGTCCCTCGCACCTAGGCAGGATTCCTGACGTCGCTGAACAAACACGTGTCTGGAAGGGCCCTCCCCGTCGTAACTCGAGAAGATACCCCAGGTTCGGGGCGCAACTCGAGAAAAACCATGAGATTTCCCCCTGGCCGCGAGTTAAGGCCCGATTCCCCTGCACTGCATGCAGAGCAATTCCGTGTTCCACACCAAACGTGAAAGGAGCCTTGATTTCCTTGATGGCACTCCAGAGAAAACCCAAGATCGCTGTCTCAAGTCTAGAGGGATCCTGAGGTCACTGGACCAACAGGAAAGGGCTCCGTGGACCCCAAATCAACTCGAGATGAGAGCTTAGTCCCTGGCTTCGACTCAAGAGGAATACCAACTTTCCACAAGCACCCCAAGAGGAGGCTTTTCTCAGCTACAGGTATGTGAGAGGGACCCCGAGTTTGTGGCCTCAAGTGGAATGGACACCGAGAT
The DNA here is from genome assembly GCF_033118175.1 of Dama dama. Lineage (NCBI taxonomy): Eukaryota > Metazoa > Chordata > Mammalia > Artiodactyla > Cervidae > Dama > Dama dama. The sequence continues at coordinate 853,901 of NW_026870878.1, read as the reverse complement.
GCTCTGACTCGAAGTAAGGCCGGATATCCCTGCAGTGAATTGAATGCAGTCTCGTCTTGCTTCTCCCAAGACGAAGGGTTGTCTGAATCCCCTGTGGAGACCACAGAGAATGACCTAGTTCTCCGTCTCATCGAGTCCGGAGGCCTCACATCCTTTGAAAACTCGAGAGGTCCGCGGAGATCAATGCTTCCAAAGGAGAAGATGCCTGACTCCTCTTGAAAATGGATAGGAGTCCCAGGATCCCTGTGGCACGTGGAAAGGGTCCCTGGGTCTCCCGCCTCACGTGGAGACGCATCCAAATTGCCATGCCAAGACTCGAGGAGAATCCCGAGGTGTCCCTCGCACCTAGGCAGGAGTCCTGACGTCGCTGAACAAACACGTGTCTGGAAGGGCCCTCCCCGTCGTAACTCGGGAATATACCCCAGGGTCCTTCCGCAACAGGAGAAAAATCATGAGACTTCCCCCTCGCCACGAGATGAGGCCCGATTCCCCTGCACTGCGTGCAGAGCAATTCCGTGTTCCACATCAAACGTGAAAGGAGCCTTGATTTCCTTGATGGCACTCTAGAGAAAACCCAAGATCACTGTCTCAAGTCGAGAGGGATCCTGAGGTCACTGGAGCAACACGAAAGGGCTCCGTGGACCCCAAATCAACTCGAGATGATAGCTTAGTCCCTGGTTTTGACTCAGGAGGAATACCAACTTTCCACAAGCACGTCAAGAGGAGGCTTCTCTCAGCTACAGGTATGTGAGAGGGACCCTGAGTTTGTGGCCTCAAGTGGAATGGACACAGAGATGCTCTGACTCGAAGTTAGGCCAGATATCCCTGCATTGAATTGAATGTAGGCTCGTCTTGCATCTCCCAAGACGAAGGGATGTCTGAATCCCCTGTGGAGACAACAGATAAAGACCTAGTTCTCCGCTTCATCGCGACCGGAGGCCTCACATCCTTTGAAAACTCGAGAGGTCCGCGGAGATCAATGCTTACAAAGGAGACGATGCCTAACTCCTCTTGAAAATGGATAGGAGTCCCAGGATACCTGTGGTACGTGGAAAGGGACCCTGGGTCTCCCGCCTCACGTGGAGACGCGTCCCAATTGCCATGCCAAGACTCAAGGAGAATCCCGAGGTGTCGTTCGCACCTAGGCAGGAGTCCTGAGGTCACTGAACAAACACGAGTCTGGAGGGGCCCTCCCCGTCGTAACTCGAGAATATACCCCAGGTTCCGGCCGCCACTGGAGAAAAACCATGAGACTTCCCCCTCGACGCGAGATGAGGCCCAATTCCCCTGCACTGGGTGCAAAGCAATTCCGTGTTCCACATCAAACGTGAAAGGAGCCTTGATTTCCTTGATGGAACTCCAGAGAAAACCCAAGATCACTGTCTCAAGTCTAGAGGGATCCTGAGGTCACTGGAGCAACACGAAAAGGCTCCGTGGACCCCATATCAACTCGAGATGATAGCTTAGTCCCTGGCTTCGACTCAAGCGGAATACCAACTTTCCTCAAGCACCTCAAGAGGAGGCTTCTCTCAGCTACACGTATGTGAGAGGGACCCTGAGTTTGTGGCCTCAATTGGAATGGACACCGAGATGCTCTGACTCGAAGTAAGGCCGGATATCCCTGCAGTGAATTGAATGCAGGCTCGTCTTGCTTCTCCCAAGACGAAGGGTTGTCTGAATCCCCTGTGGAGACGACAGAGAAAGACCTAGTTCTCCGCCTCATCGAGACCGGAGGCCTAACATCCTTTGAAAACTCGAGAGGTCCGCGGAGATCAATGCTTCCAATTGAGAAGATGCCTGACTCATCTTGAAAATGGATAGGAGTCCCAGGATCCCTGTGGCACGTGGAAAGGGACCCTGGGTCTCCCTCCTCACGTGGAGACCCGTCCCAATTGCCATGCCAAGACTCGAGGAGTATCCCGAGGTGTCGTTTGCACCTATGCAGGAGTCCTGAGGTCACTGAAGAAACACGTGTCTGGAAGGGCCCTCCCCGTCGTAACTCGAGAATATACCCCAGGTTCCGGCCGCCACTCGAGAACAACCATGAGACTTCCCCCTCGACGCGGGATGAGGCCCAATTCCCCTGCACTGCGTGCAATGCAATACCGTGTTCCACATCAAACGTGAAAGGAGCCTTGATTTCCTTCATGGCACTCCAGAGAAAACCCAAGATCACTGTCTCAAGTTTAGATTGATCCTGAGGTCACTGGAGCAACACGAAAAGGCTCCATGGACCCCATATCAACTCGAGATGATAGCTTAGTCCCTGGCTTCAACTCAAGAGGAATACCAATTTTTCTCAAGAACCTCAAGAGGAGGCTGCTCTCAGCTACACGTATGTGAGAGGGACCCTGACTTTGTGGCCTCAAATGTAATGGACACCGAGATGCTCTGACTCCAAGTAAGGCCGGATATCCCTGCAGTGAATTGAATGCAGGCTCGTCTTGCATCTCCCAAGACGAAGGGATGTCTGAATCCCCTGTGGAGACAGCAGAGAAAGACCGATTTCTCCGCCTCATCGGGACCGGAGGCCTCACATCCTTTGAAAACTCGAGAGGTCCGAGGAGATCAGTGCTTCCAAAGGAGACGATGCCTGACACCTCTTGAAAATGGATAGGAGTCCCAGGATTTCTGTGGCACGTGGAAAGGGACCCTGGGTCTCCCGCTTCACGTGGAGACGCGTCCCAATTGCCATGCCAAGACTCGAGGAGAATCCCGAGTTGTCCCTCGCACCTAGGCAGGATTCCTGACGTCGCTGAACAAACACGTGTCTGGAAGGGCCCTCCCCGTCGTAACTCGAGAAGATACCCCAGGTTCGGGCCGCAACTCGAGAAAAACCATGAGATTTCCCCCTGGCCGCGAGTTAAGGCCCGATTCCCCTGCACTGCATGCAGAGCAATTCCGTGTTCCACACCAAACGTGAAAGGAGCCTTGATTTCCTTGATGGCACTCCAGAGAAAACCCAAGATCGCTGTCTCAAGTCTAGAGGGATCCTGAGGTCACTGGACCAACAGGAAAGGGCTCCGTGGACCCCAAATCAACTCGAGATGAGAGCTTAGTCCCTGGCTTCGACTCAAGAGGAATACCAACTTTCCACAAGCACCCCAAGAGGAGGCTTTTCTCAGCTACAGGTATGTGAGAGGGACCCCGAGTTTGTGGCCTCAAGTGGAATGGACACCGAGATGCTCTGACTCGAAGTAAGGCCGGATATCCCTGCAGTGAATTGAATGCAGTCTCGTCTTGCTTCTCCCAAGACGAAGGGTTGTCTGAATCCCCTGTGGAGACCACAGAGAATGACCTAGTTCTCCGTCTCATCGAGTCCGGAGGCCTCACATCCTTTGAAAACTCGAGAGGTCCGCGGAGATCAATGCTTCCAAAGGAGAAGATGCCTGACTCCTCTTGAAAATGGATAGGAGTCCCAGGATCCCTGTGGCACGTGGAAAGGGTCCCTGGGTCTCCCGCCTCACGTGGAGACGCATCCAAATTGCCATGCCAAGACTCGAGGAGAATCCCGAGGTGTCCCTCGCACCTAGGCAGGAGTCCTGAAGTCGCTGAACAAACACGTGTCTGGAAGGGCCCTCCCCGTCGTAACTCGAGAATATACCCCAGGTTTGGGCCGCAACTCGAGAAAAACCATGAGACATCCCCCTTGCCGCGAGATGAGCCCCGATTCCCCTGCACTGTGTGCAGAGCAATTCCGTGTTCCACATCAAACGTGAAAGGAGCCTTGATTTCCTTGATGGCACTCCAGAGAAAACCCAAGATCACTGTCTCAAGTCTAGAGGGATCCTGAGGTCACTGGAGCAACACGAAAGGGCTCCATGGACCCCAAATCAACTCGAGATGAGAGCTTAGTCCCTGGCTTCGACTCAAGAGGAATACCAACTTTCCATAAGCACCTCAAGAGGAGGCTTCTCTCAGCTACAGGTATGTGAGAGGGACCATGAGTTTGTGGCCTCAAGTGGAATGGACACCGAGATGCTCTGACTCGAAGTAAGGCCAGATATCCCTGCAGTGAATTGAATGCAGGCTCGTCTTGCATCTCCCAAAACGAAGGGATGTCTGAATCCCCTGTGGAGACCACAGAGAAAGACCGAGTTCTCCGCCTCATCGCGACCGGAGGCCTCACATCCTTTGAAAACTCGAGAGGTCCGCGGAGATCAATGCTTCCAAAGGAGACGATGCCTGACTCCTCTTGAAAATGGATAGGAGTCCCAGGATCCCTGTGGCACGTGAAAAGGGACCCTGGGTCTCCCGCCTCACGTGGAGACGCGTCCAAATTGCCATGCCAAGACTCGAGGAGAATCCCGAGGTGTCCCTCGCACCTAGGCAGGAGTCCTGACGTCGCTGAACAAACACTTGTCTGGAAGGGCCCTCCCCATCGTAACTCGAGAATATAACCCAAGTTCGGGCCGCAACTCGAGAAAAACCATGAGATTTCCCCCTCGCCGCGAGATGAGGCCCTATTCCCCTGCACTGCATGCAGAGCAAATCCGTGTTCCACATCAAACGTGAAAGGAGCCTTGATTTCCTTGATGGCACTCCAGAGAAAACCCAAGATCACTGTCTCACGTCTAGAGGGATCCTGAGGTCACTGGACCAACAAGAAAGGGCTCCGTGGACCCTAAATCAAATCGAGATGAGAGCTTAGTCCCTGGCTTCGACTCAAGAGGAATACCAACTTTCCACAAGCACCTCAAGAGGAGGCTTCTCTCAGCTACAGGTATATTTGAGGGACCCCGAGTTTGTGGCCTCAAGTGGAATGGACACCGAGATGCTCTGACTCGAAGTAAGGCCGGATATCCCTGCAGTGAATTGAATGCAGGCTCGCCTTGCTTCTCCCAAGACGAAGGGTTGTCTGAATCCTCTGTGGAGACCACAGAGAAAGACCTAGTCCTCCACCTCAACGCAACCGGAGGCCTCATATCCTTTGAAAACTCGAGAGGACGGCGGAGATCAATACTTCCGAAGGAGACGATGCCTGACTCCTCTTGAAAATGGATAGGAGTCCCAGGATCCCTGTGGCACGTGGAAAGGGACCCTGGGTCTCCCGCCTCACGTGGAGATGCGTCCCAATTGCAATGATAAGACTCGAGGAAAATCCCGATGTGTCCCTCACACCTAGGCAGGAGTGCTGACGTCGCTGAACAAACACGTGTCTGGAAGGGCCCTCCCCGTCGTAACTCGAGAATATAAATTAGGTTCCGGCCGCACCTCGAGAAAAAATATGAGACTTCCCCCTCGCCGCGAGATGAGGCCCGATTACCCTGCACTGCGTGCAGAGCAATTCCGTGTTCCACATCAAACGTGAAAGGAGCCTTGATTTCCTTGATGGCACTCCAGAGAAAACCCAAGATCACTGTCTCAAGTCTAGAGGGATCCTGAGGTCACTGGAGCAACACGAAAGGGCTCCGTGGACCCCAAATCAACTCGAGATGAGAGCTTCGTCCCTGGCTTCGACTCAAGAGGAATACCAACTTTCCATAAGCACCTCAAGAGGAGGCTTCTCTCAGCTACAGGTATGTGAGAGGGACCCTGAGTTTGTGGCCTCAAGTGGAATGGACACTGAGATGCTCTGACTCGAAGTAAGGCCGGATATCCCTGCAATGAATTGAATGCAGGCTCGTCTTGCATCTCCCAAGACGAAGGGATGTCTGAATCCCCTGTGGAGACCACAGAGAAAGACCTAGTCCTCCGCCTCAACGCGAAGAGAGGCCTCACATCCTTTGAAAACTCGAGAGGTCCGCGGAGATCAATGCTTCTAAAGGAGACGATGCCTGACTCCTCTTGAAAATGGATAGGAGTCCCAGCATCCCTGTGGCATTTGGAAAGGGACTCTGGGTCTCCCGCCTCAGGTGGAGACGCGTCCCAATTGCCATGGCAAGACTCGAGGAGAATCCCGAGGTGTCCCTCACACCTAGGCAGGAGTCCTGACGTCGCTGAACAAACACGTGTCTGGAAGGGCCCTCCCCGTCGTAACTCGAGAATATACCCCAGGTTCCGTCCGGAATTCAAGAAAAACCATGAGACTTCCCCCTCGCCGCGAGATGAGGCTCGATTCTCCTGCACTGCGTGCAGAGCAATTCCGTGTTCCACATCAAATGTGAAAGGAGCCTTGATTTCCTTGATGGCACTTCAGAGAAAACCCAAGATCACTGTTTCAAGTCTAGAGGGATCCTGAAGCAACTGGAGCAACACGAAAGGGCTCCGTGGACCCCAAATCAACTCGAGATGAGAGCTTAGTCCCTGGCTTCGACTCATGAGGAATACCAAGTTTCCCCAAGCACCTCAAGAGGAGGCTTCTCAAGCTACAGGTATGTGAGAGGGACCCTGAGTTTGTGGCCTCAAGTGGAATGGACACCGAGATGCTCTGACTCGAAGTAAGGCCGGATATCCCTGCAGTGAATTGAATGCAGGCTCGTCTTGCATCTCCCACGACGAAGGGATGTCTGAATCCCCTGTGGAGACCACAGAGAAAGACCTAGTTCTCCGCCTCATCGCGACCGGAGGCCTCACATCCTTTGAAAACTCGAGAGATCCGCGCAGAACAATGCTTCCAAAGGAGACGATGCCTGACTCCTCTTGAAAATGGATAGGAGTCCCAGGATCCCTGTGGCACATTGAAAGGGACCCTGGGTCTCCCGCCTCACGTGGAGACGCGTCCCAATTGCCATGCCAAGACTCGAGGAGAATCCCGAGTTGTCCCTCGCACCTAGGCAGGAGTCCTGACGTCGCTGAACAAACACGTGTCTGGAAGGGCCCTCCCCGTCGTAACTCGAGAATATACCCCAGGTTCCGGCCGCAACACGAGAAAAACAATGAGACTTCCCCCTCGTTGCGAGATGAGGCCCGATTCCCCTGCATTGCGTGCAGAGCAATTCCGTGTTCCACATCAAACGTGAAAGGAGCCTTGATTTCCTTGATGGCACTCCAGAGAAAACCCAAGATCACTGTCTCAAGTCTAGAGGGATGCTGAGGTCACTGGAACAACACGAAAGGGCTCCGTGGACCCCAAATCACCTCGAGATGAGAGCTTAGTCCCTGGATTCGACTCAAGAGGAATACCAACTTTCCACAAGCACCTCAAGAGGAGGCTTCTCTCAGCTACAGGTAGGTGAGAGGGACCCTGAGTTTGTGGCCTCAAATCGAATGGACACCGAGATGCTCTGACTCGAAATAAGGCCGGATATCCCTGCAGTGAATTGAATGCAGGCTCGTCTTGCATCTCCCAAGATGAAGGGATGTCTGAATCCCCTGTGGAGACAAAAGAGAAAGACCTAGTCCTCCGCCTCAACGCGAACGGAGGCCTCACAGCCTTTTAAAACTCGAGAGGTCCGCGGAGATCAATGCTTCCAAAGGAGACGATGCCTGACTCCTCTTGCAAATGGATAGGAGTCCCAGGATCCCTGTTGCACGTGGAAAGGGACACTGGGTCTCGCGCCTCACGCGCTTCGCGTCCCAATTGCCATGCCAAGACTCGAGGAGAATCCCGAGGTGTCCCTCACACCTAGGAAGGAGTCCTGACGTCGCTGAAAAAACACGTGTCTGGAAGGGCCCTCCCCGTCGTAACTCGATAATATACCTCAGGTTCCGGCCGCAACTCGAGAAAAACCATGAGACTTCCCCCTCGCCGCGAGATGAGTCCCGATTCCACTGCACTGCGTGCAGAGCAATTCCGTGTTCCACATCAAACGTGAAAGGAGCCTTGATTTCCTTGATGGCACTCCAGAGAAAACCCAAGATCACTGTCTCAAGTCTAGAGGGATCCTGAGGTCACTGGAGCAACACGAAAGGGCTCCGGGAACCCCAAATAAACTCGAGATGAGAGCTTAGTCCCTGGCTTCGACTCAAGAGGAATACCAACTTTCCCCAAGCACCTCAAGAGGAAGCTTCTCTCAGCTACAGGTATGTGAGAGGGACGCTGAGTTTGTGGACTAAAGTGGAATGGACACCGAGATGCTCTGACTCGAAGTAAGGCCGGATATCCCTGCAGTGAATTGAATGCAGGCTCGTCTTGTATCTCCCGAGACGAAGGGATGTCTGAATCCCCTGTGGAGACCACAGAGAAAGACCTAGTTCTCCGCCTCCTCGCGACCCGAGGCCTCACATCTTTTGAAAACTCGAGAGGTCCGCGGAGATCAATGCTTCCAAAGGAGACGATGCCTGACTCCTCTTGAAAATGGATAGGAGTCCCAGGATCCCTGTGGCACATCGAAAGGGACACTGGGTCTCCCGCCTCACGTGGAGACGCGTCCCAATTGCCATGCCAAGTCTCTAGGAGAATCCCGAGGTGTCCCTCGCACCTAGGCATGGGTTCTGACGTTGCTGAACAAACACATGTCTGGAAGTGAACCCCCCGTCGTAACTCGAGAATATACCCCAGGTTCCGGCCGCAACTCGAGAAAAACCATGAGACTTCCCCCTCGCCGCGAGATGAGGCCCGATTCCCCTGCATTCTGTGCAGAGCAATTCCGTGTTGCACATCAAACATGAAAGGAGGCTTGATTTCCTTGATGGCACTCCAGAGAAAAAGCAAGACCACTGTGTCAAGTCTAGAGGGATCCTGAGGTACTGGAGAAACGCAATAGGGCTCCGTGGACCCAAATCAACTCGAGATGAGAGCTTAGACCCTGGCTTCCACTCAAGAGGAATACCAACTTTCCACAAGCACCTCAAGAGGAGGCTTCTCTAAGCTACAGGTATGTGAGAGGGACCCTGAGTTTGTGGCCTCAAGTGGAATGGACACCGAGATGCTCTGACTCGAAGTAAGGCTGGATATCCCTGCAGTGAATTGAATGCAGGGTCGTCTTGAATCTCCCAAGACGAAGAGATGTCTGAATTCCCTGTGGAGACCACAGAGAAAGACCTACTTCTCCGCCTCATCGCAACCGGAGGCCTCACATCGTTTGAAAACTCGAGAGGTCCACGGAGATCAATGCTTCCAAAGGAGACGATGCCTGACTCCTCTTGAAAATGGATCGGATTCCCAGGATCCCTGTGGCACGTGGAAAGGGACCCTGGGTCCCCGCCTCACGTGGAGACGCGTCCCAATTACCATGCAAAGACTCGAGGAGAATCCCGAGGTGTCCCTCTCTCCTAGGCAGTAGTGCTGATGTCCCTGAACAAACACGTGTCTGAAAGGGCACTCCCCGTCGTAACTCGAGTATATACCCCAGGTTCCGGCCGCAACTCGATGAAAACCATGAGACTTCCCCCTCGCGGCGAGATGAGGCCCAGATCCCCTGCACTGCGTGCAGAGTAATTGCGTGTTCCACATCAAACGTGAAAGGAGCCTTGATTTCCTTGATGGCACTCCAGAGAATACCCAAGATCACTGTCTCAAGTCTAGAGGGATCCTGAGGTCACTGTAGCAACACGAAAGGGCTCCGTGGACCCCAAATCAACTCGAGATGAGAGCTTCGTCCCTGGCTTCGACTCAAGAGGAATACCCACTTTCCACAAGCACCTCAAGACGAGGCTTCTCTCAGCTACAGGTATGTGAGAGGGACCCAGAGTTTGTATCCTCAAGTGGAATGGACACCGAGATGCTCTGACTCGAAGTAAGGCCTGATATCCCTGAAGTGAATTAAATGCACGGTCGTCTTGCATCTCCCAAGACGAAGGGATGTCTGAATCCCCTGTGGAGACCACAGAGTAAGACCTAGTCGTCCGCTTCATCGCGACCAGAGGCCTCACATCCTTTGAAAACTCGAGAGATCCGCGGAGATCAATGCTTCCAAAGGAGACGATGCCTGACTCCTCTTGAAAATGGATAGGAGTCCCAGGATCACTGTGGCACGTGGAAAGGGACACTGGGTCTCCCCCCTCACGTGGAGACGCCTTCCAATTTCCATGCCAAGACTCGAGGAGAATCCCGAGGTGTCCATCCCACCTAGGCAGGAGTCCTGACGTCGCTGAACAAACACGTGTCTGGAAGGGCCCTCCCCGTCGTAACTCGAGAATATACCCCAGGTTCCGGCCGCAACTCGAGAAAAATCATGAGACTTCCCCCTCGCCGCGAGATGAGGCCCGATTCCCCTGCACTGCGTGCAGAGCAATTCCGTGTTCCACATCAAACGTGAAAGGAGCCTTGATTTCCTTGATGGCACTCCAGAGAAAAAGCAAGATCACTGTCTCAAGTCTAAAGGGATCCTGAGGTCACTGTAGAAACACGAAAGCGCTCCGTGGACCCCAATTCAACTCGAGATGAGAGCTTAGTCCCTGGCTTCAACTCAAGAGGCATACCAACTTTCCACAAGCACCTCAAGAGGAGGCTTCTCTCAGCTACAGGTATGTGAGAGGGACCCTGAGTTTGTGGCCTCAAGTGGAATGGACACCGAGATGCTCTGACTCGAAGTAAGGCTGTATATCCCTGCAGTGAATTGAATGCAGGCTCGTCTTGCATCTCCCAAGACGAAGGGATGTCTGAATCCCCTGTGTAGACCACAGAGAAAGACCTAGTTCTCCGCCTCATCGCGACCGGAGGCCTCACATCCTTTGAAAACTCGAGAGGTCCGCGGAGATCAATGCTTCCAAAGGAGACGATGCCTGACTCCTCTTGAAAATGGATAGGAGTCCCAGGATCCCTGTGGCACGTGGAAACGGACCCTGGGTCTCCAGCCTCAAGGCGAGACGCGTCCCAATTGCCATGTCAAGACTCGAGGAGAATCCCGGGTGTCCATTCCACCTAGGCAGGAGTCCTGACGTCGCTGAACAAACACGTGTCTGGAAGGGCCCTCCCCATCGTAACTCGAGAATATACCCCAGGTTCGGTTCGCAACTCGAGAAAAACCATGAGACTTCCCCCTCGCCGCGAGATGAGGCCCGATTCCCCTGCACTGTGTGCAGAGCAGTTCCGTGTTCCACATCATACGTGAAAGGAGCCTGGATTTCCTTGATGGCACTCCAGAGAAAACCCAAGATCACTGTCTCAAGTCTAGTGGGATCCTGAGGTCACTGGAGCAACACAAAAGGGCTCCGTGGACCCCAAATCAACTCGAGATGAGAGCTTAGTCCCTGGCTTCGACTCAAGAGGAATACCAACTTTCCACAAGCACCTCAAGAGGAGGCTTCTCTGAACTACAGGTATGTGAGAGGGACCCTGAGTTTGTGGCCTCAAGTGGAATGGACACCGAGATGCTCTGACTTGAAGTAAGGCCGGATATCCCTGCAGTGAAATGAATGCAGGCTCGTCTTGCATCTCCCAAGACGAAGGGATGTCTGAATCCCCTGTGGAGACCACAGAGAAAGACGTGGTTCTCCTTCTCATCGCAACAGGAGACCTCACATCCTTTGAAAACTCGAGAGGTCCACGAAGATCAATGCTTCCAAAGGAGACGATGCCTGACTCCTCTTGAAAATGGATAGGAGTCCCAGGATCCCTGTGGCACGTGGAAAGGGACCCTGGGTCTCCCGCCTTACGTGGAGACGCGTACCAATTGCCATTCCAAGACTCGAGTAGAATACTGAGGTGTCCCTCGCACATAGGCAGGAGTCCTGACGTCGGTGAACCAACACGTGTCTGGAAGGGCCCTACAAGTCGTAACTCGAGAATATACCCCAGGTTCCGGCCGCAACTCGAGAAAAACCATGAGACTTCCCCCTCGCCGTGAGATGAGGCCCGATTCCCCTGCACTGCGTGCAGAGCAATTCCGTGTTCCACATCAAACTTGAAAGGAGCCTTGATTTCCTTGATGGCACTCCAGAGAAAACCCAAGATCACTGTCTCAAGTCTAGAGGGATCCTGAGGTCACTGTATCAACACGAAAGGGCTCCGAGGAGCCCAAATCAACTCGAGATGAGAGCTTAGTCCCTGGCTTCGACTCAAGAGGAATACCAACTTTCCACAAGCACCTCAAGAGGAGGCTTCTCTCAGCTACAGGTATGTGAGAGGGACCCTGAGTTTGTGGCCTCAAGTGGAAAGGACACCGAGATGCTCTGACTCGAAGTAAGGCCGGATATCCCTGCAGTGAATTGAATGCAGGCTCGTCTTGCATCTCCCAAGACGAAGGGATGTGTGAATCCCCTGTTGAGACCACAGAGAAAGACCTAGTTCTCCACCTCATCGCGACCGGAGGCCTCACATCCTTTGAAAACTCGAGAGTTCCGTGGAGATAAATGCTTCTAAAGGAGACGATGCCTGACTCCTCTTGAAAATGGATAGGAGTCCCAGCATCCCTGTGGCACGTGGAAAGGGACACTGGGTCTCCCGCCTTACGTGGAGACGCGACCCAATTGCCATTCCAAGACTCGAGGAGAATCCCGAGGTGTCCCTCACACCTAGGCAGGAGTTCTGACGTCGCTGAACAAACACGTGTCTGGAAGGGCCCTCCCCGTCGTAACTCGAGAATATACCCCAGGTTCCGGCTGCAACTCGAGAAAAACCATGAGACTTCCCCCTCGCTGCGAGATGAGGCCCGATTCCCCTTCACTGCGTGCAGAGCAATTCCGTGCTCCACATCAAACTTGAAAGGAGCATTGATTTCCTTGATGGCACTCCAGAGAAAACCCAAGATCACTGTCTCAAGTCTAGAGGGATCCTGAGGACACTGTAGCAACACGAAAGGGATCCGTGGACCCCAAATCAACTCGAGATGAGAGCTTAGTCCCTGGCTTCGACTCAAGAGGAATACCAACTTTCCACAAGCACCTCAAGAGGAGGCTTCTCTCAGCTACAGGTATGTGAGAGGGACCCTGAGTTTGTGGCCTCAACTGAAAAGGACACCGAAGTGCTCTGACTCGAAGTAAGGCCAGATATCCCTGCAGTGAATTGAATGCAGGCTCGTCTTGCATCTCCCAATACGAAGGGATGTCTGAACCCCTGTGGAGACCACAGAGAAAGACCTAGTTCTCCGCCTCTTCGGGACCGGAGGCCTGACATCCTTTGAAAACTTGAGAGCTCCGCAGAGATCAATGCTTCCAAAGGAGATGATGCCTGACTCCTCTTGAAAATGGATAGGAGTCCCAGGATCCCTGTGGCACGTGGAAACGGACCCTGGGTCTCCAGCCTCAAGGCGAGACGCGTCCCAATTGCCATGTCAAGACTCGAGGAGAATCCCGGGTGTCCATCCCACCTAGGCAGGAGTCCTGACGTCGCTGAACAAACACGTGTCTGGAAGGGCCCTCCCCATAGTAACTCGAGAATATACCCCAGGTTCGGTCCGCAACTCGAGAAAAACCATGAGACTTCCCCCTCGCCGCGAGATGAGGCCAGATTCCCCTGCACTGTGTGCAGAGCAGTTCCGTGTTCCACATCATACGTGAAAGGAGCCTGGATTTCCTTGATGGCACTCCAGAGAAAACCCAAGATCACTGTCTCAAGTCTAGTGGGATCCTGAGGTCACTGGAGCAACACAAAAGGGCTCCGTGGACCCCAAATCAACTCGAGATGAGAGCTTAGTCCCTGGCTTCGACTCAAGAGGAATACCAACTTTCCACAAGCACCTGAAGAGGAGGCTTCTCTGAACTACAGGTATGTGAGAGGGACCCTGAGTTTGTGGCCTCAAGTGGAATCGACACCGAGATGCTCTGACTTGAAGAAAGGCCGGATATCCCTGCAGTGAAATGAATGCAGGGTCGTCTTGCATCTCCCAAGACGAAGGGATGTCTGAATCCCCTGTGGAGACCACAGAGAAAGACGTGGTTCTCCTTCTCATCGCAACAGGAGACCTCACATCCTTTGAAAACTCGAGAGGTCCACGGAGATCAATGCTTCCAAAGGAGACGATGCCTGACTCCTCTTGAAAATGGATAGGAGTCCCAGGATCCCTGTGACACGTGGAAAGGGACACTTGGTCTCCCGCCTCACGTGGAGACGCGTCCCAATTGCCATGCCAAGACTCGAGGAGAATCCCGAGGTGTCCCTCTCACCTAGTCAGGAGTCCTGAGGTCGCTGAACAAACACGTGTCTGGAAGGGCCCTCCCCGTCGTAAGTCGAGAATATACCCCAGGTTCCAGCCGCAACTCGAGCAAAACCATGAGACTTCCCCCTCGCCGCGAGATGAGGCCCGATTTCCCTGCACTGTGTGCAGAGCAATTCCGTGATCCACATGAAACAGGAAAGGAGGCTTGATTTCCTTGATGGCACTCCAGACAAAAAGCAAGATCACTGTCTCAAGTCTAGAGGGATCCTGAGGTCACTGTAGAAATGCGAAAGGGCTCCGTGGACCCCAAATCAACTCGAGATGAGAGGTTAGTCCCTGGCTTCGACTCAAGAGGAATACCAACTTTCCACAAGCACCTCAAGAGGAGGCTTCTCTCAGCTACAGGTATGTGAGAGGGACCCTGAGCTTGTGGCCTCAACTGAAAAGGACACCGAAATGCTCTGACTCGAAGTAAGGCCAGATATCCCTGCAGTGAATTGAATGCAGGCTCGTCTTGCATCTCCCAATACGAAGGGATGTCTGAACCCCTGTGGAGACCACAGAGAAAGACCTAGTTCTCCGCCTCTTCGGGACCGGAGGCCTGACATCCTTTGAAAACTCGAGAGCTCCGCGGAGATCAATGCTTCCAAAGGAGATGATGCCTGACTCCTCTTGAAAATGGATAGGAGTCCCAGGATCCCTGTGGCACGTGGAAACGGACCCTGGGTCTCCAGCCTCAAGGCGAGACGCGTCCCAATTGCCATGTCAAGACTCGAGGAGAATCCCAGGTGTCCATCCCACCTAGGCAGGAGTCCTGACGTCGCTGAACAAACACGTGTCTGGAAGGGCCCTCCCCATCGTAACTCGAGAATATACCCCAGGTTCGGTCCGCAACTCGAGAAAAACCATGAGACTTCCCCCTCGCCGCGAGATGAGGCCCGATTCCCCTGCACTGTGTGCAGAGCAGTTCCGTGTTCCACATCATACGTGAAAGGAGCCTGGATTTCCTTGACGGCACTCCAGAGAAAACCCAAGATCACTGTCTCAAGTCTAGTGGGATCCTGAGGTCACTGGAGCAACACAAAAGGGCTCCGTGGACCCCAAATCAACTCGAGATGAGAGCTTAGTCCCTGGCTTCGACTCAAGAGGAATACCAACTTTCCACAAGCACCTCAAGAGGAGGCTTCTCTGAACTACAGGTATGTGAGAGGGACCCTGAGTTTGTGGCCTCAATTGGAATGGACACCGAGATGCTCTGACTTGAAGTAAGGCCGGATATCCCTGCAGTGAAATGAATGCAGGCTCGTCTTGCATCTCCCAAGACGAAGGGATGTCTGAATCCCCTGTGGAGACCACAGAGAAAGACGTGGTTCTCCTTCTCATCGCAACAGGAGACCTCACATCCTTTGAAAACTCGAGAGGTCCACGGAGATCAATGCTTCCAAAGGAGACGATGCCTGACTCCTCTTGAAAATGGATAGGAGTCCCAGGATCCCTGTGGCACGTGGAAAGGGACACTGGGTCTCCCGCCTTACGTGGAGACGCGTACCAATTGCCATTCCAAGACTCGAGTAGAATACTGAGGTGTCCCTCGCACATAGGCAGGAGTCCTGACGTCGGTGAACCAACACGTGTCTGGAAGGGCCCTACAAGTCGTAACTCGAGAATATACCCCAGGTTCCGGCCGCAACTCGAGAAAAACCATGAGACTTCCCCCTCGCCGTGAGATGAGGCCCGATTCCCCTGCACTGCGTGCAGAGCAATTCCGTGTTCCACATCAAACTTGAAAGGAGCCTTGATTTCCTTGATGGCACTCCAGAGAAAACCCAAGATCACTGTCTCAAGTCTAGAGGGATCCTGAGGTCACTGTATCAACACGAAAGGGCTCCGGGGAGCCCAAATCAACTCGAGATGAGAGCTTAGTCCCTGGCTTCGACTCAAGAGGAATACCAACTTTCCACAAGCACCTCAAGGGGAGGCTTCTCTCAGCTACAGGTATGTGAGAGGGACCCTGAGTTTGTGGCCTCAAGTGGAAAGGACACCGAGATGCTCTGACTCGAAGTAAGGCCGGATATCCCTGCAGTGAATTGAATGCAGGCTCGTCTTGCATCTCCCAAGACGAAGGGATGTGTGAATCCCCTGTTGAGACCACAGAGAAAGACCTAGTTCTCCACCTCATCGCGACCGGAGGCCTCACATCCTTTGAAAACTCGAGAGTTCCGTGGAGATAAATGCTTCTAAAGGAGACGATGCCTGACTCCTCTTGAAAATGGATAGGAGTCCCAGCATCCCTGTGGCACGTGGAAAGGGACACTGGGTCTCCCGCCTTACGTGGAGACGCGTACCAATTGCCATTCCAAGACTCGAGGAGAATCCCGAGGTGTCCCTCACACCTAGGCAGGAGTTCTGACGTCGCTGAACAAACACGTGTCTGGAAGGGCCCTCCCCGTCGTAACTCGAGAATATACCCCAGGTTCCGGCTGCAACTCGAGAAAAACCATGAGACTTCCCCCTCGCCGCGAGATGAGGCCCGATTCCCCTTCACTGCTTGCAGAGCAATTCCGTGCTCCAAATCAAACTTGAAAGGAGCATTGATTTCCTTGATGGCACTCCAGAGAAAACCCAAGATCACTGTCTCAAGTCTAGAGGAATCCTGAGGTCCCTGGAGCAACACGAAAGGGCTCCGTGGACCCCAAATCAACTCGAGATGAGAGCTTAGTCCCTGGCTTCAGCTCAAGAGGAAGACAAACTTTCCACAAGCACCTCAAGAGGAGGCTTCTCTCACCTACAGGTATGTGAGAGGGACCCTGAGTTTGTGGCCTCAAGTGGAATGGACACCGAGATGCTCTGACTCGAAGCAAGGCTGGATATCCCTGCAGTGAATTGAATGCAGGCTCTTCTTGCATCTCCCAAGTCGAAGGGATGTCTGAATCCCCTGTGGAGACCACAGAGAAAGACCTAGTTCTCCGCCTCATCGCGACCGGAGGCCTCACATCCTTTGAAAACTCGAGAGGTCCACGGAGATCAATGCTTCCAAAGGAGACGATGCCTGACTCCTCTTGAAAATGGATAGGAGTCCCAGGATCCCTGTGGCACGTGGAAAGGGACCCCGGGTCTCCCGCCTCACGTGGAGACGCGTCCAAATTACCATGCCAAGACTCGAGGAGAATCCCGAGGTGTCCCTCGCACCTAGGCAGGAGTCCTGATGTCGCTGAACAAACACGTGTCTGGAAGGGCCCTCCCCGTCGTAACTCGAGAATATACCCCAGGTTCCGGCCGCAACTCGAGAAAAACATTTAGATTTCCCCCTCGCCGCGAGTTGAGGCCCGATTCCCCTGCACTGAATGCAGAGCAATTCCGTGTTCCACATCAAACGTGAAAGGAGCCTTGATTTCCTTGATGGCACTCCAGAGAAAACCCAAGATCACTGTCTCAAGTCTAGAGCGATCCTGAAGTCACTGGACCAACAGGAAAGGGCTTCGTGGACCCCAAATCTACTCGAGATGAGAGCTTAGACCCTGGCTTAGACTCAAGAGGAATACCAACTTTCCACAAGCACCTCAAGAGGAGGTTTCTCTCAGCTACAGGTATATTTGAGGGACCCTGAGTTTGTGGCCTCAAGTGGAATGGACACCGAGATGCTCTGACTCGATGTAAGGCCGGATATGTCTGCAGTGAATTGAATGCAGGCCCGTCTTGCATCTCCCAAGACGAAGGGATGTCTGAATCCCCTGTGGAGACCACAGAGAAAGACCTTGTCCTCCGCCTCATCGCGACCGGAGGCCTCACATCCTTTGAAAACTCGAGAGGTCCGTGCAGAACAAAGCTTCCAAAGGAGACGAAGCCTGACTCCTCTTGAAAATGGATAGGAGTCCAAGGATCCCTGTGGCACGTGGACAGGGACCCTGGGTCTCCCGCCTCACGTGGAGACGCGTCCCAATTGCCATGCCAAGACTCGAGGAGAATCCCGAGGTGTCCCTCGCACCTAGGCAGGAGTCCTGACGTCGCTGCACAAACACGTGTCTGGAAGGGCCTTCCCCATCGTAACTCGAGAATATACAACAGGTTCCGGCCGCAACTCGAGAAAAAATATGAGACTTCCCCCTCGCCGCGAGATGAGGCCCGATTCCCCTGCACTGCGTGCAGAGCAATTCCGTGTTCCACATCAAACGTGAAAGGAGCCTTGATTTCCTTGATGGCACTCCAGAGAAAACCCAAGATCATTGTCTGAAGTCTAGAGAGATCCCGAGGTCACTGGAGCAACACGAAAGGGCTCCGTGGACCCCAAATCAACTCGAGATGAGAGCTTAGTCCCTGGCTTCCACTCAAGAGGAATACCAACTTTCCACAAGCACCTCAAGAGGAGGTTTCTCTCAGCTACAGGTATGTCAGAGGGACCCTGAGTTTGTGGCCTCAAGTGGAATGGACACCGAGATGCTCTGACTCGAAGTAAGGCCGGATATCCCTGCAGTGAATTGAATGCAGGCTCGTCTTGCATCTCCCAAGAAGAAGGGATGTCTGAATCCCCTGTGGAGACCACAGAGAAAGACCTAATTATCCGCCTCATAGCGACCGGGGGCCTCACATCCTTTGAAAATTCGAGAGGTCCGCGGAGATCAATGCTTCCAAAGGAGACGATGCCTAACTCCTCTTTAAAATGGATAGGAGTCCCAGGATCCCTGTGGCACGTGGAAAGGGACACTGGGTCTCCCCCCTCACGTGGAGACGCTTCCCCATTGCCATGCCAAGACTCGAGGAGAATCCCGAGGTGTCCCTCGCACCTAGGCAGGAGTCTTGACGTCGCTGAACAAACACGTGTCTGGAAGGGCCCTCCCCGTCGTAACTCGAGAATATACCCCAGGTTCCGGCCGCAACTCGAGAAAAACCATGAGACTTCCCCCTCGCCGCGAGATGAGGCCCGATTCCCCTGCACTGCGTGCAGAGCAATTCCGTGTTCCACATCAAACGTGAAAGGAGCCTTGATTTCCTTGATGGCACTCCAGAGAAAACCCAAAATCACTGTCTCAAGTCTAGAGGGATCCTGAGGTCACTGGAGCAACACGAAAGCGCACCGTGAACTCCAGATCAACTCGAGATGAGAGCTTACACCCTGCCTTCGACTCAAGAGGAATACCCACTTTTCACAAGAACCTCAAGACGAGGCTTCTCTCAGCTACAGGTATGTGAGAGGGACCCTGAGTTTGTGGCCTCAAGTGGAATGGACACCGAGATGCTCTGACTCGAAGTAAGGCCGGATATCCCTGCAGTGAATTGAATGCAGGCTCGTCTTGCATCTCCCAAGACGAAGGGATGTCTGAATCCCCTGTGGAGACCTCAGAGAAATACCGACTTCTCCGCCTCATCGCGACCGGAGGCCTCACATCCTTTGAAAACTCGAGAGGTCCGCGGAGATCAATGCTTCCAAAGGAGACGATGCCTGACTCCTCTTGAAAATGGATAGGAGTCCCACGATCCCTGTGGCACGTTGAAAGGGACCCTGGGTCTCCTGGCTCCCGTGGAGACGTGTCCCAATTGCCATGCCAAGACTCGAGGAGAATCCCGAGGTGTCCCTCGCACCTAGGCAGGAGTCCGACGTCGCTGAACAAACACGAGTCTGGAAGGGCCCTCCCCGTCATAACTCGAGAGAATATACCCCAGGTTCCGGCCGCAACTCGAGAAAAACCATGAGATTTCCCCCTCGCCGAGAGTTGAGGCCCGATTCCCCTGGGCTGCGTGCAGAGCAATTCCGTGTTCCACATCAAACGTGAAAGGAGCCTTGATTTCCTTGATGGCACTACAGAGAAAACCCAAGATCACTGTCTCAAGTCTAGAGGGATCCTGAGGTCACTGGAGCAACACGAAATTTCCCCTTGGACCCCAAATCACCTCGAGATGAGAGCTTAGTCCCTGGCTTCGACTCAAGAGGAATACCAACTTTTCATAAGCACCTCAAGAGGAGGCTTCTCTCAGCTACAGGTATGTGAGAGGGACCCTGAGTTTGTGGCCTCAAGTGGAATGGACACTGAGATGCTCTGACTCGAAGTAAGGCCGGATATCCCTGCAGTGAATTGAATGCAGGCTCGTCTTGCATCTCCCAAGACGAAGGGATGTCTGAATCCCCTGTGGAGACCTCAGAGAAAGACCGAATTCTCCGCCTCATCGCAACCGGTGGCCTCACATCCTTTGAAAACTCGAGAGGTCCGCGGAGATCAATGCTTCCAAAGGAGACGATGCCTGACTCCTCTTGAAAATGGATAGGAGTCCCAGGATCCCTGTGGCACGTGGAAAGGGACACTGGGTCTCCCGCCTCACGTGGAGACGCTTCCCCATTGCCATGCCAAGACTCGAGGAGAATCCCGAGGTGTCCCTCGCACCTAGGCAGGAGTCCTGACGTCGCTGAACAAACACGTGTCTGGAAGGGCCCTCCCCGTCGTAACTCGAGAATATACCCCAGGTTCCGGCCGCAACTCGAGAAAAACCATGAGATTTACCCCTCGCCGCGACTTGAGGACCGATTCCCCTGCACTGAATGCAGAGCAATTCCGTGTTCCACATCAAACGTGAAAGGAGCCTTGATTTCCTTGATGGCACTCCAGAGAAAACCCAAGATCACTGTCTCAAGTCTAGAGGGATCCTGAAGTCACTGGACCAACAGGAAAGGGCTTCGTGGACCCCAAATCAACTCGAGATGAGAGCTTAGACCCTGGCTTAGACTCAAGAGGAATACCAACTTTCCACAAGGACCTCAAGAGGAAGTTTCTCTCAGCTACACGTATATTTGAGGGACCCTGAGTTTGTGGCCTCAAGTGGAATAGACACCGAGATGCTCTGACTCGAAGTAAGGCCGGATATCCCTGCAGTGAATTGAATGCAGGCTCGTCTTGCATCTCCCAAGACGAAGGGATGTCTGAATCCCCTGTGGAGACCACAGAGAAAGACCTAAATCTCCGCCTCATAGCGACCGGGGGCCTCACATCCTTTGAAAATTCGAGAGGTCCGCGGAGATCAATGCTTCCAAAGGAGACGATGCCTGACTCCTCTTGAAAATGGATAGGAGTCCCAGGATCCCTGTGGCACGTGGAAAGGGACCCTGGGTCTCCCGCCTCACGTGGAGACGCGTTCCCATTGCCATGCCAAGACTCGAGGAGAATCCCGAGGTGTCCCTCGCACCTAGGCAGGAGTCCTGACGTCGCTGAACAAACACGTGTCTGGAAGGGCCCTCCCCGTTGTAACTCGAGAATATACCGCAGGTTCCGGACGCAACTCGAGAAAAACCATGAGACTTCCCCCTCGCCGCGAGATGAGGCCCGATTCCCCTGCACTGCGTGCAGAGCAATTCCGTGTTCCACATCAAACGTGAAAGGAGCCTTGATTTCCTTGACGGCCCTCCAGAGAAAACCCAAGATCACTGTCTCAAGTCTAGAGGGATTCTGAGGTCACTGGAGCAACACGAAAGGGCTCCATGGACCCCAAATCAACTCGAGATGAGAGCTTAGTCCCTGGCTTCAACTGAAGAGGAATTCCAACTTTCCACAAGCACCTCCAGAGGAGGCTTCTCTCAGCTACAGGTATGTGAGAAGGACCCTGAGTTTGTGGCCTCAAGTGGAATGGACACCGAGATGCTCTGACTCGAAGGAAGGCCGGATATCCCTGCAGTGAATTGAATGCAGGCCTCTTTTGCATCTCCCACGACGAAGGGATGTCTGAATCCCCTGTGGAGACCACAGAGAAAGACCTAGCTCTCCGCCTCATCGCGATCGGAGGCCTCACGTCCTTTGAAAGCTCGAGAGGTCCGCGGAGATCAATGCTTCCAAAGGAGACGATGCCTGACTCCTCTTGAAAATGGATAGGAGTCCCAGGATCCCTGTGGCACGTGGAAAGGGACCCTGGGTCTCACGCCTCACGTGGAGACGCATCCCAATGGCCATGCCAAGACTCGAGGAGAATCCCGAGGTGTCCCTCGCACCTAGGCAGGAGTCATGACGTCGCTGAACAAACAGGTGTCTGGAAGGGCCCTCCCAGTCGTAACTCGAGAATATACCCCAGGTTCCGGCTGCAGCTCGAGAAAAACCATGAGACTTCCCCCTCGCCGCGAGATGAGGCCCGATTCCCCTGCACTGCGTGCAGAGCAATTCCGTGTTCCACATCAAACTTTAAAGGAGCCTTGATTTCCTTGATGGCACTCCAGAGAACACCCAAGATCACTGTCTCATGTCTAGAGGGATACTGAGGTCACTGTAGCAACACGAAAGGGCTCCGTGGACCCAAATCAACTCGAGATGAGAGCTTCGTCCCTGGCTTCGACTCAAGAGGAATACCCACTTTCCACAAGAACCTCAAGAGGAGGCTTCTCTCAGCTACAGGTATGTGAGAGGGACCCTGATTTTGTGGCCTCAAGTGGAATGGACACCGAGATGCTCTGACTCGAAGGAAGGCCGGATATCCCTGCAGTGAATTGAATGCAGGCTCGTCTTGCATCTCCCACGACGAAGGGATGTCTGAATCCCCTGTGGAGCCCACAGAGAAAGACCTAGTTCTCCGCCACATCGCGACCGGAGGCCTCACGTCCTTTGAAAACTCGAGAGGTCCGCGGAGATCAATGCTTCCAAAGGAGACGATGCCTGACTCTTCTTGAAAATGGATAGGAGTCCCAGGATCCCTGTGGCACGTGGAAAGGGACCCTGGGTCTCCCGACTCACGTGGAGACGCGTCCCAATTGCCATGCCAAGACTCGAGGAGAATCCCGAGGTGTCCCTCGCACCTAGGCAGGAATACTGACGTCGCTGAACAAACACGTGTCTGGAAGGGCCCTCCCCTTCGTAACTCGAGAATATACCCCAGGTTCCGGACGCAACTCGAGAAAAACCATGAGACTTCCCCCTCGCCGCGAGATGAGGCCCGATTCCCCTGCACTGCGTGCAGAGCAATTCCGTGTTCCACATCAAACGTGAAAGGAGCCTTGATTTCCTTGATGGCACTCCAGAGAAAACCCAAGATCACTGTCTCAAGTCTAGAGGGACCCTGAGGTGACTGGAGCAACACGAAAGGGCTCCATGGACCCCAAATCAACTCGAGATGAGAGCTTAATCCCTGGCTTTGACTCATGAGGAATACCAACTTTCCACAAGCACCTCAAGAGGAGGCTTCTCTCAGCTACAGGTATGTGAGAGGAACCTGAGTTTGTGGCCTCAAGTGGAATGGACACCGAGATGCTCTGACTCGAAGTAAGGCCGGATATCCCTGCAGTGAATTGAATGCAGGCTCGTCTTGCATCTCCCAAGACGAAGGGATGTCTGAATCCCCTGTGGAGACCACAGAGAAAGACCTAGTTCTCCGCCTCATCACGATCGGAGGCATCACATCCTTTGAAAACTCGAGCGGTCCGCACAGATCAATGCTTCCAAAGGAGACGATGCCTGAGTCCTCTTTAAAATGGATAGGAGTCCCAGGATCCCTGTGGCACGTGGAAAGGGACCCTGGGTCTCCCGTCTCACGTGGAGACGCGTCCAAATGGCCAGGGCAAGACTCGAGGAGAATCCCGAGTTGCCCCTCGCACCTAGGCAGGAGTCCTGACGTCGCTGAACAAACACGTGTCTGGAAGGGCCCTTCCGGTCGTAACTCGTGAGTGTACCCCAGGTTCCAGCCGCAACTCGAGAAAAACCATGAGACTTCCCCCTCGCCGCGAGATGAGGCCGGATTCCCCTGCACTGCGTGCAGAGCCACTCCGTGTTCCAAATCAAACGTGAAATGAGACTTGATTTCCTTGATGGCACTCCAGAGAACACCCAAGATCACTGTCTCAAGTCTAGAGGGATCCTGAGGTCACTGTAGCAACACGAAAGGGCTCCGTGGACCCCAAATCAACTCGAGATGAGAGCTTCGTCCCAGGCTTCGACTCAAGAGGAATACCCACTTTCCACAAGCACCTCAAGAGGAGGCTTCTCTCAGCTACAGGTTTGTGAGAGGGACCCTGAGTTTGTGGCCTAAAGTGGAATGGACACCGAGATGCTCTGACTCGAAGGAAGCCCCGATATCCCTGCAGTGAATTGAATGCAGGCTCGTCTTGCGTCTCCCACGAAGAAGGGATGTCTGAATCCCCTGTGGAGACCAAGGAGAAAGACCTAGTTCTCCGCCTCATCGCGACCGGAGGCCTCACGTCCTTTGAAAACTCGAGAGGTCCGCGGAGATCAATGCTTCCAAAGGAGACGATGCCTGACTCCTCTTGAAAATGGATAGGAGTCCCAGGATCCCTGTGGCACGTGGAAAGGGACCCTGGGTCTCCCGCCTCACGTGGAGACGCGTCCCAATGGCCATGCCAAGACTCGAGGAGAATCCCGAGTTGCCCCTAGCACCTAGCCAGGAGTCCTGGCGTCTCTGAACAAACACGTGTCTGGAAGGGCCCTCCTCTTCGTAACTCGAGAATATACCCCAGGTTCCGGCCACAACTCGAGAAAAACCATGAGACTTCCCTCTCGCCGCGAGATGAGGCCCGATTCCCTTGCAATGCGTGCAGAGCAATTCCGTGTTAGACATCAAACATGAAAGGAGCCTTGATTTCCTTGATGGCACTCCAGAGCACACCCAAGATCACTGTCTCATGTCTAGAGGGATACTGAGGTCACTGTAGCAACACGAAAGGGCTCCGTGGACCCCAAATCAACTCGAAATGCGAGCTTCGTCCCTGGCTTCGACTCAAGAGGAATACCAAGTTTCCACAAGCACCTCAAGAGGAGGCTTCTCTCAGCTACAGGTATGTGAGAGGGACCCTGAGTTTGTGGCCTCAAGTGGAATGGACACTGAGATGCTCTGACTCGAAAGAAGGCCGGATATCCCTGCAGTGAAGTGAATGCAGGCCTCTTTTGTATCTCCCACGACGAAGGGATGTCTGAATCCCCTATGGAGACCACAGAGAAAGACCTAGTTCTCCGCCTCAAATCGATCGGAGGCCTCACATCCTTTGAAAACTCGAGCGGTCCGCACAGATCAATGCTTCCAAAGGAGACGATGCCTGAGTCCTCTTTAAAATGGATAGGAGTCCCAGGATCCCTGTGGCACGTGGAAAGGGACCCTGGGTCTCCCGTCTCACGTGGAGACGCGTCCAAATGGCCAGGGCAAGACTCGAGGAGAATCCCGAGTTGCCTCTCGCACCTAGGCAGGAGTCCTGACGTCGCTGAACAAACACGTGTCTGGAAGGGCCCTTCCGGTCGTAACTCGTGAGTGTACCCCAGGTTCCAGCCGCAACTCGAGAAAAACCATGAGACTTCCCCCTCGCCGCGAGATGAGGCCGGATTCCCCTGCACTGCGTGCAGAGCCACTCCGTGTTCCAAATCAAACGTGAAATGAGACTTGATTTCCTTGATGGCACTCCAGAGAACACCCAAGATCACTGTCTCAAGTCTAGAGGGATCCTGAGGTCACTGTAGCAACACGAAAGGGCTCCGTGGACCCCAAATCAACTCGAGATGAGAGCTTCGTCCCTGGCTTCAACTCAAGAGGAATACCCACTTTCCACAAGCACCTCAAGAGGAGGCTTCTCTCAGCTACAGGTTTGTGAGAGGGACCCTGAGTTTGTGGCCTAAAGTGGAATGGACACCGAGATGCTCTGACTCGAAGGAAGGCCCGATATCCCTGCAGTGAATTGAATGCAGGCTCGTCTTGCGTCTCCCACGAAGAAGGGATGTCTGAATCCCCTGTGGAGACCAAGGAGAAAGACCTAGTTCTCCGCCTCACCGCGACCGGAGGCCTCACGTCCTTTGAAAACTCGAGAGGTCCGCGGAGATCAATGCTTCCAAAGGAGACGATGCCTGACTCCTCTTGAAAATGGATAGGAGTCCCAGGATCCCTGTGGCACGTGGAAAGGGACCCTGGGTCTCCCGCCTCACGTGGAGACGCGTCCCAATGGCCATGCCAAGACTCGAGGAGAATCCCGAGTTGCCCCTAGAACCTAGCCAGGAGTCCTGGCGTCTCTGAACAAACACGTGTCTGGAAGGGCCCTCCCCTTCGTAACTCGAGAATATACCCCAGGTTCCGGCCACAACTCGAGAAAAACCATGAGACTTCCCCCTCGCCGCGAGATGAGGCCCGATTCCCTTGCAATGCGTGCAGAGCAATTCCGTGTTAGACATCAAACATGAAAGGAGCCTTGATTTCCTTGATGGCACTCCAGAGCACACCCAAGATCACTGTCTCATGTCTAGAGGGATACTGAGGTCACTGTAGCAACACGAATGGGCTCCGTGGACCCCAAATCAACTCGAAATGCGAGCTTCGTCCCTGGCTTCGACTCAAGAGGAATACCAAGTTTCCACAAGCACCTCAAGAGGAGGCTTCTCTCAGCTACAGGTATGTGAGAGGGACCCTGAGTTTGTGGCCTCAAGTGGAATGGACACCGAGATGCTCTGACTCGAAAGAAGGCCGGATATCCCTGCAGTGAAGTGAATGCAGGCCTCTTTTGTATCTCCCACGATGAAGGGATGTCTGAATCCCCTGTGGAGACCACAGAGAAAGACCTAGTTCTCCGCCTCAAATCGATCGGAGGCCTCACGTCCTTTGAAAACTCGAGAGGTCCGTGGAGATCAATGCTTCCAAAGGAGACGATGCCTGACTCCTCTTGAAAATGGATAGGAGTCCCAGGATCCCTGTGGCACGTGGAAAGGGACCCTAGGTCTCCCGCCTCACGTGGAGACGAGTCCAAATGGCCATGACAAGACTCGAGGAGAATCCCGAGTTGGCCCTCGCACCTAGGCAGGAGTCCTGACGTCGCTGAACAAACACGTGTCTGGAATGGCCCTTCCGGTCGTAACTCGTGAGTGTACCCCAGGTTCCGGCCGCAACTCGAGAAAAACCATGAGACTTCCCCCTCGCCGCGAGATTAGGCCCGATTCCCCTGCACTGCGTGCAGAGCTACTCCGTGTTCCAAATCAAACGTGAAAGGAGCCTTGATTTCCTTGATGGCACTCCAGAGAACACCCAAGATCACTGTCTCAAGTCTAGAGGGATCCTGAGGTCACTGTAGCAACAGGAAACGGCTCCGTGGACCCCAAATCAACTCGAGATGACTGCTTCGTCCCGGGCTTCGACTCAAGAGGAATTCCCACTTTCCACAAGCACCTCAAGAGGAGGCTTCTCTCAGCTACAGGTATGTGAGTGGGACCCTGAGTTTGTGGCCTCAAATGGAATGGACACCGAGATGCTCTGACTCAGAAGAAGGCCGGATATCCCTGCAGTGAATTGAATGCAGGCTCGTCTTGCATCTCCCCCGAGGAAGGGATGTCTGAATCCCCTGTGGAGACCACAGAGAAAGACCTAGTTCTCCGCCTCATCGCGACCGGAGGCCTCACGTCCTTTGAAAACTCGAGAGGTCCGCGGAGATCAATGCTTCCAAAGGAGACGATGCCTGACTCCTCTTGAAAATGGATAGGAGTACCAGGATCCCTGTGGCACGTGGAAAGGGACCCTGGGTCTCCCGCCTCACGTGGAGACGCGTCCCAATGGCCATGCCAAAACTCGAGGAGAATCCCGAGGGGTCCCTCGCACCCAGGCAGGAGTCCTGACGTCGCTGAATAAACACGTGTCTGGAAAGGCCCTTCTGGTCGAAACTCGAGAATGTAGCCCAGGTTGCGGCTGCAAGTCGAGAAAAACCATGAGACTTCCCCCTCCTTGCGAGATGAGGCCCGATTCCCCTGCACTGCGTGCAGATCAATTCCGTGTTCCACATCAAACATGAAAGGAGCCTTGATTTCCTCGATGGCACTCCAGAGAAGACCCAAGATCACTGTCTCATGTCTAGAGGGATACTGAGGTCACTGTACCAACACGAAAGGGCTCCGTGGACCCCCAATCAACTCGAGATGCGATCTTCGTCCCTGGCTTCGACACAAGAGGAATACCCACTTTCCACAAGCACCTCAAGAGGAGGCTTCGCTCAGCTACAGGTATGTGAGAGGGACCCTGAGTTTGTGGCCTCAAGTGGAATGGACACCGAGATGCTCTGACTCGAAAGAAGGCCGGAAATCCCTGCAGTGAATTGAATGCAGGCCTCTTTTGCATCTCCCACGACGAAGGGATGTCTGAATCCCCTGTGGAGACCACAGAGAAAGACCTAGTTCTCCGCCTCAAATCGATCGGAGGCCTCACGTCCTTTGAAAACTCGAGAGGTCAGCGGAGATCAATGCTTCCAAAGGAGACCATGCCTGACTCCTCTTAAAAATGGATAGGAGTCCCAGGATCCCTGGGGCACGTGGAAAGGGACCCTGGGTCTCCCGCCTCACGTTTAGACGCGCCCCAATGGCCATGCCAAGACTCGAGGAGAATCCCGAGGTGTCCCTCGCACCGAGGCAGGAGTCCTGACGTCGCTGAACAAACACGTGTCTGGAAGGGCCCTTCCGGTCGTAACTCTTGAGTGTATCCCAGGTTCCGGCCGCAACTCGAGAAAAACCATGAGACTTCCCCCTCGCCGCGAGATGAGGCCCGATTCCCCTGCACTGCGTGCAGAGCAACTCCGTGTTCCAAATCAAACGTGAAATGAGACTTGATTTCCTTGATGGCATTCCAGAGAACACCCAAGATCACTGTCTCAAGTCTAGAGGGATCCTGAGGTCACTGTAGCAACACGAAAGGTCTCCGTGGACCCCAAATCAACTCGAGATGAGAGCTTCGTCCCTGGCTTCGACTCAAGAGGAAAACCCACTTTCCACAAGCACCTCAAGAGGAGGCTTCTCTCAGCTACAGGTATGTGAGAGGGACCCTGAGTTTGTGGCCTCAGGTGGAATGACACCGAGATGCTCTGACTCGAAGGAAGGCCGGATATCCCTGCAGTGAATTGAATGCAGGATCGTCTTGCATCTCCCACGACGAAGGGATGTCTGAATCCCCTGTGGAGCCCACAGAGAAAGACCTAGTTCTCCGCCTCATCGCGACCGGAGGCCGCACGTCCTTTGAAAACTCGAGAGGTCCGCGGAGATCAATGCTTCCAAAGGAGACGATGCCTGGCTCCTCTTGAAAATGGATAGGAGTCCCAGGATCCCTGTGGCACGTGGAAAGGGACACTGGGTCTCCCACCTCACGTGGAGACGCGTCCCAATGGTCATGCCAAGACTCGAGGAGAATCCCGAGGTGTCCCTCCCACCCAGGCAGGAGTCCTGACATCGCTGAATAAACACGTGTCTGGAAAGACCCTTCTGGTCGTAACTCGAGAATGTAGCCCAGGTTCCGGCCGCAACTCGAGAAAAACAATGAGACTTCCCCCACGCCGTGAGATGAGGCCCGATTCCCCTGCACTGCGTGCAGAGCAATTCCGTGTTCCAAATCAAACGTGAAAGGAGCCTTGATTTCCTTGATGGCACTCCAGAGAAAACCCAAGATCACTGTCTCAAGTCTAGAGGGATCCTGAGGTCACTGTAGCAACACGAAAGGGCTCCGTGGACCCCAAATCAACTCGAGATGAGAGCTTCGTCCCTGGCTTCGACTCAAGAGGAATACCCACTTTCCACAAGCACCTCAAGAGGAGGCGTCTCTCAGCTACAGGTATGTGAGAGGGACCCTGAGTTTGTGGCCTCAAGTGGAATGGACACCGAGATGCTCTGACTCGAAGGAAGGCCGGATATCCCTGCAGTGAATTGAATGCAGGCCTCTTTTGCATCTCCCACGATGAAGGGATGTCTGAATCCCCTGTGGAGACCACAGAGAAATACCTAGTTCTCCGCCTCATCGCGATCGGAGGCCTCACGTCCTTTGAAAACTCGAGAGGTCCGCGGAGATCAATGCTTCCAAAGGAGACCATGCCTGACTCCTCTTGAAAATGGATAGGAGTCCCAGGATCCCTGTGGCATGTGGAAAGGGACCCTGGGTCTCCCGCCTCACGTGGAGACGCGTCCCAATGGCCATGCCAAGACTCGAGGAGAATCCCGAGGTGTCCCTCGCACCTAGGCAGGAGTCCTGACGTCACTGAACAAACACGTGTCTGGAAGGGCCCTCCCCGTCGTAACTCGAGAATATACCCCAGGTTCCGGCCGCAACTCGAGAAAAACCATGAGACTTCCCCCTCGCCGCGAGATGAGGCCCGATTCCCCTGCACTGCGTGCAGAGCAACTCCGTGTTCCAAATCAAACGTGAAATGAGACTTGATTTCCTTGATGGCACTCCAGAGAACACCCAAGATCACTTTCTCAAGTCTAGAGGGATCCTTAGGTCACTGTAGCAACACGAAAGGGCTCCGTGGACCCCAAATCAATTCGAGATGAGAGCTTCGTCCCTGGCTTCGACTCAAGAGGAATACCCACTTTCCACAAGCACCTCAAGAGGAGGCTTCTCTCAGCTACAGGTATGTGAGAGGGACCCTGAGTTTGTGGCCTCAGGTGGAATGGACACCGAGATGCTCTGACTCGAAGGAAGGCCGGATATCCCTCTAGTGAATTGAATGCAGGCTCGTCTTGCATCTCCCACGACGAAGGGATGTCTGAATCCCCTGTGGAGCCCACAGAGAAAGACCTAGTTCTCCGCCACATCGCGACCGGAGGCCTCACGTCCTTTGAAAACTCGAGAGGTCCGCGGAGATCAATGCTTCCAAAGGAGACGATGCCTGACTCCTCTTGAAAATGGATAGGAGTCCCAGGATCCCTGTGGCACGTGGAAAGGGACCCTGGGTCTCCCACCTCACGTGGAGACGCGTCCCAATGGTCATGCCAAGACCCGAGGAGAATCCCGAGGTGTCCCTCGCACCTTGGCAGGAGTCCTGACATCGCTGAATAAATACGTGTCTGGAAAGACCCTTCTGGTCGTAACTCGAGAATGTTCCCCAGGTTCCGGCCGCAACTCGAGAATAACAATGAGACTTCCCCCTCACCGCAAGATGAGGCCCGATTCCCCTGCACTGCGTGCAGAGCAATTCCGTTTTCCACATCAAACATGAAAGGAGCCTTGATTTCCTTGATGGCATCCAGAGAACACCCAAGATCACTGTCTCATGTCTAGACGGATACTGAGGTCACTGTAGCAACACGAAAGGGCTCCGTGGACCCCAAATCAACTCGAGATGAGAGCTTCGTCCCTGGCTTCGATTCAAGAGGAATACCCACTTTCCACAAGCACCTCAAGAGGAGGCTTCTCTCAGCTACAGGTATGTGAGAGGGACCCTGAGTTTGTGGCCTCAAGTGGAATGGACACCGAGATGCTCTGACTCGAAGGAAGGCCGGATATCCCTGCAGTGAATTGAATGCAGGCTCGTCTTGCATCTCCCACGAAGAAGGGATGTCTGAATCCCCTGTGGAGACCAAGGAGAAAGACCTAGTTCTCCGCCTCATCGCGACCGGAGGCCTCACGTCCTTTGAAAACTCGAGAGGTCCGCGGAGATCAATGCTTCCAAAGGAGACGATGCCTGACTCCTCTTGAAAATGGATAGGAGTCCCAGGATCCCTGGGGCACGTGGAAAGGGACCCTGGGTCTCCCGCCTCACGTGGAGACGCGTCCCAATTGCCATGCCAAGACTCGAGGAGAATCCCGAGGTGTCCGTCACACCTAGGCAGGAGTCCTGACGTCGCTGAACAAACACGTGTCTGAAAGGGCCCTCCCCATCTTAACTCGAGAATATACCTCAGGTTCCTCCTGCAACTCGAGAAAAACCTTCAGACTTCCCCTCGCCATGAGATGAGGCCTGATTCCCCTGCACTGCGTGCAGAGAAATTCCGTGTTCCACATCAAACATGAAAGGAGCCTTGAGTTCCTTGATGGCACACCAGAGAAAACGCAAGAACACGGTCTCAAGTCTAGAGGATCCTGAGGTCACTGTAGCAACAAGAAAGGGCTCCGTAGACCCCAAATCAACTCGAGATGAGAGCTTAGTCCCAGGCTTCCATTCAAGAGGAATACAAACTTTCCAAAAGCACCTCAACAAGAGGCTTCTCTCAGCTATAGGTATGTGAGAGGGACCCTGAGTTTGTGGCCTCAAGTGGAATGGCCACCGAGATGCTCTGACTCGAAGTAAGGCCGGATATCCCTGCAGTGAATTGAATGCAGATTCATCTTGCATCTGCCAAGACTAAGGGATGTCTGAGTCCCCTGTGGAGACCAGAGAGAAAGACCTGGTTCTCCGGCTTATCGCGACCGGAAGCCTCACATTCTTTGAAAACTCGAGAGGTACACGGAGATGAATGCTTCCAAAGGAGACGATGCCTGACTCCTCTTGAAATTTGATAGGAGTCCGAGGATCCCTGTGGAACGTGGAAAGGGGCAATGGGTCTCCCGCCTCACGTGGAGACGCATCTCAATTGCCATGAAAAGACTCGAGGAGAATCCCGAGGTGTCCCTCGCAACTAGGCAGGAGTCCTGACGTCGCTGAACAAACACGTGTCTGGAAGGGCCCTCCCCTTCTTAACTCGAGAATATACCCCAGGTTGAGCCCGCCACTCGAGAAAAACCATGAGACTTCCCCCTCGCCGCGAGAAGAGGCCCGCTTCCCCTGCATTGGGTGCAGAGCAATTACGTGTTCCACATCAAACGTGAAAGGAGCCTTGATTTCCTTGATGGCACTCCACAGAAAACCCAGGAACACTGTCTCAAGTCTAGAGGGATCCTGAGGTTACTGTAGCAACAAGAAAGGGCTCCGTGCACCCCAAATCAACTCGAGATGAGAGCTTAGTCCTTAGCTTCTACTCAAGAGGAATACCAACTTTTCACAAGCATCTCAAGAGGAGGCTTTTCTCTGCTAAAGGTATGTGAGAGGGACCCTGAATTTGTGGCCTCAAGTGGAATGGACACCGAGATGCTCTGGCTCGAAGTAAAGCCGGATATCCCTGCAGTGAATTGAATGCAGGCTCGTCTTGCATCTCCCAAGACGAAGGGATGTCTCAATCCCATGAGGAGACCACAGAGAAAGACCTAGTTCTCCACCTAATCGCGACCAGAAGCCTCACATCCTTTGAAAACTCGAGACGTACGTGGACATCAATGCTTTCAAAGGAGACGATGCCTGACTCCTCTTGAAAATTGACAGGAGTCCCAGGATCCCTGTGGGACGTGAAAAGGGACACTGGGTCTCCCGCCGCACGTTGAGACGCGTCCCAATTGCCATGCCAAGACTCGAGGAGAATCCCGAGGGGTCCCTCGCAACTAGGCATGAGTCCTGCCGTCGCTGAACAAACACGTGTCTGGAAGGGCCCTCCCCGTCTAACTCGAGAATACACCCCAGGTTCCGGCCGCAAGTCGAGAAAAACCATGAGACTTCCCCCTCGCCCCGAGATGAGGCCCTATACCCCTGCATTGCGGGCAGAGCAATTCCGTGTTGCAGATCAAACATGAAAGGAGCCTTAATTTCCTTGATGGCAGTCCAGAGAAACCCCAAGAACACTGTCTCAAGGCTAGACGGATCCTGAGGTCACTTCAGCAATATGAAAGTGCTCCGTGGACCAAAAATCAACTCGAGATGAGAGGTTATTCCCTGGCTTCGACTTCAGAGGAATATCAACTTACCACAAGCATCTCAAGAGAGGGCTTCTCTCAGCTATCAGTATGTGAGCGGGACCGTGAGTTTGCAACCTCAAGTGGAATGGACACCGAGATGCCCTGACTCGTAATAAGGTCGGATATCCCTGCAGTGATTGAAGGCAGGCTCGTCTTGCCTCCCCCAAAATGAAAGGTTGCCAACGTATCGTGAACAAACACTATTCTGGAAGGGCCGTCCCCATCGTAACTCGAGAATATACCCCAGGCTCCGGGCGCAACTCGAGAAAAACCAGGAGACTTCCCCCTCGTGGCAAGAAGAGGCCCGGTTTCCCTACATTGCGTGCAGAGCAATTCCGTCTTCCATATCAAACATGAAAGTAGCCTTGATTTCCGTTATGGCTCTCCAGAGAAAACCCAAGAACACTGAGTCAAGTCTAGAGGGATCCTGAGGTCACTGCAGCAACAAGAAAGGGCTCCGTGGACCCCAAATCAATTCGAGATGGGAGCTTAGTCCCTGGCTTCGACTCAAGAGGATCACCAACTTTCCACAAGCATCTCCAGAGGAGGCTTCTCTCAGCTATAGGTATGTGAAAGGGACGCTGAGTTTGTGGCCTCAAGTGGAATGGACACTGAGATGATCTGACTCGAAATAAGGCCGGATATCCCAGCAGTGAATTGCTTTCAGGCTCGTGTTGCATCTCCCAAGACGAAGGCATGTCTGAATCCCCTGTGGAGACCACAGAGAAAGACCTAGTTCTCCGCCTCATTGCGACCGGAGGCCTCACATCCTTTGAAAACTCTAGAGGTACGCGGAGATCAATGCTTCCAAAGGAGGCGATGCCTGATTCGTCTTGAAAATAGGTAGGAGTACCAGGATCCCTGTGGCACGTGGAAAGGGTACCTGGGTCTCCCACCTCACGTGGAGACGCGTCCCAATTGCCATGACAAGACACGAGGAGAATCCATATATATCCTTCACAACTAGACAGGAGTCTGTCGTCGCTGAAAAGCACGTGTATAGAAGGGCCCTCCCGTCTAAACTCGAGAATATACCCCAGGTTCTGGCCGAACTCGAGAAAAACCATGAGACTTCCCCCTCGCCGCAGATGAGGCCCGATTCCCCTGCATTTCGTGCAGAGCAATTCCATGTTCCACATCAAACATGAAAGGAGCCTTGATTTCTTTGATGGCACTCCAGAGAAAATCCAAGAACACTGTCTCAAGTCTAGAGGGATCATGAGGTCACTGTAGAAACACGAATAGTCTCCGTGGACCCCAAATCAATTCGAGATGAGAGCTTAGTCCCTGGTTTCGACTCAAGAGGAATACCAAATTTCCAGAAGCACGTTAAAGGAAAGATATAGGTATGTGAGAGGGACCCTGAGTGTGTGGCCTCAAGTGAAATGGACACCGAGATGCTCTGACTCGAAGTAAGGCCGGATAGCCCTGCAGTGAATTGAATGCAGGCTCGTCTTGCATCTCCCAAGACGAAGGGATGTCTGAATCCCCTGTGGAGACTAAGGAGAATGATCTAGTTCTCCGCCTCATCGCGCCTGGAGGCCTCACATCCTTTAAAAACTCGAGAGGTCCTCGGAGATCAATGCTTCCAACGGAAACGATGCCTGACTCCTCTTGAAAATGGATAGGAGTCCCAGGATCCCTGTGGCACGTGGAAAGGGACGCTGGGTCTCCCGCCTCACGTGGAGACGTGTCCCAATTACAATGCCAAGTCTCGAGGAGAATCCTGAGGTGTCCCTCGCACCTAGGCAGGAGTCCTGACGTCGCTGAACAAACATGTGTCTGGAAGGGCCCTCCCCGACGTATCTCGAGAATATATCCCAGGTTCCGGCCGCAACTCGAGAAAAACCATGAGACTTCCCCCTCGCCGCGAGATAGGCACGATTCCCCTGCACTGCGTGCAGAGCCATTCCATGTTCCACATCAAACGTGAAAGGAGCCTTGATTTCCTTGATGGCACTCCAGAGAAAACCCAAAGTCACTGTCTCAAGTCTAGAGGGATCCTGAGGTCACTGTAGCAACACAAAAGTTCTGCATGGACCCCAAATCAACTCGAGATGAGAGCTTAGTCCCTGGCTTCGACTCAAGAGGAATACCAACTTTCCACAAGCACCTCAAGAGGAGGCTTCTCTCAGCTACAGGTATGTGAGAGGAACCCTGGGTTTGTGGCCTCAAGTGGAATGGACACCGAGATGCTCTGACTCGAAGTAAGGCCGGATATCCCTGCAGTGAATTGAATGCAGGCTCGTCTTGCATCTCCCAAGACGAAGGGATGTCTGAATACCCTGTGGAGACCACAGAGAAAGACGTAGTTCTCCGCCTCATCGCGACTGGAGGCCTCACATCCTTTGAAAACTCGAGAGGTCCGCGGAGATCAATGCTTCCAATGGAGACGATGCCTGACTCCTCTTGAAAATGGATAGGAGTCCCAGGATCCCTGTGGCAGGTGGAAAGGGACCCTGGGTCTCCCGCCTCACGTGGAGACGCGTCCCAATTGCCATGCCAAGACTCGAGGAGAATCCCGTGGTGTCCCTCGCACCTAGGCAGGAGTCCTGACGTCGCTGAACAAACACGTGTCTGGAAGGGCCCTCCCCGTCGTAACTCGAGAATATACCCCAGGTTCGGGCCGCAACTCAAGAAAAACCATGAGATTTCCCCCTCGCCGTGAGTTGAGGCCCGATTCCCCTGCACTGCATGCAGAGCAATTCCGTGTTCCACATCAAACGTGAAAGGAGCCTTGATTTCCTTGATGGCAATCCAGAGAAAACCCAAGATCACTGTCTCAAGTCTAGAGGGATCCTGAGGTCACTGTAGCAACATGAAAGGGCTCCGTGGACCCCAAATCAACTCGAGATGAGAGCTTAGTCCCTGGCTTCGACTCAAGAGGAATACCCACTTTCCACAAGCACCTCAAGAGGAGGCTTCTCTCAGCTACAGGTATGTGAGAGGGCCCCTGAGTTTGTGGCCTCAAATGGAATGGACACCGAGATGCTCTGACTCCAAGTAAGGCCGGATGTCCCTGCAGTGAATTGAATGCAGGCTCGTCTTGCATCTCCCAAGACGAAGGGATGTCTGAATCCTCTGTGGAGACCACAGAGAAAGACCTAATTCTCCGCCTCATCGCGAGCAGAGGCCTCACATTCTTTGAAAACTCGAGAGGTCTGCGAGATCAATGCTTCCAAAGGAGACGATGCCTGACTCTTCTTGAAAATGGATAGGAATCCCAGGATGCCTGTGGCACGTGGAAAGGGACCCTGGTTCTCCCGCCTCACGTGGAGACGCGTCCCAATTGCCATGCCAAGACTCGAGGAGAATCCCGAGGTGTCCCTCGCACCTAGGCAGGAGTCCTGAGGTCGCTGAACAAACACGTGTCTGGAAGGGCCCTCCCCGTCGGAACTCGAGAATATACCCCAGGTTCCGGCCGCAACTAGAGAAAAACCATGAGACTTCCCCCTCACCACGAGAAGAGGCCCGATTCCCCTGCCCTGCGTGCAGAGCAATTCCGTGTTCGACATCAAAAGTGAAAGGAGCCTTGATTTCCTTGATGGCACTCCAAAGAAAACCCAAGATCACTGTCTCAAGTCTAGAGGGATCCTGAGGTCACTGGAGCAACACGAAAGGGCTCCGTAGACCCCAAATCAACTCGAGATGAGAGCTTAGTCCCTGGCTTCGACTCAAGAGGAATACCAACGTTTCACAAGCACCTCCAGAGGAGGCTTCTCTCAGCTACAGGTATGTGAGAGGGACCCTGAGTTTGTGGCCTCAAGTGGAATGGACACCGAGATGCTCTGACTCGAAGTAAGGCTGGATATCCCTGCAGTGAATTGAATGCAGGCTCGTCTTGCATATCCCAAGACGAAGGGATGTCTGAATCCCCTGTGGAGACCACAGAGAAAGACCGAGTTCTCCGATTCATCGCGACCGGAGGACTCACATCCTTTGAAAACTCGAGAGGTCCGCAGAGATCAATGCTTCCAAAGGAGACGATGCCTGACTCCTCTTGAAAATGGATAGGAGTCCCAGGATCCCTGTGGCACGTGGAAAGGGTCCGTGGGT
The DNA here is from genome assembly GCF_033118175.1 of Dama dama. Classification (NCBI taxonomy): domain Eukaryota; kingdom Metazoa; phylum Chordata; class Mammalia; order Artiodactyla; family Cervidae; genus Dama; species Dama dama. Next base: position 816,528 of record NW_026870878.1, on the reverse strand, counting down.
CTCCCGCCTCACGTGGAGATGCGTCCCAATTGCCATGCCAAGACTCGAGGAGAATCCCGAGGTGTCCCTCGCACCTAGGCAGGAGTCCTGACGTCGCTGAACAAACATGTGTCTGGAAAGGCCCTCCCCGTCCTAACTCCAGAATATACCCCAGGTTCCGGTCGCAACTCGAGAAATAACATGAGACTTCCCCCTCGCAGCGAGATGAGGCCCGATTCCCCTGCAGTGCGTGCAGAGCAATTCTGTGTTCCACATCAAAGGTGAAACGAGCATTGATTTCCTTGATGGCACTCCAGAGAAAACACAAGATCACTGTCTCAAGTCTAGAGGGATCCTGAGGTCACTGGAGCAACATGAAAGGGCTTCGTGGACCCAAAATCAACTCGAGATGAGAGCTTAGTCCCTGGCTTCGACTCAAGAGGAATACCAATTTCCACAAGCACCTCAAGAGGAGGCTTCTCTCAGCTACAGGTATGTGAGAGGGACCCTGAGTTTGTGGCCTCAAGTGGAATGGACACTGAGATGCTCTGACTCGAAGTAAGGCCGGATATCCCTGCAGGGAATTGAAAGCACACTCGTCTTGCATCTCCCAAGACGAAGGGATGTCTGAATCCCCTGTTGAGACCACAGAGAAAGACCTAGTTCTCCGCCTCATCGAGACCGGAGGTCTCCCATCATTTGAAAACTCGAGAGGTCCGCGGAGATCAATGCTTCCAAAGGAGACGATGCCTGACTCTTCTTGAAAATGGATAGGAGTCCCAGGATCCCTGTGGCACGTGGAAAGGGACCCTGGGTCTCCCGCCTCACGTGGAGACACGTCCCAAATGCCATGCCAAGACTCGAGGAGAATCCCGAGGTGTCCCTCGCACCTAGGCAGGAGTCCTGACGTCGCTGAACAAACACGTGTCTGGAAGGGCCCTCCCCGTCTTAACTCGAGAATATACCCTAGGTTCGGCCCGCAACTTGAGAAAAACCATGAGACATCCCCCTTGCCGCGTGATGAGGCCCGATTCCCCTGCACTGCGTGCAGAGCAATTCCGTGTTCCACATCAAACTTGAAAGGAGCCTTGATTTCCTTGATGGCACTCCAGAGAAAGCCCAAGATCACTGTCTCAAGTCTAGAGGGATCCTGAGGTCACTGGAGCAACAAGAAAGGGCTCCGTGGACCCCAAATCAACTCGAGATGAGAGTTTAGTCCCTGGCTTCGACTCAAGAGGAATACCAACTTTCCATAAGCACCTCAAGAGGAGGCTTCTCTCAGCTACAGTTATGTGAGAGTGACCCTGAATTTGTGGCCTAAAGTGTAATGGACACCGAGATGCTCTGACTCGAAGTAAGGCCGGATATCCCTGCAGTGAATTGAATGCAGGCTCGTCTTGCATCTCCCAAGACGAAGGGATGTCTGAATCCCCTGTGGAGACGACAGAGAAAGACCTAGTCCTCCGCCTCATCGCGACCGGAGGCCTCACATCCTTTGAAAACTCGAGAGGTCTGCGGAGATCAATGCTTCCAAAGGAGACAATGCCTGACTCCTCTTGAAAATGGATAGGAGTCCCAGGATTCCTGTGGCACGTGGAAAGGGACCCTGGGTCTCCCGCGTCAAGTGGAGACGCATCACAATTGCCATGCCAAGACTCGAGGAGGATCCCGAGCTGTCCCTCGCACCTAGGCAGGAGTCCTGACGTCGCTGAACAAACACGTGTCTGGAAGGGCCCTCCCCGTCGTAACTCGAGAATATTCCCCAGGTTCCGGCCGCAACTCGAGAAAAACCATGAGACTTCCCGCTCGCCACGAGATGAGGCCCGATTCCCCTGCACTGCGTGCAGAGCAATTCCGTGTTCCACATCAAACGTGAAAGGAGCCTTGATTTCCTTGATGGCACTCTAGAGAAAACCCAAGATCACTGTCTCAAGTCTAGAGGGATCCTGAGTTCACTGGAGCCACACGAAAGGGCTCCGTGGACCCCAAATCAACTCGAGATGAGAGCTTAGTCCCTGGCTTCAACTCAAGGGGAATACCAACTTTCTACAAGCACCTCAAGAGGAGGCTTCTCTCAGCTACAGGTATGTGAGAGGGACCCTGAGTTTGTGGCCTCAAGTGGAATGGACACCGATATGCTCTGACTCGAAGTAAGCCCGGATATCCCTGCAGTGAATTGAATACAGGCACGTCTTGCAATCCCAAGATGAAGGGATGTCTGAATCCCCTGTGGAGACCACAGAGAAAGACCTAATTCTCCGACTCATTGCGACCGGAGGCCTCACATCCTTTGAAAACTCGAGAGGTCCGCGGAGATCAATGCTTCCAAAGGAGATGATGCCTGACTCCTCTTGAAAATGGATAGGAGTCCCAGGATCCCTGTGGCACGTGGAAAGGGACCCTGGGTCTCCCGCCTCACGTGGAGACGGGTCCCAATTGCCATGCCAAGACTCGAGGAGAATCCCGAGGTGTTCCACGCACCTAGGCAGGAGTCCTGAGGTCGCTAAACAACACGTGTCTGGAAGGGCCCTCCCCGTCGTAACTCGAGAATATACGCCAGGTTCCGGCCGCAAATCGAGAAAAACCATGAGATTTCCACCTAGCCGCGAGTTGAGGCCCGATTCCCCTGCACTGTATGCAGAGCAATTTCGTGTTCCACATCAAACGTGAAATGAGCCTTGATTTCCTTGATGGCACTCAAGAGAAAACCCAAGATCACTGTCTCAAGTCTAGAGGGATCCTGAGGTCACTGGGGCAACACGAAAGGGCTCCGTGGACCCCAAATCAACTTGACATGAGAGCTTAGTCCCTGGCTTCGACTCAAGAGGAATACCAACTTTTCACAAGTACCTCAAGAGGAGGCTTCTCTCAGATACAGGTATGTGAGAAGGACCCTGAGTTTGTGGCCTCCAGTGGAATGGACACCGAGATGCTCTGACTCGAAGTAAGGCCGGATATCCCTGCAATGAATTGAATGCAGGTTCGTCTTGCATCTCCCAAGACGAAGGGATGTCTGAATCCCCTGTTGAGACCACAGAGAAAGACCTAGTTCTCCGCCTCATCGAGACCGGAGGTCTCCCATCATTTGAAAACTCGAGAGGTCCGCGGAGATCAATGCTTCCAAAGGAGACGATGCCTGACTCTTCTTGAAAATGGATAGGAGTCCCAGGATCCCTGTGGCACGTGGAAAGGGACCCTGGGTCTCCCGCCTCACGTGGAGACACGTCCCAAATGCCATGCCAAGACTCGAGGAGAATCCCGAGGTGTCCCTCGCACCTAGGCAGGAGTCCTGACGTCGCTGAACAAACACGTGTCTGGAAGGGCCCTCCCCGTCTTAACTCGAGAATATACCCTAGGTTCGGCCCGCAACTTGAGAAAAACCATGAGACATCCCCCTTGCCGCGTGATGAGGCCCGATTCCCCTGCACTGCGTGCAGAGCAATTCCGTGTTCCACATCAAACTTGAAAGGAGCCTTGATTTCCTTGATGGCACTCCAGAGAAAGCCCAAGATCACTGTCTCAAGTCTAGAGGGATCCTGAGGTCACTGGAGCAACAAGAAAGGGCTCCGTGGACCCCAAATCAACTCGAGATGAGAGTTTAGTCCCTGGCTTCGACTCAAGAGGAATACCAACTTTCCATAAGCACCTCAAGAGGAGGCTTCTCTCAGCTACAGTTATGTGAGAGTGACCCTGAATTTGTGGCCTAAAGTGTAATGGACACCGAGATGCTCTGACTCGAAGTAAGGCCGGATATCCCTGCAGTGAATTGAATGCAGGCTCGTCTTGCATCTCCCAAGACGAAGGGATGTCTGAATCCCCTGTGGAGACGACAGAGAAAGACCTAGTCCTCCGCCTCATCGCGACCGGAGGCCTCACATCCTTTGAAAACTCGAGAGGTCTGCGGAGATCAATGCTTCCAAAGGAGACAATGCCTGACTCCTCTTGAAAATGGATAGGAGTCCCAGGATTCCTGTGGCACGTGGAAAGGGACCCTGGGTCTCCCGCGTCAAGTGGAGACGCATCACAATTGCCATGCCAAGACTCGAGGAGGATCCCGAGCTGTCCCTCGCACCTAGGCAGGAGTCCTGACGTCGCTGAACAAACACGTGTCTGGAAGGGCCCTCCCCGTCGTAACTCGAGAATATTCCCCAGGTTCCGGCCGCAACTCGAGAAAAACCATGAGACTTCCCGCTCGCCACGAGATGAGGCCCGATTCCCCTGCACTGCGTGCAGAGCAATTCCGTGTTCCACATCAAACGTGAAAGGAGCCTTGATTTCCTTGATGGCACTCTAGAGAAAACCCAAGATCACTGTCTCAAGTCTAGAGGGATCCTGAGTTCACTGGAGCCACACGAAAGGGCTCCGTGGACCCCAAATCAACTCGAGATGAGAGCTTAGTCCCTGGCTTCAACTCAAGGGGAATACCAACTTTCTACAAGCACCTCAAGAGGAGGCTTCTCTCAGCTACAGGTATGTGAGAGGGACCCTGAGTTTGTGGCCTCAAGTGGAATGGAAACCGATATGCTCTGACTCGAAGTAAGCCCGGATATCCCTGCAGTGAATTGAATACAGGCACGTCTTGCAATCCCAAGATGAAGGGATGTCTGAATCCCCTGTGGAGACCACAGAGAAAGACCTAATTCTCCGACTCATTGCGACCGGAGGCCTCACATCCTTTGAAAACTCGAGAGGTCCGCGGAGATCAATGCTTCCAAAGGAGATGATGCCTGACTCCTCTTGAAAATGGATAGGAGTCCCAGGATCCCTGTGGCACGTGGAAAGGGACCCTGGGTCTCCCGCCTCACGTGGAGACGGGTCCCAATTGCCATGCCAAGACTCGAGGAGAATCCCGAGGTGTTCCACGCACCTAGGCAGGAGTCCTGAGGTCGCTAAACAACACGTGTCTGGAAGGGCCCTCCCCGTCGTAACTCGAGAATATACGCCAGGTTCCGGCCGCAAATCGAGAAAAACCATGAGATTTCCACCTAGCCGCGAGTTGAGGCCCGATTCCCCTGCACTGTATGCAGAGCAATTTCGTGTTCCACATCAAACGTGAAATGAGCCTTGATTTCCTTGATGGCACTCAAGAGAAAACCCAAGATCACTGTCTCAAGTCTAGAGGGATCCTGAGGTCACTGGGGCAACACGAAAGGGCTCCGTGGACCCCAAATCAACTTGACATGAGAGCTTAGTCCCTGGCTTCGACTCAAGAGGAATACCAACTTTTCACAAGTACCTCAAGAGGAGGCTTCTCTCAGATACAGGTATGTGAGAAGGACCCTGAGTTTGTGGCCTCCAGTGGAATGGACACCGAGATGCTCTGACTCGAAGTAAGGCCGGATATCCCTGCAATGAATTGAATGCAGGTTCGTCTTGCATCTCCCAAGACGAAGGGATGTCTGAATCCCCTGTGGAGACCACAGAGAAAGACCTAGTTCTCCGCCTTCTCGCGACCGGAGTCCTCACATCCTTTGAAAACTCGAGAGGTCCGCGGAGATCAATGCTTCCAAAGGAGACGATGCCTGACTCCTCTTGAAAATGGATATGAGTCCCAGGATCCCTGTTGCATGTGGAAAGGGAACCTGGGTCTCCCGCCTCACGTGGAGACGCGACCCAATTGCCATGCCAAACTCGAGGAGAATCCCGAGGTGTCCCTCGCACCTAGGCAGGAGTCCTGACGTCGCTGAACAAACACTTGTCACGAAGAGCCCTCCCCGTCGTAACTCGAGAATATACCCCAGGTTCCGGCCGCAACTCGAGAAAAACAATGAGACTTCCCCCTCGCGGCGAGATGAGGCCCGATTCCCCTGCAGTGCGTGCAGAGCAATTCCGTGTTCCACATCAAATGTGAAAGGAGCCTTGATTTCCTTGATGGCACTCCAGAGAAAACCCAAGATGACTGTTTCAAGTCTAGAGGGATCCTGAGGTCACTGGAGCAACACGAAAGGGCTCCGTGGAACCCAAATCAACTCGAGATGAGAGCTTAGTCCCTGGCTTCGACTCAAGAGGAATACCAGTTTCCACAAGCACCTCAAGAGGAGGCTTCTCTCAGCTACAGTTATGTGAGAGGGTCCCTGAGTTTGTGGCCTCAAGTGGAATGGACACTGAGATGCTCTGACTCAAAGTAAGGCCGGATATCCCTGCAGTGAATTGAAAGCACGCTCGTCTTGTATCTCCCAAGACGAAGGGATGTCTGAATCCCCTGTTGAGACCACAGAGAAAGACCGAGTTCTCCACCTCTTTGCGAGCGGAGGCCTCACATCCTTTGAAAACTCGAGAGGCCTGCGGAGATCAATGCTTCCAAAGGAGACGATGCCTGAATCCTCTTGAAAATGGATAGGAGTCCCAGGATCCCTGTGGCACGTGGAAAGGGACCCTGGGTCTCCCGCCTCACGTGGAGACGCGTCCCAATTGCCATGCCAAGACTCGAGGAGAATCCCGAGGTGTCCCTCGGACCTAGGCAGGAGTCCTGACGTCGCTGAACAAACACGTGTCTGGAAGGGCCCTCCCCGTCGTAACTCGAGATTATACCCCAGGTTCCGGCCGCAACTCGAGAAAAACCATGAGACTTCCCCCTAACCGCGAGATGAGGCCCGATTCCCCTGCACTGCATGCAGAGCAATTCCGTGTTCCACATCAAACATGAAAGGAGCCTTGATTTCCTTGATGGCACTCCAGAGAACACCCAAGGTCTCTGTCTCAAGTCCAGAGGGATCCTGAGGTCACTGCAGCAACACGAAAGGGCTCCGTGGACCCCATATGAACTCGAGATGAGAGCTTCGTCCCTGGCTTCGACTCAAGAGGAATACCCACGTTCCACAAGCAGCTCAAGAGGAGGCTTCTCTCAGCTACATGTATGTGAGAGGGACCCTGAATTTGTAGCCTCAAGTGGAATGGACACCGAGATGCTCTGACTTGGAGGAAGGCCGGATATCCCTGCAGTGAATTGAATGCAGGCTCGTCTTGCATCTCCCACGACGAAGGGATGTCTGAATACCCTGTGAAGATCACAGAAAAAGACCTAGTTCTCCGCCTCATCGCGACCGGGGGCCTCACCTCCTTTGAAAACTCGAGAGGTTCGACGAGATCAAAACTTCCAACGGAGACGATGCCTGACTCCTCTTGAAAATGGATAGGAGTCCCAGGATCCATGTGGCACGTGGAAAGGGACCCTGGGTCTCCCGCCTCACGTGGAGACGCGTCCCAATGGCCATGCCAAGACTCGAGGAGAATCCCGAGGTGTCCCTCGCACCTAGGCAGGAGTCCTGACGTCGCTGAACAAACACGTGTCTGGAAGGGCCCTCCCCGTCGTAACTCGAGAATATACCCCAGGTTCCGGCCGCAACTCGAGAAAAACGATGAGACTTCCCCCTCGCTGCGAGATGAGGCCCGATTCCCCTGCACTGCGTGCAGAGCAATTCCGTGTTCCACATCAAACATGAAAGGAGCCTTGATTTCCTTGATGGCACTCCAGAGAACACCCAAGATCACTGTCTCAAGTCCAGACGGATCCTGAGGTCACTGCAGCAACACAAAAGGGCTCGGTGCACCCCAAATCAACTCGAGATGAGAGCTTCGTCCCTGGCTTCGACTCAAGAGGAATACCCACGTTCCACAAGCACCTCAAGAGGAGGCTTCTCTCAGCTACAGGTATGTGAGAGGGACCCTGAATTTGTAGCCTCAAGTGGAATGGACACCGAGATGCTCTGACTTGGAGGAAGTCCGCATATCCCTGCAGTGAATTGAATGCAGGCTCGTCTTGCATCTCCCAAGACGAAGGGATGTCTGAATCCCATGTGGAGACCACAGAGAAAGACCTAGTTCTCCGCCTCATCGTGACCGGAGGCCTCACATCCTTTGAATACGCGAGAGGTCTGCGGAGATCAATGCTTCCAAAGGAGACGATGCCTGACTCCTCTGGAAAATGGATAGGTGTCCCAGGATCCCTGTGGCACGTTGAAATGGACCCTGGGTCTCCCGCCTCACGTGGAGACGCGTCCCAATGGACAAGCAAATACTCGAGGAGAATCCCGAGGTGTTCCTCGCACCTAGGCAGGAGTCCTGAGGTCGCTAAACAACACGTGTCTGGAAGGGCCCTCCCCGTCGTAACTCGAGAATATACGCCAGGTTCCGGCCGCAAATCGAGAAAAACCATGAGACTTCCCCCTCGCCGCGAGATGAGGCCCGATTCGCCTGCACTGCATGCAGAGCAATTCCGTGTTCCATATCAAACATGAAAGGAGCCTTGATTTCCTTGATGGCACTCCAGAGAACACCCAAGATCACTGTCTCAATCTAGAGGGATCCTGAGGTCACTGTAGCAACACGAAAGGGCTCCGTGGACCCCAAATCAACTCGAGATGAGAGCTTCGTCCCTGGCTTCGACTCAAGAGGAATACCCACTTTCCACAAGCACCTCAAGAGGAGGCTTCTCTCAGCTACAGGTATGTGAGAGGGACCCTGAGTTTGCGGCCTCAAGTGGAATACAGACCGAGATGCTCTGACTCGAAGGAAGGCCGGATATCCCTGCAGTGAATTGAATGCAGGCTCGTATTGCTTCTCCCAAGACGAAGGGATATCTGAATCCCCTGTGGAGACCACAGAGAAGGACCTAGTCCTCCGCTTCATCGCGACCGGAGGCCTCACATCCTTTGAAAACTCGAGAGGTCCGCGGAGATCAATGCTTCCAAAGGAGACGATGCCTGAATCCTCTTGAAAATGGATAGGTGTCCCAAGATCCCTGCGGCACTTGGAAAGGGACCCTGGGTCTCCCGCCTCACGTGGAGACGCGTCCCAATTGCCATGCCAAGACTCGAGGAGAATCCCGAGATGTCTCTCGCACCTAGGCCGGAGTCCTGACATCGCTGAACAAACACGTGTCTGGAAGGGCCCTCCCCGTCGTAACTCGAGAATATACCCCAGGTTCCGGCCGCAACTCGAGAAAAACCATGAGACTTCACCCTCGCCGCGAGATGAGGACGATTCCCCTGCACTGCGTGCAGAGCAATTCCGTGTTCCACATCAAACGTGAAAGGAGCCTTGATTTCCTTGATGGCACTAAAGAGAAAACCCAAGATCACTCTCTCAAGTCTACAGGGATCCTGAGGTCACTGGAGCAACACGAAAGGGCTCCGTGGACCCCAAATCAACTCGAGATGAGAACTTAGTCCCTGGCTTCGACTCAAGAGGAATACCAACTTTCCACAAGCACCTCAAGAGGAGGCTTCTCTCAGCTAAAGGTATGTGAAAGCGACCCTGATTTTGTGGCCTCAAGTGGAATGGACACCGAGATGCTCTGACTCGAAGTGAGGCCGGATATCCCTGCAGTGAATTGAATGCAGGCTCGTCTTGCATCTCCCAAGACAAAGGGATGTCTGAATCCCCTGTGGAGACCACAGAGAAAGACCTTGTTATCCACCTCATCGGAACCGGAGGCCTCACATCCTTTGAAAACTCGAGAGGTCCGCTGAGATCAATGCTTCCAAAGGAGACGATGCCTGACTCCTCTGGAAAATGGATAGGAGTTCCAGGATCCCTGTGGAACGTGGAAAAGGACCCTGGGTCTCCAGCCTCACGTGGAGACGCGTCCCAATGGCCATGCCAAGACTCGAGGAGAATCCCGAGGTGTCCCTCGCACCTAGGCAGGAGTCCTGACGTCGCTGAACCAACACGTGTCTGGAAGGGCCCTCCCCGTCGTAACTCGAGACTATACACCAGGTTCCGGCCGCAACTCGAGAAAAACCATGAGACTTCCCCCTCGCCGGGAGATGATGCCCGATTCCCCTGCACTGCGTGCAGAGCAATTCCGTGTTCCACATCAAACATGAAAGGAGCCTTGATTTCCTTGATGGCACTCCAGAGAACACCCAAGATCACTGTCTCAAGTCTAGAGGGATCCTGAGGTCACTGTAGCAACACGAAATGGCTCCGTGGACCCCAAATCAACTCGAGATGAGAGCTTAGTCCCTGGCTTAGACTCAAGAGGAATACCAACTTCCACATCACCTCAGGAGGAGGCTTCTCTCAGCTACAGGTAAGTGAGAGGGACCCTGAGTTTGTGGCCTCAAGTGGAATGGACACCGAGATGCTCTGACTCGAAGGAAGGCCGGATATCCCTGCAGTGAATTGAATGCAGGCTCGTCTTGCATCTCCCATGACGAAGGGATGTCTGAATCCCCTGTGGAGACCACAGAGAAAGACCTAGTTCTCCGCCTCATCGCGACCGGAGGCCTCACGTCTTTAGAAAACACAAGAGTTGCGCGGAGATCAATGCTTCCAAAGGAGAAGATGCTTGACTTCTCTTGAAAATGGATAGGAGTCCCAGGATCCCTGTGGCACGTGGAAAGGGACCCTGGGTCTCCCGCCTCACGTGGAGACGCGTCCCAATGGCCATGTCAAGACTCGAGGAGAATCCCGAGGTGGCCCTCGCACCTAGGCACGAGTCCTGACGTCGCTGAAGAAACACGTGTCTGGAAGGGCACTCCCCGTCGTAACTCGAGAATATACCCCAGGTTCCGGCCACAACTCGAGAAAAACCATGAGACTTCCCCCTCGCCGCGAGATGAGGCCCGATTCCCCTGCACTGCGTGCAGAGCAATGCCGTGTTCCACATCAAACATGAAAGGAGCCTTGATTTCCTTAATGGCACTGCAGAGAACACCCAAGATCACTGTCTCAAGTCTAGAGGGATCCTGAGGTCACTGGAGCAACACGAAAGGGCTCGGTGGACCCCAAATCAACTCGAGATGAGAGCTTCGTCCCAGGCTTCGACTCAAGAGGAATACCCACTTTCCACAAGCACCTCAAGAGGAGGCTTCTCTCAGCTACAGGTATGTGAGAGGGACCCTGAGTTTGTGGCCTCAAGTGGAATGGACACCGAGATGCTCTGACTCGAAGGAAGGCCGGATATCCCTGCAGTGAATTGAATGCAGGCTCGTCTTGCATCTCCCACTACGAAGGGATGTCTGAATCCCCTGTGGAGATCACAGAGAAAGACCTAGTTCTCCGCCTCATCGCGACCGGAAGCCTCACGTCCTTAGAAAACTCGAGAGGTCCCGGGAGATCAATGCTTCCAAAGGAGACGATGGCTGACTCCTCTTGAAAATGGATAGGAGTCCCAGGATCCCTGTGGCACGTGGAAAGGGACACTGGGTCTCCCGCCTCACGTGGAGACGCGTCCCAATTGCCATGCCAAGACTCGAGGAGAACCCCGAGGTGTCCCTCGCATCTAGGCAGGAGTCCTGACATCGCTGAACAAACACGTGTCTGGAAGGGCCCTCCCCGTCGTAACTCGAGACTATACACCAGGTTCCGGCCGCAACTCGAGAAAAACCATGAGACTTCCCCCTTGCCGCGAGATGAGTCCGAATTCCCCTGCACTGCGTGCAGAGCAATTCCGTGTTCCACATCAAACATGAAAGGAGCCTTGATTTCCTTGATGGCACACCAGAGAAAACCCAAGATCACTTTCTCAAGTCTAGAGGGATACTGAGGTCACTGTAGCAACACGAAAGGGCTCCCTGGACCCCAAATCAACTCGAGATGAGAGCTTCGTCCCTGGCTTCGACTCAAGAGGAATACCCACTTTCCACAAACACATCAAGAGGAGGCTTCACTCAGCTACAGGTATGTGAGAGGGACCCTGAGTTTGTGGCCTCAAGTGGAATGGACACCGAGATGCTCTGACTCAAAGGAAGGCCGGATATCCGTGCAGTGAATTGAATGCAGGCTCGTCTTCCATCTCCCACGACGAAGGGATGTCTGAATCCCCTGTGGAGACCACAGAGAAAGACCTAGTTCTCCGCCTCATCGCAACCAGAGGCCTCACGTCCTTTGAAAACTCGAGGTCCGCGGAGATCAATGCTTCCAAAGGAGAAGATGCCTGACTCCTCTTGAAAATGGATAGGAGTCCCAGGATCCCTGTGGCACGTGGAAAGGCACCCTGGGTCTCCCGCCTCACGTGGACACGCGTCCCAATGGCCATGCCAAGACTCGAGGAGAATCCCGAGGTGTCCCTCGCACCTAGGCAGGAGTAACTCGAGAATATATCCCAGGTTCCGGCCGCAAATCGAGAAAAACCATGAGAATTCCCCTCGCCGCGAGATGAGGCCCGATTCCCCTGCACTGCGTGCAGAGCAATTCCGTGTTCCACAACAAACATGAAAGGAGCCTTGATTTCCTTAATGGCACTCCAGAGAACACCCAAGATCACTGTCGCAAGTCGAGAGGGATCCTGAGGTCACTGTAGCAACACGAAAGGGCTCCATGGACTCGAAATCAACTCGAGATGAGAGCTTAGTCCCTGGCTTCGACTCAAGAGGAATACCAATTTTCCACAAGCACCTCAAGAGGAGGCTTCTCTCAGCTACAGGTATGTGAGAGGGACCCTGAGTTTGTGGCCTCAAGTGGACTGGAAACCGAGATGCTCTGACTGGAAGTAAGGCCATATATCCCTGCAGTGAATTGAATGCAGGCTCGTCTTGCATCTCCCAAGACGACGGGATGTCTGAATCCCCTGTGGAGACCACAGAGAAAGACCTAGTTCTCCGCCTCATCGAGACCGGAGGCCTCACATCCTTTGAAAACTCGAGAGGTCTGCGGAAATCAATGCTTCCAAAGGAGACGATGCCTGACTCCTCTTGAAAATGGATAGGAGTCCCAGGATCCCTGTGGCACGTGGAAAGGGTCCCTGGGTCTCCCGCCTCACGTGGAGACGCGTCCAAATTGCCATGCCAAGACTCGAGGAGAATCCCAAGGTGTCCCTCGCACCTAGGCAGAAGTCCTGACGTCGCTGAACAAACACGTGTCTCGAAGGGCCCTCCCCGTGGTAACTCGAGAATATACCCCAGGTTCCGGCCGCAACTCGAGAAAAACCATGAGACTTCCCCCTCGCCGCGAGATGAGGCACGATTCCCCTGCAATGCGTGCAGAGCAATTCCGTGTTCCACATCAAACGTGAAAGGAGCCTTGATTTCCTTGATGGCACTCCAGAGAAAACCAAGATCACTGTCTCAAGTCTAGAGGGATCCTGAGGTCACTGGAGCAACACGAAAGGGCTCCGTGGACCCCAAATCAACTCGAGATGAAAGCTTCGTCCCTGGCTTCGACTCAAGACGAATACCAACTTTCCACAAGCACCTCAAGAGGAGGCTTCTCTCAGCTACAGGTATGTGAGAGGGACCCTGAGTTTGTGGCCTCAAGTGGAATGGACACCGAGATGCTCTGACTCGAAGTAAGGCCGGATATCCCTGCAGTGAATTGAATGCAGGCTCGTCTTGCATCTCCCAATACGAAGGGATGTCTGAATACCCTGTGGAGACCACAGAGAAAGACCGAGTTCTCCGCCTCATCGCGACCGGAGGCCTCACATCCTTTGAAAACTCGAGAGGTCCGCGGAAATAAATGCTTCCAAAGGAGACGATGCCTGACTCCTCTTGAAAATGGATAGGAGTCCCAGGATCCCTGTGGCACGTGGAAAGGGACCCTGGGTCTCCCGCCTCACGTGGAGACGCGTCCAAATTGCCATGCCAAGACTCGAGGAGAATCCCGAGGTGTCCCTCGCACCTAGGCAGGAGTCCTGACGTCGCTGAACAAACACGTGTCTGGAAGGGCCCTCCCCATCGTAACTCGAGAATATACCCCAGGTTCTGACCGCAACTCGAGAAAAACCATGAAACTTCCCCCTCGCCGCTAGATGAGGCCCGATTCCCCTGCACTGCGTGCAGAGCAATTCCGTGTTCCACATCAAACGTGAAAGGAGCCTTGATTTCCTTGATGGCACTCCAGAGAAAACCAAAGGTCACTGTCTCAAGTCTAGAGGGATCCTGAGGTCACTGGATCAACACGAAAGGGCTCCGTGGACCCCAAATCAACTCGAGATGAGAGCTTAGTCCCTGGCTTAGACTCAAGAGGAATACCAACTTTCCACAAGCACCTCAAGAGGAGGCTTCTCTCAGCTACAGCTATGTGAGAGGGTCCCTGAGTTTGTGGCCTCAAGTGGAATGGACACCGAGATGCTCTGACTTGAAGTAAGGCCGGATATCCCTGCAGTGAATTGAATGCAGGCTCGTCTTGCATCTCCCAAGATGAAGGGATGTCTGAATCCCCTGTGGAGACCACAGAGAAAGACCTAATTCTCCGCCTCATCGCGAGCGGAGGCCTCACATCCTTTGAAAACTCGAGAGGTCCGCGGAGATCAATGCTTCCAAAGGAGACGATGCCTGACTCCTCTTGAAAATGGATAGGAGTCCCAGGATCCCTGTGGCACGTGGAAAGGGACCCTGGGTCTCCCGACTCATGTGGAGACGCGTCCCAATTGCCATGCCAAGACTCGAGGAGAATCCCGAGGTGTCCCTCGCACCTAGGCAAGAGTCCTGACGTCACTGAACAAACACATGTCTCGAAGGCCCTCCCCGTCGTAACTCGAGAATATACCCCAGGTTCCGGCCGCAACTCGAAAAAAAACCATGAGACTTCCCCCTCGCCGCGAGATGAGGCCCGATTCCCCAGCACTGCGTGCAGAGCAATTCCGTGTTCCACATCAAACGTGAAAGGAGCCTTGATTTCCTTGATGGCACTCCAGAGAAAACCCAAGATCACTGTCTCTAGTCTAGAGGGATCCTGAGGTCACTGGAGCAACACGAAAGGGCTCCGTGGACCACATATCAACTCCAGATGATAGCTTAGTGTCTGGTTTCGACTCAAGAGGATTACCAACTTTCTACAAGCACCTCAAGAGGAGGCTTCTCTCAGCTACAGGTATGTGAGAGGGACCCTGAGTTTGTGGCCTCAAGTGGACTGGAAACCGAGATGCTCTGACTGGAAGTAAGGCCGGATATCCCTGCAGTGAATTGAATGCAGGCTCGTCTTGCATCTCCCAATCCGAAGGGATGTCTGAATCCCCTGTGGAGATGACAGAGAAAGACCGAGTTCTCCGCCTCATCGCGAGCGGTGGCCTCATATCCTTTGAAAACTCGAGAGGCCTGCGGAGATCAATGCTTCCAAAGGAGACGATGCCTGACTTCTCTTGAAAATGGATAGGAGTCCCAGGAACCCTGTGGCACGTGGAAAGGGACCCTGGGAATCCCGCCTCACGTGGAGTCGCGTGCCTATTGCCATGCCAAGACTCGAGGAGAATCCCGAGGTGTCCCTCGCACCTAGGCAGGAGTCCTGACGTCGCTGAACAAACACGTGTCTGGAAGGGCCCTCACAGTCGTAACTCGAGAATGTAACCCAGGTTCATGCCACAACTCTAGAAAAACCATGAGACTTCTGCATCCCCGCGAGATGAGGCCCGATTCCCCTGCACTGCGTGCAGAGCAATTCCGTGTTCCACATCAGACGTGAAAGGAGCTTTGATTTCCTTGATGGCACTCCAGAGAAAACCCAAAGTCACTGTCTCTAGTCTAGAGGGATCCTGAGGTCACTGTTGCAAAATGAAATGTCTCCGTGGACTCCAAATCACCTCGAGATGTGAGCTTAGTCCCTGGCTTCGACTCAAGAGGAATACCAACTTTCCACAAGCACCTCAAGAGAAGCCTTCTCTCAGGTGCAAGTATGTGAGAGAGACCCTGAGTTTGTGGCCTCAAGTGGAATGGACACCGAGATACTCTGACTCGAAGTAAGGCCGGATATCCCTGCATTGAATTGAATGCAGGCTCGTCTTGCATCTCCCAAGATGAAGGGATGTCTGAATTCCCTGTGGAGACCACAGAGAAAGACCTAGTCCTCCGACTCAACCAGACCGGAAGCCTCACATCCTTTGAAACTCGAGAGGTCCGCGGAGATCAATGCTTCCAAAGGAGACGATGCCTGACTCCTCTTGAAAATGGATAGGAGTCCCAGGATCCCTGTGGCACGTCGAAAGGGACACTGGGTCTCCTGCCTCACGTGGAGACGCATCCCAATTGCCATGCCAAGACTCGAGGAGAATCCCGAGGTGTCCCTCGAACCTATGCAGGAGTCCTGACGTCGCTGAACAAACACGTGTCTGGAAGGGCCCTCCCCGTCGTAACTCGAGAATATACCCCAGGTTCCGGACGCAACTCGAGAAAAATCATGAGACTTCCCCTTCGCCGCGAGATGAGGCCCGATTCCCCTGCACTGCGTCCAGAGCAATTCCGTGTTCCACATCAAAGGTGAAAGGAGCCTTGATTTCCTTGAAGGCACTCCAGAGAAAACCCAAGATAACTGGCTCAAGTCTAGAGGGATCCTGAGGTCACTGGAGCAACACGAAAGGGCTCCGTGGACCCCAAATCAACTCGAGATGAGAGCTTAGTCCCTGGCTTCGACTCAAGAGAAATACCAACTTTCCACAAGCACCTCAAGAGGAGGCTTCTCTCAGCTACAGGTATGTGAGAGGGACCCTGAGTTTGTGGCCTCAAGTGGAATGGACACGGAGATGCTATGACTCGAAGTAAGGCCGGATATCCCTGCAGTGAATTGAATGCAGGCTCGTCTTGCATCTCCCAAGACGAAGGGATGTCTGAAACCCCTGTGGAGAGCACAGAGAAAGACCTAGTCCTCCACCTCAATGCGATAGGAGGCCTCACTTCCGTTGAAAACTCGAGAGGTCCGCGGAGATCAATGCTTCCAAAGGAGACGATGCCTGACTCCTCTTGAAAATGGATAGGAGTCCGAGGATCCCTGTGGCACATGGAAAGGGACCCTGGGTCTCCCGCGTCAAGTGGAGATGCGTCCCAATTGCCATGCCATGACTTGAGGAGAATCCCGAGGTGTCCCTCGCACCTAGGCAGGAGTCCTGACGTCGCTGAAAAAACACGTGTCTGGAAGGGCCCTCCCCGTCGTAACTCGACAATATACCACAGGTTCCGGCCGCAACTCGAGAAAAACCATGAGACTTCCCCCTCGCCACGAGATGAGGCCCGATTCCCCTGCACTGCATGCAGAGCAATTCCGTGTTCCACATCAAACGTGAAAGGAGCCTTGATTTCCTTGATGGCACTCCAGAGAAAACCAAAGATCACTGTCTCAAGTCTAGAGGGATCCTGAGGTCATTGGAGCAACACGAAAGGGATCCATGGACCCCAAATCAACTCGAGATGAGAGCTTAGTCCCTGGCTTCGACTCAAGAGGAATACCCACTTTATACAAGCACCTCAAGAGGAGGCTTCTCTCAGCTACAGGTATGTGAGAGGGACCCTGAGTTTGTGGCCTCAAGTGGAATGGACACCGAGATGCTCTGACTCGAAGGAAGGCCGGATATCCCTGCAGTGAATTGAATGCAGGTTCGTCTTGCATCTCCCAAGAAGAAGGGATGGCTGAATCCCCTGTGGAGACCACAGAGGAAGACCTAGTCCTCCGCCTCAAGGCGACCGGAGGCCTCACATCCTTTGAAAACTCGAGAGGCCGGCGGAGATCAATGCTGTCAAAGGAGACAATGCCTGACTCCTCTTGAAAATGGATAGGAGTCCCAGGATCCCTGTGGCACGTGGAAAGGCACCCTGGGTTCCCGCCTCACGTGGAGACGCGTCCCAATTGCCATGCCAAGACTCGAGGAGAATCCCGAGGTGTCCCTCGCACCTAGGCAGGAGTCCTTACGTCGCTGAACAAACACTTGTATGGAAGGGCCCTCCCCGTCGTAACTCGAGAATATACCCCAGGTTCCGGCCGCAACTCGAGAAAAACCATGAGACTATCCCCTCGACGCGAGATGAGGCCCGATTCCCCAGCACTGCGTGCAGAGCAATTTCGTGTTCCACATCAAACGTGAAAGGAGCCTTGATTTCCTTGATGACACTCCAGAGAAAACCCAAGATCATTGTCTCAAGTCTAGAGGGATCCTGAGGTCACTGGAGCAACACGAAAGGGCTCCGTGGACCACATATCAACTCCAGATGATAGCTTAGTGTCTGGTTTCGACTCAAGAGGATGACCAACTTTCTACAAGCACCTCAAGAGGAGGCTTCTCTCAGCTACAGGTATGTGAGAGGGACCCTGAGTTTGTGGCCTCAAGTGGACTGGAAACCGAGATGCTCTGACTGGAAGTAAGGCCGGATATCCCTGCAGTGAATTGAATGCAGGCTCGTCTTGCATCTCCCAAGACGAAGGGATGTCTGAATCCCCTGTGGAGACCACAGAGAAAGACCTAGTTCTCCGCCTCATCGCGACTGGAGGCCTCACATCCTTTGAAAACTCGAGAGGTCCGCGGAGATCAATGCTTCCAAAGGAGACGATGCCTGACTTCTCTTGAAAATGGATAGGAGTCCCAGGAACCCTGTGGCACGTGGAAAGGGACCCTGGGAATCCCGCCTCACGTGGAGTCGCGTGCCTATTGCCATGCCAAGACTCGAGGAGAATCCCGAGGTGTCCCTCGCACCTAGGCAGGAGTCCTGACGTCGCTGAACAAACACGTGTCTGGAAGGGCCCTCCCAGTCGTAACTCGAGAATGTAACCCAGGTTCATGCCACAACTCTAGAAAAACCATGAGACTTCTGCATCCCCGCGAGATGAGGCCCGATTCCCCTGCACTGCGTGCAGAGCAATTTCGTGTTCCACATCAAACGTGAAAGGAGCCTTGATTTCCTTGCTGGCACTCCAGAGAAAACCCAAGATCGCTGTCTCAAGTCTAGAGGGATCCTGAGGTCACTGGACCAACAGGAAAGGGCTCCGTGGACCCCAAATCAACTCGAGATGAGAGCTTAGTCCCTGGCTTCGACTCAAGAGGAATACCAACTTTCCACAAGCACCTCAAGAGGAGGCTTTTCTCAGCTACAGGTATGTGAGAGGGACCCCGAGTTTGTGGCCTCAAGTGGAATGGACACCGAGATGCTCTGACTCGAAGTAAGGCCAGATATCCCTGCAGTGAATTGAATGCAGGCTCGTCTTGCATCTCCCAAGACGAAGGGATGTCTGAATCCCCTGTGGAGACCACAGAGAAAGACCGAGTTCTCCGCCTCATCGCGACCGGAGGCCTCACATCCTTTGAAAACTCGAGAGGTCTGCGGAGATCAATGCTTCCAAAGGAGACGATGCCTGACTCCTCTTGAAAATGGATAGGAGTCCCAGGATCCCTGTGGCACGTGAAAAGGGACCCTGGGTCTCCCGCCTCACGTGGAGACGCGTCCAAATTGCCATGCCAAGACTCGAGGAGAATCCCGAGGTGTCCCTCGCACCTAGGCAGGAGTCCTGACGTCGCTGAACAAACACTTGTCTGGAAGGGCCCTCCCCATCGTAACTCGAGAATATAACCCAAGTTCGGGCCGCCACTCGAGAAAAACCATGAGATTTCCCCCTCGCCGCGAGATGAGGCCCTATTCCCCTGCACTGCATGCAGAGCAATTCCGTGTTCCACATCAAACGTGAAAGGAGCCTTGATTTCCTTGATGGCACTCCAGAGAAAACCCAAGATCACTGTCTCAGGTCTAGAGGGATCCTGAGGTCATTGGACCAACAAGAAAGGGCTCCGTGGACCCTAAATCAAATCGAGATGAGAGCTTAGTCCCTGGCTTCGACTCAAGAGGAATACCAACTTTCCACAAGCAACTCAAGAGGAGGCTTCTCTCAGCTACAGGTATATTTGAGGGACCCCGAGTTTGTGGCCTCAAGTGGAATGGACACCGAGATGCTCTGACTCGAAGTAAGGCCGGATATCCCTGCAGTGAATTGAATACAGGCTCGCCTTGCATCTCCCTAGACGAAGGGATGTCTGAATCCCCTGTGGAGACCACAGAGAAAGACCTAGTTCTCCGCCTCCTCGCGACCGGAGGCCTCACATCCTTTGAAAACTCGAGAGGTCCGTGGATATCAATGCTTCCAAAGGAGACGATGCCTGACTCCTCTTGAAAATGGATAGGAGTCCCAGGATCCCTATGGCACGTGGAAACGGACACTGGGTCTCCCGCCTCACGTGGAGACACGTCCCAATTGCCATGCCAAGACTCGAGGAGAATCCCGAGGTGTCCCTCGCACCTAGGGAGGAGTCCTGACGTCGCTGAACAAACACGTGTCTGGAAGGGCCCTCCCCGTCGTAATTCGAGAATATACCCCAGTTTCCGGCCGCAACTCGAGAAAAACCATGAGACTTCCCCCTCGCCGCGAGATGAGGCCCGATTCCCCTGCACTGCATGCAGAGCAATTTCGTGTTCCACATCAAACGTGAAAGGAACCTTGATTTCCTTGATGGCACTCCAGAGAAAAGCCAAGATCACTGTCTCAAGTCTAGAGGGATCCTGAGGTCACTGGAGCAACACGAAAGGGCTCCGTGGACCCCAAATCAACTCGACATGAGAGCTTAGTCCCTGGCTTCCAGTCAAGTGGAATACCAACTTTCCACAAGCACCTCAAGAGGAGGCTTCTCTCAGCTACAGGTATGTGAGAGTGACCCCGAGTTTGTGGCCTCACGTGGAATGGACACCGAGATGCTCTGACTCGAAGTAAGGCCGGATATCCCTGCAGTGAATTGAATGCAGGCTCTTCTAGCATCTCCCAATACGAAGGGATGTCTGAATCCCCTGTGGAGACGACAGAGAAAGAACTAGTCCTCCGGCTCATCGCGACCGGAGGCCTCTCATCCTTTGAAAACTCGAGAGGTCTGCAGAGATCAATGCTTCCAAAGGAGACAATGCCTGACTCCTCTTGAAAATGGATAGGAGTCCCAGGATCCCTGTGGCACGAGGAAAGGGACCCTGGGTCTCCCGCCTCACGTGGAGACGCGTCCCAATAGCCATGCCAAGACTCGAGGAGAATCCCAAGGTGTCCCTCGCACCTAGGCAGGAGTCCTGACGTCGCTGAACAAACACGTGTCTGGAAGGGCCCTCCCCGTCGTAACTCGAGAATATACCCCAGGTTCCGGCCGCAACTCGAGAAAAACCATGAGACTTCCCCCTCGCCGCGAGATGAGGCCCGATTCCCCTGCATTGCGTGCAGAGAAATTCCGTGTTCCACATTAAACGTGAAAGGAGATTTGATTTCCTTGATGGCACTCCAGAGAAAACCCAAGATCACTGTCTCAAGTCTAGAGGGATCCTGAGGTCACTGGAGCAAAACGAAAGGGCTTCGTGGACCCCAAATCAACTCGAGATGAGAGCTTAGTCCCTGGCTTGGACTCAAGAGGAATACCAACTTTCCACAAGCACCTCAAGAGGAGGCTTCTCTCAGCTACAGGTATGTGAGAGGGACCCTGAGTTTGTGGCCTCAAGTGGACTGGAAACCGAGATGCTCTGACTGGAAGTAAGGCCGGATATCCCGGCAGTGAATTGAATGCAGGCTCGTCTTGCATCTCCCAAGACGAAGGGTTGTCTGAATCCCCTGTGGAGACAACAGAGAGACCTAGTCCTCCGCCTCAACCCGACCGGAGGCCTCACATCCTTTGAAAACTCGAGAGGCCCGTGGAGATCAAAGCTTCCAAAGGAGACGATGCCTGACTCCTCTTGAAAATAGATAGGAGTCCCAGGATCCCTGTGGCACTTCGAAAGGGACACTGGGTCTCTCGCCTCACGTGGAGACGCGTCCCAATTGCCATGCCAAGACTCGAGGAGAAGCCCGAGGTGTCCCTTGCACATAGGCAGGAGTCCTGACGTCGCTGAACAAACACGTGTCTGGAAGGGCCCTCCCCGTGGTAACTCGAGAATATACCCCAGGTTCGGGCCGCAACTCGAGAAAAACCATGAGACTTCCCCCTCGCAGTGAGATGAGGCCCGATTACCCTGCACTGCGTGCAGAGCAATTCCGTTTTCCACATCAAACGTGAAAGGAGCCTTGATTTCCTTGATGGCACTCCAGAGAAAACCCAAGATCACTGTCTCAAGTCTAGAGGGATCCTGAGGTCACTGGAGCAACACGAAAGGGCTCGGTGGACCCCAAATCAACTCGAGATGAGAGCTTAGTGTCTGGCTTCGACTCAAGAGGATTACCAACTTTCCACAAGCACCTCAAGAGGAGGCTTCTCTCAGCTACAGGTATGTGAGAGGGACCCTGAGTTTGTGGCCTCAAGTGGAATGGACACAGAGATGCTCTGACTCGAAGTTAGGCCAGATATCCCTGCATTGAATTGAATGTAGGCTCGTCTTGCATCTCCCAAGACGAAGGGATGTCTGAATCCCCTGTGGAGACCACAGAGAAAGACCTAGTTCTCCGCCTCCTCGCGACCGGAGGCCTCACATCCTTTGAAAACTCGAGAGGTCCGCGGAGATCAATGCTTCCAAAGGAGACGATGCCTGACTCCTCTTGAAAATGGATAGGAGTCCCAGGATCCCTGTGGCACGTGGAAAGGGACCCTGGGTCTCCCGCCTCACGTGGAGACGCATCCCAATTGCCATGCCAAGACTCGAGGAGAATCCCGAGGTGTCCCTCGCACCTAGGCAGGAGTCTTGACGTCGCTGAAAAAACACGTGTCTGGAAGGGCCCTCCCCGTCGTAACTCGAGAATATACCCCAGGTTCCGCCCCCAACTCGAGAAAAACCATGAGACTTCCCCCTCACCGCGAGATGAGGACGGATTCCCCTGCACTGCGTGCAGAGCAATTCCGTGTTCCACATCAAACGTGAAAGGAGCCTTGATTTCCTTGATGGCACTCCAGAGAAAAGCCAAGATCACTGTCTCAAGTCTAGAGGGATCCTGAGGTCACTGGAGCAACACGAAAGGGCTCCGTGGACCCCAAATCAACTCGAGATGAGAGCTTAGTCCCTGGCTTCCAGTCAAGTGGAATACCAACTTTCCACAAGCACCTCAAGAGGAGGCTTCTCTCAGCTACAGGTATATGAGAGGGACCCTGAGTTTGTGGCCTCAAGTGGAATGGACACCGAGATGCTCTGACTCGAAGTAAGGCCGGATATCCCTGCAGTGAATTGAATGCAGGCTCGTCTAGCATCTCCCAATACGAAGGGATGTCTGAATCCCCTGTGGAGACGACAGAGAAAGAACTAGTCCTCCGGCTCATCGCAACCGGAGGCCTCTCATCCTTTGAAAACTCGAGAGGTCTGCAGAGATCAATGCTTCCAAAGGAGACAATGCCTGACTCCTCTTGAAAATGGATAGGAGTCCCAGGATCCCTGTGGCACGAGGAAAGGGACCCTGGGTCTCCCGCCTCACGTGGAGACGCGTCCCAATTGCCATGCCAAGACTCGAGGAGAATCCCGAGGTGTCCCTCGCACCTAGGCAGGAGTCCTGACGTCGCTGAACAAACACGTGTCTGGAAGGGCCCTCCCCGTCGTAACTCGAGAATATACCCCAGGTTCCGCCCGCTATTTGAGAAAAACCATGAGACATCCCCCTTGCCGCGAGATGAGGCCGGATTCCCCTACACTGCGTGCAGAGCAATTCCGTGTTCCACATCAAACTTGAAAGGAGCCTTGATTTCCTTGAAGGCACTCCAGAGAAAACCCAAGATCACTGTCTCAAGTCTAGAGGGATCCTGAGGTCACTGGAGCAACAAGAAAGGGCTCCGTGGACCCCAAATCAACTCGAGATGAGAGCTTAGTCCCTGGCTTCGACTCAAGAGGAATACCAACTTTCCATAAGCACCTCAAGAGGAGGCTTCTCTCAGCTACAGGTATGTGAGAGGGACCCTGAATTTGTGGCCTCAAGTGTAATGGACACCAAAATGCTCTGACTCGAAGTAAGGCCGGATATCCCTGCAGTGAATTGAATGCAGGCTCGTCTTGCATCTCCCAAGACGAAGGGATGTCTGAATCCCCTGTGGAGACCACAGAGAAAGACCTCGTCCTCCGCCTCATCGCGACCGGAGGCCTCACATCCTTTGAAAACTCGAGAGGTCCGCGGAGATCAATGCTTCCAAAGGAGACGATGCCTGACTCCTCTTGAAAATGGATAGGAGTCCCAGGATCCCTGTGGCACGTGGAAAGGGACCCTGCGTCTCCCGCCTCACGTGGAGATGCGTCCCAATTGCCATGGCAAGACTCGAGGAGAATCCCGAGGTGTCCCTCGCACCCAGGCAGGAGTCCTGACGTCGCTGAACAAACACGTGTCTGGAAGGTCCCTCCCCATCGTAACTCGAGAATATACCCCAGGTTCCGGCCGCAACTCGAGAAAAACCATGAGACTTCCCCCTCGCCGCGAGATGAGGCCCGATTCCCCTGCATTGCGTGCAGAGAAATTCCGTGTTCCACATTAAACGTGAAAGGAGACTTGATTTCCTTGATGGCACTCCAGAGAAAACCCAAGATCACTGTCTCAAGTCTAGAGGGATCCTGAGGTCACTGGAGCAACACGAAAGGGCTTCGTGGACCCCAAATCAACTCGAGATGAGAGCTTAGTCCCTGGCTTGGACTCAAGAGGTATACCAACTTTCCACAAGCACCTCAAGAGGAGGCTTCTCTCAGCTACAGGTATGTGAGAGGGACCCTGAGTTTGTGGCCTCAAGTGGACTGGAAACCGAGATGCTCTGACTGGAAGTAAGGCCGGATATCCCTGCAGTGAATTGAATGCAGGATCGTCTTGCATCTCCCAAGACGAAGGGATGTCTGAATCCCCTGTGGAGACAACAGAGAGACCTAGTCCTCCGCCTCAACCCGACTGGAGGCCTCACATCCTTTGAAAACTCGAGATGCCCGTGGAGATCAAAGCTTCCAAAGGAGACGATGCCTGACTCCTCTTGAAAATAGATAGGAGTCCCAGGATCCCTGTGGCACTTCGAAAGGGACACTGGGTCTCCCGCCTCACGTGGAGACGCGTCCCAATTTCCATGCCAAGACTCGAGGAGAAGCCCGAGGTGTCCCTTGCACATAGGCAGGAGTCCTGACGTCGCTGAACAAACACGTGTCTGGAAGGGCCCTCCCCTTGGTAACTCGAGAATATACCCCAGGTTCGGGCCGCAACTCGAGAAAAACCATGAGACTTCCCCCTCGCAGTGAGATGAGGCCCGATTACCCTGCACTGCGTGCAGAGCAATTCCGTTTTACACATCAAACGTGAAAGGAGCCTTGATTTCCTTGATGGCACTCCAGAGAAAACCCAAGATCACTGTCTCAAGTCTAGAGGGATCCTGAGGTCACTGGAGCAACACGAAAGGGCTCGGTGGACCCCAAATCAACTCGAGATGAGAGCTTAGTGTCTGGCTTCGACTCAAGAGGATTACCAACTTTCCACAAGCACCTCAAGAGGAGGCTTCTCTCAGCTACAGGTATGTGAGAGGGACCCTGAATTTGTCGCCTCAAGTGGACTGGAAACCGAGATGCTCTGACTGGAAGTAAGGCCGGATATCCCTGCAGTGAATTGAATGCAGGCTCGTCTTGCATCTCCCCAGACGAAGGGATGTCTGAATCCCCTGTGGAGACCACAGAGAAAGACCTAGTTCTCCGCCTCATCGCGACTGGAGGCCTCACATCCTTTGAAAACTCGAGAGGTGGGCGGAGATCAATGCTTCCAAAGGAGACGATGCCTGACTCCTCTTGAAAATGGATAGGAGTCCCAGGATCCCTGTGGCACGTGGACAGGGACCCTGGGTCTCCCGCCTCACGTGGAGACGCGTCCCAATTGCCATGCCAAGACTCGAAGAGAATCCCGAGGTGTCCCTCGCACCTAGGAAGGAGTCCTGATGTTGCTGAACAAACACGTGTGTGGAAGGGCCCTCCCCATGGTAACTCGAGAATATACCCCAGGTTCCGGCCGAAACTCGAGAAAAACCATGAGACTGCCCCCTCGCTGCGAGATGAGGCCCGATTCCCCTACACTGCGTGCAGAGGAATTCCGTGTTCCACATCAAATGTGAACGGAGACTTGATTTCCTGGAAGGCACTCCAGAGAAAACCCAAGATCACTGTCTCAAGTCTAGAGGGATCCTGAGGTCACTGTAGCAACATGAAAGGGCTCCGTGGACCCCAAATCAACTCGAGATGAGAGCTTAGTCCCTGGCTTCGACTCAAGAGGAATACCAACTTTCCACAAGCACCTCAAGAGGAGGCTTCTCTAAGCTACAGGTGTGTGAGAGGGATTGTGAGTTGGTGGACTCAAGTGGAATGGACACCGAGATTCTCTGTCTCGAAGTAAGGCCGGATATCCCTGCAGTGAATTGAATGCAGGCTCGTCTTGCATCTCCCAATCCGAAGGGATGTCTGAATCCCCTGTGGAGACCACAGAAAAAGACCTAGTTCTCCACCTCATCGCGACCGGAGGCCTCACATCCTTTCAAAACTCGAGATGTTTGTGGAGATCAATGCTTCCAAAGGAGACAATGCCTGACTCCTCTTGAAAATGGATAGGAGTCCCAGGAGGCCTGTGGCACGTGGAAAGGGACCCTGGGTCTCCCGCCTCACGTGGAGACGCGTCCAAATTGCCATGCCAAGACTCGAGGAGAATCCCGAGGTGTCCCTCGGACCTAGGCAGGAGTCCTGACGTCGCTGAACAAACACGTGTCTGGAAGGGCCCTCCCCGTCGTAACTCGAGAATATACCCCAGGTTCGGGCCGCAACTCGAGAAAAACCATGAGATTTCACCCTCGCCGCGAGTTGAGGCCCGATTCCCCTGCACTGGGTGCAGAGCAATTCCGTGTTCCACATCAAACGTGAAAGGAGCCTTGATTTCCTTGGTGGCACTCCAGAGAAAACCCAAGATCACTGTCTCAAGTCAAGAGGGATCCTGAGGCCAATGGAGCAACACAAAAGGGCTGCATGGACCCCAAATCACCTCGAGATGAGAGCTTAGTCCCTGGCTTCGACTCAAGAGGAATACCAACTTCCACAAGCACCTCAAGAGGAGGCTTCTCTCAGCTACATGTATGTGAGAGGGACACTGAGTTTGTGGCCTCAAGTGGAATGGACACCAAAATGCTCTGACTCGAAGTAAGGCCGGATATCCCTGCAGTGAAATGAATGCAGGCTCGTCTTGCATCTCCCAAGAAGAAGGGTTGTCTGAATCCCCTGTGGAGACCACAGAGAAAGACCTAGTTCTCCGCCTCAACGCGACCGGATGCCTCACATCCTTTGAAAACTAGAGAGGTCTGCGGAGATCAATGCTTCCAAAGGAGACGATGCCGGATTCCTCTTGAAAATGGATAGGAGTCCGAGGATCCCTGTGGCAAGTGGAAAGGACACTGGGTCTCCCGCCTCACGTGGAGACGCGTCCCAATTGCCATGCCAAGACTCGAGGAGATTCCCGAGGTGTCCCTCGAACCTACGCAGGAGTCCTGACGTCGGTGAACAAACACGTGTCTGGAAGGGCCCTCCCCGTCGTAACTCGAGAATATACCCCAGGTTCCGGCCGCAACTCGAGAAAAACCATGAGACTTCCCCATCGCCGCTAGATGAGGCCCGATTCCCCTGCCCTGCGTGCAAAGCAATTCCGTGTTCCACATCAAACGTGAAAGGAGCCTTGATTTCCTTGATGGCACTCCAGAGAAAACCCAAGATCACTGTCTCAAGTCTAGAGGGATCCTGAGGTCACTGTAGCAACATGAAAGGGCTCCGTGGACCCCAAATCAACTCGAGATGAGAGCTTAGTCCCTGGTTTCGACTCAAGAGGAATACGAACTTTCCACAAGCCCCTCAAGAGGAGGCTTCTCTCAGCTACAGGTATGTGAGAGGGACCCTGAGTTTGTGGCATCAAGTGGAATGGACACCGAGATGCTCTGACTCGAAGTAAGGCCGGATATCCCTGCAGTGAATTGAATGCAGGCTCGTCTAGCATCTCCCAATACGAAGGGATGTCTGAATCCCCTGTGGAGACGACAGAGAAAGAACTAGTCCTCCGCCTCATCGCGACCGGAGGCCTCACATCCTTTGAAAACTCGAGAGGTCTGCAGAGATCAATGCTTCCAAAGGAGACAATGCCTGACTCCTCTTGAAAATGGATAGGAGTCCCAGGATCCCTGTGGCACGTGGAAAGGGACCCTGGGTCTCCCGCCTCACGTGGAGACGCGTCGCAATTGCCATGCCAAGACTCGAGGAGAATCCCGAGGTGTCCCTCGCACCTAGGCAGGAGTCCTGACGTCGCTGAACAAACACGTGTCTGGAAGGGCCCTCCCCGTCGTAACTCGAGAATATACCCCAGGTTCCGGCCGCAACTCGAGAAAAACCATGAGATTTCCCCTCGCCGCGAGATGAGGCCCGATTCCCCTGCACTGCGTGCAGAGCAATTCCGTGTTCCAAATCAAACATGAAAGGAGCCTTGATTTCCTTGATGGCACTCCAGAAAAAACCCAAGATCACTGTCTCAAGTCTAGACGGATCGTGAGGTCACTGGAGCAACACGAAAGGGCTCCGTGGACCCCAAATCAACTCGAGATGAGAGCTTAGTCCCTGGCTTCGACTCAAGAAGAATACCAACTTTCCACAAGCACCTCAAGAGTAGGCTTCTCTCAGCTGCAGGTATGTTAGAGTAACCCTGAATTTGTGGCCTCAATTGGAATGGTCACCGAGATACTCTGACTCGAAGTAAGGCCAGATATCCCTGCAGTGAATTGAATGCAGGCTCGTCTTGCATCTCCCAAGACGAAGAGATGTCTGAATCCCCTGTGGAGACCACAGAGAAAGACCTAGTTCTCCGCCTGATCGCGAACTGAGGCCTCACATCCTTTGAAAACTCGAGAGGTCCGCGGAGATCAATGCTTCCAAAGGAGACGATGCCTGACTCCTCTTGAAAATGGATAGGAGTCCCAGGATCCCTGTGGCACGTGGAAAGAGACGCTGGGTCTCCCGCCTCACGTGGAGACTCGTCTCAATTGCCATGCCAAGATTCGAGGAGAATCCCGAGGTGTTTCTCGCACCTAGGCAGGAGTCCTGACGTCGCTGAAAAAACACGTGTCTGGAAGGGCCCTCCCCATTGTAGCTCGAGAATATACCCCAGGTTCTGGCCACAACTCGAGAAAAACCATGAGACTTCCCCCTCGCCGCGAGATGACGCCCAATTCCCCTGCACTGCGTGCAGAGAAATTCCGTGTTCCACATTAAACGTGAAAGGAGACTTGATTTCCTTGATGGCACTCCAGAGAAAACCCAAGATCACTGTCTCAAGTCTAGAGGGATCCTGAGGTCACTGGAGCAACAAGAAAGGACTCCGTGGACCCCAAATCAACTCGAGACGAGAGCTTAGTCCCTGGCTTCGACTCAAGTGGAATACCAACTTTCCACAAGCAACTCAAGAGAAGGCTTCTCTCAGCTACAAGTATGTGAGAGGGACCCTGAGTTTGTGGCCTCAAGTGGAATGGACACCGAGATGCTCTGACTCGAAGTAAGGCCGGATATCCCTGCAGTGAATTGAATGCAGGCTCGTCTTGCATCTCCCAAGACGAAGGGATGTCTGAATCCCCTATGAAGACCACAGAGAAAGACCTAGTTCTCCGCTTCATCGCGACCGGAGGCCTCACATCCTTTGAAAACTCGAGAGGTCCGCGGAGATCAATGCTTCCAAAGGAGACGATGCCTGACTCCTCCTGAAAATGGATAGGAGTCCCAGGATCCCTGTGGCACGTGGAAAGGGACCCTGGGTCTCCCGCCTCACGTGGAGACGTGTCCCAATTGCCATGCCAAAACTCGAGGAGAATCGCGAGGTGTCCCTCGCACCTAGGCAGGAGTCCTGACGTCGCTGAACAAACACGTGTCTGGAAGGGCCCTCCCTGTCGTAACTCGAGAATATACCCCAGGTTCCGGCCGCAACTCGAGAAAAACCATGAGACTTCCCCCTCGCCGCGAGATGAGGCCCGATTCCCTAGCACTGCGTGCAGAGCAATTCCGTATTCCACATCAAAAATGAAAGGAGCCTTGATTTCCTTGATGGCACTCCAGAGAAAACCCAAGATCACTGTCTAAATTCTAGAGGGATCCTGAGGTCACTGAAGAACACGAAAGGGCTCTGTCGACCCCAAATCAACTCGAGATGAGAGCTTAGTCCCTGGCTTCGACTCAAGAGGAATACCAACTTTCCACAAGCACCTCAAGAGGAGGCTTCTCTCAGCTACAGGTATGTGAGAGGGACCCTGAGTTTGTGGCCTCAAGTGGAATGGACACTGAGATGCTCTGACTCGAAGTAAGGCCGGATATCCTTGCAGTGAATTGAAAGCAGGCTCGTCTTGCATCTCCCAAGACGAAGGGATGTCTGAATCCCCTGTGGAGACCACAGAGAAAGACCTAGTTCTCCGCCTCATCGAGACCGGAGGCCTCACATCCTTTGAAAACTCGAGAGGTCCGCGGAGATCAATGCTTCCAAAGGAGACGATGCCTGACTCCTCTTGAAAATGGATAGGAGACCCAGGATCCCTGTGGCACGTGGAAAGGGACCCTGGGTCTACCGCCTCACGTGGAGACGCTACCCAATTGCCATGCCAAGACTCGAGGAGAATCCCGAGGTGTCCCTCACACCTAGGCAGGAGTCCTGACGTCGATGAAAAAACAGGTGTCTGGAAGGGCCCTCCCCGTCGTAACTAGAGAAAATACCCCAGGTTCCGGCCGCAACTCGAGAAAAACCATGAGACATCCCCCTCGCCGCGAGATGAGGCCCGATTCCCCTGCACTGCGTGCAGAGCAATTCCGTGTTCCACATGAAACATGAAAGGAGCCTTGATTTCCGTGATGGCACTCCAGAGAAAAGCCAAGATCACTGTCTCAAGTCTAGAGGGATCCTGAGGACACTGGAGCAACACGAAAGGGCTCTGTGGACCCCAAATCAACTCGAGATGAAAGCTTAGTCCCTGGATTCGACTCAAGAGGAATACCAACTTTCCACAAGCACCTCAAGAGGAGGCTTCTCTCAGCTACAGGTATGTGAGAGGGACCCTGAGTTTGTGGCCTCAAGTGGAATACAGACCGAGATGCTCTGACTCGAAGTAAGGCCGGATATCCCTGCAGTGAATTGAATGCAGGCTCGTCTTGCATCTCCCAAGACGAAGGGATGTCTGAATCCCCTGTGGAGACCACAGAGAAAGACCTCGTCCTCCGCCTCATCGCGACCGGAGGCCTCACATCCTTTGAAAACACGAGAGGACCGCGGAGATCAATGCTTCCAAAGGAGACGATGCCTGACTCCTCTTGAAAATGGATAGGAGTCCCAGGATCCCTGTGGCACGTGGAAAGGGACCCTGGGTCTCCCGCCTCACGTGGAGATGCGTCCCAATTGCCATGCCAAGACTCGAGGAGAATCCCGAGGTGTCCCTCGCACCCAGGCAGGAGTCCTGACGTCGCTGAACAAACACGTGTCTTCAAGGTCCCTCCCCATCGTAACTCGAGAATATACCCCAGGTTCCGGCCGCAACTCGAGAAAAACCATGAGACTTCCCCCTCGCCGCGAGATGAGGCCCGATTCCCCTGCATTGCGTGCAGAGAAATTCCGTGTTCCACATTAAACGTGAAAGGAGACTTGATTTCCTTGATGGCACTCCAGAGAAAACCCAAGATCACTGTCTCAAGTCTAGAGGGATCCTGAGGTCACTGGAGCAACACGAAAGGGCTCCGTGGACCCCAAATCAACTCGAGATGAGAGCTTAGTCCCTGGCTTCGACTCAAGAGGAATACCAATTTCCACAAACACCTCAAGAGGAGGCTTCTCTCAGCTACAGGTATGTGAGAGGGACCCTGAGTTTGTGGCCTCAAGTGGAATGGACACCGAGATGCTCTGACTCGAAGGAAGGCCGGATATCCCTGCAGTGAATTGAATGCAGGCTCGTCTTGCATCTCCCACGACGAAGGGATGTCTGAATCCCCTGTGGAGGCCACAGAGAAACACCTGGTTCTCCGCCTCATCGCGACCGGAGGCCTCACGTCCTTTGAAAACTCGATATGTCCGCGGAGATCAATGCTTCCAAAGGAGACGAATCCTGACTCCTCTTGAAAATGGATAGGTGTCCCAGGATCACTGTGGCACGCGGAAAGGGACCCTGGGTCTCCCGCCTCACGTGGAGACGCGTCCCAACTGCCATGCCAAGACTCGAGGAGAATCCCGAGGTGTCCCTCACACCTAGGCAGGAGTCCTGACGTCGCTGAAAAAACAGGTGTCTGGAAGGGCCCTCCCCGTCGTAACTAGAGAAAATACCCCAGGTTCCGGCCGCAACTCGAGAAAAACCATGAGACATCCCCCTCGCCGCGAGATGAGGCCCGATTCCCCTGCACTGCGTGCAGAGCAATTCCGTGTTCCACATGAAACATGAAAGGAGCCTTGATTTCCTTGATGGCACTCCAGAGAACACCCAAGATCACTGTCTCAAGTCTAGAGGGATCCTGAGGTCACTGTAGCAACACGAAAGGGCTCCGTGGACCCCAAATAAACTCGAGATGAGAGCTTCGTCCCTGGCTTCAACTCAAGAGAAATACCCACTTTCCACAAGCACCTCAAGAGGAGGCTTCTCTCAGCTACAGGTATGTGAGAGGGACCCTGAGTTTGTGGCCTCAAGGGGAATGGACACCGAGATGCTCTGACTCGAAGTAAGGCTGGATATCCCTGCAGTGAATTGAATGCAGGCTCATCTTGCATCTCCCAAGACGAAGGGATGTCTGAATCCCCTGTGGATACCACAGAGAAAGACCTAGTCCTCCGCCTCATCGCGACTGGAGGCCTCACATCCTTTGAAAACTCGAGAGGTCCGCGGAGATCAATGCTTCCAAAGGAGACGATGCCTGACTCCTCTTGAAAATGGATAGGAGTCCCAGGATCCCTGTGGCACGTGGAAAAGGACCCTGGGTCTCCCGCCTCACGTGGAGACGCGTCCCAATTGCCATGCCACGACTCGAAGAGAATCCCGAGGTGTCCCTCGCACCTAGGCAGGAGTCCTGACGTCGCGGAACAAACACTTGTCTGGAACGGCCCTGCCGTCATAACTCGAGAATGTACCCCAGATTCCGTCGCAACTCGAGAAAAACAATGAGACTTCCCCCTCGCCACGAGATGAGGCCCGATTCCCCTGCACTGCATGCAGAGTAATTCCGTGTTCCACATCAAACGTGAAAGGAGCCTTGATTTCCTTGATGGCACTCCAGAGAAAACCCAAAGTCACTGTCTCAAGTCTAGAGGGATCCTGAGGTCAGTGAAGCAACACGAAAAGGCTCCGTGGACCCCAAATCAACTCGAGATGATAGCTTAGTTTCTGGCTTCGACTCAAAAGGAATACCAACTTTCCACAAGCGCCTCAAGACTAGGCTTCTCTCAGCTACAGGTATGTGAGAGGGACCCTGAGTTTTTGGCCTCAAGTGGAATGGACACCGAGATGTTCTGACTCGAAGTAAGGTCGGATATCCCTGCAGTGAAATGAATTCAGGCTCGACTTGCATCTCCCAAGATGAAGGGATGTCTGAATCCCCTGTGGAGACCACAGAGAAAGACCTAGTCCTCCCCTCATCGCGACCGGAGGCCTCACATCCTTTGAAAACTCGAGAGGTCTGCGGAGATCAATGCTTCCAAAGGAGACGATGCCTGACTCCTCTTGAAAATGGATAGGAGTCCCAGGATCCCTGTGGCACGTGGAAGGGGACCCTGGGTCTCCCGCCTCACGTGGAGACGCGTCCCAATTGGCATGCCAAGACTCGAGGAGAATCCCGAGGTTTCCCTCACACCTAGGCCGGAGTCCTGACGTCGCTGAACAAACACGTGTGTGGAAGGGCCCTCCCCGTCATAACTCGAGAATATATCCCAGGTTCCGGCCGCAACTCGAGAAAAACCATGAGACTTCCCCCTCGCCGCGAGATGAGGCCCGATTCCCCTGCACTGTGTGCAGAGCAATTTCGTGTTCCACATCAAACGTGAAAGGAGCCTTGATTTCCTTGATGGCACTCCAGAGAAAACCCAAGATTACTCTCTTAAGTCTAGAGGGATCCTGAGGTCACTGGAGCAACACGAAAGGGCACCGTGGACCCCAAATCAACTCGAGATGAGAGCTTTGTCCCTGGCTTCGACTCAAGAGGAATACCAACTTTCCACAAGCACCTCAAGGGGAGGCTTCTCTCAGCTACAGGTATGTGAGAGGGACCCAGAGTTTGTGGCCTCAAGTGGAATGGACACCGAGATGCTCTGACTCGAAGGAAGGCCGGACATCCCTGCAGTGATTTGAATGCAGGCTCGTCTTGCATCTCCCAAGAGGAAGGGATGTCTGAATCCCCTGTGGAGACCACAGAGAAAGACCTAGTCCTCCACCTCATTCCGACCGGAGCTCTCACATCCTTTGAAAACTCGACAGGTCTGCGGAGATCAATGCTTCCAAAGGAGACGATGCCTGACTCCTCTTGAAAATGGATAGGAGTCCCAGGATCCCTGTGGCACGTGGAAAGGGACCCTGGGTCTCCCGCCTCAAGTGGAGAGGCGTCCCAATTGCCATGCCAAGACTCGAGGAGAATCCCGAGGTGTCCCTCGCACCTAGGCAGGAGTCCTGACATCGCTGAACAAACACGTGTCTGGAAGGGCCCTCCCCGTCGTAACTCGAGAATATACCCCAGGTTCCGGCTGCAACTCGAGAAAAACCATGAGACTTCCCCCTCTCCGCGAGATGAGGCCCGATTCCCCTGCACTTCGTGCAGAGCAATTCCGAGTTCCACATCAAACGTGAAAGGAGCCTTGATTTCCTTGATGGCACTCTAGAGAAAACCCAAGATCACTGTCTCAAGTCTAGAGGGATCCTGAGGTCACTGGAGCAACACGAAAGCACTCCGTGGACCCCAAATCAACTAGAGATGAGAGCCTAGTCCCTCGCTTCGACTCAAGAGGAATACCAACTATCCACAACCACCGCAAGAGGAGGCTTCTCTCAGCTACAGGTATGTGAGAAGGACCCTGAGTTTGTGGCCTCAAGTGGAATGGACACCGAGATGCTGTGACTCGAAGTAAGGCCGGATATCCCTGCAGTGAATTGAATGCAGGCTCGTCTTGCATCTCCCAAGACGAAGGGATGTCTGAATCCCCTGTGGAGACGACAGAGAAAGAACTAGTCCTCCGCCTCATCGTGACCGGAGGCCTCACATCCTTTGAAAACTCGAGAGGTCTGCGGAGAACAATGCTTCCAAAGGAGAAAATGCCTGACTCCTCTTGAAAATGGATAGGAGTCCCAGGATCCCTGTGGCACGTGGAAAGGGATCCTGGGTCTCCCGCCTCAAGTGGAGACGCGACCCAATTGCCATGCCAAGACTCGAGGAGAATCCCGAGGTGTCCATCGCACCTAGGCAGGAGTCCTGACGTTGCTGAACAAACACGTGTCTGGAAGGGCCCTCCCCATCGTACCTCGAGAATATACCTTAGGTTCCGGCCGCAACTCGAGAAAAACCATGAGACTTCCCCCTCGCCGCGAGATGAGGCCCGATTCCCCTGCACTGCATGCAGAGCAATTCCGTGTTCCACATCAAACGTGAAAGTAGCCTTGATTTCCTTGATGGCACTCCAGAGAAAACCCAAGATCTCTGTCTCAAGCCTAGAGGGATCCTGAGGTCACTGTAGCAACACGAAAGGGCTCCGTGAAACCCAAGTCAACTCGAGATGAGAGCTTAGTCCCTGGCTTCGACTCAAGAGGAATACAAACTTTCCACAAGCACCTCAAGAGGAGGCTTCTCTCAGCTACAGGTATGTGAGAGGGACCATGAGTTTGTGGCCTCAAGTGGAATGGACATCGAGATGCTCTGACTCGAAGTAAGGCCGGATATCCCTGCAATGAATTGAATGAAGGCTCGTCTTGCATCTCCCAAGACGAAGGGATGTTTGAATCCCCTTTGGATACCACAGAGAAAGACCTAGTTCTCTGCCTCTTTACGACCGGAGGCCTCACATCCTTTGAAAACTCGAGAGGTCCGCGGAGATCAATTCTTCCAAAGGAGACGATGCCTGACTCCTCTTGAAAATGGATAGGAGTCCCAGGATCCCTGTGGCACGTGGAAAGAGACCCTGGGTCTCCCACCTCACGTGGAGACGCTTCTCAGTTGCCATGCCAAGATTCGAGGAGAATCCCGAGGTGTTTCTCGCACCTAGGCAGGAGTCCTGACGTCGCTGAAAAAACACGTGTCTGGAAGGGCCCTCCCCGTTGTAACTCGAGAATATACCCCAGGTTCTGGCCACAACTCGAGAAAAACCATGAGACTTCCCCCTCGCCGCGAGATGACGCCCAATTCCCCTGCACTGCGTGCAGAGCAATTCCGTGTTCCACATCAAACATGATAGGAGCCTTGATTTCCTTGATGGCACTCCAGAGAAAACCGAAGATCACTGTCTCAAGTCTAGAGGGATCCTGAGGTCACTGGAGCAACAAGAAAGGACTCCGTGGACCCCAAATCAACTCGAGATGAGAGCTTAGTCCCTGGCTTCGACTCAAGAGGAATACCAACTTTCCACAAGCAACTCAAGAGAAGGCTTCTCTCAGCTACAAGTATGTGAGAGGGACCCTGAGTTTGTGGCCTCAAGTGGAATGGACACCGAGATGCTCTGACTCGAAGTAAGGCCGGATATCCCTGCAGTGAATTGAATGCAGGCTCGTCTTGCATCTCCGAAGACGAAGGGATGTCTGAATCCCCTGTGAAGACCACAGAGAAAGACCTAGTTCTCCGCCTCATCGCGACCGGAGGCCTCACATCCTTTGAAAACTCGAGAGGTCCGCGGAGATCAATGCTTCCAAAGGAGACGATGCCTGACTCCTCTTGAAAATGGATAGGAATCCCAGGATCCCGGTGGCACGTGGAAAGGGACCGTGGGTCTCCCGCCTCACGTGGAGACGTGTCCCAATTGCCATGCCAAGACTCGAGGAGAATCGCGAGGTGTCCCTCGCACCTAGGCAGGAGTCCTGACGTCGCTGAACAAACACGTGTCTGGAAGGGCCCTCCCTGTCGTAACTCGAGAATATACCCCAGGTTCCGGCCGCAACTCGAGAAAAACCATGAGACTTCCCCCTCGCCGCGAGATGAGGCCCGATTCCCTTGCACTGCGTGCAGAGCAATTCCGTATTCCACATCAAAAATGAAAGGAGCCTTGATTTCCTTGATGGCACTCCAGAGAAAACCCAAGATCACTGTCTAAAGTCTAGAGGGATCCTGAGGTCACTGAAGAACACGAAAGGGCTCCGTCGACCCCAAATCAACTCGAGATGAGAGCTTAGTCCCTGGCTTCGACTCAAGAGGAATACCAACTTTCCACAAGCACCTCAAGAGGAGGCTTCTCTCAGCTACAGGTATGTGAGAGGGACCCTGAGTTTGTGGCCTCAAGTGGAATGGACACCGAGA
The DNA here is from genome assembly GCF_033118175.1 of Dama dama. Taxonomy (NCBI): domain Eukaryota; kingdom Metazoa; phylum Chordata; class Mammalia; order Artiodactyla; family Cervidae; genus Dama; species Dama dama. The sequence continues at coordinate 779,467 of NW_026870878.1, read as the reverse complement.
TGCTCTGACTCGAAGTAAGGCCGGATATCCCTGCAGTGAATTGAATGCAGGCTCGTCTAGCATCTCCCAATACGAAGGGATGTCTGAATCCCCTGTGGAGACGACAGAGAAAGAACTAGTCCTCCGCCTCATCGGGACCGGAGGCCTCACATCCTTTGAAAACTCGAGAGGTCTGCAGAGATCAATGCTTCCAAAGGAGACAATGCCTGACTCCTCTTGAAAATGGATAGGAGTCCCAGGATCCCTGTGGCACGTGGAAAGGGAAACTGGGTCTCCCGCCTCACGTGGAGACGCGTCGCAATTGCCATGCCAAGATTCGAGGAGAATCCCGAGGTGTCCCTCGCACCTAGGAAGGAGTCCTGACGTCGCTGAACAAACACGTGTCTGGAAGGGCCCTCCCCGTCGTAACTCAGGATATACCCCTGGTTCCGCCTGCAACTTGAGAAAAACCATGAGACATCCCCCTTGCCGCGAGATGAGGCCGGATTCCCCTGCACTGCGTGCAGAACCATTCCGTGTTCCACATCAAACTTGAAAGGAGCCTTGATTTCCTTGAAGGCACTCCAGAGAAAACCCAAGATCACTGTCTCAAGTCTAGAGGGATCCTGAGGTCACTGGAGCAACAAGAAAGGGCTCCGTGGACCCCAAATCAACTCGAGATGAGAGCTTAGTCCCTGGCTTCGACTCAAGAGGAATACCAACTTTCCATAAGCACCTCAAGAGGAGGCTTCTCTCAGCTACAGGTATGTTAGAGGGAACCTGAATTTGTGGCCTCAAGTGTAATGGACACCAAAATGCTCTGACTCGAAGTAAGGCCGGATATCCCTGCAGTGAATTGAATGCAGGCTCGTCTTGCATCTCCCAAGACGAAGGGATGTCTGATTCCCCTGTGGAGACGACAGAGAAAGAACTAGTCCTGCGCCTCATCGCGACCGGAGGCCTCACATCCTTTGAAATCTCGAGAGGTCTGCGGAGATCAATGCTTCCAAAGGAGAAAATGCCTGACTCCTCTTGAAAATGGATAGGAGTCCCAGGATCCCTGTGGCACGTGGAAAGGGACCCTGGGTCTCCCGCCTCAAGTGGAGACGCGACCCAATTGCCATGCCAAGACTCGAGGAGAATCCCGAGGTGTCCCTCCGACCTAGGCAGGAGTCCTGACGTCGCTGAACAAACACGTGTCTGGAAGGGCCCTCCCCGTCGGAACTCGAGAATATACCCCAGGTTCCGGCCGCAACTCGAGAAAAACCATGAGACTTCCTCCTCGCCGCGAGATGAGGCTGATTCCCCTGCAGTGCGTGCAGAGCAATTCCGTGTTCCACATCAAAGGTGAAAGGAGCCATGATTTCCTTGATGGCACTCCAGAGAAAACACAAGATCACTGTCTCAAGTCTAGAGGGATCCTGAGGTCACTGGAGCAACACGAAAGGGCTCCGTGGACCCCAAATCAACTCGAGATGAGAGCTTAGTCCCTGGCTTCGACTCAAGAGGAATACCAATTTCCACAAACACCTCAAGAGGAGGCTTCTCTCAGCTACAGGTATGTGAGAGGGACCCTGAGTTTGTGGCCTCAAGTGGAATGGACACCGAGATGCTCTGACTCGAAGTAAGGCCGGATATCCCTGCAGTGAATTGAATGCAGGCTCGTCTAGCATCTCCCAATACGAAGGGATGTCTGAATCCCCTGTGGAGACGACAGAGAAAGAACTACTCCTCCGCCTCATCGCGACCGGAGGCCTCACATCCTTTGAAAACTCGAGAGGTCTGCAGAGATCAATGCTTCCAAAGGAGACAATGCCTGACTCCTCTTGAAAATGGATAGGAGTCCCAGGATCCCTGTGGCACGTGGAAAGGGACCCTGGGTCTCCCGCCTCACAGGGAGACGCGTCCCATTGCCATGCCAAGACTAGAGAAGAATCCCGAGGTGTCCCTCCCACCTAGGCAGGAGTCCTGACGTCGCTGAACAAACACGTGTCTGGAAGGGCCCTCCCCGTCGTAACTCGAGAATATACCCCAGGTTCCGCCCGCAACTTGAGAAAAACCATGAGACATCCCCCTTGCCGCGAGATGAGGCCGGAATCCCCTGCACTGCGTGCAGAACAATTCCGTGTTCCACATCAAACTTGAAAGGAGCCTTGATTTCCTTGAAGGCACTCCAGAGACAACCCAAGATCACTGTCTCAAGTCTAGAGGGATCCTGAGGTCACTGGAGCAACAAGAAAGGGCTCCGTGGACCCCAAATCAACTCGAGATGAGAGCTTAGTCCCTGGCTTCGACTCAAGAGGAATACCAACTTTCCATAAGCACCTCAAGAGGAGGCTACTCTCAGCTACAGGTATGTGAGATGGACCCTGAATTTGTGGCCTCAAGTGTAATGAACACCAAAATGCTCTGACTCGAAGTAAGCCCGGATATCCCTGCAGTGAATTGAATGCAGGCTCCTCTTGCATCTCCCAAGACGAAGGGATGTCTGAATCCCCTGTGGAGACGACAGAGAAAGAACTAGTCCTCCGCCTCATCACGACCGGAGGCCTCACATCCTTTGAAAACTCGAGAGGTCCGCGGAGATCAATGCTTCCAAAGGAGACGATGCCTGACTCCTCTTGAAAATGGATAGGAGTCCCAGGAACCCTGTGGCACGTGGAAAGGGACCCTGGGTCTCCCGCCTCACGTGGAGACGCATCCCAATTGCCATGCCAAGACTCGAGGAGAATCCCGAGGTGTCCCTCGCACCTAGGCCGGAGTCCTGACGTCGCTGAACAAACAGGTGTCTGGAAGGGCCCTCCCCATCGTAACTCGAGAATATGCCCAAGGTTCCGGCCGCAACTCGAGAAAAACCATGAGACTTCCCCCTCGCCGCGAGATGAGGCCCGATTCCCCTGCACTGCATGCAGAGCAATTCCGTGTTCCACATCAAACGTGAAAGGAGCCTTGATTTCCTTGATGGCACTCCAGAGAAACCCCAGGTTCACTGTCTCAAGTCTAGATGGATCCTGAGGTCACTGGAGCAACACGAAAGGGCTCCGTGTAACCCAAATCAACTCGAGATGAGAGCTTTTCCCTGGCTTCGACTCAAGAGGAATACCAACTTTCCACAAGCACCTCAAGAGGAGGCTTCTCTCAGCAACAGGTATGTGAGAGGGACCCTGAGTTTGTGGCCTCAAGTGGAATGGACACGGAGATGCTCTGACTCGAAGTAAGGCCGGATATCCCTGCAGTGAATTGAATGCAGGCTCGTCTTGCATCTCCCAAGACGAAGGAATGTCTGAATACCCTGTGGAGACCACAGAGAAAGACCTTGTCCTCGGCCTCAATGCGACCGGAGGCCTCACATCATTTGAAAACTTGAGAGGTCCACGGAGATCAATGGTTCCAAAAGAGACGATGCCTGACTCCTCTTGAAAATGGATAGGAGTCCCAGGATCCCTGTGGCACGTGGGAAGGGACCCTGGGTCTCCAGCCTCACGTGGAGACGCGTCCCAATTGCCATGCCAAGACTCGAGGAGAATCCCGAGGTGTCCCTCGCACCTAGGCACGAGTCCCGACGTCGCTGAACAAACACGTGTCTGGAAGGGCCCTCCCCGTCGTAACTCGAGAATATACCCCAGGTTCCGGCCGCAACTCGAGAAAAACCATGAGACTTCCCCCTCGCCACGAGATGAGGCCCGATTCCCCTGCACTGCATGCAGAGCAATTCCGTGTTCCACAGCAAACGTGAAAGGAGTCTTGATTTCCTTGATGGCACTCCAGAGAAAACCCAAGATCACTTTCTCAAGTCTAGAGGGATCCTGAGGTCACTGGAGCAACAAGAAAGGGCTCCGTGGACCCCAAATAAACTCGAGATGAGAGCTTAGTCCCTGGCTTCGACTCAAGAGGAATACCAACTTTTCACAAGCACCTCAAGACGAGGCTTCTCTCAGCTACACGTATGTGAGAGGGACCCTGAGTTTGTGGCCTCAAGTGGAATATACACCGAGATGCTTTGACTTGAAGTAAGGCCGGATATCCCTGCAGTGAATTGAATGCAGGTTCGTCTTGCATCTCCCAAGACAAAGGGATGTCTGAATCCCCTGTGGAGACCACAGAGAAAGACCTAGTCCTCCGCCTCAACGAGACCGGAGGCCTCACATCCTTTGAAAACTCGAGAGGTCCGCAGAGATCAATGCTTCCAAAGGAGACGATGCCTGAGTCCTCTTGCAAATGGATAGGAGTCCCAGGATCCCTGTGGCACGTGGAAAGGGACCCTGGGTCTCCCGCCTCACGTGGAGACGCATCCCAATTGCCATGCCAAGACTCGAGGAGAATCCCGAGGTGTCCCTCGCACCAAGGCAGGAGTCCTGTCGTCGCTGAACAAACACGTGTCTGGAAGGGCCCTCCCCGTCGTAACTCGAGAATATAACCCAGGTTCCGGCCGCAACTCGAGAAAAACCATGAGGCTTCCCCCTCTCCGGGAGATGAGCCCCGATTCCCCTGCACTGCGTGCAGAGTAATTCCGTGTTCCACATCAAACGTGAAAGGAGCCTTGATTTCCTTGATGGCACTCCAGAGAAAACACAAGATCACTGTCTCAAGTCTAGAGGGATCCTGAAGTCACTGGAGCAACATGAAAGGGCTCCGTGGACCCCAAATCAACTCAAGATGAGAGCTTATTCCCTGGCTTCGACTCAAGAGGAATACCAACTTTCCACAAGCACCTCAAGAGGAGGCTTCTCTCAGCAACTGGTAGGTGAGAGGGACCCTGAGTTTGTGGCCTCAAGTGGAATGTACACCGAGATGCTCTGACTCGAAGTAAGGCCGGATATCCCTGCAGTGAATTGAATGCAGGCTCCTCTTGCATCTCCCAAGACGAAGGGATGTCTGATTCCCCTGTGGAGACCACAGAGAAAGACCTAGTCCTCCGCCTCAACGCAACCGGAGGCCTCACATCCTTTGAAAAGTCGAGAGGTCTGCAGAGATCAATGCTTCCAAAGGAGACGATGCATGACTCCTCTTGAAAATGGATAGGAGTCCCAGGATCCCTGTGGTATGTGGAAAAGGACACTGGGTCTCCCGCCTCACGTGGAGACGCGTCCCCATTGCCATGCCAAGACTCGAGGAGAATCCCGAGGTGTCCCTCGCACCTAGGCAGGAGTCCTGACGTCGCTGAAAAAACACGTGTCTGGAAGGGCCCTCCCCTTCGTAACTCGAGAATATACCCCAGGTTCCGGCCGCAACTCGAGAAAAACCATGAGACTTCCCCCTCGCCGCGAGATGAGGCCCGATTCCCCTGCACTGGGTGCAGAGCAATTCCGTGTTCCACATCAAACGTGAAACGAGCCTTGATTTCCTTGATGGCACTCCAGAGAAAACCCAAGATCACTGTCTCAAGTCTAGAGGGATCCTGAGGTCATAGGAGCAACACGAAAGCGCTCCGTGGACGCCAAATCAACTCGAGATGAGAGCTTAGTCCCTGGCTTCGACTCAAGAGGAATAGCAACTTTCCACAAGCACCTCAAGAGGAGGCTTCTCTCAGCTACAGGTTGTGAGAGGGACCCTGAGTTTCTGGCCTCAAGTGGATTGGACACCGAGATGCTCTAACTCGAAGTAAGGCCGGATATCCCTGCAGTGATTTGAATGCAGGCTCGTCTTACATCTCCCAAGACAAAGGGATGTCTGATTCCCCTGTGGAGACCACAGAGAAAGACCTAGTCCTCCGCCTCAACGCGACCGGAGGCCTCACATCCTTTGAAAACTCGAGAGGTCCGCGGAGATCAATGCTTCCAAAGGAGACGATGCCTGACTCCTCTTGAAAATGAATAGGAGTCCCAGGATCGCTGTGGCACGAGGAAAGGGACGCTGGGTCTCCCGCCTCACGTGGAGACCCGTCCCAATTGCCATGCCAAGACTCGAGGAGAATTCCGAGGTGTCCCTCGCACCTAGGCAGGAGTCCTGACGTCGCTGAACAAACACGTGTCTGGAAGGGCCCTCCCCGTCGTAACTCGAGAATATACCCCAGGTTCCGGCCGCAACTCGATAAATACCATGAGACTTCCCCCTCGTCGTGAGATGAGGCCCGATTCCCCTGCACAGCTTGCAGAGCAATTCCGTGTTCCACATCAAACGTGAAAGGAGCCTTGATTTCCTTGATGGCACTCCAGAGAAAACCCAAGATCACTGTCTCAAGTCTAGAGGGATCCTGAGGTCACTGGAACAACACGACAGGGCTCCGTGGACCCCAAATCAACTCGAGATGAGAACTTAGTCCCTGGCTTCGACTCAAGAGGAATACCAACTTTACACAAGCACTTCAAGAGGAGGCTTCCCTCAGCTACAGGTATGTGAGAGGGACCCTGAGTTTGTGCGCTCAAGTAGAATGGACTCCGAGATGCTCTGACTCGAAGTAAGGCTTGATATCCCTGCAGTGAATTGAATGCAGGCTCGTCTTTCATCTCCCAAGACGAAGGGATGTCTGAATCCCCTGTGGAGACCACAGAGAAAGACCTAGATCTCCGCCTCATCGCGACCGGAGGCCTCACATCCTTTGAAAACTCGAGAGGTCCGCTGAGATCAATGCGTCCAAAGGAGACGATGCCTGACTCCTCTTGAAAATGGATAGGAGTCCCAGGATCCCTGTGGCACGTGGAAAGGGACCCTGGGTCTCCCGCCTCACGTGGAGACGCGTCCCCATTGCCATGCCAAGATTCGAGGAGAATCCCGAGGTGTCCCTCGCACCTAGGCAGGAGTCCTGATGTCGCTGAACAAAAACGTGTCTGGAGGGGCCCTCCCCGTCGTAACTCGAGAATATACCCCAGGTTCCGGCCGCAACTCGAGAAAAACCGGGAAACTTCCCCCTCGCCGCGAGATGAGGCCCGATTCCCCTGCACTGCGTGCAGAGCAATTCCGTGTTCCACATCAAACCTGAAAGGAGCCTTGATTTCCTTGATGGCACTCCAGAGAAATCCCAAGATCACTGTCTCAAGTCTAGCGGGATCCTGAGGTCACTGGAGCAACACGAAAGGGCTCCGTGGACCCCAAATCAACTCGAGATGAGAGCTTAGTCCCTGGCTTCGACTCAAGAGGAATACCAACTTTCCACAAGCACCTCAAGAGGAGGCTTCTCTCAGCTACAGGTATGTGAGAAGGACCCTGAGTTTGTGGCCTCAAGTGGAATGGACACCGAGATGCTCTGACTCGAGGTAAGGCCGGATATCCCTGCAGTGAATTGAATGCAGGCTCGTCTTGCATCTCCCAAGACGAAGGGTTGTCTGAATCCCCTGTGGAGACAACAGAGAAAGACCTAGTCCTCCGCCTCAACGCGAACCGAGGCCACACATCCTTTGAAAACTCAAGAGGTCCGCCGAGATCAATGCTTCCAAAGGAGACGAAGCCTGACTGCTCTTGAAAATGGATAGGAGTCCCAGGATCCCTGTGGCACGTGGAAAGGGAAACTGGGTCTCCCGCCTCACGTGGAGACGCGTCCCAATGGCCATGCCAACACTCGAGGAGAATCCCGAGGTGTCCCTTGCACCTAGGCAGGAGTCCTGACTTCGCTGAACAAACACGTGTCTGGAGGGGCCCTCCCCGTCGTAACTCGAGAATATACCCCAGGTTCCGGCCGCAACTCGAGAAAAACCATGAAACTTTCCCCTCGCCGCGAGATGAGGCCCGATTCCCCTGCACTGCGTGCAGAGCAATTCCGTGTTCCACATCAAACCTGAAAGGAGCCTTGATTTCCTTGATGGCACTCCAGAGAAAACCCAAGATCACTGTCTCAAGTCTAGAGGGATCCTGAGGTCACTGGAGCAACACGAAAGGGCTCCGTGGACCCCAAATCAACTCGAGATGAGAGCTTAGTTCCTGGCTTCGACTCAAGAGGAATACCAACTTTCCACAAGCATCTCAAGAGGAGGCTTCTCTCAGCTACAGGTATGTGAGAGGGACCCTGAGTTTGTGGCCTCAAGTTGAATGGACACCGAGATGCTCTGACTCGAAGTAAGGCCGGATATCCCTGCAGTGAATTGAATGCAGGCTCTTCTTGCATCTCCCAAGACGAAGGGTTGTCTGAATCCCCTGTGGAGACCACAGAGAAAGACCTAGTCCTCCGCCTCAACGCGACCGGAGCCCTCACATCCTTTGAAAACTCGAGAGGTCCGCGGAGATCAATGCTTCCAAAGGAGACGATGCCTGACTCCTCTTGAAAATGGATAGGAGTCCCAGGATCCCTGTGGCACGTGGAAAGGTACACTGGATCTCCCGCCTCAGGTGGAGACGCGTCCCAATTGCCATGCCAAGACTCGAGGAGAATCCCGAGGTGTCCCTCGCACCTAGGCAGGAGTCCTGACGTCCCTGAACAAACACGTGTCTCGAAGGGCCCTCCCCGTGGTAACTCGAGAATATACCCCAGGTTCCGGCCGCAACTCGAGAAAAACCATGAGACTTCCCCTTCGTCGAGAGATGAGGCCCGATTCCCCTGCACTGCATGCAGAGCAATTCCGTGTTCCACATCAAACGTGAAAGGAGCCTTGATTTCCTTGATGGCCCTCCAGAGAAAACCCAAGATCACAGTCTCAAGTCTAGAGGGATCCTGAGGTCACTGGAGCAACACGAAAGGGCTCCATGGACCCCAAATCAACTCGAGATGAGAGCTTAGTCCCTGGCTTTGACTCAAGAGGAATACCAACTTTCCACAAGCACCTCCAGAGGAGGCTTCTCTCAGCTACAGGTATGTGAGAGGGACCCTGAGTTTGTGGCCTCAAGTGGAATGGACACCGAGATGCTCTGACTCGAAGTAAGGCCGGATATCCTAGCAGTGAATTGAATGCAGGCTCGTCTTGCATCTCCCAAGGAGAAGGGATGTCTGAATCCCCTGTGGAGACGACAGAGAAAGACCTAGTTCTCCGCCTCATCGCGACCGGAGGCCTCACATCCTTTGAAAACTCGAGAGGTCCGCGGAGATCAATGCTTCCAAAGGAGACGATGCCTGACTCATGTTGAAAATGGATAGGAGTCCCAGGATCCCTGTGGCACGTGGAAAGGGACCCTGGGTCTCCCGCCTCACGTGGAGACGCGTCCCCAATGCCATGACAAGATTCGAGGAGAATCCTGAGGTGTCCCTCGCACCTAGGTAATAGTCCTGACGTCGCTGAACAAACACGTGTCTGGAGGGGCCCTCCCCGTCGTAACTCGAGAATATACCCCAGGTTCCGGCCGCAACTCGAGAAAAACCAGGAAACTTCCCCCTCTCCGCGAGATGAGGCCCTATTCCCCTGCACTGCGTGCAGAGCAATTCCATGTTCCACATCAAACCTGAAAGGAGCCTTGATTTCCTTGATGGCACTCCAGAGAAATCCCAAGATCACTGTCTCAAGTCTAGCGGGATCCTGAGGTCACTGGAGCAACACGAAAGGGCTCCGTGGACCCCAAATCAACTCGAGATGAGAGCTTAGTCCCTGGCTTCGACTCAAGAGGAATACCAACTTTCCACAAGCACCTCAAGAGGAGGCTTCTCTCAGCTACAGGTATGTGAGAAGGACCCTGAGTTTGTGGCCTCAAGTGGAATGGACACCGAGATGCTCTGACTCGAAGTAAGGCCGTATATCCCTGCAGTGAATTGAATGCAGGCTCGTCTTGCATCTCCCAAGACGAAGGGTTGTCTGAATCCCCTGTGGAGACAACAGAGAAAGACCTAGTACTCCGCCTCAACGCGAACCGAGGCCTCACATCCTTTGAAAACTCGAGAGGTCCGCGGAGATCAATGCTTCCAAAGGAGACGATGCCTGACTCCTCTTGAAAATGGATAGGAGTCCCAGGATCCCTGTGGCACGTGGAAAGTGACCGTGGGTCTCCCGCCTCACGTGGAGACGCGTCCCAATTGCCATGCCGAGATTCGAGGAGAATCCCGAGGTGTCCCTCGCACCTAGGCAGGAGTCCTGACGTCGCTGAACAAACACGTGTCTGGAGGGGCCCTCCCCGTCGTAACTCGCGAATATACCCCAGGTTCCGGCCCCAACTCGAGAAAAACCATGAGACTTCCCCCTCGCCGCGAGATGAGGTCGGATTCCCCTGCACTGCGTGCAGAGCAATTCCGTGTTCCACATCAAACGTGAAAGGAGCCTTGATTTCCTTGATGGCACTCCAGAGAAAACCCAAGATCACTGTCTCAAGTCTAGAGGGATCCTGAGGTCACTGGAGCAACACGAAAGGGCTCCGTGGACCCCAAATCAACTCGAGATGAGAGCTTAGTCCCTGGCTTCGACTCAAGAGGAATACCAACTTTCCACAAGCATCTCAAGAGGAGGCTTCTCTCAGCTACAGGTATGTGAGAGGGACCCTGAGTTTGTGGACTCAAGTGGAATGGACACCGAGATGCTCTGACTCGAAGTAAAGCTGGATATCCCTGCAGTGAATTGAATGCAGGCTCATCTTGCATCTCCCAAGACGAAGGGTTGTCTGAATCCCCTGTGGAGACCACAGAGAAAGACCTAGTCCTCCGCCTCAACGCGAACGGAGGCCTCACATCCTTTGAAAAATCAAGAGGTCCGCCGAGATCAATGCTTCCAAAGGAGACGATGCCTGACTGCTCTTGAAAATGGATAGGAGTCCCAGGATCCCTGTGGCACGTGGAAAGGGACCCTGGGTCTCCCGCCTCACGTGGACACGCGTCCCAATTGCCATGCTAAGACTCGAGGAGAATCCCGAGGTGTCCCTCGCACCTAGGCAGGAATACTGACGTCGCTGAACAAACACGTGTCTGGAAGGGCCCTCTCCGTCGTAACTCGAGAATATACCCCAGGTTCCGGACGCAACTCGAGAAAAACCATGAGACTTCCCCCTCGCCGCGAGATGAGGCGCGATTCCCCTGCACTGCGTGCAGAGCAATTCCGTGTTCCACATCAAAGGTGAAAGGAGCCTTGATTTCCTTGATGGCACTCCAGAGAAAACCCAAGATCACTGTCTCAAGTCTAGAGGGATCCTGAGGTCACTGGAGCAACACGAAAGGGCTCCGTGGACCCCAAATCAACTCGAGATGAGAGCTTAGTTCCTGGCTTCGACTCAAGAGGAATACCAACTTTCCACAAGCATCTCAAGAGGAGGCTTCTCTCAGCTACAGTTATGTGAGAGGGACCCTGAGTTTGTGGCCTCAAGTGGAATGGACACCAAGATGCTCTGACTCGAAGTAAGGCCGGATATCCCTGCAGTGAATTGAATGCAGGCTCATCTTGCATCTCCCAAGACGAAGGGTTGTCTGAATCCCCTGTGGAGACCACAGAGAAAGACCTAGTCCTCCGCCTCAACGCGAACGGAGGCCTCACATCCTTTGAAAACTCAAGAGGTCCGCCGAGATCAATGCTTCCAAAGGAGACGAAGCCTGACTGCTCTTGAAAATGGATAGGAGTCCCAGGATCCCTGTGGCACGTGGAAAGGGACACTGGGTCTCCCGCCTCACGTGGAGACGCGTCCCAATTGCCATGCCAAGACTCGAGGAGAATCCCGAGGTGTCCCTCGCACCTAGGCAGGAGTCCTGACGTCGCTGAACAAACACGTGTCTGGAGGGGCCCTCCCCGTCGTAACTCGAGAATATACCCCAGGTTCCGGCGGCAACTCGTGAAAAACCATGAGACTTCCCCCTCGCCGCGAGATGAGGCCCGATTCCCCTGCACTGCATGCAGAGAAATTCCGTGTTCCACATCAAACGTGAAAGGAGCCTTGATTTCATTGATGGCACTCCAGAGAAAACCCAAGATCACTGTCTCAAGTCTAGAGGGATCCTGAGGTCACTGGAGCAACACGAAGTTCTCTGTGGACCCCAAATCAACTCGAGATGAGAGCTTTGTCCCTGGCTTCGACTCAAGAGGAATACCAACTTTCCACAAGCACCTCAAGAGAAGGCTTCTCTCAGCTACAGGTATGTGAGAGGGACCCTGAGTTTGTGGCCTCAAGTGGAATGGACACCGAGATGCTCTGACTCGAAGGAAGGCCGGATATCCCTGCAGTGAATTGAATGCAGGCTCGTCTTGCATCTCCCAAGAAGAAGGGATGTCTGAATCCCCTGTGGAGACCACAGAGAAAGACCTAGTTCTCCTCCTCATCGCGACCGGAGGCCTCACATCCTTTGAAAACTCGAGAGGTCCGCGGAGATCAATGCTTCCAAAGGAGACGATGCCTGACTCCTCTTGAAAATGGATAGGAGTCCCAGGATCCCTGTGGCACGTGGAAAGGGACCCTGGGTCTCCCGCCTCACGTGGAGACGCGTCCCCATTGCCATGCCAAGATTCGAGGAGAATCCCGAGGTGTCCCTCGCAACTAGGCAGGAGTCCTGACGTCGCTGAACAAACACGTGTCTGGAGGGGCCCTCCCCGTCGTAACTCGAGAATATACCCCAGGTTCCGGCCGCAACTCGAGAAAAACCGGGAAACTTCCCCCTCGGCGCGAGATGAGGCCCGATTCCCCTGCACTGCATGCAGAGCAATTCCGTGTTCCACATCAAACCTGAAAGGAGCCTTGATTTCCTTGATGGCACTCCAGAGAAATCCCAAGATCACTGTCTCAAGTCTAGAGTGATCCTGAGGTCACTGGAGCAATACGAAAGGGCTCCGTGGACCCCAAATCAACTCGAGATGAGAGCTTAGTCCCTGGCTTCGACTCAAGAGGAATACCAACTTTCCACAAGCACCTCAAGAGGAGGCTTCTCTCAGCTACAGGTATGTGAGAAGGACCCTGAGTTTGTGGCCTCAAGTGGAATGGACACCGAGATGCTCTGACTCGAAGTAAGGCCGGATATCCCTGCAGTGAATTGAATGCAGGCTCGTCTTGTATCTCCCAAGACGAAGGGTTGTCTGAATCCCCTGTGGAGACCACAGAGAAAGACCTAGTCCTCCGCCTCAACGCGACCGGAGCCCTCACATCCTTTGAAAACTCGAGAGGTCCGCGGAGATCAATGCTTCCAAAGGAGACGATGCCTGACTCCTCTTGAAAATGGATAGGAGTCCCAGGATCCCTGTGGCACGTGGAAAGGTACACTGGATCTCCCGCCTCAGGTGGAGACGCGTCCCAATTGCCATGCCAAGACTCGAGGAGAATCCCGAGGTGTCCCTCGCACCTAGGCAGGAGTCCTGACGTCCCTGAACAAACACGTGTCTCGAAGGGCCCTCCCCGTGGTAACTCGAGAATATACCCCAGGTTCCGGCCGCAACTCGAGAAAAACCATGAGACTTCCCCTTCGTCGAGAGATGAGGCCCGATTCCCCTGCACTGCATGCAGAGCAATTCCGTGTTCCACATCAAACGTGAAAGGAGCCTTGATTTCCTTGATGGCACTCCAGAGAATACCCAAGATCACTGTCTCAAGTCTAGAGGGATCCTGAGGTCACTGGAGCAACATGAAAGTGCTCTGTGGACCCCAAATCAACTCGAGACGAGAACTTATTCCCTGGCTTCGACTCAAGAGGAATACCAAGTTTCCACAAGCACCTCAAGAGGGGGCTTCTCTCAGCTACAGGTATGTGAGAGGAACCTGAGTTTGTGGCCTCAAGTGGAATGGACACCGAGATGCTCTGACTCGAAGTAAGGCCGGATATCCCTGCAGTGAATTGAATGCAGGCTCGTCTTGCATCTCCCAAGACGAAGGGATGTCTGAATCCCCTGTGGAGACCACAGAGAAAGACCTAGTTCTCCGCCTCATCACGATCGGTGGCCTCACATCCTTTGAAACCTCGAGCGGTCCGCACAGATCAATGCTTCCAAAGGAGACGATGCCTGAGTCCTCTTGAAAATGGATAGGAGTCCCAGGATCCCTGTGGCACGTCAAAAGGGACCCTGTGTCTCCCGCCTCACGTGGAGACGCATCCCAATTGCCATGCCAAGTCTCGAGGAGAATCCCGAGGTGTCCCTCGCACCTAGGCAGGAGTCCTGACGTCGCTGAACAAACACGTGTCTGGAAGGGCCCTCCCCGTTGTAACTCGAGAATATACCGCAGGTTCCGGACGCAACTCGAGAAAAACCATGAGACTTCCCCCTCGCCGCTAGATGAGGCCCGATTCCCCTGCACTGCGTGCAGAGCAATTCCGTGTTCCACATCAAACGTGAAAGTAGCCTTGATTTCCTTGATGGCACTCCAGAGAAAACCCAAGATCACTGTCTCAAGTCTAGAGGGATCCTGAGGTCACTGGAGCAACACGAAAGGGCTCCATGGACCCCAAATCAACTCGAGATGAGAGCTTAGACCCTGGCTTTGACTCAAGAGGAATACCAACTTTCCACAAGCACCTCCAGAGGAGGCTTCTCTCAGCTACAGGTATGTGAGAGGGAACCTGAGTTTGTGGCCTCAAGTGGAATGGACACCGAGATGCTCTGACTCGAAGTAAGGCCGGATATCCCTGCAGTGAATTGAATGCAGGCTCGTCTTGCATCTCCCAAGGAGAAGGGATGTGTGAATCCCCTGTGGAGACCACAGAGAAAGACCTAGTTCTCCGCCTCATCGCGACTGGAGGCCTCACATCCTTTGAAAACTCGAGAGGTCCGCGGAGATCAATGCTTCCAAAGGAGACGATGCCTGACTCCTCTTGAAAATGGATAGGAGTCCCAGGATCCCTGTGGCACGTGGAAAGGGACCCTGGGTCTCCCGCCTCACGTGGAGACGCGTCCCCAATGCCATGCCAAGATTCGAGGAGAATCCTGAGGTGTCCCTCGCACCTAGGCAAGAGTCCTGACGTCGCTGAACAAACACGTGTCTGGAGGGGCCCTCCCCGTCCTAACTCGAGAATATACCCCAGGTTCCGACCGCAACTCGAGAAAAACCAGGAAACTTCCCCCTCGCCGCGAGATGAGGCCCGATTCCCCTGCACTGCGTGCAGAGCAATTCCATGTTCCACATCAAACCTGAAAGGAGCCTTGATTTCCTTGATGGCACTTCAGAGAAGTCCCAAGATCACTGTCTCAAGTCTAGAGGGATCCTGAAGTCACTGGAGCAACACGAAAGGGCTCCGTGGACCACAAATCAACTCGAGATGAGAGCTTAGTCCCTGGCTTCGACTCAAGAGGAATACCAACTTTCCACAAGCACCTCAAGAGGAGGCTTCTTTCAGCTACAGGTATGTGAGAGGGACCCTGAGTTTGCGGCCTCAAGTGGAATGGACACCGAGATGCTCTGACTCGAAGTAAGGCCGGATATCCCTGGAGTGAAGTGAATGCAGGCTCGTCTTGCATCTCCCAAGACGAAGGGATGTCTGAATCCCCTGTGGAGACCACAGAGAAAGACCTAGTTCTCCACCTCATCGCGACCGGAGGCCTCACATCCTTTGAAAACTCGAGAGGTCCGTGGCGATCAATGCTTCCAAAGGAGACGATGCCTGACTCCTCTTGAAAATGGATAGGAGTCCCAGGATCCCTGTGGCACGTGGAAAGGGACACTGGGTCTCCCACCTCACGTGGAGTCGCGTCCCAATTTCCATGCCAAGACTCGAGGAGAATTCCGAGGTGTCCCTCGCACCTAGGCAGGAGTCCTGACTTCGCTGAACAAACACGTGTCTGGAAGGGCCCTCCCCCTCGTAACTCGAGAATATACCCCAGGTTCCGGCCGCAACTCGATAAAAACCATGAGTCTTCCCCCTCACCCCGAGATGAGGCCTGATTCCCCTGCACTGCGTGCAGAGCAATTGCGTGTTCCACATCAAAGGTGAAAGGAGCCTTGATTTCCTTGATGGCACTCCAGAGAAAACCCAAGATCACTGTCTCAAGTCTAGAGGGATCCTGAGGTCACAGGAGCAATACGAAAGGGGTCTGTGGACCCCAAATCAACTCGAGATGACAGCTTTGTCCCTGGCTTCGACTCAAGAGGAATACCAACTTTCCAAAAGCACCTCAAGAGGAGGCTTCTCTGAGCTACAGGTATGTGAGAGGGACCCTGAGTTTGTGGCCTCAAGTGGAATGGACACCGAGATGCTCTGACTCGAAGTAAGGCCGGATATCCCTGCAGTGAATTGAATGCAGGCTCGTCTTGCATCTTCCAAGACGAAGGGATGTCTGAATCCCCTGTGGAGAAGACAGAGAAAGACCTAGTCCTCCGCCTCATCGTGACCGGAGGCCTCACATCCTTTGAAAACTCGAGCGTTCCGCACAGATCAATGCTTCCAAAGGAGACGATGCCTGAGTCCTCTTGAAAATGGATAGGAGTCCCAGGATCCCTATGGCCCGTGGAAAGGGACCCTGTGTCTCCCGCCTCACGTGGAGACGCATCCCAATTGCCATGCCAAGACTCGAGGAGAATCCCGAGGTGTCCCTCGCACCTAGGCAGGAGTCCTGAAGTCGCTGAACAAACACGTGTCTGGAAGGGCCCTCCCCGTCGTAACTCGAGATTATACCCCAGGTTCCATCCGCAACTAGAGAAAAAACATGAGACTTCCCACTCGCCACGAGATGAGGCCCGATTCCCCTGCACTGCGTGCAGAGCAATTCCGTGTTCCACATCAAACGTGAAAGGAGCCTTGATTTCCTTGATGACACTCCAGAGAAAACCCAAGATCACTCTCTCAAGTCTAGAGGGATCCTGAGGTCACTGGAGCAACACGAAAGGGCTCCGTGGACCCCAAATTCACTCGAGATGAGAGCTTAGTTCCTGGTTTCGACTCAAGAGGAATACCAACTTTCCACAAGCACCTCAAGAGGAGGCTTCTCTCAGCTACAGGTATGTGAGAGGGACCCTGAGTTTGTGCGCTCAAGTGGAATGGACTCCGAGATGCTCTGACTCGAAGTAAGGCCGAATATCCCTGCAGTGAATTGAATGCAGGCACGTCTTGCATCTCCCAAGACGAAGGGATGTCTGAATACCCTGTGGAGACCACAGAGAAAGACCTAGATCTCCGCCTCATCGCGACCGGAGGCCTCACATCCTTTGAAAACTCGAGAGGTCCGCGGAGATCAATGCTTCCAAAGGAGACGATGCCTGAGTCCTCTTGAAAATGGATAGGAGTCCCAGGATCCCTGTGGCACGTCGAAAGGGACACTGTGTCTCCCGCCTCACGTGGAGACGCGTCCCAATTGCCATGCCAAGACTCGAGGAGAATCCCGAGGTGTCCGTCGCACCTAGGCAGGAGTCCTCACGTCGCTGAACAAACACGTGTCTGGAAGGGCCCTCCCCGTCGTAACTCGAGAATATACCCCAGGTTCCGGCCGCAACTCGAGAAAAACCATGAGACTTCCCCCTCGCCACGAGATGAGGCCCGATTCCCCTGCACTGCGTGCAGAGCAATTCCGTGTTCCACATCAAACGTGAAAGGAGCCTTGATTTGCTTGATGGCACTCCAGAGACAACCCAAGATCACTGTCTCAAGTCTAGAGGGATCCTGAGGTCACTGGAGCAACAAGAAAGGGCTCCATGGAACCGAAATCAACTCGAGATGAGAGCTTAGTCCCTGGCTTCGACTCAAGAGGAATACCAAATTTCCACAAGCACTTCAAGAGGAGGCTTCTCTCAGCTACAGGTATGTGAGAGAGACCCTGAGTTTGTGGCCTCAAGTGGAATGGACACCGAGATGCTCTGACTCGAAGTAAGGCCGGATATCCCTGCAGTGAATTGAATGCAGGCTCGTCTTGCATCTCCCAAGACGAAGGGATGTCTGAATTCCCTGTGGAGACCACAGAGAAAGACCTAGTTCTCCACCTCATCGCGACCGGAGGCCTCACATCCTTTGAAAACTCGAGAGGTCGCGGAGATCAATGCTTCCAAAGGAGACGATGCCTGACTCCTCTTGAAAATGGATAGGAGTCCCAGGATCCCTGTGGCACGTGGAAAGGGACCCTGGGTCACCCGCCTCACGTGGAGACGCGTACCAATTGCCATGCCAAGACTCGAGGAGAATCCTGAGTTGTCCCTCGCACCTAGGCAGGAGTCCTGACGTCGCTGAACAAACACGTGTCTGGAAGGGCCCTCCCCGTCTTAACTCGAGAATATACCCCAGGTTCCAGCCGCAACTCGAGAAAAACCATGAGACTTCCCCCTCCCAGCGAGATGAGGTCCGATTCCCCTGCACTTCGTGCAGAGCAATTCCGTGTTCCACATCAAACGTGAAAGGAGCCTTGATTTCCTTGATGGCACTCCAGAGAAAACTCAAGATCACTGTCTCAAGTCTAGAGGGATCCTGAGGTCACTGGGGCAACACGAAAGGGCTCCGTGGACCCCAAATCAACTCGAGATGAGAGCTTAGTCCCTGGCTTCCACTCAAGCGGAATACCAAGTTCCCACAAGCACCTCAAGAGGAGGCTTCTCTCAGCTACAGGTATGTGAGAGGGACCCTGAGTGTGTGGCCTCAAGTGGAATGGACACCGAGATGCTCTGACTCGGAGGAAGGCCGGATATCCCTGCAGTGAATTGAATGCAGGCTCGTCTTGCATCTCCCACGACGAAGGGTTGTCTGAATCCCCTGTGGGGGCCAAGGAGAAAGACCTAGTTCTCCGCCTCATCACGACCGGAGACCTCACGTCCTTTGAAAACTGGAGGGGTCCGCGGAGATCAATGCTTCCAAAGGAGACGATGCCTGACTCCTCTTGAAAATGGATAGGAGTCCCAGGATCCCTGTGGCACGTGGAAAGGGACCCTGGGTTTCCCGCCTCACGTGGAGACGCGTCCCAATGGCCATGCCAAGACTCGAGGAGAATCCCGAGGTGTCCCTCGCACCCAGGCAGGAGTCGTGACATCGCTGAATAAACACGTGTCTGGAAAGGCCCTTCTGGTCGTAAGTCGGGAATGTACCCCAGGTTCCGGCCGCAACTCGGAAAAACCATGAGACTTCCCCCTCGCCGCGAGATGAGGCCCGATTCCCCTGCACTGCGTGCAGAGCAATTCCGTATTCCACATCAAACATGAAAGGAGCCTTGATTTCCTTGATGGCACTCCAGAGAACACCCAAGATCACTGTCTCATGTCTAGAGGGATACTGAGGTCACTGTAGCAACACGAAAAGTCTCCGTGGACCCCAAATCAACTCGAGATGCGAGCTTCGTCCCTGGCTTCGACTCAAGAGGAATACCCACTTTCCACAAGCACCTCAAGAGTAGGCTTCTCTCAGCTACAGGTATGTGAGAGGGACCCTGAGTTTGTGGCCTCAAGTGGAATGGACACCGAGATTCTCTGACTCGAAGGAAGGACGGATATCCCTGCAGTGAATTGAATGCAGGCCTCTTTTGCATCTCCCACGACGAAGGGATGTCTGAATCCCCTGTGGAGACCACAGAGAAAGACCTAGCTCTCCGCCTCATCGCGATCGGAGGCCTCACGTCCTTTGAAAGCTCGAGAGGTCCGCGGAGATCAATGCTTCCAAAGGAGACGATGCCTGACTCCTCTTGAAAATGGATAGGAGTCCCAGGATCCCTGTGGCACGTGGAAAGGGACCCTGGGTCTCACGCCTCACGTGGAGACGCATCCCAATGGCCATGCCAAGACTCGAGGAGAATCCCGAGGTGTCCCTCGCACCTAGGCAGGAGTCATGACGTCGCTGAACAAACACGTGTCTGGAAGGGCCCTCCCCGTCGTAACTCGAGAATATACCCCAGGTTCCGGCTGCATGCTCGAGAAAAACCATGAGACTTCCCCCTCGCCGCGAGATGAGGCCCGATTCCCCTGCACTGCGTGCAGAGCAATTCCGTGTTCCACATCAAACTTGAAAGGAGCCTTGATTTCCTTGATGGCACTCCAGAGAACACCCAAGATCACTGTCTCATGTCTAGAGGGATACTGAGGTCACTGTAGCAACACGAAAGGGCTCCGTGGACCCAAATCAACTCGAGATGAGAGCTTCGTCCCTGGCTTCGACTCAAGAGGAATACCCACTTTCCACAAGCACCTCAAGAGGAGGCTTCTCTCAGCTACAGGTATGTGAGAGGGACCCTGATTTTGTGGCCTCAAGTGGAATGGACACCGCGATGCTCTGACTCGAAGGAAGGCCGGATATCCCTGCAGTGAAATGAATGCAGGCTCGTCTTACATCTCCCACGACGAAGGGATGTCTGAATCCCCTGTGGAGACCACAGAGAAAGACCTAGTTCTCCGCCTCATCGCGACCGGAGGCCGCACGTCCTTTGAAAACTCGAGAGGTCCGCGGTGATCAATGCTTCCAGAGGATACGATGCCTGACTCCTCTTGAAAATGGATAGGAGTCCCAGGATGCATGTGGCACGTGGAAAGGGACCCTGGGTCTCCCGCCTGACCTGGAGACGCGTCCCAATGGCCATGCCGAGACTCGAGGAGAATCCCGAGGTGTCCCTCGCACCTAGGCAGGAGTCCTGACGTCGCTGAACAAACACGTGTCTGGAAGGGCCCTCCCCGTCATAACTCGAGAATATACCCCAGGTTCCGGCCGCAACTCGCGAAAAACCATGAGACTTCCCCCTCGCCGCGAGATGAGGCCCGATTCCCCTGCACTGCGTGCAGAGCAATTCCGTGTTCCACATCAAACATGAAAGGAGCCTTGATTTCCTTGATGGCACTCCAGAGAACACCCAAGATCACTGTCTCAAGTCTAGAGGGATACTGAGGTCACTGTAGCAACACAAAAGGGCTCCGTGGACCCCAAATCAACTCGAGATGCGAGCTTCGTCCCTGGCTTCGACTCAAGAGAAATACCCACTTTCCACAAGCACCTTAAGAGGAGGCTTCTCTCAGCTACAGGTATGTGAGAGGGACCCTGAGTTTGTGGCCTCAAGTGGAATGGACACCGAGATGCTCTGACTCGAAGGAAGGTGGATATCCCTGCAGTGAATTGAATGCAGGCTCGTCATGCATCTCCCACGACGAAGGGATGTCTGAATCCCCTGTGGAGACCACAGAGAAAGACCTAGTTCTCCGCCTCATCGCGACCGGTGGCCTCACGTCGTTTGAAAACTCGAGAGTTTCGCGGAGATCAATGCTTCCAAAGGAGACGATGCCTGACTCCTCTTGAAAATGGATAGGATTCCCAGGATCCCTGTGGCACGTGGAAAGGGACCCTGGGTCTCCCGCCTCACGTGGAGACGCGTCCCAATGGCCATGCCAAAACTCGAGGAGAATCCCGAGGGGTCCCTCGCACCCAGGCAGGAGTCCTGACGTCGCTGAATAAACACGTGTCTGGAAAGGCCCTTCTGGTCAAAACTCGAGAATGTAGCCCAGGTTGCGGCCGCAACTCAAGAAAAACCATGAGACTTCCCCCTCGCCGCGAAATGAGGCCCGATTCCCCTGCACTGCGTGCAGAGCAATTCCGTGTTCCACATCAAACATGAAAGGAGCCTTGATTTCCTTGATGGCACTCCAGAGAACACCCAAGATCACTGTCTCATGTCTAGAGGGATACTGAGGTCACTGTAGCAACACAAAAGACTCCGTGGACCCCAAATCAACTCGAGATGCGATCTTCGTCCCTGGCTTCGACTCAAGAGGAATACCCACTTTCCACAAGCACCTCAAGAGGAGGCTTCTCTCAGCTACAGGTATGTGAGAGGGACCCTGAGTTTGTGGCATCAAGTGGAATGGACACCGAGATGCTCTGACTCGAAAGAAGGCCGGATATCCCTGCAGTGAATTGAATGCAGGCCTCTTTTGCATCTCCCACGACGAAGGGATATCTGAATCCCCTGTGAAGACCACAGTGAAAGACCTAGCTCTCCGCCTCATCGCGATCGGAGGCCTCACGTCCTTTGAAAGCTCGAGAGGTCCGCGGAGATCAATGCTTCCAAAGGAGACGATGCCTGACTCCTCTTGAAAATGGATAGGAGTCCCAGGATCCCTGTGGCACGTGGAAAGGGACCCTGGGTCTCACGCCTCACGTGGAGACGCATCCCAATGGCCATGCCAAGACTCGAGGAGAATCCCGAGGTGTCCCTCGCACCTAGGCAGGAGTCATGACGTCGCTAAACAAACACGTGTCTGGAAGGGCCCTCCCCGTCGTAACTCGAGAATATACCCCAGGTTCCGGCTGCATGCTCGAGAAAAACCATGAGACTTCCCCCTCGCCGCGAGATGAGGCCCGATTCCCCTGCACTGCGTGCAGAGCAATTCCGAGTTCCACATCAAACTTGAAAGGAGCCTTGATTTCCTTGATGGCACTCCAGAGAACACCCAAGATCACTGTCTCATGTCTAGAGGGATACTGAGGTCACTGTAGCAACACGAAAGGGCTCCGTGGACCCAAATCAACTCGAGATGAGAGCTTCGTCCCTGGCTTCGACTCAAGAGGAATACCCACTTTCCACAAGCACCTCAAGAGGAGGCTTCTCTCAGCTACAGGTATGTGAGAGAGACCCTGAATTTGTTGCCTCAAGTGGAATGGACACCGAGATGCTCTGACTCGAAGGAAGGCCGGATATCCCTGCAGTGAATTGAATGCAGGCTCGTCTTACATCTCCCACGACGAAGGGATGTCTGAATCCCCTGTGGAGACCAAGGAGAAAGACCTAGTTCTCCGCCTCATCGCGACCGGAGGCCTCACGTCCTTTGAAAACTCGAGAGGTACGCGGAGATAAATGCTTCCAAAGGAGACGATGCCTGACTCCTCCTGAAAATTGATCGGAGTCCCAGGATCCCTGTGGCACGTGGAAAGGGACCCTGGGTCTCCCGCCTCATGTGGAGACGTGTCCCAATGGCCATGCCAAGACTCGAGGAGAATCCCGAGGTGTCCCTCGCACCCAGGCAGGAGTCCTGACATCGCTGAATAAACACGTGTCTGGAAAGTCCCTTCTGGTCGTAACTCGAGAATGTAACCCAGGTTCCGGCCGCAACTCGAGAAAAACCATGAGACTTCCCCCTCGCCCCGAGATGAGGCCCGATTCCCCTGCACTGCGTGCAGAGCAATTCCGTGTTCCAAATCAAACATGAAAGGAGCCTTGATTTCCTTGATGGCACTCCAGAGAAAACCCAAGATCACTGTCTCAAGTCTAGAGGGATACTGAGGTCACTGTAGCAACACGAAAGGGCTCCGTGGACCCCATATCAACTCGAGATGAGAGCTTTGTCCCTGGCTTCGACTCAAGAGGAATACCCACTTTCCACAAGCACCTCAAGAGGAGGCTTCTCTCAGCTACAGGTATGTGAGAGGGACCCTGAGTTTGTGGCCTCAAGTGGAATGGACACCGAGATGCTCTAACTCGAAGGAAGGCCGGATATCCCTGCAGTGAATTGAATGCAGGCCTCTTTTGCATCTCCCACGATGAAGGGATGTCTGAATCCCCTGTGGAGACCACAGAGAAAGACCTAGTTCTCCGCCTCATCGCGATCGGAGGCCTCACGTCCTTTGAAAACTCGAGAGGTCCGCGGAGATCAATGCTTCCAAAGGAGACGATGCCTGACTACTCTTGAAAATCGATAGGAGTCCCAGGATCCCTGTGGCACGTGGAAAGGGACACTGGGTCTCCCGCCTCACGTGGAGACGCGTCCCAATGGCCATGCCAAGACTCGAGGAGAATCCCGAGGTGTCCCTCGCACCCAGGCAGGAGTCCTGACGTCGCTGAACAAACACGTGTCTGGAAGGGCCCTCCCCGTCGTAACTCGAGAATATACCCCAGGTTCCGGCCGCAAGTCGAGAAAAACCATGAGACTTCCCCCTCGCGCGAGATGAGACCCGATTCCCCTGCACTGCGTGCAGAGAACTTCCTTGTTCCACATCAAACATGAAAGGAGCCTTGATTTCCTTGATGGCACTCCAGAGAACACCCAAGATCACTGTCTCAAGTCTAGAGGGATCCTGAGGTCACTGTAGCAACACGAAAGGTCTCCGTGGACCCCAAATCAACTCGAGATGAGAGCTTCGTCCCTGGCTTCGACTCAAGAGGAATACCCACTTTCCACAAGCACCTCAAGAGGAGGCTTCTCTCAGCTACAGGTATGTGAGAGGGACCCTGAGTTTGTGGCCTCAAGTGGAATGGACACCGAGATGCTCTGACTCGAAGGAAGGCCGGATATCCCTGCAGTGAATTGAATGCAGGCTCGTCTTGCATCTCCCACGACGAAGGGATGTCTGAATCCCCTGTGGAGGCCAAGGAGAAAGACCTAGTTCTCCGCCTCATCGCGACCGGAGGCCTCACATCCTTTGAAAACTCGAGAGGTCCGCGGAGAACAATGATTCCAAAGGAGACGATGCCTAACTCCTCTTGAAAACGGATAGGAGTCCCAGGATCCCTGTGGCACGTGGAAAGGGACCCTGGGTCTCCCGCCTCACGTGGAGACGCGTCCCAATGGCCATGCCAAGACTCGAGGAGTATCCCGAGGGGTCCCTCGCACCCAGGCAGGAGTCCTGACGTCGCTGAACAAACACGTGTCTGGAAGGGCCCTTCCGGTCGTAACTCGTGAGTGTACCCCAGGTTCCTGCTGCAACTCGAGAAAAACCATGAGACTTCCCCCTCGCCGCGAGATGAGGCCCGATTCCCCTGCGCTGCGTGCAGAGCAACTCCGTGTTCCAAATCAAACGTGAAATGAGACTTGATTTCCTTGATGGCACTCCAGAGAACACCCAAGATCACTGTCTCAAGTCTAGAGGGATCCTGAGGTCACTGTAGCAACACGAAAAGGCTCCGTGGACCCCAAATCAACTCGAGATGAGAGCTTCGTCCCTGGCTTCGACTCAAGAAGAATACCCACTTTCCACAAGCACCTCAAGAGGAGGCTTCTCTCAGCTACAGATATGTGAGAGGGACCCTGAGTTTGTGGCCTCAGGTGGAATGCACACCGAGATGCTCTGACTCGAAGGAAGGCCGGATATCCCTGCAGTGAATTGAATGCAGGCTCGTCTTGCATCTCCCAAGACGAAGGGATGTCTGAATCCCCTGTGGAGCCCACAGAGAAAGACCTAGTTCTCCGCCTCATCGTGACCGGAGGCCTCAAGTCCTTTGAAAACTCGAGAATTCCGCAGAGATCAATGCTTCCAAAGGAGATGATGGCTGAATCCTCTTGAAAATGGATAGGAGTCCCAGGATCCCTGTGGCACTTGGAAAGGGACTCTGGGTCTCCCGCCTCACGTGGAGACGCGTCCCAATGACCATTCCAAGACTCGAGGAGAATCCCAAAGTGCCCCTCGCACCTAGGCAGGAGTCCTGACGTCGCTGAACAAACACGTGTCTGGAAGGGCCCTTCCGGTCGTAACTCGTGAGTATACCCCAGGTTCCGGCCGCAACTCGAGAAAAACCATGAGACTTCCCCCTCGCCGCGAGATGAGGCCCGATTCCCCTGCACTGCGTGCAGAGAAACTCCGTGTTCTAAATCAAACGTGAAATGAGACTTGATTTCATTGATGGCACTCCAGAGAACACCCAAGATCACTGTCTCAAGTCTAGAGGGATCCTGAGGTCACTGTAGCAACACGAAAGGGCTCCATGGACGCCAAATCAACTCGAGATGAGAGCTTAGTCCCTGGGTTTGACTCAAGAGGAATACCCACTTTCCACAAGCACCTCAAGAGTAGGCTTCTCTCAGGTACAGATATGTGAGAGGGACCCTGAGTTTGTGGCCTCAAGTGGAATGGACACCGTTATTCTCTGACTCGAAGGAAGGCCGGATATCCCTGCAGTGAATTGAATGCAGGCCTCTTTTGCATCTCCCACGACGAAGGGATGTCTGAATCCCCTGTGAAGACCACAGAGAAAGACCTAGCTCTCCGCCTCATCGCGATCGGAGGCCTCACGTCCTTTGAAAGCTCGAGAGGTCCGCGGAGATCAATGCTTCCAAAGGAGACGATGCCTGACTCCTCTTGAAAATGGATAGGAGTCCCAGGATCCCTGTGGCACGTGGAAAGGGACCCTGGGTCTCACGCCTCACGTGGAAACGCATCCCAATGGCCATGCCAAGACTCTAGGAGAATCCCGAGGTGTCCCTCGCACCTAGGCAGGAGTCATGACGTCGCTGAACAAACACGTGTCTGGAAGGGCCCTCCCCGTCGTAACTCGAGAATATACCCCAGGTTCCGGCTGCATACTCGAGAAAAACCATGAGACTTCCCCCTCGCCGCGAGATGAGGCCCGATTCCCCTGCACTGCGTGCAGAGCAATTCCGAGTTCCACATCAAACTTGAAAGGAGCCTTGATTTCCTTGATGGCACTCCAGAGAACACCCAAGATCACTGTCTCATGTCTAGAGGGATACTGAGGTCACTGTAGCAACACGAAAGGGCTCCGTGGACCCAAATCAACTCGAGATGAGAGCTTCGTCCCTGGCTTCGACTCAAGAGGAATACCCACTTTCCACAAGCACCTCAAGAGGAGGCTTCTCTCAGCTACAGGTATGTGAGAGGGACCCTGATTTTGTGGCCTCAAGTGGAATGGACACCGCGATGCTCTGACTCGAAGGAAGGCCGGATATCCCTGCAGTGAATTGAATGCAGGCTCGTCTTACATCTCCCACGACGAAGGGATGTCTGAATCCCATGTGGAGACCACAGAGAAAGACCTAGTTCTCCGCCTCACATCGACCGGTGGCCTCACGTCGTTTGAAAACTCGAGAGTTTCGCGGAGATCAATGCTTCCAAAGGAGACGATGCCTGACTCCTCTTGAAAATGGATAGGATTCCCAGGATCCCTGTGGCACGTGGAAAGGGACCCTGGGTCTCCCGCCTCACGTGGAGACGCGTCCCAATGGCCATGCCAAAACTCGAGGAGAATCCCGAGGGGTCCCTCGCACCCAGGCAGGAGTCCTGACGTCGCTGAATAAACACGTGTCTGGAAAGGCCCTTCTGGTCAAAACTCGAGAATGTAGCCCAGGTTGCGGCAGCAAGTCGAGAAAAACCAGGAGACTTCCCCCTCGCCGCGAGATGAGGCCCGATTCCCCTGCACTGCGTGCAGAGCAACTCCGTGTTCTAAATCAAACGTGAAATGAGACTTGATTTCATTGATGGCACTCCAGAGAACACCCAAGATCACTGTCTCAAGTCTAGAGGGATCCTGAGGTCACTGTAGCAACACGAAAGGGCTCCATGGACGCCAAATCAACTCGAGATGAGAGCTTCGTCCCTGGCTTTGACTCAAGAGGAATACCCACTTTCCACAAGCACCTCAAGAGTAGGCTTCTCTCAGCTACAAGTATGTGAGAGGGACCCTGAGTTTGTGGCCTCAAGTGGAATGGACACCGAGATTCTCTGACTCGAAGGAAGGCCGGATATCCCTGCAGTGAATTGAATGCAGGCCTCTTTTGCATCTCCCACGACGAAGGGATGTCTGAATCCCCTGTGAAGACCACAGAGAAAGACCTAGCTCTCCGCCTCATCGCGATCGGAGGCCTCACGTCCTTTGAAAGCTCGAGAGGTCCGCGGAGATCAATGCTTCCAAAGGAGACGATGATTGACTCCTCTTGAAAACGGATAGGAGTCCCAGGATCCCTGTGGCACGTGGAAAGGGACCCTGGGTCTCACGCCTCACGTGGAGACGCATCCCAATGGCCATGCCAAGACTCGAGGAGAATCCCGAGGTGTCCCTCGCACCTAGGCAGGAGTCCTGACGTCGCTGAACAAACTCGTGTCTGGTAGGGCCCTCCCCGTCGTAACTCGAGAATATACCCCAGGTTCCGGCTGCATGCTCGAGAAAAACCATGAGACTTCCCCCTCGCCGCGAGATGAGGCCCGATGCCCCTGCACTGCGTGCAGAGCAATTCCGTGTTCCACATCAAACTTGAAAGGAGCCTTGATTTCCTTGATGGCACTCCAGAGAACACCCAAGATCACTGTCTCATGTCTAGAGGGATACTGAGGTCACTGTAGCAACACGAAAGGGCTCCGTGGACCCAAATCAACTCGAGATGAGAGCTTCGTCCCTGGATTCGACTCAAGAGGAATACCCACTTTCCACAAGCACCTCAAGAGGAGGCTTCTCTCAGCTACAGGTATGTGAGAGGGACCCTGATTTTGTGGCCTCAAGTGGAATGGACACCGCGATGCTCTGACTCGTAGGAAGGCCGGATATCCCTGCAGTGAATTGAATGCAGGCTCGTCTTACATCTCCCACGACGAAGGGATGTCTGAATCCCCTGTGGAGACCACAGAGAAAGACCTAGTTCTCCGCCTCACATCGACCGGAGGCCTCACGTCCTTTGAAAACTCGAGAGGTCCGCGGTGATCAATGCTTCCAGAGGAGACGATGCCTGACTCCTCTTGAAAATGGATAGGAGTCCCAGGATGCATGTGGCACGTGGAAAGGGACCCTGGGTCTCCCGCCTGACCTGGAGACGCGTCCCAATGGCCATGCCGAGACTCGAGGAGAATCCCGAGGTGTCCCTCGCACGTAGGCAGGAGTCCTGACGTCGCTGAACAAACACGTGTCTGGAAGGGCCCTCCCCGTCATAACTCGAGAATATACCCCAGGTTCCGGCCGCAACTCGCGAAAAACCATGAGACTTCCCCCTCGCCGCGAGATGAGGCCCGATTCCCCTGCACTGCGTGCAGAGCAATTCCGTGTTCCACATCAAACATGAAAGGAGCCTTGATTTCCTTGATGGCACTCCAGAGAGCACCCAAGATCACTGTCTCAGGTCTAGAAGGATACTGAGGTCACTGTAGCAACACAAAAGGGCTCCGTGGACCCCAAATCAACTCGAGATGCGAGCTTCGTCCCTGGCTTCGACTCAAGAGAAATACCCACTTTCCACAAGCACCTTAAGAGGAGGCTTCTCTCAGCTACAGGTATGTGAGAGGGACCCTGAGTTTGTGGCCTCAAGTGGAATGGACACCGAGATGCTCTGACTCGAAGGAAGTCCGGATATCCCTGCAGTGAATTGAATGCAGGCTCGTCATGCATCTCCCACGACGAAGGGATGTCTGAATCCCCTGTGGAGACCACAGAGAAAGACCTAGTTCTCCGCCTCATCGCGACCGGTGGCCTCACGTCGTTTGAAAACTCGAGAGTTTCGCGGAGATCAATGCTTCCAAAGGAGACGATGCCTGACTCCTCTTGAAAATGGATAGGATTCCCAGGATCCCTGTGGCACGTGGAAAGGGACCCTGGGTCTCCCGCCTCACGTGGAGACGCGTCCCAATGGCCATGCCAAAACTCGAGGAGAATCCCGAGGGGTCCCTCGCACCCAGGCAGGAGTCCTTACGTCGCTGAATAAACACGTGTCTGGAAAGGCCCTTCTGGTCAAAACTCGAGAATGTAGCCCAGGTTGCGGCCGCAACTCGAGAAAAACCATGAGACTTCCCCCTCGCCGCGAAATGAGGCCCGATTACCCTGCACTGCGTGCAGAGCAATTCCGTGTTCCACATCAAACATGAAAGGAGCCTTGATTTCCTTGATGGCACTCCAGAGAAGACCCAAGATCACTGTCTCATGTCTAGAGGGATACTGAGGTCACTGTAGCAACACAAAAGTCTCCGTGGACCCCAAATCAACTCGAGATGCGATCTTCGTCCCTGGCTTCGACTCAAGAGGAATACCCACTTTCCACAAGCACCTCAAGAGGAGGCTTCTCTCAGCTACAGGTATGTGAGAGGGACCCTGAGTTTGTGGCCTCAAGTGGAATGGACACCGAGATGCTCTGACTCGAAGGAAGGCCGGATATCACTGCAGTGAATTGAATGCAGGCACGTCTTGCATCTCCCAAGACGAAGGGATGTCTGAATCCCCTGTGCAGAACACAGAGAAAGACCGAGCCCTCCGCCTCATCGCGACCGGAGGCCTCACATCCTTTGAAAACTGGAGAGGTCTGCAGAGATCAATGCTTCCAAAGGAGTCGATGCCTGACTCCTCTTGAAAATGGATAGGAGTCCCAGGATCACTGTGGCACGTGGAAAGGGACACTGGGTCTCCCGCCTCACGTGGAGACGCGTCCCAATTGCCATTGCAAGACTCGAGGAGAATCCCGAGGTGTCCCTCGCACCTAGGCAGGAGTCCTGACGTCGCTGAACAAACACGATTCTGGAAGGGCCCTCCCCGTCGTAACTCGAGAATATACCCCAGGTTCCGGCCGCAACTCGAGAAAAACCATGACACTTCCCCCTCGCCGCGAGATGAGGCCCGATTCCCCTGCCCTTCGTGCAGAGCAATTCCGTTTTCCACATCAAAAATGAAAGGAGCCTTGATTTCCATGATGGCACTCCAGAGAAAACCCAAGATCACTGTCTCAAGTCTAGAGGGATCCTGAGGTCACTGGAGAAACACGAAAGGGCTCCATGGACCACAAATCAACTCGAGATGAGAGCTTAGTACCTGGGTTCGACTCATGAGGAATACCAACTTTCCACAATCACCTCAAGAGGAGGCTTCTCTCAGCTCCAGGTATGTGAGAGGGCCCCTGAGTTTGTGGCCTCAAGTGGAATGGACACCGAGATGCTCTGACTCGAAATAAGGCCGGATATCCCTGCAGTGAATTGAATGCAGGCTCGTCTTGCATCTCCCAAGACGAAGGGATGTCTGAATCCGCTGTGGAGACCACAGAGAAAGACCTAGTCCTCCGCCTCATCGCGACCGGAGGCCTCACATCCTTTGAAAACTCGAGAGGTCTGCGGAGATCAATGCTTCCAAAGAAGACGATGCCTGACTCTTCTTGAAAATGGATAGGAGTCCCAGGATCCCTGTGGCACGTGGAAAGGGACCCTGGGTATCCCGCCTCACGTGGAGACGCGTCCCCATTGCCATGCCAAGACTCGAGGAGAATCCCGAGGTGTCCCTCGCACCTAGGCAGGAGTCCTGACGTCGCTGAACAAACTCGTGTCTGGTAGGGCCCTCCCCGTCGTAACTCGAGAATATACCCCAGGTTCCGGCCGCAACTCGAGAGAAACCATGAGACTGCCCCCTTGCCGTGAGATGAGACCCGATTCCCCTGCACTGAGTGCAGAGCAATTCCGTGTTCCACATCAAACGTGAAAGGAGCCTTGATTTCCTTAATGGCACTCCAGAGAAAACCCAAGATCACTGTCTCAATCTAGAGGGATCCTGAGGTCACAGGAGCGACACGAAATGCTCCGTGGACCCCAAATGAACTCGAGATGAGAGCTTAGTCCCTGGCTTCGACTCAAGAGGAATACCAACTTTCCAAAAGCACCTCAAGAGGAGGCTTCTCTCAGCTACAGGTATGTGAGAGGGACCCTGAGTTTGTGGCCTCAAGTGGAATGGACACCGAGATGCTCTGACTCGAAGGAAGGCCGGATATCCGTGCAGTGAATTGAATGCAGGCTCGTCTTGCAACTCCCACGACAAAGGGATGTCTGAATCCCCTGTGGAGACCACAGAGAAAGACCTAGATCTCCGCCTCATCGCGACCAGAGGCCTCAGTCCTTTGAAAACTCGAGAGGTCCGCGGAGATCAATGCTTCTAAAGGAGAAGATGCCTGACTCCTCTTGAAAATGGATAGGAGTCCCAGGATCCCTGTGGCACCTGGAAAGGGACCCTGGGTCTCCCGCCTCATGTGGAGACGCGTCCCAATGGCCATGCCAAGACTCGAGGAGAATCCCGAGGTGTCCCTCGCACCTAGGCAGGAGTCCTGACGTCGTTGAACAAACACGTGTCTGGAAGGGCCCTCCAGGCCTTACTCGAGAATATACCCCAGGTTCTGGCCGCAACTCGAGACAAACCATGAGACTTCCCCCTCGCCGCGAGATGAGGCCCGATTCCCCTGCAGTGCGTGCAGAGCAATTCCGTGTTCCACATCAAACGTGAAAGGAGCCTTGATTTCCTTGATGGCACTAAAGAGAAAACCCAAGATCACTTTCTCTAGTCTAGAGGGATCCTGAGGTCACTGGAGCAACACGAAAAGGATCCGTGGACCCCAAATCAACTCGAGATGAGAGATTAGTCCCTCAATTCAACTCAGGAGGAATACGAACTTTCCACAAGCCCCTCAAGAGGAGGCTTCTCTCAGCTACAGGTATGTGAGAGGGACCCTGAGTTTGTGGCATCAAGTGGAATGGACACCGAGATGCTCTGACTCGAAGTAAGGCCGGATATCCCTGCAGTGAATTGAATGCAGGCTCGTCTTGCATCTCCCAAGACGAAGGGATGTCTGAATCCCCTGTGGAGACCACAGAGAAAGAAATAGTTCTCCGCCTCATCGCGACCGGAGGTCTCACGTCCTTTGAAAACTCAAGAGGTCCGCGGAGATCAATGCTTCCAAAGGAGACGATGCCTGAGTCCTCTTGAAAATGGATAGGAGTCCCAGGATCACTGTGGCACTTGGAAAGGGACCCTGGGTCTCCCGCCTCACGTGGAGACGCGTCCCAATGGCCATGCCAAGACTCGAGGAGAATCCCGAGGTGTCCCTCGCACCTAGGCAGGAGTCCTGACGTCGCTGAAGAAACACGTGTCTGGAAAGGCACTACCCGTCGTAACTCGAGAATATACCCCAGGTTCCGGCCGCAACTCGAGAAAAACCATGAGACTTCCCCCTCGCCGCGAGATGAGGCCCGATTCCCCTGCACTGCGTGCAGAGCAATTCCGTGTTCCACATGAAACATGAAAGGAGCCTTGATTTCCTTGATGGCACTCCAGAGAACACCCAAGATCACTGTCTCAAGTCTAGAGGGATCCTGAGGTCACTGTAGCAACACGAAAGGGCTCCATGGACCCGAAATCAACTCGAGATGAGAGCTTCGTCCCTGGCTTCAACTAAAGAGAAATACCCACTTTCCACAAGCACCTCAAGAGGAGGCTTCTCTCAGCTAAAGGTATGTGAGAGGAACCCAGAATTTGTGGCCTAAAGTGGAATGGACACCGAGGTGCTCTGACTCGAAGGAAGGCCGGATATCCCTGCAGTGAATTGAATGCAGGCCTCTTTTGCATCTCCCACGACGAAGGGATGTCTGAATCCCCTGTGGAGACCACAGAGAAAAACCTAGTTCTCCGCCTCATCGCGACCGGAAGCCTCACGTCCTTTGAAAACTCGAGAGGTCCGCGGAAATCAATGCTTCCAAAGGAGACGATGCCTGACTCCTCTTGAAAATGATTAGTAGTACCGGGATCCCTGTGGCACGTGGAAAGGGACCCTGGGTTTCCCGCCTCACGTGGAGACACGTCCCAATGGCCATGCCAAGACTCGAGGAGAATCCCGAGGTGTCCCTCGCACCTAGGCAGGAGTCCTGACGTCGCTGAACAAACACGTGTCTGGAAGGGCCCTCCCCAACGTAACTCGAGAATATACCTCAGGTTCTGGCCGCAACTCGAGAAAAACCATGAGACTTCCCCCTCGCCGCGAGATGAGGCCCGATTCCCCTGCACTGCGTGCAGAGCAATGCCGTGTTCCACATCAAACATGAAAGGAGCCTTGATTTCCTTGATGGCACTCCAGAGAACACCCAAGATCACTGTCTCAAGTCTAGAGGGATCCTGAGGTCACTGGAGCAACACGAAAGGGCTCCGTGGACCCCAAATGAACTCGAGATGAGAGCTTCGTCCCTGGCTTCGACTCAAGAGGAATACCCACTTTCCACAAGCACCTCAAGAGGAGGCTTCTCTCAGCTACAGGTATGTGAGAGGGACCCTGAGTTTGTGGCCTCAAGTGGAATGGACACCGAGATGCTCTGACTCGAAGGAAGGCCGGATATTCCTGCAGTGAATTGAAAGCAGGCTCTTCTTGCATCTCACACGACGAAGGGATGTCTGAATCCCCTGTGGAAACCACAGAGAAAGACCTAGTTCTTCGCCTCATCGCGACCGGAGGTCTCACGTCCTTTGAAAACTCGAGAGGTCCGCGGAGATCAATGCTTCCAAAGGAGACGATGCCTGAGTCCTCTTGAAAATAGATAGGAGTCCCAGGATCCCTGTGGCACTTGGAAACGGACCCTGGGTCTCCCGCCTCACGTGGAGACGCGTCCCAATGGCCATGCCAAGACTCGAGGAGAATCCCGAAGTGTCCCTCGCACCTAGGCAGGAGTCCTGACATCCCTGAACAAACACGTGTCTGGAAGGGCCCTCCCCGTCGTAAATCGAGATTATACCCCAGGTTCTGGCCGCAACTCGAGAAAAACCATTAGACTTCCCCCTCGCCGCGAGATGAGGCCCGATTCCCCTGCACTGCGTGCAGAGCAATTCCGTGTTCCACATCAAACATGAAAGGAACCTTGATTTCCTTGATGGCACACCAGAGAACACCCAAGATCACTGTCTCAAGTCTAGAGGGATCCTGAGGTCACTGTAGCAACATGAAAGGGCTCCCTGGACCCCAAATCACCTCGAGATGAGAGTTTTGTCCCTGGCTTCGACTAAAGAGGAATACCCACTTTCCAAAAGCACCTCAAGAGGAGGCTTCTCTCAGCTACAGTTATGTGAGAGGGACCCTGAGTTTGTGGCCTCAAGTGGAATGGACACCGAGATGCTCTGACTCGAAGGAAGGCCGGATATCCCTGCAGTGAATTGATTGCAGGCTCGTCTTGCATCTCCCACGGCGAAGGGATCTCTGAATCCCCTGTGGAAACCACAGAGAAAGACCTAGTTCTCCGCCTCATCGCGACCGGAAGCCTCACGTCCTTTGAAAACTCGAGAGGTCCGCGGAGATCAATGCTTCCAAAGTAGACGATGCCTGACTCCTCTTGAAAATAGATAGGAGTCCCAGGATCTCTGTGGCACTGGGAAAGGGACCCTGGGTCTCCCGCCTCACGTGGAGACGCGTCCCAATGGCCATGCCAAGACTCGAGGAGAATCCAGAGGTGTCCCTCGCACCTAGGCAGGAGTCCTGACGTCGCTGAAGAAACACGTGTCTGGAAGGGCCCTCCCCGTCGTAACTCGAGAATATACCCCAGGTTCCGGCCGCAACTCGAGAAAAACCATGAGACTTCCCCCTCGCCGCGAGGTGAGGCCGAATTCCCCTGCACTGCGTGCAGAGCAATTCCGTGTTCCACATAAAACATGAAAGGAGCCTTGATTTCCTTGATGGCACACCAGAGAAAACCCAAGATCACTTTCTCAAGTCTAGAGGGATCCTGAGGTCACTGTAGCAACATGAAAGGGCTTCGTGGACCCCAAATCAACTCGAGATGAGAGCTTCGTCCCTGGCTTCAACTCAAGAGGAATACCCACTTTCCACAAGCACCTCAAGAGGAGGCTTCTCTCAGCTACAGGTATGTGAGAGGAACCCAGAATTTGTGGCCTAAAGTGGAATGGACACCGAGGTGCTCTGACTCGAAGGAAGGCCGGATATCCCTGCAGTGAATTGAATGCAGGCCTCTTTTGCATCTCCCACGACGAAGGGATGTCTGAATCCCCTGTGGAGACCACAGAGAAAGACCTAGTTCTCCGCCTCATTTCGACCGAAGCCTCACGTCCTTTGAAAACTCGAGAGGTCCGCGGAAATCAATGCTTCCAAAGGAGACGATGCCTGACTCCTCTTGAAAATGATTAGGAGTCCCGGGATCCCTGTGGCACGTGGAAAGGGACCCTGGGTCTCCCGCCTCACGTGGAGACACGTCCCAATGGCCATGCCAAGACTCGAGGAGAATCCCGAGGTGTCCCTCGCACCTAGGCAGGAGTCCTGACGTCGCTGAACAAACACGTGTCTGGAAGGGCCCTCCCCAACGTAACTCGAGAATATACCCCAGGTTCTGGCCGCAACTCGAGAAAAACCATGAGACTTCCCCCTCGCCGCGAGATGAGGCCGAATTCCCCTGCACTGCGTGCAGAGCAATTCCGTGTTCCACATAAAACATGAAAGGAGCCTTGATTTCCTTGATGGCACACCAGAGAAAACCCAAGATCACTTTCTCAAGTCTAGAGGGATCCTGAGGTCACTGTAGCAACACGAAAGGGCTCCCTGGACCCCAAATCAACTCGAGATGAGAGCTTCGTCCCTGGCTTCGACTCAAGAGGAATACCCACTTTCCACAAGCACCTCAAGAGGAGGCTTCACTCAACTACAGGTATGTGAGAGGGACCCTGAGTTTGTGGCCTCAAGTGGAATGGACACCGAGATGCTCTGACTCAAAGGAAGGCCGGATATCCGTGCAGTGATTTGAATGCAGGCTCGTCTTGCATCTCCCACGACGAAGGGATGTCTGAATCCCCTGTGGAGACCACAGAGAAAGACCTAGTTCTCCGCCTCATCGCAACCAGAGGCCTCACGTCCTTTGAAAACTCGAGGTCCGCGGAGATCAATGCTTCCAAAGGAGAAGATGCCTGACTCCTCTTGAAAATGGATAGGAGTCCCAGGATCCCTGTGGCACGTGGAAAGGGACCCTGGGTCTCCCGCCTCATGTGGAGACGAGTCCCAATCGCCATGCCAAGACTCGAGGAGAATCCCGAGGTGTCCCTCGCACCTAGGCAGGAGTCATGACGTCGCTGAAGAAACACGTGTCTGGAAGGGCCCTCCTCGTCGTAACTCGAGAATATACCCCAGGTTCCGGCCGCAACTCGAGAAAAACCTTGAGACTTCCCCCTAGCCGCGAGATGAGGCCCGATTCCCCTGCACTGCGTGCAGAGCAATTCCGTGTTCCACATCAAACATGAAAGGAGCCTTGATTTCCTTGATGGCACTACAGAGAACACCCAAGATCACTGTCTCAAATCTAGAGGGATCCTGAGGTCTCTGTAGCAACACGAAAGGGCTCCGTGGACCCCAAGTCAACTCGAGATGCGAGCTTCGTCCCTGGCTTCGATTCAAGAGGAATACCCACTTTCCACAAGCACCTCAAGAGGAGGCTTCTCTCAGCTACAGGTATGTGAGAGGGACCCTGAGTTTGTGGCCTCAAGTGGAATGGACACCGAGATGCTCTGACTCGAAGTAAGGCTGGATATCCCTGCAGTGAATTGAATGCAGGCTCTTCTTGCATCTCCAAAGACGAAGGGATGTCTGAATCCCCTGTGGAGACCACAGAGAAAGACCTAGTTCTCCGCCTCATCGCGACCGGAGGCCTCACATCCTTTGAAAACTCGAGAGGTCCGCGGAGATCAATGCTTCCAAACGAGACGATGCCTGACTCCTCTTGAAAATGGATAGGAGTCCCAGGATCCCTGTGGCACGTGGAAAGGGACACTGGGTCTCTCGCCTCACGTGGAGACGCGTCCCAATGGCCATGCCTAGACTCGAGGAGAATCCCGAGGTGTCCCTCGCACCTAGGCTGGAGTCCTGACGTCGCTGAACAAACACGTGTCTGGAAGGGCCCTCCCCGTCGTAACTCGAGAATATACCCCAGGTTTCGGCCGCAACTCGAGAAAAACCATGAGACTTCCCCCTCGCCGCGAGATGAGGCCCGATTCCCCTGCACTGCATGCAGAGCAATTCCGTGTTCCACATCAAACATGAAAGGAGCCTTGATTTGCTTGATGGCACTTCAGAGAAAACCCAAGATCACTGTCTCAAGTCTAGAGGGATCCTGAGGTCACTTCAGCAACACGAAGGGTCTCCGTGGACCCCAAATCAACTCGAGATGAGAGCTTAGTCCCTGGCTTCGACTCAAGAGGAATGCCAACTTTCCACAAGCACCTCAAGAGGAGGCTTCTCTCAGCTACAGTTATGTGAGAGGGACCCTTAGTTGTGGCCTCAAGTGGAACGCACACCGAGATGTTCTGACTCGAAGTATGGCCGGAAAACCCTGCATTGAATTGAATGCAGGCTCGTCTTGTATCTCCCAAGACGAAGGGATGTCTGAATCCCCTGTGGAGACCACAGAGAAAGACCTAGTTCTCTGCCTCATCGCGACCGGTGGCCGCACATCCTTTGAAAACTCGAGAGGTCCGCGGAGATCAATGCTTCCAAAGGAGAGGACGCCTGACTCCTCTTGAAAATGGGTAAGAGTACCAGGATCCCTGTGGCACGTGGAAAGGGACCCTGGGTCTCCCGCCTCAAGTGGAGACGCGTCCCAATTGCCATGCCAAGACTCAAGGAGAATCCCGAGGTGTCCCTCGCACCTAGGCAGGAGTCCTGACGTCGCTGAAGAAACACGTGTCTGGAAGGGCCCTCCCCGTCGTAACTCGAGAATATACCCCAGGTTCCGGCCGCAACTCGAGAAAAACCATGAGACTTCCTCCTCGCCGCGAGATGAGGCCCGATTCCCCTGCACTGCGTGCAGAGCAATTCCGTGTTCCACATCAAACGTGAAAGGAGCCTTGATTTCCTTGATGGCACTCCAGAGAAAACCCAAGATCACTGTCTCAACCCTAGAGGGATCCTGAGGTCACTGTAGCAACACGAAAGGGCTCCGTGGACCCCAAATCAACTCGAGATGAGAGCTTCGTCCCTGGCTTCAACTCAAGAGGAATACCCACTTTCCACAAGCACCTCAAGAGGAGGCTTCTCTCAGCTACAGGTATGTGAGACGGACCCTGAGTTTGTGGCCTCAAGTGGAATGGACACCGAAATGCTCTGATTCGAAGGAAGGCCGGATATCCCGGCAGTGAATTGAATGAAGGCTCCTCTTGCATTTCCCACGACGAAGGGATGTCTGAATTCCATGTGGAGACCACAGAGAAAGACCTAGTTCTCGGCCTCATCGCGACCGGAGGCCTCAAGTCCTTTGAAAACTCGAGACGTCGGCGGAGATCAATGCTTCAAAAGGAGACGATGCCTGACTCCTCTTGAAAATGGATATGAGTCCCAGGATCCCTGTGGCACGTGGAAAGGGACCGTGGGTCTCCCGCCTCACGTGGAGACGCGTCCCAATGGCCATGCCAAGACTCGAGGAGAATCCCGAGGTGTCCCTCGCACCTAGGCAGGAGTCCTGACGTCGCTGAAGAAACACGTGTCTGGAAGGGCCCTCCCCGTCGTAACTGGAGAATATACCCCAGGTTCCGGCCGCAACTCGAGAAAAACCATGAGACTTCCCCCTCGCCGCGAGATGAGGCCCGATTCCCCTGCACTGCGTGCAGAGCAATTCCGTGTTCCACATCAAACATGAAAGGAGCCTTAATTTCCTTGATGGCACTCCAGAGAAGACCCAAGATCAATGTCTCAAGTCCAGACGGATCCTGAGGTCACTGTAGCAACACGAAAGGGCTCCGTGGACACCAAATCAACACGAGATGAGAGCTTCGTCCCTGGCTTCGACTCAAGAGGAATACCCACTTTCCACAAGCACCTCAAGAGGAGGCTTCTTTTAGCTACAGGTATGTGAGTGGGACCCTGAGTTTGTGGCCTCAAGTGGAATGGACACCGAGATGCTCTGACTCGAAGGAAGGCCGGATATCCCTGCAGTGAATTGAATGCAGGCTCGTCTTGCATCTCCCACGACGAAGGGATGTCTGAATCCCCTGTGGAGACCACCAAGAAAGACCTAGTTCTCCGCCTCATCGCGACCGGAGGCCTCACGTCCTTTGAAAACTCGAGAGGTCGGCGGAGATAAATGCTTCCAAAGGAGACGATGCCTGACTCCTCTTCAAAATGGATAGGAGTCCCAGGATCCCTGTGGCACGTGGAAAGGGACCCTGGGTCTCCCGCCTCACGTGGAGACGCGTCCCAATGGCCATGCCAAGACTCGAGGAGAATCCCGAGGTGTCCCTGGCACCTAGGCGGGAATCCTGACGTTGCTGAACAAACACGTGTCTGGAACGGCCCTCCCCGACGTAACTCGAGAATATACCCCAGGTTCCGGCCGCAACTCGAGAAAAACCATGAGACTTCCACCTCGCCACGAGATGAGGCCAGATTCCCCTGCACTGCGTGCAGAGCAATTCCGTGTTCCACATCAAACATGAAAGGAGCCTTGATTTCCTTGATGGCACTCCAGAGAACACCCAAGATCACTGTCTCAAGTCTAGAGGGATCCTGAGGTCACTGTAGCAACACGAAAGGGCTCCGTGGACCCCAAATCAACTCGAGATGAGAGCTTAGTCCCTGGCTTCGACTCAAGAGGAATACCCACTTTCCACAAGCACCTCAAGAGGAGGCTTCTCTCAGCTACAGGTATGTGAGAGGGACTATGAGTTTGTGGCGTAAAGTGGAATGAACACCGAGAAGCTCTGCCTCGAAGGAAGGCCGGATATCCCGGCAGGGAATTGAATGCAGGCTCGTCGTGCATCTCCCGTGGCGAAGGGATGTCTGAATTCCCTGTGGAGATCACAGAGAAAGACGTAGTTCTCCGCCTCATCGCGACCGGAGGCCTCACGTCCTTTGAAAACTCGAGAGGTCCGACGAGATCAATGCTTCCAACGGAGACGATGCCTGACTCCTCTTGAAAATGGATAGGAGTCCCAGGATCCCTGTGGCACGTGGAAAGGGACCCTGGGTCTCCCGCCTCACGTGGAGACGCATCCCAATTGCCATGCCAAGACTCGAGGAGAATCCCGAGGTGTCCCTCGCACCTAGGCAGGAGTCCTGACGTCGCTGAACAAACACGTGTCTGGAAGGGCCCTCCCCGTCGTAACTCGAGAATATACCCCAGGTTCCGGACGCAACTCGAGAAAAACCATGAGACTTCCCCCTCGCCGCGAGATGAGGCCCGATTCCCCTTCACTGAGTGCAGAGCAATTCCGTGTTCCACATCAAACGTGAAAGGAGCCTTGATCTCCTTGATGGCACTCCAGAGAAAACCCAAGATCACTGTCTCAAGTCTAGAGGGATCCTGAGGTCACTGGAGCAACATGAAACGTCTCTGTGGACTCCAAATTAACTCGAGATGTGATCTTAGTCTCTGGCTTCTACTCAAGAGGAATACCAACTTTCCACAAGCACCTCAAGAGGAGGCTTCTCTCAGCTACAGGTATGAGAGGGGGACCCTGAGTTTGTGACCTCAAGTGGAATGGACACCGAGATGCTCTGACTCGAAGTAAGGCCGGATATCCCTGCAGTGAATTGAATGCAGGCTCGGCTTGCATCTCCCAAGACGAAGGGATGTCTGAATCCCCTGTGGAGACCACAAAGAAAGACCTAGTTCTCCGCCTCATCGCGACTGGAGGCCTCACATCCTTTGAAAACTCGAGAGGTCCGCGGAGATCAATGCTTCCAAAGGAGACGATGCCTGACTCCTCGTGAAAATGGATAGGAGTCCCAGGATCCCTGTGGCACGTGGAAAGGGACCCTGGGTATCCCGCCTCACGTGGAGACGCGTCCCAATTGCCATGCCAAGACTCGAGGAGAATCCCGAGGTGTCCCTCGCACCTAGGCAGGAGTCCTGACGTCGCTAAACAAACACGTGTCTGGAAGGGCCCTCCCCATCGTAACTCGAGAATATACCCCA
Source organism: Dama dama (assembly GCF_033118175.1). Taxonomy (NCBI): domain Eukaryota; kingdom Metazoa; phylum Chordata; class Mammalia; order Artiodactyla; family Cervidae; genus Dama; species Dama dama. The sequence goes on along the minus strand of NW_026870878.1, from coordinate 738,468 downwards.
GGTTCTGGCCGCAACTCGAGAAAAACCATGAGACTTCCCCCTCGCCGCGAGATGAGGCCCGATTCCCCTGCACTGCGTGCAGAGCAATTCCGTGTTCCACATCAAACGTGAAAGGAGCCTTGATTTCCTTGATGGCACTCCAGAGAAAACCAAAGATCACTGTCTCAAGTCTAGAGGGATCCTGAGGTCACTGTAGCAACACGAAAGGGCTCCGTGGACCCCAAATCAAATCGAGATGAGAGCTTAGTCCCTGGCTTCGACTCAAGAGGAATACCAACTTTCCACAAGCACCTCAAGAGGAGGCTTCTCTCAGCTACAGGTATGTGAGATGGACCCTGAGTTTGTGGCCTCAAGTGCAATGGACACCGAGATGCTCTGACTCGAAGTAAGGCTGGATATCCCTGCAGTGAATTGAATGCAGGCTCTTCTTGCATCTCCCAAGACGAAGGGATGTCTGAATCCCCTGTGGAGACCACAGAGAAAGACCTAGTTCTCCGCCTCATCGCGACCGGAGGCCTCACATCCTTTGAAAACTCGAGAGGTCCGCGGAGATCAATGCTTCCAAACGAGACGATGCCTGACTCCTCTTGAAAATGGATAGGAGTCCCAGGATCCCTGTGGCACGTGGAAAGGGACCCTGGGTCTCTCGCCTCACGTGGAGACGCGTCCCAATGGCCATGCCTAGACTCGAGGAGAATCCCGAGGTGTCCCTCGCACCTAGGCTGGAGTCCTGACGTCGCTGAACAAACACGTGTTTGGAAGGGCCCTCCCCGTCGTAACTCGAGAATATACCCCAGGTTTCGGCCGCAACTCGAGAAAAACCATGAGACTTCCCCCTCGCCGCGAGATGAGGCCCGATTCCCCTGCACTGCATGCAGAGCAATTCCGTGTTCCACATCAAACATGAAAGGAGCCTTGATTTGCTTGATGGCACTTCAGAGAAAACCCAAGATCACTGTCTCAAGTCTAGAGGGATCCTGAGGTCACTGTAGCAACACGAAGGGTCTCCGTGGACCCCAAATCAACTTGAGATGAGAGCTTAGTCCCTGGCTTCGACTCAAGAGGAATGCCAACTTTCCACAAGCACCTCAAGAGGAGGCTTCTCTCAGCTACAGTTATGTGAGAGGGACCCTTAGTTGTGGCCTCAAGTGGAACGCACACCGAGATGTTCTGACTCGAAGTATGGCCGGAAAACCCTGCATTGAATTGAATGCAGGCTCGTCTTGTATCTCCCAAGACGAAGGGATGTCTGAATCCCCTGTGGAGACCACAGAGAAAGACCTAGTTCTCTGCCTCATCGCGACCGGTGGCCGCACATCCTTTGAAAACTCGAGAGGTCCGCGGAGATCAATGCTTCCAAAGGAGAGGACGCCTGACTCCTCTTGAAAATGGGTAAGAGTACCAGGATCCCTGTGGCACGTGGAAAGGGACCCTGGGTCTCCCGCCTCAAGTGGAGACGCGTCCCAATTGCCATGCCAAGACTCAAGGAGAATCCCGAGGTGTCCCTCGCACCTAGGCAGGAGTCCTGACGTCGCTGAAGAAACACGTGTCTGGAAGGGCCCTCCCCGTCGTAACTCGAGAATATACCCCAGGTTCCGGCCGCAACTCGAGAAAAACCATGAGACTTCCTCCTCGCCGCGAGATGAGGCCCGATTCCCCTGCACTGCGTGCAGAGCAATTCCGTGTTCCACATCAAACGTGAAAGGAGCCTTGATTTCCTTGATGGCACTCCAGAGAAAACCCAAGATCACTGTCTCAACCCTAGAGGGATCCTGAGGTCACTGTAGCAACAAGAAAGGGCTCCGTGGACCCCAAATCAACTCGAGATGAGAGCTTCGTCCCTGGCTTCAACTCAAGAGGAATACCCACTTTCCACAAGCACCTCAAGAGGAGGCTTCTCTCAGCTACAGGTATGTGAGACGGACCCTGAGTTTGTGGCCTCAAGTGGAATGGACACCGAAATGCTCTGATTCGAAGGAAGGCCGGATATCCCGGCAGTGAATTGAATGAAGGCTCCTCTTGCATTTCCCACGACGAAGGGATGTCTGAATTCCATGTGGAGACCACAGAGAAAGACCTAGTTCTCGGCCTCATCGCGACCGGAGGCCTCAAGTCCTTTGAAAACTCGAGACGTCGGCGGAGATCAATGCTTCAAAAGGAGACGATGCCTGACTCCTCTTGAAAATGGATATGAGTCCCAGGATCCCTGTGGCACGTGGAAAGGGACCGTGGGTCTCCCGCCTCACGTGGAGACGCGTCCCAATGGCCATGCCAAGACTCGAGGAGAATCCCGAGGTGTCCCTCGCACCTAGGCAGGAGTCCTGACGTCGCTGAAGAAACACGTGTCTGGAAGGGCCCTCCCCGTCGTAACTGGAGAATATACCCCAGGTTCCGGCCGCAACTCGAGAAAAACCATGAGACTTCCCCCTCGCCGCGAGATGAGGCCCGATTCCCCTGCACTGCGTGCAGAGCAATTCCGTGTTCCACATCAAACATGAAAGGAGCCTTAATTTCCTTGATGGCACTCCAGAGAAGACCCAAGATCAATGTCTCAAGTCCAGACGGATCCTGAGGTCACTGTAGCAACACGAAAGGGCTCCGTGGACACCAAATCAACTCGAGATGAGAGCTTCGTCCCTGGCTTCGACTCAAGAGGAATACCCACTTTCCACAAGCACCTCAAGAGGAGGCTTCTCTTAGCTACAGGTATGTGAGTGGGACCCTGAGTTTGTGGCCTCAAGTGGAATGGACACCGAGATGCTCTGACTCGAAGGAAGGCCGGATATCCCTGCAGTGAATTGAATGCAGGCTCGTCTTGCATCTCCCACGACGAAGGGATGTCTGAATCCCCTGTGGAGACCACCAAGAAAGACCTAGTTCTCCGCCTCATCGCGACCGGAGGCCTCACGTCCTTTGAAAACTCGAGAGGTTGGCGGAGATAAATGCTTCCAAAGGAGACGATGCCTGACTCCTCTTCAAAATGGATAGGAGTCCCAGGATCCCTGTGGCACGTGGAAAGGGACCCTGGGTCTCCCGCCTCACGTGGAGACGCGTCCCAATGGCCATGCCAAGACTCGAGGAGAATCCCGAGGTGTCCCTGGCACCTAGGCGGGAATCCTGACGTTGCTGAACAAACACGTGTCTGGAACGGCCCTCCCCGACGTAACTCGAGAATATACCCCAGGTTCCGGCCGCAACTCGAGAAAAACCATGAGACTTCCACCTCGCCACGAGATGAGGCCAGATTCCCCTGCACTGCGTGCAGAGCAATTCCGTGTTCCACATCAAACATGAAAGGAGCCTTGATTTCCTTGATGGCACTCCAGAGAACACCCAAGATCACTGTCTCAAGTCTAGAGGGATCCTGAGGTCACTGTAGCAACACGAAAGGGCTCCGTGGACCCCAAATCAACTCGAGATGAGAGCTTAGTCCCTGGCTTCGACTCAAGAGGAATACCCACTTTCCACAAGCACCTCAAGAGGAGGCTTCTCTCAGCTACAGGTATGTGAGAGGGACTATGAGTTTGTGGCGTCAAGTGGAATGAACACCGAGAAGCTCTGCCTCGAAGGAAGGCCGGATATCCCGGCAGGGAATTGAATGCAGGCTCGTCGTGCATCTCCCGTGGCGAAGGGATGTCTGAATCCCCTGTGGAGATCACAGAGAAAGACGTAGTTCTCCGCCTCATCGCGACCGGAGGCCTCACGTCCTTTGAAAACTCGAGAGGTCCGACGAGATCAATGCTTCCAACGGAGACGATGCCTGACTCCTCTTGAAAATGGATAGGAGTCCCAGGATCCCTGTGGCACGTGGAAAGGGACCCTGGGTCTCCCGCCTCACGTGGAGACGCATCCCAATTGCCATGCCAAGACTCGAGGAGAATCCCGAGGTGTCCCTCGCACCTAGGCAGGAGTCCTGACGTCGCTGAACAAACACGTGTCTGGAAGGGCCCTCCCCGTCGTAACTCGAGAATATACCCCAGGTTCCGGACGCAACTCGAGAAAAACCATGAGAATTCCCCCTCGCCGCGAGATGAGGCCCGATTCCCCTTCACTGAGTGCAGAGCAATTCCGTGTTCCACATCAAACGTGAAAGGAGCCTTGATCTCCTTGATGGCACTCCAGAGAAAACCCAAGATCACTGTCTCAAGTCTAGAGGGATCCTGAGGTCACTGGAGCAACATGAAACGTCTCTGTGGACTCCAAATTAACTCGAGATGTGATCTTAGTCCCTGGCTTCTACTCAAGAGGAATACCAACTTTCCACAAGCACCTCAAGAGGAGGCTTCTCTCAGCTACAGGTATGAGAGGGGGACCCTGAGTTTGTGACCTCAAGTGGAATGGACACCGAGATGCTCTGACTCGAAGTAAGGCCGGATATCCCTGCAGTGAATTGAATGCAGGCTCGGCTTGCATCTCCCAAGACGAAGGGATGTCTGAATCCCCTGTGGAGACCACAAAGAAAGACCTAGTTCTCCGCCTCATCGCGACTGGAGGCCTCACATCCTTTGAAAACTCGAGAGGTCCGCGGAGATCAATGCTTCCAAAGGAGACGATGCCTGACTCCTCGTGAAAATGGATAGGAGTCCCAGGATCCCTGTGGCACGTGGAAAGGGACCCTGGGTATCCCGCCTCACGTGGAGACGCGTCCCAATTGCCATGCCAAGACTCGAGGAGAATCCCGAGGTGTCCCTCGCACCTAGGCAGGAGTCCTGACGTCGCTGAACAAACACGTGTCTGGAAGGGCCCTCCCCATCGTAACTCGAGAATATACCCCAGGTTCTGGCCGCAACTCGAGAAAAACCATGAGACTTCCCCCTCGCCGCGAGATGAGGCCCGATTCCCCTGCACTGCGTGCAGAGCAATTCCGTGTTCCACATCAAACGTGAAAGGAGCCTTGATTTCCTTGATGGCACTCCAGAGAAAACCAAAGATCACTGTCTCAAGTCTAGAGGGATCCTGAGGTCACTGTAGCAACGCGAAAGGGCTCCGTGGACCCCAAATCAACTCGAGATGAGAGCTTAGTCCCTGGCTTTGACTCAAGAGGAATACCAACTTTCCACAAGCACCTCAAGAGGAGGCTTCTCTCAGCTACAGGTATGTGAGATGGACCCTGAGTTTGTGGCCTCAAGTGGAATGGACACGGAGATGCTATGACTCGAAGTAAGGCCGGATATAACTGCAGTGAATTGAATGCAGGCTCGTCTTGCATCTCCCAAGACGAAGGGATGTCTGAAACCCTTGTGGAGACCACAGAGAAAGACCTAGTCCTCCACCTCAATGCGATAGGAGGCCTCACTTCCTTTGAAAACTCGAGAGGTCCGCGGAGATCAATGCTTCCAAAGGAGACGATGCCTGACTCCTCTTGAAAATGGATAGGAGTCCGAGGATCCCTGTGGCACATGGAAAGGGACCCTGGGTCTCCCGCGTCAAGTGGAGATGCGTCCCAATTGCCATGCCATGACTTGAGGAGAATCCCGAGGTGTCCCTCGCACCTAGGCAGGAGTCCTGACGTCGCTGAAAAAACACGTGTCTGGAAGGGCCCTCCCCGTCGTAACTCGACAATATTCCACAGGTTCCGGCCGCAACTCGAGAAAAACCATGAGACTTCCCCCTCGCCGCGAGATGAGGCCCGATTCCCCTGCACTGCATGCAGAGCAATTCCGTGTTCCACATCAAACGTGAAAGGAGCCTTGATTTCCTTGATGGCACTCCAGAGAAAACCAAAGATCACTGTCTCAAGTCTAGAGGGATCCTGAGGTCATTGGAGCAACACGAAAGGGATCCATGGACCCCAAATCAACTCGAGATGAGAGCTTAGTCCCTGGCTTCGACTCAAGAGGAATACCCACTTTCCACAAGCACCTCAAGAGGAGGCTTCTCTCAGCTACAGGTATGTGAGAGGGACCCTGAGTTTGTGGCCTCAAGTGGAATGGACACCGAGATGCTGTGACTGGAAGTAAGGCCGGATATCCCTGCAGTGAATTGAATGCAGGCTCTTCTTGCATCTCACAAGAAGAAGGGATGTCTGAATCCCCTGTGGAGACCACAGAGGAAGACCTAGTCCTCCGCCTCAAGGCGACCGGAGTCCTCACATCCTTTGAAAACTCGAGAGGCCGGCGGAGATCAATGCTTCCAAAGGAGACGATGCCTGACTCCTCTTGAAAATGGATAGGAGTCCCAGGATCCCTGTGGCACGTGGAAAGGCACCCTGGGTTCCCTCCTCACGTGGAGACGCGTCCCAATTGCCATGCCAAGACTCGAGGAGAATCCCGAGGTGTCCCTCGCACCTAGGCAGGAGTCCTTACGTCGCTGAACAAACACTTGTATGGAAGGGCCCTCCCCGTCGTAACTCGAGAATATACCCCAGGTTCCAGCCGCAACTCGAGAAAAACCATGAGACTATCCCCTCGCCGCGAGATGAGGCCCGATTCCCCAGCACTGCGTGCAGAGCAATTCCGTGTTCCACATCAAACGTGAAAGGAGCCTTGATTTCCTTGATGGCACTCCAGAGAAAACCCAAGATCACTGTCTCAAGTCTAGAGGGATCCTGAGGTCACTGGAGCAACACGAAAGGGCTCTGTGGACTCCAAATCAACTCGAGATGAGAGCTTAGTCCCTGGCTTCGACTCAAGAGGAATACCAACTTTCCACAAGCACCTCAAGAGGAGGCTTCTCTCAGCTACATGTAAGTGAGAGGGACACTGAGTTTGTGGCCTCAAGTGGAATGGACACCGAGATGCTCTGACTGGAAGTAAGGACGGATATCCCTGCAGTGAATTGAATGCAGGCTCGTCTTGCATCTCCCACGATGAAGGGATGTCTGAATCCCCTGTGGAGACCACAGAGAAAGACCTAGTTTTCCGCCTCATCGCGACCGGAGGCCTCACATCCTTTGAAAATCGAGAGGTCCGCGGAGATCAATGCTTCAAAGGAGACGATGCCTGACTCCTCTTGAAAATGGATAGGAGTCCCAGGATCCCTGTGGCACGTGGAAAGGGACACTGGGTCTCCCGCCTCACGTGGAGACGCGTCCCAAATGCCATGCCAATACTCGCGGAAAATCCCGAGGTGTCCCTCGCACCTGGGCCCGAGTCCTGACGTCGCTGAACAAACACGTGTCTGGAAGGGCCCTCCCCGTCGTAACTCGAGAATATACCCCAGGGTCCCGCCGCAACTCGAGAAAAACAATGAGACTTCCCCCTCGCCCCGAGATGAGGCCCGATTCCATGCACTGCGTGCAGAGCAATTCCGTGTTCCACATCAAATGTGAACGGAGCCTTGATTTCCTTGATGGCACTCCAGAGAAAACCCAAGATCACTGTCTCAAGTCTAGAGGGATCCTGAGGTCACTGGAGCAACACGAAAGGGCTCCGTGGACCACAAATCAACTCCAGATGATAGCTTAGTGTCTGGTTTCGACTCAAGAGGATTACCAACTTTCTACAAGCACCTCAAGAGGAGGCTTCTCTCAGCTACAGGTATGTGAGAGGGACCCTGAGTTTGTGGCCTCAGGTGGAATGCACACCGAGATGCTCTGACTGGAAGTAAGGCCGGATATCCCTGCAGTGAATTGAATGCAGGCTCGTCTTGCATCTCCCAAGACGAAGGGATGTCTGAATCCCCTGTGGAGACCACAGAGAAAGACCTAGTTCTCCGCCTCATCGCGACTGGAGGCCTCACATCCTTTGAAAACTCGAGAGGTCCGCGGAGATCAATGCTTCCAAAGGAGACGATGCCTGACTCCTCTTGAAATTGGATAGGAGTCCCAGGAAACCTGTGGCACGTGGAAAGGGACCCAGGGTCTCCCGCCTCACGTGGAGACGCGTCCCAATTGCCATGCCAAGACTCGAAGAGAATCCCGAGGTGTCCCTCGCACCTAGGCAGGACTCCTGATGTCGCTGAACAAACACGTGTCTGGACGGCCCTCCCCGTCGTAACTCGAGAATATACCCCAGGTTCCGGCCGCAACTCGAGAAAAACCATGAGACTGTCCCCTCGCTGCGAGATGAGGCCCGATTCCCCTGCACTGCGTGCAGAGCAATTCCGTGTTTCACATCAAACTTGAAAGGAGCATTGATTTCCTTGAGGGCAATCCAGAGAGTATCCAAGATCACTGTCTCAAGTCTAGAGGGATCCTGAGGGCACTGTAGCAACACGAAAGGGCTCCGTGGACCCCAAATCAACTCGAGATGAGAGCTTAATCCCTGGTTTCGACTCAAGAGGAATACGAACTTGCCACAAGCACCTCAAGAGGAGGATTCTCTCAGCTACAGGTGTGTGAGAGGGACCCTGAGTTTGTGGCCTCAAGTTGAATGGACACCGAGATGCTCTGACTCGAAGTAAGGCCGGATATCCCTGCAGTGAATTGAATGCAGGCTTGTCTTGCATCTCCCAATCCGAAGGGATGTCTGAATCCCCTGTGGAGACCACAGAGAAAGACCTAGTTCTCCGCCTCATCGCGACAGGAGGCCTCACATCCTTTCAAAACTGGAGAGGTCCGCGGAGATCAATGCTTCCAAAGGAGACGATGCCTGACTCCTCTTGAAAATGGATAGGAGTCCCAGGATCCCTGTGGCACGTGGAAAGGGACCCTGGGTCTCCCGGCTCACGTGGAGCCGCGTCCCAATTGCCATGCCAAGGCTCGAGGAGAATCCCGAGGTGTCCCTCGCACCTAGGCAGGAGTCCTGACGTCGCTGAACAAACACATGTCTGGAAGGGCCCTCCCCGTCGTAACTCGGGAATATACCCCAGGGTCCTTCCGCAACAGGAGAAAAATCATGAGACTTCCCCCTCGCCACGAGATGAGGCCCGATTCCCCTGCACTGCGTGCAGAGCAATTCCGTGTTCCACATCAAACGTGAAAGGAGCCTTGATTTCCTTGATGGCACTCTAGAGAAAACCCAAGATCACTGTCTCAAGTCGAGAGGGATCCTGAGGTCACTGGAGCAACACGAAAGGGCTCCGTGGACCCCAAATCAACTCGAGATGATAGCTTAGTCCCTGGTTTTGACTCAGGAGGAATACCAACTTTCCACAAGCACGTCAAGAGGAGGCTTCTCTCAGCTACAGGTATGTGAGAGGGACCCTGAGTTTGTGGCCTCAAGTGGAATGGACACAGAGATGCTCTGACTCGAAGTTAGGCCAGATATCCCTGCATTGAATTGAATGTAGGCTCGTCTTGCATCTCCCAAGACGAAGGGATGTCTGAATCCCCTGTGGAGACAACAGATAAAGACCTAGTTCTCCGCTTCATCGCGACCGGAGGCCTCACATCCTTTGAAAACTCGAGAGGTCCGCGGAGATCAATGCTTACAAAGGAGACGATGCCTAACTCCTCTTGAAAATGGATAGGAGTCCCAGGATACCTGTGGTACGTGGAAAGGGACCCTTGGTCTCCCGCCTCACGTGGAGACGCGTCCCAATTGCCATGCCAAGACTCAAGGAGAATCCCGAGGTGTCGTTCGCACCTAGGCAGGAGTCCTGAGGTCACTGAACAAACACGAGTCTGGAGGGGCCCTCCCCGTCGTAACTCGAGAATATACCCCAGGTTCCGGCCGCCACTGGAGAAAAACCATGAGACTTCCCCCTCGACGCGAGATGAGGCCCAATTCCCCTGCACTGGGTGCAAAGCAATTCCGTGTTCCACATCAAACGTGAAAGGAGCCTTGATTTCCTTGATGGAACTCCAGAGAAAACCCAAGATCACTGTCTCAAGTCTAGAGGGATCCTGAGGTCACTGGAGCAACACGAAAAGGCTCCGTGGACCCCATATCAACTCGAGATGATAGCTTAGTCCCTGGCTTCGACTCAAGCGGAATACCAACTTTCCTCAAGCACCTCAAGAGGAGGCTTCTCTCAGCTACACGTATGTGATAGGGACCCTGAGTTTGTGGCCTCAATTGGAATGGACACCGAGATGCTCTGACTCGAAGTAAGGCCGGATATCCCTGCAGTGAATTGAATGCAGGCTCGTCTTGCTTCTCCCAAGACGAAGGGTTGTCTGAATCCCCTGTGGAGACGACAGAGAAAGACCTAGTTCTCCGCCTCATCGAGACCGGAGGCCTAACATCCTTTGAAAACTCGAGAGGTCCGCGGAGATCAATGCTTCCAATTGAGAAGATGCCTGACTCATCTTGAAAATGGATAGGAGTCCCAGGATCCCTGTGGCACGTGGAAAGGGACCCTGGGTCTCCCTCCTCACGTGGAGACCCGTCCCAATTGCCATGCCAAGACTCGAGGAGTATCCCGAGGTGTCGTTTGCACCTATGCAGGAGTCCTGAGGTCACTGAAGAAACACGTGTCTGGAAGGGCCCTCCCCGTCGTAACTCGAGAATATACCCCAGGTTCCGGCCGCCACTCGAGAACAACCATGAGACTTCCCCCTCGACGCGAGATGAGGCCCAATTCCCCTGCACTGCGTGCAATGCAATACCGTGTTCCACATCAAACGTGAAAGGAGCCTTGATTTCCTTCATGGCACTCCAGAGAAAACCCAAGATCACTGTCTCAAGTTTAGATTGATCCTGAGGTCACTGGAGCAACACGAAAAGGCTCCATGGACCCCATATAAACTCGAGATGATAGCTTAGTCCCTGGCTTCGACTCAAGAGGAATACCAATTTTTCTCAAGAACCTCAAGAGGAGGCTGCTCTCAGCTACACGTATGTGAGAGGGACCCTGACTTTGTGGCCTCAATTGTAATGGACACCGAGATGCTCTGACTCCAAGTAAGGCCGGATATCCCTGCAGTGAATTGAATCCAGGCTCGTCTTGCATCTCCCAAGACGAAGGGATGTCTGAATCCCCTGTGGAGACAGCAGAGAAAGACCGATTTCTCCGCCTCATCGGGACCGGAGGCCTCACATCCTTTGAAAACTCGAGAGGTCCGAGGAGATCAGTGCTTCCAAAGGAGACGATGCCTGACACCTCTTGAAAATGGATAGGAGTCCCAGGATTTCTGTGGCACGTGGAAAGGGACCCTGGGTCTCCCGCTTCACGTGGAGACGCGTCCCAATTGCCATGCCAAGACTCGAGGAGAATCCCGAGTTGTCCCTCGCACCTAGGCAGGATTCCTGACGTCGCTGAACAAACACGTGTCTGGAAGGGCCCTCCCTGTCGTAACTCGAGAAGATACCCCAGGTTCGGGCCGCAACTCGAGAAAAACCATGAGATTTCCCCCTGGCCGCGAGTTAAGGCCCGATTCCCCTGCACTGCATGCAGAGCAATTCCGTGTTCCACACCAAACGTGAAAGGAGCCTTGATTTCCTTGATGGCACTCCAGAGAAAACCCAAGATCGCTGTCTCAAGTCTAGAGGGATCCTGAGGTCACTGGACCAACAGGAAAGGGCTCCGTGGACCCCAAATCAACTCGAGATGAGAGCTTAGTCCCTGGCTTCGACTCAAGAGGAATACGAACTTTCCACAAGCACCCCAAGAGGAGGCTTTTCTCAGCTACAGGTATGTGAGAGGGACCCCGAGTTTGTGGCCTCAAGTGGAATGGACACCGAGATGCTCTGACTCGAAGTAAGGCCGGATATCCCTGCAGTGAATTGAATGCAGTCTCGTCTTGCTTCTCCCAAGACGAAGGGTTGTCTTCATCCCCTGTGGAGACCACAGAGAATGACCTAGTTCTCCGTCTCATCGAGTCCGGAGGCCTCACATCCTTTGAAAACTCGAGAGGTCCGCGGAGATCAATGCTTCCAAAGGAGAAGATGCCTGACTCATCTTGAAAATGGATAGGAGTCCCAGGATCCCTGTGGCACGTGGAAAGGGTCCCTGGGTCTCCCGCCTCACGTGGAGACGCATCCAAATTGCCATGCCAAGACTCGAGGAGAATCCCGAGGTGTCCCTCGCACCTAGGCAGGAGTCCTGAAGTCGCTGAACAAACACGTGTCTGGAAGGGCCCTCCCTGTCGTAACTCGAGAATATACCCCAGGTTTGGGCCGCAACTCGAGAAAAACCATGAGACATCCCCCTTGCCGCGAGATGAGCCCCGATTCCCCTGCACTGTGTGCAGAGCAATTCCTTGTTCCACATCAAACGTGAAAGAGCCTTGATTTCCTTGATGGCACTCCAGAGAAAACCCAAGATCACTGTCTCAAGTCTAGAGGGATCCTGAGGTCACTGGAGCAACACGAAAGGGCTCCATGGACCCCAAATCAACTCGTGATGAGAGCTTAGTCCCTGGCTTCGACTCAAGAGGAATGCCAACTTTCCATAAGCACCTCAAGAGGAGGCTTCTCTCAGCTACAGGTATGTGAGAGGAACCCTGAGTTTGTGGCCTCAAGTGGAATGGACACCGAGATGCTCTGACTCGAAATAAGGCGGGATATCCCTGCAGTGAATTGAATGCAGGCTCCTCTTGCATCTCCCAAGACGATGGAATGTCTGAATACCCTGTGGAGACCACAGAGAAAGACCTAGTTCTCCGCCTCATCGAGACAGGAGGCCTCACATCCTTTGAAAACTCGAGAGGTCCGCGGAGATCAATGCTTCCAAAGAAGACGATGCCTGACTCCTCTTGAAAATGGATAGGAGTCCCAGGATCCCTGTGGCACGTGGAAAGGGACCCTGGGTCTCCCGCCTCACGTGGAGACGCATTCCAATTGCCATGCCAAGACTCGAGGAGAATCCCGAGGTGTCCCTCGCACCTAGGCAGGAGTCTTGACGTCGCTGAAAAAACACGTGTCTGGAAGGGCCCTCCCCGTCGTAACTCGAGAATATACCCCAGGTTCCGCCCCCAACTCGAGAAAAACCATGAGACTTCCCCCTCGCCGCGAGATGAGGATGGATTCCCCTGCACTGCGTGCAGAGCAATTCCGTGTTCCACATCAATCGTGAAAGGAGCCTTGATTTCCTTGATGGCACTCCAGAGAAAACCCAAGATCACTGTCTCAAGTCTAGAGGGATCCTGAGGTCACTGGAGCCACACGAAAGGGCTCCATGGACCCCAAATGAACTCGAGATGAGAGATTAGTCCCTGGCTTCGACTCAAGAGGAATACCAACTTTCCACAAGCACCTCAAGAGGAGGCTTCTCTCAGCTACAGGTATGTGAGAGGGACCCTGAGTTTGCGGCCTCAAGTGGAATGGACACCGAGATGCTCTGACTTGAAGTAAGGCCGGATATCCCTGCAGTGAATTGAATGCAGGCTCGTCTTGCATCTCCGAAGACGAAGGGTTCTCTGAATCCCCTGTGGAGACCACAGAGAAAGACCTCGTCCTCCGCCTCAACGCGACCGGAGGCCTCACATCCTTTGAAAACTCAAGAGGTCCGCGGAGATCAATGCTTCCAAAGGAGACAATGCCTGACTCCTCTTGAAAATGGATAGGAGTTCCAGGATCACTGTGGCACGAGGAAAGGGACCCTGGGTCTCCCGCCTCACGTGGAGACGCGTCCCAATTGCCATGCCAAGACTCGAGGAGAATCCCGAGGTGTCCCTCGCACCTAGGCAGGAGTCCTGACGTCGCTGAACAAACACGTGTCTGGAAGGGCCCTTCCCGTCGTAACTCGAGAATATACCCCAGGTTCCGCCCGCAACTTGAGAAAAACCATGAGACATCCCCCTTGCCGCGAGATGAGGCCGGATTCCCCTGCACTGCGTGCAGAACAATTCCGTGTTCCACATCAAACTTGAAAGGAGCCTTGATTTCCTTGAAGGCAGTCCAGAGAAAACCCAAGATCACTGTCTCAAGCCTAGAGGGATCCTGAGGTCACTGGAGCAACAGCAAAGGGCTCCGTGGAACCCAAATCAACTCGAGATGAGAGCTTAGTCCCTGGCTTCGACTCAAGAGGAATACCAACTTTCCATAAGCACCTCAAGAGGAGGCTTCTCTCAGCTACAGGTATGTGAGAGGGACCCTGAATTTGTGGCCTCAAGTGTAATGGACACCAAAATGCTCTGACTCGAAGTAAGGCCGGATATCCCTGCAGTGAATTGAATGCAGGCTCGTCTTGCATCTCCCAAGACGAAGGGATGTCTGAATCCCCTGTGGAGACGACAGAGAAAGAACTAGTCCTCCGCCTCATCGCGACCGGAGGCCTCACATCCTTTGAAATCTCGAGAGGTCTGCGGAGATCAATGCTTCCAAAGGAGAAAATGCCTGACTCCTCTTGAAAATGGATAGGAGTCCCAGGATCCCTGTGGCACGTGGAAAGGCACCCTGGGTCTCCCGCCTAAAGTGGAGTCGCGACCCATTTGCCATGCCAAGACTCGAGGAGAATCCCGAGGTGTCCCTCGCACCTAGGCAGAGTCCTGTCGTAGCTGAACAAACACGTGTATCGAAGGGCCCTCCCTGTCTTAACTCGAGAATATACCCCAGGTTCCGCCCGCAACTTGAGAAAAACCATGAGACATCCCCCTTGCCGCGAGATGAGGCCGGATTCCCCTGCACTGCGTGCAGAGCAATTCCGTATTCCACATCAAACTTGGAAGGAGCCTTGATTTCCTTGAAGGCACTACAGAGACAACCCAAGATCACTGTCTCAAGTCTAGAGGGATCCTGAGGTCACAGGAGCAATACGAAAGGGGTCTGTGGACCCCAAATCAACTCGAGATGAGAGCTTTGTCCCTGGCTTGGACTCAAGAGGAATACCAACTTTCCACAAGCACCTCAAGAGGAGGCTTCTCTCAGCTACAAGTATGTGAGAGGGACCCTGAGTTTGTGGCCTCAAGTGGAATGGACACCGAGATGCTCTGACTCGAAGTAAGGCCGGATATCCCTGCAGTGAATTCAATGCAGGCTCGTCTTGCATCTTCCAAGACGAAGGGATGTCTGAATGCCCTGTGTTGAAGACAGAGAAAGACCTAGTCCTCCGCCTCATCGTGACCGGAGGCCTCACATCCTTTGAAAACTCGAGCGTTCCGCACAGATCAATGCTTCCAAAGGAGATGATGCCTGAGTCCTCTTGAAAATGGATAGGAGTCCCAGGATCCCTATGGCCCGTGGAAAGGGACCCTGTGTCTCCCGCCTCACTTGGAGACGCGTCCCAATTGCCATGCAAGACTCGAGGAGAATCCCGAGGTGTCCCTCGCACCTAGGCAGGAGTCCTGACGTCACTGAACAAACACGTGTCTGGAATGGCCCTCCTCGTCGTAACTCGAGAATATACCCCAGGTTCCGGTCGCAACTCGAGAAAAACCATGAGACTTCCCCCTCGCCGCGAGATGAGACCCGATTCCCCTGTACTGCGTGCAGAGCAATTCCGTGTTCCACATCAAACGTGAAAGGAGCCTTGATTTCCTTGATGGCACTCCAGAGAAAACCCAAGATCACTGTCTCAAGTCTAGAGGGATCCTGAGGTCACTGTAGCAACACGAAATGGCTCTGTGGACCCCAAATCAACTCGAGATGAGAGCTTTGTCCCTGGCTTGGACTCAAGAGGAATACCAACTTTCCACAAGCACCTCAAGAGGAGGCTTCTCTCAGCTACAAGTATGTGAGAGGGACCCTGAGTTTGTGGCCTCAAGTGGAATGGACACCGAGATGCTCTGACTCGAAGTAAGGCCGGATATCCCTGCAGTGAATTCAATGCAGGCTCGTCTTGCATCTTCCAAGACGAAGGGATGTCTGAATGCCCTGTGTTGAAGACAGAGAAAGACCTAGTCCTCCGCCTCATCGTGACCGGAGGCCTCACATCCTTTGAAAACTCGAGAGGTCCACGGAGATCAATGCTTCCAAAGGAGACGATGCCTGACTCCTCTTGAAAATGGATAGGAGTCCCAGGATCCCTGTGGCACGTGGAAAGGGACCCTGGGTCTCCCGCCTCACGTGGAGACGCGTCCCAATGGCCATGCCAAGACTCGAGGAGAATCCCGAGGTGTCCCTCGCACCCAGGCAGGAGTCGTGACATCGCTGAATAAACACGTGTCTGGAAAGGCCCTTCTGGTCGTAAGTCGAGAATGTACCCCAGGTTCCGGCCGCAACTCGAGAAAAACCATGAGACTTCCCCCTCGCCGCGAGATGAGGCCCGATTCCCCTGCACTGCGTGCAGAGCAATTCCGTGTTCCACATCAAACATGAAAGGAGCCTTGATTTCCTTGATGGCACTCCAGAGAACACCCAAGATCACTGTCTCATGTCTAGAGGGATACTGAGGTCACTGTAGCAACACGAAAGGTCTCCGTGGACCCCAAATCAACTCGAGATGCGAGCTTCGTCCCTGGCTTCGACTCAAGAGGAATACCCACTTTCCACAAGCACCTCAAGAGTAGGCTTCTCTCAGCTAAAGGTATGTGAGAGGGACCCTGAGTTTGTGGCCTCAAGTGGAATGGACACCGAGATTCTCTGACTCGAAGGAAGGCCGGATATCCCTGCAGTGAATTGAATGCAGGCCTCTTTTGCATCTCCCACGACGAAGGGATGTCTGAATCCCCTGTGGAGACCACAGAGAAAGACCTAGCTCTCCGCCTCATCGCGATCGGAGGCCTCACGTCCTTTGAAAGCTCGAGAGGTCCGCGGAGATCAATGCTTCCAAAGGAGACGATGCCTGACTCCTCGTGAAAATGGATAGGAGTCCCAGGATCCCTGTGGCACGTGGAAAGGGACCCTGGGTCTCACGCCTCACGTGGAGACGCATCCCAATTGCCATGCCAAGACTCGAGGAGAATACCGAGGTGTCCCTCGCACCTAGGCAGGAATACTGACGTCGCTGAACAAACACGTGTCTGGAAGGGCCCTCCATGTCGTAACTCGAGAATATACCCCAGGTTCCGGACGCAACTCGAGAAAAACCATGAGACTTCCCCCTCGCCGCGAGATGAGGCCCGATTCCCCTGCACTGCGTGCAGAGCAATTCCGTGTTCCACATCAAACGTGAAAGCAGCCTTGATTTCCTTGATGGCACTTCAGAGAAAACCCAAGATAACTGTCTCAAGTCTAGAGGGACCCTGAGGTCACTGGAGCAACATGAAAGGGCTCCATGGACCCCAAATCAACTCGAGATGAGAGCTTAGTCCCTGGCTTTGACTCAAGAGGAATACCAACTTTCCACAAGCACCTCAAGAGGAGGCTTCTCTCAGCTACAGGTATGTGAGAGAGACCCTGAATTTGTGGCCTCAAGTGGAATGGACACCGAGATGCTCTGACTCGAAGTAAGGCCGGATATCCCTGCAGTGAATTGAATGCAGGCTCGTCTTGCATCTCCCAAGACGAAGGGTTGTCTGAATCCCCTGTGGAGACTACAGAGAAAGACCTAGTCCTCCGCCTCAACGCGACCGGAGGCCTCACATCCTTTGAAAACTCAAGAGGTCCGCCGAGATCAATGCTTCCAAAGGAGACGAAGCCTGACTGCTCTTGAAAATGGATAGGAGTCCCAGGATCCCTGTGGCACGTGGAAAGGGAAACTGGGTCTCCCGCCTCACGTGGAGACGCGTCCCAATTGCCATGCCAAGACTCGAGGAGAATCCCAAGGTGTCCCTCGCACCTAGGCAGGAGTCCTGACGTCGCTGAACAAACACGTGTCTGGAGGGGCCCTCCCCGTCGTAACTCGAGAATATACCCCAGGTTCCGGCCGCAACTCGAGAAAAACCATGAGACTTCCCCCTCGCCGCGAGATGAGGCCCGATTCCCCTGCACTGCATGCAGAGCAATTCCGTGTTCCACATCAAACGTGAAAGGAGCCTTGATTTCCTTGATGGCACTCCAGAGAAATCCCAAGATCACTGTCTCAAGTCTAGAGTGATCCTGAGGTCACTGGAGCAACACGAAAGGGCTCCGTGGACCCCAAATCAACTCGAGGTGAGAGCTTAGTCCCTGGCTTCGACTCAAGAGGAATACCAAGTTTCCACAAGCACCTCAAGAGGAGGCTTCTCTCAGCTACAGGTATGTGAGAGGAACCTGAGTTTGTGGCCTCAAGTGGAATGGACACCGAGATGCTCTGACTCGAAGTAAGGCTGGATATCCCTGCAGTGAATTGAATGCAGGCTCGTCTTGCATCTCCCAAGATGAAGGGATGTCTGAATCCCATGTGGAGACCACAGAGAAAGACCTAGTTCTCCGCCTCATCACGATCGGAGGCCTCACATCCTTTGAAAACTCGAGCGATCCGCACAGATCAATGCTTCCAAAGGAGACGATGCCTGAGTCCTCTTGAAAATGGATAGGAGTCCCAGGATCCCTGTGGCACGTGGTAAGGGACCCTGGGTCTCCTGCCTCACGTGGAGACGCGTCCCAATTGCCATGCAAGACTCGAGGAGAATCCCGAGGTGTCCCTCGCACCTAGGGAGGAGTCCTGACGTCGCTGAATAAACACGTGTCTGGAAGGGCCCTCCCCGTCGTAATTCGAGAATATACCCCAGGTTCCGGCAGCAACTCGAGAAAAACCATGAGACTTCCCCCTCGCCGCGAGATGAGGCCAGATTCCCCTGCACTGCGTGCAGAGCAATTCCGTGTTCCACATCAAACGTGAAAGGAACCTTGATTTCCTTGATGGCACTCCAGAGAAAACCCAAGATCACTGTCTCAAGTCTAGAGGGATACTGAGGTCATTGGAGCAACACGAAAGGGCTGCGTGGACCCCAAATCAACTCGACATGAGAGCTTAGTCCCTGGTTTCGAGTCAAGAGGAATACCAACTTTCCACAAGCACCTCAAGACGAGGCTTCTCTCAGCTACAGGTATGTGAGAGGGACCCTGAGTTTGTGGCCTCAAGTGGAATGGACACCGAGATGCTCTGACTCGAAGTAAGGCCGGATATCCCTGCAGTGAATTGAATGCAGGCTCGTCTTGCTTCTCCCAAGACGAAGGGTTGTCTGAATCCTCTGTGGAGACCACAGAGAAAGACCTAGTCCTCCACCTCAACGCAACCGGAGGCCTCATATCCTTTCAAAACTTGAGAGGACCGCGGAGATCAATACTTCCGAAGGAGACGATGCCTGACTCCTCTTGAAAATGGATAGGAGTCCCAGGATCCCTGTGGCACGTGGAAAGGGAACCTGGGTCTCCCGCCTCACGTGGAGACGCATCCAAATTGCCATGCCAAGACTCGAGGAGAATCCCGAGGTGTCCCTCGCACCTAGGCAGGAGTCCTGACGTCGCTGAACAAACACGTGTCTGGAAGGGCCCTCCCCGTCGTAACTCGAGAATATACCCCAGGTTTGGGCCGCAACTCGAGAAAAACCATGAGACATCCCCCTTGTCGCGAGATGAGCCCCGATTCCCCTGCACTGTGTGCAGAGCAATTCCGTGTTCCACATCAAACGTGAAAGGAGCCTTGATTTCCTTGATGGCACTCCAGAGAAAACCCAAGATCACTGTCTCAAGTCTAGAGGGATCCTGAGGTCACTGGAGCAACACGAAAGGGCTCCATGGACCCCAAATCAACTCGAGATGAGCGCTTAGTCCCTGGCTTCGACTCAAGAGGAATACCAACTTTCCATAAGCACCTCAAGAGGAGGCTTCTCTCAGGTACAGGTATGTGAGAGGGACCATGAGTTTGTGGCCTCAAGTGGAATGGACACCGAGATGCTCTGACTCGAAGTAAGGCCAGATATCCCTGCAGTGAATTGAATGCAGGCTCGTCTTGCATCTCCCAAGACGAAGGGATGTCTGAATCCCCTGTGGAGACCACAGAGAAAGACCGAGTTCTCCGCCTCATCGCGACCGGAGGCCTCACATCCTTTGAAAACTCGAGAGGTCCGCGGAGATCAATGCTTCCAAAGGAGACGATGCCTGACTCCTCTTGAAAATGGTAGGAGTCCCAGGATCCCTGTGGCACGTGAAAAGGGACCCTGGGTCTCCCGCCTCACGTGGAGACGCGTCCCAAGTGCCATGCCAAGACTCGAGGAGAATTCCGAGGTGTCCCTCGCACCTAGGCAGGAGTCCTGACGTCGCTGAACAAACACTTGTCTGGAAGGGCCCTCCCCATCGTAACTGGAGAATATAACCCAAGTTCGGGCCGCAACTCGAGAAAAACCATGAGATTTCCCCCTCGCCGCGAGATGAGGCCCTATTCCCCTGCACTGCATGCAGAGCAATTCCGTGTTCCACATCAAACGTGAAAGGAGCCTTGATTTCCTTGATGGCACTCCAGAGAAAACCCAAGATCACTGTCTCACGTCTAGAGGGATCCTGAGGTCACTGGACCAACAAGAAAGGGCTCCGTGGACCCTAAATCAAATCGAGATGAGAGCGTAGTCCCTGGCTTCGACTCAAGAGGAATACCAACTTTCCACAAGCACCTCAAGAGGAGGCTTCTCTCAGCTACAGGTATATTAGAGGGACCCCGAGTTTGTGGCCTCAAGTGGAATGGACACCGAGATGCTCTGACTCGAAGTAAGGCCGGATATCCCTGCAGTGAATTGAATGCAGGCTCGCCTTGCATTTCCCTAGACGAAGGGATGTCTGAATCCCCTGTGGAGACCACAGAGAAAGACCTAGTTCTCCGCCTCCTCGCGACCGGAGGCCTCACATCCTTTGAAAACTTGAGAGGTCCGTGGATATCAATGCTTCCAAAGGAGACGATGCCTGACTCCTCTTGAAAATGGATAGGAGTCCCAGGATCCCTATGGCACGTGGAAAGGGACACTGGGTCTCCCGCCTCACGTGGAGACACGTCCCAATTGCCATGCCAAGACTCGAGGAGAATCCCGAGGTGTCCCTCGCACCTAGGGAGGAGTCCTGACGTCGCTGAATAAACACGTGTCTGGAAGGGCCCTCCCCGTCGTAATTCGAGAATATACCCCAGGTTCCGGCAGCAACTCGAGAAAAACCATGAGACTTCCCCCTCGCCGCGAGATGAGGCCCGATTCCCCTGCACTGCGTGCAGAGCAATTCCGTGTTCCACATCAAACGTGAAAGGAACCTTGATTTCCTTGATGGCACTCCAGAGAAAACCCAAGATCACTGTCTCAAGTCTAGAGGGATACTGAGGTGATTGGAGCAACACGAAAGGGCTCCGTGGACCCCAAATCAACTCGACATGAGAGCTTAGTCCCTGGTTTCGAGTCAAGAGGAATACCAACTTTCCACAAGCACCTCATGACGAGGCTTCTCTCAGCTACAGGTATGTGAGAGGGACCCTGAGTTTGTGGCCTCAAGTGGAATGGACACCGAGATGCTCTGACTCGAAGTAAGGCCGGATATCCCTGCAGTGAATTGAATGCAGGCACGTCTTGCTTCTCCCAAGACGAAGGGTTGTCTGAATCCTCTGTGGAGACCACAGAGAAAGACCTAGTCCTCCACCTCAACGCAACCGGAGGCCTCATATCCTTTGAAAACTCGAGAGGACCGCGGAGATCAATACTTCTGAAGGAGACGATGCCTGACTCCTCTTGAAAATGGATAGGAGTCCCAGGATCCCTGTGGCACGTGGAAAGGGACCCTGGGTGTCCCGCCTCACGTGGAGACGCGTCCCAATTGCCATGCCAAGGCTCGAGGAGAATCCCGAGGTGTCCCTCGCACCTAGGCAAGAGTCCTGACGTGGCTGAACAAACACATGTCTGGAAGGGCCCTCCCCGTGGTAACTCGAGAATATACGCCAGGTTCCGGCCGCAACTCGAGAAAAACCATGAGACTTCCCCCTCGCCGCGAGATGAGGCCCGATTCCCCTGCACTGCGTGCAGAGCCATTCCGTGTTCCACATCAAACGTGAAAGGAGCCTTGATTTCCTTGATGGCACTCCGGAGAAAACCCATGATCACTGTCTCAAGTCGAGAGGGATCCTGAGGTCACTGGAGCAACACGAAAGGGCTCCGTGGACCCCAAATCAACTCGAGATGAGAGCTTAGTCCCTGGCTTCCAGTCAAGTGGAATACCAACTTTCCATAAGCACCTCAAGAGGAGGCTTCTCTCAGCTACAGGTATGTGAGAGGGACCCTGAATTTGTGGCCTCAAGTGTAATGGACACCAAAATGCTCTGACTCGAAGTAAGGCCGGATATCCCTGCAGTGAATTGAATGCAGGCTCGTCTTGCATCTCCCAAGACGAAGGGATGTCTGAATCCCCTGTGGAGACGACAGAGAAAGAACTAGTCCTCCGCCTCATCGCGACCGGAGGCCTCACATCCTTTGAAATCTCGAGAGGTCTGCGGAGATCAATGCTTCCAAAGGAGAAAATGCCTGACTCCTCTTGAAAATGGATAGGAGTCCCAGGATCCCTGTGGCACGTGGAAAGGGACCCTGGGTCTCCCGCCTAAAGTGGAGTCGCGACCCATTTGCCATGCCAAGACTCGAGGAGAATCCCGAGGTGTCCCTCGCACCTAGGCAGAGTCCTGTCGTAGCTGAACAAACACGTGTCTCGAAGGGCCCTCCCTGTCTTAACTCGAGAATATACCCCAGGTTCCGCCCGCAACTGGAGAAAAACCATGAGACATCCCCCTTGCCGCGAGATGAGGCCGGATTCCCCTGCACTGCGTGCAGAGCAATTCCGTATTCCACATCAAACTTGAAAGGAGCCTTGATTTCCTTGAAGGCACTACAGAGACAACCCAAGATCACTGTCTCAAGTCTAGAGGGATCCTGAGGTCACTGGAGCAACAAGAAACGGCTCCGTGGACCCCAAATCAACTCGAGATGAGAGCTTAGTCCCTGGCTTCGACTCAAGAGGAATACCAACTTTCCATAAGCACCTCAAGAGGAGGCTACTCTCAGCTACAGGTATGTGAGAAGGACCCTGAATTTGTGGCCTCAAGTGTAATGGACACCAAAATGCTCTGACTCGAAATAAGGCTGGATATCCCTGCAGTGAATTGAATGCAGGCTCGTCTTGCATCTCCCAAGACGAAGGGATGTCTGAATCCCCTGTGGAGACCACAGAGAAAGACCTCGTCCTCCGCCTCATCGCGACCGAAGCCCTCACATCCTTTGAAAACTCGAGAGGTCCGCGGAGATCAATGCTTCCAAAGGAGACGATGCCTGACTCCTCTTGAAAATGGATAGGAGTCCCAGGATCCCTGTGGCACGTGGAAAGGTACACTGGATCTCCCGCCTCAGGTGGAGACGCGTCCCAATTGCCATGCCAAGACTCGAGGAGAATCCCGAGGTGTCCCTCGCACCTAGGCAGGAGTCCTGACGTCGCTGAACAAACACGTGTCTCGAAGGGCCCTCCCCGTGGTAACTCGAGAATATACCCCAGGTTCCGGCCGCAACTCGAGAAAAACCATGAGACTTCCCCTTCATCGCGAAATGAGGCCCGATTCCCCTGCACTGCATGCAGAGCAATTCCGTGTTCCACATCAAACGTGAAAGGAGCCTTGATTTCCTTGATGGTACTCCAGAGAATACCCAAGATCACTGTCTCAAGTCTAGAGGGATCCTGAGGTCACTGGAGCAACATCAAAGGGCTCTGTGGACCCCAAATCAACTCGAGATGAGAACTTATTCCCTGGCTTCGACTCAAGAGGAATACCAAGTTTCCACAAGCACCTCAAGAGGAGGCTTCTCTCAGCTACAGGTATGTGAGAGGAACCTGAGTTTGTGGCCTCAAGTGGAATGGGCACCGAGATGCTCTGACTCGAAGTAAGGCCGGATATCCCTGCAGTGAATTGAATGAAGGCTCGTCTTGCATCTCCCAAGACGAAGGGATGTCTAAATCCCCTGTGGAGACCACAGAGAAAGACCTAGTTCTCCGCCTCATCACGATCGGAGGCCTCACATCCTTTGAAAACTCGAGCGATCCGCACAGATCAATGCTTCCAAAGGAGACGATGCCTGAGTCCTCTTGAAAATGGATAGGAGTCCCAGGATCCCTGTGGCACGTCAAAAGGGATCCTGTGTCTCCCGCCTCACGTGGAGACGCATTCCAATTGCCATGCCAAGTCTCGAGGAGAATCCCGAGGTGTCCCTCGCACCTAGGCAGGAGTCCTGACGTCGCTGAACAAACACGTGTCTGGAAGGGCCCTCCCCGTTGTAACTCGAGAATATACCGCAGGTTCCGAACGCAACTCGAGAAAAACCAAGAGACTTCCCCCTCGCCGCGAGATGAGGCCCGATTCCCCTGCACTGCGTGCAGAGCAATTCCTTGTTCCACATCAAACGTGAAAGGAGCCTTGATTTCCTTGATGGCCCTCCAGAGAAAACCCAAGATCACTGTCTCAAGTCTAGAGGGATCCTGAGGTCACTGGAGCAACACGAAAGGACTCCATGGACCCCAAATCAACTCCAGATGAGAGCTTAGTCCCTGGCTTTGACTCAAGAGGAATACCAACTTTCCACAAGCACCTCCAGAGGAGGTTTCTCTCAGCTACAGGTATGTGAGAGGGACCCTGAGTTTGTGGCCTGAAGTGGAATGGACACCGAGATGCTCTGACTTGAAGTAAGGCCGGATATCCCTGCAGTGAATTGAATGCAGGCTCGTCTTGCATCTCCCATGAAGTAGGGATGTCTGAATCCCCTGTGGAGACCACAGAGAAAGACCTAGTTCTCCGCCTCATCACGACCGGAGGCCTCACATCCTTTGAAAACTCGAGCGATCCGCACAGATCAATGCTTCCAAAGGAGACGATGCCTGAGTCCTCTTGAAAATGGATAGGAGTCCCAGGATCCCTGTGGCACGTCAAAAGGGACCCTGTGTCTCCCGCCTCACGTGGAGACGCATCCCAATTGCCATGCCAAGTCTCGAGGAGAATCCCGAGGTGTCCCTCGCACCTAGGCAGGAGTCCTGACGTCGCTGAACAAACACGTGTCTAGAAGGGCCCTCCCCGTTGTAACTCGAGAATATACCGCAGGTTCCGAACGCAACTCGAGAAAAACCATGAGACTTCCCCCTCGCCGCGAGATGAGGCCCGATTCCCCTGCACTGCGTGCAGAGCAATTCCGTGTTCCACATCAAACGTGAAAGGAGCCTTGATTTCCTTGATGGCCCTCCAGAGAAAACCCAAGATCACTGTCTCAAGTCTAGAGGGATCCTGAGGTCACTGGAGCAACACGAAAGGGCTCCATGGACCTCAAATCAACTCGAGATGAGAGCTTAGTCCCTGGCTTTGACTCAAGAGGAATACCAACTTTCCACAAGCACCTCCAGAGGAGGCTTCTCTCAGCTACAGGTATGTGAGAGGGACCCTGAGTTTGTGGCCTGAAGTGGAATGGACACCGAGATGCTCTGACTCGAAGTAAGGCCGGATATCCCTGCAGTGAATTGAATGCAGGCTCGTCTTGCATCTCCCAAGAAGTAGGGATGTCTGGATCCCCTGTGGAGACCACAGAGAAAGACCTAGTTCTCCGCCTCATTGCGACCGGAGGCCTCACATCCTTTGAAAACTCGAGCGATCCGCACAGATCAATGCTTCCAAAGGAGACGATGCCTGAGTCCTCTTGAAAATGGATAGGAGTCCCAGGATCCCTGTGGCACGTCAAAAGGGACCCTGTGTCTCCCGCCTCACGTGGAGACGCATCCCAATTGCCATGCCAAGTCTCGAGGAGAATCCCGAGGTGTCCCTCGCACCTAGGCAGGAGTCCTGACGTCGCTGAACAAACACGTGTCTGGAAGGGCCCTCCCCGTTGTAACTCGAGAATATACCGCAGTTTCCGGACGCAACTCGAGAAAAACCATGAGCCTTCCCCCTCGCCGCCTGATGAGGCCCGATTCCCCTGCACTGCGTGCAGAGCAATTCCGTGTTCCACATCAAACGTGAAAGGAGCCTTGATTTCCTTGATGGCCCTCCAGAGAAAACCCAAGATCACTGTCTCAAGTCTAGAGGGATGCTGAGGTCACTGGAGCAACACGAAAGGGCTCCATGGACCCCAAATCAACTCGAGATGAGAGCTTAGTCCCTGGCTTTGACTCAAGAGGAATACCAACTTTCCACAAGCACCTCCAGAGGAGGCTTCTCTCAGCTACAGGTATGTGAGAGGGACCCTGAGTTTGTGGCCTCAAGTGGAATGGACACAGAAAGGCTCTGACTCGAAGTAAGGCCGGATATCCCTGAAGTGAAGTGAATGCAGGCTCGTCTTGCATCTCCCAAGACGAAGGGATGTCTGAATCCCCTGTGGAGACCACAGAGAAAGACCTAGTTCTCCACCTCATCGCGACCGGAGGCCTCACATCCTTTGAAAACTCGAGAGGTCCACGGAGATCAATGCTTCCAAAGGAGACGATGCCTGACTCCTCTTGAAAATGGATAGGAGTCCCAGGATCCCTGTGGCACGTGGAAAGGGACACTGGGTCTCCCACCTCACGTGGAGTCGCGTCCCAATTTCCATGCCAAGACTCGAGGAGAATTCCGAGGTGTCACTCGCACCTAGGCAGGAGTCCTGACTTCGCTGAACAAACACGTGTCTGGAAGGGCCCTCCCCCTCGTAACTCGAGAATATACCCCAGGTTCCGGCCGCAACTCGATAAAAACCATGAGTCTTCCCCCTCACCCCGAGATGAGGCCTGATTCCCCTGCACTGCGTGCAGAGCAATTGCGTGTTCCACATCAAAGGTGAAAGGAGCCTTGATTTCCTTGATGGCACTCCAGAGAAAACCCAAGATCACTGTCTCAAGTCTAGAGGGATCCTGAGGTCACAGGAGCAATACGAAAGGGGTCTGTGGACCCCAAATCAACTCGAGATGAGAGCTTTGTCCCTGGCTTGGACTCAAGAGGAATACCAACTTTCCACAAGCACCTAAGGGGAGGCTTCTCTCAGCTACAAGTATGTGAGAGGGACCCTGAGTTTGTGGCCTCAAGTGGAATGGACACCGAGATGCTCTGACTCGAAGTAAGGCCGGATATCCCTGCAGTGAATTCAATGCAGGCTCGTCTTGCATCTTCCAAGACGAAGGGATGTCTGAATCCCCTGTGGAGAAGACAGAGAAAGACCTAGTCCTCCGCCTCATCGTGACCGGAGGCCTCACATCCTTTGAAAACTCGAGCGTTCCGCACAGATCAGTGCTTCCAAAGGAGATGATGCCTGAGTCCTCTTGAAAATGGATAGGAGTCCCAGGATCCCTATGGCCCGTGGAAAGGGACCCTGTGTCTCCCGCCTCACTTGGAGACGCATCCCAATTGCCATGCAAAGTCTCGAGGAGAATCCCGAGGTGTCCCTCGCACCTAGGCAGGAGTCCTGAAGTCGCTGAACAAACACGTGTCTGGAAGGGCCCTCCCCGTCGTAACTCGAGAATATACCCCAGGTTCCAGCCGCAACTAGAGAAAAAACATCAGACTTCCCACTCGCCACGAGATGAGGCCCGATTCCCCTGCACTGCGTGCAGAGCAATTCCGTGTTCCAAATCAAACGTGAAAGGAGCCTTGATTTCCTTGATGACACTCCAGAGAAAACCCAAGATCACTGTCTCAAGTCTAGAGGGATCCTGAGTTCACTGGAGCAACACGAAAGGGCTCCGTGGACCCCAAATTCACTCGAGATGAGAGCTTAGTTACTGGCTTCGAATCAAGAGGAATACCAACTTTCCACAAGCACCTCAAGAGGAGGCTTCTCTCAGCTACAGGTATGTGAGAGGGACCCTGAGTTTGTGCGCTCAAGTGGAATGGACTCCGAGATGCTCTGACTCGAAGTAAGGCCGAATATCCTTGCAGTGAATTGAATGCAGGCTCGTCTTGCATCTCCCAAGACGAAGGGATGTCTGAATACCATGTGGAGACCACAGAGAAAGACCTAGATCTCCGCTTCACATCGATCGGAGGCCTCACGTCCTTTGAAAACTCGAGAGGTCCTCGGAGATCAATGCTTCCAAAGGAGACGATGCCTGACTCCTCTTGAAAATGGATAGGTGTCCCAGGATCCCTGGGGCACGTGGAAAGGGACCCTGGGTCTCCCGCCTCACGTGGAGACACGTCCCAATGGCCAGGCCAAGACTCGAGGAGAATCCCGAGTTGCCCCTCGCACCTAGGCAGGAGTCCTGACGTCGCTGAACAAACACGTGTCTGGAAGGGCCCTTCCGGTCGTAACTCGTGAGTGTACCCCAGGTTCCGGCCGCAACTCGAGAAAAACCATGAGACTTCCCCCTCGCCCCAAGATGAGGCCCGATTCCCCTGCACTGCGTGCAGAGCCACTCCGTGTTCCAAATCAAACGTGAAATGAGACTTGATTTCCTTGATGGCACTCCAGAGAACACCCAAGATCATTGTCTCAAGTCTAGAGGGATCCTGAGGTCACTGTAGCAACACGAAAGGGCTCCGTGGACCCCAAATCAACTCGAGATGAGAGCTTCGTCCCTGGCTTCGACTCAAGAGGAATACCCACTTTCCACAAGCACCTCAAGAGAAGGCTTCTCTCAGCTACAGGTATGTGAGAGGGACCCTGAATTTGTGGCCTCAAGTGGAATGGACACCGAGATGCTCTGACTCGAAGGAAGGCCGGATATCCCTGCAGTGAATTGAATGCAGGCTCGTCTTACATCTCCCACGACGAAGGGATGTCTGAATCCCCTGTTGAGACCAAGGAGAAAGACCTAGTTCTCCGCCTCATCGCGACCGGAGGCCTCACGTCCTTTGAAAACTCGAGAGGTCCGCGGAGATCAATGCTTCCTAAGGAGACGATGCCTGACTCCTCTTGAAAATGGATAGGAGTCCCAGGATCCCTGTGGCACGTGGAAAGGGACCCTGGGTCTCCCGCCTCACGTGGAGACGCGTCCCAATGGCCATGCCAAGACTCGAGGAGAATCCCGAGGTGTCCCTCGCACCGAGGCAGGAGTCCTGACGTCGCTGAACAAACACGTGTCTGGAAGGGCCCTCCCCGTCGTAACTCGAGAATATACCCCAGGTTCCGGCCGCAAGTGGAGAAAAATCATGAGACTTCCCCCTCGCCGCGAGATGAGGCCCGATTCCCCTGCACTGCGTGCAGAGAACTTCCTTGTTACACATCAAACATGAAAGGAGCCTTGATTTCCTTGATGGCACTCCAGAGAACACCCAAGATCACTGTCTCAAGTCTAGAGGGATCCTGAGGTCACTGTAGCAACACGAAAGGGCTCCGTGGACCCCAAATCAACTCGAGATGAGAGCTTCGTCCCTGGCTTCGACTCTAGAGGAATACCCACTTTCCACAAGCACCTCAAGTGGAGGCTTCTCTCAGCTACAGGTATGTGAGAGGGACCCTGAGTTTGTGGCCTCAAGTGGAATGGACACCGAGATGCTCTGACTCGAAGGAAGGCCGGATATCCCTGCAGTGAATTGAATGCAGGCTCGTCTTGCATCTCCCACGACGAAGGGATGTCTGAATCCCCTGTGGAGACCAAGGAGAAAGACCTAGTTCTCCGCCTCATCGCGACCGGAGGCCTCACGTCCTTTGAAAACTCGAGAGGTCCACAGAGATCAATGATTCCAAAGGAGACGATGCCTGACTCCTCTTGAAAATGGATAGGAGTCCCAGGATCCCTGTGGCACGTGGAAAGGGACACTGGGTCTCCCGCCTCACGTGGAGACGCGTCCCAATGGCCATGCCAAGACTCGAGGAGTATCCCGAGGGGTCCCTCGCACCCAGGCAGGAGTCCTGACGTCGCTGAACAAACACGTGTCTGGAAGGGCCCTTCCGGTCGTAATTCGTGAGTGTACCCCAGGTTCCTGCCGCAACTCGGGAAAAACCATGAGACTTCCCCCTCGCCGCGAGATGAGGCCCGATTCCCCTGCACTGCATGCAGAGCAACTCCGGGTTCTAAATCAAACGTGAAATGAGACTTGATTTCCTTGATGGCACTCCAGAGAACACCCAAGATCACTGTCTCAAGTCTAGAGGGATCCTGAGATCACTGTAGCAACACTAAAGGGCTCCATGGACGCCAAATCAACTCGAGATGAGAGCTTAGTCCCTGGCTTCGACTCAAGAGGAATACCCACTTTCCACAAGCACCTCAAGAGGGGGCTTCTCTCAGCTACAGGTATGTGAGAGGGACCCTGAGTTTGTGGCCTCAAGTGGAATGAACACCGAGATGCTCTGACTCGAAGGAAGGCCGGATATCCCAGCAGTGAATTGAATGCAGGCTCTTCTTGCATCTCCCACGACGAAGGGATGTCTGAATCCCCTGTGGAGACCACAGAGAAAGACCTAGTTCTCCGCCTCATCGCGATCGGAGGCCTCACGTCCTTTGAAAACTCGAGAGGTCCGCGGAGATCAATGCTTCCAAAGGAGACGATGCCTGACTCCTCTTGAAAATGGATAGGAGTCCCAGGATCCCTGTGGCACGTGGAAAGGGACCCTGGGTCTCCCGCCTCACGTGGAGACACGTCCCAATGGCCAGGCCAAGATTCGAGGAGAATCCCGAGGTGTCCCTCGCACCTAGGCAGGAGTCCTGACGTCGCTGAACAAACACGTGTCTGGAGGGGCCCTCCCCGTCGTAACTCGAGAATATACCCCAGGTTCCGGCCGTAACTCGAGAAAAACCGGGAAACTTCCCCCTCGCCGCGAGATGAGGCCCGATTCCCCTGCACTGCGTGCAGAGCAATTCCGTGTTCCACATCAAACCTGAAAGGAGCCTTGATTTCCTTGATGGCACTCCAGAGAAATCCCAAGATCACTGTCTCAAGTCTAGAGGGATCCTGAGGTCACTGGAGCAACACGAAAGGGCTCCGTGGACCCCAAATCAACTCGAGATGAGAGCTTAGTCCCTGGCTTCGACTCAAGAGGAATACCAACTTTCCACAAGCACCTCAAGAGGAGGCTTCTCTCAGCTACAGGTATGTGAGAAGGACCCTGAGTTTGTGGCCTCAAGTGGAATGGAAACCGAGATGCTCTGACTCGAAGTAAGGCCGGATATCCCTGCAGTGAATTGAATGCAGGCTCGTCTTGTATCTCCCAAGACGAAGGGTTGTCTGAATCCCCTGTGGAGACCACAGAGAAAGACCTAGTCCTCCGCCTCAACGCGACCGGAGCCCTCAAATCCTTTGAAAACTCGAGAGGTCCGGGGAGATCAATGCTTCCAAAGGAGACGATGCCTGACTCCTCTTGAAAATGGATAGGAGTCCCAGGATCCCTGTGGCACGTGGAAAGGTACACTGGATCTCACGCCTCAGGTGGAGACGCGTCCCAATTGCCATGCCAAGACTCGAGGAGAATCCCGAGGTGTCCCTCGCACCAAGGCAGGAGTCCTGACGTCGCTGAACAAACACGTGTCTCGAAGGGCCCTCCCCGTGGTAACTCGAGAATATACCCCAGGTTCCGGCCGCAACTCGAGAAAAACCATGAGACTTCCCCTTCTTCGCGAAATGAGGCCCGATTCCCCTGCACTGCATGCAGAGCAATTCCGTGTTCCACATCAAACATGAAAGGAGCCTTGATTTCCTTGATGGCACTCCAGAGAAAACCCAAGATCACTGTCTAGAGTCTAGAGGGATCCTGAGGTCACTGTAGCAACACGAACGGGCTCCGTGGACCTCAAATCAACTCGAGATGAGAGCTTAGTCCCTGGCTTCGACTCAAGGGGAATACCAACTTCCACAAGCACCTCAAGAGGAGGCTTCTCTCAGCTATAGGTATGTGAGAGAGACCCTGAGATTGTGGCCTCAAGTGGAATTCACACGGAGATGCTATGACTCGAAGTAAGGCCGGATATCCCTGCAGTGAATTGAATGCAGGCTCGTCTTGCATCTCCGAAGACGAAGGGATCTCTGAATCCCCTGTGGAGACGACAGAGAAAGACCTAGTCCTCCACCGCATCCCGACAGCAGGCCTCACATCCTTTGAAAACTCGAGAGGTCCGCGGAGATCAATACTTCCCAAGGAGACGATGCCTGACTCCTCTTGAAAATGGATAGGAGTCCCAGCATGCCTGTGGCACGTGGAAAGGGAGCCTGGGTCTCCCGCATCACGTGGAGACGCGTCCCAATTGCCATGCCAAGACTCGAGGAGAATCCCGAGGTGTCCCTCGCACCTAGGCAGGAGTCCTGACGTCGCTGAACAAACAGGTGTCTGGAAGGGCCCTCCCCGACGTAACTCGAGAATATACCCCAGGTTCCGGCCGCAACTTGAGAAAAACCATGAGTCTTCCCCCTCGCAGCGAGATGAGGCCCGATTCCCCTGCACTGCGTGCAGAGCAATTCCGTGTTCCACATCAAACGTGAAAGGAGCCTTGATTTCCTTGATGGCACTCCAGAGAAAACCCAAGGTCACTGTCTCAAGTCTAGAGGGATCCTGAGGTCACTGGAGCAACACGAAAGGGCTCCGTGGACCCCAAATCAAGTCGAGATGAGAGCTTAGTCCCTGGCTTCGACTCAAGAGGAATACCAACTTTCCACAAGCACCGCAAGAGGAGGCTTCTCTCAGCAAAAGGTATGGGAGAGGGACCCTGAGTTTGTGGCCTCAAGTGGAATGGACAGCGAGATGCTCTGACTCGAAGTAAGGCCGGATATCCCTGCAGTGAATTGAATGCAGGCTCGTCTTGCATCTCCCAAGGCGAAGGGTTGTCTGAATCCCCTGTGGAGACCACAGAGAAAGACCTAGTCCTCCACCTCAACGCAACCGGAGGCCTCACATCGTTTGAAAACTCGAGAGGTCCGTGTAGATCAGTACTTCTGAAGGAGAAGATGCCTGACTCCTCTTGAAAATGGATAGGAGTCCCAGGATCCCTGTGGCACGTGGAAAGGGACCCTGGGTCTCCCGCCTCACGTGGAGACGCGTCCCCATTGCCATGCCAAGACTCGAGGAGAATTCCGAGGTGTCCCTCGCACCTAGGCAGGAGTCCTGACGTCGCTGAACAAACACGTGTCTGGAAGGGCCCTCCCCGTCGTAACTCGAGAATATACCCCAGGTTCCGGCCGCAACTCGAGAAAAACCATGAGACTTCCCCCACGCCGCGAGATGAGGCCCGATTCCCCTGCACTGCGTGCAGAGCAATTCCGTTTCCACATCAAACGTGAAACGAGCCTTGATTTCCTTGATGGCACTCCCGAGAAAACCCAAGATCACTGTCTCAAGCCTAGAGGGATCCTGAGGTCACTGGACCAACAGGAAAGGGCTCCGTGGACCCCAAATCAACTCGAGATGAGAGCTTAGTCCCTGGCTTCGACTCAAGAGGAATACCAACTTTCCACAAGCACCTCAAGAGGAGGCTTCTCTCAGCTACAGGTATGTGAGAGGGACCCTGAGTTTGTGGCCTCAAGTCGAATGGACACAGAGATGCTCTGACTCGAAGTAAGGCCGGATATCCTTGCAGTGAATTGAATGCAGGCTCGTCTTGCATCTCCCAAGACGAAAGGATGTCTGAATCCCCTGTGGAGACCACAGAGAAAAACCTAGTTCTCCGCCTCATAACGACTGGAGGCCTCACATCCTTTGAAAACTCGAGAGGTCCGCGGAGATCAACGCTTCCAAAGGGGACGATGCCTGACTCCTCTTGAAAATGGATAGGAGTAACAGGATCCCTGTGGCACGTGGAAAGGGAACCTGGGTCTCCCACCTCACGTGGAGATGCGTCCCAATTGCCATGCCAAGACTCGAGGAGAATCCCGAGGTGTCCCTCGCACCTAGGCAGGCGTCCTGACGTCCCTGAACAAACACTTGTCTGGAAGGGCCCTCCCCGTCGTAACTCGAGAATATACCCCAGGTTCTGGCCGCAACTCGAGAAAAACCATGAGACTTCCCCCTCGCCGCGAGATGAGGCCCGATTCCCCTGCACTGCGTGCAGAGCAATTCCCTGTTGCACATCAAACCTGAATGGAGCCTTGATTCCTTGATGGCCATCCAAAGAATACCCAAGATCACTGTATCAAGTCTAGAGTGATCCTGACGTCACTGTAGCAACACGAAAGGGCTCCGTGGACCCTAAATCAACTCGAGATGAGAGCTTAGTCCCTGGCTTCGACTCAAGAGGAATACCAAATTTCCACAAGCACCTCAAGAGGAGGCTTCTCTCAGCTACAGGTATGTGAGAGGGACCCTGAGTTTGTGGCCTCAAGTGGAATGGACACCGAGATGCTCTGACTTGAAGTAAGGCCGGATATCCCTGCAGTGAATTGAATGCAGGCTCGTCTTGCATCTCCCAAGAGGAAGGGATGTATGAATCCCCTGTGGAGACGACAGAGAATGACCTAGTTCTCTGCCTCATCGCGACCGGAGGCCTCACATCCTTTGAAAACTCGAGAGGTCCGCGGAGATCAATGCTTCCAAAGGGGACGATGCCTGACTCCTCTTGAAAATGGATAGGAGTCCCAGGATCCCTGTGGCACGTGGAAAGGGACACTGGGTCTCCCGCCTCACGTGGAGACGCGTCCCAATTGCCATGCCAAGACTCGAGGAGAAACCCGCGGTATCCCTCGCACCTATGCAGGCGTCCTGACGTCGCTGAACAAACACTTGTCTGGAAGGACCCTCCCCGTCGTAACTCGAGAATATACCCCAGGTTCCTGGCCGCAACTCGAGAAAAATTATGAGACTTCCCCCTCGCCGCGAGATGAGGCCCGATTCCCCTGCATTGCGTGCAGAGCAATTCCGTGTTCCATATCAAACGTGAAAGGAGCCTTGATTTCCTTGATGGCACTCCAGAGAAAACCCAAGATCACTGTCTCAAGTCTAGAGGGATCCTGAGGTCACTGGAGCAACACGAAAGGGCTCAGTGGACCACAAATCAACTCGAGATGAGAGCTTAGTCCCTGGCTTCGAATCAAGAGGAATGCCAACTTTCCACAAGCCCTTCAAGAAGAGGCTTCTCTCAGCTACAGGTATGTGAGAGGGACCCTGAGTTTGTGGCCTCAAGTGAAATGGACACCGAGATGCTCTGACTCGAAGTAAGGCCGGATATCCCTGCAGTGAATTGAATGCAGGCTCGTCTTGCATCTCCCAAGACGAAGGGATGTCTGAATCCCCTGTGGAGACCACAGAGAAAGACCTAGTTCTCCGCCTCATTGTGTACGGAGGCCTCACAACCTTTGAAAATTCGAGAGGTCCGCGAAGATCAATGCTTCCAAAGGAGACGATTCCTGACTCCTCTTGAAAATGGATAGGAGTCCCAGGATAGCTGTGGCACGTGGAAAGGGACCCCGGGGCTCCCGCCTAATGTGGAGTCACGGCCCATTTGCTATGCCAAGACTCGAGGAGTACCCCGAGATTTCCCTTGCACCTAGGCAGGCATCTTGACTTCGCTGAACAAACACGTTTCTGGAAGGGCCCTCCCCGTCGTAACTCGAGAGTATAACCCAGGTTCCGGCCGTAACTCGAGAAAAACCATGAGACTTCCCCCTCGCCGCGAGATGAGGCCCGATTCCCCTGCACTGCGTGCAGAGCCATTCCGTGTTCCACATCAAACGTGAAAGGAGCCTTGATTCCCTTGACGGCACTCCAGAGAAAACCCAAGATCACTGTCTCAAGTCTAGAGGGATCCTGAGGTCTCTGAAGCAACACGAAAGGTATCCGTGGACCCCAAATCAACTCGAGATGAGAGCTTAGTACCTTGCTTCGAATCAAGAGGAATACCAACTTTCCACAAGCACCTCAAGAGGAGGCTTCTCTCAGCTACAGCTATGTGAGAGGGACCCTGAGTTTGTGGCCTCAAGTGGAATGGACACCAAGATGCTCTGACTCGAAGTAAGGCCGGATATCCCTGCAGTGAATTGAATGCAGGCTCGTCTTGCATCTCCCAAGACGAAGGGATGTCCGAATCCCCTCTGAAGACCACAGAGAAAGACCTAGTTTTCCGCATCATCGCGACCGGAGGCCTCACATCCTTTGAAAACTCGAGAGGTTCGTGGAGATCAATGCTTCCAAAGGAGACGATGCCTGACTCCTCTTGAAAATGGATAGGAGACCCAGGATCACTGTGGCACGTGGAAAGGGACCCTGGGTCTCCCGCCTCACGTGGAGACGCGTCCCCATTGCCATGCCAAGACTCGAGGAGTATCCCGAGGTGTCCCTCGCACCTAGGCAGGAGTCCTGACGTCGCTGAAAAAACACGTGTCTGGAAGGGCCCTCCCCGTCGTAACTCGAGAATAAACCCCACGTTCCGGCCGAAACTCGAGAAAAACCATGAGACTTCACCCTCGCCGCGAAATGAGACCCGATTCCCCTGCACAGCATGCAGAGCAATTCCGGGTTGCACATCAAACGTGAAAGTAGCCTTGATTTCCTTGATGGCACTCCAGAGAAAACCCAAGATCACTTTCTCAAGTCTAGAGGGATCCTGAGGTCACTGGAGCAACACGAAAGGGCTCCGTGGACCCCAAATCAACTCGAGATGAGAGCTTAGTCCCTGGCTTCGACTCAAGAGGAATACCCACGTTTCACAAGCACCTCAAGAGGAGGCTTCTGTCAGCTACAGGTATGTGAGAGGGACCCTGAGTTTGTGGCCTCAAGTGGAATGGACACCGAGATGCTCTGACTCGAAGTAAGGCCGGATATCCCTGCAGTGAATTGAATGCAGGCTCGTCTTGCATCTCCCAAGACGAAGGGATGTCTGAATCCCCTGTGGAGATGACAGAGGAAGACCTAGTCCTCCGCCTCATTGGGACCGGAGGCCTCACATACTTTGAAAACTCGAGAGTCTGCGGAGATCAATGCTTCCAAAGGAGACGATGCCTGAATCCTCTTGAAAATGGATAGGAGTCCCAGGATCCCTGTGGCACGTGGAAAGGGACCCTGGGTCTCCCGCCTCACGTGGAGACGTGTCCCAATTGCCATGCCAAGACTCGAGGAGTATCCCGAGGTGTCCCTCGCACCTAGGCAGAAGTCCTGACGTCGCTGAACAAACACGTGTCTGGAAGGGCCCTCCCCGTCGTAACTCGAGAATATACCCCAGGTTCCGGCCTCAACTCGAGAAAAACCATGAGACTTCCCCCTCGCCACGAGATGAGGCCCGATTCCACTGCACTGCGTGCAGAGCAATTCCGTGTTCCACATCAAAGGTGAAAGGAGCCTTGATTTCCTTGATGGCACTCCAGAGAAAACCCAAGATCACTGTCTCAAGTCTAGAGGGATCCTGAGGTCACTGGAGCAACACGAAAGAGCTCCGTAGAACCCAAATCTACTCGAGATGAGAGCTTAGTCCTTGGCTTCGACTCAAGAGGAATACCAACTTTCCACAAGCACCTCAAGAGGAGGCTTCTCTCAGCTACAGGTATGTGAGAGGGACCCTGAGTTTGTGGCCTCAAGTCGAATGGACACCGAGATGCTCTGACTCGAATTAAGGCCGGATATCCCTGCAGTGAATTGAATGCAGGCTCGTCTCGCATCTCCCAAGACGAAGGGATGTCTGAATCCCCTGTGGAGACCACAGAGAAAGACCTAGTCCTCCGCCTCATCGAGACCGGAGACATCACATCCTGTGAAAAATTGAGAGGTCTGCAGAGATCAATGCTTCCAAAGGAGACGATGCCTGATTCCTCTTGAACATGGATAGGAGATCCAGGATCCCTGTGGCACGTGGAAAGGGACGCTGGGTCTCCCGCTTCACGTGGAGACGCGTCCCAATTGCCATGCCAAGACTCGAGGAGAATCCCGAGGTGTCCCTCGCACCTAGGCAGGAGTCCTGACGGCGCTGAACAAACACGTGTCTGGTAGGGCCCTCCCCGTTGTAACTCGAGAATATACCCCAGGTTCCGGCCGCAACTCGAGAAAAACCATGAGACTTCCCCCTCGCCGCGTGATGAGGCCCGATTCCCCTGCAATGCGTGCAGAGCAATTCCGTGTTCCACATCAAACGTGAAAGGAGCCTTGATTTCCTTGATGGCACTTCAGAGAAAACCCAAGATCACTGTCTCATCTAGAGGTATCGTGAGGTCACTGGAGTAACACGAAATTTCTCCG
Source organism: Dama dama (assembly GCF_033118175.1). NCBI lineage: Eukaryota > Metazoa > Chordata > Mammalia > Artiodactyla > Cervidae > Dama > Dama dama. The sequence goes on along the minus strand of NW_026870878.1, from coordinate 700,862 downwards.
TGGACCCCAAATCAATTGGAGATGAGAGCTTAGTCCCTGGCTTCGACTCAAGAGGAATACCCACGTTTCACAAGCACCTCAAGAGGAGGCTTCTGTCAGCTACAGGTATGTGAGAGGGACCCTGAGTTTGTTGCCTCAAGTGGAATGGACACCGAGATGCTCTGACTCGAAGTAAGGCCGGATATCCCTGCAGTGAATTGAATGCAGGCTCGTCTTGCATCTCCCAAGACGAAGGGATGTCTGAATCCCCTGTGGAGACCACAGAGAAAGACCTAGTCCTCCGCCACAACGCGACCGGAGGCCTCACATCCTTTGAAAACTCGAGAGTTCCGCGGAGATCAATGCTTCCAAAGGAGACGATGCCTGACTCCTCTTGAAAATGGATAGAGTCCCAGGATCCCTGTGGCACGAGGAAAGGGACCCTGGGTCTCCGGCCTCACGTGGAGACGCGTCCCAATTGCAATGCCAAGACTCGAGGAGAATCCCGAGGTGTCCCTCGCACCTAGGCAGGAGTCCTGACGTCGCTGAACAAACACGTGTCTGGAAGGGCCCACCCCGACGTAACTCGAGAATATACCCCAGGTTCCGGCCACAACTCGAGAAAAACCATGAGACTTCCCCCTCGCCGCGAGATGAGGCCCGATTCCCCTGCACTGTGTGCAGAGCAATTCCGTGATCCACATCAAACATGAAAGGAGCCTTGATTTCCTTGATGGCACTCCAGAGAAAACCCAAGATCACTGTCTCAAGTCTAGAGGAATCCTGAGGTCACTGGAGGAACACGAAATTTCTCCGTGGACCCCAAATCAACTCGAGATGAGAGCTTAGTCCCTGGCTTCGACAAAAGAGGAATACCAACTTTCCACAAGCACCTCAAGAGGAGGCTTCTCTCAGCTACAGGTATGTGAGAGGGACCCTGAGTTTGTGGCCTCAAGTGGAATGGACACTGAGATGCTCTGACTCGAAGTAAGGCCGGATATCCCTGCAGTGAATTGAATGCAGGCTCGTCTTGCATCTCCCAAGACGAAGGGATGTCTGAATCCCCTGTGGAGACGACAGAGAAAGTCTTAGTCCTCCGCCTCATCGCGACCGGAGGCATCACATCTTTGAAAACTCGAGAGGTCTGCGGAGATCAATGCTTCCAAAGGAGATGATGCTTGACTCCTCTTGAAAATGGATAGGAGTGCCAGCATTCCTGTGGCATGTGGAAAGGGACCCTGGGGCTCCCACTTCACGTGGAGACGCGTCCCAATTGCCATGCCAAGACTCGAGGAGAATCCCGAGATGTCCCTCGCACCTAGGCAGTATTCCTGACTTCGCTGAACAAACACGTGTCTGGAAGGGCCCTTCCCGTCGTAACTCGAGAATATACCCCAGGTTCCGGCCACAACTCGAGAAAAACCATAAGCCTTCCCCCTCGCCACGAGATTAGGCCCGATTCCCCTGCACTGCGTGCAGAGCAATTCCGAGTTCCACATCCAACGTGAAAGGAGCCTTGATTTCCTTGATGGCACTCTAGAGAATACCCAAAAACATGACAAGGTGTGAAAAATACGAAGAGCATGACAAGGTGTGAAAAATTCCAGGAGCATGACGAGATGTGAAAAATTCGTGGAGCATGAAAAAGTCTGAAAAATACGAGGAGCATGACAAGTGTGAAAAATATGAGGAGCATGGAAAGGTGTGAAAAATACGAGGAGCTTGTAAAGGTCTGCAAAATACGAGGAGCATGAAATGGTGTGAAAAATACGAAGAGCGTGAAAAGTTGTGAAAAATATGAAGAGTGTGAAAAGGACTGAAAAATACGAGGAGCATGAAAAGGTCTGAAAAATACGAGGAGCATAAAAATGTGTGAAAAATACGAGGAGCATGAAAAGGTGTGAAAAATAGGAAGAAAATGAATAGGTCTGAAAAATACGAGGAGCATGAAAGGTGTTAAAATTTCGAAGAGCAGGAAAAGGTGTGAAAAATACGAGAAGCATGACAAGGTGTGAAAAACACGTGCAGCATGACAAGATGTGAACACTACGAGGAGCATGAAAAAGTCTGAAAAATTCGAGGAGCATGACAAGGTGTGAAAAATATGAGGAGCATGAAAGTGTCTGAAAAATGAGAGGAGCATGAAAACGTGTGAAAAATACGAGGAGCATGGAAATGTCGGACAAAATTGAGGAGCATGAGAAGATCTGAAAAACATGAGAGCCTTAAAAGGTGTGAAGATTCGAGGAGCAGGATAAGGTGAGAAAAATACAAGGAGCATGAAAAGGTCTGAAAAATACGAGGAGCAATAAAAGGTGTGAGAAATTCGAGGAGCAAGAAAAGGTGAGAAATATACGAGGAGCATGAAAAGGTCTGAAAATTATGAGGAGCATGACAGGTGTGAAAAACACGAGGAGCATGAAAAGGTGTGAAAAATACGAAGAGCATGAAAAGGTCTGAAAAATATGAGGAGCATGAAAAGGTGTAAAAAATATGAAGAGCGTGAAAAGGTGTGAAAAATACGAGGAGCATGACAAGGTGTGAAAATTACGAGGAGCATGAAAAGGTGTGAAAAATTCGAGTAGCAGGAAAAGGTGTGAAAAATACGAGGAGCATGAAAAGTTCTGAAAAATACAAGGAGCATGACAGGTGTGAAAAATACGAGGAGCATGACAGGGTGTGAAAAATTCGAGAAGCATGAGAAGGTCTGAAAAACAAGAGGAGCATGACAAGGTGTGAAATATACGAGGAGCATGAAAAATTGTCAAAAATACGAGGAACGTGAAAAGGTCTGAAAAATACGAGGAGCATGAACAAGTCTGAAAAATACGATGAGCATAAAAAGTTGTCAAAAATACGAAGAGAGTGAAAAGGTGTGAAAAATATGAAGAGCGTGAAAAGGTTTGAAATATTCGAGGAGCATGAAAATGTCTGGAAAATACGAGGAGCATGAAAAGATGTGAAAAATACGAAGAGCAGGAAAAGGTGTGAAAAATATGAAGAGCATGAAAAGCTTTGAAAAATACGAGGAGCATGACAAGGTGTGAAAAATACGAGGAGCATGAAATGGTGTGAAAATTTCGAAGAGCAGGTAAGGTGTGAGAAATATGAGGAGCATGAAAAGGTGTGAAATATACGAGGAGCATGACAAGGTGTGAAAAATACGAAGAGCAGGAAAAGGTGTGAAAAATATGAAGAGCATGAAAAGCTTTGAAAAATACGAGGAGCATGACAAGGTGTGAAAAATACGAGGAGCATGAAAAGGTGTGAAAAATATGAAGAGCATGAAAAGGTGGGAAAAAGATGAGGAGCATGACAAGCTGTGAAAATTTCGAGGAGCATGTAAAGGTCTGAAAAATACGAGGAGCATTAAAACGTGTGAAAAACCCGAGGAGCAAGAAAAGGTGTGAAAAATACGAGGATCATGACAAGGTGTGAAAAATATGAGGAGCATGACAAGTTGAGAAAAATACGAGGAGCATGACAAGGTGTGAAAAGTAGGAGGAGCATGAAAATGTCTGAAAAATATGACGAGCATGACAAGGTGTGAAAAATATGAGGAACATGAAAAGGTGTGAAAAATATGAAGAGCATGAAAAGGTGTGAAAAATACGAGGAGGATGAAGAGGTCTGAAATATACGAGGAGCATGAAACGGTGTGAAATATTCGAGGAGCATGAAAGGTGTGATAAATACGAAGAGCGTGAAAACGTGTGAAAAATACGAAGAGCATGAAAAGGTCTGAAAATTACAAGGAGCATGAAAAGGTTTCAAAAATACGAAGAGCGCGAACAGGTGTGAAAAATATGAAGAGCGTGAAAAGGTTTGAAAAATTCGAGGAGCATGAAAAGGTGTGAAAAATATGAGGAGCTAGAAAAGGTGTGAAAAATTCGAGGAGCAGGAAAAGTTCTGAAATATACGAGGAGCATGAAAACGTGGGAAAAATCCAAGGAGCAGGAAAAGGTGTGAAAAATACGAGGAGCACGGAAAGGTGTAAAAAATTCAAAGACCAGGAAGAGGTGTGTAAAATACGAGGAGCATGAAAAGGTGTCAAAACTACGAAGAGCGTGAAAACGTGTGAAAAAAATGAAGAGCTTGAAAAGGTCTGAAAAATAGGAGCAAGAAAAGGTATGAAAAATATTAGGAGCAGGAAAAGGTGTGAAAAATACGAGGAGCAGGAAAAGGTGTGAAAAATTCGAGGAGCAAAAAAGGTGTGAAAAATACAAGGAGTATTGAAAAGGTCTGAAAAACATGAGGAGCATGAAAAGGTGTGAAAAATACGAGGACCATGAAAATGTCTGAAAAATACGAGGAGCATGAAAAGGAGTGAAAAATACGAGGAGCATGAAAAGGTGTGAAAAATAGGAGGAGGATGAAAAGTTGTGAGAAATTCAAAGAGCAGGAAAAGGTATGAAAAACACGAGGAGCATGAAAAGTTCTGTAAAATACGAGGAGCATGAAACAGTGCGATAAATATGAGGAGCATGACAGGGTGTGAAAAATACGAGGGGGATGAAATGGTGTGAAAAATTCCAAGAGCAGGAAAAGGTGTGAAAAATACGAAGAGCAAGAAAATGTGTGAAAAATACAAGGATCATTACATGGTGTGAAAAATACGAGGAGCATGACAAGGTGTGAAAAATAGGAAGAGCATGAAAAGGTGTGAAATATACGAGGAGCATGAAAAGGTGTCAAAAATACGGAGAGCGTGAAAAGGTGTGAAAAATATGAAGAGCGTGAAAAGGTGTGAAAATTCGAGGAGCATGAAAAGGTCTGAAAAATACGAGGAGCATGAAAAGGTGTGAAAAATCCGAGTGGCAGGAAAAGGTGTGAAAAATACGAGGAGCTTGAAAAGATCTGAAAAATACGAGGAGCATGAAAAGGTCTGAAAAATATGCGGAGCATGAAAAGGTCTGAAAAATATGCGGAGCATGAAAAGGTGTGAAAAATACGAAGAGCATGGAAAGGTGTGAAAAATTCAAAGAACAGGAAAAGGTGTGAAAAAAATGAGGAGCATGAAAAGGTGTGAAAAATACGAGAACAGCAAAAGGTGTGAAAAATACGAAGAGCATGGAAAGGTGTGAAAAATTCAAAGAACAGGAAAAGATGTGAAAAAAATGAGGAGCATGAAAAGGTGTGAAAAATTCGAAGAGTAGGAAAAGGTGTGAAAAATACGAGGAGAATGAAAAGGTGTGAAAAATGCGAAGAGCGTGAAAAGATGTGAAAAATACGAGTGGCATTAAAAGGTGTGAAAATCACGAGAGCAGGAAAAGGTGAAAAATACGAGAAGCATGGAAAGATGTGAAAAATTCAAAGAACAGGAAAAGGTGTGAAAAATACGAGGAGCACGAAAAGGTCTGACAAATACCAGGAGCATGACAAGGTGTGAAAAATACGAGGAGCATGAAAAGGTCTGAAAAATACGAGGAGCAGGACAAGGTTTGAAAAATATGAAGAGAATGAAAAGGTCTGAAAAATACGATGACCATGAAAAGTTGTGAAAAATACGAGGAGAATGAAATGGTGTGAAAAATAGGAAGAACAGGAATAGGTCTGAAAAATATGAGGAGCATGAAAAGGTGTGAAAAATACGACAGCAGGAAAAGGTGTGAAAAATACGAGGAGCATAGAAAGGTGTGAAAAATTCAAAGACCAGGAAAAGGTGTGAAAAATACGAGGAGCATGAAAAGGTGCCAAATATATGAAGTGCGTGAAAAGGTGTGAAAAATATGAAGAGCGTGAAAAGGTGTGAAAATTCGAGGAGCATGAAAAGATCTGAAAAATACGAGCATGAAAAGGTCTGAAAAATATGCGGAGCATGAAAAGGTCTGAAAAATATGCAGAGCATGAAAAGGTGTGAAAAATACGAGAACAGGAAAAGGTGTGAAAATTACGAGGAGCATGAAAAGGTGTGAAATATCCGAGTGGCAGGAAAAGGTGTGAAAAATACGAGGAGCTTGAAAAGATCTGAAAAATACGAGCATGAAAAGGTCTGAAAAATATGCGGAGCATGAAAAGGTCTGAAAAATATGCAGAGCATGAAAAGGTGTGAAAAATACGAGAACAGGAAAAGGTGTGAAAATTACGAGGAGCATGAAAAGGTGTGAAAAATTCGAAGAGTAGGAAAAGGTGTGAAAAATACGAGGAGAATGAAAAGGTGTGAAAAATGCGAAGAGCGTGAAAAGATGTGAAAAATACGAGTGGCATGAAAAGGTGTGAAAATCACGAGAGCAGGAAAAGGTGAAAAATACGAGAAGCATGGAAAGATGTGAAAAATTCAAAGAACAGGAAAAGGTGTGAAAAATACGAGGAGCACGAAAAGGTCTGACAAATACGAGGAGCAGGACAAGGTTTGAAAAATATGAAGAGAATGAAAAGGTCTGAAAAATACGAGGAGCATGAAAAGTTGTGAAAAATACGACAGCAGGAAAAGGTGTGAAAAATACGAGGAGCATAGATAGGTGTGAAAAATTCAAAGACCAGGAAAAGGTGTGAAAAATACGAGGAGCACGAAAAGGTCTGACAAATACGAGGAGCAGGACAAGGTTTGAAAAATATGAAGAGAATGAAAAGGTCTGAAAAATACGAGGAGCATGAAAAGTTGTGAAAAATACGACAGCAGGAAAAGGTGTGAAAAATACGAGGAGCATAGATAGGTGTGAAAAATTCAAAGACCAGGAAAAGGTGTGAAAAATACGAGGAGCATGAAAAGGTGCCAAATATATGAAGTGCGTGAAAAGGTGTGAAAAATATGAAGAGCGTGAAAAGGTCTGAAAAATACGAGGAGCATGAAAAGGTCTGAAAAATATGAGGAGCATGAAACGGTGTGAAAAATTCGAAAAGCAGGAAAAGATGTGAAAAATACGAGCAGCAGGAAAAGGGGTGAAAAATACGAGGAGCAAGAAAAGATGTGAAAAATACGAGGGGGAGGAAAAGGTGTAAAAATTTCGAGTAGCAAAAAAGGTGTTTAAATTACAAGGAGCATTGAAAAGGTCTGAAAAATTCGAGGAGCATGACATCGTGTGAAAAATACGAGGAGCATGAAAATGTGTCAAAAATACGAAGAGTGTGAAAAGGTGTGAAAAGTACGAGGAGCATGAAAATGTGTGAAAAATTCGAAGAGTAGGAAAAGGTGTGAGAAATACGAAAAGAATGAAAAGGTGTGAAACATAAGAAGAGAGTGAAAAGGTGTGAAAAATACGAGGAGCATGAAAAGTTGTCAAAAATTCAAAGAGCAGGAAAAGTTGTAAAAAATCGAGGAGCATGGAAAGGTGTGAAAAATACGAAAGCAGGAAAAAGTGACAAATACGAGGAGCATGGAAAGGTGTGAAAAATTCAAAGACCAGGAAAAGGTGTGAAAAACACAAGGAGCATGAAAAGGTGTAAAACATCCGAGGATCGGAAAAGGTGTGAAAAATACGAGGAGGATGAAAAGGTGAAAAATACGAGGAGCATGACAAGGTGTGAAAAATACAAGGAGCATGAAAAGCCTTGAAAAATACGAGGAGCATGACAAGGTTTGAAAATATGAAGAGCATGAAAAGGTCTGAAAAATACGAGGAGCATGACAAGGTGTGAAAAATACGAGGAGCATTGAAAGGTGTAAAAAATACGAGGAGCATGGCAAGGTGTGAAAAATTCAAAGGCCAGGAAAAGGTGTGAAAAACACATGGAGCATGAAAAGGTGTAAAAAATCCGAGGATCAGGAAAAGGTGTGAAAAATACGAGGAGCATTGAAAGGTGTGAAAAATACGAGGAGCATGAAAAGGCGTGAAAATACGAGGAGCAAGAAAAGGTGTGAAAAATACAAGGAGCATGAAAAGGTGTGAAAAATACAAGGAGCATGAAAAGGTGTGAAAAATATGAGGAGCTAGAAAAGGTGTGAAAAATACGAGGATCAGTAAAAGTTCTGAAATATACGAGGAGTATGAAAACGTGTGAAAAATCCGAGAAGCAGGAAAAGGTGTGAAAAATATGAGAGGCATGGAAAGGTGTGAAAAATTCAAAGACCATGAAAAGGTGTGAAAAATACGAGGAGCATGAAAAGGTATCAAAAATATGAAGAGCGTGAAAAAGTGTGAAAAATATGAAGAGCTTGAAAAGGTCTGAAAAATACAAGGAGCATGTAAAGGTTTCAAAAATATGAAGAGCGTGAACAGGTGTGAAAAATAAGAAGAGCGTGAAAAGCTCTGAAAAATTCGAGGAGCATGAAAAGGTGTGAAAAATATGAGGAGCCAGAAAAGGTGTGAAAAATACGAGGATCAGTAAAAGTTTTGAAATATATGAGGAGTATGAAAACGTGTGAAAAAACCGAGGAGCAGGAAAAGGTGTGAAAATTACGAGGAGCATGGAAAGGTGTGAAAAATTCATAGACCATGAAAAGGTGTGAAAAATACGAGGAGCATGAAAAGGTGTCAAAAATACGAACAGCGTGAAAAGGTGTGAAAAATATCAAGAGCTTGAAAAGGTCTGAAAAATACGAGAAGGATGAAAAGGTCTGAAAAATACGAGGAGAATGAAACGATGTGAAAAATTCGAAGTGCAGGAAAAGGTGTGAAAAATAAGAGGAGCATGACAACGTGTGAAAAATACGAAGAGCAGGAAAAGGCGTGAAAAACACGAGGAGCATGAAAATTTCTGAAAAATACGAGGAGCATGAAACGGTGTGATAAATAAGAGGAGCATGACAGGGTGTGAAAAATACGAGGAGGATGAAAAGGTGTGAAAATTTCAAAGAGCAGGAAAAGGTGTGCAAAATACGAGGAGGATGAAAAGGTGTGAAAAATCCGAGGAGCATTACATGGTGTGAAAAATACGAGGAGCATGACAAGGTGTGAAAAATAGGAAGAGCATGAAAAGGTGTGAAATATACGAGGAGCATGAAAAGGTCTGAAAAATACGAGGAGCATGAAAAGGTGTCAAAAATACGGAGAGCGTGAAAAGGTGTGAAAAATATGAAGAGCGTGAAAAGGTCTGAAAAATACAAGGAGCATGAAAAGGTGTGAAAAATACAAGGAGCATGACATGGTGTGAAAAATACGAGGAGTATGACAAGGTGGGAAAATTGGAAGAACATGAAAAGGTGTGAAATATACGAGGAGCATGAAATGGTCTGAAAAATTCGAGGAGCATGAAGTGTTGTGTAAAATACGAGAACAGGAAAAGGTGTGAAAAATACGAAGAGCATGGAAAGGTGTTAAAAATTCAAAGAACAGGAAAAGGTGTGAAAAATACGAGGAGCATGAAAAGGTGTCAAAAATTCAAAGAACAGGAAAAGGTGTGAAAAATACGAGGAGCATGTAAAGGTATGACAAATACGAGGAGCATGACAAGGTGTGAAAAATACGAGGAGCATGAAAAGCCTTGATATATACGAGGGGCATGAAAAGGTTTGAAAAATATGAAGAGCATGGAAAGGTCTGAAAAATACGAGGAGCATTAAAAGGTGTGAAAAATACGAAGAGCGTGAAAAGTTGTGAAAAATATGAGGAGCATGAAAAGGTGTGAAAAATTTGAAGAGCGTGAAAAGGTCTGAAAAATTTGAGGAGCACGAAAAGGTCTGAAAAATATGAGGAGCATGAAAAGTTTTCAAAAATATGAAGAGCATGAACAGGTGTGAAAAATATGAAGAGTGTGAAAAGGTCTGAAAAATACGAGGAGCATGAAAAGATTTCAAAAATACGAAGAGCGTGAACAGATGTGAAAATTATGAGGAGCATGACAAGGTGTGAAAAATACGAGGAGCAGGAAAAGGCGTGAAAAACACGAGGAGCATGAAAATTTCTGAAAAATACGAGGAGCATGAAATGGTGTGATAAATAGGAGGAGAATGACACGGTGTGAAAAATACGAGGAGGATGAATAGGTGTGAAAAAACTCGAAGAGCAGGAAAAGGTGTGAAAAATACAAGGAGCATGAAAAGATGTGAAAAATCCGAGGAGCATTACATGGTGTGAAAAATACGAGGAGCATGACAAGGTGTGAAAAATAGGAAGAGCATGAAAAGGTGTGAAATATACGAGGAGCATGACAGGGTGTGAAAAATACGAGGAGCATGAAACGGTGTGATAAATAGGAGGAGAATGACACGGTGTGAAAAATACGAGGAGGATGAATAGGTGTGAAAAAACTCGAAGAGCAGGAAAAGGTGTGAAAAATACAAGGAGCATGAAAAGATGTGAAAAATCCGAGGAGCATTACATGGTGTGAAAAATACGAGGAGCATGACAAGGTGTGAAAAATAGGAAGAGCATGAAAAGGTGTGAAATATACGAGGAGCATGACAGGGTGTGAAAAATACGAGGAGCATGAAACGGTGTGAAAAATTCGATGAGCATGAAAAGGTGTGAAAAATTCAAAGAGCAGGAAAACGTGTGAAAAATACGAGAAGGAAAAGGAGTGAAAAATACAAGGAGAATGAAAAGGTGTAAAAAATATGAAGGTCAAGAAAAGGTGTGAAAAATATGAAGAGAAAGAAAAGGTGTGAAAAATTGGAAGAGCAGGAAAAGGTGTGAAAAATACGAGGAGCATTGAAAGGTGTGAAAAATACGAGGAGCATGAAAAGGCGTGAAAATACGAGGAGCAAGAAAAGGTGTGAAAAATACAAGGAGCATGAAAAGGTGTGAAAAATACAAGGAGCATGAAAAGGTGTGAAAAATATGAGGAGCTAGAAAAGGTGTGAAAAATACGAGGATCAGTAAAAGTTCTGAAATATACGAGGAGTATGAAAACGTGTGAAAAATCCGAGAAGCAGGAAAAGGTGTGAAAAATATGAGAGGCATGGAAAGGTGTGAAAAATTCAAAGACCATGAAAAGGTGTGAAAAATACGAGGAGCATGAAAAGGTATCAAAAATATGAAGAGCGTGAAAAAGTGTGAAAAATATGAAGAGCTTGAAAAGGTCTGAAAAATACAAGGAGCATGTAAAGGTTTCAAAAATATGAAGAGCGTGAACAGGTGTGAAAAATAAGAAGAGCGTGAAAAGCTCTGAAAAATTCGAGGAGCATGAAAAGGTGTGAAAAATATGAGGAGCCAGAAAAGGTGTGAAAAATACGAGGATCAGTAAAAGTTTTGAAATATATGAGGAGTATGAAAACGTGTGAAAAAACCGAGGAGCAGGAAAAGGTGTGAAAATTACGAGGAGCATGGAAAGGTGTGAAAAATTCATAGACCATGAAAAGGTGTGAAAAATACGAGGAGCATGAAAAGGTGTCAAAAATACGAACAGCGTGAAAAGGTGTGAAAAATATCAAGAGCTTGAAAAGGTCTGAAAAATACGAGAAGGATGAAAAGGTCTGAAAAATACGAGGAGAATGAAACGATGTGAAAAATTCGAAGTGCAGGAAAAGGTGTGAAAAATAAGAGGAGCATGACAACGTGTGAAAAATACGAAGAGCAGGAAAAGGCGTGAAAAACACGAGGAGCATGAAAATTTCTGAAAAATACGAGGAGCATGAAACGGTGTGATAAATAAGAGGAGCATGACAGGGTGTGAAAAATACGAGGAGGATGAAAAGGTGTGAAAATTTCAAAGAGCAGGAAAAGGTGTGCAAAATACGAGGAGGATGAAAAGGTGTGAAAAATCCGAGGAGCATTACATGGTGTGAAAAATACGAGGAGCATGACAAGGTGTGAAAAATAGGAAGAGCATGAAAAGGTGTGAAATATACGAGGAGCATGAAAAGGTCTGAAAAATACGAGGAGCATGAAAAGGTGTCAAAAATACGGAGAGCGTGAAAAGGTGTGAAAAATATGAAGAGCGTGAAAAGGTCTGAAAAATACAAGGAGCATGAAAAGGTGTGAAAAATACAAGGAGCATGACATGGTGTGAAAAATACGAGGAGTATGACAAGGTGGGAAAATTGGAAGAACATGAAAAGGTGTGAAATATACGAGGAGCATGAAATGGTCTGAAAAATTCGAGGAGCATGAAGTGTTGTGTAAAATACGAGAACAGGAAAAGGTGTGAAAAATACGAAGAGCATGGAAAGGTGTTAAAAATTCAAAGAACAGGAAAAGGTGTGAAAAATACGAGGAGCATGAAAAGGTGTCAAAAATTCAAAGAACAGGAAAAGGTGTGAAAAATACGAGGAGCATGTAAAGGTATGACAAATACGAGGAGCATGACAAGGTGTGAAAAATACGAGGAGCATGAAAAGCCTTGATATATACGAGGGGCATGAAAAGGTTTGAAAAATATGAAGAGCATGGAAAGGTCTGAAAAATACGAGGAGCATTAAAAGGTGTGAAAAATACGAAGAGCGTGAAAAGTTGTGAAAAATATGAGGAGCATGAAAAGGTGTGAAAAATTTGAAGAGCGTGAAAAGGTCTGAAAAATTTGAGGAGCACGAAAAGGTCTGAAAAATATGAGGAGCATGAAAAGTTTTCAAAAATATGAAGAGCATGAACAGGTGTGAAAAATATGAAGAGTGTGAAAAGGTCTGAAAAATACGAGGAGCATGAAAAGATTTCAAAAATACGAAGAGCGTGAACAGATGTGAAAATTATGAGGAGCATGACAAGGTGTGAAAAATACGAGGAGCAGGAAAAGGCGTGAAAAACACGAGGAGCATGAAAATTTCTGAAAAATACGAGGAGCATGAAATGGTGTGATAAATAGGAGGAGAATGACACGGTGTGAAAAATACGAGGAGGATGAATAGGTGTGAAAAAACTCGAAGAGCAGGAAAAGGTGTGAAAAATACAAGGAGCATGAAAAGATGTGAAAAATCCGAGGAGCATTACATGGTGTGAAAAATACGAGGAGCATGACAAGGTGTGAAAAATAGGAAGAGCATGAAAAGGTGTGAAATATACGAGGAGCATGACAGGGTGTGAAAAATACGAGGAGCATGAAACGGTGTGATAAATAGGAGGAGAATGACACGGTGTGAAAAATACGAGGAGGATGAATAGGTGTGAAAAAACTCGAAGAGCAGGAAAAGGTGTGAAAAATACAAGGAGCATGAAAAGATGTGAAAAATCCGAGGAGCATTACATGGTGTGAAAAATACGAGGAGCATGACAAGGTGTGAAAAATAGGAAGAGCATGAAAAGGTGTGAAATATACGAGGAGCATGACAGGGTGTGAAAAATACGAGGAGCATGAAACGGTGTGAAAAATTCGATGAGCATGAAAAGGTGTGAAAAATTCAAAGAGCAGGAAAACGTGTGAAAAATACGAGAAGGAAAAGGAGTGAAAAATACAAGGAGAATGAAAAGGTGTAAAAAATATGAAGGTCAAGAAAAGGTGTGAAAAATATGAAGAGAAAGAAAAGGTGTGAAAAATTGGAAGAGCAGGAAAAGGTGTGAAAAATACGAGGAGAATGAACAGGTGTGAAAAATTCAAAGAGCAGGAAAAGGTGTGAAAATTACGAGGAACATGGAAAGGTGTGAAAAATACGAGGAGCATGACAAGGTGTGTAAAAATGAGGACCATGACAAGGTGTGAAAAATGTGAAGAGCATGAAAAATGTGAAAAATATGAGGAGCCTGAAAAGGTCTGAAAAATACGAGGAGCATGAAAAGGACTGAAAAATACGAGGAGCATGAAAAGGTGAGAAAAATACGAGGAGAATGAAAAGGTCTGAAAAATATGAAGAGCATGAAAAGGTCTGAAAAATACGAGGAGCATGACAAGGTGTGAAAAATACGAGGAGCATGAAAAGTCAGAAAATTATGAAGAGCATGAAAAGGGCTGAAAAATACGAGGAGCATGACAAGGTGTGTAAAATACAAAGAGCATGAAAAGGTGTGAAAAATTCAAACAGCAGGAAAACGCCTGAAAAACACGAGGTGCGGGAAAAGGTGTGAAAAATATGAGGAGCATGAAAAGGTCTGAAACACGAGGAGCATGAAAAGGTGTGAAAAATATGAGGAGCATGAAAAGGTCTGAAAAATACGCAGAGCATGAAAAGGTGTGAAAAATTCGAAGAGCAGGAAAACGTGTGAGAAATACGAGAGCAGGAAAAGTTGTGAAAAATACGAGGAGAATGAACAGGTGTGAAAAATTCGAGGAGCAGGCAAAGGTGTGAAAAATACAAGGAGAATGAACAGGTGTGAAAAATTCGAAGAGCAGGAAAAGGTGTGAAAAATACGAGGAGCATGAAAAAGTGTCAAAAATACGAGGAGCAGGAAAAGGTGTGAAAAATACGAGGAGCGTGAAAAAGTGTCAAAAATATGAGGAGCATGAGGAGGTGTATAAAATATGAGAAGTATGAAAAGGTCTGAAAAATACGAGGAGAATAAAGGTTGTGAAAAATACAAAGAGCATGAAAAGGTCTGAAAAATAACAGAAGCATGAAACGTTGTGAAAAATATGAGGAGCATTAAAAGGTGTGAAATATACGAGGAGCATGACATGGTGTGAAAAATACGAGGAGCAAGACAAGGGGGAAAATTGGAAGAGCATGAAAAGGTGTGAAATATTCGAAGAGCAGGAAATGGTGTGAAAAATACGAGAAGCAGGAAAAGGTGTGAATAATACAAGGAGCATGAAAAGGTCTGAAAAATATGAGGAGCATGAAAAGGTGTGAAATATTCAAAGAGCAGGAAAAGGTGTGAAAAATATGAAGAGCATGAAAAGGTGTGAAATATTCGAAGAGCAGGAAAAGGTGTGAAAAATATGAAGAGCATGAAAAGGTGTGAAAAATTCGAAGAGCAGGAAAAGGTGTGAAAAATACGAGGAGAATGAACAGGTGTGAAAAATTCGAAGAGCAGGAAAAGGTGTGAAATTTACGAGGAGCATGGAAAGGTCTGATAAATATGAGGAGCATGACAAGGTGTGAAAAATATGAGGAGCATGACAAGGTGTGAAAAAAAAGAAGAGCATGAAAAATGTGAAAAATACGAGGAGCATGAAAAGGTCTGAAAAATACAAGGAGCATGAAAAGGACTGAAAAATACGAGGAGAATGAAAAGGTGTGAAAAATACGAGGAGAATGAAATGGTCTGAAAAATACAAGGAGCATGAAAAGGTGTGAAATATTCGAAGAGCAGGTAAAGGTGTGAAAAATACGAGGAACATTAAAAATCTGAAAAATGCGAGAAGCCTGACAAGGGGTGAAAAATACGAGGAGCATGACAAGGTCTGAAAAATACGAGGAGCATGAGAAGATCTGAAAAATACGAGGAGCATGAAAAGTTCCGAAATATACGAGGAGCATGAAAGGCTGTGAAATATTCGAAGAGCATGAAAACGTGTGAAAATATGAGGGGCAGGAAAAGGTCTGAAAAATACGAGGAGCATGATAAAGTGTGAAAAATATGAGGGGCATAAAAAGGTGTCAAATATTCAAAGAGCATGAAAAGGTGTGAAAAATATGAAGAATGTGAAAAGCTGTGAAAATTACGAGGAGCATGAAAAGTTGTGAAAAATACGAGGAGAATGATAAGGTGTGAAAAATACAAAGAGCATGAAAAGGTCTGAAAAACACGAGGAGCATGAAAAGGTGTGAAAAATTCGAAGTGCAGGAAAAGGTGTCAAAAATAAGAAGAGCATGAAAAGGTGTGAAAAATATGAGGATCATGAAAAGGTGTGAAAAATACGAGGAGCAGGAAAATGTGTTAAAAATATGAGGATCATGAAAATGTGTGAAAAATATGAAGTGCATGAAAAATACAAGGAGCATGAAAAGGTGTGAAAAATACGAGGAGCATGACAAGGTGTGAAAAATACGAGGAGCATGAAATGTCTGAAAAATACGAGGAGTAAGAAAAGGTGTCAAAAATACGAAGAGCGGGAAAAGGGGTGAATAATTAGAAGAGCGTGAAAAGGTCTGAAAAATTCGAGGTGCCTGAAAAGGTCTGAAAAATTCGAGGTGCATGAAAAGGTCTGAAAAATACGAGGAGCATGAAATGGTGTGAAAATTTCGAAGAACAGGAAAAGGTGTGAAAAATACGAAGAGCATGAAAATGTCTGAAAAATACGAGGAGCATGAAAAGGTGTCAAAAATACCAGGAGCGGGAACAGGAGTGAAAAATATGAAGAGCGTGAAAAAGTCTGAAAAATTCGAGGAGCATGACAAGGAGTGAAAAATACGACGAGCATAAACAGGTGTGAAAAATATGAAGAGCATGAAAATTTGTGAAAAATACAAAGAGAATGAAAATGTCTGAACAAAGAAGAGTATGAAAAGGTCTGAAAAATATGAGGAGCATGAAAATGTGTGAAAATACGAGGAGCATGAAAAGGTGTGAAAAATACGAGAGTAGGAAAAGATGTGAAAAATACGAGGAGCATGAAAAGGTGTGAAAATACGGAGAGCGTGAAAAGGTCTGAAAAATATGAATAGCGTGAAAAGGTCTGAAAATTCGAGGAGCATGAAAGTGTCTGAAAAGTACGAGAAGCATGAAATGGTGTGAAAAATACGAGGAGCAGGAGAAGGTGTGAAAAATATGAGGAGCATGACAAGGTGTGAAAAATACAAGGAGCATGACAAGGTGTGAAAAATACGAGGAGCATGACAACGTGTGAAAAATCTGAGAATCAATAAAAGGTCTGAAAAATACGAGGAGCATGAAACGGTGTCAAAAATTCGAGGAGCATTAAAAGGTGTGAAAAATATGAGGGGTACGAAAAGGTCTGACAAATACGAGGAGCATGACAAGGTGTGAAAAATATGAAGAGCATGTAAAGTGTGAAAAATACGAGGAGCATGAAAAGGTCTGAGATATACGTGGAGTATGAAAAGTTGTGAAAAATACGAGGAGCATGACAAGGTCTGAAAAATACGAGGAGCATGACAAGGTGTGAAAAATAAGAGGAACATAAAAAGGCGTGAAAAATACAAAGAGCATGAAAATATATGAAAAATACGAAGAGCATGAAAATGTCTGAAAATACGAAGAGCATAACAAGTTCTGAAAAATATGAGGAGCATTAAAAAGGTTGAAAAATAAGAGGAGTATAAAATGGTGTGAAAAATACGAGAGCAGTAAAAGGCGTGAAAAATACCAAGAGCATGAAAAGGTCTGACAAATACGAGGAGCATGACAACGTGTGAAAAATATGAAGAACATGTAAAGGTGTAAAATTTACCAGGAGCATGAAACGGTCTGAAAAATAGGAGGAGCGTGAAACGCTGTTGACAACATGAAGAGCATGCAAAGGTGTGAAAAATATGAAGAGCATGAAAAGGTGTGAAAAATATGAAGAGCTTCAAAAGGTTTCAAATATATGAGGAGCATGAAACAGTCTGGAAAATAGGAGGAGCATGAAAAGGTGTTGAAAAATATGAAGAGCATGAAAAGATGTGCAAAATATGAAGAGTTTCAAAAGGTGTCAAAAATAGGAGGAGCAGGAAACGGTCTGAAAAATATGAGCAGCATAAAACGGTCTAAAAAATATGAGGAGCATGAAACGGTGTGAAAAACATGAAGAGCATGAAAAGGTGTGAAAAATATGAAGACCTTAAGAAGGTGTCAAAAATATGAGGAGCATGAAACGGTCTGAATAATAGGAGGAGCATGAAGTGGTGTTGAAAAACATGAAGAGCATGAAAAGGGGTGAAAAATATGAAGAGCTTCAAAAGGTGTCAAAAATATGAGGAGCATGAAACGGTCTGAAAATTAGGAGGAGCATGAAGTGGTGTTGAAAAACATGAAGAGCCTGAAAAGGTGTGAAATATATGACGAGCTTCAATAGGTGTCAAAAATATGAGGAGCATGAAACGGTGTTGAAAACAAGAAGAGCATGAAAAGTTGTGAAAAATATGAAGGGCTTCAAAAGGTGTCAAATATATGAGGAGCATGAAACGGTCTGAAAAAAAGGAGGAGCATGAAGCGGTGTTAAAAAACATGAAGAGCCTGAAAAGGTGTGAAAAATATGAAGAGCATGAAAAATACAGGGGCATGAAAAGGTCTGAAAAATACGAGGAGCATGAAAAGGTGTGAAAAATACGAGGAGCATGACAAGGTGTGAAAAATACGAGGAGCATGAAATGTCTGAAAAATACGAGGAGTAAGAAAAGGTGTCAAAAATACGAAGAGCGTGAAAAAGCGTGAATAATTAGAAGAGCTTGAAAAGGGCTGAAAAATACAAGGAGCATGAAAAGGTTTCAAAAATATGAAGAGCGTGAACAGGTGTGAAAAATATGAAGAGCGTGAAAAGGTCTGAAAAATTCGAGGAACATGAAAAGGTGTGAAAAATATGAGGAGCCAGAAAAGGTGTGAAAAATACGAGGATCAGTAAAAGTTCTGAAATATACGAGGAGTATGAAAACGTGTGAAAAAACCGAGGAGCAGGAAAAGGTGTGAAAGATACGAGGAGCATGGAAAGGTGTGAAAAATTCGTAGACCATGAAAAGGTGTGAAAAATACGAGGAGCATGAAAAGGTGTCAAAAATACGAACAGCGTGAAAAGGTGTGAAAAATATGAAGAGTTTGAAAAGGTCAGAAAAATACGAGGAGCATGACAAGGTCTGAAAAATACGAGGAGCATGAGAAGGTCTGAAAAATACGAGGAGCATGAAAAGGTCTGAAATATACGAGGAGCATGAAAAGCTGTGAAATATTCGAAGAGCATGAAAACGTGTGAAAATATGAGGGGCAGGAAAAGGTCTGAAAAATACGAGGAGCATGATAAAGTGTGAAAAATATGAGGAGCATGAAAAGGTCTGAAATATACGAAGAGCATGAAAAGGTCTGAAAAATATGAGGGGCATAAAAAGGTGTCAAATATTCAAAGAGCGTGAAAAGGTGTGAAAATATGAAGAATGTGAAAAGCTGTGAAAATTACGAGGAGCATGAAAAGTTGTGAAAAATACGAGGAGAATGATAAGGTGTGAAAAATACAAAGAGCATGAAAAGGTCTGAAAAACACGAGGAGCATGAAAAGGTGTGAAAAATTCGAAATGCAGGAAATAGTGTCAAAAATAAGAAGAGCATGAAAAGGTGTGAAAAATATGAGGATCATGAAAAGGTGTGAAAAATACGAGGAGCAGGAAAAGGTGTCAAAAATACGAACAGCGTGAAAAAGTGTGAAAAATATGAAGAGCTTGAAAAGGTCTGAAAAATACGAGAAGGATGAAAAGGTCTGAAAAATACGAGGAGAATGAAACGATGTGAAAAATTCGAAGCGCAGGAAAAGGTGTGAAAAATTAGAGGAGCAAGAAATGGTGTGAAAAATATGAGGAGCAGGAAAAGGTGTGAAAAATTTGAGGAGCAAAATAGGTGTGAAAAATAAAAGGAGCATTGAAAAGGTCTGAAAAATACGAGGAGCATGACAACGTGTGAAAAATACGAAGAGCAGGAAAAGGCGTGAAAAACACGAGGAGCATGAAAATTTCTGAAAAATACGAGGAGCATGAAACGGTGTGATAAATAAGAGGAGCATGACAGGGTGTGAAAAATACGAGGAGGATGAAAAGGTGTGAAAATTTCAAAGAGCAGGAAAAGGTGTGAAAAATACGAGGAGGATGAAAAGGTGTGAAAAATCCGAGGAGCATTACATGGTGTGAAAAATACGAGGAGCATGACAAGTTGTGAAAAATAGGAAGAGCATGAAAAGGTGTGAAATATACGAGGAGCATGAAAAGGTCTGAAAAATACGAGGAGCATGAAAAGGTGTGAAAAATACGGAGAGCATGAAAAGGTCTGAAAAATATGAAGAGCGTGAAAAGGTCTGAAAAATACAAGGAGCATGAAAAGGTGTGAAAAATACAAGGAGCATGACATGGTGTGAAAAATACGAGGAGCATGACTAGGTGGGAAAATTGGAAGAACATGAAAAGGTGTGAAATATACGAGGAGCATGAAATGGTCTGAAAAATACGAGGAGTAGGACAAAGTGTCAAAAATATGAGGAGCATGAACAGGTCTGAAAAATACGAGGAGCATGAAAAGGTCTGAAAAATTCGAGGAGCATGAAGTGTTGTGTAAAATACGAGAACAGGAAAAGGTGTGAAAAATACGAAGAGCATGGAAAGGTGTTAAAAATTCAAAGAACAGGAAAAGGTGTGAAAAATACGAGGAGCATGTAAAGGTATGACAAATACGAGGAGCATGACAAGGTGTGAAAAATACAAGGAGCATGAAAAGCCTTGATATATACGAGGGGCATGAAAAGGTTTGAAAAATATGAAGAGCATGGAAAGGTCTGAAAAATACGAGGAGCATTAAAAGGTGTGAAAAATACGAAGAGCGTGAAAAGTTGTGAAAAATATGAGGAGCATGAAAAGGTGTGAAAAATTTGAAGAGCGTGAAAAGGTCTGAAAAATTTGAGGAGCACGAAAAGGTCTGAAAAATATGAGGAGCATGAAAAGTTTTCAAAAATATGAAGAGCATGAACAGGTGTGAAAAATATGAAGAGTGTGAAAAGGTCTGAAAAATACGAGGAGCATGAAAAGATTTCAAAAATACGAAGAGCGTGAACAGATGTGAAAATTATGAGGAGCATGACAAGGTGTGAAAAATACGAGGAGCAGGAAAAGGCGTGAAAAACACGAGGAGCATGAAAATTTCTGAAAAATACGAGGAGCATGAAACGGTGTGATAAATAGGAGGAGAATGACACGGTGTGAAAAATACGAGGAGGATGAATAGGTGTGAAAAACTCGAAGAGCAGGAAAAGGTGTGAAAAATACAAGGAGCATGAAAAGATGTGAAAAATCCGAGGAGCATTACATGGTGTGAAAAATACGAGGAGCATGACAAGGTGTGAAAAATAGGAAGAGCATGAAAAGGTGTGAAATATACGAGGAGCATGACAGGGTGTGAAAAATACGAGGAGCATGAAACGGTGTGAAAAATTCGATGAGCATGAAAAGGTGTGAAAAATTCAAAGAGCAGGAAAACGTGTGAAAAATACGAGAAGGAAAAGGAGTGAAAAATACAAGGAGAATGAAAAGGTGTAAAAAATATGAAGGTCAAGAAAAGGTGTGAAAAATATGAAGAGAAAGAAAAGGTGCGAAAAATTCGAAGAGCAGGAAAAGGTGTGAAAAATACGAGGAGAATGAACAGGTGTGAAAAATTCAAAGAGCAGGAAAAGGTGTGAAAATTACGAGGAACATGGAAAGGTGTGAAAAATACGAGGAGCATGCCAAGGTGTGTAAAATATGAGGACCATGACAAGGTGTGAAAAATGTGAAGAGCATGAAAAATGTGAAAAATATGAGGAGCCTGAAAAGGTCTGAAAAATACGAGGAGCATGAAAAGGACTGAAAAATACGAGGAGCATGAAAAGGTGAGAAAAATACGAGGAGAATGAAAAGGTCTGAAAAATATGAAGAGCATGAAAAGGTCTGAAAAATACGAGGAGCATGACAAGGTGTGAAAAATACGAGGAGCATGAAAAGTCAGAAAATTATGAAGAGCATGAAAAGGTCTGAAAAATACGAGGAGCATGACAAGGTGTGTAAAATACAAAGAGCATGAAAAGGTGTGAAAAATATGAATAGCATGAAAGATCTGAAAAATAAGAGGAGCATGAAAAGGTCTGAAAAATAAGAGGAGCCTGAAAAGGTGTGAAAAATTCCAACAGCAGGAAAACGCCTGAAAAATATGAGGTGCGGGAAAAGGTGTGAAAAATATGAGGAGAATGAAAAGGTCTGAAAAATACGAGGAGCATGAAAAGGTGTGAAAAATTCGAAGAGCAGGAAAACGTGTGAAAAATACGAGAGCAGGAAAAGGTGTGAAAAATACGAGGAGAATGAACAGGTGTGAAAAATTCGAGGAGCAGGCAACGGTGTGAAAAATACGAGGAGAATGAACAGTTGTGAAAAATTCGAAGAGCAGGAAAAGGTGTCAAAAATACGAAGAGCATCAAAAGGTGTGAAATATATGAAGAGCGTGAAAAGGTCTGAAAAATACGAATGGCATGAAAAGGTGTGAAAAATACAAGGAGCATGAAAAGGTCGGAAATTTATGAAGAGCATGAAAAGGTCTGAAAAATACGAGGAGCACGACAAGGTGTGAAAAATACAAAGAGCATGTAAAGGTGTGCAAAATATGAATAGCATGAAAGATCTGAAAAATACGAGGAGCATGAAAAGGTCTGAAAAATAAAAGGAGCCTGAAAAGGTGTGAAAAATTCAAACAGCAGGAAAACGCCTGAAAAACACGAGGTGCGGGAAAAGGTGTGAAAAATATGAGGAGCATGAAAAGGTCTGAAACACGAGGAGCATGAAAAGGTGTGAAAAATATGAGGAGCATGAAAAGGTCTGAAAAATACGCAGAGCATGAAAAGGTGTGAAAAATTCGAAGAGCAGGAAAACGTGTGAGAAATACGAGAGCAGGAAAAGGTGTGAAAAATACGAGGAGAATGAACAGGTGTGAAAAATTCGAGGAGCAGGCAAAGGTGTGAAAAATACAAGGAGAATGAACAGGTGTGAAAAATTCGAAGAGCAGGAAAAGGTGTGAAAAATACGAGGAGCATGAAAAAGTGTCAAAAATACGAGGAGCAGGAAAAGGTGTGAAAAATACGAGGAGCGTGAAAAAGTGTCAAAAATACGAGGAGCATGAGGAGGTGTATAAAATATGAGAAGTATGAAAAGGTCTGAAAAATACGAGGAGAATAAAGGTTGTGAAAAATACAAAGAGCATGAAAAGGTCTGAAAAATAACAGAAGCATGAAACGTTGTGAAAAATATGAGGAGCATTAAAAGGTGTGAAATATACGAGGAGCATGACATGGTGTGAAAAATACGAGGAGCAAGACAAGGGGGAAAATTGGAAGAGCATGAAAAGGTGTGAAATATTCGAAGAGCAGGAAACGGTGTGAAAAATACGAGAAGCAGGAAAAGGTGTGAATAATACAAGGAGCATGAAAAGGTCTGAAAAATATGAGGAGCATGAAAAGGTGTGAAATATTCGAAGAGCAGGAAAAGGTGTGAAATATATGAAGAGCATGAAAAGGTGTGAAAAATTCAAAGAGCAGGAAAAGGTGTGAAAAATATGAAGAGCATGAAAAGGTGTGAAAAATTCGAAGAGCAGGAAAAGGTGTGAAATTTATGAGGAGCATGGAAAGGTCTGATAAATATGAGGAGCATGACAAGGTGTGAAAAATATGAGGAGCATGACAAGGTGTGAAAAAAAAGAAGAGCATGAAAAATGTGAAAAATACGAGGAGCATGAAAAGGTCTGAAAAATACAAGGAGCATGAAAAGGACTGAAAAATACGAGGAGCATGAAAAGGTGTGAAAAATACGAGGAGAATGAAATGGTCTGAAAAATACAAGGAGCATGAAAAGGTGTGAAATATT
Source organism: Dama dama (assembly GCF_033118175.1). NCBI lineage: Eukaryota > Metazoa > Chordata > Mammalia > Artiodactyla > Cervidae > Dama > Dama dama. Next base: position 677,686 of record NW_026870878.1, on the reverse strand, counting down.
CGAAGAGCAGGTAAAGGTGTGAAAAATACGAGGAACATTAAAAATCTGAAAAATGCGAGAAGCCTGATAAGGGGTGAAAAATACGAGGAGCATGACAAGGTCTGAAAAATATGAGGAGCATGAGAAGATCTGAAAAATACGAGGAGCATGAAAAGTTCCGAAATATACGAGGAGCATGAAAAGCTGTGAAATATTCGAAGACCATGAAAACGTGTGAAAATATGAGGGGCAGGAAAAGGTCTGAAAAATACGAGGAGCATGATAAAGTGTAAAAAATATGAGGAGCATGAAAAGGTCTGAAATATACGAAGAGCATGAAAAGGTCTGAAAAATATGAGGGGCATAAAAAGGTGTCAAATATTCAAAGAGCGTGAAAAGGTGTGAAAAATATGAAGAATGTGAAAAGCTGTGAAAATTACGAGGAGCATGAAAAGTTGTGAAAAATACGAGGAGAATGATAAGGTGTGAAAAATACAAAGAGCATGAAAAGGTCTGAAAAACACGAGGAGCATGAAAAGGTGTGAAAAATTCGAAGTGCAGGAAAAGGTGTCAAAAATAAGAAGAGCATGAAAAGGTGTGAAAAATATGAGGATCATGAAAAGGTGTGAAAAATACGAGGAGCAGGAAAATGTGTTAAAAATATGAGGATCATGAAAATGTGTGAAAAATATGAAGTGCATGAAAAATACGAGGAGCATGAAAAGGTGTGAAAAATACGAGGAGCATGACAAGGTGTGAAAAATACGAGGAGCATGAAATGTCTGAAAAATACGAGGAGTAAGAAAAGGTGTCAAAAATACGAAGAGCGGGAAAAGGGGTGAATAATTAGAAGAGTGTGAAAAGGTCTGAAAAATTCGAGGTGCCTGAAAAGGTCTGAAAAATTCGAGGTGCATGAAAAGGTCTGAAAAATACGAGGAGCATGAAATGGTGTGAAAATTTCGAAGAACAGGAAAAGGTGTGAAAAATACGAAGAGCATGAAAATGTCTGAAAAATACGAGGAGCATGAAAAGGTGTCAAAAATACCAGGAGCGGGAACAGGAGTGAAAAATATGAAGAGCGTGAAAAAGTCTGAAAAATTCGAGGAGCATGACAAGGAGTGAAAAATACGACGAGCATAAACAGGTGTGAAAAATATGAAGAGCATGAAAATTTGTGAAAAATACAAAGAGAATGAAAATGTCTGAACAAAGAAGAGTATGAAAAGGTCTGAAAAATATGAGGAAGATGAAAATGTGTGAAAATACGAGGAGCATGAAAAGGTGTGAAAAATACGAGAGTAGGAAAAGATGTGAAAAATACGAGGAGCATGAAAAGGTGTGAAAAATACGGAGAGCGTGAAAAGGTCTGAAAAATATGAATAGCGTGAAAAGGTCTGAAAATTCGAGGAGCATGAAAGTGTCTGAAAAGTACGAGAAGCATGAAATGGTGTGAAAAATACGAGGAGCAGGAGAAGGTGTGAAAAATATGAGGAGCATGACAAGGTGTGAAAAATACAAGGAGCATGACAAGGTGTGAAAAATACGAGGAGCATGACAACGTGTGAAAAATCTGAGAATCAATAAAAGGTCTGAAAAATACGAGGAGCATGAAACGGTGTCAAAAATTCGAGGAGCATTAAAAGGTGTGAAAAATATGAGGGGTACGAAAAGGTCTGACAAATACGAGGAGCATGACAAGGTGTGAAAAATATGAAGAGCATGTAAAGGTGTGAAAAATATGAGAAGCACGACAGGGTGTGAAAAATATGAAGAGCATGTAAAGTGTGAAAAATACGAGGAGCATGAAAAGGTCTGAAAAATACGAGGAACATGACTAGGTGTGAATAATACGAGGAGCAGGACAATTTTGAAAAATACGAGGAGCATGAAAAGGTCTGAGATATACGTGGAGTATGAAAAGTTGTGAAAAATACGAGGAGCATGACAAGGTCTGAAAAATACGAGGAGCATGACAAGGTGTGAAAAATAAGAGGAACATAAAAAGGCGTGAAAAATACAAAGAGCATGAAAATATATGAAAAATACGAAGAGCATGAAAATGTCTGAAAATACGAAGAGCATAACAAGTTCTGAAAAATATGAGGAGCATTAAAAAGGTTGAAAAATAAGAGGAGTATAAAATGGTGTGAAAAATACGAGAGCAGTAAAAGTCGTGAAAAATACCAAGAGCATGAAAAGGTCTGACAAATACGAGGAGCATGACAACGTGTGAAAAATATGAAGAACATGTAAAGGTGTAAAATTTACCAGGAGCATGAAACGGTCTGAAAAATAGGAGGAGCGTGAAACGCTGTTGACAACATGAAGAGCATGCAAAGGTGTGAAAAATATGAAGAGCATGAAAAGGTGTGAAAAATATGAAGAGCTTCAAAAGGTTTCAAATATATGAGGAGCATGAAACAGTCTGAAAAATAGGAGGAGCATGAAAAGGTGTTGAAAAATATGAAGAGCCTGAAAAGGTGTGAAAAATATGAAGAGATTCAAAAGGTTTCAAATATATGAGGAGCATGAAACAGTCTGGAAAATAGGAGGAGCATGAAAAGGTGTTGAAAATATGAAGAGCATGAAAAGATGTGAAAAATATGAAGAGTTTCAAAAGGTGTCAAAAATAGGAGGAGCAGGAAACGGTCTGAAAAATATGAGCAGCATAAAACGGTCTAAAAAATATGAGGAGCATGAAACGGTGTGAAAAACATGAAGAGCATGAAAAGGTGTGAAAAATATGAAGACCTTAAGAAGGTGTCAAAAATATGAGGAGCATGAAACGGTCTGAATAATAGGAGGAGCATGAAGTGGTGTTGAAAAACATGAAGAGCATGAAAAGGGGTGAAAAATATGAAGAGCTTCAAAAGGTGTCAAAAATATGAGGAGCATGAAACGGTCTGAAAATTAGGAGGAGCATGAAGTGGTGTTGAAAAACATGAAGAGCCTGAAAAGGTGTGAAATATATGACGAGCTTCAATAGGTGTCAAAAATATGAGGAGCATGAAACGGTGTTGAAAACAAGAAGAGCATGAAAAGTTGTGAAAAATATGAAGGGCTTCAAAAGGTGTCAAATATATGAGGAGCATGAAACGGTCTGAAAAAAAGGAGGAGCATGAAGCGGTGTTAAAAAACATGAAGAGCCTGAAAAGGTGTGAAAAATATGAAGAGCATGAAAAATACAGGGGCATGAAAAGGTCTGAAAAATACGAGGAGCATGAAAAGGTGTGAAAAATACGAGGAGCATGACAAGGTGTGAAAAATACGAGGAGCATGAAATGTCTGAAAAATACGAGGAGTAAGAAAAGGTGTCAAAAATACGAAGAGCGTGAAAAAGCGTGAATAATTAGAAGAGCTTGAAAAGGGCTGAAAAATACAAGGAGCATGAAAAGGTTTCAAAAATATGAAGAGCGTGAGCAGGTGTGAAAAATATGAAGAGTGTGAAAAGGTCTGAAAAATTCGAGGAACATGAAAAGGTGTGAAAAATATGAGGAGCCAGAAAAGGTGTGAAAAATTCGAGGATCAGTAAAAGTTCTGAAATATACGAGGAGTATGAAAACGTGTGAAAAAACCGAGGGGCAGGAAAAGGTGTGAAAGATACGAGGAGCATGGAAAGGTGTGAAAAATTCGTAGACCATGAAAAGGTGTGAAAAATACGAGGAGCATGAAAAGGTGTCAAAAATACGAACAGCGTGAAAAGGTGTGAAAAATATGAAGAGTTTGAAAAGGTCTGAAAAATACGAGGAGCATGACAAGGTCTGAAAAATACGAGGAGCATGAGAAGGTCTGAAAAATACGAGGAGCATGAAAAGGTCTGAAATATACGAGGAGCATGAAAAGCTGTGAAATATTCGAAGAGCATGAAAACGTGTGAAAAACATGAGGGGCAGGAAAAGGTCTGAAAAATACGAGGAGCATGATAAAGTGTGAAAAATATGAGGAGCATGAAAAGGTCTGAAATATACGAAGAGCGTGAAAAGGTGTGAAAATATGAAGAATGTGAAAAGCTGTGAAAATTACGAGGAGCATGAAAAGTTGTGAAAAATACGAGGAGAATGATAAGGTGTGAAAAATACAAAGAGCATGAAAAGGTCTGAAAAACACGAGGAGCATGAAAAGGTGTGAAAAATTCGAAATGCAGGAAATAGTGTCAAAAATAAGAAGAGCATGAAAAGGTGTGAAAAATATGAGGATCATGAAAAGGTGTGAAAAATACGAGGAGCAGGAAAAGGTATGAAAAATACGAACAGCGTGAAAAGGTGTGAAAAATATGAAGAGCTTGAAAAGGTCTGAAAAATACGAGAAGGATGAAAAGGTCTGAAAAATACGAGGAGAATGAAACGATGTGAAAAATTCGAAGCGCAGGAAAAGGTGTGAAAAATAAGAGGAGCAAGAAATGGTGTGAAAAATATGAGGAGCAGGAAAAGGTGTGAAAAATTTGAGGAGTAAAATAGGTGTGAAAAATAAAAGGAGCATTGAAAAGGTCTGAAAAATACGAGGAGCATGAAAAGGTGTCAAAAATACGAACAGCGTGAAAAGGTGTGAAAAATATCAAGAGCTTGAAAAGGTCTGAAAAATACGAGAAGGATGAAAAGGTCTGAAAAATACGAGGAGAATGAAACGATGTGAAAAATTCGAAGTGCAGGAAAAGGTGTGAAAAATAAGAGGAGCATGACAACGTGTGAAAAATACGAAGAGCAGGAAAAGGCGTGAAAAACACGAGGAGCATGAAAATTTCTGAAAAATACGAGGAGCATGAAACGGTGTGATAAATAAGAGGAGCATGACAGGGTGTGAAAAATACGAGGAGGATGAAAAGGTGTGAAAATTTCGAAGAGCAGGAAAAGGTGTGAAAAATATGAGGAGGATGAAAAGGTGTGAAAAATCCGAGGAGCATTACATGGTGTGAAAAATACGAGGAGCATGACAAGGTGTGAAAAATAGGAAGAGCATGAAATGGTGTGAAATATACGAGGAGCATGAAAAGGTCTGAAAAATACGAGGAGCATGAAAAGGTGTCAAAAATACGGAGAGCGTGAAAAGGTGTGAAAAATATGAAGAGCGTGAAAAGGTCTGAAAAATACAAGGAGCATGAAAAGGTTTGAAAAATACAAGGAGCATGACATGGTGTGAAAAATACGAGGAGTATGACAAGGTGGGAAAATTGGAAGAACATGAAAAGGTGTGAAATATACGAGGAGCATGAAATGGTCTGAAAAATACGAAGAGTAGGACAAGGTGTCAAAAATATGAGGAGCATGAACAGGTCTGAAAAATACGAGGAGCATGAAAAGGTCTGAAAAATTCGAGGAGCATGAAGTGTTGTGTAAAATACGAGAACAGGAAAAGGTGTGAAAAATACGAAGAGCATGGAAAGGTGTTAAAAATTCAAAGAACAGGAAAAGGTGTGAAAAATACGAAGAGCATGAAAAGGTGTCAAAAATACGAGAGTAGGAAAAGGTGACAAATACGAGGAGCATGGAAAGGTGTGAAAAATTCAAAGAACAGGAAAAGGTGTGAAAAATACGAGGAGCATGTAAAGGTATGACAAATACGAGGAGCATGACAAGGTGTGAAAAATACGAGGAGCATGAAAAGGTGTAAAAAATCCGAGGATCAGGAAAAGGTGTGAAAAATACGAGGAGGATGAAAAGGTGAAAAATACGAGGAGCATGACAAGGTGTGAAAAATACGAGGAGCATGAAAAGCCTTGATATATACGAGGGGCATGAAAAGGTTTGAAAAATATGAAGGGCATGGAAGGGTCTGAAAAATACGAGGAGCATGAAAAGGTGTGAAAAATACGAAGAGCGTGAAAAGTTGTGAAAAATATGAGGAGCATGAAAAGGTGTGAAAAATTCGAAGAGCGTGAAAAGGTCTGAAAAATTTGAGGAGCATGAAAAGATTTCAAAAATACGAAGAGCGTGAACAGATGTGAAAATTATGAGGAGCATGACAAGGTGTGAAAAATACGAGGAGCAGGAAAAGGCGTGAAAAACACGAGGAGCATGAAAATTTCTGAAAAATACGAGGAGCATGAAACGGTGTGATAAATAGGAGGAGCATGACACGTTGTGAAAAATACGAGGAGGATGAATAGGTGTGAAAAATTCGAAGAGCAGGAAAAGGTGTGAAAAATACAAGGAGCATGAAAAGATGTGAAAAATCTGAGGAGCATTACATGGTGTGAAAAATACGAGGAGCATGACAAGGTGTGAAAAATAGGAAGAGCATGAAAAGGTGTGAAATATACGAGGAGCATGACAGGGTGTGAAAAATACGAGGAGCATGAAACGGTGTGATAAATTCGATGAGCATGAAAAGGTGTGAAAAAATCAAAGAGCAGGAAAACGTGTGAAAATTACGAGAAGGAAAAGGAGTGAAAAATACGAGGAGAATGAAAAGGTGTAAAAAATATGAAGGTCATGAAAAGGTGTGAAAAATATGAAGAGAAAGAAAAGGTGCGAAAAATTCGAAGAGCAGGAAAAGGTGTGAAAAATACGAGGAGAATGAACAGGTGTGAAAAATTCAAAGAGCAGGAAAAGGTGTGAAAATTACGAGGAACATGGAAAGGTGTGAAAAATACGAGGAGCATGACAAGGTGTGTAAAATATGAGGACCATGACAAGGTGTGAAAAATATGAAGAGCATGAAAAATGTGAAAAATATGAGGAGCCTGAAAAGGTCTGAAAAATACGAGGAGCATGAAAAGGACTGAAAAATACGAGGAGCATGAAAAGGTGAGAAAAATACGAGGAGAATGAAAAGGTCTGAAAAATATGAAGAGCATGAAAAGGTCTGAAAAATACGAGGAGCATGACAAGGTGTGAAAAATACGAGGAGCATGAAAAGTCAGAAAATTATGAAGAGCATGAAAAGGTCTGAAAAATACGAGGAGCATGACAAGGTGTGTAAAATACAAAGAGCATGAAAAGGTGTGAAAAATATGAATAGCATGAAAGATCTGAAAAATAAGAGGAGCATGAAAAGGTCTGAAAAATAAGAGGAGCCTGAAAAGGTGTGAAAAATTCGAACAGCAAGAAAACGTCTGAAAAATATGAGGTGCGGGAAAAGGTGTGAAAAATATGAGGAGCATGAAAAGGTCTGAAACACGAGGAGCATGAAAAGGTGTGAAAAATACGAGGAGTATGAAAAGGTCTGAAAATTATGAAGAGCATGAAAAGGTCTGAAAAATACGAGGAGCATGACAAGGTGTGTAAAATACAAAGAGCATGAAAAGGTGTGAAAAATATGAATAGCATGAAAGATCTGAAAAATAAGAGGAGCATGAAAAGGTCTGAAAAATAAGAGGAGCCTGAAAAGGTGTGAAAAATTCCAACAGCAGGAAAACGCCTGAAAAATATGAGGTGCGGGAAAAGGTGTGAAAAATATGAGTAGCATGAAAAGGTCTGAAAAATACGAGGAGCATGAAAAGGTGTGAAAAATTCGAAGAGCAGGAAAACGTGTGAAAAATACGAGAGCAGGAAAAGGTGTGAAAAATACGAGGAGAATGAACAGGTGTGAAAAATTCGAGGAGCAGGCAACGGTGTGAAAAATACGAGGAGAATGAACAGTTGTGAAAAATTCGAAGAGCAGGAAAAGGTGTCAAAAATACGAAGAGCATCAAAAGGTGTGAAATATATGAAGAGCGTGAAAAGGTCTGAAAAATACGAATGGCATGAAAAGGTGTGAAAAATACAAGGAGCATGAAAAGGTCGGAAATTTATGAAGAGCATGAAAAGGTCTGAAAAATACGAGGAGCACGACAAGGTGTGAAAAATACAAAGAGCATGTAAAGGTGTGCAAAATATGAATAGCATGAAAGATCTGAAAAATACGAGGAGCATGAAAAGGTCTGAAAAATAAAAGGAGCCTGAAAAGGTGTGAAAAATTCAAACAGCAGGAAAACGCCTGAAAAACACGAGGTGTGGGAAAAGGTGTGAAAAATATGAGGAGCATGAAAAGGTCTGAAACACGAGGAGCATGAAAAGGTGTGAAAAATATGAGGAGCATGAAAAGGTCTGAAAAATACGCAGAGCATGAAAAGGTGTGAAAAATTCGAAGAGCAGGAAAACGTGTGAGAAATACGAGAGCAGGAAAAGGTGTGAAAAATACGAGGAGAATGAACAGGTGTGAAAAATTCGAGGAGCAGGCAAAGGTGTGAAAAATACAAGGAGAATGAACAGGTGTGAAAAATTCGAAGAGCAGGAAAAGGTGTGAAAAATACGAGGAGCATGAAAAAGTGTCAAAAATACGAGGAGCAGGAAAAGGTGTGAAAAATACGAGGAGCGTGAAAAAGTGTCAAAAATACGAGGAGCATGAGGAGGTGTATAAAATATGAGAAGTATGAAAAGGTCTGAAAAATACGAGGAGAATAAAGGTTGTGAAAAATACAAAGAGCATGAAAAGGTCTGAAAAATAACAGAAGCATGAAACGTTGTGAAAAATATGAGGAGCATTAAAAGGTGTGAAATATACGAGGAGCATGACATGGTGTGAAAAATACGAGGAGCAAGACAAGGGGGAAAATTGGAAGAGCATGAAAAGGTGTGAAATATTCGAAGAGCAGGAAACGGTGTGAAAAATACGAGAAGCAGGAAAAGGTGTGAATAATACAAGGAGCATGAAAAGGTCTGAAAAATACGAGGAGCATGAAAAGGTGTGAAATATTCAAAGAGCAGGAAAAGGTGTGAAAAATATGAAGAGCATGAAAAGGTGTGAAAAATTCGAAGAGCAGGAAAAGGTGTGAAAAATAGGAGGAGAATGAACAGGTGTGAAAAATGCGAAGAGCAGGAAAAGGTGTGAAATTTACGAGGAGCATGGAAAGGTCTGATAAATATGAGGAGCATGACAAGGTGTGAAAAATATGAGGAGCATGACAAGGTGTGAAAAAAAAGAAGAGCATGAAAAATGTGAAAAATACGAGGAGCATGAAAAGGTCTGAAAAATACAAGGAGCATGAAAAGGACTGAAAAATACGAGGAGCATGAAAAGGTGTGAAAAATACGAGGAGAATGAAATGGTCTGAAAAATACAAGGAGCATGAAAAGGTGTGAAATATTCGAAGAGCAGGTAAAGGTGTGAAAAATACGAGGAACATTAAAAATCTGAAAAATGCGAGAAGCCTGATAAGGGGTGAAAAATACGAGGAGCATGACAAGGTCTGAAAAATACGAGGAGCATGAGAAGTTCTGAAAAATACGAGGAGCATGAAAAGGTCTAAAATATACGGGGAGCATGAAAAGCTGTGAAATATTCGAAGAGCATGAAAATGTGTGAAAAATATGAGGGGCAGGAAAAGGTCTGAAAAATATGAGGAGCATGATAAGGTGTGAAAAATATGAGGAGCATGAAAAGGTCTGAAATATACGAAGAGCATGAAAAGGTCTGAAAAATATGAGGGGCATAAAAAGGTGTCAAATATTCAAAGAGCGTGAAAAGGTGTGAAAAATATGAAGAATGTGAAAAGCTGTGAAAATTACGAGGAGCATGAAAAGTTGTGAAAAATACGAGGAGAATGATAAGGTGTGAAAAATACAAAGAGCATGAAAAGGTCTGAAAAACACAAGGAGCATGAAAAGGTGTGAAAAATTCGAAGTGCAGGAAAAGGTGTCAAAAATAAGAAGAGCATGAAAAGGTGTGAAAAATATGAGGATCATGAAAAGGTGTGAAAAATACGAGGAGCAGGAAAATGTGTTAAAAATATGAGGATCATGAAAATGTGTGAAAAATATGAAGAGCATGAAAAATACGAGGAGCATGAAAAGGTGTGAAAAATACGAGGAGCATGACAAGGTGTGAAAAATACGAGGAGCATGAAATGTCTGAAAAATACGAGGAGTAAGAAAAGGTGTCAAAAATACGAAGAGCGTGAAAAGGGGTGAATAATTAGAAGAGCGTGAAAAGGTCTGAAAAATTCGAGGTGCCTGAAAAGGTCTGAAAAATTCGAGGTGCATGAAAAGGTCTGAAAAATACGAGGAGCATGAAATGGTGTGAAAATTTCGAAGAACAGGAAAAGGTGTGAAAAATACAAAGAGCATGAAAATGTCTGAAAAATACGAGGAGCATGAAAAGGTCTGAAAAATACGAGGAGCATGACAAGGTGTGAAAAATACGACGAGCATAAACAGGTGTGAAAAATATGAAGAGCATGAAAATTTGTGAAAAATACAAAGAGAATGAAAATGTCTGAACAAAGAAGAGTATGAAAAGGTCTGAAAAATATGAGGAGCATGAAAATGTGTGAAAATACGAGGAGCATGAAAAGGTGTGAAAAATACGAGAGTAGGAAAAGATGTGAAAAATAAGAGGAGCATGAAAAGGTGTGAAAAATACGGAGAGCGTGAAAAGGTCTGAAAAATATGAATAGCGTGAAAAGGTCTGAAAATTCGAGGAGCATGAAAGTGTCTGAAAAGTACGAGAAGCATGAAATGGTGTGAAAAATACGAGGAGCAGGAGAAGGTGTGAAAAATATGAGGAGCATGACAAGGTGTGAAAAATACAAGGAGCATGACAAGGAGTGAAAAATACGAGGAGCATGACAACGTGTGAAAAATCTGAGAATCAATAAAAGGTCTGAAAAATACGAGGAGCATGAAGCGTTGTTGAAAAACATGAAGAGCCTGAAAAAGTGTGAAAAATATGAAGAGTTTCAAAATGTGTAAAAATTAGGAGGAGCATGAAGCTGTGTTCAAAAGCATGAAGAGCCTGAAAAGGTGTGAAAAACATGAAGAGCTTCAAAAGGTGTCAAAAATATGAGGAGAATGAAACGGTCTGAAAAATAGGAGGAGCATGAAGCGTTGTTGAAAAACATGAAGATCCTGAAAAAGTGTGAAAAATATGACGAGCTTCAAAAGGTGTGAAAAATATGAAGAGCTTCAAAAGGTGTCAAAAATGAAAGGAGCATGAAACGGTCGAAAAATAAGAGGAGCATGAAGTGGTGTTGAAAAACATGAAGAGCCTGAAAAGTTGTGAAATATATGAAGAGCTTTAAAAGGTGTCAAAAATATGAGGAGCATGAAACGGTCTGAAAAATACAAGGAACATGAAGCGTTGTTGAAAAACATGAAGAGGCTGAAAAGTTGTGAAATATATGAAGAGCTTAGAAAGGTGTCAAAAATGAAAGGAGCATGAAACGGTTGAAAAATAGGGGGAGCATGAAGTGGTGTTGAAAAACATGAAGAGCCTGAAAAGTTGTGAAATATATGAAGAGCTTAGAAAGGTGTCAAAAATATGAGGAGCATGAAACGGTCTGAAAAATAGGAGGAGCATGAAACAGTGTTCAAAACATGAAGAGCATGAAAAGGTGTGAAAAATATGAAGAGCTTCTAAAGGTGTAAAAAACATGAGGAGCATGAAACGGTCTGAAAAACAGGAGGAGAATGAAGCAGAGTTTAAAAACATGAAGAGCCTGAAAAGGTGTGAAAAATATGAAGAGCTTCTAAAGGTGTAAAAAACATGAGGAGCATGAAACGGTCTGAAAAACAGGAGGAGAATGAAGCAGATTTTAAAAACATGAAGAGCCTGAAAAGGTGTGAAAAATATGAAGAGCTTCAAAAGTTTCAAAAATATGAGGAGCAAGAAACGGTCTGAAAAAAACGTGGTGCAAGAAGCTGTGTTCAAAAACATGAAGAGCCTGAAATGGTGTGAAAAATATGAAGAGCTTTAAAATGTGTCAAAAATATGAGGAGCATGAAATGGTCTGAAAAATTAGGACGAGCATGAAGCAGTGTTGAAAAACATGAAGAGCCTGAAAAGGTGTGAATAATATGAAGAGCCTCAAAAGGTGTCAAAAATATGAGGAGCATGAAACGGTCTGAAAAATAGGAGCAGCATGAAGTGGTGTTGAAAAATATTAAGAGCCTGAAAAGGTGTGAATAATATGGAGAGCTTCAAAAGGTGTCAAAAATATGAGGAGCATGAAACGGTCTGAAAAATAGGAGTAGCATGAAGCGGTGTTCAAAAACATGAAGAGCCTAAAAATATGTGAAAAATATGAAGAGTTTCAAAAAGTGTCAAAAACATGAGGAGCATGAAACGGTCTGAAAAATAGGAGGAGCATGAAGCGGTGTTGAAAAACATGAAGAGCCTGAAAACGTGTGAAAAATATGAAGATTTTCAAAAAGTGGGCAAAACATTAGGAGCAAGAAACCATCTGAAAAATAGGAGGGGCATGAAGTGGTGTTCAAAAACATGAAGAGCCTGAAAAGGTGTGAAAAATATGAAGAGCTTCAAAATGTGTCAAAAATATGAGGAGGATGAAACGGTCGGAAAAATAGGAGGAGCATGAAGCGGTGTTGAAAAACATGAAGAGCCTGAAGTCGTGTCAAAAATTTGAAGAGCTTCAAAATGTGTGAAAAATATGAAAAACTTCAAAGCTGTCAAATATGAGAGGAGCATGAAACGGTCTGAAAAATAGGAGGAGCATGAAGTGGTGTTGAAAAACATGAAGAGCCTGAAAAGGTGTGAAAAATATGAAGAGCTTCAAAAAGTGTCAAAAATATGAGGAGCATGAAACGGTCTGAAAAATAGGAGGAGCATGAAACAGTGTTGAAAACATGAAGAGCCTGAAAAGGTGTGAAAAATATGAAGAGCTTCAAAAAGTGTCAAAAATATGAGGAGCATGAAACGGTCTGAAAAATAGGAGGAGCATGAAACAGTGTTGAAAACATGAAGAGCCTGAAAAGGTGTGAAAAATATGAAGAGCTTCAAAAGGTGTCAAAAATATGAAGAGCATGAAACGGTCTGAAAAATAGGAGGAGCATGAAGTGGTGTTGAAAAATATGAAGAGCCTGTAAAGATGTGAAAAATAGGAAGAGCTTCAAAAGGTGTCAAAAATATAGGGAACATGAAACAGTCTGAAAAATAGGAGTGGCATGAAACGGTGTTCAAATAGATGAAGACCCTGAAAACGTGTGAAAAATATGAAGAGCGTCAAAAGGTGACAAAATATGAGGATCAAGAAACGGTCTGAAAAATAGGAGGAGCATGAAACCTTCTGACAGATAGGAGGAGCATGAAATGGTGTTGAAAACTTGAAGAGCCTGAAAAGGTGTGAAAAATATGAAGAGCTTCAAAAGGTGTCAAAAATATGAGGAGCATGAAACAGTTTCAAAAACATGAGGAGCATGAAATGGTGTTGAAATCATGAAGAGCGTGAAAATGTGTCAAAAATATGAAGAGTTTCAAAAGGTGTCAAAAACAGAGGAGCATACAACCGTGTTGAAAACATGAAGAGCCTGAAAAGCTGTGAAAAACATAAAGAGCCTGAAAAGGTGTGGAAAACCTGAGGAGCCTGAAAAGGTCTGAAAAAGAGGAGGAGCAAGAAGTGGTGTTGAAATACATGAAGAGCCTGAAAAGGTGTGAAAAATATGAAGAGCTTCAAAAGGTGTCAAAAATATGAGGAGCATCAAACGTTCTTAAAAATAGGAGGAGCATGAAACGGTGTTCAAATACATGAAGAGCCTGAAAAGGTGTGAAAAATATGACGAGCTTCAATCGGTGTCAAAAATATGAGGAGCATGAAACGGTGTTGAAAACAAGAAGAGCATGAAAAGTTGTGAAAAATATGAAGGGCTTCAAAAGGTGTCAAATATATGAGGAGCATGAAACGGTCTGAAAAATAGGAGGAACATGACGCGGTGTTAAAAAACATGAAGAGCCTGAAAACGTGTGAAAAATATGAAGAGCATGAAAAATACGTGGAGCATGAAGGTCTGAAAAATATGAGGAGCATGAAAAGGTGTGAAAAATACGAGGAGGATGACAAGGTGTGAAAAATACGAGGAGCATGAAATGGTGTGAAAATTTCGTGGAACAGGAAAAGGTGTGAAAAATACGAAGAGCATGAAACGGTCTGAAAAATAGAAGAAGCATGAAGTTGTGTTGAAAAACATAAAGAGACTGAAAATGTGTGAAAAACATGAAGAGTTTCAAAAGGTGTCAAAAATATGAGGAGCATGAAACGGTCTGACAAATAGGAGGAGCATGAAACGGTGTTGAAAACATGAAGAGGATGAAACGGTGTGAAAAATATGAAGAGCTTCAAAAGGTGTCAAAAATATGAGGAGCATGAAACAGTTTGAAAAATAGGAGGAGCATGAAATGGTGTTGAAATCATGAAGAGCCTGAAAACGTGTCAAAAATATGAAGAGTTTCAAAAGGTGTCAAAAACATGAGGACCATACAACGGTGTTGAAAACATGAAGAGTCTGAAAAACTGTGAAAAACATAAAGAGCCTGAAAAGGTGTGAAAAATATGAGGAGCCTGAAACGGTTTGAAAAAGACGAGGAGCATGAAGTGGTGTTGAAATTCATGAAGAGCCTGAAAAGGTGTGAAAAATATGAAGAGCTTTAAAACGTGTCAAAAATATGAGGAGCAGGAAACGGTCTGAAATATAGGAGGAGCATGAAACGGTGTTCAAATACAGGAAGAGCCTGAAAAGGTGTGAAATATATGAAGAGCTTTAAAACGTGTCAAAAATATGAGGAGCATGAAACGGTCTGAAAAATATTAGGAGCATGTAACGGTGTTCAAAAACATGAAGAGCCTGAGAAGGTGTGAAAATTATGAAGCTTCCAAAGGTGTCAAAAATATTAGGGGCATGAAACGGTCTGACAATTAGGAGGAGCATGAAGTGGTGTTGAAAAACTTGAAGAGCCTGAAAAGGTGTGAAATATATGACGAGCTTCAAACAGTGTCAAAAATATGAGGAACATTAAACAGTCTAAAAAATAGGAGGAGCATGAAGTGGTGTTGAAAAACATGAAGAAACTGAAAAGGTCTGAAAAATATGAAGAGCCTCAAAAGGTGTGAAAAATATGAGGAGCATGAAACGGTGTTGAAATCATGAAGAGCATGTAAAGGTGTCAAAAATATGAAGAGTTTCAAAAGGTGTCAAAAGAATGAGGAGCATGCAACGGTGTTGAAAACATGAAGAGCCTGAAAAGGTATGAAAAATATGAAGACCCTGAAAAGGTGTGAAAAATATGAGGGGCATGAAACGGTCAGACAAATAGGAGGAGCATGAAGTGGTGTTAAAATACATGAAGAGCCCGAAATGTCGTGAAAAATACGAAGAGCTTCAAAAGGTGTCAAAAATATGTGGAGCATGAAACTGTCTGAAAAATAGAAGAAGCATGAAGTTGTGTTGAAAAACATGAAGAGTCTGAAAATGTGTGAAAAACATGAAGAGTTTCAAAAGGTGTCAAAATTATGAGAAGCATTATACAGTCTCAAAAATATTAGGAGCATGAAACGGAGTTCAAAAATATGAAGAGCTTGAAAAGGTGTGAAAAATATGAGGAGCAAGAAACGGTCTGAAAAACAGGAGTAGCATGAAGCGGTTTTCAAAAAGATGAAGAGCCTGAAAAGTTGTGAACAATATGAAAAGCTTCAAATGGTGTGAAAAATATGAGGAGCATGAAACGGTCTGAAAAACAGGAGTAGCATGAAGCGGTTTTCAAAAAGATGAAGAGCCTGAAAAGGTGTGAAAAATATGAAAGCTTCAAATGGTGTGAAAAATATGAGGAGCCTGAAACGGTCTGAAAAATAGGAGGAGGATGAATAAGTGTTGAAAAACGTGAAGAGCCTGAAAATGTGTGAAAAATATGAAGAGCTTCAAAAGGTTTCAAATATATGAGGAGCATGAAACGGTCTGAAAAATAGGAGGAGCATGAAGCAGTGTTGAAAAACATGAAGTGCTTGAAAACGTGTGAAAAACATGAAGAGCTTCAAAAGGTGTGAAAAATATGAAGAGCTTTAAAAGGTGTGAAAAATATGAAGAGCATCAAAAGGTGTCAAAAATGAGAGGAGAATGAAAAGGTCTGAAAAATAGGAGGAGCATGAAAAGTTGTCAAAAATATGACGAGCTTCAAAAGGTGTGAAAAATATGAGGAGCATGAAATCGTCTGAAAAAGAAGAGGTGCATGAAGTGGTGTTGAAAACATGAAGAGCCTGAAAAGGTTTGAAAAATATGAAGAGCTTCCATGGGTGTCAAAAATATGAGGAGCATGAAACGGTCTGAAAAATAGGAGGAACATGAAGTGGTGTTCAAAAAGATGAAGAGCCTGAAAAGGTGTGAAAAATATGAAGAGCTTCAAAAGGTGTCAAAAATATGAGGAACATGAAACGGTCTGAAAAATAGGAGGAGCATGAAGCAGTGTTGAAAAACATGAAGTGCCTGAAAACGTGTGAAAAACATGAAGAGGTTCAAAAGGTGTGAAAAATATGAAGAGCTTCAAAAGGTGTGAAAAATATGAAGAGCATCAAAAGGTGTTAAAAATGAGAGGAGAATGAAAAGGTCTGAAAAATAGGAGGAGCATGAAGCGTTGTTGAAAAACATGAAGAGCCTGAAAAAGTGTGAAAAATATGAAGAGTTTCAAAATGTGTAAAAATTAGGAGGAGCATGAAGCTGTGTTCAAAAGCATGAAGAGCCTGAAAAGGTGTGAAAAACATGAAGAGCTTCAAAAGGTGTCAAAAATATGAGGAGAATGAAACGGTCTGAAAAATAGGAGGAGCATGAAGCGTTGTTGAAAAACATGAAGAGCCTGAAAAAGTGTGAAAAATATGAATAGCTTCAAAAGGTGTGAAAAATATGAAGAGCTTCAAAAGGTGTCAAAAATGAAAGGAGCATGAAACGGTTGAAAAATAGGAGGAGCATGAAGTGGTGTTGAAAAACATGAAGAGCCTGAAAAGTTGTGAAATATATGAAGAGCTTTAAAAGGTGTCAAAAATATGAGAAGCATGAAACGGTCTGAAAAATACAAGGAACATGAAGCGGTGTTGAAAAACATGAAGAGGCTGAAAATGTGTGAAAAATATGAAGAGCTTCAAAAGGTGTCAAAAATATGAGGAGCATGAAACGGTCTGAAAAATAGGAGGAGCATGAAACAGTGTTCAAAACATGAAGAGCCTGAAAAGGTGTGAAAAATATGAAGAGCTTCTAAAGGTGTAAAAAACATGAGGAGCATGAAACAGTTTCAAAAACATGAGGAGCATCAAATGGTGTTGAAATCATGAAGAGCGTGAAAATGTGTCAAAAATATGAAGAGTTTCAAAAGGTGTCAAAAACAGAAGAGCATACAACCGTGTTGAAAACATGAAAAGCCTGAAAAGCTGTGAAAAACATGAAGAGCCTGAAAAGGTGTGAAAAATATGAAGAGCATGAAAAATACGAGGAGCATGAAGGTCTGAAAAATATGAGGAGCATGAAAAGGTGTGAAAAATACGAGGAGGATGACAAGATGTGAAAAATACGAGGAGCATGAAATGTCTGAAAAATACGAGGAGTAAGAAAAGGTGTCAAAAATACGAAGAGTGTGAAAAGGGGTGAATAATTAGAAGAGCGTGAAAAGGTCTGAAAAATTCGAGGTGGCTGAAAAGGTCTGAAAAATTCGAGGTGCATGAAAAGGTCTGACAAATACGAGGAGCATGAAATGGTGTGAAAATTTCGAGGAACAGGAAAAGGTGTGAAAAATACGAAGAGCATGAAACGGTCTGACAAATAGAAGAAGCATGAAGTTGTGTTGAAAAACATAAAGAGCCTGAAAATGTGTGAAAAACATGAAGAGTTTTAAAAGGTGTCAAAAATATGAGGAGCATGAAACGGTCTGACAAATAGGAGGAGCATGAAACGGTGTTGAAAACATGAAGAGCATGAAAAGGTGTGAAAAATATGAAGAGCTTCAAAAGGTGTCAAAAATATGAGGAGCATGAAATGGTCTGACAAATAGGAGGAGCATGAAACGGTGTTGAAAACATGAAGAGCATGAAAACGTGTCAAAAATATGAAGAGTTTCAAAAGGTGTCAAAAACATGAGGACCATACAACGGTGTTTAAAACATGAAGAGTCTGAAAAACTGTGAAAAACATAAAGAGCCTGAAAAGGTGTGAAAAATATGAGGAGCCTGAAACGGTTTGAAAAAGACGAGGAGCATGAAGTGGTGTTGAAATACATGAAGAGACTGAGAAGGTGTGAAAATTATGAAGCTTCAAAAGGTGTCAAAAATATTAGGGGCATGAAACGGTCTGACAATTAGGAGGAGCATGAAGTGGTGTTGAAAAACTTGAAGAGCCTGAAAAGGTGTGAAAAATATGAAGAGCTTTAAAAGGTGTCAAAAATGAAAGGAGCATGAAACGGTTGAAAAATAGGAGGAGCATGAAGTGGTGTTGAAAAACATGAAGAGCCTGAAAATTTGTGAAATATATGAAGAGCTTTAAAAGGTGTCAAAAATGAAAGGAGCATGAAACGGTTGAAAAATAGGAGGAGCATGAAGTGGTGTTGAAAAACATGAAGAGCCTGAAAAGGTGTGAAAAATATGAAGAGCTTTAAAAGGTGTCAAAAATGAAAGGAGCATGAAACGGTTGAAAAATAGGAGGAGCATGAAGTGGTGTTGAAAAACATGAAGAGCCTGAAAATTTGTGAAATATATGAAGAGCTTTAAAAGGTGTCAAAAATATGAGGAGCATGAAACGGTCTGAAAAATACAAGGAACATGAACCGGTGTTGAAAAACATGAAGATCCTGAAAATGTGTGAAAAATATGAAGAGCTTCAAAAGGTGTCAAAAATATGAGGAGCATGAAACGGTCTGAAAAATACAAGGAACATGAACCGGTGTTGAAAAACATGAAGAGCCTGAAAAGGGGTGAAAAATATGAAGAGCTTCTAAACGTGTCAAAAATATGTGGAGCACGAAACGGTCTGAAAAATAGGAGGAACATGAAGCGGTGTTCAAAAATATGAAGATCCAGAAAATGTGTGAAAAATATGGAGTTCTTCAAAAGGTGTCAAAAATATGAGGAGCATGATACGGTCTGAAAAATTAGGACGAGCATGAAGCCGTGTTGAAAAACATGAAGAGTCTGAAAAGGTGTGAATAATATGAAGAGCTTCAAAAGGTGTCAAAATATGTGGAGCAAGAAACGGTCTGAAAAATAGGAGGAGCATGAAGCAGTGTTGAAAAATATGAAGAGCCTGAAAAGATGTGAATAATATGGAGAGCTTCAAAAGGTGTGAAAAATATGAGGAGCATGAAACGGTCTGAAAAATAGGAGGAGCATGAAGCAGTGTTGAAAAACATGAAGAGCCTGAAAACGTGTGAAAAATATGAAGATTTTCAAAAACTGGGCAAAACATTAGGAGCATGAAACGGTCTGAAAAATAAGAGGGGCATGAAGTGATGTTCAAAAACATGAAGAGCCTGAAAAGGTGTGAAAAATATGAAGAGCTTCAAAATTTTGGAAAAAATATGAGGAGCATGAAACGATCTGAAAAACAGGTGTAGCAAGAAGCGGTGTTCAAAAACATGAAGAGCCTGAAAATTTGTGAAAATTATGAAGAGCTTCAAAAGGTGTCAAAAATGAGAGGAGCAAGAAACGGTCTGAAAAATAGGAGGAGCATGAAGTGTGCTGAAAAACAAGAAGAGCCTGAAAAGGTGTGAAATATATGAAGAGCTTCAAAATGTGTCAAAAATATGAGGAGCATGAAACGGTCTGAAAAATAGGAGGAGCATGAAGCGGTGTTGAAAAACATGAAGAGCCTGAAAAAGTGTGAAAAATATGAAGAGCTTCAAAACGTGTGAAATATATGAGGAGCATGAAACGGACTGAAAAATAGGAGGAACATGAATCTGTGTTCAAAAACATGAAGAGCCTGAAGTCGTGTGAAAAATATGAAGAGCTTCAAAAGGTGTGAAAAATATGAAAAACTTCCAAAGGTGTCAAAAATGAGAGGATCATGAAACGGTCTGAAAAATAGGAGGAGCATGAAGTGGTGTTGAAAAACATGAAGATCCTGAAAAGGTGTGAAAAATATGAAAAGCTTCAAAAAGTGTCAAAAATATGAGGAGCATGAAACGGTCTGAAAAA
Source organism: Dama dama (assembly GCF_033118175.1). Classification (NCBI taxonomy): domain Eukaryota; kingdom Metazoa; phylum Chordata; class Mammalia; order Artiodactyla; family Cervidae; genus Dama; species Dama dama. The sequence continues at coordinate 657,834 of NW_026870878.1, read as the reverse complement.
TAGGAGGAGCATGAAACAGTGTTGAAAACATGAAGAGCCTGAAAAGGTGTGAAAAATATGAAGAGCTTCAAAAGGTGTCAAAAATATGAGGAGCATGAAACGGTCTGAAAAATAGGAGGAGCATGAAACAGTGTTCAAAACATGAAGAGCCTGAAAAGGTGTGAAAAATATGAAGAGCTTCTAAAGGTGTAAAAAACATGAGGAGCATGAAACAGTTTCAAAAACATGAGGAGCATCAAATGGTGTTGAAATCATGAAGAGCGTGAAAATGTGTCAAAAATATGAAGAGTTTCAAAAGGTGTCAAAAACAGAAGAGCATACAACCGTGTTGAAAACATGAAAAGCCTGAAAAGCTGTGAAAAACATGAAGAGCCTGAAAAGGTGTGAAAAATATGAAGAGCATGAAAAATACGAGGAGCATGAAGGTCTGAAAAATATGAGGAGCATGAAAAGGTGTGAAAAATACGAGGAGGATGACAAGATGTGAAAAATACGAGGAGCATGAAATGTCTGAAAAATACGAGGAGTAAGAAAAGGTGTCAAAAATACGAAGAGTGTGAAAAGGGGTGAATAATTAGAAGAGCGTGAAAAGGTCTGAAAAATTCGAGGTGGCTGAAAAGGTCTGAAAAATTCGAGGTGCATGAAAAGGTCTGACAAATACGAGGAGCATGAAATGGTGTGAAAATTTCGAGGAACAGGAAAAGGTGTGAAAAATACGAAGAGCATGAAACGGTCTGACAAATAGAAGAAGCATGAAGTTGTGTTGAAAAACATAAAGAGCCTGAAAATGTGTGAAAAACATGAAGAGTTTTAAAAGGTGTCAAAAATATGAGGAGCATGAAACGGTCTGACAAATAGGAGGAGCATGAAACGGTGTTGAAAACATGAAGAGCATGAAAAGGTGTGAAAAATATGAAGAGCTTCAAAAGGTGTCAAAAATATGAGGAGCATGAAATGGTCTGACAAATAGGAGGAGCATGAAACGGTGTTGAAAACATGAAGAGCATGAAAACGTGTCAAAAATATGAAGAGTTTCAAAAGGTGTCAAAAACATGAGGACCATACAACGGTGTTTAAAACATGAAGAGTCTGAAAAACTGTGAAAAACATAAAGAGCCTGAAAAGGTGTGAAAAATATGAGGAGCCTGAAACGGTTTGAAAAAGACGAGGAGCATGAAGTGGTGTTGAAATACATGAAGAGACTGAGAAGGTGTGAAAATTATGAAGCTTCAAAAGGTGTCAAAAATATTAGGGGCATGAAACGGTCTGACAATTAGGAGGAGCATGAAGTGGTGTTGAAAAACTTGAAGAGCCTGAAAAGGTGTGAAAAATATGAAGAGCTTTAAAAGGTGTCAAAAATGAAAGGAGCATGAAACGGTTGAAAAATAGGAGGAGCATGAAGTGGTGTTGAAAAACATGAAGAGCCTGAAAATTTGTGAAATATATGAAGAGCTTTAAAAGGTGTCAAAAATGAAAGGAGCATGAAACGGTTGAAAAATAGGAGGAGCATGAAGTGGTGTTGAAAAACATGAAGAGCCTGAAAAGGTGTGAAAAATATGAAGAGCTTTAAAAGGTGTCAAAAATGAAAGGAGCATGAAACGGTTGAAAAATAGGAGGAGCATGAAGTGGTGTTGAAAAACATGAAGAGCCTGAAAATTTGTGAAATATATGAAGAGCTTTAAAAGGTGTCAAAAATATGAGGAGCATGAAACGGTCTGAAAAATACAAGGAACATGAACCGGTGTTGAAAAACATGAAGAGCCTGAAAATGTGTGAAAAATATGAAGAGCTTCAAAAGGTGTCAAAAATATGAGGAGCATGAAACGGTCTGAAAAATACAAGGAACATGAACCGGTGTTGAAAAACATGAAGAGCCTGAAAAGGGGTGAAAAATATGAAGAGCTTCTAAACGTGTCAAAAATATGTGGAGCACGAAACGGTCTGAAAAATAGGAGGAACATGAAGCGGTGTTCAAAAATATGAAGATCCAGAAAATGTGTGAAAAATATGGAGTTCTTCAAAAGGTGTCAAAAATATGAGGAGCATGATACGGTCTGAAAAATTAGGACGAGCATGAAGCCGTGTTGAAAAACATGAAGAGTCTGAAAAGGTGTGAATAATATGAAGAGCTTCAAAAGGTGTCAAAATATGTGGAGCAAGAAACGGTCTGAAAAATAGGAGGAGCATGAAGCAGTGTTGAAAAATATGAAGAGCCTGAAAAGATGTGAATAATATGGAGAGCTTCAAAAGGTGTGAAAAATATGAGGAGCATGAAACGGTCTGAAAAATAGGAGGAGCATGAAGCAGTGTTGAAAAACATGAAGAGCCTGAAAACGTGTGAAAAATATGAAGATTTTCAAAAACTGGGCAAAACATTAGGAGCATGAAACGGTCTGAAAAATAAGAGGGGCATGAAGTGATGTTCAAAAACATGAAGAGCCTGAAAAGGTGTGAAAAATATGAAGAGCTTCAAAATTTTGGAAAAAATATGAGGAGCATGAAACGATCTGAAAAACAGGTGTAGCAAGAAGCGGTGTTCAAAAACATGAAGAGCCTGAAAATTTGTGAAAATTATGAAGAGCTTCAAAAGGTGTCAAAAATGAGAGGAGCAAGAAACGGTCTGAAAAATAGGAGGAGCATGAAGTGTGCTGAAAAACAAGAAGAGCCTGAAAAGGTGTGAAATATATGAAGAGCTTCAAAATGTGTCAAAAATATGAGGAGCATGAAACGGTCTGAAAAATAGGAGGAGCATGAAGCGGTGTTGAAAAACATGAAGAGCCTGAAAAAGTGTGAAAAATATGAAGAGCTTCAAAACGTGTGAAATATATGAGGAGCATGAAACGGACTGAAAAATAGGAGGAACATGAATCTGTGTTCAAAAACATGAAGAGCCTGAAGTCGTGTGAAAAATATGAAGAGCTTCAAAAGGTGTGAAAAATATGAAAAACTTCCAAAGGTGTCAAAAATGAGAGGATCATGAAACGGTCTGAAAAATAGGAGGAGCATGAAGTGGTGTTGAAAAACATGAAGATCCTGAAAAGGTGTGAAAAATATGAAAAGCTTCAAAAAGTGTCAAAAATATGAGGAGCATGAAACGGTCTGAAAAATAGGAGGAGCATGAAACAGTGTTGAAAACATGAAGAGCCTGAAAAGGTGTGAAAAATATGAAGAGCTTCAAAAGGTGTCAAAAATATGAGGAGCATGAAACGGTCTGAAAAATAGGAGGAGCATGAAACAGTGTTCAAAACATGAAGAGCCTGAAAAGGTGTGAAAAATATGAAGAGCTTCTAAAGGTGTAAAAAACATGAGGAGCATGAAACAGTTTCAAAAACATGAGGAGCATCAAATGGTGTTGAAATCATGAAGAGCGTGAAAATGTGTCAAAAATATGAAGAGTTTCAAAAGGTGTCAAAAACAGAAGAGCATACAACCGTGTTGAAAACATGAAAAGCCTGAAAAGCTGTGAAAAACATGAAGAGCCTGAAAAGGTGTGAAAAATATGAAGAGCATGAAAAATACGAGGAGCATGAAGGTCTGAAAAATATGAGGAGCATGAAAAGGTGTGAAAAATACGAGGAGGATGACAAGATGTGAAAAATACGAGGAGCATGAAATGTCTGAAAAATACGAGGAGTAAGAAAAGGTGTCAAAAATACGAAGAGTGTGAAAAGGGGTGAATAATTAGAAGAGCGTGAAAAGGTCTGAAAAATTCGAGGTGGCTGAAAAGGTCTGAAAAATTCGAGGTGCATGAAAAGGTCTGACAAATACGAGGAGCATGAAATGGTGTGAAAATTTCGAGGAACAGGAAAAGGTGTGAAAAATACGAAGAGCATGAAACGGTCTGACAAATAGAAGAAGCATGAAGTTGTGTTGAAAAACATAAAGAGCCTGAAAATGTGTGAAAAACATGAAGAGTTTTAAAAGGTGTCAAAAATATGAGGAGCATGAAACGGTCTGACAAATAGGAGGAGCATGAAACGGTGTTGAAAACATGAAGAGCATGAAAAGGTGTGAAAAATATGAAGAGCTTCAAAAGGTGTCAAAAATATGAGGAGCATGAAATGGTCTGACAAATAGGAGGAGCATGAAACGGTGTTGAAAACATGAAGAGCATGAAAACGTGTCAAAAATATGAAGAGTTTCAAAAGGTGTCAAAAACATGAGGACCATACAACGGTGTTTAAAACATGAAGAGTCTGAAAAACTGTGAAAAACATAAAGAGCCTGAAAAGGTGTGAAAAATATGAGGAGCCTGAAACGGTTTGAAAAAGACGAGGAGCATGAAGTGGTGTTGAAATACATGAAGAGACTGAGAAGGTGTGAAAATTATGAAGCTTCAAAAGGTGTCAAAAATATTAGGGGCATGAAACGGTCTGACAATTAGGAGGAGCATGAAGTGGTGTTGAAAAACTTGAAGAGCCTGAAAAGGTGTGAAAAATATGAAGAGCTTTAAAAGGTGTCAAAAATGAAAGGAGCATGAAACGGTTGAAAAATAGGAGGAGCATGAAGTGGTGTTGAAAAACATGAAGAGCCTGAAAATTTGTGAAATATATGAAGAGCTTTAAAAGGTGTCAAAAATGAAAGGAGCATGAAACGGTTGAAAAATAGGAGGAGCATGAAGTGGTGTTGAAAAACATGAAGAGCCTGAAAAGGTGTGAAAAATATGAAGAGCTTTAAAAGGTGTCAAAAATGAAAGGAGCATGAAACGGTTGAAAAATAGGAGGAGCATGAAGTGGTGTTGAAAAACATGAAGAGCCTGAAAATTTGTGAAATATATGAAGAGCTTTAAAAGGTGTCAAAAATATGAGGAGCATGAAACGGTCTGAAAAATACAAGGAACATGAACCGGTGTTGAAAAACATGAAGAGCCTGAAAATGTGTGAAAAATATGAAGAGCTTCAAAAGGTGTCAAAAATATGAGGAGCATGAAACGGTCTGAAAAATACAAGGAACATGAACCGGTGTTGAAAAACATGAAGAGCCTGAAAAGGGGTGAAAAATATGAAGAGCTTCTAAACGTGTCAAAAATATGTGGAGCACGAAACGGTCTGAAAAATAGGAGGAACATGAAGCGGTGTTCAAAAATATGAAGATCCAGAAAATGTGTGAAAAATATGGAGTTCTTCAAAAGGTGTCAAAAATATGAGGAGCATGATACGGTCTGAAAAATTAGGACGAGCATGAAGCCGTGTTGAAAAACATGAAGAGTCTGAAAAGGTGTGAATAATATGAAGAGCTTCAAAAGGTGTCAAAATATGTGGAGCAAGAAACGGTCTGAAAAATAGGAGGAGCATGAAGCAGTGTTGAAAAATATGAAGAGCCTGAAAAGATGTGAATAATATGGAGAGCTTCAAAAGGTGTGAAAAATATGAGGAGCATGAAACGGTCTGAAAAATAGGAGGAGCATGAAGCAGTGTTGAAAAACATGAAGAGCCTGAAAACGTGTGAAAAATATGAAGATTTTCAAAAACTGGGCAAAACATTAGGAGCATGAAACGGTCTGAAAAATAAGAGGGGCATGAAGTGATGTTCAAAAACATGAAGAGCCTGAAAAGGTGTGAAAAATATGAAGAGCTTCAAAATTTTGGAAAAAATATGAGGAGCATGAAACGATCTGAAAAACAGGTGTAGCATGAAGCGGTGTTCAAAAACATGAAGAGCCTGAAAATTTGTGAAAATTATGAAGAGCTTCAAAAGGTGTCAAAAATGAGAGGAGCAAGAAACGGTCTGAAAAATAGGAGGAGCATGAAGTGTGCTGAAAAACAAGAAGAGCCTGAAAAGGTGTGAAATATATGAAGAGCTTCAAAATGTGTCAAAAATATGAGGAGCATGAAACGGTCTGAAAAATAGGAGGAGCATGAAGCGGTGTTGAAAAACATGAAGAGCCTGAAAAAGTGTGAAAAATATGAAGAGCTTCAAAACGTGTGAAATATATGAGGAGCATGAAACGGACTGAAAAATAGGAGGAACATGAATCTGTGTTCAAAAACATGAAGAGCCTGAAGTCGTGTGAAAAATATGAAGAGCTTCAAAAGGTGTGAAAAATATGAAAAACTTCCAAAGGTGTCAAAAATGAGAGGATCATGAAACGGTCTGAAAAATAGGAGGAGCATGAAGTGGTGTTGAAAAACATGAAGATCCTGAAAAGGTGTGAAAAATATGAAAAGCTTCAAAAAGTGTCAAAAATATGAGGAGCATGAAACGGTCTGAAAAATAGGAGGAGCATGAAACAGTGTTGAAAACATGAAGAGCCTGAAAAGGTGTGAAAAATATGAAGAGCTTCAAAAGGTGTCAAAAATATGAAGAGTATGAAACGGTCTGAAAAATAGGAGGAGCATGAAGTGGTGTTGAAAAATATGAAGAGCCTGTAAAGGTATGAAAAATACGAAGAGCTTCAAAAGGTGTCTAAAATATGGGGAACATGAAACAGTCTGAAAAATAGGAGGAGCATGAAACGGTGTTCAAACAGATGAAGAGCCTGAAAAGGTGTGAAAAATATGAAGAGCTTCAAAAGGTGACAAAAATATGAGGATCATGAAACGTTCTGAAAAATAGGAGGAGCATGAAACCTTCTGACAGATAGGAGGAGCATGAAACGCTGTTGAAAACTTGAAGAGCCTGAAAAGGTGTGAAAAATATGAAGAGCTTCAAAAGGTGTCAAAAATATGAGGAGCATGAAACGGTTTGAAAAATATGAGGAGCATGAAATGGTGTTGAAATCATGAAGAGCGTGAAAATGTGTCAAAAATATGAAGAGTTTCAAATGGTGTCAAAAACATGAGGAGCATACAACGGTGTTGAAAACATGAAGTGTCTAAAAAGCTGTGAAAAACCTAAAGAGCCTGAAAATGTGTGGAAAATATGAGGAGCCTGAAAAGGTCTGAAAAAGAGGAGGAGCAAGAAGTGGTGTTGAAATATATGAAGAGCCTGAAAAGATGTGAAAAATATGAAGAGCTTCAAAAGGTGTCAAAAATATGAGGAGCATCAAACGTTCTGGAAAATAGGAGGAGCATGAAACGGTGTTCAAATACATGAACAGCCTGAAAAGTTGTGAGATATATGAAGAGATTGAAAACGTGTCAAAAATATGAGGAGCATGAAACGGTCTGAAAAATATTAGGAGCATGAAATGGTGTTCAAAAACATGAAGAGCCTGAAAACGTGTGAAAAATATGAAGAGCTTCAAAAGGTTTCAAAAATATGAGGAGCATGAAACGGTCTGATTAATAGGAGGAGCATGAAGTGGTGTTGAAAAACATGAAGAGACTGAAAATGTGTGAAAAATATGAAGAGCTTCAAAAGGTGTCAAATATATGAGGAGCATGAAACGGTCTGAAAATTAGGAGAAACATGAAGTGGTGTTGAAAAAAATGAAGAGCCTGAAATGGTGTGAAAAATATGAAGAGCTTCAAAATGTGTCAAAAATATGAGGAGCATGAAACGGTGTTGAAAACATGAAGAGCCTGAAAAGGTGTGAAAAATATGAAGAGCTTCAAAAGGTGTCAAAAATATGTGGAGCATGAAACGGTCTGAAAAATAGGAGGAGGCTCAAGCGGTTGTGAAAATCATGAAGAGCCTGAAAAGGTGTGAAAAATATGAAGAGCTTCCACAGGTGTGAAAAACATGAGGAGCAGGCAATGGTCTGAAAAATAGGAGGAGCATGAAGCGGTATTCAAAAACATGAAGAGGGAGGAGCCACGATGGCGGAGGATTAGGATGGGGAGACCACTTTCTCTCCTACAGATTCATCAAAAGAATAACTGAACGAAGAGCAAACTTCGCAAAACAACTTCTGATCGCTCGCTGAGGTCATCAGGTGCCCAGAAAAGCAGCCCATTGTCTTTGAAAGGATGTAGGACAAAATATAAAAGATAAAAAGTCAGAGGAATCGGGTGGAGAGGGAGGTGGGAGTGGGGATCGGGATTGGGAATACATGTAAATCCATGTCTGATTCATATCAATGTATGACAAAACCCACTGGAAAAAAATAATAATAAAAATTAAAAAAAATTAAAAAAAGATAAAAAGTGAGGCAGAAGAGCTAAGGACGGAGATCCGGCCCGGGAGCTCTTAGGCGGCATTGCTTGGGGTAGGGTCCGGGCCTGAGTGCCCTGAGGACAATTGGAGGGAGCTTCTGTGAGTTGCCAACTTGAACTGTGGGAGACCGAAAGAGAGAGAGTAAATTAACCGGCCCGAACACACTGCCGGCCGTTCGCAGAACAAAGAGACCGAGAGGGTCCAGAGAGGAGCTCGCAGGCTGCGGACCGGCCCAGCCCCGCCGGAGGCAGGAGGCAGGGGGGAGGGGAAGGTCGCGGCGAGACACAGGGCGCAGGCACCCGACAGGCGCAGGCAGGGACTGGGGCTGGGGACGCGGAGGGCAGAAGGCGCGTGCACCCGACTGGCGCCAGCAGAAACTGAGACTGGGTCCGCGGAAGGGAGTGGGCGTGCCACACCTGGGGAGAGTGCGCCCACCAAGCCCCTGGCTGCCTGGACCGCTCTGACGGGGAAGGCACAGAGAGCAGGCGCAGCTTTTCCTTCTGCGCTTTTGTGGAACACCCGAGGGCTGGAACCTCGCGCAGCGTGGGGCGCGCTCCATATAGAACAGCCGGGAGCCTGAGCAGCGCAGACGGAGAGAGCAGCGTCAGCCCCTCCCGGCAGCCCCAGCCCACCCCCGTGGCGCAAGCCTGTCCCCACAGCGCCAGCCTCTCCCGGCAGCGCAAGCCCCTCCCCGCAGAGCTACGGAACTAGCTACCTGAATAAGGGTCCACCTCCGCCCGCCTGTGTCAGGGCGGAAATAAGGTTCTGAAGAGACCGGCAAACAGAAGCCAAATAAACAAAGGGTACAGCTTCAGAAGGGACTGGTGCAACAGATTAAAATCCCTCTAGGAAACATTGACTACACTGGAGGAGCCTGTAGATATCGAGAAGCGTAAGCTGGAACGAGGAGCTATCTGAAACTGAGCCGAACCCACACTGACTGCAACAGCTCGAGAGAAACTCCTAGATATAATTTTACTTTTTTCTCTTTTTTTTCTTTATTTTTAAAATTTTTTTCTTTTTTTTCTTTTTTATTTTTTCTCTTTTATTTTCCTTTAAAATCCCCTATTACTCCCCCATTAATCCTTAACTTTCATTACCATAGACTTTTATGATTTTTTAATTAGGGGGAAAGAAAAAAAATTTTTTTTTCTTTTATTTTTCTTTTTCTTTCTTTTTTTTCCTTTTTTTCTTTCCTTTTTCTCTTCTATTTTCTATTTTTCTTTTTCTCTTATTTCTTTTAAAGTCCTCTACTACTCCTCTACTACTCCTTAATTTTCATTTTCAATACACTATAACCTTACAAAAAAAAAAAAAAAGAAGAGAAGCCCTATTTTTAACCAAAGATTATTCTCTCCCAATCTTGACTCTCTGTTTTCTACCTCAGAACACCTCTATTTCCTCCTTTCCCCTTCTCTTCCCAATCCAATTCTGTGAATCTTTGTAGGTGACTGGGCTACGGAGAACACTCTGGGAACAGACAGCTGCGTAGATCTGTCTCTCTCCTCTTGAGTCCCCCTTTTTCTCCTCCTGTTCATCTCTATCTCCCTCCTCCCTCTCCTCTTCTTCATGTGACTCTGTGAACCTCTCTGGGTGTCCCTAACGGGGGAGAATCTTTTAGCCATTAACCTAGAAGTTTTCTTATCAGGGCTGTATAGTTGGAGAAGTCCTGAGAATACAGGAAGAATAAAACTGAAATCCAGAGGCAGGAGACTTAAGCCCAAAACCTGAGAACACCAGAAAACTCCTGACTACATGGAACTTTAAGTAATAAGTGACTGTCCAAAAGCCTCCATACCTACACTGAAACCAACCACCACCCAAGAGCCAATAAGTTTTAGAGCAAGACATACCACGCAAATTCTCCAGCAACGCAGGAACATAGCCCTGAACATCAACATACAGGCTGCCCAAGGTCACACCTAACACATAGACCCATCTCAAAACTCATTACTGGGCACTCCATTGCTCTCCAAAGAGAAGAAATCAAGTTCCACGCACCAGAACACTGACGCAAGCTTCCCTAACCAGGAAATCTTGACAAGCCAATCGTCTAACCCCACCCACTGGGTTAATCCTCCACAACAAAAAGGAACCACAGACCTCCAGAATACAGAAAGCCCACTCCAGATACAGCAATCTAAACAAGATGAAAAGGCAAAGAAATACCCAACAGGTAAAGGAACATGAAAAATGCCCACCAAGTCAAACAAAAGAGGAGGAGATAGGGAATCTACCTGAAAAAGAATTTAGAATAATGATAATAAAAATGATCCAAAATCTTGAAAACAAAATGGAGTTACAGATAAATAGCCTGGAAACAAAGATTGAAAAGATTCAAGAACTGTTTAATAAAGACCTAGAAGAAATAAAAAAGAGTCAATTAAAAATGAATAATGCAATGAATGAGATCAAAAACACTTTGGAGGGAACCAAGAGTAGAATAACGGAGGCAGAAGATAGGATAAGTGAGGTAGAAGATAAAATGTTGGAAATAAATGAAGCAGAGAGGAAAAAAGAAAAAAGGATCAAAAGAAATGAGGACAACCTCAGGGACCTCTGGGACACTGTGAAACACCCCAACATTCGAATCATAGGAGTTCCAGAAGAAGAAAACAAAAAGAAAGGCCATGAGAAAATACTCGAGGAGATAATAGATGAAAACTTCCCTAAAATGGGGAAGGAAATAGCCACCCAAGTCCAAGAAACCCAGAGAGTCCCAAACAGGATAGACCCAAGGCAAAACACCCCAAGACACATATTAATCAAATTAACAAAGATCAAACACAAAGAACAAATATTAAAAGCAGCAAGGGAGAAACAACAAATAACACACAAAGGGATTCCCATAAGGATAACAGCTGATCTATCAATAGAAACCCTCCAGGCCAGAAGGGAATGGCAGGACGTACTGAAAGTAATGAAAGAGAATAACCTACAACCTAGATTACTGTATCCAGCAAGGATCTCATTCAGATATGAAGGAGAATTCAAAAGCTTTACAGATAACCAAAAGCTGAGAGAATTCAGCACCACCAAACCAGCTCTTCAACAAATGCTAAAGGATCTTCTCTAGACAGGAAATGCAGAAAGGTTGTATAAACGTGAACCCAAAACAACAAAGTAAATGGCAACGGGAACACACCTATCAATAATTACCCTAAATGTAAATAGGTTGAATGCCCCAACCAAAAGACAAAGATTGGCTGAATGGATACAAAAACAAGACCCCTATATATGCTGTCTACAAGAAACCCACCTCAAAACAAGAGACACATACAGACTAAAAGTGAAGGGCTGGAAAAAAATATTTCATGCAAACGGAGACCAAAAGAAAGCAGGAGTCGCAATACTCATATCAGATAAAATAGACTTTCAAATAAAGGATGTGAAAAGAGACAAAGAAGGACACTACATAATGATCAAAGGATCAATCAAAGAAGAAGATATAACAATTATAAATATATATGCACCCAACATAGGAGCACCGCAATATGTACGGCAAACGCTAATGAGTATGAAAGAGGAAATTAATAGTAACACAATAATAGTGGGAGACTTTAATACCCCACTCACAACTATGGATAGATCAACTAAACAGAAAATTAACAAGGAAACACAAACCTTAAATGACACAATGGACCAGCTAGACCTAATTGATATCTATAGGACATTTCACCCCAAAACAATCAACTTCACCTTTTTCTCAAGTGCACACGGAACCTTCTCCAGAATAGATCACATCCTGGGCCATAAATCTGGTCTTGGAAAATTCAAAAAAATTGAAATCATTCCAGTCATCTTTTCTGACCACAGTGCAGTAAGATTAGATCTCAATTACAGGGAAAAAATTGTTAAAAGTTCAAACATATGGAGGCTAAATAACACGCTTCTAAATAACCAACAAATCATAGAAGAAATCAAAAAAGAAATCAAAATATGTATAGAAATGAATGAAAATGAAAACACAACAACCCGAAACCTATGGGACACTGTAAAAGCAGTGCTAAGGGGAAGGTTCATAGCATTACAGGCTTACATCAAGAAACAAGAAAAAAACCAAATAAATAACCTAACTCTACAACTAAAGCAATTAGAGAAGGAAGAAATGAAGAACCCCAGAGTTAGCAGAAGGAAAGAAATATTAAAAATCAGGGCAGAAATAAATGCAAAAGAAACTAAAGAGACCATAGCAAAAATCAACAAAGCTAAAAGCTGTTTTTTTGAAAAAATAAACAAAATTGACAAACCATTAGCAAGACTCATTAAGAAACAAAGAGAGAAGAACCAAATTAACAAAATTAGAAATGAAAATGGAGAGATCACGACAGACAACAATGAAATACAAAGGATCATAAGAGACTACTACCAGCAGCTCTATGCCAATAAAATGGACAACCTGGATGAAATGGACAAATTCTTAGAAAAGTATAACTTTCCAAAACTGAACCAGGAAGAAATAGAAGATCTTAACAGACCCATCACAAGCAAGGAAATCGAAACTGTCATCAAAAATCTTCCAGCAAACAAAAGCCCAGGACCAGATGGCTTCACAGCTGAATTCTACCAAAAATTTAGAGAAGAGCTAACACCTATCTTACTCAAACTCTTCCAGAAAATTGCAGAAGAAGGTAAGCTTCCAAACTCATTCTATGAGGCCACCATCACCCTAATTCCAAAACCAGACAAAGATGCCACAAAAAAAGAAAATTACAGGCCAATATCACTGATGAACATAGATGCAAAAATCCTTAACAAAATTCTAGCAAACAGAATCCAACAACATATTAAAAAAATCATACACCATGACCAAGTGGGCTTTATCCCAGGAATGCAAGGATTCTTTAATATCCGCAAATCAATCAATGTAATACGCCACATTAACAAATTGAAAGATAAAAACCATATGATTATCTCAATAGATGCAGAGAAAGCCTTTGACAAAATCCAACACTCATTTATGATTAAAACTCTCCAAAAAGCAGGAATAGAAGGAACATACCTCAACATAATAAAAGCTATATATGACAAACCCACAGCAAGCATCACCCTCAATGGTGAAAAATTGAAGGCATTTCCCCTGAAATCAGGAACAAGACAAGGGTGCCCACTCTCACCACTACTATTCAACATAGTGTTGGAAGTTCTGGCCACAGCAATCAGAGCAGAAAAAGAAGTAGAAGGAATCCAGATAGGAAAAGAAGAAGTAAAACTCTCACTGTTTGCAGATGACATGATCCTCTACATAGAAAACCCTAAAGACTCTACCAGAAAATTACTAGAGCTAATCAATGAATATAGTAAAGTTGCAGGATATAAAAGTAACACACAGAAATCCCTTGCATTCCTATATACTAACAATGAAAAAACAGAAAGAGAAATTAAGGAAACAATACCATTCACCATTGCAACAAAAAGAATAAAATACTTAAGAGTATATCTACCTAAAGAAACAAAAGACCTATACATAGAAAACTATAAAACACTGATGAAAGAAATCAAAGAGGACACAAACAGATGGAGAAACATACCGTGTTCATGGATTGGAAGAATTAATATTGTCAAAATGGCTATTCTACCCAAAGCAGTCTACAGATTCAATGCAATCCCTATCAAGCTACCAACGGTATTTTTCACAGAACTAGACCAAAGAATTTCACAATTTGTATGGAAATACAAAAAACCTTGAATAGCCAAAGTAATCTTGAGAAAGAAGAATGGAGCTGGAGGAATCAACCTGCCTGACTTCAGACTCTACTACAAAGCCACAGTCATCAAGACAGTATGGTACTGGCACAAAGACGGAAATATAGATCAATGGAACAGAATAGAAAGCCCAGAGATAAATCCACGAACCTATGGACACCTTATCTTTGACAAAGGAGGCAAGGATATACAATGGAAAAACGACAACCTCTTTAACAAGTGGTGCTGGGAAAACTGGTCAAGCACTTGTAAAAGAATGAAACTAGAACACTTTCTAACACCATACACAAAAATAAATTCAAAATGGATTAAAGATATAAATGTAAGACCAGAAACTATAAAACTCCTAGAGGAGAACATAGGCAAAACACTCTCTGACATAAATCACAGCAAGATCCTCTATGACCCACCTCCCAGAATATTGGAAATAAAACCAAAACTAAACAAATGGGACCTAATGAAACTTAAAAGCTTTTGCACTACAAAGGAAAATACAAGTAAGGTGAAAAGACAGCCCTCAGATTGGGAGAAAATAATAGCAAATGAATAAACAGACAAAGGATTAATCTCAAAAATATACAAGCAACTCCTGCAGCTCAATTCCAGAAAAATAAATGACCCAATCAAAAAATGGGCCAAAGAACTAAACAGACATTTCTCCAAAGAAGACATACAGATGGCTAACAAACACATGAAAAGATGCTCAACATCACTCATTATTAGAGAAATGCAAATCAAAACCACAATGAGGTACCATTACACGCCAGTCAGGATGGCTGCTATCCAAAAGTCTACAAGCAATAAATGCTGGAGAGGGTGTGGAGAAAAGGGAACCCTCTTACACTGTTGGTGGGAATGCAAACTAGTACAGCCACTATGGAAAACAGTGTGGAGATTTCTTAAAAAACTGGAAATAGAACGGCCATATGACCCAGCAATCCCACTTCTGGGCATACACACTGAGGAAACCAGATCTGAAAGAGACACGTGCACCCCTATGTTCATCGCAGCACTGTTTATAATAGCCAGGACATGGAAGCAACCTAGATGCCCATCAGCAGATGAATGGATAAGGAAGCCGTGGTACATATACATCATGGAATATTACTCAGCCATTAAAAAGAATTCATTTGAACCAGTCCTAATGAGATGGATGAAGCTGGAGCCCATTATACAGAGTGAAGTAAGCCAGAAAGATAAAGAGCATTTCAGCATACTGACACATGTATATGGAATTTAGAAAGGTGATAACGATAACCCTATATGCAGAACAGAAAAAGAGACACAGAAATACAGAACAGACTTTTGAACTTTGTGGGAGAATGTGAGGGTGGGATATTTCAAAAGAACAGCATGTATACTATCTATGGTGAAACAGATCACCAGCCCAGGTGGGATGCACGAGACAAGTGCTCCGGCCTGGTGCACTGGGAAGACCCAGAGGAATCGGGTGGAGAGGGAGGTGGGACGGGGGATCGGGATTGGGAATACATGTAAATCCAAGGCTGATTCATATCAATGTATGACAAAACACACTGGAAAAAAAAATAATAATAATAATAAAAAAGAAAAATGAATAAATAAATAAATAAAACTATTTCTGTTTTATAAAAGTCAGGTGACTAGTCTAAATGTCAATGTATATAGACATAAAGTAATAAAACATCAAAATGAATATGTAAACAAATACACGTGGGAAATAATTGCAAATGGGCAGGTGAGGGAGTAGGATTTCTTGTGCAACAGTGATTTTTGATTAGTTGTATAAGAGGTAAGCAATTATATCTTCCCCACTGCTATCTTGTCTTTCTGTCAAGAACTAAAATGTAAGAAATACCATCCTATTCTCAGGATAAAAAGAAATTCAGGGAAAAATGACAAGGTCTGAGTATATTGTTTTATCAGATTTAGCCAACCATTTTCTATGCATCATAGCAAGGATTCTGTCTGGAGTGTTATAAGTGAGTGCTTCTGAATAATTACAACACTAATAAAACTTCTATAGGTTGTTAAAAAAATATGAAGAGCCTAAAAAGGTGTGAAAATATGAAGAGATTCAAAAGGTATCAAAAACATGAGGAGCATGAAACGGTCTGAAAAATAGGAGGAGCATGAAGCGGTGTTAAAAAACATGAAGAGCCTGAAAAGGTGTGAAAAATATGAAGAGCTTCAAAAGGTGTCAAAAATAAGTGGAGCATGAAACGGTCTGAAAAATAGGAGGAGGATAAAGCGGCTGTGAAAATCATGAAGAGCCTGAAAAGGTGTGAAACATATGACGAGCTTAAAAGGTGACAAAAATATGAGGATCATGAAACGGTCTGAAAAATAGGAGGAGCATGAAGCAGGGTTAAAAAACATGAAGAGCCTGAAAAGCTGTGAAAAATATGAAGAGCTTCAAAAGGTGTCAAAAATATGTGGAGCATGAAACGGTCTGATAAATAGGAGGAGGCTCAAGCGGTTGTGAAAAACATGAAGAGCCTGAAAAGGTGTGAAATATATGACGAGCTTAAAAGGTGTCAAAAAAATGAGGAACATTAAACGGTCTGAAAAATAGGAGGAGCATGAAGCGGGATTGAAAAACATGAAGAGCCTGAAAAGGTGTGAAAAATATGAAGAGCTTCAAAAGGTGTCAAAAATATGACGAGCATGAAACGGTCTGAAAACTAGGAGGAACATGAAGTGGTGTTGAAAAACACGAAGAGCCTGAAAAGGTGTCAAAAATATGAAGAGTTTGAAAAGGTGTCAAAAACATGAGGAGCATACAATCGTGTTGAAAACATGAAGAGCCTGAAAAGCTGTGAAAAACATAAAGAGCCTGAAAAGGTGTGAAAAATATGAGGAGACTGAAACAGTCTGAAAAATATGAGGAGCATGAAGTGGTGTTGAAATACATGAAGAGCCTGAAAAGGTGTGAAAAATATGAAGACCTTCAAAAGGTGTCAAAAATATGAGGAGCATGAAAAGGTCTGAAAAAAATGAGGAGCATGAAGTGGTGTTGAAATACATGAAGAGCCTGAAAAGGTATGAAATATATGAAGAGCTTCAAAACGTGTCAAAAATATGAGGAGCATGAAACGGTCTGAAAAATATTAGGAGCATGAAACGTTGTTCAAAAACATGAAGAGCCTGAAAAGGTGTGAAAAATATGAAGAGCTTCAAAAGGTGTCAAAATATGAGGAGCATGAAACGGTCTGAATAATACGTTGAGCATGAAATGGTGTTGAAAAACACGAAGAGCCTGAAAAATAGTGAAATATATGACGAACTTCAGTCGGTGTCAAAAATATGAGGAGCATGAAACGGTCTGAAAAATAGGAGGAGAATGATGGGGTGTTGAAAAACATGAAGAGACTGAAAAGGTGTGAAAAATATGAAGACCCTGAAAAGGTGTGAAAAATATGACGGGCATGAAACGGTCAGAAAAATAGGAGGAGCATGAAGTGGTGTTGAAATACATGAAAGCCCAAAATGTTGTGAAATATATGAAGAACTTCAAAAGGTGTCAAAAATATGAGAAGCATGAAACGGTCTGAAAAATAGAAGAAGCATGAAGTGGTGTTGAAAAACATGAAGAGCCTGAAAATGTGTGAAAAACATGAAGAGTTTCAAAAGGTGTCAAAAATATGAGGAGCATGAAACAGTTTGAAAAATAGGAGGAGCATGAAGTGGTGTTGAAAAACATGAAGAGTCTGAAATTGTGTTAAAAATATGAAGAGCTTCAAAAGGTGTCAAAAATATGAGGAGCATGAAACAGTTTGAAAAATATGAGGAGCATGAAATGGTGTTGAAATCATGAAGAGCCTGACAACGTGTCAAAAATATGAAGAGTTTCAAAAGGTGTGAAAAACATGAGAAGCATAAAACGGTCTGAAAAATATTAGGAGCATGAAACCGTGTTCAAAAACATGAAGAGCCTGAAAAGGTGTGAAAAATATGAAGAGCTGCAAAAGGTTTCAAAAATATGAGGAGCATGAAACGGTCTGAATAATAGGAGGAGCATGAAGTGGTGTTGAAAAACATGAAGAGACTGAAAATGTGTGAAAAATATGAAGAGCTTCAAAAGGTGTCAAAAATATGAGGAGCATGAAACGGTCTGAAAAATAGGAGAAACATAAAGTGGTGTTGAAAAACATGAAGAGCCTGAAAAGGTGTCAAAAATATGAAGAGATTCAAAAGGTGTGAAAAATATGAAGAGCTTCAAAAGGTGTCAAAAATATGAGGAACATTAAACGGTCTGAAAAATAGGAGGAGCATGAAGTGGTGTTGAAAAACATGAAGAGCCTGAAAAGGTGGCAAAAATATGAAGAGTTTCAAAAGGTGTCAAAAACATGAGGAGCATACAACCGTGTTGAAAACATGAAGAGCCTGAAAAGCTGTGAAAAACATGAAGAGCCTGAAAAGATGTGAAAAATATGAGGAGACTGAAACGGTCTGAAAAATAGGAGGAGCATGACGTGGTGTTGAAATACATGAAGAGTCTGAAAAGGTGTGAAAAATATGAATAGCTTCAGAAGTTGTCAAAAATATGAGGAGCATAAGACGGTCTGAAAAATATTAGGAGCATGAAACGGTGTTCAAAAACATGAAGAGCCTGAAAAGGTTTGAAAAATATGAAAAGCTTCAAAAGGTGTCAAAAATATGAGGAGCATGAAACGGTCTGAATAATAGGAGGAGCATGAAGCGGTGTTGAAAAATATGAAGAGCCTGAAAAGGTGTGAAATATATGACGAGCTTTAATCGGTGTCAAAAATATGAGGAGCATGAAACGGTGTTGAAAATATGAAGAGCATGAAAAGGTATGAAAAATATGAAGAGCTTCAAAAGGTGTCAAAAATATGAGGAGCATGAAAAAGTTTGAAAAATATGAGGAGCATGAAATGGTGTTGAAATCGTGAAGAGTCTGAAAAGGTGTCAAAAATATGAAGAGCTTCAAAAGGTGTCAAAAATATGAGGAGTATCAAACGGTCTGAAAAATAGGAGGAGCATGAAACGGTGTGAAGACATGAAGAGCCAGAAAAGGTGTCAAAAATATGAAGAGTTTCAAAAGGTGTCAAAAGCATGAGGAGCATGCAATGGTGTTGAAAACATGAAGAGCCTGAAAAGGTGTGAAAAATATGAAGACCCTGAAAAGGTGTGAAAAATATGACAGGCATGAAACGGTCAGAAAAATAGGAGGAGCATGAAGTGGTGTTGAAATACATGAAAGCCCGAAATGTTGTGAAATATATGAAGAGCTTCAAAAGGTGTCAAAAATATGAGGAGCATGAAACGGTCTGAAAAATAGAAGAAGCATGAAGTTGTGTTGAAAAACATGAAGAGCCTGAAAATGTGTGAAAAACATGAAGAGTTTCAAAAGGTGTCAAAAATATGAGGAGCATGAAACGGTCAGAAAAATAGGAGGAGCATGAAGTTGTGTTGAAAAACATGAAGAGCCTGAAAATATGTAAAAAATATGAAGAGCTTCAAAAAGTGTCAAAAATATGAGAAGCATGAAACGGTCAGAAAAAGAGGAGGAGCATGAAGTGGTGTTGAAAAACATGAAGAGCCTGAAAAGTTGTGAAAAATATGAAGAGCTTCAAAAGTTGTCAAAAATATGAGGAGCATGAAACGGTCTGAAAAATAGGAGGAGCATGAAAAGGTGTTGAAAAACATGAAAAGACTGATAAGGTGTCAAATATATGAAGAGCTTCATAAGGTGTGAAAAATATGAAGCTTCAAAATGTTTCAACAATATGTGGAGCATGAAACGGTCTGAAAAATAGGAGGAGGATGAAGCGGTGTTGAAAACCATGAAGAGCCTGAAAAGATGTGAAAAATATGAAGAGCTTCAACAGGTGTCAAAAATATAAGGAACATGAAACGGTCTGAAAAATAGGAGCAAGAAGCGGTGTTGAAAAACATGAAGAGCCTGAAAATATGTAAAAGATATGAAGAGCTCAAAAGGTGTCAAAAATATGAGGAGCATGAAACGGTTTGAGAAAGAGAAGGAGCATGAAGTGGTGTTGAAAAACATGAAGAGCCTGAAAATTTGTGAGAAATATGAAGAGCTTCAAAAGTTGTCAAATATATGAGGAGCATGAAACGGTCTGAAAAATAGGAGGAGCATGAAAAGGTGTTGAAAAACATGAAAAGCCTGATAAGGTGTCAAATATATGAAGAGCTTCATAAGGTTTGAAAAATATGAAGAGATTCAAAAGGTGTTAAAAATATGAGGAGCATGAAACGGTCTGATAAATAGGAGGAGCATGAAGTGCTGTTGAAAACCATGAAGAGCCTGAAAAAGTGTGAATAATATGAAGAGCTTCAAAAAGT
The DNA here is from genome assembly GCF_033118175.1 of Dama dama. Taxonomy (NCBI): domain Eukaryota; kingdom Metazoa; phylum Chordata; class Mammalia; order Artiodactyla; family Cervidae; genus Dama; species Dama dama. Next base: position 637,779 of record NW_026870878.1, on the reverse strand, counting down.
GTGAAAAATATGAAGAGCTTCAAAAGGTGTCAAAAATATGAAGAGGTTCAAAAGATGTCAAAAATATGAGGAACATGAAACGGTCTGAAAAATAGGAGGAGCATGAAGTGGTGTTCAGAAACATGAAGAGCCTGAAAAGGTGTGAAAATTATGAGGAGCATGAAACAGTCTGACAAATAAGAGGAGCATGAAACGGTGTTGAAAACAAGAAGAGCCTGAAAAGGTGTGAAAAATATGAAGAGCTTCAAAAGGTGTGAAAAATATGAGGAGCATGAAACGGTCTTCAAAATAGGAGTAGCATGAAGTGCTGTTGAAAAACATGAAGAGCCTGAAAAGGTGTGAAAAATATTAAGAGCTTCAAAAGGTGTGAAAAATATGAACAGCTTCAAAAGGTGTCAAAAATATGGGGAGCATGAAACGGTCCGAAATATAGGAGAAGCATTAAACGGTGTTGAAAAATATGAAGAGCCTGAAAAGGTGTGAAAAATATGAAGAGCTTTAAAAGGTGTCAAAAATATTAAGAGCATGAAACATTCTAAAAAACAGGAGGATCATGAAACGGTGTTGAAAAACATGAAGAGCCTGAAAAGGTGTGAAAAATATGAAGAGTTTCAAAAGGTGTCAAAAATATGAGGAGCATGAAACGGTCTGAAAAATAGGAGGAGAATGAAGTGCTGTTGAGAAACATGAAGAGACTGAAAAGGTGTGAAAAGTATGAAGAGTTTCAAAAGGTGTCAAAAATATGAGGAGCATGAAACGGTCTGAAAAATAGGAGGAGAATGAAACGGTTTTCAAAAACATGAAGAGACTGAAAAGGTGTAAAAAATATGAAGAGCTTCAAAAGTTGTCAAAATTACGAGTTGTTTGAAACGGACTGAAAAATAGGAGAAGCATGAAACGGTGTTCAAAAACATGAAGCATGAAAATGTGTGGAAAATATGAAAAGCTTCAAAAGGTGTGAAAAATTGAGGAGCATGAAACGGTCTGAAAAATAGGAGGAGAATGAAGTGCTGTTGCAAAACATGAAGAGCCTGAAAAGGTGTGAAAAGTATGAAGAGTTTCAAAAGGTGTCAAAAATATGAGGAGCATGAAACGGTCTGAAAAATAGGAGGAAAATGAAACGGTTTTCAAAAACATGAAGAGCCTGAAAAGGTGTAAAAAATATGAAGAGCTTCAAAAGGTGTCAAAGTTACGAGTCGTTTGAAATGGACTGAAAAATAGGAGAAGCATGAAACGGTGTTCAAAAACATGAAGCCTGAAAATGTGTGGAAAATATGAAGAGCTTCAAAAGGTGTGAAAAATATGAAGAGCTTCAAAACGTCTCAAAAATATGAGGAGCATGAAAAGGTCTGAAAAATAGCAGGAGCATGAGGTGGTGTTGAAAAACATGAAGAGACTGAAAAGGTGTGAAAAATATGAAGAGCTTCAAAAGGTGTCAAAAATATGAGGTGCATGAAACGTTCTGAAAAATAGGAGGAGCATGAAACGGTGTTCAAAATCATGAAGAGCCTGAAAAGGTGTGAAAAATATGAAGAGCTTCAAAGGTGTGAAAAATATGAAGATCTTCAAAAGGTGTCAAAAATATGAGGAGCATGATACTGTCTGAAAAATAGGAGGAGCACGAAGCGGTGTTGAAAAACATGAAGAACCTGAAGAGGTGTGAAAAATATGAAGAGCTTCAAAAGGTGTGAAAAATATGAAGAGCTACAAAAGGTGTGAAAAATATGAAGAGCTTCAAAAGGTGTCAAAAATATGGGGAGCATGAAACGGTATGAAAAATAGGAGGAGCATGAGGAGATGTTGAAAAACATTAAGAGCCTGAAAAGGTGTGAAAAATATTAAGAGCTTCAAATGGTACAAAAATATGAAGAGCATGAAACGGTCTGAAAAATAGGAGGAGCATGAAGAGATGTTGAAAAACATGAAGAGCCTGAAAAGGTGTGAAAAATATGAATAGCTTCAAAAGGTGTCAAAACTATGAGGAGCATGAAACGGTCTGAAAAATAGGAGGAGCATGAAGCGGTGTTGAAAAAAATGAAGAGTCTGAAAAGGTGTGAAAAATATGAATAGCTTCAAAAGGTGTCAAAAATATGAGGAGCATGAAACGGTCTGAAAAAGAGAAGGAGCATGAAGTGGTGTTGAAAAACATGAAGAGCCTGAAAAGTTGTGAGAAATATGAAGAGCTTCAAAAGTTGTCAAATATGAGGAGCATGAAACGGTCTGAAAAATAGGAGGAGCATGAAAAGGTGCTGAAAAACATGAAAAGCCTGATAAGGTGTCAAATATATGAAGAGCTTCATAAGGTTTGAAAAATATGAAGAGCTTCAAAACGTTTCAAAAATACGAGGAGCATGAAACGGTCTGAAAAATAGGAGGAGCATGAAACGGTGTTGAAAAACATGAAGAGCCTGAAAAGTTGTGAAAAATATGAAGAGCTTCAAAAAGTGTGAAAAATATGAAGAGCTTCAAAAGGTGTCAATAATATGAGGAGCATGAAACGGTCTGAAAAAGAGGAGAGGCGTGAAGGGGTGTTCAAAAACATGAAGAGCCTGAAAAGGTGTGAAAAATATGAAGAGGTTCAAAAGATATCAAAAATATGAGGAACATGAAACGGTGTGAAAAATAGGAGGAGCATGAAGTGGTGTTCAGAAACATGAAGAGCCTGAAAAGGTGTGAAAATTATGAGGAGCATGAAACAGTCTGACAAATAGGAGGAGCATGAAATGGTGTTGAAAACAAGAAGAGCCTGAAAAGGTGTGAAAAATATGCAGAGCTTCAAAAGGTGTGAAAAATATGAGGAGTTTGAAACAGTATGAAAAATAGGAGAAGCATGAAACAGTGTTCAAAAACATGAAGCCTGAAATTGTGTGAAAAATATGAAGAGCTTCAAAAGGTTTGAAAAATATGAGGAGCATGAAACGGTCTGAAAAATAGGAGGATCATGAATGGGTGTTGACAAACATGAAGAGCCTGAAAAAGTGTGAAAGTTACGAAGAGCTTCAAAACGTGTCAAAAATATGAGGAGCCTGAAATGGTCTCAAAAATAGGAGGAGCATGAAACGGTGTTCAAACACATGAAGAGCCTGAAAAGGAGTGAAATATATGAAGAGCTTCAAAATGGGGCAAACATATGAGGAAGAAGAAACCGTCAAATAAAGAGGATGAGCATGAAGCAGTGTTCAAAACATGTAGAGCCTGAAAAAGTGTGAAATATATGAAGAGCTTCAAAATTGTCAAAAATATGAGGAGCATGAAAAGGTATGAAATATAGGAGAAACATGAAACAGTGTTCAAAAACATGAAGCTTGAAATGGTGTGAAAACTATTAAGAGCTTCAAAAAGTGTGAAAAATATGAGGAGCATGAAATGGTCTGAAAAATAGGAGGAGCAAGAAACGGTGTTCAAAAACATGAAGAGCCTGAAAAGGTGTGAAAAGTATGAAGAGCTTGAAAAGGTGTCAAAATATGAGGAGCATGAAACGGTCTGAAAAATATGAGGAGCATTAAGCGGTGTTGAAAAACATGAAGAGCCTGAAAAAGTGTGAAAAGTATGAAGAGCTTCAAAAGTTGTCAAAAATATGAGGATCATGAAAAGTTCTGAAAAACAGGAGGAGCAAGAAACAGTGTTCAAAAACATGAAAAGCCTGAAAAGGTGTGAAAAATATGAAGAGGTTCAAAAGGTGTCAAAAATATGAGGAGCATGAAACGGTCTGAAAAATAGGAGCAAGTAGCGATGTTGAAAAACATGAAGAGCCTGAAAATATGTAAAAAATATGAAGAGCTTCAAAAGTTTTCAAAAATAGGAGGAGCATGAATAGGTGTTGAAAAACATGAAAAGCCTGATAAGGTGTCAAATATATGAAGAGCTTCATAAGGTGTGAAAAATATGAAGAGCTTCAAAAGGTGTCAAAAATATGTGGAGCATGAAACGGTCTGAAAAATAGGAGGAGGATGAAGCGGTGTTGAAAAACATGAAGAGCCTGAAAAGATGTGAAAAATATTAAGAGCTTCAACAGGTGTCAAAAATATAAGGAGCATGAAACGGTCTGAAAAATAGGAGCAATAAGCGGTGTTGAAAAACATGAAGAGCCTGAAAATATGAAAAAGATATGAAGAGCTCAAAAGGTGTCAAAAATATGAGGAGCATGAAACGGTCTGAAAAAGAGAAGGAGCATGAAGTGGTGTTGAAAAACATGAAGAGCCTGAAAAGTTGTGAGAAATATGAAGAGCTTCAAAAGTTGTCAAATATATGAGGAGCATGAAACGGTCTGAAAAATAGGAGGAGCATGAAAAGATGTTGAAAAACATGAAAATCCTGATAAGGTGTCAAATATATGAAGAGCTTCATAAGGTTTGAAAAATATCAAGAGCTTCAAAATGTTTCAAAAATATGAGGAGCATGGAACGGTCTGAAAAATAGGAGGAGCATGAAACGGTGTTGAAAAACATGAAGAGCCTGAAAAGGTGTGAAAAATATGAAGAGCTTCAAAAGGTGTTAAAAATATGAGGAGCATGAAACGGTCTGATAAATAGGAGGAGCATGAAGTGCTGTTGAAAACCATGAAGAGCCTGAAAAAGTGTGAAAAATATGAAGAGCTTCAAAAAGTGAGAAATATATGAAGAGCTTCAAAAGGTGACAAAAATATGAGGAGCATGAATCGGTCTGAAAAAGAGGAGGAGCGTGAAGGTGTGTTCAAAAACATGAAGAGCCTGAAAAGGTGTGAAAAATATGAAGAGGTTAAAAAGATGTCAAAAATATGAGGAACATGAAACGGTCTGAAAAATAGGAGGAGCATGAAGTGGTGTTCAGAAACATGAAGAGCCTGAAAAGGTGTGAAAATTATGAGGAGCATGAAACAGTCTGACAAATAAGAGGAGCATGAAACGGTGTTGAAAACAAGAAGAGCCTGAAAAGGTGTGAAAAATATGAAGAGCTTCAAAAGGTGTGAAAAATATGAGAAGCATGAAACGGTCTTAAAATTAGGAATAGCATGAAGTGCTGTTGAAAAACATGATGAGCCTGAAAACGTGTGAAAAATATGAAGAGCTTTAAAAGGTGTCGAAAATACTAAGAGCATGAAACCTTCTGAAAAACAGGAGGATCATGAAACGGTGTTGAAAAACATGAAGAGCCTGAAAAGGTGTGAAAAATATGAAGAGTTTCAAAAGGTGTCAAAAATATGAGGAGCATGAAACGGTCTGAAAAACAGGAGGAGAATGAAGTGCTGTTGAAAAACATGAAGAGCCTGAAAACGTGTGAAAAGTATGAAGAGTTTCAAAAGGTGTCAAAAATATGAGGAGCATGAAACGGTCTGAAAATTAGGAGGAGAATGAAACGGTTTTCAAAAACATGAAGAGCCTGAAAAGGTGTAAAAAATATGAAGAGCTTCAAAATATGTCAAAATTACAAGTTGTTTGAAACGGACTGAAAAATAGGAGAAGCATGAAACGGTGTTCAAAAACATGAAGCCTGAAAATGTGTGGAAAATATGAAGAGCTTCAAAAGGTGTGAAAAATTGAGGAGCATGAAACGGTCTGAAAAATAGGAGCATGCAGCAGTGTTGAAAATAATGAAGAGTCTGAAAAGGTGTGTAAAATATGAAGAGCTTCAAAAAGTGTCAAATATATGAAGAGCCTGAAACTGTCTGAAAAAGAGGAGGAGCATGAATCGGTGTTGAAAAATATGAAGAGCCTGAAAAGGTGTGAAAAACATGAAAAGCTTCAAAAGTTGTTATAAATATGAAGAGCTTCAAAAAGTGTCAGAAATATATGGAGAATGAAACTGTCTGAAAAATAGGAGGAGCTTGAAGCGATGTTCAAAAACATGAAGAACATGAAAAGGTGTGAAAAAAAAGAAGAATTTCAAAAGGTGTCAAAAATATGAGGAGCAGGAAACAGTCTGAAAATAGGAGGAGCTTGAAACGGTGTAGAAAAACCAGAAGAGCATGAAAAGGTGTGAAAAATATGAAGAGCTTCAAAGGTGTAAAACTTATGAGGAGCATGAAACAATCTGAAAATACGAGGAGAATGAAACCGTGTTCCAAAACGAGAAGAGCATTAAAAGGTGCGAAAAATATGAAGAGCTTCAAAAGGTGTCAAAAATATGACGAACATGAAACGGCCTGAAAAATAGTAAGAGCATGAAGCGGTGTTGAAAAACATGAAGAGCCTGAAAAGGTGTGAAATATATGAAGAGCTTCAAAAGGTGTGAAAAATATGAGGAGCATGAAACGGTCTTCAAAATAGGAGTAGCATGAAGTGCTGTTGAAAAACATGAAGAGCCTGAAAAGGTGTGAAAAATATTAAGAGCTTCAAAAGGTGTGAAAAATATGAACAGCTTCAAAAGGTGTCAAAAATATGGGGAGCATGAAACGGTCCGAAATATAGGAGAAGCATTAAACGGTGTTGAAAAATATGAAGAGCCTGAAAAGGTGTGAAAAATATGAAGAGCTTTAAAAGGTGTCAAAAATATTAAGAGCATGAAACATTCTAAAAAACAGGAGGATCATGAAACGGTGTTGAAAAACATGAAGAGCCTGAAAAGGTGTGAAAAATATGAAGAGTTTCAAAAGGTGTCAAAAATATGAGGAGCATGAAACGGTCTGAAAAATAGGAGGAGAATGAAGTGCTGTTGAGAAACATGAAGAGACTGAAAAGGTGTGAAAAGTATGAAGAGTTTCAAAAGGTGTCAAAAATATGAGGAGCATGAAACGGTCTGAAAAATAGGAGGAGAATGAAACGGTTTTCAAAAACATGAAGAGACTGAAAAGGTGTAAAAAATATGAAGAGCTTCAAAAGTTGTCAAAATTACGAGTTGTTTGAAACGGACTGAAAAATAGGAGAAGCATGAAACGGTGTTCAAAAACATGAAGCATGAAAATGTGTGGAAAATATGAAAAGCTTCAAAAGGTGTGAAAAATTGAGGAGCATGAAACGGTCTGAAAAATAGGAGGAGAATGAAGTGCTGTTGCAAAACATGAAGAGCCTGAAAAGGTGTGAAAAGTATGAAGAGTTTCAAAAGGTGTCAAAAATATGAGGAGCATGAAACGGTCTGAAAAATAGGAGGAAAATGAAACGGTTTTCAAAAACATGAAGAGCCTGAAAAGGTGTAAAAAATATGAAGAGCTTCAAAAGGTGTCAAAGTTACGAGTCGTTTGAAATGGACTGAAAAATAGGAGAAGCATGAAACGGTGTTCAAAAACATGAAGCCTGAAAATGTGTGGAAAATATGAAGAGCTTCAAAAGGTGTGAAAAATATGAAGAGCTTCAAAACGTCTCAAAAATATGAGGAGCATGAAAAGGTCTGAAAAATAGCAGGAGCATGAGGTGGTGTTGAAAAACATGAAGAGACTGAAAAGGTGTGAAAAATATGAAGAGCTTCAAAAGGTGTCAAAAATATGAGGTGCATGAAACGTTCTGAAAAATAGGAGGAGCATGAAACGGTGTTCAAAATCATGAAGAGCCTGAAAAGGTGTGAAAAATATGAAGAGCTTCAAAGGTGTGAAAAATATGAAGATCTTCAAAAGGTGTCAAAAATATGAGGAGCATGATACTGTCTGAAAAATAGGAGGAGCACGAAGCGGTGTTGAAAAACATGAAGAACCTGAAGAGGTGTGAAAAATATGAAGAGCTTCAAAAGGTGTGAAAAATATGAAGAGCTACAAAAGGTGTGAAAAATATGAAGAGCTTCAAAAGGTGTCAAAAATATGGGGAGCATGAAACGGTATGAAAAATAGGAGGAGCATGAGGAGATGTTGAAAAACATTAAGAGCCTGAAAAGGTGTGAAAAATATTAAGAGCTTCAAATGGTACAAAAATATGAAGAGCATGAAACGGTCTGAAAAATAGGAGGAGCATGAAGAGATGTTGAAAAACATGAAGAGCCTGAAAAGGTGTGAAAAATATGAATAGCTTCAAAAGGTGTCAAAACTATGAGGAGCATGAAACGGTCTGAAAAATAGGAGGAGCATGAAGCGGTGTTGAAAAAAATGAAGAGTCTGAAAAGGTGTGAAAAATATGAATAGCTTCAAAAGGTGTCAAAAATATGAGGAGCATGAAACGGTCTGAAAAAGAGAAGGAGCATGAAGTGGTGTTGAAAAACATGAAGAGCCTGAAAAGTTGTGAGAAATATGAAGAGCTTCAAAAGTTGTCAAATATGAGGAGCATGAAACGGTCTGAAAAATAGGAGGAGCATGAAAAGGTGCTGAAAAACATGAAAAGCCTGATAAGGTGTCAAATATATGAAGAGCTTCATAAGGTTTGAAAAATATGAAGAGCTTCAAAACGTTTCAAAAATACGAGGAGCATGAAACGGTCTGAAAAATAGGAGGAGCATGAAACGGTGTTGAAAAACATGAAGAGCCTGAAAAGTTGTGAAAAATATGAAGAGCTTCAAAAAGTGTGAAAAATATGAAGAGCTTCAAAAGGTGTCAATAATATGAGGAGCATGAAACGGTCTGAAAAAGAGGAGAGGCGTGAAGGGGTGTTCAAAAACATGAAGAGCCTGAAAAGGTGTGAAAAATATGAAGAGGTTCAAAAGATATCAAAAATATGAGGAACATGAAACGGTGTGAAAAATAGGAGGAGCATGAAGTGGTGTTCAGAAACATGAAGAGCCTGAAAAGGTGTGAAAATTATGAGGAGCATGAAACAGTCTGACAAATAGGAGGAGCATGAAATGGTGTTGAAAACAAGAAGAGCCTGAAAAGGTGTGAAAAATATGCAGAGCTTCAAAAGGTGTGAAAAATATGAGGAGTTTGAAACAGTATGAAAAATAGGAGAAGCATGAAACAGTGTTCAAAAACATGAAGCCTGAAATTGTGTGAAAAATATGAAGAGCTTCAAAAGGTTTGAAAAATATGAGGAGCATGAAACGGTCTGAAAAATAGGAGGATCATGAATGGGTGTTGACAAACATGAAGAGCCTGAAAAAGTGTGAAAGTTACGAAGAGCTTCAAAACGTGTCAAAAATATGAGGAGCCTGAAATGGTCTCAAAAATAGGAGGAGCATGAAACGGTGTTCAAACACATGAAGAGCCTGAAAAGGAGTGAAATATATGAAGAGCTTCAAAATGGGGCAAACATATGAGGAAGAAGAAACCGTCAAATAAAGAGGATGAGCATGAAGCAGTGTTCAAAACATGTAGAGCCTGAAAAAGTGTGAAATATATGAAGAGCTTCAAAATTGTCAAAAATATGAGGAGCATGAAAAGGTATGAAATATAGGAGAAACATGAAACAGTGTTCAAAAACATGAAGCTTGAAATGGTGTGAAAACTATTAAGAGCTTCAAAAAGTGTGAAAAATATGAGGAGCATGAAATGGTCTGAAAAATAGGAGGAGCAAGAAACGGTGTTCAAAAACATGAAGAGCCTGAAAAGGTGTGAAAAGTATGAAGAGCTTGAAAAGGTGTCAAAATATGAGGAGCATGAAACGGTCTGAAAAATATGAGGAGCATTAAGCGGTGTTGAAAAACATGAAGAGCCTGAAAAAGTGTGAAAAGTATGAAGAGCTTCAAAAGTTGTCAAAAATATGAGGATCATGAAAAGTTCTGAAAAACAGGAGGAGCAAGAAACAGTGTTCAAAAACATGAAAAGCCTGAAAAGGTGTGAAAAATATGAAGAGGTTCAAAAGGTGTCAAAAATATGAGGAGCATGAAACGGTCTGAAAAATAGGAGCAAGTAGCGATGTTGAAAAACATGAAGAGCCTGAAAATATGTAAAAAATATGAAGAGCTTCAAAAGTTTTCAAAAATAGGAGGAGCATGAATAGGTGTTGAAAAACATGAAAAGCCTGATAAGGTGTCAAATATATGAAGAGCTTCATAAGGTGTGAAAAATATGAAGAGCTTCAAAAGGTGTCAAAAATATGTGGAGCATGAAACGGTCTGAAAAATAGGAGGAGGATGAAGCGGTGTTGAAAAACATGAAGAGCCTGAAAAGATGTGAAAAATATTAAGAGCTTCAACAGGTGTCAAAAATATAAGGAGCATGAAACGGTCTGAAAAATAGGAGCAATAAGCGGTGTTGAAAAACATGAAGAGCCTGAAAATATGAAAAAGATATGAAGAGCTCAAAAGGTGTCAAAAATATGAGGAGCATGAAACGGTCTGAAAAAGAGAAGGAGCATGAAGTGGTGTTGAAAAACATGAAGAGCCTGAAAAGTTGTGAGAAATATGAAGAGCTTCAAAAGTTGTCAAATATATGAGGAGCATGAAACGGTCTGAAAAATAGGAGGAGCATGAAAAGATGTTGAAAAACATGAAAATCCTGATAAGGTGTCAAATATATGAAGAGCTTCATAAGGTTTGAAAAATATCAAGAGCTTCAAAATGTTTCAAAAATATGAGGAGCATGGAACGGTCTGAAAAATAGGAGGAGCATGAAACGGTGTTGAAAAACATGAAGAGCCTGAAAAGGTGTGAAAAATATGAAGAGCTTCAAAAGGTGTTAAAAATATGAGGAGCATGAAACGGTCTGATAAATAGGAGGAGCATGAAGTGCTGTTGAAAACCATGAAGAGCCTGAAAAAGTGTGAAAAATATGAAGAGCTTCAAAAAGTGAGAAATATATGAAGAGCTTCAAAAGGTGACAAAAATATGAGGAGCATGAATCGGTCTGAAAAAGAGGAGGAGCGTGAAGGTGTGTTCAAAAACATGAAGAGCCTGAAAAGGTGTGAAAAATATGAAGAGGTTAAAAAGATGTCAAAAATATGAGGAACATGAAACGGTCTGAAAAATAGGAGGAGCATGAAGTGGTGTTCAGAAACATGAAGAGCCTGAAAAGGTGTGAAAATTATGAGGAGCATGAAACAGTCTGACAAATAAGAGGAGCATGAAACGGTGTTGAAAACAAGAAGAGCCTGAAAAGGTGTGAAAAATATGAAGAGCTTCAAAAGGTGTGAAAAATATGAGAAGCATGAAACGGTCTTAAAATTAGGAATAGCATGAAGTGCTGTTGAAAAACATGATGAGCCTGAAAACGTGTGAAAAATATGAAGAGCTTTAAAAGGTGTCGAAAATACTAAGAGCATGAAACCTTCTGAAAAACAGGAGGATCATGAAACGGTGTTGAAAAACATGAAGAGCCTGAAAAGGTGTGAAAAATATGAAGAGTTTCAAAAGGTGTCAAAAATATGAGGAGCATGAAACGGTCTGAAAAACAGGAGGAGAATGAAGTGCTGTTGAAAAACATGAAGAGCCTGAAAACGTGTGAAAAGTATGAAGAGTTTCAAAAGGTGTCAAAAATATGAGGAGCATGAAACGGTCTGAAAATTAGGAGGAGAATGAAACGGTTTTCAAAAACATGAAGAGCCTGAAAAGGTGTAAAAAATATGAAGAGCTTCAAAATATGTCAAAATTACAAGTTGTTTGAAACGGACTGAAAAATAGGAGAAGCATGAAACGGTGTTCAAAAACATGAAGCCTGAAAATGTGTGGAAAATATGAAGAGCTTCAAAAGGTGTGAAAAATTGAGGAGCATGAAACGGTCTGAAAAATAGGAGCATGCAGCAGTGTTGAAAATAATGAAGAGTCTGAAAAGGTGTGTAAAATATGAAGAGCTTCAAAAAGTGTCAAATATATGAAGAGCCTGAAACTGTCTGAAAAAGAGGAGGAGCATGAATCGGTGTTGAAAAATATGAAGAGCCTGAAAAGGTGTGAAAAACATGAAAAGCTTCAAAAGTTGTTATAAATATGAAGAGCTTCAAAAAGTGTCAGAAATATATGGAGAATGAAACTGTCTGAAAAATAGGAGGAGCTTGAAGCGATGTTCAAAAACATGAAGAACATGAAAAGGTGTGAAAAAAAAGAAGAATTTCAAAAGGTGTCAAAAATATGAGGAGCAGGAAACAGTCTGAAAATAGGAGGAGCTTGAAACGGTGTAGAAAAACCAGAAGAGCATGAAAAGGTGTGAAAAATATGAAGAGCTTCAAAGGTGTAAAACTTATGAGGAGCATGAAACAATCTGAAAATACGAGGAGAATGAAACCGTGTTCCAAAACGAGAAGAGCATTAAAAGGTGCGAAAAATATGAAGAGCTTCAAAAGGTGTCAAAAATATGACGAACATGAAACGGCCTGAAAAATAGTAAGAGCATGAAGCGGTGTTGAAAAACATGAAGAGCCTGAAAAGGTGTGAAATATATGAAGAGCTTCAAAAGGTGTAAAAAATATGAGGAGCATGAAACAGTCTGAAAATTAGGAGGAGCATGAAACGGTGTTGAAAAACATGAAGAGCCTGAAAAGGTTTGAAAAATATGAAGAGCTTCAAAAGGTGTCAAGAATATGAGGAGCATGAAACGGTCTGAAAAATAGGAGGAGCATGAAACGGTGTTCAAAAACATGAAGAGCCTGAAAAAGTTTGAAAAATATGAAGCGCTTCAAAAGGTGTCAAAAATATGTAGAGCTTCAAAAGGTGTCAAAATTATGAGGAGCATGTAACGGTCTGAAAAATAGGAGGAGCTTGAAACGGTGTTCAAAAACATGAAGAGCCAGAAAATGTGTGAAAAATACAAAGAGTTTCAAAAGGTGTGAAAAATATGAGGAGCATGAAGCGGTGCTCAAAACTTGAAGATACTGAAAAGGTGTGAAAAATATGAAGAGATTCAAAAGATGTGAAAAATATGAGGAGCATGAAACGGTCTGAAAAATTGGAGGAGCATGAAGAGGTCTTCAAAAACATGAAGAGCCAGAAAAGGTGTGAAAAATATGAAGAGCTTCAAAAGGTGTTCAAAAATTTGAGGAGCATGAAACGGTCTGAAAAATATGAGGAGCATGAAACGGTGTCCATAAACATGAAGAGCCTGAAAAGGTGTGAAAATTATGAAGAGCTTCAAAAGGTGTCAAAAATATGAAGAGCTTCAATAGGTGTCAAAAACATGAGGAGCATGAAACCATCTGAAAATAGGGGGAGCGTGAAACGGTGTTGAAAAACAAGAAGAGCTTGAAAAGGTGTGAAATATATGAAGAGCTTCAAAAAGTGTCAAAAATATGAAGAGCATGAAACAGTTTCAAAAATAGGAGGAGCATGAAGCGGTGTTCAAAAACATGAAGAGCCTGAAATGGTGTGTAATATATGAAGAGCTTCAAAAGGTGTCAAAAATATGAGGAGTATGAAACGGTCTGAAACATAGGAGGAGCATGAAGCAGTGTTCAAAAACATGAAGAGCCTGAAAAGGTGTGAAAAATATGAAGAGCTTCAAAAGTTGTCATAAATTGAGGAGCATGAAACGTTCTCAAAAATAGGAGGGGCATGAAACGGTGTTCAAAAACATGAAGAGCTTGAAAAGGTGTGAAAAATATGAAGAGCTTCAAAACGTGTGAAAAATATGAGGAGCATGAAACGGTCAGAAAAATAGGAGGAGCATGAAGCGGTGTTCAAAAACATGAATAGCCTGAAAATGTGTGAAAAATATGAAGAGCTTCAAAAAGTGTGAAAAATATGAGGAGCATGAAACGGTCTGAAATATAGGAGGAGCATGAAGCAGTGTTTGAAAACATGAAGAGACTGAAAAGGTGTGAAATATATGAAGAGCTTCAAAAGGTGTGAAAAATATGAGTAACAAGAAACGGTCTGAAAAATAGGTGGAGCATGAAACTGTGTTGAAAACATGAAGAGCCTGAAAAGGTGTGAAAAATATGAGGAGATTCAAAACGTGTCAAAACTATGAGGAGCATGAAACTGTCTGAAAAATAGGAGGAGCATGAAGCGGTGTTGAAAAACCTGAAGAGCCCGCAAACGTGTGAAAAATATGAAGAGCTTCAAAAGTTGTGAAATATATGAAGAGCTTCAAAAGGTGTCAAAAATATGAGGAGCATGAAACAGTCTGATAAATAGGAGGACCATGAAGCATTGTTGAATAACATGAAGAGCCTGAAAAGGTGTGAAAAATATGAACAGCTTCAAAAGGTGTCAAAAATAGGAGGAGCATGAAACCGTGTTCAAAAACATGAAGAGCCTGAAAAGGTGTGAAAACATGAAGAGCTTCAAAAGGTGGTAAAATTTGAGGAGCATGATACGGACTGAAAAATAGGAGGAGCAATAAGCGGTGTTGAAAAACCTGAAGAGCCTGAAAACGTGTGAAAAACATGAAGAGATTCAAAAGGTGTGAAATATATGAGGTACATGAAACGGTCTGAAAAATATGAGCAGCATGAAGCGGTGTTGAAAAAAATGAAGAGCCTGAAAAGGTGTGAAAAATATGAAGAGCTTCAAAAGGTGTCAAAAGTATGAGGAGCATGAAACCGTCTGAAATATAAGAGGAGCATGAAGTGGTGTTGAAAAACATGAAGAGCCTGCAAAGGTGTGAAAAATATGAAGAGCATGAAACGGTCTGAAAAATAGGTGGAGAATGAAGCGGTGTTCAAAAACATGAAGAGCCTGATAAGGTGTGAAATAAATGAAGAGCTTCAAAAATGTGGAAAATATGAGGAGCATGAAACGTTCTGAAAAATAGAAGGAGCATGAAGCAGTGTTGAAAAACATGAAGAGCCTGAAAAGGTGTGAAAAATATGAAGAGCTTCAAAATGTGTCAAAAATATGAGGAGATTGAAACGGTCTGAAAAATAGGAGGAGCATGAAGCGGTGTTGAAAAACATGAAGAGCCTGAAAAGGTGTGACATATATGAAGAGCTTCAAAGGTGTCAAAATTATGAGGAGAATGAAACGTCTGAAAAATAGGAGGAGCATGAGGTGGTGTTGAAAATCATGAAGAGCCTGAAAAGGTGTGAAATATATGAAGAGCTTCAAAAGGTGTCAAAAATATGAGGAGCATGAAACGCTCTGAAAAATAGGAGAAGCATGAAACGGTGTTGAAAACATGAAGAGCATGAAAAGGTATGAAAAGTATGAAGAGCTAGAAAAGGTGTCAGAAATATGAGGAGCATGAAACGGTCTGAAAAATAGGAGGAGCATGACACGGAGTTGAAAACATGAAGAGCCTGAAAAGGTGTGAAAATTATGAGGAGCTTCAAAATGTGTCAAAAATATGAGGAGCAATGAAAGGTCTGAAAAATAGGAGGAGCAAGAAAGGATGTTCAAAAAAATGAAGAGCCTGAAAAGGTGTGAAAAATATGAAGAGAATCAAAAGGCGTCAAAAATATGAGGAGCATTAAACGGTCTGAAAAATAGGAGCATGCAGCAGTGTTGAAAATAATGAAGAGTCTGAAAAGGTGTGTAAAATATGAAGAGCTTCAAAAAGTGTCAAATATATGAAGAGCCTGAAACGGTCTGAAAAAAAGGAGGAGCATGAATCGGTGTTGAAAAATATGAAGAGCCTGAAAAGGTGTGAAAAACATGAAAAGCTTCAAAAGTTGTTAAAAATATGAAGAGCTTCAAAAAGTGTCAGAAATATATGGAGAATGAAACAGTCTGAAAAATAGGAGGAGCTTCAAGCGATGTTCAAAAACATGAAGAGCCTGAAAAGGTGTGAAAAATATGAAGAACTTCAAAAGGTGTCAAAAATATGAGGAGCATGAAACAGTCTGAAAATAGGAGGAGCTTGAAACGGTGTAGAAAAACCCGAAGAGCATGAAAAGGTGTGAAAAATATGAAGAGCTTCAAAAGGTGTAAAAATTATGAGGAGCTTGAAACAATCTGAAAATAGGAGGAGAATGAAACCCTGTTCAAAAAAGAGAAGAGCATTAAAAGGTGCGGAAAATATGAAGAGCTTCAAAAGGTTTCAAAAAGAGGAGTAGCATGAAACGGTGTTCAAAAACATGAAGAGCCTGAAAAGGTGTGAAAAATATGAAGAGCTTCAAAAGGTGTCAAAAATATGAGGAGCCTGAAAGAGTCTGAAAAATAAGAGGTGCATGAAACGGTGTTGAAAAATATGAAGAGCCTGAAAAGGTGTGAACAATATGAAGAGCTTCAAAACGTGTCAAAAATATGAAGAAAATGAAACCGTCTGAAAAATAGGAGGAGCATGAATCGGTGTTGAAAAATATGAAGAGCCTGAAAGGTGTGAAAAATATGAAAAGCTTCAAAACGTGTCAAAAGTATATGGAGAATGAAACAGTCTGAAACATAGGAGGAGCATGAAGCGCTTTTCAAAAACATGAAGAGCATGAAAAGGTGTGAAAATTATGAAAAGCTTCAAAAGGTGTCAAAAATATGAGGAGCATGACAGTCTGAAAATAGGAGGAGCAAAAAACGGTGTTGAAAAACATGAAGAGCATGAAAAGGTGTGAAACAAATGAAGAGCTTCAAAAGAAGTAAAAAATATGAGGAGCATGAAACAATCTGAAAATAGGAGAAGCATGAAACGGTGTTCAAAAACAAAAAGAGCATGAAAAGCTCTGAAAAATATGAAGAGCTACAAAAGGTGTCACAATTATGAGGAGCATGAAACAGTCTGAAAAATAAGAGGCGCATGAAACGGTGTTGAAAAAAATGAAGAGCATGAAAAGGTGTGAAAAACATGAAGAGCTTCAAAAGGTGTCAAAAATATGAGGAGCATGTAACGGTGTTCAAAAACATGAAGAGCCTGAAAAGGTGTGAAAAATATGAAGAGCTTGTAAAGTGTCAAAAATATGAGGAGCATGAAACGGCCTGAAAAATAGGAAGAGCATGAAGCTGTGTTCAAAAACTTGAAGAGCCTGAAAATGTGCAAAAAATATGAAGAACTTTAAAAGGTGTGAAAAATATGAGGAGCATGAAACGGTCTGAAAAATAGGAGGACCTTGAAGCGGTATTGAAATCATGAAGAGCGTGAAAAGGAGTGAAAAATATGAAGCGCTTCAAAAGGTTTCAAAAATAGGAGAAGCATGAAACGGTGTTCAAAAACATGAGGAGCATGAAAAGGTGTGAAAAATATGAAGAGCTTCAAAAGGTGTGAAAAATTTGAGGACCATGAAACGGTGATCTAAAACATGAAGAGCCTGAAAAGGTGTGAAAAATATGAAGAGCTTCAAAAGGTATCAAAAATATGAGGAGCATGAAACGGTGTTCAAAAACATGAAGAGCCTGAAAAGGTGTGAAAAATATGAAGAGCTTCAAAAGGTGTGAAAAATATGAAGAGCTTCAAAAGGTGTGAAAAATATGAGGAGAATGAAACGTCTGAAAAATAGGAGGAGCATGAGGTGGTGTTGAAAAACATTAAGAGCCTGAAAAGGTGTGAAAAATAAGAAGAGCTTCAAAAGGTGTGAAAAATATGAGGAGCATGAAACGGTCTAAAAAATACGAGGAGCATGAAGCGGTGTTCAAAAACATTAAGAGCCTGAAAAGGTCTGAAAAATATGAAGAGCTTTAAAGGTGTCAAAAATATGAAGAGCTTCAAAAGGTGTCAAAAATATGAGGAGAATGAAACGTCTGAAAAATAGGAGGAGCATGAGGTGCTGTTGAAAAACATGAAGAGCCTGAAAAGGTGTGACATATATGAAGAGCTTCAAAAGGTGTCAAAAATATGAGGAGCATGAAACGGTCTGAAAAATAGGAGGAGCATGAAAGGGTGTTCAAAAACATGAAGAGCCTGAAAAGGTGTGAAATATATGAAGAGCTTCAAAAGGTGTCAAAAATATGAGGAGCATGAAACAGTCTGAAAAATAGGAGGAGCATTAAGCGTTGTTGAAAAACATGAAGAGCCTGAAAAGGTCTGAAAAATATGAAGAGCTTCAAAAGGTGTCAAAAATATGAAGAGCTTCAAAAGGTGTCAAAAATATGAGGAGAATGAAACGTCTGAAAAATAGGAGGAGCATGAGGTGGTGTTGAAAAACATTAAGAGCCTGAAAAGGTGTGAAAAATAAGAAGAGCTTCAAAAGGTGTGAAAAATATGAGGAGCATGAAACGGTCTAAAAAATACGAGGAGCATGAAGCGGTGTTCAAAAACATTAAGAGCCTGAAAAGGTCTGAAAAATATGAAGAGCTTCAAAAGGTGTCAAAAATATGAAGAGCTTCAAAAGGTGTCAAAAATATGAGGAGAATGAAACGTCTGAAAAATAGGAGGAGCATGAGGTGCTGTTGAAAAACATGAAGAGCCTGAAAAGGTGTGACATATATGAAGAGCTTCAAAAGGTGTCAAAAATATGAGGAGCATGAAACGGTCTGAAAAATAGGAGGAACATGAAAGGGTGTTCAAAAACATGAAGAGCCTGAAAAGGTGTGAAATATATGAAGAGCTTCAAAAGGTGTCAAAAATATGAGGAGCATGAAACTGTCTGAAAAATAGGAGGAGCACGACACGGTGTTGAAAACATGAAGAGCCTGAAAAGGTGTGAAAATTATGAGGAGCTTCAAAATGTGTCAAAAATATGAGGAGCAATGAAAGGTCTGAAAAATAGGAGGAGCAAGAAAGGATGTTCAAAAAAATGAAGAGCCTGAAAAGGTGTGAAAAATATGAAGAGAATCAAAAGGCGTCAAAAATATGAGGAGCATTAAACGGTCTGAAAAATAGGAGCATGCAGCAGTGTTGAAAATAATGAAGAGTCTGAAAAGGTGTGTAAAATATGAAGAGCTTCAAAAAGTGTCAAATATATGAAGAGCCTGAAACGGTCTGAAAAAAAGGAGGAGCATGAATCGGTGTTGAAAAATATGAAGAGCCTGAAAAGGTGTGAAAAACATGAAAAGCTTCAAAAGTTGTTAAAAATATGAAGAGCTTCAAAAAGTGTCAGAAATATATGGAGAATGAAACAGTCTGAAAAATAGGAGGAGCTTCAAGCGATGTTCAAAAACATGAAGAGCCTGAAAAGGTGTGAAAAATATGAAGAACTTCAAAAGGTGTCAAAAATATGAGGAGCATGAAACAGTCTGAAAATAGGAGGAGCTTGAAACGGTGTAGAAAAACCCGAAGAGCATGAAAAGGTGTGAAAAATATGAAGAGCTTCAAAAGGTGTAAAAATTATGAGGAGCTTGAAACAATCTGAAAATAGGAGGAGAATGAAACCCTGTTCAAAAAAGAGAAGAGCATTAAAAGGTGCGGAAAATATGAAGAGCTTCAAAAGGTTTCAAAAAGAGGAGTAGCATGAAACGGTGTTCAAAAACATGAAGAGCCTGAAAAGGTGTGAAAAATATGAAGAGCTTCAAAAGGTGTCAAAAATATGAGGAGCCTGAAAGAGTCTGAAAAATAAGAGGTGCATGAAACGGTGTTGAAAAATATGAAGAGCCTGAAAAGGTGTGAACAATATGAAGAGCTTCAAAACGTGTCAAAAATATGAAGAAAATGAAACCGTCTGAAAAATAGGAGGAGCATGAATCGGTGTTGAAAAATATGAAGAGCCTGAAAGGTGTGAAAAATATGAAAAGCTTCAAAACGTGTCAAAAGTATATGGAGAATGAAACAGTCTGAAACATAGGAGGAGCATGAAGCGCTTTTCAAAAACATGAAGAGCATGAAAAGGTGTGAAAATTATGAAAAGCTTCAAAAGGTGTCAAAAATATGAGGAGCATGACAGTCTGAAAATAGGAGGAGCAAAAAACGGTGTTGAAAAACATGAAGAGCATGAAAAGGTGTGAAACAAATGAAGAGCTTCAAAAGAAGTAAAAAATATGAGGAGCATGAAACAATCTGAAAATAGGAGAAGCATGAAACGGTGTTCAAAAACAAAAAGAGCATGAAAAGCTCTGAAAAATATGAAGAGCTACAAAAGGTGTCACAATTATGAGGAGCATGAAACAGTCTGAAAAATAAGAGGCGCATGAAACGGTGTTGAAAAAAATGAAGAGCATGAAAAGGTGTGAAAAACATGAAGAGCTTCAAAAGGTGTCAAAAATATGAGGAGCATGTAACGGTGTTCAAAAACATGAAGAGCCTGAAAAGGTGTGAAAAATATGAAGAGCTTGTAAAGTGTCAAAAATATGAGGAGCATGAAACGGCCTGAAAAATAGGAAGAGCATGAAGCTGTGTTCAAAAACTTGAAGAGCCTGAAAATGTGCAAAAAATATGAAGAACTTTAAAAGGTGTGAAAAATATGAGGAGCATGAAACGGTCTGAAAAATAGGAGGACCTTGAAGCGGTATTGAAATCATGAAGAGCGTGAAAAGGAGTGAAAAATATGAAGCGCTTCAAAAGGTTTCAAAAATAGGAGAAGCATGAAACGGTGTTCAAAAACATGAGGAGCATGAAAAGGTGTGAAAAATATGAAGAGCTTCAAAAGGTGTGAAAAATTTGAGGACCATGAAACGGTGATCTAAAACATGAAGAGCCTGAAAAGGTGTGAAAAATATGAAGAGCTTCAAAAGGTATCAAAAATATGAGGAGCATGAAACGGTGTTCAAAAACATGAAGAGCCTGAAAAGGTGTGAAAAATATGAAGAGCTTCAAAAGGTGTGAAAAATATGAAGAGCTTCAAAAGGTGTGAAAAATATGAGGAGAATGAAACGTCTGAAAAATAGGAGGAGCATGAGGTGGTGTTGAAAAACATTAAGAGCCTGAAAAGGTGTGAAAAATAAGAAGAGCTTCAAAAGGTGTGAAAAATATGAGGAGCATGAAACGGTCTAAAAAATACGAGGAGCATGAAGCGGTGTTCAAAAACATTAAGAGCCTGAAAAGGTCTGAAAAATATGAAGAGCTTCAAAAGGTGTCAAAAATATGAAGAGCTTCAAAAGGTGTCAAAAATATGAGGAGAATGAAACGTCTGAAAAATAGGAGGAGCATGAGGTGCTGTTGAAAAACATGAAGAGCCTGAAAAGGTGTGACATATATGAAGAGCTTCAAAAGGTGTCAAAAATATGAGGAGCATGAAACGGTCTGAAAAATAGGAGGAGCATGAAAGGGTGTTCAAAAACATGAAGAGCCTGAAAAGGTGTGAAATATATGAAGAGCTTCAAAAGGTGTCAAAAATATGAGGAGCATGAAACAGTCTGAAAAATAGGAGGAGCATTAAGCGTTGTTGAAAAACATGAAGAGCCTGAAAAGGTCTGAAAAATATGAAGAGCTTCAAAAGGTGTCAAAAATATGAAGAGCTTCAAAAGGTGTCAAAAATATGAGGAGAATGAAACGTCTGAAAAATAGGAGGAGCATGAGGTGGTGTTGAAAAACATTAAGAGCCTGAAAAGGTGTGAAAAATAAGAAGAGCTTCAAAAGGTGTGAAAAATATGAGGAGCATGAAACGGTCTAAAAAATACGAGGAGCATGAAGCGGTGTTCAAAAACATTAAGAGCCTGAAAAGGTCTGAAAAATATGAAGAGCTTCAAAAGGTGTCAAAAATATGAAGAGCTTCAAAAGGTGTCAAAAATATGAGGAGAATGAAACGTCTGAAAAATAGGAGGAGCATGAGGTGCTGTTGAAAAACATGAAGAGCCTGAAAAGGTGTGACATATATGAAGAGCTTCAAAAGGTGTCAAAAATATGAGGAGCATGAAACGGTCTGAAAAATAGGAGGAGCATGAAAGGGTGTTCAAAAACATGAAGAGCCTGAAAAGGTGTGAAATATATGAAGAGCTTCAAAAGGTGTCAAAAATATGAGGAGCATGAAACAGTCTGAAAAATAGGAGGAGCATTAAGCGTTGTTGAAAAACATGAAGAGCCTGAAATGGTGTGAATTATATGAAGAGCTTCAAAAGGTGTCAAAAATATGAGGAGCATGAAACTGTCTGAAAAATAGGAGGAGCACGACACGGTGTTGAAAACATGAAGAGCCTGAAAAGGTGTGAAAATTATGAGGAGCTTCAAAATGTGTCAAAAATATGAGGAGCAATGAAAGGTCTGAAAAATAGGAGGAGCAAGAAAGGATGTTCAAAAAAATGAAGAGCCTGAAAAGGTGTGAAAAATATGAAGAGAATCAAAAGGCGTCAAAAATATGAGGAGCATTAAACGGTCTGAAAAATAGGAGCATGCAGCAGTGTTGAAAATAATGAAGAGTCTGAAAAGGTGTGTAAAATATGAAGAGCTTCAAAAAGTGTCAAATATATGAAGAGCCTGAAACGGTCTGAAAAAGAGGAGGAGCATGAATCGGTGTTGAAAAATATGAAGAGCCTGAAAAGGTATGAAAAACATGAAAAGCTTCAAAAGTTGTTAAAAATATGAAGAGCTTCAAAAAGTGTCAGAAATATATGGAGACTGAAACAGTCTGAAAAATAGGAGGAGCTTCAAGCGATGTTCAAAAACATGAAGAGCCTGAAAAGGTGTGAAAAATATGAAGAACTTCAAAAGGTGTCAAAAATATGAGGAGCATGAAACAGTCTGAAAATAGGAGGAGCTTGAAACGGTGTAGAAAAACCCGAAGAGCATGAAAAGGTGTGAAAAATATGAAGAGCTTCAAAAGGTGTAAAAATTATGAGGAGCTTGAAACAATCTGAAAATAGGAGGAGAATGAAACCCTGTTCAAAAAAGAGAAGAGCATTAAAAGGTGCGGAAAATATGAAGAGCTTCAAAAGGTTTCAAAAAGAGGAGTAGCATGAAACGGTGTTCAAAAACATGAAGAGCCTGAAAAGGTGTGAAAATTATGAAGAGCTTCAAAAGGTGTCAAAAATATGAAGAGCTTCAAAAGGTGTCAAAAATATGAGGAGCATGAAACAGTCTGAAAAATAGGAGGAGCATTAAGCGTTGTTGAAAAACATGAAGAGCCTGAAAAGGTGTGAAAATATGAAGAGCTTCAAAAAGTGTGAAAAATATGAGGAGCATGAAACGGTCTGAAGAATATGAGGAGCATGAAGCGGTGTTCAAAAACATGAAGAGCCTGAAAAGGTGTGAAAATTATGAAGAGCTTCAAAATGTGTCAAAAATATGAGGATCAATGAAAGGTCTGAAAAATAGGAGGAGCATGAAAGGATGTTCAAAACCATGAAGAGCCTGAAAAGGTGTGAAAAATATGAAGAGAATCAAAAGGCGTCAAAAATATGAGGAGCATTAAACGGTCTGAAAAATAGGAGCATGAAGCGGTGTTGAAAATAATGAAGAGTCTGAAATGGTGTGTAAAATATGAAGAGCTTCAAAAAGTGTCAAATATATGAAGAGCCTGAAACGGTCTGAAAAAGAGGAGGAGCATGAATCGGTGTTGAAAAATATGAAGAGCCTGAAAAGGTTTGAAAAGTGTGAAGAGCTTCAAGAGGTGTGAAATATATGAAGAGCTTCAAAAGGTGTCAAAAATATGACGAACTTGAAACGGTCTGAAAAATAGGAGGAGCAGGAAGCGGTGTTGAAAAACATGAAGAGCCTGAAAAGGTTTGAAAAATATGAAGAGCTTCAAAAGGTGTCAAAAATATGAGGAGCATGAAACGGTCTGAAAAATAGGAGGAGCATGAAACGGTGTTCAAAAACATGAAGAGCCTGAAAAAGTTTGAAAAATATGAAGCGCTTCAAAAGGTGTCAAAAATATGTAGAGCTTCAAAAGGTGTCAAAATTATGAGGAGCATGAAACGGTCTGAAAAATAGGAGGAGCTTGAAACGGTGTTCAAAAACATGAAGAGCCTGAAAATGTGTGAAAAATACAAAGAGTTTCAAAAGGTGTGAAAAATATAAGGAGCATGAAGCGGTGTTCAAAACTTGAAGATACTGAAAAGGTGTGAAAAATATGAAGAGATTCAAAAGATGTGAAAAATATGAGGAGCATGAAACGGTCTGAAAAATTGGAGGAGCATGAAGAGGTCTTCAAAAACATGAAGAGCCAGAAAAGGTGTGAAAAATATGAAGAGCTTCAAAAGGTGTTCAAAAATATGAGGAGCATGAAACGGTCTGAAAAATATGAGGAGCATGAAACGGTGTTCATAAACATGAAGAGCCTGAAAAGGTGTGAAAATTATGAAGAGCTTCAAAAGGTGTCAAAAATATGAAGAGCTTCAAAAGGTGTCAAAAATATGAGGAGCATGAAACCATCTGAAAATAAGGGGAGCGTGAAACGGTGTTGAAAAACATGAAGAGCTTGAAAAGGTGTGAAATATATGAAGAGCTTCAAAAGGTGTCAAAAATATGAAGAGCATGAAACAGTTTCAAAAATAGGAGGAGCATGAAGCGGAGTTCAAAAACATGAAGAGCCTGAATTGGTGTGTAATATAAGAAGAGCTTCAAAAGGTGTCAAAAATATGAGGAGTATGAAACGGTCTGAAAAATAGGTGGAGAATGAAATGGTGTTGAAATCATGAAGAGCCTGAAAAGGTGTGAAAAATATGAGGAGATTCAAAACGTGTCAAAAATATGAGGAGCATGAAACTGTCTGAAAAATAGGAGGAGCACGAAGCGGTGTTGAAAAACCTGAAGAGCCCGCAAACGTGTGAAAAATATGAAGAGCTTCAAAAGTTGTGAAATATATGAAGAGCTTCAAAAGGTGTCAAAAATATGAGGAGCATGAAACAGTCTGATAAATAGGAGGACCATGAAGCATTGTTGAATAACATGAAGAGGCTGAAAAGCTGTGAAAAATATGAACAGCTTCAAAAGGTGTCAAAAATATGAGGAGCATGAAATGGTGTTCAAAAACATGAAGAGCCTGAAAAGGTGTGAAAACATGAAGAGCTTCAAAAGGTGGTAAAATTTGAGGAGCACGATATGGAATGAAAAATAGGAGGAGCATGAAGCGGTGTTGAAAAACGTGAAGAGCCTGAAAACGTGTGAAAAACATGAAGAGATTCAAAAGGTGTGAAATATATGAGGTACATGAAACGGACTGAAAAATATGAGCAGCATGATGCAGTGTTGAAAAAAATGAAGAGCCTGAAAAAGTGTGAAAAATATGAAGAGCTTCAAAAGGTGTCAAAAATATGAGGAGCATGAAACCGTCTGAAATATAAGAGGAGCATGAAGTGGTGTTGAAAAACATGAAGAGCCTGCAAAGGTGTGAAAAATATGAAGAGCATGAAACGGTCTGAAAAATAGGTGGAGAATGAAGCGGTGTTCAAAAACATGAAGGGCCTGATAAGCTGTGAAATAAATGAAGAGCTTCAAAAATGTGAAAAATATGAGGAGCATGAAACGTTCTGAAAAATAGGAGGAGCATGAAGCGGTGTTGAAAAATATGAAGAGGTTCAAAAGGTGTGAAAAATATGAAGAGCTTCAAAAGGTGTGAAACATATGAGGAGTATGAAACGTTCTGAAAAATAGGAGGAGAATGAAGTGGTGTTGAAAAACATGAAGAGCCTGCAAAGGTGTGAAAAATATGAAGAGCTTCAAAAGGTGTGAAAAATTTGTGGAGCATGAAACGGTCTGAAAAATAGGAGGAGCATGAAGCATTGTTGAAAAACATGAAGAGCCTGAAAAGGTGTGAAAAACATGAGGAGCTTGAAACGGTCTGAAAAATAGCTGGAGCATGAAGCGGTGTTGAAAAACATGAAGAGCCTGAACAGGTGTGAAATATATGAAGAGCTTAAAAGGTGTCAAAAATATGAGGAGCATGAAACAGTCTAAAAAATAGGAGGAGAATGAAGCGGTGTTGAAAAACTTGAAGAGCCTGAAAAGGTGTGAAAAATAAGAGGAACTTCAAAAAGTGTGAAAAATATGTGGAGCATGAAACGGTCTGAAAAATAGAAGGAGCATGAAGCGGTGGTGAAAAACATGAAGAGCCTGAAAAGGTGTGAAAAATATGAAGAGCTTCAAAAGGTGTCAAAAATATGAGGAGCATGAAACGGTCTGAAAAATTGGGGGAGCCTGAAGCGGTCTTGAAAGACATGAAGAACCTGAAAAGGTGTGAAAAATATGAAGAGCTTCAAAAGGTGTAAAAAATATATGGAGAATGAAAAGGTCTCAAAATAGGAGGAGCATGAAGCGGTGTTGAAAACCATGAAGAGCCTGAAAACGTGTGAAATATATGAAGAGCTTCAAAAGGTGTCAAATATATGAGGTGCATGAAACGGTCTGAAAAATAGGTGGAGCATGAAGCGGTGTTTAAAAACATGAAGAGCCTGAAAAGGTGTGAAATATATGAAGAGCTTCAAATGGTGTCAAAACTATGAGGAGCATGAAACGGTCTGAAAAATTGGAGGAGCATGAAGCAGTATTGAAAGACATGAAGACCCTGAAAAGGTGTGAAAAATATGATCAGCTTCAAAAGGTGTGAAAAATATGCGGAGCATGAAACGGTCTGAAAAATAGCAGACGCATGAAGCGGTGTTGGAAAATATGAACAGCCTGAAAAGGTGTGAAATATATGAAGAACTTCAAAAGGTGTCAAAAATATGAGGAGCATGAAACGTTCTAAAAATAGGAGGAACATGAAACGGTGTTGAAATACACGAAGAGTCTGAAAAAGAGTGACATACAGGAAGAGCTTCAAAAGGTGTCAAAAATATGAGGAGCATGAAACGGTCTGAAAAAAAGGAAGAGCATGAAGCAGTGTTGAAAAACATGAAGAGCCTGAAAAGGTGTAAAATATATGAAGAGCTTCAAAAGGTGTCAAAAACTTGAGGAGCATGAAATGGTCTGAAAAATATGAGCAGCATGAAGCGGTGCTGAAAAACATGAAGAGCCTGAAAAAGTGTAAAATACATGAAGAGCTTCAAAAGGTGGTAAAATTTGAGGAGCATGATAAGGTCTGAAAAATAGGAGGAGCATGAGTGGTGTTGAAAAATATGAATAGCCTGAAAAGGTGTGAAAAATATGAAGAGCTTCAAAATGTGTCAAAAATATGAGGAGCATGAAACGGTCTGAAAAATAGGAGGAGCATGAAGCGGTGTTCAAAAACATGAAGAGCCTGAAAAGGTGTGTAATACATGAAGAGCTTCAAAAGGTGTAAAATATATGAGGAGCAGGAAACGGTCTGAAAAATAGGAGGAGCATGAAATGGTGTTGAAAACCATGAAGAGCCTGAAAAGGTGTGAAAAATATGAAGAGCTTCAAAATGTGTCAAAAATATGAGGAGCATGAAACGGTCTGAAAAATAGGAGGAGCATGAAGCGGTGTTCAAAAACATGAAAATCTTTAAAAGGTTTGAAATATATGAAGAGTTTCAAAAGGTGTGAAAAATAGGAGGAGATGAAGCGGTGTTCAAAAACATGAAGAGCCGGAAAAAGTGTGAAAAACATGAAGAGCTTCAAAACGTGTCAAAAAATGAGGAGCATGAAACGGTCTGAACAATAGGAGGAGCATGAAGCGCTTTTGAAAAACATGAAGAGCCTGAACAGGTGTGAAATATATGAGGAGCTTAAAAGGTATCAAAAATATGAGGAGCATGAAACGGTCTGAAAAATAGGAGGAGCATGAAAAGGTGTTGAAAAACATGAAGAGACTGAAAAGGTGGGGAAAATATGAAGAGCTTCAAAAGGTGTGAAATATATGAGGAGCTTCAAAAAGTGTGAAAATTAGGAGGAGCATGAAGCCGTGTTCAAAAACATGAAGAGCCTGAAAAGGTGTGGAAAATATGAAGAGCTTTAAAAGGTGTGAAAAATATGAGGAGCATAAAGTGGTGTTCAAAACATGAAGAACTTGAGAAGGTGTGAAATATATGAAGAGCTTCAAAAAGTGTGAAAAATAGGAGGAGCATGAAGCCGTGTTCAAAAACATGAAGAGCCTGAAAAGGTGTGAAATATATGAAGAGCTTCAAAAGGTGTCAAAAATATGAGGAGCATGAAACAGTCTGAAAAATAAGAGGAGCATGAATCGGTGTTGAAAAACATGAAGACATGAAAAGGTGTGAAAAATATGAAGAGCTTCAAAACGTGTCAAAAATATGAGGAGCATGAAACGGTCTGAAAAATAGGTGGAGCATGAAGCGGTGTTGACAAACATGAAGAGCCTCAAAAGGTGTGAATAATATGAAGAGCTTCAAAACGTGTCAAAAATATGCGGAGCATGAATCGGTCTTAAAAATAAGAGGGGCATGAAGCGTTGTTGAAAAAATTGAAGAGCCTGAAACGGTGTGAAAAATATGTGGAGCAGGAAACTCTCTGAAAAATAGGAGGAGCAAGAAGCGGTGTTGGAAAATATGAAGAGCCTGAAAAGGTGTGAAATATATGAAGAACTTCAAAAGGTGTCAAAAATATGAGGAGCATGAAACGGCCTGAAACATAGGAGGAGCATGAAAAGGTGTTGAAAAACATGAATTACCTGAAAAGGTGTGAAAAATATGAAGAGCTTCAAAAGGTGGGAAAAATATGAAGAGATTCAAATGGTGTCAAAAATATGAGGAGCATGAAACGCTCGGAAAAATAGGAGGAGTATGAAGTGATGTTGAAAAACATGAAGAGTCTGAAAAGGTGTGAAAAATATGAAGAGCTTCAAAATGTGTCAGAATTATGAGGAGCATGAAATGGTCTGAAAACTAGGAGGAGCATGAAACGGTTTTGAAAAACCTGAAGAACAGGAAAAGGTGAGAAATATATGAAGAGCATTAAAAGGTGTGAAAAATAAGAGGAGCATGAAACTGTCTGATACATAATAGGAGCATTAAACGGTGTTCAAAAACATGAAGAACTTGAAAAGTTGTGAAATATATGAAGAGCTTCAAAAGGTGTGAAAAACAGGAGGAGCAGGAAGCGGAGTTCAAAAACATGAAGAGCCTCAAAAGGTGTGAAATATATAAAGAGCTTCAAAAGGTGTCAAAAATAGGAGGAGCATGAAACGGTCTGAAAAATAGGAGGAGCCTGAAGCGGTGTTGAAAGCATGAAGAGCCTGAAATGGTTTGAAAAATATGAAGAGCTTCAAAAGTTGTCAAAAATATAGGAGCATGAAACGGTCTGAAAAATACGAGGGGAATGAAGCGGTGTTGAAAATCATGAAGAGCCTGAAAAGGTGTGAAATATATAAAGAGCTTCAAAACGTGTCAAAAATATGAGGAACAAGAAACGGTCTGAAAAATATGAGGAGCATGAAGCAGTGTTGAAAAGCATGAAGAGCCTGAAATGGTTTGAAAAATATGAAGAGCTTCAAAAGGTGTCAAAAATATGAGGAGCATGAAACGGTCTGAATAAAAGGAGGAGCATGAAACGGTGTACAAAAACATGAAGAGCCTGAAAAAGTGTGAAAAATATGAAGAGTATCAAAACGTGTCAAAAAAATGAGGAGCATGAAACGGTCTGAAAAATAGTAGGCTCATGAAGCGGTGTTTAAAAACATAAAGAGCCTGAAAAAGTGTGAAAAATATGAAGAGCTTCAAAAGGTGTCAAAAATATGAGGAGCATAAAACGGTCTGAAAATAGGAGGAGCAAGAAACGGTGTTGAAAAGTATGAAGAGCCTGAAAAGGTGTGAAAAATATGGAGAGCTTCAAAATGTGTCAAAAATATGAGGAGCATGAAACGGCCTGAAAAATAGGAGGAGCATGAAGTGGTGTCAAAAACATGAAGAGCCTGAAATGGTGTGAAAATAAGAAGAGATTCAAAAGGTGTGAAAAATGTGAGGAGAATGATACGGTCTGAAAAAAAGGAGGAGCATGAAGCGGTGTTGAAAAACATGAAGAGCCTGAAAAGATGTGAAAAACATGAAGAGCTTCAAAAGGTGTCAAAAATATGAGGAGCATGAAACGGCCTGAAAAATAGGAGAAGCATGAAGCGGTGTTGAAAGACGTGAAGAGCATGAAAAGGTGTGAAATATATGAAGAGCTTCAAAAAATGTCAAAATATGAGGAGCATGAAAGGGTCTGAAATATAGGAGGAGCATGAAATGGTGTTGAGAAACATGAAAAGCCTGAAAATTTGTGAAAAATATGAGGAGCATGATACGGTCTGAGAAAAAGGAGAAGCAGGAAGAGGTGTTGAAAAAACTGAAGAACAGGAAAAGGTGAGAAATATATGAAGAGCTTCAAAAAGTGTGAAAAATATGTGGAGCATGAAACGGTCTGAAAAATAGGACGAGCATTAAACGGTGTTCAAAAACATGAAGAGCCTTAAAATGTGTGAAAAATATGAAGAGCTTCAAAAGGTGTGAAAAATATGAGGAGCAAGAAGCAGTGTTCAAAAACATGAAGACCTTGAAAAGGTGTGAAAAATATGAAGAGCTTCAAAAGGAGTGAAAAATAGGAGCATAAAGCATTGTTAAAAACATAAAGAGCCTGAAAAGGTGTGAAATATATGAAGAGCTTCAAAAGGTGTCAAAAATATGAGGAGCATGAAACAGTCTGAAAATAGGAGGAGCATGAAACGGTGTTGAAAAGCATGAAGAGCCTGAAAAGGTGTGAAAAATATGAAGAGCTTCAAAGGTGTCAAAAATATGAGGAGCATGAAACGGTCCAAAAAATAGGAGGAGAGTGAAGAGGTGTTGAAAAACCTGAGGAGCTTGAAAACGTGTGAAAAATCTGAAGAGCTTCAACCGGTGTCAACATTATGCGGAGCATGAATCGGTCTGAAAAATAGGAGGCGCATGAAGCGGTGTTGAAAAACTTGAAGAGTCTGAAGAGGTGTGAAAAATATGAAGAGCTTCAAAAGGTGTCAAATATATGAAGAGCTTCAAAATGTGTCAAAAATATGAGGAGCATGAAACGGTCTGAAAAATAGGAGGAGCATGAAAAGGTGTTGAAAAACATGAAGAGCATGAAAAGTTGTGAAAATCATGAAGAGCTTCAAAAGGTGTCAAATATATGAGGAGCATGAAACGGTTTGAAAAATAGGAGGAACATGAAGCAGTGTTGAAAAACATGAAGAGCCTGAAAAGGTGTGATAATCATGAAGAGCTTCAAAAGGTGTCAAAAATATGAGGAGAATAAAACGGTCTGAAAAATAGTAGGAGCATGAAGCGGTATTGTAAATCATGAAGAGCCTGAAAAGGTGTGAAAAATATGAAGAGTTTCAAAAGGTGTCAAAAATATGAGGAGCATGAAAACGTCTGAAAAATAGGAAGAGCATGAAGTGGTGTCAAAAACATTAAGAGTCTGAAAAGGTGTGAAAATAAGAAGAGATTCAAAAGGTGTTAAATATTTGAGGAGCATGAAACGGTCTGAAAAATAGGAGGAGCATGAAGCGGTGTTGAAAAACATAAAGAGCCTGAAAAGGTGTGTAATATATGAAGAGCTTCAAAAGGTGTGAAAAACATGAAGAGCTTCAAAAGGTGTCAAAAATATGAGGAGCATGAAACGGCCTGAAAAATAGGAGGAGCATGAAGCATTGTTTCAAAACGTGAAGAGCATGAAAAGGTTTGAAATATATGAAGAGCTTCAAAAGGTGTGAAAAATATGAGGAGCATGAAGCAGTGTTCAAAAATATGAAGAGCCTGAAAAGGTGTGAAATATATGAAGAGCTTCAAAAGGTGTCAAATATATGAGGAGCATGAAACAGTCTGAAAATAGGGGCAGCATTAAACGATGTTGAAAAGCATGAAGAGCCTGAAAAGGTGTGAAAAATATGGAGAGCTTCAAAAGGTGTGAAAAATATGTGGAGCAGGAAACAATCTGAAATATAGGAGGAGCACGAAGTGGTGTTGAAAAACTTGAAGCGCCTGAAAATGTGTGAAAAATGTGAAGAGATTCAAAAGGTGTGAAAAATATGAGAAACATGAAACTGTCTGAAAAATAGGAGGAGCATGAAGCGGTGTTCAAAAACATGAAGAGCCTGACAAGGTGTGAAAAATATGAGGAGCATGAAACTGTCTGAAAAATAGGTGGAGTATGAAGCGGTGTTCAAAAACATGAAGAGCCTGACTGGTGTGAAAAATATGAAGAGCTTCAAAAAGTGTGAAAAATATGAGGAGCATGAAACGGTCTGAAAAATAGGAGGAGCATTAAACGGAGTTCAAAAACATGAAGAGCATGAAATGTTTAAAAAATATGAAGAGCTTCAAAAGGTGTGAAAAATATGAATAGCATGATGCGGTGTTGAAAAACTTGAAGAGCCTGAAAAGATGTGAAAAACATGAAGAGCTTCAAAAGGTGTCAAAAATATGAGGAGCATGAAACGTCCTGAAAAATACGAAAGCATGAAACGGTGTTGAAATATGTGAAGAGCATGAAAAGGTGTGAAATATATGAAGAGCTTCAAAAAATTTCAAAATATGAGGAGCATGAAATGGTCTGAAATATAGGAGGAGCATGAAATGATGTTGAAAAACATGAAGAGCTTGCAAAGCTGTGAAAAATATGAAGAGCTTCAAAAGTTGTGAAAAATATGAGAAGCATGAAACGGCCTGAAATATAGGAGGTGCATGAAGCGGTGTTCAAAAACATGAAGAGCCTGAAAAGGTGTGAAAAATATGAGGAGCATGATACGATCTGAAAAATAGGAGAAGCAGGAAGAGGTGTTGAAAAACCTGAAGAACAGGAAAAGGTGAGAAATATATGAAGAGCTTCAAAAAGTGTGAAAAATATGAGGAGCATGAAACGGTCTGAAAAATAGGAGGTGCATGAAACCGTGTTGAAAAACTTGAAGAACAGGAAAAGGTGAGAAAAATATGAAGAGCTTCAAAAAGTGTGAAAAATATGAGGAGCATGAAACGGTCTGAAAAATAGGACGAGCATTAAACGGTGTTCAAAAACATGAAGAGCCTTAAAATGTGTGAAAAATATGAAGACCTTCAAAATGTGTGAAAAACATGAGGAGCAAGAAGCAGTGTTCAAAAACATGAAGACCTTGAAAAGGTGTGAAAAATATGAAGAGCTTCAAAAGGAGTGAAAAATAGTAGCATGAAGCGTTGTTCAAAACCATAAAGAGCCTGAAAAGGTGTGAAATATATGAAGAGCTTCAAAAGGTGTCAAAAATGTGAGGAGCATGAAACAGTCTGAAAAATAGGAGGAGCTGAAATGGTGTTGAAAAGCATGAAGAGCCTGAAAAGGTGTGAAAAATATGAATAGCTTCAAAGGTGTCAAAAATATGCGGAGCGTGAATCTGTCTGAAAAAAAGGAGGCTCATGAAGTGGTGTTGAAAAACTTGAAGAGTCTGAAGAGGTGTGAAAAATATAAAGAGCTTCAAAAAGTGTGAAAAATATGAGGAGCATGAAACGGTCTGAAAAATAGGAGGAGCATTAAACGGTGTTCAAAATAATGAAGAGCCTGAAATGTTTGAAAAATATGAAGAGCTTCAAAAGGTGTGAAAAATATGAGGAGCATGAAGCGGTGTTCAAGAATATGAAGAGCCTGAAAAAGTGTGAAATATATGAAGAGCTTCAAAAGGTTTCAAAATATGAGGAGCATGAAACAGTCTGAAAAACAGGAGGAGCTTGAAATGCGGTTGAAAAATATGAAGAGCATGAAAAGGTGTGAAAAATATGAAGAGCTTCAAAAAGTGTCAAAAATATGAGGAGCATAAAACGGTCTGAAAATAGGAGGAGCATGAAGTGGTGTTGAAAAGCATGAAGAGCCTGAAAAGGTGTGAAAAATATGAAGAGCTTCAAACCGGGTGAAAAATATGAGGAGCATGAAGCGGTGTTCAAAAACATAAAGAGCCTGAAAAGGTGTGAAATATATGAAGAGCTTCAAAAGTTGTCAAAAATATCTGGAGCATGAAACGGTCCGAAAAATAGGAGGAGAATGATGCGGTGTTGAAAAACATGAAGAGAATGAAAAGGTGTGAAAAACATGAAGAGCCTCGAAAAGTGTGAAAAATATGAGATGCATGAAATGGTCTGAAAAATAGGAGGAGCATGAAAAGTTGTTGAAAAACATGAAGAGTCTGAAAAGGTGTGAAAAATATGAAGAGTTTCAAAAGGTGTCAAAAATATGAGGAGCATAAAACGGTCTGAAAATAGAGGAGCATGAAACAGTGTTAAAAAGCATGAAGATCCTGAAAAGGTGTGAAAAATATGGAGAGCTTCAAAATGTGTCAAAAATATGAGGAGCATGAAACGGCCTGAAAAATAGGAGGAGCATGAAGTGGTGTCAAAACATGAAGAGCCTGAAGAGGTGTGAAAATAAGAAGAGATTCAAAAGGTGTCAAATATTTGAGGATTATGAAACGGTCTGAAAAATAGGAGGAGCATGAAGCGGTGTTGAAAAACATGAAGAGCCAGAAAAGGTGTGAAATATATGAAGAGCTGCAAAAGGTGTGAAAAATATGAGGAACATGATACGGTCTGAAAAAAAGGAGGAGCATGAGCGGTGTTGAAAAACATGAAGAGACTGAAAAGTTGTGAAAAACATGAAGAGTTTCAAAAGGTGTCAAAAATATGAGGAGCATGAAACAGCCTGAAAAATAGGAGGAGCATGAAGCGGTGTTGAAATATGTGAAGAGCATGAAAAGCTGTGAAATATATGAAGAGCTTCAAAAAATGTCAAAATATGAGGAGCATGAAACGGTCTGAAAAATAGGAGGAGCATTAAACGGTGTTCAAAATAATGAAGAGCCTGAAATGTTTGAAAAATATGAAGAGCTTCAAAAGGTGTGAAAAATATGAGGAGCATGAAGCGGTGTTCAAGAATATGAAGAGCCTGAAAAAGTGTGAAATATATGAAGAGCTTCAAAAGGTTTCAAAATATGAGGAGCATGAAACAGTCTGAAAAACAGGAGGAGCTTGAAATGCGGTTGAAAAACATGAAGAGCATGAAAAGGTGTGAAAAATATGAAGAGCTTCAAAAGGTGTCAAAAATATGAGGAGAATAAAACGGTCTGAAAATAGGAGGAGCATGAAGTGGTGTTGAAAAGCATGAAGAGCCTGAAAATGTGTGAAAAATATGAAGAGCTTCAAACCGGGTGAAAAATAGGAGGAGCATGAAGCGGTGTTCAAAAACATAAAGAGCCTGAAAAGGTGTGAAATATATGAAGAGCTTCAAAAGGTGTCAAAAATATGAGGAGCATGAAACGGTCTGAAAAATAGGAGGTGCATGAAACCGTGTTGAAAAACCTGAAGAACAGGAAAAGATGAGAAATATATGAAGAGCTTCAAAAAGTGTGAAAAATATGAGGAGCATGAAACGGTCTGAAAAATAGGACGAGCATTAAACGCTGTTCAAAAACATGAAGAGCCTTAAAATGTGTGAAAAATATGAAGAGCTTCAAAAGGTGTGAAAAATATGAGGAGGAAGAAGCAGTGTTCAAAAACATGAATACCTTGAAAAGGTGTGAAAAATATGAAGAGCTTCAAAAGGTGTCAAATATATGAGGAGCATGAAACTTTCTGAAAAATAGGAGGAGCATGAAGCGGTGTTGAAAAACATGAAGAGCCTGAAAAGTTGCGAAAAATATGAAGAGCTTCAAAAGGTACAAAAATATTAGGAGCAAGAATCGGTCTGAAAAATTGAAGGAGCATGAAGCTCTGTTGAAAAACATGAAGAGCCTGAAAAGGTGTGAAATATATGAAGAGCTTCAAAAGGTGTGAAAAAGATGAAGAGCTTCAAAAGGTGTCAAAAATATGAGGAACATGAAACGGCCTGAAAAATAGGAGGAGCATGAAGCGGTGTTGAAAAAAGTGAAGATCATGATAAGGTGTGAAATATATGAAGAGCTTCAAAAGGTGTGAAAAATATGAAGAGCTTCAAAATGTGTCAAAAATATGAGAAACATGAAACCGTCTGAAAAATAGGAGGAGCATGAAAAGGTGTTGAAAAACATGAAGAGCTTGAAAAGGTGTGAAATATATGAATAGGTTCAAAAGGTGTCAAAATATGAGGAGCATGAAAGGGTCCGAAAAATAAGAGGAGAACGAAGCAGTTTTGAAAAACCTGAAGAGCATGAAAAGCTGTGAAAAATATGAAGAGCTTCAAACGGTGTCAAAATTATGCGGAGCATGAATCGGTCTGAAAAATAGGAGACGCATGAAGCGGTGTTGAAAAACATAAAGAGCCTGAAAAGGTGTGAAATATATGAAGAGCTTAAAAAGGTGTGAAAAATATGAGGAGAATGATACGGTCTGAAAAAAAGGAGGAGTATGAGCGGTGTTGAAAAAAATGAAAAGCCTGCAAAGGTGTGAAAAACATGAAGAGCTTCAAAAGGTGTCAAATATATGAGGAGCATGAAACGGCCTGAAAAATAGGAGGAGCATGAAGCCGTGTTCAAAAACATAAAGAGCATGAAAAGGTGTGATATATATTAAGAGCTTCAAAAGGTGTCAAAATTATGAGGAGCATGAAACGGTCTGAAATATAGCAGGAGCATGAAATGGTGTTGAAAAACATGAAGAGCCTGCAAATGTGTGAAAAATATGAAGAGCTTAAAAACGTGTGAAATATATGAGGAGCATGAAGCGGTTTTCTAAAACATGAAGAGCTTGAAAAGGTGTGAAATATATAAAGAGCTTCAAACCGGGTAAAAATAGGAGGAGCATGAAGCGGTGTTCAAAAATATGAAGAGCCTGAAAAGGTGTGAAATATATGAAGAGCTTCAAAAGGTGTCAAAATATGAGGAGCATGAAACAGTCTGAAAATAGGAGGAGCATGAAACGGTGTTGAAAAGCATGAAGAGCCTGAAAAGGTGTGAAAAACATGAAGAGCTTCAAAAGGTGTCAAAAATATGAGGAGAATGAAACAGTCTGAAAATAGGAGGAGCATGAAACGGTGTTGAAAAGCATGAAGAGCCTGAAAAGGTGTGAAAAACATGAAGAGCGTCAAAAGGTGTGAAAAGTATGAAGAGCTTCAAAAGGTGTCAAAAATATGAGGAGCATGAAACTGTCTGAAAAATAGGAGGAGCATGAAAAGGTGTTGAAAGACATGAAGAGCCTGAAAAGGTGTGAAATATATGAAGAGGTTCAAAAGGTGACAAAAATATGAGGAGCATGAAACAGCCTGAAAAATAGGAGGAGCATGAAGCGTTGTTGAAAAACATGAAGATCCTGAAAAAGTGTGAAATATATGAAGAGCTTCAAAAGTTGTCAAAAATATGAGGAGAATGATACGGTCTGAAAAAAAGGAGGAGCATGAAGCTGTGTTGAAAAACATGAAGAGCCTGAAGATGTGTGAAAAATATGAAGAGCTTCAAAATGTGTCAAAATATGAGGAGCATGAAACGGTCTGAAAAAAAGGAGGAGAATGAAACGGTGTTCAAAAACATGAAGAGCCTGAAAAGGTGTGTAATACATGAAGAGCTTCAAAAGGTGTAAAATATATGAGGAGCAGGAAACGGTCTGAAAAATAGGAGGAGCATGAAATGGTGTTGAAAACCATGAAGAGCCTGAAAAGGTGTGAAAAATATGAAGAGCTTCAAAATGTGTCAAAAATATGAGGAGCATGAAACGGTCTGAAAAATAGGAGGAGCATGAAGCGGTGTTCAAAAACATGAAAATCTTTAAAAGGTTTGAAATATATGAAGAGCTTCAAAAGGTGTGAAAAATAGGAGGAGATGAAGCGGTGTTCAAAAACATGAAGAGCCGGAAAAAGTGTGAAAAACATGAAGAGCTTCAAAACGTGTCAAAAAATGAGGAGCATGAAATGGTCTGAACAATAGGAGGAGCATGAAGCGCTTTTGAAAAACATGAAGAGCCTGAACAGGTGTGAAATATATGAGGAGCTTAAAAGGTATCAAAAATAGGAGGAGCATGAAAAGGTGTTGAAAAACATGAAGAGACTGAAAAGGTGGGGAAAATATGAAGAGCTTCAAAAGGTGTGAAATATATGAGGAGCTTCAAAAAGTGTGAAAATTAGGAGGAGCATGAAGCCGTGTTCAAAAACATGAAGAGCCTGAAAAGGTGTGGAAAATATGAAGAGCTTCAAAAGGTGTGAAAAATATGAGGAGCATA
This sequence comes from Dama dama, assembly GCF_033118175.1. Classification (NCBI taxonomy): domain Eukaryota; kingdom Metazoa; phylum Chordata; class Mammalia; order Artiodactyla; family Cervidae; genus Dama; species Dama dama. Next base: position 600,400 of record NW_026870878.1, on the reverse strand, counting down.
AAGTGGTGTTCAAAACATGAAGAACTTGAGAAGGTGTGAAATATATGAAGAGCTTCAAAAAGTGTGAAAAATAGGAGGAGCATGAAGCCGTGTTCAAAAACATGAAGAGCCTGAAAAGGTGTGAAATATATGAAGAGCTTCAAAAGGTGTCAAAAATATGAGGAGCATGAAACAGTCTGAAAAATAAGAGGAGCATGAATCGGTGTTGAAAAACATGAAGACATGAAAAGGTGTGAAAAATATGAAGAGCTTCAAAACGTGTCAAAAATATGAGGAGCATGAAACGGTCTGAAAAATAGGTGGAGCATGAAGCGGTGTTGACAAACATGAAGAGCCTCAAAAGGTGTGAATAATATGAAGAGCTTCAAAACGTGTCAAAAATATGCGGAGCATGAATCGGTCTTAAAAATAAGAGGGGCATGAAGCGTTGTTGAAAAAATTGAAGAGCCTGAAACGGTGTGAAAAATATGTGGAGCAGGAAACTCTCTGAAAAATAGGAGGAGCAAGAAGCGGTGTTGGAAAATATGAAGAGCCTGAAAAGGTGTGAAATATATGAAGAACTTCAAAAGGTGTCAAAAATATGAGGAGCATGAAACGGCCTGAAACATAGGAGGAGCATGAAAAGGTGTTGAAAAACATGAATTACCTGAAAAGGTGTGAAAAATATGAAGAGCTACAAAAGGTGGGTAAAATATGAAGAGATTCAAATGGTGTCAAAAATATGAGGAGCATGAAACGCTCGGAAAAATAGGAGGAGTATGAAGTGATGTTGAAAAACATGAAGAGTCTGAAAAGGTGTGAAAAATATGAAGAGCTTCAAAATGTGTCAGAATTATGAGGAGCATGAAATGGTCTGAAAACTAGGAGGAGCATGATACGGTTTTGAAAAACCTGAAGAACAGGAAAAGGTGAGAAATATATGAAGAGCATTAAAAGGTGTGAAAAATAAGAGGAGCATGAAACTGTCTGATATATAATAGGAGCATTAAACGGTGTTCAAAAACATGAAGAACTTGAAAAGTTGTGAAATATATGAAGAGCTTCAAAAGGTGTGAAAAACAGGAGGAGCAGGAAGCGGAGTTCAAAAACATGAAGAGCCTCAAAAGGTGTGAAATATATAAAGAGCTTCAAAAGGTGTCAAAAATAGGAGGAGCATGAAACGGTCTGAAAAATAGGAGGAGCCTGAAGCGGTGTTGAAAGCATGAAGAGCCTGAAATGGTTTGAAAAATATGAAGAGCTTCAAAAGTTGTCAAAAATATAGGAGCATGAAACGGTCTGAAAAATACGAGGGGAATGAAGCGGTGTTGAAAATCATGAAGAGCCTGAAAAGGTGTGAAATATATAAAGAGCTTCAAAACGTGTCAAAAATATGAGGAACATGAAACGGTCTGAAAAATATGAGGAGCATGAAGCAGTGTTGAAAAGCATGAAGAGCCTGAAATGGTTTGAAAAATATGAAGAGCTTCAAAAGGTGTCAAAAATATGAGGAGCATGAAACGGTCTGAATAAAAGGAGGAGCATGAAACGATGCTCAAAAACATGAAGAGCCTGAAAAGGTGGAAAAATATGAAGAGCTTCAAAAGGTGTCAAAAATATGAGGAGCATGAAACGGTCTGAAAAATAGGAGGAGCATGAAACGGTGTACAAAAACATGAAGAGCCTGAAAAAGTGTGAAAAATATGAAGAGTATCAAAACGTGTCAAAAAAATGAGGAGCATGAAACGGTCTGAAAAATAGTAGGCTCATGAAGCGGTGTTTAAAAACATAAAGAGCCTGAAAAAGTGTGAAAAATATGAAGAGCTTCAAAAGGTGTCAAAAATATGAGGAGCATAAAACGGTCTGAAAATAGGAGGAGCATGAAACGGTGTTGAAAAGTATGAAGAGCCTGAAAAGGTGTGAAAAATATGGAGAGCTTCAAAATGTGTCAAAAATATGAGGAGCATGAAACGGCCTGAAAAATAGGAGGAGCATGAAGTGGTGTCAAAAACATGAAGAGCCTGAAATGGTGTGAAAATAAGAAGAGATTCAAAAGGTGTGAAAAATGTGAGGAGAATGATACGGTCTGAAAAAAAGGAGGAGCATGAAGCGGTGTTGAAAAACATGAAGAGCCTGAAAAGATGTGAAAAACATGAAGAGCTTCAAAAGGTGTCAAAAATATGAGGAGCATGAAACGGCCTGAAAAATAGGAGGAGCATGAAGCGGTGTTGAAAGACGTGAAGAGCATGAAAAGGTGTGAAATATATGAAGAGCTTCAAAAAATGTCAAAATATGAGGAGCATGAAAGGGTCTGAAATATAGGAGGAGCATGAAATGGTGTTGAGAAACATGAAAAGCCTGAAAATTTGTGAAAAATATGAGGAGCATGATACGGTCTGAGAAAAAGGAGAAGCAGGAAGAGGTGTTGAAAAAACTGAAGAACAGGAAAAGGTGAGAAATATATGAAGAGCTTCAAAAAGTGTGAAAAATATGTGGAGCATGAAACGGTCTGAAAAATAGGACGAGCATTAAACGGTGTTCAAAAACATGAAGAGCCTTAAAATGTGTGAAAAATATGAAGAGCTTCAAAAGGTGTGAAAAATATGAGGAGCAAGAAGCAGTGTTCAAAAACATGAAGACCTTGAAAAGGTGTGAAAAATATGAAGAGCTTCAAAAGGAGTGAAAAATAGGAGCATAAAGCATTGTTAAAAACATAAAGAGCCTGAAAAGGTGTGAAATATATGAAGAGCTTCAAAAGGTGTCAAAAATATGAGGAGCATGAAACAGTCTGAAAATAGGAGGAGCATGAAACGGTGTTGAAAAGCATGAAGAGCCTGAAAAGGTGTGAAAAATATGAAGAGCTTCAAAGGTGTCAAAAATATGAGGAGCATGAAACGGTCCAAAAAATAGGAGGAGAGTGAAGAGGTGTTGAAAAACCTGAGGAGCTTGAAAACGTGTGAAAAATCTGAAGAGCTTCAACCGGTGTCAACATTATGCGGAGCATGAATCGGTCTGAAAAATAGGAGGCGCATGAAGCGGTGTTGAAAAACTTGAAGAGTCTGAAGAGGTGTGAAAAATATGAAGAGCTTCAAAAGGTGTCAAATATATGAAGAGCTTCAAAATGTGTCAAAAATATGAGGAGCATGAAACGGTCTGAAAAATAGGAGGAGCATGAAAAGGTGTTGAAAAACATGAAGAGCATGAAAAGTTGTGAAAATCATGAAGAGCTTCAAAAGGTGTCAAATATATGAGGAGCATGAAACGGTTTGAAAAATAGGAGGAACATGAAGCAGTGTTGAAAAACATGAAGAGCCTGAAAAGGTGTGATAATCATGAAGAGCTTCAAAAGGTGTCAAAAATATGAGGAGAATAAAACGGTCTGAAAAATAGTAGGAGCATGAAGCGGTATTGTAAATCATGAAGAGCCTGAAAAGGTGTGAAAAATATGAAGAGTTTCAAAAGGTGTCAAAAATATGAGGAGCATGAAAACGTCTGAAAAATAGGAAGAGCATGAAGTGGTGTCAAAAACATTAAGAGTCTGAAAAGGTGTGAAAATAAGAAGAGATTCAAAAGGTGTTAAATATTTGAGGAGCATGAAACGGTCTGAAAAATAGGAGGAGCATGAAGCGGTGTTGAAAAACATAAAGAGCCTGAAAAGGTGTGTAATATATGAAGAGCTTCAAAAGGTGTGAAAAACATGAAGAGCTTCAAAAGGTGTCAAAAATATGAGGAGCATGAAACGGCCTGAAAAATAGGAGGAGCATGAAGCATTGTTTCAAAACGTGAAGAGCATGAAAAGGTTTGAAATATATGAAGAGCTTCAAAAGGTGTGAAAAATATGAGGAGCATGAAGCAGTGTTCAAAAATATGAAGAGCCTGAAAAGGTGTGAAATATATGAAGAGCTTCAAAAGGTGTCAAATATATGAGGAGCATGAAACAGTCTGAAAATAGGGGCAGCATTAAACGATGTTGAAAAGCATGAAGAGCCTGAAAAGGTGTGAAAAATATGGAGAGCTTCAAAAGGTGTGAAAAATATGTGGAGCAGGAAACAATCTGAAATATAGGAGGAGCACGAAGTGGTGTTGAAAAACTTGAAGCGCCTGAAAATGTGTGAAAAATGTGAAGAGATTCAAAAGGTGTGAAAAATATGAGAAACATGAAACTGTCTGAAAAATAGGAGGAGCATGAAGCGGTGTTCAAAAACATGAAGAGCCTGACAAGGTGTGAAAAATATGAGGAGCATGAAACTGTCTGAAAAATAGGTGGAGTATGAAGCGGTGTTCAAAAACATGAAGAGCCTGACTGGTGTGAAAAATATGAAGAGCTTCAAAAAGTGTGAAAAATATGAGGAGCATGAAACGGTCTGAAAAATAGGAGGAGCATTAAACGGAGTTCAAAAACATGAAGAGCATGAAATGTTTAAAAAATATGAAGAGCTTCAAAAGGTGTGAAAAATATGAATAGCATGATGCGGTGTTGAAAAACTTGAAGAGCCTGAAAAGATGTGAAAAACATGAAGAGCTTCAAAAGGTGTCAAAAATATGAGGAGCATGAAACGTCCTGAAAAATACGAAAGCATGAAACGGTGTTGAAATATGTGAAGAGCATGAAAAGGTGTGAAATATATGAAGAGCTTCAAAAAATTTCAAAATATGAGGAGCATGAAATGGTCTGAAATATAGGAGGAGCATGAAATGATGTTGAAAAACATGAAGAGCTTGCAAAGCTGTGAAAAATATGAAGAGCTTCAAAAGTTGTGAAAAATATGAGAAGCATGAAACGGCCTGAAATATAGGAGGTGCATGAAGCGGTGTTCAAAAACATGAAGAGCCTGAAAAGGTGTGAAAAATATGAGGAGCATGATACGATCTGAAAAATAGGAGAAGCAGGAAGAGGTGTTGAAAAACCTGAAGAACAGGAAAAGGTGAGAAATATATGAAGAGCTTCAAAAAGTGTGAAAAATATGAGGAGCATGAAACGGTCTGAAAAATAGGAGGTGCATGAAACCGTGTTGAAAAACTTGAAGAACAGGAAAAGGTGAGAAAAATATGAAGAGCTTCAAAAAGTGTGAAAAATATGAGGAGCATGAAACGGTCTGAAAAATAGGACGAGCATTAAACGGTGTTCAAAAACATGAAGAGCCTGAAAATGTGTGAAAAATATGAAGAGCTTCAAAAGGTGTGAAAAATATGAGGAGGAAGAAGCAGTGTTCAAAAACATGAATACCTTGAAAAGGTATGAAAAATATGAAGAGCTTCAAAAGGTGTCAAATATATGAGGAGCATGAAACTTTCTGAAAAATAGGAGGAGCATGAAGCGGTGTTGAAAAACATGAAGAGCCTGAAAAGTTGCGAAAAATATGAAGAGCTTCAAAAGGTACAAAAATATTAGGAGCAAGAATCGGTCTGAAAAATTGAAGGAGCATGAAGCTCTGTTGAAAAACATGAAGAGCCTGAAAAGGTGTGAAATATATGAAGAGCTTCAAAAGGTGTGAAAAAGATGAAGAGCTTCAAAAGGTGTCAAAAATATGAGGAACATGAAACGGCCTGAAAAATAGGAGGAGCATGAAGCGGTGTTGAAAAAAGTGAAGATCATGATAAGGTGTGAAATATATGAAGAGCTTCAAAAGGTGTGAAAAATATGAAGAGCTTCAAAATGTGTCAAAAATATGAGAAACATGAAACCGTCTGAAAAATAGGAGGAGCATGAAAAGGTGTTGAAAACATGAAGAGCTTGAAAAGGTGTGAAATATATGAATAGGTTCAAAAGGTGTCAAAATATGAGGAGCATGAAAGGGTCCGAAAAATAAGAGGAGAACGAAGCAGTTTTGAAAAACCTGAAGAGCTTGAAAAGCTGTGAAAAATATGAAGAGCTTCAAACGGTGTCAAAATTATGCGGAGCATGAATCGGTCTGAAAAATAGGAGATGCATGAAGCGGTGTTGAAAAACATAAAGAGCCTGAAAAGGTGTGAAATATATGAAGAGCTTAAAAAGGTGTGAAAAATATGAGGAGAATGATACGGTCTGAAAAAAAAGAGGAGCATGAGCGGTGTTGAAAAAAATGAAAAGCCTGCAAAGGTGTGAAAAACATGAAGAGCTTCAAAAGGTGTCAAATATATGAGGAGCATGAAACGGCCTGAAAAATAGGAGGAGCATGAAGCCGTGTTCAAAAACATAAAGAGCATGAAAAGGTGTGATATATATTAAGAGCTTCAAAAGGTGTCAAAATTATGAGGAGCATGAAACGGTCTGAAATATAGCAGGAGCATGAAATGGTGTTGAAAAACATGAAGAGCCTGCAAATGTGTGAAAAATATGAAGAGCTTAAAAACGTGTGAAATATATGAGGAGCATGAAGCGGTTTTCTAAAACATGAAGAGCTTGAAAAGGTGTGAAATATATAAAGAGCTTCAAACCGGGTAAAAATAGGAGGAGCATGAAGCGGTGTTCAAAAATATGAAGAGCCTGAAAAGGTGTGAAATATATGAAGAGCTTCAAAAGGTGTCAAAATATGAGGAGCATGAAACAGTCTGAAAATAGGAGGAGCATGAAACGGTGTTGAAAAGCATGAAGAGCCTGAAAAGTTGTGAAAAACATGAAGAGCTTCAAAAGGTGTCAAAAATATGAGGAGAATGAAACAGTCTGAAAATAGGAGGAGCATGAAACGGTGTTGAAAAGCATGAAGAGCCTGAAAAGGTGTGAAAAACATGAAGAGCGTCAAAAGGTGTGAAAAGTATGAAGAGCTTCAAACGGTGTCAAAAATATGAGGAGCATGAAACTGTCTGAAAAATAGGAGGAGCATGAAAAGGTGTTGAAAAACATGAAGAGCCTGAAAAGGTGTGAAATATATGAAGAGGTTCAAAAGGTGACAAAAATATGAGGAGCATGAAACAGCCTGAAAAATAGGAGGAGCATGAAGCGTTGTTGAAAAACATGAAGATCCTGAAAAAGTGTGAAATATATGAAGAGCTTCAAACGGTGTCAGAAATATGAGGAGCATGAAACGGCCTGAAAAATAGGAGGAGCATGAAGTGGTGTCAAAGACATGAAAAGCCTGAAATGGTGAGAAAATAAGAAGAGATTCAAAAGGTATCAAAAATATGAGGAGAATGATACGGTCTGAAAAAAAGGAGGAGCATGAAGGGGTTTTGAAAAACATGAAGAGCCTGAAAAGATGTGAAAAACATGAAGAGCTTCAAAAGGTGTCAAAAATATGAGGAGCATGAAACAGCCTGAAAAATAGGAGGAGCATGAAGCGTTGTTGAAAAACATGAAGATCCTGAAAAAGTGTGAAATATATGAAGAGCTTCAAACGGTGTCAGAAATATGAGGAGCATGAAACGGCCTGAAAAATAGGAGGAGCATGAAGTGGTGTCAAAGACATGAAGAGCCTGAAATGTTGAGAAAATAAGAAGAGATTCAAAAGGTGTGAAAAATATGAGGAGAATGATACGGTCTGAAAAAAAGGAGGAGCACGAAGCGGTGTTGAAAAACATGAAGAGCCTGAAAAGATGTGAAAAACATGAAGAGCTTCAAAAGGTGTCAAAAATATGAGGAGCATGAAACGGCCTGAAAAAAGGAGGAGCATGAAGCGGTGTTGAAATACGTGAAGAGCATGAAAAGGTGTGAAATATATGAAGAGCTTCAAAAAATGTCAAAATATGAGGAGCATGAAACGGTCTGAAATATACGAGGAGCATGAATTGGTGTTGAGAAACATGAAGAGCTTGCAAAGCTGTGAAAAATATGATGAGCTTCAAAAGGTGTGAAATACATGAGGAGCTTGAAACGGTCTGAAAAATAGGAGGTGCATGAAGCGGTGTTCAAAAACATGAAAAGCCTGAAAAGGTGTGAAAAATATGAGGAGCATGATACGGTCTGAGAAATAGGAGAAGCAGGAAGAGGTGTTGAAAAACCTGAAGAACAGGAAAAGGTGAGAAATATATGAAGAGCTTCAAAAAGTGTGAAAAATATGAGGAGCATGAAACGGTCTGAAAAATAGGAGGTGCATGAAACCGTGTTGAAAAACCTGAAGAACAGGAAAAGGTGAGAAATATATGAAGAGCTTCAAAAAGTGTGAAAAATATGAGGAGCATGAAACGGTCTGAAAAATAGGACGAGCATTAAACGGTGTTCAAAAACATGAAGAGACTTAAAATGTGTGAAAAATATGAAGAGCTTCAAAAGGTGTGAAAAATATGAGGAGCAAGAAGCAGTGTTCAAAAACATGAATACCTTGGAAAGGTGTGAAAAATATGAAAAGCTTCAAAAGGAGTGAAAAATAGGAGCATGAAGCATTGTTCAAAAACATAAAGAGCCTGAAAAGGTGTGAAATATATGAAGAGCTTCAAAAGGTGTCAAAAATATGAGGAGCATGAAACAGTCTGAAAATAGGAGAAGCATGAAACGGTGGTGAAAAGCATGAAGAACCTGAAAAGGTGTGAAAAATATAAAGAGCTTCAAAGGGGTCAAAAATATGAGGAGCATGAAACGGTCCAAAAAATAGGAGGAGAATGAAGAGGTGTTGAAAAACCTGAGGAGCTTGAAAACGTGTGAAAAATCTGAAGAGCTTCAACCGGTGTCAAAATTATGCGGAGCATGAATCGGTCTGAAAAATAGTAGGCGCATGAAGCAGTGTTGAAAAATTTGAAGAGTCTGAAGAGGTCTGAAAAATATGAAGATCTTCAAAAGGTGTCAAATATATGAAGAGCTTCAAAATGTGTCAAAAATATGAGGAGCATGAAACGGTGTGAAAAATAGGAGGAGCATGAAAAGGTGTTGAAAAACATGAAGAGCATGAAAAGTTGTGAAATTCATGAAGAGCTTCAAAAGGTGTCAAAAATATGAGGAGCATGAAACGGTTTGAAAAATAGGAGGAACATGAAGCTGTGTTGAAAAACATGAAGAGCCTGAAAAGGTGTGATATTCATGAAGAGCTTCAAAAGGTGTCAAAAATATGAGGAGAATAAAACGGTCTGAAAATTAGCAGGAGCATGAAGCGGTATTGTAAAACTGAAGAGCCTGAAAAGTTGTGAAAAATATGAAGAGCTTCAAAACGTGTGAAAAATATGTGGAGCAGGCAACAATCTGAAATATAGGAGGAGCATGAAGTGGTGTTGAAAAACTTGAAGCGCCTGAAAATGTGTGAAAAATATGAAGAGCTTCAAATGGTGTCAAAAATATGAGGAGCATGAAACAGTCTGAAAATAGGAGGAGCATAAAGCGGTGTTGAAAAGCATGAAGAGCCTGAAAAGGTGTGAAAAACATGAAGAGCGTCAAAAGGTGTGAAAAGTATGAAGAGCTTCAAAAGGTGTCAAAAATATGAGGAGCATGAAACGTCCTGAAAAATAGGAGGAGCATTAAACGGTGTTCAAAAATATGAAGAGCCTGAAAATGTTTGAAAAATATGAAGAGCTTAAAAAGGTGTGAAAAATATGAGGAGCATGAAGCGGTGTTCAAAAATATGAAGAGCCTGAAAACGTGTGAAATATATGAAGAGCTTCAAAAGGTTTCAAAATATGAGGAGCAAGAAACGGTCTGAAATATAGGAGGAGCATGAAATGGTGTTGAAAAACATGAAGAGCTTGCAAAGCTGTGAAAAATATGAAGAGCTTCAAAAGGTGTGAAAAATATGAGGAGCATGAAACGGTCTGAAATATAGGAGGAGCATGAAATGGTGTTGAAAAACATGAAGAGCTTGCAAAGCTGTGAAAAATATGAAGAGCTTCAAAAGGTGTGAAAAATATGAGAAGCATGAAACGGCCTGAAAAATAGGAGGTGCATGAAGCGGTGTTCAAAAACATGAAAAGCCTGAAAAGGTGAGAAAAATATGAGGAGCATGATACGATCTGAAAAATAGGAGAAGCAGGAAGAGGTGTTGAAAAACCTGAAGAACAGGAAAAGGTGAGAAATATATGAAAGAGCTTCAAAAAGTGTGAAAAATATGAGGAGCATGAAACGGTCTGAAAAATAGGACGTACATGAAACTGTGTTGAAAAACCTGAAGAACAGGAAAAGGTGAGAAATATATGAAAGAGCTTAAAAAGGTGTCAAAAATATGAGGAGCATGAAACGGTCTGAAAAATACGAGGAGAATGATGCGGTGTTGAAAAATATGAAGAGACCGAAAAGGTGTGAAAAATATGAAGAGCTTCAAAACATGTCAAAAATATGAGGAGCATGAAACGTTGTGAAAAATAGGAGGAGCATGAAAAGGTGTTGAAAAACATGAAGAGCCTGAAAAGGTGTGAAAAACATGAAGAGCCTCGAAAAGTGTGAAAAATATGAGAAGCATGAAACGGTCCAAAAAATAGGAGGAGAATGAAGCGGTGTTGAAAAACCTGAGGAGCTTGAAAAGGTGTGAAAAATATGAAGAGCTTCAACCGGTGTCAAAATTATGTGGAGCATGAATGGGTCTGAAAAATAGGAGGCGCATGAAGCGGTGTTGAAAAAATGAAAAGCCTGAAGAGGTGTGAAAAATTTGAAGAGCTTCAAAAGGTGTCAAAAATATGAAGAGCTTCAAAATATGTCAAAAGTATGAGGAGCATGAAACGGTCTGAAAAATAGGAGGAGCATGAAAAGGTGTTGAAAAACAGGAAGAGCATGAAAAGGTGTGAAAAATATGAAGAGTTTCAAAAGGTGTCAAAAATATGAGAAGAATGAAACGGTCTGAGACAGAGGAGGAGCATGAGGCAGGGTTCAAAAACATGAAGAGCCTGAAAAGGTGTCAGAAAAAAAGAAGAGTTTCAAAAGTTGTCAAAAATATGAGGAGCAAGAAACTGTCTGAAAAATAGGAGGATCATGAAGCGGTGTTGAAAAGCATGAAGAGCCTGAAAAGGTGTGAAATATATGAAGAGCTTCAAAAAGTGTGAAAAATAGGAGGAGCATGAAGCCGTGTTCAAAAACATGAAGAGCCTGAAAAGGTGTGAAATATATGGAGAGCTTCAAAATGTGTCAAAAATATGAGGAGCATGAAACAGTATGAAAAATAGGAGCTTGAAATGATGTTGAAAAACATGAAGAGCATGAAAAGGTGTGAAAAATATGAAGAGCTTCAAAAGGTGTGAAAAATAGGCGGAGCATGAAGCGGTGTTGAAAAACATGAAGAGCCTGAAAAGGTGTGAAATATATGAAGAGATTCAAAACGTGTCAAAAATATGAGGAGCATGAAACATTCTGAAAAATAGTAGGAGCATGAAGTGCTGTTGAAAAACATGAAGGTCCTGAAAAGTTGTGAAAATCATGAAGAGCTTCAAAACGTTAAAAATTTGAGGAGCATGAAACGGTCTGAAAAATAGGAGGAACATGAAGCGGTGTTCAAAAACATGAAGAGCCTGAAAAGTTGTGAAAAATATGAAGAGCTTCAAAAGGTGTGAAAAATATGTGGAGCAGGAAACAATCTGAAATATAGGAGGAGCATGAAGTGGTGTTGAAAAACTTGAAGCGCCTGAAAATGTGTGAAAAATATGAAGAGCTTCAAAAGCTGTCAAAAATATGAGGAGCATGAAGTGGTGTTGAAAAACATGAAGAGCCTGAAAAGGTGTGAAAAATATGAAGAGCTTCAAAAGGTACAAAAATATTAGGAGCAAGAAACGGTCTGAAAAATTGGACGAGCATGAAGCTGTGTTGACAAACATGAAGGCCCTGAAAAGGTGTTAAAAATTATGAAGAGCTTCAAAAGGTGTCAAAAATATGAGGAGCAGGAAACCGTCTGAAAAATAGGAGGAGCATGAAGTGGTGTCAAAAACATTAAGAGCCTGAAAAGGTGTGAAAATAAGAAGAAATTCAAAAGGTGTCAAATATTTGAGGAGCATGAAACGGTCTGAACAATAGGAGGAGCATGAAGCGGTGTTGAAAAACATAAAGAGCCTGAAAAGGTGTGAAATATATGAAGAGCTTCAAAATGTGTGAAAAATATGAGGAGAATGATACGGTCTGAAAAAAAGGAGGAGCATGAAGCGGTGTTGAAAAACATGAAGAGCCTGAAAAGGTGTGAAAAACATGAAGAGCTTCAAAAGGTGTCAAAAATATGAGAAGCATGAAACGGTCTGATAAATAGGAGGAGCATGAAAAGATTTTGAAAAACATGAAGAGCTTGAAAAGGTGTGAAATATATGAAGAGGTTCAAAAGGTGTCAAAAATATGAGGAGCATGAAAGGATCCAAAAAATAAGAGGAGAACGAAGCAGTGTTGAAAAACCTGAAGAGCTTGAAAAGGTGTGAAAAATATGAAGAGCTTCTACCGGTGTCAAAATTATGTGGAGCATGAAACGGTCTGAAAAATAGGAGGAGCATGAAACGATTTTCAAAACATGAAGAGCCTGAAAAGGTATGAAAAATATAAAGAGCTTCAGAACGTGTCAAAAATATGAGGAGCATGAAATGGTCTGAAAAATAGGAGGAGCATGAAAAGGTGTTGAAAAACATGAAGAGCTTGAAAAGGTGTGAAATATATGAAGAGTTCCAAAATGTGTAAAAAATATGAGGAGCATGAAACGGTCTGAAAAATAGGAGGAGCATGAAGCGGTGTTTAAAAACATGAAGGGCCTGAAAAGGTGTGAAATATATGAAGAGCTTCAAAAGGTGTCAAAGATATGAGGAGCATGAAACAGTCCGAAAAATAGGAGGAGAATGAAGCGGTATTGAAAAACTTGAAGAATTTGAAAACGTGTGAAATATATGAAGAGCTTCAAATGGTGTCAAAAATATGAGGATCATGAATCGGTCTGAAAAAAAGAGTATGAAGCGGTGTTGAAAAACATGAAGAGTCTGAAAAGGTGTGAAAAATATGAAGAGCTTCAAAAGGTGTCAGAAATATGAGGAGCATGAAACGGTCAGAAAAATAGGAGGTGCATGAAACGGTGTTGAAAAACCTGAAGAACAGGAAAAGGAGAGAAATATATGAAGAGCTTCAAAAAGTGTGAAAAATATGAGGAGCATGAAACGGTCTGAAAAATAGGACGAGCATTAAACGGTGTTCAAAAACATGAAGAGCCTGAAAATGTGTGAAAAATATGAAGAGCTTCAAAAGGTGTGAAAAATATGAGGAGCAAGAAGCGGTGTTCAAAAACATGAAGACCTTGAAAAGCTGTGAAAAATATGAAGAGCTTCAAAAGGAGTGAAAAATAGGAGCATGAAGCGTTGTTCAAAAACATAAAGAGACTGAAAAGGTGTGAAATATATAAAGAGCTTCAAAAGGCGTCAAAAATATGAGGAGCATGAAACAGTCTGAAAAATAGGAGGAGCTGAAATGGTGTTGAAAAACATGAAGAGCATGAAAAGGTGTGAAAAATATGAAGAGCTTCAAAAGGTGTCAAAAATATGAGGAGCATGAAACAGTCTGAAAATAGGAGGAGCATGAAACGGTGTTGAAAAGCATGAAGAGCCTGAAAAGGTGTGAAAAATATGAAGAGCTTCAAAAAATGTCAAAAATATGAGGAGCATGAAACGGTCCAAAAAATAGGAGGAGAATGAAGCGGTGTTGAAAAACCTGAGGAGCTTGAAAACGTGTGAAAAATATGAAGAGCTTCAACCGGTGTCAAAATTATGCGGAGCATGAATCGGTCTGAAAAATAGGAGGCGCATGAAGCGGTGTTGAAAAACTTGAAGAGTCTGAAGAGGTGTGAAAAATATGAAGAACTTCAAAAGGTGTCAAATATATGAAGAGCTTCAAAATGTGTCAAAAATATGAGTAACATGAAACGGTCTGAAAAATAGGAGGAGCATGAAAAGGCGTTGAAAAACATGAAGAGCATGAAAAGTTGTGAAAATCATGAAAAGCTTCAAAAAGGTGTCAAAAATATGAGGAGCATGAAACGGTCTGAAAAATAGGAGGAACTTGAAGCGGTGTTGAAAAACATGAAGAGCCTGAAAAGGTGTGATAATCATGGAGAGCTTCAAAAGGTGTCAAAAATATGAGGAGAATAAAACGGTCTGAAACATAGCAGGAGCATGAAGCGGTGTTGTAAAACATGAAGCGCCTGAAATGTGTGAAAAATTTGAAGAGCTTCAAAAGGTGTCAAAAATATTAGGAGCAAGAAACGGTCTGAAAAATTGGAGGAGCATGAAGCTGGGTTGGAAAACATGAAGAGCCTGAAAGGGTGTGAAATATATGAAGAGCTTCAAAAGGTGTCAAAAATATGAGGAGCATGAAACGGTCCAAAATATAGGAGGAGAATGAAGCGGTGTTGAAAAACCTGAGGAGCTTGAAAACGTGTGAAAATTATGAAGAGCTTCAACTGGTGTCAAAATTATGTGGAGCATGAATCGGTCTGAAAAATAGGAGGCGCATGAAGCGGTGTTGAAAAAATGAAGAGCCTGAAGAGGTGTGAAAAATTTGAAGAGCTTCAAAAGGTGTCAAAAATATGAAGAGCTTCAAAATATGTCAAAAGTATGAGGAGCATGAAACGGTCTGAAAAATAGGAGGAGCATGAAAAGGTGTTGAAAAACAGGAAGAGCATGAAAAGCTGTGAAAAATATGAAGAGTTTCAAAAGGTGTCAAAAATATGAGAAGAATGAAACGGTCTGAGACATAGGAGGAGCATGAGGCAGGGTTCAAAAACATGAAGAGCCTGAAAAGGTGTCAAAAAAAAGAAGAGTTTCAAAAGTTGTCAAAATTATGAGGAGCATGAAACTGTCTGAAAAATAGGAGGATCATGAAGCGGTGTTGAAAAGCATGAAGAGCCTGAAAAGGTGTGAAATATATGAAGAGCTTCAAAAAGTGTGAAAAATAGGAGGAGCATGAAGCCGTGTTCAACATGAAGAGCCTGAAAAGGTGTGAAATATATGAAGAGCTTCAAAATGTGTCAAAAATATGAGGAGCATGAAACACTATGAAAAATAGGAGGAGCTTGAAATGATGTTGAAAAACATGAAGAGCATGAAAAGGTGTGAAAAATATGAAGAGCTTCAAAAGGTGTGAAAAATAGGCGGAGCATGAAGCGGTGTTGAAAAACATGAAGAGCCTGAAAAGGTGTGAAATATATGAAGAGATTCAAAACGTTTCAAAAATATGAGGAGCATGAAACATTCTGAAAAATAGTAGGAGCATGAAGTGCTGTTGAAAAACATGAAGGTCCTGAAAAGGTGTGAAAATCATGAAGAGCTTCAAAAGGTTCAAAAATATGAGGAGCATGAAACGGTCTGAAAAATAGGAGGAACATGATGCGGTGTTGAAAAACATGAAGAGCCTGAAAAGGTGTGATAATCATGAAGAGCTTCAAAAGGTGTCAAAAATATGAGGAGAATAAAACGGTCTGAAAAATAGCAGGAGCATGAAGCGGTGTTCAAAAACATGAAGAGCCTGAAAAGTTGTGAAAAATATGAAGAGCTTCAAAAGGTGTGAAAAATATGTGGAGCAGGAAACAATCTGAAATATAGGAGGAGCATGAAGTGGTGTTGAAAAACTTGAAGCGCCAGAAAATGTGTGAAAAATATGAAGAGCTTCAAAAGGTGTCAAAAATATGAGGAGCATGAAACTTTCTGAAAAATAGGAGGAGCATGAAGTGGTGTTGAAAAACATGAAGAGCCTGAAAAGGTGTGAAAAATATGAAGAGCTTCAAAAGTTGTCAAAAATATGAGGATCATGAAACGGTCTGAAAAATAGGAGCAGCATGAAGCGGTGTTGAAAAACATGAAGAACAGGAAAAGGAGTGAAAAATATGATGAGCTTCAAAATGTGTGAAAAATATGAGGAACATGAAGCGGTGTTCAAAAAAATGAAGAGCTTGAAAAGGTGTGAAATATATGAAGAGCTTCAAAAGGTGTGAAAAATAAGAGGAGCATGAAACGGTGTTCAAAAACTTGAAGAACTTGAAAATGTGTGAAATATATGAAGAGCTTCAAAAGGTGTCAAAAATATGAGGAGCATGAAACAGTCTGAAAATACGAGGTGCATGAAACGGTGTTGAAAATCATGAAGAGCATGAAAAGGTGTGAAAAATATGAAGAGTTTCAAAAGGTGTCAAAAATATGAGGAGCTTGATCAGGAGTTCAAAAACATGAAGAGCATGAAAAGGTGTAAAAAATATGAAGAGCTTCAAAAGGTGTCAAATATATGAGGAGCATGAAACGGTCTGAAAAATAAGTGGAGCATTAGGCGGTGTTCAAAAACATGAAGAGCCTGAAAGGTGTGAAAAATATGAAGAGCTTCAAAGGGTGTGAAAAATATGAAGAGCTTCCAAAGGTGTCAAAAATATGAGGAGCTTGAAAAGCTGTTCAAAAATATGAAGAGCATGAAAAGGTGTGAAAAATATGAAGAACTTCAAAAGGTGTCAAAAATATGAGGAGCAAGAAACGGTCTGATACATAGGAGGAGCATGAACCAGTGTTCAAAAACATGAAGAGCCTGAAAAGGTTTGAAAAATATGA
This sequence comes from Dama dama, assembly GCF_033118175.1. NCBI lineage: Eukaryota > Metazoa > Chordata > Mammalia > Artiodactyla > Cervidae > Dama > Dama dama. The sequence goes on along the minus strand of NW_026870878.1, from coordinate 584,056 downwards.
AGAGCTCCAAAAGTTGTCAAAATATGAGGAGCATGAAACGGTCTGAAATATAGGAGGAGCATGAAGCGTTGTTCAAAAACATGACCAGCTTGAAAAGGTGTGAAATATATGAACAGCTTCAAAAGATGTGAAAAATAGGTGGAGCATAAAGCGGTGTTCAAAAATATGAAGAACTTGAAAAAAAGTGAAATATATGAAGAGCTTCAATAGGTGTGAAAAATAGGAGGAGCTTGAAGTGTTGTTCAAAAACATGAAGAACCTGAAAAGGGGTGACATATATGAAGAGCTTCAAAAGGTGTCAAAAATATGAGGAGCATGAATCAGTCTGAAAATAGGAGGAGCATGAAACGGTGTTGAAAAACATGAAGAACAGAAAAAGGAGTGAAAATATGATGAGTTTCAAAAGGTGTGAAAAAATGAGGAACGTTAAGCGGTGTTCAAAAACATGAAGAGCTTCAAAAGGTGTGAAATATATGAAGAGCTTCAAAAGGCGTGAAAAAAAGGAGGAGCATGAAGCGGTGTTCAAAAACATGAAGAGCTTGAAAATGTGTGAAATATATGAAGAGCTTCAATACGTGTGAAAAATTGGAGGAGCATGAAGCGTTGTTCACAAACATGAAGAACTTGAAAAGATGTGAAATATATGAAGAGCTTCAAAAGGTGTCAAAAATATGAAGAGCATGAAACAGTCTGACAATAGGAGGAGCATGAAACGGTGTTGAAAAACATGAAGAGCATGAAAAGGTGTGAAAAATATGAAGAGCTTCAAAAGGTGTCAAAAATATGAGGAGTTTGAGTAGGTGTTCAAAAACATGAAGAACATGAAAAGGTGTGAAAAATTTGAAGAGCTTCAAAATGTGTCAAAAATACGAGGAGCATGAAACAGTCTGAAAAATAGGAGGAGCATGAAGTGGTGTTGAAAAACATGAAGAGATTGAAAAGGTGTGAAAAATATGAAGAGCTTCCAAAGGTGTCAAAAATATGAGGAGCATGAAATGGTCTGAAAAATAGGAGGAGCATGAAAAGGTGTTGAAAAACATGAAGAGCTTGAAAAGGTGTGAAATATATGAAGAGTTCCAAAATGTGTAAAAAATATGAGGAACATGAAACGGTCTGAAAAATAGGAGGAGCATGAAGCAGTGTTTAAAAACATGAAGGGCCTGAAAAGGTGTGAAATATATGAAGAGCTTCAAAAGGTGTCAAAGATATGAGGAGCATGAAACAGTCCGAAAAATAGGAGGAGAATGAAGCGGTATTGAAAAACTTGAAGACTTTGAAAACGTGTGAAATATATGAAGAACTTCAAATGGTGTTAAAAATATGAGGATCATGAATCGGTCTGAAAAAAAGAGTATGAAGCGGTGTTGAAAAACATGAAGAGTCTGAAAAGGTGTGAAAAATATGAAGAGCTTCAAAAGGTGTCAGAAATATGAGGAGCATGAAACGGTCTGAAAAATAGGAGGTGCATGAAACGGTGTTGAAAAACCTGAAGAACAGGAAAAGGAGAGAAATATATGAAGAGCTTCAAAAAGTGTGAAAAATATGAGGAGCATGAAACGGTCTGAAAAATAGGACGAGCATTAAACGGTGTTCAAAAACATGAAGAGCCTGAAAATGTGTGAAAAATATGAAGAGCTTCAAAAGGTGTGAAAAATATGAGGAGCAAGAAGCGGTGTTCAAAAACATGAAGACCTTGAAAAGCTGTGAAAAATATGAAGAGCTTCAAAAGGTGTGAAAAATATGAGGAGCAAGAAGCGGTGTTCAAAAACATGAAGACCTTGAAAAGGTGTGAAAAATATGAAGAGCTTCAAAAGGAGTGAAAAATAGGAGCATGAAGCGTTGTTCAAAAACATAAAGAGCCTGAAAAGGTGTGAAATATATAAAGAGCTTCAAAAGGCGTCAAAAATATGAGGAGCATGAAACAGTCTGAAAAATAGGAGGAGCTGAAATGGTGTTGAAAAACATGAAGAGCATGAAAAGGTGTGAAAAATATGAAGAGCTTCAAAAGGTGTCAAAAATATGAGGAGCATGAAACAGTCTGAAAATAGGAGGAGCATGAAACGGTGTTGAAAAGCATGAAGAGCCTGAAAAGGTGTGAAAAATATGAAGAGCTTCAAAAAATGTCAAAAATATGAGGAGAATGAAACGGTCCAAAAAATAGGAGGAGAAGGAAGCGGTGTTGAAAAACCTGAGGAGCTTGAAAACGTGTGAAAAATATGAAGAGCTTCCACCGGTGTCAAAATTATGCGGAGCATGAATCGGTCTGAAAAATAGGAGGCGCATGAAGTGGTGTTGAAAAACTTGAAGAGTCTGAAGAGGTGTGAAAAATATGAAGAGCTTCAAAAGGTGTCAAATATATGAAGAGCTTCAAAATGTGTCAAAAATATGAGTACCATGAAATGGTCTGAAAAATAGGAGGAGCATGAATAGGCGTTGAAAAACATGAAGAGCATGAAAAGTTGTGAAAATCATGAAAAGCTTCAAAAGGTGTCAAAAATATGAGGAGCATGAAACGGTCTGAAAAATAGGAGGAACTTGAAGCGGTGTTGAAAAACATGAAGAGCCTGAAAAGGTGTGATAATCATGGAGAGCTTCAAAAGGTGTCAAAAATATGAGGAGAATAAAATGGTCTGAAACATAGCAGGAGCATGAAGCGGTGTTGTAAAACATGAAGCGCCTGAAATGTGTGAAAAATTTGAAGAGCTTCAAAAGGTGTCAAAAATATTAGGAGCAAGAAACGGTCTGAAAAATTGGAGGAGCATGAAGCTGGGTTGGAAAACATGAAGAGCCTGAAAAGGTGTGAAATATATGAAGAGCTTCAAAAGGTGTCAAAAATATGAGGAGCATGAAACGGTCCAAAAAATAGGAGGAGAATGAAGCGGTGTTGAAAAACCTGAGGAGCTTGAAAACGTGTGAAAATTATGAAGAGCTTCAACCGGTGTCAAAATTATGTGGAGCATGAATCGGTCTGAAAAATAGGAGGCGCATGAAGCGGTGTTGAAAAAATGAAGAGCCTGAAGAGGTGTGAAAAATTTGAAGAGCTTCAAAAGGTGTCAAAAATATGAAGAGCTTCAAAATATGTCAAAAGTATGAGGAGCATGAAACGGTCTGAAAAATAGGAGGAGCATGAAAAGGTGTTGAAAAACAGGAAGAGCATGAAAAGGTGTGAAAAATATGAAGAGTTTCAAAAGGTGTCAAAAATATGAGAAGAATGAAACGGTCTGAGACATAGGAGGAGCATGAGGCAGGGTTCAAAAACATGAAGAGCCTGAAAAGGTGTCAAAAAAAAGAAGAGTTTCAAAAGTTGTCAAAATTTTGAGGAGCATGAAACTGTCTGAAAAATAGGAGGATCATGAAGCGGTGTTGAAAAGCATGAAGAGCCTGAAAAGGTGTGAAATATATGAAGAGCTTCAAAAAGTGTGAAAAATAGGAGGAGCATGAAGCCGTGTTCAAAAACATGAAGAGCCTGAAAAGGTGTGAAATATATGAAGAGCTTCAAAATGTGTCAAAAATATGAGGAGCATGAAACAGTATGAAAAATAGGAGGAGCTTGAAATGATGTTGAAAAACATGAAGAGCATGAAAAGGTGTGAAAAATATGAAGAGCTTCAAAAGGTGTGAAAAATAGGCGGAGCATGAAGCGGTGTTGAAAAACATGAAGAGCCTGAAAAGGTGTGAAATATATGAAGAGCTTCAAAAGGTGTCAAAAATATGAGGAGCATGAAACAGTCTGAAAATACGAGGTGCATGAAACGGTGTTGAAAATCATGAAGAGCATGAAAAGGTGTGAAAAATATGAAGAGTTTCAAAAGGTGTCAAAAATATGAGGAGCTTGATCAGGAGTTCAAAAACATGAAGAGCATGAAAAGGTGTAAAAAATATGAAGAGCTTCAAAAGGTGTCAAATATATGAGGAGCATGAAACGGTCTGAAAAATAAGTGGAGCATTAGGCGGTGTTCAAAAACATGAAGAGCCTGAAAGGTGTGAAAAATATGAAGAGCTTCAAAAGGTGTCAAAAATATGAGGAGCTTGAAAAGGTGTTCAAAAACATGAAGAGCTTCAAAGGGTGTGAAAAATATGAAGAGCTTCCAAAGGTGTCAAAAATATGAGGAGCTTGAAAAGCTGTTCAAAAACATGAAGAGCATGAAAAGGTGTGAAAAATATGAAGAACTTCAAAAGGTGTCAAAAATATGAGGAGCAAGAAACGGTCTGATACATAGGAGGAGCATGAACCAGTGTTCAAAAACATGAAGAGCCTGAAAAGGTTTGAAAAATATGAAGAGCTCCAAAAGTTGTCAAAATATGAGGAGCATGAAACAGTCTGAAAAATAGGAGGAGCATGAAGCGTTGTTCAAAAACATGATCAGCTTGAAAAGGTGTGAAATATATGAACAGCTTCAAAAGATGTGAAAAATAGGTGGAGCATAAAGCGGTGTTCAAAAATATGAAGAACTTGAAAAAAAGTGAAATATATGAAGAGCTTCAATAGGTGTGAAAAATAGGAGGAGCTTGAAGTGTTGTTCAAAAACATGAAGAACCTGAAAAGGGGTGACATATATGAAGAGCTTCAAAAGGTGTCAAAAATATGAGGAGCATGAATCAGTCTGAAAATAGGAGGAGCATGAAACGGTGTTGAAAAACATGAAGAACAGACAAAGGAGGGAAAATATGATGAGTTTCAAAAGGTGTGAAAAAATGAGGAACGTGAAGCGGTGTTCAAAAACATGAAGAGCTTCAAAAGGTGTGAAATATATGAAGAGCTTCAAAAGGTGTGAAAAAAAGGAGGAGCATGAAGCGGTGTTCAAAAACATGAAGAGCTTGAAAATGTGTGAAATATATGAAGAGCTTCAATACGTGTGAAAAATTGGAGGAGCATGAAGCGTTGTTCACAAACATGAAGAACTTGAAAAGATGTGAAATATATGAAGAGCTTCAAAAGGTGTCAAAAATATGAAGAGCATGAAACAGTCTGAAATATAGGAGGAGCATGAAGTGCTGTTGGAAACCAGGAAGAGCCTGAAAAGGTGTGAAAAATTTGAAGAGCTTCAAAAGGTGTGAAAAATATGAGGAACATGAAACTGTCTGAAAAATAGGAGGAGCATGAAGCGGTGTTGAAAAACATGAAGAGCTTGAAAAGGTGTGAAAAATATGAAGAGCTTCAAAAGGTGTCAAAAATAAGAGGAACATGAAACGGTCTGAAAAAAAGGAGAAGCATGAAGCGTTGTTGAAAAACATGAAGAGCCTGAAAAGGTGTGAAAAATATGAAGAGCTTCAAAAGGTGTCAAAAATAAGAGGAACATGAAACGGTCTGAAAAAAAGGAGAAGCATGAAGCGGTGTTGAAAAACATGATGAGCCTGAAAAGGTGTGTAATATATGAAGAGCTTCGAAAGGTGTCACATATATGAGGAGCATGAAACGGTCTGAAAAATAGGAGGAGCATGAAAAGGTGTTGAAAAACAGGAAGAGCATGAAAAGGTGTGAAAAATATGAAGAGTTTCAAAAGGTGTCAAAAATATGAGAAGAATGAAACGGTCTGAGACATAGGAGGAGCATGAGGCAGGGTTCAAAAACATGAAGAGCCTGAAAAGGTGTCAAAAAAAAGAAGAGTTTCAAAAGTTGTCAAAATTTTGAGGAGCATGAAACTGTCTGAAAAATAGGAGGATCATGAAGCGGTGTTGAAAAGCATGAAGAGCCTGAAAAGGTGTGAAATATATGAAGAGCTTCAAAAAGTGTGAAAAATAGGAGGAGCATGAAGCCGTGTTCAAAAACATGAAGAGCCTGAAAAGGTGTGAAATATATGAAGAGCTTCAAAATGTGTCAAAAATATGAGGAGCATGAAACAGTATGAAAAATAGGAGGAGCTTGAAATGATGTTGAAAAACATGAAGAGCATGAAAAGGTGTGAAAAATATGAAGAGCTTCAAAAGGTGTGAAAAATAGGCGGAGCATGAAGCGGTGTTGAAAAACATGAAGAGCCTGAAAAGGTGTGAAATATATGAAGAGCTTCAAAAGGTGTCAAAAATATGAGGAGCATGAAACAGTCTGAAAATACGAGGTGCATGAAACGGTGTTGAAAATCATGAAGAGCATGAAAAGGTGTGAAAAATATGAAGAGTTTCAAAAGGTGTCAAAAATATGAGGAGCTTGATCAGGAGTTCAAAAACATGAAGAGCATGAAAAGGTGTAAAAAATATGAAGAGCTTCAAAAGGTGTCAAATATATGAGGAGCATGAAACGGTCTGAAAAATAAGTGGAGCATTAGGCGGTGTTCAAAAACATGAAGAGCCTGAAAGGTGTGAAAAATATGAAGAGCTTCAAAAGGTGTCAAAAATATGAGGAGCTTGAAAAGGTGTTCAAAAACATGAAGAGCTTCAAAGGGTGTGAAAAATATGAAGAGCTTCCAAAGGTGTCAAAAATATGAGGAGCTTGAAAAGCTGTTCAAAAACATGAAGAGCATGAAAAGGTGTGAAAAATATGAAGAACTTCAAAAGGTGTCAAAAATATGAGGAGCAAGAAACGGTCTGATACATAGGAGGAGCATGAACCAGTGTTCAAAAACATGAAGAGCCTGAAAAGGTTTGAAAAATATGAAGAGCTCCAAAAGTTGTCAAAATATGAGGAGCATGAAACAGTCTGAAAAATAGGAGGAGCATGAAGCGTTGTTCAAAAACATGATCAGCTTGAAAAGGTGTGAAATATATGAACAGCTTCAAAAGATGTGAAAAATAGGTGGAGCATAAAGCGGTGTTCAAAAATATGAAGAACTTGAAAAAAAGTGAAATATATGAAGAGCTTCAATAGGTGTGAAAAATAGGAGGAGCTTGAAGTGTTGTTCAAAAACATGAAGAACCTGAAAAGGGGTGACATATATGAAGAGCTTCAAAAGGTGTCAAAAATATGAGGAGCATGAATCAGTCTGAAAATAGGAGGAGCATGAAACGGTGTTGAAAAACATGAAGAACAGACAAAGGAGGGAAAATATGATGAGTTTCAAAAGGTGTGAAAAAATGAGGAACGTGAAGCGGTGTTCAAAAACATGAAGAGCTTCAAAAGGTGTGAAATATATGAAGAGCTTCAAAAGGTGTGAAAAAAAGGAGGAGCATGAAGCGGTGTTCAAAAACATGAAGAGCTTGAAAATGTGTGAAATATATGAAGAGCTTCAATACGTGTGAAAAATTGGAGGAGCATGAAGCGTTGTTCACAAACATGAAGAACTTGAAAAGATGTGAAATATATGAAGAGCTTCAAAAGGTGTCAAAAATATGAAGAGCATGAAACAGTCTGAAATATAGGAGGAGCATGAAGTGCTGTTGGAAACCAGGAAGAGCCTGAAAAGGTGTGAAAAATTTGAAGAGCTTCAAAAGGTGTGAAAAATATGAGGAACATGAAACTGTCTGAAAAATAGGAGGAGCATGAAGCGGTGTTGAAAAACATGAAGAGCTTGAAAAGGTGTGAAAAATATGAAGAGCTTCAAAAGGTGTCAAAAATAAGAGGAACATGAAACGGTCTGAAAAAAAGGAGAAGCATGAAGCGTTGTTGAAAAACATGAAGAGCCTGAAAAGGTGTGAAAAATATGAAGAGCTTCAAAAGGTGTCAAAAATAAGAGGAACATGAAACGGTCTGAAAAAAAGGAGAAGCATGAAGCGGTGTTGAAAAACATGATGAGCCTGAAAAGGTGTGTAATATATGAAGAGCTTCGAAAGGTGTCACATATATGAGGAGCATGAAACGGTCTGAAAAATAGGAGGAGCATGAAGCGGTGTTGAAAAATATGAAGAGCCTGAAAAGGTGTGAAATATATGAAGAGCTTCAATAGGTGTGAAAAAATGGAGGAGTATGAAGCGGTGTTGAAAAACATGAAGAGCCTGAGAAGGTGTGAAAAATATGAAGAGCTTCAAAAGCTGTCAAAAATAAGAGGAGCATGAAACAGTCTCAAAAATAGGAGGAGCATGAAACGGTGTTCAAAAATATGAAGAGCCTAAAAAGGTGTGAAATATATGAAGAGCTTCGAAAGGTGTCACAAATATGAGGAGCATGAAACGGTCTGAAAAAGAGTAGGAGCATGAAGCGGTGTTGAAAAACATGCAGAGCCAAAAAAAGGTGTGTCAAATATAAAGAGCTTCAAAAGGTGTCAATAATATGAGGAGCATGAATCGGTCTGAAAAATAGGAGGAGCATGAAACGGTGTTGAAAAACCTGAAGAGCCTGAAAAGGTGTGAAAAATATGAAGAGCTTCAAAGGTGTGAAAAATAAGAGGAGCATGAAACGGTATCTAAAATAGGAGGAGCATGAAGTGGTGTTCAAAAACATGAAGAGCCTGAAAAGGTGTGAAATATATGAAGAGCTTCAAAATGTGTCAAAAATATGAGGAGCATGAAACGGTCTGGAAAACAGGAGGAGCATGAAGCGGTGTTGAGAAACATGAAGAGCTTGAAAAGGTATGAAAAATATGAAGAGCTTCAAAAGGTGTGAAAAATATGAGGCACATGAAACGTTCTGAAAAACAGTAGGAGCATGAAGTGGAGTTGAAAAACATGAAGAGCCTGAAAAGGTGTGAACCATATCAAGAGCTTACAAAGGTGTCAAAAATATGAGGAGCATGAAACGGTCTGAAAAATAGGAGGAGCATGAAGCTATGTTGAAAAACATGAACAGTCTGAAAAGGTGTGAAAAATATGAAGAGCTTCAAGGGGTCAGAAATATGAGGAGCATGAAACGGTCTGAAAAATAGGAGGAGCATGAAGCGGTGTTGAAAAACAGGAAGAGCCTGAAAAGGTGTGAAAAATATGAAGATTTTCAAAAGGTGTGAAAAATATGAAGAGCGTCAAAAGCTGTCAAAAATATGAGGAGCATGAAAAGGTCTGAAAAATAGGAGGAGTATGAAGCCGTATTAAAAAAAATGAAGAGCCTAAAAGGTGTGGAAAATATGAAGAGCTTCAAACGGCGTCAAAATATGAGGAATCATGAAACTTTCTGAAAAATAGGAGGAGCATGAAACGGTGTTCAAAAACATGAAGAGCCTGAAAAGGTTTGAAAAATATGAAGAGCTTCAGAACGTGGGAAAATTTGAGGAGCATGTAACGGTCTAAAAATTAGGAGCAGCATGAAGCCGTGGTCAAAAACATGAAGAGCCTGAAAAGGTGTGAAAAATATGAAGAGCTTGAAAAGGCGTCAAAAATATGAGGAGCATGAAACGCTCTGAAAATTAGGAGGAGAATGAAGCCGTGTTCAAAAATATGAAGAGCCTCAAAAGGTGTGAAAATATGAAGAGCTTCAAAAAGTGTGAAAAATATGAGGAGCATGAAATAGTCTGAAAATAGGAGGAGCATGAAACGGTGTTGAAAAACGTGAGGAGCATGAAACACTCTGAAAAATAGGAGGAGCATGAAATGGTGTTGAAAAACATGAAGAGCCTGAAAAGGTTTGAAAAATATGAAGAGCTTCAAAAGGTGTCAAAAATATGAGGAGCATGAAACGGTCTGAAAAATAGGAGGAGCATGAAGCGGTGTTGAAAAACATGAAGAGCCTGAAAAGGTGTGAAAAATATGAAGAGCTTCAAAAGGGGTCAAAAATATGAGGAACATGAAACGGTATGTAAAATAGGAGGAGCATGAAGCGGTGTTCAAAACTTGAAGCCTGAAAAGGTGTGAAAAATATGAAGAGCTTCAAAAGGTGTCAAAAATATGAGGAGCATGAAACGGTCTGAAAAATAGGAGGAGCATCATGTGTTGTTGAAAAACATGAGGAGCCTGAAAACGTGTGAAATATATGAAGAGCTTCAAAAGGTGTCAAAAATATGAGGAGCATGAAACGGGCTGAAAAATAGGAGGAGCATGAAGCAGTGTTGAAAAACATGAAGAGCCTGAAAAGGTGTGAAAAATATGAAGGGCTTCAAACAGTGTCAAAGATACGAGGAGCATGAAACGGTCTGAAAAATAGGAGGAGGATCAAGCGGTGTTGAAAAACATGAAGAGACTGAAAAGGTGTGAAAAATATGAAGACATTCAAAAGGTGTGAAAACTATGAAGAGCTTCAAAAGGTGTCAAATTATGAGGAGCATGAAACGGTATGAAAAATAGGAGGAGCATGAACCGGTCTTCAAAAACATGAAGAGCCTGAAAAGGTATGAAAAATATGAAGAGCTTCAAAATGTGTCAAAAATATGAGGAGCATGAACGGTCTGAAAATTAGGAGTAGCATGAATCAGCGTTGAAAAACATGAAGATCCTGAAAAGGTGTGAAAAATATGAAGAGATTCAAAAGGTGTGAAAAATATGAAGAGATTCAAAACGTGTCAAAAATATGAGGAGCATGAAACGGTCTGAAAAATAGGAGGAGCATCAAGCGGTGTTGAAAAACATGAAGAGCTTGAAAATGTGTGAAAAACATGAAGAGCTTCAAAAAGTGTAAAAATATGACGAGCATGAAACTGTCTGAAAAATAGGAGGAGCATGAAGCGGTGTTGAAAAACATGAAGCCTGAAAAGGTGTGAAAAATATGAAGAGCTTCAAAAGGTGTAAAATATATGAGGAGCATGAAACGGTCTGAAAAATAGAAGGAGCATGAAACGGTGTTGAAAAACATGAAGAGCCTGAAAAAGTGTGAAATATATGAAGAGCTTCAAAAGGTGTGAAAAATATGAGGAGCATGAACGGTCTGAAAAATAGGAGGAGCATGAAACGCTGTTCAAAAAATGAAGAGCCTGAAAAGGTGTGAGAAATATGAAGAGCTTCAAAAGGTGTCAAAAATATGAGGAGCATGAACGGTCTGAAAAATAGGAGGAGCAAAATCAGTGTTGAAAAACATGAAGAGCCTGAAAAGGTGTGAAAAATATTAAGAGATTCAAAAGGTGTGAAAAATATGAAGAGCTTCAAAAGGTGTCAAAAATATGAGGAGCATGAAAACATCTGAAAAATAAGGGGAGCATGAAACCGTGTTGAAAAACATGAAAAACATTAAAATGTTCGGAAAATATGAAGAGTTTCAAAAGGTTTGAAAAATATGAGGAGCATGAAACGGTCTGAAAAATAGGAGGAGCATGAAATGGTGTTGAAAAAATGAAGAGCATGAATAGGTGTGAAAAATATGAAGACTTTCAAAAGGTGTCAAAATATGAGGAGCATGGAAACTTTCTGAAAAAAGGAGGAGCATGAAGTGATGTTCAAAAATATGAAGAGCTCGAAATGGTGTGAAAAATATGAAGAACTTCAACAAATGTCAAAAATATGAGGAGCATGAAACTGTCTGAAAAGTAGGAGCAGTGTGAAACGGTATTGAAAAACATGAAGAGCATGAAAAGGTGTGAAAAATACGAAGAGCTTCAAAAGGTGTCAAAATATGAGGAGCATGTAATGGTCTGAAAAACAGGAGGAACATGAAACGGTGTTGAAAAACGTGAGGAGCATGAAACGCTCTGAAAAATAGGAAGAGCATGAAACGGTGTTGAAAAACATGAAGAGCCTGAAAAGGTGTGAAAAATATGAAGAGCTTCAAAAGGAGTGAAATATATGAGGAGCATGAAACGGTCTGAAAAACAGGAGGAGCATGAAACGGTGTTGAAAAACATGAAGAGCCTGAAAAAGTGTGAAATATATGAAGAGCTTCAAAAGGTGTGACATATATGAGGAGCATGAAACGGTCTAAAATTTATGAGGAGCATGAAGCCATGTTCAAAAACATGAAGAGCCTGAAAAGGTGTGAAAAATATGAAGAGCTTCAAAAGGTGTGAAATATATGAGGAGCATGAAATGATCTGAAAAACAGGAGGAGCATGAAACGGTGTTGAAAAACATGAAGAGCCTGAAAAAGTGTGAAATATATGAAGAGATTCAAAAGGTGTGAAATACATGAGGAGAATGAAACGGTCTAAAAATTAGGAGGAACATGAAGCCGTGTTCAAAAACATGAAGAGCCTGAAAAGGTATGAAGAAAATGAAGAGCTTCAAAATGTGTCAAAAATATGAGGAGCATGAACAGTCTGAAAATTAGGAGTAGCATGAATCAGCGTTGAAAAACATGAAGAGCCTGAAAAGGTGAGAAAAATATGAAGACCTTCAAAAAGTGTGAAAAATATGAGGAGCTTGGAATGATCTGAAAAATAGGAGGAGGATGAAGCGCTGTTGATAAACATGAAGAGCAAGAAAAGGTGTGAAAAATATGAAGAGCTTCAAAAGGTGGGAAAAATATGAGGAGCATGAAGCGGTGTTCAAAAACATGAAGAGAATGAAAATGTTTGAAAAATATAAAGAGCTTCAAAAGGTGTGAAAAATAGGAGCAGCATGAAGCGGTGTTCCAAAACTTGAGGATACTGAAAAGATGTGAAAAATATGAAGAGCTTCAAACGGTTTTAAAAATATAAGGAGCATGAAACGGTCTGAAAACTAGGAGAAGCATGAAGCGGTCTTCCAAAACATGAAGAACCTGAAAAGGTATGAAAAATATGAGGAGCTTCAAAATGTGTCAAAAATATGAGGAGCATGAACGGTCTGAAAATTAGGAGTAGCATGATTGAGCGTTGAAAAACATGAAGAGCCTGAAAAGGTGTGAAAAATATGAAGAGTTTAAAAAGGTGTGAAAAATATGAAGAGCTTCAAAAGGTGTCAAAATATGACGAGCATGAAACGGTCTGAAAAATAGGAGGAGCACGAAACGGTCTTCAAAAACATGAAGAGCCTGAAAAGATATGAAAAATATGAAGAGCTTCAAAATGTGTCAAAAATATGAGGTGCATGAACGGTCTGAAAATTAGGAGTAGAATGAAACAGCGTTGAAAAACATGAAGAGCCTGAAAAGGTGTGAAAAATATGAAGATCTTTAAAAGGTGTCAAAAAGATGAGGAGCATGAAACGGTTTGAAAAATAGGAGGAGCATGAAACGGTGTTCAAAAACATGAAGAGCCTGAAAAGGTGTGAAAAATGTGAAGAGATTCAAAAGGTGTCAAAAATAGGAGGAGCATGAAGCAGTGTTCAAAAACTTGAAGATACTGAAAAGGTGTGAAAAATAAGAAGAGCTTCAAAGGTGTCAAAAATATGAGGAGCATGAAACGGTCTGAAAAAAAGGAGGAGCATGAAACGGTGTTAAAAAACATGAAGAGCCTGAAAAGGTTTGAAAAATAAGAAGAGCTTCAGAAGGTGGGAAAATTTGAGGAGCATGAAACGGTCTAAAAATTAGAAGGAGCATGAAGCCGTTTTCAAAAACATGAAGAGCCTGGAAAGGTGTAAAAAATATGAAGAGCCTGAAAAGGCGTCAAAAATATGAGGAGCATGAAACGGTCTGAAATTTAGGAGGATCATGAAGCCGTGTTCAAAAACATGAGGAGCCTCAAAAAGTGTGAAAAATATGAAGAGCTTCAAAAAGTGTGAAAAATAAGAGGAGCATAAAATCGTCTGAATATAGGAGGAGCATGAAACGGTGTTGAAAAACGTGAGGAGCATGAAACGCTCTGAAAAATAGGAGGAGCATGAAACGGTGTTGAAAATCATGAAGAGCCTGAAGAGGTGTGAAAAATATGAAGAGCTTCAAAAGGTGTCAAAAATATGAGCAGCATGAAACGGTCTGAAAAGTAGGAGGAGCATGAAGCGGTGTTGAAAAACATGAAGAGCCTTAAAAGGTGTGAAAAATATGAAGAGCTTCAAAAAGTGTAAAAATATGACGAGCATGAAACGGTCTGAAAAATAAGAGGATCATGAAGCGGTGTTGAAAAAAATGAAGCCTGACATGGTGTGAAAAATATGAAGAGCTTGAAAAGGTGTAAAATATATGAGGAGCATGAAACGGTCTGAAAAATAGGAGGAGCATGAAACGGTGTTGAAAAACATGAAGAGCCTGAAAAAGTGTGAAATATATGAAGAGCTTCAAAAGGTGTGAAATATATGAGGAGAATGAAACGGTCTAAAAATTAGGAGGAGCATGAAGCCGTGTTCAAAAACATGAAGAGCCTGAAAAGGTGTGAAAAAATATGAACAGCTTCAAAAGGTGTCAAAATATGACGAGCATGAAAGGGTCTGAAAAATAGGAGGAGCATGAAACTGTCTTAAAAATATGAAGTGCCTGAAACTGTGTGAAATATTTGAAGAGCTTCAAAAGTTGTCAAAAATATGAGGGGCATGAACGGTCTGAAAAATAAGAGGAGCATGAAACGGTCTTCAAAAACCTGAGGAGCCTGAAAAGGTGTGAAAAACATGAAGAGCTTCAAAATGTGTCAAAAATATGAGGAGCATGAACGGTCTGAAAATTAGGAGTAGCATGAATCAGTGTTGAAAAACATGAAGAGCCAGAAAAGGTGTGAAAAATATGAAGAGATTCAAAAAGTGTGTAAAATATGAAGAGCTTCAAAAGGTGAAAAAAATATGAGGAGCATGAAACGTTCTGAAAAATAGGAAGCGCATGAAATGGCGTTGAAACATGAAGAACCTGAAAAGGTGAGAAAAATATGAACACCTTCAAAAGGTGTGAAAAATATGAGGAGCAGGTAACGGTCTGAAAAATAGGAGGAGGATGAAGCGGTCTTGATAAACATGAAGAGCATGAAAAGGTGTGAAAAATATGAATAGCTTCAAAAGGTGGGAAAAATATGAGGAGCATGAAGCAGTGTTCAAAAACATGAAGAGCTTGAAAAGTTTTGAAAAATATGAAGAGCTTCAAAAGTTGTGAAAAATAGGAGGAGCATGAAGCGGTGTTCCAAAACTTGAAGAGATTGAAAAGATGTGAAAAATATGAAGAGCTTCAAAAGGTGTTAAAAATATGAGGAGCATGAAACGGTTTGAAAAATAGGAGGAGCATGAAACGTTGTTCAAAAACATGAAGAGCCTGAAAAGGTGTGAAAAATATGAAGAGATTCAAAAGGTGTCAAAAATAGGAGGAGCATGAAGCGGTGTTGAAAAACATGAAGAGCCTGAAAAAGTGTGAAATATATGAAGAGCTTCAAAAGATGTCAAATATATTAGGACCATGAAACGGTCTAAAAATTAGGAGGAGCATGAAGCCATGTTCAAAAACATGAAGAGCCTGAAAAGCTGTGAAAAATATGAAGAGCTTCAAAAGGTGTCAAAAATAGGAGGACAATGAAGCAGTGTTCAAAAACTTGAAGATACTGAAAAGGTGTGAAAAATAAGAAGAGCTTCAAAAGGTGTGAAAAATAGGAGGAGCATGAAGCTGTGTTCAAAAACTTAAAGATACTTAAAAGGTGTGAAAAATATGAAGAGCTTCAAAAGGTGTCAAAAATATGAGGAGCATGAAACGGGCTGAAAAATAGGAGGAGCATGAAGAGGTGTTGAAAAACATGAAGCCTGAAATGGTGTGAAAAATATGAAGAGCTTCAAAAGGTGTGAAAAAAATGAGGAGCATGAAACGGTGTTGAAAAACATGAAGAGCCTGAAAAGGTGTGAAAAATACAAAGAGCTTTAAAAGGTGTGAAAAGTAGGAGGAGCATGAAGCGGTGTTCAAAAACTTGAAGACACTGAAAAGGTGTGAAATATATGAAGAGCTTCAAAAGGTGTGAAAAATACGAGGAGCATGAAGCAGTGTTCAAAAACATGAAGATCTTGAAAAGGTGTGAAAACTATGAAGAACTTTAAAAAGGTGTCAAAAATATGAGGAGTATGAAACGGTCTGAAAAATAAGAGGATCATGAAGCGGTGTTGAAAAACATGAAGCCTGAAATGGTGTGAAAAATATGAAGAGCTTCAAAAGGTGTGAAAAAAATGAGGAGCATGAAACGGTGTTGAAAAACATGAAGAGCCTGAAAAGGTGTGAAAAATATGAAGAGCTCAAA
Source organism: Dama dama (assembly GCF_033118175.1). Classification (NCBI taxonomy): domain Eukaryota; kingdom Metazoa; phylum Chordata; class Mammalia; order Artiodactyla; family Cervidae; genus Dama; species Dama dama. Next base: position 568,283 of record NW_026870878.1, on the reverse strand, counting down.
AGGTGTGAAAAATATGAAGAGTTTCAAAAAGTGTCAAAAATATGGGGAGCATGAAACGATATGAAAAATAGGAGGAGCATGAAGCGGTGTTTAAAAACATGAACCCTGAAAAGGTGTGAAAAATATGAAGAGCTTCAAAATGTGTCAAAAATATGAGGAGCATGAACGGTCTGAAAATTAGGAGTAGCATGGATCAGTGTTGAAAAACATGAAGAGCCTGAAAGGGTGTGAAAAATATGAAGAGATTCAAAAGGTGTGTAAAATATGAAGAGCTTCAAAAGGTGAAAAAAATATGAGGAGCATGAAACGTTCTGAAAAATAGGAGGCGCATGAAACGGTGTTGAAAGACATGAAGAGCCTGAAAAGGTGTGAAAAATATGAAGAGATTCGAAAGGTGTCGAATATAGGAGGAGCATGAAACGGTGTTGAAAAACTTGAAGATACTGAAAAGGTGTGAAAAATATGAAGAGTTTAAAAAGGTGTGAAAAATATGAAGAGCTTCAAAAGGTGTCAAAATATGACGAGCATGAAACGGTCTGAAAAATAGGAGGAGCACGAAACGGTCTTCAAAAACATGAAGAGCCTGAAAAGATATGAAAAATATGAAGAGCTTCAAAATGTGTCAAAAATATGAGGTGCATGAACGGTCTGAAAATTAGGAGTAGAATGAAACAGCGTTGAAAAACATGAAGAGCCTGAAAAGGTGTGAAAAATATGAAGATCTTTAAAAGGTGTCAAAAAGATGAGGAGCATGAAACGGTTTGAAAAATAGGAGGAGCATGAAACGGTGTTCAAAAACATGAAGAGCCTGAAAAGGTGTGAAAAATGTGAAGAGATTCAAAAGGTGTCAAAAATAGGAGGAGCATGAAGCAGTGTTCAAAAACTTGAAGATACTGAAAAGGTGTGAAAAATAAGAAGAGCTTCAAAGGTGTCAAAAATATGAGGAGCATGAAACGGTCTGAAAAAAAGGAGGAGCATGAAACGGTGTTAAAAAACATGAAGAGCCTGAAAAGGTTTGAAAAATAAGAAGAGCTTCAGAAGGTGGGAAAATTTGAGGAGCATGAAACGGTCTAAAAATTAGAAGGAGCATGAAGCCGTTTTCAAAAACATGAAGAGCCTGGAAAGGTGTAAAAAATATGAAGAGCCTGAAAAGGCGTCAAAAATATGAGGAGCATGAAACGGTCTGAAATTTAGGAGGATCATGAAGCCGTGTTCAAAAACATGAGGAGCCTCAAAAAGTGTGAAAAATATGAAGAGCTTCAAAAAGTGTGAAAAATAAGAGGAGCATAAAATCGTCTGAATATAGGAGGAGCATGAAACGGTGTTGAAAAACGTGAGGAGCATGAAACGCTCTGAAAAATAGGAGGAGCATGAAACGGTGTTGAAAATCATGAAGAGCCTGAAGAGGTGTGAAAAATATGAAGAGCTTCAAAAGGTGTCAAAAATATGAGCAGCATGAAACGGTCTGAAAAGTAGGAGGAGCATGAAGCGGTGTTGAAAAACATGAAGAGCCTTAAAAGGTGTGAAAAATATGAAGAGCTTCAAAAAGTGTAAAAATATGACGAGCATGAAACGGTCTGAAAAATAAGAGGATCATGAAGCGGTGTTGAAAAAAATGAAGCCTGACATGGTGTGAAAAATATGAAGAGCTTGAAAAGGTGTAAAATATATGAGGAGCATGAAACGGTCTGAAAAATAGGAGGAGCATGAAACGGTGTTGAAAAACATGAAGAGCCTGAAAAAGTGTGAAATATATGAAGAGCTTCAAAAGGTGTGAAATATATGAGGAGAATGAAACGGTCTAAAAATTAGGAGGAGCATGAAGCCGTGTTCAAAAACATGAAGAGCCTGAAAAGGTGTGAAAAAATATGAACAGCTTCAAAAGGTGTCAAAATATGACGAGCATGAAAGGGTCTGAAAAATAGGAGGAGCATGAAACTGTCTTAAAAATATGAAGTGCCTGAAACTGTGTGAAATATTTGAAGAGCTTCAAAAGTTGTCAAAAATATGAGGGGCATGAACGGTCTGAAAAATAAGAGGAGCATGAAACGGTCTTCAAAAACCTGAGGAGCCTGAAAAGGTGTGAAAAACATGAAGAGCTTCAAAATGTGTCAAAAATATGAGGAGCATGAACGGTCTGAAAATTAGGAGTAGCATGAATCAGTGTTGAAAAACATGAAGAGCCAGAAAAGGTGTGAAAAATATGAAGAGATTCAAAAAGTGTGTAAAATATGAAGAGCTTCAAAAGGTGAAAAAAATATGAGGAGCATGAAACGTTCTGAAAAATAGGAAGCGCATGAAATGGCGTTGAAACATGAAGAACCTGAAAAGGTGAGAAAAATATGAACACCTTCAAAAGGTGTGAAAAATATGAGGAGCAGGTAACGGTCTGAAAAATAGGAGGAGGATGAAGCGGTCTTGATAAACATGAAGAGCATGAAAAGGTGTGAAAAATATGAATAGCTTCAAAAGGTGGGAAAAATATGAGGAGCATGAAGCAGTGTTCAAAAACATGAAGAGCTTGAAAAGTTTTGAAAAATATGAAGAGCTTCAAAAGTTGTGAAAAATAGGAGGAGCATGAAGCGGTGTTCCAAAACTTGAAGAGATTGAAAAGATGTGAAAAATATGAAGAGCTTCAAAAGGTGTTAAAAATATGAGGAGCATGAAACGGTTTGAAAAATAGGAGGAGCATGAAACGTTGTTCAAAAACATGAAGAGCCTGAAAAGGTGTGAAAAATATGAAGAGATTCAAAAGGTGTCAAAAATAGGAGGAGCATGAAGCGGTGTTGAAAAACATGAAGAGCCTGAAAAAGTGTGAAATATATGAAGAGCTTCAAAAGATGTCAAATATATTAGGACCATGAAACGGTCTAAAAATTAGGAGGAGCATGAAGCCATGTTCAAAAACATGAAGAGCCTGAAAAGCTGTGAAAAATATGAAGAGCTTCAAAAGGTGTCAAAAATAGGAGGACAATGAAGCAGTGTTCAAAAACTTGAAGATACTGAAAAGGTGTGAAAAATAAGAAGAGCTTCAAAAGGTGTGAAAAATAGGAGGAGCATGAAGCTGTGTTCAAAAACTTAAAGATACTTAAAAGGTGTGAAAAATATGAAGAGCTTCAAAAGGTGTCAAAAATATGAGGAGCATGAAACGGGCTGAAAAATAGGAGGAGCATGAAGAGGTGTTGAAAAACATGAAGCCTGAAATGGTGTGAAAAATATGAAGAGCTTCAAAAGGTGTGAAAAAAATGAGGAGCATGAAACGGTGTTGAAAAACATGAAGAGCCTGAAAAGGTGTGAAAAATACAAAGAGCTTTAAAAGGTGTGAAAAGTAGGAGGAGCATGAAGCGGTGTTCAAAAACTTGAAGACACTGAAAAGGTGTGAAATATATGAAGAGCTTCAAAAGGTGTGAAAAATACGAGGAGCATGAAGCAGTGTTCAAAAACATGAAGATCTTGAAAAGGTGTGAAAACTATGAAGAACTTTAAAAAGGTGTCAAAAATATGAGGAGTATGAAACGGTCTGAAAAATAAGAGGATCATGAAGCGGTGTTGAAAAACATGAAGCCTGAAATGGTGTGAAAAATATGAAGAGCTTCAAAAGGTGTGAAAAAAATGAGGAGCATGAAACGGTGTTGAAAAACATGAAGAGCCTGAAAAGGTGTGAAAAATATGAAGAGCTCAAAAGGTGTGAAAAATATGAAGAGTTTCAAAAAGTGTCAAAAATATGGGGAGCATGAAACGATATGAAAAATAGGAGGAGCATGAAGCGGTGTTTAAAAACATGAACCCTGAAAAGGTGTGAAAAATATGAAGAGCTTCAAAATGTGTCAAAAATATGAGGAGCATGAACGGTCTGAAAATTAGGAGTAGCATGGATCAGTGTTGAAAAACATGAAGAGCCTGAAAGGGTGTGAAAAATATGAAGAGATTCAAAAGGTGTGTAAAATATGAAGAGCTTCAAAAGGTGAAAAAAATATGAGGAGCATGAAACGTTCTGAAAAATAGGAGGCGCATGAAACGGTGTTGAAAGACATGAAGAGCCTGAAAAGGTGTGAAAAATATGAAGAGATTCGAAAGGTGTCGAATATAGGAGGAGCATGAAACGGTGTTGAAAAACTTGAAGATACTGAAAAGGTGTGAAAAATAAGAAGAGCTTCAAAAGGTGTCAAAAATATGAGGAGCATGAAACGGTCTGAAAAACAGGAGGAGCATGAAAAGGTGTTGAAAGACATGAAGAACCTGAAAAGTTTTGAAAAATAAGAGGAGATTCAGAAGGTGGGAAAATTTGAGGAGCATGAAACGGTCTAAAAATTAGGAGGAGCATGAAGCCGTGTTCAAAAACATGAGGAGACTGAAAAGGTGTGAAAAATATGAAGAACTTGAAAAGGCGTCAAAAATATGAGGAGCATGAAACGGTCTGAAAATTAGGAGGAGCATGAATCCGTGTTCAAAAACTTGAAGGGCCTCAAAAGGTGTGAAAAATATGAAGAGCTTCAAAAACTGTGAAAAATATGAGGAGCATGAAATGGTCTGAAAAATAGGAGGAGCATGAAACGGTCTTCAAAAACATGAAGTGCCTGAAAAGGTGTGAACTATTTGAAGAGCTTCAAAAGTTATCAAAAATATGAGGAGCATGAACGGTCTAAAAATAGGAGGAGCATGAAACGGTCTTCAAAAACATGAAGAGCCTGAGAAGGTGTGAAAAATATGAAGAGCTTCAAAAGGTGTCAAAAATATGAGGAGCATGAAACTGTAAGAAAAATAGGAGGAGCATGAAGCGGTGTTCAAAACTTGAAGCCAGAAAAGGTGTGAAAAATATGAAGAGCTTCAAAAAGTGTGAAAAATATGAGGAGCATGAAACGGTCTGAAAAATAGGAGCAGGATGAAGCAGTGTTCAAAAACATGAAGAGCCTGAAAAGGTTTGAAAAATAAGAAGAGATTCAAAAGGTGTGAAATATATGAGGAGCATGAAACGGTCTGAAAAATAGGAGGAGGATCAAGCGATGTTGAAAAACATGAAGAGCCTGAAAAGGTGTGAAAAATATGAAGAGCTTCAAAAGGTGTGAAAAATGTGAGGAGCATGAAACGGTGTTCAAATACTTAAAGATATTTAAAAGGTTTGAAAAATATGAAGAGCTTCAAAAGGTGTCAAAAATAGGAGGACAATGAAGCAGTGTTCAAAAACTTGAAGATACTGAAAAGGTGTGAAAAATAAGAAGAGCTTCAAAAGGTGTGAAAAATAGGAGGAGCATGAAGCGGTGTTCAAAAACGTAAAGATACTTAAAAGGTGTGAAAAATATGAAGAGCTTCAAAAGGTGTCAAAAATATGAGGAGCATGAACCAGGCTGAAAAATAGGAGGAGCATGAACCGATCTTGAAAAACATGAAGAGCCAGAAAAGGTGTGAAAAAATGAAGAGCTTCAAAAGTTGTGAAAAATATGAGGAGCATGAATGGTCTGAAAATTAGGAGTAGCATGATTCAGTGTTGAAAAACATGAAGAGCCTGAAAAGGTGTGAAAAATAGGAGGAGCATGAAGTGGTGTTGAAAAACATGAAGAGCCTGAAAAGGTGTGAAAAATATGAAGATCTTCAAAAGGTGTCAAAAATAGGAGGAGCATGAAGCAGTGTTCAAAAACTTGAAGATACTGAAAAGGTGTGAAAAATAAGAAGAGCTTCAAAAGGTGTGAAAAATAGGAGGAGCATGAAGCTGTGTTCAAAAATTTGAAGATACAGAAAAGTTGTGAAAAATATGAAGAGCTTAAAAAGGTGTGAAAAATAGGAGGAGCATGAAGTGGTGTTGAAAACATGAAGAGACAGAAAAGGTGTGAAAAATATGAAGAGTTTCAAAAGGTGTCAAAATATGAGGAGCATGAAACTTTCTGAAAAATAGGAGGAGCATGAAGTGATGTTCAAAAACATGAAGAGCTCGAAATGGTGTGAAAAATATGAAGAGCTTCAAAAAAAAGTCAAAAATATGAGGAGCATGAAACTGTCTGAAAAATAGGAGCAGTGTGAAACGGTATTGAAAAACATGAAGAGCATGAAAAGGTGTGAAAAATACGAAGAGCTTCAAAAGGTGTCAAAAATATGAGGAGCATGTAACGGTCTGAAAAACAGGAGGAGCATGAAACGGTGTTCAAAAACATGAAGAGCCTGAAAAGGTGTGAAAAATGTGAAGAGATTCAAAAGGTGTCAAAAATAGGAGGAGCATGAAGCAGTGTACAAAAACTTGAAGATACTGAAAAGGTGTGAAAAATAAGAAGAGCTTCAAAGGTGTCAAAAATATGAGGAGCATGAAACGGTCTGAAAAATAGGAGGAGCATGAAACGGTGTTAAAAAACATGAAGAGCCTGAAAAGGTTTGAAAAATTAGAAGAGCTTCAGAAGGTGGGAAAATTTGAGGAGCATGAAACGGTCTAAAAATTAGAAGGAGCATGAAGCCATTTTCAAAAACATGAAGAGCCTGAAAAGGTGTAAAAAATATGAAGAGCCTGAAAAGGCGTCAAAAATATGAGGAGCATGAAACGGTCTGAAATTTAGGAGGATCATGAAGCCGTGTTCAAAAACATGAGGAGCCTCAAAAAGTGTGAAAAATATGAAGAGCTTCAAAAAGTGTGAAAAATAAGAGGAGTATGAAATGGTCTGAAAATAGGAGGAGCATGAAACGCTCTGAAAAATAGGAGGAGCATGAAACGGTGTTGAAAAACATGAAGAGCCTGAAGAGGTGTGAAAAATATGAAGAGCTTCAAAAGGTGTCAAAAATATGAGCAGCATGAAACGGTCTGAAAAATAGGAGGAGCATGAAGCGGTGTTGAAAAACATGAAGAGCCTGAAAAGGTGTGAATAATATGAAGAGATTCTAAATGTGTCAAAAATATGAGGAGCATGAAACGGTATGAAATATAGGAAGAGCATGAAGCGGTGTTCAAAACATGAAGCCTGAAAAGGTGTGAAAAATATGAAGACCTTCAAAAGGTGTGAAAAATATGAGGAGCGTGAAACGGTCGGAAAAATAGGAGGAGGACGAAGCGGTGTTCAAAAACATGAAGAGCCTGAAAAGGTGTGAAAAATATGAAGAGATTCAAAAGGTGTCAAAAATATGAGGAGCATGAAACGGTCTGAAAAATAGGAGGAGCATCAAGCGGTGTTGAAAAACATGAAGAGCCTGAAAAGGTGTGAAAAATATGAAGAGCTTCAAAAAGTGTAAAAATATGACGAGCATGAAACGGTCTGAAAAATAGGAGGAGCATGAAGCGGTGTTGAAAAACATGAAGCCTGACATGGTGTGAAAAATATGAAGAGCTTGAAAAGGTGTAAAATATATGAGGAGCATGAAAAGGTCTGAAAAATAGGAGGAGCATGAAACAGTGTTGAAAAGCATGAAGAGCCTGAAAAAGTGTGAAATATATGAAGAGCTTCAAAAAGTGTGAAATATATGAGGAGAATGAAACGGTCTAAAAATTAGGAGGAGCATGAAGCCGTGTTCAAAAACATGAAGAGCCAGAAAAGGTGTGAAAAATATGAAGAGATTCAAAAGGTGTCAAAATATGACAAGCATGAAAGGGTCTGAAAAATTGGAGGAGCATGAAACTGTCTTCAAAAATATGAAGTGCCTGAAACGGTGTGAAATATTTGAAGAGCTTCAAAAGTTGTCAAAATTATGAGGGGCATGAACGGTCTGAAAAATAGGAGGAGCATAAAACGGTCTTTAAAAACCTGAGGAGCCTGAAAAGGTGTGAAAAATATGAAGAGCTTCAAAACGTGTCAAAAATATGAGGAGCATGAACGGTCTGAATATTAGGAGTAGCATGAATCAGTGTTGAAAAACATGAAGAGCCAGAAAAGGTGTGAAAAATATGAAGAGATTCAAAAGGTGTGTAATATATGAAGAGCTTCAAAAGGTAAAAAAAATATGAGGAGCATGAAACGTTCTGAAAAATAGGAGGCGCATGAAATGGCGTTGAAACAGGAAGAACCTGAAAAGGTGAGAAAAGTATGAAGACCTTCAAAAGGTGTGAACAATATGAGGAGCAGGTAACGGTCTGAAAAATAGGAGGAGGATGAAGCGGTCTTGATAAACATGAAGAGCATGAAAATGTGTAAAAAATATGAAGAGCTTCAAAAGGTGGGAAAAATATGAGGAGCATGAAGCAGTGTTCAAAAACTTGAAGAGCTTGAAAAGGTTTGAAAAATATGAAGAGCTTCAAAAGGTGTGAAAAATAGGAGGAGCATGAAGCGGTGTTCCAAAACTTGAAGATATTGAAAAGATGTGAAAAATATGAAGAGCTTCAAAAGGTGTTAAAAATATGAGGAGCATGAAACGGTCTGAAAAATAGGAGGAGCATGAAGCGGTCTTCAAAAACATGAAGAGCCTGAAAAGGTGTGAAAAATATGAAGAGCTTCAAAAGGTGTCAAAATTAGGAGGAGCATGAAGTGGTGTTGAAAAACATGAAGAGCCTGAAAAAGTGTGAAATATATGAAGAGCTTCAAAAGGTGTCAAATATATTAGGACCATGAAACGGTCTAAAAATTAGGAGGAGCATGAATCCATGTTCAAAAACATGAAGAGCCTGAAAAGCTGTGAAAAATATGAAGAGCTTCAAAAGGCGTCAAAAATATGAGGAGCAAGAAACGGTCTAAAAAATAGGAGGAGCATGAAACGGTGTTGAAAAACATGAAGATCATGAAAAGGTGCGAAAAATATGAAGAGCTTCAAAAGGTGTGAAAAATGTGAAGAATTTCAAAAGGTGTCAAAAATATGAGGAGCATGAACGGTCTGAAAAATAGGAGGAGCAAAATCAGTGTTGAAAATCATGAAGAGCCTGAAAAGGTGTGAAAAATATGAAGAGATTCAAAAGGTGTGAAAAATATGAAGAGCTTCAAAAGGTGGGAAAAATATGAGGAGCATGAAGCGGTGTTCAAAAACATGAAGAGCATGAAAATGTTTGAAAAATATAAAGAGCTTCAAAAGGTGTGAAAAACAGGAGGAGCATGAAGCGGTGTTCCAAAACTTGAAGATATTGAAAAGATGTGAAAAATATGAAGAGCTTCAAACGGTTTTAAAAATATAAGGAGCATGAAGCGGTCTGAAAACTAGGAGTAGCATGAAGCAGTCTTCCAAAACATGAAGAACCTGAAAAGGTATGAAAAATATGAGGAGGTTCAAAATGTGTCAAAAATATGAGGAGCATGAACGGTCTGAAAATTAGGAGTAGCATGATTGAGCGTTGAAAAACATGAAGAGCCTGAAAAGGTGTGAAAAATATGAAGAGATTCAAAAGGTGTGAAAAATATGAAGAGCTTCAAAAGGTGTCAAAATATGACGAGCATGAAACGGTCTGAAAAATAGGAGGAGCATGAAACGGTCTTCAAAAACATGAAGAGCCTGAAAAGATATGAAAAATATGAAGAGCTTCAAAATGTGTCAAAAATATGAGGTGCATGAACGGTCTGAAAATTAGGAGTAGCATGAAAAAGCGTTGAAAAATATGAAGAGCCTGAAAAGGTGTGAAAAATATGAAGATCTTTAAAAGGTGTCAAAAAGATGAGGAGCATGAAACGGTTTGAAAAATAGGAGGATTGAAACGGTGTTCAAAAACATGAAGATCCTGAAAAGGTGTGAAAAATGTGAAGAGATTCAAAAGGTGTCAAAAATAGGAGGAGCATGAAGCAGTGTACAAAAACTTGAAGATACTGAAAAGGTGTGAAAAATAAGAAGAGCTTCAAAGGTGTCAAAAATATGAGGAGCATGAAACGGTCTGAAAAATAGGAGGAGCATGAAACAGTGTTAAAAAACATGAAGAGCCTGAAAAGGTTTGAAAAATTAGAAGAGCTTCAGAAGGTGGGAAAATTTGAGGAGCATGAAACGGTCTAAAAATTAGAAGGAGCATGAAGCCGTTTTCAAAAACATGAAGAGCCTGAAAAGGTGTAAAAAATATGAAGAGCCTGAAAAGGCGTCAAAAATATGAGGAGCATGAAACGGTCTGAAATTTAGGAGGATCATGAAGCCGTGTTCAAAAACATGAGGAGCCTCAAAAAGTGTGAAAAATATGAAGAGCTTCAAAAAGTGTGAAAAATAAGAGGAGTATGAAATGGTCTGAAAATAGGAGGAGCATGAAACGCTCTGAAAAATAGGAGGAGCATGAAACGGTGTTGAAAAACATGAAGAGCCTGAAGAGGTGTGAAAAATATGAAGAGCTTCAAAAGGTGTCAAAAATATGAGCAGCATGAAACGGTCTGAAAAATAGGAGGAGCATGAAGCGGTGTTGAAAAACATGAAGAGCCTGAAAAGGTGTGAATAATATGAAGAGATTCTAAATGTGTCAAAAATATGAGGAGCATGAAACGGTATGAAATATAGGAAGAGCATGAAGCGGTGTTCAAAACATGAAGCCTGAAAATGTGTGAAAAATATGAAGACCTTCAAAAGGTGTGAAAAATATGAGGAGCGTGAAACGGTCGGAAAAATAGGAGGAGGACGAAGCGGTGTTCAAAAACATGAAGAGCCTGAAAAGGTGTGAAAAATATGAAGAGATTCAAAAGGTGTCAAAAATATGAGGAGCATGAAACGGTCTGAAAAATAGGAGGAGCATCAAGCGGTGTTGAAAAACATGAAGAGCCTGAAAAGGTGTGAAAAATATGAAGAGCTTCAAAAAGTGTAAAAATATGACGAGCATGAAACGGTCTGAAAAATAGGAGGAGCATGAAGCGGTGTTGAAAAACATGAAGCCTGACATGGTGTGAAAAATATGAAGAGCTTGAAAAGGTGTAAAATATATGAGGAGCATGAAAAGGTCTGAAAAATAGGAGGAGCATGAAACAGTGTTGAAAAGCATGAAGAGCCTGAAAAAGTGTGAAATATATGAAGAGCTTCAAAAAGTGTGAAATATATGAGGAGAATGAAACGGTCTAAAAATTAGGAGGAGCATGAAGCCGTGTTCAAAAACATGAAGAGCCAGAAAAGGTGTGAAAAATATGAAGAGATTCAAAAGGTGTCAAAATATGACAAGCATGAAAGGGTCTGAAAAATTGGAGGAGCATGAAACTGTCTTCAAAAATATGAAGTGCCTGAAACGGTGTGAAATATTTGAAGAGCTTCAAAAGTTGTCAAAATTATGAGGGGCATGAACGGTCTGAAAAATAGGAGGAGCATAAAACGGTCTTTAAAAACCTGAGGAGCCTGAAAAGGTGTGAAAAATATGAAGAGCTTCAAAACGTGTCAAAAATATGAGGAGCATGAACGGTCTGAATATTAGGAGTAGCATGAATCAGTGTTGAAAAACATGAAGAGCCAGAAAAGGTGTGAAAAATATGAAGAGATTCAAAAGGTGTGTAATATATGAAGAGCTTCAAAAGGTAAAAAAAATATGAGGAGCATGAAACGTTCTGAAAAATAGGAGGCGCATGAAATGGCGTTGAAACAGGAAGAACCTGAAAAGGTGAGAAAAGTATGAAGACCTTCAAAAGGTGTGAACAATATGAGGAGCAGGTAACGGTCTGAAAAATAGGAGGAGGATGAAGCGGTCTTGATAAACATGAAGAGCATGAAAATGTGTAAAAAATATGAAGAGCTTCAAAAGGTGGGAAAAATATGAGGAGCATGAAGCAGTGTTCAAAAACTTGAAGAGCTTGAAAAGGTTTGAAAAATATGAAGAGCTTCAAAAGGTGTGAAAAATAGGAGGAGCATGAAGCGGTGTTCCAAAACTTGAAGATATTGAAAAGATGTGAAAAATATGAAGAGCTTCAAAAGGTGTTAAAAATATGAGGAGCATGAAACGGTCTGAAAAATAGGAGGAGCATGAAGCGGTCTTCAAAAACATGAAGAGCCTGAAAAGGTGTGAAAAATATGAAGAGCTTCAAAAGGTGTCAAAATTAGGAGGAGCATGAAGCGGTGTTGAAAAACATGAAGAGCCTGAAAAAGTGTGAAAAATATGAAGAGCTTCAAAAGGCGTCAAAAATATGAGGAGCAAGAAACGGTCTAAAAAATAGGAGGAGCATGAAACGGTGTTGAAAAACATGAAGATCATGAAAAGGTGCGAAAAATATGAAGAGCTTCAAAAGGTGTGAAAAATGTGAAGAATTTCAAAAGGTGTCAAAAATATGAGGAGCATGAACGGTCTGAAAAATAGGAGGAGCAAAATCAGTGTTGAAAATCATGAAGAGCCTGAAAAGGTGTGAAAAATATGAAGAGATTCAAAAGGTGTGAAAAATATGAAGAGCTTCAAAAGGTGGGAAAAATATGAGGAGCATGAAGCGGTGTTCAAAAACATGAAGAGCATGAAAATGTTTGAAAAATATAAAGAGCTTCAAAAGGTGTGAAAAACAGGAGGAGCATGAAGCGGTGTTCCAAAACTTGAAGATATTGAAAAGATGTGAAAAATATGAAGAGCTTCAAACGGATTTAAAAATATAAGGAGCATGAAGCGGTCTGAAAACTAGGAGTAGCATGAAGCAGTCTTCCAAAACATGAAGAACCTGAAAAGGTATGAAAAATATGAGGAGGTTCAAAATGTGTCAAAAATATGAGGAGCATGAACGGTCTGAAAATTAGGAGTAGCATGATTGAGCGTTGAAAAACATGAAGAGCCTGAAAAGGTGTGAAAAATATGAAGAGATTCAAAAGGTGTGAAAAATATGAAGAGCTTCAAAAGGTGTCAAAATATGACGAGCATGAAACGGTCTGAAAAATAGGAGGAGCATGAAACGGTCTTCAAAAACATGAAGAGCCTGAAAAGATATGAAAAATATGAAGAGCTTCAAAATGTGTCAAAAATATGAGGTGCATGAACGGTCTGAAAATTAGGAGTAGCATGAAAAAGCGTTGAAAAATATGAAGAGCCTGAAAAGGTGTGAAAAATATGAAGATCTTTAAAAGGTGTCAAAAAGATGAGGAGCATGAAACGGTTTGAAAAATAGGAGGATTGAAACGGTGTTCAAAAACATGAAGATCCTGAAAAGGTGTGAAAAATGTGAAGAGATTCAAAAGGTGTCAAAAATAGGAGGAGCATGAAGCAGTGTACAAAAACTTGAAGATACTGAAAAGGTGTGAAAAATAAGAAGAGCTTCAAAGGTGTCAAAAATATGAGGAGCATGAAACGGTCTGAAAAATAGGAGGAGCATGAAACGGTGTTAAAAAACATGAAGAGCCTGAAAAGGTTTGAAAAATTAGAAGAGCTTCAGAAGGTGGGAAAATTTGAGGAGCATGAAACGGTCTAAAAATTAGAAGGAGCATGAAGCCGTTTTCAAAAACATGAAGAGCCTGAAAAGGTGTAAAAAATATGAAGAGCCTGAAAAGGCGTCAAAAATATGAGGAGCATGAAACGGTCTGAAATTTAGGAGGATCATGAAGCCGTGTTCAAAAACATGAGGAGCCTCAAAAAGTGTGAAAAATATGAAGAGCTTCAAAAAGTGTGAAAAATAAGAGGAGTATGAAATGGTCTGAAAATAGGAGGAGCATGAAACGCTCTGAAAAATAGGAGGAGCATGAAACGGTGTTGAAAAACATGAAGAGCCTGAAGAGGTGTGAAAAATATGAAGAGCTTCAAAAGGTGTCAAAAATATGAGCAGCATGAAACGGTCTGAAAAATAGGAGGTGCATGAAGCGGTGTTGAAAAACATGAAGAGCCTGAAAAGGTGTGAATAATATGAAGAGATTCTAAATGTGTCAAAAATATGAGGAGCATGAAACGGTATGAAATATAGGAAGAGCATGAAGCGGTGTTCAAAACATGAAGCCTGAAAAGGTGTGAAAAATATGAAGACCTTCAAAAGGTGTGAAAAATATGAGGAGCGTGAAACGGTCGGAAAAATAGGAGGAGGACGAAGCGGTGTTCAAAAACATGAAGAGCCTGAAAAGGTGTGAAAAATATGAAGAGATTCAAAAGGTGTCAAAAATATGAGGAGCATGAAACGGTCTGAAAAATAGGAGGAGCATCAAGCAGTGTTGAAAAACATGAAGAGCCTGAAAAGGTGTGAAAAATATGAAGAGCTTCAAAAAGTGTAAAAATATGACGAGCATGAAACGGTCTGAAAAATAGCAGGAGCATGAAGCGGTGTTGACAAACATGAAGCCTGACATGGTGTGAAAAATATGAAGAGCTTGAAAAGGTGTAAAATATATGAGGAGCATGAAAAGGTCTGAAAAATAGGAGGAGCATGAAACGGTGTTGAAAAACATGAAGAGCCTGAAAAAGTGTGAAATATATGAAGAGCTTCAAAAAGTGTGAAATATATGAGGAGAGTGAAACGGTCTAAAAATTAGGAGGAGCATGAAGCCGTGTTCAAAAACATGAAGAGCCAGAAAAGGTGTGAAAAATATGAAGAGATTCAAAAGGTGTCAAAATATGACAAGCATGAAAGGGTCTGAAAAATTGGAGGAGCATGAAACTGTCTTCAAAAATATGAAGTGCCTGAAACGGTGTGAAATATTTGAAGAGCTTCAAAAGTTGTCAAAATTATGAGGGGCATGAACGGTCTGAAAAATAGGAGGAGCATAAAACGGTCTTTAAAAACCTGAGGAGCCTGAAAAGGTGTGAAAAATATGAAGAGCTTCAAAACGTGTCAAAAATATGAGGAGCATGAACGGTCTGAATATTAGGAGTAGCATGAATCAGTGTTGAAAAACATGAAGAGCCAGAAAAGGTGTGAAAAATATGAAGAGATTCAAAAGGTGTGTAATATATGAAGACCTTCAAAAGGTAAAAAAAATATGAGGAGCATGAAACGTTCTGAAAAATAGGAGGCGCATGAAATGGCGTTGAAACATGAAGAACCTGAAAAGGTGAGAAAAGTATGAAGACCTTCAAAAGGTGTGAACAATATGAGGAGCAGGTAACGGTCTGAAAAATAGGAGGAGGATGAAGCGGTCTTGATAAACATGAAGAGCATGAAAATGTGTAAAAAATATGAAGAGCTTCAAAAGGTGGGAAAAATATGAGGAGCATGAAGCAGTGTTCAAAAACTTGAAGAGCTTGAAAAGGTTTGAAAAATATGAAGAGCTTCAAAAGGTGTGAAAAATAGGAGGAGCATGAAACGGTGTTCCAAAACTTGAAGATATTGAAAAGATGTGAAAAATATGAAGAGCTTCAAAAGGTGTTAAAAATATGAGGAGCATGAAACGGTCTGAAAAATAGGAGGAGCATGAAGCGGTCTTCAAAAACATGAAGAGCCTGAAAAGGTGTGAAAAATATGAAGAGCTTCAAAAGGTGTCAAAATTAGGAGGAGCATGAAGCGGTGTTGAAAAACATGAAGAGCCTGAAAAAGTGTGAAATATATGAAGAGCTTCAAAAGGTGTCAAATATATTAGGACCATGAAACGGTCTAAAAATTAGGAGGAGCATGAATCCATGTTCAAAAACATGAAGAGCCTGAAAAGCTGTGAAAAATATGAAGAGCTTCAAAAGGCGTCAAAAATATGAGGAGCAAGAAACGGTCTAAAAAATAGGAGGAGCATGAAACGGTGTTGAAAAACATGAAGATCATGAAAAGGTGCGAAAAATATGAAGAGCTTCAAAAGGTGTGAAAAATGTGAAGAATTTCAAAAGGTGTCAAAAATATGAGGAGCATGAACGGTCTGAAAAATAGGAGGAGCAAAATCAGTGTTGAAAATCATGAAGAGCCTGAATAGGTGTGAAAAATATGAAGAGATTCAAAAGGTGTGAAAAATATGAAGAGCTTCAAAAGGTGTCAAAAATATGAGGAGCATGAAAACATCTGAAAAATAAGGGGAGCATGAAACCGTGTTGAAAAACATGAAAAACATTAAAAGGTTTGGAAAATATGAAGAGTTTCAAAAGGTTTGAAAAATATGAGGAGCATGAAACGGTCTGAAAAATAGGAGGAGCATGAAATGGTGTTGAAAAAATGAAGAGCATGAATAGGTGTGAAAAATATGAAGAGTTTCAAAAGGTGTCAAAATATGAGGAGCATGAAACTTTCTGAAAAATAGGAGGAGCATGAAGTGATGTTCAAAAACATGAAGAGCTCGAAATGGTGTGAAAAATATGAAGAGCTTAAAAAAATGTCAAAAATATGAGGAGCATGACACTGTCTGAAAAATAGGAGCAGTGTGAAACGGTATTGAAAAACATGAAGAGCATGAAAAGGTGTGAAAAATACGAAGAGCTTCAAAAGGTGTCAAAAATATGAGGAGCATGTAACGGTCTGAAAAACAGGAGGAGCATGAAACGGTGTTGAAAAACGCGAGGAGCATGAAACGCTCTGAAATATAGGAGGAGCATGAAACGGTGTTGAAAAACATGAAGAGCCTGAAAAAGTGTGAAATATATGAAGAGCTTCAAAAGGTGTGACATATATGAGGAGCATGAAACGGTCTAAAATTTATGAGGAGCATGAAGCCATGTTCAAAAACATGAAGAGCCTGAAAATGTGTGAATAATATGAAGAGCTTCAAAAGGTGTCAAAATATGATGAGCATGAAACGGTCTGAAAAATAGGAGGAGCATGAAACGGGCTGGGGGGATGAAGCGCTGTTGATAAACATGAAGAGCAAGAAAATGTTTGAAAAATATAAAGAGCTTCAAAAGGTGTGAAAAACAGGAGGAGCATGAAGCGGTGTTCCAAAACTTGAAGATACTGAAAAGATGTGAAAAATATGAAGAGCTTCAAACGGTTTTAAAAATATAAGGAGCATGAAACGGTCTGAAAACTAGGAGGAGCATGAAGCGGTCTTCCAAAACATGAAGAACCTGAAAAGGTATGAAAAATATGAGGAGGTTCAAAATGTGTCAAAAATATGAGGAGCATGAACGGTCTGAAAATTAGGAGTAGCATGATTGAGCGTTGAAAAACATGAAGAGCCTGAAAAGGTGTGAAAAATATGAAGAGATTCAAAAGGTGTGAAAAATATGAAGAGCTTCAAAAGGTGTCAAAATATGACGAGCATGAAACGGTCTGAAAAATAGGAGGAGCATGAAACGGTCTTCAAAAACATGAAGAGCCTGAAAAGATATGAAAAATATGAAGAGCTTCAAAATGTGTCAAAAATATGAGGTGCATGAATGGTCTGAAAATTAGGAGTAGCATGAAAAAGCGTTGAAAAACATGAAGAGCCTGAAAAGGTGTGAAAAATATGAAGATCTTTAAAAGGTGTCAAAAAGATGAGGAGCATGAAACGGTTTGAAAAATAGGAGGAGCATGAAACGGTGTTCAAAAACATGAAGAGCCTGAAAAGGTGTGAAAAATGTGAAGAGATTCATAAGGTTTCAAAAATAGGAGGAGCATGAAGCAGTGTACAAAAACTTGAAGACACTGAAAAGGTGTGAAAAATAAGAAGAGCTTCAAAGGTGTCAAAAATATGAGGAGCATGAAACGGTCTGAAAAATAGGAGGAGCATGAAGCCGTTTTCAAAAACATGAAGAGCCTGAAAAGGTGTAAAAAATATGAAGAGCCTGAAAAGGCGTCAAAAATATGAGGAGCATGAAACGGTCTGAAATTTAGGAGGAGCATGAAGCCGTGTTCAAAAACATGAGGAGCCTCAAAAAGTGTGAAAAATATGAAGAGCTTCAAAAAGTGTGAAAAAAAAGAGGAGCATGAAATGGTCTGAAAATAGGAGGAGCATGAAACGGTGTTGAAAAACGTGAGGAGCATGAAACGCTCTGAAAAATAGGAGGAGCATGAAACAGTGTTGAAAAACATGAAGAGCCTGATAAGGTGTGAAAAATATGAAGAGATTCAAAAGGTGTCAAATATAGGAGGAGCATGAAGCGGTGTTCAAAAACTTGAAGATACTGAAAAGGTGTGAAAAATAAGAAGAGCTTCAAAAGGTGTCAAAAATATTAGGAGCATGAAATGGTCTGAAAATTAGGAGGAGCATGAATCCGTGTTCAAAAACTTGAAGAGCCTCAAAAGGTGTGAAAAGTATGAAGAGCTTCAAAAACTGTGAAAAATATGAGGAGCATGAAATGGTCTGAAATTAGGAGGAGCATGAAACGGTGTTGAAAAACGTGAGGAGCATGAAACGTTCTGAAAAATAGGAGGCGCATGAAATGGCGTTGAAACAGGAAGAACCTGAAAAGGTGAGAAAAGTATGAAGACCTTCAAAAGGTGTGAACAATATGAGGAGCAGGTAACGGTCTGAAAAATAGGAGGAGGATGAAGCGATCTTGATAAACATGAAGAGCATGAAAATGTGTAAAAAATATGAAGAGCTTCAAAAGGTGGGAAAAATATGAGGAGCATGAAGCGGTGTTCAAAATCATGAAGAGCATGAAAATGTTTGAAAAATATAAAGAGCTTCAAAAGGTGTGAAAAACAGGAGGAGCATGAAGCGGTGTTCCAAAACTTGAAGATATTGAAAAGATGTGAAAAATATGAAGAGCTTCAAACGGTTTTAAAAATATAAGGAGCATGAAACGGTCTGAAAACTAGGAGGAGCATGAAGCGGTCTTCCAAAACATGAAGAACCTGAAAAGGTATGAAAAATATGAGGAGCTTCAACATGTGTCAAAAATATGAGGAGCATGAACGGTCTGAAAATTAGGAGTAGCATGATTGAGCGTTGAAAAACATGAAGAGCCTGAAAAGGTGTGAAAAATATGAAGAGATTCAAAAGGTGTGAAAAATATGAAGAGCTTCAAAAGGTGTCAAAATATGACGAGCATGAAACGGTCTGAAAAATAGGAGGAGCATGAAACGGTCTTCAAAAACATGAAGAGCCTGAAAAGATATGAAAAATATGAAGAGCTTCAAAATGTGTCAAAAATATGAGGTGCATGAACGGTCTGAAAATTAGGAGTAGCATGAAAAAGCGTTGAAAAACATGAAGAGCCTGAAAAGGTGTGAAAAATATGAAGATCTTTAAAAGGTGTCAAAAAGATGAGGAGCATGAAACGGTTTGAAAAATAGGAGGAGCATGAAACGGTGTTCAAAAACATGAAGTGCCTGAAAAGGTGTGAAAAATGTGAAGAGATTCAAAAGGTGTCAAAAATAGGAGGAGCATGAAGCAGTGTACAAAAACTTGAAGATACTGAAAAGGTGTGAAAAATAAGAAGAGCTTCAAAGGTGTCAAAAATATGAGGAGCATGAAACGGTCTGAAAAATAGGAGGAGCATGAAACGGTGTTAAAAAACATGAAGAGCCTGAAAAGGTTTGAAAAATTAGAAGAGCTTCAGAAGGTGGGAAAATTTGAGGAGCATGAAACGGTCTAAAAATTAGAAGGAGCATGAAGCCGTTTTCAAAAACATGAAGAGCCTGAAAAGGTGTAAAAAATATGAAGAGCCTGAAAAGGCGTCAAAAATATGAGGAGCATGAAACGGTCTGAAATTCAGGAGGAGCATGAAGCCGTGTTCAAAAACATGAGGAGCCTCAAAAAGTGTGAAAAATATGAAGAGCTTCAAAAAATGTCAAAAATATGAGGAGCATGAAACTGTCTGAAAAATAGGAGCAGTGTGAAACGGTATTGAAAAACATGAAGAGCCTGAAAAGTTGTGAAAAATACGAAGAGCTTCAAAAGGTGTCAAAAATATGAGGAGCATGTAACGGTCTGAAAAATAGGAGGAGCATGAAACGGGCTTCAAAAACATGAAGAGCCTGAAAAGGTATGAAAAAAATGAAGAGCTTCAAAATGGTTCAAAAATATGAGGAGCATGAACGGTCTGAAAATTAGGAGTAGCATGAATCAGCGTTGAAAAACATGAAGAGCCTGAAAAGGTGAGAAAAATATGAAGACCTTCAAAAGGTGTGAAAAATTTGAGGAGCTGGGAACGGTCTGAAAAATAGGAGGAGGATGAAGCGCTGTTGATAAACATGAAGAGCAAGAAAAGGTGTGAAAAATATGAAGAGCTTCAAAAGGTGGGAAAAATATGAGGAGCATGAAGCGGTGTTCAAAATCATGAAGAGCATGAAAATGTTTGAAAAATATAAAGAGCTTCAAAAGGTGTGAAAAACAGGAGGAGCATGAAGCGGTGTTCCAAAACTTGAAGATATTGAAAAGATGTGAAAAATATGAAGAGCTTCAAACGGTTTTAAAAATATAAGGAGCATGAAACGGTCTGAAAACTAGGAGGAGCATGAAGCGGTCTTCCAAAACATGAAGAACCTGAAAAGGTATGAAAAATATGAGGAGCTTCAACATGTGTCAAAAATATGAGGAGCATGAACGGTCTGAAAATTAGGAGTAGCATGATTGAGCGTTGAAAAACATGAAGAGCCTGAAAAGGTGTGAAAAATATGAAGAGATTCAAAAGGTGTGAAAAATATGAAGAGCTTCAAAAGGTGTCAAAATATGACGAGCATGAAACGGTCTGAAAAATAGGAGGAGCATGAAACGGTCTTCAAAAACATGAAGAGCCTGAAAAGATATGAAAAATATGAAGAGCTTCAAAATGTGTCAAAAATATGAGGTGCATGAACGGTCTGAAAATTAGGAGTAGCATGAAAAAGCGTTGAAAAACATGAAGAGCCTGAAAAGGTGTGAAAAATATGAAGATCTTTAAAAGGTGTCAAAAAGATGAGGAGCATGAAACGGTTTGAAAAATAGGAGGAGCATGAAACGGTGTTCAAAAACATGAAGTGCCTGAAAAGGTGTGAAAAATGTGAAGAGATTCAAAAGGTGTCAAAAATAGGAGGAGCATGAAGCAGTGTACAAAAACTTGAAGATACTGAAAAGGTGTGAAAAATAAGAAGAGCTTCAAAGGTGTCAAAAATATGAGGAGCATGAAACGGTCTGAAAAATAGGAGGAGCATGAAACGGTGTTAAAAAACATGAAGAGCCTGAAAAGGTTTGAAAAATTAGAAGAGCTTCAGAAGGTGGGAAAATTTGAGGAGCATGAAACGGTCTAAAAATTAGAAGGAGCATGAAGCCGTTTTCAAAAACATGAAGAGCCTGAAAAGGTGTAAAAAATATGAAGAGCCTGAAAAGGCGTCAAAAATATGAGGAGCATGAAACGGTCTGAAATTTAGGAGGAGCATGAAGCCGTGTTCAAAAACATGAGGAGCCTCAAAAAGTGTGAAAAATATGAAGAGCTTCAAAAAGTGTGAAAAATAAGAGGAGCATGAAATGGTCTGAAAATAGGAGGAGCATGAAACGGTGTTGAAAAACGTGAGGAGCATGAAACGCTCTGAAAAATAGGAGGAGCATGAAACGGTGTTGAAAAACATGAAGAGCCTGAAGAGGTGTGAAAAATATGAAGAGCTTCAAAAGGTGTCAAAAATATGAGCAGCATGAAACGGTCTGAAAAATAGGAGGAGCATGAAGCGGTGTTGAAAAACATGAAGAGCCTGAAAAGGTGTGATTAATATGAAGAGATTCTAAATGTGTCAAAAATAGGAGGAGCATGAAACGGTATGAAATATAGGAAGAGCATGAAGCGGTGTTCAAAACATGAAGCCTGAAAAGGTGTGAAAAATATGAAGACCTTCAAAAGGTGTGAAAAATATGAGGAGCGTGAAACGGTCGGAAAAATAGGAGGAGGACGAAGCGATGTTCAAAAACATGAAGAGCCTGAAAAGGTGTGAAAAATATGAAGAGATTCAAAAGGTGTCAAAAATATGAGGAGCATGAAACAGTCTGAAAAATAGGAGGAGAATCAAGCGGTGTTGAAAAACATGAAGAGCCTGAAAAGGTGTGAAAAATATGAAGAGCTTCAAAAAATGTCAAAAATATGAGGAGCATGAAGCAGTGTTCAAAAACTTGAAGATACTGAAAAGGTGTGAAAAATAAGGAGAGCTTCAAAAGGTGTGAAAAATAGGAGGAGCATGAAGCTGTGTTCAAAAACTTGAAGATACAGAAAAGTTGTGAAAAATATGAAGAGCTTAAAAAGGTGTGAAAAATAGGAGGAGCATGAAGTGGTGTTGAAAACATGAAGAGACAGAAAAGGTGTGAAAAATATGAAGAGCTTCAAAAAATGTCAAAAATATGAGGAGCATGAAACTGTCTGAAAAATAGGAGCAGTGTGAAACGGTATTGAAAAACATGAAGAGCATGAAAAGGTGTGAAAAATACGAAGAGCTTCAAAAGGTGTCAAAAATATGAGGAGCATGTAACGGTCTGAAAAATAGGAGGAGCATGAAACGGGCTTCAAAAACATGAAGAGCCTGAAAAGGTATGAAAAAAATGAAGAGCTTCAAAATGGTTCAAAAATATGAGGAGCATGAACGGTCTGAAAATTAGGAGTAGCATGAATCAGCGTTGAAAAACATGAAGAGCCTGAAAAGGTGAGAAAAATATGAAGACCTTCAAAAGGTGTGAAAAATTTGAGGAGCTGGGAACGGTCTGAAAAATAGGAGGAGGATGAAGCGCTGTTGATAAACATGAAGAGCAAGAAAAGGTGTGAAAAATATGAAGAGCTTCAAAAGGTGGGAAAAATATGAGGAGCATGAAGCGGTGTTCAAAATCATGAAGAGCATGAAAATGTTTGAAAAATATAAAGAGCTTCAAAAGGTGTGAAAAACAGGAGGAGCATGAAGCGGTGTTCCAAAACTTGAAGATATTGAAAAGATGTGAAAAATATGAAGAGCTTCAAACGGTTTTAAAAATATAAGGAGCATGAAACGGTCTGAAAACTAGAAGGAGCATGAAGCGGTCTTCCAAAACATGAAGAACCTGAAAAGGTATGAAAAATATGAGGAGCTTCAACATGTGTCAAAAATATGAGGAGCATGAACGGTCTGAAAATTAGGAGTAGCATGATTGAGCGTTGAAAAACATGAAGAGCCTGAAAAGGTGTGAAAAATATGAAGAGATTCAAAAGGTGTGAAAAATATGAAGAGCTTCAAAAGGTGTCAAAATATGACGAGCATGAAACGGTCTGAAAAATAGGAGGAGCATGAAACGGTCTTCAAAAACATGAAGAGCCTGAAAAGATATGAAAAATATGAAGAGCTTCAAAATGTGTCAAAAATATGAGGTGCATGAACGGTCTGAAAATTAGGAGTAGCATGAAAAAGCGTTGAAAAACATGAAGAGCCTGAAAAGGTGTGAAAAATATGAAGATCTTTAAAAGGTGTCAAAAAGATGAGGAGCATGAAACGGTTTGAAAAATAGGAGGAGCATGAAACGGTGTTCAAAAACATGAAGTGCCTGAAAAGGTGTGAAAAATGTGAAGAGATTCAAAAGGTGTCAAAAATAGGAGGAGCATGAAGCAGTGTACAAAAACTTGAAGATACTGAAAAGGTGTGAAAAATAAGAAGAGCTTCAAAGGTGTCAAAAATATGAGGAGCATGAAACGGTCTGAAAAATAGGAGGAGCATGAAACGGTGTTAAAAAACATGAAGAGCCTGAAAAGGTTTGAAAAATTAGAAGAGCTTCAGAAGGTGGGAAAATTTGAGGAGCATGAAACGGTCTAAAAATTAGAAGGAGCATGAAGCCGTTTTCAAAAACATGAAGAGCCTGAAAAGGTGTAAAAAATATGAAGAGCCTGAAAAGGCGTCAAAAATATGAGGAGCATGAAACGGTCTGAAATTTAGGAGGAGCATGAAGCCGTGTTCAAAAACATGAGGAGCCTCAAAAAGTGTGAAAAATATGAAGAGCTTCAAAAAGTGTGAAAAATAAGAGGAGCATGAAATGGTCTGAAAATAGGAGGAGCATGAAACGGTGTTGAAAAACGTGAGGAGCATGAAACGCTCTGAAAAATAGGAGGAGCATGAAACGGTGTTGAAAAACATGAAGAGCCTGAAGAGGTGTGAAAAATATGAAGAGCTTCAAAAGGTGTCAAAAATATGAGCAGCATGAAACGGTCTGAAAAATAGGAGGAGCATGAAGCGGTGTTGAAAAACATGAAGAGCCTGAAAAGGTGTGAATAATATGAAGAGATTCTAAATGTGTCAAAAATAGGAGGAGCATGAAACGGTATGAAATATAGGAAGAGCATGAAGCGGTGTTCAAAACATGAAGCCTGAAAAGGTGTGAAAAATATGAAGACCTTCAAAAGGTGTGAAAAATATGAGGAGCGTGAAACGGTCGGAAAAATAGGAGGAGGACGAAGCGATGTTCAAAAACATGAAGAGCCTGAAAAGGTGTGAAAAATATGAAGAGATTCAAAAGGTGTCAAAAATATGAGGAGCATGAAACAGTCTGAAAAATAGGAGGAGAATCAAGCGGTGTTGAAAAACATGAAGAGCCTGAAAAGGTGTGAAAAATATGAAGAGCTTCAAAAAGTGTAAAAATATGACGAGCATGAAACGGTCTGAAAAATAGGAGAAGCATGAAGCGGTGTTGAAAAACATGAAGCCTGACATGGTGTGAAAAATATGAAGAGCTTGAAAAGGTGTAAAATATATGAGGAGCATGAAAAGGTCTGAAAAATAGGAGGAGCATGAAACGGTGTTGAAAAGCATGAAGAGCCTGAAAAAGTGTGAAATATATGAAGAGCTTCAAAAAGTGTGAAATATATGAGGAGAATGAAACGGTCTAAAAATTAGGAGGAGCATGAAGCCGTGTTCAAAAACATGAAGAGCCAGAAAAGGTGTGAAAAATATGAAGAGATTCAAAAGGTGTCAAAATATGACAAGCATGAAAGGGTCTGAAAAACAGGAGCAGCATGAAACGGTCTTCAAAAATATGAAGTGCCTGAAACGGTGTGAAATATTTGAAGAGCTTCAAAAGTTGTCAAAATTATGAGGGGCATGAACGGTCTGAAAAATAGGAGGAGCATGAAACGGTCTTCAAAAACCTGAGGAGCCTGAAATGGTGTGAAAAATATGAAGAGCTTCAAAACGTGTCAAAAATATGAGGAGCATGAACGGTCTGAATATTAGGAGTAGCGTGAATCAGTGTTGAAAAATATGAAGAGCCAGAAAAGGTGTCAAAAATATGAAGAGATTCAAAATGTGTGTAATATATGAAGAGCTTAAAAAGGTAAAAAAAAATATGAGGAGCATGAAACGTTCTGAAAAATAGGAGGCGCATGAAATGGCGTTGAAACATGAAGAACCTGAAAAGGTGAGAAAAATATGAAGACCTTCAAAAGGTGTGAACAATATGAGGAGCAGGTAACGGTCTGAAAAATAGGAGGAGGATGAAGCGGTCTTGATAAACATGAAGAGCATGAAAATGTGTGAAAAATATGAAGAGCTTCAAAAGGTGGGAAAAATATGAGGAGCATGAAGCGGTGTTCAAAAACTTGAAGAGCTTGAAAAGGTTTGAAAAATATGAAGAGCTTCAAAAGGTGTGAAAAATAGGAGAAGCATGAAGCGTTCTTCAAAAACATGAAGAGCCTGAAAATGTGTGAAAAATATGAAGAGCTTCAAAAGGTGTCAAGAATATGAGGAGCATGAAATGGTTTGAAAAATAGGAGGAGCATGAAACGGTGTTCAAAAACAAGAAGAGCCTGAAAAGGTGTGAAAAATATGAAGACATTCAAAAGGTGTCAAAATTAGGAGGAGCATGAAGCGGTGTTGAAAAACATGAAGAGCCTGAAAAAGTGTGAAATATATGAAGAGCTTCAAAAGGTGTCAAATATATTAGGACCATGAAACGGTCTAAAAATTAGGAGGAGCATGAATCCATGTTCAAAAACATGAAGAGCCTGAAAAGCTGTGAAAAATATGAAGAGCTTCAAAAGGCGTCAAAAATATGAGGAGGAAGAAACGGTCTGAAAAATAGGAGGAGCATGAAACGGTGTTGAAAAACATGAAGATCATGAAAAGGTGTGAAAAATATGAAGAGCTTTAAAAGGTGTGAAATGTAGGAGGAGCATGAAGCGGTGTTCAAAAACTTAAAGACACTGAAAAGGTGTGAAATATATGAAGATCTTCAAAAAGTGTGAAAAATATGAGGAGCATGAAGCAGTGTTCAAAAACATGAAGATCTTGAAAAGGTGTGAAGACTATGAAGAACTTCAAAAGGTGTCAAAAATATGAGGTGTATGAAACGGTCTGAAAAATAGGAGGAGCATGAAACGGTCTTCAAAAACATGAAGTGCCTGAAAAGGTGCGAAAAATATGAAGAGCTTCAAAAGGTGTGAAAAATGTGAAGAATTTCAAAAGGTGTCAAAAATATGAGGAGCCTGAACGGTCTGAAAAATAGGAGCAAAATCAGTGTTGAAAATCATGAAGAGCCTGAAAAGGTGTGAAAAATATGAAGAGATTCAAAAGGTGTGAAAAATATGAAGAGCTTCTAAAGGTGTCAAAAATATGAGGAGCATGAACGGTCTGAAAATTAGGAGAAAGCATGATTGAGCGTTGAAAAACATGAAGAGCCTGAAAAGGTGTGAAAAATATGAAGAGATTCAAAAGGTGTGAAAAATATGAAGAGCTTCTAAAGGTGTCAAAATATGACGAGTATGAAACGGTCTGAAAAATAGGAGGAGCATGAAACGGTCTTCAAAAACATGAAGAGCCTGAAAAGATATGAAAAATATGAAGAGCTTCAAAATGTGTCAAAAATATGAGGTGCATGAACGGTCTGAAAATTAGGAGTAGCATGAAAAAGCGTTGAAAAACATGAAGAGCCTGAAAAGGTGTGAAAAATATGAAGATCTTTAAAAGGTGTCAAAAAGATGAGGAGCATGAAACGGTTTGAAAAATAGGAGGAGCATGAAACGGTGTTCAAAAACATGAAGAGCCTGAAAAGGTGTGAAAAATGTGAAGAGATTCAAAAGGTGTCAAAAATAGGAGGAGCATGAAGCAGTGTACAAAAACTTGAAGACACTGAAAAGGTGTGAAAAATAAGAAGAGCTTCAAAGGTGTCAAAAATATGAGGAGCATGAAACGGTCTGAAAAATAGGAGGAGCATGAAACGGTGTTAAAAAACATGAAGAGCCTGAAAAGGTTTGAAAAATTAGAAGAGCTTCAGAAGGTGGGAAAATTTGAGGAGCATGAAACGGTCTAAAAATTAGAAGGAGCATGAAGCCGTTTTCAAAAACATGAAGAGCCTGAAAAGGTGTAAAAAATATGAAGAGCCTGAAAAGGCGTCAAAAATATGAGGAGCATGAAACGGTCTGAAATTTAGGAGGAGCATGAAGCCGTGTTCAAAAACATGAGGAGCCTCAAAAAGTGTGAAAAATATGAAGAGCTTCAAAAAGTGTGAAAAATAAGAGGAGCATGAAATGGTCTGAAAATAGGAGGAGAATGAAACGGTGTTGAAAAACGTGAGGAGCATGAAACGCTCTGAAAAATAGGAGGAGCATGAAACAGTGTTGAAAAACATGAAGAGCCTGAAGAGGTGTGAAAAATATGAAGAGCTTCAAAAGGTGTCAAAAATATGAGGAGCATGAACGGTCTGAAAATAAGGAGTAGCATGAATCAGTGTTGAAAAACATGAAGAGCCTGAAAGGGTGTGAATAATATGAAGAGATTCAAAAGGTGTGAAAAATATGAGGAGCGTGAAACGGTGTTGAAGAACATGAAGCCTGAAATGGTGTGAAAAATATGAAGAGCTTCAAAATGTGTCAAAAATATGAGGAGCATGAAACAGTGTTGAAAAATATGAAGAGCCTGAAAAGGTGTGAAAAATATGAAGAGCTTCAAAATGTGTCAAAAATATGAGGAGCATGAACGGTCTGAAAATAAGGAGTAGCATGAATCAGTGTTGAAAAACATGAAGAGCCTGAAAGGGGGTGAAAAATATGAAGAGATTCAAAAGGTGTGAAAAATATGAAGAGCTTCAAAAGGTGAAAAAAATATGAGGAGCATGAAACGTTCTGAAAAATAGGAGGCGCATGAAACGGTGTTGAAACATGAAGAACCTGAAAAGGTAAGAAAAATATGAAGACCTTCAAAAGGTGTGAAAAATATGAGGAGCAGGAAACGGTCTGAAAAATAGGAGGAGGATGAAGCGGTCTTGATAAACGTGAAGAGCAAGAAAAGGTGTGAAAAATATGAAGAGCTTCAAAAGGTGCGAAAAATATGAGGAGCATGAAGTGGTGTTCAAAAACATGAAGAGCTTGAAAAGGTTTGAAAAATATGAAGAGCTTCAAAAGGTGTGAAAAATAGGAGGAGCATGAAGCGGTGTTCCAAAACTTGAAGATATTGAAAAGCTGTGAAAAATATGAAGAGCTTCAAAAGGTGTTAAAAATATGAGGAGCATGAAACGGTCTGAAAAATAGGAGGAGCATGAAGCGGTCTTCAAAAACATGAAGAGCCTGAAAAGGTGTGAAAAATATGAAGAGCTTCAAAAGGTGTCAAAAATATGAGGAGCATGAAACGGTTTGAAAAATAGGAGGAGCATGAAACTGTGTTCAAAAACATGAAGAGCCTGATAAGGTGTGAAAAATATGAAGAGATTCAAAAGGTGTCAAATATAGGAGGAGCATGAAGCGGTGTTCAAAAACTTGAAGATACTGAAAAGGTGTGAAAAATAAGAAGAGCTTCAAAAGGTGTCAAAAATATGAGGAGCATGAAATGGTCTGAAAATAGGAGGAGCATGAAACGGTGTTGAAAAACGTGAGGAGCATGAAACGGTCTGAAAAATAGGAGGAGCATGAAAAGGTGTCGAAAGACATGAAGAACCTGAAAAGTTTTGAAAAATAAGAGGAGCTTCAGAAGGTGGGAAAATTTGACGAGCATGAAACGGTCTAAAAATTAGGAGGAGCATGAAGCCGTGTTCAAAAACATGAGGAGACTGAAAAGGTGTGAAAAATATGAAGAACTTGAAAAGGCGTC
Source organism: Dama dama (assembly GCF_033118175.1). Classification (NCBI taxonomy): domain Eukaryota; kingdom Metazoa; phylum Chordata; class Mammalia; order Artiodactyla; family Cervidae; genus Dama; species Dama dama. The sequence continues at coordinate 539,724 of NW_026870878.1, read as the reverse complement.
AAAAATATGAGGAGCATGAAACGGTCTGAAAATTAGGAGGAGCATGAATCCGTGTTCAAAAACATGAAGAGCCTGAAAAGGTGTGAAAAATGTGAAGAGATTCAAAAGGTGTCAAAAATAGGAGGAGCATGAAGCAGTGTACAAAAACTTGAAGATACTGAAAAGGTGTGAAAAATAAGAAGAGCTTCAAAGGTGTCAAAAATATGAGGAGCATGAAACGGTCTGAAAAATAGGAGGAGCATGAAACGGTGTTAAAAAACATGAAGAGCCTGAAAAGGTTTGAAAAATTAGAAGAGCTTCAGAAGGTGGGAAAATTTGAGGAGCATGAAACGGTCTAAAAATTAGAAGGAGCATGAAGCCGTTTTCAAAAACATGAAGAGCCTGAAAAGGTGTAAAAAATATGAAGAGCCTGAAAAGGCGTCAAAAATATGAGGAGCATGAAACGGTCTGAAATTTAGGAGGAGCATGAAGCCGTGTTCAAAAACATGAGGAGCCTCAAAAAGTGTGAAAAATATGAAGAGCTTCAAAAAGTGTGAAAAATAAGAGGAGCATGAAATGGTCTGAAAATAGGAGGAGCATGAAACGGTGTTGAAAAACGTGAGGAGCATGAAACGCTCTGAAAAATAGGAGGAGCATGAAACGGTGTTGAAAAACATGAAGAGCCTGAAGAGGTGTGAAAAATATGAAGAGCTTCAAAAGGTGTCAAAAATATGAGCAGCATGAAACGGTCTGAAAAATAGGAGGAGCATGAAGCGGTGTTGAAACATGAAGAACCTGAAAAGGTGAGAAAAATATGAAGACCTTCAAAAGGTGTGAACAATATGAGGAGCAGGTAACGGTCTGAAAAATAGGAGGAGGATGAAGCGGTCTTGATAAACATGAAGAGCATGAAAATGTGTGAAAAATATGAAGAGCTTCAAAAGGTGGGAAAAATATGAGGAGCATGAAGCAGTGTTCAAAAACTTGAAGAGCTTGAAAAGGTTTGAAAAATATGAAGAGCTTCAAAAGGTGTGAAAAATAGGAGGAGCATGAAGCGGTGTTCCAAAACTTGAAGATATTGAAAAGATGTGAAAAAAATGAAGAGCTTCAAAAGGTGTTAAAAATATGAAGAGCATGAAACGGTCTGAAAAATAGGAGGAGCATGAAGCGGTCTTCAAAAACATGAAGAGCCTGAAAATGTGTGAAAAATATGAAGAGCTTCAAAAGGTGTCAAGAATATGAGGAGCATGAAACGGTTTGAAAAATAGGAGGAGCATGAAACGGTGTTCAAAAACATGAAGAGCCTGAAAAGGTGTGAAAAATATGAAGAGATTGAAAAGGTGTCAAAATTAGGAGGAGCATGAAGCGGTGTTGAAAAACATGAAGAGCCTGAAAAAGTGTGAAATATATGAAGAGCTTCAAAAGGTGTCAAATATATTAGGACCATGAAACGGTCTAAAAATTAGGAGGAGCATGAATCCATGTTCAAAAACATGAAGAGCCTGAAAAGCTGTGAAAAATAGGAAGAGCTTCAAAAGGCGTCAAAAATATGAGGAGCAAGAAACGGTCTGAAAAATAGGAGGAGCATGAAACGGTGTTGAAAAACATGAAGAACATGAAAAGGTGTGAAAAATATGAAGAGCTTTAAAAGGTGTGAAATGTAGGAGGAGCATGAAGCGGTGTTCAAAAACTTGAAGACACTGAAAAGGTGTGAAATATATGAAGATCTTCAAAAAATGTGAAAAATATGAGGAGCATGAAGCAGTGTTCAAAAACATGAAGATCTTGAAAAGGTGTGAAGACTATGAAGAACTTCAAAAGGTGTCAAAATATGAGCAGCATGAAACGGTCTGAAAAATAGGAGGAGCGTGAAGCGGTGTTGAAAAACATGAAGAGCCTGAAAAGGTGTGAATAATATGAAGAGATTCTAAATGTGTCAAAAATATGAGGAGCATGAAACGGTATGAAATATAGTAAGAGCATGAAGCGGTGTTCAAAACATGAAGCCTGAAAAGGTGTGAAAAATATGAAGACCTTCAAAAGGTGTGAAAAATATGGGGAGCGTGAAACGATCGGAAAAATAGGAGGAGGACGAAGCGGTGTTCAAAAACATGAAGAGCCTGAAAAGGTGTGAAAAATATGAAGAGATTCAAAAGGTGTCAAAATTATGAGGAGCATGAAACGGTCTGAAAAATAGGAGGAGCATGAAGCGGTGTTGAAAAGCATGAAGAGCCTGAAAAAGTGTGAAATATATGAAGAGCTTCAAAAAGTGTGAAATATATGAGGAGAATGAAACTGTCTAAAAATTAGGAGGAGCATGAAGCCGTGTTCAAAAACATGAAGAGCCAGAAAAGGTGTGAAAAATATGAAGAGATTCAAAAGGTGTCAAAATATGACAAGCATGAAAGGGTCTGAAAAACAGGAGGAGCATGAAACGGTCTTCAAAAATATGAAGTGCCTGAAACGGTGTGAAATATTTGAAGAGCTTCAAAAGTTGTCAAAATTATGAGGGGCATGAACGGTCTGAAAAATATGAGGAGCATGAAACGGTCTTCAAAAACCTGAGGAGCCTGAAAAGGTGTGAAAAATATGAAGAGCTTCAAAACGTGTCAAAAATATGAGGAGCATGAACGGTCTGAATATTAGGAGTAGCATGAATCAGTGTTGAAAAACATGAAGAGCCAGAAAAGGTGTGAAAAATATGAAGAGATTCAAAAGGTGTGTAATATATGAAGAGCTTCAAAAGGTAAAAAAAAATATGAGGAGCATGAAACGTTCTGAAAAATAGGAGGCGCATGAAATGGCGTTGAAACATGAAGAACCTGAAAAGGTGAGAAAAATATGAAGACCTTCAAAAGGTGTGAACAATATGAGGAGCAGGTAATGGTCTGAAAAATAGGAGGAGGATGAAGCGGTCTTGATAAACATGAAGAGCATGAAAATGTGTGAAAAATATGAAGAGCTTCAAAAGGTGGGAAATATATGAGGAGCATGAAGCAGTGTTCAAAAACTTGAAGAGCTTGAAAAGGTTTGAAAAATATGAAGAGCTTCAAAAGGTGTGAAAAATAGGAGGAGCATGAAGCGGTGTTCCAAAACTTATAGATATTGAAAAGATGTGAAAAAAATGAAGAGCTTCAAAAGGTGTTAAAAATATGAAGAGCATGAAACGGTCTGAAAAATAGGAGGAGCATGAAGCGGTCTTCAAAAACATGAAGAGCCTGAAAATGTGTGAAAAATATGAAGAGCTTCAAAAGGTGTCAAGAATATGAGGAGCATGAAATGGTTTGAAAAATAGGAGGAGCATGAAACGGTGTTCAAAAACATGAAGAGCCTGAAAAGGTGTGAAAAATATGAAGAGATTCAAAAGGTGTCAAAATTAGGAGGAGCATGAAGCGGTGTTGAAAAACATGAAGAGCCTGAAAAAGTGTGAAATATATGAAGAGGTTCAAAAGGTGTCAAATATATTAGGACCATGAGACGGTCTAAAAATTAGGAGGAGCATGAATCCATGTTCAAAAACATGAAGAGCCTGAAAAGCTGTGAAAAATATGAAGAGCTTCAAAAGGCGTCAAAAATATGAGGAGCAAGAAACGGTCTGAAAAATAGGAGGAGCATGAAACGGTGTTGAAAAAAATGAAGAACATGAAAAGGTGTGAAAAATATGAAGAGCTTTAAAAGGTGTGAAATGTAGGAGGAGCATGAAGCGGTGTTCAAAAACTTGAAGACACTGAAAAGGTGTGAAATATATGAAGATCTTTAAAAAGTGTGAAAAATATGAGGAGCATGAAGCAGTGTTCAAAAACATGAAGATCTTGAAAAGGTGTGAAGACTATGAAGAACTTCAAAAGGTGTCAAAATATGAGGTGTATGAAACGGTCTGAAAAATAGGAGGAGCATGAAACGGTCTTCAAAAACATGAAGTGCCTGAAAAGGTGCGAAAAATATGAAGAGCTTCAAAAGGTGTGAAAAATGTGAAGAATTTCAAAAGGTGTCAAAAATATGAGGAGCATGAACGGTCTGAAAAATAGGAGGAGCAAAATCTGTGTTGAAAATCATGAAGAGCCTGAAAAGGTGTGAAAAATATGAAGAGATTCAAAAGGTGTGAAAAATATGAAGAGCTTCAAAAGGTGTCAAAAATATGAGGAGCATGAAAACATCTGAAAAATAAGGGGAGCATGAAACCGTGTTGAAAAACATGAAAAACATTAAAAGGTTTGGAAAATATGAAGAGTTTCAAAAGGTTTGAAAAATATGAGGAGCATGAAACGGTCTGAAATAGGAGGAGCATGAAATGGTGTTGAAAAAATGAAGAGCATGAATAGGTGTGAAAAATATGAAGAGTTTCAAAAGGTGTCAAAATATGAGGAGCATGAAACTTTCTGAAAAATAGGAGGAGCATGAAGTGATGTTCAAAAACATGAAGAGCTCGAAATGGTGTGAAAAATATGAAGAGCTTAAAAAAATGTCAAAAATATGAGGAGCATGAAACTGTCTGAAAAATAGGAGCAGTGTGAAACGGTATTGAAAAACATGAAGAGCATGAAAAGGTGTGAAAAATACGAAGAGCTTCAAAAGGTGTCAAAAATATGAGGAGCATGTAACGGTCTGAAAAACAGGAGGAGCATGAAACGGTGTTGAAAAACGTGAGGAGCATGAAACGCTCTGAAAAATAGGAGCATGAAACGGTGTTGAAAAACATGAAGAGCCTGAAAAAGTGTGAAATATATGAAGAGCTTCAAAAGGTGTGACATATATGAGGAGCATGAAACGGTCTAAAATTTATGAGGAGCATGAAGCCATGTTCAAAAACATGAAGAGCCTGAAAATGTGTGAATAATATGAAGAGCTTCAAAAAATGTCAACAATATGAGGAGCATGAAACTGTCTGAAAAATAGGAGCAGTGTGAAACGGTATTGAAAAACATGAAGAGCATGAAAAGGTGTGAAAAATACGAAGAGCTTCAAAAGGTGTCAAAAATATGAGGAGCATGTAACGATCTGAAAAATAGGAGGAGCATGAAACGGGCTTCAAAAACATGAAGAGCCTGAAAAGGTATGAAAAAAATGAAGAGCTTCAAAATGGTTCAAAAATATGAGGAGCATGAACGGTCTGAAAATTAGGAGTAGCATGAATCAGCGTTGAAAAACATGAAGAGCCTGAAAAGGTGAGAAAAATATGAAGACCTTCAAAAGGTGTGAAAAATTTGAGGAGCTGGGAACGGTCTGAAAAATAGGAGGAGGATGAAGCGCTGTTGATAAACATGAAGAGCAAGAAAAGGTGTGAAAAATATGAAGAGCTTCAAAAGGTGGGAAAAATATGAGGAGCATGAAGCGGTGTTCAAAATCATGAAGAGCATGAAAATGTTTGAAAAATATAAAGAGCTTCAAAAGGTGTGAAAAACAGGAGGAGCATGAAGCGGTGTTCCAAAACTTGAAGATATTGAAAAGATGTGAAAAATATGAAGAGCTTCAAACGGTTTTAAAAATATAAGGAGCATGAAACGGTCTGAAAACTAGGAGGAGCATGAAGCGGTCTTCCAAAACATGAAGAACCTGAAAAGGTATGAAAAATATGAGGAGCTTCAAAATGTGTCAAAAATATGAGGAGCATGAACGGTCTGAAAATTAGGAGTAGCATGATTGAGCGTTGAAAAACATGAAGAGCCTGAAAAGGTGTGAAAAATATGAAGAGATTCAAAAGGTGTGAAAAATATGAAGAGCTTCAAAAGGTGTCAAAATATGACGAGCATGAAACGGTCTGAAAAATAGGAGGAGCATGAAGCGGTGTTGAAAAACATGAAGAGCCTGAAAAAGTGTGAAATATATGAAGAGCTTCAAAAGGTGTCAAATATATTAGGACCATGAAACGGTCTAAAAATTAGGAGGAGCATGAATCCATGTTCAAAAACATGAAGAGCCTGAAAGCTGTGAAAAATATGAAGAGCTTCAAAAGGCGTCAAAAATATGAGGAGCAAGAAACGGTCTGAAAAATAAGAGGAGCATGAAACGGTGTTGAAAAACATGAAGATCATGAAAAGGTGTGAAAAATATGAAGAGCTTTAAAAGGTGTGAAATGTAGGAGGAGCATGAAGCGGTGTTCAAAAACTTAAAGACACTGAAAAGGTGTGAAATATATGAAGATCTTCAAAAAGTGTGAAAAATATGAGGAGCATGAAGCAGTGTTCAAAAACATGAAGATCTTGAAAAGGTGTGAAGACTATGAAGAACTTCAAAAGGTGTCAAAAATATGAGGTGTATGAAACGGTCTGAAAAATAGGAGGAGCATGAAACGGTCTTCAAAAACATGAAGTGCCTGAAAAGGTGCGAAAAATATGAAGAGCTTCAAAAGGTGTGAAAAATGTGAAGAATTTCAAAAGGTGTCAAAAATATGAGGAGCCTGAACGGTCTGAAAAATAGGAGCAAAATCAGTGTTGAAAATCATGAAGAGCCTGAAAAGGTGTGAAAAATATGAAGAGATTCAAAAGGTGTGAAAAATATGAAGAGCTTCAAAAGGTGTCAAAAATATGAGGAGCATGAAAACATCTGAAAAATAAGGGGAGCATGAAACCGTGTTGAAAAACATGAAAAACATTAAAAGGTTTGGAAAATATGAAGAGTTTCAAAAGGTTTGAAAAATATGAGGAGCATGAAACGGTCTGAAAAATATGAGGAGCATGAAATGGTGTTGAAAAAATGAAGAGCATGAATAGGTGTGAAAAATATGAAGAGCTTCAAAAGGTGTCAAAATATGAGGAGCATGAAACTTTCTGAAAAATAGGAGGAGCATGAAGTGATGTTCAAAAACATGAAGAGCTCGAAATGGTGTGAAAAATATGAAGAGCTTAAAAAAATGTCAAAAATATGAGGAGCATGAAACTGTCTGAAAAATAGGAGCAGTGTGAAACGGTATTGAAAAACATGAAGAGCGTGAAAAGGTGTGAAAAATACGAAGAGCTTCAAAAGGTGTCAAAAATATGAGGAGCATGTAACGGTCTGAAAAACAGGAGGAGCATGAAACGGTGTTGAAAAACGTGAGGAGCATGAAACGCTCTGAAAAATAGGAGGAGCATGAAACGGTGTTGAAAAACATGAAGAGCCTGAAAAAGTGTGAAATATATGAAGAGCTTCAAAAGGTGTGACATATATGAGGAGCATGAAACGGTCTAAAATTTATGAGGAGCATGAAGCCATGTTCAAAAACATGAAGAGCCTGAAAATGTGTGAATAATATGAAGAGCTTCAAAAGGTGTCAAAATATGATGAGCATGAAACGGTCTGAAAAATAGGAGGAGCATGAAACGGGCTGGGGGGATGAAGCGCTGTTGATAAACATGAAGAGCAAGAAAATGTTTGAAAAATATAAAGAGCTTCAAAAGGTGTGAAAAACAGGAGGAGCATGAAGCGGTGTTCCAAAACTTGAAGATATTGAAAAGATGTGAAAAATATGAAGAGCTTCAAACGGTTTTAAAAATATAAGGAGCATGAAACGGTCTGAAAACTAGGAGGAGCAAGAAGCGGTCTTCCAAAACATGAAGAACCTGAAAAGGTATGAAAAATATGAGGAGCTTCAAAATGTGTCAAAAATATGAGGAGCATGAACGGTCTGAAAATTAGGAGAAAGCATGATTGAGCGTTGAAAAACATGAAGAGCCTGAAAAGGTGTGAAAAATATGAAGAGATTCAAAAGGTGTGAAAAATATGAAGAGCTTCTAAAGGTGTCAAAATATGACGAGCATGAAACGGTCTGAAAAATAGGAGGAGCATGAAACGGTCTTCAAAAACATGAAGAGCCTGAAAAGATATGAAAAATATGAAGAGCTTCAAAATGTGTCAAAAATATGAGGTGCATGAACGGTCTGAAAATTAGGAGTAGCATGAAAAAGCGTTGAAAAACATGAAGAGCCTGAAAAGGTGTGAAAAATATGAAGATCTTTAAAAGGTGTCAAAAAGATGAGGAGCATGAAACGGTTTGAAAAATAGGAGGAGCATGAAACGGTGTTCAAAAACATGAAGAGCCTGAAAAGGTGTGAAAAATGTGAAGAGATTCAAAAGGTGTCAAAAATAGGAGGAGCATGAAGCAGTGTACAAAAACTTGAAGACACTGAAAAGGTGTGAAAAATAAGAAGAGCTTCAAAAGGTGTCAAAAATATGAGGAGCATGAAACGGTCTGAAAAATAGGAGGAGCATGAAACGGTGTTAAAAAACATGAAGAGCCTGAAAAGGTTTGAAAAATTAGAAGAGCTTCAGAAGGTGGGAAAATTTGAGGAGCATGAAACGATCTCAAAATTAGAAGGAGCATGAAGCCGTTTTCAAAAACATGAAGAGCCTGAAAAGGTGTAAAAAATATGAAGAGCCTGAAAAGGCGTCAAAAATATGAGGAGCATGAAACGGTCTGAAATTTAGGAGGAGCATGAAGCCGTGTTCAAAAACATGAGGAGCCTCAAAAAGTGTGAAAAATATGAAGAGCTTCAAAAAGTGTGAAAAATAAGAGGAGCATGAAATGGTCTGAAAATAGGAGGAGAATGAAACGGTGTTGAAAAACGTGAGGAGCATGAAACGCTCTGAAAAATAGGAGGAGCATGAAAGAGTGTTGAAAAACATGAAGAGCCTGAAGAGGTGTGAAAAATATGAAGAGCTTCAAAAGGTGTCAAAAATATGAGGAGCATGAACGGTCTGAAAATAAGGAGTAGCATGAATCAGTGTTGAAAAACCTGAAGAGCCTGAAAGGGTGTGAAAAATATGAAGAGATTCAAAAGGTGTGAAAAATATGAGGAGCGTGAAACGGTGTTGAAAAACATGAAGCCTGAAATGGTGTGAAAAATATGAAGAGCTTCAAAATGTGTCAAAAATATGAGGAGCATGAAACGGTGTTGAAAAACATGAAGAGCCTGAAAAGGTGTGAAAAATATGAAGAGCTTCAAAATGTGTCAAAAATATGAGGAGCATGAACGGTCTGAAAATAAGGAGTAGCATGAATCAGTGTTGAAAAACATGAAGAGCCTGAAAGGGTGTGAAAAATATGAAGAGATTCAAAAGGTGTGAAAAATATGAAGAGCTTCAAAAGGTGAAAAAAATATGAGGAGCATGAAACGTTCTGAAAAATAGGAGGCGCATGAAACGGTGCTGAAACATGAAGAACCTGAAAAGGTAAGAAAAATATGAAGACCTTCAAAAGGTGTGAAAAATATGAGGAGCAGGAAACGGTCTGAAAAATAGGAGGAGGATGAAGCGGTCTTGATAAACCTGAAGAGCAAGAAAAGGTGTGAAAAATATGAAGAGCTTCAAAAGGTGGGAAAAATATGAGGAGCATGAAGTGGTGTTCAAAAACATGAAGAGCTTGAAAAGGTTTGAAAAATATGAAGAGCTTCAAAAGGTGTGAAAAATAGGAGGAGCATGAAGCGGTGTTCCAAAACTTGAAGATATTGAAAAGCTGTGAAAAATATGAAGAGCTTCAAAAGGTGTTAAAAATATGAGGAGCATGAAACGGTCTGAAAAATAGGAGGAGCATGAAGCGGTCTTCAAAAACATGAAGAGCCTGAAAAGTTGTGAAAAATATGAAGAGCTTCAAAAGGTGTCAAAAATATGAGGAGCATGAAACGGTTTGAAAAATAGGAGGAGCATGAAACTGTGTTCAAAAACATGAAGAGCCTGATAAGGTGTGAAAAATATGAAGAGATTCAAAAGGTGTCAAATATAGGAGGAGCATGAAGCGGTGTTCAAAAACTTGAAGATACTGAAAAGGTGTGAAAAATAAGAAGAGCTTCAAAAGGTGTCAAAAATATGAGGAGCATGAAATGGTCTGAAAATAGGAGGAGCATGAAACGGTGTTGAAAAACGTGAGGAGCATGAAACGGTCTGAAAAATAGGAGGAGCATGAAAAGGTGTCGAAAGACATGAAGAACCTGAAAAGTTTTGAAAAATAAGAGGAGCTTCAGAAGGTGGGAAAATTTGACGAGCATGAAACGGTCTAAAAATTAGGAGGAGCATGAAGCCGTGTTCAAAAACATGAGGAGACTGAAAAGGTGTGAAAAATATGAAGAACTTGAAAAGGCGTCAAAAATATGAGGAGCATGAAACGGTCTGAAAATTAGGAGGAGCATGAATCCGTGTTCAAAAACTTGAAGAGCCTCAAAAGGTGTGAAAAATATGAAGAGCTTCAAAAACTGTGAAAAATATGAGGAGCCTGAAATGGTCTGAAAATAGGAGGAGCATGAAACGGTGTTGAAAAACGTGAGGAGCATGAAACGGTCTGAAAAATAGGAGGAGCATGAAACGGTCTTCAAAAACATGAAGTGCCTGAAAAGGTGTGAACTATTTGAAGAGCTTCAAAAGTTGTCAAAAATATGAGGAGCATGAACGGTCTAAAAATAGGAGGAGCATGAAACGGTGTTGAAAAACATGAAGAGCCTGAGAAGGTGTGAAAATTATGAAGAGCTTCAAAAGGTGTCAAAAATATGAGGAGCATGAAACTGTAAGAAAAATAGGAGGAGCATGAAGCGGTGTTCAAAACTTGAAGCCAGAAAAGGTGTGAAAAATATGAAGAGCTTCAAAAGGTGTGAAAAATATGAGGAGCATGAAACGGTCTGAAAAATAGGAGCAGGATGAAGCGGTGTTCAAAAACATGAAGAGCCTGAAAATGTTTGAAAAATAAGAAGAGATTCAAAAGGTGTGAAATATATGAGGAGCATGAAACGGTCTGAAAAATAGGAGGAGGATCAAGCGGTGTTGAAAAACATGAAGAGCCTGAAAAGGTGTGAAAAATATGAAGAGCTTCAAAAGGTGTCAAAATATGACGAGCATGAAACGGTCTGAAAATAGGAGGAGCAAGAAGCGGTTTTGAAAAACATGAAGCCTGAAATGGTGTGAAAAATATGAAGAGCTTCAAAAGGTGTGAAATATATGAGGAGCACAAAACGGTCTGAAAAATCGGAGGAGGGTGAAACGGTGTTGAAAAACGTGAAGAGCCTGTAAAGGTGTGAAAAATATGAAGAGCTTAAAAAGGTGGGAAAAATATGAGGAGCATGAAGCGTTGTTCAAAAACATGAAGTGCTTGAAAAGTTTTGAAAAATAGGAAGAGCTTCAAAAGTTGTGAAAAATAGGAGGAGCATGATGCGGTGTTCAAAACTTGAAGATACTGAAAAGATGTGAAAATTATGAAGACCTTCAAAAGGTGTCAAAAATATGAGGAGCATGAAACGGTCTGAAAAATAGGAGGAGGATGAAGCGGTCTTCAAAAACATGAAGAGCCTCAAAACGTGTGGAAAATATGAAGAGCTTCAAAAGGTGTGAAAAATGTGAGGAGCATGAAACGGTGTTCAAAAACTAAAAGATACTTAAAAGGTGTGAAAAATATGAAGAGCTTCAAAAGGTGTCAAAAATATGAGGAGCATGAAACGGGCTGAAAAATAGCAGGAGCATGAACCGATCTTGAAAAACATGAAGACCCAGAAAAGGTGTGAAAAAATGAAGAGCTTCAAAAGTTGTGAAAAATATGAAGAACTTCAAAAAGTGTAGAAAATATGAGGAGCATGAAACGGTCTGAAAAATAGGAGGAGCATGAAAAGGTGTTGAAAAACATGAAGAGCTTGAAAAGGTGTGAAATATATGAAGAACTTCAAAAGGTGTCAAAAATATGAGGAGCATGAATGGTCTGAAAATTAGGAGTAGCATGATTCAGTGTTGAAAAACATGAAGAGCCTGAAAAGGTGTGAAAAATATGAAGATTTTCAAAAGGTGTCAAAAATAGGAGGAGCATGAAGCAGTGTTCAAAAACTTGAAGTTACTGAAAAGGTGTGAAAAATAAGAAGAGCTTCAAAAGGTGTGAAAAATAGGAGGAGCATGAAGCTGTGTTCAAAAACTTGAAGATACATAAAAGTTGTGAAAAATATGAAGAGCTTAAAAAGGTCTGAAAAATAGGAGGAGCATGAAATGGTGTTGAAAACATGAAGAGACAGAAAAGGTGTGAAAAATATGAAGAGTTTCAAAAGGTGTCAAAATATGAGGAGCATGAAACTTTCTGAAAAATAGGAGGAGCATGAAGTGATGTTCAAAAACATGAAGAGCTCGAAATGGTGTGAAAAATATGAAGAGCTTCAAAATATGTCAAAAAAATGAGGAGCATGAAACTGTCTGAAAAATAGGAGCAGTGTGAAACGGTATTGAAAAACATGAAGAGCATGAAAAGGTGTGAAAAATACGAAGAGCTTCAAAAGGTGTCAAAAATATGAGGAGCATGTAACGGTCTGAAAAATAGGAGGAGCATGAAACGGGCTTCAAAAACATGAAGAGCATGAAAAGGTATGAAAAAAATGAAGAGCTTCAAAATGGTTCAAAAATATGAGGAGCATGAACGGTCTGAAAATTAGGAGTAGCATGAATCAGCGTTGAAAAACATGAAGAGCCTGAAAAGGTGAGAAAAATATGAAGACTTTCAAAAGGTGTGAAAAATTTGAGGAGCTGGGAACGGTCTGAAAAATAGGAGGAGGATGAAGCGCTGTTGATAAACATGAAGAGCAAGAAAAGGTGTGAAAAATATGAAGAGCTTCAAAAGGTGGGAAAAATATGAGGAGCATGAAGCGGTGTTCAAAAACATGAAGAGCATGAAAATGTTTGAAAAATATAAAGAGCTTCAAAAGGTGTGAAAAACAGGAGGAGCATGAAGCGGTGTTCCAAAACTTGAAGATATTGAAAAGATGTGAAAAATATGAAGAGCTTCAAACGGTTTTAAAAATATAAGGAGCATGAAACGGTCTGAAAACTAGGAGGAGCATGAAGCGGTCTTCCAAAACATGAAGAACCTGAAAAGGTATGAAAAATATGAGGAGGTTCAAAATGTGTCAAAAATATGAGGAGCATGATCGGTCTGAAAATTAGGAGTAGCATGATTGAGCGTTGAAAAACATGAAGAGCCTGAAAAGGTGTGAAAAATATGAAGAGATTCAAAAGGTGTGAAAAATATGAAGAGCTTCAAAAGGTGTCAAAATATGACGAGCATGAAACGGTCTGAAAAACAGGAGCAGGATGAAGCGGTGTTCAAAAACATGAAGAGCCTGAAAAGGTGTGAAAAATATGAAGAGATTCAAAACGTGTCAAAAATATGAGAAGCATGAAACGGTCTGAAAAATAGGAGGAGCATCAAGCGGTGTTGAAAAACACTAAAAGCCTGAAAAGGTGTGAAAAATATGAAGAACTTCAAAAGGCGTCAAAATATGAGGAGCATGAAACGGTCTGAAAAACAGGAGGAGCATGAAACGGTCTTGAAAAACATGAAGATCATGAAAAGGTGTGAAAAATATGAAGAGCTTCAAAAGGAGTCAAAAATAGGAGTAGCATGAAACGGTGTTCAAAACCTTGAAGAGCCTGAAAAGGTGTGAAAAATATGAAGAGCTTCAAAAGGTGTCAAAAACATGAGGAGCATGAAACGATCCGAAAAATAGGAGGAGCATGAAGCGGTGTTGAGAAACATGAAGAGACTGAAAAGGTATGAAAAATATGAAGAGCTTCAAAAGGTGTCAAAAATAGGAGTAGCATGAAACGGTCTGAAAAATAGGAGGAGCATGAAACGGTGTTGAAAAACATGAGGAGCATGAAACGGTCTGAAAAAAAGGAGGAGCAAGAAATGGTTTTCAAAAACATGAAGATCCTGAAAACGTGTGAAAAATAATAAGAGCTTCAAAAGGTGTCAATAAATGAGGAGCATGAAACGGTCGAAAAATAGGAGGAGCATGAAGCGGTGTTGAAAAACATGAAGAACCTGAAAAGGTGTGAAAAATATGAAGAGCTTCAAAAGGTGTCAAAAATAAGAGGAGCAGGAAACGATATGAAAAATAGGAGGAGTATGAAGCGGTGTTCAGAAATATGAAGAGCCTGCAAAGGTGTGAATAATATGAAGAGCTTCAAAAGGTGTCAAAAATATGAGGAGCATGAACGGTCTGAAAAATAGGAGGAGCATGAATCTGTCTTCAAAAACATGAAGAGCCTGAAAAGGTGTGAAAAACATGAAGAGCTTCAAATGTGTCAAAAATATGAGGAGCATGAAACGGTCTGAGAAACAGGAGGAGCATGAAACGGTCTTGGAAAACATAAAGAGCATGAAAAGGTTTGAAAAATATGGAGAGCTTCAAAAGTTGTGAAAAATTTGAGGAGCATGAAACGGTCTGAAAAATAGGAGGAGCATGAAACGGTGTTGAAAAACATAAAGAGCCTGAAAAGGTGTGAAAAATTTGAAGAGCTTCAAAAGGTCTGAAAAATATGAGGAGCATGAAACGGTCTGAAAAATAGGAGCAGGATGAAGCTGTGTTCAAAAATATGAAGAGCCTGAAAAGGTGTGAAAAATATGAAGAGCTTGAAAAGGTGTCAAAAATATGAAGAGCTTCAATAGGTGTCAAAAATATGAGGAGCATGAAACTTTCTGAAAGACAGGAGAATCATGAAGTGTTATTTAAAAACATGAAGAGCCTGAAAAGGTGTGAAAAATATGAAGACCTTCAAAAGGCGTCAAAAAATGAGGAGCATGAAATGGTCTGAAAAACAGGAGGAGCATGAAACGGTCTTGAAAAACATGAAGATCATGAAAAGGTGTGAAAAATATGAAGAGCTTCAATAGGTGTCAAAAATAGGAGCAGCATGAAACGGTGTTCAAAAACTTGAAGAGCCTGAAAAGGTGTGAAAAATTTTCTGAGCTTCAAAATGTGTCAAAAATAGGAGTAGCATGAAACGGTGTTGAAAAACATAAAGAGCCTGAAAAGGTGTGAAAAATTTGAAGAGCTTCAAAAGGTGTGGAAAATATGAGGAGCATGAAACGTTCTGAAAAATAGGAGGAGGATGAAGCGGTGTTCAAAAACATGAAGAGCCTGAAAAGGTGTGAAAAATATGAAGAGCTTCAAAAGGTGTCAAAAATATGAGGAGCATGAAACGGTCTGAAAAATAGGAGGAGCATCAAGCGGTGTTGAAAAACATTAAGAGCCTGAAAAGGTGTGAAAAATATGAAGAGCTTCAAAAGGTGTCAAAAATATGAGGAGCATGAAACGATCTGAAAAATAGGAGGAGCATGAATCGGTGTTGAAAAACATGAAGCCTGATATGGTGTGAAAAATATGAGAAGCATGAAACGGTCTGAAAAATAGGAGGAGTGTCAAACGGTGTTGAAAACCATGAAGAGGCTGAAAAGGTTTGAAAAATATGAAGAGCTTCAGAAGGTGGGAAAATTTGAGGAGCATGAAACGGTCTAAAATTTAGGAGGAGCATTAAGCCGTGTTCAAAAACATGAAGAGCCTGAAAAGGTGTGAGAAATATGAAGAACTTCAAAAGGTGTAAAATATATGAGGAGCATGAAACAGTCGAAAAATTAAGACGAGCATGAAGCCGTGTTCAAAAACATCAAGAGCCTGAAAAAGTGTGAAAAATATGAAGAGCTTCAAAAGGTGTCAAATATGACGAGCATGAAATTGTGTGAAAAATAGGAGGAGAATGAAACGTCTTCAAAAACATGAAGAGCCTGAAAAGTTGTGAAAAATATGAAGAGCTTCAAAATGTGTCAAAAATATGAGGAGCATGAACGGTCTGAAAATTGGAGTAGCATGAATCTGTGTTGAAAAACATGAAGAGCCTGAAATTGTGTGAAAAATAGGAAGAGCTTCAAAAGGTGTCAAAAATATGAGGAGCATGAAACGATATGAAAAATAGGAGGAGCATGAAACGTTATTGAAAAACATGAAGAGCCTGAAAATGTGTGAAATATATGAAGAGCTTCAAAAGGTGTCAAATATATGAGGACCATGAAACGGTCTAAAAATTAGGAGGAGCATGAAGCCGTGTTCAAAAACATGAAGAGCCTGAAAAGGTGTGAAAAATATGAAGAGCTTCAAAAAGCGTCAAAAATATGAGGAGTATGAAACGGTCTGAAAAATAGGAGGAGCATGGAACGTTGTTGAAAAACATGAAGATCATGAAAATGTGTGAAAAATATGAAGAACTTCAAAAGTTGTGTACAATAGGAGGAGCATGAAGCGGTGTTCAAAAACTTGAAGACACTAAAAAGGTGTGATATATATGAAGAGCTTCAAATGGTGTCAAAAATATGAGGAGCATGAAAAGGTCTGAAAATTAGGAGGAGCATGAATCAGTGTTGAAAAACATGAAGAGCCTGAAAGGGTGTGAAAAATATGAAGAGATTCAAAACGTGTGAAAAATATGAAGAGCTTTCAAAGATGTCCAAAATATGAGGAGCATGAAACGGTCTGAAAAATAGGAGGAGCATGAAACGGTGTTCAAAAACTTGAAGACACTGAAAAGGTGTGAAATATATGAAGAGCTTCAAAAGGTGTGAAAAATATGAGGAGCATGAAGCGGTGTTCAAAAAGATGAAGAGCTTGAAATGCTGTAAAAAATATGAAGAGCTTTCAAAGATGTCAAAAATATGAGGAGCATGTAAAGGTCTGAAAAATAGGAGGAGCATGAAGCGGTGTTCAAAAACTTGAAGACACTGAAAAGGTGTGAAATATATGAAGAGCTTCAAAAGGTGTGAAAAATATGAGGAGCGTGAAGCGGTGTTCAAAAACATGAAGAGCTTGAAAAGGTGTAAAAAATATGAAGAGCTTCAAAAGGTGTCAAAAATATGAGGAGCATGATACGGTCTGAAAACTAGGAGGAGCATGAACCGGTGTTCAAAAACATGAAGAGCCTGAAAAGGTGTGAAAAATATGAAGAGCTTCAAATGGTGTCAAAAATATGAGGAGCATGAAACGGTCTGAAAAATAGGAGGAGCATGAAACGGTGTTAAAATACATGTACAGACTGAAAAGGAGTGAAAAATATGAAGAGATTCAAAAGGTGTGAAAAATATGAAGAGCTTCAAAGGGTGTCAAAAATATGAGGAGCATGAAACCATCTGAAAAATAGTGGGAGCATGAAACCGTGTTGGGAAACATGAAGAACATGAAAAGGTGTGGAAAATATGAAGAGCTTCAAAAGGTTTGAAAAATATGAGGAGCATGAAATGGTCTGAAAAATAGGAGGAGCATGAAATGGTGTTGAAAAAATGAAGAGCATGAATAGGTGTGAAAAATATGAAGAGCTTCAAAAGGTGTGAAAAATATGAGGAGCGTGAAACGGTGTGAAAAATAGGAACAGCAAGAAGTGGTGTGGAAAAGAGCCTGAAAAGGTGTGAAAAATATGAAGAGCTTCAAAAGGTGTCAAAAATATGAGGAGCATGAAACGGTCTGAAAAATAGGAGGAGCATGAAACGGTGTTAAAATACATGTACAGACTGAAAAGGAGTGAAAAATATGAAGAGATTCAAAAGGTGTGAAAAATATGAAGAGCTTCAAAAAGTGTGAAAAATATGAGGAGCACGAAATGGTGTGAAAATAGGAGGAGCATGAAACGGTGTTCAAAAACGTGAGAAGCATGAAACGGTCTGTAAAATAGGAGGAGCATGAAGCGGTTTTCAAAAACTAGAAGTGCCTGAAAAGGTGTGAAATATTTGAAGAGCTTCAAAAGGTGTTAAATATATGAGGAGCATGAAACGTTCTGAAAAATAGGAGTAGCATGAATCAGTGTTGAAAAATATGAAGAGCCTGAAAAGGTGTGAAAAATATGAAGAGCCTGAAAAGGAGTGAAAAATATGAAGAGATTCAAAAGCTGTGCAAAATATAAGAGCTTCAAAAGGTGGGAAAAATAGGAGGAGCATGAAGCGGTGTTCAAAAACTTGAAGACATTGAAAAGGTGTGAAATATATGAAGAGCATCAAAAGCTGTGAAAAATATGAGGAGCATGAAGCGGTGTTCAAAAACATGAAGAGCTTGAAAAGGTGTAAAAAATATGAAGAGCTTGAAAAGGTGTCAAAAATATGAGGAGCATGAAACGGTCTGAAAAATAGGAGGAGCAGGAACCGGTGTTCAAAAACCTGAAGAGATTGAAAAGGTGTGAAAAATATGAAGAGCTTCAAAAGGTGGGAAAAATATGAGGAGCATGAAGCGTTGTTCAAAAACATGAAGTGCTTGAAAAGGTTTGAAAAATAAAAAGAGCTTCAAAATGTGTGAAACATAGTAGGAGCATGAAGCGGTGTTCAAAACGTGAAGATACTGAAAAGATGTGAAAAGTATGAAGACCTTCAAAAGGTGTCAAAAATATGAGGAGCATGAAACGGTCTGAAAAATAGGAGGAGGATGAAGCGGTCTTCAAAAACATGAAGAGCCTCAAAAAGTGTGAAAAATATGAAGAGCTTCAAAAGGTGTCAAAAATGTGAGGAGCATGAAATGGTGTTCAAAAACATGAAGAGCCTGAAAAGGTGTGAAAAATATGAAGAGCTTCTAAAGGTGTCAAAAATAGGAGGACAATGAAGCAGGGATCAAAAACTTGAAGATACTGAAAAGGTGTGAAAAATAAGAAGAGCTTCAAAAAGTGTGAAACATAGTAGGAGCATGAAGCGGTGTTAAAAGACTTAAAGATACTTAAAAGGTGTGAAAAATATGAAGAGCTTCAAAAGGTGTCAAAAATGTGAGGAGCATGAAATGGGCCGAAAAATAGGAGGAGCATGAACCGATCTTCAAAAACACGAAGAGCCAGAAAAGGTGTGAAAAAATGAAGAGCTTCAAAAGTTGTGAAAAATATGAAGAGCTTCAAAATGTGTCGAAAATATGAGGAGCATGAAACGGTCTGAAAAATAGGAGGAGCATGAAAAGGTGTTGAAAAACATGAAGAGCTTGAAAAGGTGTGAAATATATGAAGAGCTTCAAAAGGTGTCAAAAATATGAAGAGCATGAACGGTCTGAAAATTAGGAGTAGCATGAATCAGTGCTCAAAAATATGAAGAGCCTGAAAAGGTGTGAAAAATATGAAGAGATTCAAAACGTGTGAAAAATATGAAGAGCTTTCAAAGATGTCAAAAATATGAGGAGCATGAAACGGAGTTCAAAAACATGAAGAGCCTGAAAAGGTGTGAAAAATATGAAGATCTTCAAAAGGCGTCAAAAATAGGAGGAGCATGAAGCAGTGTTCAAAAACTTGAAGATACTGAAAATATGTGAAAAATAAGAAGAGCTTCAAAAGGTGTGAAAAATAGGAGGAGCATGAAGCAGTGTTCAAAAACATGAAGAGCCTGAAAAGGTGTGAAAAATATGAAGAGCTTCAAAAGGTGTCAAAAATATGAGGAGCATGAAACGGTCGAAAAATAGGAGGAGCATGAAACGGTGTTAAAATACGTGTACAGCCTGAAAAGCTGTGAAAAATATGAAGAGATTCAAAAGGTGTGAAAAATATGACGAGCTTCAAAGGGTGTCAAAAATATGAGGAGCATGAAACCATCTGAAAAATAGTGGGAGCATGAAACCGTGTTGAGATACATGAAGAACATGAAAAGGTGTGGAAAATATGAAGAGCTTCAAAAGGTTTGAAAATTATGAGGATCCTGAAACGGTCTGAAAAATAGGAGGAGCATGAAACGGTGTTGAAAAACATGAGGAGCATGAAACGGTCTGAAAAAAAGGAGGAGCAAGAAATGGTTTTAAAAAACATGAAGATCCTGAAAACGTGTGAAAAATAATAAGAGCTTCAAAAGGTGTCAATAAATGAGGAGCATGAAACGGTCGAAAAATAGGAGGAGCATGAAGCGGTGTTGAAAAACATGAAGAACCTGAAAAGGCGTGAAAAATATGAAGAGCTTCAAAAGGTGTCAAAAATAAGAGGAGCATGAAACGATATGAAAAATAGGAGGAGTATGAAGCGGTGTTCAGAAATATGAAGAGCCTGCAAAGGTGTGAAAAATATGAAGAGCTTCAAAAGGTGTCAAAAATATGAGGAGCATGAACGGTCTGAAAAATAGGAGGAGCATGAATCTGTCTTCAAAAACATGAAGAGCCTGAAAAGGTGTGAAAAACATGAAGAGCTTCAAATGTGTCAAAAATATGAGGAGCATGAAACGGTCTGAGAAACAGGAGGAGCATGAAACGGTCTTGAAAAACATAAAGAGCATGAAAAGGTTTGAAAAATATGGAGAGCTTCAAAAGTTGTGAAAAATTTGAGGAGCATGAAACGGTCTGAAAAATAGGAGGAGCATGAAACGGTGTTGAAAAACATAAAGAGCCTGAAAAGGTGTGAAAAATTTGAAGAGCTTCAAAAGGTCTGAAAAATATGAGGAGCATGAAACGGTCTGAAAAATAGGAGCAGGATGAAGCTGTGTTCAAAAATATGAAGAGCCTGAAAAGGTGTGAAAAATATGAAGAGCTTGAAAAGGTGTCAAAAATATGAAGAGCTTCAATAGGTGTCAAAAATATGAGGAGCATGAAACTTTCTGAAAGACAGGAGAATCATGAAGTGTTATTTAAAAACATGAAGAGCCTGAAAAGGTGTGAAAAATATGAAGACCTTCAAAAGGCGTCAAAAAATGAGGAGCATGAAATGGTCTGAAAAACAGGAGGAGCATGAAACGGTCTTGAAAAACATGAAGATCATGACAAGGTGTGAAAAATATGAAGAGCTTCAATAGGTGTCAAAAATAGGAGCAGCATGAAACGGTGTTCAAAAACTTGAAGAGCCTGAAAAGGTGTGAAAAATTTGAAGAGCTTCAAAAGGTGTGGAAAATATGAGGAGCATGAAACGTTCTGAAAAATAGGAGGAGGATGAAGCGGTGTTCAAAAACATGAAGAGCCTGAAAAGGTGTGAAAAATATGAAGAGCTTCAAAAGGTGTCAAAAATATGAGGAGCATGAAACGGTCTGAAAAATAGGAGGAGCATCAAGCGGTGTTGAAAAACATGAAGAGCCTGAAAAGGTGTGAAAAATATGAAGAGCTTCAAAAGGTGTCAAAAATATGAGGAGCATGAAACGATCTGAAAAATAGGAGGAGCATGAATCGGTGTTGAAAAACATGAAGCCTGATATGGTGTCAAAAATATGAGAAGCATGAAACGGTCTGAAAAATAGGAGGAGTGTGAAACGGTGTTGAAAACCATGAAGAGGCAGAAAAGGTTTGAAATATATGAAGAGCTTCAGAAGGTGGGAAAATTTGAGGAGCATGAAACGGTCTAAAATTTAGGAGGAGCATTAAGCCGTGTTCAAAAACATGAAGAGCCTGAAAAGGTGTGAGAAATATGAAGAACTTCAAAAGGTGTAAAATATATGAGGAGCATGAAACGGTCGAAAAATTAAGACGAGCATGAAGCCGTGTTCAAAAACATCAAGAGCCTGAAAAAGTGTGAAAAATATGAAGAGCTTCAAAAGGTGTCAAATATGACGAGCATGAAATTGTGTGAAAAATAGGAGGAGAATGAAACGTCTTCAAAAACATGAAGAGCCTGAAAAGTTGTGAAAAATATGAAGAGCTTCAAAATGTGTCAAAAATATGAGGAGCATGAACGGTCTGAAAATTGGAGTAGCATGAATCTGTGTTGAAAAACATGAAGAGCCTGAAATTGTGTGAAAAATATGAAGAGCTTCAAAAGGTGTCAAAAATATGAGGAGCATGAAACGATATGAAAAATAGGAGGAGCATGAAACGTTATTGAAAAACATGAAGAGCCTGAAAATGTGTGAAATATATGAAGAGCTTCAAAAGGTGTCAAATATATGAGGACCATGAAACGGTCTAAAAATTAGGAGGAGCATGAAGCCGTGTTCAAAAACATGAAGAGCCTGAAAAGGTGTGAAAAATATGAAGAGCTTCAAAAAGCGTCAAAAATATGAGGAGTATGAAACGGTCTGAAAAATAGGAGGAGCATGGAACGTTGTTGAAAAACATGAAGATCATGAAAATGTGTGAAAAATATGAAGAACTTCAAAAGTTGTGTACAATAGGAGGAGCATGAAGCGGTGTTCAAAAACTTGAAGACACTAACAAGGTGTGATATATATGAAGAGCTTCAAATGGTGTCAAAAATATGAGGAGCATGAAAAGGTCTGAAAAATAGGAGGAGCATGAATCAGTGTTGAAAAACATGAAGAGCCTGAAAGGGTGTGAAAAATATGAAGAGATTCAAAACGTGTGAAAAATATGAAGAGCTTTCAAAGATGTCCAAAATATGAGGAGCATGAAACGGTCTGAAAAATAGGAGGAGCATGAAACGGTGTTCAAAAACTTGAAGACACTGAAAAGGTGTGAAATATATGAAGAGCTTCAAAAGGTGTGAAAAATATGAGGAGCATGAAGCGGTGTTCAAAAACATGAAGAGCTTGAAATGCTGTAAAAAATATGAAGAGCTTTCAAAGATGTCAAAAATATGAGGAGCATGAAAAGGTCTGAAAAATAGGAGGAGCATGAAGCGGTGTTCAAAAACTTGAAGACACTGAAAAGGTGTGAAATATATGAAGAGCTTCAAAAGGTGTGAAAAATATGAGGAGCATGAAGCGGTGTTCAAAAACATGAAGAGCTTGAAAAGGTGTAAAAAATATGAAGAGCTTCAAAAGGTGTCAAAAATATGAGGAGCATGATACGGTCTGAAAACTAGGAGGAGCATGAACCGGTGTTCAAAAACATGAAGAGCCTGAAAAGGTGTGAAAAATATGAAGAGCTTCAAAAGGTGTCAAAAATATGAGGAGCATGAAACGGTCTGAAAAATAGGAGGAGCATGAAACGGTGTTAAAATACATGTACAGACTGAAAAGGAGTGAAAAATATGAAGAGATTCAAAAGGTGTGAAAAATATGAAGAGCTTCAAAGGGTGTCAAAAATATGAGGAGCATGAAACCATCTGAAAAATAGTGGGAGCATGAAACCGTGTTGGGAAACATGAAGAACATGAAAAGGTGTGGAAAATATGAAGAGCTTCAAAAGGTTTGAAAAATATGAGGAGCATGAAATGGTCTGAAAAATAGGAGGAGCATGAAATGGTGTTGAAAAAATGAAGAGCATGAATAGGTGTGAAAAATATGAAGAGCTTCAAAAGGTGTCAAAATATGAGGAGCATGAAACTTTCTGAAAAATAGGAGCAGTATGAAACGGTATTGAAAATATGAAGAGCATGAAAAGGTGTGAAAAATATGAAGAGCTTCAAAAAGTGTGAAAAATATGAGGAGCACGAAATGGTGTGAAAATAGGAGGAGCATGAAACGGTGTTCAAAAACGTGAGAAGCATGAAACGGTCTGTAAAATAGGAGGAGCATGAAGCGGTTTTCAAAAACTAGAAGTGCCTGAAAAGGTGTGAAATATTTGAAGAGCTTCAAAAGGTGTTAAATATATGAGGAGCATGAAACGTTCTGAAAAATAGGAGTAGCATGAATCAGTGTTGAAAAATATGAAGAGCCTGAAAAGGAGTGAAAAATATGAAGAGCCTGAAAAGGAGTGAAAAATATGAAGAGATTCAAAAGCTGTGCAAAATATAAGAGCTTCAAAAGGTGGGAAAAATAGGAGGAGCATGAAGCGGTGTTCAAAAACTTGAAGACATTGAAAAGGTGTGAAATATATGAAGAGCATCAAAAGCTGTGAAAAATATGAGGAGCATGAAGCGGTGTTCAAAAACATGAAGAGCTTGAAAAGGTGTCAAAAATATGAAGAGCTTCAAAAGGTGTCAAAAATATGAGGAGCATGAAACGGTCTGAAAAATAGGAGGAGCAGGAACCGGTGTTCAAAAACCTGAAGAGATTGAAAAGGTGTGAAAAATATGAAGAGCTTCAAAAGGTGGGAAAAATATGAGGAGCATGAAGCGTTGTTCAAAAACATGAAGTGCTTGAAAAGGTTTGAAAAATAAAAAGAGCTTCAAAATGTGTGAAACATAGTAGGAGCATGAAGCGGTGTTCAAAACGTGAAGATACTGAAAAGATGTGAAAAGTATGAAGACCTTCAAAAGGTGTCAAAAATATGAGGAGCATGAAACGGTCTGAAAAATAGGAGGAGGATGAAGCGGTCTTCAAAAACATGAAGAGCCTCAAAAAGTGTGAAAAATATGAAGAGCTTCAAAAGGTGTCAAAAATGTGAGGAGCATGAAACGGTGTTCAAAAACATGAAGAGCCTGAAAAGGTGTGAAAAATATGAAGAGCTTCTAAAGGTGTCAAAAATAGGAGGACAATGAAGCAGGGATCAAAAACTTGAAGATACTGAAAAGGTGTGAAAAATAAGAAGAGCTTCAAAAGGTGTGAAACATAGTAGGAGCATGAAGCGGTGTTAAAAGACTTAAAGATACTTAAAAGGTGTGAAAAATATGAAGAGCTTCAAAAGGTGTCAAAAATGTGAGGAGCCTGAAACGGGCCGAAAAATAGGAGGAGCATGAACCGATCTTCAAAAACACGAAGATCCAGAAAAGGTGTGAAAAAATGAAGAGCTTCAAAAGTTGTGAAAAATATGAAGAGCTTCAAAATGTGTCGAAAATATGAGGAGCATGAAACGGTCTGAAAAATAGGAGGAGCATGAAAAGGTGTTGAAAAACATGAAGAGCTTGAAAAGGTGTGAAATATATGAAGAGCTTCAAAAGGTGTCAAAAATATGAAGAGCATGAAGGGTCTGAAAATTAGGAGTAGCATGAATCAGTGCTCAAAAATATGAAGAGCCTGAAAAGGTGTGAAAAATATGAAGAGCTTTCAAAGATGTCAAAAATATGAGGAGCATGAAACGGAGTTCAAAAACATGAAGAGCCTGAAAAGGTGTGAAAAATATGAAGATCTTCAAAAGGTGTCAAAAATAGGAGGAGCATGAAGCAGTGTTCAAAAACTTGAAGATACTGAAAATATGTGAAAAATAAGAAGAGCTTCAAAAGGTGTGAAAAATAGGAGGAGCATGAAGCAGTGTTCAAAAACATGAAGAGCCTGAAAAGGTGTGAAAAATATGAAGAGCTTCAAAAGGTGTCAAAAATATGAGGAGCATGAAACGGTCGAAAAATAGGAGGAGCATGAAACGGTGTTAAAATACGTGTACAGCCTGAAAAGCTGTGAAAAATATGAAGAGATTCAAAAGGTGTGAAAAATATGACGAGCTTCAAAGGGTGTCAAAAATATGAGGAGGATGAAACCATCTGAAAAATAGTGGGAGCATGAAACCGTGTTGAGAAACATGAAGAACATGAAAAGGTGTGGAAAATATGAAGAGCTTCAAAAGGTTTGAAAATTATGAGGATCATGAAACGGTCTGAAAAATAGGAGGAGCATGAAATGGTGTTGAAAAAATGAAGAGCATGAATAGGTGTGAAAAATATGAAGAGCCTCAAAAGGTGTGAAAAATATGAGGAGCTTGAAATGGTGTGAAAAATAGGAACAGCAAGAAGTGGTGTGGAAAAGAGCCTGAAAAGTTGTGAAAAATATGAAGAGCTTCAAAAGGTGTCAAAATATGAGGAGCATGAAACATTCTGAAAAATAGGAGCAGTATGAAACGGTATTGAAAATATGAAGAGCATGAAAAGGTGTGAAAAATATGAAGAGCTTCAAAAAGTGTGAAAAATATGAGGAGCACGAAATGGTGTGAAAATACCAGGAGCATGAAACGGTGTTGAAAAACGTGAGGAGCATGAAACGGTCTGTAAAATAGGAGGAGCATGAAGCGGTTTTAAAAACTAGAAGTGCCTGAAAAGGTGTGAAATATTTGAAGAGCTTCAAAAGGTGTTAAATTATTGAGGAGCATGAAACGTTCTGAAAAATAGGAGTAGCATGAATCAGTGTTGAAAAATATGAAGAGCCTGAAAAGGTGTGAAAAATATGAAGAGCCTGAAAAGGAGTGAAAAATATGAAGAGATTCAAAAGCTGTGCAAAATATAAGAGCTTCAAAAGGTGTCAAAAATATGAGGAGCATGAAACGGTCTGAAAAATAGGAGGAGCATGAAACGGTGTTGAAAAACTTGAAGAGCCTGAAAAGGTGTGAAAAATATGAAGAGCTTCAAAAGGTGGGAAAAATATGAGGAGCATGAAGCGTTGTTCAAAAACATGAAGTGCTTGAAAAGTTTTGAAAAATAGGAAGAGTTTCAAAAGGTGTGAAAAATAGGAGGAGCATGAAGCGGTGTTCAAAACTTGAAGATACTGAAAAGATGTGAAAAATATGAAGACCTTCAAAAGGTGTCAAAATATGAGGAGCATGAAACATTCTGAAAAATAGGAGCAGTATGAAACGGTATTGAAAATATGAAGAGCATGAAAAGGTGTGAAAAATATGAAGAGCTTCAAAAAGTGTGAAAAATATGAGGAGCACGAAATGATGTGAAAATACCAGGAGCATGAAACGGTGTTGAAAAACGTGAGGAGCATGAAACGGTCTGTAAAATAGGAGGAGCATGAAGCGGTTTTAAAAACTAGAAGTGCCTGAAAAGGTGTGAAATATTTGAAGAGCTTCAAAAGGTGTTAAATATATGAGGAGCATGAAACGTTCTGAAAAACAGGAGTAGCATGAATCAGTGTTGAAAAATATGAAGAGCCTGAAAAGGTGTGAAAAATATGAAGAGCCTGAAAAGGAGTGAAAAATATGAAGAGATTCAAAAGCTGTGCAAAATATAAGAGCTTCAAAAGGTGGGAAAAATATGAGGAGCATGAAACGGTCTGAAAAATAGGAGGAGCATGAAACGGTGTTGAAAAACTTGAAGAGCCTGAAAAGGTGTGAAAAATATGAAGAGCTTCAAAAGGTGGGAAAAATATGAGGAGCATGAAGCGTTGTTCAAAAACATGAAGTGCTTGAAAAGTTTTGAAAAATAGGAAGAGCTTCAAAAGGTGTGAAAAATAGGAGGAGCATGAAGCGGTGTTCAAAACTTGAAGATACTGAAAAGATGTGAAAATATGAAGACCTTCAAAAGGTGTCAAAAATATGAGGAGCATGAAACGGTCTGAAAAATAGGAGGAGGATGAAGCGGTCTTCAAAAACATGAAGAGCCTCAAAAAGTGTGAAAAATATGAAGAGCTTCAAAAGGTGTCAAAAATGTGAGGAGCATGAAACGGTGTTCAAAAACATGAAGAGCCTGAAAAGGTATGAAAAATATGAAGAGTTTCAAAAGGTGTCAAAAATAGGAGGACAATGAAGCAGGGATCAAAATCTTGAAGATACTGAAAAGGTGTGAAAAATAAGAAGAGCTTCAAAAGGTGTCAAAAATATGAGGAGCATGAAACGGTCTGAAAAATTGGAGGAGTGTGAAACAGTGTTGAAAAACATGAAGAGCCTAAAAATGTGTGAAAAATATGAAGAGCTTCAAAATGTTTGAAAAATATGAGGAGCATGAAGCGGTGTTAAAAGACATGAAGAGCTTGAAAAGGTGTCAAAAATATGAAGAGCTTCAAATGTGTGAAAAATAGGAGGAGCATGAAGCGGTGTTCAAAAACTTGAATATACAGAACAGGTGTGAAAAATAGGAAGAGCTTCAAAAGGTGTCAAAAATATGAGGAGCATGAAACGGTCGGAAAAATAGGAGGAGCATGAATCCGTCGTCAAAAACAAAAGCAGCCTGAAAAGGTGTGAAAAATATGAAGAGCTTCAAAACGTGTCAAAAATATGAGGAGCATGAAACGGTCTGAAAAATAGGAGGAGCATGAAGTGTTGTTGAAAAAACTGAAGAGATTGAAAAGGTGTGAAAAATATGAAGAGCCTCAAAATCTGTCAAATATATGAGGAGCATGAAACGGCCTGAAAAATAGGAGGAGCATGAAGCGGTGTTGATATACATGAAAAGCCTGAAAAGGTGTGAAAAATATGAAGAGCTTCAAAAGCTGTGAAAAATATGAGGAGCATGAAACAGTCTGAAAAATAGGAGGAGCATAAAACGGTGTTGAAAAACATGAAGAGCCTGAAAAGGTGTGAAAAATATGAAGATCTTCAAAAGTTGTCAAAAATATGAGGAGCATGAAACAGTCTTAAAAATAGGAGGAGCATGAAGTGTTGTTGAAAAACATGAAGAGATTGAAAAGGTGTGAAAAATATGAAGAGCTTCAAAAGGTGTCAAAAATATGAGGAGCATGAAACGGTCTGAAAAATAGGAGGAGCATGAAGTGTTGTTGAAAAACATGAAGAGATTGAAAAGGTGTGAAAAATATGAAGAGTTTCAAAAGGTGTCAAAAATATGAGCAGCATGAAACGGTCTGAAAAATAGGAGGAGCATGAAAAGGTATTGAAAAACATGAAGAGCTTGAAAAGATGTGAAATATATATAGAGCTTCAAAAGGTGCGAAAAATATGAGGAGCATGAAACGGTCTCTATAGGAGGACCATGAACCTTTCTATAGGAGGAGCATGAATGGTGTTGAAACATAAAGAGAATGAAAAGGTGTCAAAAATATTAAGAGCTTCAAAAGGAGAAAAAATATGAGGAGCATGAAATGTTCTGAAAAATAGGAGGAGCATTAAGTGGTTTTCAAAAACATGGATAGCCCGAAAAGGTGTGTGAAATATGAAGATCTTCAAAAGGTGTCAAAAATATGAGTAGCATGAAACGGTCTGAAAAATAGGAGGCACATGAAGTGGTGTTCAAAATCATGAATAGCTCGAAAAGGTGTGTAAAATATGAAGAGCTTCAAAAGGTGTCAAAAATATGAGGACTAAGAAATGGTCTGAAAAACAGGAGGAGCATGAAGCGGTGTTCAAAAAAATGAAGAGCCTGAAAAGATGTGAAAAATATGAAGAGCTTCAAAACGTGTCAAAAATATGAGGAGTGTGAAACTGTGTAGAAAAACATGACAACCATGAAAAGGTGTGAAAAGTAAGAAGATCTTCAAAAGGAGTCAAAATTTGAGAACCATGAAATGGTCTGAAAAATATGAGGAGCATTAAACGGTGTTGAAAAAACATGAAGAGCATGAAAAGGTGTGAAAAATATGAAGAGCTTCAAAAGCTGTCAAAAATAGGAGAAGCATGAAACGGTATGAAAAGTAAGAGGAACATGAAACTGTGTGAAAAAACATGAAGAGCGTCAAAAGGTGTCAAAAATATGAGGAGCCTGAAACGGTCTGAAAAATATGAGAAGCTAACAACGGTCTGAAAAATATGAGGAGCATGAAACTGTCTGAAAAATAGGAGGAGCATGAAAATGTGTTGAAAAACATGAAGAGCATGAAAAGTTGTGAACAATATGAAAAGCTTCAAAAAGGGTCAAAAATATGAGGAGCATGAAACGGTCTGAAAATTACGAGGAGCATGAAGCGGTGTTGAAAATCATGAAGAGCATGAAAAGGTGTTGAATAACATGAAGAGCATGAAAAGGTGTGAAAAATATTAAGATCTTCAAAAGGTGTCAAAAACATGAGGAGCATGAAACGGTCTGAAAAATAGGAGGAGCATGAAGCGGTGTTGAAAAACATGAAGAGCCTGAAAATGTGTGAAAAATATGAAGAGCTTCAAAAGCTGTCAAAAATAGGAGAAGCTTGAAACGGCCTGAAAAGTAAGAGGAACATGAAACGGTGTGAAAAATAATGAAGAGTTTCAAAAGGTGTCAAAAATATGAGGAGCATGAAACGGTCTGAAAAATAGGAGGAGAATGAAGCGGTGTTGAAAACATGAAGAGCCTGAAAAGAAGTAAAAAATATGAAGAGGTTCGAAAGGTGTGAAAAATATGAGGAGCATGAAAAGATCTGAAAAATAGGAGGAACATGAAGAGGTGTTGAAATACATGAAGAGCCTGAAAACGTGTGAAAAATATGAAGAGCTTCAAAAGGTTGAAAAATATGAAGAGCTGCAAAAGGTGTGAAAAATGTAGGAGAATGAAACGGTCTGAAAAATAGGAGGAGCTTGAAACGGTGTTGAAAATATGAAGAGCGTGAAAAGGTGTGAAAAATATGAAGAATTTCACAAGGTGTGAAATGTATGAGGAGCATGAAACGGTCCTAAAAATAGGAGGAGCATGAAGCGGTGTTGAAAAACATGAAGAGCCTGAAAACGTGTGAAAAACATGACGAGCCTGAAAAGGTTTGAAAAATATGAAGAGCTTCAAAAGGTGTTAAAAATATGAAGAGCTTCTAAAGGTGTCAAAAATATGAGGAGCAAGAAACGGTCTGAAAAATAGGAGGAGCATGAAACAGTGTTGAAAAACATGAAGAGCCTGAAAAGGTGTGAAAAATATGAAGAGCTTCAAAAGGTGTCAAAAAGATGAGGAGCATGAAATGGTCTGAGAAACAGGAGAAGCATGAAGCGGTGTTCAAAACATGAAGCCTGAAAAGGTGTGAAAAATATGAAGAGCCTCAAAAGGTGTCAAGAATATGAGGAGCATGAAACGGTCTGAAAAATAGGAGGAGCATCAAGCGGTGTTGAAAAACATGAAGAGCCTGAAAAGGTGTGAAATATATGAAGAGGTTTTAAAGGTGTCAAAAATATGAGGAGCATGAAACGGTCTGAAAAAGAGAAAGAGCATGAAGCGTGTTGAATAACATGAAGAGCCTGAAAAATTGTGCAAATTATGAAGAGCTTCAAAAGGTGTGAAAAATATGAAGAGCTTCAAAAGGTGTCAAAAATATGAGGAGCATGAAACGGTCCGAAAACAGGACGAGCATTAAACAGTGTTGAAAAACATGAAGAGCCTGAAAAGGTGTGAAAAATATGAAGAGCTTCCAAAGGTGTGAAAAATATGAAGATCTTCAAATGGTGTCAAAAATATGAGGAGCATTAAACGGTCTGAAAAATAGGAGGAGCATGAGTGGTGTTGAAAAGCATGAAGAGTGTGAAAAGTTGTGAAAAATATGAACAGCTTCAAAAGGTGTCAAAAATATGAGAAGCATTAAACGGTCTGAAAAATAGGAGGAGCATGAAACGGTGTTGAAAAACATGAAGAGCCTGAAAAGGTGTGAAAAATATGAAGAGCTTCAAAAGGTGTGAACAATATGAAGAGCAGGAAACGGTCTGAAAAAATAGGAGGAGCATGAAGCGGTGTTCAAAAATATGTAGAGCCTGAAAAGGTGTGAAAAATATGAAGAGCTTCGAAATGTGTCAAGAATAACAGGAGCATGAAACGGTATGAAAAATAGGAGGAGCATGAAGCGGTATTGAAATACATGAGGGGCCTGAAAACGTGTGAAAAATATGAAGAGCTTCAAAAGGTGTGAAAAATATGAAGAGCTTCAAAATATGTGAAAAATATGAGGAGCATGAAACAGTCCTAAAAATAGGAGGAGCATGAAGCCGTGTTGAAAAACATGAAGAGCCTGAAAACGTGTGAAAAACATGAAGAGCCTGAAAAGGTGAAAAATATGAAGAGCTTCAAAAGGTGTCAAAAATATGAAGAGCATGAAACGGTCTGAAAAATAGGAGGAGCATGAAGCGGTGTTGAAAATCATGAAGAGCATGAAAATGTGTGAAATACATTAAGAGCTTCAAAAGTTGTCAAAAATATGGGGAGCATGAAACGGTCTGAAAAATAAGAGGAGCATGAAGCGGTTTTGAAAAACATGAAGAGCCTGAAAAGGTGTGAAAAATATGAAGAGCTTCAAAAGTTGTGCAAAATAATAAGAGCTTCAAAAGGTGTCAAAAATATGAAGAGCATGAAAAGGTCTGAAAAATAGGAGGAGCATGAAGTGGTTTTGAAAAACATGAAGAGCCTGAAAAGGTGGGGAAAATATGAAGAGCTTCAAAAGATGTGAAATATATGAAGAGCTTCAAAAGGTGTCAAAAATATGAGGAGCATGAAACGGTCTGAAAAATAAGAGGAGCATGAAGCGGTTTTGAAAAACATGAAGAGCCTGAAAAGGTGGGGAAAATATGAAGAGCTTCAAAAGGAGTGGAAAATATGAAGAGCTTCAAAAGGTATCAAAAATATGAAGAGCATGAAAAGGTCTGAAAAATAGGAGGAGCATTAAAGAGTGTTGAAAAACATGAAGAGCCTGAAAAGGTGTGAAGTATATGAAGAGCTTCAAAAGGTGTGAAATACATGAGGAGCATGTAACGGTCTGAAAAATAGGAGGAGCATGAAGTGGTGTTGAAAAACTTGAAGAGCCTGAAAAGGTGTGAAAAATATGAAGAGCTTCAAAAGGTGTGAAAAATATGAGGAGCATTAAACGGTCTGAAATACAGGAGGATCACGAAGCGGTATTGAAAAACATGAAGAGCCTGAAAAGGAGTGAAAAATATGAAGAGCTTCAAAAGGTGTGAAAAATATGAGGAGCATGAAAAGGTCTGAAAAATAGGAGGAGCAAGAAGCGGTTTTGAAAAACATGAAGAGCCTGAAAAGGTGTAAAAAATATGAAGGGCTTCAAAAGGTGTCAAAAATATGAGGAGCATTAAACGGTCTGAAATACAGGAGGATCACGAAGCGGTATTGAAAAACATGAAGAGCCTGAAAAGGAGTGAAAAATATGAAGAGCTTCAAAAAGTGTCAAAAATATGAGGAGCATGAAACGGTCTCAAAAATAGGAGGAGCATGAAGCGGTGTTGAAAAACATGAAGAGCCTGAAAAGGTGTGAAAATTATGAAGACCTTCAAAAGGTGTAAATAATAAGAGGTGCATGAAACAGTCTGAAAAATAGGAGGAGTATGAAACGGTCTGAAAAATAGGAGGAGCATGAAGCGGTGTTGAAAAACATGAAGAGACTGAAAAGGTGTGAAAAATATGAAGGGCTTCAAAAGGTGTCAAAGATACGAGGAGCATGAAACGGTCTGAAAAATATGAGGAGAATGAAACGGTGTTCAAAAATATGAAGAGTTTGAAAAGGGGTGAAAAATATGAAGAGCTTCCAAAGGAGTCAAAAATATGAGGACCATGAAACGTTCTGAAAAATAGGAGGAACATGAAGCGGAGTTCAAAAACATGAAGAGCCTGAAAAGGTGTGAAAAATATGAAGAGCTTCAAAAGGTGTCAAAAATATGAGGAGCATGAAAAGGTCTGAAAAATACGAGGAGCATGAAACGGTGTTCAAAAACTTGAAGAGCCTGAAAAGTTGTGAAAAATACGAAGAGCTTCAAAAGGGGTCAAAAATATGAGGAGCATGAAACGGTCTGAAAAATAGGAGGAGAATGAAACGGTGTTCAAAACTTGAAGAGCCTGAAAAGTTGTGAAAAATATGAAGAGCTTCAAAACGTGTCAAAAATATGAGGTGTATGAAACGGTCTGAAAAATAGGAGTAGCATGAAGCGGTGTTCAAAAACAGGAAGAGCCTGAAAAGGTGTGAAAAATATGAAGAGCTTCAAAAGGTGTCTAAAATATGAGGAGCATGAAACGGTCTAAAAAATGGGAGTAGCAGAAGCAGTGTTCAAAAACTTGGAGAGCCTAAAAAGGTGTGAAAAATATGAAGAACTTCAAAAGGTGTCAATAATAAGAGGTTCGTGAAACAGTCTGAAAAATAGGAGGAGCATGAAACGGTCTGAAAAATAGGAGGAGCATGAAGCGGTGTTGAAATACATGAAGAGCCTGAAAAGGTGTTACAAATATAAAGAGCTTAAAAAGGTGTCAATAATATGAGGAGCATGAAACGGTCTGAAAAACCGGAGGAACATGAAACGGTGTTGAAAAACATGAAGAGCATGAAAAGCTGTTAAAAATAGGAAGAGCTTCAAAAGGTGTAAAAAATGAGATGAGCATGAAACGGTCTGAAATACAGGAGGAGCATGAAGTGGTGTTCAAAAACATGAAGAGCCTGAAAAGGTGTGAAAAATATGAAGAGCTTCAAAAGATGTGAAATTCATTAGGAGGATGAATCGGTCTGAAGAACAGAGGAGCATGAAGCGGTGTTGAAAAACTTGAAGAGCCTGAAAAGGTGTGAAAAATATGAAGAGCTTCAAAAGGTGTCAAAAATATGAGGGGCATCAAACGGTCTAAAAAATAGGAGGAGCAGGAAGTGGTGTTGAAAAACATGAAGATCCTGAAAAGGTGTGAAAAATATGAAGAGATTCAAAAGGTGTGAAAAATGAAAGAAGCATGAAAAGGTCTGAAAATTAGGAGGAGCATGAAGTGGTGTTGAAAAACATGAAGAGCCTGAACAGGTGCGAAATATATGAAGAGCATCAAAAGGTGTCAAAAATATTTGGAGCATGAAACGGTCTGAAAAATAGGAGGAGCATGGAGCGTTGTTGAAAAACATGAAGAGCCTGAAAAGGTGTGAAAAATATTAAGGGCTTCAAAAGGTGTCAAAGATCCGAGGAGCATGAAACGGTCTGAAAAATAGTAGGAGAATGCAACGGTGTTCAAAAACATGAAGAGTTTGAAAAGGTGTGAAAAATATGAAGAGCTTCAAAAGGAGTCAAAAATATGAGGACCATGAAATGGTCTGAAAAATAGGAGGAGCATGAAACGGTGTTCAAAAACATGAAGAGCCTGAAAAGTTGTGAAAAATATGAAGAGCTTCAAAAGGTGTCAAAAATATGAGGAGCATGAAACGGTCTGAAAAATAGGAGGAGCATGAAATGGTGTTCAAAACTTGAAGAGCCTGAAAAGTTGTGAAATATATGAAGAGCTTCAAAACGTGTCAAAAATATGAGGTGCATGAAACGGTCTGAAAAATAGAAGGAACATGAATCGGTGTTGGAAAACATGAAGAGCCTGAAAAGGTGTGAAATATATGAAGAGCTTCAAAAGCTGCGAAAAATGAGAGGAGCATGAAAAGGGCTGAAAAATAGGAGGAGCATGAAGCGGTGTTGAAAAACATGAAGAGCCTGAAACGGTGTGAAAAATATGCAGAGATTCAAAAGGTGTCTAAAACATGAGGAGCATCAAACGGTCTGAAAAATAGGAGGAGCATGAACTGGTGTTGAAAAACATGAAGATCCTGAAAAGGTGTGAAAAATATGAAGAGCTTCAAAAGGTGTCAAAAATATGAGGAACATTAACCGGTCTGAAATATAGGAGGATCATGAAGCGGTGTTGAAAAATATGAAGAGACTGAAAAGGTGTGAAAAATATGAAGGGCTTCAAAATGTGTAAAATAAATGAGGAGCATGAAACGGTCTGAAAAATAAGAGGAGCATGAAACGGTGTTCAGAAACATGAAGATCCTGAAAAGGTGTGAAAATATGAAGAGCTTCATAAGTTGTCAAAAATATGAGGAGCACGAAACCATCTGAAAAATAGGAGGATCATGAAGCGGTGTTGAAAAACATGAAGAGCCTGAAAGGTGTCAAAAATATGAAGAGCTTCAAAAGGTGTCAAAAATATGAGGTGCATGAAACGTTCTGAAAAATAAGAGGAGCATAATACGGTGTTGAAAAACATGAAGAGCCTGAAAAGGTGTGAAAAATATGAAGAGAATCAAAACTTGTCAAAATATGGGAATCCTGAAACCTTCTGAAAAATAGGAGGAGCATGAAACGGTGTTGAAAAACATGAAGAGCCTGAAAAGGTGTGAAAAATATGAAGGGCTTCAAAAGGTGTCAAATATACGAGGAGCATGAAATGGTCTGCAGAATAGGAGGAGAATAAAAAGGTGTTCAAAAACATGAAGAGTCTGAAAAGGTGTGAAAAATATGAAGAGCTTCAAAAGGTGTGAAAAATATGAGGAGCAGAAACGGTCTGAAAAATAGGAGGAGCATGAAATGGTGTTCAAAAACATGAAGAGCCTGAAAAGGTGTGAAAAATATGAAGAGCTTCAAAAGGAGTCAAAAACATGAGGGCCATGAAACGGTCTGAAAAATAGCAGGAACATGACGCGGAGTTCAAAAACATGAAGAGCCTGAAAATGTGTGAAAAATATGAAGAGCTTCAAATGGTGTTAAAAATATGAGGGGCATGAAACGGTCTGAAAAATAGGAGGAGCATGAAACTGTGTTCAAAAACTTGAAGAGCGTGAAAAGTTGTGAAAAATATGAAGAGCTTAAAAACGTGTCATTTTATGAGGAGCATGAAACGGTCTGAAAAACTGGAGGAGCATGAAGCTTTGTTGAAAAACATGAAGAGCCAGAAAAGGTTTAAAAAATATAAAGAGCTTCAAAATATGTGAAAAATATGAAGAGCTACAAAACGTGTCAAAATATGAGGAGCATGAAAAGTTCTCAAAAATAGGAGGAGCATGAAGCCGTGTTGAAAAAATGGAAGAGCCTGAGAAGGTGTGAAAAATATGAAGAGCTTCAAAACGTGTCAAAATTAGAGGAGCAAGAAACGGTTTGAAAATATGAGGAGCATGAAACGGTCTGAAAAATAGGAGGAGCATGAAGCGGTGTTGAAAAATATGAAGAGCCTGAAATGGTGTGAAAAATATGAAGAGCTTCAAAAGGTGTGAAATATATGAAGAGTTTCAAAAGGTGTCCAAAATATAAGGAGCGTGAAACGGTCTGAAAAATAGGAGGAGCATGAAACGGTGTTCAAAAATATGAAGAGTTTCAAAAGTGTGAAAAATATGAGGAGCATTAATCGGTCTGAAAAAAAGGAGGAGCATGAAACGGTGTTCAAAAATATGAAGAGCTTCAAAAGGTGTCAAAAATATGAAGAGTATGAAAAAGTCTGAAAAATAGGAGGAGCATGAAGTGTTGTTGTAAAACATGAAGAGCCTGAAAGGTGTGAAATATATGAAGAGCTTCAAAAGGTGTGAAAAATATGAGGAGCATGAAGTGGTGTTGAAAAATATGAAGAGCCTGAAAAAGTTTGAAAAATGTGTAGAGCTTCAAAAGGTGTGAAATACATGAGTAGGATGAATCGGTCTGAAAAACAAGAGGAGCATGAAGCGGTGTTCAAAACATGAAGAGCCTGAAAAGGTGTGAAATATATGAAGAGCTTCAAAAGGTGTCAAAAATATGAGGAGCATGAAAAGGTCTGAAAAATAGGAGGAGCATGAAGTGTTGTTGTAAAACATGAAGAGCCTGAAAGGTGTGAAGTATATGAAGAGCTTCAAAAGGTGTGAAATACATGAGGAGCATGTAACGGTCTGAAAAATAGGAGGAGCATGAAGTGGTGTTGAAAAACTTGAAGAGCCTGAAAAGGTGTGAAAAATATGAAGAGCTTCAAGAGGTGTGAAATTCATGAGGAGAATGAATCGGTCTTAAAAATAGGAGGAGCATGAGCGGTGTTCAAAAACATGAAGAGCCTGAGAAGGTGTGAAATATATGAAGAGCTTCAAAAGGTGTCAAAAATATGAGGAGCATGAAACATTCTGAAAAATAGTAGGAAAATCAAATGGGGTTCAAAACCCTGAAGAGCCTAAAAAGGTGTGAAAAATATAAACAGCTTCAAAAGGTGTGAAACGCCTGAGGAGCATTAAACGGTCTGAAAAATAGGAGGAGCATGAAGCGTTGATGAAAAACATGAAGAGCCTGAAAATGTGTGAAAAATATGAAGAGCTTCAAAAGTTGTCAAAAATATGAGGAGCATGAACGGTCTGAAAAATAGGAGGAGCATGAAGCGGTCTTGAAAACATTACGAGCCTGAAACGGTGTGAAAAATATGAAGAGCTTCAAAATGTTTCAAAAATATGAGGAGTATGAACGGTCTGAAAAATAGGAGGAGCATGAAGCGGTGTTGAAAACATGAAGAGCTTCAAAAGTGTGAAAAATAAGAAGAGCTTCAAAAGGTGTCAAAAATATGAAGAGCATGAAACGGTCCGAAAAATAGGGGGAGCATGAAGTGGTGTTGAAAAACATGAAGAGCCTGAAAAGGTGTGAAAATTATGAAGAGGCATTAAAATGTGTCAAATATATGAGGAGCCTGAAAAGGTCTGAAAAATAGTAGGAGCATGAAACGGTGTTCAAAAACATGAAGAGCCTGAAAGGTGTGAAATATATGAAGAGCTTCAAAAGGTGTGAAATACATGAGGAGCATGTAACGGTCTGAAAAATAGGAGGAGCATGAAGTGGTGATGAAAAACTTGAAGAGCCTGAAAAGGTGTGAAAAATATGAAGAGCTTCAAAAGATGTGAAATTCATTAGGAGGATGAATCGGTCTGAACAACAGAGGAGCATGAAGCGGTGTTGAAAAACTTGAAGAGCCTGAAAAGGTGTGAAAAATATGAAGAGCTTCAAAAGGTGTCAAAAATATGAGGGGCATCAAACGGTCTAAAAAATAGGAGGAGCAGGAAGTGGTGTTGAAAAACATGAAGATCCTGAAAAGGTGTGAAAAATATGAAGAGATTCAAAAGGTGTGAAAAATGAAAGAAGCATGAAAAGGTCTGAAAATTAGGAGGAGCATGAAGTGGTGTTGAAAAACATGAAGAGCCTGAACAGGTGCGAAATATATGAAGAGCATCAAAAGGTGTCAAAAATATTTGGAGCATGAAACGGTCTGAAAAATAGGAGGAGCATGGAGCGTTGTTGAAAAACATGAAGAGCCTGAAAAGGTGTGAAAAATATTAAGGGCTTCAAAAGGTGTCAAAGATCCGAGGAGCATGAAACGGTCTGAAAAATAGTAGGAGAATGCAACGGTGTTCAAAAACATGAAGAGTTTGAAAAGGTGTGAAAAATATGAAGAGCTTCAAAAGGAGTCAAAAATATGAGGACCATGAAACGGTCTGAAAAATAGGAGGAGCATGAAACGGTGTTCAAAAACATGAAGAGCCTGAAAAGTTGTGAAAAATATGAAGAGCTTCAAAAGGTGTCAAAAATATGAGGAGCATGAAACGGTCTGAAAAATAGGAGGAGCATGAAATGGTGTTCAAAACTTGAAGAGCCTGAAAAGTTGTGAAATATATGAAGAGCTTCAAAACGTGTCAAAAATATGAGGTGCATGAAACGGTCTGAAAAATAGAAGGAACATGAATCGGTGTTGGAAAACATGAAGAGCCTGAAAAGGTGTGAAATATATGAAGAACTTCAAAAGCTGCGAAAAATGAGAGGAGCATGAAAAGGGCTGAAAAATAGGAGGAGCATGAAGCGGTGTTGAAAAACATGAAGAGCCTGAAACGGTGTGAAAAATATGCAGAGATTCAAAAGGTGTCTAAAACATGAGGAGCATCAAACGGTCTGAAAAATAGGAGGAGCATGAACTGGTGTTGAAAAACATGAAGATCCTGAAAAGGTGTGAAAAATATGAAGAGCTTCAAAAGGTGTCAAAAATATGAGGAACATTAACCGGTCTGAAATATAGGAGGATCATGAAGCGGTGTTGAAAAATATGAAGAGACTGAAAAGGTGTGAAAAATATGAAGGGCTTCAAAATGTGTAAAATAAATGAGGAGCATGAAACGGTCTGAAAAAATAAGAGGAGCATGAAACGGTGTTCAGAAACATGAAGATCCTGAAAAGGTGTGAAAATATGAAGAGCTTCATAAGTTGTCAAAAATATGAGGAGCACGAAACCATCTGAAAAATAGGAGGATCATGAAGCGGTGTTGAAAAACATGAAGAGCCTGAAAGGTGTCAAAAATATGAAGAGCTTCAAAAGGTGTCAAAAATATGAGGTGCATGAAACGTTCTGAAAAATAAGAGGAGCATAATACGGTGTTGAAAAACATGAAGAGCCTGAAAAGGTGTGAAAAATATGAAGAGAATCAAAACTTGTCAAAATATGGGAATCCTGAAACCTTCTGAAAAATAGGAGGAGCATGAAACGGTGTTGAAAAACATGAAGAGCCTGAAAAGTGTGAAAAATATGAAGGGCTTCAAAAGGTGTCAAATATACGAGGAGCATGAAATGGTCTGCAGAATAGGAGGAGAATAAAAAGGTGTTCAAAAACATGAAGAGTCTGAAAAGGTGTGAAAAATATGAAGAGCTTCAAAAGGTGTGAAAAATATGAGGAGCAGAAACGGTCTGAAAAATAGGAGGAGCATGAAATGGTGTTCAAAAACATGAAGAGCTGAAAAGGTGTGAAAAATATGAAGAGCTTCAAAAGGAGTCAAAAACATGAGGGCCATGAAACGGTCTGAAAATAGCAGGAACATGACGCGGAGTTCAAAAACATGAAGAGCCTGAAAAGGTGTGAAAAATATGAAGAGCTTCAAATGGTGTTAAAAATATGAGGGGCATGAAACGGTCTGAAAAATAGGAGGAGCATGAAACTGTGTTCAAAAACTTGAAGAGCGTGAAAAGTTGTGAAAAATATGAAGAGCTTAAAAACGTGTCATTTTATGAGGAGCATGAAACGGTCTGAAAAACTGGAGGAGCATGAAGCTTTGTTGAAAAACATGAAGAGCCAGAAAAGGTTTAAAAAATATAAAGAGCTTCAAAATATGTGAAAAATATGAAGAGCTACAAAACGTGTCCAAAATATGAGGAGCATGAAAAGTTCTCAAAAATAGGAGGAGCATGAAGCCGTGTTGAAAAAATGGAAGAGCCTGAGAAGGTGTGAAAAATATGAAGAGCTTCAAAACGTGTCAAAATTAGAGGAGCAAGAAACGGTTTGAAAATATGAGGAGCATGAAACGGTCTGAAAAATAGGAGGAGCATGAAGCGGTGTTGAAAAATATGAAGAGCCTGAAATGGTGTGAAAAATATGAAGAGCTTCAAAAGGTGTGAAATATATGAAGAGTTTCAAAAGGTGTCCAAAATATAAGGAGCGTGAAACGGTCTGAAAAATAGGAGGAGCATGAAACGGTGTTCAAAAATATGAAGAGTTTCAAAAGTGTGAAAAATATGAGGAGCATTAATCGGTCTGAAAAAAAGGAGGAGCATGAAACGGTGTTCAAAAATATGAAGAGCTTCAAAAAGGTGTCAAAAATATGAAGAGTATGAAAAAGTCTGAAAAATAGGAGGAGCATGAAGTGTTGTTGTAAAACATGAAGAGCCTGAAAGGTGTGAAATATATGAAGAGCTTCAAAAGGTGTGAAAAATATGAGGAGCATGAAGTGGTGTTGAAAAATATGAAGAGCCTGAAAAAGTTTGAAAAATGTGTAGAGCTTCAAAAGGTGTGAAATACATGAGTAGGATGAATCGGTCTGAAAAACAAGAGGAGCATGAAGCGGTGTTCAAAAACATGAAGAGCCTGAAAAGGTGTGAAATATATGAAGAGCTTCAAAAGGTGTCAAAAATATGAGGAGCATGAAAAGGTCTGAAAAATAGGAGGAGCATGAAGTGTTGTTGTAAAACATGAAGAGCCTGAAAGGTGTGAAGTATATGAAGAGCTTCAAAAGGTGTGAAATACATGAGGAGCATGTAACGGTCTGAAAAATAGGAGGAGCATGAAGTGGTGTTGAAAAACTTGAAGAGCCTGAAAAGGTGTGAAAAATATGAAGAGCTTCAAGAGGTGTGAAATTCATGAGGAGAATGAATCGGTCTTAAAAATAGGAGGAGCATGAGCGGTGTTCA
Organism: Dama dama; assembly: GCF_033118175.1. Lineage (NCBI taxonomy): Eukaryota > Metazoa > Chordata > Mammalia > Artiodactyla > Cervidae > Dama > Dama dama. Next base: position 498,783 of record NW_026870878.1, on the reverse strand, counting down.
AAAACATGAAGAGCCTGAGAAGGTGTGAAATATATGAAGAGCTTCAAAAGGTGTCAAAAATATGAGGAGCATGAAACATTCTGAAAAATAGTAGGAAAATGAAATGGGGTTCAAAACCCTGAAGAGCCTAAAAAGGTGTGAAAAATATAAACAGCTTCAAAAGGTGTGAAATGCCTGAGGAGCATTAAACGGTCTGAAAAATAGGAGGAGCATGAAGCGTTGATGAAAAACATGAAGAGCCTGAAAATGTGTGAAAAATATGAAGAGCTTCAAAAGTTGTCAAAAATATGAGGAGCATGAACGGTCTGAAAAATAGGAGGAGCATGAAGCGGTCTTGAAAACATTACGAGCCTGAAACGGTGTGAAAAATATGAAGAGCTTCAAAATGTTTCAAAAATATGAGGAGTATGAACGGTCTGAAAAATAGGAGGAGCATGAAGCGGTGTTGAAAACATGAAGAGCTTCAAAAGTGTGAAAAATAAGAAGAGCTTCAAAAGGTGTCAAAAATATGAAGAGCATGAAACGGTCCGAAAAATAGGGGGAGCATGAAGTGGTGTTGAAAAACATGAAGAGCCTGAAAAGGTGTGAAAATTATGAAGAGGCATTAAAATGTGTCAAATATATGAGGAGCCTGAAAAGGTCTGAAAAATAGTAGGAGCATGAAACGGTGTTCAAAAACATGAAGAGCTTGAAAAGCTGTGAAAAATATGAAGAGTTTCAAAAGGAGTCAAAAATATGAGGAGCATGAAACGGTCTGAAAGATAGGAGGATCATGAAACGGTGTTCAAAAACATGAAGAGCCTGAAAATGTGTGAAAATTATGAAGAGCTTCAAAAGGTGTGAAAATATGAGGAGCATGAAGTGGTGTTCAAAAACATGAAGAGCTTGAAAAGGTGTGAAATATACGAAGAGCTTCAAAAGGTGTGAAAAATAGGAGGAGCATGAAGCGGTGTTCAAAAACATGAAGAGCCTGAAAAGGCGTGAAATATATGAAGAGCTTCAAAATGTGTCAAACGTATGAGGAGCATGAAACAGTCTGAAAATAGGAGGAGGATGAAACGGTGTTGAAAAACATGAAGAGCATGAAAAGGTGTGAAAAATACGAAGAGTTTCAAAAGGAATCAAAAATATGAGGAGCATGAAACAGTCTGAAAAATAGGAGGCACATGGTGCGTTGTTGAAAAATTACAAGAGCTTGAAAAGGTGTGAAAAATATGAAGAGCTTCAAAAGGTGTCAAAAATATGATGAGCATGAAACGGTCTGAAAAATAGGAGGAGCATGAAACAGTGTTCAAAAACATGAAGAGCATGAAAAGGTGTGAAAAATATGAAGAGCTTCAAAAGGTGTCAAAAATAAGAGGAGCAAGAAACGGTCTGAACAATAGGAGGAGTATGAAGTGGTGTTGAAAAACATGAAGAGCCTGAAAAGGTGTTAAATATATGAAGAGCTCCAATCGGTGTAAAAAATATCACGAGCATTAAACGGTCTGAAAAATAGGAGGAGCATGAAACAGTGTTCAAAAACATGAAGAGCCTGAAAAGGTGTGAAAAATATGAAGAGCTTCAAAAGGTGTCAAAAATAAGAGGAGCAAGAAACGGTCTGAACAATAGGAGGAGCATGAAGTGTTGTTGAAAAACATGAAGAGCCTGAAAAGGTGTTAAATATATGAAGAGCTCCAATCGGTGTAAAAAATATCACGAGCATTAAACGGTCTGAAAAATAGGAGGAGCATGAAACAGTGTTCAAAAACATGAAGAGCCTGAAAAGGTGTGAAAAATATGAAGAGCTTCAAAAGGTGTCAAAAATATGAGAAGCATGAAACGGTCTGAAAAATAGGAGGATCATAAAGCGGTGTTGAAGAACATGAAGAGCCTGAAAAGGTGTGAAAAATATGAAGAGCTTCAAATGGTGTGAAAAAAATGAAGAGCTTAAAAGGTGTGAAAATTATGAATAGCACGAAACGGTCTGAAAAATAGGAGGATCATGAAGCGGTGTTCAAAAACATGAAGAGCCTAAAAAGGTGTGGAAAATATGAAGAGCTTAAAAGGTGTGAAAATTGTGAATAGCACGAAACGGTCTGAAAAATAGGAGGATCATGAAGCGGTGTTGAAAAACATGAAGAGCCTGAAAATGTGTGAAAAATATGAAGGGCTTCAAAAGGTGTCAAAAATATGAAGAGCATGAAACGGTCTGAAAAATAGGAGGATCATAAAGCGGTGTTGAAGAACATGAAGAGCCTGAAAAGGTGTGAAAAATATGAAGAGCTTCAAAAGGTGTGAAAAAAATGAAGAGCTTGAAAGATGTGAAAATTATGAATAGCACGAAACGGTCTGAAAAATAGGAGGATCATGAAGCGGTGTTCAAAAACATGAAGAGCCTAAAAAGGTGTGGAAAATATGAAGAGCTTAAAAGGTGTGAAAATTGTGAATAGCACGAAACGGTCTGAAAAATAGGAGGATCATGAAGCGGTGTTGAAAAACATGAAGAGCCTGAAAATGTGTGAAAAATATGAAGAGCTTCAAAATTTGTGAAATACATGAGGAGCTTGAAACGGGCTGAACAACAGGAGGAGCATGAAGCGGTGTTGAAAAACATGAAGAGCCTGAAAAGGTGTGAAAAATATGAAGAGCTTCAAAAGGCGTGAAAAATATGAGGACCATGAAACGGTGTGAAAAATAGGAGGAGCAAGATGCGGTGTTGAAAAACATGAAGAGCCTGAAAAGTTGTGAAAAATATGAAGAATTCAAAAGGTGTCAAAAATGATATGAGCATGAAACGGTCTGAAAAATAGGAGGAGCATGAAGTGGTGTTGAAAAACATGAAGAGCTTGAAAAGGTGTGAAAAATATGAAGAGCTTCAAAAGGAGTCAAAAATATGAGTAGCATGAAACAGTCTGAAAAATATAAGGAGCATGAAGTGATGTTGAAAAACATGAAGAGTCTGAAAATGTGTGAAAAATATGAAGAGCTTCAAAAGGCGTGAAAAATATGAGGACCATGAAACGGTCTAAAAAATAGGAGGAGCAAGATGCGGTGTTGAAAAACGTGAAGAGTTTGAAAAGGTATGAAAAATATGAAGAGCATCAAAAGGTTTAAAAAATATGAGGAGCATGAAACGGTCGGAATAAAGGAGGAGCATGAAGTGGTGTTGAAAAACATGAAGAGCCTGAAAATGTGTGAAAAATATGAAGAGCTTGAAAAGGTGTGAAATATATGAAGAGCTTCAAAAGGTGTCAAAAATGAGATGAGCCTGAAACGATCTGAAAAACAGGAGGAGCATGAAGTGGTGTTGAAAAACATGAAGAGCCTGAAAATGTGTGAAAAATATGAAGAGCTTCAAAATTTGTGAAATACATGAGGAGCTTGAAAAGGTCTGAAAAACAGGAGGAGCATGAAGCGGTGTTGAAAATCATGAAGAACCTGAAAACGTGTGAAAAATATGAAGAGCTTCAAAAGGTGTCAAAAATGAGATGAGCATGAAACGGTCTGAATAATAGGAGGAACATGAAGTGGTTTTGAAAAACATGAAGAGCCTGAAAAGGTGTGCAATATATGAAGAGCTTCAAAAGGTGTCAAAAATATGAGGAGCATGAAACGGTCTGAAAAATAATAGGAGCATGAAACTGTGTTAAAAAACCTGAAGAGCCTAAAAAGTTTTGAAAAATATAAAGAACTTCAAAAGGTGTGAAATGCATGAGGAGAATTAAACGGTCTGAAAAATAGGAGGAGCATGAAGCGGTGTTGAAAAACATGAAGAGCCTAAAACGTGTGAAAAATATGAAGAGCTTCAAAAGGTGTGAAATATATGAAGAGTTTCAAAAGGTGTCAAAAATGAGATGAGCATGAAACGGTCTGACAAATAGGAGGAGCATGAAGCGGTGTTGAAAAACATGAAGAGCCTGAAATGGTGTGAAAAATATGAAGAGCTTCAAAAGGTGTGAAATATATGAAGAGTTTCAAAAGGTGTCCAAAATATAAGGAGCGTGAAACGGTCTGAAAAATAGGAGGAGCATGAAACGGTGTTCAAAAATATGAAGAGTTTCAAAAGTGTGAAAAATATGAGGAGCATTAATCGGTCTGAAAAAAAGGAGGAGCATGAAACGGTGTTCAAAAATATGAAGAGCTTCAAAAGGTGTCAAAAATATGAAGAGTATGAAAAAGTCTGAAAAATAGGAGGAGCATGAAGTGTTGTTGTAAAACATGAAGAGCCTGAAAGGTGTGAAATATATGAAGAGCTTCAAAAGGTGTGAAAAATATGAGGAGCATGAAGTGGTGTTGAAAAATATGAAGAGCCTGAAAAAGTGTGAAAAATGTGTAGAGCTTCAAAAGGTGTGAAATACATGAGGAGGATGAATCGGTCTGAAAAACAGGAGGAGCATGAAGCGGTGTTCAAAAACATGAAGAGCCTGAAAAGGTGTGAAATATATGAAGAGCTTCAAAAGGTGTCAAAAATATGAGGAGCATGAAAAGGTCTGAAAAATAGGAGGAGCATGAAGTGTTGTTGTAAAACATGAAGAGCCTGAAAGGTGTGAAATATATGAAGAGCTTCAAAAGGTGTGAAATACATGAGGAGCATGTAACGGTCTGAAAAATAGGAGGAGCATGAAGTGGTGTTGAAAAACTTGAAGAGCCTGAAAAGGTGTGAAAAATATGAAGAGCTTCAAGAGGTGTGAAATTCATGAGGAGAATGAATCGGTCTTAAAAATAGGAGGGGCATGAGCGGTGTTCAAAAACATGAAGAGCCTGAGAAGGTGTGAAATATATGAAGAGCTTCAAAAGGTGTCAAAAATATGAGGAGCATGAAACATTCTGAAAAATAGTAGGAAAATGAAATGGGGTTCAAAACCCTGAAGAGCCTAAAAAGGTGTGAAAAATATAAACAGCTTCAAAAGGTGTGAAACGCCTGAGGAGCATTAAACGGTCTGAAAAATAGGAGGAGCATGAAGCGTTGATGAAAAACATGAAGAGCCTGAAAATGTGTGAAAAATATGAAGAGCTTCAAAAGTTGTCAAAAATATGAGGAGCATGAACGGTCTGAAAAATAGGAGGAGCATGAAGCGGTCTTGAAAACATTACGAGCCTGAAACGGTGTGAAAAATATGAAGAGCTTCAAAATGTTTCAAAAATATGAGGAGTATGAACGATCTGAAAAATAGGAGGAGCATGAAGCGGTGTTGAAAACATGAAGAGCTTCAAAAGTGTGAAAAATAAGAAGAGCTTCAAAAGGTGTCAAAAATATGAAGAGCATGAAACGGTCCGAAAAATAGGGGGAGCATGAAGTGGTGTTGAAAAACATGAAGAGCCTGAACAGGTGCGAAATATATGAAGAGCATCAAAAGGTGTCAAAAATATTTGGAGCATGAAACGGTCTGAAAAATAGGAGGAGCATGGAGCGTTGTTGAAAAACATGAAGAGCCTGAAAAGGTGTGAAAAATATTAAGGGCTTCAAAAGGTGTCAAAGATCCGAGGAGCATGAAACGGTCTGAAAAATAGTAGGAGAATGCAACGGTGTTCAAAAACATGAAGAGTTTGAAAAGGTGTGAAAAATATGAAGAGCTTCAAAAGGAGTCAAAAATATGAGGACCATGAAACGGTCTGAAATATCGGAGGAGCATGAAACGGTGTTCAAAAACTTGAAGAGCCTGAAAAGTTGTGAAAAATACGAAGAGCTTCAAAAGGTGTCAAAAATATGAGGACCATGAAACGGTCTGAAAAATAGGAGGAGCATGAAATGGTGTTCAAAACTTGAAGAGCCTGAAAAGTTGTGAAATATATGAAGAGCTTCAAAACGTGTCAAAAATATGAGGTGCATGAAACGGTCTGAAAAATAGAAGGAACATGAATCGGTGTTGGAAAACATGAAGAGCCTGAAAAGGTGTGAAATATATGAAGAGCTTCAAAAGCTGCGAAAAATGAGAGGAGCATGAAAAGGGCTGAAAAATAGGAGGAGCATGAAGCGGTGTTGAAAAACATGAAGAGCCTGAAACGGTGTGAAAAATATGCAGAGATTCAAAAGGTGTCTAAAACATGAGGAGCATCAAACGGTCTGAAAAATAGGAGGAGCATGAACTGGTGTTGAAAAACATGAAGATCCTGAAAAGGTGTGAAAAATATGAAAAGCTTCAAAAGGTGTCAAAAATATGAGGAACATTAACCGGTCTGAAATATAGGAGGATCATGAAGCGGTGTTGAAAAATATGAAGAGACTGAAAAGGTGTGAAAAATATGAAGGGCTTCAAAATGTGTAAAATAAATGAGGAGCATGAAACGGTCTGAAAAATAAGAGGAGCATGAAACGGTGTTCAGAAACATGAAGATCCTGAAAAGGTGTGAAAATATGAAGAGCTTCATAAGTTGTCAAAAATATGAGGAGCACGAAACCATCTGAAAAATAGGAGGATCATGAAGCGGTGTTGAAAAACATGAAGAGCCTGAAAGGTGTCAAAAATATGAAGAGCTTCAAAAGGTGTCAAAAATATGAGGTGCATGAAACGTTCTGAAAAATAAGAGGAGCATAATACGGTGTTGAAAAACATGAAGAGCCTGAAAAGGTGTGAAAAATATGAAGAGAATCAAAACTTGTCAAAATATGGGAATCCTGAAACCTTCTGAAAAATAGGAGGAGCATGAAACGGTGTTGAAAAACATGAAGAGCCTGAAAAGGTGTGAAAAATATGAAGGGCTTCAAAAGGTGTCAAATATACGAGGAGCATGAAATGGTCTGCAGAATAGGAGGAGAATAAAAAGGTGTTCAAAAACATGAAGAGTCTGAAAAGGTGTGAAAAATATGAAGAGCTTCAAAAGGAGTCAAAAATATGAGGACCATGAAACGGTCTGAAAAATAGGAGGAGCATGAAATGGTGTTCAAAAACATGAAGAGCCTGAAAAGGTGTGAAAAATATGAAGAGCTTCAAAAGGTGTGAAAAATATGAAGAGCATGAAACGGTCTGAAAAATAGGAGGAGCATGACGCGGAGTTCAAAAACATGAAGAGCCTGAAAAGGTGTGAAAAATATGAAGAGCTTCAAATGGTGTTAAAAATATGAGGGGCATGAAACGGTCTGAAAAATAGGAGGAGCATGAAACTGTGTTCAAAAACTTGAAGAGCATGAAAAGTTGTGAAAAATATGAAGAGCTTAAAAACGTGTCATTTTATGAGGAGCATGAAACGGTCTGAAAAACTGGAGGAGCATGAAGCTTTGTTGAAAAACATGAAGAGCCAGAAAAGGTTTAAAAAATATGAAGAGCTTCAAAATATGTGAAAAATATGAAGAGCTACAAAACGTGTCAAAACATGAGGAGCATGAAAAGTTCTCAAAAATAGGAGGAGCATGAAGCCGTGTTGAAAAAATGGAAGAGCCTGAGAAGGTGTGAAAAATATGAAGAGCTTCAAAACGTGTCAAAATTAGGGGAGCAAGAAACGGTTTGAAAATATGAGGAGCATGAAACGGTGTTCAAAAACATGAAGAGCCTGAAAAGCTGTGAAAAATATGAAGAGTTTCAAAAGGAGTCAAAAATATGAGGAGCATGAAACGGTCTGAAAGATAGGAGGATCATGAAACGGTGTTCAAAAACATGAAGAGCCTGAAAATGTGTGAAAATTATGAAGAGCTTCAAAAGGTGTGAAAATATGAGGAGCATGAAGTGGTGTTCAAAAACATGAAGAGCTTGAAAAGGTGTGAAATATACGAAGAGCTTCAAAAGGTGTGAAAAATAGGAGGAGCATGAAGCGGTGTTCAAAAACATGAAGAGCCTGAAAAGGTGTGAAATATATGAAGAGCTTCAAAATGTGTCAAACGTATGAGGAGCATGAAACAGTCTGAAAATAGGAGGAGGATGAAACGGTGTTGAAAAACATGAAGAGCATGAAAAGGTGTGAAAAATACGAAGAGTTTCAAAAGGAATCAAAAATATGAGGAGCATGAAACAGTCTGAAAAATAGGAGGCACATGGAGCGTTGTTGAAAAATTACAAGAGCTTGAAAAGGTGTGAAAAATATGAAGAGCTTCAAAAGGTGTCAAAAATATGATGAGCATGAAACGGTCTGAAAAATAGGAGGAGCATGAAACAGTGTTCAAAAACATGAAGAGCCTGAAAAGGTGTGAAAAATATGAAGAGCTTCAAAAGGTGTCAAAAATAAGAGGAGCAAGAAACGGTCTGAACAATAGGAGGAGTATGAAGTGGTGTTGAAAAACATGAAGAGCCTGAAAAGGTGTTAAATATATGAAGAGCTCCAATCGGTGTAAAAAATATCACGAGCATTAAACGGTCTGAAAAATAGGAGGAGCATGAAACAGTGTTCAAAAACATGAAGATCCTGAAAAGGTGTGAAAAATATGAAGAGCTTCAAAAGGTGTCAAAAATAAGAGGAGCAAGAAACGGTCTGAACAATAGGAGGAGCATGAAGTGTTGTTGAAAAACATGAAGAGCCTGAAAAGGTGTTAAATATATGAAGAGCTCCAATCGGTGTAAAAAATATCACGAGCATTAAACGGTCTGAAAAATAGGAGGAGCATGAAACAGTGTTCAAAAACATGAAGAGCCTGAAAAGGTGTGAAAAATATGAAGAGCTTCAAAAGGTGTCAAAAATATGAGAAGCATGAAACGGTCTGAAAAATAGGAGGATCATAAAGCGGTGTTGAAGAACATGAAGAGCCTGAAAAGGTGTGAAAAATATGAAGAGCTTCAAAAGGTGTGAAAAAAATGAAGAGCTTAAAAGGTGTGAAAATTATGAATAGCACGAAACGGTCTGAAAAATAGGAGGATCATGAAGCGGTGTTCAAAAATATGAAGAGCCTAAAAAGGTGTGGAAAATATGAAGAGCTTAAAAGGTGTGAAAATTGTGAATAGCACGAAACAGTCTGAAAAATAGGAGGATCATGAAGCGGTGTTGAAAAACATGAAGAGCCTGAAAATGTGTGAAAAATATGAAGGGCTTCAAAAGGTGTCAAAAATATGAAGAGCATGAAACGGTCTGAAAAATAGGAGGATCATAAAGCGGTGTTGAAGAACATGAAGAGCCTGAAAAGGTGTGAAAAATATGAAGAGCTTCAAAAGGTGTGAAAAAAATGAAGAGCATAAAAGGTGTGAAAATTATGAATAGCACGAAACGGTCTGAAAAATAGGAGGATCATGAAGCGGTGTTCAAAAACATGAAGAGCCTAAAAAGGTGTGGAAAATATGAAGAGCTTAAAAGGTGTGAAAATTGTGAATAGCACGAAACGGTCTGAAAAATAGGAGGATCATGAAGCGGTGTTGAAAAACATGAAGAGCCTAAAATGTGTGAAAATATGAAGAGCTTCAAAATTTGTGAAATACATGAGGAGCTTGAAACGGGCTGAAAAACAGGAGGAGCATGAAGCGGTGTTGAAAAACATGAAGAGCCTGAAAAGGTGTGAAAAATATGAAGAGCTTCAAAAGGTGTCAAAAATGATATGAGCATGAAACGGTCTGAAAAATAGGAGGAGCATGAAGTTGTGTTGAAAAACATGAAGAGCCTGAAAAGGTGTGAAAAATATGATGAGCTTCAAAAGGCGTGAAAAATATGAGGACCATGAAACGGTCTGAAAAATAGGAGGAGCAAGATGCGGTGTTGAAAAACGTGAAGAGTTTGAAAAGGTATGAAAAATATGAAGAGCATCAAAAGGTTTAAAAATTATGAGGAGCATGAAACGGTCGGAATAAAAGAGGAGCATGAAGTGGTGTTGAAAAACATGAAGAGCCTGAAAAGTTGTGAAAAATATGAAGAGCTTGAAAAGGTGTGAAATATATGAAGAGCTTCAAAAGGTGTCAAAAATGAGATGAGCATGAAACGATCTGAAAAACAGGAGGAGCATGAAGTGGTGTTGAAAAACATGAAGAGCCTGAAAATGTGTGAAAAATATGAAGAGCTTGAATAGGTGTGAAAATTATGAGGAGCACGAAACCATTTGAAAAATAGGAGGATCATGAAGGGGTGTTGAAAAATATGAAGAGCCTGAAAATGTGTGAAAAATATGAAGAGCTTCAAAATTTGTGAAATACATGAGGAGCTTGAAAAGGTCTGAAAAACAGGAGGAGCATGAAACTGTGTTAAAAACCCTGAAGAGCCTAAAAAGGTGTGAAAAATATAAAGAACTTCAAAATGTGTGAAATGCATGAGGAGAATTAAACGGTCTGAAAAATAGGAGGAGCATGAAGCGGTGTTGAAAAACATGAAGAGCCTAAAACGTGTGAAAAATATGAAGAGCTTCAAAAGGTGTGAAATATATGAAGACCTTCAAAAGGTGTCAAAAATGAGATGAGCATGAAACGGTCTGAAAAATAGGAGGAGCATGAAGCGGTGTTGAAAAACATGAAGAGCCTGAAATGGTGTGAAAAATATGAAGAGCTTCAAAAGGTGTGAAATATATGAAGAGTTTCAAAAGGTGTCCAAAATATAAGGAGCGTGAAACGGTCTGAAAAATAGGAGGAGCATGAAACGGTGCTCAAAAATATGAAGAGTTTCAAAAGTGTGAAAAATATGAGGAGCATTAATCGGTCTGAAAAAAAGGGGGAGCATGAAACGGTGTTCAAAAATATGAAGAGCTTCAAAATGTGTCAAAAATATGAAGAGCTACAAAAGGAGTCAAAAATGTGAGGAGCATGAAAAGGTCTGAAAAATAGGAGGAGAATGAAGCGATGTTGAAAAACATGAAGAGCCTGAAAAGGTGTGAAATATATGAAGAGCTTCAAAAGGTGTGAAAAATATGAAGAGCTTCAAAAGGTGTCAAAAATGATATGAGCATGAAACGGTCTGAAAAATAGGAGGAGCATGAAGCGGTGTTGAAAATCATGAAGAGCCTGAAAACGTGTGTAAAATATGAAGAGCATCAAAAGGTGTGAAAATGAAAGGAGCAAGAAAAGGTCTGAAAAATAGGAGGAGCATGAAGTGGTGGTGAAAAACATGAAGAGCCTGCCAAGTTGTGAAATATATGAAGAGGTTCAAAAGGTGTCAAAAATATGAGGAGCATGAAACGGTCTGAAATATAGGAGGAGAATGAAGCGGTGTTGAAAAACATGAAGAGCCTGAAATGAGTGAAATATATGAAGAGTTTCAAAAGGTGTCAAAAATATGAGGAGCATGAAACGGTCTGAAAAATAGGAAGAGCATGAAATGGTGTTCAAAATCATAAAGAGACTGAAAACGTGTGAAAAATATGAAGAGCTTAAAAAGGTGTGAAAAAAATGAGGAGCATGAAACGGTGTGAAAAAAAGGAGGAGCATGAAACGGTGTGAAAAATAGGAGGAGCATGAAAGGTGTTGAAAAACATGAAGAGCCTGAAAATGTGTGAAAAATATGAAGAGCTTCAAAAGGTGTGAAAAATATGAAGAGCTTCAAAAAGTGTAAAATATATGAGGAGCATGAAACGGTATGAAAAATAGGAGGAGCATGAAAGATGTTGAAATACATGAAGAGATTGAAATGGTGTGAAAAATATGAAGAGCTTCAAAAGGTGTGAAAAATATGAAGAGCTTCAAAAGGTGTGAAAAATATGAGGAGCATGAAGTGGTGTTCAAAAACATGTAGAGCTTGAAAAGGTGTGAAATATACGAAGAGCTTCAAAAGGTGTGAAAAATACGAGGAGCATGAAGTGGTGTTGAAAATTATGAAGAGCCTGAAAAGAGTGAAATATATGAAGAGTTTCAAAAGGTGTCAAAAGTATGAGGAGCTTGAAATGGTGTTCAAAAACATGAAGAGCCTGAGAAGGTGTGAAAACTATGAAGAGCTTCAAAAGGTGTCAAAAGTATGAGGAGCTTGAAAAGGTGTTGAAAAACATGAAGAGCCTGAGAAGGTGTGAAAACTATGAAGAGCTTCAAAAGGTGTCAAAAGTATGAGGAGCATGAAACGGTCTGAAAAACAGGAGGAGCATGAAACGGTGTTGAAAAACATGAAGAGCCTGAGAAGGTGTGAAAACTATGAAGAGCTTCAAAAGGTGTCAAAAGTATGAGGAGCTTGAAAAGGTGTTCAAAAACATGAAGAGCCTGAGAAGGTGTGAAAACTATGAAGAGCTTCAAAAGGTGTCAAAAGTATGAGGAGCTTGAAAAGGTGTTCAAAAACATGAAGAGCCTGAGAAGGTGTGAAAACTATGAAGAGCTTCAATAGGTGTCAAAAGTGTGAGGAGCTTGAAAAGGTGTTCAAAAACGTGAAGAGCCTGAGAAGGTGTGAAATATATGAAGAGCTTCAAAAGGTGTCAAAAGTATGAGGAGCTTGAAAAGGTGTTGAAAAACATGAAGAGCCTGAAAAGGTGTGAAAACTATGAAGAGCTTCAAAAGGTGTCAAAAGTATGAGGAGCTTGAAAGGGTGTTCAAAAACATGAAGAGCCTGAGAAGGTGTGCAAAATATGAAGAGCTTAAAAAGGTGTCTAAAATATGACGAGCTTAAAAAGGTGTTCAAAAACATGAAGAGCATGAAAATGTCTGAAAAATATGAAGAGCTTAAAAGGTGTCAAAAATACGAGGAGCATGAAACGGTCTGAAAAATAGGAGGAGCATGAAGTTGTGTTGAAAAATATGAAGAGGCTGAAAAGGTGTGCAAAATATGAAGAGCTTCAAAAGGTGTCAAAAATATGAGGAGCATGAAATGGCCTGACAAATAGGAGGAGCATGAAGTGGTGTTGAAAAACATGAAGAGCCTGAAAAGATGTGAAAAATATGAAGAGTTTCAAAAGGTGTCAAAAATATGAGGAGCATGAAACGGCCTGAAAACAATGAGGAGCATGAAATGGTGTTCAAAAACTTGAAGAGACTGAAAATGTGTGAAAAATATGAAGAGCTTCAAAAGATGTGAAAAATATGAGGAGCATGAAACGGTCTGAAAAATAGAAGTAGCATGAAACGGTGTTGAAAAATATGAAGAGCCTGAAAAGGTGTGAAATATATGAAGAGGTGCAAAAGGTGTCAAAAATATGAGGAGCATGAAACGGTCTGAGAAATAGGAGGAGAATGAAGCGGTGTTGAAAAACATGAAGAGTCTGAAATGAGTGAAATATATGAAGAGTTTCAAAAGGTGTCAAAAATATGAGGAGCATGAACGGTCTGAAAAATAGGAGGAGCATGAAGCGGTGTTGAAAAACATGAAGAGCCTGAAAAGGTGTGAAAACTATGAAGAGCTTCAAAAGGTGTCAAAATTATGAGGAGCTTGAAAAGGTGTTCAAAAACATGAAAAGCCTGAGAAGGTGTGAAAAATATGAAGAGCTTAAAAAGGTGTCAAAAATATGGGAATCATGAAACGGTGTAAAAAATAGGAGGAGCATGAAGCGGTGTTCAAAAACATGAAGAGCCTGAAAAGGTGTGAAAAATATGCAGGGTTTCAAAAGGTGTAAAATATATGAGGCCCATGAAACGGACTGAAAAATAAGAGGAGCATGAAACGGTGTTCAGAAACATGAAGAGCCTGAAGGAGTGAAAAATATGAAGAGCTTCCAAAAGTGTGAAATACAAGAGGAACACGAAAAGGTCAGAAAAATAGGAGGAACATGAAGCGGTGTTGAAAAACATGAAGAGCCTGAAAAGGAGTGAAAAATATGAAGAGCTTCAAAAGGTGTCAAAAATATGAGGAGCATGAAACCGTCTGAACAATAGGGGGAGCATGAAGCGGTGTTCAAAAACATGAAGAGCCTGAAAAGATGTGAAAAATATGAAGAGCTTCAAAAGGTGTCAAAAATATGAGGAGCATGAAACCGTCTGAAAAATAGGGGGAGCATGAAGCGGTGTTCAAAAACATGAAGAGCCTGAAAAGATGTGAAAAATATGAAGAGCTTCAAAAGGTGTCAAAAATATGAGGAGCATGAAACCGTCTGAAAAATAGGGGGAGCATGAAGCAGTGTTCAAAAAAATATGAAGAGCCTGAAAAGTTGTGAAAAATATGAAGAGCTTCAAAAGGTGTCAAAAATATGAGGAGCATGAAACCGTCTGAACAATAGGGGGAACATGAAGCGGTGTTCAAAAACATGAAGAGCCTGAAAAGATGTGAAAAATATGAAGAGCTTCAAAAGGTGTCAAAAATATGAGGAGCATGAAACCGTCTGAAAAATAGGGGGAGCATGAAGCAGTGTTCAAAAAAATATGAAGAGCCTGAAAAGTTGTGAAAAATATGAAGAGCTTCAAAAGGTGTGAAATTCATGAGGAGGATGAATCGGTCTGAAAAATAGGAGGAGCATGAAGCGGTGTTCAAAAACATGAAGAGCCTGAAATGGTGTGAAAAATATGAAGAGCTTCAAAAGGTGTGAAAATTATGAGGAGCACGAAACGGTCTGAAAATTAGGAGGATCTTGAAGCGGTGTTGAAAATCATGAAGAGCCTGAAAAAGTGTGAAAAATATGTAGAGCTTCAAAAGTTGTGAAAAATATGAAGAGCTTCAAAAGGTGTCAAAAATGAGATGAGCATGAAACGATCTGAAAAATAGGAGGAGCATGAAGCGGTGTTGAAAAACATGAAGAGCCTTAAAAGGTGTGAAAAATATGAAGAGGTTCAAAAGGTGTTAAATATATGAAGAGTTTCAAAAGGTGTCAAAAATATGAGGATCATGAAACGGTCTGAAAGACAGGAGGAGCATGAAGTGGTGTTGAAAAACATGAAGAGCCTGAAAAGGTGTGAAAAATATGAAGAGCTTCAAAAGTTGTGAAATACATGAGGAGAATGAATCGGTCTGAAAAATAGGAGGAGCATGAAGCGGTGTTCAAAAACATGAAGAGCCTGAGAAGGTGTGAAATATATGAAGAGCTTCAAAAGGTGTCAAAAATATGAGGAGCATGAAACATTCTGAAAAATAGTAGGAAAATGAAATGGGGATCAAAACCCTGAAGAGCCTAAAAAGGTGTGAAAAATATAAAGAGCTTCAAAAGGTGTGAAACGCCTGAGGAGCATTAAACGGTCTGAAAAATAGGAGGAGCATGAAGCGTTGATGAAAAACATGAAGAGCCTGAAAATGTGTGAAAAATATGAACAGCTTCAAAAGTTGTCAAAAATATGAGGAGCATGAACGGTCTGAAAAATAGGAGGATCATGCAGCGGTCTTGAAAACATTACGAGCCTGAAACGGTGTGAAAAATATGAAGAGCTTCAAAATGTTTCAAAAATATGAGGAGTATGAACGGTCTGAAAAATAGGAGGAGCATGAAGCGGTGTTGAAAACATGAAGAGCTTCAAAAGGTGTGAAAAATATGAAGAGCTTCAAAAGGTGTGAAATACATGAGGAGGATGAATCGGTCTGAACAACAGGAGGAGCATGAAGCGGTGTTCAAGAACATGAAGAGCCTGAAAAGGTGTGAAAAATATGAAGAGCTTCAAAAGGTGAGAAAATTATGAGGAGCACGAAACCGTCTGAAAAATAGGAGGATCATGAAGCAGTGTTGAAAAACATGTAGAGACTGAAAATGTGTGAAATATATGAAGAGCTTCAAAATGTGTCAAAAATATGAGGAGCAGGAAACGGTCTGAAAAATATTAGGAGCATGAAACGGTGTTCAAAACCCTGAAGAGCCTAAAAAGGTGTTAAAAATATAAAGAGCTTCAAAAGGTGTGAAATGCATGAGGAGCATTAAACGGTCTGAAAAATAGGAGGAGCATGAAGCGGTGTTGAAAATCATGAAGAGACTGAAAACGTGTGAAAAATATGAAGAGCTTCAAAAGGTGTCAAAAATGAGATGAGCAAGAAACGGTCTGAATAATAGGAGGAACATGAAGTGGTGTTGAAAATCATGAAGAGCTGAAAAGGTGTGAAATATATGAAGAATTTCAAAAGGTGTCAAAAATATGAGGAGCATGAAATGGTCTGAAAAATAGGAGGATCATAAAGCGGTGTTGAAGAACATGAAGAGCCTGAAAAGGTGTGCAAAATATGAAGAGCTTCAAAAGGTGTGAAAAAAATGAAGAGCTTAAAAGGTGTGAAAATTATGAATAGCACGAAACGGTCTGAAAAATAGGAGGATCATGAAGCGGTGTTCAAAAACATGAAGAGCCTGAAAAGGTGTGAAAAATATGAAGAGCTTAAAAGGTGTAAAAATTGTGAATAGCACGAAACGGTCTGAAAAATAGGAGGATCATGAAGCGGTGTTGAAAAACATGAAGAGCCTGAAAATGTGTGAAAAATATGAAGAGCTTCAAAATTTGTGAAATACATGAGGAGCTTGAAACGGGCTGAAAAACAGGAGGAGCATGAAGCGGTGTTGAAAAACATGAAGAGCCTGAAAAGGTGTGAAAAATATGAAGAGCTTCAAAAGGCGTGAAAAATATGAGGACCATGAAACGGTGTGAAAAATAGGAGGAGGAAGATGCGGTGTTGAAAAACATGAAGAGCCTGAAAAGTTGTGAAAAATATGAAGAGCTTCAAAAGGTGTCAAAAATGATATGAGCATGAAACTGTCTGAAAAATAGGAGGAGCATGAAGTGGTGTTGAAAAACATGAAGAGCCTGAAAAGGTGTGAAATATATGAAGAGCTTCAAAAGGTGTCAAAAATATGAGTAGCATGAAACAGTCTGAAAAATATAAGGAGCATGAAGTGATGTTGAAAAACATGAAGAGTCTGAAAAGGTGTGAAAAATATGAAGAGCTTCAAAAGGCGGGAAAAATATGAGGACCATGAAACGGTCTGAAAAATAGGAGGAGCAAGATGCGGTGTTGAAAAACGTGAAGAGTTTGAAAAGGTATGAAAAATATGAAGAGCATCAAAAGGTTTAAAAATTATGAGGAGCATGAAACGGTCGGAATAAAGGAGGAGCATGAAGTGGTGTTGAAAAATATGAAGAGCCTGAAAAGGTGTGAAAAATATGAAGAGCTTGAAAAGGTGTGAAATATATGAAGAGCTTCAAAAGGTGTCAAAAATGAGATGAGCATGAAACGATCTGAAAAACAGGAGGAGCATGAAGTGGTGTTGAAAAACATGAAGAGCCTGAAAATGTGTGAAAAATATGAAGAGCTTGAATAGGTGTGAAAATTATGAGGAGCACGAAACCATTTGAAAAATAGGAGGATCATGAAGGGGTGTTGAAAAATATGAAGAGCCTGAAAATGTGTGAAAAATATGAAGAGCTTCAAAATTTGTGAAATACATGAGGAGCTTGAAAAGGTCTGAAAAACAGGAGGAGCATGAAGCGGTGTTGAAAATCATGAAGAGCCTGAAAACGTGTGAAAAATATGAAGAGCTTCAAAAGGTGTCAAAAATGAGATGAGCATGAAACGGTCTGAATAATAGGAGGAACATGAAGTGGTTTTGAAAAACATGAAGAGCCTGAAAAGGTGTGCAATATATGAAGAGCTTCAAAAGGTGTCAAAAATATGAGGAGCAGGAAACGGTCTGAAAAATAGTAGGAGCATGAAACTGTGTTAAAAACCCTGAAGAGCCTAAAAAGGTGTGAAAAATATAAAGAACTTCAAAATGTGTGAAATGCATGAGGAGAATTAAACGGTCTGAAAAATAGGAGGAGCATGAAGCGGTGTTGAAAAACATGAAGAGCCTAAAACGTGTGAAAAATATGAAGAGCTTCAAAAGGTGTGAAATATATGAAGACCTTCAAAAGGTGTCAAAAATGAGATGAGCATGAAACGGTCTGAAAAATAGGAGGAGCATGAAGCGGTGTTGAAAAACATGAAGAGCCTGAAATGGTGTGAAAAATATGAAGAGCTTCAAAAGGTGTGAAATATATGAAGAGTTTCAAAAGGTGTCCAAAATATAAGGAGCGTGAAACGGTCTGAAAAATAGGAGGAGCATGAAACGGTGCTCAAAAATATGAAGAGTTTCAAAAGTGTGAAAAATATGAGGAGCATTAATCGGTCTGAAAAAAAGGGGGAGCATGAAACGGTGTTCAAAAATATGAAGAGCTTCAAAATGTGTCAAAAATATGAAGAGCTACAAAAGGAGTCAAAAATGTGAGGAGCATGAAAAGGTCTGAAAAATAGGAGGAGAATGAAGCGATGTTGAAAAACATGAAGAGCCTGAAAAGGTGTGAAATATATGAAGAGCTTCAAAAGGTGTGAAAAATATGAAGAGCTTCAAAAGGTGTCAAAAATGATATGAGCATGAAACGGTCTGAAAAATAGGAGGAGCATGAAGCGGTGTTGAAAATCATGAAGAGCCTGAAAACGTGTGTAAAATATGAAGAGCATCAAAAGGTGTGAAAATGAAAGGAGCAAGAAAAGGTCTGAAAAATAGGAGGAGCATGAAGTGGTGGTGAAAAACATGAAGAGCCTGCCAAGTTGTGAAATATATGAAGAGGTTCAAAAGGTGTCAAAAATATGAGGAGCATGAAACGGTCTGAAATATAGGAGGAGAATGAAGCGGTGTTGAAAAACATGAAGAGCCTGAAATGAGTGAAATATATGAAGAGTTTCAAAAGGTGTCAAAAATATGAGGAGCATGAAACGGTCTGAAAAATAGGAAGAGCATGAAATGGTGTTCAAAATCATAAAGAGACTGAAAACGTGTGAAAAATATGAAGAGCTTAAAAAGGTGTGAAAAAAATGAGGAGCATGAAACGGTGTGAAAAAAAGGAGGAGCATGAAACGGTGTGAAAAATAGGAGGAGCATGAAAGGTGTTGAAAAACATGAAGAGCCTGAAAATGTGTGAAAAATATGAAGAGCTTCAAAAGGTGTGAAAAATATGAAGAGCTTCAAAAAGTGTAAAATATATGAGGAGCATGAAACGGTATGAAAAATAGGAGGAGCATGAAAGATGTTGAAATACATGAAGAGATTGAAATGGTGTGAAAAATATGAAGAGCTTCAAAAGGTGTGAAAAATATGAAGAGCTTCAAAAGGTGTGAAAAATATGAGGAGCATGAAGTGGTGTTCAAAAACATGTAGAGCTTGAAAAGGTGTGAAATATACGAAGAGCTTCAAAAGGTGTGAAAAATACGAGGAGCATGAAGTGGTGTTGAAAATTATGAAGAGCCTGAAAAGAGTGAAATATATGAAGAGTTTCAAAAGGTGTCAAAAGTATGAGGAGCTTGAAATGGTGTTCAAAAACATGAAGAGCCTGAGAAGGTGTGAAAACTATGAAGAGCTTCAAAAGGTGTCAAAAGTATGAGGAGCTTGAAAAGGTGTTGAAAAACATGAAGAGCCTGAGAAGGTGTGAAAACTATGAAGAGCTTCAAAAGGTGTCAAAAGTATGAGGAGCATGAAACGGTCTGAAAAACAGGAGGAGCATGAAACGGTGTTGAAAAACATGAAGAGCCTGAGAAGGTGTGAAAACTATGAAGAGCTTCAAAAGGTGTCAAAAGTATGAGGAGCTTGAAAAGGTGTTCAAAAACATGAAGAGCCTGAGAAGGTGTGAAAACTATGAAGAGCTTCAAAAGGTGTCAAAAGTATGAGGAGCTTGAAAAGGTGTTCAAAAACATGAAGAGCCTGAGAAGGTGTGAAAACTATGAAGAGCTTCAATAGGTGTCAAAAGTGTGAGGAGCTTGAAAAGGTGTTCAAAAACGTGAAGAGCCTGAGAAGGTGTGAAATATATGAAGAGCTTCAAAAGGTGTCAAAAGTATGAGGAGCTTGAAAAGGTGTTGAAAAACATGAAGAGCCTGAAAAGGTGTGAAAACTATGAAGAGCTTCAAAAGGTGTCAAAAGTATGAGGAGCTTGAAAGGGTGTTCAAAAACATGAAGAGCCTGAGAAGGTGTGCAAAATATGAAGAGCTTAAAAAGGTGTCTAAAATATGACGAGCTTAAAAAGGTGTTCAAAAACATGAAGAGCATGAAAATGTCTGAAAAATATGAAGAGCTTAAAAGGTGTCAAAAATACGAGGAGCATGAAACGGTCTGAAAAATAGGAGGAGCATGAAGTTGTGTTGAAAAATATGAAGAGGCTGAAAAGGTGTGCAAAATATGAAGAGCTTCAAAAGGTGTCAAAAATATGAGGAGCATGAAATGGCCTGACAAATAGGAGGAGCATGAAGTGGTGTTGAAAAACATGAAGAGCCTGAAAAGATGTGAAAAATATGAAGAGTTTCAAAAGGTGTCAAAAATATGAGGAGCATGAAACGGCCTGAAAACAATGAGGAGCATGAAATGGTGTTCAAAAACTTGAAGAGACTGAAAATGTGTGAAAAATATGAAGAGCTTCAAAAGATGTGAAAAATATGAGGAGCATGAAACGGTCTGAAAAATAGAAGTAGCATGAAACGGTGTTGAAAAATATGAAGAGCCTGAAAAGGTGTGAAATATATGAAGAGGTGCAAAAGGTGTCAAAAATATGAGGAGCATGAAACGGTCTGAGAAATAGGAGGAGAATGAAGCGGTGTTGAAAAACATGAAGAGTCTGAAATGAGTGAAATATATGAAGAGTTTCAAAAGGTGTCAAAAATATGAGGAGCATGAACGGTCTGAAAAATAGGAGGAGCATGAAGCGGTGTTGAAAAACATGAAGAGCCTGAAAAGGTGTGAAAACTATGAAGAGCTTCAAAAGGTGTCAAAATTATGAGGAGCTTGAAAAGGTGTTCAAAAACATGAAAAGCCTGAGAAGGTGTGAAAAATATGAAGAGCTTAAAAAGGTGTCAAAAATATGGGAATCATGAAACGGTGTAAAAAATAGGAGGAGCATGAAGCGGTGTTCAAAAACATGAAGAGCCTGAAAAGGTGTGAAAAATATGCAGGGTTTCAAAAGGTGTAAAATATATGAGGCCCATGAAACGGACTGAAAAATAAGAGGAGCATGAAACGGTGTTCAGAAACATGAAGAGCCTGAAGGAGTGAAAAATATGAAGAGCTTCCAAAAGTGTGAAATACAAGAGGAACACGAAAAGGTCAGAAAAATAGGAGGAACATGAAGCGGTGTTGAAAAACATGAAGAGCCTGAAAAGGAGTGAAAAATATGAAGAGCTTCAAAAGGTGTCAAAAATATGAGGAGCATGAAACCGTCTGAACAATAGGGGGAGCATGAAGCGGTGTTCAAAAACATGAAGAGCCTGAAAAGATGTGAAAAATATGAAGAGCTTCAAAAGGTGTCAAAAATATGAGGAGCATGAAACCGTCTGAAAAATAGGGGGAGCATGAAGCGGTGTTCAAAAACATGAAGAGCCTGAAAAGATGTGAAAAATATGAAGAGCTTCAAAAGGTGTCAAAAATATGAGGAGCATGAAACCGTCTGAAAAATAGGGGGAGCATGAAGCAGTGTTCAAAAAAATATGAAGAGCCTGAAAAGTTGTGAAAAATATGAAGAGCTTCAAAAGGTGTCAAAAATATGAGGAGCATGAAACCGTCTGAACAATAGGGGGAACATGAAGCGGTGTTCAAAAACATGAAGAGCCTGAAAAGATGTGAAAAATATGAAGAGCTTCAAAAGGTGTCAAAAATATGAGGAGCATGAAACCGTCTGAAAAATAGGGGGAGCATGAAGCAGTGTTCAAAAAAATATGAAGAGCCTGAAAAGTTGTGAAAAATATGAAGAGCTTCAAAAGGTGTGAAATTCATGAGGAGGATGAATCGGTCTGAAAAATAGGAGGAGCATGAAGCGGTGTTCAAAAACATGAAGAGCCTGAAATGGTGTGAAAAATATGAAGAGCTTCAAAAGGTGTGAAAATTATGAGGAGCACGAAACGGTCTGAAAATTAGGAGGATCTTGAAGCGGTGTTGAAAATCATGAAGAGCCTGAAAAAGTGTGAAAAATATGTAGAGCTTCAAAAGTTGTGAAAAATATGAAGAGCTTCAAAAGGTGTCAAAAATGAGATGAGCATGAAACGATCTGAAAAATAGGAGGAGCATGAAGCGGTGTTGAAAAACATGAAGAGCCTTAAAAGGTGTGAAAAATATGAAGAGGTTCAAAAGGTGTTAAATATATGAAGAGTTTCAAAAGGTGTCAAAAATATGAGGATCATGAAACGGTCTGAAAGACAGGAGGAGCATGAAGTGGTGTTGAAAAACATGAAGAGCCTGAAAAGGTGTGAAAAATATGAAGAGCTTCAAAAGTTGTGAAATACATGAGGAGAATGAATCGGTCTGAAAAATAGGAGGAGCATGAAGCGGTGTTCAAAAACATGAAGAGCCTGAGAAGGTGTGAAATATATGAAGAGCTTCAAAAGGTGTCAAAAATATGAGGAGCATGAAACATTCTGAAAAATAGTAGGAAAATGAAATGGGGATCAAAACCCTGAAGAGCCTAAAAAGGTGTGAAAAATATAAAGAGCTTCAAAAGGTGTGAAACGCCTGAGGAGCATTAAACGGTCTGAAAAATAGGAGGAGCATGAAGCGTTGATGAAAAACATGAAGAGCCTGAAAATGTGTGAAAAATATGAACAGCTTCAAAAGTTGTCAAAAATATGAGGAGCATGAACGGTCTGAAAAATAGGAGGATCATGCAGCGGTCTTGAAAACATTACGAGCCTGAAACGGTGTGAAAAATATGAAGAGCTTCAAAATGTTTCAAAAATATGAGGAGTATGAACGGTCTGAAAAATAGGAGGAGCATGAAGCGGTGTTGAAAACATGAAGAGCTTCAAAAGGTGTGAAAAATATGAAGAGCTTCAAAAGGTGTGAAATACATGAGGAGGATGAATCGGTCTGAACAACAGGAGGAGCATGAAGCGGTGTTCAAGAACATGAAGAGCCTGAAAAGGTGTGAAAAATATGAAGAGCTTCAAAAGGTGAGAAAATTATGAGGAGCACGAAACCGTCTGAAAAATAGGAGGATCATGAAGCAGTGTTGAAAAACATGTAGAGACTGAAAATGTGTGAAATATATGAAGAGCTTCAAAATGTGTCAAAAATATGAGGAGCAGGAAACGGTCTGAAAAATATTAGGAGCATGAAACGGTGTTCAAAACCCTGAAGAGCCTAAAAAGGTGTTAAAAATATAAAGAGCTTCAAAAGGTGTGAAATGCATGAGGAGCATTAAACGGTCTGAAAAATAGGAGGAGCATGAAGCGGTGTTGAAAATCATGAAGAGACTGAAAACGTGTGAAAAATATGAAGAGCTTCAAAAGGTGTCAAAAATGAGATGAGCAAGAAACGGTCTGAATAATAGGAGGAACATGAAGTGGTGTTGAAAATCATGAAGAGCTGAAAAGGTGTGAAATATATGAAGAATTTCAAAAGGTGTCAAAAATATGAGGAGCATGAAATGGTCTGAAAAATAGGAGGATCATAAAGCGGTGTTGAAGAACATGAAGAGCCTGAAAAGGTGTGCAAAATATGAAGAGCTTCAAAAGGTGTGAAAAAAATGAAGAGCTTAAAAGGTGTGAAAATTATGAATAGCACGAAACGGTCTGAAAAATAGGAGGATCATGAAGCGGTGTTCAAAAACATGAAGAGCCTGAAAATGTGTGAAAAATATGAAGAGCTTCAAAACTTGTGAAATACATGAGGAGCTTGAAACGGGCTGAAAAACAGGAGGAGCATGAAGCGGTGTTGAAAAACATGAAGAGCCTGAAAAGGTGTGAAAAATATGAAGAGCTTCAAAAGGCGTGAAAAATATGAGGACCATGAAACGGTGTGAAAAATAGGAGGAGGAAGATGCGGTGTTGAAAAACATGAAGAGCCTGAAAAGTTGTGAAAAATATGAAGAGCTTCAAAAGGTGTCAAAAATGATATGAGCATGAAACTGTCTGAAAAATAGGAGGAGCATGAAGTGGTGTTGAAAAACATGAAGAGCCTGAAAAGGTGTGAAATATATGAAGAGCTTCAAAAGGTGTCAAAAATATGAGTAGCATGAAACAGTCTGAAAAATATAAGGAGCATGAAGTGATGTTGAAAAACATGAAGAGTCTGAAAAGGTGTGAAAAATATGAAGAGCTTCAAAAGGCGGGAAAAATATGAGGACCATGAAACGGTCTGAAAAATAGGAGGAGCAAGATGCGGTGTTGAAAAACGTGAAGAGTTTGAAAAGGTATGAAAAATATGAAGAGCATCAAAAGGTTTAAAAATTATGAGGAGAATGAAACGGTTGGAATAAACGAGGAGCATGAAGTGGTGTTGAAAAATATGAAGAGCCTGAAAAGGTGTGAAAAATATGAAGAGCTTGAAAAGGTGTGAAATATATGAAGAGCTTCAAAAGGTGTCAAAAATGAGATGAGCATGAAACGATCTGAAAAACAGGAGGAGCATGAAGTGGTGTTGAAAAACATGAAGAGCCTGAAAATGTGTGAAAAATATGAAGAGCTTGAATAGGTGTGAAAATTATGAGGAGCACGAAACCATTTGAAAAATAGGAGGATCATGAAGGGGTGTTGAAAAATATGAAGAGCCTGAAAATGTGTGAAAAATATGAAGAGCTTCAAAATTTGTGAAATACATGAGGAGCTTGAAAAGGTCTGAAAAACAGGAGGAGCATGAAGCGGTGTTGAAAATCATGAAGAGCCTGAAAACGTGTGAAAAATATGAAGAGCTTCAAAAGGTGTCAAAAATGAGATGAGCATGAAACGGTCTGAATAATAGGAGGAACATGAAGTGGTTTTGAAAAACATGAAGAGCCTGAAAAGGTGTGCAATATATGAAGAGCTTCAAAAGGTGTCAAAAATATGAGGAGCAGGAAACGGTCTGAAAAATAGTAGGAGCATGAAACTGTGTTAAAAACCCTGAAGAGCCTAAAAAGGTGTGAAAAATATAAAGAACTTCAAAATGTGTGAAATGCATGAGGAGAATTAAACGGTCTGAAAAATAGGAGGAGCATGAAGCGGTGTTGAAAAACATGAAGAGCCTAAAACGTGTGAAAAATATGAAGAGCTTCAAAAGGTGTGAAATATATGAAGACCTTCAAAAGGTGTCAAAAATGAGATGAGCATGAAACGGTCTGAAAAATAGGAGGAGCATGAAGCGGTGTTGAAAAACATGAAGAGCCTGAAATGGTGTGAAAAATATGAAGAGCTTCAAAAGGTGTGAAATATATGAAGAGTTTCAAAAGGTGTCCAAAATGTAAGGAGCGTGAAACGGTCTGAAAAATAGGAGGAGCATGAAACGGTGCTCAAAAATATGAAGAGTTTCAAAAGTGTGAAAAATATGAGGAGCATTAATCGGTCTGAAAAAAAGGGGGAGCATGAAACGGTGTTCAAAAATATGAAGAGCTTCAAAATGTGTCAAAAATATGAAGAGCTACAAAACGAGTCAAAAATGTGAGGAGCATGAAAAGGTCTGAAAAATAGGAGGAGAATGAAGCGATGTTGAAAAACATGAAGAGCCTGAAAAGGTGTG
Organism: Dama dama; assembly: GCF_033118175.1. Lineage (NCBI taxonomy): Eukaryota > Metazoa > Chordata > Mammalia > Artiodactyla > Cervidae > Dama > Dama dama. The sequence continues at coordinate 473,657 of NW_026870878.1, read as the reverse complement.
AAATATATGAAGAGCTTCAAAACGTGTCAAAAATATGAGGAGTGTGAAACTGTGTTGAAAAACAAGACGAGCATGAAAAGGTGTGAAAAATATGAAGACCTTCAAAATGTGTCAAAAATAGGAGGAGCATGAAACGGACTGAAAAAAAGGAGGAGCATGAAATGGTGTTCAAAAACTTGAAGAGGCTGAAAATGTGTGAAAAATATGAAGAGCTTCAAAAGATGTGAAAAATATGAGGAGCATGAAACGGTCTGAAAAATAGAAGTAGCATGAAACGGTGTTGAAAAATATGAAGAGCCTGAAAAGGTGTGAAATATATGAAGAGGTTCAAAAGGTGTCACAAATATGAGGAGCATGAAACGGTCTGAAAAATAGGAGGAGAATGAAGCGGTGTTGAAAAACATGAAGAGCCTGAAATGAGTGAAATATATGAAGAGTTTCAAAAGGTGTAAAAAATATGAGGAGCATGAAACGGTCTGAAAAATAGGAAGAGCATGAAATGGTGTTCAAAATCATAAAGAGACTGAAAACGTGTGAAAAATATGAAGAGCTTAAAAAGGTGTGAAAAAAATGAGGAGCATGAAACGGTGTGAAAAAAAGGAGGAGTATGAAACGGTGTGAAAAATAGGAGGAGCATGAAAGGTGTTGAAAAACATGAAGAGCCTGAAAATGTGTGAAAAATATGAAGAGCTTCAAAAGGTGTGAAAAATATGAAGAGCTTCAAAAAATGTAAAATATATGAGGAGCATGAAACGGTATGAAAAATAGGAGGAGCATGAAAGATGTTGAAATACATGAAGAGTTTGAAATGGTGTGAAAAATATGAAGAGCTTCAAAAGGTGTGAAAAATATGAAGAGCTTCAAAAGGTGTGAAAAATATGAGGAGCATGAAGTGGTGTTCAAAAACATGTAGAGCTTGAAAAGGTGTGAAATATACGAAGAGCTTCAAAAGGTGTGAAAAATACGAGGAGCATGAAGTGGTGTTGAAAATTATGAAGAGCCTGAAAAGAGTGAAATATATGAAGAGTTTCAAAAGGTGTCAAAAGTATGAGGAGCTTGAAATGGTGTTCAAAAACATGAAGAGCCTGAGAAGGTGTGAAAACTATGAAGAGCTTCAAAAGGTGTCAAAAGTATGAGGAGCATGAAACGGTCTGAAAAACAGGAGGAGCATGAAACGGTGTTGAAAAACATGAAGAGCCTGAAAAGAGTGAAATATATGAAGAGTTTCAAAAGGTGTCAAAAGTATGAGGAGCTTGAAAAGGTGTTCAAAAACATGAAGAGCCTGAGAAGGTGTGAAAACTATGAAGAGCTTCAAAAGGTGTCAAAAGTATGAGGAGCTTGAAAAGGTGTTCAAAAACATGAAGAGCCTGAGAAGGTGTGAAAACTATGAAGAGCTTCAATAGGTGTCAAAAGTGTGAGAAGCTTGAAAAGGTGTTCAAAAACGTGAAGAGCCTGAGAAGGTGTGAAATATATGAAGAGCTTCAAAAGGTGTCAAAAGTATGAGGAGCTTGAAAAGGTGTTGAAAAACATGAAGAGCCTGAAAAGGTGTGAAAACTATGAAGAGCTTCAAAAGGTGTCAAAAGTATGAGGAGCTTGAAAGGGTGTTCAAAAACATGAAGAGCCTGAGAAGGTGTGCAAAATATGAAGAGCTTAAAAAGGTGTCTAAAATATGACGAGCTTAAAAAGGTGTTCAAAAACATGAAGAGCATGAAAATGTCTGAAAAATATGAAGAGCTTAAAAGGTGTCAAAAATACGAGGAGCATGAAACGGTCTGAAAAATAGGAGGAGCATGAAGTTGTGTTGAAAAATATGAAGAGGCTGAAAAGGTGTGCAAAATATGAAGAGCTTCAAAAGGTGTCAAAAATATGAGGAGCATGAAATGGCCTGACAAATAGGAGGAGCATGAAGTGGTGTTGAAAAACATGAAGAGCCTGAAAAGATGTGAAAAATATGAAGAGTTTCAAAAGGTGTCAAAAATATGAGGAGCATGAAACGGCCTGAAAACAATGAGGAGCATGAAATGGTGTTCAAAAACTTGAAGAGACTGAAAATGTGTGAAAAATATGAAGAGCTTCAAAAGATGTGAAAAATATGAGGAGCATGAAACGGTCTGAAAAATAGAAGTAGCATGAAACGGTGTTGAAAAATATGAAGAGCCTGAAAAGGTGTGAAATATATGAAGAGGTTCAAAAGGTGTCAAAAATATGAGGAGCATGAAACGGTCTGAAAAATAGGAGGAGAATGAAGCGGTGTTGAAAAACATGAAGAGCCTGAAATGAGTGAAATATATGAAGAGTTTCAAAAGGTGTCAAAAAAATGAGGAGCATGAAACGGTGTGAAAAATAGGAGGAGCATGAAACGGTGTGAAAAATAGGAGGAGCATGAAAGGTGTTGAAAAACATGAAGAGCCTGAAAATGTGTGAAAAATATGAAGAGCTTCAAAAGGTGTGAAAAATATGAGGAGTATGAAGTGGTGTTCAAAAACATGTAGAGCTTGAAAAGGTGTGAAACATACGAAGAGCTTCAAAAGGTGTGAAAAATACGAGGAGCATTAAGTGGTGTTGAAAAATTTGAAGAGCCTGAAAAGAGTGAAATATATGAAGACTTTCAAAAGGTGTCAAAAATATGAGGAGAATGAAATGGTCTGAAAAATAGGAGGATCATGAAGCGGTGTTGAAAAACATGAAGAGCCTGAAAAGGTGTGAAAACTATGAGGAGCTTCAAAAGGTGTCAAAATTATGAGGAGCTTGAAAAGGTGTTCAAAAACATGAAAAGCCTGAGAAGGTGTGAAAAATATGAAGAGCTTAAAAAGGTGTCAAAAATATGGGAATCATGAAACGGTGTAAAAAATAGGAGGAGCATGAAGCGGTGTTCAAAAACATGAAGAGCCTGAAAAGGTGTGAAAAATATGCAGGGTTTCAAAAGGTGTAAAATATATGAGGCCCATGAAACGGACTGAAAAATAAGAGGAGCATGAAACGGTGTTCAGAAACATGAAGAGCCTGAAGGAGTGAAAAATATGAAGAGCTTCCAAAAGTGTGAAATACAAGAGGAACACGAAAAGGTCAGAAAAATAGGAGGAGCATGAAGCGGTGTTGAAAAACATGAAGAGCCTGAAAAGGAGTGAAAAATATGAAGAGCTTCAAAAGGTGTCAAAAATATGAGGAGCATGAAACCGTCTGAACAATAGGGGGAGCATGAAGCGGTGTTCAAAAACATGAAGAGCCTGAAAAGATGTGAAAAATACGAAGAGCTTCAAAAGGTGTCAAAAATATGAGGAGCATGAAACCGTCTGAAAAATAGGGGGAGCATGAAGCAGTGTTCAAAAAAATATGAAGAGCCTGAAAAGTTGTGAAAAATATGAAGAGCTTCAAAAGGTGTGAAATTCATGAGGAGGATGAATCGGTCTGAAAAATAGGAGGAGCATGAAGCGGTGTTCAAAAACATGAAGAGCCTGAAATGGTGTGAAAAATATGAAGAGCTTCAAAAGGTGTGAAAATTATGAGGAGCACGAAACGGTCTGAAAATTAGGAGGATCTTGAAGCGGTGTTGAAAATCATGAAGAGCCTGAAAATGTGTGAAAAATATGTAGAGCTTCAAAAGGTGTGAAAAATATGAAGAGCTTCAAAAGGTGTCAAAAATGAGATGGGCATGAAACGATCTGAAAAATAGGAGGAGCATGAAGCGGTGTTGAAAATCATGAGGAGCCTGAAAACGTGTGAAAAATATGAAGAGCTTTAAAAGGTGTGAATTATATGAAGAGTTTCAAAAGGTGTCAAAAATATGAGGAGCGTGAAACGGTCTGCAAAATAGGAGGAGCATGAAGCGGTGTTGAAAAACATGAAGAACCTTAAAAGGTGTGAAAAATATGAAGAGGTTCAAAAGGTGTTAAATATATGAAGAGTTTCAAAAGGTGTCAAAAATATGAGGAGCATGAAACGGTCTGAAAGATAGGAGGAGCATGAAGTGGTGTTGAAAAACATGAAGAGCCTGAAAAGGTGTGAAAAATATGAAGAGCTTCAAAAGTTGTGAAATACATGAGGAGAATGAATCGGTCTGAAAAATAGGAGGAGCATGAAGACGTGTTCAAAAACATGAAGAGCCTGAGAAGGTGTGAAATATATGAAGAGCTTCAAAAGGTGTCAAAAATATGAGGAGCATGAAACATTCTGAAAAATAGTAGGAAAATGAAATGGGGTTCAAAACCCTGAAGAGCCTAAAAAGGTGTGAAAAATATAAAGAGCTTCAAAAGGTGTGAAACGCCTGAGGAGCATTAAACGGTCTGAAAAATAGGAGGAGCATGAAGCGTTGATGAAAAACATGAAGAGCCTGAAAATGTGTGAAAAATATGAACAGCTTCAAAAGTTGTCAAAAATATGAGGAGCATGAACGGTCTGAAAAATAGGAGGAGCATGAAACGGTGTTCAAAAATATGAAGAGCTTCAAAAGGTGTCAAAAATATGAAGCGTATGAAAAAGTCTGAAAAATAGGAGGAGCATGAAGTGTTGCTGTAAAACATGAAGAGCCTGAAAGGTGTGAAATATATGAAGAACTTCAAAAGGTGTGAAAAATATGAGGAGCATGAAGTGGTGTTGAAAAATATGAAGAGCCTGAAAAAGTGTGAAAAATGTGTAGAGTTTCAAAAGGTGTGAAATACATGAGGAGGATGAATCGGTCTGAAAAACAGGAGGAGCATGAAGCGGTGTTCAAAAACATGAAGAGCCTGAAAAGGTGTGAAATATATGAAGAGCTTCAAAAGGTGTCAAAAATATGAGGAGCATGAAAAGGTCTGAAAAATAGGAGGAGCATGAAGTGTTGTTGTAAAACATGAAGAGCCTGAAAGGTGTGAAATATATGAAGAGCTTCAAAAGGTGTGAAATACATGAGGAGCATGTAACGGTCTGAAAAATAGGAGGAGCATGAAGTGGTGTTGAAAAACTTGAAGAGCCTGAAAAGGTGTGAAAATTATGAAGAGCTTCAAAAGGTGTGAAGTTCATGAGGAGGATGAATCGGTCTGAAAAATAGGAGGAGCATGAAGCGGTGTTCAAAAACATGAAGAGCCGGAAATGGTGTGAAAAATATGAAGAGCTTCAAAAGGTGTGAAAAATATGAGGAGTTTCAAAAGGTGTCAAAAATGAGATGAGCATGAAACGATCTGAAAAATAGGAGGAGCATGAAGCGGTGTTGAAAATCATGAAGAGCCTGAAAGGTGTGAAATATATGAAGAGCTTCAAAAGGTGTCAAAAATATGAGGTGCATGAAACGTTCTGAAAAATAAGAGGAGCATAATACGGTGTTGAAAAACATGAAGAGCCTGAAAAGGTGTGAAAAATATGAAGAGAATCAAAACTTGTCAAAATATGGGAATCCTGAAACCTTCTGAAAAATAGGAGGAGCATGAAACGGTGTTGAAAAACATGAAGAGCCTGAAAAGGTGTGAAAAATATGAAGGGCTTCAAAAGGTGTCAAATATACGAGGAGCATGAAATGGTCTGAAGAATAGGAGGAGAATAAAAAGGTGTTCAAAAACATGAAGAGTCTGAAAAGGTGTGAAAAATATGAAGAGCTTCAAAAGGAGTCAAAAATATGAGGACCATGAAACGGTCTGAAAAATAGGAGGAGCATGAAATGGTGTTCAAAAACATGAAGAGCCTGAAAAGGTGTGAAAAATATGAAGAGCTTCAAAAGGTGTGAAAAATATGAGGAGCATGAAACGGTCTGAAAAATAGGAGGAGCATGACGCGGAGTTCAAAAACATGAAGAGCCTGAAAAGGTGTGAAAAATATGAAGAGCTTCAAATGGTGTTAAAAATATGAGGGGCATGAAACGGTCTGAAAAATAGGAGGAGCATGAAACTGTGTTCAAAAACTTGAAGAGCGTGAAAAGTTGTGAAAAATATGAAGAGCTTAAAAACGTGTCATTTTATGAGGAGCATGAAACGGTCTGAAAAACTGGAGGAGCATGAAGCTTTGTTGAAAAACATGAAGAGCCAGAAAAGGTTTAAAAAATATGAAGAGCTTCAAAATATGTGAAAAATATGAAGAGCTACAAAACGTGTCAAAATATGAGGAGCATGAAAAGTTCTCAAAAATAGGAGGAGCATGAAGCCGTGTTGAAAAAATGGAAGAGCCTGAGAAGGTGTGAAAAATATGAAGAGCTTCAAAACGTGTCAAAATTAGGGGAGCAAGAAACGGTTTGAAAATATGAGGAGCATGAAACGGTGTTCAAAAACATGAAGAGCCTGAAAAGCTGTGAAAAATATGAAGAGTTTCAAAAGGAGTCAAAAATATGAGGAGCATGAAACGGTCTGAAAGATAGGAGGATCATGAAACGGTGTTCAAAAACATGAAGAGCCTGAAAATGTGTGAAAATTATGAAGAGCTTCAAAAGGTGTGAAAATATGAGGAGCATGAAGTGGTGTTCAAAAACATGAAGAGCTTGAAAAGGTGTGAAATATACGAAGAGCTTCAAAAGGTGTGAAAAATAGGAGGAGCATGAAGCGGTGTTCAAAAACATGAAGAGCCTGAAAAGGTGTGAAATATATGAAGAGCTTCAAAATGTGTCAAGCGTATGAGGAGCATGAAACAGTCTGAAAATAGGAGGAGGATGAAACGGTGTTGAAAAACATGAAGAGCATGAAAAGGTGTGAAAAATACGAAGAGTTTCAAAAGGAATCAAAAATATGAGGAGCATGAAACAGTCTGAAAAATAGGAGGCACATGGAGCGTTGTTGAAAAATTACAAGAGCTTGAAAAGGTGTGAAAAATATGAAGAGCTTCAAAAGGTGTCAAAAATATGATGAGCATGAAACGGTCTGAAAAATAGGAGGAGCATGAAACAGTGTTCAAAAACATGAAGAGCCTGAAAAGGTGTGAAAAATATGAAGAGCTTCAAAAGGTGTCAAAAATAAGAGGAGCAAGAAACGGTCTGAACAATAGGAGGAGTATGAAGTGGTGTTGAAAAACATGAAGAGCCTGAAAAGGTGTTAAATATATGAAGAGCTCCAATCGGTGTAAAAATTATCACGAGCATTAAACGGTCTGAAAAATAGGAGGAGCATGAAACAGTGTTCAAAAACATGAAGATCCTGAAAAGGTGTGAAAAATATGAAGAGCTTCAAAAGGTGTCAAAAATAAGAGGAGCAAGAAACGGTCTGAACAATAGGAGGAGCATGAAGTGTTGTTGAAAAACATGAAGAGCCTGAAAATGTGTTAAATATATGAAGAGCTCCAATCGGTGTAAAAAATATCACGAGCATTAAACGGTCTGAAAAATAGGAGGAGCATGAAACAGTGTTCAAAAACATGAAGAGCCTGAAAAGGTGTGAAAAATATGAAGAGCTTCAAAAGGTGTCAAAAATATGAGAAGCATGAAACGGTCTGAAAAATAGGAGGATCATAAAGCGGTGTTGAAGAACATGAAGAGCCTGAAAAGGTGTGAAAAATATGAAGAGCTTCAAAAGGTGTGAAAAAAATGAAGAGCTTAAAAGGTGTGAAAATTATGAATAGCACGAAACGGTCTGAAAAATAGGAGGATCATGAAGCGGTGTTCAAAAACATGAAGAGCCTAAAAAGGTGTGGAAAATATGAAGAGCTTAAAAGGTGTGAAAATTGTGAATAGCACGAAACGGTCTGAAAAATAGGAGGATCATGAAGCGGTGTTGAAAAACATGAAGAGCCTGAAAATGTGTGAAAAATATGAAGGGCTTCAAAAGGTGTCAAAAATATGAAGAGCATGAAACGGTCTGAAAAATAGGAGGATCATAAAGCGGTGTTGAAGAACATGAAGAGCCTGAAAAGGTGTGAAAAATATGAAGAGCTTCAAAAGGTGTGAAAAAAATGAAGAGCATAAAAGGTGTGAAAATTATGAATAGCACGAAACGGTCTGAAAAATAGGAGGATCATGAAGCGGTGTTCAAAAACATGAAGAGCCTAAAAAGGTGTGGAAAATATGAAGAGCTTAAAAGGTGTGAAAATTGTGAATAGCACGAAACGGTCTGAAAAATAGGAGGATCATGAAGCGGTGTTGAAAAACATGAAGAGCCTAAAATGTGTGAAAAATATGAAGAGCTTCAAAATTTGTGAAATACATGAGGAGCTTGAAACGGGCTGAAAAACAGGAGGATCATAAAGCGGTGTTGAAAAACATGAAGAGCCTGAAAAGGTGTGAAAAATATGAAGAGCTTCAAAAGGTGTCAAAAATGATATGAGCATGAAACGGTCTGAAAAATAGGAGGAGCATGAAGTTGTGTTGAAAAACATGAAGAGCCTGAAAAGGTGTGAAAAATATGATGAGCTTCAAAAGGCGTGAAAAATATGAGGACCATGAAACGGTCTGAAAAATAGGAGGAGCAAGATGCGGTGTTGAAAAACGTGAAGAGTTTGAAAAGGTATGAAAAATATGAAGAGCATCAAAAGGTTTAAAAATTATGAGGAGCATGAAACGGTCGGAATAAAAGAGGAGCATGAAGTGGTGTTGAAAAACATGAAGAGCCTGAAAAGGTGTGAAAAATATGAAGAGCTTGAAAAGGTGTGAAATATATGAAGAGCTTCAAAAGGTGTCAAAAATGAGATGAGCATGAAACGATCTGAAAAACAGGAGGAGCATGAAGTGGTGTTGAAAAACATGAAGAGCCTGAAAATGTGTGAAAAATATGAAGAGCTTGAATAGGTGTGAAAATTATGAGGAGCACGAAACCATTTGAAAAATAGGAGGATCATGAAGGGGTGTTGAAAAATATGAAGAGCCTGAAAATGTGTGAAAAATATGAAGAGCTTCAAAATTTGTGAAATACATGAGGAGCTTGAAAAGGTCTGAAAAACAGGAGGAGCATGAAGCGGTGTTGAAAATCATGAAGAGCCTGAAAACGTGTGAAAAATATGAAGAGCTTCAAAAGGTGTCAAAAATGAGATGAGCATGAAACGGTCTGAATAATAGGAGGAACATGAAGTGGTTTTGAAAAACATGAAGAGCCTGAAAAGGTGTGCAATATATGAAGAGCTTCAAAAGGTGTCAAAAATATGAGGAGCAGGAAACGGTCTGAAAAATAGTAGAAGCATGAAACTGTGTTAAAAACCCTGAAGAGCCTAAAAAGGTGTGAAAAATATAAAGAACTTAAAATGTGTGAAATGCATGAGGAGAATTAAACGGTCTGAAAAATAGGAGGAGCATGAAGCGGTGTTGAAAAACATGAAGAGCCTAAAACGTGTGAAAAATATGAAGAGCTTCAAAAGGTGTGAAATATATGAAGACCTTCAAAAGGTGTCAAAAATGAGATGAGCATGAAACGGTCTGAAAAATAGGAGGAGCATGAAGCGGTGTTGAAAAACATGAAGAGCCTGAAATGGTGTGAAAAATATGAAGAGCTTCAAAAGGTGTGAAATATATGAAGAGTTTCAAAAGGTGTCCAAAATGTAAGGAGCGTGAAACGGTCTGAAAAATAGGAGGAGCATGAAACGGTGTTCAAAAATATGAAGAGTTTCAAAAGTGTGAAAAATATGAGGAGCATTAATCGGTCTGAAAAAAAGGAGGAGCATGAAACGGTGTTCAAAAATATGAAGAGCTTCAAAATGTGTCAAAAATATGAAGAGCTACAAAAGGAGTCAAAAATGTGAGGAGCATGAAAAGGTCTGAAAAATAGGAGGAGAATGAAGCGATGTTGAAAAACATGAAGAGCCTGAAAAGGTGTGAAAAATATGAAGAGCTTCAAAAGGTGTGAAAAATATGCAGAGCTTCAAAAGGTGTCAAAAATGATATGAGCATGAAACGGTCTGAAAAATAGGAGGAGCATGAAGCGGTGTTGAAAATCATGAAGAGCCTGAAAACGTGTGTAAAATATGAAGAGCATCAAAAGGTGTGAAAATGAAAGGAGCAAGAAAAGGTCTGAAAAATAGGAGGAGCATGAAGTGGTGGTGAAAAACATGAAGAGCCTGCCAAGTTGTGAAATATATGAAGAGGTTCAAAAGGTGTCAAAAATATGAGGAGCATGAAACGGTCTGAAAAATAGGAGGAGAATGAAGCGGTGTTGAAAAACATGAAGAGCCTGAAATGAGTGAAATATATGAAGAGTTTCAAAAGGTGTCAAAAATATGAGGAGCATGAAACGGTCTGAAAAATAGGAAGAGCATGAAATGGTGTTCAAAATCATAAAGAGACTGAAAACGTGTGAAAAATATGAAGAGCTTAAAAAGGTGTGAAAAAAATGAGGAGCATGAAACGGTGTGAAAAAAAGGAGGAGCATGAAACGGTGTGAAAAATAGGAGGAGCATGAAAGGTGTTGAAAAACATGAAGAGCCTGAAAATGTGTGAAAAATATGAAGAGCTTCAAAAGGTGTGAAAAATATGAAGAGCTTCAAAAAGTGTAAAATATATGAGGAGCATGAAACGGTATGAAAAATAGGAGGAGCATGAAAGATGTTGAAATACATGAAGAGATTGAAATGGTGTGAAAAATATGAAGAGCTTCAAAAGGTGTGAAAAATATGAAGAGCTTCAAAAGGTGTGAAAAATATGAGGAGCATAAAGTGGTGTTCAAAAACATGTAGAGCTTGAAAAGGTGTGAAATATACGAAGAGCTTCAAAAGGTGTGAAAAATACGAGGAGCATGAAGTGGTGTTGAAAATTATGAAGAGCCTGAAAAGAGTGAAATATATGAAGAGTTTCAAAAGGTGTCAAAAGTATGAGGAGCTTGAAATGGTGTTCAAAAACATGAAGAGCCTGAGAAGGTGTGAAAACTATGAAGAGCTTCAAAAGGTGTCAAAAGTATGAGGAGCTTGAAAAGGTGTTGAAAAACATGAAGAGCCTGAGAAGGTGTGAAAACTATGAAGAGTTTCAAAAGGTGTCAAAAGTATGAGGAGCATGAAACGGTCTGAAAAACAGGAGGAGCATGAAACGGTGTTGAAAAACATGAAGAGCCTGAGAAGGTGTGAAAACTATGAAGAGCTTCAAAAGGTGTCAAAAATATGATGAGCATGAAACGGTCTGAAAAATAGGAGGAGCATGAAACAGTGTTCAAAAACATGAAGAGCCTGAAAAGGTGTGAAAAATATGAAGAGCTTCAAAAGGTGTCAAAAATAAGAGGAGCAAGAAACGGTCTGAACAATAGGAGGAGTATGAAGTGGTGTTGAAAAACATGAAGAGCCTGAAAAGGTGTTAAATATATGAAGAGCTCCAATCGGTGTAAAAATTATCACGAGCATTAAACGGTCTGAAAAATAGGAGGAGCATGAAACAGTGTTCAAAAACATGAAGATCCTGAAAAGGTGTGAAAAATATGAAGAGCTTCAAAAGGTGTCAAAAATAAGAGGAGCAAGAAACGGTCTGAACAATAGGAGGAGCATGAAGTGTTGTTGAAAAACATGAAGAGCCTGAAAATGTGTTAAATATATGAAGAGCTCCAATCGGTGTAAAAAATATCACGAGCATTAAACGGTCTGAAAAATAGGAGGAGCATGAAACAGTGTTCAAAAACATGAAGAGCCTGAAAAGGTGTGAAAAATATGAAGAGCTTCAAAAGGTGTCAAAAATATGAGAAGCATGAAACGGTCTGAAAAATAGGAGGATCATAAAGCGGTGTTGAAGAACATGAAGAGCCTGAAAAGGTGTGAAAAATATGAAGAGCTTCAAAAGGTGTGAAAAAAATGAAGAGCTTAAAAGGTGTGAAAATTATGAATAGCACGAAACGGTCTGAAAAATAGGAGGATCATGAAGCGGTGTTCAAAAACATGAAGAGCCTAAAAAGGTGTGGAAAATATGAAGAGCTTAAAAGGTGTGAAAATTGTGAATAGCACGAAACGGTCTGAAAAATAGGAGGATCATGAAGCGGTGTTGAAAAACATGAAGAGCCTGAAAATGTGTGAAAAATATGAAGGGCTTCAAAAGGTGTCAAAAATATGAAGAGCATGAAACGGTCTGAAAAATAGGAGGATCATAAAGCGGTGTTGAAGAACATGAAGAGCCTGAAAAGGTGTGAAAAATATGAAGAGCTTCAAAAGGTGTGAAAAAAATGAAGAGCATAAAAGGTGTGAAAATTATGAATAGCACGAAACGGTCTGAAAAATAGGAGGATCATGAAGCGGTGTTCAAAAACATGAAGAGCCTAAAAAGGTGTGGAAAATATGAAGAGCTTAAAAGGTGTGAAAATTGTGAATAGCACGAAACGGTCTGAAAAATAGGAGGATCATGAAGCGGTGTTGAAAAACATGAAGAGCCTAAAATGTGTGAAAAATATGAAGAGCTTCAAAATTTGTGAAATACATGAGGAGCTTGAAACGGGCTGAAAAACAGGAGGAGCATGAAGCGGTGTTGAAAAACATGAAGAGCCTGAAAAGGTGTGAAAAATATGAAGAGCTTCAAAAGGTGTCAAAAATGATATGAGCATGAAACGGTCTGAAAAATAGGAGGAGCATGAAGTTGTGTTGAAAAACATGAAGAGCCTGAAAAGGTGTGAAAAATATGATGAGCTTCAAAAGGCGTGAAAAATATGAGGACCATGAAACGGTCTGAAAAATAGGAGGAGCAAGATGCGGTGTTGAAAAACGTGAAGAGTTTGAAAAGGTATGAAAAATATGAAGAGCATCAAAAGGTTTAAAAATTATGAGGAGCATGAAACGGTCGGAATAAAAGAGGAGCATGAAGTGGTGTTGAAAAACATGAAGAGCCTGAAAAGGTGTGAAAAATATGAAGAGCTTGAAAAGGTGTGAAATATATGAAGAGCTTCAAAAGGTGTCAAAAATGAGATGAGCATGAAACGATCTGAAAAACAGGAGGAGCATGAAGTGGTGTTGAAAAACATGAAGAGCCTGAAAATGTGTGAAAAATATGAAGAGCTTGAATAGGTGTGAAAATTATGAGGAGCACGAAACCATTTGAAAAATAGGAGGATCATGAAGGGGTGTTGAAAAATATGAAGAGCCTGAAAATGTGTGAAAAATATGAAGAGCTTCAAAATTTGTGAAATACATGAGGAGCTTGAAAAGGTCTGAAAAACAGGAGGAGCATGAAGCGGTGTTGAAAATCATGAAGAGCCTGAAAACGTGTGAAAAATATGAAGAGCTTCAAAAGGTGTCAAAAATGAGATGAGCATGAAACGGTCTGAATAATAGGAGGAACATGAAGTGGTTTTGAAAAACATGAAGAGCCTGAAAAGGTGTGCAATATATGAAGAGCTTCAAAAGGTGTCAAAAATATGAGGAGCAGGAAACGGTCTGAAAAATAGTAGAAGCATGAAACTGTGTTAAAAACCCTGAAGAGCCTAAAAAGGTGTGAAAAATATAAAGAACTTAAAATGTGTGAAATGCATGAGGAGAATTAAACGGTCTGAAAAATAGGAGGAGCATGAAGCGGTGTTGAAAAACATGAAGAGCCTAAAACGTGTGAAAAATATGAAGAGCTTCAAAAGGTGTGAAATATATGAAGACCTTCAAAAGGTGTCAAAAATGAGATGAGCATGAAACGGTCTGAAAAATAGGAGGAGCATGAAGCGGTGTTGAAAAACATGAAGAGCCTGAAATGGTGTGAAAAATATGAAGAGCTTCAAAAGGTGTGAAATATATGAAGAGTTTCAAAAGGTGTCCAAAATATAAGGAGCGTGAAACGGTCTGAAAAATAGGAGGAGCATGAAACGGTGTTCAAAAATATGAAGAGTTTCAAAAGTGTGAAAAATATGAGGAGCATTAATCGGTCTGAAAAAAAGGAGGAGCATGAAACGGTGTTCAAAAATATGAAGAGCTTCAAAATGTGTCAAAAATATGAAGAGCTACAAAAGGAGTCAAAAATGTGAGGAGCATGAAAAGGTCTGAAAAATAGGAGGAGAATGAAGCGATGTTGAAAAACATGAAGAGCCTGAAAAGGTGTGAAAAATATGAAGAGCTTCAAAAGGTGTGAAAAATATGCAGAGCTTCAAAAGGTGTCAAAAATGATATGAGCATGAAACGGTCTGAAAAATAGGAGGAGCATGAAGCGGTGTTGAAAATCATGAAGAGCCTGAAAACGTGTGTAAAATATGAAGAGCATCAAAAGGTGTGAAAATGAAAGGAGCAAGAAAAGGTCTGAAAAATAGGAGGAGCATGAAGTGGTGGTGAAAAACATGAAGAGCCTGCCAAGTTGTGAAATATATGAAGAGGTTCAAAAGGTGTCAAAAATATGAGGAGCATGAAACGGTCTGAAAAATAGGAGGAGAATGAAGCGGTGTTGAAAAACATGAAGAGCCTGAAATGAGTGAAATATATGAAGAGTTTCAAAAGGTGTCAAAAATATGAGGAGCATGAAACGGTCTGAAAAATAGGAAGAGCATGAAATGGTGTTCAAAATCATAAAGAGACTGAAAACGTGTGAAAAATATGAAGAGCTTAAAAAGGTGTGAAAAAAATGAGGAGCATGAAACGGTGTGAAAAAAAGGAGGAGCATGAAACGGTGTGAAAAATAGGAGGAGCATGAAAGGTGTTGAAAAACATGAAGAGCCTGAAAATGTGTGAAAAATATGAAGAGCTTCAAAAGGTGTGAAAAATATGAAGAGCTTCAAAAAGTGTAAAATATATGAGGAGCATGAAACGGTATGAAAAATAGGAGGAGCATGAAAGATGTTGAAATACATGAAGAGATTGAAATGGTGTGAAAAATATGAAGAGCTTCAAAAGGTGTGAAAAATATGAAGAGCTTCAAAAGGTGTGAAAAATATGAGGAGCATAAAGTGGTGTTCAAAAACATGTAGAGCTTGAAAAGGTGTGAAATATACGAAGAGCTTCAAAAGGTGTGAAAAATACGAGGAGCATGAAGTGGTGTTGAAAATTATGAAGAGCCTGAAAAGAGTGAAATATATGAAGAGTTTCAAAAGGTGTCAAAAGTATGAGGAGCTTGAAATGGTGTTCAAAAACATGAAGAGCCTGAGAAGGTGTGAAAACTATGAAGAGCTTCAAAAGGTGTCAAAAGTATGAGGAGCTTGAAAAGGTGTTGAAAAACATGAAGAGCCTGAGAAGGTGTGAAAACTATGAAGAGCTTCAAAAGGTGTCAAAAGTATGAGGAGCATGAAACGGTCTGAAAAACAGGAGGAGCATGAAACGGTGTTGAAAAACATGAAGAGCCTGAGAAGGTGTGAAAACTATGAAGAGCTTCAAAAGGTGTCAAAAGTATGAGGAGCTTGAAAAGTTGTTCAAAAACATGAAGAGCCTGAGAAGGTGTGAAAACTATGAAGAGCTTCAAAAGGTGTCAAAAGTATGAGGAGCTTGAAAAGGTGTTCAAAAACATGAAGAGCCTGAGAAGGTGTGAAAACTATGAAGAGCTTCAATAGGTGTCAAAAGTGTGAGGAGCTTGAAAAGGTGTTCAAAAACGTGAAGAGCCTGAGAAGGTGTGAAATATATGAAGAGCTTCAAAAGGTGTCAAAAGTATGAGGAGCTTGAAAAGGTGTTGAAAAACATGAAGAGCCTGAAAAGGTGTGAAAACTATGAAGAGCTTCAAAAGGTGTCAAAAGTATGAGGAGCTTGAAAGGGTGTTCAAAAACATGAAGAGCCTGAGAAGGTGTGCAAAATATGAAGAGCTTAAAAAGGTGTCTAAAATATGACGAGCTTAAAAAGGTGTTCAAAAACATGAAGAGCATGAAAATGTCTGAAAAATATGAAGAGCTTAAAAGGTGTCAAAAATATGAGGAGCATGAAATGGCCTGACAAATAGGAGGAGCATGAAGTGGTGTTGAAAAACATGAAGAGCCTGAAAAGATGTGAAAAATATGAAGAGTTTCAAAAGGTGTCAAAAATATGAGGAGCATGAAACGGCCTGAAAACAATGAGGAGCATGAAATGGTGTTCAAAAACTTGAAGAGACTGAAAATGTGTGAAAAATATGAAGAGCTTCAAAAGATGTGAAAAATATGAGGAGCATGAAACGGTCTGAAAAATAGAAGTAGCATGAAACGGTGTTGAAAAATATGAAGAGCCTGAAAAGGTGTGAAATATATGAAGAGGTTCAAAAGGTGTCAAAAATATGAGGAGCATGAAACGGTCTGAGAAATAGGAGGAGAATGAAGCGGTGTTGAAAAACATGAAGAGCCTGAAATGAGTGAAATATATGAAGAGTTTCAAAAGGTGTCAAAAATATGAGGAGCATGAAACGGTCTGAAAAATAGGAGGAGCATGAAGCGGTGTTGAAAAACATGAAGAGCCTGAAAAGGTGTGAAAACTATGAAGAGCTTCAAAAGGTGTCAAAATTATGAGGAGCTTGAAAAGGTGTTCAAAAACATGAAAAGCCTGAGAAGGTGTGAAAAATATGAAGAGCTTAAAAAGGTGTCAAAAATATGGGAATCATGAAACGGTGTAAAAAATAGGAGGAGCATGAAGCGGTGTTCAAAAACATGAAGAGCCTGAAAAGGTGTGAAAAATATGCAGGGTTTCAAAAGGTGTAAAATATATGAGGCCCATGAAACGGACTGAAAAATAAGAGGAGCATGAAACGGTGTTCAGAAACATGAAGAGCCTGAAGGAGTGAAAAATATGAAGAGCTTCCAAAAGTGTGAAATACAAGAGGAACACGAAAAGGTCAGAAAAATAGGAGGAGCATGAAGCGGTGTTGAAAAACATGAAGAGCCTGAAAAGGAGTGAAAAATATGAAGAGCTTCAAAAGGTGTCAAAAATATGAGGAGCATGAAACCGTCTGAACAATAGGGGGAGCATGAAGCGGTGTTCAAAAACATGAAGAGCCTGAAAAGATGTGAAAAATATGAAGAGCTTCAAAAGGTGTCAAAAATATGAGGAGCATGAAACCGTCTGAAAAATAGGGGGAGCATGAAGCGGTGTTCAAAAACATGAAGAGCCTGAAAAGATGTGAAAAATATGAAGAGCTTCAAAAGGTGTCAAAAATATGAGGAGCATGAAACCGTCTGAAAAATAGGGGGAGCATGAAGCAGTGTTCAAAAAAATATGAAGAGCCTGAAAAGTTGTGAAAAATATGAAGAGCTTCAAAAGGTGTCAAAAATATGAGGAGCATGAAACCGTCTGAACAATAGGGGGAGCATGAAGCGGTGTTCAAAAACATGAAGAGCCTGAAAAGATGTGAAAAATATGAAGAGCTTCAAAAGGTGTCAAAAATATGAGGAGCATGAAACCGTCTGAAAAATAGGGGGAGCATGAAGCAGTGTTCAAAAAAATATGAAGAGCCTGAAAAGTTGTGAAAAATATGAAGAGCTTCAAAAGGTGTGAAATTCATGAGGAGGATGAATCGGTCTGAAAAATAGGATGAGCATGAAGCGGTGTTCAAAAACATGAAGAGCCTGAAATGGTGTGAAAAATATGAAGAGCTTCAAAAGGTGTGAAAATTATGAGGAGCACGAAACGGTCTGAAAATTAGGAGGATCTTGAAGCGGTGTTGAAAATCATGAAGAGCCTGAAAAAGTGTGAAAAATATGTAGAGCTTCAAAAGTTGTGAAAAATATGAAGAGCTTCAAAAGGTGTCAAAAATGAGATGAGCATGAAACGATCTGAAAAATAGGAGGAGCATGAAGCGGTGTTGAAAAACATGAAGAGCCTTAAAAGGTGTGAAAAATATGAAGAGGTTCAAAAGGTGTTAAATATATGAAGAGTTTCAAAAGGTGTCAAAAATATGAGGATCATGAAACGGTCTGAAAGACAGGAGGAGCATGAAGTGGTGTTGAAAAACATGAAGAGCCTGAAAAGGTGTGAAAAATATGAAGAGCTTCAAAAGTTGTGAAATACATGAGGAGAATGAATCGGTCTGAAAAATAGGAGGAGCATGAAGCGGTGTTCAAAAACATGAAGAGCCTGAGAAGGTGTGAAATATATGAAGAGCTTCAAAAGGTGTCAAAAATATGAGGAGCATGAAACATTCTGAAAAATAGTAGGAAAATGAAATGGGGATCAAAACCCTGAAGAGCCTAAAAAGGTGTGAAAAATATAAAGAGCTTCAAAAGGTGTGAAACGCCTGAGGAGCATTAAACGGTCTGAAAAATAGGAGGAGCATGAAGCGTTGATGAAAAACATGAAGAGCCTGAAAATGTGTGAAAAATATGAACAGCTTCAAAAGTTGTCAAAAATATGAGGAGCATGAACGGTCTGAAAAATAGGAGGATCATGCAGCGGTCTTGAAAACATTACGAGCCTGAAACGGTGTGAAAAATATGAAGAGCTTCAAAATGTTTCAAAAATATGAGGAGTATGAACGGTCTGAAAAATAGGAGGAGCATGAAGCGGTGTTGAAAACATGAAGAGCTTCAAAAGGTGTGAAAAATATGAAGAGCTTCAAAAGGTGTGAAATACATGAGGAGGATGAATCGGTCTGAACAACAGGAGGAGCATGAAGCGGTGTTCAAGAACATGAAGAGCCTGAAAAGGTGTGAAAAATATGAAGAGCTTCAAAAGGTGAGAAAATTATGAGGAGCACGAAACCGTCTGAAAAATAGGAGGATCATGAAGCAGTGTTGAAAAACATGTAGAGACTGAAAATGTGTGAAATATATGAAGAGCTTCAAAATGTGTCAAAAATATGAGGAGCAGGAAACGGTCTGAAAAATATTAGGAGCATGAAACGGTGTTCAAAACCCTGAAGAGCCTAAAAAGGTGTTAAAAATATAAAGAGCTTCAAAAGGTGTGAAATGCATGAGGAGCATTAAACGGTCTGAAAAATAGGAGGAGCATGAAGCGGTGTTGAAAATCATGAAGAGACTGAAAACGTGTGAAAAATATGAAGAGCTTCAAAAGGTGTCAAAAATGAGATGAGCAAGAAACGGTCTGAATAATAGGAGGAACATGAAGTGGTGTTGAAAATCATGAAGAGCTGAAAAGGTGTGAAATATATGAAGAATTTCAAAAGGTGTCAAAAATATGAGGAGCATGAAATGGTCTGAAAAATAGGAGGATCATAAAGCGGTGTTGAAGAACATGAAGAGCCTGAAAAGGTGTGCAAAATATGAAGAGCTTCAAAAGGTGTGAAAAAAATGAAGAGCTTAAAAGGTGTGAAAATTATGAATAGCACGAAACGGTCTGAAAAATAGGAGGATCATGAAGCGGTGTTCAAAAACATGAAGAGCCTGAAAAGGTGTGAAAAATATGAAGAGCTTAAAAGGTGTAAAAATTGTGAATAGCACGAAACGGTCTGAAAAATAGGAGGATCATGAAGCGGTGTTGAAAAACCTGAAGAGCCTGAAAATGTGTGAAAAATATGAAGAGCTTCAAAATTTGTGAAATACATGAGGAGCTTGAAACGGGCTGAAAAACAGGAGGAGCATGAAGCGGTGTTGAAAAACATGAAGAGCCTGAAAAGGTGTGAAAAATATGAAGAGCTTCAAAAGGCGTGAAAAATATGAGGACCATGAAACGGTGTGAAAAATAGGAGGAGGAAGATGCGGTGTTGAAAAACATGAAGAGCCTGAAAAGTTGTGAAAAATATGAAGAGCTTCAAAAGGTGTCAAAAATGATATGAGCATGAAACTGTCTGAAAAATAGGAGGAGCATGAAGTGGTGTTGAAAAACATGAAGAGCCTGAAAAGGTGTGAAATATATGAAGAGCTTCAAAAGGTGTCAAAAATATGAGTAGCATGAAACAGTCTGAAAAATATAAGGAGCATGAAGTGATGTTGAAAAACATGAAGAGTCTGAAAAGGTGTGAAAAATATGAAGAGCTTCAAAAGGCGGGAAAAATATGAGGACCATGAAACGGTCTGAAAAATAGGAGGAGCAAGATGCGGTGTTGAAAAACGTGAAGAGTTTGAAAAGGTATGAAAAATATGAAGAGCATCAAAAGGTTTAAAAAATATGAGGAGCATGAAACGGTCGGAATAAAGGAGGAGCATGAAGTGGTGTTGAAAAATATGAAGAGCCTGAAAAGGTGTGAAAAATATGAAGAGCTTGAAAAGGTGTGAAATATATGAAGAGCTTCAAAAGGTGTCAAAAATGAGATGAGCATGAAACGATCTGAAAAACAGGAGGAGCATGAAGTGGTGTTGAAAAACATGAAGAGCCTGAAAATGTGTGAAAAATATGAAGAGCTTGAATAGGTGTGAAAATTATGAGGAGCACGAAACCATTTGAAAAATAGGAGGATCATGAAGGGGTGTTGAAAAATATGAAGAGCCTGAAAATGTGTGAAAAATATGAAGAGCTTCAAAATTTGTGAAATACATGAGGAGCTTGAAAAGGTCTGAAAAACAGGAGGAGCATGAAGCGGTGTTGAAAATCATGAAGAGCCTGAAAACGTGTGAAAAATATGAAGAGCTTCAAAAGGTGTCAAAAATGAGATGAGCATGAAACGGTCTGAATAATAGGAGGAACATGAAGTGGTTTTGAAAAACATGAAGAGCCTGAAAAGGTGTGCAATATATGAAGAGCTTCAAAAGGTGTCAAAAATATGAGGAGCAGGAAACGGTCTGAAAAATAGTAGGAGCATGAAACTGTGTTAAAAACCCTGAAGAGCCTAAAAAGGTGTGAAAAATATAAAGAACTTCAAAATGTGTGAAATGCATGAGGAGAATTAAACGGTCTGAAAAATAGGAGGAGCATGAAGCGGTGTTGAAAAACATGAAGAGCCTAAAACGTGTGAAAAATATGAAGAGCTTCAAAAGGTGTGAAATATATGAAGACCTTCAAAAGGTGTCAAAAATGAGATGAGCATGAAACGGTCTGAAAAATAGGAGGAGCATGAAGCGGTGTTGAAAAACATGAAGAGCCTGAAATGGTGTGAAAAATATGAAGAGCTTCAAAAGGTGTGAAATATATGAAGAGTTTCAAAAGGTGTCCAAAATATAAGGAGCGTGAAACGGTCTGAAAAATAGGAGGAGCATGAAACGGTGCTCAAAAATATGAAGAGTTTCAAAAGTGTGAAAAATATGAGGAGCATTAATCGGTCTGAAAAAAAGGAGGAGCATGAAACGGTGTTCAAAAATATGAAGAGCTTCAAAATGTGTCAAAAATATGAAGAGCTACAAAAGGAGTCAAAAATGTGAGGAGCATGAAAAGGTCTGAAAAATAGGAGGAGAATGAAGCGATGTTGAAAAACATGAAGAGCCCGAAAAGGTGTGAAATATATGAAGAGCTTCAAAACGTGTCTAAAATATGAGGAGTGTGAAACTGTGTTGAAAAACAAGACGAGCATGAAAAGGTGTGAAAAATATGAAGACCTTCAAAATGTGTCAAAAATAGGAGGAGCATGAAACGGACTGAAAAAAAGGAGGAGCATGAAATGGTGTTCAAAAACTTGAAGAGGCTGAAAATGTGTGAAAAATATGAAGAGCTTCAAAAGATGTGAAAAATATGAGGAGCATGAAACGGTCTGAAAAATAGAAGTAGCATGAAACGGTGTTGAAAAATATGAAGAGCCTGAAAAGGTGTGAAATATATGAAGAGGTTCAAAAGGTGTCAAAATATGAGGAGCATGAAACGGTCTGAAAAATAGGAGGAGAATGAAGCGGTGTTGAAAAACATGAAGAGCCTGAAATGAGTGAAATATATGAAGAGTTTCAAAAGGTGTAAAAAATATGAGGAGCATGAAACGGTCTGAAAAATAGGAAGAGCATGAAATGGTGTTCAAAATCATAAAGAGACTGAAAACGTGTGAAAAATATGAAGAGCTTAAAAAGGTGTGAAAAAAATGAGGAGCATGAAACGGTGTGAAAAAAAGGAGGAGTATGAAACGGTGTGAAAAATAGGAGGAGCATGAAAGGTGTTGAAAAACATGAAGAGCCTGAAAATGTGTGAAAAATATGAAGAGCTTCAAAAGGTGTGAAAAATATGAAGAGCTTCAAAAAATGTAAAATATATGAGGAGCATGAAATGGTATGAAAAATAGGAGGAGCATGAAAGATGTTGAAATACATGAAGAGATTGAAATGGTGTGAAAAATATGAAGAGCTTCAAAAGGTGTGAAAAATATGAAGAGCTTCAAAAGGTGTGAAAAATATGAGGAGCATGAAGTGGTGTTCAAAAACATGTAGAGCTTGAAAAGGTGTGAAATATACGAAGAGCTTCAAAAGGTGTGAAAAATACGAGGAGCATGAAGTGGTGTTGAAAATTATGAAGAGCCTGAAAAGAGTGAAATATATGAAGAGTTTCAAAAGGTGTCAAAAGTATGAGGAGCTTGAAATGGTGTTCAAAAACATGAAGAGCCTGAGAAGGTGTGAAAACTATGAAGAGCTTCAAAAGGTGTCAAAAGTATGAGGAGCATGAAACGGTCTGAAAAACAGGAGGAGCATGAAACGGTGTTGAAAAACATGAAGAGCCTGAAAAGAGTGAAATATATGAAGAGTTTCAAAAGGTGTCAAAAGTATGAGGAGCTTGAAAAGGTGTTCAAAAACATGAAGAGCCTGAGAAGGTGTGAAAACTATGAAGAGCTTCAAAAGGTGTCAAAAGTATGAGGAGCTTGAAAAGGTGTTCAAAAACATGAAGAGCCTGAGAAGGTGTGAAAACTATGAAGAGCTTCAATAGGTGTCAAAAGTGTGAGAAGCTTGAAAAGGTGTTCAAAAACGTGAAGAGCCTGAGAAGGTGTGAAATATATGAAGAGCTTCAAAAGGTTTCAAAAGTATGAGGAGCTTGAAAAGGTGTTGAAAAACATGAAGAGCCTGAAAAGGTGTGAAAACTATGAAGAGCTTCAAAAGGTGTCAAAAGTATGAGGAGCTTGAAAGGGTGTTCAAAAACATGAAGAGCCTGAGAAGGTGTGCAAAATATGAAGAGCTTAAAAAGGTGTCTAAAATATGACGAGCTTAAAAAGGTGTTCAAAAACATGAAGAGCATGAAAATGTCTGAAAAATATGAAGAGCTTAAAAGGTGTCAAAAATACGAGGAGCATGAAACGGTCTGAAAAATAGGAGGAGCATGAAGTTGTGTTGAAAAATATGAAGAGGCTGAAAAGGTGTGCAAAATATGAAGAGCTTCAAAAGGTGTCAAAAATATGAGGAGCATGAAATGGCCTGACAAATAGGAGGAGCATGAAGTGGTGTTGAAAAACATGAAGAGCCTGAAAAGATGTGAAAAATATGAAGAGTTTCAAAAGGTGTCAAAAATATGAGGAGCATGAAACGGCCTGAAAACAATGAGGAGCATGAAATGGTGTTCAAAAACTTGAAGAGACTGAAAATGTGTGAAAAATATGAAGAGCTTCAAAAGATGTGAAAAATATGAGGAGCATGAAACGGTCTGAAAAATAGAAGTAGCATGAAACGGTGTTGAAAAATATGAAGAGCCTGAAAAGGTGTGAAATATATGAAGAGGTTCAAAAGGTGTCAAAAATATGAGGAGCATGAAACGGTCTGAAAAATAGGAGGAGAATGAAGCGGTGTTGAAAAACATGAAGAGCCTGAAATGAGTGAAATATATGAAGAGTTTCAAAAGGTGTCAAAAAAATGAGGAGCATGAAACGGTGTGAAAAATAGGAGGAGCATGAAACGGTGTGAAAAATAGGAGGAGCATGAAAGGTGTTGAAAAACATGAAGAGCCTGAAAATGTGTGAAAAATATGAAGAGCTTCAAAAGGTGTGAAAAATATGAGGAGTATGAAGTGGTGTTCAAAAACATGTAGAGCTTGAAAAGGTGTGAAATATACGAAGAGCTTCAAAAGGTGTGAAAAATACGAGGAGCATTAAGTGGTGTTGAAAAATTTGAAGAGCCTGAAAAGAGTGAAATATATGAAGACTTTCAAAAGGTGTCAAAAATATGAGGAGAATGAAACGGTCTGAAAAATAGGAGGAGCATGAAGCGGTGTTGAAAAACATGAAGAGCCTGAAAAGGTGTGAAATATATGAAGAGCTTCAAAAGGTGTCAAAAATATGAGGAGCATGAAAAGGTCTGAAAAATAGGAGGAGCATGAAGTGTTGTTGTAAAACATGAAGAGCCTGAAAGGTGTGAAATATATGAAGAGCTTCAAAAGGTGTGAAATACATGAGGAGCATGTAACGGTCTGAAAAATAGGAGGAGCATGAAGTGGTGTTGAAAAACTTGAAGAGCCTGAAAAGGTGTGAAAAATATGAAGAGCTTCAAAAGGTGTGAAGTTCATGAGGAGGATGAATCGGTCTGAAAAATAGGAGGAGCATGAAGCGTTGATGATAAACATGAAGAGCCTGAAAATGTGTGAAAAATATGAACAGCTTCAAAAGTTGTCAAAAATATGAGGAGCATGAACGGTCTGAAAAATAGGAGGAGCATGAAGCGGTCTTGAAAACATTACGAGCCTGAAACGGTGTGAAAAATATGAAGAGCTTCAAAATGTTTCAAAAATATGAGGAGTATGAACGGTCTGAAAAATAGGAGGAGCATGAAGCGGTGTTGAAAACATGAAGAGCTTCAAAAGCTGTGAAAAATATGAAGAGCTTCAAAAGGTGTGAAATACATGAGGAGGATGAATCGGTCTGAACAACAGGAGGAGCAAGAAGCGGTGTTCAAGAACATGAAGAGCCTGAAAAGGTGTGAAAAATATGAAGAGCTTCAAAAGGTGAGAAAATTATGAGGAGCACGAAACCGTCAGAAAAATAGGAGGATCATGAAGCAGTGTTGAAAAACATGTAGAGACTGAAAATGTGTGAAATATATGAAGAGCTTCAAAATGTGTCAAAAATATGAAGAGCAGGAAACGGTCTGAAAAATATTAGGAGCATGAAACGGTGTTCAAAACCCTGAAGAGCCTAAAAAGGTGTTAAAAATATAAAGAGCTTCAAAAGGTGTGAAATGCATGAGGAGCATTAAACGGTCTGAAAAATAGGAGGAGCATGAAGCGGTGTTGAAAATCATGAAGAGACTGAAAACGTGTGAAAAATATGAAGAGCTTCAAAAGGTGTCAAAAATGAGATGAGCAAGAAACGGTCTGAATAATAGGAGGAACATGAAGTGGTGTTGAAAATCATGAAGAGCTGAAAAGGTGTGAAATATATGAAGAATTTCAAAAGGTGTCAAAAATAGGAGGAGCATGAAACGGTCTGAAAAATAGGAGGATCATAAAGCGGTGTTGAAGAACATGAAGAGCCTGAAAAGGTGTGAAAAATATGAAGAGCTTCAAAAGGTGTGAAAAAAATGAAGAGCTTAAAAGGTGTGAAAATTATGAATAGCACGAAACGGTCTGAAAAATAGGAGGATCATGAAGCGGTGTTCAAAAACATGAAGAGCCTGAAAAGGTGTGAAAAATATGAAGAGCTTAAAAGGTGTGAAAATTGTGAATAGCACGAAACGGTCTGAAAAATAGGAGGATCATGAAGCATTGTTGAAAAACATGAAGAGCCTGAAAATGTGTGAAAAATATGAAGAGCTTCAAAATTTGTGAAATACATGAGGAGCTTGAAACGGGCTGAACAACAGGAGGAGCATGAAGCGGTGTTGAAAAACATGAAGAGCCTGAAAAGGTGTGAAAAATATGAAGAGCTTCAAAAGGCGTGAAAAATATGAGGACCATGAAACGGTGTGAAAAATAGGAGGAGCAAGATGCGGTGTTGAAAAACATGAAGAGCCTGAAAATGTGTGAAAAATATGAAGAGCTTCAAAATTTGTGAAATACATGAGGAGCTTGAAACGGGCTGAAAAACAGGAGGAGCATGAAGCGGTGTTGAAAAACATGAAGAGCCTGAAAAGGTGTGAAAAATATGAAGAGCTTCAAAAGGCGTGAAAAATATGAGGACCATGAAACGGTGTGAAAAATAGGAGGAGCAAGATGCGGTGTTGAAAAACATGAAGAGCCTGAAAAGTTGTGAAAAATATGAAGAGCTTCAAAATGTGTCAAAAATGATATGAGCATGAAACGGTCTGAAAAATAGGAGGAGCATGAAGTGGTGTTGAAAAACATGAAGAGCCTGAAAAGGTGTGAAATATATGAAGAGCTTCAAAAGGTGTCAAAAATATGAGTAGCATGAAACAGTCTGAAAAATATAAGGAGCATGAAGTGATGTTGAAAAACATGAAGAGTCTGAAAAGGTGTGAAAAATATGAAGAGCTTCAAAAGGCGGGAAAAATATGAGGACCATGAAACGGTCTGAAAAATAGGAGGAGCAAGATGCGGTGTTGAAAAACGTGAAGAGTTTGAAAAGGTATGAAAAATATGAAGAGCATCAAAAGGTTTAAAAAATATGAGGAGCATGAAACGGTCGGAATAAAGGAGGAGCATGAAGTGGTGTTGAAAAACATGAAGAGCCTGAAAAGGTGTGAAAAATATGAAGAGCTTGAAAAGGTGTGAAATATATGAAGAGCTTCAAAAGGTGTCAAAAATGAGATGAGCATGAAACGATCTGAAAAACAGGAGGAGCATGAAGTGGTGTTGAAAAACATGAAGAGCCTGAAAATGTGTGAAAAATATGAAGAGCTTGAATAGGTGTGAAAATTATGAGGAGCACGAAACCATTTGAAAAATAGGAGGATCATGAAGGGGTGTTGAAAAATATGAAGAGCCTGAAAATGTGTGAAAAATATGAAGAGCTTCAAAATTTGTGAAATACATGAGGAGCTTGAAAAGGTCTGAAAAACAGGAGGAGCATGAAGCGGTGTTGAAAATCATGAAGAGCCTGAAAACGTGTGAAAAATATGAAGAGCTTCAAAAGGTGTCAAAAATGAGATGAGCATGAAACGGTCTGAATAATACGAGGAACATGAAGTGGTTTTGAAAAACATGAAGAGCCTGAAAAGGTGTGCAATATATGAAGAGCTTCAAAAGGTGTCAAAAATATGAGGAGCAGGAAACGGTCTGAAAAATAGTAGGAGCATGAAACTGTGTTAAAAACCCTGAAGAGCCTAAAAAGGTGTGAAAAATATAAAGAACTTCAAAATGTGTGAAATGCATGAGGAGAATTAAACGGTCTGAAAAATAGGAGGAGCATGAAGCGGTGTTGAAAAACATGAAGAGCCTAAAACGTGTGAAAAATATGAAGAGCTTCAAAAGGTGTGAAATATATGAAGACCTTCAAAAGGTGTCAAAAATGAGATGAGCATGAAACGGTCTGAAAAATAGGAGGAGCATGAAGCGGTGTTGAAAAACATGAAGAGCCTGAAATGGTGTGAAAAATATGAAGAGCTTCAAAAGGTGTGAAATATATGAAGAGTTTCAAAAGGTGTCCAAAATGTAAGGAGCGTGAAACGGTCTGAAAAATAGGAGGAGCATGAAACGGTGTTCAAAAATATGAAGAGTTTCAAAAGTGTGAAAAATATAAGGAGCATTAATCGGTCTGAAAAAAAGGAGGAGCATGAAACGGTGTTCAAAAATATGAAGAGCTTCAAAAGGTGTCAAAAATATGAAGAGCTACAAAAGGAGTCAAAAATGTGAGGAGCATGAAAAGGTCTGAAAAATAGGAGGAGAATGAAGCGATGTTGAAAAACATGAAGAGCCTGAAATGGTGTGAAATATATGAAGAGCTTCAAAACGTGTCAAAAATATGAGGAGTGTGAAACTGTGTTGAAAAACATGACAAGCATGAAAAGGTGTGAAAAATATGAAGACCTTCAAAATGTGTCAAAAATAGGAGGAGCATGAAATGGCCTGAAAAATATGAGGAGCATGAAGTGGTGTTGAGAAACATGAAGAGCCTGAAAAGGTGTGAAAAATATGAAGAGTTTCAAAAGGTGTCAAAAATATGAGGAGCATGAAACGGACTGAAAAAAAGGAGGAGCATGAAATGGTGTTCAAAAACTTGAAGAGGCTGAAAATGTGTGAAAAATATGAAGAGCTTCAAAAGATGTGAAAAATATGAGGAGCATGAAACGGTCTGAAAAATAGAAGTAGCATGAAACGGTGTTGAAAAATATGAAGAGCCTGAAAAGGTGTGAAATATATGAAGAGGTTCAAAAGGTGTCAAAAATATGAGGAGCATGAAACGGTCTGAAAAATAGGAGGAGAATGAAGCGGTGTTCAAAATCATAAAGAGACTGAAAACGTGTGAAAAATATGAAGAGCTTAAAAAGGTGTGAAAAAAATGAGGAGCATGAAACGGTGTGAAAAAAAGGAGGAGTATGAAACGGTGTGAAAAATAGGAGGAGCATGAAAGGTGTTGAAAAACATGAAGAGCCTGAAAATGTGTGAAAAATATGAAGAGCTTCAAAAGGTGTGAAAAATATGAAGAGCTTCAAAAAATGTAAAATATATGAGGAGCATGAAATGGTATGAAAAATAGGAGGAGCATGAAAGATGTTGAAATACATGAAGAGATTGAAATGGTGTGAAAAATATGAAGAGCTTCAAAAGGTGTGAAAAATATGAAGAGCTTCAAAAGGTGTGAAAAATATGAGGAGCATGAAGTGGTGTTCAAAAACATGTAGAGCTTGAAAAGGTGTGAAATATACGAAGAGCTTCAAAAGGTGTGAAAAATACGAGGAGCATGAAGTGGTGTTGAAAATTATGAAGAGCCTGAAAAGAGTGAAATATATGAAGAGTTTCAAAAGGTGTCAAAAGTATGAGGAGCTTGAAATGGTGTTCAAAAACATGAAGAGCCTGAGAAGGTGTGAAAACTATGAAGAGCTTCAAAAGGTGTCAAAAGTATGAGGAGCATGAAACGGTCTGAAAAACAGGAGGAGCATGAAACGGTGTTGAAAAACATGAAGAGCCTGAAAAGAGTGAAATATATGAAGAGTTTCAAAAGGTGTCAAAAGTATGAGGAGCTTGAAAAGGTGTTCAAAAACATGAAGAGCCTGAGAAGGTGTGAAAACTATGAAGAGCTTCAAAAGGTGTCAAAAGTATGAGGAGCTTGAAAAGGTGTTCAAAAACATGAAGAGCCTGAGAAGGTGTGAAAACTATGAAGAGCTTCAATAGGTGTCAAAAGTGTGAGAAGCTTGAAAAGGTGTTCAAAAACGTGAAGAGCCTGAGAAGGTGTGAAATATATGAAGAGCTTCAAAAGGTTTCAAAAGTATGAGGAGCTTGAAAAGGTGTTGAAAAACATGAAGAGCCTGAAAAGGTGTGAAAACTATGAAGAGCTTCAAAAGGTGTCAAAAGTATGAGGAGCTTGAAAGGGTGTTCAAAAACATGAAGAGCCTGAGAAGGTGTGCAAAATATGAAGAGCTTAAAAAGGTGTCTAAAATATGACGAGCTTAAAAAGGTGTTCAAAAACATGAAGAGCATGAAAATGTCTGAAAAATATGAAGAGCTTAAAAGGTGTCAAAAATACGAGGAGCATGAAACGGTCTGAAAAATAGGAGGAGCATGAAGTTGTGTTGAAAAATATGAAGAGGCTGAAAAGGTGTGCAAAATATGAAGAGCTTCAAAAGGTGTCAAAAATATGAGGAGCATGAAATGGCCTGACAAATAGGAGGAGCATGAAGTGGTGTTGAAAAACATGAAGAGCCTGAAAAGATGTGAAAAATATGAAGAGTTTCAAAAGGTGTCAAAAATATGAGGAGCATGAAACGGCCTGAAAACAATGAGGAGCATGAAATGGTGTTCAAAAACTTGAAGAGACTGAAAATGTGTGAAAAATATGAAGAGCTTCAAAAGATGTGAAAAATATGAGGAGCATGAAACGGTCTGAAAAATAGAAGTAGCATGAAACGGTGTTGAAAAATATGAAGAGCCTGAAAAGGTGTGAAATATATGAAGAGGTTCAAAAGGTGTCAAAAATATGAGGAGCATGAAACGGTCTGAAAAATAGGAGGAGAATGAAGCGGTGTTGAAAAACATGAAGAGCCTGAAATGAGTGAAATATATGAAGAGTTTCAAAAGGTGTCAAAAAAATGAGGAGCATGAAACGGTGTGAAAAATAGGAGGAGCATGAAACGGTGTGAAAAATAGGAGGAGCATGAAAGGTGTTGAAAAACATGAAGAGCCTGAAAATGTGTGAAAAATATGAAGAGCTTCAAAAGGTGTGAAAAATATGAGGAGTATGAAGTGGTGTTCAAAAACATGTAGAGCTTGAAAAGGTGTGAAATATACGAAGAGCTTCAAAAGGTGTGAAAAATACGAGGAGCATTAAGTGGTGTTGAAAAATTTGAAGAGCCTGAAAAGAGTGAAATATATGAAGACTTTCAAAAGGTGTCAAAAATATGAGGAGAATGAAACGGTCTGAAAAATAGGAGGAGCATGAAGCGGTGTTGAAAAACATGAAGAGCCTGAAAAGGTGTGAAATATATGAAGAGCTTCAAAAGGTGTCAAAAATATGAGGAGCATGAAAAGGTCTGAAAAATAGGAGGAGCATGAAGTGTTGTTGTAAAACATGAAGAGCCTGAAAGGTGTGAAATATATGAAGAGCTTCAAAAGGTGTGAAATACATGAGGAGCATGTAACGGTCTGAAAAATAGGAGGAGCATGAAGTGGTGTTGAAAAACTTGAAGAGCCTGAAAAGGTGTGAAAAATATGAAGAGCTTCAAAAGGTGTGAAGTTCATGAGGAGGATGAATCGGTCTGAAAAATAGGAGGAGCATGAAGCGTTGATGATAAACATGAAGAGCCTGAAAATGTGTGAAAAATATGAACAGCTTCAAAAGTTGTCAAAAATATGAGGAGCATGAACGGTCTGAAAAATAGGAGGAGCATGAAGCGGTCTTGAAAACATTACGAGCCTGAAACGGTGTGAAAAATATGAAGAGCTTCAAAATGTTTCAAAAATATGAGGAGTATGAACGGTCTGAAAAATAGGAGGAGCATGAAGCGGTGTTGAAAACATGAAGAGCTTCAAAAGCTGTGAAAAATATGAAGAGCTTCAAAAGGTGTGAAATACATGAGGAGGATGAATCGGTCTGAACAACAGGAGGAGCAAGAAGCGGTGTTCAAGAACATGAAGAGCCTGAAAAGGTGTGAAAAATATGAAGAGCTTCAAAAGGTGAGAAAATTATGAGGAGCACGAAACCGTCAGAAAAATAGGAGGATCATGAAGCAGTGTTGAAAAACATGTAGAGACTGAAAATGTGTGAAATATATGAAGAGCTTCAAAATGTGTCAAAAATATGAAGAGCAGGAAACGGTCTGAAAAATATTAGGAGCATGAAACGGTGTTCAAAACCCTGAAGAGCCTAAAAAGGTGTTAAAAATATAAAGAGCTTCAAAAGGTGTGAAATGCATGAGGAGCATTAAACGGTCTGAAAAATAGGAGGAGCATGAAGCGGTGTTGAAAATCATGAAGAGACTGAAAACGTGTGAAAAATATGAAGAGCTTCAAAAGGTGTCAAAAATGAGATGAGCAAGAAACGGTCTGAATAATAGGAGGAACATGAAGTGGTGTTGAAAATCATGAAGAGCTGAAAAGGTGTGAAATATATGAAGAATTTCAAAAGGTGTCAAAAATAGGAGGAGCATGAAACGGTCTGAAAAATAGGAGGATCATAAAGCGGTGTTGAAGAACATGAAGAGCCTGAAAAGGTGTGAAAAATATGAAGAGCTTCAAAAGGTGTGAAAAAAATGAAGAGCTTAAAAGGTGTGAAAATTATGAATAGCACGAAACGGTCTGAAAAATAGGAGGATCATGAAGCGGTGTTCAAAAACATGAAGAGCCTGAAAAGGTGTGAAAAATATGAAGAGCTTAAAAGGTGTGAAAATTGTGAATAGCACGAAACGGTCTGAAAAATAGGAGGATCATGAAGCATTGTTGAAAAACATGAAGAGCCTGAAAATGTGTGAAAAATATGAAGAGCTTCAAAATTTGTGAAATACATGAGGAGCTTGAAACGGGCTGAACAACAGGAGGAGCATGAAGCGGTGTTGAAAAACATGAAGAGCCTGAAAAGGTGTGAAAAATATGAAGAGCTTCAAAAGGCGTGAAAAATATGAGGACCATGAAACGGTGTGAAAAATAGGAGGAGCAAGATGCGGTGTTGAAAAACATGAAGAGCCTGAAAATGTGTGAAAAATATGAAGAGCTTCAAAATTTGTGAAATACATGAGGAGCTTGAAACGGGCTGAAAAACAGGAGGAGCATGAAGCGGTGTTGAAAAACATGAAGAGCCTGAAAAGGTGTGAAAAATATGAAGAGCTTCAAAAGGCGTGAAAAATATGAGGACCATGAAACGGTGTGAAAAATAGGAGGAGCAAGATGCGGTGTTGAAAAACATGAAGAGCCTGAAAAGTTGTGAAAAATATGAAGAGCTTCAAAATGTGTCAAAAATGATATGAGCATGAAACGGTCTGAAAAATAGGAGGAGCATGAAGTGGTGTTGAAAAACATGAAGAGCCTGAAAAGGTGTGAAATATATGAAGAGCTTCAAAAGGTGTCAAAAATATGAGTAGCATGAAACAGTCTGAAAAATATAAGGAGCATGAAGTGATGTTGAAAAACATGAAGAGTCTGAAAAGGTGTGAAAAATATGAAGAGCTTCAAAAGGCGGGAAAAATATGAGGACCATGAAACGGTCTGAAAAATAGGAGGAGCAAGATGCGGTGTTGAAAAACGTGAAGAGTTTGAAAAGGTATGAAAAATATGAAGAGCATCAAAAGGTTTAAAAAATATGAGGAGCATGAAACGGTCGGAATAAAGGAGGAGCATGAAGTGGTGTTGAAAAACATGAAGAGCCTGAAAAGGTGTGAAAAATATGAAGAGCTTGAAAAGGTGTGAAATATATGAAGAGCTTCAAAAGGTGTCAAAAATGAGATGAGCATGAAACGATCTGAAAAACAGGAGGAGCATGAAGTGGTGTTGAAAAACATGAAGAGCCTGAAAATGTGTGAAAAATATGAAGAGCTTGAATAGGTGTGAAAATTATGAGGAGCACGAAACCATTTGAAAAATAGGAGGATCATGAAGGGGTGTTGAAAAATATGAAGAGCCTGAAAATGTGTGAAAAATATGAAGAGCTTCAAAATTTGTGAAATACATGAGGAGCTTGAAAAGGTCTGAAAAACAGGAGGAGCATGAAGCGGTGTTGAAAATCATGAAGAGCCTGAAAACGTGTGAAAAATATGAAGAGCTTCAAAAGGTGTCAAAAATGAGATGAGCATGAAACGGTCTGAATAATACGAGGAACATGAAGTGGTTTTGAAAAACATGAAGAGCCTGAAAAGGTGTGCAATATATGAAGAGCTTCAAAAGGTGTCAAAAATATGAGGAGCAGGAAACGGTCTGAAAAATAGTAGGAGCATGAAACTGTGTTAAAAACCCTGAAGAGCCTAAAAAGGTGTGAAAAATATAAAGAACTTCAAAATGTGTGAAATGCATGAGGAGAATTAAACGGTCTGAAAAATAGGAGGAGCATGAAGCGGTGTTGAAAAACATGAAGAGCCTAAAACGTGTGAAAAATATGAAGAGCTTCAAAAGGTGTGAAATATATGAAGACCTTCAAAAGGTGTCAAAAATGAGATGAGCATGAAACGGTCTGAAAAATAGGAGGAGCATGAAGCGGTGTTGAAAAACATGAAGAGCCTGAAATGGTGTGAAAAATATGAAGAGCTTCAAAAGGTGTGAAATATATGAAGAGTTTCAAAAGGTGTCCAAAATGTAAGGAGCGTGAAACGGTCTGAAAAATAGGAGGAGCATGAAACGGTGTTCAAAAATATGAAGAGTTTCAAAAGTGTGAAAAATATAAGGAGCATTAATCGGTCTGAAAAAAAGGAGGAGCATGAAACGGTGTTCAAAAATATGAAGAGCTTCAAAAGGTGTCAAAAATATGAAGAGCTACAAAAGGAGTCAAAAATGTGAGGAGCATGAAAAGGTCTGAAAAATAGGAGGAGAATGAAGCGATGTTGAAAAACATGAAGAGCCTGAAATGGTGTGAAATATATGAAGAGCTTCAAAACGTGTCAAAAATATGAGGAGTGTGAAACTGTGTTGAAAAACATGACAAGCATGAAAAGGTGTGAAAAATATGAAGACCTTCAAAATGTGTCAAAAATAGGAGGAGCATGAAATGGCCTGAAAAATATGAGGAGCATGAAGTGGTGTTGAGAAACATGAAGAGCCTGAAAAGGTGTGAAAAATATGAAGAGTTTCAAAAGGTGTCAAAAATATGAGGAGCATGAAACGGACTGAAAAAAAGGAGGAGCATGAAATGGTGTTCAAAAACTTGAAGAGGCTGAAAATGTGTGAAAAATATGAAGAGCTTCAAAAGATGTGAAAAATATGAGGAGCATGAAACGGTCTGAAAAATAGAAGTAGCATGAAACGGTGTTGAAAAATATGAAGAGCCTGAAAAGGTGTGAAATATATGAAGAGGTTCAAAAGGTGTCAAAAATATGAGGAGCATGAAACGGTCTGAAAAATAGGAGGAGAATGAAGCGGTGTTGAAAAACATGAAGAGCCTGAAATGAGTGAAATATATGAAGAGTTTCAAAAGGTGTCAAAAATATGAGGAGCATGAAACGGTCTGAAAAATAGGAAGAGCATGAAATGGTGTTCAAAATCATAAAGAGACTGAAAACGTGTGAAAAATATGAAGAGCTTAAAAAGGTGTGAAAAAAATGAGGAGCATGAAACGGTGTGAAAAAAAGGAGGAGCATGAAACGGTGTGAAAAATAGGAGGAGCATGAAAGGTGTTGAAAAACATGAAGAGCCTGAAAATGTGTGAAAAATATGAAGAGCTTCAAAAGGTGTGAAAAATATGAAGAGCTTCAAAAAGTGTAAAATATATGAGGAGCATGAAACGGTATGAAAAATAGGAGGAGCATGAAAGATGTTGAAATACATGAAGAGATTGAAATGGTGTGAAAAATATGAAGAGCTTCAAAAGGTGTGAAAAATATGAAGAGCTTCAAAAGGTGTGAAAAATATGAGGAGCATGAAGTGGTGTTCAAAAACATGTAGAGCTTGAAAAGGTGTGAAATATACGAAGAGCTTCAAAAGGTGTGAAAAATACGAGGAGCATGAAGTGGTGTTGAAAATTATGAAGAGCCTGAAAAGAGTGAAATATATGAAGAGTTTCAAAAGGTGTCAAAAGTATGAGGAGCTTGAAATGGTGTTCAAAAACATGAAGAGCCTGAGGTGTGAAAACTATGAAGAGCTTCAAAAGGTGTCAAAAGTATGAGGAGCATGAAACGGTCTGAAAAACAGGAGGAGCATGAAACGGTGTTGAAAAACATGAAGAGCCTGAAAAGAGTGAAATATATGAAGAGTTTCAAAAGGTGTCAAAAGTATGAGGAGCTTGAAAAGGTGTTCAAAAACATGAAGAGCCTGAGAAGGTGTGAAAACTATGAAGAGCTTCAAAAGGTGTCAAAAGTATGAGGAGCTTGAAAAGGTGTTCAAAAACATGAAGAGCCTGAGAAGGTGTGAAAACTATGAAGAGCTTCAATAGGTGTCAAAAGTATGAGAAGCTTGAAAAGGTGTTCAAAAACGTGAAGAGCCTGAGAAGGTGTGAAATATATGAAGAGCTTCAAAAGGTGTCTAAAATATGACGAGCTTAAAAAGGAGTTCAAAAACATGAAGAGCATGAAAATGTCTGAAAAATATGAAGAGCTTAAAAGGTGTCAAAAATACGAGGAGCATGAAACGGTCTGAAAAATCGGAGGAGCATGAAGTTGTGTTGAAAAATATGAAGAGGCTGAAAAGGTGTGCAAAATATGAAGAGCTTCAAAAGGTGTCAAAAATATGAGGAGCATGAAATGGCCTGACAAATAGGAGGAGCATGAAGTGGTGTTGAAAAACATGAAGAGCCTGAAAAGATGTGAAAAATATGAAGAGTTTCGAAAGGTGTCAAAAATATGAGGAGCAAGAAACGGCCTGAAAAAAAGGAGGAGCATGAAATGGTGTTCAAAAACTTGAAGAGACTGAAAATGTGTGAAAAATATGAAGAGCTTCAAAAGATGTGAAAAATATGAGGAGCATGAAACGGTCTGAAAAATAGAAGTAGCATGAAACGGTGTTGAAAAATATGAAGAGCCTGAAAAGGTGTGAAATATATGAAGAGGTTCAAAAGGTGTCAAAAATATGAGGAGCATGAAACGGTCTGAAAAATAGGAGGAGAATGAAGCGGTGTTGAAAAACATGAAGAGCCTGAAATGAGTGAAATATATGAAGAGTTTCAAAAGGTGTCAAAAATATGAGGAGCATGAAACGGTCTGAAAAATAGGAGGAGCATGAAATGGTGTTCAAAAACATAAAGAGACTGAAAACGTGTGAAAAATATGAAGAGCTTCAAAAGGTGTGAAAAAAATGAGGAGCATGAAACGGTGTGAAAAATAGGAGGAGCATGAAACGGTGTGAAAAATAGGAGGAGCATGAAAGGTGTTGAAAAACATGAAGAGCCTGAAAATGTGTGAAAAATATGAAGAGCTTCAAAAGGTGTGAAAAATATGAGGAGCATGAAGTGGTGTTCAAAAACATGTAGAGCTTGAAAAGGTGTGAAATATACGAAGAGCTTCAAAAGGTGTGAAAAATACGAGGAGCATTAAGTGGTGTTGAAAAATTTGAAGAGCCTGAAAAGAGTGAAATATATGAAGACTTTCAAAAGGTGTCAAAAATATGAGGAGAAAGAAACGGTCTGAAAAATAGGAGGAGCATGAAGCGGTGTTGAAAAACATGAAGAGCCTGAAAAGGTGTGAAAACTATGAAGAGCTTCAAAAGGTGTCAAAATTATGAGGAGCTTGAAAAGGTGTTCAAAAACATGAAAAGCCTGAGAAGGTGTGAAAAATATGAAGAGCTTAAAAAGGTGTCAAAAATATGGGAATCATGAAACGGTGTAAAAAATACGAGGAGCATGAAGCGGTGTTCAAAAACATGAAGAGCCTGAAAAGGTGTGAAAAATATGCAGGGTTTCAAAAGGTGTAAAATATATGAGGCCCATGAAACGGACTGAAAAATAAGAGGAGCATGAAACGGTGTTCAGAAACATGAAGAGCCTGAAGGAGTGAAAAATATGAAGAGCTTCCAAAAGTGTGAAATACAAGAGGAACACGAAAAGGTCAGAAAAATAGGAGGAGCATGAAGCGGTGTTGAAAAACATGAAGAGCCTGAAAAGGAGTGAAAAATATGAAGAGCTTCAAAAGGTGTCAAAAATATGAGGAGCATGAAACCGTCTGAACAATAGGGGGAGCATGAAGCGGTGTTCAAAAACATGAAGAGCCTGAAAAGATGTGAAAAATATGAAGAGCTTCAAAAGGTGTCAAAAATATGAGGAGCATGAAACCGTCTGAAAAATAGGGGGAGCATGAAGCAGTGTTCAAAAAAATATGAAGAGCCTGAAAAGTTGTGAAAAATATGAAGAGCTTCAAAAGGTGTGAAATTCATGAGGAGGATGAATCGGTCTGAAAAATAGGAGGAGCATGAAGCGGTGTTCAAAAACATGAAGAGCCTGAAATGGTGTGAAAAATATGAAGAGCTTCAAAAAGTGAGAAATATATGAAGAGCTTCAAAAGGTGACAAAAATATGAGGAGCATGAATCGGTCTGAAAAAGAGGAGGAGCGTGAAGGTGTGTTCAAAAACATGAAGAGCCTGAAATGGTGTGAAAAATATGAAGAGCTTCAAAAGGTGTGAAAATTATGAGGAGCACGAAACGGTCTGAAAATTAGGAGGATCTTGAAGCGGTGTTGAAAATCATGAAGAGCCTGAAAAAGTGTGAAAAATATGTAGAGCTTCAAAAGGTGTGAAAAATATGAAGAGCTTCAAAAGTTGTCAAAAATATGAGGAGCATGAACGGTCTGAAAAATAGGAGGAGCATGAAGCGGTCTTGAAAACATTACGAGCCTGAAACGGTGTGAAAAATATGAAGAGCTTCAAAATGTTTCAAAAATATGAGGAGTATGAACGGTCTGAAAAATAGGAGGAGCATGAAGCAGTGTTGAAAACATGAAGAGCTTCAAAAGTGTGAAAAATATGAAGAGCTTCAAACGGTGTCAAAAATATGAAGAGCATGCAACGGTCCGAAAAATAGGGGGAGCATGAAGTGGTGTTGAAAAACATGAAGAGCCTGAAAAGGTGTGAAAATTATGAAGAGGCATTAAAATGTGTCAAATATATGAGGAGCCTGAAAAGGTCTGAAAAATAGTAGGAGCATGAAACGGTGTTCAAAAACATGAAGAGCCTGAAAAGGTGTGAAATATATGAAGAGCTTGAAAAGGTGTGAAATACATGAGGAGCATGTAACGGTCTGAAAAATAGGAGGAGCATGAAGTGGTGTTGAAAAACTTGAAGAGCCTGAAAAGGTGTGAAAAATATGAAGAGCTTCAAAAGATGTGAAATTCCTTAGGAGGATGAATCGGTCTGAACAACAGGAGGAGCATGAAGCGGTGTTGAAAAACTTGAAGAGCCTGAAAAGGTGTGAAAAATATGAAGAGCTTCAAAAGATGTGAAATTCATGAGGAGGATGAATCGGTCTGAACAACAGGAGGAGCATGAAGTGGTGTTGAAAAACTTGAAGAGCCTGAAAAGGTGTGAAAATTATGAAGAGCTTCAAAAGATGTGAAATTCATGAGGAGGATGAATCGGTCTGAAAAATAGGAGGAGCATGAAGCAGTGTTCAAAAACATGAAGAGACTGAAATGGTGTGAAAAATATGAAGAGCTTCAAAATGTGTGAAATTTATGAGGAGCACGAAACGGTCTGAAAATTAGGAGGATCTTGAAGCGGTGTTGAAAATCATGAAGAGCCTGAAAAGGTGTGAAAAATATGAAGAGCTTCAAAAGTTGTGAAAAATATGAGGGGCATGAAACGGTCGGAAAAATAGGAGGAGCATGAAGTGGTGTTGAAAAACATGACGAGCCTGAAATGGTGTGAAAAATATGCAGAGCTTCAAAAGGTGTCTAAAACATGAGGAGCATGAAAAGGTCTGAAAAATATGAGGAGGATGAAGTGGTGTTGAAAAACATGAAGAGCCTGAAAATGTGTGAAAAATATGAAGAGCTTCAAAAGGTGTGAAAAATATGAAGAGCTTCAAAAAGTGTAAAATATATGAGGAGCATGAAACGGTATGAAAAATAGGAGGAGCATGAAAGATGTTGAAATACATGAAGAGATTGAAATGGTGTGAAAAATATGAAGAGCTTCAAAAGGTGTGAAAAATATGAAGAGCTTCAAAAGGTGTGAAAAATATGAGGAGCATGAAGTGGTGTTCAAAAACATGTAGAGCTTGAAAAGGTGTGAAATATACGAAGAGCTTCAAAAGGTGTGAAAAATACGAGGAGCATGAAGTGGTGTTGAAAAATATGAAGAGCCTGAAAAGAGTGAAATATATGAAGAGCTTCAAAAGGTGTCAAAAATATGAGGAGCATGAAACGGTCTGAAAAACAGGAGGAGCATGAAACGGTGTTGAAAAACATGAAGAGCCTGAAAAGAGTGAAAACTATGAAGAGCTTCAAAAGGTGTCAAAAGTATGAGGACCTTGAAAAGGTGTTCAAAAACATGAAGAGCCAGAGAAGGTGTGAAAACTATGAAGAACTTCAAAAGGTGTCAAAAGTATGAGGAGCTTGAAAAGGTGTTCAAAAACATGAAGAGCCTGAGAAGGTGTGAAAACTATGAAGAGATTCAATAGGTGTCAAAAGTATGAGGAGCTTGAAAAGGTGTTCAAAACATGAAGAGCCTGAGTAGGTGTGAAATATATGAAGAGCTTCACTAGGTGTCAAAAGTATGAGGAGCTTGAAAAGGTGTTCAAAAACATGAAGAGCCTTAAAAGGTGTGAAAACTATGAAGAGCTTCAAAAGGTGTCAAAAGTATGAGGAGCTTGAAAAGGTGTGCAAAAACATGAAGAGCCTGAGAAGGTGTACAAAATATGAAGAGCTTAAAAAGGTGTTCAAAAACATGAAGAGCATGAAATGTCTGAAAAATATGAAGAGCTTAAAAGGTGTCAAAAATACGAGGAGCATGAAACGGTCTGAAAAATAGGAGGAGCATGAAGTTGTGTTGAAAAATATGAAGAGGCTGAAAAGGTGTGCAAAATATGAAGAGCTTCAAAAGGTGTCAAAAATATGAGGAGCATGAAATGGCCTGAAAAATAGGAGGAGCATGAAGTGGTGTTGAAAAACATGAAGAGCCTGAAAAGATGTGAAAAATATGAAGAGTTTCAAAAGGTGTCAAAAATATGAGGAGCATGAAACGGCCTGAAAAAAAGGAGGAGCATGAAATGGTGTTCAAAAACTTGAAGAGACAGAAAATGTGTGAAAAATATGAAGAGCTTCAAAAGATGTGAAAAATATGAGGAGCATGAAACGGTCTGAAAAATAGAAGTAGCATGAAACGGTGTTGAAAAATATGAAGAGCCTGAAAAGGTGTGAAATATATGAAGAGGTTCAAAAGGTGTCAAAAATATGAGGAGCATGAAACGGTCTGAAAAATAGGAGGAGAATGAAGCTTTGTTGAAAAACATGAAGAGCCAGAAAAGGTTTAAAAAATATGAAGAGCTTCAAAATATGTGAAAAATATGAAGAGCTTCAAAAGGTGTCAAAAATATGAGGAGCATGAAAAGTTCTCAAAAATAGGAGGAGCATGAAGCCGTGTTGAAAAAATGGAAGAGCCTGAGAAGGTGTGAAAAATATGAAGAGCTTCAAAAGGTGTGAAAAATATGAAGAGCTTCAAAAGGTGACAAAATGAGATGAGCATGAAACGGTCTGAAAAAAGGAGGAGCATGAAGCGGTGTGAAAAACATGAAGAGTCTGAAAAGGTGTGAAAATTATGAAGAGCTTCAAAAGTTGTCAAAAATATTTGGAGCATGAAACGGTCAGAAAAATAGGAGGAGCATGAAGCGGTGTTGAAAAACATGAAGAGCCTGAAAAGGTGTGAAAAATATGAAGGGCTTCAAAAGGTGTCCAAGATACGAGGAGCATGAAACGGTCTGAAAAATAGGAGGAAAATGAAACGGTGTTCAAAAAATGAAGAGTTTGAAAAGGTGTGAAAAATAATAAGAGCTTCAAAGGTGTGAAAAATATGAGGAGCATGATCTTTCTGAAAAATGGGAGAAGCATGAAACGGTGTTCAAAAACATGAAGAGCCTGAATAGGTGTGAAAAATATGAAGAGATTCAAAAGGTGTGAAAAATGAAAGCAGCATGAGAAGGTCTGGAAATAGTAGGAGCAAAAAGTGGTGTTGAAAAACATGAAGAGCCTGAAAATGTGTGAAATATATGAAGAGCTTCAAAAGGTGTCAAAAATATGAGGAGCATGAAATGGTCTGAAAAATCGGAGGAGCATTAAACGGTGTTCAAAAAAATGAAGAGTCTGAAAAGGTGTGAAAAATATGAAGAGCTTCAAAAGGTGTGATATACATGAGGAGCAAGAAACGGTCTGAAAAATAGGAAGAGCATGAAGCGGTGTTAAAAAAACATGAAGAGCCTGAAAACGTGTGAAAAATATGAAGAGCCTGAAAACGTGTGAAAAATATGAAGAGCTTCACAAGGTGTGCAAAATGAAAGCAGCATGAAAAGGTCTGAAAAATTGGAGGAGCATGAAATGGTGTTGAAAAACATGAAGAGCTTGAAAAGGTGTGAAATATATGAAGAGCTTCAAAAGGTGTGAAAAATATGAGGAACATGAAACGTTCTGAAAAATATGAGGAGCATGAAGCGGTTTTCAAAAACATGAACAGCCTGAAAAGGTGTAAAAAATATGAAGGGCTTCAAAAGGTGTCAAAAATATGAGGAGCATTAAACGGTCTGAAATACAGGAGGATCACGAAGCTGTATTGAAAAACATGAAGAGCCTGAAAATATGTGAAAAATATGAAGAGCTTCACAACGTGTCAAAAATATGAGGAGCATCAAACGGTCTGAAAAATAGGAAGAGCATGAAGTGGTGTTGAAAAACATGAAGATCCTGAAAAGGTGTGAAAAATATGAAGAGCTTCAAGGGGTGTCAAAAATATGAAGAGCATTAAACGGTCTGAAATATAGGAGGATCATGAAGCAGTGTTGAAAAACATGAAGAGCCTGAAAAGGTGTGAAAAATATGAAGAGCTTCAAAAGGTGTCAAAAATATGAAGAGCATGAAACGGTCTGAAAAATAAGAAGAGCATGAAACGGTGTTCAGAAACATGAAGATTGAAAGGTGTGAAAAATATGAAGAGCTTCAAAAGGTGTCAAAAATATGGGAATCATGAAACGGTCTAAAAAATAGGAGGAGCATGAAGCGGTGTTCAAAAACATGAAGAGCCTGAAAAGCTGTGAAAAATATGCAGGGTTTCAAAAGGTGTAAAATATATGAGGCCCATGAAACGGACTGAAAAATAAGAGGAGCATGAAACGGTGTTCAGAAACATGAAGATCCTGAAGGTGTGAAAAATATGAAGAGCTTCCAAAGGTGTGAAATACAAGAGGAACACGAAAAGGTCAGAAAAATAGGAGGAGCATGAAGCGGTGTTGAAAAACATGAAGAGCCTGAAAAGGAGTGAAAAATATGAAGAGCTTCAAAAGGTGTCAAAAATATGAGGAGCATGAAACCGTCTGAACAATAGGGGGAGCATGAAGCAGTGTTCAAAAATATGAAGAGCCTGAAAAGGTGTGAAAAATATGCAGGGTTTCAAAAGGTGTAAAATATATGAGGCGCATGAAACGGACTGAAAAATAAGAGGAGCATGAAACGGTGTTCAGAAACATGAAGAGCCTGAAGGTGTGAAAAATATGAACAGCTTCAAAAGGTGTGAAATACAAGAGGAACATGAAAAGGTCAGAAAAATAGGAGGAGCATGAAGCGGTGTTGAAAAACATGAAGAGCCTGAAAAGGAGTGAAAAATATGAAGAGCTACAAAAGGTGTCAAAAATATGAGGAGCATGAAACCGTCTGAAAAATAGGGGGAGAATGAAGCGGTGTTCAAAAACATGAAGAGCCTGAAAAGATGTGAAAAATATGAAGAGCTTCAAAAGGTGTCAAAAATATGAGGAGCATCAAACGGTCTGAAAAATAGGAGGAGCATGAACTGGTGTTGAAAAACATGAAGATCCTGAAAAGGTGTGAAAAATATGAAGAGCTTCAAAAGGTGTCAAAAATATGAGGAACATTAACCGGTCTGAAATAGAGGAGGATCATGAAGCGGTGTTGAAAAATATGAAGAGACTGAAAAGGTGTGAAAAATATGAAGGGCTTCAAAATGTGTAAAATAAATGAGGAGCATGAAACGGTCTGAAAAATAAGAGGAGCATGAAACGGTGTTCAGAAACATGAAGATCCTGAAAAGGTGTGAAAATATGAAGAGCTTCATAAGTTGTCAAAAATATGAGGAGCACGAAACCATCTGAAAAATAGGAGGATCATGAAGCGGTGTTGAAAAACATGAAGAGCCTGAAAGGTGTCAAAAATATGAAGAGCTACAAAAGGTGTCAAAAATATGAGGTGCATGAAACGTTCTGAAAAATGAGAGGAGCATAATACGGTGTTGAAAAACATGAAGAGCCTGAAAAGGTGTGAAAAATATGAAGAGATTCAAAACTTGTCAAAATATGGGAAGCCTGAAACCTTCTGAAAAATAGGAGGAGCATGAAACGGTGTTGAAAAACATGAAGAGCCTGAAAAGGTGTGAAAAATATGAAGGGCTTCAAAAGGTGTCAAATATACGAGGAGCATGAAATGGTCTGAAGAATAGGAGGAGAATAAAAAGGTGTTCAAAAACATGAAGAGTCTGAAAAGGTGTGAAAAATATGAAGAGCTTCAAAATTTGAGAAAAATATGAAGAGCTCCAAAGGTTGTCAAATATATGAGAGGCATGAAATGGTCTGCAAAACAGGAGCATGAAACGGTTATGAAAAACATGAAGAGCCTGAAAAGATGTGAGACTATGAAGAGGTTCAAAATGTGTCAAAAATATGAGGAGCATGAAACGGTCTGAAAAATAGGAGGAGCATGAAACGGTGTTGAAAAACATGAAGAGTCTGTAAAGGTGTGAAAAATATGAAGAGCTTCAAAATGTGTGAAAAATATGAGGAGCATGAAGCGGTCTGAAATATAGGAGGAGCATGAAACGGTGTTGAAAAACATGAAGAGCATGAAAAGGTGTCAAAAATATGAAGAGCTACAAAAGGAGTCAAAAATGTGAGGAGCATGAAAAGTTCTGAAAAATAGGAGGAGAATGAAGCGATGTTGAAAAACATGAAGAGCCTGAAAAGGTGTGAAATATATGAAGAGCTTCAAAACGTGTCAAAAATATGAGGAGTGTGAAACTGTGTTGAAAAACATGACGAGCATGAAAAGGTGTGAAAAATATGAAGACCTTCAAAATGTGTCAAAAATAGGAGGAGCATGAAATGGCCTGAAAAATAGGAGGAGCATGAAGTGGTGTTGAAAACCATGAAGAGCCTGAAAAGGTGTGAAAAATATGAAGAGTTTCAATAGGTGTCAAAAATATGAAGAGCATGAAACGGACTGAAAAAAAGGAGGAGCATGAAATGGTGTTCAAAAACTTGAAGAGGCTGAAAATGTGTGAAAAATATGAAGAGCTTCAAAAGATGTGAAAAATATGAGGAGCATGAAACGGTCTGAAAAATAGAAGTAGCATGAAACGGTGTTGAAAAATATGAAGAGCCTGAAAAGGTGTGAAATATATAAAGAGGTTCAAAAGGTGTCAAAAATATGAGGAGCATGAAACGGTCTGAAAAATAGGAGGAGAATGAAGCGGTGTTGAAAAACATGAAGAGCCTGAAATGAGTGAAATATATGAAGAGTTTCAAAAGGTGTCAAAAATATGAGGAGCATGAAACGGTCTGAAAAATAGGAGGAGCATGAAATGGTGTTCAAAAACATAAAGAGACTGAAAACGTTTGAAAAATATGAAGAGCTTCAAAAGGTGTGAAAAAAATGAGGAGCATGAAACGGTGTGAAAAATAGGAGGAGCATGAAACGGTGTGAAAAATAGGAGGAGCATGAAAGGTGTTGAAAAACATGAAGAGCCTGAAAATGTGTGAAAAATATGAAGAGCTTCAAGAGGTGTGAAAAATATGAAGAGCTTCAAAAAGTGTAAAATATATGAGGAGCATGAAACGGTATGAAAAATAGGATGAGCATGAAAGATGTTGAAATACATGAAGAGATTGAAATGGTGTGAAAAATATGAAGAGCTTCAAAAGGTGTGAAAA
Source organism: Dama dama (assembly GCF_033118175.1). Taxonomy (NCBI): domain Eukaryota; kingdom Metazoa; phylum Chordata; class Mammalia; order Artiodactyla; family Cervidae; genus Dama; species Dama dama. The sequence continues at coordinate 428,874 of NW_026870878.1, read as the reverse complement.
ATATGAAGAGCTTCAAAAGGTGTGAAAAATATGAGGAGCATGAAGTGGTGTTCAAAAACATGTAGAGCTTGAAAAGGTGTGAAATATACGAAGAGCTTCAAAAGGTGTGAAAAATACGAGGAGCATGAAGTGGTGTTGAAAAATATGAAGAGCCTGAAAAGAGTGAAATATATGAAGAGCTTCAAAAGGTGTCAAAAATATGAGAAGCATGAAACGGTCTGAAAAACAGGAGGAGCATGAAACGGTATTGAAAAACATGAAGAGCCTGAAAAGAGTGAAAACTATGAAGAGCTTCAAAAGGTGTCAAAAGTATGAGGAGCTTCAAAAGGTGTTCAAAAACATGAAGAGCCAGAGAAGGTGTGAAAACTATGAAGAACTTCAAAAGGTCTCAAAAGTATGAGGAGCTTGAAAAGGTGTTCAAAAACATGAAGAGCCTGAGAAGGTGTGAAAACTATGAAGAGCTTCAATAGGTGTCAAAAGTATGAGGAGCTTGAAAAGGTGTTCAAAAACATGAAGAGCCTGAGTAGGTGTGAAATATATGAAGAGCTTCAATAGGTGTCAAAAGTATGAGGAGCTTGAAAAGGTGTTCAAAAACATGAAGAGCCTTAAAAGGTGTGAAAACTATGAAGAGCTTCAAAAGGTGTCAAAAATATGAGGAGCATGAAATGGCCTGAAAAATAGGAGGAGCATGAAGTGGTGTTGAAAAACATGAAGAGCCTGAAAAGATGTGAAAAATATGAAGAGTTTCAAAAGGTGTCAAAAATATGATGAGCATGAAACGGCCTGAAAAAAAGGAGGAGCATGAAATGGTGTTCAAAAGCTTGAAGAGACTGAAAATGTGTGAAAAATATGAAGAGCTTCAAAAGATGTGAAAAATATGAGGAGCATGAAACGGTCTGAAAAATAGAAGTAGCATGAAACGGTGTTGAAAAATATGAAGAGCCTGAAAAGGTGTGAAATATATGAAGAGGTTCAAAAGGTGTCACAAATATGAGGAGCATAAAACGGTCTGAAAAATAGGAGGAGAATGAAGCTTTGTTGAAAAACATGAAGAGCCAGAAAAGGTTTAAAAAATATGAAGAGCTTCAAAATATGTGAAAAATATGAAGAGCTTCAAAACGTGTCAAAAATATGAGGAGCATGAAAAGTTCTCAAAAATAGGAGGAGCATGAAGCCGTGTTGAAAAAATGGAAGAGCCTGAGAAGGTGTGAAAAATATGAAGAGCTTCAAAAAGTGTGAAAAATATGAAGAGCTTCAAAAGGTGACAAAATGAGATGAGCATGAAACGGTCTGAAAAAAAGGAGGAGCATGAAGCGGTGTGAAAAACATGAAGAGTCTGAAAAGCTGTGAAAATTATGAAGAGCTTCAAAAGGTGTCAAAAATATGAGGAGCATGAAACTGTCTGAAAAATAGGAGGAGCATGAAGTGGTGTTGAAAAACATGAGGAGCCTGAAAAGGTGTGAAAAATATGAAGAGCTTCAAAAGGTTTGAAATACATGAGGAGCATGAAACGGTCTGAGAAATAGGAGGAGCATGAGGCGGTGTTTAACAACATGAAGAGCCTGACAAGGTGTGAAAAATATGAAAAGCTTCAAAAGGTGTAAAAACATGAGGAGCATGAAACGGTCTTAAAAATAGGAGGAGCATGAAGCGTTGTTGAAAAACATGAAGAGTCTGAAAATGTCTGAAAAATATCAAGAGCTTCAAAAGGTGTCAAAAATATGAGGAACATGAAACGGTCTGAAAAATAGGAGGAGCATGAAGTGGTGTTGAAAAACATGAAGAGCCTGAAAAAGTGTGAAAAATATGAAGAGCTTCAAAAGGTGTGAAATACATGAGATGATGAATCGGTCTGCAAAATAGGAGGAGCATGAACCAATGTTCAAAAACATGAAGAGCCTGAAAAGGTGTGAAAAATATGAAGAGCTTCAAAAGGTGTGAAAATTATGAGGAGCAAGAAACGGTCTGAAAAATAGACGGATCATGAAGCGGTGTTGAAAAACATGAAGAGCCTGAAAATGTGTGAAAAATATGAAGGGCTTCAAAATTTGTGAAATACATGAGGAGCTTGAAACGGTCTGAAAAACATGAGGAGCATGAAGCGGTGTAGAAAAACATGAAGAGCGTGAAAAGGTGTGAAAAATATGAAAAGCTTGAAAAGGTGCGAAAACTATGAGGAGCATGAAACGGTGTGAAACATAGGAGGAGCTTGAAACGGTGTTGAAAAATATGAAGAGTCTGAAAAGATGTGAAAAATATGAAGAGCTTGAAAAGTTGTGAAAAATATGAGGAGCATTAATCGGTCTGAAAAATAGGAGGAGCATGAAGCGGTGTTGAAAAAAATGAAGAGCCTGAAAAGGTGTGAAATGTATGAAGAGCTTCAAAAGGTGTCAAAAATATGAGGAGCATGAAACGGTCTGAAAAATACGAGAAGCATGAAGAGGTGTTGAAAAACATGAAGAGCCTGAAAAGGTGTGAAATATACGAATAGCTTCAAAAGGTGTCAAATATATGAGGAGCATGAAACGGTCTGAAAAATAGGAGGATCATGAAGCGGTGTTGAAGAACATGAATAGCCAGAAAAGGTGTGAAAAATATGAAGAGCTACAAAAGGTGTGAAAAATATGAGGAGCATAAAACGGTCTGAAAAATAGGAGGAGCATGAAGCTGTTTTCAAAAACATGAAGAGCCTGAAAAGTAGTGAAAAATATGAAGAGCTTCAAAAGGTGTTAAAAGTATGAGAAGCATGAAACAGACTGAAAAATAGGAGGAGCATGAAGCGGTGTAGGAAAACATGAAGAGCGTGCAAAGGTGTGAAAAATATGAAAAGCTTGAAAAGGTGCGAAAACTATGAGGAGCATGAAATGGTGTGAAACATAGGAGGAGCTTGAAGCGGTGTTGAAAAACATGAAGAGCCTGAAAACGTGTGAAAAATAAGAAGAGCTTCAAAAGGTGTCAAAAATGAGATAAGCATGAAACGGTCTGAAAAATAGGAGGAGCATGAAGTGGTGTTGAAAAACATGAGGGGCCTGAAAAGGTGTGAAAAATATGAAGAGCTTCAAAAGGTTTGAAATACATGAGGAGCATGAAACGGTCTGAGAAATAGGAGGAGCATGAGGCGGTGTTTAACAACATGAAGAGCCTGACAAGGTGTGAAAAATATGAAAAGCTTCAAAAGGTGTAAAAACATGAGGAGCATGAAACGGTCTTAAAAATAGGAGGAGCATGAAGCGTTGTTGAAAAACATGAAGAGTCTGAAAATGTCTGAAAAATATCAAGAGCTTCAAAAGGTGTCAAAAATATGAGGAACATGAAACGGTCTGAAAAATAGGAGGAGCATGAAGTGGTGTTGAAAAACATGAAGAGCCTGAAAAGGTGTGAAAAATATGAAGAGCTTCAAAAGGTGTGAAATACATGAGATGATGAATCGGTCTGCAAAATAGGAGGAGCATGAACCAATGTTCAAAAACATGAAGAGCCTGAAAAGGTGTGAAAAATATGAAGAGCTTCAAAAGGTGTCAAAAATAAGAGGAGCATGAAACGGTCTGAAAAATAGGGGAGTATGAAACGGTGTTCAAAAACATAAAGAGCCTGAAAAGCTGTGAAAAATATGAAGAGCTTCAAAAGGAGTGAAATACTTGAGGAACATGAAACGGTCTGAAAAATAGGAGGAGCATGAAGCTGTGTTGAAAAACCTGAAGAACCTGAAAAGGTGTGAAAAATATGAAAAGCTTGAAAAGGTGCGAAAACTATGAGGAGCATGTAACGGTGTGAACAATAGGAGGAGCTTGAAGCGGTGTTGAAAAATATGAAGAGTCTGAAAGGTGTGAAAAATATGAAGAGCTTCAAATGGTGTCAAACATATGAGGAGCATGAAATGGTCTGAAAAATAGGAGGAGCATGAAGTGGTGTTGAAAAACATGAAGAGCCTGAATAGGTGTGAAAAATATGAAGAGCTTCAAAAGGTGTGAAAAATATGAAGAGCATTAATCGGTCTGAAAAATAGGAGGAGCATGAAGCGGTGTTGAAAAAAATGAAGAGCCTGAAAAGGTGTGAAATATATGAAGAGCTACAAAACGTGTCAAAAATATGAGGAGAATGAAACAGTCTGAAAAATACGAGAAGCATGAAGAGGTGTTCAAAAATATGAAGAGCCTGAAAAGGTGTGAAATATACGAATAGCTTCAAAAGGTGTCAAATATATGAGGAGCATGAAACGTTCTGAAAAATAGGAGGATCATGAAGCGGTGTTGAAGAACATGAATAGCCTGAAAATGTGTGAAAAATATGAAGAGCTACAAAAGGTGTCAAAAATATAAGGAGCATGAAACGGTCTGAAAAATAGGAGGAACATGAAACGGTGTGGAAAATCATGAAGAGCCTGAAAACGTTTGAAAATTATGAAGAGCTTCAAAAGGTGTAAAAAATATGAAGAGCTTCAAACGGTGTAAAAAGTGAGAGAGGCATAAAACGGTCTGAAAAATAGGAGTAGCATGAAACAGTGTTGAAAACATGAAGAGCCTGTGTGCGTCACGTGGGAATCACGTGTGAAACACGTGTGCGTCACGTGTGAATCACGTGTGTGTCACGTTTCAATCACGTGTCAGTCACGTGTGCATCACGTGGGAATCACGTGTGAGTCACGTGTAAGTCACGTGTGAATCACGTGGAATCACGTGTGAAACACGTGTGCATCACGTGGGAACCACGTGTGCATCACGTGTGTTTCACATGGCAATCACGTGTCAATCATGTGTGCATCACGTGGGAATCACATGCGAGTCACTGTGCCTCACGTGGGAATCATGTGTCAGTCACGTGTGCATCACGTGGTATCAATGTGAAACACGTGTGCGTCACGTGGGGATCACGTGTCAGTCACGTGTGCATCACGTGTGAATCACGTGTGCATCACGTGGGAATCATGTGGGAAGCAAGTGTGCATCAAGTGGGTATCACGTGTGAGTCACGTATGCATCACGTGGGAATCAAGTGTGAATCACGTGTGCATCACGTGGAAATCACGTGTCACTCACGTGTGCCTCTCGTGGGATTCACGTGTGAGTCACGTGTGCAATACGTGGAAATCACGTGTGAATCACGTGTGCGTCACGTAGGAATCACGTGTGAAACACGTCGTAACTCGAGATGAGAGGTTCGTCCCTGGCTTTGACTCAAGCGGAATACCAACTTTCCACAAGAACCTCAAGAGGAGGCTTTTCTCAGCTACAGGTATGTGAGAGGGACCCTGAGTTTGTGGCCTCTAGTGGAATGGACACCGAGATGCTCTGACTCCAAGTAAGGCTGGATATCCCTGCAGTGAATTGAATGCAGGCTCATCTTGCATATCCCGAGACGAAGGGATGTCTGAATCCCCGGTGGAGACCACAAAGAAAGACCTAGTTCTCCGCCTCATCGCGACCGGAGGCCTCACATCCTTTGAAAACTCGAGAGGTCCGCGGAGATCAATGCTTCCAAAGGAGACGATGCCTGACTCCTCTTGAAAATGGATAGGAGTCCCAGGATCCCTGTGGCACGTGGAAAGGGACCCTGAGTCTCCCGCCTCACGTGGATACGCGTCCCAATTCCCATGCCAAGACTCGAGGAGAATCCCGAGGTGTCCGTCGCACCTAGGCGGGGTCCTGACGTCACTGAAGAAACACGTGTCTGGAAGGGCCCTTCCCGTCGTAACTCGAGAATATACCCCAGGTTCCGGCCGCAACTCGAGAAAAACCATGAGACTTCCCCCTCGCCGCGAGATGGGGCCCGATTCCCCTTCACTGTGTGCAGAGCAATTCCGTGTTCCTCATTAAACATGAAAGGTGCCTTGATTTCCTTTATGGCACTCCAGAGAAAACCCAAGATCACTGTCTCAAGTCTAGAGGGATCCTGAGGTCACTGTACCAACAGGAAAAGGCTCTGTGAACCCCAAATCAACTCGAGATGAGAGCTTATTCCCTGGCTTCGACTCAAGAGGAATACCAACTTTTCAGAAGCACCTCAAGAGGATTCTTCTCTCAGCTACAGGTATGTGAGAGGGACCCTGAGTTTGTGGCCTCAAGTGGAATGGACACCGAGATGCTCTGACTAAAAGTAAGGCCGGATATCCCTGCAGTGAATTGAATGCAGACTCGTCTTGCATCTCCGAAGATGAAGGGATGTCTGAATCCCCTGTGGAGACCATAGAGAAAGACCTAGTTCTCCGGCTCATCGCGACCGGAGGCCTCACATCCTTTGAAAACTCGAGAGGTCCGCGGAGATCAATGCTTCCAAAGGAGACCATGCCTGACTCCTCTTGAAAATGGATAGGAGTCCCAGGATCCCTGTAGCAAGTGGAAAGGGGCCCTGAGTCTCCCGCCTCACGTGGAGACGCATCCCAATTCCCATGCCAAGACACGAGGAGAATCACGAGGTGTCCCTCTCACCTAGGCAGGAGTCCTGACGTCGCTGAGGAAACACGTGTCTGGAAGGGCCCTCCCCGTCGTAACTCGAGAATATACCCCTGGTTCCAGCCGCAACTCGAGAAAAACCATGAGCCTTCCCCCTCACCGCGAGTTGAGGCCCGATTCCCCTGCACTGCGTGCAGAGCAATTCCGTGTTCCACATCAAACGTGAAAGGAGCCTTGATTTCCTTGATGGCACTCCAGAGAAACCCCAAGATCACTGTCTCAAGTCTAGAGGGATCCTGAGGTCACTGTAGCAACACAAAAGGGCTCCGTGGACCCCAAATCAACTCGAGATGAGAGCTTAGTCCCTGGCTTCGACTCAAGAGGAATACCAAGTTTCCACAAGCACCTCAAGAGGAGGCTTCTCTCAGCTACAGGTATGTGAGAGGGACCCTGAATTTGTGGCCTCAAGTGGAATGGACACCGAGATGCTCTGACTCGAAGTAAGGCTGGACATCCCTGCAGTGAATTGAATGCAGGCTCGTCTTGCATCTCCCAAGATAAAGGGATGTCTGAATCCCCTGTGGAGACCACAGAGAAAGACCTAGTTCTCCGCCTCATGGCGACCGGAGGCCTCACATTCTTTGAAAACTCTAGAGGTCCACAGAGATGAATGCTTCCAAAGGAGACGATTCCTGACTCCTCTTGAAAATGGATAGGAGTCCCAGGATACCTGTGGCACGTGGAAAGGGACACTGGGTCTCCCTCCTCACGTGGAGACGCGTCGCAATTGCCATGCCAAGACTCGAGGAGAATCCCGAGGTGTCCCTCGCACCTAGGCAGGAGTCCTGACGTCGCTGAACAAACACGTGTCTGGAAGGGCCCTCCCCGTCGTAACTCAAGAATATACCCCAGGTGTCGGCCACAACTCGAGAAAAACCATGAGACTTTCCCCTCGCCGCGAGATGAGGCCCGATTCCCCTGCACTGCGTGCAGAGAAATTCCGTGATCCACATCAAACATGAAAGGAGGCTTGATTTCCTTGATGGCACTCCAGAGAAAAATCAAGATCACTGTGTCAAGTTCAGAGGGATCCTGAGGTCACTGGAGAAACACGAAAGGGCTCCGTGGACCCCAAATCAACTCGAGATGAGAGCTTAGTCCCTGGCTTCGACTCAAGAGGAATACCAACTTTCCACAAGCACCTCAAGAGGAGGCTCCTCTCAGCTACAGGTATTTGAGAGGGACCCTGAGTTTGTGGCCGCAACTGAAAAGGACACCAAAATGCTCTGACTCGAAGTAAGGCCAGATGTCCCTGCAGTGAATTGAATGCAGGCTCGTCTTCCATCTCCCAAGACGAAGGGATGTCTGAATCCCCTGTGGAGACCACAGAGAAAGACCAAGTTCTCCACCTCATGGCGACCGAAGGCCTCACAAACTTTGAAAATTCGAGAGGTCCGTGGAGATCAATGCTACCAAAGGAGACGAGGCCTGACTCCTCTGGAAAATGGATAGGCGGCCCAGGATCCCTGTGGCACGTGGAAAGGGACGCTGGGTCTCCGGCCTCACGTGGAGTCGCGTCCCAACTGCCATGCCAAGACTCGAGGAGAATCCCGAGGTGTCCCTCACACCAAGGCAGGAGTCCTAACATCGAAGAACAAGCACGTGTCTTGAAGGGCCCTCCCCGTTGTAATTCGAGAATATACCCCAGGTTCCGGCCGCAACTCGAGAAAAACCATGAGACTTTCCCCTCGCCGCGAGATGAGGCCCGATTCCCCTGCACTGCGTGCAGAGCAATTCCGTGTTCCACATCAAACGAGAAAGGAGCCTTGATTTCCTTGATGGCACTCCAGAGAAAACCCAAGATCACTGTCTCTAGTATAGAGGGATCCTGAGGTCACTGGAGCAACACGAAAGGTTTCCGTGGACCCCAAATCAACTCGAGATGAGAGCTTAGTCCCTGGCTTCGACTCAAGAGGAATACCAACTTTCCACAAGCACCTCAAGAGGAGGCTTCTCTCAGGTACAGGTATGTGAGAGGGCCTCTGAGTTTGTGGCCTCAAGTGGAATGGACACTGAGATGCTCTGACTCGAAGTAAGCCCGGATATCCCTGCAGTGAAATGAATTCAGGGTCGTCTTGCATCTCCCAAGACGAAGCGATGTCTGAATCCCCTGTGGAGACCACAGAGAAAGACCAAGTTCTCCGCCTCATCGCGACCGGAGGCCTCACATCTTTGAAAACTCGAGAGGTCCGAGAAGAACAATGCTGCCAAAGGAAACTATGCTTGTCTACTCTTGAAAATGAATAGGAGACCCAGGATACCTGTGGCACGTGGAAAGACACGCTGGGTCTCCAGCCTCACGTGGAGACGCGTCCCAATTGCCATGCCAAGACTCGAGGAGAATCCCGAAGTGTCCCTCGCACCTAGGCAGGGGTCCTGACGTCGCTGAACAAACACATGTCTGGAAGGGCCCTCCCCGGCGTAACTCGAGAATATACCCCAGGTACCGGCCCCAACTCCAGAAAAACCATGAGACTTCCCCGTCACCGCGAAATGAGGCCCGATTCCCCTGCACTGCCTGCAAAGCAATTCCGCGCTCAACATGAAACGTGAAAGGAGCCTTGATTTCCTTGATGGCACAGCAGAGAAATCCCAAGATCACTGTCTCAAATCTAGAGGGATCCTGAGCTCACTGTAGCAACAAGAAAGGGCTCCGTGGACCCCAAATCAACTCGAGATGAGATCTTAGTCCCTGGCTTCGACTCAAGAGGAATACGAACTTTCCACAAGCCCCTGAAGAGGAGGCTTCTCTCAGCTACAGGTATGTGAGAGGGACACTGAGTTTGTGGCCTCAAGTGGAATGGACACCGAGATGCTCTGACTCGAAGTAAGGCCGGATATCCCTGCAGTGAATTGAAGGCAGGCTCGTCTTGCATCTCCCAAGATGAAGGGATGACTGAATCCCCTGTGGAGAGCACAGAGAAAGACCTAGTTTTCTGAATCTTCTCGACCGGAGGCCTCACATCCTTTGAAAACTCGAGAGGTCCGCGGAGATCAATGCTTCCAAAGGGGACGATGCCTGACTCCTCTTGAAAATGGATAGGAGTCCCAGGATCCCTGTGGCACGTGCAAAGGGACCCTGGGTCTCCCGCCTCACGTGGAGACGCGTCCCAATTGCCATGCCAGTACTCGAGGAGAATCCCGAGGTGTCCCTCGCACCTAGGCAGGAGTCCTGACGTGGCTGAACAGACACGTGTCTGGAAGGGCCCTCCCCGTTGTAACTCGAGGATTTAAATCAGGTTCCGGCCGCAACTCGAGAAAAAATATGAGACTTCCCCCTCGCCGCGAGAAGAGGCCCGATTCGCCTGCACTGCGTGCAGAGCAATTCCGTGTTCCACATCAAACGTGAAAGGAGCCTTGATTTCCTTGATGGCACTCCAGAGAAAACCCAAGATCACTTTCTCAAGTCCAGAGGGATCCTGAGGTCCCTGTAGCAACACGAAATGGCTCCGTGGACCCAAAATCAACTGGAGATGAGAGCTTAGTCCCTGGCTTCGACTCAAGAGGAATACCAACTTTCCACAATCACCTCAAGAGGAGGCTTCTCTCCGCTACAGGTATGTGAGAGGGACCCTGAGTTTGTGGCCTCAAGTGGAATGGACACCGAGAGGCTCTGACTCGAAGTAAGGCCGAATATCCCTGCAGTGAATTGAATGCAGGCTCGTCTTGCATCTCCCAAAACGAAGGGATGTCTGAATCCCCTGTGGAGACCACAGAGAAAGACCTAGTTCTCCGCCTCATGGCGACCGGAGGCCTCACATCCTTTGAAAACTCTAGAGGTCCACAGAGATCAATGCTTCCAAAGGAGACGATTCCTGACTCCTCTTGAAAATGGATAGGAGTCCCAGGATCACTGTGACACGTGGAAAGGGACCCTGGGTCTCCCAACTCACGTGGAGACGCGTCCCAATTGCCATTCCAAGACTCGAGGAGAATCCGGAGGTGTCCCTCGCACCTAGGCAAGAGTCCTGACGTCGCTGAACAAACACGTGTCTGGAAGGGCCCTCCCCGACGTAACTCGAGAATATATCCCAGGTTCCGGCCGCAACTCGAGAAAAACCATGAGACTTACCCCTCGCCACGAGATGAGGCCCGATTCCCCTGCACTGCATGCAGAGCAATTCCATGTTCCACATCAAACGTGAAAGGAGCCTTGATTTCCTTGATGGGACTCCAGAGAAAACCCAAGATCACTGTCTCAAATCTAGAGGGATTCTGAGGTCACTGGAGCAACATGAAAGGTCTCCGTGGACCCCAAATCAACTCGAGACGAGAGCTGAGTCCCTGTCTTCGACTCAAGAGGAATAACAACTTTCCATAACCACCTCAAGAGGAGGCTTCTCTCAGCTACAGGTATGTGAGAGGGACCCTAATTTTGTGGCCTCAAGTGGAATGGACACCGAGATGCTCTGACTCGAAGTAAGGCCGGATATCCCTGCAGTGAATTGAATGCAGGCTTGTCTTGCATCTCCCAAGACGAAGGGATCTCTGAATCCCCTGTAGAGACCACAGAAAAAGACCTAGTTCTCCGCCTCATCGCGAGCGGAGGCCTCACATCCTTTGAAAACTCGAGAGGTCCGCGGAGATCAATGCTTCCAAAGGAGAAGATGCCTGACTCCTCTTGAAAATGGAAGGGAGTCTAAGGATCCCTGTGGAACGTGGAAAGAGACACTGGGTCTCCCGCCTCACGTGGAGACGCGTCCCAATTGCCATGCCAAGACTCGAGGAGAATAGGGCGGTGTCCCTCGCACCTAGGCAAGAGTCCTGACGTCGTTGAACAAACACGTGTCTGGAAGGGCCCTCCCCGTCGTAACTCGAGAATATACCCCAGGTTCCGGCCGCAACTCGAGAAAAACCATGAGACTTCCCCCGCGCCGTGAGATGAGGCCCGATTCCCCTGCACTGCGTGCAGAGCAATTCCGTGTTCCACATCAAACGTGAAAGGAGCCTTGATTTCCTTGATGGCACTCCAGAGAAAACCCAAGATCACTGTCTCAAGTCTAGAGGGATCCTGAGGTTACTGGAGCAACACGAAAGGACTCCGTGGACCCCAAATCAACTCGAGATGAGAGCTTAGTCCCTGGCTTCGACTCAAGAGGAATACCAAGTTTCCACAAGCACCTCAAGAGGAGGCTTCTCTCAGCTACAGGTATGTGAGAGGGACCCTGAATTTGTGGCCTCAAGTGGAATGGACACCGAGATGCTCTGACTCGAAAGAAGGCTGGACATCCCTGCAGTGAATTGAATGCAGGCTCGTCTTGCATCTCCCAAGATAAAGGGATGTCTGAATCCCCTGTGGAGACCACAGAGAAAGACCTAGTTCTCCGCCTCATGGCGACCGGAGGCCTCACATTCTTTGAAAACTCTAGAGGTCCACAGAGATGAATGCTTCCAAAGGAGACGATTCCTGACTCCTCTTGAAAATGGATAGGAGTCCCAGGATACCTGTGGCACGTGGAAAGGGACACTGGGTCTCCCTCCTCACGTGGAGACGCGTCGCAATTGCCATGCCAAGACTCGAGGAGAATCCCGAGGTGTCCCTCGCACCTAGGCAGGAGTCCTGACGTCGCTGAACAAACACGTGTCTGGAAGGGCCCTCCCCGTCGTAACTCAAGAATATATCCCAGGTGTCGGCCACAACTCGAGAAAAACCATGAGACTTTCCCCTCGCCGCGAGATGAGGCCCGATTCCCCTGCACTGCGTGCAGAGAAATTCCGTGATCCACATCAAACATGAAAGGAGGCTTGATTTCCTTGATGGCACTCCAGAGAAAAATCAAGATCACTGTGTCAAGTTCAGAGGGATCCTGAGGTCACTGGAGAAACACGAAAGGGCTCCGTGGACCCCAAATCAACTCGAGATGAGAGCTTAGTCCCTGGCTTCGACTCAAGAGGAATACCAACTTTCCACAAGCACCTCAAGAGGAGGCTCCTCTCAGCTACAGGTATTTGAGAGGGACCCTGAGTTTGTGGCCGCAACTGAAAAGGACACCAAAGTGCTCTGACTCGAAGTAAGGCCAGATGTCCCTGCAGTGAATTGAATGCAGGCTCGTCTTCCATCTCCCAAGACGAAGGGATGTCTGAATCCCCTGTGGAGACCACAGAGAAAGACCAAGTTCTCCACCTCATGGCGACCGGAGGCCTCACAAACTTTGAAAATTCGAGAGGTCCGTGGAGATCAATGCTACCAAAGGAGACGAGGCCTGACTCCTCTGGAAAATGGATAGGCGGCCCAGGATCCCTGTGGCACGTGGAAAGGGACGCTGGGTCTCCGGCCTCACGTGGAGTCGCGTCCCAACTGCCATGCCAAGACTCGAGGAGAATCCCGAGGTGTCCCTCACACCAAGGCAGGAGTCCTAACATCGAAGAACAAGCACGTGTCTTGAAGGGCCCTCCCCGTTGTAATTCGAGAATATACCCCAGGTTCCGGCCGCAACTCGAGAAAAACCCTGAGACTTTCCCCTCGCCGCGAGATGAGGCCCGATTCCCCTGCACTGCGTGCAGAGCAATTCCGTGTTCCACATCAAACGAGAAAGGAGCCTTGATTTCCTTGATGGCACTCCAGAGAAAACCCAAGATCACTGTCTCTAGTATAGAGGGATCCTGAGGTCACTGGAGCAACACGAAAGGTTTCCGTGGACCCCAAATCAACTCGAGATGAGAGCTTAGTCCCTGGCTTCGACTCAAGAGGAATACCAACTTTCCACAAGCACCTCAAGAGGAGGCTTCTCTCAGGTACAGGTATGTGAGAGGGCCTCTGAGTTTGTGGCCTCAAGTGGAATGGACACTGAGATGCTCTGACTCGAAGTAAGCCCGGATATCCCTGCAGTGAAATGAATTCAGGGTCGTCTTGCATCTCCCAAGACGAAGCGATGTCTGAATCCCCTGTGGAGACCACAGAGAAAGACCAAGTTCTCCGCCTCATCGCGACCGGAGGCCTCACATCTTTGAAAACTCGAGAGGTCCGAGAAGAACAATGCTGCCAAAGGAAACTATGCTTGTCTACTCTTGAAAATGAATAGGAGACCCCGGATACCTGTGGCACGTGGAAAGACAGGCTGGGTCTCCAGCCTCACGTGGAGACGCGTCCCAATTGCCATGCCAAGACTCGAGGAGAATCCCGAAGTGTCCCTCGCACCTAGGCAGGGGTCCTGACGTCGCTGAACAAACACATGTCTGGAAGGGCCCTCCCCGGCGTAACTCGAGAATATAACCCAGGTACCGGCCGCAACTCCAGAAAAACCATGAGACTTCCCCGTCACCGCGAAATGAGGCCCGATTCCCCTGCACTGCCTGCAAAGCAATTCCGCGCTCAACATGAAACGTGAAAGGAGCCTTGATTTCCTTGATGGCACAGCAGAGAAATCCCAAGATCACTGTCTCAAATCTAGAGGGATCCTGAGCTCACTGTAGCAACAAGAAAGGGCTCCGTGGACCCCAAATCAACTCGAGATGAGATCTTAGTCCCTGGCTTCGACTCAAGAGGAATACGAACTTTCCACAAGCCCCTGAAGAGGAGGCTTCTCTCAGCTACAGGTATGTGAGAGGGACACTGAGTTTGTGGCCTCAAGTGGAATGGACACCGAGATGCTCTGACTCGAAGTAAGGCCGGATATCCCTGCAGTGAATTGAAGGCAGGCTCGTCTTGCATCTCCCAAGACGAAGGGATGACTGAATCCCCTGTGGAGAGCACAGAGAAAGACCTAGTTTTCTGAATCTTCTCGACCGGAGGCCTCACATCCTTTGAAAACTCGAGAGGTCCGCGGAGATCAATGCTTCCAAAGGGGACGATGCCTGACTCCTCTTGAAAATGGATAGGAGTCCCAGGATCCCTGTGGCACGTGGAAAGGGACCCTGGGTCTCCCGCCTCACATGGAGACGTGTCCCAATTGCGATGCCAAGACTCGAGCAGAATCCGGAGGTGTCCCTCGCACCTAGGAAGGAGTCCTGACGTCGCTGAACAAACACGTGTCTGGAAGGGCCCTCCCCGTCGTAACTCGAGAATATACCCCAGGTTCCGGCCGCAACTCGAGAAAAACCATGAGACTTCCCCCTCGCTGCGAGATGAGGCCCGATTCTCCTGCACTTCATGCAGAGCAGTTCCGTGTTCCAATCAAACTTGAAAGGAGCCTTGATTTCCTTGATGGCACTCCAGAGAAAACCCAAGATCACTGTCTCAAGTCTAGAGGGATCCTGAGGTCACTGGAGCAACACGAAAGGTCTCCGTGGACCCGAAATCAACTCGAGATGAGAGCTTAGTCCCTGGCTTCGACTCAAGAGCAATACCAACTTTTCACAAGCACCTCAAGAGGTGGCTTCTCTCAGCTACAGGTATGTGAGAGGGACCCTGAGTTTGTGGCCTCAAGTGGAATGGACACCGAGATGCTCTGACTCGAAGTAAGGCCGGATATCCCAGCAGTGAATTGAATGCAGGCTCGTCTGGGATCTCCCAAGACGACGGGATGTCTGAATCCCCTGTGGAGACATCAGAGAAAGACCTAGTCCTCCGCCTCATCGCGACCGGCGGCCTCACATCCTTTGAAAACTCGAGAGGTCTGCGGAGATCAATGCTTCCCAAGGAGACGATGCCTGACTCTTCTTGAAAATGGATAGGAGTCCCAGGATCCCTGTGGCACGTGGAAAGGGACCCTGGGTCTCCCGCCTCACGTGGAGACGCGTCCCAATTGCCATGCTAAGACTCGAGGAGAATCCCGAGGTGTCCCTCGCACCTAGGCAGGAGTCCTGACGTCGTTGAACAAACACGTGTCTGGAAGGGCCCTCCCCGTCGTAACTCGAGAATATACCCCAGGTTCCGGCCGCAACTCGAGAAAAACCATGAGACTTCCCCCTCGCTGCGAGATGAGGCCCGATTCCACTGCATTGCTTGCAGACCAATTCCGTGTTCCATATCAAACGTGAAAGGAGCCTTGATGTCCTTGATGGCACTCCAGAGAAAACCCAAGATCACTGTCTCAAGTCTAGAGGGATCCTGACGTCACTGTCACAACACGAAAGGGCTCCGTGGACCCCAAATCAACTCGAGATGAGAGCTTAGTTCCTGGCTTCAACTCAAGAAGAATACCAAATTTCCACAAGCACCTCAAGAGGAGGCTTCTCTCAGCTACAGGTATGTGAGAGGGACCCTGAGTTTGTGGCCTCAAGTGGAATGGACATCGAGAAGCTCTGACTCGAAGTTAGGCCGGATATCCCTACAGTGAATTGAATGCAGGCTCGTCTTGCATCTCCCAAGACGAAGGGATGTCTGAATCCCCTGTGGAGACCACAGAGAAAGACCTAGTTCTTCGCCTCCTCGCGACCAGAAGCCTCACATCATTTGAAAACTCGAGAGGCCCGCGGAGATCAATGCTTCCAAAGGAGACGATGCCTGACTCCTCTTGAAAATGGATAGGAGTCCCAGGATCCCTGTGGCACGTGGAAAGGGACCCTGGGTCTCCCGCCTCACGTGGAGACGCGTCCCAATTGCCATGCCAAGACTCGAGGAGAATCCCAAGGTGTCCCTCGCACCTAGGCAGGAGTCCTGACGTCGCTGAACAAACACGTGTCTGGAAGGGCCCTCCCCTTCGTAACTCGAGAATATAACCCAGGTTCCGGCCGGAACCCGAGAAAAACCATGAGACTTCCCCCTCGCCGTGAGATGAGGCCCGATTCGCCTGCACTGCGTGCAGAGCAATTCCGTGTTCCACATCAAACGAGAAAAAAGCCTTGATTTCCATGATGGCACTCCAGAGAAAACCCAAGATCACAGTCTCAAGTCTAGAGGGATCCTGAGGTCACTGTAGCAACACGAAAGGGCTCCGTGGACCCCAAATCAACTCGAGATGAGAGCTTAGTCCCTGGCTTCGACTCAAGAGGAATACCAACTATCCACAATCACCTCAAGAGGAGGCTTCTCTCAGCTACAGGTCTGTGAGAGGGACCCTGAGTTTGCGGCCTCAAGTGGAATGGACATCGAGAAGCTCTGACTCGAAGTTAGGCCGGATATCCCTGCAGTGAATTGAATGCAGGCTGGTCTTGCATCTCCCAAGACGAAGGAATGTCTGAATCCCCTGTGGAGACCACAGAGAAAAACCTAGTTCTCCGCCTCATCGTGACCGGAAGCCTCACATCCTTTGAAAACTCGAGAGGTCCGCGGAGATCAATGCTTCCAAAGGAGACGATGCCTGACTCCTCTTGAAAATGGATAAGAGTCCCAGGATCCGTGTGGCACGTGGAAAGGGACCCTGGGTCTCCTGCCCCACGTGGAGACGCGTCCCAGTCGCCATGCCAAGACTCGAGGAGAATCCCGAGGTGTCCCTCGCACCTAGGCAGGAGTCCTGACGTCGCTGAACAAACACGTGTCTGGAAGGGCCCTCCTCGTCGAAAGTCGAGAATATACCCCAGGTTCCGGCCACAACTGGAGAAAAACCATGAGACTTCCCCCTCGCCATGAGATGAGTCCCGATTAACCTGCACTGCGTGCAGAGCAATTCCGTGTTCCACATCAAACGTGAAAGGAGCCTTGATTTCCTTGATGGCACTCCAGAGAAAACCCTAGATCACTGTCTCAAGTCTAGAGGGATCCTGAGGTCACTGTAGCAACAAGAAAGGGCTTCGTGGACCCCAAATCAACTCGAGATGAGAGCTTAGTCCCTGGCTTCGACTCAAGAGGAGTACCAACTATCCACAAGCATCTCAAGAGGAGGATTCTCTCAGCTACAGGTATGTGAGAGGGACCCTGAGTTTGTGGCCTCAAGTGGAATGGACACCGAGATGCTCTGACTCGAAGTAAGGCTGGATATTCCTGCAGTGAATTGAATGCCGGCTCGTCTTGCATCTCCCAAGACGAAGGGATGTCTGAATCCCGTGTGGAGACCACAGAGAAAGACCTAGTTCTCTGCCTCATCGCGACCGGAGGCCTCACATCCTTTGAAAACTCGAGAGGTCCGCGGAGATCAATGCTTCCCAAAGAGACGATGCCTGAGTCCTCTTGAAAATTGATAGGAGTCCCAGGATCCCTGTGGCACGTGGAAAGGGACCCTGGGTCTCCCGCCTCAGGTGGAGACGCGTCCCAATTGCCATGCCAAGAATCGAGGTGAATACCGAGGTGTCCCTCGCAACTAGGCAGGAGTCCTGACGTCGCTGAACAAACACGTGTCTCGATGGGCCCCCCCCCGTCGTACCTTGAGAATATACCCCAGGTTCCAGCCGCAACTCGAGAAAAACAATGATACTTCCCCCTCGCCGCGAGATGAGGCCCGATTCCCCTGCACTGCGTGCAGAGCAATTCCGTGATCCACATCAAACGTGAAAGGAGCCTTGATTTCCTTGATGGCACTCTAGGCAAAACCCAAGATCACTGTCTCAAGTCTAGAGGGATCCTGAGGTCACTGTAGCAACACGAAAGGGCTCCTTGGACCCCAAATCAACTCGAGATGAGAGCTTAGACCCTGGCTTCGAATCAAGAGGAATACCAACTTTCCACAAGCACCTCAAGAGGAGGCTTCTCTCAGCTACAGGTATGTGAGAAGGACCCTGAGTTTGTGGCCTCAAGTGGAATGGACACCGAGATGCTCTGACTCGAAGTAAGGCCGGATATCCCTGCAGTGAATTGAATGCAGGCTCGTCTTGCATCTCCCAAGATGAATGGATGTCTGAATCCCCAGTGGAGACGACAGAGAAAGAACTAGTATTCCGCCTCATCGCGACCTGAGGCCTCACATCCTTTGAAAACTCGAGAGGCCTGCGGAGATCAATGCTTCCAAAGGAGACAATGCCTGACTCCTCTTGAAAATGGATAGGAGTCCCAGGATCCCTGTGGCACGTGGAAAGGGACCCTGGGTCTCCCGCCTCACGTGGAGACGCGTCCCAATTGCCATGCCAAGACTCGAGGAGAATCCCGAGGTATCCCTCGCACCTAGGCAGGAGTCCTGACCTCGCAGAACAAACACGTGTCTGGAAGGGCCCTCCCCGTCGTAACTGGATAATATACCCCAGGTTCCGGCCGCAACTCGAAAAAAACCATGAGACTTCCCCCTCGCCGCGAGATGAGGCCCGATTCCCCTGCACTGCGTGCAGAGCAATTCCGTGTTCCACATCAAACGTGAAAGGAGCCTTGATTTCCTTGATGGCACTCTAGAGAAAACCCATGATCACTGTCTCAAGTCTAGAAGGATCCTGAGGTCACTTTAGCAACACGAAAGGGCTCCGTGCACCCCAAATCAACTCGAGATGAGAGCTTAGTCCCTGGCTTCGACTCAAGAGGAATACCAACTTTCCACAAGCACCTCAAGAGGAGGCTTCTCTCAGGTACAGGTATGTGAGAGGGCCTCTGAGTTTGTGGCCTCAAGTGGAATGGACACTGAGATGCTCTGACTCGAAGTAAGCCCGGATATCCCTGCAGTGAAATGAATTCAGGGTCGTCTTGCATCTCCCAAGACGAAGCGATGTCTGAATCCCCTGTGGAGACCACAGAGAAAGACCAAGTTCTCCGCCTCATCGCGACCGGAGGCCTCACATCTTTGAAAACTCGAGAGGTCCGAGAAGAACAATGCTGCCAAAGGAAACTATGCTTGTCTACTCTTGAAAATGAATAGGAGACCCCGGATACCTGTGGCACGTGGAAAGACAGGCTGGGTCTCCAGCCTCACGTGGAGACGCGTCCCAATTGCCATGCCAAGACTCGAGGAGAATCCCGAAGTGTCCCTCGCACCTAGGCAGGGGTCCTGACGTCGCTGAACAAACACATGTCTGGAAGGGCCCTCCCCGGCGTAACTCGAGAATATAACCCAGGTACCGGCCGCAACTCCAGAAAAACCATGAGACTTCCCCGTCACCGCGAAATGAGGCCCGATTCCCCTGCACTGCCTGCAAAGCAATTCCGCGCTCAACATGAAACGTGAAAGGAGCCTTGATTTCCTTGATGGCACAGCAGAGAAATCCCAAGATCACTGTCTCAAATCTAGAGGGATCCTGAGCTCACTGTAGCAACAAGAAAGGGCTCCGTGGACCCCAAATCAACTCGAGATGAGATCTTAGTCCCTGGCTTCGACTCAAGAGGAATACGAACTTTCCACAAGCCCCTGAAGAGGAGGCTTCTCTCAGCTACAGGTATGTGAGAGGGACACTGAGTTTGTGGCCTCAAGTGGAATGGACACCGAGATGCTCTGACTCGAAGTAAGGCCGGATATCCCTGCAGTGAATTGAAGGCAGGCTCGTCTTGCATCTCCCAAGACGAAGGGATGACTGAATCCCCTGTGGAGAGCACAGAGAAAGACCTAGTTTTCTGAATCTTCTCGACCGGAGGCCTCACATCCTTTGAAAACTCGAGAGGTCCGCGGAGATCAATGCTTCCAAAGGGGACGATGCCTGACTCCTCTTGAAAATGGATAGGAGTCCCAGGATCCCTGTGGCACGTGGAAAGGGACCCTGGGTCTCCCGCCTCACATGGAGACGTGTCCCAATTGCCATGCCAAGACTCGAGCAGAATCCGGAGGTGTCCCTCGCACCTAGGAAGGAGTCCTGACGTCGCTGAACAAACACGTGTCTGGAAGGGCCCTCCCCGTCGTAACTCGAGAATATACCCCAGGTTCCGGCCGCAACTCGAGAAAAACCATGAGACTTCCCCCTCGCTGCGAGATGAGGCCCGATTCTCCTGCACTGCATGCAGAGCAGTTCCGTGTTCCAATCAAACTTGAAAGGAGCCTTGATTTCCTTGATGGCACTCCAGAGAAAACCCAAGATCACTGTCTCAAGTCTAGAGGGATCCTGAGGTCACTGGAGCAACACGAAAGGTCTCCGTGGACCCGAAATCAACTCGAGATGAGAGCTTAGTCCCTGGCTTCGACTCAAGAGCAATACCAACTTTTCACAAGCACCTCAAGAGGTGGCTTCTCTCAGCTACAGGTATGTGAGAGGGACCCTAAGTTTGTGGCCTCAAGTGGAATGGACACCGAGATGCTCTGACTCGAAGTAAGGCCGGATATCCCAGCAGTGAATTGAATGCAGGCTCGTCTGGGATCTCCCAAGACGACGGGATGTCTGAATCCCCTGTGGAGACATCAGAGAAAGACCTAGTCCTCCGCCTCATCGCGACCGGCGGCCTCACATCCTTTGAAAACTCGAGAGGTCTGCGGAGATCAATGCTTCCCAAGGAGACGATGCCTGACTCTTGTTGAAAATGGATAGGAGTCCCAGGATCCCTGTGGCACGTGGAAAGGGACCCTGGGTCTCCCGCCTCACGTGGAGACGCGTCCCAATTGCCATGCTAAGACTCGAGGAGAATCCCGAGGTGTCCCTCGCACCTAGGCAGGAGTCCTGACGTCGTTGAACAAACACGTGTCTGGAAGGGCCCTCCCCGTCGTAACTCGAGAATATACCCCAGGTTCCGGCCGCAACTCGAGAAAAACCATGAGACTTCCCCCTCGCTGCGAGATGAGGCCCGATTCCACTGCATTGCTTGCAGACCAATTCCGTGTTCCATATCAAACGTGAAAGGAGCCTTGATGTCCTTGATGGCACTCCAGAGAAAACCCAAGATCACTGTCTCAAGTCTAGAGGGATCCTGACGTCACTGGAGCAACACGAAAGGGCTCCGTGGACCCCAAATCAACTCGAGATGAGAGCTTAGTCCCTGGCTTCGACTCAAGAGGAATACCAACTTTCCACAAGCTCCTCAAGAGGAGGCTTCTCTCAGCTACAGGTATGTGAGAGGGACCCTGAGTTTGTGGCCTCAAGTCGAATGGACACCGAGATGCTCTGACTCGAATTAAGGCCGGATATCCCTGCAGTGAATTGAATGCAGGCTCGTCTTGCATCTCCCAAGACGAAGGGATGTCTGAATCCGCTGTGGAGACGACAGAGAAAGAACTAGTCCTCCGCCTCAACGCGACCGGAGGCCTCACATCCTTTGAAAAATCGAGAGGTCTGCGGAGATCAATGCTTCCAAAGGAACCGATGCCTGACTCCTCTTGAAAATGGATAGGAGTCCCAGGATCCCTGTGGCACGTGGAAAGGGACCCTGGGTCTCGCGCCTCACGTGGAGACGCGTCAAAATTGCCATGCCAAGACTCCAGGAGAATCCCGAGGTGTCCCTCGCACCTAGGCAGGAGTCCTGACGTCGCTGAACAAACACGTGTCTGGAAGGGCCCTCCCCGTCGTAACTCGAGAATATACCCCAGGTTCCGGCCGCAACTCGAGAAAAACCATGAGACTTCCCCCTTGCCGTGAGATGAGGCCCGATTCCCCTGCACTGCGTGCAGAGCAATTCCGTGTTCCACATCAAACGTGAAAGGAGCCTTGATTTCCCTGATGGCACTCCAGAGGAAACTCAAGATCACTGTCTCAAGTCTAGAGGGATCCTGAGGTCACTGGAGAAACAGGAAAGGTCTCTGTGGACCCCAAATCAACTCTAGATGAGAGCTTAATGTCTGCCTTCGACTCAAGAGGAATACCAACTTTCCACAAGCACCTCAAGAGGAGGCTTCTCTAAGCTACAGGTATGTGAGAGGGACCCTGAGTTTGTGGCCTCAAGTGGAATGGACACCGAGATGCTCTGACTAGAAGTAAGGCCGGATATCCCTGCAGTGAATTGAATACAGGCTCGTCTTGCATCTCCCAAGACGAAGGGATGTCTGAATCTCCTGTGGACACCACAGCGAAAGGCCTAGTTCTCCGCCTCATCGCGACCGGAGGCCTCACATCCTTTGAAAACTCGAGAGGTCCGCGGAGATCAATGATTCCAAAGGAGACGATGCCTGACTCCTCTTGAAAATGGATAGGAGTACCAGGATCCCTGTGGCACGTGGAAAGGGACACTGGGTCGCCCGCCTCTCGTGGAGACGCGTCCCAATTGCCATGCCAAGAATCGAGGAGAATCCCGAGGTGTCTCTCGCACCTAGGCAGGAGTCCTGACGTCGCTGAACAAACACGTGTCTGGAAGGGCCCTCACCGTCGTAACTCGAGAATACACCCCAGGTTCCGACCGCAACTTGAGAAAGACCATGAGACATCCCCCTTGCAGCGAGATGAGGCCCGATTCCCCTGCACTGCGTGCAGAGCAATTCCGTGTTCCACATCAAACTTGAAAGGAGCCTTGATTTCCTTCATGCCTTGCAGAGAAAACCCAAGATCACTGTCTCAAGTCTAGAGGAATCCTGAGGTCACTGTCGCAACACGAAAGGGCTCCGTGGACCCCAAATCAACTCGAGATGAGAGCTTAGTTCCTGGCTTCAACTCAAGAAGAATACCAAATTTCCACAAGCACCTCAAGAGGAGGCTTCTCTCAGCTACAGGTATGTGAGAGGGACCCTGAGTTTGTGGCCTCAAGTGGAATGGACATCGAGAAGCTCTGACTCGAAGTTAGGCCGGATATCCCTACAGTGAATTGAATGCAGGCTCGTCTTGCATCTCCCAAGACGAAGGGATGTCTGAATCCCCTGTGGAGACCACAGAGAAAGACCTAGTTCTTCGCCTCCTCGCGACCAGAAGCCTCACATCATTTGAAAACTCGAGAGGCCCGCGGAGATCAATGCTTCCAAAGGAGACGATGCCTGACTCCTCTTGAAAATGGATAGGAGTCCCAGGATCCCTGTGGCACGTGGAAAGGGACCCTGGGTCTCCCGCCTCACGTGGAGACACGTCCCAATTGCCATGCCAAGACTCGAGGAGAATCCCAAGGTGTCCCTCGCACCTAGGCAGGAGTCCTGACCTCGCAGAACAAACACGTGTCTGGAAGGGCCCTCCCCGTCGTAACTGGATAATATACCCCAGGTTCCGGCCGCAACTCGAAAAAAACCATGAGACTTCCCCCTCGCCGCGAGATGAGGCCCGATTCCCCTGCACTGCGTGCAGAGCAATTCCGTGTTCCACATCAAACGTGAAAGGAGCCTTGATTTCCTTGATGGCACTCTAGAGAAAACCCATGATCACTGTCTCAAGTCTAGAAGGATCCTGAGGTCACTTTAGCAACACGAAAGGGCTCCGTGCACCCCAAATCAACTCGAGATGAGAGCTTAGTCCCTGGCTTCGAATCAAGAGGAATACCAACTTTCCACAAGCACCTCAAGAGGAGGCTTCTCTCAGCTACAGGTCTGTGAGAGGGACCCTGAGTTTGCGGCCTCAAGTGGAATGGACATCGAGAAGCTCTGACTCGAAGTTAGGCCGGATATCCCTGCAGTGAATTGAATGCAGGCTGGTCTTGCATCTCCCAAGACGAAGGAATGTCTGAATCCCCTGTGGAGACCACAGAGAAAAACCTAGTTCTCCGCCTCATCGTGACCGGAAGCCTCACATCCTTTGAAAACTCGAGAGGTCCGCGGAGATCAATGCTTCCAAAGGAGACGATGCCTGACTCCTCTTGAAAATGGATAAGAGTCCCAGGATCCGTGTGGCACGTGGAAAGGGACCCTGGGTCTCCTGCCCCACGTGGAGACGCGTCCCAGTCGCCATGCCAAGACTCGAGGAGAATCCCGAGGTGTCCCTCGCACCTAGGCAGGAGTCCTGACGTCGCTGAACAAACACGTGTCTGGAAGGGCCCTCCCCGTCCTATCTCGAGAATATACCCCAGGTTCCGGCCGCAACTCGAGAAAAACCATGAGATTTCCCCTTCACCGCGAGATGAGGCCCGATTCCCATGCACTACGTGCAGAGCAATTCCGCGTTCCACATGAAACGTGAAAGGAGCCTTGATTTCCTTGATGGCACTCCAGAGAAAACCCAAGATCACTGTCTCAAGTCTAGAGGGATCCTGAGGTCACTGGAGCAACACGAAAAGGCTCCGTGGACCCCAAATCAACTCGAGATGATATCTTAGTCCCTGGCTTCGACTCAAGAGGAATACCAACTTTCCACAAGCACCTCAAGAGGAGGCTTCTCTCATCTACAAGTATGTGAGAGGGACCCTGAATTTGTGGCCTCAAGTGGAATGGACACCGAGATGCTCTGACTCGAAGTAAGGCTGGATATCCCTGCAGTGAATTGAATGCAGGCTCGTCTTGCATCTCCCAAGACGAAGGGATGTCTGAATCCACTGTGGAGACCACAGAGAGATCTAGCCCTCCGCCTCAACGCGACCGGAGGCCTCACATCCTTTGAAAACTCGAGAGTTCCACGGAGATCAATGCTTCCAAAGGAGACGATGCCTGACTCCTCTTGAAAATAGATAGGAGTCCCAGGAGTCCTGTGGCACTTTGAAAGGGACACTGGGTCTCCCGCCTCACGTGGAGACGCGTCCCAATTGCCATGCCAAGACTCGAGGAGAATCCCGAGTTGTCCCTCGCACCTAGGCAGGAGTCCTGACCTCGCTGAACAAACACGTGTCTGGAAGGGCCCTCCCCGTCGTAACTCGAGAATATACCCCAGGTTCCGGCCACAACTCGAGAAAAACCATAAGACTTTCCCCTCGCCGCGAGATGAGGCCCGATTTCCCTGCACTACGTGCAGAGCAATTCCTTGTTCCACATTAAACGTGAAAGGAGCCTTGATTTCCTTGATGGCACTCCAGAGAAAACCCAAGATCACTGTCTCAAGTCTAGAGGGATCCTGAGGTCACTGGAGCAACACGAAAGGGCTCCGTGGACCACAAATCAACTCGTGATGAGAGCTTAGTCCCAGCCTTCGATTCAAGAGGAATACCAACTTTCCACAAGCACCTCAAGAGGAGGCTTCTCTCAGCTACAGGTATGTGAGAGGGACCCTGAGTTTGTGGCCTCAAATGGAATGGACACCGAGATGCTCTGACTCGAAGTAAGGCTGGATATTCCTGCAGTGAATTGAATGCCGGCTCGTCTTGCATCTCCCAAGACGAAGGGATGTCTGAATCCCGTGTGGAGACCACAGAGAAAGACCTAGTTCTCTGCCTCATCGCGACCGGAGGCCTCACATCCTTTGAAAACTCGAGAGGTCCGCGGAGATCAATGCTTCCCAAAGAGACGATGCCTGAGTCCTCTTGAAAATTGATAGGAGTCCCAGGATCCCTGTGGCACGTGGAAAGGGACACTGGGTCTCCCGCCTCAGGTGGAGACGCGTCCCAATTGCCATGCCAAGAATCGAGGTGAATACCGAGGTGTCCCTCGCAACTAGGCAGGAGTCCTGACGTCGCTGAACAAACACGTGTCTCGATGGGCCCCCCCCCCGTCGTACCTTCAGAATATACCCCAGGTTCCAGCCGCAACTCGAGAAAAACAATGATACTTCCCCCTCGCCGCGAGATGAGGCCCGATTCCCCTGCACTGCGTGCAGAGCAATTCCGTGATCCACATCAAACGTGAAAGGAGCCTTGATTTCCTTGATGGCACTCTAGGCAAAACCCAAGATCACTGTCTCAAGTCTAGAGGGATCCTGAGGTCACTGTAGCAACACGAAAGGGCTCCTTGGACCCCAAATCAACTCGAGATGAGAGCTTAGACCCTGGCTTCGAATCAAGAGGAATACCAACTTTCCACAAGCACCTCAAGAGGAGGCTTCTCTCAGCTACAGGTATGTGAGAAGGACCCTGAGTTTGTGGCCTCAAGTGGAATGGACACCGAGATGCTCTGACTCGAAGTAAGGCCGGATATCCCTGCAGTGAATTGAATGCAGGCTCGTCTTGCATCTCCCAAGATGAATGGATGTCTGAATCCCCAGTGGAGACGACAGAGAAAGACCTAGTATTCCGCCTCATCGCGACCTGAGGCCTCACATCCTTTGAAAACTCGAGAGGCCTGCGGAGATCAATGCTTCCAAAGGAGACAATGCCTGACTCCTCTTGAAAATGGATAGGAGTCCCAGGATCCCTGTGGCACGTGGAAAGGGACCCTGGGTCTCCCGCCTCACGTGGAGACGCGTCCCAATTGCCATGCCAAGACTCGAGGAGAATCCCGAGGTATCCCTCGCACCTAGGCAGGAGTCCTGACCTCGCAGAACAAACACGTGTCTGGAAGGGCCCTCCCCGTCGTAACTGGATAATATACCCCAGGTTCCGGCCGCAACTCGAAAAAAACCATGAGACTTCCCCCTCGCCGCGAGATGAGGCCCGATTCCCCTGCACTGCGTGCAGAGCAATTCCGTGTTCCACATCAAACGTGAAAGGAGCCTTGATTTCCTTGATGGCACTCTAGAGAAAACCCATGATCACTGTCTCAAGTCTAGAAGGATCCTGAGGTCACTTTAGCAACACGAAAGGGCTCCGTGCACCCCAAATCAACTCGAGATGAGAGCTTAGTCCCTGGCTTCGAATCAAGAGGAATACCAACTTTCCACAAGCACCTCAAGAGGAGGCTTCTCTCAGCTACAGGTATGTGAGAGGGACCCTGAGTTTGCGGCCTCAAGTGGACTGGACACCGAGATGCTCTGACTCGAAGTAAGCCCGGATATCCCTGCAGAGAATTGAATGCAGGCTCGTCTTGCATCTCCCAAGACGAACCGATGTTTGAATCCCCTGTGGAGACGACAGAGAAAGACCTAGTCCTCCGCCTCATCGCGACCGGAGGCCTCACATCCTTTGAGAACATGAGAGGTCTGCGGAGATCAATGCTTCCAAAGGAGATGATGCCTGACTCCTCTTGAAAATGGATAGGAGTCCCAGGATCCCTGTGGCACCTGGAAAGGGACCCTGGGTCTCCCGCCTCACGTGGAGACGCGTCCCAATTGCCATGCCAAGACTCGTGGAGAATCCCGAGGTGTCCCTCGCACCTAGGCAGGAGTCCTGACATCGCTGAACAAACACGTGTCTGGAAGGGCCCTCCCCGTCCTATCTCGAGAATATACCCCAGGTTCCGGCCGCAACTCGAGAAAAACCATGAGATTTCCCCTTCACCGCGAGATGAGGCCCGATTCCCATGCACTACGTGCAGAGCAATTCCGCGTTCCACATGAAACGTGAAAGGAGCCTTGATTTCCTTGATGGCACTCCAGAGAAAACCCAAGATCACTGTCTCAAGTCTAGAGGGATCCTGAGGTCACTGGAGCAACACGAAAAGGCTCCGTGGACCCCAAATCAACTCGAGATGATATCTTAGTCCCTGGCTTCGACTCAAGAGGAATACCAACTTTCCACAAGCACCTCAAGAGGAGGCTTCTCTCATCTACAAGTATGTGAGAGGGACCCTGAGTTTGTGGCCTCAAGTGGAATGGACACCGAGATGCTCTGACTCGAAGTAAGGCTGGATATCCCTGCAGTGAATTGAATGCAGGCTCGTCTTGCATCTCCCAAGACGAAGGGATGTCTGAATCCACTGTGGAGACCACAGAGAGATCTAGCCCTCCGCCTCAACGCGACCGGAGGCCTCACATCCTTTGAAAACTCGAGAGTTCCACGGAGATCAATGCTTCCAAAGGAGACGATGCCTGACTCCTCTTGAAAATAGATAGGAGTCCCAGGAGTCCTGTGGCACTTTGAAAGGGACACTGGGTCTCCCGCCTCACGTGGAGACGCGTCCCACTTGCCATGCCAAGACTCGAGGAGAATCCCGAGGTGTCCCTCGCACCTAGGCAGGAGTCCTGACCTCGCTGAACAAACACGTGTCTGGAAGGGCCCTCCCCCTCATAACTCGAGAATATACCCCAGGTTCCGGCCGCAACTCGAGAAAAACCATGAGACTTCACCCTCGCCGCGAGATGAGGCCAGATTCCCCTGCACTGCGTGCAGAGCAATTCCGTTTTCCACATCAAACGTGAAAGGAGCCTTGATTTCCTTGATGGCACTCCAGAGAAAACCCAAGTTCACTGTCTCAAGTCTAGAGGGATCCTGAAACCACTGGAGCAACACGAAAGATCTCTGTGGACCCCAAATCAACTCGAGATGAGAGCTTAATCCCTGGCTTCGACTCAAGAGGAATACCAACTTTCCACAAGCACCTCAAGAGGAGGCTTCTCTCAGCTACAGGTAAGTGAGAGGGTCCCTGAGTTTGTGGCCTCAAGTGGAATGGACACCGAGATGCTCTGACTCGAAGTAAGGCCGGATATCCCTGCAGTGAATTGAATGCAGGCTCGTCTTGCATCTCCCATGACGAAGGGATGTCTGAATCCGCTGTGGAGACCACAGAGAAAGGCCTAGTCCTCCGCCTCATCGCGACCGGAGGCCTCACATCCTTTGAAAACTCGAGAGGTCCGAGGAGATCAATGCTTCCAAAGGAGACGATGCCTGACTCCTCTTGAAAATGGATAGGAGTCCCAGGATCCCTGTGGCACGTGGAAAGGGACACTGGGTCCCCCGCCTCACGTGGAGCCGCGTCCAATTTGCCATGCCAAGACTCTAGGAGAATCCCGAGGTGTCCCTCGCACCTAGGCAGGAGTCCTGACGTCGCTGAACAAACACGTGTCTGGAAGGGCCCTCCCCGTCGTAACTCGAGAATATACCCCAGGTTCCGGCCGCAACTCGAGAAAAACCATGAGACTTCCCCCTCGCCGCGAGATGAGGCCCGATTCCCCTGCACTGCCTGCAGAGCAATTCCGTGTTCCACATCAAACGTGAAAGGAGCCTTGATTTCCTTGATGGCACTCCAGAGAAAACCCAAGATCACTGTCTCAAGTCTAGAGGGATCCTGAGGTCACTTGAGCAACACGAAAGGGCTCCGTGGACCCCAAATCAACTCGAGATGAGAGCTTAGTCCCTGGCTTCGACTCAAGAGGAATGCCAACGTTCCAAAAGCACCTCAAGAGGAGGCTTTTCTCAGCTACAGGTATGTGAAGGGACCCTGAGTTTGTGGCCTCAAGTGGAATGGACACCGAGATGCTCTGACTCGAAGTAAGGCCGGATATCCCTGCAGTGCATTGAATGCAGGCTCGTCTTGCATCTCCCAAGACGAAGGGATGTCTGAATCCCCTGTGGAGACGACAGAGAAAGACCTAGTCCTCCGGCTAAACGCGACCGGATGCCTCACATCCTTTGAAAACTCGAGAGGTCCGCGGAGATCAATGCTTCCAAAGGAGACGATGCCTGACTCCTCTTGCAAATGGATAGGAGTCCCAGGATCCCTGTGGCACGTGGAAAGGGACCCTGGGTCTCCCGCCTCACGTGGAGACGCGTCCCAATTGCCATGCCAAGACTCGAGGAGAATCCCGAGGTGTCCCTCGCACCTAGGCAGGAGTCCTGACGTCGCTGAACAAACACGTGTCTGGAAGGGCCCTCCCCGTCGTAACTCGAGAATATAAATCAGGTTCCGCCCGCAACTTTAGAAAAAATCTGAGACTTCCCCCTCGCCACGAGATGAGGCCCGATTCCCCTGCACTGCGTGCAGAGCAATTCTGTGTTCCACATCAAACGTGAAAGGAGCCTTGATTTCCTTGTTGGCACTCCAGAGAAAACCCAAGATCACTGTCTCAAGTCTAGAGGGATCCTGAGGTCACTTGAGCAACACGAAAGGGCTCCGTGGACCCAAAATCAACTCGAGATGAGAGCTTAGTCCCTGGCTTCGACTCAAGAGGAATACCAACTTTCCACAAGCACCTCAAGAGGAGGCTTTTCTCAGCTACAGGTATGTGAAGGGACCCTGAGTTTGTGGCCTCAAGTGGAATGGACACCGATATGCTCTGACTTGAAGTAAGGACGGATATCCCTGCAGTGAATTGAATGCAGGCTCCTCTTGCATCTCCCAAGACGAAGGGATGTCTGAATCCCCTGTGGAGACCACAGAGAAAGTCCTAGTCCTCCGCCTCAACGCGAACGGAGGCCTCACATCCTTTGAAAACTCGAGAGGTTCGCGGAGATCAATGCTTCCAAAGGAGACGATGCCTGACTCCTCTTGCAAATGGATAGGAGTCCCAGGATCCCTGTGGCACGTGGAAAGGGACCCTGGGTCTCCCGCCTCACGTGGAGACGCGTCCCAATTGCCATGCCAAGACTCGAGGAGAATCCCGAGGTGTCCCTCACACCTAGGCAGGAGTCCTGACGTCCCTGAACAAACACGTGCCTGGAAGGGCCCTCCCCGTCGTAACTCGAGAATATACCCCAGGTTCCGGCCGCAACTCGAGAAAAACCATGAGACTTCCCCCTCGCCGCGAGATGAGGCCCGATTCCCCTGCACTGCGTGCAGAGCAATTCCGTGTTCCACATCAAACGTGAAAGGAGCCTTGATTTCCTTGATGGCACTCCAGAGAAAACCCAAGATCACTGTCTCAAGTCTAGAGGGATCCTGAGGTCACTGGAGCAACACGAAAGGGCTCCGTGGACCCCAAATCAACTCGGGATGATAGCTTAGTCCCTGGCTTCGACTCAAGAGGAATACCAACTTTCCACAAGCACCTCAAGAAGAGGCTTTTCTCAGCTACAGGTATGTGAAGGGACCCTGAGTTTGTGGCCTCAAGTGGAATGGACACCGATATGCTCTGACTTGAAGTAAGGATGGATATCCCTGCAGTGAATTGAATGCAGGCTCCTCTTGCATCTCCCAAGACGAAGGGATGTCTGAATCCCCTGCGGAGACCACAGAGAAAGACCTAGTTCTCCGCCTCATCGATATCGGAGGCCTCACATCCTTTGAAAACTCGAGAGGTCCGCGGAGATCAATGCTTCCAAAGGAAACGATGCCTGACTCCTCTTGAAAATGGATAGGAGTCCCAGGATCCCTGTGGCACGTGGAAAAGGACCCTGGGTCTCCCGCCTCACCTGGAGACGCCTCCCAATTGCCATGCCAAGACTCGAGGAGAATCCCGAGGTGTCCCTCGCTCCTAGGCAGGAGTCCTAAAGTCGCTGAACAAACACGTGTCTGGAAGGGCCCTCCCCGTCGTAACTCGAGAATATACCCCAGGTTCCGGCCGCAACTCGAGAAAAACCATGAGACTTCCCCCTCGCCGCGACATGAGGCCCGATTCCCCTGGACTGCGTGCAGAGCAATTCCGTGTTCCACATCAAACGTGAAAAAAGACTTGATTTCCTTGATGGCACTCCAGAGAAAACCCAAGATCACTGTCTCAAGTCTAGAGGGATCCTGAGGTCACTGTACCAACACGAAAGGTCTCCGTGGACCCCAAATCAACTCGAGATGAGAGCTTAGCCCCTGGCTTCGACTCAAGAGGAATGCCAACTTTCCACAAGCACCTCAAGAGGAGGCTTCTCTCAGCTACAGGTATGTGAGAGGGACGCTGATTTTGTGGCCTCAAGTGGAATGGAAACAGAGATGCTCTGACTCGAAGTAAGGCCGGATATCCCTGCAGTGAATTGAATGCAGGCTCGTCTTGCATCTCCCAAGACAAAGGGATGTCTGAATCCCCTGTGGAGACCACAGAGAAAGACCTAGTTCTCCGCCTCATCGCGGCCGGAGGCCTCACATCCTTTAAAAACTCGAGAGGTCCGCAGAGATCAATGCTTCCAAAGGAGACGATGCCTGACTCCTCTTGAAAATGGATAGGAGTCCCAGGATCCCTGGGGCACGTGGAAAGGGACCCTGGGTCTCCCGCCTCACGTGGAGACGCGTCCCAATGGCCATACCAAGACTCGAGGAGAATCCCGAGTTGCCCCTCGCACCTAGGCAGGAGTCCTGACGTCGCTGAACAAACACGTGTCTGGTTGGGCCCTCCGATCGTAACTCGTGATTGTACCCCAGGTTCCGGCCGCAACTCGAGAAAAACCATGAGACTTCCCCCTCGCCGCGAGATGAGGCCCGATTCCCCTGCACTGCGTGCAGAGCAACTCCGTGTTCCAAATCAAACGTGAAATGAGACTTGATTTCCTTGATGGCACTCCAGAGAACACCCAAGATCACTGTCTCAAGTCTAGAGGGATCCTGAGGTCACTGTAGCAACACGAAAGGGTTCCGTGGACCCCAAATCAATTCGAGATGAGAGCTTCGTCCCTGGCTTCGACTCAAGAGGAATACCCACTTTCCACAAGCACCTCAAGAGGAGGCTTCTCTCAGCTACAGGTATGTGAGAGGGACCCTGAGTTTGTGGCCTCAGGTGGAATGGACACCGAGATGCTCTGACTCGAAGGAAGGCAGGATATCCCTCTAGTGAATTGAATGCAGGCTCGTCTTGCATCTCCCACGACGAAGGGATGTCTGAATCCCCTGTGGAGCCCACAGAGAAAGACCTAGTTCTCCGCCACATCGCGACCGGAGGCCTCACGTCCTTTGAAAACTCGAGAGGTCCGCGGAGATCAATGCTTCCAAAGGAGACGATGCCTGACTCCTCTTGAAAATGGATAGGAGTCCCAGGATACCTGTGGCACGTGGAAAGGGACCCTGGGTCTCCCGCCTCACGTGGAGACGCGTCCCAATTGCCATGCCAAGACTCGAGGAGAATCCCGAGGTGTCCGTCACACATAGGCAGGAGTCCTGACGTCGCTGAACAAACACGTGTCTGAAAGGGCCCTCCCCGTCATAACTCGAGAATATACCCCAGGTTCCTGCCGCAACTCGAGAAAAACCATGAGACTTCCCCCTCGCCATGAGATGAGGCCCGATTCCCCTGCACTGCGAGCAGAGCAATTCTGTGATCCACATCAAACGAGAAAAAAGCCTTGATTTCCTTGATGGCACTGCAGGGAAAACCCAAGATCACTGTCTCAAGTCTAGAGGGATCCTGAGGTCACTGTAGCAAAACGAAAGAGCTCTGTGGACCCCAAATCAACTCGAGATGAGAGCTTAGTCCCTGGCTTCGACTCAAGAGGAATACCAACTTTCCACAAGAACCTCAAGAGGAGGCTTCTCTCAGCTACAGGTATGAGAGAGGGACCCTGAGTTTGTGGCCTCAAGTGGAATAGACACCGAGAACCTCTGACTCGAAATTAAGCCGGATACACCCTGCAGTCAATTGAATGCATTCTCGTCTTGCATCTCCCAAGACGAAGGGATGACTGAATCCCCTGTGGAGACCACAGAGAAAGACCTAGTTCTCCACCTCATCGCGACCAGAAACTTAAAACATCCTTTGAAAACTCGGGAGGTCGCGGAGATCAATGCTTCCAAAGGAGACGATGCCTGACTCCTCTTGAAAATGGAAAGGAGTCCCAGGATCCCTGTGGCACGTGCAAAGGGACCATGGGTCTCCCGCCTCACGTGGAGACGCGTCCCCATTGCCATGCCAAGACTCCAGGAGAATCCCTAGGTGTCCCTCGCACCTAGGCAGGAGTCCTGACGTCGCTGAACAAACACGTGTCTGGAAGGGCCCTCCCCGTCGTAACTCGAGAATATACCCCAGATTCCGGCCGCAACTCGAGAAAAACCATGAGACTTCCCACTCGCCGTGAGATGAGGCCCCATTCCCCTGCCCTGCATGCAGAGCAATTCCGTGTTCCACATCAAATATGAAATGAGCCTTGATTTCCTTGATGGCACTCCAGAGAAAATCCAGGAACACTGTCTCAAGTCTAGAGGGATCCTGCCGTCACTGTAGCAACAACAAATGGCTCCGTGGAACCCAAATCAACTCGAGATGAGAGGTTAGTCCCTGGCTTCGACTCAAGAGGAATACCAAATTTCGAGAAGCACCACAAGAGGAGGGTTCTCTCAGGTATAGATATGAGAGAGGGACCCTGAATTTGTTGCCTCAAGTGAAATGGACACTGAGATGCTCTGACTCGAAGTAAGGCCGGATATCCACGCAGTGAATTGAATGCAGGCTCATCTTGCATCTCCCAAGACGTAGGGATGTCTGAATCCCCTGTGGAGACCACAGAGAAAGACCTAGTTCTCCGCCTAATCTCTACCGGAGGCCTCACATATTTGAAAATTCAAGAGGTATGCGGCGATCAATGCTTCCAAAGGAGACAATGCCTGAGTCCTCTTGAAAATTGATAGAAGTCCCTGGATCCCTGTGGCACGTGGATAGGGACACTGGGTCTCCTACCTCACATGGAGACACGTCCCAATTGCCAAACCAATACTCGAGGCGAATCCCGAGGTGTCCTTCGCCACAAGGCGGGAGTGTGACGTCGCTGACCAAACACGTGTCTGAAAGGGCCCTCCCCATCTTAACTCGAGAATATACCTCAGGTTCCTGCCGCAACTCGAGAAAAACCTTCAGACTTCCCCTCGCCATGAGATGAGGCCTGATTCCCCTGCACTGCGTGCAGAGAAATTCCGTGTTCCACATCAAACATGAAAGGAGCCTTGAGTTCCTTGATGGCACTCCAGAGAAAACGCAAGAACACGGTCTCAAGTCTAGAGGATCCTGAGGTCACTGTAGCAACAAGAAAGGGCTCCGTAGACCCCAAATCAACTCGAGATGAGAGCTTAGTCCCTGGCTTCCATTCAAGAGGAATACAAACTTTCCAAAAGCACCTCAACAAGAGGCTTCTCTCAGCTATAGGTATGTGAGCGGGACCCTGAGTTTGTGGCCTCAAGTGGAATGGCCACCGAGATGCTCTGACTCGAAGTAAGGCCGGATATCCCTGCAGTGAATTGAATGCAGATTCATCTTGCATCTGCCAAGACTAAGGGATGTCTGAGTCCCCTGTGGAGACCAGAGAGAAAGACCTGGTTCTCCGGCTTATCGCGACCGGAAGCCTCACATTCTTTGAAAACTCGAGAGGTACACGGAGATGAATGCTTCCAAAGGAGACGATGCCTGACTCCTCTTGAAATTTGATAGGAGTCCGAGGATCCCTGTGGAACGTGGAAAGGAGCAATGGGTCTCCCGCCTCACGTGGAGACGCATCTCAATTGCCATGAACAGACTCGAGGAGAATCCCGAGGTGTCCCTCGCAACTAGGCAGGAGTCCTGACGTCGCTGAACAAACATGTGTTTGGAAGGGCCCTCCCCTTCTTAACTCGAGAATATACCCCAGGTTGAGCCCGCCACTCGAGAAAAACCATGAGACTTCCCCCTCGCCGCGAGAAGAGGCCCGATTCCCCTGCATTGGGTGCAGAGCAATTACGTGTTCCACATCAAACGTGACAGGAGCCTTGATTTCCTTGATGGCACTCCACAGAAAACCCAGGAACACTGTCTCAAGTCTAGAGGGATCCTGAGGTTACTGTAGCAACAAGAAAGTGCTCCGTGCACCCCAAATCAACTCGAGATGAGAGCTTAGTCCTTAGCTTCTACTCAAGAGGAATACCAACTTTTCACAAGCATCTCAAGAGGAGGCTTTTCTCTGCTAAAGGTATGTGAGAGGGACCCTGAATTTGTGGCCTCAAGTGGAATGGACACCGAGATGCTCTGGCTCGAAGTAAAGCCGGATATCCCTGCAGTGAATTGAATGCAGGCTCGTCTTGCATCTCCCAAGACGAAGGGATGTCTCAATCCCATGAGGAGACCACAGAGAAAGACCTAGTTCTCCACCTAATCGCGACCAGAAGCCTCACATCCTTTGAAAACTCGAGACGTACGTGGACATCAATGCTTTCAAAGGAGACGATGCCTGACTCCTCTTGAAAATTGACAGGAGTCCCAGGATCCCTGTGGGACGTGAAAAGGGACACTGGGTCTCCCGCCTCACGTTGAGACGCGTCCCAATTGCCATGCCAAGACTCGAGGAGAATCCCGAGGTGTCCCTCGCAACTAGGCATGAGTCCTGCCGTCGCTGAACAAACACGTGTCTGGAAGGGCCCTCCCCGTCTAACTCGAGAATACACCCCAGGTTCCGGCCGCAAGTCGAGAAAAACCATGAGACTTCCCCCTCGCCCCGAGATGAGGCCCTATACCCCTGCATTGCGGGCAGAGCAATTCCGTGTTGCAGATCAAACATGAAAGGAGCCTTAATTTCCTTGATGGCAGTCCAGAGAAACCCCAAGAACACTGTCTCAAGGCTAGACGGATCCTGAGGTCACTTCAGCAATATGAAAGAGCTCCGTGGACCAAAAATCAACTCGAGATGAGAGGTTAGTCCCTGGCTTCGACTTCAGAGGAATATCAACTTACCACAAGCACCTCAAGAGAGGGCTTCTCCCAGCTATCATTATGTGAGCGGGATAGTGAGTTTGCAACCTCAAGTGGAATGGACACCGAGATGCCCTGACTCGTAATAAGGTCGGATATCCCTGCAGTGATTGAAGGCAGGCTCGTCTTGCCTCCCCCAAAATGAAAGGTTGCCAACGTATCGTGAACAAACACTATTCTGGAAGGGCCGTCCCCATCGTAACTCGAGAATATACCCCAGGTTCCGGCCGCAACCTGAGAAAAACCATCAGACTTCCCCCTCGCCGCGAGATGAGGCCCGATTCCCCTGCACTGCGTGCAGAGCAATTCCGTGTTCCACATCAAACGTGAAAGGAGCCTTGATTTCCTTGATGGCACTCCAGAGAAAACCCAAGATCACTGTCTCAAGTCTAGAGGGATCCTGAGGTCACTGGAGCAACACGAAAGGGCTCCGTGGACCCCAAATCAACTCGAGATGAGAGCTTAGTCCCTGGCTTCGAGTCAAGAGGAATACCAACTTTCCACAAGCACCTCAAGAAGAGGCTTCTCTCAGCTACAGGTATGTGAGAGGGACCCTGAGTATGTGGCCTCAAGTGGAATGGACACTGAGATGCTCTGACTCGAAGTAAGGCCGGATATCCCTGCAGTGAATTGAATGCAGGCTCGTCTTGCATCTCCCAAGACGAAGGGATGTCAGAATCCCCTGTGGAGACCAGAGAGAAAGACCTAATTCTCCGTCTCATCGCGACTGGAGGCTTCAAATCCCTTGAAAACTCGAGAGTCCGCGGAGATCAATGCTTCCAAAGGAGACGATGCCTGACTCCTCTTGAAAATGGATAGGAGTCCCAGGATCCCTGTGGCACGTGCAAAGGGACCATGGGTCTCCTGCCTCACGTGGAGACGCGTCCCCATTGCCATGCCAAGACTCCAGGAAAATCCCTAGGTGTCCCTCGCACCTAGGCAGGAGTCCTGACGTCGCTGAACAAACACGTGTCTGGAAGGGCCCTCCCCGTCGTAACTCGAGAATATACCCCAGGTTCCGGTCGCAACTCGAGAAAAACCATGAGACTTCCCACTCGCCGCGAGATGAGGCCCGATTCCCCTGCCCTGCATGCAGAGCAATTCCGTATTCCACATCAAAAATGAAAGGAGCCTTGATTTCCTTGATGGCACTCCAGAGAACACCCAAGATCACTGTCTCAAGTCTAGAGGGATCCTGAGGTCACTGGAGCAACACGAAAGGGCTCCGTGGACCCCAAATCAACTCGAGATGAGAGCTTAGTCCCTGGCTTCGAGTCAAGAGGAATACCAACTTTCCACAAGCACCTCAAGAGGAGGCTTCTCTCAGCTACAGGTATGTGAGAGGGCCCCTGAGTTTGTGGCCTCAAATGGAATGGACACCGAGATGCTCTGACTCGAAGTAAGGCCGGATATCCCTGCAGTGAATTGAATTCACCTCCTCCTGCATCTCCCAAATGAAGGAATGTCTGAATCCCCTGTGAAGACCACAAAGAAAGACCTAGTTCTCCACCTCATCGCGACCGGAGGCCTCACATCCTTTGAAAATTCGAGAGGTCCGCGGAGATCAATGCTTCCAAAGGAGACGATGCCTGACTCCTCTTGAAAATGGATAGGAGTCCCAGGATCTCTGTGGTACGCGGAAAGGGATCCTGGGTCTCCCGCCTCACGTGGAGACGGGTCCCAATTACCAAGCTACGACTCGAGAGGAATCCCCAGGTGTCCCTCGCAACTGGGCAGGAATCCGGACGTCACTGAACAAACACCTGTCTGGAACGGACCTCCCCGTCATAACTCGAAAATATACCCCAGGTTCCGGCCGCAACTCGACAAAAACCGTGAGACTTCCCCCTCGCCGCGAGATGAGGCCCTATTCCCCTGCATTGCATGCAGAGCAATTCCGTGTTCCACATCAAATATGAAATGAGCCTTGATTTCCTTGATGGCACTCCAGAGAAAATCCAGGAACACTGTCTCAAGTCTAGAGGGATCCTGCCGTCACTGTAGCAACAACAAATGGCTCCGTGGAACCCAAATCAACTCGAGATGAGAGGTTAGTCCCTGGCTTCGACTCAAGAGGAATACCAAATTTCGAGAAGCACCACAAGAGGAGGGTTCTCTCAGGTATAGATATGAGAGAGGGACCCTGAATTTGTTGCCTCAAGTGAAATGGACACTGAGATGCTCTGACTCGAAGTAAGGCCGGATATCCACGCAGTGAATTGAATGCAGGCTCATCTTGCATCTCCCAAGACGTAGGGATGTCTGAATCCCCTGTGGAGACCACAGAGAAAGACCTAGTTCTCCGCCTAAACTCTACCGGAGGCCTCACATATTTGAAAATTCAAGAGGTACGCGGCGATCAATGCTTCCAAAGGAGACAATGCCTGAGTCCTCTTGAAAATTGATAGGAGTCCCTGGATCCCTGTGGCACGTGGATAGGGACACTGGGTCTCCTACCTCACATGGAGACACGTCCCAATTGCCAAACCAATACTCGAGGCGAATCCCGAGGTGTCCTTCGCCACAAGGCGGGAGTGTGACGTCGCTGACCAAACACGTGTCTGAAAGGGCCCTCCCCATCTTAACTCGAGAATATACCTCAGGTTCCTGCCGCAACTCGAGAAAAACCTTCAGACTTCCCCTCGCCATGAGATGAGGCCTGATTCCCCTGCACTGCGTGCAGAGAAATTCCGTGTTCCACATCAAACATGAAAGGAGCCTTGAGTTCCTTGATGGCACTCCAGAGAAAACGCAAGAACACGGTCTCAAGTCTAGAGGATCCTGAGGTCACTGTAGCAACAAGAAAGGGCTTCGTAGACCCCAAATCAACTCGAGATGAGAGCTTAGTCCCTGGCTTCCATTCAAGAGGAATACAAACTTTCCAAAAGCACCTCAACAAGAGGCTTCTCTCAGCTATAGGTATGTGAGAGGGACCCTGAGTTTGTGGCCTCAAGTGGAATGGCCACCGAGATGCTCTGACTCGAAGTAAGGCCGGATATCCCTGCAGTGAATTGAATGCAGATTCATCTTGCATCTGCCAAGACTAAGGGATGTCTGAGTCCCCTGTGGAGACCAGAGAGAAAGACCTGGTTCTCCGGCTTATCGCGACCGGAAGCCTCACATTCTTTGAAAACTCGAGAGGTACACGGAGATGAATGCTTCCAAAGGAGACGATGCCTGACTCCTCTTGAAATTTGATAGGAGTCCGAGGATCCCTGTGGAACGTGGAAAGGGGCAATGGGTCTCCCGCCTCACGTGGAGACGCATCTCAATTGCCATGAAAAGACTCGAGGAGAATCCCGAGGTGTCCCTCGCAACTAGGCAGGAGTCCTGACGTCGCTGAACAAACACGTGTTTGGAAGGGCCCTCCCCTTCTTAACTCGAGAATATACCCCAGGTTGAGCCCGCCACTCGAGAAAAACCATGAGACTTCCCCCTCGCCGCGAGAAGAGGCCCGATTCCCCTGCATTGGGTGCAGAGCAATTACGTGTTCCACATCAAACGTGAAAGGAGCCTTGATTTCCTTGATGGCACTCCACAGAGAACCCAGGAACACTGTCTCAAGTCTAGAGGGATCCTGAGGTTACTGTAGCAACAAGAAAGGGCTCCGTGCACCCCAAATCAACTCGAGATGAGAGCTTAGTCCTTAGCTTCTACTCAAGAGGAATACCAACTTTTCACAAGCATCTCAAGAGGAGGCTTTTCTCTGCTAAAGGTATGTGAGAGGGACCCTGCATTTGTGGCCTCAAGTGGAATGGACACCGAGATGCTCTGGCTCGAAGTAAAGCCGGATATCCCTGCAGTGAATTGAATGCAGGCTCGTCTTGCATCTCCCAAGACGAAGGGATGTCTGAATCCCCTGTGGAGTTCACAGAGAAAGACCTAATTCTCCGCCTCATTGCGACCGGAGGCCTCACATCCTTTGAAAACTCGAGAGGTCCGCAGAGATCAATGCTTCCAAAGGAGACGATGCCTGACTCCTCTTGAAAATGGATAGGAGTCCCAGGATTCCTGTGGCACGTGGAAAGGGACACTGGGTCTCCCGCCTCACGTGGAGAGGCGTCCCAATTGCCATGCCAAGACTCGAGGAGAATCCCGAGGTGTCCCTCGCACCTAGGCAGGAGTCCTGACGTCCCTGAACAAACACGTGTCTGGAAGGGCCCTCCCCGGCGTAACTCGAGAATATAGCCCAGGTTCCGGCCGGAACTCGAGAAAAACCATGAGACTTCCCCCTCGCCGCGACATGAGGCCCGATTCCCCTGCACTGCGTGCAGTGCAATACCATGTTCCACATCAAACGTGAAAGGAGCCTTGATTTCCTTGATGGCACTCCAGAGAAAACCCAAGATCACTGTCTCAAGTCTAGAGGGATCCTGAGGTCACTGTAGAAACACGAAAGGGCTCCGTGGACCCCAAATCAACTCGAGATGAGAGCTTAGTCCCTGGCTTCGACTCAAGACGAATACCAACTTTCCACAAGCACCTCAAGAGGAGGCTTCTCTCAGCTACCGGTATGTGAGAGGGACCCTTAGTTTGTGGCCTCAAGTGGAATGGACACCGAGATGCTCTGACTCGAAGTAAGGCCGGATATCCCTGCAGTGAATTGAATGCAGGCTCGTCTTGCATCTCCCAAGAGGAAGGGGTGTCTGAATCCCCTGTGGAGACCACAGAGAAAGAACTAGATCTCCGCCTCATCGCGACCGGAGGCCTCACATCCTTTGAAAACTCGAGAGGTCCGCGGAGATCAATGCTTCCAAAGGAGACGATGCCTGACTCCTCTTGAAAATGGATAGGAGTCCCAGGATCCCTGTGGCACGTGGAAAGGGACACTGGGTCTCCCGCCTCATGTGGAGACGCGTCCCAATTGCCATGCCAAGACTCGAGGAGAATCCCGAGGTGTCCCTCGCACCTAGGCAGGAGTCCTGACATCTCTGAACAAACACATGTCTGGAAGGGCCCTACCCGTAGTAACTCGAGAATATACCCCAGGTTCCGGCCGCAACTCGAGATAAACCATGAGACTTCGGCCTCGCCGCGCGACGAGGCCTGATTCCCCTACACTGCGTGCAGAGCAATTCCGTGTTCCACATCAATAGTGAAACGAGCCTTGATTTCCTTGATGGCACTCCAGAGAAAACCCAAGATCACTGTCTCAAGTCTAGAGGGATCCTGAGGTCACTGTCGCAACACGAAAGGGCTCCGTGGACCGCAAATCAACTCGAGATGAGAGCTTAGTCCCTGGCTTCGACTCAAGAGGAATACCAACTTTACACAAGCACCTCAAGAGGAGGCTTCTCTCAGCTACAGGTATGTGAGAGGGACCCTGAGTTTGTGGCCGCAATTGTAATGGACACCGAGATGCTCTGACTCGAAGTAAGGCTGGAAATCCCTGCAGTGAATTGAATGCAGGCTGGTCTTGCATCTCCCAAGACGAAGGGATGTCTGAATCGCCTGTGGAGACCACAGAGAAAGACCTAGTTCTCCGCCTCATCGCGACCTGAGGCCTCACATCCTTTGAAAACTCGAGAGGTCTGCGGAGATCAATGCTTCCAAAGGAGACGATGCCTGACTCCTCTTGAAAATGGATAGGAGTCCCAGGATCCCTGTGGCCCGTGGAAAGGGACCCAGGGTTTCCAGCCTCACGTGGAGACGCGTCCCAATTGCCATGCCAAGACTCGAGGAGAATCCCGAGGTGTCCCTCGCACCTAGGCAGGAGTCCTGACGTCGCTGAACAAACACATGTCTGGAAGGGCCCTCCCCATCGTATCTTGAGAATATACCTCAGGTTCAGGCCGCAACTCGAGAAAAACCATGAGAATTAACCCTCACCGCGAGATGAGGCCCGATTGCCCTGCACTGCGTGCAGAGCAATTCTGTGTTTTACATCAAACTTGAAAGGAGACTTTGTTTCCTTGATGGCACTCCAGAGAAAACCCAAGATCACTGTCTCAAGTCTAGAGGGATCCTGAGGTTACTCTAGCAACAAGAAAGGGCTCCGTGGACCCCAAATCAACTCGAGATGAGAGCTTAGTCCCTGGCTTCGATCCAAGAGGAATACCAACATTCCACAAGCACGTCAAGAGGAGATTTCTCTCAGCTACTGGTATGTGAGAGGGACCCTGAGTTTGTGGCCTCAAGTGGAATGGACACCGAGATGCTCTGGCTCGAAGTAAAGCCGGATATCCCTGCAGTGAATTGAATGCAGGCTCGTCTTGCATCTCCCAAGACGAAGGGATGTCTCAATCCCATGAGGAGACCACAGAGAAAGACCTAGTTCTCCTCCTAATCGCGACCAGAAGCCTCACATCCTTTGAAAACTCGAGACGTACGTGGACATCAATGCTTTCAAAGGAGACGATGCCTGACTCCTCTTGAAAATTGACAGGAGTCCCAGGATCCCTGTGGGACGTGAAAAGGGACACTGGGTCTCCCGCCTCACGTTGAGACGCGTCCCAATTGCCATGCCAAGACTCGAGGAGAATCCCGAGGTGTCCCTCGCAACTAGGCATGAGTCCTGCCGTTGCTGAACAAACACGTGTCTGGAAGGGCCCTCCCCGTCTAACTCGAGAATACACCCCAGGTTCCGGCCGCAAGTCGAGAAAAACCATGAGACTTCCCCCTCGCCCCGAGATGAGGCCCTATACCCCTGCATTGCGGGCAGAGCAATTCCGTGTTGCAGATCAAACATGAAAGGAGCCTTAATTTCCT
The DNA here is from genome assembly GCF_033118175.1 of Dama dama. NCBI lineage: Eukaryota > Metazoa > Chordata > Mammalia > Artiodactyla > Cervidae > Dama > Dama dama. Next base: position 385,924 of record NW_026870878.1, on the reverse strand, counting down.
TGATGGCAGTCCAGAGAAACCCCAAGAACACTGTCTCAAGGCTAGACGGATCCTGAGGTCACTTCAGCAATATGAAAGTGCTCCGTGGACCAAAAATCAACTCGAGATGAGAGGTTAGTCCCTGGCTTCGACTTCAGAGGAATATCAACTTACCACAAGCACCTCAAGAGAGGGCTTCTCTCAGCTATCAGTATGTGAGCGGGACCGTGAGTTTGCAACCTCAAGTGGAATGGACACCGAGATGCCCTGACTCGTAATAAGGTCGGATATCCCTGCAGTGATTGAAGGCAGGCTCGTCTTGCCTCCCCCAAAATGAAAGGTTGCCAACGTATCGTGAACAAACACTATTCTGGAAGGGCCGTCCCCATCGTAACTCGAGAATATACCCCAGGCTCCGGGCGCAACTCGAGAAAAACCAGGAGACTTCCCCCTCGTGGCAAGAAGAGGCCCGGTTTCCCTACATTGCGTGAAGAGCAATTCCGTCTTCCATATAAAACATGAAAGTAGCCTTGATTTCCGTAATGGCTCTCCAGAGAAAACCCAAGAACACTGAGTCAAGTCTAGAGGGATCCTGAGGTCACTGCAGCAACAAGAAAGGGCTCCGTGGACCCCAAATCAATTCGAGATGGGAGCTTAGTCCCTGGCTTCGACTCAAGAGGATCACCAACTTTCCACAAGCATCTCCAGAGGAGGCTTCTCTCAGCTATAGGTATGTGAAAGGGACGCTGAGTTTGTGGCCTCAAGTGGAATGGACACTGAGATGATCTGACTCGAAATAAGGCCGGATATCCCAGCAGTGAATTGCTTTCAGGCTCGTGTTGCATCTCCCAAGACGAAGGCATGTCTGAATCCCCTGTGGAGACCACAGAGAAAGACCTAGTTCTCCGCCTCATCGCGACCGCAAGCCTCACATCCTTTGAAAACTCGAGAGGTCCGCGGAGATCAATGCTTCAAAGGAGACGATGCCTGACGCCTCTTGAAAATGGATAGGAGTCCCAGGATCCCTGTGGCACGTGGAAAGGGACCCTGGGTCTCCCGCCTCACGTGGAGACGCGTCCCAATCGCCATGCCAAGACTCGAGGAGAATCCCGAGGTGTCCCTCGCACCTAGGCAGGAGTCCTGACGTCGCTGAACAAACACGTGTCTGGAAGGGCCCTCCCCGACGTAACACGAGAATATACCCCAGGTTCCGGCCGTAACTCGAGAAAAACCATGAGACATCCCCCTCGCCGCGAGATGAGGCCCGATTCCCCTGCACTGTGTGCAGAGCAATTCCGTGTTCGACATCAAACGTGAAAGGAGCCTTGATTTCCTTGATGGCACTCCAGAGAAAACCCAAGATCACTGCCTCAAGTCTAGGGAGATCCTGAGGTCACTGGAGCAACACGAAATTTTTCCGTGGACCCCAAATCAACTCGAGATGAGAGCTTAGTCCCTGGCTTCGACTCAAGAGGAATACCAACTTTCCACAAGCACCTCAAGAGGAGGATTCTCTCAGCTACAGGAATGTGAGAGGGACCCTGAGTTTGTGGCCTCAAGTGGAATGGACACCGAGATGCTCTGACTCGAAGTAAGGCCGGATATCCCTGCAGTGAATTGAATGCAGGCTCGTCTTGCATCTCCCAAGACGAAGGGATGTCTGAATCCGCTGTGGAGACCACAGAGAAAGACCTAGTCCTCCGCCTCATCGCGACCGGAGGCCTCACATCCTTTGAAAACTCGAGAGGTCCGCGGAGATCAATGCTTCCAAAGGAGACGATGCCTGACTCCTCTTGAAATTGGATAGGAGTCCCAGGATCCATGTGGCACGTGGAAAGGGACCCTGGGTCTCCCACCTCACGTGGAGACGCGTCCCAATTGCCATGCCAAGACTCGAGGAGGATCCCGAGGTGTCCCTCACACCTAGGCAGGAGTCCTGACGTCGCTGAACAAACACGTGTCTGGAAGGGCCCTCCCCGTCGTAACTCGAGAATATACCCCAGGTTCCGGCCGCAACTCGAGAAAAACCATGAGACTTCCCCCTCGCCGCGAGATGAGGCCCCATTCCCCTGCCCTGCGTGGAGAGCAATTCCGTTTTCCACATCAAAAATGAAAGGAGCCTTGATTTCCTTGATGGCACTCCAGAGAAAACCCAAGATCACTGTCTCAAGTGTAGAGGAATCCTGAGGTCACTGGAGCAACACGAAAGGGCTCCGTGGACCCCAAATCAACTGGAGATGAGAGCTTAGTCCCTGGCTTCGACTCAAGAGGACTACCAACTTTCCACAAGCACCTCAAGGGGAGGCTTCTCTCAGCTACAGGTATGTGAGAGGGACCCTGAGTTTGTGGCCTCAAGTGGAATGGACACCGAGATGCTCTGACTCGAAGTAAGGCCGGATATCCCTGCAGTGAATTGAATGCAGGCTCGTCTTGCATCTCCCAAGACGAAGGGATGTCTGAATCCCCTGTGGAGACCACAGAGAAAGACCTAATTCTCCGCCTCATCGCGAGCGGAGGCCTCACATCCTTTGAAAACTCGAGAGGTCCGCGGAGATCAATGCTTCCAAAGGAGACGATGCCTGACTCCTCTTGAAAATGGATAGGAGTCCCAGGATCCCTGTGGCACGTGGAAAGGGACCCTGGGTCTCCCGCCTCACGTGGAGACGAGTCCCAATTGCCATGCCAAGACTCGAGGAGAATCCCGAGGTGTCCCTCGCACCTAGGCAGGAGTCCTGACGTCGCTGAACAAACACGTGTCTGGAAGGGCCCTCCCCGTCGTAACTCGAGAATATACCCCAGGTTCCGGCCGCCACTCGAGAAAAGCCATGAGACTTCCCCCTCGACGTGAGGTGAGGCCCAATTCCCCTGCACTGCATGCAGAGCAATTCCGTGTTCCACATTAAACGTGAAAGGAGCCTTGATTTCCTTGATGGCACTACAGAGAAAACCCAAGATCACTGTCTCATGTCTAGAGGGATCCTGAGGTCACTGGAGCAACACGAAAGGGCTCCGAGAACCCCAAATCAACTCGAGATGAGAGCTTAGTCCCTCCCTTCGACTCAAGAGGAATACCAAGTTTCCATAAGCACTTCAAGAGGAGCCTTCTCTCAGCTACAGGTATGTGAGAGGGACCCTGAGTTTGTGGCCTCAAGTGGAATGGACACCGAGATGCTCTGACTCAAAGGAAGGCCGGATATCCGTGCAGTGAATTGAATGCAGGCTCGTCTTGCGTCTCCCAAGACGAAGGGATGTCTGAATCCCCTGTGTAGAACACAGAGAAAGACCTAGCCCTCGACTCAACGCGACCGGAGGACTCACATCCTTTGAAAACTCGAGAGGTCCGCGGAGATCAATGCTTCCAAAGGAGACGATGCCTGACTCCTCTTGAAAATGGATAGGAGTCCCAGGATCACTGTGGCACGTGGAAAGGGACACTGGGTCTCCCGCCTCAAGTGGAGACGCGTCCCAATTGCCATGCCAAGACTCGAGGAGAATCCCGAGTTGTCCCTCGCATCTAGGCAGGAGTCCTGACGTCGCTGAACAAACACGTGGCTGGAAGGGCCCTCCCTGTCGTAACTCGAGAATATACCCCAGGTTCCGGCCGCAACTCGAGAAAAACCATGAGACTTTCCCCTCGCCGCGAGGTGAGGCCCGATTCCCCTGCACTGTGTGCAGAGCAATTCCGTGTTCCACATCAAACGTGAAAGGAGCCTTGATTTCCTTGATGGCACTCCAGAGAAAACCCAAGATCACTGTCTCAAGTCTAGAGGGATGCTGAGGTCACTGGAGCAACAAGAAAGGGCTCCGTGGACCCCAAATCAACTCGAGATGAGAGCTTAGTACCTGGCTTCGACTCAAGAGGAATACCAACTTTCCACAAGCACCTCAAGAGGAGGGTTCTCTCAGCAACAGGTATGTGAGAAGGACCCTGAGTTTGTGGCCTCAAGTGGAATGGACACCGAGATGCTCTGACTCGAAGTAAGGCCAGATATCCCTGCAGTGAATTGAATGCAGGCACGTCTTGCATCTCCCAAGACGAAGGGATGTCTGAATCCCCTGTGCAGAACACAGAGAAAGACCTAGCCCTCCGCCTCATCGCGACCGGAGGCCTCACATCCTTTGAAAACTGGAGAGGTCTGCAGAGATCAATGCTTCCAAAGGAGTCGATGCCTGACTCCTCTTGAAAATGGATAGGAGTCCCAGGATCACTGTGGCACGTGGAAAGGGACACTGGGTCTCCCGCCTCACGTGGAGACGCGTCCCAATTGCCATGCCAAGACTCGAGGAGAATCCCGAGGTGTCCCTCGCACCTAGGCAGGAGTCCTGACGTCGCTGAACAAACACGATTCTGGAAGGGCCCTCCCCGTCGTAACTCGAGAATATACCCCAGGTTCCGGCCGCAACTCGAGAAAAACCATGACACTTCCCCCTCGCCGCGAGATGAGGCCCGATTCCCCTGCCCTTCGTGCAGAGCAATTCCGTTTTCCACATCAAAAATGAAAGGAGCCTTGATTTCCTTAATGGCACTCCAGAGAAAACCCAAGATCACTGTCTCAATCTAGAGGGATCCTGAGGTCACAGGAGCGACACGAAATGCTCCGTGGACCCCAAATCAACTGGAGATGAGAGCTTAGTCCCTGGCTTCGACTCAAGAGGAATACCAACTTTCCAAAAGCACCTCAAGAGGAGGCTTCTCTCAGCTATAGGTATGTGAGAAGGACCTTGAGTTTGTGGCCTCAAGTTAAATGGACACCGAGATGTTCTGACTTGGAGGAAGGCCGGATATCCCTGCAGTGAATTGAATGCAGGGTCGTCTTGCATCTCCCACGACGAAGGGATGTCTGAATACCCTGTGGAGATCACAGAAAAAGACCTAGTTCTCCGCCTCATCGCGACCGGGGGCCTCACGTCCTTTGAAAACTCGAGAGGTCCGACGAGATCAATGCTTCCAACGGAGACGATGCCTGACTCCTCTTGAAAATGGATAGGAGTGCCAGGATCCCTGTGGCACGTGGAAAGGGACCGTGGGTCTCCCGCCTCACGTGGAGACTCGTCCCAATGGCCATGCCAAGACTCGAGGAGAATCCCGAGGTGTCCCTCGCACCTAGGCAGGAGTCCTGACGTCGCTGAACAAATACGTGTCTGGAAGGGCCCTCCCCATCGTAATTCGAGAATATATTCCAGGTTCCGGCCGCAACTCGAGAAAAACCATGAGATTTCCCCCTCGCCGCGAGATGAGGCCCGATTCCCCTGCACTGCGTGCAGAGCCATTCCGTGTTCCGCATCAAACATGAAAGGAGCCTTGATTTCCATGATGGCACTCCAGAGAACACCCAAGACACTGTCTCAAGTCTAGAAGGATCCTGAGGTCACTGTAGCAAAATGAAAGGTCTCCGTGGACCCCAAATCAACTGGAGATGAGAGCTTCGTCCCTGGCTTCGACTCAAGAAAAATACCCACTTTCCACAAGCACCTCAAGTGGAGGCTTCTCTCAGCTACAGGTATGTGAGAGGGACCCTGAGTTTGTGGCCTCAAGTGGAATGGACACCGAGATGCTCTGACTCGAAGGAAGGCCGGATATCCCTGCAGTGAATTGAATGCAGGCTCGTCTTGCATCTCCCACGACGAAGGGATGTCTGAATCCCCTGTGGAGACCACAGAGAAAGACCTAGGTCTCCGCCTCATCGTGCCCGGAGGCCTCACGTCCTTTGAAAACTCGAGAGGTCCGCGGAGATCAATGCTTCCAAAGGAGACGATGCCTGACTCCTCTAGAAGATGGATAGGAGTCCCAGGATCCCTGTGGCACGTGGAAAGGGACCCTGGGTCTCCTGCCTCACGTGGAGACGCGTCCCAATGGCCATGCCAAGACTCGAGGAGAATCCCGAGGTGTCCCTCGCACCTAGGCAGGAGTCCTGACGTCGCTGAACAAACACGTGTCTGGAAGGGCCCTCCCCGTCGTAACTCGAGAATATACCCCAGGTTCCGGCCGCAACTCGAGAAAAACCATGAGACTTCCCCCTCGCCGCGAGGAGAGGCCCAATTCCCCTGTACTGCGTGCAGAGCACTTCCTTGTTCCACATCAAACATGAAACGAGCCTTGATTTCCTTGATGGCACTCCAGAGAACACCCAAGATCACTGTCTCAAGTCTAGAGGGATCCTGAGGTCACTGTAGCAACACGAAAGGGCTCCGTGGACACCAAATCAACTCGAGATGAGAGCTTCGTCCCTGGCTTCGACTCAAGAGGAATACCCACTTTCCACAAGCACCTCAAGAGGAGGCTTCTCTGAGCTACAGGTATGTGAGTGGGACCCTGAGTTTGTGGCCTCAAGTGGAATGGACACCGAGATGCTCTGACTCGAAGGAAGGCCGGATATCCATGCAGTGAATTGAATGCAGGCTCGTCTTGCATCTCCCACGACGAAGGGGTGTCTGAATCCCCTGTGGAGACGACCAAGAAAGACCTAGTTCTCCGCGTCATCGCGACCGGAGGCCTCACGTCCTTTGAAAACTCGAGAGGTCGGCGGAGATAAATGCTTCCAAAGGAGACGATGCCTGACTCCTCTTCAAAATGGATAGGAGTCCCAGGATCCCTGTGGCACGTGGAAAGGGACCCTGGGTCTCCCGCCTCACGTGGAGACGCGTCCCAATGGCCATGCCAAGACTCGAGGAGAATCCCGAGGTGTCCCTGGCACCTAGGCGGGAATCCTGACGTTGCTGAACAAACACGTGTCTGGAAGGGCCCTCCCCGTCGTAACTCGAGAATATACCCCAGGTTCCGGCCGCAACTCGAGAAAAACCATGAGACTTCCACCTCGCCACGAGATGAGGCCAGATTCCCCTGCACTGCGTGCAGAGCAATTCCGTGTTCCACATCAAACATGAAAGGAGCCTTGATTTCCTTGATGGCACTCCAGAGAACACCCAAGATCACTGTCTCAAGTCTAGAGGGATCCTGAGGTCACTGTAGCAACACGAAAGGACTCCGTGGACCCCAAATCAACTCGAGATGAGAGCTTAGTCCCTGGCTTCGACTCAAGAGGAATACCCACTTTCCACAAGCACCTCAAGAGGAGGCTTCTCTCAGCTACAGGTATGTGAGAGGGACTATGAGTTTGTGGCGTCAAGTGGAATGAACACCGAGAAGCTCTGCCTCGAAGGAAGGCCGGATATCCCGGCAGGGAATTGAATGCAGGCTCGTCGTGCATCTCCCGTGGCGAAGGGATGTCTGAATCCCCTGTGGAGACCACAGAGAAAGACCTAGTTCTCCGCCTCATCGCGACCGCAAGCCTCACATCCTTTGAAAACTCGAGAGGTCCGCGGAGATCAATGCTTCAAAGGAGACGATGCCTGACGCCTCTTGAAAATGGATAGGAGTCCCAGGATCCCTGTGGCACGTGGAAAGGGACCCTGGGTCTCCCGCCTCACGTGGAGACGCGTCCCAATCGCCATGCCAAGACTCGAGGAGAATCCCGAGGTGTCCCTCGCACCTAGGCAGGAGTCCTGACGTCGCTGAACAAACACGTGTCTGGAAGGGCCCTCCCCGACGTAACACGAGAATATACCCCAGGTTCCGGCCGTAACTCGAGAAAAACCATGAGACATCCCCCTCGCCGCGTGATGAGGCCCGATTCCCCTGCACTGTGTGCAGAGCAATTCCGTGTTCGACATCAAACGTGAAAGGAGCCTTGATTTCCTTGATGGCACTCCAGAGAAAACCCAAGATCACTGCCTCAAGTCTAGGGAGATCCTGAGGTCACTGGAGCAACACGAAATTTTTCCGTGGACCCCAAATCAACTCGAGATGAGAGCTTAGTCCCTGGCTTCGACTCAAGAGGAATACCAACTTTCCACAAGCACCTCAAGAGGAGGATTCTCTCAGCTACAGGAATGTGAGAGGGACCCTGAGTTTGTGGCCTCAAGTGGAATGGACACCGAGATGCTCTGACTCGAAGTAAGGCCGGATATCCCTGCAGTGAATTGAATGCAGGCTCGTCTTGCATCTCCCAAGACGAAGGGATGTCTGAATCCGCTGTGGAGACCACAGAGAAAGACCTAGTCCTCCGCCTCATCGCGACCGGAGGCCTCACATCCTTTGAAAACTCGAGAGGTCCGCGGAGATCAATGCTTCCAAAGGAGACGATGCCTGACTCCTCTTGAAATTGGATAGGAGTCCCAGGATCCATGTGGCACGTGGAAAGGGACCCTGGGTCTCCCACCTCACGTGGAGACGCGTCCCAATTGCCATGCCAAGACTCGAGGAGGATCCCGAGGTGTCCCTCACACCTAGGCAGGAGTCCTGACGTCGCTGAACAAACACGTGTCTGGAAGGGCCCTCCCCGTCGTAACTCGAGAATATACCCCAGGTTCCGGCCGCAACTCGAGAAAAACCATGAGACTTCCCCCTCGCCGCGAGATGAGGCCCCATTCCCCTGCCCTGCGTGGAGAGCAATTCCGTTTTCCACATCAAAAATGAAAGGAGCCTTGATTTCCTTGATGGCACTCCAGAGAAAACCCAAGATCACTGTCTCAAGTGTAGAGGAATCCTGAGGTCACTGGAGCAACACGAAAGGGCTCCGTGGACCCCAAATCAACTGGAGATGAGAGCTTAGTCCCTGGCTTCGACTCAAGAGGACTACCAACTTTCCACAAGCACCTCAAGAGGAGGCTTCTCTCAGCTACAGGTATGTGAGAGGGAGCCTGAGTTTGTGGCCTCAAGTGCAATGGACACCGAGATGCTCTGACTCGAAGTAAGGCCGGATATCCCTGCAGTGAATTGAATGCAGGCTCGTCTTGCATCTCCCAAGATGAAGGGATGTCTGAATCCCCAGTGGAGACCACAAGAAAGACCTAGTTCTCCGCCTCATCGCGTCCGGAGGCCTCACATCCTTTGAAAATTCGAGAGGTCCGCGGAGATCAATGCTTCCAAAGGAGACGATGCCTGACTCCTCTTCAAAATGGATAGGAGTCCCAGGATCCTTGTGGCACGTGGAAAGGTACCCTGGTTCTCCCGCCTCACATGGAGACGCGTCCCAATTGCCATGCGAAGACTCGAGGAGAATCCCGAGGTGTCCTTCGCACGTAGGTAGGAGTCCAGACGTCGCTGAACAAACACGTGTCTGGAAGGGCCCTCCCCGTAGTAACTCGAGAATATACCCCAGGTTCCGGCCGCAACCTGAGAAAAACCATAGGACTTCCCCCTCGCCGCGAGATGAGGCCCGATTCCCCTGCACTGCGTGCAGAGCAATTCCGTGTTCCACATCAAACGTGAAAGGAGCCTTGATTTCCTTGATGGCACTCCAGTGAAAACCCAAGATCACTGTCTCAAGTCTAGAGGGATCCTGAGGTCACTGGAGCAACACGAAAGGGCTCCGTGGACCACAAATCAACTCGAGATGAGAGCTTAGTCCTTGGCTTCGACTCAAGAGGAATACCAACTTTCCACAAGCACCTCAAGAGGAGGCTTCTCTCAGCTACAGGTATGTGAGAGGGACCCTGAGTTTGTGGCCTCAAGTGGAATGGACACCGAGATGCTCTGACTCGAAGTAAGGCCGGATATCCCTGCAGTGAATTGAATGCAGGCTCGTCTTGCATCTCCCAATACGAAGGGATGTCTGAATCCCCTGTGAAGGCCACAGAGAAAGACCTAGTCCTCCGCATCATCGCGACCGGAGGCCTCACATCCTTTGAAAACTCGAGAGGTCTGCGGAGATCAATGCTTCCAAAGAAGACGATGCCTGACTCCTCTTGAAAATGGATAGGAGTACCCGGATCGCTGTGGCACGTGGAAAGGGAACCTGGGTCTCCCGCCTCATGTGGAGACGCGTCCCAATTGCCATGCCAAGACTTTAGGAGAATCCGAAGGTGTCCCTCGCACCTATCACGTGTCTGGAAGGGCCCTCCATGTCGTAACTCGAGAATATACCCCAGGTTCCGGCCGCAACTCGAGAAAAACCATGAGACTTCCCCCTCGCTGCGAGATGAGGCCCGATTCCCCTGCAATGCGTGCAGAGCAATTCCGTGTTCCACATCAAACGTGAAAGGAGCCTTGATTTCCTTGATGGCACTCCAGAGAAAACCCAAGATCACTGTCTCAAGTCTAGAGGGATCCTGAGGTCACTGGAGCAACAGGAAAGGGCTCCGTGGACCCCAAATCAACTCGAGATGAGAGATTAGTCCCTGGCTTCAACTCAAGAGGAATACGAACTTTCCACAAGCCCCTCAAGAGGAGGCTTCTCTCAGCTACAGGTATGTGAGAGGGACCCTGAATTTGTGGCATCAAGTGGAATGGACACCGAGATGCTCTGACTCGATGTAAGGACGGATATCCCTGCAGTGAATTGAATGCAGGCTCATCTTGCATCTCCCAAGACGAAGGTATGTCTGAATCCCCTGTGCAGAACACAGAGAAAGACCTAGTCCTCTGCCTCAACGTGACCGGAGGCCTCACATCCTTTGAAAACTCGAGAGGTCCGCGGAGATCAATGTTTCCAAAGGAGACGATGACTGACTCCTCTTGAAAATGGATAGGAGTCCCAGGATCCCTGTGGCACGTGGAAAGGGACCCTGGGTCTCCCGCCTCCCGTGGAGACGCGTCCCAATTGCCATGCCAAGACTCGAGGAGAATCCCGAGGTGTCTGTCGCACCTAGGCAGGAGTCCTGACGTCGCTGAACAAACACGTGTCTGGAAGGGCCCTCCCCGTCGTAACTCGAGAATATACCCCAGGTTCCGGCCGCAACTCGAATTAAACCGTGAGACTTCCCCCTCGCCACGAGATGAAGCCCGATTCCCCTGCACTGCATGCAGAGCAATTCCGTGTTCCACATCAAACGTGAAAGGAGCCTTGATTTCCTTGATGGCACTCCAGAGAAAACCCAAAGTCACTGTCTCTAGCCTAGAGGGATCCTGAGGTCACTGGAGCAACACGAAAGGGCTCCGTGGACCCCAATCAACTCGAGATGAGAGCTTAGTCCCTGGCTTCGACTCAAGAGGAATACCAACTTTCCACAATCACCTCAAGAGGCGGCTTCTCTCAGCTACATGGATGTGAGAGGTACCCAGAGTATGTGGCCTCAAGTGGAATGGACACCGAGATGCTCTGACTCGAAGTAAGGCCGGATATCCCTGCAGTGAATTGAATGCAGGCTCGTCTTGCATCTCCCAAGACGAAGGGATGTCTGAATCCCCTGTGGAGGCCACAGAGAAAGACCTAGTCCTCCGCCTCATCGCGACCGGAGGCCTCACATCCTTTGAAAACTCGAGAGGTCCGCGGAGATCAATGCTTCCAAAGGAGACGATGCATGACTCCTCTTGAAAATGGATAGGAGTCCCAGGATCCCTGTGGCACGTGGAAAGGGACACTGGGTCTCCCGCTTCACGTGGAGACGCGTCCCAATTGCCATGCCAAGACTCGAGGTGAATCCCGAGATGTCCCTCGCACCTAGGCAGGAGTCCTGACGTCGCTGAACAAACACGTGTCCGGAGGGCCATCCCCGTCGTAACTCGAGAATATACCCCAGGTTCCGGCCGCAACTCGAATTAAACCGTGAGACTTCCCCCTCGCCGCGATATGAGGCCCGATTCCCCTGCACTGCATGCAGAGCAAGTCCCTGTTCCACATCAAAAGTGAAAGGAGCCTTGATTTCCTTGATGGCACTCCAGAGAAAACCCAAAGTCACTGTCTCTATTCTAGAGGGATCCTGAGGTCACTGTAGCAACACGAAAGGGCTCCGTGGACCCCAAATCAACTCGAGATGAGAGCTTAGTCCCTGGCTTCGACTCAAGAGGAATACCAAGTTTCCACAAGCACCTCAAGAAGAGGCTTCTCTCAGCTACATGGATGTGAGAGGTACCCAGAGTATGTGGCCTCAAGTGGAATGGACACCGAGATGCTCTGACTCGAAGTAAGGCCGGATATCCCTGCAGTGAATTGAATGCAGGCTCGTCTTGCATCTCCCAAGACGAAGGGATGACTGAATCCCCTGTGGAGGCCACAGAGAAAGACCTAGTCCTCCGCCTCATCGCGACCGGAGGCCTCACATCCTTTGAAAACTCGAGAGGTCCGCGGGATTAATGCTTCCAAAGGAGACGATGCATGACTCCTCTTGAAAATGGATAGGAGTCCCAGGATCCCTGTGGCACGTGGAAAGGGACACTGGGTCTCCCGCTTCACGTGGAGACGCGTCCCAATTGCCATGCCAAGACTCGAGGTGAATCCCGAGGTGTCCCTCGCACCTAGGCAGGAGTGCTGACGTCGTTGAACAAACACGTGTCCGGAAGTGCCATCCCCGTCGTAACTCGAGAATATACCCCAGGTTCCGGCCGCAACTCGAATTAAACCGTGAGACTTCCCCCTCGCCGCGATATGAGGCCCGATTCCTCTGCACTGCATGCAGAGCAAGTCCGTGTTCCACATCAAACGTGAAAGGAGCCTTGATTTCCTTGATGGCACTCCAGAGAAAACCCAAGATCACTGTCTCAAGTCTAGAGGGATCCTGAGGTCACTGGAGCAACACGAAAGGGCTCCGTGGACCCCAAATCAACTCGAGATGAGAGCTTAGTCCCTGGCTTCGACTTAAGAGGAATACCAACTTTCCACAAGCACCTCAAGTGGAGGCTTCTCTCAGCTACAGGTATGTGAGAGGGACCCTGAGTTTGTGGCCTCAAGTGGAATGGACACCGAGATGCTCTGACTCGAAGTAAGGCCGGATATCCCTGCAGTGAAGTGAATTCAGGCTCGTCTTGCATCTCCCAAGACGAAGGGATGTCTGAATCCCCTGTGGAGACTACAGAGAAAGACCTAGTCCTCCGCATCATCGCGACCGGAGGCCTCACATCCTTTGAAAACTCGAGAGGTCTGCGGAGATCAATGCTTCCAAAGGAGACGATGCCTGACGCCTCTTGAAAATGGATAGGAGTCCCAGGATCCCTGTGGCACGTGGAAAGGGACCCTGGTTCTCCCGCCTCACATGGAGACGCGTCCCAATTGCCATGCCAAGACTCGAGGAGAATCCCGAGGTGTCCTTCGCACGTAGGTAGGAGTCCAGACGTCGCTGAACAAACACGTGTCTGGAAGGGCCCTCCCCGTAGTAACTCGAGAATATACCCCAGGTTCCGGCCGCAACCTGAGAAAAACCATAGGACTTCCCCCTCGCCGCGAGATGAGGCCCGATTCCCCTGCACTGCCTGCAGAGCAATTCCGTGTTCCACATCAAACGTGAAAGGAGCCTTGATTTCCTTGATGGCACTCCAGAGAAAACCCAAGATCACTGTCTCAAGTCTAGAGGGATCCTGAGGTCACTGGAGCAACACGAAAGGGCTCCGTGGACCACAAATCAACTCGAGATGAGAGCTTAGTCCTTGGCTTCGACTCAAGAGGAATACCAACTTTCCACAAGCACCTCAAGAGGAGGCTTCTCTCAGCTACAGGTATGTGAGAGGGACCCTGAGTTTGTGGCCTCAAGTGGAATGGACACCGAGATGCTCTGACTCGAAGTAAGGCCGGATATCCCTGCAGTGAATTGAATGCAGGCTCGTCTTGCATCTCCCAAGACGAAGGGATGTCTGAATCCCCTCTGAAGGCCACAGAGAAAGACCTAGTCCTCCGCCTCATCGCGACCGGAGGCCTCACATCCTTTGAAAACTCGAGAGGTCTGCGGAGATCAATGCTTCCAAAGGAGACGATGCCTGACTCCTCTTGAAAATGGATAGGAGTCCCAGGATCCCTCTCCACATGGACGGGGACCCTTGGTCTACCGCTTCACGTTAAGAGGCGTCCCAATTGCCATGCCAAGACTCGAGGAGAATCCCGAGGTGTCCCTCGCACCTAGGCAGGAGTCCTGACGTCGCTGAAGAAACACGTGACTGTCAGGGCCCTCCCCGTCGTAACTCGAGAATATACCCCAGGTTCCGGCCGCAACTCGAGAAAAACCATGAGACTTCCACCTCGCCGCCAGATGAGGCCCGATTCCCCTGCACTGCGTGCAGAGCAATTCCGTGTTCCACATCAAACGTGAAAGGAGCCTTGATTTCCTTGATGGCACTCCAGAGAAAACCCAAGATAACTGTCTCAAGTCTAGAGGGATCCTAAGGTCACTGTAGCAACACGAAAGGGCTCCGTCGAACCCAAATCAACTCGAGATGAGAGCTTAGTCCCTGGCTTCCACTCAAGAGGAATACCAACTTTCCACAAGCACCTCAAGAGGAGGCTTCTCTCAGCTACAGGTAGGTGAGAGGGACCCTGAGTTTGTGGCCTCAAGTGGAATGGACACCGAGATGCTCTGACTCAAAGTAAGGCCGGATATCCCTGCAGTGAATTGAATGCAGGCTCGTCTTGCATCTCCCAAGACGAAGCGATGTCTGAATCCCCTGTGGAGACCACAGAGAAAGACCTAGTCCTCCGCCTCATCGGGACCGGAGGCCTCACATCCTTTGAAAACTCGAGAGGTCCGCGGAGATCAATGCTTATAAAGGAGACGATGCCTGACTCCTCTTGAAAATGGATAGGAGTCCCAGGATCGCTGTGGCACGTGGAAAGGGACTCTGGGTCTCCCACCTCACGTGGAGACGCCTCCCAATTGCCATGCCAAGACTCGAGGAGAATCCCGAGGTGTCCCTCACACTTAGGCAGGAGTCCTGACGTCGCTGAACCAACACGTGTCTGCAAGGGCCCTCCCCGTCGTAACTCGAGAATATATCCCAGGGTCCGGCCGCAACTCGAGAAAAACCATGAGACTGCCCCCAGCTGCGAGATGAGGCCCGATTCCCCTACACTGCGTGCCGAGAAATTCCGTGTTCCACATTAAATGTGAACGGAGCCTTGATTTCCTTGATGACTCTCCAAAGAAAACCCAAGATCACTGTCTCAAGTCTAGAGGGATCCTCAAGTCACTGGAGCAACAGGAAAGGGCTCCGTGGACCCCAAATCAACTCGAGATGAGAGCTTAGTCCCTGGCTTCGACTCAAGAGGAATACCAACTTTCCACAAGCACCTCAAGAGGAGGCTTCTCTCAGCTACAGGTATGTGAGAGGGACACTGAGTTTGTGTTCTCAAGTGGAATGGACACAGAGAGGCTCTGACTCGCAGTAAGGCCGGATATCCCTGCAGTGAATTGAATGCAGGCTCGTCTTGCATCTCCCAAGATGAAGGGATGTATGAATCCCCTGTGGAGACCACAGAGAAAGACCTAGTTCTCCGCCTCATCGTGACCGTAGGCCTCACATCCTTTGAAAACTCGAGAGGTCCGCGGAGATCAATGCTTCCAAAGGAGACAATGCCTGACTCCTCTTGAAAATGGATAGAAGTCCCAGGATCACTGTGGCACGTGGAAAGGGACCCTGGGTCTCCCGCCTCACGTGGAGACGCGTCCCAATTGCCATGCCAAGACTTTACGATAATCCGGAAGTGTCCCTCACACCTAGGCAGGAGTCCTGACGTGGCTGAACAAACACGTGTCTGGAAGGGCCCTCCCCGACGTAAGTCGAGAATATACCCCAGGTTCCGGCCGCAACTCGAGAAAAACCATGAGACTTCCCCCTCGCCGCGAGATGAGGCCCGATTCCCCTGCACTGCGTGTACAGCAATTCCGTGTTCCACATCAAACGTGAAAGGAGCCTTGATTTCCTTGATGGCACTCCAGAGAAAACCCAAGATCACTGTCTCAAGTCTAGAGGGATCCTGAGGTCACTGTAGAAACACGAAAGGGCTCCGTGGACCCCAAATCAACTCGAGATGAGAGCTTAGTCCCTGGCTTCGACTCAAGACGAATACCAACTTTCCACAAGCACCTCAAGAGGAGGCTTCTCTCAGCTACCGGTATGTGAGAGGGACCCTGAGTTTGTGGCCTCAAGTGGAATGGACACCGAGATGCTCTGACTCGAAGTAAGGCCGGATATCCCTGCAGTGAATTGAATGCAGGCTCGTCTTGCATCTCCCAAGAGGAAGGGGTGTCTGAATCCCCTGTGGAGACCACAGAGAAAGAACTAGATCTCCGCCTCATCGCGACCGGAGGCCTCACATCCTTTGAAAACTCGAGAGGTCCGCGGAGATCAATGCTTCCAAAGGAGACGATGCCTGACTCCTCTTGAAAATGGATAGGAGTCCCAGGATCCCTGTGGCACGTGGAAAGGGACACTGTGTCTCCCGCCTCATGTGGAGACGCGTCCCAATTGCCATGCCAAGACTCGAGGAGAATCCCGAGGTGTCCCTCGCACCTAGGCAGGAGTCCTGACATCTCTGAACAAACACATGTCTGGAAGGGCCCTACCCGTAGTAACTCGAGAATATACCCCAGGTTCCGGCCGCAACTCGAGATAAACCATGAGACTTCGGCCTCGCCGCGCGACGAGGCCTGATTCCCCTACACTGCGTGCAGAGCAATTCCGTGTTCCACATCAATAGTGAAACGAGCCTTGATTTCCTTGATGGCACTCCAGAGAAAACCCAAGATCACTGTCTCAAGTCTAGAGGGATCCTGAGGTCACTGTCGCAACACGAAAGGGCTCCGTGGACCGCAAATCAACTCGAGATGAGAGCTTAGTCCCTGGCTTCGACTCAAGAGGAATACCAACTTTACACAAGCACCTCAAGAGGAGGCTTCTCTCAGCTACAGGTATGTGAGAGGGACCCTGAGTTTGTGGCCGCAATTGTAATGGACACCGAGATGCTCTGACTCGAAGTAAGGCTGGAAATCCCTGCAGTGAATTGAATGCAGGCTGGTCTTGCATCTCCCAAGACGAAGGGATGTCTGAATCGCCTGTGGAGACCACAGAGAAAGACCTAGTTCTCCGCCTCATCGCGACCTGAGGCCTCACATCCTTTGAAAACTCGAGAGGTCTGCGGAGATCAATGCTTCCAAAGGAGACGATGCCTGACTCCTCTTGAAAATGGATAGGAGTCCCAGGATCCCTGTGGCCCGTGGAAAGGGACCCAGGGTTTCCAGCCTCACGTGGAGACGCGTCCCAATTGCCATGCCAAGACTCGAGGAGAATCCCGAGGTGTCCCTCGCACCTAGGCAGGAGTCCTGACGTCGCTGAACAAACACATGTCTGGAAGGGCCCTCCCCATCGTATCTTGAGAATATACCTCAGGTTCAGGCCGCAACTCGAGAAAAACCATGAGAATTAACCCTCACCGCGAGATGAGGCCCGATTGCCCTGCACTGCGTGCAGAGCAATTCTGTGTTTTACATCAAACTTGAAAGGAGACTTTGTTTCCTTGATGGCACTCCAGAGAAAACCCAAGATCACTGTCTCAAGTCTAGAGGGATCCTGAGGTTACTCTAGCAACAAGAAAGGGCTCCGTGGACCCCAAATCAACTCGAGATGAGAGCTTAGTCCCTGGCTTCGATCCAAGAGGAATACCAACATTCCACAAGCACGTCAAGAGGAGATTTCTCTCAGCTACTGGTATGTGAGAGGGACCCTGAGTTTGTGGCCTCAAGTGGAATGGACACCGAGATGCTCTGGCTCGAAGTAAAGCCGGATATCCCTGCAGTGAATTGAATGCAGGCTCGTCTTGCATCTCCCAAGACGAAGGGATGTCTCAATCCCATGAGGAGACCACAGAGAAAGACCTAGTTCTCCTCCTAATCGCGACCAGAAGCCTCACATCCTTTGAAAACTCGAGACGTACGTGGACATCAATGCTTTCAAAGGAGACGATGCCTGACTCCTCTTGAAAATTGACAGGAGTCCCAGGATCCCTGTGGGACGTGAAAAGGGACACTGGGTCTCCCGCCTCACGTTGAGACGCGTCCCAATTGCCATGCCAAGACTCGAGGAGAATCCCGAGGTGTCCCTCGCAACTAGGCATGAGTCCTGCCGTTGCTGAACAAACACGTGTCTGGAAGGGCCCTCCCCGTCTAACTCGAGAATACACCCCAGGTTCCGGCCGCAAGTCGAGAAAAACCATGAGACTTCCCCCTCGCCCCGAGATGAGGCCCTATACCCCTGCATTGCGGGCAGAGCAATTCCGTGTTGCAGATCAAACATGAAAGGAGCCTTAATTTCCTTGATGGCAGTCCAGAGAAACCCCAAGAACACTGTCTCAAGGCTAGACGGATCCTGAGGTCACTTCAGCAATATGAAAGTGCTCCGTGGACCAAAAATCAACTCGAGATGAGAGGTTAGTCCCTGGCTTCGACTTCAGAGGAATATCAACTTACCACAAGCACCTCAAGAGAGGGCTTCTCTCAGCTATCAGTATGTGAGCGGGACCGTGAGTTTGCAACCTCAAGTGGAATGGACACCGAGATGCCCTGACTCGTAATAAGGTCGGATATCCCTGCAGTGATTGAAGGCAGGCTCGTCTTGCCTCCCCCAAAATGAAAGGTTGCCAACGTATCGTGAACAAACACTATTCTGGAAGGGCCGTCCCCATCGTAACTCGAGAATATACCCCAGGCTCCGGGCGCAACTCGAGAAAAACCAGGAGACTTCCCCCTCGTGGCAAGAAGAGGCCCGGTTTCCCTACATTGCGTGAAGAGCAATTCCGTCTTCCATATCAAACATGAAAGTAGCCTTGATTTCCGTAATGGCTCTCCAGAGAAAACCCAAGAACACTGAGTCAAGTCTAGAGGGATCCTGAGGTCACTGCAGCAACAAGAAAGGGCTCCGTGGACCCCAAATCAATTCGAGATGGGAGCTTAGTCCCTGGCTTCGACTCAAGAGGATCACCAACTTTCCACAAGCATCTCCAGAGGAGGCTTCTCTCAGCTATAGGTATGTGAAAGGGACGCTGAGTTTGTGGCCTCAAGTGGAATGGACACTGAGATGATCTGACTCGAAATAAGGCCGGATATCCCAGCAGTGAATTGCTTTCAGGCTCGTGTTGCATCTCCCAAGACGAAGGCATGTCTGAATCCCCTGTGGAGACCACAGAGAAAGACCTAGTTCTCCGCCTCATCGCGACCGCAAGCCTCACATCCTTTGAAAACTCGAGAGGTCCGCGGAGATCAATGCTTCAAAGGAGACGATGCCTGACGCCTCTTGAAAATGGATAGGAGTCCCAGGATCCCTGTGGCACGTGGAAAGGGACCCTGGGTCTCCCGCCTCACGTGGAGACGCGTCCCAATCGCCATGCCAAGACTCGAGGAGAATCCCGAGGTGTCCCTCGCACCTAGGCAGGAGTCCTGACGTCGCTGAACAAACACGTGTCTGGAAGGGCCCTCCCCGACGTAACACGAGAATATACCCCAGGTTCCGGCCGTAACTCGAGAAAAACCATGAGACATCCCCCTCGCCGCGAGATGAGGCCCGATTCCCCTGCACTGTGTGCAGAGCAATTCCGTGTTCGACATCAAACGTGAAAGGAGCCTTGATTTCCTTGATGGCACTCCAGAGAAAACCCAAGATCACTGCCTCAAGTCTAGGGAGATCCTGAGGTCACTGGAGCAACACGAAATTTTTCCGTGGACCCCAAATCAACTCGAGATGAGAGCTTAGTCCCTGGCTTCGACTCAAGAGGAATACCAACTTTCCACAAGCACCTCAAGAGGAGGATTCTCTCAGCTACAGGAATGTGAGAGGGACCCTGAGTTTGTGGCCTCAAGTGGAATGGACACCGAGATGCTCTGACTCGAAGTAAGGCCGGATATCCCTGCAGTGAATTGAATGCAGGCTCGTCTTGCATCTCCCAAGACGAAGGGATGTCTGAATCCGCTGTGGAGACCACAGAGAAAGACCTAGTCCTCCGCCTCATCGCGACCGGAGGCCTCACATCCTTTGAAAACTCGAGAGGTCCGCGGAGATCAATGCTTCCAAAGGAGACGATGCCTGACTCCTCTTGAAATTGGATAGGAGTCCCAGGATCCATGTGGCACGTGGAAAGGGACCCTGGGTCTCCCACCTCACGTGGAGACGCGTCCCAATTGCCATGCCAAGACTCGAGGAGGATCCCGAGGTGTCCCTCACACCTAGGCAGGAGTCCTGACGTCGCTGAACAAACACGTGTCTGGAAGGGCCCTCCCCGTCGTAACTCGAGAATATACCCCAGGTTCCGGCCGCAACTCGAGAAAAACCATGAGACTTCCCCCTCGCCGCGAGATGAGGCCCCATTCCCCTGCCCTGCGTGGAGAGCAATTCCGTTTTCCACATCAAAAATGAAAGGAGCCTTGATTTCCTTGATGGCACTCCAGAGAAAACCCAAGATCACTGTCTCAAGTGTAGAGGAATCCTGAGGTCACTGGAGCAACACGAAAGGGCTCCGTGGACCCCAAATCAACTGGAGATGAGAGCTTAGTCCCTGGCTTCGACTCAAGAGGACTACCAACTTTCCACAAGCACCTCAAGGGGAGGCTTCTCTCAGCTACAGGTATGTGAGAGGGACCCTGAGTTTGTGGCCTCAAGTGGAATGGACACCGAGATGCTCTGACTCGAAGTAAGGCCGGATATCCCTGCAGTGAATTGAATGCAGGCTCGTCTTGCATCTCCCAAGACGAAGGGATGTCTGAATCCCCTGTGGAGACCACAGAGAAAGACCTAATTCTCCGCCTCATCGCGAGCGGAGGCCTCACATCCTTTGAAAACTCGAGAGGTCCGCGGAGATCAATGCTTCCAAAGGAGACGATGCCTGACTCCTCTTGAAAATGGATAGGAGTCCCAGGATCCCTGTGGCACGTGCAAAGGGACCCTGGGTCTCCCGCCTCACGTGGAGACGAGTCCCAATTGCCATGCCAAGACTCGAGGAGAATCCCGAGGTGTCCCTCGCACCTAGGCAGGAGTCCTGACGTCGCTGAACAAACACGTGTCTGGAAGGGCCCTCCCCGTCGTAACTCGAGAATATACCCCAGGTTCCGGCCGCCACTCGAGAAAAGCCATGAGACTTCCCCCTCGACGTGAGGTGAGGCCCAATTCCCCTGCACTGCATGCAGAGCAATTCCGTGTTCCACATTAAACGTGAAAGGAGCCTTGATTTCCTTGATGGCACTACAGAGAAAACCCAAGATCACTGTCTCATGTCTAGAGGGATCCTGAGGTCACTGGAGCAACACGAAAGGGCTCCGAGAACCCCAAATCAACTCGAGATGAGAGCTTAGTCCCTCCCTTCGACTCAAGAGGAATACCAAGTTTCCACAAGCACTTCAAGAGGAGCCTTCTCTCAGCTACAGGTATGTGAGAGGGACCCTGAGTTTGTGGCCTCAAGTGGAATGGACACCGAGATGCTCTGACTCAAAGGAAGGCCGGATATCCGTGCAGTGAATTGAATGCAGGCTCGTCTTGCGTCTCCCAAGACGAAGGGATGTCTGAATCCCCTGTGTAGAACACAGAGAAAGACCTAGCCCTCGACTCAACGCGACCGGAGGACTCACATCCTTTGAAAACTCGAGAGGTCCGCGGAGATCAATGCTTCCAAAGGAGACGATGCCTGACTCCTCTTGAAAATGGATAGGAGTCCCAGGATCACTGTGGCACGTGGAAAGGGACACTGGGTCTCCCGCCTCAAGTGGAGACGCGTCCCAATTGCCATGCCAAGACTCGAGGAGAATCCCGAGTTGTCCCTCGCATCTAGGCAGGAGTCCTGACGTCGCTGAACAAACACGTGGCTGGAAGGGCCCTCCCTGTCGTAACTCGAGAATATACCCCAGGTTCCGGCCGCAACTCGAGAAAAACCATGAGACTTTCCCCTCGCCGCGAGGTGAGGCCCGATTCCCCTGCACTGTGTGCAGAGCAATTCCGTGTTCCACATCAAACGTGAAAGGAGCCTTGATTTCCTTGATGGCACTCCAGAGAAAACCCAAGATCACTGTCTCAAGTCTAGAGGGATGCTGAGGTCACTGGAGCAACAAGAAAGGGCTCCGTGGACCCCAAATCAACTCGAGATGAGAGCTTAGTACCTGGCTTCGACTCAAGAGGAATACCAACTTTCCACAAGCACCTCAAGAGGAGGGTTCTCTCAGCAACAGGTATGTGAGAAGGACCCTGAGTTTGTGGCCTCAAGTGGAATGGACACCGAGATGCTCTGACTCGAAGTAAGGCCAGATATCCCTGCAGTGAATTGAATGCAGGCACGTCTTGCATCTCCCAAGACGAAGGGATGTCTGAATCCCCTGTGCAGAACACAGAGAAAGACCTAGCCCTCCGCCTCATCGCGACCGGAGGCCTCACATCCTTTGAAAACTGGAGAGGTCTGCAGAGATCAATGCTTCCAAAGGAGTCGATGCCTGACTCCTCTTGAAAATGGATAGGAGTCCCAGGATCACTGTGGCACGTGGAAAGGGACACTGGGTCTCCCGCCTCACGTGGAGACGCGTCCCAATTGCCATGCCAAGACTCGAGGAGAATCCCGAGGTGTCCCTCGCACCTAGGCAGGAGTCCTGACGTCGCTGAACAAACACGATTCTGGAAGGGCCCTCCCCGTCGTAACTCGAGAATATACCCCAGGTTCCGGCCGCAACTCGAGAAAAACCATGACACTTCCCCCTCGCCGCGAGATGAGGCCCGATTCCCCTGCCCTTCGTGCAGAGCAATTCCGTTTTCCACATCAAAAATGAAAGGAGCCTTGATTTCCTTAATGGCACTCCAGAGAAAACCCAAGATCACTGTCTCAATCTAGAGGGATCCTGAGGTCACAGGAGCGACACGAAATGCTCCGTGGACCCCAAATCAACTGGAGATGAGAGCTTAGTCCCTGGCTTCGACTCAAGAGGAATACCAACTTTCCAAAAGCACCTCAAGAGGAGGCTTCTCTCAGCTATAGGTATGTGAGAAGGACCTTGAGTTTGTGGCCTCAAGTTAAATGGACACCGAGATGTTCTGACTTGGAGGAAGGCCGGATATCCCTGCAGTGAATTGAATGCAGGGTCGTCTTGCATCTCCCACGACGAAGGGATGTCTGAATACCCTGTGGAGATCACAGAAAAAGACCTAGTTCTCCGCCTCATCGCGACCGGGGGCCTCACGTCCTTTGAAAACTCGAGAGGTCCGACGAGATCAATGCTTCCAACGGAGACGATGCCTGACTCCTCTTGAAAATGGATAGGAGTGCCAGGATCCCTGTGGCACGTGGAAAGGGACCGTGGGTCTCCCGCCTCACGTGGAGACTCGTCCCAATGGCCATGCCAAGACTCGAGGAGAATCCCGAGGTGTCCCTCGCACCTAGGCAGGAGTCCTGACGTCGCTGAACAAATACGTGTCTGGAAGGGCCCTCCCCATCGTAATTCGAGAATATATTCCAGGTTCCGGCCGCAACTCGAGAAAAACCATGAGATTTCCCCCTCGCCGCGAGATGAGGCCCGATTCCCCTGCACTGCGTGCAGAGCCATTCCGTGTTCCGCATCAAACATGAAAGGAGCCTTGATTTCCATGATGGCACTCCAGAGAACACCCAAGACACTGTCTCAAGTCTAGAAGGATCCTGAGGTCACTGTAGCAAAATGAAAGGTCTCCGTGGACCCCAAATCAACTGGAGATGAGAGCTTCGTCCCTGGCTTCGACTCAAGAAAAATACCCACTTTCCACAAGCACCTCAAGTGGAGGCTTCTCTCAGCTACAGGTATGTGAGAGGGACCCTGAGTTTGTGGCCTCAAGTGGAATGGACACCGAGATGCTCTGACTCGAAGGAAGGCCGGATATCCCTGCAGTGAATTGAATGCAGGCTCGTCTTGCATCTCCCACGACGAAGGGATGTCTGAATCCCCTGTGGAGACCACAGAGAAAGACCTAGGTCTCCGCCTCATCGTGCCCGGAGGCCTCACGTCCTTTGAAAACTCGAGAGGTCCGCGGAGATCAATGCTTCCAAAGGAGACGATGCCTGACTCCTCTAGAAGATGGATAGGAGTCCCAGGATCCCTGTGGCACGTGGAAAGGGACCCTGGGTCTCCTGCCTCACGTGGAGACGCGTCCCAATGGCCATGCCAAGACTCGAGGAGAATCCCGAGGTGTCCCTCGCACCTAGGCAGGAGTCCTGACGTCGCTGAACAAACACGTGTCTGGAAGGGCCCTCCCCGTCGTAACTCGAGAATATACCCCAGGTTCCGGCCGCAACTCGAGAAAAACCATGAGACTTCCCCCTCGCCGCGAGGAGAGGCCCAATTCCCCTGTACTGCGTGCAGAGCACTTCCTTGTTCCACATCAAACATGAAACGAGCCTTGATTTCCTTGATGGCACTCCAGAGAACACCCAAGATCACTGTCTCAAGTCTAGAGGGATCCTGAGGTCACTGTAGCAACACGAAAGGGCTCCGTGGACACCAAATCAACTCGAGATGAGAGCTTCGTCCCTGGCTTCGACTCAAGAGGAATACCCACTTTCCACAAGCACCTCAAGAGGAGGCTTCTCTGAGCTACAGGTATGTGAGTGGGACCCTGAGTTTGTGGCCTCAAGTGGAATGGACACCGAGATGCTCTGACTCGAAGGAAGGCCGGATATCCATGCAGTGAATTGAATGCAGGCTCGTCTTGCATCTCCCACGACGAAGGGGTGTCTGAATCCCCTGTGGAGACGACCAAGAAAGACCTAGTTCTCCGCGTCATCGCGACCGGAGGCCTCACGTCCTTTGAAAACTCGAGAGGTCGGCGGAGATAAATGCTTCCAAAGGAGACGATGCCTGACTCCTCTTCAAAATGGATAGGAGTCCCAGGATCCCTGTGGCACGTGGAAAGGGACCCTGGGTCTCCCGCCTCACGTGGAGACGCGTCCCAATGGCCATGCCAAGACTCGAGGAGAATCCCGAGGTGTCCCTGGCACCTAGGCGGGAATCCTGACGTTGCTGAACAAACACGTGTCTGGAAGGGCCCTCCCCGTCGTAACTCGAGAATATACCCCAGGTTCCGGCCGCAACTCGAGAAAAACCATGAGACTTCCACCTCGCCACGAGATGAGGCCAGATTCCCCTGCACTGCGTGCAGAGCAATTCCGTGTTCCACATCAAACATGAAAGGAGCCTTGATTTCCTTGATGGCACTCCAGAGAACACCCAAGATCACTGTCTCAAGTCTAGAGGGATCCTGAGGTCACTGTAGCAACACGAAAGGACTCCGTGGACCCCAAATCAACTGGAGATGAGAGCTTAGTCCCTGGCTTCGACTCAAGAGGAATACCCACTTTCCACAAGCACCTCAAGAGGAGGCTTCTCTCAGCTACAGGTATGTGAGAGGGACTATGAGTTTGTGGCGTCAAGTGGAATGAACACCGAGAAGCTCTGCCTCGAAGGAAGGCCGGATATCCCGGCAGGGAATTGAATGCAGGCTCGTCGTGCATCTCCCGTGGCGAAGGGATGTCTGAATCCCCTGTGGAGACCACAGAGAAAGACCTAGTTCTCCGCCTCATCGCGACCGCAAGCCTCACATCCTTTGAAAACTCGAGAGGTCCGCGGAGATCAATGCTTCAAAGGAGACGATGCCTGACGCCTCTTGAAAATGGATAGGAGTCCCAGGATCCCTGTGGCACGTGGAAAGGGACCCTGGGTCTCCCGCCTCACGTGGAGACGCGTCCCAATCGCCATGCCAAGACTCGAGGAGAATCCCGAGGTGTCCCTCGCACCTAGGCAGGAGTCCTGACGTCGCTGAACAAACACGTGTCTGGAAGGGCCCTCCCCGACGTAACACGAGAATATACCCCAGGTTCCGGCCGTAACTCGAGAAAAACCATGAGACATCCCCCTCGCCGCGTGATGAGGCCCGATTCCCCTGCACTGTGTGCAGAGCAATTCCGTGTTCGACATCAAACGTGAAAGGAGCCTTGATTTCCTTGATGGCACTCCAGAGAAAACCCAAGATCACTGCCTCAAGTCTAGGGAGATCCTGAGGTCACTGGAGCAACACGAAATTTTTCCGTGGACCCCAAATCAACTCGAGATGAGAGCTTAGTCCCTGGCTTCGACTCAAGAGGAATACCAACTTTCCACAAGCACCTCAAGAGGAGGATTCTCTCAGCTACAGGAATGTGAGAGGGACCCTGAGTTTGTGGCCTCAAGTGGAATGGACACCGAGATGCTCTGACTCGAAGTAAGGCCGGATATCCCTGCAGTGAATTGAATGCAGGCTCGTCTTGCATCTCCCAAGACGAAGGGATGTCTGAATCCGCTGTGGAGACCACAGAGAAAGACCTAGTCCTCCGCCTCATCGCGACCGGAGGCCTCACATCCTTTGAAAACTCGAGAGGTCCGCGGAGATCAATGCTTCCAAAGGAGACGATGCCTGACTCCTCTTGAAATTGGATAGGAGTCCCAGGATCCATGTGGCACGTGGAAAGGGACCCTGGGTCTCCCACCTCACGTGGAGACGCGTCCCAATTGCCATGCCAAGACTCGAGGAGGATCCCGAGGTGTCCCTCACACCTAGGCAGGAGTCCTGACGTCGCTGAACAAACACGTGTCTGGAAGGGCCCTCCCCGTCGTAACTCGAGAATATACCCCAGGTTCCGGCCGCAACTCGAGAAAAACCATGAGACTTCCCCCTCGCCGCGAGATGAGGCCCCATTCCCCTGCCCTGCGTGGAGAGCAATTCCGTTTTCCACATCAAAAATGAAAGGAGCCTTGATTTCCTTGATGGCACTCCAGAGAAAACCCAAGATCACTGTCTCAAGTGTAGAGGAATCCTGAGGTCACTGGAGCAACACGAAAGGGCTCCGTGGACCCCAAATCAACTGGAGATGAGAGCTTAGTCCCTGGCTTCGACTCAAGAGGAATACCAACTTTCCACAAGCACCTCAAGAGGAGGCTTCTCTCAGCTACAGGTATGTGAGACGGAGCCTGAGTTTGTGGCCTCAAGTGCAATGGACACCGAGATGCTCTGACTCGAAGTAAGGCCGGATATCCCTGCAGTGAATTGAATGCAGGCTCGTCTTGCATCTCCCAAGATGAAGGGATGTCTGAATCCCCAGTGGAGACCACAAGAAAGACCTAGTTCTCCGCCTCATCGCGTCCGGAGGCCTCACATCCTTTGAAAATTCGAGAGGTCCGCGGAGATCAATGCTTCCAAAGGAGACGATGCCTGACTCCTCTTCAAAATGGATAGGAGTCCCAGGATCCTTGTGGCACGTGGAAAGGTACCCTGGTTCTCCCGCCTCACATGGAGACGCGTCCCAATTGCCATGCGAAGACTCGAGGAGAATCCCGAGGTGTCCTTCGCACGTAGGTAGGAGTCCAGATGTCGCTGAACAAACACGTGTCTGGAAGGGCCCTCCCCGTAGTAACTCGAGAATATACCCCAGGTTCCGGCCGCAACCTGAGAAAAACCATAGGACTTCCCCCTCGCCGCGAGATGAGGCCCGATTCCCCTGCACTGCGTGCAGAGCAATTCCGTGTTCCACATCAAACGTGAAAGGAGCCTTGATTTCCTTGATGGCACTCCAGTGAAAACCCAAGATCACTGTCTCAAGTCTAGAGGGATCCTGAGGTCACTGGAGCAACACGAAAGGGCTCCGTGGACCACAAATCAACTCGAGATGAGAGCTTAGTCCTTGGCTTCGACTCAAGAGGAATACCAACTTTCCACAAGCACCTCAAGAGGAGGCTTCTCTCAGCTACAGGTATGTGAGAGGGACCCTGAGTTTGTGGCCTCAAGTGGAATGGACACCGAGATGCTCTGACTCGAAGTAAGGCCGGATATCCCTGCAGTGAATTGAATGCAGGCTCGTCTTGCATCTCCCAATACGAAGGGATGTCTGAATCCCCTGTGAAGGCCACAGAGAAAGACCTAGTCCTCCGCATCATCGCGACCGGAGGCCTCACATCCTTTGAAAACTCGAGAGGTCTGCGGAGATCAATGCTTCCAAAGAAGACGATGCCTGACTCCTCTTGAAAATGGATAGGAGTACCCGGATCGCTGTGGCACGTGGAAAGGGAACCTGGGTCTCCCGCCTCATGTGGAGACGCGTCCCAATTGCCATGCCAAGACTTTAGGAGAATCCGAAGGTGTCCCTCGCACCTATCACGTGTCTGGAAGGGCCCTCCATGTCGTAACTCGAGAATATACCCCAGGTTCCGGCCGCAACTCGAGAAAAACCATGAGACTTCCCCCTCGCTGCGAGATGAGGCCCGATTCCCCTGCAATGCGTGCAGAGCAATTCCGTGTTCCACATCAAACGTGAAAGGAGCCTTGATTTCCTTGATGGCACTCCAGAGAAAACCCAAGATCACTGTCTCAAGTCTAGAGGGATCCTGAGGTCACTGGAGCAACAGGAAAGGGCTCCGTGGACCCCAAATCAACTCGAGATGAGAGATTAGTCCCTGGCTTCAACTCAAGAGGAATACGAACTTTCCACAAGCCCCTCAATAGGAGGCTTCTCTCAGCTACAGGTATGTGAGAGGGACCCTGAATTTGTGGCATCAAGTGGAATGGACACCGAGATGCTCTGACTCGATGTAAGGACGGATATCCCTGCAGTGAATTGAATGCAGGCTCATCTTGCATCTCCCAAGACGAAGGTATGTCTGAATCCCCTGTGCAGAACACAGAGAAAGACCTAGTCCTCTGCCTCAACGTGACCGGAGGCCTCACATCCTTTGAAAACTCGAGAGGTCCGCGGAGATCAATGTTTCCAAAGGAGACGATGACTGACTCCTCTTGAAAATGGATAGGAGTCCCAGGATCCCTGTGGCACGTGGAAAGGGACCCTGGGTCTCCCGCCTCCCGTGGAGACGCGTCCCAATTGCCATGCCAAGACTCGAGGAGAATCCCGAGGTGTCTGTCGCACCTAGGCAGGAGTCCTGACGTCGCTGAACAAACACGTGTCTGGAAGGGCCCTCCCCGTCGTAACTCGAGAATATACCCCAGGTTCCGGCCGCAACTCGAATTAAACCGTGAGACTTCCCCCTCGCAACGAGATGAAGCCCGATTCCCCTGCACTGCATGCAGAGCAATTCCGTGTTCCACATCAAACGTGAAAGGAGCCTTGATTTCCTTGATGGCACTCCAGAGAAAACCCAAAGTCACTGTCTCTAGCCTAGAGGGATCCTGAGGTCACTGGAGCAACACGAAAGGGCTCCGTGGACCCCAATCAACTCGAGATGAGAGCTTAGTCCCTGGCTTCGACTCAAGAGGAATACCAACTTTCCACAATCACCTCAAGAGGCGGCTTCTCTCAGCTACATGGATGTGAGAGGTACCCAGAGTATGTGGCCTCAAGTGGAATGGACACCGAGATGCTCTGACTCGAAGTAAGGCCGGATATCCCTGCAGTGAATTGAATGCAGGCTCGTCTTGCATCTCCCAAGACGAAGGGATGTCTGAATCCCCTGTGGAGGCCACAGAGAAAGACCTAGTCCTCCGCCTCATCGCGACCGGAGGCCTCACATCCTTTGAAAACTCGAGAGGTCCGCGGAGATCAATGCTTCCAAAGGAGACGATGCATGACTCCTCTTGAAAATGGATAGGAGTCCCAGGATCCCTGTGGCACGTGGAAAGGGACACTGGGTCTCCCGCTTCACGTGGAGACGCGTCCCAATTGCCATGCCAAGACTCGAGGTGAATCCCGAGATGTCCCTCGCACCTAGGCAGGAGTCCTGACGTCGCTGAACAAACACGTGTCCGGAGGGCCATCCCCGTCGTAACTCGAGAATATACCCCAGGTTCCGGCCGCAACTCGAATTAAACCGTGAGACTTCCCCCTCGCCGCGATATGAGGCCCGATTCCCCTGCACTGCATGCAGAGCAAGTCCGTGTTCCACATCAAAAGTGAAAGGAGCCTTGATTTCCTTGATGGCACTCCAGAGAAAACCCAAAGTCACTGTCTCTATTCTAGAGGGATCCTGAGGTCACTGTAGCAACACGAAAGGGCTCCGTGGACCCCAAATCAACTCGAGATGAGAGCTTAGTCCCTGGCTTCGACTCAAGAGGAATACCAAGTTTCCACAAGCACCTCAAGAAGAAGCTTCTCTCAGCTACATGGATGTGAGAGGTACCCAGAGTATGTGGCCTCAAGTGGAATGGACACCGAGATGCTCTGACTCGAAGTAAGGCCGGATATCCCTGCAGTGAATTGAATGCAGGCTCGTCTTGCATCTCCCAAGACGAAGGGATGACTGAATCCCCTGTGGAGGCCACAGAGAAAGACCTAGTCCTCCGCCTCATCGCGACCGGAGGCCTCACATCCTTTGAAAACTCGAGAGGTCCGCGGGATTAATGCTTCCAAAGGAGACGATGCATGACTCCTCTTGAAAATGGATAGGAGTCCCAGGATCCCTGTGGCACGTGGAAAGGGACACTGGGTCTCCCGCTTCACGTGGAGACGCGTCCCAATTGCCATGCCAAGACTCGAGGTGAATCCCGAGGTGTCCCTCGCACCTAGGCAGGAGTGCTGACGTCGTTGAACAAACACGTGTCCGGAAGTGCCATCCCAGTCGTAACTCGAGAATATACCCCAGGTTCCGGCCGCAACTCGAATTAAACCGTGAGACTTCCCCCTCGCCGCGATATGAGGCCCGATTCCTCTGCACTGCATGCAGAGCAAGTCCGTGTTCCACATCAAACGTGAAAGGAGCCTTGATTTCCTTGATGGCACTCCAGAGAAAACCCAAGATCACTGTCTCAAGTCTAGAGGGATCCTGAGGTCACTGGAGCAACACGAAAGGGCTCCGTGGACCCCAAATCAACTCGAGATGAGAGCTTAGTCCCTGGCTTCGACTTAAGAGGAATACCAACTTTCCACAAGCACCTCAAGTGGAGGCTTCTCTCAGCTACAGGTATGTGAGAGGGACCCTGAGTTTGTGGCCTCAAGTGGAATGGACACCGAGATGCTCTGACTCGAAGTAAGGCCGGATATCCCTGCAGTGAAGTGAATTCAGGCTCGTCTTGCATATCCCAAGACGAAGGGATGTCTGAATCCCCTGTGGAGACTACAGAGAAAGACCTAGTCCTCCGCATCATCGCGACCGGAGGCCTCACATCCTTTGAAAACTCGAGAGGTCTGCGGAGATCAATGCTTCCAAAGGAGACGATGCCTGACGCCTCTTGAAAATGGATAGGAGTCCCAGGATCCCTGTGGCACGTGGAAAGGGACCCTGGTTCTCCCGCCTCACATGGAGACGCGTCCCAATTGCCATGCCAAGACTCGAGGAGAATCCCGAGGTGTCCTTCGCACGTAGGTAGGAGTCCAGACGTCGCTGAACAAACACGTGTCTGGAAGGGCCCTCCCCGTAGTAACTCGAGAATATACCCCAGGTTCCGGCCGCAACCTGAGAAAAACCATAGGACTTCCCCCTCGCCGCGAGATGAGGCCCGATTCCCCTGCACTGCCTGCAGAGCAATTCCGTGTTCCACATCAAACGTGAAAGGAGCCTTGATTTCCTTGATGGCACTCCAGAGAAAACCCAAGATCACTGTCTCAAGTCTAGAGGGATCCTGAGGTCACTGGAGCAACACGAAAGGGCTCCGTGGACCACAAATCAACTCGAGATGAGAGCTTAGTCCTTGGCTTCGACTCAAGAGGAATACCAACTTTCCACAAGCACCTCAAGAGGAGGCTTCTCTCAGCTACAGGTATGTGAGAGGGACCCTGAGTTTGTGGCCTCAAGTGGAATGGACACCGAGATGCTCTGACTCGAAGTAAGGCCGGATATCCCTGCAGTGAATTGAATGCAGGCTCGTCTTGCATCTCCCAAGACGAAGGGATGTCTGAATCCCCTCTGAAGGCCACAGAGAAAGACCTAGTCCTCCGCCTCATCGCGACCGGAGGCCTCACATCCTTTGAAAACTCGAGAGGTCTGCGGAGATCAATGCTTCCAAAGGAGACGATGCCTGACTCCTCTTGAAAATGGATAGGAGTCCCAGGATCCCTCTCCACATGGACGGGGACCCTTGGTCTACCGCTTCACGTTAAGAGGCGTCCCAATTGCCATGCCAAGACTCGAGGAGAATCCCGAGGTGTCCCTCGCACCTAGGCAGGAGTCCTGACGTCGCTGAAGAAACACGTGACTGTCAGGGCCCTCCCCGTCGTAACTCGAGAATATACCCCAGGTTCCGGCCGCAACTCGAGAAAAACCATGAGACTTCCACCTCGCCGCCAGATGAGGCCCGATTCCCCTGCACTGCGTGCAGAGCAATTCCGTGTTCCACATCAAACGTGAAAGGAGCCTTGATTTCCTTGATGGCACTCCAGAGAAAACCCAAGATAACTGTCTCAAGTCTAGAGGGATCCTAAGGTCACTGTAGCAACACGAAAGGGCTCCGTCGAACCCAAATCAACTCGAGATGAGAGCTTAGTCCCTGGCTTCCACTCAAGAGGAATACCAACTTTCCACAAGCACCTCAAGAGGAGGCTTCTCTCAGCTACAGATAGGTGAGAGGGACCCTGAGTTTGTGGCCTCAAGTGGAATGGACACCGAGATGCTCTGACTCAAAGTAAGGCCGGATATCCCTGCAGTGAATTGAATGCAGGCTCGTCTTGCATCTCCCAAGACGAAGCGATGTCTGAATCCCCTGTGGAGACCACAGAGAAAGACCTAGTCCTCCGCCTCATCGGGACCGGAGGCCTCACATCCTTTGAAAACTCGAGAGGTCCGCGGAGATCAATGCTTATAAAGGAGACGATGCCTGACTCCTCTTGAAAATGGATAGGAGTCCCAGGATCGCTGTGGCACGTGGAAAGGGACTCTGGGTCTCCCGCCTCACGTGGAGACGCCTCCCAATTGCCATGCCAAGACTCGAGGAGAATCCCGAGGTGTCCCTCACACTTAGGCAGGAGTCCTGACGTCGCTGAACCAACACGTGTCTGCAAGGGCCCTCCCCGTCGTAACTCGAGAATATATCCCAGGGTCCGGCCGCAACTCGAGAAAAAGCATGAGACTGCCCCCAGCTGCGAGATGAGGCCCGATTCCCCTACACTGCGTGCCGAGAAATTCCGTGTTCCACATTAAATGTGAACGGAGCCTTGATTTCCTTGATGACTCTCCAAAGAAAACCCAAGATCACTGTCTCAAGTCTAGAGGGATCCTCAAGTCACTGGAGCAACAGGAAAGGGCTCCGTGGACCCCAAATCAACTCGAGATGAGAGCTTAGTCCCTGGCTTCGACTCAAGAGGAATACCAACTTTCCACAAGCACCTCAAGAGGAGGCTTCTCTCAGCTACAGGTATGTGAGAGGGACACTGAGTTTGTGTTCTCAAGTGGAATGGACACAGAGAGGCTCTGACTCGCAGTAAGGCCGGATATCCCTGCAGTGAATTGAATGCAGGCTCGTCTTGCATCTCCCAAGATGAAGGGATGTATGAATCCCCTGTGGAGACCACAGAGAAAGACCTAGTTCTCCGCCTCATCGTGACCGTAGGCCTCACATCCTTTGAAAACTCGAGAGGTCCGCGGAGATCAATGCTTCCAAAGGAGACAATGCCTGACTCCTCTTGAAAATGGATAGAAGTCCCAGGATCACTGTGGCACGTGGAAAGGGACCCTGGGTCTCCCGCCTCACGTGGAGACGCGTCCCAATTGCCATGCCAAGACTTTACGATAATCCGGAAGTGTCCCTCACACCTAGGCAGGAGTCCTGACGTGGCTGAACAAACACGTGTCTGGAAGGGCCCTCCCCGACGTAAGTCGAGAATATACCCCAGGTTCCGGCCGCAACTCGAGAAAAACCATGAGACTTCCCCCTCGCCGCGAGATGAGGCCCGATTCCCCTGCACTGCGTGTACAGCAATTCCGTGTTCCACATCAAACGTGAAAGGAGCCTTGATTTCCTTGATGGCAATCCAGAGAAATCCCAAGATCACTGTCTCAAGTCTAGAGGGATCCTGAGGACACTGTAGCAACACGAAAGTGCTCTGTGGACCCCATATCAACTCGAGATGAGAGCTTAGTCCCTGTGTTCGACTCAAGAGGAATACCATCTTTCCACAAGCACCTCAAGAGGAGGCTTCTCTCATGTACAGGTATGTGAGAGGGACCCTGAGTGTGTGGCCTCAAGTAGAATGGACACCGAGATGTTCTGACTTGAAGGAAGGAAGGATATCCCTGCAGTGAATTGAATGCAGGCTAGTCTTGCATCTCCCAAGACGAAGGGATGTCTGAATCCCCTGTGCAGAACACAGAGAAAGACCTAGTCCTCCGCCTCAACCCGACCGGAGGGCTCACATCCTTTGAAAACTCGAGAGGTCCGCGGAGATCAATGCTTCCAAAGGAGACGATGCCTGACTCCTCTTGAAAATGGATAGGAGTCCCAGGATCCCTGTGGCACGTGGAAAGGGACCCTGGGTCTCCCGCCTCACGTGGAGACGCGTCCCAATTGCCATGCCAAGACTCGAGGAGAATCCCGAGGTGTCCCTCGCACCTAGGCAGGAGTCCTGACGTCGCTGAACAAACACGTGTCTGGAAGGGCCCCCCCCGTCGTAACTCGAGAATATACCCAAGGTTCCGGCCTCAACTCGAGAAAAATCATGAGATTTCCCCCTCGCCGCGAGTTGAGGCCCGATTCCCCTGCACTGCATGCAGAGCAATTCCGTGTTCCACATCAAACGTGAAAGGAGCCTTGATTTCCTTGATGGCACTCCAGAGAAAACCTAAGATCACGGTCGCAAGTCTAGAGGGATCCTGAGGTCACTGGAGAAACACGAAAAGGCTCCGTGGACCCCAAATCAACTCGAGATGAGAGCTTAGTCCCTGGCTTAGACTCAAGAGGAATACGAACTTTCCACAAGCCCTTCAAGAGGAGGCTTCTCTCAGCTACAGGTATGTGAGAGGGACCCTGAGTTTGTGGCCTCAAGTTGAATGGACACCGAGATGCTCTGACTCGAAGTAAGGCCGGATATCCCTGCAGTGAATTGAATGAAGGCTCGTCTTGCATCTCCCAAGACGAAGGGATGTCTGAATCCCCTGTGGAGACCACAGAGAAAGACCTAGTTCTCCGCCTCTTCGCGACCGGAGGCCTCACATCCTTTGAGAATTTGAGCGGTCTGCGGAGATCAATGCTTGTAAAGGAGACGATGCCTGACTCCTCTTGAAAATGGATAGGAGTCCCAGGATCCCTGTTGCACGTGGAAAGGGACCCTGGGTCTCCCGCCTCACGTGGAGACGCGTCCCAATTGCCATGCCAAGACTCGAGGAGAATCCCGAGGTGTCCCTCGCACCTAGGCAGGAGTCCTGACATCGCTGAACAAAACGTGTCTGGAAGGGCCCTCCCCGTCGTAACTCGAGAATATACCCCAGGTTCCAGCCGCACCTCGAGGAAAACCATGAGATTCCCCCTTCACCGCGAGATGAGGCCCGATTCCCCTGCACTGCATGGAGAGTAATTCCGTGTTCCACATCAAACGTGAAAGGAGCCTTGATTTCCTTGATGGCACTCCAGAGAAAACTCAAGATCACTGTAACAAGTCTAGAGGGATCCTGAGGACACTGGAGCAACAAGAAAGGGCTCCGTGGACCCCAAATCAACTCGAGATGAGAGCTTAGTCCCTGGCTTCGACTCAAGAGGAATACCAACTTTCCACAAGCACCTTAAGAGGAGGCTTCTCTCAGCTACAGGTATGTGAGAGGGACCCTGAGTTTGTGGCCTCAAGTGGAATGGACACAGAGATGCTCTGACTCGACGTTAGGCCGGATATCCCTGCATTGAATTGAATGCAGGCTCGTCTTGCATCTCCCAAGACGAAGGGATGTCTGAATCCCCTGTGGAAACCACAGATAAAGACCTAGTTCTCCGCCTCATCGCGACCGGAGGCCTCACATCCTT
Organism: Dama dama; assembly: GCF_033118175.1. Classification (NCBI taxonomy): domain Eukaryota; kingdom Metazoa; phylum Chordata; class Mammalia; order Artiodactyla; family Cervidae; genus Dama; species Dama dama. The sequence continues at coordinate 350,340 of NW_026870878.1, read as the reverse complement.
TGAAAACTCGAGAGGTCCGCGGAGATCAATGCTTCCAAAGGAGACGATGCCTGACTCCTCTTGAAAATGGATAGGAGTCCCAGGATCCCTGTGGCACGTGGAAAGGGACCCTGGGTCTCACGCCTCATGTGGAGACGCGTCCCAATTGCCATGCCAAGACTCGAGGAGAATCCCGAGGTGTCCCTCACACCTACGCAGCAGTCCTGACGTCGCTGAACAAACACGTGTCTCGAAGGGCCCTCCCCGTCGTAACTCGAGAATATACCCCAGGTTCCGGCCGCAACTCGCGAAAAACAATGAGACTTCCCCCTCGCCACGAGAAGAGGCCCGATTCCCATGGACTGCGTGCAGAACAATTCCATGTTCCACATCAAACGTGAAAGGAGCCTTGATTTCCTTAATGGCACTCCAGAGAAAAACCAAGATCACTGACTCAAGTTAGAGGGATCCTGAGGTCACTGGAGCAACACGAAAGTGTTCCGTGGACCCCAAATCAACTCGAGATGAGAGCTTAGTCCCTGGCTTCAACTCAAGAGCAATACCAAGTTTCCACAAGCACCTCAAGAGGAGCCTTCTCTCAGCTACAGGTATGTTAGAGGGACCCTGAGTTTGTGGTCTCAAGTGGAATGGACACCGAGATGCTCTGACTCGAAGTTAGGCCGGATATCCCTGCATTGAATTGAATGAAGGCTAGTCTTGCATCTCCCAAGACGAAGGGATATCTGAATCCCCTGTGGAGACCACAGAGAAAGGCCTAGTTCTCCGCCTCATCGCGACTGGAAGCCTCACATCCTTTGAAAACTCGAGAGGTCCGCGGAGATCAATGCTTCCAAAGGAGACGATGCCTGACTCCTCCTGAAAATGGATAGGAGTCCCAGGATCCCTGTCCAAGTGGAAAGGGACCCTGGGTCTCCCGCCTCATGTGGAGACGCGTCCCAATTGCCATGCCAAGACTCGAGGAGAATCCCGAGGTGTCCCTCGCACCTAGGCAGGAGTCCTGACGTCGCTGAACAAACACGTGTCTCGAAGGGCCCTCCCCGTCGTAACTCGAGAATATACCCCAGGTTCCGGCCGCAACTCGAAAAAAACCATGAGACTTCCCACTCGCCGCGAGATGAGGCCCGATTCCCCTGCACTGCGTGCAGAGCAATTCCGCGTTCCACATCAAACGTGAAAGGAGCCTTGATTTCCTTGATGGCACTCCAGAGAAAACCCAAGATCACTTTCTCTAGTCTAGAGGGATCCTGAGGTCACTGGAGCAACACGAAAGGGCTCCGTGGACCCCAAATCAACTCGAGATGAGAGCTTAGTCCCTGCCTTCAACTCAAGAGGAATACGAACTTTCCACAAGCCCCTCAAGAGGAGGCTTCTCTCAGCTACAGGTATGTGAGAGGGACCCTGAGTTTGTGGCATCAAGTGGAATGGACACCGAGATGCTCTGACTCGAAGTAAGGCCGGATATCCCTGCAGTGAATTGAATGCAGGCTCGTCTTGCATCTCCCAAGATGAAGGTATGTCTGAATCCCCTGTGGAGACCACAGAGAAAGACCTAGTCCTCCGCCTCATCGCGACCAGAGGCCTCACATCCTTTGAAAACTCGAGAGGTCCGCGGAGATCAATGCTTCCAAAGGAGACGATGCCTGACTCCTCTTGAAAATGGGTAGGAGTCCCAGGATCACTGTGGCACGTGGAAAGGGACACTCGGTCTCCCGCCTCTCGTGGAGACGCGTCCCAATTGCCATGCCAAGACTCGTGGAGAATCCCGAGTTGTCCCTCGCACCTAGGCAGGAGTCCTGACGTCGCTGAACAAACACGTGTCTGGAAGGGCCCTCCCCGTCGTAACTCGAGAATATACCTAAGGTTCCGGCCTCAACTCGAGAAAAATCATGAGATTTCCCCCTCGCCGCGAGTTGAGGCCCGATTCCCCTGCACTGCATGCAGAGCAATTCCGTGTTCCACATCAAACGTGAAAGGAGCCTTGATTTCCTTGATGGCACTCCAGAGAAAACCTAAGATCACTGTCGCAAGTCTAGAGGGATCCTGAGGTCACTGGAGAAACACGAAAAGGCTCCGTGGACCCCAAATCAACTCGAGATGAGAGCTTAGTCCCTGGCTTAGACTCAAGAGGAATACGAACTTTCCACAAGCCCCTCAAGAGGAGGCTTCTCTCAGCTACAGGTATGTGAGAGGGACCCTGAGTTTGTGGCCTCAAGTTGAATGGACACCGAGATGCTCTGACTCGAAGTAAGGCCGGATATCCCTGCAGTGAATTGAATGAAGGCTCGTCTTGCATCTCCCAAGACGAAGGGATGTCTGAATCCCCTGTGGAGACGACAGAGAAAGAACTAGTCCTCCGCCTCAACGCGACCGGAGGCCTCACATCCTTTGAGAATTTGAGCGGTCTGCGGAGATCAATGCTTCTAAAGGAGACGATGCCTGACTCCTCTTGAAAATGGATAGGAGTCCCAGGATCCCTGTGGCACGTGGAAAGGGACCCTGGGTCTCCCGCCTCACGTGGAGACGCGTCCCAATTGCCATGCCAAGACTCAAGGAGAATCCCGAGGTGTCCCTCGGACCTAGGCAGGAGTCCTGACATCGCTGAACAAAACGTGTCTGGAAGGGCCCTCCCCGTCGTAACTCGAGAATATACCCCAGGTTCCGGCCGCAACTCGAGAAAAACCATGAGATTCCCCCTTCACCGCGAGATGAGGCCCGATTCCCCTGCACTGCATGGAGAGTAATTTCGTGTTCCACATCAAACGTGAAAGGAGCCTTGATTTCCTTGATGGCACTCCAGAGAAAACTCAAGATCACTGTTACAAGTCTAGAGGGATCCTGAGGATACTGGAGCAACAAGAAAGGGCTCCGTGGACCCCAAATCAACTCGAGATGAGAGCTTAGTCCCTGGCTTCGACTCAAGAGGAATACCAACTTTCCACAAGCACCTTAAGAGGAGGCTTCTCTCAGCTACAGGTATGTGAGAGGGACCCTGAGTTTGTGGCCTCAAGTGGAATGGACACAGAGATGCTCTGACTCGACGTTAGGCCGGATATCCCTGCATTGAATTGAATGCAGGCTCGTCTTGCATCTCCCAAGACGAAGGGATGTCTGAATCCCCTGTGGAAACCACAGATAAAGACCTAGTTCTCCGCCTCATCGCGACCGGAGGCCTCACATCCTTTGAAAACTCGAGAGGTCCGCGGAGGTCAATGCTTCCAAAGGAGACGATGCCTGACTCCTCTTGAAAATGGATAGGAGTCCCAGGATCCCTGTGGCACGTGGAAAGGGACCCTGGGTCTCACGCCTCACGTGGAGACGCGTCCCAATTGCCATGCCAAGACTCGAGGAGAATCCCGAGGTGTCCCTCACACCTACGCAGCAGTCCTGACGTCGCTGAACAAACACGTGTATGGAAGGGCCCTCCCGTCGTAACTCGAGAATATACCCAAGGTTACGGCCGCAACTCGAGAAAAACCATGAGACTTCCCCCTCGACGCGAGATGAGGCCCGATTCCCCTGCACTGCGTGCAGAGCAATTCCGCGTTCCACATCAAACGTGAAAGGAGCCTTGATTTCCTTGATGGCACTCCAGAGAAAACCCAAGATCACTGTCTCAAGTCCAGAGGGATCCTGAGGTCACTGGAGCAACACGAAAGGTCTCCGTGGACCCCAAATCAACTCGAGATGAGAGATTAGTCCCTGGCTTCAACTCAAGAGGAATACGAACTTTCCACAAGCCCCTCAAGAGGAGGCTTCTCTCAGCTACAGGTATGTGAGAAGGACCCTGAGTTTGTGGTATCAAGTGAAATGGACACCGAGATGCTCTGACTCGAAGTAAGGCCGGATATCCCTGCAGTGAATTGAATGCAGGCTCGTCTTGCATCTCCCAAGACGAAGGGATGTCTGAATCCCCTGTGCAGAACACAGAGAAAGACCTAGGCCTCCGCCTCAACCCGACCGGAGGGCTCACATCCTTTGAAAACTCGAGAGGTCCGCGGAGATCAATGCTTCCAAAGGAGACGATGCCTGACTCCTCTTGAAAATGGATAGGAGTCCCAGGATCCCTGTGGCACGTGGAAAGGGACCCTGGGTCTCACGCCTCACGTGGAGACGCGTCCCAATTGCCATGCCAAGACTCGAGGAGAATCCCGAGGTGTCCCTCACACCTACGCAGCAGTCCTGACGTCGCTGAACAAACACGTGTATGGAAGGGCCCTCCCGTCGTAACTCGAGAATATACCCAAGGTTACGGCCGCAACTCGAGAAAAACCATGAGACTTCCCCCTCGACGCGAGATGAGGCCCGATTCCCCTGCACTGCGTGCAGAGCAATTCCGCGTTCCACATCAAACGTGAAAGGAGCCTTGATTTCCTTGATGGCACTCCAGAGAAAACCCAAGATCACTGTCTCAAGTCCAGAGGGATCCTGAGGTCACTGGAGCAACACGAAAGGTCTCCGTGGACCCCAAATCAACTCGAGATGAGAGATTAGTCCCTGGCTTCAACTCAAGAGGAATACGAACTTTCCACAAGCCCCTCAAGAGGAGGCTTCTCTCAGCTACAGGTATGTGAGAAGGACCCTGAGTTTGTGGTATCAAGTGAAATGGACACCGAGATGCTCTGACTCGAAGTAAGGCCGGATATCCCTGCAGTGAATTGAATGCAGGCTCGTCTTGCATCTCCCAAGACGAAGGGATGTCTGAATCCCCTGTGCAGAACACAGAGAAAGACCTAGGCCTCCGCCTCAACCCGACCGGAGGGCTCACATCCTTTGAAAACTCGAGAGGTCCGCGGAGATCAATGCTTCCAAAGGAGACGATGCCTGACTCCTCTTGAAAATGGATAGGAGTCCCAGGATCCCTGTGGCACGTGGAAAGGGACCCTGGGTCTCACGCCTCATGTGGAGACGCGTCCCAATTGCCATGCCAAGACTCGAGGAGAATCCCGAGGTGTCCCTCACACCTACGCAGCAGTCCTGACGTCGCTGAACAAACACGTGTCTCGAAGGGCCCTCCCCGTCGTAACTCGAGAATATACCCCAGGTTCCGGCCGCAACTCGCGAAAAACAATGAGACTTCCCCCTCGCCACGAGAAGAGGCCCGATTCCCATGGACTGCGTGCAGAACAATTCCGTGTTCCACATCAAACGTGAAAGGAGCCTTGATTTCCTTAATGGCACTCCAGAGAAAAACCAAGATCACTGACTCAAGTTAGAGGGATCCTGAGGTCACTGGAGCAACACGAAAGTGTTCCGTGGACCCCAAATCAACTCGAGATGAGAGCTTAGTCCCTGGCTTCAACTCAAGAGCAATACCAAGTTTCCACAAGCACCTCAAGAGGAGCCTTCTCTCAGCTACAGGTATGTTAGAGGGACCCTGAGTTTGTGGCCTCAAGTGGAATGGACACCGAGATGCTCTGACTCGAAGTTAGGCCGGATATCCCTGCATTGAATTGAATGAAGGCTAGTCTTGCATCTCCCAAGACGAAGGGATATCTGAATCCCCTGTGGAGACCACAGAGAAAGGCCTAGTTCTCCGCCTCATCGCGACTGGAGGCCTCACATCCTTTGAAAACTCGAGAGGTCCGCGGAGATCAATGCTTCCAAAGGAGACGATGCCTGACTCCTCCTGAAAATGGATAGGAGTCCCAGGATCCCTGTCCAAGTGGAAAGGGACCCTGGGTCTCCCGCCTCATGTGGAGACGCGTCCCAATTGCCATGCCAAGACTCGAGGAGAATCCCGAGGTGTCCCTCGCACCTAGGCAGGAGTCCTGACGTCGCTGAACAAACACGTGTCTCGAAGGGCCCTCCCCGTCGTAACTCGAGAATATACCCCAGGTTCCGGCCGCAACTCGAAAAAAACCATGAGACTTCCCCCTCGCCGCGAGATGAGGCCCGATTCCCCTGCACTGCGTGCAGAGCAATTCCGCGTTCCACATCAAACGTGAAAGGAGCCTTGATTTCCTTGATGGCACTCCAGAGAAAACCCAAGATCACTTTCTCTAGTCTAGAGGGATCCTGAGGTCACTGGAGCAACACGAAAGGGCTCCGTGGACCCCAAATCAACTCGAGATGAGAGCTTAGTCCCTGCCTTCAACTCAAGAGGAATACGAACTTTCCACAAGCCCCTCAAGAGGAGGCTTCTCTCAGCTACAGGTATGTGAGAGGGACCCTGAGTTTGTGGCATCAAGTGGAATGGACACCGAGATGCTCTGACTCGAAGTAAGGCCGGATATCCCTGCAGTGAATTGAATGCAGGCTCGTCTTGCATCTCCCAAGATGAAGGTATGTCTGAATCCCCTGTGGAGACCACAGAGAAAGACCTAGTCCTCCGACTCATCGCGACCGGAGGCCTCACATCCTTTGAAAACTCGAGAGGTCCGCGGAGATCAATGCTTCCAAAGGAGACGATGCCTGACTCCTCTTGAAAATGGATAGGAGTCCCAGGATCCCTGTGGCACGTGGAAAGGGACCCTGGGTCTCCCGCCTCACGTGGAGACGCGTCCCAATTGCCATGCCAAGACTCAAGGAGAATCCCGAGGTGTCCCTCGGACCTAGGCAGGAGTCCTGACATCGCTGAACAAAACGTGTCTGGAAGGGCCCTCCCCGTCGTAACTCGAGAATATACCCCAGGTTCCGGCCGCAACTCGAGAAAAACCATGAGATTCCCCCTTCACCGCGAGATGAGGCCCGATTCCCCTGCACTGCATGGAGAGTAATTTCGTGTTCCACATCAAACGTGAAAGGAGCCTTGATTTCCTTGATGGCACTCCAGAGAAAACTCAAGATCACTGTCACAAGTCTAGAGGGATCCTGAGGATACTGGAGCAACAAGAAAGGGCTCCGTGGACCCCAAATCAACTCGAGATGAGAGCTTAGTCCCTGGCTTCGACTCAAGAGGAATACCAACTTTCCACAAGCACCTTAAGAGGAGGCTTCTCTCAGCTACAGGTATGTGAGAGGGACCCTGAGTTTGTGGCCTCAAGTGGAATGGACACAGAGATGCTCTGACTCGACGTTAGGCCGGATATCCCTGCATTGAATTGAATGCAGGCTCGTCTTGCATCTCCCAAGACGAAGGGATGTCTGAATCCCCTGTGGAAACCACAGATAAAGACCTAGTTCTCCGCCTCATCGCGACCGGAGGCCTCACATCCTTTGAAAACTCGAGAGGTCCGCGGAGATCAATGCTTCCAAAGGAGACGATGCCTGACTCCTCTTGAAAATGGATAGGAGTCCCAGGATCCCTGTGGCACGTGGAAAGGGACCCTGGGTCTCACGCCTCATGTGGAGTCGCGTCCCAATTGCCATGCCAAGACTCGAGGAGAATCCCGAGGTGTCCCTCACACCTACGCAGCAGTCCTGACGTCGCTGAACAAACACGTGTATGGAAGGGCCCTCCCGTCGTAACTCGAGAATATACCCAAGGTTACGGCCGCAACTCGAGAAAAACCATGAGACTTCCCCCTCGACGCGAGATGAGGCCCGATTCCCCTGCACTGCGTGCAGAGCAATTCCGCGTTCCACATCAAACGTGAAAGGAGCCTTGATTTCCTTGATGGCACTCCAGAGAAAACCCAAGATCACTGTCTCAAGTCCAGAGGGATCCTGAGGTCACTGGAGCAACACGAAAGGTCTCCGTGGACCCCAAATCAACTCGAGATGAGAGATTAGTCCCTGGCTTCAACTCAAGAGGAATACGAACTTTCCACAAGCCCCTCAAGAGGAGGCTTCTCTCAGCTACAGGTATGTGAGAAGGACCCTGAGTTTGTGGTATCAAGTGAAATGGACACCGAGATGCTCTGACTCGAAGTAAGGCCGGATATCCCTGCAGTGAATTGAATGCAGGCTCGTCTTGCATCTCCCAAGACGAAGGGATGTCTGAATCCCCTGTGCAGAACACAGAGAAAGACCTAGGCCTCCGCCTCAACCCGACCGGAGGGCTCACATCCTTTGAACACTCGAGAGGTCCGCGGAGATCAATGCTTCCAAAGGAGACGATGCCTGACTCCTCTTGAAAATGGATAGGAGTCCCAGGATCCCTGTGGCACGTGGAAAGGGACCCTGGGTCTCCTGCCTCACGTGGAGACGCGTCCCAATTACCATGCCAAGGCTCGAGGAGAATCCCGAGGTGTCCCTCGCACCTAGGCAGGAGTCCTGACGGCGCTGAACAAACACGTGTCTGGAAGGGCCCTCCCCGTCGTAACTCGAGAATATACCCAAGGTTCCGGCCGCAACTCGAGAAAAATCATGAGATTTCCCCCTCGCCGCGAGTTGAGGCCCGATTCCCCTGCACTGCATGCAGAGCAATTCCGTGTTCCACATCAAACGTGAAAGGAGCCTTGATTTCCTTGATGGCACTCCAGAGAAAACCTAAGATCACTGTCTCAAGTCTAGAGGGATCCTGAGGTCACTGGAGAAACACGAAAAGGCTCCGTGGACCCCAAATCAACTCGAGATGAGAGCTTATTCCCTGGCTTAGACTCAAGAGGAATACGAACATTCCACAAGCCCCTCAAGAGAAGGCTTCTCTCAGCTACAGGTATGTGAGAGGGACCCTGAGTTTGTGGCCTCAAGTGGAATGGACACCGAGATGCTCTGACTCGAAGTAAGGCCGGATATCCCTGCAGTGAATTGAATGCAGGCTCGTCTTGCATCTCCCAAGACGAAGGGATGTCTGATTCCCCTGTGGAGACGACAGAGAAAGACCTAGGACTCTGCCTCATCACGACCGGAGTCCTCACATCCTTTGAAAAATCGAGAGGTCTGCGGAGATCAATGCTTCCAAAGGAGACTATGCCGGACTCCTCTTGAAAATGGATAGGAGTCCCAGGATCCCTGTGGCACGTGGAAAGGGTCACTGGGTCTCCCGCCTCACGTGGAGACGCATCCCAATTGCCATGCCAAGACTCGAGGAGAATAGCGAGGTGTCCCTCACACCTAGGCAGGAGTCCTGACGTCGCTGAACAAACACGTTTCTGGAAGGGCCCTCCCCGTCGTAACTCGAGAATATACCCCAGGTTCCGGCCGCAACTCGCGAAAAACAATGAAACTTCCCCCTCGCCACGAGATGAGGCCCGATTCCCATGGACTGCGTGCAGAACAATTCCGTGTTCCACATCAAACGTGAAAGGAGCCTTGATTTCCTTAATGGCACTCCAGAGAAAAACCAAGATCACTGACTGAAGTTAGAGGGATCCTGAGGTCACTGGAGCAACACGAAAGTGTTCCGTGGACCCCAAATCAACTCGAGATGAGAGCTTAGTCCCTGGCTTCGACTCAAGAGCAATACCAAGTTTCCACAAGCACCTCAAGAGGAGCCTTCTCTCAGCTACAGGTATGTTAGAGGGACCTTGAGTTTGTGGCCTCAAGTGGAATGGACACCGAGATGCTCTGACTCGAAGTTAGGCCGGATATCCCTGCATTGAATTGAATGCAGGCTAGTCTTGCATCTCCCAAGACGAAGGGATATCTGAATCCCCTGTGGAGACCACAGAGAAAGACCTAGTTCTCCGCCTCATCGCGACCGGAGGCCTCACATCCTTTGAAAACTCGAGAGGTCCGCGGAGATCAATGCTTCCAAAGGAGACGATGCCTGACTCCTCCTGAAAATGGATAGGAGTCCCAGGATCCCTGTCCAAGTGGAAAGGGACCCTGGGTCTCCCGCCTCATGTGGAGACGCGTCCCAATTGCCATGCCAAGACTCGAGGAGAATCCCGAGGTGTCCCTCGCACCTAGGCAGGAGTCCTGACGTCGCTGAACAAACACGTGTCTCGAAGGGCCCTCCCCGTCGTAACTCGAGAATATACCCCAGGTTCCGGCCGCAACTCGAAAAAAACCATGAGACTTCCCCCTCCCCGCGAGATGAGGCCCGATTCCCCTGCACTGCGTGCAGAGCAATTCCGCGTTCCACATCAAACGTGAAAGGAGCCTTGATTTCCTTGATGGCACTCCAGAGAAAACCCAAGATCACTTTCTCTAGTCTAGAGGGATCCTGAGGTCACTGGAGCAACACGAAAGGGCTCCGTGGACCCCAAATCAACTCGAGATGAGAGCTTAGTCCCTGGCTTCAACTCAAGAGGAATACGAACTTTCCACAAGCCCCTCAAGAGGAGGCTTCTCTCAGCTACAGGTATGTGAGAGGGACCCTGAGTTTGTGGCATCAAGTGGAATGGACACCGAGATGCTCTGACTCGAAGTAAGGCCGGATATCCCTGCAGTGAATTGAATGCAGGCTCGTCTTGCATCTCCCAAGATGAAGGTATGTCTGAATCCCCTGTGGAGACCACAGAGAAAGACCTAGTCCTCCGCCTCATCGCGACCGGAGGCCTCACATCCTTTGAAAACTCGAGAGGTCCGCGGAGATCAATGCTTCCAAAGGAGACGATGCCTGACTCCTCTTTAAATGGGTAGGAGTCCCAGGATCACTGTGGCACGTGGAAAGGGACCCTCGGTCTCCCGCCTCTCGTGGAGACGCGTCCCAATTGCCATGCCAAGACTCGAGGAGCATCCCGAGGTGTCCCTCGTACCTAGGCAGGAGTCCTGACGTCGAAGAACAAACACGAGTCTGAAAGGGTCCTCCCCGTCGTAACTCGAGAATATACCTCAGGTTCCAGCCGCAAATCGAGAAAAACCATGAGACTTCCCCCTCGCCGCTGGATGAGGCCCGATTCCCCTGCCCTGCGTGCAGAGCAATTCCGTCTTCCACATCAAAAATTAAAGGAGCCTTGATTTCCTTGATGGCACTCCAGAGAAAACCCAAGATCACTGTCTCAAGTCTAGAGGGATCCTGAGGTCACTGGAGCAACACGAAAGGGCTCCGTGGACCCCAAATCAACTCGAGATGAGAGCTTAGTCCCTGGCTTCGACTCAAGAGGAATACCAACTTTCCACAAGCACCTCAAGAGGAGGCTTCTCTCAGCTACAGGTATTTGAGAGGGACCCTGAGTTTGTGGCCTCAAGTGGAATGGACACCGAGATGCTCTGACTCGAAGTAAGGCCGGATATCCCTGCAGTGAATTGAATGCAGGCTCGTCTTGCATCTCCCAAGACGAAGGGATGTCTGAATCCCCTGTGGAGACCACAGAGAAAGACCTAGTTCTCCGCCTCATCGAGACCGGAGGCCTTACATCCTTTGAAAACTCGAGAGGTCCGCGGAGATCAATGCTTCCAAAGGAGACGATGCCTGACTCCTCTTGAAAATGGATAGGAGTCCCAGGATCCCTGTGGCACGTGGAAAGGGACCCTGGGTCTCCCGCCTCACGTGGAGACGCGTCCCAATTGCCATGCCAAGACTCGAGGAGACTCCCGAGGTGTCCCTCGCACCTAGGCAGGAGTCCTGACGTCGCTGAACAAACACGTGTCTGGAAGGGCCCTCCCCGTCGTAACTCGAGATTATACCCCAGGTTCCGGCCGCAACTCGAGAAAAACCATGAGATTTCCTCTTCACTGCGAGATGAGGCCCGATTCCCCTGCTCTGCGTGCAGAGCAATTCCGTGTTCCACATCAAACGTGAAAGGAGCCTTGATTTCCTTGATGGCACTCCAGAGAAAACCCAAGATCACTGTCTCAAGTCTAGAGGTATCCAGAGGTCACTGGAGCAACACGAAAAGGCTCCGTGGACCCCAAATCAACTCGAGAAGATATCTTAGTCCCTGGCTTCAACTCAAGAGGAATACCAACTTTCCACAAGCACCTCAAGAGGAGGCTTCTCTCAGCTACAGGTATTTGAGAGTGACCCTGAGTTTGTGGCCTCAAGTGGAATGGACACCGAGATGCTCTGACTCGAAGTAAGGCTGGATATCCCTGCAGTGAATTGAATGCAGGCTCGACTTGCATCTCCCAAGAAGAAGGGATGTCTGAATCCCCTGTGGAGACCACAGAGAAAGACCGAGTTCTCCGCCTCATCACGACCGGAGGCCTCACATCCTTTGAAAACTCGAGAGGCCCGCGGAGATCAATGCTTCCAAAGGAGACGATGCCTGACTCGTCTTGAAAATGGATAGGAGTCCCAGGATCCCTGTGGCACGTGGAAAGGGACCCTGGGTCTCCCGCCTCACGTGGAGACGCGTCCCAATTGCCATGCCAAGACTCGAGGAAAATCCCGAGGTGTTCCTCGCACCTAGGCAGGAGTCCTGACGTCGCTGAAGAAACACGTGTATGGAAGGGCCCTCCCCGTCGTAACTCGAGAATATACCCCAGGTTCCGGCCGCAACTAGAGAAAAACCATGAGACTTCCCCCTCGCCGCGAGATGAGGCCCGATTCCCCTGCACTGCGTGCAGAGCAATTCCGTGTTCCACATCAAACGTGAAAGGAGCCTTGATTTCCTTAATGGCACTCCAGAGAAAACCCAAGATGACTGTCTCAAGTCTAGAGGGATCCTGAGGTCACTGTAGTAACACGAAAGGGCTCCGTCGACCTCAAATCAACTCGAGATGAGAGCTTACTCCCTGGCTTCGACTCAAGAGGAATACCAACTTTCCACAAGCACCTCAAGAGGAGGCTTCTCTCAGCTACAGGTATGTGAGAGGGACCCTGAGTTTGTGGCCTCAAGTGGAATGGACACCGAGATGCTCTGACTCGAAGTAAGGCCGGATATCCCTGCAGTGAATTGAATGCAGGCTCGTCTTGCATCTCCCAAGACGAAGGGATGTCTGAATCCCCTGTGGAGACCACAGAGAAAGACCTAGTTCTCCGCCTCATCGCGACCGGAGGCCTCACATCCTTTGAAAACTCGAGAGGTCCGTGGAGATCAATGCTTCCAAAGGAGACGATGCCTGACTCCTCTTGAAAATGGATAGGAGTGCCAGGATCCCTGTGGCACGTGGAAAGGGACCCTGGGTCTCCCGCCTCACGTGAACATGCGTCCCAATTGCCATGCCAAGATTCGAGGAGAATACCGAGGTGTCCCTCGCACCTAGGCAGGAGTCCTGATGTCGCTGAACAAACACGTGTCTGGAAGGGCCCTCCCCGTCGTAACTCGCGAATATACCCCAGGTTCCGGCCGCAACTCGAGAAAAACCATGAGATTTCCCCCTCGCCGCGAGTTGAGGCCCGATTCCCCTGCACTGCGTGCAGAGCAATTCTGTGTTCCACAACAAACGTGAAAGGAGCCGTGATTTCCTTGATGGCACTCCAGAGAAAACCCAAGATCACTGTCTCAAGTCTAGAGGGATCCTGAGGTCACTGGAGCAACACGAAAGGGCTCCGTGGACCCCAAATCAACTCGAGATGAGAGCTTAGTCCCTGGCTTCGACTCAAGAGGAATACCAACTTTCCACAAGCACCTCAAGAGGAGGCTTCTCTCAGCTACAGGTATGTGAGAGGGACCCTGAGTTTGTGGCATCAAGTGGAATGGACACCGAGATGCTCTGACTCGAAGTAAGGCCGGATATTCCTGCAGTGAATTGCATGCAGGCTCGTCTTGCATCTCCCAAGACGAAGGGATGTCTGAATCCCCTGTGGAGACCACAGAGAAAGTCCTAGTTCTCCGCCTCATCGCGACTGGAGGCCTCACATCCTTTGAAAACTCGAGAGGTCCGCGGAGATCAATGCTTCCAAAGGAGACGATGCCTGACTCCTCTTGAAAATGGATAGGAGTCCCAGGATCCCTGTGGCACGTGGAAAGGGACCCTGGGTCTCCCGGCTCATGTGGAGACGCGTCCCAATTGCCATGCCAAGACTCGAGGAGAATCCCGAGGTGTCCTTCGCACCTAGGCAGGAGTCCTGACGTCGCTGAACAAACACGTGTCTGGAAGGGCCCTCCCCGTCGTAACTCGAGAATATACCCCAGGTTCCGGCCGCAACTCGAGAAAAACCATGAGACTTCCCCGTCGCCACGAGATGAGGCCCGATTCCCCTACTCTGCGTGCAGAGCAATTCTGTGTTCGACATCAAACGTGAAAGGAGCCTTGATTTCCTTGATGGCACTCCAGAGGAAACCCAAGATCACTGTTTCAAGTCTAGAGGTATCCAGAGGTCACTGGAGCAACACGAAAAGGCTCCGTGTACCCCAAATCAACTCGAGATGAGAGCCTAGTCCCTGGCTTCGACTCAAGAGGAATACCAACTTTCCACAAGCACCTCAAGAGGAGGCTTCTCTCAGCTACAGGTATTTGAGAGGGACCCTGAGTTTGTGGCCTCAAGTGGAATGGACACCGAGATGCTCTGACTCGAAGTAAGGCTGGATATCCCTGCAGTGAATTGAATGCAGGCTCGTCTTGCATATCCCAAGACGAAGGGATGTCTGAATCCCCTGTGGAGACCACAGAGAAAGACCGAGTTCTCCGCCTCATCGCGACCGGAGGCCTCACATCCTTTGAAAATTCGAGAGGTCCGCGGAGATCAATGCTTCCAAAGGAGACGATGCCTGACTCCTCTTGAAAATGGATAGGAGTCCCAGGATCCCTGTGGCACGTGGAAAGGGAACCTGGGTCTCCCGCCTCAAGTGGAGAGGCGTCCCAATTGCCATGCCAAGACTCGAGGAGAATCCCGATGTGTCCCTCGCACCTAGGCAGGAGTCCTGACGTCGGTGAACAATCACGTGTCGGGAAGGGCCCTCCCCGTCGTAAGTCGAGAATATACCCAAGGTTCCGGCCGCAATTCGAGAAAAACAATGAGATTTCCCCCTCGCCGCGACTTGAGGCCCGATTCCTATGCACTGCATGCAGAGCAATTCCGTGTTCCACATCAAACGTAAAGGAGCCTTGATTTCCTTGATGGCACTCCAGAGAAAACCCAAGATCACTGTCTCAAGTCTAGAGGGATACTGAGGTCACTAGAGCAACACTAAAGGGCTCCGAGGACCCAAAATCAACTCGAGATGAGAGCTTAGTCCCTGGCTTAGACTCAAGAGGAATACCAACTTTCCACTAGCACCTCAAGAGGAGGCTTCTCTCAGCTACAGGTATGTGAGAGGGACCCTGATTTTGTGGCCTCAAGTGCAATGGAAACCGAGATGCTCTGACTCGAAGTAAGGCCGGATATCCCTGCAGTGAATTGAATGCAGGCTCGTCTTGCATCTCCCAAGACGAAGGGATGTCTGAATCCCCTGTGGAGACCACAGAGAAAGACCTAGTCCTCCGCCTCATCGTGACCGGAGGCCTCACATCCTTTGAAAATTCGAGAGGTCTTCAGAGATCAATGCTTCCAAAGGAGACGATGCCTGACTCCTCTTAAAAATGGATAGGAGTCCCAGGATCACTGTGGCACGTGGAAAGGGACACTGGGTCTCCCGCCTCACGTGGAGACGCGTCCCAATTGCCATGCCAAGACTCGAGGAGAATCCCGAAGTGTCCCTCACACCTAGGCAGGAGTCCTGATGTCGCTGAACAAACACGTGTCTGGAAGGGCCCTCCCCGTCGTAACTCGAGAATATACCCCAGGTTCCGGCCGCAACTGGAGGAAAACCATGAGACTTGCCACTCGCCGCGAGAGGAGGCCCGATTCCCCTGCACTGTGTACAGAGCAATTCCGTGTTCCACATCAAACGTGAAAGGAGCCTTGATTTCCTTGATGGCACTCCAGAGAAAACCCAAGATCACTGTCTCAAGTCTAGAAAGATCCTGAGGTCACTGGAGCAACACGAAAGGGCTGCGTGGACCCCAAATCAACTCGAGATGAGAGCTTAATCCCTGGCTTCGACTCAAGAGGAATACCAACTTTCCACAAGCACCTCAAGAGGAGGCGTCTCTCAGCTACAGGTATGTGAGAGGGACCCTGAGTTGCTGGCCTCAAGTGGAATGGACACCGAGTTGGTCTGACTCGAAGTAAGGCCGCATATCCCTGCAGTGAATTGAATCCAGGCTCGTCTTGCATCTCCCAAGATGAAGGGATGTCTGAATCCCCTGTGGAGACAACAGAGAAAGACCTAATTCTCCCCCTCATCGCGACCGGAGGCCTCACATCCTTTGAAAACTCCAGAGGTCCGCGGAGATCAATGCTTCCAAAGGAGACGATGCCTGACTCCTCTTGAAAATGGATAGGAGTCCCAGGAACCCTGTGGCACGTGGAAAGAACCCTGGGTCTCCCGCCTCACGTGGAGACGCATCCCCATTGCCATGCCAAGACTCGAGGAGAATCCCGAGGTGTCCCTCGCACCTAGGCAGGAGTCCTGACGTCGCTGAACAAACACGTGTCTGGAAGGGCCCTCCCCGTCGTAACTCGAGAATATACCCCAGGTTCCGGCCGCAACTCGAGAAAAACCATGAGACTTCCCCCTCGCCGTGAGATGAGGTCCGATTCCCCTGCACTGCGTGCAGAGCAAGTCCGTGTTCCACATCAAACGTGAAAGGAGCCTTGATTTCCTTGTTGGCACTCCAGAGAAAACCCAAGATCACTGTCTCAAGTCTAGAGGGATCCTGAGGTAACTGGAGCAACACGAAAGGGCTCCGTGGACCCCAAATCTACTCGAGATGAGAGCTTAGTCCCTGGCTTCGACTCAAGAGGAATACCAACTTTCCACAAGCACCTTAAGAGGAGGCTTCTCTCAGCTACAGGTAGGTGAGAGGGACCCTGAGTTTGTGGCCTCAAGTCGAATGGACACCGAGATGCTCTGACTCGAAGTAAGCCCGGATATCCCTGCAGTGAATTGAATGCAGGCTCGTCTTGCATCTCCCAAGACGAAGGGATGTCTGAATCCCCTGTGGAGACCACAGAGAAAGACCGAGTTCTCCGCCTCATCGCGACCGGAGGCCTCACATCCTTTGAAAATTCGAGAGGTCCGCGGAGATCAATGCTTCCAAAGGAGACGATGCCTGACTCCTCTTGAAAATGGATAGGAGTCCCAGGATCCCTGTGGCACGTGGAAAGGGAACCTGGGTCTCCCGCGTCAAGTGGAGAGGCGTCCCAATTGCCATGCCAAGACTCGAGGAGAATCCCGAGGTGTCCCTCGCACCTAGGCAGGAGTCCTGACGTCGCTGAACAATCACGTGTCGGGAAGGGCCCTCCCCGTCGTAAGTCGAGAATATACCCAAGGTTCCGGCCGCAACTCGAGAAAAACAATGAGATTTCCCCCTCGCCGCGACTTGAGGCCCTATTCATATGCACTGCATGCAGAGCAATTCCGTGTTCCACATCAAACGTAAAGGAGCCTTGATTTCCTTGATGGCACTCCAGGGAAAACCCAAGATCACTGTCTCAAGTCTAGAGGGATCCTGAGGTCACTGGAGCAACACGAAAGGGCTGCGTGGACCCCAAATGAACTCGAGATGAGAGCTTAGTCCCTGGCTTTGACTCAAGAGGAATACCAACTTTCCACATGCACCTCAAGAGGAGGCTTCTCTCAGCTACAGGTATGTGAGAGGGCCCCTGAGTTTGTGGCCTCAAGTGGAATGGACACCGAGATGCTCTGACTCGAAGTAAGGCCGGATATCCCTGCAGTGAATTGAATGCAGGCTCGTCTTGCATCTCCCAAGACGAAGGGATGTCTGAATCCCCTGTGGAGACCACAGAGAAAGACCTAGTTCTCCGCCTCATCGCGACCGGAGGCCTCACATCCTTTGAAAACTCGAGAGGTCCGCGGAGATCAATGCTTCCAAAGGAGACGATGCCTGACTCCTCTTGAAAATGGATAGGAGTCCCAGGATCCCTGTCCACATGGACGGGGAACCTGGGTCTCGAGCTTCACGTGGAGACGCGTCCCATTTGCCATGCCAAGACTCGAGGAGAATCCCGAGGTGTCCCTCGCACCTAGGCAGGAGTCCTGACTTCGCTGAACAAACACGTGTCCGGAAGGGCCCTGCCCGTCGTAACTCAACAATATACCCCAGGTTCCGACCGCAACTCAAGAAACACCATGAGACTTCCCGCTCGCCCCGAGATGAGGCCCGATTCCCCTGCACTGAGTGCAGAGCAATTCCGTGTTCCACATCAAACGTGAAAGGAGCCTTGAATTCCTTGATGGCACTCCAGAGAAAACCCAAGATCACTGTCTCAAGTCTAGAGGGATCCTGAGGTAACTGGAGCAACACGAAAGGGCTCCGTGGACCCCAAATCTACTCGAGATTAGAGCTTAGTCCCTGGCTTCGACTCAAGAGGAATACCAACTTTCCACAAGCACCTCAAGAGGAGGCTTCTCTCAGCTACAGGTGGTGAGAGGGACCCTGAGTTTGTGGCCTCAAGTCGAATGGACACCGAGATGCTCTGACTCGAAGTAAGCCCGGATATCCCTGCAGTGAATTGAATTCAGGCTCGTCTTGCATCTCCCAAGATGAAGGGATGTCTGAATCCCCTGTGGAGACCACAGAGAAAGACCTAGTCCTCCGCCTCATCGCGACCGGAGGCCTCACATCCTTTGAAAACTCGAGAGGTCCGCGGACATCAATGCTTCCAAAGGAGACGATGCCTGACTCCTCTTGAAAATGGTTAGGAGTCCCAGGATCCCTGTCCACATGGCCGGGGACCCTGGGTCTCCCGCTTCACGTGGAAACGCATCCCAATTGCCATGCCAAGACTCGGGGAGGATCCCGAGGTGTCCCTCGCACCTAGGCAGGAGTCCTGACGTCGCTGAACAAACACGTGTCTGGAATGACCCTCCCCGTCTTAATTCGAGAATATACCCCAGGTTCCGGCCGCAACTGGAGGAAAACATGAGACTTGCCCCTCGCCGCGAGATGAGGCCCGATTCCCCTGCACTGTGTACAGAGTAATTCCGTGTTCCACATCAAACGTGAAAGGAGCCTTGATTTCCTTGATGGCACTCCAGAGAAAACCCAAGATCACTGTCTCAAGTCTAGAGGGATCCTGAGGTAACTGGAGCAACACGAAAGGGCTGCGTGGACCCCAAATCAACTCGAGATGAGAGCTTAGTCCCTGGCTTCGACTCAAGAGGAATACCAACTTTCCACAAGCACCTCAAGAGTAAGCTTCTCTCAGCTACAGGTATGTGAGAGGGACCCTGAGTTGCTGGCCTCAAGTGGAATGGACACCGAGTTGGTCTGACTCGAAATAAGGCCGCATATCCCTGCAGTGAATTGAATCCAGGCTCGTCTTGCATCTCCCAAGATGAAGGGATGTCTGAATCCCCTGTGGATACAACAGAGAAAGACGTAATTCTCCCCCTCATCGCGACCGGAGGCCTCACATCCTTTGAAAACTCCAGAGGTACGCGGAGATCAATGCTTCCAAAGGAGACGATGCCTGACTCCTCTTGAAAATGGATAGGAGTCCCAGGAACCCTGTGGCACGTGGAAAGAACCCTGGGTCTCCGCCTCACGTGGAGACGCATCCCCATTGCCATGCCAAGACTCGAGGAGAATCCCGAGGTGTCCCTCTCACCTAGGCAGGAGTCCTGACTTCGCTGAACAAACACGTGTCTGGAAGGGCCCTCCCCGTCGTAACTCGAGAATATACCCCAGGTTCCGGCCGCAACTCGAGAAAAACCATGAGACTTCCCCCTCGCCGCGAGATGAGGTCCGATTCCCCTGCACTGCGTGCAGAGCAATTCCGTGTTAAACATCAAACGTGAAAGGAGCCTTGATTTCCTTGTTGGCACTCCAGAGAAAACCCAAGATCACTTTCTCAAGTCTAGAGGGATCCTGAGGTAACTGGAGCAACACGAAATGGCTCCGTGGACCCCAAATCTACTCGAGATGAGAGCTGAGTCCCTGGCTTCGACTCAAGAGGAATACCAACTTTCCACAAGCACCTCAAGAGGAGGCTTCTCTCAGCTACAAGTAGGTGAGAGGGATCCTGAGTTTGTGGCCTCAAGTGGAATTAACACCGAGATGCTCTGACTCGAAGTAAGGCCGGATATCCCTGCAGTGAAATGAATGCAGGCTCGTCTTGCATCTCCCAAGACGAAGGGATGTCTGAATCCCCTGTGGAGACCACAGAGAAAGACCTAGTCCTCCGCCTCAACGCGACCGGAGGCCTGACATCCTTTGAAAACTCGAGAGGTCCGCGGAGATCAATGCTTCCAAAGGAGACGATGCCTGACGCCTCTTGAAAATAGATAGGAGTCCCAGGATCCCTGTGGCAAGTGGAAAGGTACCCTGGTTCTCCCGCTTCACGTGGAGACGCGTCCCAATTGCCATGCCAAGACTCGAGGAGAATCCCGAGGTGTCCCTCGCACCTAGGCAGGAGTCCTGACGTCGCTGAACAAACACGTGTCTGGAAGGGCCCTCCCCGTCTTAACTCGAGAATATACCCCATGTTCCGGCCGCAACTCGAGAAAAACCATGAGACTTCCCCCTCGCCCCGACATGAGGCCCGATTCCCCTGCACTGCGTGCAGAGCAATTCCGTGTTCCACATAAAACGTGAAAGGATCCTTGATTTCCTTGATGGCACTCCAGAGAAAACCCAAGATCACTGTCTCAAGTCTAGAGGGATCCTGAGGTCACTGGAGCAACACGAAAGGGCTCTGTGGACCCCAAATCAACTCGAGATGAGAGCTTAGTCCCTGGCTTCGACTCAATAGGAATACGAAGTTTCCACAAGCACCTCAAGAGGAGGCTTCTCCCAGCTACATGGATGTGAGAGGTACCCTGAGTTTGTGGCCTCAACTGGAATGGACACCGAGATGCTCTGACTCGAAGTAAGGCCGGATATCCCTGCAGTGAATTCAATGCAAGCTCGTCTTTCATTTCCCAAGACGAAGGGACGTCTGAATCCCCTCTGGAGACCACAGAGAAAGACCTAGTTCTCCGCCTCATCGCGACCGGAAGCCTCACTTTTTTGAAAACTCGAGAGGTTCGCAGAGATCAATGCTTCCAAAGGAGACGATGCCTGACTCCTCTTGAAAATGGATAGGAGTCCCAGGATCCCTGTGGCACGTGGAAAGGGACCCTGGGTCTCCCGCCTCACGTGGAGACGCGTCCCAATTGCCATGCCAAGACTCGAGGAGAATCTCGAGGTGTCCCTCGCACCTAGGCAGGAGTCCTGACGTCGCTGAACAAACACGTGTCTGTAAGGGCCCTCCCCGTCGTAACTCGACAATATACCCCAGGTTCCGGCCGCAACTCGAGAAAAACCATGAGACTTCCCCCTCGCTGCGAGATGATGCCCGATTCCCCTGCACTGCGTGCAGAGCAATTCCGTGTTCCATATCAAATGTGAGAGGAGCCTTGATTTCCTTGATGGCACTCCAGAGAAAACCCAAGATCACTGTCTCAAGTCTAGAGGGATCCTGAGGTCACTGGAGCAACAAGAAAGGGCTCCGTGGACCCCAAATCAACTCGAGATGATAGGTTAGTCACTGGCTTCGACTCAAGAGGAATACCAATTTCCACAAGCACGTCAAGAGGAGGCTTCTGTCAGCTACTGGTATGTGAGAGGGACCCTGAGTTTGTGGCCTCAAGTGGAATGGACATCGAGATGCTCTGACTCGAAGTAAGGCCGGATATCACTGCAGTGAATTGAATGCAGGCTCGTATTGCATCTCCCAAGACGAAGGGATGTCTGAATCCGCTGTGGAGACCACAGAGAAAGACCTAGTCCTCCGCCTCATCGCGACCGGAGGCCTCACATCCTTTGAAAAGTCGAGACGTCCGTGGAGATCAATGCTTACCAAGGAGACGATGCCTGACTCCTCTTGAAAATGGATAGCAGTCCCAGGATCCCTGTGGCACGTGGAAAGGGACCCTGGGTCTCCCGCCTCACGTGGATACGCGTCCCAATTGCCATGCCAAGACTCGAGGAGAATCCCGAGGTGTCCCTCGCACCTAGGCAGGAGTCCTGACGTCGCTGAACAAACACGTGTCTGGAAGGGCCCTCCCCGTCGTAACTCGAGAATATAACCCAGGTTCCGGCCGCAACTCGAGAAAAACCATGAGACTTCCCCCTCGCCGCGAGATGAGACCCGATTCCCCAGCACTGCGTGCAGAACAATTCCGTGTTCCACATCAAAAGTGAAAGGAGCCTTGATTTCCTTGATGGTACTCCAGAGAAAACCCAAGATCACTGTCTCAAGTCTAGAGGGATCCTGAGTTCACTGGAGCAACACGAAAGGGCTCCGTGGACCCCAAATCAACTCGAGATGATAGCTTAGTCCCTGGCTTCGACTCAAGAGGAATTCCAACTTTCCACAAGCACCTCAAGAGGAGGCTTCTCTCAGCTACAGGTATGTGAGAGCGACCCTGAGTTTGTGGTCTCAAGTGGAATGGACACCGAGATGCTCTGACTCGAAATCAGGCCGGATATCCCTGGAGTGAATTCAATGCAGGCTTGTCTTGCATCTCCCAAGACAAAGGGATGTCTGATTCCCCAGTGGAGACCACAGAGAGAGACCTAGTCCTCCGCCTCAACGCGACCGGTGGCCTCACATCCTTTGAAAACCCGAGAGGTCCACGGAGATCAATGCTTCCAAAGGAGACGATGCCTGACTCCTCTTGAAAATGGATAGGAGTCCCAGGATCCCTGTGGCACGTGGAAAGGGACCCTGGGTCTCCCGCCTCACGTGGAGATGCGTCCCAATTGCCATGCCAAGACTCGAGGAGAATCCCGAGGTGTCCCTCGCACCTAGGCAGGAGTCCTGACGTCACTGAACAAACACGTGTCTGGAAGGGCCCTCCCCGTCGTAACTCGCGAATATACCCCAGGTTCCAGCCGCAACTCGAGAAAAACCATGAGACTTCCCCCTCGCCCCGAGATAAGGCCCGATTCCCCTGCACTGCATGCAGAGCAATTCCGTGTTCCACATCAAACGTGAAAGGAGTCTTGATTTCCTTGATGGCACTCCAGAGAAAATCCAAGATCACTGTCTCATGTCTAGAGGGATCCTGAGGTCACTGTAGCAACACGAAAGGGCTCTGTGGATCCCAAATCAACTCGAGATGAGACCTTAGTCCCTGGCTTCGACTCAAGAGGAATATCAACTTTCCACAAGCACCTCAAGAGGAGGCTTCTCTCAGCGACAGGTATGAGTGAGGGACCCTGAGTTTGTGACCTCAAGTGGAATGGACACCGAGATGCTCTGACTCGAAGTAAGGCCGGATATCCCTGCAGTGAATTGAATGCCGGATCGTCTTGAATCTCCCAAGATGAAGGGATGTCTGAATCCCCAGTGGAGACCACAGAGAAAGACTTAGATCTCCGCCTCAATGCGAACGGAGGCCTCACACCCTTTGAAAAGTCGAGAGGTCCGCGGAGATTAATGCTTCCAAAGGAGAAGATTCTTGAGTCCTCTTGGAAATGGATAGGATTCCCAGGATCCCTGTGGCAGTTGCAAAGGGACACTGAGTCTCCCGTCTCCTGTGGAGATGCGTCCCAATTGCCATTGCAAGACTCTAGGAGAATCCCGAGTTGTCCCTCGCACCTAGGCAGGAGTCCTGACGTCGCTGAACAAACACGTGTCTGGAAGGGCCCTCCCCGTCGTAACTCGAGAATATACCCCAGGTTCCGGCCGCAACTCGAGAAAAACCATGAGACTTCCCCTCGCAGCGAGATGAGGCCCGATTCCGCTGCACTGCGTGCAGAGCAATTCCGTGTTCCACATCAACGTGAAAGGAGTCTTGATTACCTTGATGGCACTCCAGAGAAAACCCAAGAACAGTGTCTCAAGTCTAGAGGGATCCTGAGGTCACTGTAGCAACACGAAAGGGCTCCGTGGACCCCAAATCAGCTCGAGATGAAAGTTAGTCCCTGGCTCAACTCAAGAGGAATACCAACTTTCCACAAGCACCTCAATAGGAGGCTTCTCTCAGCTACATGTATGTGAGAGGGAACCTGAGTTTGTGGCCTCAAGTGGAATGGACACCGAGATGCTCTGACTCGAAGTAAGGCCAGATATCCCTGCAGTGAATTGAATGCAGACTCGTCTTGCATCTCCGAAGACGAAGGGATGTCTGAATTCCCTGTGGAGACCACAGAGAAAGGCCTAGTTCTCCGCCTCATCACAACTGGAGGCCTCACATCCTTTGAAAACTCGAGAGGTCCGAGGAGATCAATGCTTCCAAAGGAGACGATGCCTGACTCCACTTGAAAATGGATATGTGTCCCAGGATACCTGTGGCATGTGGAAAGGGACTCTGTGTCTCCCGCCTCCGGGGGAAACGCGTCCCAATAGCCATGACAAGACTCGAGGAGAATCCCGAGGTGTCCCTCGCTCCTAGGCAGGAGTCCTGACGTCGCTGAACAAACACGTGTCTGGAAGTTCCCTCGCCATCGTAACGCGAGAATATACCCCAGGTTCCGGCCGCATCTCGAGAAAAACCATGAGACTTCCCCTCGCCGCAACATGAGGCCCGATTCCCCTGCACTGCATGCAGAGCAATTCCGTGTTCCACATCAAACGTGAAAGGAGCCTTGATTTCCTTGATGGCACTCCAGAGAAAACCCAAGATCACTGTCTCAAGTCTAGAGGGATCCTGAGGTCACTGGAGCAACACGAAAGGGCTCCGTGGACCCCAAATCAACTCGAGATGAGAGCTTAGTCCCTGGCTTCAACTCAAGGGGAATACCAACTTTCCCAAAGAACGTCAAGAGGATGCTTCTCTCAGCTACAGGTATGTGAGAGGGCCCCTGAGTTTGTGGCCTCAAGTGGAATGGACACCGAGATGCTCTGACTCGAAGTAAGGACAGATATCCCTGCAGTGAATTGAATGCAGGCTCCTCTTGCATCTCCCAAGACGAAGGGATGTCTGAATCCCCTGTGGAGACCACAGGGAAAGACCTAGTTCTCGCCACATCGCGAACAGAGGCCTCACACCCTTTGAAAACTCGAGAGGTCCGCGGAGATCAATGCTTCCAAAGGAGACGATGACTGACTCCTCTTGAAAACGGATAGGAGTCCCAGGATCATGTGGCACGTGGAAAGGAACACTGGGTCTCCCGCCTCACCTGGAGACGCAACACAATTGCCATTCGAAACCTCGGGGAGAATCCCGAGGTGTCCATCGCACCTAGGCAGGAGTCCTGACGTCGCTGAACAAACACGTGTCTGGAAGGGCCCTCCCCATCGTAACTCGAGAATATACCCCAGGTTCCGGCTGGAACTCGAGAAAAACCATGAGACTTCCCCCTCGCCGCGAGATGAGGCCCGATTCCCCTGCACTGCGTGCAGAGCAATTCCGTGTTCCACATCAAACGTGAAAGGAGCCTTGATTTCCTTGATGGCACTCCAGAGAAGACCCAAGATCACTGTCTCAAGTCTAGAGGGATCCTGAGGTCACTGGAGCAACACAAAAGGGCTCCGTGGACCCCAAATCAACTCGAGATGAGAGCTTAGTCCCTGGCTTCGACTCAAGAGGAATACCAACTTTCTACAAGCACCTCAAGAGGAGGCTTCTCTCAGCTACAGGTATGTGAGAGGGCCCCTGAGTTTGTGGCCTCAAGTCGAATGGACACCGAGATGCTCTGACTCGAAGTAAGGCCGGATATCCCTGCAGTGAATTGAATGCAGGCTCGTCTTGCATCTCCCAAGACGAAGGGATGTCTGAATCCCCTGTGGAGACGACAGAGAAAGACCTAGTCCTCCGCCTCATCGTTTCCGGAGGCCTCACATCCTTTGAAAACTCGAGAGGTCCGCGGAGATCAATGCTTCCAAAGAAGACGATGCCTGACTCCTCTTGAAAATGGATAGGAGTCCCAGGATCCCTGTGGCACGTGGAAAGGGACACTGGGTCTCCCGCCTCACGTGGAGACGCGTCCCAATTGCCATGCCAAGACTGGAGGAGAATCCCGAGGTGTCCCTCGCACCTAGGCAGGAGTCCTGACGTCGCTGAACAAACACGTGTCTCGAAGGGCCCTCCCCGTCGTAACTCGAGAATATACCCCAGGTTCCAGCCGCAACTCGAGATAAACCATGAGATTTCCCTCAGGGCGCGAGTCGAGGGCCGATTCCCCTGCACTGCATGCAGAGCAATTCCGTGTTCCACCTCAAACGTGAAAGGAGCGTTGATTTCCTTGATGGCACTCCAGAGAAAACCCAAGATCACTGTCTCAAGTCTAGAGGGATCCTGAGGTCACTGGAGCAACACGTAAGGGCTCCGTGGACCCCAAATCAACTCGAGATGAGAGCTTAGTCCCTGGTTTCGACTCAAGAGGAATACCAACTTTCCACAAGCACCTCAAGAGGAGGCTTCTCTCAGCTACGGGTATGTGAGAGGGACCATGAGTTTGTGACCTCATGTGGAAGGGACACCGAGATGCTCTGACTCGAAGTAAGGCCGGATATCCCTGCAGTGAATTGAATGCAGGCTCGTCTTGCATCTCCCAAGACGAAGGGTTGTCTGAATCCCCTGTGGAGACCACAGAGAAAGAACTAGTCCTCCGCCTCATCTCGACTGGAGGCCTCACATCCTTTGAAAACTCGAGAGGTCCGTGGAGATCAATGCTTCCAAAGGAGACGATGCCTGACTTCACTTGAAAATGGATAGGAGTCACAGGATACCTGTGGCATGTGGAAAGGGATTCTGGGTCTCCTGCCTCCGGTGGAGACGCGTCCCAATTGCCATGACAAGAATCGAGGAGAATCCCGAGGTGTCCCTCGAACCTAGGCAGGAGTCCTAACGTCGCTGAACAAACACGTGTCTGGAAGGGCCCTCCCTGTCGTAACTCAAGAATATTCCCCAGGTTCCGGCCGCAACTCGAGAAAAACCATGAGACTTCCCCTCGCTGCGAGATGATGCTTGATACCCCTGCACTGCGTGCAGAGCAATTCCGTGTTCCACATCTAACGTGAAAGGAGCCTTGATTTCCTTGATGGCACTCCAGAGAAAACCCAAGATCACTGTCTCAAGTCTAGAGGGATCCTGAGGTCACTGTAGCAACACGAAAGGGCTCCGTGGACTCCAAATCAACTCGAGATGAGAGCTTAGTCCCTAGCTTCGACTCAAGAGGAATCCCAACTTTCCACAAGCACCTCAAGAGGAGGCTTCTCTCAGCTACAGGTATGTGAGAGGGACTCTGAATTTTGTGGCCTCAAGTGGAATGGACACCGAGATGCTCTGACTCGAAATAAGGCCGGATATCCCTGCAGTGAATTGAATGGAGGGTTTACTTGCATCTCCCAAAACGAAGGGATGTCTGAAACCCCTGTGGAGACCACAGAGAAAGACCTAGTTCTCTGCCTCATGGCGACCGGAGGCCTCACATCCTTTGAAAACTCGAGAGGTCCGCGGAGATCAATACTTCCGAAGGAGAAGATGCCTGACTCCTCTTGAAAATGGAAAGGAGTCCAGGATCCCTGTGGCACGTGGAAAGGGACCCTGGGTCTCCCGCCTCAGGTGGAGACACGTCCCAATTGCCATGCCAAGACTCGAGGAGAATCCCGAGGTGTCCCTCGCACCTAAGCAGGAGTCCTGACGTCGCTGAACAAACACGTGTCTGGACGGGCCCTCCCCGTGGTAACTCGAGAATATACCCCCGGTTCCGGCCGCAACTCGAGAAAAACCATGAGACTTCCCCCTCGCTGCGAGATGAGGCCTGATTCCCCTTCACTGCGTGCAGAGCAATTCCGTGTTCCACATCTAACGTGAAAGGAGCCTTGATTTCCTTGATGGCACTCCAGAGAAAACCCAAGATCACTGTCTCAAGTCTAGAGGGATCCTGAGGTCACTGTAGCAACACGAAAGGGCTCCGTGGACCCCAAATCAGCTCGAGATGAAAGGTTAATCCCTGGCTCAACTCAAGAGGAATACCAACTTTCCACAAGCACCTCAAGAGGAGGCTTCTCTCAGCTACAGGTATGTGAGAGGGACCCTGAATTTGTGGCCTCAAATGGAATGGACTCCGAGATTCTCTGACTCGAAGTAAGGCCGGATATCCCAGCAGTGAGTTGCATGCAGGCTCGTTTTGCATCTCCCAAGACGAAGGGATGTCTGAATCCCCTGTGGACACCACAGAGAAAGACATAGTTCTCCGCCTCATCGCGACCGGAGGCCTCACATCCTTTGAAACCTCGAGAGGTCCGCGCAGATGAGTGCTTCCAAAGGAGACGATGTGTGACTCCTCTTGAAAATGGATAAGAGTTCCAGGATCCCTTTGGCACGTGGAAAGGGACCCTGGGTCTCCCGCCTCACGTCGAGACGTGTCCCAATTGCCATGCCAAGACTCGAGGAGAATCCCTAGGTGTCCCTTGCACCTAGGCAGGAGTCCTGACGTCGCTGAACAAACACGTGTCTGGAAGGTCCCTCCCTGTTGTAACTCGAGTATATACTCCAGGTTCTGGCCGCAACTCGAGAAAAATCATGAGACTTCCCCTCGCAGCGAGATGAGGCCCGATTCCGCTGCACTGCGTGCAGAGCAATTCCGTGTTCCACATCAACGTGAAAGGAGTCTTGATTACCTTGATGGCACTCCAGAGAAAACCCAAGAACAGTGTCTCAAGTCTAGAGGGATCCTGAGGTCACTGTAGCAACACGAAAGGGCTCCGTGGACCCCAAATCAGCTCGAGATGAAAGTTAGTCCCTGGCTCAACTCAAGAGGAATACCAACTTTCCACAAGCACCTCAAGAGGAGGCTTCTCTCAGCTACAGTTATGTGAGAGGGAACCTGAGTTTGTGGCCTCAAGTGGAATGGACACCGAGATGCTCTGACTCGAAGTAAGGCCAGATATCCCTGCAGTGAATTGAATGCAGACTCGTCTTGCATCTCCGAAGACGAAGGGATGTCTGAATTCCCTGTGGAGACCACAGAGAAAGGCCTAGTTCTCCGCCTCATCACAACTGGAGGCCTCACATCCTTTGAAAACTCGAGAGGTCCGAGGAGATCAATGCTTCCAAAGGAGACGATGCCTGACTCCACTTGAAAATGGATATGTGTCCCAGGATACCTGTGGCATGTGGAAAGGGACTCTGTGTCTCCCGCCTCCGGGGGAAACGCGTCCCAATAGCCATGACAAGACTCGAGGAGAATCCCGAGGTGTCCCTCGCTCCTAGGCAGGAGTCCTGACGTCGCTGAACAAACACGTGTCTGGAAGTTCCCTCGCCATCGTAACGCGAGAATACACCCCAGGTTCCGGCCGCATCTCGAGAAAAACCATGAGACTTCCCCTCGCCGCAACATGAGGCCCGATTCCCCTGCACTGCATGCAGAGCAATTCCGTGTTCCACATCAAACGTGAAAGGAGCCTTGATTTCCTTGATGGCACTCCAGAGAAAACCCAAGATCACTGTCTCAAGTCTAGAGGGATCCTGAGGTCACTGGAGCAACACGAAAGGGCTCCGTGGACCCCAAATCAACTCGAGATGAGAGCTTAGTCCCTGGCTTCAACTCAAGGGGAATACCAACTTTCCCAAAGAACGTCAAGAGGATGCTTCTCTCAGCTACAGGTATGTGAGAGGGCCTCTGAGTTTGTGGCCTCAAGTGGAATGGACACCGAGATGCTCTGACTCGAAGTAAGGACAGATATCCCTGCAGTGAATTGAATGCAGGCTCCTCTTGCATCTCCCAAGACGAAGGGATGTCTGAATCCCCTGTGGAGACCACAGGGAAAGACCTAGTTCTCGCCACATCGCGAACAGAGGCCTCACACCCTTTGAAAACTCGAGAGGTCCGCGGAGATCAATGCTTCCAAAGGAGACGATGACTGACTCCTCTTGAAAACGGATAGGAGTCCCAGGATCATGTGGCACGTGGAAAGGAACACTGGGTCTCCCGCCTCACCTGGAGACGCAACACAATTGCCATTCGAATCCTCGGGGAGAATCCCGAGGTGTCCATCGCACCTAGGCAGGAGTCCTGACGTCGCTGAACAAACACGTGTCTGGAAGGGCCCTCCCCATCGTAACTCGAGAATATACCCCAGGTTCCGGCTGGAACTCGAGAAAAACCATGAGACTTCCCCCTCGACGCGAGATGAGGCCCGATTCCCCTGCACTGCGTGCAGAGCAATTCCGTGTTCCACATCAAACGTGAAAGGAGCCTTGATTTCCTTGATGGCACTCCAGAGAAGACCCAAGATCACTGTCTCAAGTCTAGAGGGATCCTGAGGTCACTGGAGCAACACAAAAGGGCTCCGTGGACCCCAAATCAACTCGAGATGAGAGCTTAGTCCCTGGCTTCGACTCAAGAGGAATACCAACTTTCTACAAGCAACTCAAGAGGAGGCTTCTCTCAGCTACAGGTATGTGAGAGGGCCCCTGAGTTTGTGGCCTCAAGTGGAATGGACACCGAGATGCTCTGACTCGAAGTAAGGCCGGATATCCCTGCAGTGAATTGAATGCAGGCTCGTCTTGCATCTCCCAAGACGAAGGGATGTCTGAATCCCCTGTGGAGACGACAGAGAAAGACCTAGTCCTCCGCCTCATCGTGACCGGAGGCCTCACATCCTTTGAAAACTCGAGAGGTCCGCGGAGATCAATGCTTCCAAAGGAGACGATGCCTGACTCCTCTTGAAAATGGATAGGAGTCCCAGCATCCCTGTGGCACGTGGAAAGGGACACTGGGTCTCCCGCCTCACGTGGAGACGCGTCCCAATTGCCATGCCAAGACTGGAGGCGAATCCCGAGGTGTCCCTCGCACCTAGGCAGGAGTCCTGACGTCGCTGAACAAACACGTGTCTCGAAGGGCCCTCCCCGTCGTAACTCGAGAATATACCCCAGGTTCCAGCCGCAACTCGAGATAAACCATGAGATTTCCCCCAGGCCGCGAGTTGAGGCCCGATTCCCCTGCACTGCATGCAGAGCAATTCCGTGTTCCACATCAAACGTGAAAGGAGCGTTGATTTCCTTGATGGCACTCCAGAGAAAACCCAAGATCACTGTCTCAAGTCTAGAGGGATCCTGAGGTCACTGGAGCAACACGTAAGGGCTCCGTGGACCCCAAATCATCTCGAGATGAGAGCTTAGTCCCTGGTTTCGACTCAAGAGGAATACCAACTTTCCACAAGCACCTCAAGAGGAGGCTTCTCTCAGCTACGGGTATGTGAGAGGGACCATGAGTTTGTGACCTCATTTGGAATGGACACCGAGATGCTCTGACTCGAAGTAAGGCCGGATATCCCTGCAGTGAATTGAATGCAGGCTCATCTTGCATCTCCCAAGACGAAGGGTTGTCTGAATCCCCTGTGGAGACCACAGAGAAAGAACTAGTCCTCCGCCTCATCTCGACTGGAGGCCTCACATCCTTTGAAAACTCGAGAGGTCCGTGGAGATCAATGCTTCCAAAGGAGACGATGCCTGACTTCACTTGAAAATGGATAGGAGTCACAGGATACCTGTGGCATGTGGAAAGGGATTCTGGGTCTCCTGCCTCCGGTGGAAACGCGTCCCAATAGCCATGACAAGACTCGAGGAGAATCCCGAGGTGTCCCTCGCTCCTAGGCAGGAGTCCTGACGTCGCTGAACAAACACGTGTCTGGAAGTTCCCTCGCCATCGTAACGCGAGAATATACCCCAGGTTCCGGCCGCATCTCGAGAAAAACCATGAGACTTCCCCTCGCCGCAACATGAGGCCCGATTCCCCTGCACTGCATGCAGAGCAATTCCGTGTTCCACATCAAACGTGAAAGGAGCCTTGATTTCCTTGATGGCACTCCAGAGAAAACCCAAGATCACTGTCTCAAGTCTAGAGGGATCCTGAGGTCACTGGAGCAACACGAAAGGGCTCCGTGGACCCCAAATCAACTCGAGATGAGAGCTTAGTCCCTGGCTTCAACTCAAGGGGAATACCAACTTTGCCAAAGAACGTCAAGAGGATGCTTCTCTCAGCTACAGGTATGTGAGAGGGCCTCTGAGTTTGTGGCCTCAAGTGGAATGGACACCGAGATGCTCTGACTCGAAGTAAGGACAGATATCCCTGCAGTGAATTGAATGCAGGCTCCTCTTGCATCTCCCAAGACGAAGGGATGTCTGAATCCCCTGTGGAGACCACAGGGAAAGACCTAGTTCTCGCCACATCGCGAACAGAGGCCTCACACCCTTTGAAAACTCGAGAGGTCCGCG
Organism: Dama dama; assembly: GCF_033118175.1. Lineage (NCBI taxonomy): Eukaryota > Metazoa > Chordata > Mammalia > Artiodactyla > Cervidae > Dama > Dama dama. The sequence goes on along the minus strand of NW_026870878.1, from coordinate 318,520 downwards.
GAGATCAATGCTTCCAAAGGAGACGATGACTGACTCCTCTTGAAAACGGATAGGAGTCCCAGGATCATGTGGCACGTGGAAAGGAACACTGGGTCTCCCGCCTCACCTGGAGACGCAACACAATTGCCATTCGAATCCTCGGGGAGAATCCCGAGGTGTCCATCGCACCTAGGCAGGAGTCCTGACGTCGCTGAACAAACACGTGTCTGGAAGGGCCCTCCCCATCGTAACTCGAGAATATACCCCAGGTTCCGGCTGGAACTCGAGAAAAACCATGAGACTTCCCCCTCGACGCGAGATGAGGCCCGATTCCCCTGCACTGCGTGCAGAGCAATTCCGTGTTCCACATCAAACGTGAAAGGAGCCTTGATTTCCTTGATGGCACTCCAGAGAAGACCCAAGATCACTGTCTCAAGTCTAGAGGGATCCTGAGGTCACTGGAGCAACACAAAAGGGCTCCGTGGACCCCAAATCAACTCGAGATGAGAGCTTAGTCCCTGGCTTCGACTCAAGAGGAATACCAACTTTCTACAAGCAACTCAAGAGGAGGCTTCTCTCAGCTACAGGTATGTGAGAGGGCCCCTGAGTTTGTGGCCTCAAGTGGAATGGACACCGAGATGCTCTGACTCGAAGTAAGGCCGGATATCCCTGCAATGAATTGAATGCAGGCTCGTCTTGCATCTCCCAAGACGAAGGGATGTCTGAATCCCCTGTGGAGACGACAGAGAAAGACCTAGTCCTCCGCCTCATGGTTTCCGGAGGCCTCACATCCTTTGAAAACTCGAGAGGTCCGCGGAGATCAATGCTTCCAAAGGAGACGATGCCTGACTCCTCTTGAAAATGGATAGGAGTCCCAGGATCCCTGTGGCACGTGGAAAGGGACACTGGGTCTCCCGCCTCACGTGGAGACGCGTCCCAATTGCCATGCCAAGACTGGAGGAGAATCCCGAGGTGTCCCTCGCACCTAGGCAGGAGTCCTGACGTCGCTGAACAAACACGTGTCTCGAAGGGCCCTCCCCGTCGTAACTCGAGAATATACCCCAGGTTCCAGCCGCAACTCGAGATAAACCATGAGATTTCCCCCAGGCCGCGAGTTGAGGCCCGATTCCCCTGCACTGCATGCAGAGCAATTCCGTGTTCCACATCAAACGTGAAAGGATCGTTGATTTCCTTGATGGCACTCCAGAGCAAACCCAAGATCACTGTCTCAAGTCTAGAGGGATCCTGAGGTCACTGGAGCAACACGTAAGGGCTCCGTGGACCCCAAATCAACTCGAGATGAGAGCTTAGTCCCTGGTTTCGACTCAAGAGGAATACCAACTTTCCACAAGCACCTCAAGAGGAGGCTTCTCTCAGCTACGGGTATGTGAGAGGGACCATGAGTTTGTGACCTCATGTGGAATGGACACCGAGATGCTCTGACTCGAAGTAAGGCCGGATATCCCTGCAGTGAATTGAATGCAGGCTCATCTTGCATCTCCCAAGACGAAGGGTTGTCTGAATCCCCTGTGGAGACCACAGAGAAAGAACTAGTCCTCCGCCTCATCTCGACTGGAGGCCTCACATCCTTTGAAAACTCGAGAGGTCCGTGGAGATCAATGCTTCCAAAGGAGACGATGCCTGACTTCACTTGAAAATGGATAGGAGTCACAGGATACCTGTGGCATGTGGAAAGGGATTCTGGGTCTCCTGCCTCCGGTGGAAACGCGTCCCAATAGCCATGACAAGAATCGAGGAGAATCCCGAGGTGTCCCTCGAACCTAGGCAGGAGTCCTAACGTCGCTGAACAAACACGTGTCTGGAAGGGCCCTCCCTGTCGTAACTCAAGAATATTCCCCAGGTTCCGGCCGCAACTCGAGAAAAACCATGAGACTTCCCCCTCGCTGCGAGATGAGGCTTGATACCCCTGCACTGCGTGCAGAGCAATTCCGTGTTCCACATCTAACGTGAAAGAAGCCTTGATTTCCTTGATGGCACTCCAGAGAAAACCCAAGATCACTGTCTCAAGTCTAGAGGGATCCTGAGGTCACTGTAGCAACACGAAAGGGCTCCGTGGACTCCAAATCAACTCGAGATGAGAGCTTAGTCCCTAGCTTCGACTCAAGAGGAATCCCAACTTTCCACAAGCACCTCAAGAGGAGGCTTCTCTCAGCTACAGGTATGTGAGAGGGACTCTGAATTTTGTGGCCTCAGGTGGAATGGACACCGAGATGCTCTGACTCGAAATAAGGCCGGATATCCCTGCAGTGAATTGAATGGAGGGTTGACTTGCATCTCCCAAAACGAAGGGATGTCTGAAACCCCTGTGGAGACCACAGAGAAAGACCTAGTTCTCTGCCTCATGGCGACCGGAGGCCTCACATCCTTTGAAAACTCGAGAGGTCTGCAGAGATCAATACTTCCGAAGGAGAAGATGCCTGACTCCTCTTGAAAATGGAAAGGAGTCCAGGATCCCTGTGGCACGTGGAAAGGGACCCTGGGTCTCCCGCCTCAGGTGGAGACACGTCCCAATTGCCATGCCAAGACTCGAGGAGAATCCCGAGGTGTCCCTCGCACCTAAGCAGGAGTCCTGACGTCGCTGAACAAACACGTGTCTGGACGGGCCCTCCCCGTGGTAACTCGAGAATATACCCCCGGTTCCGGCCGCAACTCGAGAAAAACCATGAGACTTCCCCCTCGCTGCGAGATGAGGCCTGATTCCCCTTCACTGCGTGCAGAGCAATTCCGTGTTCCACATCTAACGTGAAAGGAGCCTTGATTTCCTTGATGGCACTCCAGAGAAAACCCAAGATCACTGTCTCAAGTCTAGAGGGATCCTGAGGTCACTGTAGCAACACGAAAGGGCTCCGTGGACCCCAAATCAGCTCGAGATGAAAGGTTAATCCCTGGCTCAACTCAAGAGGAATACCAACTTTCCACAAGCACCTCAAGAGGAGGCTTCTCTCAGCTACAGGTATGTGAGAGGGACCCTGAGTTTGTGGCCTCAAATGGAATGGACTCCGAGATGCTCTGACTCGAAGTAAGGCCGGATATCCCAGCAGTGAGTTGCATGCAGGCTCGTTTTGCATCTCCCAAGACGAAGGGATGTCTGAATCCCCTGTGGACACCACAGAGAAAGACATAGTTCTCTGCCTCATCGCGACCGGAGGCCTCACATCCTTTGAAACCTCGAGAGGTCCGCGCAGATGAGTGCTTCCAAAGGAGACGATGTGTGACTCCTCTTGAAAATGGATAAGAGATCCAGGATCCCTTTGGCACGTGGAAAGGGACCCTGGGTCTCCCGCCTCACGTGGAGACGTGTCCCAATTGCCATGCCAAGACTCGAGGAGAATCCCTAGGTGTCCCTTGCACCTAGGCAGGAGTCCTGACGTCGCTGAACAAACACGTGTCTGGAAGGTCCCTCCCTGTTGTAACTCGAGTATATACTCCAGGTTCTGGCCGCAACTCGAGAAAAACCATGAGACTTCCCCTCGCAGCGAGATGAGGCCCGATTCCGCTGCACTGCGTGCAGAGCAATTCCGTGTTCCACATCAACGTGAAAGGAGTCTTGATTACCTTGATGGCACTCCAGAGAAAACCCAAGAACAGTGTCTCAAGTCTAGAGGGATCCTGAGGTCACTGTAGCAACACGAAAGGGCTCCGTGGACCCCAAATCAGCTCGAGATGAAAGTTAGTCCCTGGCTCAACTCAAGAGGAATACCAACTTTCCACAAGCACCTCAAGAGGAGGCTTCTCTCAGCTACAGTTAGGTGAGAGGGAACCTGAGTTTGTGGCCTCAAGTGGAATGGACACCGAGATGCTCTGACTCGAAGTAAGGCCAGATATCCCTGCAGTGAATTGAATGCAGACTCGTCTTGCATCTCCGAAGACGAAGGGATGTCTGAATTCCCTGTGGAGACCACAGAGAAAGGCCTAGTTCTCCGCCTCATCACAACTGGAGGCCTCACATCCTTTGAAAACTCGAGAGGTCCGAGGAGATCAATGCTTCCAAAGGAGACGATGCCTGACTCCACTTGAAAATGGATATGTGTCCCAGGATACCTGTGGCATGTGGAAAGGGACTCTGTGTCTCCCGCCTCCGGGGGAAACGCGTCCCAATAGCCATGACAAGACTCGAGGAGAATCCCGAGGTGTCCCTCGCTCCTAGGCAGGAGTCCTGACGTCGCTGAACAAACACGTGTCTGGAAGTTCCCTCGCCATCGTAACGCGAGAATATACCCCAGGTTCCGGCCGCATCTCGAGAAAAACCATGAGACTTCCCCTCGCCGCAACATGAGGCCCGATTCCCCTGCACTGCATGCAGAGCAATTCCGTGTTCCACATCAAACGTGAAAGGAGCCTTGATTTCCTTGATGGCACTCCAGAGAAAACCCAAGATCACTGTCTCAAGTCTAGAGGGATCCTGAGGTCACTGGAGCAACACGAAAGGGCTCCGTGGACCCCAAATCAACTCGAGATGAGAGCTTAGTCCCTGGCTTCAACTCAAGGGGAATACCAACTTTGCCAAAGAACGTCAAGAGGATGCTTCTCTCAGCTACAGGTATGTGAGAGGGCCTCTGAGTTTGTGGCCTCAAGTGGAATGGACCCGAGATGCTCTGACTCGAAGTAAGGACAGATATCCCTGCAGTGAATTGAATGCAGGCTCCTCTTGCATCTCCCAAGACGAAGGGATGTCTGAATCCCCTGTGGAGACCACAGGGAAAGACCTAGTTCTCGCCACATCGCGAACAGAGGCCTCACACCCTTTGAAAACTCGAGAGGTCCGCGGAGATCAATGCTTCCAAAGGAGACGATGACTGACTCCTCTTGAAAACGGATAGGAGTCCCAATATCATGTGGCACGTGGAAAGGAACACTGGGTCTCCCGCCTCACCTGGAGACGCAACACAATTGCCATTCGAATCCTCGGGGAGAATCCCGAGGTGTCCATCGCACCTAGGCAGGAGTCCTGACGTCGCTGAACAAACACGTGTCTGGAAGGGCCCTCCCCATCGTAACTCGAGAATATACCCCAGGTTCCGGCTGGAACTCGAGAAAAACCATGAGACTTCCCCCTCGCCGCGAGATGAGGCCCGATTCCCCTGCACTGCGTGCAGAGCAATTCCGTGTTCCACATCAAACGTGAAAGGAGCCTTGATTTCCTTGATGGCACTCCAGAGAAGACCCAAGATCACTGTCTCAAGTCTAGAGGGATCCCGAGGTCACTGTAGCAACACGAAAGGGTCTGTGGACCCCAAATCAACTGGAGATGAGAGCTTAGTCCCTGGCTTCGACTCAAGAGGAATAACAACTTTCCACAAGCACCTCAAGAGGAGGCTTCTCTCAGCTACAGGTATGTGAGAGGGACCCTGAGTATGTGGCCTTAAGTGGAATGGACACCGATATGCTCTGACTCGAAGTAAGGCCGGATATCCCTGCAGTGAATTGAATGCAGGCTCGTCTTGCATCTCCCAAGACGAAGGGTTGTCTGAATCCCCTGTGGAGACCACAGAGAAAGACCTAGTCTTCCACCTCAAAGCAACCGGAGGCCTCATATTCGTTGAAAACTCGAGAGGTCCGCGGAGATCAATGCTTGCAAAGGAGACGATGTCTGACTCCTCTTGAAAATGGATAGGAGTTCCAGGATCCCTGTGGCACGTGGAAAGGGACCCTGGCTCTCCCGCGTCACGTGGAGACGCATCCCAATTGCCATGCCAAGACACGAGGAGAATCCCGGGAGTCCCTCCCACCTAGGCAGGAGTCCTGACGTCGTTGAACATTCACGTGTCTGGAAGGGCCCTCCCCGTCGTACGTCGAGAATATACCCCATGTTCCGGACGCAACTGGAGAAAAACCATGAGACTTCCCCCTCGCCGCGAGATGAGGCCCGATTCCCCTGCACTGCGTGCAGAGCAATTCCGTGTTCCACAACAAACATGAAAGGAGCCTGATTTCCTTGATGGCACTCCAGAGGAGACCCAAGATCACTGTCTCATGTCTAGAGGGATCCAGAGGTCACTGTAGCAACATGAAAGGGTTCCATGGACCCCAAATCAAGTTGAGATGAGAGCTTAGTCCCTGGCTTCGACTCAAGAGGTATACCAACTTTCCACAAGCACGTCAAGAGGAGGCTTCTCTCAGCTACAGTTATGAGAGAGGCACCCGGAATTTGTGGCCTAAAGTGGAATGGACACCGAGATGCTCTGACTCGAAGTAAGGCCGGATATCCCTGCAGTGAATTGAATGCAGTCTCGTCTTGCATCTCCCAAGACGAAGGGATGTCTGAATCCCCTGTGGAGACCACAGAGAAAGACCTAGTTCTCCGCCTCTTCGCGACCGGAGGCCTCACATCCTTTGAAAACTCGAGAGGTCCACCGAGATCAATGCTTCGAAAGGAGACGATGCTGACTCCTCTTGAAAATGGATTGGAGTCCCAGGATCCCTAACACGTGGAAAGGGACCCTGGGTCTCCGGCCTCACGTGGAGACGCGTCCCAATTGCCATGCCAAGACTCGAGGAGAATCCCGAGGTGTCCTTCGCACGTAGGCAGGAGTCCTGAGGTCGCTGAACAAACACGTGTCTGGAAGGGCCCTCCCGTCGTAACTCGAGAATATACCCCAGGTTCCGGCCACAACTCAAGAAAAACCATGAGACTTTCCCCTCGCCGCGAGATGAGGCCCGATTCCCCTGCACTGTGTGCAGAGCAATTCCGTGTTCCACATCAAACCTGAAAGGAGGCTTGATTTCCTTAATGGCACTCCAGAGAAAAAGCAAGATCACTGTCTCAAGTCTCGAGGGTTCCTGAAGTCACTGTAGCAACACGAAAGGGCTCCGTGGACCCCAAATCAACTCGAGATGAGAGCTTACTCCCTGGCTTTGACTCAAGAGGAATACCAACTTTCCACAAGCACCTCAAGAGGAGGCTTCTCTCAGCTACAGGTATGTGAGAGGGACCCTGAGTTTGTGGCCTCAACTGGAAAGGACACCGAAATGCTCTGACTCGAAGTAAGGCCAGATATCCCTGCAGTGAATTGAATGCAGGCTCGTCTTGCATCTCCCAAGACGAAGGGATGTCTGAATCCCCTGTGGAGACCACAGAGAAAGACCTAGTTCTCCGCCTCTTTGGGACCGGAGGCCTGACATCCTTTGAAAACTCGAGAGGTCCGCGGAGATCAATGCTTCCAAAGGAGACGATGCCTGACTCCTCTTGAAAATGTATAGGAGTCCCAGGATCCCTGTGGCACGTGGAAAGGGACCCTGGGTCTCCAGCCTCACGTGGAGACGCGTCCCAATTGCCATGCCAAGACTAGAGGAGAATCTCGAGGTGTCCCTCGCACTTAGGCAGGAGTCATGACGCCGCTGAACAAACACGTGTCTGGAAGAGCCCTCCCCGTCTTAACTCGAGAATATACCCCAGGTTCCGACCGCAACTCGAGAAAAACCATGAGACTTCCGCCTCCCTGCGAGTTGAGGCCCGATTTCCCTGCACTGAATGGAGAGCAATTTCGTGTTCCACATCAAAAGTAAAGGAGCCTTGATTTCCTTGATGGTACTCCAGATAAAACCCAAAATCACTGTCTCAAGTCTAGAGGGATCCTGAGGTCACAGGAGCAACACGAAAGGGCTCCGTTGACCCCAAATCAACTCGAGATGAGAGCTTAGTCCCTGGCTTCGACTCAAGAGGAATACCAACTTTCCACAAGCACCTCAAGAGGAGGCTTCTCTCAGCTACAAACATGTGAGACTTAACCTGATTTTGTGGCCTCATGTGGAATGGACACCTTGATGCTCTGACTCGAAGTAAGGCCGGATATCCCTGCAGTGAATTGAATACAGGCTCGTCTTGCATCTCCCACGATGAAGAGATGTATGAATCCCCTGTGGAGACCAGAGAGAAAGACCTGGTTCTCCGCCTCATCGCGACCGGAGGCCTCACATCCTTTGAAAACTCGAGAGGTCCGCGGAGATCAATGCTTCCAAAGGAGACGATGCCTGACTCTTCTTGAAAATGGATAGGAGTCCCAGGATCCCTGTGGCACGTGGAAAGGGACCCTGGGTCTCCCGCCTCACGTGGAGACGCGTCCCAATTCCCAGGCCAAGACTCGAGGAGAATCCCGAGGTGTCCCTCGCACCTAGGCAGGAGTCCTCACGTCGCTGAACAAACCCGTGTCTGGAAGGGCCCTCCCCGTCGTAACTCGAGAATATACCCAGGTTCCGGCCGCAACTCGAGAAAAACAATGAGACTTTCCCCTCGCGGCGACATGAGGCCATATTCCCCTGCACTGCGTGCAGAGCAATTCCGAGTTCCACATCAAACGTGAAAAGAGCCTGGATTTCCTTGATGGCACTCCAGAGAAAACCCAAGATCACTGTCTCAAGTCTAGAGGGATCCTGAGGTCACTGTAGCAACACGAAAGGGATCCTTGGACCGCAAATCAACTCGAGATGAGAGCTTAGTCCCTGGGTTCGACTCAAGTGGAATACCAACTTTGCACAAGCACCTCAAGAGGAGGCTTCTCTCAGCTACCGGTATGTGAGAGGGAACCTGAGTTTGTGGCTTCAAGTGGAAATGACACCGAGATGCTCTGACTCGAAGTAAGGCCGGATATCACTGCAATGAATTGAATGCAGGCTCGTCTTGCCTCTCCCAAGACGAAGGGATGTCTGAATCCTCTGTGGAGACCACAGAGAAAGACCTAGTTCTCCGCCTCATCGCGACCGGATGCCTCACATTCTTTGAAAATTCGAGAGGTCCGCGGATATCAATGCTTCCAAAGGAGACGATGCCTGACTCCTCTTGAAATTTGATCGGAGTCCCAGGATACCTGTGGCACGAGGAAAGCAACCCAGGATGTCCCGCCTCACGTGGTGACCCGTCCCAATAGCCATGCCAAGACTCGAGGAGAATCCCGAGGTGTCCCTCGCACCTAGGCAGGAGTCCTAACGTCGCTGAACAAACACGTGTCTGGAAGGGCCCTCCCCGTCGTAACTCGAGATTATACCCCAAGTTCCGGCCGCAACTCGAGAAAAACCATGAGACTTCCCCCTCGCCGCGACATGAGGCCCGATTCCCCTGCACTGCGTGCAGAGCAATTCCGTGTTCCACATCAAACGTGAAAGGAGCCTTGATTTCCTTGATGGCACTCCAGAGAAAACCCAAGATCACTGTCTCAAGTCTAGAGGGATCCTGATGTAACTGGAGCAACATGAAACGGCTCCGTGGACCCCAAATCAACTCGAGATGAGAGCTTAGTCCCCGGCTTCGACACAAGAGGAATACCAACTTTCCAAGAGCACCTCAAGAGGAGGCTTTTCTCAACTACAGGTATGTGAGAGGGACCCTGAGATTGTGGCCTCAAGTGGAATGGACACCGAGATGCTCTGACTCGAAGTAAGGCCGTATATCCCTGCAGTGAATTAAATGCAGGCTCGTCTTGCATCTCCCAAGACGAAGGGATGTCTGAAGCCCCTGTGGAGACCACAGAGAAAGACCTAGTCCTCCACTTCATCGCGACCGGAGGCCTCACATCCTTTGAAAACTCGAAAGGTCCGCGGATATCAATACTTCCGAAAGAGACGATGCCTGACTCCTCTTGAAAATGGATAGGTGTCCCAGGATCCCTGTGGCACCTGGAAAGGGACCCTGGGTCTCCCGCCTCACATGGAGACGCGTCCCAATTGCCATGCCAAGACTCGAGGAGAATCCCGAGGTGTCCCTCGCACCTAGGCAGGAGTCCTGACGTCGCTGAACAAACACGTGTCTGCAAAGGCCCTCCCCGTCGTACCTCGAGAATATACCCCAGGTTCCGGCCGCAACTTGAGAAAAACCTTGAGACATCCTCGTTGCCAGGAGATGAGGCCCGATTCCCCTGCACTGCGTGCAGAGCAATTCCGTGTTCCACATCAAACGTGAAAGGAGCCTTGATTTCCTTGATGGTACTCCAGAGAAAACCCAAGATCAGTGTTTCAAGTGTAGAGGGATCCTGAGGTCACTGGAGCAACACCAAAGTGCTCCGTGGACCCCAAATCAACTCGTGATGAGAGATTAGTCCCTGGCTTCTACTCAAGCGGAATACCAGCTTTCCACAAGCACTTCAAGAAGAGGCTTCTCTCAGCTACAGGTATGTGAGACGGCCCCTGAGTTTGTGGCCTCAAGTGGAATGGACAACGAGATGCTCTGACTCGAAGTAAGGCCGTATATCCCTGCAGTGAATTGAATGCAGGCTCGTCTTGCATCTCCCAAGACGAAGGGATGTCTGAATCCCCTGTGGAGACCACAGAGAAAGACCTAATTCTCCGCCTCATCGCGAGCGGAGGCCTCACATCCTTTGAAAACTCGAGAGGTCCGCGGAGATCAATGCTTCCAAAGGAGACGATGCCTGACTCCTCTTGAAAATGGATAGGTGTCCCAGGATCACTGTGGCACTTGGAAAGGGACCCTGGGTCTCCCGCCTCACGTGGAGACGCGTCCCAATTGCCATGCCAAGACTCGAGGAGAATCCCGAGGTGTCCCTCGCACCTAGGCAGGAGTCCTGACGTCGCTGAACAAACACGTGTCTGGAAGGGCACTCCCCGTCGTAACTCGAGAATATACCCCAGGTTTGGGCCGCAACTCAAGAAAAACCATGAGATTTCCCCCTCTCCGCGAGTTGAGGCCCGATTCCCCTGCACTGCATGCAGAGCAATTCCGTGTTCCACATCAAACGTGAAAGGAGCTTTGATTTCCTTGATGGCACTCCAGAGAAAACCCAAGATCACTGTCTCAAGTATAGAGGGATCCTGTGGTCACTGGAGCAACACGAAAGGGCTGTGTGGACCCCAAATCAACTCGAGATGAGAGCTTAGTCCCTGGCTTAGACACAAGAGGAATACCAACTTTCCACAAGCACCTCAAGAGGAGGCTTCTCTCAGCTACAGGTATGTGAGTGGGCCCCTGAGTTTGTGGCCTCAAGTGCAATGGACACCGATATGCTCTGACTCAAAATAAGGCCGGATATCCCTGCAGTGAATTGAATGCAGGCTCGTCTTGCATCTCCCAAGACGAAGGGATGTCTGAATCCCCTGTGGAGACCACAGAGAAAGACCTAGTCCTCCTCCTCATCGTGACCGGAGGCCTCACATCCTTTTAAAACTCGAGAGGTCTGCAGAGATCAATGCTTCCAAAGGAGACGATGCCTGACTCCTCTTGAAAATGGATAGGAGTCCCAGGATCACTGTGGCACGTGGAAAGGGACACTGGGTCTCCCGCCTCACGTGGAGACGCGTCCCAATTGCCATGCCAAGACTCGAGGAGAATCCCGAGTTGTCCCTCGCACCTAGGCAGGAGTCCTGACGTCGCTGAACAAACACGTGTCTGTCAGGGCCCTCCCAGTCGTAACTCGAGAATATACCCCAGGTTCCGGCCGCAACTCGAGAAAAACCATGAGACTTCCCCCTCGCCGCGAGATGAGGCCCGATTCCCCTGCCCTGCGTGCAGAGCAATTCCGTATTCCACATCAAAAGTGAAAGGAGCCTTGATTTCCTTGATGGCACTGCAGAGAAAACCCAAGATCACTGTCTCTAGTCTAGAGGGATCCTGAGGTCACTGGAGCAACACGAAAGGGCTCCGTGGACCCCAAATCAACTCGAGATGAGAGCTTAGTCCCTGGCTTCGACTCAAGAGGAATACCAACTTTCCACAAGCACCTCAAGAGGAGGCTTCTCTCAGCTACAGGTATGTGAGAGGGACCCTGAGTTTGTGGCCTCAAGTGCAATGGACACCGAGATGCTCTGACTCAAAATAAGGCCGGATATCCCTGCAGTGAATTGAATGCAGGCTCGTCTTGCATCTCCCAAGACGAAGGGATGACTGAATCCCCTGTGGAGACCACAGAGAAAAACCTAGTCCTCCTCCTCATCGTGACCGGAGGCCTCACATCCTTTGAAAACTCGAGAGGTCTGCAGAGATCAATGCTTCCAAAGGAGACGATGCCTGACTCCTCTTGAAAATGGATAGGAGTCCCAGGATCACTGTGGCACGTGGAAAGGGACACTGGGTCTCCCGCCTCACGTGGAGACTCGTCCCAATTGCCATGCCAAGACTCGAGAGGAATCACGAGTTGTCCCTCGCACCTAGGCAGGAGTCCTGACGTCGCTGAACAAACACGTGTCTGTCAAGGCCCTCCTCGTCGTAACTCGAGAATATACCCCAAGTTCCGGCCGCAACTCGAGAAAAACCAGGAGACTTCCCCCTCGCCGCGATATGAGGCCCGATTCCCCTGCCCTTTGTGCAGAGCAATTCCGTATTCCACATCAAAAATGAAAGGAGCCTTGATTTCCTTGATGACACTCCAGAGAACACCCAAGATCACTGTCTCAAGTCTAGAGGGATCCTGAGGTCACTGGAGCAACATGAAAGGGCTCCGTGGACCCCAAATCAACTCGAGATGAGAGCTTAGTCCCTGGCTTCGACTCAAGAGGAATACGAACTTTCCACAAGCCCCTCAAGAGGAGGCTTCTCTCAGCTACAGGTATGTGAGAGGGACCCTGAGTTTGTGGCCTCAAGTGGAATGGACACCGAGATGCTCTGACTGGAAGTAAGGCCGGATATCCCTGCAGTGAATTGAATGCAGGCTCGTCTTGCATCTCCCAAGACGAAGGGATGTCTGAATCCCCTGTAGAGACCACAGAGAAACACCTAGTCCTCCGCCTCAACGCGACCGGAGGCCTCACATCCTTTGAAAACTCGAGAGGTCCGCGGAGATCAATGCTTCCAAAGGAGACGATGCCTGACTCCTCTTGAAAATAGATAGGAGTCCCAGGATCCCTGTGGCACGTGGAAATTGACACTGGGTCTCCCGCCTCATGTGGAGACGCGTCCCAATTGCCATGCCAAGACTCGAGGAGAATCCGGAGGTGTCCCTCACACCTAGGCAGGAGTCCTGATGTCACTGAACAAACCCGTGTCTGGAAGGGCCCTCCCCGTCTTAACTCGAGAATATACCCCAGGTACCGGCCACAACTCGAGAAAAACCATGACACTTCCCCCTAGCCGCGAGATGAGGCCCGATTCCCCTGCACTGCGTGCAGAGCAATTCCGTGTTCCACATCAAACGTAAACGGAGCCTTGATTTCCTTGATGGCACTCCAGAGAAAACCCAAGATCACTGTCTCAAGTCTAGAGGGATCCTGATGTCACTGGAGCAACACGAAAGGGCTTCGTGGACCCCAAATCAACTCGAGATGAGAGCTTAGTCCTTGGCTTCGACTCAGGAGGAATACCAACTTTCCACAAGCACCTCAAGAGGAGGCTTCTCTCAGCTACAGGTATGTGAGAGGGACCCTGAGTTTGTGGCCTCAAGTGGAATGGACACCGAGATGCTCTGACTCGAAGTAAGGCCGGATATCCCTGTAGTGAATTGAATGCAGGCTCGTCTTGCATCTCCCAAGACGAAGGGATGTCTGAATCCCCTGTGGAGACCACAGAGAAAGACCTAGTCCTCAGCCTCATCGCGACCGGAGGCCTCACATCCTTTGAAAACTCGAGAGGTCTGCGGAGATCAATGCTTCCAAAGGAGACGATGCTTGACTCCTCTTGAAAATGGATAGGAGTCCCAGAATCCCTGTCCACATGGACGGGGACCCTCGGTCTCCCGCTTCACGTGAAGACGCGTCCCAATTGCCATGCCAAGACTCGAGGAGAATCCCGAGGTGTCCCTCGCACCTAGGCAGGAGTCCTGACGTCGCTGAGCAAACACGTGTCTGGAAGGACCCTCCCCGTCTTAATTCGAGAATATACCCCAGGTTCCGGCCGCAACTCGAGAAAAACCATGAGACTTCCCCCTCGCCGCCAGATGAGGCCCGATTCCCCTGCACTGCGTGCAGAGCAATTCCGTGTTCCACATCAAACGTGAAAGGAGCCTTGATTTCCTTGATATCACTCCAGAGAAAACCCAAGATCACTGTCTCAAGTCTAGAGGGATCCTGAGGTCAATGTAGCAACACGAAAGGGCTCCGTGGACCCCAAATCTACTCGAGATGAGAGCTTAGTCCCTGGCTTCGACTCAAGAGGAATACCAACTTTCCACAAGCACCTCAAGAGGAGGCATCTCTCAGCTACAGGTATGTGAGAGGGACCCTGAGTTGCTGGCCTCAAGTGGAATGGACACCGAGATGGTCTGACTCGAAGTAAGGCCGGATATCCCTGCAGTGAATTGAATGCAGGCTCGTCTTGCATCTCCCAAGACGAAGGGATGTCTGAATCCCCTGTGGAGACGACAGGGAAAGACCTAATTCTCCGCCTCATCGCGACCGGAGGCCTTACATCCTTTGAAAACTCGAGAGGTCCGCGGAGATCAATGCTTCCAAAGGAGACGATGCCTGACTCCTCTTGAAAATGGATAGGAGTCCCAGGATCCCTGTGGCACGTGGAAAGGGACCCTGGGTCTCCCGCCTCACGTGGAGACGCGTCCCCATTGCCATGCCAAGACTCGAGGAGCATCAGGAGGTGTCCCTCGCACCTAGGTAGGAGTCCTGACGTCGCTGAACAAACACGTGTCTGGAAGGGCCCTCCCCGCCGTAGTTCGAGAATATTCCCCAAGTTCCGGCCGCAACTCGAGAAAAACCATGAGACTTCCCCCTCGCCGCGAGATGAGGCCCGATTCCCCTGCACTGCGTGCGGAGCAATTCCGTGTTCCACTTCAAACGTGAAAAGAGCCTTGATTTCCTTGATGGCACTCCAGAGAAAACCCAAGATCACTGTCTCAAGTCTAGAGGGATCCTGAGGTCACTGGTGCAACACGAAAGGGCTCCGTGGACCCCAAATCAACTCGAGATGAGAGCTTAGTCCCTGGCTTCGACTCAAGAGGACTACCAACTTTCCACAAGCACCTCAAGAGGAGGCTTCTCTCAGCTACAGGTATGTGAGAGGGACCCTGAATTTGTGGCCTCAAGTGGAATGGACACCGAGATGCTCTGACTCGAATTAAGGCCGGATATCCCTGCAGTGAATTGAATGCAGGCTCGTCTTTCATCTCAAAAGACGAAGGGATGTCTGACTCCCCTGTGGAGACCACAGAGAAAGACCTAGTCCTCCGCCTCATCGCGACGGGAGGACTCACATCCTTTGAAAACTCGAGAGGTCTGCGGAGATCAATGCTTCCAAAGGAGACGATGCCTGACTCCTCTTGAAAATGGATAGGAGTCCCAGGATCCCTGTGGCACGTGGAAAGGGACCCTGGGTCTCAAGCCTCATGTGGAGACGCTTCCCAATTGCCACGCCAAGACTCGAGGAGAATTCCGAGGTGTCCCTCGCACCTAGGCAGGAGTCCTGGCGTCGCTGAACAAACACGTGTCTGGAAGGGCCCTCCCCGTCGTAAGTCGAGAATATACCCCATGTTCCGGCCTCAACTCGAGAAAAACCATGAGACTTTCCCCTCGCCGCGACATGAGGTCCGATTCCCCTGCACTGCATGCAGAGCAATTCCGTGTTCCACATCAAACGTGAAAGGAGCCATGATTTCCTTGATGGCACTCCAGAGAAAACCCAAGTTCACTGTCTCAAGTCTAGAGGGATCCTGAGGTCACTGGAGCAACACGAAAGGGCTCCGTGGACCCCAAATCAACTCGAGATGAGAGCTTAGTCCCTGGCTTCGACTCAAGAGGAATACCAACTTTCCACAAGCACCTCAAGAGGAGGCTTCTCTCAGCTACAGGTATGTGAGAGGGACCCTGAGTTGCTGGCCTCAAGTGGAATGGACACCGTGATGGTCTGACTCGAACTAAGGCCGGATATCCCTGCAGTGAATTGAATGCAGGCTCGTCTTGCATCTCCCAAGACGAAGGGATGTCTGAATCCACTGTGGAGACCACAGAGAAAGTCATAGTCCTCCGCCTCATCGCGACCAGAGGCCTCACATTCTTTGAAAACTCGAGAGGTCTGCAGAGATCAATGCTTCCAAAGGGGACAATGCCTGACTCCTCTTGAAAATGGATAGGAGTCCCAGGATCTCTGTGGCACGTGGAAAGGGACCCTGGGTCTCCCGCCTCACATGGAGACGCGTCCCAATTGCCATGCCAAGACTCGAGGAGAATCCCGAGGTGTTCCTCGCACCTAGGCAGGAGTCCTGACGTAGCTGAACAAACACGTGTCTGGAAGGGCCCTCCCCGTCGTAACTTGAGAATATACCCCAGGTTCCGGCCACAACTCGAGAAAAACCATGAGACTTCCCCCTAGCCGCGAGATGAGGCCCGATTCCCCTGCACTGCATGCAGAGCAATTCCGTGTTCCACATCAAACGTAAACGGAGCCTTGATTTCCTTGATGGCACTCCAGAGAAAACCCAAGATCACTGTCTCAAGTCTAGAGGGATCCTGAGGTCACTGGAGCAACACGAAAGTGCTCCGTGGACCCCAAATCAACTCGAGATGAGAGCTTACTCCCTGGCTTCGACTCAAGACGAATGCGAACTTTCCACAAGCCCCTCAAGAGGAGGTTTCTCTCAGCTACATGTATGTGAGAGAGACCGTGAGTTTGTGGCCTCAATTGGAATGGACACCGAGATGCTCTGACTCGAAGTAAGGCCGGATATCCCTTCAGTGAATTGAATGCAGGCTCGTCTTGCATCTCCCAAGACGAAGGGATGTCTGAATCCCCTGTGGAGACCACAGAGAAAGACCTAGTTCTCCGCCTCCTCGCGACCAGAGACCTCACATCCTTTGAAAACTCGAGAGGTCCGCGGAGATCAATGCTTCCAAAGGAGACGATGCCTGACTCCTCTTGAAAATGGATAGGAGTGCCAGGATCCCTGTGGCACATTGAAAGGGACCCTGGGTCTCCCGCCTCACGTGGAGACGCGTGCCAATTGCCATGCCAAGACTCGAGGAGAATCCGGAGGTGTCCCTCGCGCCTAGGCAGGAGTCCTGACGTCGCTGAACAAACACGTGTCTGGAAGGGCCCTCCCCGTCGTAACTCGAGAATATACCCCAGGTTCCGGCCGCAACTCGAGAAAAACCATGAGACTTCCCCCTAGCCGCGAGATGAGGCCCGATTCCCCTGCACTGCGTGCAGAGCAATTCCGTGTTCCACATCAAAAGTGAAAGGAGCCTTGATTTCCTTGATGGCACTCCAGAGAATACCCAAGATCACTGTCTCAAGTCTAGAGGGATCCTGAGGTCACTGGAGCAACACCAAAGTGCTCCGTGGACACCAAATCAACTCGTGATGAGAGATTAGTCCCTGGCTTCGACTCAAGAGGAATACCAGCTTTCCACAAGCACTTCAAGAAGAGGCTTCTCTCAGCTACAGGTATGTGAGAGGGACCCTGAGTTTGTGGCCTCAAGTGGAATGGACACAGAGATGCTCTGACTCGAAGTAAGGCCGGATATCCCTGCAGTGAATTGAATGCAGGCTCGTCTTGCATCTCCCAAGACGAAGGGTTGTCTGAATCCCCTGTGGAGACCACAGAGAAAGACCTAGTTCTCCGCCCCATCGCGACCGGAGACCTCACATCCTTTGAAAATTCGAGAGGTCCGCGGAGATCAGTGCTTCCAAAGGAGAAGATGCCTGACTCCTCTTGAAAATGGATAGGAGTCCCAGGATCCCTGTGGCACGTGGAAAGGGACCCTAGGTCACCCGCCTCAGGTGGAGACGATTCCCAATTGCCATGCCAAGACTCGAGGAGAATCCCGAGGTGTCCCTCGCACCTAGGCAGGAGTCCTGACGTCGCTGAAAAAACACGTGTCTGGAAGGGCCCTCCCTGTCGTAACTCGAGAATATACCCCAGGTTCCGGCCGCAACTCGAGAAAAACCATGAGATTTCCCCTTCACCGCGAGATGAGGCCCGATTCCCCTGCACTGCGTGCAGAGCAATACCGTGTTCCACATCAAACGTGAAAGGAGCCTTGATTTCCTTGATGGCACTCCAGAGAAAACCCAAGATCACTGTCTCAAGTCTAGAGGGATCCTGAGGTCACTGGAGCAACGCGAAAAGGCTCCGTGGACCCCAAATCAACTCGAGATGATAGCTTAGTCCCTGGCTTCGACTCAAGAGGAATACCAACTTTCCACAAACACCTCAAGAGGAGGCTTCTCTCAGCTACAGGTATGTGAGAGGGACCCTGAGTTGTGGCCTCAATTGAAATGGACACCGAGATGCTCTGACTCGAAGTAAGGCTGGATACCCCTGCAGTGAATTGAATGCAGGCTCGTCTTGCATCTCCCAAGACGAAGGGATGTCTGAATCCCCTGTGGAGACCACAGAGAAAGACCTAGTTCTCCGCCTCCTCGCGACCAGAGGCCTCACATCCTTTGAAAACTCGAGAGGTCCGCGGAGATCAATGCTTCCAAAGGAGACGATGCCTGACTCCTCTTGAAAATGGATAGGAGTCCCAGGATCCCTGTGGCACATCGAAAGGGACACTGGGTCTCCCGCCTCACGTGGAGACGCGTCCCAATTGCCATGCCAAGACTCGAGGAGAATCCGGAGGTGTCCCTCACACCTAGGCAGGAGTCCTGACGTCGCTGAACAAACACGTGTCTGGAAGGGCCCTCCCCGTTTTAACTCGAGAATATACCCCAGGTTCCGGCCAAAACTCGAGAAAAACCATGAGACTTCCCCCTCGACGCGAGATGAGGCCCGATTCCCCTGCAATGTGTGCAGAGCAATTCCGTGTTCCACATTAAACGTGAAAGGAGCCTTGATTTCCATGATGGCACTCCAGAGAATACCCAAGATCACTGTCTCAAGTCTAGAGGGATCCTGAGGTCACTGGATCAACACCAAAGTGCTCCGTGGACCCCAAATTAACTCGTGATGAGAGATTAGTACCTGGCTTCGACTCAAGAGGAATACTAACTTTCCACAAGCACCTCAAGAGAAGGCTTCTCTCAGCTACAGGTATGTGAGAGGGACCCTGAGTTTGTGGCCTCAAGTGGAATGCACACCGAGATGCTCTGACTCGAAGTAAGGCCAGATATCCCTGCAGTGAATTGAATGCAGGCTCCTCTTGCATCTCCCAAGACGAAGGGATGTCTGAATCCCCTGTGGAGACCACAGAGAAAGTCCTCGTCCTCCGCCTCATCGCGACCGGAGGCCTCACATTCTTTGAAAACTCGAGAGGTCTGCGGAGATCAATGCTTTCAAAGGAGACGATGCCTGACTCCTCTTGAAAATGGATAGGAGTCCCAGGATCCCTGTGGCACGTGGAAAGGGACCCTGGGTCTCCCGCCTCACGTGGAGACGCGTCCCAAGTGCCATGCCAAGACTCGAGGAGAATCCCGAGTTGTCCCTCGCACCTAGGCAAGTGTCCTGACGTCGTTGAACAAACACGTGTCTGCAAAGGCCCTCCCCGTCGTAACTCGAGAATATACCCCAGGTTCCGGCCGCAACTTGAGAAAAACTTTGAGACATCCTCGTTGCCGCGAGATGAGGCCCGATTCCCCTGCACTGCGTGCAGAGCAATTCCGTGTTCCACATCAAACTTGAAAGGAGCCTTGATTTCCTTGATGGTACTCCAGAGAAAACCCAAGATCACTGTCTCAAGTGTAGAGGGATCCTGAGGTCACTGGAGCAACACGAAAGGGCTCCGTGGACCCCAAATCAACTCGAGATGAGAGCTTAGTCCCTGGCTTCGACTCAAGAGGAATACGAACTTTCCACAAGCCCCTCAAGAGGAGGCTTATCTCAGCTACAGTTATGTGAGAGGGCCCCTGAGTTTGTGGCCTCAAATGGAATGGACACCGAGATGCTCTGACTGGAAGTAAGGCCGGATATCCCTGCAGTGAATTGAATGCAGGCTCGTCTTGCATCTCCCAAGACGAAGGGATGTCTGAATCCCCTGTAGAGACCACAGAGAAAGACCTAGTCCTCCGCCTCAACACGACCGGAGGCCTCACATCCTTTGAAAACTCGAGAGGTCCGCGGAGATCAATGCTTCCAAAGGAGACGATGCCTGACTCCTCTTGAAAACGGATAGGAGTCCCAGGATCCCTGTGGCACGTGGAAAGGGACCCTGGGTCTCCCGCCTCACGTGGAGACGCGTGCCAATTGCCATGCCAAGACTCGAGGAGAATCCCGAGGTGTCCCTCGGACCTAGGCAGGAGTCCTGACGTCGCTGAACAAACACGTGTCTGTCAGGGCCCTCCCCGTCGTAACTCGAGAATATACCCCAGGTTCCGGCCGCAACTCGAGAAAAACCATGAGACTTCCCCCTCGCCGCGAGATGAGGCCCGATTCCCCTGCCCTGCGTGCAGAGCAATTCCGTATTCCACATCAAAAGTGAACGGAGCCTTGATTTCCTTGATGGCACTCCAGAGAAAACCCAAGATCACTGTCTCTAGTCTAGAGGGATCCTGAGGTCACTGGAGCAACACGAAAGGGCTCCGTGGACCCCAAATCAACTCGAGATGAGAGCTTATTCCCTGGCTTCGACTCAAGAGGAATACAAACTTTCCACAAGAACCTCAAGAGGAGGCTTCTCTCAGCTACAGGTATGTGAGAGGGACCCTGAGTTTGTGGCCTCAAGTGGAATGGACACCGAGATGCTCTGACTCGAAGTAAGGCCGTACATCCCTGCAGTGAATTGAATGCAGGCTCGTCTTGCATCTCCCAAGACGAAGGGATGTCTGAATCCCCTGTGGAGACCACAGAGAATGACCTAGTCCTCCGCCTCATCGCGACCGGAGGCCTCACATCCTTTGAAAACTCGAGAGGTCTGTGGAGATCAATGCTTCCAAAGGAGACGATGCCTGACTCCTCTTGAAAATGGATAGGAGTCCCAGGATCCCTGTGGCACGTGGAAAGGGACACTGGGTCTCCCGCCTCACGTGGAGACGCGTGCCAATTGCCATGCCAAGACTCGAGGAGAATCCCGAGGTGTCCCTCGCACCTAGGCAGGAGTCCTGACGTCGCTGAACAAACACGTGTCTGGAAGGGCCCTCCCCGTCGTAACTCGAGAATATACCCCAGTTTCCGGCCGCAACTCGAGAAAAACCATGAGATTTCCCCTTTACCGCGAGATGAGGCCCGATTCCCCTGCACTGCGTGCAGAGCAATTCCGTGTTCCACATCAAACGTGAAAGGAGCCTTGATTTCCTTCATGGCACTCCAGAGAAAACCCAAGATCACTGTCTCAAGTCTAGAGGGATCCTGAGGTCACTGGAGCAACACGAAAAGGCTCCGTGGACCATAAATCAACTCGAGATGATAGCTTAGTCCCTGGCTTCGACTCAAGAGGAATACCAACTTTCCACAAGCACTTCAAGAGGAGGCTTCTCTCAGCTACAGGTATGTGAGAGGGACCCTGAAATGGGCCTCAATTGAAATGGACACCGAGATGCTCTGACTCGAAGTAAGGCTGGATATCCCTGCAGTGAATTGAATGCAGGCTCGTCTTGCATGTCCCAAGACGAAGGGATGTCTGAATCCCCTGTGGAGACCACAGAGAAAGCCCTAGTTCTCCGCCTCATCGCGACCAGAGACCTCACATCCTTTGAAAACTCGAGAGGTCCGCGGAGATCAATGCTTCCAAAGGAGACAATGCCTGACTCCTCTTGAAAATGGATAGGAGTCCCAGGATCCCTGTGGCACATGGAAAGGGACACTGGGTCTCCCGCCTCACGTGGAGACGCGTCCCAATTGCCATGCCAAGACTCGAAGAAAATCCCGAGGTGTCCCTCGCACCTAGGCAGGAGTCCTGACGTCGCTGAACAAACACGTGTCTGGATGGGCCCTCCCCGTCGTAACTCGAGAATATACCCCAGGTTCCGGCCACAACTCGAGAAAAACCATGAGACTTCCCCCTAGCCGCGAGATGAGGCCCGATTCCCCTGCACTGCGTGCAGAGCAATTCCGTGTTCCACATCAACTTAAACGGAGCCTTGATTTCCTTGATGGCACTCCAGAGAAAACCCAAGATCACTGTCTCAAGTCTAGAGGGATCCTGAGATCACTGGAGCAACACGAAAGTGCTCCGTGGACCCCAAATCAACTCGAGATGAGAGCTTAGTCCCTGGCTTCGACTCAAGAGGAATGCGGACTCTCCACAAGCCCCTCAAGAGGAGGCTTCTCTCAGCTACAGGTATGTGAGAGGGACCCTGAGTTGTGGCCTCAATTGAAATGGACACCGAGATGCTCTGACTCGAAATAAGGCTGGATACCCCTGCAGTGAATTGAATGCAGGCTCGTCTTACATCTCCCAAGACGAAGGGATGTCTGAATCCCCTGTGGAGACCACAGAGAAAGACCTAGTTCTCCGCCTCCTCGCGACCAGAGGCCTCACATCCGTTGAAAACTCGAGAGGTCCGCGGAGATCAATGCTTCCAAAGGAGACGATGCCTGACTCCTCTTGAAAATGGATAGGAGTCCCAGGATCCCTGTGGCACTTGGAAAGGGACCCTGGGTCTCCCGCCTCACGTGGAGACGCGTGCCAATTGCCATGCCAAGACTCGAGGAGAATCCCGAGGTGTCCCTCGGACCTAGGCAGGAGTCCTGACGTCGCTGAACAAACACGTGTCTGGAAGGGCCCTCCCCGTCGTAACTCGAGAATATACCCCAGTTTCCGGCCGCAACTTGAGAAAAACCATGAGATTTCCCCTTTACCGCGAGATGAGGCCCGATTCCCCTGCACTGCGTGCAGAGCAATTCCGTGTTCCACATCAAACGTGAAAGGAGCCTTGATTTCCTTGATTGCACTCCAGAGAAAACCCAAGATCACTGTCTCAAGTCTAGAGGGATCCTGAGGTCACTGGAGCAACACGAAAAGGCTCTGTGGACCATAAATCAACTCGAGATGATAGCTTAGTCCCTGGCTTCGACTCAAGAGGAATACCAACTTTCCACAAGCACTTCAAGAGGAGGCTTCTCTCAGCTACAGGTATGTGAGAGGGACCCTGAAATGGGCCTCAATTGAAATGGACACCGAGATGCTCTGACTCGAAGTAAGGCTGGATATCCCTGCAGTGAATTGAATGCAGGCTCGTCTTGCATCTCCCAAGATGAAGGGATGTCTGAATCCCCTGTGGAGACCACAGAGAAAGACCTAGTTCTCCGCCTCCTCGCGACCAGAGACCTCAAATCCTTTGAAAACTCGAGAGGTCCGCGGAGATCAATGCTTCCAAAGGAGACGATGCCTGACTCCTCTTGAAAATGGATAGGAGTCCCAGGATCCCTGTGGCACATCGAAAGGGACACTGGGTCTCCCGCCTCATGTGGAGACGCGTCCCAATTGCCATGCCAAGACTCGAGGAGAATCCCGAGGTGTCCCTCACACCTAGGCAGGAGTCCTGACGTCGCTGAACAAACACGTGTCTGGAAGGGCCCTCCCCGTTGTAACTCGAGAATATACCCCAGGTTCCGGCCAAAACTCGAGAAAAACGATGAGACTTCCCCCTCGACGCGAGATGAGGCCCGATTCCCCTGCACTGCGTGCAGAGCAATTCCGTGTTCCACATCAAACTTGAAAGGAGCCTTGATTTCCTTGATGGCACTCCAGAGAAAACTCAAGATCACTGTCTCAAGTCTAGAGGGATCCTGAGGTCACTGGAGCAACACGAAAGGGCTCCGTGGACCCCAAATCAACTCGAGATGAGAGGTTAGTCCCTGGCTTCGACTCAAGAGGAATACCAACTTTCCACAAGCACCTCAAGAGGAGGCTTCTCTCAGCTACAGGTATGTGAGAGGGCCCCTGAGTTTGTGGCCTCAAGTGGAATGGACACCGAGATGCTCTGACTCGAAGTAAGGCCGGATATCCCTGTAGTGAATTGAATGCAGGCTCGTCTTGCATCTCCCAAGACGAAGGGATGTCTGAATCCCCTGTGGAGACCACAGAGAAAGACCTAGTCCTCCGCCTCAACGCGACCGGAGGCCTCACATCCTTTGAAAACTCGAGAGGTCCGCGGAAATCAATGCTTTCAAAGGAGACGATGCCTGACTCCTCTTGAAAATGGATAGGAGTCCCAGGATCCCTATGGCACGTGGAAAGGGACCCTGGGTCTCCCGCCTCACGTGGAGACGCGTCCCAATTGCCATGCCAAGACTCGAGGAGAATCCCGAGGTGTCCCTCGCACCTAGGCAAGAGTTCTGACGTCGCTGAACAAACACGTGTCTGGAAGGGCGCTCCCCGTCGTAACTCGAGAATATACCCCAGGTTCGGGCCGCAACTCAAGAAAAACCATGAGATTTCCCCCTCTCCGCGAGTTGAGGCCCGATTCCCCTGCACTGCATGCAGAGCAATTCCGTGTTCCACATCAAACGTGAAAGGAGCTTTGATTTCCTTGATGGCACTCCAGAGAATACCCAAGATCACTGTCTCAAGTATAGAGGGATCCTGTTGTCACTGGAGCAACACGAAAGGGCTCTGTGGACCCCAAATCAAATCGAGATGAGAGCTTAGTCCCTGGCTTAGACTCAAGAGGAATACCAACTTTCCACAAGCACCTCAAGAGGAGGCTTCTCTCAGCTACAGGTATGTGAGAGGAACCCTGAGTTTGTGGCCTCAAGTGCAATGGACACCGATATGCTCTGACTCAAAATAAGGCCGTATATCCCTGCAGTGAATTGAATGCAGGCTCGTCTTGCATCTCCCAAGACGAAGGGATGTCTGAATCCCCTGTGGAGACCACAGAGAAAGACCTAGTCCTCCGCCTCATCGCGACCGGAGGCCTCACATCATTTGAAAACTCGAGAGGTCTGTGGAGATCAATGCTTCTAAAGGAGACGATGCCTGACTCCTCTTGAAAATGGATAGGAGTCCCAGGATCCCTGTGGCACATCGAAAGGACACTGGGTCTCCCGCCTCACGTGGAGACGCGTCCTTATTGCCATGCCAAGACTCGAGAAGAATCCGGAGGTGTCCCTCACACCTAGGCAGGAGTCCTGACGTCGCTGAACAAACACGTGTCTGGAAGGGCCCTCCCCATCGTAACTCGAGAATATACCCCAGGTTCCGGCCACAACTAGAGAAAAACCATGAGACTTCCCCCTCGCCGCGAGATGAGGCCCGATTCCCCTGCACTGCGTGCAGAGCAATTCCGTGTTCCACATCAAACGTGAAAGGAGCCTTGATTTCCATGATGGCACTCCAGAGAATACCCAAGATCACTGTCTCAAGTCTAGAGGGATCCTGAGGTCACTAGAGCAACACCAAAGTGCTCCGTGGACACAAATCAACTCGTGATGAGAGATTAGACCCTGGCATCGACTCAAGAGGAATACTAACATTCCACAAGCACCTCAAGAGGAGGCTTCTCTCAGCTACAGGTATGTGAGAGGAACCCTGAGTTTGTGGCCTCAAGTGCAATGGACACCGAGATGCTCTGACTCAAAATAAGGCCGGATATCCCTGCAGTGAATTGAATGCAGGCTCGTCTTGCATCTCCCAAGACGAAGGGATGTCTGAATTACATATGGAGACCACAGAGAAAGTCCTCGTCCTCCGCCTCATCGCGACCGGAGGTCTCACATTCTTTGAAAACTCGAGAGGTCTGCGGAGATCAATGCTTTCAAAGGAGACGATGCCTGACTCCTCTTGAAAATGGATAGGAGTCCCAGGATCCCTGTGGCACGTGGAAAGGGACCCTGGGTCTCCCGCCTCACGTGGAGACGCATCCCAATTGCCATCCCAAGACTCTAGGAAAATCCCGAGGTGTCCCTCGCACCTAGGCAGGAGTCCTGACGTCGCTGAACAAACACGTGTCTGGAAGGGCTCTCCCCGTCGTAACTCGAGAATATACCCCAGGTTCGGGCCGCAACTCGAGAAAAACCATGAGATTTCCCCCTCGCCGCGAGTTGAGGCCCTATTCCTTTGCACTGCGTGCAGAGCAATTCCGTGTTCCACATCAAACGTGAAAGGAGCCTTGATTTCCTTGATGGCACTCCAGAGAAAACCCAAAATCACTGTCTCAAGTCTAGAGGGATCCTGAGGTCACTGGAGCAACACGAAAGGGCTCCGTGGACCCCAATTCAACTCGAGATGAGAGCTTAGTCCCTAGCTTCGACTCAAGAGGAATACCAACTTTCCACAAGCACCTCAAGAGGAGGGTTCTCTCAGCTACAGGTTTGTGAGAGGGACCCTGAGTTTGTGGCCTCAAGTGCAATGGACACCGAGATGCTCTGACTCGAAGTAAGGCCGGATATCCCTGCAGTGAATTGAATGCAGGTTAGTCTTGGATCTCCCAAGACGAAGGGATGTCTGAATCCCCTGTGGAGACCACAGAGAAAGTCTAGGTCTCCGCCTCATCGTGACCGGAGGCCTCACATCCTTTGAAAACTCGAGAGGTCCGCGGACATCAATGCTTCCAAAGGAGACGATGCCTGACTCCTCTTGAAAATGGATAGGAGTCCCAGGATACCTGTGGCACGTGGAAAGGGACACTGGGTCTCCCGCCTCCCGTGAAGACGCGTCCCAATTGCCATGCCAAGACTCGAGGAGAATCCCGAGGTGTCCCACGCACCTAGGCAGGAGTCCTGACGTCGCTGAACAAACACGTGTCTGGAAGGGCCCTCCCCGTCGTAACTCGAGAATATACCCTAGGTTCAGGCCGCAACTCGAGAAAAACCATGAGACTTCCCCCTCGCCGCTGGATGAGGCCCGATTCCCCTGCACTGCATGCAGAGCAATTCCGTGTTCCACATCAAACGTGAAAGGAGCCTTGATTTCCTTGATGGCACTCCAGAGAAAACCCAAGATCACTGTCTCAAGTCTAGAGGGATCCTGAGGTGACTGGAGCAACTCGAAAGGGCTCCGTTTACCCCAAATCAACTCGAGATGAGAGCTTAGTCCCTGGCTTCGACTCAAGAGGAATACCAACTTTTCACAAGCACCTCAAGAGGAGGCTTCTCTCAGCTACAGGTATGTGAGAGGGACCCTGAGTTTGTTGCCTCAAGTGGAATGGACACCGAGATGCTCTGATTCGAAGTAAGGCCGGATATCTCTGCAGTGAATTGAATGCAGGGTCGTCTTGCATCTCCCAAGACGAAGGGATGTCTGAATCCCATGTGGAGACGACAGAGAAAGACCCAGTCCTCCGCCTCATCGCGACCGGAGGCCGCACATCCTTTGAAAACTCGAGAGGTCTGCGGAGATCAATGCTTCCAAAGGAGACGATGCCTGACTCCTCTTGAAAATGGATAGGAGTCCCAGGATTCCTGTGGCACGTGGAAAGGGACCCTGCATCTCCCGCCTAACCTGGAGAGGCGTCCCAATTGCCATGCCAATACTCGAGGAGAATCCCGAGGTGTCCCTCGCACCTAGGCAGGATTCCAGACGTAGCTGAACAAACACGTGTCTGGAAGGGCCCTTCCAGTCGTAACTCGAGAATATAACCCGGGTTCCGGCCGCAACTCGAGAAAAACCATGTGACTTCCCACTCGCCGCGAGAAGAGGCCCGATTCCCCTGCACTGCATGCAGAGCAATTCCGTGTTCCACATCCAAGGTGAAAGGAGCCTTGATTTCCTTGATGGCACTCCAGAGAAAACCCAAGATCACTGTCTCAATTCTAGAGGGATCCTGAGGTCACTGGAGCAACATGAAATTTCTCCGTGGACCCCAAATCAACTCGAGATGAGAGCTTAGTCCCTGGCGTCGACTCAAGAGGAATACCAACTTTTCACAAGCACCTCAAGAGGAGGCTTCTCTCAGCTACAGGTATGTGAGAGTGCCCCTGAGTTTGTTGCCTCAACTGGAATGGACACCGAGATGCTCTGACTCGAAGTAAGGCCGGATATCCCTGCAGTGAATTGAATGCAGGCTCGTCTTGCATCTCCCAAAACGAAGGGATGTCTGAATCCCCTGTGGAGACCACAGAGAAAGACAGAGTTCTCCGCCTCATCGCGACCGGAGGCCTCACATCCTTTGAAAACTCGAGAGGTCCGCGGAGATCAATGCTTCCAAAGGAGACGATGCCTGACTCCTCTTGAAAATGAATAGGAGTCCCAGGATCCCTGTGGCACGTGGAAAGGGACCCTGGGTCTCCCGCCTCACGTGGAGACGCGTCCAAATTGCCATGCCAAGTCTCAAGGAGAATCCCGAGGTGTCCCTCGCACCTAGGCAGGAGTGCTGACGTCGCTGAACAAACACGTGTCTGGAAGGGCCCTCCCCGTCGTAACTCGAGAATATACCCCAGGTTCCGGCCGCAACTCGAGAAAAACCATGAGACTTCCCCCTCGCCGCGAGATGAGGCCCGATTCCCCTGCACTGCGTGCAGAGCAATTCCGTGTTCCACATCAAACGTGAAAGGAGCCTTGATTTCCTTGATGGCACTCCAGAGAAAACCCAAGATCACTGTCTCAAGTCTAGAGAGATCCTGAGGTCACAGGAGCAACAAAAAAGGGCTCCGTGGACCCCAAATCAACTCGAGATGAGAGCTTAGTCCCTGGCTTCGACTCAAGAGGAATACCAACTTTCCACAAGCACCTCAAGAGGAGGCTTCTCTCAGCTACAGGTATGTGAGAGGGACCCTGAGTTTGTGGCCTCAAGTGGAACGGACACCGAGATGCTCTGACTCGAAGTAAGGCTGGATATCCCTGCAGTGAATTGAATGCAGGCTCGTCTTGCATCTCCCAAGACGAAGGGATGCTGAATCCCCTGTGGAGACGACAGAGAAAGAACTAGTCCTCCGCCTCAACGCGACCGGAGGCCTCACATCCTTTGAGAATTTGAGCGGTCTGCGGAGATCAATGCTTCTAAAGGAGACGATGCCTGACTCCTCTTGAAAATGGATAGGAGTCCCAGGATCCCTGTGGCACGTGGAAAGGGACCCTGGGTCTCCCGCCTCACGTGGAGACGCGTCCCAATTGTCATGCCAAGACTCGAGGAGAATCCCGAGGTGTCCCTCGCACCTAGGCAGGAGTCCTGACATCGCTGAACAAAACGTGTCTGGAAGGGCCCTCCCCGTCGTAACTCGAGAATATACCCCAGGTTCCGGCCGCAACTCGAGAAAAACCATGAGATTCCCCCTTCACCGCGAGATGAGGCCCGATTCCCCTGCACTGCATGGAGAGTAATTTCGTGTTCCACATCAAACGTGAAAGGAGCCTTGATTTCCTTGATGGCACTCCAGAGAAAACTCAAGATCACTGTCACAAGTCTAGAGGGATCCTGAGGATACTGGAGCAACAAGTAAGGGCTCCGTGGACCCCAAATCAACTCGAGATGAGAGCTTAGTCCCTGGCTTCGACTCAAGAGGAATACCAACTTTCCACAAGCACCTTAAGAGGAGGCTTCTCTCAGCTACAGGTATGTGAGAGGGACCCTGAGTTTGTGGCCTCAAGTGGAATGGACACAGAGATGCTCTGACTCGACGTTAGGCCGGATATCCCTGCATTGAATTGAATGCAGGCTCGTCTTGCATCTCCCAAGACGAAGGGATGTCTGAATCCCCTGTGGAAACCACAGATAAAGACCTAGTTCTCCGCCTCATCGCGACCGGAGGCCTCACATCCTTTGAAAACTCGAGAGGTCCGCGGAGATCAATGCTTCCCAAGGAGACGATGCCTGACTCCTCTTGAAAATGGATAGGAGTCCCAGGATCCCTGTGGCACGTGGAAAGGGACCCTGGGTCTCACGCCTCATGTGGAGACGCGTCCCAATTGCCATGCCAAGACTCGAGGAGAATCCCGAGGTGTCCCTCACACCTACGCAGCAGTCCTGACGTCGCTGAACAAACACGTGTATGGAAGGGCCCTCCCGTCGTAACTCGAGAATATACCCAAGGTTACGGCCGCAACTCGAGAAAAACCATGAGACTTCCCCCTCGCCGCTGGATGAGGCCCGATTCCCCTGCCCTGCGTGCAGAGCAATTCTGTCTTCCACATCAAAAATTAAAGGAGCCTTGATTTCCTTGATGGCACTCCAGAGAAAACCCAAGATCACTGTCTCAAGTCTAGAGGGATCCTGAGGTCACTGGAGCAACACGAAAGGGCTCCGTGGACCCCAAATCAACTCGAGATGAGAGCTTAGTCCCTGGCTTCGACTCAAGAGGAATACCAACTTTCCACAAGCACCTCAAGAGGAGGCTTCTCTCAGCTACAGGTATTTGAGAGGGACCCTGAGTTTGTGGCCTCAAGTGGAATGGACACCGAGATGCTCTGACTCGAAGTAAGGCCGGATATCCCTGCAGTGAATTGAATGCAGGCTCGTCTTGCATCTCCCAAGATGAAGGGATATCTGAATCCCCTGTGGAGACCACAGAGAAAGACCTAGTTCTCCGCCTCATCGAGACCGGAGGCCTTACATCCTTTGAAAACTCGAGAGGTCCGCGGAGATCAATGCTTCCAAAGGAGACGATGCCTGACTCCTCTTGAAAATGGATAGGAGTCCCAGGATCCCTGTGGCACGTGGAAAGGGACCCTGGGTCTCCCGCCTCACGTGGAGACGCGTATCAATTGCCATGCCAAGACTCGAGGAGACTCCCGAGGTGTCCCTCGCACCTAGGCAGGAGTCCTGACGTCGCTGAACAAACACGTGTCTGGAAGGGCCCTCCCCGTCGTAACTCGAGATTATACCCCAGGTTCCGGCCGCAACTCGAGAAAAACCATGAGATTTCCTCTTCACTGCGAGATGAGGCCCGATTCCCCTGCTCTGCGTGCAGAGCAATTCCGTGTTCCACATCAAACGTGAAAGGAGCCTTGATTTCCTTGATGGCACTCCAGAGAAAACCCAAGATCACTGTCTCAAGTCTAGAGGTATCCAGAGGTCACTGGAGCAACACGAAAAGGCTCCGTGGACCCCAAATCAACTCGAGAAGATATCTTAGTCCCTGGCTTCAACTCAAGAGGAATACCAACTTTCCACAAGCACCTCAAGAGGAGGCTTCTCTCAGCTACAGGTATTTGAGAGTGACCCTGAGTTTGTGGCCTCAAGTGGAATGGACACCGAGATGCTCTGACTCGAAGTAAGGCTGGATATCCCTGCAGTGAATTGAATGCAGGCTCGACTTGCATCTCCCAAGAAGAAGGGATGTCTGAATCCCCTGTGGAGACCACAGAGAAAGACCGAGTTCCCCGCCTCATCACGACCGGAGGCCTCACATCCTTTGAAAACTCGAGAGGCCCGCGGAGATCAATGCTTCCAAAGGAGACGATGCCTGACTCGTCTTGAAAATGGATAGGAGTCCCAGGATCCCTGTGGCACGTGGAAAGGGACCCTGGGTCTCCCGCCTCACGTGGAGACGCGTCCCAATTGCCATGCCAAGACTCGAGGAAAATCCCGAGGTGTTCCTCGCACCTAGGCAGGAGTCCTGACGTCGCTGAAGAAACACGTGTCTGGAAGGGCTCTCCCCGTCGTAACTCGAGAATATACCCCAGGTTCCGGCCGCAACTAGAGAAAAACCATGAGACTTCCCCCTCGCCGCGAGATGAGGCCCGATTCCCCTGCACTGCGTGCAGAGCAATTCCGTGTTCCACATCAAACGTGGAAGGAGCCTTGATTTCCTTAATGGCACTCCAGAGAAAACCCAAGATGACTGTCTCAAGTCTAGAGGGATCCTGAGGTCACTGTAGTAACACGAAAGGGCTCCGTCGACCTCAAATCAACTCGAGATGAGAGCTTACTCCCTGGCTCCGACTCAAGAGGAATACCAACTTTCCACAAGCACCTCAAGAGGAGGCTTCTCTCAGCTACAGGTATGTGAGAGGGACCCTGAGTTTGTGGCCTCAAGTGGAATGGACACCGAGATGCTCTGACTCGAAGTAAGGCCGGATATCCCTGCAGTGAATTGAATGCAGGCTCGTCTTGCATCTCCCAAGACGAAGGGATGTCTGAATCCCCTGTGGAGACCACAGAGAAAGACCTAGTTCTCCGCCTCATCGCGACCGGAGGCCTCACATCCTTTGAAAACTCGAGAGGTCCGCGGAGATCAATGCTTCCAAAGGAGACGATGCCTGACTCCTCTTGAAAATGGATAGGAGTGCCAGGATCCCTGTGGCACGTGGAAAGGGACCCTGGGTCTCCCGCCTCACGTGAACATGCGTCCCAATTGCCATGCCAAGATTCGAGGAGAATACCGAGGTGTCCCTCGCACCTAGGCAGGAGTCCTGATGTCGCTGAACAAACACGTGTCTGGAAGGGCCCTCCCCGTCGTAACTCGAGAATATACCCCAGGTTCCGGCCGCAACTTGAGAAAAACCATGAGATTTCCCCCTCGCCGCGAGTTGAGGCCCGATTCCCCTGCACTGCGTGCAGAGCAATTCTGTGTTCCACAACAAACGTGAAAGGAGCCGTGATTTCCTTGATGGCACTCCAGAGAAAACCCAAGATCACTGTCTCAAGTCTAGAGGGATCCTGAGGTCACTGGAGCAACACGAAAGGGCTCCGTGGACCCCAAATCAACTCGAGATGAGAGCTTAGTCCCTGGCTTCGACTCAAGAGGAATACCAACTTTCCACAAGCACCTCAAGAGGAGGCTTCTCTCAGCTACAGGTATGTGAGAGGGACCCTGAGTTTGTGGCCTCAAGTGGAATGGACACCGAGATGCTCTGACTCGAAGTAAGGCCGGATATTCCTGCCGTGAATTGCATGCAGGCTCGTCTTGCATCTCCCAAGACGAAGGGATGTCTGAATCCCCTGTGGAGACCACAGAGAAAGTCCTAGTTCTCCGCCTCATCGCGACTGGAGGCCTCACATCCTTTGAAAACTCGAGAGGTCCGCGGAGATCAATGCTTCCAAAGGAGACGATGCCTGACTCCTCTTGAAAATGGATAGGAGTCCCAGGAAACCTGTGGCACGTGGAAAGGGACCCTGGGTCTCCCGGCTCATGTGGAGACGCGTCCCAATTGCCATGCCAAGACTCGAGGAGAATCCCGAGGTGTCCTTCGCACCTAGGCAGGAGTCCTGACGTCGCTGAACAAACACGTGTCTGGAAGGGCCCTCCCCGTCGTAACTCGAGAATATACCCCAGGTTCCGGCCGCAACTCGAGAAAAACCATGAGACTTCCCCGTCGCCACGAGATGAGGCCCGATTCCCCTGCCCTGAGTGCAGTGCAATTCCGTGTTCCACATCAAACATGATAGGAGCCTTGATTTCCTTGATGGCACTCCAGAGAAAACCCAAGATCACTGTGTCAAGTCTAGAGGGATCCTGAGGTCATTGGAGCAACACGAAAGGGCTCCGTGGACCCCAAATCAACTCGAGATGAGAGCTTAGTCCCTGGCTTCGACTTAAGAGGAATACCAACTTTCCACAAGCACCTCAAGAGGAGGCTTCTCTCAGCTACAGTTATGTGAGAGGGACCCTGAATTTGTGGCCTCAAGTGGAATGTACACCGAGATGCTCTGACTCAAAGTAAGGCTGGATATCCCTGCAGTGAATTGAATGCAGGCTCGTCTTGCATATCCCAAGATGAAGGGATGTCTGAATCCCCTGTGGAGACGACAAAGACCTAGTCCTCCGCCTCAACGCGACCGGAGGCCTCACATCTTTGAAAACTCGAGAGGCCTGCTGAGATCAATGCTTCCAAAGGAGACGATGCCTGACTCCTCTTAAAAATGGATAGGAGTCCCAGGATCCCTGTGGCACGTGGAAAGGGAACCTGGGTCTCCCGCCTCACGTGGAGACGCGTCCCAATTGCCATGCCAAGACTCGAGGAAAATCCCGAGGTGTTCCTCGCACCTAGGCAGGAGTCCTGACCTCGCTGAACAAACACGTGTCTGGAAGGGCCCTCCCCGTCGTAACTCGAGAATATACCCCAGGTTCCGGCCGCAACTCGAGAAAAACCATGAGACTTCCTCTTCACCGCGAGATGAGGCCCGATTCCCCTACTCTGCGTGCAGAGCAATTCTGTGTTCGACATCAAACGTGAAAGGAGCCTTGATTTCCTTGATGGCACTCCAGAGAAAACCCAAGATCACTGTTTCAAGTCTAGAGGTATCCAGAGGTCACTGGAGCAACACGAAAAGGCTCCGTGTACCCCAAATCAACTCGAGATGAGAGCCTAGTCCCTGGCTTCGACTCAAGAGGAATACCAACTTTCCACAAGCACCTCAAGAGGAGGCGTCTCTCAGCTACAGGTATGTGAGAGGGACCCTGAGTTGCTGGCCTCAAGTGGAATGGACACCATGTTGGTCTGACTCGAAGTAAGGCCGCATATCCCTGCAGTGAATTGAATCCAGGCTCGTCTTGCATCTCCCAAGATGAAGGGATGTCTGAATCCCCTGTGGAGACAACAGAGAAAGACCTAATTCTCCCCCTCATCGCGACCGGAGGCCTCACATCCTTTGAAAACTCCAGAGGTCCGCGGAGATCAATGCTTCCAAAGGAGACGATGCCTGACTCCTCTTGAAAATGGATAGGAGTCCCAGGAACCCTGTGGCACGTGGAAAGAACCCTGGGTCTCCCGCCTCACGTGGAGACGCATCCCCATTGCCATGCCAAGACTCGAGGAGAATCCCGAGGTGTCCCTCGCACCTAGGCAGGAGTCCTGACGTCGCTGAACAAACACGTGTCTGGAAGGGCCCTCCCCGTCGTAACTCGAGAATATACCCCAGGTTCCGGCCGCAACTCGAGAAAAACCATGAGACTTCCCCCTCGCCGTGAGATGAGGTCCGATTCCCCTGCACTGCGTGCAGAGCAAGTCCGTGTTCCACATCAAACGTGAAAGGAGCCTTGATTTCCTTGTTGGCACTCCAGAGAAAACCCAAGATCACTGTCTCAAGTCTAGAGGGATCCTGAGGTAACTGGAGCAACACGAAAGGGCTCCGTGGACCCCAAATCTACTCGAGATGAGAGCTTAGTCCCTGGCTTCGACTCAAGAGGAATACCAACTTTCCACAAGCACCTCAAGAGGAGGCTTCTCTCAGCTACAGGTAGGTGAGAGGGACCCTGAGTTTGTGGCCTCAAGTCGAATGGACACCGAGATGCTCTGACTCGAAGTAAGCCCGGATATCCCTGCAGTGAATTGAATGCAGGCTCGTCTTGCATCTCTCAAGACGAAGGGATGTCTGAATCCCCTGTGGAGACCACAGAGAAAGACCGAGTTCTCCGCCTCATCGCGACCGGAGGCCTCACATCCTTTGAAAATTCGAGAGGTCCGCGGAGATCAATGCTTCCAAAGGAGACGATGCCTGACTCCTCTTGAAAATGGATAGGAGTCCCAGGATCCCTGTGGCACGTGGAAAGGGAACCTGGGTCTCCCGCGTCAAGTGGAGAGGCGTCCCAATTGCCATGCCAAGACTCGAGGAGAATCCCGAGGTGTCCCTCGCACCTAAGCAGGAGTCCTGACGTCGCTGAACAATCACGTGTCGGGAAGGGCCCTCCCCGTCGTAAGTCGAGAATATACCCAAGGTTCCGGCCGCAACTCGAGAAAAACAATGAGATTTCCCCCTCGCCGCGACTTGAGGCCCTATTCATATGCACTGCATGCAGAGCAATTCCGTGTTCCACATCAAACGTAAAGGAGCCTTGATTTCCTTGATGGCACTCCAGAGAAAACCCAAGATCACTGTCTCAAGTCTAGAGGGATCCTGAGGTCACTGGAGCAACACGAAAGGGCTGCGTGGACCCCAAATGAACTCGAGATGAGAGCTTAGTCCCTGGCTTCGACTCAAGAGGAATACCAACTTTCCACATGCACCTCAAGAGGAGGCTTCTCTCAGCTACAGGTATGTGAGAGGGCCCCTGAGTTTGTGGCCTCAAGTGGAATGGACACCGAGATGCTCTGACTCGAAGTAAGGCCGGATATCCCTGCAGTGAATTGAATGCAGGCTCGTCTTGCATCTCCCAAGACGAAGGGATGTCTGAATCCCCTGTGGAGACCACAGAGAAAGACCTAGTTCTCCGCCTCATCGCGACCGGAGGCCTCACATCCTTTGAAAACTCGAGAGGTCCGCGGAGATCAATGCTTCCAAAGGAGACGATGCCTGACTCCTCTTGAAAATGGATAGGAGTCCCAGGATCCCTGTCCACATGGACGGGGAACCTGGGTCTCGAGCTTCACGTGGAGACGCGTCCCATTTGCCATGCCAAGACTCGAGGAGAATCCCGAGGTGTCCCTCGCACCTAGGCAGGAGTCCTGACTTCGCTGAACAAACACGTGTCCGGAAGGGCCCTGCCCGTCGTAACTCAACAATATACCCCAGGTTCCGACCGCAACTCAAGAAACACCATGAGACTTCCCGCTCGATCCGAGATGAGGCCCGATTCCCCTGCACTGAGTGCAGAGCAATTCCGTGTTCCACATCAAACGTGAAAGGAGCCTTGAATTCCTTGATGGCACTCCAGAGAAAACCCAAGATCACTGTCTCAAGTCTAGAGGGATCCTGAGGTAACTGGAGCAACACGAAAGGGCTCCGTGGACCCCAAATCTACTCGAGATTAGAGCTTAGTCCCTGGCTTCGACTCAAGAGGAATACCAACTTTCCACAAGCACCTCAAGAGGAGGCTTCTCTCAGCTACAGGTGGTGAGAGGGACCCTGAGTTTGTGGCCTCAAGTGGAATGGACACCGAGATGCTCTGACTCGAAGTAAGCCCGGATATCCCTGCAGTGAATTGAATTCAGGCTCGTCTTGCATCTCCCAAGATGAAGGGATGTCTGAATCCCCTGTGGAGACCACAGAGAAAGACCTAGTCCTCCGCCTCATCGCGACCGGAGGCCTCACATCCTTTGAAAACTCGAGAGGTCCGCGGACATCAATGCTTCCAAAGGAGACGATGCCTGACTCCTCTTGAAAATGGTTAGGAGTCCCAGGATCCCTGTCCACATGGCCGGGGACCCTGGGTCTCCCGCTTCACGTGGAGACGCATCCCAATTGCCATGCCAAGACTCGGGGAGGATCCCGAGGTTTCCCTCGCACCTAGGCAGGAGTCCTGACGTCGCTGAACAAACACGTGTCTGGAATGACCCTCCCCGTCTTAATTCGAGAATATACCCCAGGTTCCGGCCGCAACTGGAGGAAAACAATGAGACTTGCCCCTCGCCGCGAGATGAGGCCCGATTCCCCTGCACTGCGTGCAGAGCAATTCCGTGTTCCACATCAAACGTGAAAGGAGCCTTGATTTCCTTGATGGCACTCCAGAGAAAACCCAAGATCACTGTCTCAAGTCTAGAGGGATCCTGAGGTCACTGGAGCCACACGAAAGTTCTCCCTGGACCCCAAATCAACTCGAGATGAGAGCTTAGTCCCTGGCTTCGACTCAAGAGGAATACCAAATTTCCACAAGCACCTCAAGAGGAGGCTTCTCTCAGCTACAGGTATGTGAGAGGGACCCTGAGTTTGTGGCATCAAGTGGAATGGACACCGAGATGCTCTGACTCGAAGTAAGGCCGGATATCCCTGCAGTGAATTGAATGCAGGCTCGTCTTGCATCTCCCAAGACGAAGGGATGTCTGAATCCTCTGTGGAGACTACAGAGTAAGACCTAGTCCTCCGCCTCATCGCGACCGGAGGACTCACATCCTTTGAAAACTCGAGAGGTCCACGGAGATCAATGCTTCCAAAGGAGACGATTCCTGACTCCTCTTGAAAATGGATAGGAGTCCCAGGATCCCTGTGGCACGTGGAAAGGGACACTGGGTCTCCCGCCTCACGTGGAGATGCGTCCCAATTCCATGCCAAGACTCGAGGAGAATCCCGAGGTGTCCCTCGCACCTAGGCAGGAGTCCTGACGTCGCTGAACAAACACGTGTCTGGAAGGGCCCTCCCCGTCGTAACTCGCGAATATACCCCAGTTTCCAGCCGCAACTCGAGAAAAACCATGAAACTTCCCCCTCGCCGCGAGATGAGGCCCGATTCCCCTGCACTGCATTCAGAGCAATTCCGTGTTCCACATCAAACGTGAAAGGAGCCTTGATTTCCTTGATGGCACTCCAGAGAAAACCCAAGATCACTGTCTCATGTCTAGAGGGATCCTGAGGTCACTGGAGCAACACGAAAGGGCTCTGTGGATCCCAAATCAACTCGAGATGAGACCTTAGTCCCTGGCTTCGACTCAAGAGGAATATCAACTTTCCACAAGCACCTCAAGAGGAGGCTTCTCTCAGCTACAGGTATGAGAGAGGGACCCTGAGTTTGTGACCTCAAGTGGATTGGACACCGAGATGCTCTGACTCGAAGTAAGGCCGGATATCCCTGCAGTGAATTGAATGCCGGATCGTCTTGAATCTCCCAAGACGAAGGGATGTCTGAATCCCCAGTGGAGACCACAGAGAAAGACTTAGATCTCCGCCTCAACGCGAACGGAGGCCTCACACCCTTTGAAAACGCGAGAGGTCCGCGGAGATCAATGCTTCCAAAGGAGACGATTCTTGAGTCCTCTTGGAAATGGATAGGATTCCCAGGATCCCTGTGGCAGGTGCAAAGGGACACTGGGTCTCCCGTCTCATGTGGAGATGCATCCCAATTGCCATTCTAAGACTCTAGGAGAATCCCGAGTTGTCCCTTGCACCTAGGCAGGAGTCCTGATGTCGCTGAACAAACACGTGTCTGGAAGGGCCCTCCCCGTCGTAACTCGCGAATATACCACAAGTTCCGGCCGCAACTCGAGAAAAACCATGAGACTTCCCCCTCGCCGCGAGATGAGGCCCGATTCCCCTGCACTGCATGCAGAGCAATTCCGTGTTCCACATCAAACGTGAAAGGAGCCTTGATTTCCTTGATGACACTCCAGAGAAAACCCAAGATCATTGTCTCAAGTCTAGAGGGATCCTGAGGTCACTGTAGCAACACAAAAGTGCTCCGTGGACCCCAAATCAACTCGGGATGAGAGCTTAGTCCCTGGCTTCGACTCTGGAGCAATACCAACTTTCCACAAGCACCTCAAGAGGAGGCTTCTCTCAGCTACAGGTATGTGAGAGGGACCCTGAGTTAGTGCCCTCAAGTGGAATGGACGCCGAGATGTTCTGACTCGACGTAAGCCCAGATATCCCTGCAGTGAATTGAATGCCGGCTCGTCTTGCATCTCCCAAGATGAAGGGATGTCTGAATCCCCTGTGGAGACCACAGAGAAAGACCGAGTTCTCCGCCTCATCGCGAGCGGAGGCCTCACATTCTTTGAAAACTCGAGAAGTCCACGCAGAACAATGCTTCCAAAGGAGACGATGCCTGACTCCTCTTGAAAATGGATAGGAGTCCCAGGATCCCTGTGGCACGTGGAAAGGGACCCTGGGTCTCCCGCCTCACGTGGAGACGTGTCCCAATTGCCATGCCAAGACTCGAGGAGAATCTCGAGGTGTCCCTCGCACCTAGGCAGGAGTCCTGACGTCGCTGAACAAACACGTGTCTGGAAGGGCCCTCCCCATCGTAACTCGAGAATATAACTCAAGTTCCGCCCGCAACTCGAGAAAAAATATGAGACTTCCCATTCGCCGCGAGATGAGGCCCGATGCCCCTGCACGGCGTGCAGAGCAATTCCGTGTTCCACATCAAACGTGAAAGGAGCCTTGATTTCCTTGATGGCACTCCAGAGAAAACCCAAGATCACTGTCTCAAGTCTAGAGGGATCCTGAGGTCACTGGAGCAACACGAAAGGGCTCCGTGGACCCCAAATCAACTCGAGATGAGAGCTTAGTCCCTGGCTTCGAGTCAAGAGGAATACCAACTTTCCACAAGCACCTCAAGCGGAGGCTTTTCTCAGCCACAGGTATGTGAGAGGGACCCTGAGTTTGTGGCCTCAATTGGAATGGACACAGCGATGCTCTGACTTGAAGTAAGGCCGGATATCCCTGCAGTGAATTGAATGCAGGCTTGTCTTGCATCTCCCAAGACGAAGGGATGTCTGAATCCCCTGTGGAGACCACAGAGAAAGACCTAGTTCTCCGCCTCATCGCGACCGGAGGCCTCACATCCTTTGAAAACTCGAGAGGTCCGCGGAGATCAATGCTTCCAAAGGAGACGATGCCTGACTCCTCTTGAAAATGGATAGGAGTCCCAGGATCCATGTGGCACGTGGAAAGGGACCCTGGGTATCCCGCCTCACGTGGAGACGGGTCCCAATTGCCATGCCAAGACTCGAGGAGAATGCCGAGGTGTCCTTCGCACCTAGGCAGGAGTCCTGACGTCGCTGAACAAACACGTGTCTGGAAGAGCCCTCCCCGTCGAAACTCGAGAATATACCCCAGGTTCCGGCCGCAACTCGAGAAAAAGCATGAGACTTCCCCCTCGCCGCGAGATGAGGCCCGATTCCCCAGCACTGCGTGCAGAGCAATTCCGTGTTCCACATCAAACATGAAAGGAGCCTTGATTTCCTTGATGGCACTCCAGAGAAAACCCAAGATCACTGTCTCAAGTCTAGAGGGATCCTGAGGTCACTGGAGCAAAACGAAAGTTCTCCCTGGACCCCAAATCACTCGAGATGAGAGCTTAGTCCTTGGCTTCGACTCAAGAGGAATACCAACTTTCCACAAGCACCTCAAGAGGAGGCTTCTCTCAGCTACAGGTATGTGAGAGGGACCCTGAGTTTGTGGCATCAAGTGGAATGGACACCGAGATGCTCTGACTCGAAGTAAGGCCGGATATCCCTGCAGTGAATTGAATGCAGGCTCGTCTTGCATCTCCCAAGACGAAGGGATGTCTGAATCCGCTGTGGAGACCACAGAGAAAGACCTAGTCCTCCGCCTCATCGCGACCGGAGGCCTCACATCCTTTGAAAACTCGAGACGTCCGCGGAGATCAATGCTTCCAAAGGAGACGATGCCTGACTCCTCTTGAAAATGGATAGGAGTCCCAGGATCCCTGTGTCACGTGGAAAGGGACCCTGGGTCTCCCGGCTCATGTGGAGAAGCATCCCAATTGCCATGCTAAGACTCGAGGAGAATCCCGAGGTGTCCCTCGCACCTAGGCAGGAGTCTTGACGTCGCTGAACAAACACGTGTCTGGAAGGGCCCTCCCCGTCGTAACTCGAGAATATACCCCAGGTTCCGGCCGCAACTCGAGAAAAACCATGAGACTTCCCCCTCGCTGCGAGATGAGACCAGATTCCCCAGCACTGCGTGCAGAGCAATTCCGTGTTCCACATCAAACATGAAAGGAGCCTTGATTTCCTTGATGGCACTCCAGAGAAAACCCAAGATCACTGTCTCAAGTCTAGAGGGATCCTGAGTTCACTGGAGCAACACGAAAGGGCTCAGTGGACCCCAAATCAACTCGAGATGAGAGCTTAGTCCCTGGCTTCGACTCAAGAGGCATACCAACTTTCCACAAGCACCTCAAGAGGAGGCTTCTCTCAACTACAGGTATGTGAGAGGGACCCTGAGTTTGTGGCCTCAAGTGGAATGGACACCGAGATGCTCTGACTCGAAGTAAGGCTGGATATCCCTGGAGTGAATTGAATGCAGGCTCGTCTTGCATTTCCCAAGACAAAGGGATGTCTGATTCCCCTGTGGAGACCACAGAGAGAGACCTAGTCCTCCGCCTCAACGCGACCGGAGGCCTCACATCCTTTGAAAACCCGAGAGGTCCACGGAGATCAATGCTTCCAAAGGAGACGATGCCTGACTCCTCTTGAAAATGGATAGGCGTCCCAGGATCCCTGTGGCACGTGGAAAGGGACCCTGGGTCTCTCGCCTCACGTGGAGACGCGTCCCAATTGCCATGCCAAGACTCGAGGAGAATCCCGAGGTGTCCCTCGCACCTAGGCAGGAGTCCTGACGTCGCTGAACAAACACGTGTCTGGAAGGGCCATCCCCGTCGTAACTCGCGAATATACCCCAGGTTCCGGCCGCAACTCGAGAAACACCATGAGACTTCCCCCTCGCCCCGAGATGAGGCCCGATTCCCCTGCACTGCATGCAGAGCAATTCCGTGTTCCACATCAAACGTGAAAGGAGCCTTGATTTCCTTGATGGCACCCCAGAGAAAACCCAAGATCTCTGTCTCATGTGTAGAGGGATCCTGAGGTCACTGTAGCAACACGAAAGGGCTCTGTGGATCCCAAATCAACTCGAGATGAGACCTTAGTCCCTGGCTTCGACTCAAGAGGAATATCAACTTTCCACAAGAACCTCAAGAGGAGGCTTCTCTCAGCTACAGGTATGAGAGAGGGACCCTGAGTTTGTGACCTCAAGTGCAATGGACACCGAGATGCTCTGACTCGAAGTAAGGCCGGATATCCCTGCAGTGAATTGAATGCCAGATCGTCTTGACTCTCCCAAGATGAAGGGATGTCTGAATCCCCAGTGGAGGCCACAGAGAAAGACTTAGATCTCCGCCTCAACGCGAACAGAGGCCTCACACCCTTTGAAAACTCGAGAGGTCCGCGGAGATCAATGCTTCCATAGGAGACGATTCTTGAGTCCTCTTGGAAATGGATAGGATTCCCAGGATCCCTGTGGCAGGTGCAAAGGGACACTGAGTCTCCCGTCTCCTGTGGAGATGCGTCCCAATTGCCATTCCAAGACTCTAGGAGAATCCGGAGTTGTCCCTCGCACCTAGGCAGGAGTCCTGATGTCGCTGAAGAAACACGTGTCTGGAAGGGCCCTCCCCATCGTAACTCGAGAATATAACTCAGGTTCCGGCCGCAACTCGAGAAAAAATATGAGACTTCCCATTCGCCGCGAGATGAGGCCCGATTCCCCTGCAATGCGTGCAGAGCAATTCCGTGTT
Source organism: Dama dama (assembly GCF_033118175.1). Taxonomy (NCBI): domain Eukaryota; kingdom Metazoa; phylum Chordata; class Mammalia; order Artiodactyla; family Cervidae; genus Dama; species Dama dama. The sequence goes on along the minus strand of NW_026870878.1, from coordinate 276,033 downwards.
CCACATCAAACGTGAAAGGAGCCTTGATTTCCTTGATGGCACTCCAGAGAAAACCCAAGATCACTGTCTCAAGTCTAGAGGGATCCTGAGGTCACTGGAGCAACACGAAAGGGCTCCGTGGACCCCAAATCAACTCGAGATGAGAGCCTAGTCCCTGGCTTCGACTCAAGAGGAATACCAACTTTCCACAAGCACCTCAAGAGGAGGCTTCTCTCAGCTACAGGTATGTGAGAGGGACCCTGAGTTTGTGGCCTCAAGTGGAATGGACACCGAGATGCTCTGACTCGAAGTAAGGCCGGATATCCCTGCAGTGAATTGAATGCAGGCTCGTCTTGCATCTCCCAAGACGAAGGGATGTCTGAATCCCCTGTGGAGACCACAGAGAAAGACCTAGTCCTCCGCCTCATCGGGACCGGAGGCCTCACATCCTTTGAAAACTCGAGAGGTCCGCGGAGATCAATGCTTCCAAAGGAGACGATGCCTGACTCCTCTTGAAAATGGATAGGAGTCCCAGGATCCCTGTGGCACGTCGAAAGGGACCCTAGGTCTCCCGCCTCACGTGGAGACGCGTCCCAATTCCCATGCCAAGACTCGAGGAGAATCCCGAGGTGTCCCTCGCACCTAGGCAGGAGTCCTGACGTCGCTGAACAAACTCGGGAATGGAAGGGCCCTCCCCGTCGTAACTCGAGAATATACCCCAGGTTCCGGCCGCAACTCGAGAAAAACCATGCGACTTCCCGCTCGCCGCGAGATGAGGCCCGATTCCCCTGCACTGCCTGCAGAGCAATTCCGTGTTCCACATCAAACGTGAAAGGAGCCTTGATTTCCTTAATGGCACTCCAGAGAAAACCCAAGATCACTGTCTCAAGTCTAGAGGGATCCTGAGGTCACTGTAGCAACACAAAAGGGCTCCGTGGACCCAAAATCAGCTCGAGATGAAAGGTTAGTCCCTGGCTCAACTCAAAAGGAATACCAACTTTCCCCAAGCACCTCAAGAGAAGGCTTCTCTCAGCTACAGGTATGTGAGAGGGAACCTGACTTTATGGCCTCAGGGGGAATGGACATCGAGATGCTCTGACTCGAAGTAAGGCTGGATATCCCTGCAGTGAATTGAATGCAGGCTGGTCTTGCATCTCCCAAGACAAAGGGATGTCTGAATCCCCTGTGGAGACCACAAAGACCTAGTTCTCCGCCTCATCGCAACCGGAGGCCTCACATCCTTTGAAAACTCGAGATGTCCACGGAGATCAATGCTTCCAAAGGAGACGATGCCTGACTCCTCTTGAAAATGGATAGAAGTCCCAGGATCCCTGTGGCATGTGGAAAGGGACACTGGGTCTCCCTCCTCACATGGAGACGCGTCCCAATTGCCATGCCAAGACTCGAGGAGAATCCCGAGGTGTCCGTCGCACCTAGGCAGGAGTCCTGACGTCGCTGAACAAACACGTGTCTGGAAGGGCCCTCCCCGTCGTAACTCGCGAATATACCCCAGGTTCCGGCCGCAACTCGAGAAAAACCATGAGACTTCCCCCTCGCCGTGAGATGAGGCCTGATTCCCCTGCACTGCGTACAGAGCAATTACGTGTTCCACATCAAACGTGAAAGGAGCCTTGATTTCCTTGATGGCACTCCAGAGAAAACCCAAGATCACTGTCTCAAGTCTAGAGGGAATCTGAGGTCACTGTAGCAACACGAAAGGGCTCCGTGGACGCCAAAACAACTCGAGATGAGAGCTTAGTCCCTGGCTTCGACTCAACAGGAATACCAACTTTTCACAAGCACCTCAAGATTAGGCTTCTCTCAGCTACAGGTATGTGAGAGGGACCCTGAGTTTGTGGCCTCAAGTGGAATGGACAACGAAATGCTCTGAATCGAAGTAAGGCCGGATATCCCTGCAGTGAATTGAATGCAGGCTCGTCTTGCATCTCCCAAGATGAAGGGATGTCTGAATCCCCTGTGGAGACCACAGAGAAAGACCTAGTTCTCCGCCTCATCGCGACCGGAGGCCTCACATCCTTTGAAAACTCGAGAGGTCCGCGGAGATCAATGCTTCCAAAGACGGCGATGCGTGACTCCTCTTGAAAATGGATAGGAGTCCCAGGATCCCTGTGGCACGTGGAAAGGGACCCTGGGTCTCCCGCCTCACGTGGAGACGCGTCCCAATTGCCATGACAAGACTCGAGGAGAATCCCGGGAGTCCATCCCACCTAGGCAGGAGCCCTGACGTCGCTGAACAAACACGTGTCTGGAAGGGCCCTCCCCGTCGTAACTCGAGAATATACCCCAGGTTCCGGCTGCAAATCGAGAAAAACCATCAGACTTCCCCCTCACCGCAAGAGGAGGCCCGATTCCCCTGCACTGCGTGCAGAGCAATTCCGTGTTCCACATCAAACGTGAAAGGAGCCTTGATTTACTTGATGGCATTCCAGAGAAAACCCAAGATCACTGTCTCAAGTCTAGAGGCATCCTGACGTCACTGGAGCAGCACGAAAGGGCTCCGTGGACCCCAAATCAGCTCGAGATGAAAGGTTAGTCCCTGGCTCAACTCAAGAGGAATACCAACTTTCCACAAGCACCTCAAGAGTCGGCTTCTCTCAGCTACAGTTATGTGAGAGGGCCCCTGAGTTTGTGGCCTCAAGTGGAATGGACACGGAGATGCTCTGACTCGAAGTAAGGCCGGATATCCCTGCAGTGAATTGAATGCAGGCTCCTCTTGCATCTCGCAAGATGAAGGGATGTCTGAATGCCCTGTGGAGACCACAGAAAAAGACCTAGTTCTCCGGCTCATCGAGACAGGAGGCCTCACATCCTTTGAAAATTCGAGAGGTCCGTGGAGATCAATGCTTCCAAAGGAGACGATGCCTGACTCCTCTTGAAAATGGATAGGAGTCCCAGGATCCCTGTGGCACGTGGAAAGGGACCCTGGGTCTCCCGCCTCACGTGGAGACGCGTCCCAATTGCCATGCCAAAATTCGAGAAGAATACCGAGGTGTCCCTCGCACCTAGGCAGGTGTCCTGACGTCGCTGAACAAACACGTGTCTGGAAGGGCCCTCCCCGTCGTAACTTGAGAATATACCCCAGGTTCCGGCCGCAACTCGAGAAAAACCATGAGACTTCCCCCTCTCCACGAGATGAGGACCAATTCCCCTGCACTGCGTGTAGAGCAAATCCGTGTTCCACATCAAACGTGAAAGGAGCCTTGATTTCCTTGATGGCACTCCAGAGAAAACCCAAGATCACTGTCTCAAGTCTAGAGGGATCCTGAGGTCACTGGAGAAACACGAAAGGGCTCCGTGGACCCCAAATCAACTCGAGATGAGAGCTTAGTCTCTGTCTTCGACTCAAGAGGAATACCAACTTTCCTCAAGCACCGCAAGAGGAGGCTTCTCTCAGCTACAGGTATGTGAGAGGGACCCTGAGTTTGTGGCCTCAAGTGGAATGGTCACCGGGATGCTCTGACTCGAAGTAAGGCCGGATATCCCTGCAGTGAATTGAATGCAGGCGCGTCTTGCATCTCCCCAGACGAAGGGATGTCTGAATCCCCTGTGGAGACCACAGAGAAAGACCTAGTTCTCCGCCTCATCGCGACCGGAGGCCTCACATCCTTTGAAAACTCGAGAGGTCCGCGGAGATCAATGCTTCCAAAGGAGACGATGCCTGACTCCTCTTGAAAATTGATAGGAGTCCCAGGATCCCTGTGGCACGTGGAAAGGGACACTGGGTCTCCCGCCTCAGGTGGAGACGCGTCCCAATTGCCATGCCAAGACTCGAGGAGAATCCCGAGGTGTCCCTTGCACCTAGGCAGGAGTCCTGATGTCGCTGAACAAACACGTGTCTGGAAGGGCCCTCCCCGTCGTAACTCGAGAATATACCCCAGGTTCCGGCCGGAACTTAAGAAAAACAATGAGACTTCCCCCTCGCCGCGAGATGAGGCCCGATTCCCCTGCACTGCGTGCAGAGCAATTCCGTGTTCCACATTAAACGTGAAAGGAGCCTTGATTTCCTTGATGGCACTCCAGAGAAACCCAAGATCACTGTCTCAAGTCTAGAGGGTTCCTGAGGTCACTGTAGCAACAGGAAAGGGCTCCGTGGACCCGAAATCAACTCGAGATGAGAGCTTAGTCCCTGGCATCGACTCAAGAGGAATACAAACTTTCCACAAGCACCTCAAGAGGAGGCTTCTCTCAGCTACAGGTATGTGAGAGGACCCTGAGTTTGTGGCCTCAAATGGAATGGACACCGAGATGCTCTGACTCGAAGTAAGGCCGGATATCCCTGCAGTGAATTGAATGCAGGCTCGTCTTGCATCTCCCAAGACGAAGGGATGTCTGAATCCCCTTTGGAGACCACAGAGAAAGACCTAGTTCTCCGCCTCATCGCGACCGGAGGCCTCACATCCTTTGAAAACTTTAGAGGTCCGCCGAGATCAATGCTTCCAAAGGAGACGATGCCTGACTCCTCTTGAAAATGGATAGGAGTCCCAGGATCCCTGTGGCACGTGGAAAGGGACCCTGGGTCTCCCGCCTCACGTGGAGACGTGTCACAATTGCCATGCCAAGACTCGTGGAGAATCCCGAGGTGTCCCTCGCACCTAGGCAGGAGTCCTGACGTCGCTGAACAAACACGTGTCTCGAAGGGCCCTCCCCGTCGTAACTCGAGAATATAAATAAGGTTACGATCGCAACTCGAGAAAAAATATGAGACTTCCCCCTCGCCGCGAGATGAGGCCTGATTCCCCTGCACTGCGTGCAGAGCAATTCCGTGTTCCACATCAAATGTGAAGGAGCCTTGATTTCCTTGATGGCACTCCAGAGAAAACCCAAGATCACTGTCTCAAGTCTAGAGGGATTCTGACGTCACTGGAGCAACACGAAAGGGCTGCGTGGACCCCAAATCAACTCGAGATGAGAGCTTAGTCCCTGGCTTTGACTCAAGAGGAATACCAACTTTCCACAAGCACCTCAAGAGGAGGCTTCTCTCAGCTACAGGTATGTGAGAGGGACCCTGAGTTTGTGGCCTCAAGTGGAAGGGACACCGAGATGCTCTGACTTGAAGTAAGGCCGGATATCCCTGCAGTGAACTGAATGCAGGCTCGTCTTGCATCTCCCAGGACGAAGGGATCTCTGAATCCCCTGTGTACACCACAGAGAAAGACCTAGTCCTCTTCCTCAACGCGACCGGAGGCCTCACATCCTTTGAAAACTCGAGAGGTCTGCACAGATCAATGCTTCCAAAGGAGACGATGCCTGACTCCTCTTGCAAATGGATAGAAGTCCCAGGATCCCTGTGGCACGTGGAAAGGGTTTTTGGGTCTCCCGCCTCTCGTGGAGACGCGTCCCAATTGCCATGCCAAGATTCGAGGAGAATACCGAGGTGTCCCTCGCACCTAGGCAGGAGTCCTGATGTCGCTGAACAAACACGTGTCTGGAAGGGCCCTCCCCGTCGTAACTCGAGAATATACCCCAGGTTCCGGCCGGCACTCAAGAAAAACCTTGAGACTTCCCCCTCGCCGCGAGATGAGGCCCGATTCCCCTGCACTGCGTGCAGAGCAATTCCGTGTTCCACATTAAACGTGAAAGGAGCCTTGATTTCCTTGATGGCACTCCAGAGAAAACCCAAGATCACTGTCTCAAGTCTAGAGGGATCCTGAGGTGACTGGAGCAACACGAAAAGGCTGCGTGGACCCCAAATCAACTGGAGATGAGAGCTTAGTCCCTGGATTTGACTCAGGAGGAATACCAACTTTCCACAAGCACCTCAAGAGGAGGTTTCTCTCAGCTACAGGTATGTGAGCGGGACCCTGAGTTTGTGGCCTCAAGTGGAATGGACACCGAGATGTTCTGACTTGAAGTAAGGCCGGATATCCCTGCAGTGAATTGAATGCAGGCTCGTCTTGCGTCTCCCAAGACGAAGGGATGTCTGAATCCAATGTGGAGACAACAGAGAAAGACCTAGTTCTCCGCCTCATCGTGACCGGTGGCCTCACATCCTTTGAAAACTCGAGAGGTCCACGGAGATCAATGTTTCCAAAGGAGACGATGCCTGACTACTCTTGAAAATGGATAGGAGTCCCAGGATCCCTGTGGCATGTGGAAAGGGACAGTGGGTCTCCAGCCTCACGTGGAGACGCGTCCCAATTGCCATGCCAAGACTCGAGGAGAAACCCGAGGTGTCCCTCGCACCTAGGCAGGAGTCCTTACGTCGCTGAACAAACACGTGACTGGAAGGGCCCTTCCCGTCGTAACTCGAGAATATACCCCCGGTTCCTGCCGCAAGTCGAGAAAAACAATGAGACTTCCCCCTCGCCGCTAGATGAGGCCCGAATCCCCTGCACTGCGTGCAGAGCAATTCCGTGTTCCACATCAAACGTGAAAGGAGCCTTGATTTCCTTGATGGCACTCCAGAGAAAACCCAAGATCACTGTCTCAAGTCTAGAGGGATCCTGAGGTCACTGTAGCAACACGAAAGGGCTCCGTGGACCCCAAATCAACTCGAGATGAGAGATTAGTCCCTGGCTTCAACTCAAGAGGAATACCAACTTTCCACAAGCACCTCAAGAGGAGGCTTCTCTCAGCTACAGGAATGTCAGAGGGACACTGAGTTTGTGGCCTCAAGTGGAATGGACACCGAGATGCTCTGACTCGAATTAAGGCCGGATATCCCTGCAGTGAATTGAATGCAGGCTCGTCTTGCCTCTCCCAAAACGAAGGAATGTCTGAATCCCCTGTGGAGACCACAGAGAAAGTCCTAATTCTCCGCCTCATCGAGACCGGAGGCCTCACATCCTTTGAAAACTCGAGAGGTCCCCGGAGATCAATGCTTCCAAAGGAGACGATGCCTGACTCCTCTTGAAAATGGATAGGAGTCCCAGAATCCCGGTGGCAGGTGGAAAGGGACCCTGGGTCTCCCGCCTCACGTGGAGACGCGTCCCAATTGCCATGCCAAGACTCGAGGAGAATCCCGAGGTGTCCCTCGCACCTAGGCAGGAGTCCTGACGTCGCTGAACAAACACGTGTCTGGAAGGGCCCTCCCCGTCGTAACTCGGGAATATACCCCAGGTTCCGGCCGCAACTCGAGAAAAACCATGAAACTTCCCCCTCGCCACGAGATGAGGCCCAATTCCCCTGCACTTCATGCAGAGCAATTCCGTGTTCCACATCAAACGTGAAAGGAGCCTTGATTTCCTTGATGGCACTCCAGAGAAAACCCAAGATCACTGTCTCAAGTCTAGAGGGATCCTGAGGTCACTGGAGCAACACGAAAGGGCTCCGTAGACCCCAAATCAACTCGCGATGAGAGCTTAGTCCCTGGCTTCGACTCAAGAGGAATACCAACTTTCCACAAGCACCTCAAGAGGAGGCTTCTCTCAGCTACAGGTATGTGAGAGGGACCCTGAGTTTGTGGCCTCAAGTGGAATGGACACTGAGATGCTCTGACTCGAAGTAAGGCCGGATATCCCTGCAGTGAATTGAATGCAGGCTCGTCTTGCATCTCCCAAGATGAAGGGATGTCTGAATCCCCTGTGGAGACCACAGAGAAAGACATAGTTCTCCGCCTCATCGCGACCGGAGGCCTCACATCCTTTGAAACCTCGAGAGGTCCGCGCAGATGAGTGCTTCCAAAGGAGACGATGTGTGACTCCTCTTGAAAATGGATAAGAGTTCCAGGATCCCTTTGGCACGTGGAAAGGGACCCTGGGTCTCCCGCCTCACGTCGAGACGTGTCCCAATTGCCATGCCAAGACTCGAGGAGAATCCCTAGGTGTCCCTTGCACCTAGGCAGGAGTCCTGACGTCGCTGAACAAACACGTGTCTGGAAGGTCCCTCCCTGTTGTAACTCGAGTATATACTCCAGGTTCTGGCCGCAACTCGAGAAAAATCATGAGACTTCCCCTCGCAGCGAGATGAGGCCCGATTCCGCTGCACTGCGTGCAGAGCAATTCCGTGTTCCACATCAACGTGAAAGGAGTCTTGATTACCTTGATGGCACTCCAGAGAAAACCCAAGAACAGTGTCTCAAGTCTAGAGGGATCCTGAGGTCACTGTAGCAACACGAAAGGGCTCCGTGGACCCCAAATCAGCTCGAGATGAAAGTTAGTCCCTGGCTCAACTCAAGAGGAATACCAACTTTCCACAAGCACCTCAAGAGGAGGCTTCTCTCAGCTACAGTTATGTGAGAGGGAACCTGAGTTTGTGGCCTCAAGTGGAATGGACACCGAGATGCTCTGACTCGAAGTAAGGCCAGATATCCCTGCAGTGAATTGAATGCAGACTCGTCTTGCATCTCCGAAGACGAAGGGATGTCTGAATTCCCTGTGGAGACCACAGAGAAAGGCCTAGTTCTCCGCCTCATCACAACTGGAGGCCTCACATCCTTTGAAAACTCGAGAGGTCCGAGGAGATCAATGCTTCCAAAGGAGACGATGCCTGACTCCACTTGAAAATGGATATGTGTCCCAGGATACCTGTGGCATGTGGAAAGGGACTCTGTGTCTCCCGCCTCCGGGGGAAACGCGTCCCAATAGCCATGACAAGACTCGAGGAGAATCCCGAGGTGTCCCTCGCTCCTAGGCAGGAGTCCTGACGTCGCTGAACAAACACGTGTCTGGAAGTTCCCTCGCCATCGTAACGCGAGAATACACCCCAGGTTCCGGCCGCATCTCGAGAAAAACCATGAGACTTCCCCTCGCCGCAACATGAGGCCCGATTCCCCTGCACTGCATGCAGAGCAATTCCGTGTTCCACATCAAACGTGAAAGGAGCCTTGATTTCCTTGATGGCACTCCAGAGAAAACCCAAGATCACTGTCTCAAGTCTAGAGGGATCCTGAGGTCACTGGAGCAACACGAAAGGGCTCCGTGGACCCCAAATCAACTCGAGATGAGAGCTTAGTCCCTGGCTTCAACTTAAGGGGAATACCAACTTTCCCAAAGAACGTCAAGAGGATGCTTCTCTCAGCTACAGGTATGTGAGAGGGCCTCTGAGTTTGTGGCCTCAAGTGGAATGGACACCGAGATGCTCTGACTCGAAGTAAGGACAGATATCCCTGCAGTGAATTGAATGCAGGCTCCTCTTGCATCTCCCAAGACGAAGGGATGTCTGAATCCCCTGTGGAGACCACAGGGAAAGACCTAGTTCTCGCCACATCGCGAACAGAGGCCTCACACCCTTTGAAAACTCGAGAGGTCCGCGGAGATCAATGCTTCCAAAGGAGACGATGACTGACTCCTCTTGAAAACGGATAGGAGTCCCAGGATCATGTGGCACGTGGAAAGGAACACTGGGTCTCCCGCCTCACCTGGAGACGCAACACAATTGCCATTCGAATCCTCGGGGAGAATCCCGAGGTGTCCATCGCACCTAGGCAGGAGTCCTGACGTCGCTGAACAAACACGTGTCTGGAAGGGCCCTCCCCATCGTAACTCGAGAATATACCCCAGGTTCCGGCTGGAACTCGAGAAAAACCATGAGACTTCCCCCTCGACGCGAGATGAGGCCCGATTCCCCTGCACTGCGTGCAGAGCAATTCCGTGTTCCACATCAAACGTGAAAGGAGCCTTGATTTCCTTGATGGCACTCCAGAGAAGACCCAAGATCACTGTCTCAAGTCTAGAGGGATCCTGAGGTCACTGGAGCAACACAAAAGGGCTCTGTGGACCCCAAATCAACTCGAGATGAGAGCTTAGTCCCTGGCTTCGACTCAAGAGGAATACCAACTTTCTACAAGCAACTCAAGAGGAGGCTTCTCTCAGCTACAGGTATGTGAGAGGGCCCCTGAGTTTGTGGCCTCAAGTGGAATGGACACCGAGATGCTCTGACTCGAAGTAAGGCCGGATATCCCTGCAGTGAATTGAATGCAGGCTCGTCTTGCATCTCCCAAGACGAAGGGATGTCTGAATCCCCTGTGGAGACGACAGAGAAAGACCTAGTCCTCCGCCTCATCGTGACCGGAGGCCTCACATCCTTTGAAAACTCGAGAGGTCCGCGGAGATCAATGCTTCCAAAGGAGACGATGCCTGACTCCTCTTGAAAATGGATAGGAGTCCCAGGATCCCTGTGCCACGTGGAAAGGGACACTGGGTCTCCCGCCTCACGTGGAGACGCGTCCCAATTGCCATGCCAAGACTGGAGGAGAATCCCGAGGTGTCCCTCGCACCTAGGCAGGAGTCCTGACGTCGCTGAACAAACACGTGTCTCGAAGGGCCCTCCCCGTCGTAACTCGAGAATATACCCCAGGTTCCAGCCGCAACTCGAGATAAACCATGAGATTTCCCCCAGGCCGCGAGTTGAGGCCCGATTCCCCTGCACTGCATGCAGAGCAATTCCGTGTTCCACATCAAACGTGAAAGGAGCGTTGATTTCCTTGATGGCACTCCAGAGAAAACCCAAGATCACTGTCTCAAGTCTAGAGGGATCCTGAGGTCACTGGAGCAACACGTAAGGGCTCCGTGGACCCCAAATCAACTCGAGATGAGAGCTTAGTCCCTGGTTTCGACTCAAGAGGAATACCAACTTTCCACAAGCACCTCAAGAGGAGGCTTCTCTCAGCTACGGGTATGTGAGAGGGACCATGAGTTTGTGACCTCATGTGGAATGGACACCGAGATGCTCTGACTCGAAGTAAGGCCGGATATCCCTGCAGTGAATTGAATGCAGGCTCATCTTGCATCTCCCAAGACGAAGGGTTGTCTGAATCCCCTGTGGAGACCACAGAGAAAGAACTAGTCCTCCGCCTCATCTCGACTGGAGGCCTCACATCCTTTGAAAACTCGAGAGGTCCGTGGAGATCAATGCTTCCAAAGGAGACGATGCCTGACTTCACTTGAAAATGGATAGGAGTCACAGGATACCTGTGGCATGTGGAAAGGGATTCTGGGTCTCCTGCCTCCGGTGGAAACGCGTCCCAATAGCCATGACAAGAATCGAGGAGAATCCCGAGGTGTCCCTCGAACCTAGGCAGGAGTCCTAACGTCGCTGAACAAACACGTGTCTGGAAGGGCCCTCCCTGTCGTAACTCAAGAATATTCCCCAGGTTCCGGCCGCAACTCGAGAAAAACCATGAGACTTCCCCCTCGCTGCGAGATGAGGCTTGATACCCCTGCACTGCGTGCAGAGCAATTCCGTGTTCCACATCTAACGTGAAAGAAGCCTTGATTTCCTTGATGGCACTCCAGAGAAAACCCAAGATCACTGTCTCAAGTCTAGAGGGATCCTGAGGTCACTGTAGCAACACGAAAGGGCTCCGTGGACTCCAAATCAACTCGAGATGAGAGCTTAGTCCCTAGCTTCGACTCAAGAGGAATCCCAACTTTCCACAAGCACCTCAAGAGGAGGCTTCTCTCAGCTACAGGTATGTGAGAGGGACTCTGAATTTTGTGGCCTCAAGTGGAATGGACACCGAGATGCTCTGACTCGAAATAAGGCCGGATATCCCTGCAGTGAATTGAATGGAGGGTTGACTTGCATCTCCCAAAACGAAGGGATGTCTGAAACCCCTGTGGAGACCACAGAGAAAGACCTAGTTCTCTGCCTCATGGCGACCGGAGGCCTCACATCCTTTGAAAACTCGAGAGGTCCGCGGAGATCAATACTTCCGAAGGAGAAGATGCCTGACTCCTCTTGAAAATGGAAAGGAGTCCAGGATCCCTGTGGCACGTGGAAAGGGACCCTGGGTCTCCCGCCTCAGGTGGAGACACGTCCCAATTGCCATGCCAAGACTCGAGGAGAATCCCGAGGTGTCCCTCGCACCTAAGCAGGAGTCCTGACGTCGCTGAACAAACACGTGTCTGGACGGGCCCTCCCCGTGGTAACTCGAGAATATACCCCCGGTTCCGGCCGCAACTCGAGAAAAACCATGAGACTTCCCCCTCGCTGCGAGATGAGGCCTGATTCCCCTTCACTGCGTGCAGAGCAATTCCGTGTTCCACATCTAACGTGAAAGGAGCCTTGATTTCCTTGATGGCACTCCAGAGAAAACCCAAGATCACTGTCTCAAGTCTAGAGGGATCCTGAGGTCACTGTAGCAACACGAAAGGGCTCCGTGGACCCCAAATCAGCTCGAGATGAAAGGTTAATCCCTGGCTCAACTCAAGAGGAATACCAACTTTCCACAAGCACCTCAAGAGGAGGCTTCTCTCAGCTACAGGTATGTGAGAGGGACCCTGAGTTTGTGGCCTCAAATGGAATGGACTCCGAGATGCTCTGACTCGAAGTAAGGCCGGATATCCCAGCAGTGAGTTGCATGCAGGCTCGTTTTGCATCTCCCAAGATGAAGGGATGTCTGAATCCCCTGTGGACACCACAGAGAAAGACATAGTTCTCTGCCTCATCGCGACCGGAGGCCTCACATCCTTTGAAACCTCGAGAGGTCCGCGCAGATGAGTGCTTCCAAAGGAGACGATGTGTGACTCCTCTTGAAAATGGATAAGAGTTCCAGGATCCCTTTGGCACGTGGAAAGGGACCCTGGGTCTCCCGCCTCACGTGGAGACGTGTCCCAATTGCCATGCCAAGACTCGAGGAGAATCCCTAGGTGTCCCTTGCACCTAGGCAGGAGTCCTGACGTCGCTGAACAAACACGTGTCTGGAAGGTCCCTCCCTGTTGTAACTCGAGTATATACTCCAGGTTCTGGCCGCAACTCGAGAAAAACCATGAGACTTCCCCTCGCAGCGAGATGAGGCCCGATTCCGCTGCACTGCGTGCAGAGCAATTCCGTGTTCCACATCAACGTGAAAGGAGTCTTGATTACCTTGATGGCACTCCAGAGAAAACCCAAGAACAGTGTCTCAAGTCTAGAGGGATCCTGAGGTCACTGTAGCAACACGAAAGGGCTCCGTGGACCCCAAATCAGCTCGAGATGAAAGTTAGTCCCTGGCTCAACTCAAGAGGAATACCAACTTTCCACAAGCACCTCAAGAGGAGGCTTCTCTCAGCTACAGTTATGTGAGAGGGAACCTGAGTTTGTGGCCTCAAGTGGAATGGACACCGAGATGCTCTGACTCGAAGTAAGGCCAGATATCCCTGCAGTGAATTGAATGCAGGCTCGTCTTGCATCTCCCAAGACGAAGGGATGTCTGAATCCCCTGTGGAGACGACAGAGAAAGACCTAGTCCTCCGCCTCATCGTGACCGGAGGCCTCACATCCTTTGAAAACTCGAGAGGTCCGCGGAGATCAATGCTTCCAAAGGAGACGATGCCTGACTCCTCTTGAAAATGGATAGGAGTCCCAGGATCCCTGTGCCACGTGGAAAGGGACACTGGGTCTCCCGCCTCACGTGGAGACGCGTCCCAATTGCCATGCCAAGACTGGAGGAGAATCCCGAGGTGTCCCTCGCACCTAGGCAGGAGTCCTGACGTCGCTGAACAAACACGTGTCTCGAAGGGCCCTCCCCGTCGTAACTCGAGAATATACCCCAGGTTCCAGCCGCAACTCGAGATAAACCATGAGATTTCCCCCAGGCCGCGAGTTGAGGCCCGATTCCCCTGCACTGCATGCAGAGCAATTCCGTGTTCCACATCAAACGTGAAAGGAGCGTTGATTTCCTTGATGGCACTCCAGAGAAAACCCAAGATCACTGTCTCAAGTCTAGAGGGATCCTGAGGTCACTGGAGCAACACGTAAGGGCTCCGTGGACCCCAAATCAACTCGAGATGAGAGCTTAGTCCCTGGTTTCGACTCAAGAGGAATACCAACTTTCCACAAGCACCTCAAGAGGAGGCTTCTCTCAGCTACGGGTATGTGAGAGGGACCATGAGTTTGTGACCTCATGTGGAATGGACACCGAGATGCTCTGACTCGAAGTAAGGCCGGATATCCCTGCAGTGAATTGAATGCAGGCTCATCTTGCATCTCCCAAGACGAAGGGTTGTCTGAATCCCCTGTGGAGACCACAGAGAAAGAACTAGTCCTCCGCCTCATCTCGACTGGAGGCCTCACATCCTTTGAAAACTCGAGAGGTCCGTGGAGATCAATGCTTCCAAAGGAGACGATGCCTGACTTCACTTGAAAATGGATAGGAGTCACAGGATACCTGTGGCATGTGGAAAGGGATTCTGGGTCTCCTGCCTCCGGTGGAAACGCGTCCCAATAGCCATGACAAGACTCGAGGAGAATCCCGAGGTGTCCCTCGCTCCTAGGCAGGAGTCCTGACGTCGCTGAACAAACACGTGTCTGGAAGTTCCCTCGCCATCGTAACGCGAGAATATACCCCAGGTTCCGGCCGCATCTCGAGAAAAACCATGAGACTTCCCCTCGCCGCAACATGAGGCCCGATTCCCCTGCACTGCATGCAGAGCAATTCCGTGTTCCACATCAAACGTGAAAGGAGCCTTGATTTCCTTGATGGCACTCCAGAGAAAACCCAAGATCACTGTCTCAAGTCTAGAGGGATCCTGAGGTCACTGGAGCAACACGAAAGGGCTCCGTGGACCCCAAATCAACTCGAGATGAGAGCTTAGTCCCTGGCTTCAACTCAAGGGGAATACCAACTTTCCCAAAGAACGTCAAGAGGATGCTTCTCTCAGCTACAGGTATGTGAGAGGGCCTCTGAGTTTGTGGCCTCAAGTGGAATGGACACCGAGATGCTCTGACTCGAAGTAAGGACAGATATCCCTGCAGTGAATTGAATGCAGGCTCCTCTTGCATCTCCCAAGACGAAGGGATGTCTGAATCCCCTGTGGAGACCACAGGGAAAGACCTAGTTCTCGCCACATCGCGAACAGAGGCCTCACACCCTTTGAAAACTCGAGAGGTCCGCGGAGATCAATGCTTCCAAAGGAGACGATGACTGACTCCTCTTGAAAACGGATAGGAGTCCCAGGATCATGTGGCACGTGGAAAGGAACACTGGGTCTCCCGCCTCACCTGGAGACGCAACACAATTGCCATTCGAATCCTCGGGGAGAATCCCGAGGTGTCCATCGCACCTAGGCAGGAGTCCTGACGTCGCTGAACAAACACGTGTCTGGAAGGGCCCTCCCCATCGTAACTCGAGAATATACCCCAGGTTCCGGCTGGAACTCGAGAAAAACCATGAGACTTCCCCCTCGACGCGAGATGAGGCCCGATTCCCCTGCACTGCGTGCAGAGCAATTCCGTGTTCCACATCAAACGTGAAAGGAGCCTTGATTTCCTTGATGGCACTCCAGAGAAGACCCAAGATCACTGTCTCAAGTCTAGAGGGATCCTGAGGTCACTGGAGCAACACAAAAGGGCTCCGTGGACCCCAAATCAACTCGAGATGAGAGCTTAGTCCCTGGCTTCGACTCAAGAGGAATACCAACTTTCTACAAGCAACTCAAGAGGAGGCTTCTCTCAGCTACAGGTATGTGAGAGGGCCCCTGAGTTTGTGGCCTCAAGTGGAATGGACACCGAGATGCTCTGACTCGAAGTAAGGCCGGATATCCCTGCAGTGAATTGAATGCAGGCTCGTCTTGCATCTCCCAAGACGAAGGGATGTCTGAATCCCCTGTGGAGACGACAGAGAAAGACCTAGTCCTCCGCCTCATGGTTTCCGGAGGCCTCACATCCTTTGAAAACTCGAGAGGTCCGCGGAGATCAATGCTTCCAAAGGAGACGATGCCTGACTCCTCTTGAAAATGGATAGGAGTCCCAGGATCCCTGTGGCACGTGGAAAGGGACACTGGGTCTCCCGCCTCACGTGGAGACGCGTCCCAATTGCCATGCCAAGACTGGAGGAGAATCCCGAGGTGTCCCTCGCACCTAGGCAGGAGTCTTGACGTCGCTGAACAAACACGTGTCTCGAAGGGCCCTCCCCGTCGTAACTCGAGAATATACCCCAGGTTCCAGCCGCAACTCGAGATAAACCATGAGATTTCCCCCAGGCCGCGAGTTGAGGCCCGATTCCCCTGCACTGCATGCAGAGCAATTCCGTGTTCCACATCAAACGTGAAAGGAGCGTTGATTTCCTTGATGGCACTCCAGAGAAAACCCAAGATCACTGTCTCAAGTCTAGAGGGATCCTGAGGTCACTGGAGCAACACGTAAGGGCTCCGTGGACCCCAAATCAACTCGAGATGAGAGCTTAGTCCCTGGTTTCGACTCAAGAGGAATACCAACTTTCCACAAGCACCTCAAGAGGAGGCTTCTCTCAGCTACGGGTATGTGAGAGGGACCATGAGTTTGTGACCTCATGTGGAATGGACACCGAGATGCTCTGACTCGAAGTAAGGCCGGATATCCCTGCAGTGAATTGAATGCAGGCTCATCTTGCATCTCCCAAGACGAAGGGTTGTCTGAATCCCCTGTGGAGACCACAGAGAAAGAACTAGTCCTCCGCCTCATCTCGACTGGAGGCCTCACATCCTTTGAAAACTCGAGAGGTCCGTGGAGATCAATGCTTCCAAAGGAGACGATGCCTGACTTCACTTGAAAATGGATAGGAGTCACAGGATACCTGTGGCATGTGGAAAGGGATTCTGGGTCTCCTGCCTCCGGTGGAAACGCGTCCCAATAGCCATGACAAGAATCGAGGAGAATCCCGAGGTGTCCCTCGAACCTAGGCAGGAGTCCTAACGTCGCTGAACAAACACGTGTCTGGAAGGGCCCTCCCTGTCGTAACTCAAGAATATTCCCCAGGTTCCGGCCGCAACTCGAGAAAAACCATGAGACTTCCCCCTCGCTGCGAGATGAGGCTTGATACCCCTGCACTGCGTGCAGAGCAATTCCGTGTTCCACATCTAACGTGAAAGAAGCCTTGATTTCCTTGATGGCACTCCAGAGAAAACCCAAGATCACTGTCTCAAGTCTAGAGGGATCCTGAGGTCACTGTAGCAACACGAAAGGGCTCCGTGGACTCCAAATCAACTCGAGATGAGAGCTTAGTCCCTAGCTTCGACTCAAGAGGAATCCCAACTTTCCACAAGCACCTCAAGAGGAGGCTTCTCTCAGCTACAGGTATGTGAGAGGGACTCTGAATTTTGTGGCCTCAAGTGGAATGGACACCGAGATGCTCTGACTCGAAATAAGGCCGGATATCCCTGCAGTGAATTGAATGGAGGGTTGACTTGCATCTCCCAAAACGAAGGGATGTCTGAAACCCCTGTGGAGACCACAGAGAAAGACCTAGTTCTCTGCCTCATGGCGACCGGAGGCCTCACATCCTTTGAAAACTCGAGAGGTCCGCGGAGATCAATACTTCCGAAGGAGAAGATGCCTGACTCCTCTTGAAAATGGAAAGGAGTCCAGGATCCCTGTGGCACGTGGAAAGGGACCCTGGGTCTCCCGCCTCAGGTGGAGACACGTCCCAATTGCCATGCCAAGACTCGAGGAGAATCCCGAGGTGTCCCTCGCACCTAAGCAGGAGTCCTGACGTCGCTGAACAAACACGTGTCTGGACGGGCCCTCCCCGTGGTAACTCGAGAATATACCCCCGGTTCCGGCCGCAACTCGAGAAAAACCATGAGACTTCCCCCTCGCTGCGAGATGAGGCCTGATTCCCCTTCACTGCGTGCAGAGCAATTCCGTGTTCCACATCTAACGTGAAAGGAGCCTTGATTTCCTTGATGGCACTCCAGAGAAAACCCAAGATCACTGTCTCAAGTCTAGAGGGATCCTGAGGTCACTGTAGCAACACGAAAGGGCTCCGTGGACTCCAAATCAACTCGAGATGAGAGCTTAGTCCCTAGCTTCGACTCAAGAGGAATCCCAACTTTCCACAAGCACCTCAAGAGGAGGCTTCTCTCAGCTACAGGTATGTGAGAGGGACTCTGAATTTTGTGGCCTCAAGTGGAATGGACACCGAGATGCTCTGACTCGAAATAAGGCCGGATATCCCTGCAGTGAATTGAATGGAGGGTTGACTTGCATCTCCCAAAACGAAGGGATGTCTGAAACCCCTGTGGAGACCACAGAGAAAGACCTAGTTCTCTGCCTCATGGCGACCGGAGGCCTCACATCCTTTGAAAACTCGAGAGGTCCGCGGAGATCAATACTTCCGAAGGAGAAGATGCCTGACTCCTCTTGAAAATGGAAAGGAGTCCAGGATCCCTGTGGCACGTGGAAAGGGACCCTGGGTCTCCCGCCTCAGGTGGAGACACGTCCCAATTGCCATGCCAAGACTCGAGGAGAATCCCGAGGTGTCCCTCGCACCTAAGCAGGAGTCCTGACGTCGCTGAACAAACACGTGTCTGGACGGGCCCTCCCCGTGGTAACTCGAGAATATACCCCCGGTTCCGGCCGCAACTCGAGAAAAACCATGAGACTTCCCCCTCGCTGCGAGATGAGGCCTGATTCCCCTTCACTGCGTGCAGAGCAATTCCGTGTTCCACATCTAACGTGAAAGGAGCCTTGATTTCCTTGATGGCACTCCAGAGAAAACCCAAGATCACTGTCTCAAGTCTAGAGGGATCCTGAGGTCACTGTAGCAACACGAAAGGGCTCCGTGGACCCCAAATCAGCTCGAGATGAAAGGTTAATCCCTGGCTCAACTCAAGAGGAATACCAACTTTCCACAAGCACCTCAAGAGGAGGCTTCTCTCAGCTACAGGTATGTGAGAGGGACCCTGAGTTTGTGGCCTCAAATGGAATGGACTCCGAGATGCTCTGACTCGAAGTAAGGCCGGATATCCCAGCAGTGAGTTGCATGCAGGCTCGTTTTGCATCTCCCAAGATGAAGGGATGTCTGAATCCCCTGTGGACACCACAGAGAAAGACATAGTTCTCTGCCTCATCGCGACCGGAGGCCTCACATCCTTTGAAACCTCGAGAGGTCCGCGCAGATGAGTGCTTCCAAAGGAGACGATGTGTGACTCCTCTTGAAAATGGATAAGAGTTCCAGGATCCCTTTGGCACGTGGAAAGGGACCCTGGGTCTCCCGCCTCACGTGGAGACGTGTCCCAATTGCCATGCCAAGACTCGAGGAGAATCCCTAGGTGTCCCTTGCACCTAGGCAGGAGTCCTGACGTCGCTGAACAAACACGTGTCTGGAAGGTCCCTCCCTGTTGTAACTCGAGTATATACTCCAGGTTCTGGCCGCAACTCGAGAAAAACCATGAGACTTCCCCTCGCAGCGAGATGAGGCCCGATTCCGCTGCACTGCGTGCAGAGCAATTCCGTGTTCCACATCAACGTGAAAGGAGTCTTGATTACCTTGATGGCACTCCAGAGAAAACCCAAGAACAGTGTCTCAAGTCTAGAGGGATCCTGAGGTCACTGTAGCAACACGAAAGGGCTCCGTGGACCCCAAATCAGCTCGAGATGAAAGTTAGTCCCTGGCTCAACTCAAGAGGAATACCAACTTTCCACAAGCACCTCAAGAGGAGGCTTCTCTCAGCTACAGTTATGTGAGAGGGAACCTGAGTTTGTGGCCTCAAGTGGAATGGACACCGAGATGCTCTGACTCGAAGTAAGGCCAGATATCCCTGCAGTGAATTGAATGCAGACTCGTCTTGCATCTCCGAAGACGAAGGGATGTCTGAATTCCCTGTGGAGACCACAGAGAAAGGCCTAGTTCTCCGCCTCATCACAACTGGAGGCCTCACATCCTTTGAAAACTCGAGAGGTCCGAGGAGATCAATGCTTCCAAAGGAGACGATGCCTGACTCCACTTGAAAATGGATATGTGTCCCAGGATACCTGTGGCATGTGGAAAGGGACTCTGTGTCTCCCGCCTCCGGGGGAAACGCGTCCCAATAGCCATGACAAGACTCGAGGAGAATCCCGAGGTGTCCCTCGCTCCTAGGCAGGAGTCCTGACGTCGCTGAACAAACACGTGTCTGGAAGTTCCCTCGCCATCGTAACGCGAGAATATACCCCAGGTTCCGGCCGCATCTCGAGAAAAACCATGAGACTTCCCCTCGCCGCAACATGAGGCCCGATTCCCCTGCACTGCATGCAGAGCAATTCCGTGTTCCACATCAAACGTGAAAGGAGCCTTGATTTCCTTGATGGCACTCCAGAGAAAACCCAAGATCACTGTCTCAAGTCTAGAGGGATCCTGAGGTCACTGGAGCAACACGAAAGGGCTCCGTGGACCCCAAATCAACTCGAGATGAGAGCTTAGTCCCTGGCTTCAACTCAAGGGGAATACCAACTTTCCCAAAGAACGTCAAGAGGATGCTTCTCTCAGCTACAGGTATGTGAGAGGGCCTCTGAGTTTGTGGCCTCAAGTGGAATGGACCCGAGATGCTCTGACTCGAAGTAAGGACAGATATCCCTGCAGTGAATTGAATGCAGGCTCCTCTTGCATCTCCCAAGACGAAGGGATGTCTGAATCCCCTGTGGAGACCACAGGGAAAGACCTAGTTCTCGCCACATCGCGAACAGAGGCCTCACACCCTTTGAAAACTCGAGAGGTCCGCGGAGATCAATGCTTCCAAAGGAGACGATGACTGACTCCTCTTGAAAACGGATAGGAGTCCCAATATCATGTGGCACGTGGAAAGGAACACTGGGTCTCCCGCCTCACCTGGAGACGCAACACAATTGCCATTCGAATCCTCGGGGAGAATCCCGAGGTGTCCATCGCACCTAGGCAGGAGTCCTGACGTCGCTGAACAAACACGTGTCTGGAAGGGCCCTCCCCATCGTAACTCGAGAATATACCCCAGGTTCCGGCTGGAACTCGAGAAAAACCATGAGACTTCCCCCTCGCCGCGAGATGAGGCCCGATTCCCCTGCACTGCGTGCAGAGCAATTCCGTGTTCCACATCAAACGTGAAAGGAGCCTTGATTTCCTTGATGGCACTCCAGAGAAGACCCAAGATCACTGTCTCAAGTCTAGAGGGATCCTGAGGTCACTGGAGCAACACAAAAGGGCTCCGTGGACCCCAAATCAACTCGAGATGAGAGCTTAGTCCCTGGCTTCGACTCAAGAGGAATACCAACTTTCTACAAGCACCTCAAGAGGAGGCTTCTCTCAGCTACAGGTATGTGAGAGGGCCCCTGAGTTTGTGGCCTCAAGTGGAATGGACACCGAGATGCTCTGACTCGAAGTAAGGCTGGATATCCCTGCAGTGAATTGAATGCAGGCTCGTCTTGCATCTCCCAAGACGAAGGGATGTCTGAATCCCCTGTGGAGACGACAGAGAAAGACCTAGTCCTCCGCCTCATGGTTTCCGGAGGCCTCACATCCTTTGAAAACTCGAGAGGTCCGCGGAGATCAATGCTTCCAAAGGAGACGATGCCTGACTCCTCTTGAAAATGGATAGGAGTCCCAGGATCCCTGTGGCACGTGGAAAGGGACACTGGGTCTCCCGCCTCACGTGGAGACGCGTCCCAATTGCCATGCCAAGACTGGAGGAGAATCCCGAGGTGTCCCTCGCACCTAGGCAGGAGTCCTGACGTCGCTGAACAAACACGTGTCTGGAAGGGCCCTCCCCGTCGTAACTCGAGAATATACCCCAGGTTCCAGCCGCAACTCGAGATAAACCATGAGATTTCCCCCAGGCCGTGAGTTGAGGCCCGATTCCCCTGCACTGCATGCAGAGCAATTCCGTGTTCCACATCAAACGTGAAAGGAGCGTTGATTTCCTTGATGGCACTCCAGAGACAACCCAAGATCACTGTCTCAAGTCTAGAGGGATCCTGAGGTCACTGGAGCAACACGAAAGGGCTCCGTGGACCCCAAATCAACTCGAGATGAGAGCTTAGTCCCTGGTTTCGACTCAAGAGGAATACCAACTTTCCACAAGCACCTCAAGAGGAGGCTTCTCTCAGCTACGGGTATGTGAGAGAGACCATGAGTTTGTGACCTCATGTGGAATGGACACCGAGATGCTCTGACTCGAAGTAAGGCCGGATATCCCTGCAGTGAATTGAATGCAGGCTCGTCTTGCATCTCCCAAGACGAAGGGTTGTCTGAATCCCCTGTGGAGACCACAGAGAAAGACCTAGTCCTCCACCTCAAAGCAACCGGAGGCCTCATATTCTTTGAAAACTCGAGAGGTCCGCGGATATCAATACTTCAAAAGGAGACGATGCCTGACTCCTCTTGAAAATGGATAGGAGTCCCAGGATCCCTGTGGCACGTGGAAAGGGACCCTGGGTCTCACGCTTCAGGTGGAGACGCGTCCCAATTGCCATGCCAAGACTCGAGGAGAATCCCGAGGTGTCCCTCGCTCCTAGGCAGGAGTCCTGACGTCGCTGAACAAACACGTGTCTGGAAGGGCCCTCCCCGTCGTAACTCGAGAATATACCCCAGGTTCCGGCCGCAACTCGAGAAAAACCATGAGACTTCCCCCTCGCCGCGAGATGAGGCCCGATTCCCCTGCACTGCCTGCAGAGCAATTCCGTGTTCCACATCAAAAGTGAAAGGAGCCTTGATTTCCTTGATGGCACTCCAGAGAAAACCCAAGTTCACTGTCTCAAGTCAAGAGGGATCCTGAGGTCACTGGAGCAACAGGAAAGGGCTCCGTGGACCCCAAATCAACTCGAGATGAGAGCTTAGTCCCTGGCTTCGACTCAAGAGGAATACCAACTTTCCACAAACACCTCAAGAGGAGGCTTCTCTCAGCTACAGGTATGTGAGAGGGACCCTGAGTTTGTGGCCTCAAGTGGAATGGACACCGAGATGCTCTGACTCGAAGTAAGGCCGGATATCCCTGCAGTGAATTGAATGCAGGCACGTCTTGCATCTCCCAAGACGAAGGGATGTCTGAGTCCCCTGTGGAGACCACAGAGAAAGACCTAATTTTCCGCCTCATCGCGACCGGGGGCCTCACATCCTTTGAAAATTCGAGAGGTCCGTGGAGATCAATGCTTCCAAAAGAGACGATGCCTGACTCCTCTTGAAAATGGATAGGAGTCCCAGGAGCCCTGTGGCACGTGGAAAGGGACACTGGGTCTCCCGCCTCACGTGGAGACGAGTCCCCATTGCCATGCCAAGACTCGAGGAGAATCCCGAGGTGTCCCTCGCACCTAGGCAGGAGTGCTGACGTCGCTGAACAAACACGTGTCTGGAAGGGCCCTCGCCGTGGTAACTCGAGAATGTACCCCAGGTTCCGGCCGCAACTCGAGAAAAACCATGAGACTTCCCCCTCGCCGTGAGATGAAGCCCGACTCCCCTGCACTGCATGCCGAGGAATTCCGTGTTCCACATCAAACGTGAAAGGAGCGGTGATTTCTTTGATGACACTTCAGAGAAAACCCAAGATCACTGTCTCAAGTCTAGAGGGATCCCGAGGTCACTGTAGCAACACGAAAGGGTCTGTGGACCCCAAATCAACTGGAGATGAGAGCTTAGTCCCTGGCTTCGACTCAAGAGGAATAACAACTTTCCACAAGCACCTCAAGAGGAGGCTTCTCTCAGCTACAGGTATGTGAGAGGGACCCTGAGTATGTGGCCTTAAGTGGAATGGACACCGATATGCTCTGACTCGAAGTAAGGCCGGATATCCCTGCAGTGAATTGAATGCAGGCTCGTCTTGCATCTCCCAAGACGAAGGGTTGTCTGAATCCCCTGTGGAGACCACAGAGAAAGACCTAGTCCTCCACCTCAAAGCAACCGGAGGCCTCATATTCGTTGAAAACTCGAGAGGTCCGCGGAGATCAATGCTTGCAAAGGAGACGATGTCTGACTCCTCTTGAAAATGGATAGGAGTTCCAGGATCCCTGTGGCACGTGGAAAGGGACCCTGGGTCTCCCGCGTCACGTGGAGACGCATCCCAATTGCCATGCCAAGACACGAGGAGAATCCCGGGAGTCCCTCCCACCTAGGCAGGAGTCCTGACGTCGTTGAACATTCACGTGTCTGGAAGGGCCCTCCCCTTCGTACGTCGAGAATATACCCCATGTTCCGGACGCAACTGGAGAAAAACCATGAGACTTCCCCCTCGCCGCGAGATGAGGCCCGATTCCCCTGCACTGCGTGCAGAGCAATTCCGTGTTCCACAACAAACATGAAAGGAGCCTGATTTCCTTGATGGCACTCCAGAGGAGACCCAAGATCACTGTCTCATGTCTAGAGGGATCCAGAGGTCACTGTAGCAACATGAAAGGGTTCCATGGACCCCAAATCAAGTTGAGATGAGAGCTTAGTCCCTGGCTTCGACTCAAGAGGTATACCAACTTTCCACAAGCACGTCAAGAGGAGGCTTCTCTCAGCTACAGTTATGAGAGAGGCACCCGGAATTTGTGGCCTAAAGTGGAATGGACACCGAGATGCTCTGACTCGAAGTAAGGCCGGATATCCCTGCAGTGAATTGAATGCAGTCTCGTCTTGCATCTCCCAAGACGAAGGGATGTCTGAATCCCCTGTGGAGACCACAGAGAAAGACCTAGTTCTCCGCCTCTTCGCGACCGGAGGCCTCACATCCTTTGAAAACTCGAGAGGTCCACCGAGATCAATGCTTCGAAAGGAGACGATGCTGACTCCTCTTGAAAATGGATTGGAGTCCCAGGATCCCTAACACGTGGAAAGGGACCCTGGGTCTCCGGCCTCACGTGGAGACGCGTCCCAATTGCCATGCCAAGACTCGAGGAGAATCCCGAGGTGTCCTTCGCACCTAGGCAGGAGTCCTGAGGTCGCTGAACAAACACGTGTCTGGAAGGGCCCTCCCGTCGTAACTCGAGAATATACCCCAGGTTCCGGCCACAACTCAAGAAAAACCATGAGACTTTCCCCTCGCCGCGAGATGAGGCCCGATTCCCCTGCACTGTGTGCAGAGCAATTCCGTGTTCCACATCAAACCTGAAAGGAGGCTTGATTTCCTTAATGGCACTCCAGAGAAAAAGCAAGATCACTGTCTCAAGTCTCGAGGGTTCCTGAAGTCACTGTAGCAACACGAAAGTGCTCCGTGGACCCCAAATCAACTCGAGATGAGAGCTTACTCCCTGGCTTTGACTCAAGAGGAATACCAACTTTCCACAAGCACCTCAAGAGGAGGCTTCTCTCAGCTACAGGTATGTGAGAGGGACCCTGAGTTTGTGGCCTCAACTGGAAAGGACACCGAAATGCTCTGACTCGAAGTAAGGCCAGATATCCCTGCAGTGAATTGAATGCAGGCTCGTCTTGCATCTCCCAAGACGAAGGGATGTCTGAATCCCCTGTGGAGACCACAGAGAAAGACCTAGTTCTCCGCCTCTTTGGGACCGGAGGCCTGACATCCTTTGAAAACTCGAGAGGTCCGCGGAGATCAATGCTTCCAAAGGAGACGATGCCTGACTCCTCTTGAAAATGTATAGGAGTCCCAGGATCCCTGTGGCACATGGAAAGTGACCCTGGGTCTCCAGCCTCTTGGGGAGACGCGTCCCAATTGCCATGCCAAGACTCGAGGAGAATCCCGAGGAGTCCCTCGCACCTAGGCAGGAGTCCTGACGTCGTTGAACATTCACGTGTCTGGAAGGGCCCTCCCCGTCGTACGTCGAGAATATACCCCATGTTCCGGACGCAACTGGAGAAAAACCATGAGACTTCCCCCTCGCCGCGAGATGAGGCCCGATTCCCCTGCACTGCGTGCAGAGCAATTCCGTGTTCCACAACAAACATGAAAGGAGCCTGATTTCCTTGATGGCACTCCAGAGGAGACCCAAGATCACTGTCTCATGTCTAGAGGGATCCAGAGGTCACTGTAGCAACATGAAAGGGTTCCATGGACCCCAAATCAAGTTGAGATGAGAGCTTAGTCCCTGGCTTCGACTCAAGAGGTATACCAACTTTCCACAAGCACGTCAAGAGGAGGCTTCTCTCAGCTACAGTTATGAGAGAGGCACCCGGAATTTGTGGCCTAAAGTGGAATGGACACCGAGATGCTCTGACTCGAAGTAAGGCCGGATATCCCTGCAGTGAATTGAATGCAGTCTCGTCTTGCATCTCCCAAGACGAAGGGATGTCTGAATCCCCTGTGGAGACCACAGAGAAAGACCTAGTTCTCCGCCTCTTCGCGACCGGAGGCCTCACATCCTTTGAAAACTCGAGAGGTCCACCGAGATCAATGCTTCGAAAGGAGACGATGCTGACTCCTCTTGAAAATGGATTGGAGTCCCAGGATCCCTAACACGTGGAAAGGGACCCTGGGTCTCCGGCCTCACGTGGAGACGCGTCCCAATTGCCATGCCAAGACTCGAGGAGAATCCCGAGGTGTCCTTCGCACGTAGGCAGGAGTCCTGAGGTCGCTGAACAAACACGTGTCTGGAAGGGCCCTCCCGTCGTAACTCGAGAATATACCCCAGGTTCCGGCCACAACTCAAGAAAAACCATGAGACTTTCCCCTCGCCGCGAGATGAGGCCCGATTCCCCTGCACTGTGTGCAGAGCAATTCCGTGTTCCACATCAAACCTGAAAGGAGGCTTGATTTCCTTAATGGCACTCCAGAGAAAAAGCAAGATTACTGTCTCAAGTCTCGAGGGTTCCTGAAGTCACTGTAGCAACACGAAAGGGCTCCGTGGACCCCAAATCAACTCGAGATGAGAGCTTACTCCCTGGCTTTGACTCAAGAGGAATACCAACTTTCCACAAGCACCTCAAGAGGAGGCTTCTCTCAGCTACAGGTATGTGAGAGGGACCCTGAGTTTGTGGCCTCAACTGGAAAGGACACCGAAATGCTCTGACTCGAAGTAAGGCCAGATATCCCTGCAGTGAATTGAATGCAGGCTCGTCTTGCATCTCCCAAGACGAAGGGATGTCTGAATCCCCTGTGGAGACCACAGAGAAAGACCTAGTTCTCCGCCTCTTTGGGACCGGAGGCCTGACATCCTTTGAAAACTCGAGAGGTCCGCGGAGATCAATGCTTCCAAAGGAGACGATGCCTGACTCCTCTTGAAAATGTATAGGAGTCCCAGGATCCCTGTGGCACATGGAAAGTGACCCTGGGTCTCCAGCCTCTTGGGGAGACGCGTCCCAATTGCCATGCCAAGACTCGAGGAGAATCCCGAGGAGTCCCTCGCACCTAGGCAGGAGTTCTGGCGTCGCTGAAAAAACATGCGTCCTGAAGGGCCCTCCCCATTGGAACTGGAGAATATACCCCAGGTTCTGGCCGCAACTCGAGAAAAACCATGAGACTTCCCCCTCGCCGCGAGATGAGGCCCTTTCCCCTGCCCTGCGTGCAGAGCAATTCCGTGTTCCACATCAAACATGAAAGGAGATTTGATTTCCTTGATGGCCCTCCAGAGGAAACCCAAGATCACTGTCTCAAGTCTAGAGGGATCCTGAGGTCACTGTAGCAACACGAAAGGGCCCCGTGGACCCGAAAACAACTCGAGATGAGAGCTTAGCCCCGGGCTTCGACTCAAGAGGAATACCAACTTTCCACAATCACCTCAAGTGGAGGCTTCTCTCAGCTACAGGTATGTGAGAGGGACCCTGAGTTTGTGGCCTCAAGTGGAATTGACACCGAGATGCTCTGACTCGAATAATGCCGGATATCACTGCAGTGAATTGAATGCAGGCTCGTCTTCCATCTCCAAGGCGAAGGGATGTCTGAAGCCCCTGTGGAGACCACAGAGAAAGACCTAGTTCTCCACCTCATGGCGACCGGAGGCCTCACATACTTTGAAAAATTGAGAGGTCTGCGGAGATCAATGCTTCCAAAGGAGACGAGGCCTGACTCCTCTGGAAAATGGATAGGAGGCCCAGCATCCCTGTGGCACGTGGAAAGGGACCCTTGGTCTCCGGCCTCACGTGGAGACGCGTCCCAACTGCCATGCCAAGACTCGAGGAGAATCCCGAGGTGTCCCTCGAACCTAGGCAGGAGTTCTAACGTCGATGAACAAACACGTGTTTGGGATGGCCCTCCCCGTAGTAACTCGAGAATATACCCCAGGTTCCGGCCGCAACTCGAGAAAAATCATGAGACTTCCCCCTCGTCGCGAGATGAGGCCCAATTCCCCTGCACTGCGTGCAGAGCAATTCCGTGTTCCACATCAAACATGAAAGGAGCCTTGATTTCCTTAATGGCACTCCAGAGGAAACCCAAGATCACTCTCTCAAGTCTAGAGCGATCCTGAAGTCACTGAAGCAACACGAAAGTGCTCCGTGGACCCCAAATCAACTCGAGATGAGAGCTTAGTCCCTGGCTTCGACTCAAGAGGAATACCAACTTTCCACAAGCACGTCAAGAGGAGGCTTCTCTCAGCTACATGTATGTGAGAGGTAACCTGAGTTTGTGGCCTCAAGTGGAATGGACACCGAGATGCTCCTACTCGAAGAAAGGCCGGATATCCCTGCAGTGATTTGAATGCAGGATCGTCTTGCATCTCCCAAGATGAACGGATGTCTGATTCCCGTGTGGAAACCACAGAGAAAGAACTAGTTCTCCGCATCTTCGCGACTGGAGTCCTCACACCTTTTGAAAACTCGAGAGGTCCGCGGAGATCAATGCTTCCAAAGGAGATGATGCCTGAGTCCTATTGAAAATGTTTACGAGTCCCAGGATCCCTGTGGCACTTGGAAAGGGACACTGGGGCTCCCGCCTCACGAGGAGACGCGTCCCATTTGCCATGCCAACACTCGAGGAGAATCCCGAGGTGTCCCTCGCACTTAGGAAGGAGTCATGACGCCGCTGAAGAAACACGTGTCTGGAAGGGCCCTCCCCGTCGTAACTCGAGAAGATAGCCCACGTTCCGGCCGCAACTCGAGAAAAACCATGAGACTTCCGCCTCGCCGCGAGTTGAGGCCCGATTTCCCTGCACTGAATGCAGAGCAATTCCGTGTTCCCCTCAAACGTGAAAGGAGCCTTGATTTCCTTGATGGCACTCCAGATAAAACCCAAAATCACTGTCTCAAGTCTAGAGGGATCCTGAGGTCACTGTAGCAACACGAAAGGGCTTCGTGGACCCCAAATCAACTCGAGATGGGAGCTTAGTCCCTGGCTTCGACTCAAGAGGAATACCAACTTTCCACAAGCACCTCAAGAGGAGGCTTCTCTCAGCTACAAACATGTGAGACTTAACCTGATTTTGTGGCCTCATGTGGAATGGACACCTTGATGCTCTGACTCGAAGTAAGGCCGGATATCCCTGCAGTGAATTGAATACAGGCTCGTCTTGCATCTCCCACGATGAAGAGATGTATGAATCCCCTGTGGAGACCAGAGAGAAAGACCTGGTTCTCCGCCTCATCGCGACCGGAGGCCTCACATCCTTTGAAAACTCGAGAGGTCCGCGGAGATCAATGCTTCCAAAGGAGACGATGCCTGACTCTTCTTGAAAATGGATAGGAGTCCCAGGATCCCTGTGGCACGTGGAAAGGGACCCTGGGTCTCCCGCCTCACGTGGAGACGCGTCCCAATTCCCAGGCCAAGACTCGAGGAGAATCCCGAGGTGTCCCTCGCACCTAGGCAGGAGTCCTCACGTCGCTGAACAAACCCGTGTCTGGAAGGGCCCTCCCCGTCGTAACTCGAGAATATACCCAGGTTCCGGCCGCAACTCGAGAAAAACAATGAGACTTTCCCCTCGCGGCGACATGAGGCCATATTCCCCTGCACTGCGTGCAGAGCAATTCCGAGTTCCACATCAAACGTGAAAAGAGCCTGGATTTCCTTGATGGCACTCCAGGGAAAACCCAAGATCACTGTCTCAAGTCTAGAGGGATCCTGAGGTCACTGTAGCAACACGAAAGGGATCCTTGGACCGCAAATCAACTCGAGATGAGAGCTTAGTCCCTGGGTTCGACTCAAGTGGAATACCAACTTTGCACAAGCACCTCAAGAGGAGGCTTCTCTCAGCTACCGGTATGTGAGAGGGAACCTGAGTTTGTGGCTTCAAGTGGAATTGACACCGAGATGCTCTGACTCGAAGTAAGGCCGGATATCACTGCAATGAATTGAATGCAGGCTCGTCTTGCCTCTCCCAAGACGAAGGGATGTCTGAATCCTCTGTGGAGACCACAGAGAAAGACCTAGTTCTCCGCCTCATCGCGACCGGATGCCTCACATTCTTTGAAAATTCGAGAGGTCCGCGGATATCAATGCTTCCAAAGGAGACGATGCCTGACTCCTCTTGAAATTTGATCGGAGTCCCAGGATACCTGTGGCACGAGGAAAGCAACCCAGGATGTCCCGCCTCACGTGGTGACCCGTCCCAATAGCCATGCCAAGACTCGAGGAGAATCCCGAGGTGTCCCTCGCACCTAGGCAGGAGTCCTGACGTCGCTGAACAAACACGTGTCTGGAAGGGCCCTCCCCGTCGTAACTCGAGATTATACCCCAAGTTCCGGCCGCAACTCGAGAAAAACCATGAGACTTCCCCCTCGCCGCGACATGAGGCCCGATTCCCCTGCACTGCGTGCAGAGCAATTCCGTGTTCCACATCAAACGTGAAAGGAGCCTTGATTTCCTTGATGGCACTCCAGAGAAAACCCAAGATCACTGTCTCAAGTCTAGAGGGATCCTGATGTAACTGGAGCAACATGAAACGGCTCCGTGGACCCCAAATCAACTCGAGATGAGAGCTTAGTCCCCGGCTTCGACACAAGAGGAATACCAACTTTCCAAGAGCACCTCAAGAGGAGGCTTTTCTCAACTACAGGTATGTGAGAGGGACCCTGAGATTGTGGCCTCAAGTGGAATGGACACCGAGATGCTCTGACTCGAAGTAAGGCCGTATATCCCTGCAGTGAATTAAATGCAGGCTCGTCTTGCATCTCCCAAGACGAAGGGATGTCTGAAGCCCCTGTGGAGACCACAGAGAAAGACCTAGTCCTCCACTTCATCGCGACCGGAGGCCTCACATCCTTTGAAAACTCGAAAGGTCCGCGGATATCAATACTTCCGAAAGAGACGATGCCTGACTCCTCTTGAAAATGGATAGGTGTCCCAGGATCCCTGTGGCACCTGGAAAGGGACCCTGGGTCTCCCGCCTCACATGGAGACGCGTCCCAATTGCCATGCCAAGACTCGAGGAGAATCCCGAGGTGTCCCTCGCACCTAGGCAGGAGTCCTGACGTCGCTGAACAAACACGTGTCTGCAAAGGCCCTCCCCGTCGTACCTCGAGAATATACCCCAGGTTCCGGCCGCAACTTGAGAAAAACCTTGAGACATCCTCGTTGCCAGGAGATGAGGCCCGATTCCCCTGCACTGCGTGCAGAGCAATTCCGTGTTCCACATCAAACGTGAAAGGAGCCTTGATTTCCTTGATGGTACTCCAGAGAAAACCCAAGATCAGTGTTTCAAGTGTAGAGGGATCCTGAGGTCACTGGAGCAACACCAAAGTGCTCCGTGGACCCCAAATCAACTCGTGATGAGAGATTAGTCCCTGGCTTCTACTCAAGCGGAATACCAGCTTTCCACAAGCACTTCAAGAAGAGGCTTCTCTCAGCTACAGGTATGTGAGACGGCCCCTGAGTTTGTGGCCTCAAGTGGAATGGACAACGAGATGCTCTGACTCGAAGTAAGGCCGTATATCCCTGCAGTGAATTGAATGCAGGCTCGTCTTGCATCTCCCAAGACGAAGGGATGTCTGAATCCCCTGTGGAGACCACAGAGAAAGACCTAATTCTCCGCCTCATCGCGAGCGGAGGCCTCACATCCTTTGAAAACTCGAGAGGTCCGCGGAGATCAATGCTTCCAAAGGAGACGATGCCTGACTCCTCTTGAAAATGGATAGGTGTCCCAGGATCACTGTGGCACTTGGAAAGGGACCCTGGGTCTCCCGCCTCACGTGGAGACGCGTCCCAATTGCCATGCCAAGACTCGAGGAGAATCCCGAGGTGTCCCTCGCACCTAGGCAGGAGTCCTGACGTCGCTGAACAAACACGTGTCTGGAAGGGCACTCCCCGTCGTAACTCGAGAATATACCCCAGGTTTGGGCCGCAACTCAAGAAAAACCATGAGATTTCCCCCTCTCCGCGAGTTGAGGCCCGATTCCCCTGCACTGCATGCAGAGCAATTCCGTGTTCCACATCAAACGTGAAAGGAGCTTTGATTTCCTTGATGGCACTCCAGAGAAAACCCAAGATCACTGTCTCAAGTATAGAGGGATCCTGTGGTCACTGGAGCAACACGAAAGGGCTGTGTGGACCCCAAATCAACTCGAGATGAGAGCTTAGTCCCTGGCTTAGACACAAGAGGAATACCAACTTTCCACAAGCACCTCAAGAGGAGGCTTCTCTCAGCTACAGGTATGTGAGTGGGCCCCTGAGTTTGTGGCCTCAAGTGCAATGGACACCGATATGCTCTGACTCAAAATAAGGCCGGATATCCCTGCAGTGAATTGAATGCAGGCTCGTCTTGCATCTCCCAAGACGAAGGGATGTCTGAATCCCCTGTGGAGACCACAGAGAAAGACCTAGTCCTCCTCCTCATCGTGACCGGAGGCCTCACATCCTTTGAAAACTCGAGAGGTCTGCAGAGATCAATGCTTCCAAAGGAGACGATGCCTGACTCCTCTTGAAAATGGATAGGAGTCCCAGGATCACTGTGGCACGTGGAAAGGGACACTGGGTCTCCCGCCTCACGTGGAGACGCGTCCCAATTGCCATGCCAAGACTCGAGGAGAATCCCGAGTTGTCCCTCGAACCTAGGCAGGAGTCCTGACGTCGCTGAACAAACACGTGTCTGTCAGGGCCCTCCCAGTCGTAACTCGAGAATATACCCCAGGTTCCGGCCGCAACTCGAGAAAAACCATGAGACTTCCCCCTCGCCGCGAGATGAGGCCCGATTCCCCTGCCCTGCGTGCAGAGCAATTCCGTATTCCACATCAAAAGTGAAAGGAGCCTTGATTTCCTTGATGGCACTGCAGAGAAAACCCAAGATCACTGTCTCTAGTCTAGAGGGATCCTGAGGTCACTGGAGCAACACGAAAGGGCTCCGTGGACCCCAAATCAACTCGAGATGAGAGCTTAGTCCCTGGCTTCGACTCAAGAGGAATACCAACTTTCCACAAGCACCTCAAGAGGAGGCTTCTCTCAGCTACAGGTATGTGAGAGGGACCCTGAGTTTGTGGCCTCAAGTGCAATGGACACCGAGATGCTCTGACTCAAAATAAGGCCGGATATCCCTGCAGTGAATTGAATGCAGGCTCGTCTTGCATCTCCCAAGACGAAGGGATGACTGAATCCCCTGTGGAGACCACAGAGAAAAACCTAGTCCTCCTCCTCATCGTGACCGGAGGCCTCACATCCTTTGAAAACTCGAGAGGTCTGCAGAGATCAATGCTTCCAAAGGAGACGATGCCTGACTCCTCTTGAAAATGGATAGGAGTCCCAGGATCACTGTGGCACGTGGAAAGGGACACTGGGTCTCCCGCCTCACGTGGAGACTCGTCCCAATTGCCATGCCAAGACTCGAGAGGAATCACGAGTTGTCCCTCGCACCTAGGCAGGAGTCCTGACGTCGCTGAACAAACACGTGTCTGTCAAGGCCCTCCTCGTCGTAACTCGAGAATATACCCCAAGTTCCGGCCGCAACTCGAGAAAAACCAGGAGACTTCCCCCTCGCCGCGATATGAGGCCCGATTCCCCTGCCCTTTGTGCAGAGCAATTCCGTATTCCACATCAAAAATGAAAGGAGCCTTGATTTCCTTGATGACACTCCAGAGAACACCCAAGATCACTGTCTCAAGTCTAGAGGGATCCTGAGGTCACTGGAGCAACATGAAAGGGCTCCGTGGACCCCAAATCAACTCGAGATGAGAGCTTAGTCCCTGGCTTCGACTCAAGAGGAATACGAACTTTCCACAAGCCCCTCAAGAGGAGGCTTCTCTCAGCTACAGGTATGTGAGAGGGACCCTGAGTTTGTGGCCTCAAGTGGAATGGACACCGAGATGCTCTGACTGGAAGTAAGGCCGGATATCCCTGCAGTGAATTGAATGCAGGCTCGTCTTGCATCTCCCAAGACGAAGGGATGTCTGAATCCCCTGTAGAGACCACAGAGAAACACCTAGTCCTCCGCCTCAACGCGACCGGAGGCCTCACATCCTTTGAAACCTCGAGAGGTCCGCGGAGATCAATGCTTCCAAAGGAGACGATGCCTGACTCCTCTTGAAAATAGATAGGAGTCCCAGGATCCCTGTGGCACGTGGAAATTGACACTGGGTCTCCCGCCTCATGTGGAGACGCGTCCCAATTGCCATGCCAAGACTCGAGGAGAATCCGGAGGTGTCCCTCACACCTAGGCAGGAGTCCTGATGTCGCTGAACAAACCCGTGTCTGGAAGGGCCCTCCCCGTCTTAACTCGAGAATATACCCCAGGTACCGGCCACAACTCGAGAAAAACCATGACACTTCCCCCTAGCCGCGAGATGAGGCCCGATTCCCCTGCACTGCGTGCAGAGCAATTCCGTGTTCCACATCAAACGTAAACGGAGCCTTGATTTCCTTGATGGCACTCCAGAGAAAACCCAAGATCACTGTCTCAAGTCTAGAGGGATCCTGATGTCACTGGAGCAACACGAAAGGGCTTCGTGGACCCCAAATCAACTCGAGATGAGAGCTTAGTCCTTGGCTTCGACTCAGGAGGAATACCAACTTTCCACAAGCACCTCAAGAGGAGGCTTCTCTCAGCTACAGGTATGTGAGAGGGACCCTGAGTTTGTGGCCTCAAGTGGAATGGACACCGAGATGCTCTGACTCGAAGTAAGGCCGGATATCCCTGTAGTGAATTGAATGCAGGCTCGTCTTGCATCTCCCAAGACGAAGGGATGTCTGAATCCCCTGTGGAGACCACAGAGAAAGACCTAGTCCTCAGCCTCATCGCGACCGGAGGCCTCACATCCTTTGAAAACTCGAGAGGTCTGCGGAGATCAATGCTTCCAAAGGAGACGATGCTTGACTCCTCTTGAAAATGGATAGGAGTCCCAGAATCCCTGTCCACATGGACGGGGACCCTCGGTCTCCCGCTTCACGTGAAGACGCGTCCCAATTGCCATGCCAAGACTCGAGGAGAATCCCGAGGTGTCCCTCGCACCTAGGCAGGAGTCCTGACGTCGCTGAGCAAACACGTGTCTGGAAGGACCCTCCCCGTCTTAATTCGAGAATATACCCCAGGTTCCGGCCGCAACTCGAGAAAAACCATGAGACTTCCCCCTCGCCACCAGTTGAGGCCCGATTCCCCTGCACTGCGTGCAGAGCAATTCCGTGTTCCACATCAATCGTGAAAGGAGCCTTGATTTCCTTGATATCACTCCAGAGAAAACCCAAGATCACTGTCTCAAGTCTAGAGGGATCCTGAGGTCAATGTAGCAACACGAAAGGGCTCCGTGGACCCCAAATCTACTCGAGATGAGAGCTTAGTCCCTGGCTTCGACTCAAGAGGAATACCAACTTTCCACAAGCACCTCAAGAGGAGGCATCTCTCAGCTACAGGTATGTGAGAGGGACCCTGAGTTGCTGGCCTCAAGTGGAATGGACACCGAGATGGTCTGACTCGAAGTAAGGCCGGATATCCCTGCAGTGAATTGAATGCAGGCTCGTCTTGCATCTCCCAAGACGAAGGGATGTCTGAATCCCCTGTGGAGACGACAGGGAAAGACCTAATTCTCCGCCTCATCGCGACCGGAGGCCTTACATCCTTTGAAAACTCGAGAGGTCCGCGGAGATCAATGCTTCCAAAGGAGACGATGCCTGACTCCTCTTGAAAATGGATAGGAGTCCCAGGATCCCTGTGGCACGTGGAAAGGGACCCTGGGTCTCCCGCCTCACGTGGAGACGCGTCCCCATTGCCATGCCAAGACTCGAGGAGCATCAGGAGGTGTCCCTCGCACCTAGGTAGGAGTCCTGACGTCGCTGAACAAACACGTGTCTGGAAGGGCCCTCCCCGCCGTAGTTCGAGAATATTCCCCAAGTTCCGGCCGCAACTCGAGAAAAACCATGAGACTTCCCCCTCGCCGCGAGATGAGGCCCGATTCCCCTGCACTGCGTGCGGAGCAATTCCGTGTTCCACTTCAAACGTGAAAAGAGCCTTGATTTCCTTGATGGCACTCCAGAGAAAACCCAAGATCACTGTCTCGAGTCTAGAGGGATCCTGAGGTCACTGGTGCAACACGAAAGGGCTCCGTGGACCCCAAATCAACTCGAGATGAGAGCTTAGTCCCTGGCTTCGACTCAAGAGGACTACCAACTTTCCACAAGCACCTCAAGAGGAGGCTTCTCTCAGCTACAGGTATGTGAGAGGGACCCTGAATTTGTGGCCTCAAGTGGAATGGACACCGAGATGCTCTGACTCGAAGTAAGGCCGGATATCCCTGCAGTGAATTGAATGCAGGCTCGTCTTTCATCTCAAAAGACGAAGGGATGTCTGACTCCCCTGTGGAGACCACAGAGAAAGACCTAGTCCTCCGCCTCATCGCGACGGGAGGACTCACATCCTTTGAAAACTCGAGAGGTCTGCGGAGATCAATGCTTCCAAAGGAGACGATGCCTGACTCTTCTTGAAAATGGATAGGAGTCCCAGGATCCCTGTGGCACGTGGAAAGGGACCCTGGGTCTCAAGCCTCATGTGGAGACGCTTCCCAATTGCCATGCCAAGACTCGAGGAGAATTCCGAGGTGTCCCTCGCACCTAGGCAGGAGTCCTGGCGTCGCTGAACAAACACGTGTCTGGAAGGGCCCTCCCCGGCGTAAGTCGAGAATATACCCCATGTTCCGGCCTCAACTCGAGAAAAACCATGAGACTTTCCCCTCGCCGCGACATGAGGTCCGATTCCCCTGCACTGCATGCAGAGCAATTCCGTGTTCCACATCAAACGTGAAAGGAGCCTTGATTTCCTTGATGGCACTCCAGAGAAAACCCAAGTTCACTGTCTCAAGTCTAGAGGGATCCTGAGGTCACTGGAGCAACACGAAAGGGCTCCGTGGACCCCAAATCAACTCGAGATGAGAGCTTAGTCCCTGGCTTCGACTCAAGAGGAATACCAACTTTCCACAAGCACCTCAAGAGGAGGCTTCTCTCAGCTACAGGTATGTGAGAGGGACCCTGAGTTGCTGGCCTCAAGTGGAATGGACACCGTGATGGTCTGACTCGAACTAAGGCCGGATATCCCTGCAGTGAATTGAATGCAGGCTCGTCTTGCATCTCCCAAGACGAAGGGATGTCTGAATCCACTGTGGAGACCACAGAGAAAGTCATAGTCCTCCGCCTCATCGCGACCAGAGGCCTCACATTCTTTGAAAACTCGAGAGGTCTGCAGAGATCAATGCTTCCAAAGGGGACAATGCCTGACTCCTCTTGAAAATGGATAGGAGTCCCAGGATCTCTGTGGCACGTGGAAAGGGACCCTGGGTCTCCCGCCTCACATGGAGACGCGTCCCAATTGCCATGCCAAGACTCGAGGAGAATCCCGAGGTGTCCCTCGCACCTAGGCAGGAGTCCTGACGTAGCTGAACAAACACGTGTCTGGAAGGGCCCTCCCCGTCGTAACTTGAGAATATACCCCAGGTTCCGGCCACAACTCGAGAAAAACCATGAGACTTCCCCCTAGCCGCGAGATGAGGCCCGATTCCCCTGCACTGCATGCAGAGCAATTCCGTGTTCCACATCAAACGTAAACGGAGCCTTGATTTCCTTGATGGCACTCCAGAGAAAACCCAAGATCACTGTCTCAAGTCTAGAGGGATCCTGAGGTCACTGGAGCAACACGAAAGTGCTCCGTGGACCCCAAATCAACTCGAGATGAGAGCTTACTCCCTGGCTTCGACTCAAGACGAATGCGAACTTTCCACAAGCCCCTCAAGAGGAGGTTTCTCTCAGCTACATGTATGTGAGAGAGACCGTGAGTTTGTGGCCTCAATTGGAATGGACACCGAGATGCTCTGACTCGAAGTAAGGCCGGATATCCCTTCAGTGAATTGAATGCAGGCTCGTCTTGCATCTCCCAAGACGAAGGGATGTCTGAATCCCCTGTGGAGACCACAGAGAAAGACCTAGTTCTCCGCCTCCTCGCGACCAGAGACCTCACATCCTTTGAAAACTCGAGAGGTCCGCGGAGATCAATGCTTCCAAAGGAGACGATGCCTGACTCCTCTTGAAAATGGATAGGAGTGCCAGGATCCCTGTGGCACATTGAAAGGGACCCTGGGTCTCCCGCCTCACGTGGAGACGCGTCCCAATTGCCATGCCAAGACTCGACGAGAATCCGGAGGTGTCCCTCGCGCCTAGGCAGGAGTCCTGACGTCGCTGAACAAACACGTGTCTGGAAGGGCCCTCCCCGTCGTAACTCGAGAATATACCCCAGGTTCCGGCCGCAACTCGAGAAAAACCATGAGACTTCCCCCTAGCCGCGAGATGAGGCCCGATTCCCCTGCACTGCATGCAGAGCAATTCCGTGTTCCACATCAAAAGTGAAAGGAGCCTTGATTTCCTTGATGGCACTCCAGAGAATACCCAAGATCACTGTCTCAAGTCTAGAGGGATCCTGAGGTCACTGGAGCAACACCAAAGTGCTCCGTGGACACCAAATCAACTCGTGATGAGAGATTAGTCCCTGGCTTCTACTCAAGAGGAATACCAGCTTTCCACAAGCACTTCAAGAAGAGGCTTCTCTCAGCTACAGGTATGTGAGAGGGACCCTGAGTTTGTGGCCTCAAGTGGAATGGACACAGAGATGCTCTGACTCGAAGTAAGGCCGGATATCCCTGCAGTGAATTGAATGCAGGCTCGTCTTGCATCTCCCAAGACGAAGGGTTGTCTGAATCCCCTGTGGAGACCACAGAGAAAGACCTAATTCTCCGCCTCATCGCGAGCGGAGACCTCACATCCTTTGAAAACTCGAGAGGTCCGCGGAGATCAATGCTTCCAAAGGAGACGATGCCTGACTCCTCTTGAAAATGGATAGGTGTCCCAGGATCACTGTGGCACGTGGAAAGGGACCCTGGGTCTCCCGCCTCACGTGGAGACGCGTCCCAATTTCCATGCCAAGACTCGACGAGAATCCCGAGGTGTCCCTCGCACCTAGGCATGAGTCCTGACGTCTCTGAACAAACACGTGTCTGGAAGGGCGCTCCCCGTGGTAACTCGCGAATATACCACAGGTTCGGGCCGCATCTCAAGAAAAACCATGAGATTTCCCCCTCTCCGCGAGTTGAGGCCCGATTCCCCTGCACTGTATGCAGAGCAATTCCATGTTCCACATCAAACGTGAAAGGAGCTTTGATTTCCTTGATGGCACTCCAGAGAAAACCCAAGATCACTGTCTCAAGTATAGAGGGATCCTGTGGTCACTGGAGCAACACGAAAGGGCTCCGTGGACCCCAAATCAACTCGCGATGAGAGCTTAGTCCCTGGCTTAGACTCAAGAGGAATACCAACTTTCCACAAGCACATCAAGAGGAGGCTTCTCTCAGCTACAGGTATGTGAGTGGGCCCCTGAGTTTGTGGCCACAAGTGCAATGGACACCGATATGCTCTGACTCAAAATAAGGCCGGATATCCCTACAGTGAATTGAATGCAGGCTCGTCTTGCATCTCCCAAGACGAAGGGATATCTGAATCCCCTGTGGAGACCACAGAGAAAGACCTAGTCCTCTTCCTCATCGTGACCGGAGGCCTCACATCTTTAGAAAACTCGAGAGGTCTGCAGAGATCAATGCTTCCAAAGGAGACGATGCCTGACTCCTCTTGAAAATGGATAGGAGTCCCAGGATCTCTATGGCACGTGGAAAGGGACCCTGGGTCTCCCGCCTCACATGGAGACGCGTCCCAATTGCCATGCCAAGACTCGAGGAGAATCCCGAGGTGTCCCTCGCACCTAGGCAGGAGTCCTGACGTCGCTGAACAAACACGTGTCTGGATGGGCCCTCCCCGTCGTAACTCGAGAATATACCCCAGGTTCCGGCCACAACTCGAGAAAAACCATGAGACTTCCCCCTAGCCGCGAGATGAGACCCGATTCCCCTGCACTGCGTGCAGAGCAATTCCGTGTTCCACATCAATCGTAAACGGAGCCTTGATTTCCTTGATGGCACTCCAGAGAAAACCCAAGATCACTATGTCAAGTCTAGAGGGATCCTGAGGTCACTGGAGCAACACGAAAGTGCTCCGTGGACCCCAAATCAACTCGAGATGAGAGCTTAGTCCCTGGCTTTGACTCAAGAGGAATGCGAACTTTCCACAAGCCCCTCAAGAGGAGGCTTCTCTCAGCTACAGGTATGTGAGAGGGACCCTGAGTTTGTGGCCTCAAGTGGAATGGACACCGAGATGCTCTGACTCGAAGTAGGACGGGATATCCCTGCAGTGAATTGAATGCAGGCTCGTCTTGCATCTCCCAAGACGAAGGGTTGTCTGAATCCCCTGTGGAGACCACAGAGAAAGACCTAGTTCTCCGCCCCATCGCGACCGGAGGCCTCACATCCTTTGAAAATTCGAGAGGTCCGCGGAGATCAGTGCTTCCAAAGGAGAAGATGCCTGACTCCTCTTGAAAATGGATAGGAGTCCCAGGATCCCTGTGGCACGTGGAAAGGGACCCTAGGTCACCCGCCTCAGGTGGAGACGATTCCCAATTGCCATGCCAAGACTCGAGGAGAATCCCGAGGTGTCCCTCGCACCTAGGCAGGAGTCCTGACGTCGCTGAAAAAACACGTGTCTGGAAGGGCCCTCCCTGTCGTAACTCGAGAATATACCCCAGGTTCCGGCCGCAACTCGAGAAAAACCATGAGATTTCCCCTTCACCGCGAGATGAGGCCCGATTCCCCTGCACTGCGTGCAGAGCAATACCGTGTTCCACATCAAACGTGAAAGGAGCCTTGATTTCCTTGATGGCACTCCAGAGAAAACCCAAGATCACTGTCTCAAGTCTAGAGGGATCCTGAGGTCACTGGAGCAACGCGAAAAGTCTCCGTGGACCCCAAATCAACTCGAGATGATAGCTTAGTCCCTGGCTTCGACTCAAGAGGAATACCAACTTTCCACAAACACCTCAAGAGGAGGCTTCTCTCAGCTACAGGTATGTGAGAGGGACCCTGAGTTGTGGCCTCAATTGAAATGGACACCGAGATGCTCTGACTCGAAGTAAGGCTGGATACCCCTGCAGTGAATTGAATGCAGGCTCGTCTTGCATCTCCCAAGACGAAGGGATGTCTGAATCCCCTGTGGAGACCACAGAGAAAGACCTAGTTCTCCGCCTCCTCGCGACCAGAGGCCTCACATCCTTTGAAAACTCGAGAGGTCCGCGGAGATCAATGCTTCCAAAGGAGACGATGCCTGACTCCTCTTGAAAATGGATAGGAGTCCCAGGATCCCTGTGGCACATCGAAAGGGACACTGGGTCTCCCGCCTCACGTGGAGACGCGTCCCAATTGCCATGCCAAGACTCGAGGAGAATCCGGAGGTGTCCCTCACACCTAGGCAGGAGTCCTGACGTCGCTGAACAAACACGTGTCTGGAAGGGCCCTCCCCGTTTTAACTCGAGAATATACCCCAGGTTCCGGCCAAAACTCGAGAAAAACCATGAGACTTCCCCCTCGACGCGAGATGAGGCCCGATTCCCCTGCAATGTGTGCAGAGCAATTCCGTGTTCCACATTAAACGTGAAAGGAGCCTTGATTTCCATGATGGCACTCCAGAGAATACCCAAGATCACTGTCTCAAGTCTAGAGGGATCCTGAGGTCACTGGATCAACACCAAAGTGCTCCGTGGACCCCAAATTAACTCGTGATGAGAGATTAGTACCTGGCTTCGACTCAAGAGGAATACTAACTTTCCACAAGCACCTCAAGAGAAGGCTTCTCTCAGCTACAGGTATGTGAGAGGGACCCTGAATTTGTGGCCTCAAGTGGAATGCACACCGAGATGCTCTGACTCGAAGTAAGGCCAGATATCCCTGCAGTGAATTGAATGCAGGCTCCTCTTGCATCTCCCAAGACGAAGGGATATCTGAATCCCCTGTGGAGACCACAGAGAAAGTCCTCGTCCTCCGCCTCATCGCGACCGGAGGCCTCACATTCTTTGAAAACTCGAGAGGTCTGCGGAGATCAATGCTTTCAAAGGAGACGATGCCTGACTCCTCTTGAAAATGGATAGGAGTCCCAGGATCCCTGTGGCACGTGGAAAGGGACCCTGGGTCTCCCGCCTCACGTGGAGACGCGTCCCAAGTGCCATGCCAAGACTCGAGGAGAATCCCGAGTTGTCCCTCGCACCTAGGCAAGTGTCCTGACGTCGTTGAACAAACACGTGTCTGCAAAGGCCCTCCCCGTCGTAACTCGAGAATATACCCCAGGTTCCGGCCGCAACTTGAGAAAAACTTTGAGACATCCTCGTTGCCGCGAGATGAGGCCCGATTCCCCTGCACTGCGTGCAGAGCAATTCCGTGTTCCACATCAAACTTGAAAGGAGCCTTGATTTCCTTGATGGTACTCCAGAGAAAACCCAAGATCACTGTCTCAAGTGTAGAGGGATCCTGAGGTCACTGGAGCAACACGAAAGGGCTCCGTGGACCCCAAATCAACTCGAGATGAGAGCTTAGTCCCTGGCTTCGACTCAAGAGGAATACGAACTTTCCACAAGCCCCTCAAGAGGAGGCTTATCTCAGCTACAGTTATGTAAGAGGGCCCCTGAGTTTGTGGCCTCAAATGGAATGGACACCGAGATGCTCTGACTGGAAGTAAGGCCGGATATCCCTGCAGTGAATTGAATGCAGGCTCGTCTTGCATCTCCCAAGACGAAGGGATGTCTGAATCCCCTGTAGAGACCACAGAGAAAGACCTAGTCCTCCGCCTCAACACGACCGGAGGCCTCACATCCTTTGAAAACTCGAGAGGTCCGCGGAGATCAATGCTTCCAAAGGAGACGATGCCTGACTCCTCTTGAAAACGGATAGGAGTCCCAGGATCCCTGTGGCAGGTGGAAAGGGACCCTGGGTCTCCCGCCTCACGTGGAGACGCGTGCCAATTGCCATGCCAAGACTCGAGGAGAATCCCGAGGTGTCCCTCGGACCTAGGCAGGAGTCCTGACGTCGCTGAACAAACACGTGTCTGTCAGGGCCCTCCCCGTCGTAACTCGAGAATATACCCCAGGTTCCGGCCGCAACTCGAGAAAAACCATGAGACTTCCCCCTCGCCGCGAGATGAGGCCCGATTCCCCTTCCCTGCGTGCAGAGCAATTCCGTATTCCACATCAAAAGTGAACGGAGCCTTGATTTCCTTGATGGCACTCCAGAGAAAACCCAAGATCACTGTCTCTAGTCTAGAGGGATCCTGAGGTCACTGGAGCAACACGAAAGGGCTCCGTGGACCCCAAATCAACTCGAGATGAGAGCTTATTCCCTGGCTTCGACTCAAGAGGAATACAAACTTTCCACAAGAACCTCAAGAGGAGGCTTCTCTCAGCTACAGGTATGTGAGAGGGACCCTGAGTTTGTGGCCTCAAGTGGAATGGACACCGAGATGCTCTGACTCGAAGTAAGGCCGTACATCCCTGCAGTGAATTGAATGCAGGCTCGTCTTGCATCTCCCAAGACGAAGGGATGTCTGAATCCCCTGTGGAGACCACAGAGAATGACCTAGTCCTCCGCCTCATCGCGACCGGAGGCCTCACATCCTTTGAAAACTCGAGAGGTCTGTGGAGATCAATGCTTCCAAAGGAGACGATGCCTGACTCCTCTTGAAAATGGATAGGAGTCCCAGGATCCCTGTGGCACGTGGAAAGGGACACTGGGTCTCCCGCCTCACGTGGAGACGCGTGCCAATTGCCATGCCAAGACTCGAGGAGAATCCCGAGGTGTCCCTCGCACCTAGGCAGGAGTCCTGACGTCGCTGAACAAACACGTGTCTGGAAGGGCCCTCCCCGTCGTAACTCGAGAATATACCCCAGTTTCCGGCCGCAACTCGAGAAAAACCATGAGATTTCCCCTTTACCGCGAGATGAGGCCCGATTCCCCTGCACTGCGTGCAGAGCAATTCCGTGTTCCACATCAAACATGAAAGGAGCCTTGATTTCCTTCATGGCACTCCAGAGAAAACCCAAGATCACTGTCTCAAGTCTAGAGGGATCCTGAGGTCACTGGAGCAACACGAAAAGGCTCCGTGGACCATAAATCAACTCGAGATGATAGCTTAGTCCCTGGCTTCGACTCAAGAGGAATACCAACTTTCCACAAGCACTTCAAGAGGAGGCTTCTCTCAGCTACAGGTATGTGAGAGGGACCCTGAAATGGGCCTCAATTGAAATGGACACCGAGATGCTCTGACTCGAAGTAAGGCTGGATATCCCTGCAGTGAATTGAATGCAGGCTCGTCTTGCATGTCCCAAGACGAAGGGATGTCTGAATCCCCTGTGGAGACCACAGAGAAAGCCCTAGTTCTCCGCCTCATCGCGACCAGAGACCTCACATCCTTTGAAAACTCGAGAGGTCCGCGGAGATCAATGCTTCCAAAGGAGACAA
This sequence comes from Dama dama, assembly GCF_033118175.1. Taxonomy (NCBI): domain Eukaryota; kingdom Metazoa; phylum Chordata; class Mammalia; order Artiodactyla; family Cervidae; genus Dama; species Dama dama. The sequence goes on along the minus strand of NW_026870878.1, from coordinate 231,830 downwards.
TGCCTGACTCCTCTTGAAAATGGATAGGAGTCCCAGGATCCCTGTGGCACATGGAAAGGGACACTGGGTCTCCCGCCTCACGTGGAGACGCGTCCCAATTGCCATGCCAAGACTCGAAGAAAATCCCGAGGTGTCCCTCGCACCTAGGCAGGAGTCCTGACGTCGCTGAACAAACACGTGTCTGGATGGGCCCTCCCCGTCGTAACTCGAGAATATACCCCAGGTTCCGGCCACAACTCGAGAAAAACCATGAGACTTCCCCCTAGCCGCGAGATGAGGCCCGATTCCCCTGCACTGCGTGCAGAGCAATTCCGTGTTCCACATCAAACTTAAACGGAGCCTTGATTTCCTTGATGGCACTCCAGAGAAAACCCAAGATCACTGTCTCAAGTCTAGAGGGATCCTGAGGTCACTGGAGCAACACGAAAGTGCTCCGTGGACCCCAAATCAACTCGAGATGAGAGCTTAGTCCCTGGCTTCGACTCAAGAGGAATGCGGACTCTCCACAAGCCCCTCAAGAGGAGGCTTCTCTCAGCTACAGGTATGTGAGAGGGACCCTGAGTTGTGGCCTCAATTGAAATGGACACCGAGATGCTCTGACTCGAAGTAAGGCTGGATACCCCTGCAGTGAATTGAATGCAGGCTCGTCTTACATCTCCCAAGACGAAGGGATGTCTGAATCCCCTGTGGAGACCACAGAGAAAGACCTAGTTCTCCGCCTCCTCGCGACCAGAGGCCTCACATCCTTTGAAAACTCGAGAGGTCCGCGGAGATCAATGCTTCCAAAGGAGACGATGCCTGACTCCTCTTGAAAATGGATAGGAGTCCCAGGATCCCTGTGGCACTTGGAAAGGGACCCTGGGTCTCCCGCCTCACGTGGAGACGCGTGCCAATTGCCATGCCAAGACTCGAGGAGAATCCCGAGGTGTCCCTCGGACCTAGGCAGGAGTCCTGACGTCGCTGAACAAACACGTGTCTGGAAGGGCCCTCCCCGTCGTAACTCGAGAATATACCCCAGTTTCCGGCCGCAACTTGAGAAAAACCATGAGATTTCCCCTTTACCGCGAGATGAGGCCCGATTCCCCTGCACTGCGTGCAGAGCAATTCCGTGTTCCACATCAAACGTGAAAGGAGCCTTGATTTCCTTGATTGCACTCCAGAGAAAACCCAAGATCACTGTCTCAAGTCTAGAGGGATCCTGAGGTCACTGGAGCAACACGAAAAGGCTCTGTGGACCATAAATCAACTCGAGATGATAGCTTAGTCCCTGGCTTCGACTCAAGAGGAATACCAACTTTCCACAAGCACTTCAAGAGGAGGCTTCTCTCAGCTACAGGTATGTGAGAGGGACCCTGAAATGGGCCTCAATTGAAATGGACACCGAGATGCTCTGACTCGAAGTAAGGCTGGATATCCCTGCAGTGAATTGAATGCAGGCTCGTCTTGCATCTCCCAAGATGAAGGGATGTCTGAATCCCCTGTGGAGACCACAGAGAAAGACCTAGTTCTCCGCCTCCTCGCGACCAGAGACCTCAAATCCTTTGAAAACTCGAGAGGTCCGCGGAGATCAATGCTTCCAAAGGAGACGATGACTGACTCCTCTTGAAAATGGATAGGAGTCCCAGGATCCCTGTGGCACATCGAAAGGGACACTGGGTCTCCCGCCTCACGTGGAGACGCGTCCCAATTGCCATGCCAAGACTCGAGGAGAATCCCGAGGTGTCCCTCACACCTAGGCAGGAGTCCTGACGTCGCTGAACAAACACGTGTCTTGAAGGGCCCTCCCCGTTGTAACTCGAGAATATACCCCAGGTTCCGGCCAAAACTCGAGAAAAACGATGAGACTTCCCCCTCGACGCGAGATGAGGCCCGATTCCCCTGCACTGCGTGCAGAGCAATTCCGTGTTCCACATCAAACTTGAAAGGAGCCTTGATTTCCTTGATGGCACTCCAGAGAAAACTCAAGATCACTGTCTCAAGTCTAGAGGGATCCTGAGGTCACTGGAGCAACACGAAAGGGCTCCGTGGACCCCAAATCAACTCGAGATGAGAGGTTAGTCCCTGGCTTCGACTCAAGAGGAATACCAACTTTCCACAAGCACCTCAAGAGGAGGCTTCTCTCAGCTACAGGTATGTGAGAGGGCCCCTGAGTTTGTGGCCTCAAGTGGAATGGACACCGAGATGCTCTGACTCGAAGTAAGGCCGGATATCCCTGTAGTGAATTGAATGCAGGCTCGTCTTGCATCTCCCAAGACGAAGGGATGTCTGAATCCCCTGTGGAGACCACAGAGAAAGACCTAGTCCTCCGCCTCAACGCGACCGGAGGCCTCACATCCTTTGAAAACTCGAGAGGTCCGCGGAAATCAATGCTTTCAAAGGAGACGATGCCTGACTCCTCTTGAAAATGGATAGGAGTCCCAGGATCCCTATGGCACGTGGAAAGGGACCCTGGGTCTCCCGCCTCACGTGGAGACGCGTCCCAATTGCCATGCCAAGACTCGAGGAGAATCCCGAGGTGTCCCTCGCACCTAGGCAAGAGTTCTGACGTCGCTGAACAAACACGTGTCTGGAAGGGCGCTCCCCGTCGTAACTCGAGAATATACCCCAGGTTCGGGCCGCAACTCAAGAAAAACCATGAGATTTCCCCCTCTCCGCGAGTTGAGGCCCGATTCCCCTGCACTGCATGCAGAGCAATTCCGTGTTCCACATCAAACGTGAAAGGAGCTTTGATTTCCTTGATGGCACTCCAGAGAATACCCAAGATCACTGTCTCAAGTATAGAGGGATCCTGTTGTCACTGGAGCAACACGAAAGGGCTCTGTGGACCCCAAATCAAATCGAGATGAGAGCTTAGTCCCTGGCTTAGACTCAAGAGGAATACCAACTTTCCACAAGCACCTCAAGAGGAGGCTTCTCTCAGCTACAGGTATGTGAGAGGAACCCTGAGTTTGTGGCCTCAAGTGCAATGGACACCGATATGCTCTGACTCAAAATAAGGCCGTATATCCCTGCAGTGAATTGAATGCAGGCTCGTCTTGCATCTCCCAAGACGAAGGGATGTCTGAATCCCCTGTGGAGACCACAGAGAAAGACCTAGTCCTCCGCCTCATCGCGACCGGAGGCCTCACATCATTTGAAAACTCGAGAGGTCTGTGGAGACCAATGCTTCTAAAGGAGACGATGCCTGACTCCTCTTGAAAATGGATAGGAGTCCCAGGATCCCTGTGGCACATCGAAAGGACACTGGGTCTCCCGCCTCACGTGGAGACGCGTCCTTATTGCCATGCCAAGACTCGAGAAGAATCCGGAGGTGTCCCTCACACCTAGGCAGGAGTCCTGACGTCGCTGAACAAACACGTGTCTGGAAGGGCCCTCCCCATCGTAACTCGAGAATATACCCCAGGTTCCGGCCACAACTAGAGAAAAACCATGAGACTTCCCCCTCGCCGCGAGATGAGGCCCGATTCCCCTGCACTGCGTGCAGAGCAATTCCGTGTTCCACATCAAACGTGAAAGGAGCCTTGATTTCCATGATGGCACTCCAGAGAATACCCAAGATCACTGTCTCAAGTCTAGAGGGATCCTGAGGTCACTGGAGCAACACCAAAGTGCTCCGTGGACACAAATCAACTCGTGATGAGAGATTAGACCCTGGCATCGACTCAAGAGGAATACTAACATTCCACAAGCACCTCAAGAGGAGGCTTCTCTCAGCTACAGGTATGTGAGAGGAACCCTGAGTTTGTGGCCTCAAGTGCAATGGACACCGAGATGCTCTGACTCAAAATAAGGCCGGATATCCCTGCAGTGAATTGAATGCAGGCTCGTCTTGCATCTCCCAAGACGAAGGGATGTCTGAATTACATATGGAGACCACAGAGAAAGTCCTCGTCCTCCGCCTCATCGCGACCGGAGGTCTCACATTCTTTGAAAACTCGAGAGGTCTGCGGAGATCAATGCTTTCAAAGGAGACGATGCCTGACTCCTCTTGAAAATGGATAGGAGTCCCAGGATCCCTGTGGCACGTGGAAAGGGACCCTGGGTCTCCCGCCTCACGTGGAGACGCATCCCAATTGCCATGCCAAGACTCTAGGAAAATCCCGAGGTGTCCCTCGCACCTAGGCAGGAGTCCTGACGTCGCTGAACAAACACGTGTCTGGAAGGGCTCTCCCCGTCGTAACTCGAGAATATACCCCAGGTTCGGGCCGCAACTCGAGAAAAACCATGAGATTTCCCCCTCGCCGCGAGTTGAGGCCCTATTCCTTTGCACTGCGTGCAGAGCAATTCCGTGTTCCACATCAAACGTGAAAGGAGCCTTGATTTCCTTGATGGCACTCCAGAGAAAACCCAAAATCACTGTCTCAAGTCTAGAGGGATCCTGAGGTCACTGGAGCAACACGAAAGGGCTCCGTGGACCCCAATTCAACTCGAGATGAGAGCTTAGTCCCTGGCTTCGACTCAAGAGGAATACCAACTTTCCACAAGCACCTCAAGAGGAGGGTTCTCTCAGCTACAGGTTTGTGCGAGGGACCCTGAGTTTGTGGCCTCAAGTGCAATGGACACCGAGATGCTCTGACTCGAAGTAAGGCCGGATATCCCTGCAGTGAATTGAATGCAGGTTAGTCTTGGATCTCCCAAGACGAAGGGATGTCTGAATCCCCTGTGGAGACCACAGAGAAAGTCTAGGTCTCCGCCTCATCGTGACCGGAGGCCTCACATCCTTTGAAAACTCGAGAGGTCCGCGGACATCAATGCTTCCAAAGGAGACGATGTCTGACTCCTCTTGAAAATGGATAGGAGTCCCAGGATACCTGTGGCACGTGGAAAGGGACACTGGGTCTCCCGCCTCCCGTGAAGACGCGTCCCAATTGCCATGCCAAGACTCGAGGAGAATCCCGAGGTGTCCCACGCACCTAGGCAGGAGTCCTGACGTCGCTGAACAAACACGTGTCTGGAAGGGCCCTCCCCGTCGTAACTCGAGAATATACCCTAGGTTCAGGCCGCAACTCGAGAAAAACCATGAGACTTCCCCCTCGCCGCTGGATGAGGCCCGATTCCCCTGCACTGCATGCAGAGCAATTCCGTGTTCCACATCAAACGTGAAAGGAGCCTTGATTTCCTTGATGGCACTCCAGAGAAAACCCAAGATCACTGTCTCAAGTCTAGAGGGATCCTGAGGTGACTGGAGCAACTCGAAAGGGCTCCGTTTACCCCAAATCAACTCGAGATGAGAGCTTAGTCCCTGGCTTCGACTCAAGAGGAATACCAACTTTTCACAAGCACCTCAAGAGGAGGCTTCTCTCAGCTACAGGTATGTGAGAGGGACCCTGAGTTTGTTGCCTCAAGTGGAATGGACACCGAGATGCTCTGATTCGAAGTAAGGCCGGATATCTCTGCAGTGAATTGAATGCAGGGTCGTCTTGCATCTCCCAAGACGAAGGGATGTCTGAATCCCATGTGGAGACGACAGAGAAAGACCCAGTCCTCCGCCTCATCGCGACCGGAGGCCGCACATCCTTTGAAAACTCGAGAGGTCTGCGGAGATCAATGCTTCCAAAGGAGACGATGCCTGACTCCTCTTGAAAATGGATAGGAGTCCCAGGATTCCTGTGGCACGTGGAAAGGGACCCTGCATCTCCCGCCTAACCTGGAGAGGCGTCCCAATTGCCATGCCAATACTCGAGGAGAATCCCGAGGTGTCCCTCGCACCTAGGCAGGATTCCAGACGTAGCTGAACAAACACGTGTCTGGAAGGGCCCTTCCAGTCGTAACTCGAGAATATAACCCGGGTTCCGGCCGCAACTCGAGAAAAACCATGTGACTTCCCACTCGCCGCGAGAAGAGGCCCGATTCCCCTGCACTGCATGCAGAGCAATTCCGTGTTCCACATCCAAGGTGAAAGGAGCCTTGATTTCCTTGATGGCACTCCAGAGAAAACCCAAGATCACTGTCTCAATTCTAGAGGGATCCTGAGGTCACTGGAGCAACATGAAATTTCTCCGTGGACCCCAAATCAACTCGAGATGAGAGCTTAGTCCCTGGCGTCGACTCAAGAGGAATACCAACTTTTCACAAGCACCTCAAGAGGAGGCTTCTCTCAGCTACAGGTATGTGAGAGTGCCCCTGAGTTTGTTGCCTCAACTGGAATGGACACCGAGATGCTCTGACTCGAAGTAAGGCCGGATATCCCTGCAGTGAATTGAATGCAGGCTCGTCTTGCATCTCCCAAAACGAAGGGATGTCTGAATCCCCTGTGGAGACCACAGAGAAAGACAGAGTTCTCCGCCTCATCGCGACCGGAGGCCTCACATCCTTTGAAAACTCGAGAGGTCCGCGGAGATCAATGCTTCCAAAGGAGACGATGCCTGACTCCTCTTGAAAATGAATAGGAGTCCCAGGATCCCTGTGGCACGTGGAAAGGGACCCTGGGTCTCCCGCCTCACGTGGAGACGCGTCCAAATTGCCATGCCAAGTCTCAAGGAGAATCCCGAAGTGTCCCTCGCACCTAGGCAGGAGTGCTGACGTCGCTGAACAAACACGTGTCTGGAAGGGCCCTCCCCGTCGTAACTCGAGAATATACCCCAGGTTCCGGCCGCAACTCGAGAAAAACCATGAGACTTCCCCCTCGCCGCGCGATGAGGCCCGATTCCCCTGCACTGCGTGCAGAGCAATTCCGTGTTCCAAATCAAACGTGAAAGGAGCCTTGATTTCCTTGATGGCACTCCAGAGAAAACCCAAGATCACTGTCTCAAGTCTAGAGAGATCCTGAGGTCACAGGAGCAACAAAAAAGGGCTCCGTGGACCCCAAATCAACTCGAGATGAGAGCTTAGTCCCTGGCTTCGACTCAAGAGGAATACCAACTTTCCACAAGCACCTCAAGAGGAGGCTTCTCTCAGCTACAGGTATGTGAGAGGGACCCTGAGTTTGTGGCCTCAAGTGGAACGGACACCGAGATGCTCTGACTCGAAGTAAGGCTGGATATCCCTGCAGTGAATTGAATGCAGGCTCGTCTTGCATCTCCCAAGACGAAGGGATGTCTTAATCCCCTGTGGAGACCACAGAGAAAGACCGAGTTCTCTGCCTCATCGCGACCGGAGGCCTCACATCCTTTGAAAACTCGAGAGGTCCGCGGAGATCAATGCTTCCAAAGGAGACGATGCCTGACTCCTCTTGAAAATGAATAGGAGTCCCAGGATCCCTGTGGCACGTGGAAAGGGACCCTGGGTCTCCCGCCTCACGTGGAGACGCGTCCCAATTGCCATGCCAAGACTCGAGGAGAATCCCGAGGTGTCCTTCGCACCTAGGCAGGAGTCCTGACGTCGCTGAACAAACACGTGTCTGGAAGGCCCCTCCCCGTCGTAACTCGAGAATATACCCAAGGTTCCGGCTGCAACTCGAGAAAAACCAAAAGACTTCCCCCTCGCCGCTGGATGAGGCCCGATTCCCCTGCACTGCGTGCAGAGCAATTCCGTGTTCCACATCAAACGTGAAAGGAGCCTTGATTTCCTTGATGGCACTCCAGAGAAAACCCAAGATCACTGTCTCAAGTCTAGAGGGATCCTGAGGTCACTGGAGCAACACGAAAGGGCTCCGTGGACCCCAAATCAACTCGAGATGAGAGCTTATTCCCTGGCTTCGACTCAAGAGGAATACCATCTTTCCACAAGCACCTCAAGAGGAGGCTTCTCTCAGCTACAGGTATGTGAAAGGGCACCTAAGTTTGTGGCCTCAAGTGGAATGGACACCGAGATGCTCTGACTAGAAGTAAGGCCGGATATCCCTGCAGTGAATTGAATGCAGGCTCGTCTTGCATCTCCCAAGACGAAGGGATGTCTGAATCCCCTGTGGAGACCACAGAGAAAGACCGAGTTCTCCACATCATCGCGACCAGTGGCCTCACATCCTTTGAAAACTCGAGAGGTCCGGAGAGATCAATGCTTCCAAAGGAGACGATGCCTGACTCCTCTTGAAAATGGATAGGAGTCCCAGGATCCCTGTGGCACGTGGAAAGGGACACTGGGTCTCCCGCCTCACGTGGAGACGCTTCCCCAAGCCATGCCAAGACTCGAGGAGAATCCTGAGGTGTCCCTCGCATCTAGGCGGGATTCCTGACGTCGCTGAACAAACACGTGTCTGGAAGGGCCCTTCCCGTCGTAACTCGAGAATATACCCCAGGTTCCCGCCGCAACTCGAGAAAAACCATGAGACTTCCCCCTCGCCGCTGGATTAGGCTCGATTCCCCTGCACTGCGTGCAGAGCAATTCCCTCTTCCACATCAAACGTGAAAGGAGCCTTGATTTCCTTAATGGCACTCCAGAGAAAACCCAAGATCACTGTCTCAAGTCTAGAGGGATCTTGAGGTCACTGGAGCAACACGAAAGGGCTCTGTGGACCCCAAATCAACTCGAGATGAGAGCTTAGTCCCTGTCTTCGACTCAAGAGGAATACCAACTTTCCCCAAGCACCTCAAGAGGAGGCTTCTCTCAGCTACAGGTATGTGAGAGGGCCCCAGAGTTTGTTGCTTCAAGTGGAATGGACACCGAGATGCTCTGACTCGAAGTAAGGCGGGATATCCCTGCAGTGAATTGAATGCAGGCTCGTCTTGCATCTCCCAAGACGAAGGGATGTCTTAATCCCCTGTGGAGACCACAGAGAAAGACCGAGTTCTCCGCCTCATCGCGACCGGAGGCCTCACATCCTTTGAAAACTCGAGAGGTCCGCGGAGATCAATGCTTCCAAAGGAGATGATGCCTGACTCCTCTTGAAAATGGATAGGAGTACCAGGATCCCTGTGGCACGTGGAAAGGGACCCTTGGTCTCCCGCCTCACGTGGAGACACGTCCAAATTGCCATGCCAAGACTCAAGGAGAATCCCATGGTGTCCCTCGCACCTAGGCAGGAGCCCTGCCGTCGCTGAACAAACACGTGTCTGGAAGGGCCCTCCCCGTCGTAACTCGAGAATATACCCCAGGTTCCGGCCGCAACTCGAGAAAAACCATGAGACTTCCCCCTCGCCGCGAGATGAGGCCCGATTCCCCTGCACTGGGTGCAGAGCAATTCCGTGTTCCACATCAAACGTGAAAGAAGCCTTGATTTCCTTGATGGCACTCCAGAGAAAACCCAAGATCACTGTCTCAAGTCTAGAGAGATCCTGAGGTCACAGGAGCAACACAAAAGGGCTCCGTGGACCCCAAATCAACTCGAGACGAGAGCTTAGTCCCTGGCTTCGACTCAAGAGGAATACCAACTTTCCACAAGCACCTCAAGAGGAGGCTTCTCTCAGCTACAGGTATGTGAGAGGGCCCCTGAGTTTGTGGCCTCAAGTGGAATGGACACCGAGATGCTCTGACTCGAAGTAAGGCCGGATATCCCTGCAGTGAATTGAATGCAGGCTCGTCTTGCATCTCCCAAGACGAAGGGATGTCTTAATCCCCTGTGGAGACCACAGAGAAAGACCGAGTTCTCCGCCTCATCGCGACCGGAGGCCTCACATCCTTTGAAAACTCGAGAGGTCCGGAGAGATCAATGCTTCCAAAGGAGACGATGCCTGACTCCTCTTGAAAATGGATAGGAGTCCCAGGATCCCTGTGGCACGTGGAAAGGGACCCTGGGTCTCCCGCCTCACGTGGAGACGCGTCCCAATTGCCATGCCAAGACTCGAGGAGAATCCCAAGGTGTCCCTCGCACCTAGGCAGGAGTCCTGACGTTGCTGAACAAACACGTGTCTGGAAGGCCCCTCCCCGTCGTAACTCGAGAATATACCCCAGTTTCCGGCCGCAACTAGAGAAAAACCATGCGACTTCCCCCTCGCCCCGAGATGAGGCCCGATTCCCCTGCACTGCGTGCAGAGCAATTCCGTGTTCCACATCAAACGTGAAAGGAGCCTTGATTTCCTTGATGGCACTCCAGAGAAAACCCAAGATCACTGTCTCAAGTCTAGAGGGATCCTGAGGTCACTGGAGCAACACGAAAGGGCTCCGTGGACCCCAAATCAACTCGAGATGAGAGCTTAGTCCCTGTCTTCGACTCAAGAGGAATACCAACTTTCCACAAGCACCTCAAGAGGAGGCTTCTCTCAGCTACAGGTATGTGAGAGGGCCCCTGAGTTTGTGGCCTCAAGTGGAATGGACACCGAGATGCTCTGACTCGAAGTAAGGCCGGATATCCCTGCAGTGAATTGAATGCAGGCTCGTCTTGCATCTCCCAAGACGAAGGGATATCTTAATCCCCTGTGGAGACCTCAGAGAAATGCCGAGTTCTCCACATCATCGCGACCGGATGCCTCACATCCTTTGAAAACTCGAGAGGTCCGGAGAGATCAATGCTTCCAAAGGAGACGATGCCTGACTCCTCTTGAAAATGGATAGGATCCCAGGATCCCTGTGGCACATCGAAAGGGACACTGGGTCTCCCGCCTCACGTGGAGACGCGTCCCAATTGCCATGCCAAGACTCGAGGAGAATCCGGAGGTGTCCCTCACACCTAGGCAGGAGTCCTGACGTCGCTGAACAAACACGTGTCTGGAAGGGCCCTCCCCGTTGTAACTCGAGAATATACCCCAGTTTCCGGCCAAAACTCGAGAAAAACGATGAGACTTCCCCCTCGACGCGAGATGAGGCCCGATTCCCCTGCACTGCGTGCAGAGCAATTCCGTGTTCCACATCAAACTTGAAAGGAGCCTTGATTTCCTTGATGGCACTCCAGAGAAAACTCAAGATCACTGTCTCAAGTCTAGAGGGATCCTGAGGTCACTGGAGCAACACGAAAGGGCTCCGTGGACCCCAAATCAACTCGAGATGAGAGGTTAGTCCCTGGCTTCGACTCAAGAGGAATACCAACTTTCCACAAGCACCTCAAGAGGAGGCTTCTCTCAGCTACAGGTATGTGAGAGGGCCCCTGAGTTTGTGGCCTCAAGTGGAATGGACACCGAGATGCTCTGACTCGAAGTAAGGCCGGATATCCCTGTAGTGAATTGAATGCAGGCTCGTCTTGCATCTCCCAAGACGAAGGGATGTCTGAATCCCCTGTGGAGACCACAGAGAAAGACCTAGTCCTCCGCCTCAACGCGACCGGAGGACTCACATCCTTTGAAAACTCGAGAGGTCCGCGGAAATCAATGCTTTCAAAGGAGACGATGCCTGACTCCTCTTGAAAATGGATAGGAGTCCCAGGATCCCTATGGCACGTGGAAAGGGACCCTGGGTCTCCCGCCTCACGTGGAGACGCGTCCCAATTGCCATGCCAAGACTCGAGGAGAATCCCGAGGTGTCCCTCGCACCTAGGCAAGAGTTCTGACGTCGCTGATCAAACACGTGTCTGGAAGGGCGCTCCCCGTCGTAACTCGAGAATATACCCCAGGTTCGGGCCGCAACTCAAGAAAAACCATGAGATTTCCCCCTCTCCGCGAGTTGAGGCCCGATTCCCCTGCACTGCATGCAGAGCAATTCCGTGTTCCACATCAAACGTGAAAGGAGCTTTGATTTCCTTGATGGCACTCCAGAGAATACCCAAGATCACTGTCTCAAGTATAGAGGGATCCTGTTGTCACTGGAGCAACACGAAAGGGCTCTGTGGACCCCAAATCAAATCGAGATGAGAGCTTAGTCCCTGGCTTAGACTCAAGAGGAATACCAACTTTCCACAAGCACCTCAAGAGGAGGCTTCTCTCAGCTACAGGTATGTGAGAGGAACCCTGAGTTTGTGGCCTCAAGTGCAATGGACACCGATATGCTCTGACTCAAAATAAGGCCGTATATCCCTGCAGTGAATTGAATGCAGGCTCGTCTTGCATCTCCCAAGACGAAGGGATGTCTGAATCCCCTGTGGAGACCACAGAGAAAGACCTAGTCCTCCGCCTCATCGCGACCGGAGGCCTCACATCATTTGAAAACTCGAGAGGTCTGTGGAGATCAATGCTTCTAAAGGAGACGATGCCTGACTCCTCTTGAAAATGGATAGGAGTCCCAGGATCCCTGTGGCACATCGAAAGGACACTGGGTCTCCCGCCTCACGTGGAGACGCGTCCTAATTGCCATGCCAAGACTCGAGAAGAATCCGGAGGTGTCCCTCACACCTAGGCAGGAGTCCTGACGTCGCTGAACAAACACGTGTCTGGAAGGGCCCTCCCCATCGTAACTCGAGAATATACCCCAGGTTCCGGCCACAACTAGAGAAAAACCATGAGACTTCCCCCTCGCCGCGAGATGAGGCCCGATTCCCCTGCACTGCGTGCAGAGCAATTCCGTGTTCCACATCAAACGTGAAAGGAGCCTTGATTTCCATGATGGCACTCCAGAGAATACCCAAGATCACTGTCTCAAGTCTAGAGGGATCCTGAGGTCACTGGAGCAACACCAAAGTGCTCCGTGGACACAAATCAACTCGTGATGAGAGATTAGACCCTGGCATCGACTCAAGAGGAATACTAACATTCCACAAGCACCTCAAGAGGAGGCTTCTCTCAGCTACAGGTATGTGAGAGGAACCCTGAGTTTGTGGTCTCAAGTGCAATGGACACCGAGATGCTCTGACTCAAAATAAGGCCGGATATCCCTGCAGTGAATTGAATGCAGGCTCGTCTTGCATCTCCCAAGACGAAGGGATGTCTGAATTCCATATGGAGACCACAGAGAAAGTCCTCGTCCTCCGCCTCATCGCGACCGGAGGTCTCACATTCTTTGAAAACTCGAGAGGTCTGCGGAGATCAATGCTTTCAAAGGAGACGATGCCTGACTCCTCTTGAAAATGGATAGGAGTCCCAGGATCCCTGTGGCACGTGTAAAGGGACCCTGGGTCTCCCGCCTCACGTGGAGACGCATCCCAATTGCCATGCCAAGACTCGAGGAAAATCCCGAGGTGTCCCTCGCACCTAGGCAGGAGTCCTGACGTCGCTGAACAAACACGTGTCTGGAAGGGCTCTCCCCGTCGTAACTCGAGAATATACCCCAGGTTCGGGCCGCAACTCGAGAAAAACCATGAGATTTCCCCCTCTCGGCGAGTTGAGGCCCGATTCCCCTGCACTGCATGCAGAGCAATTCCGTGTTCCACATCAAACGTTAAAGGAGCTTTGATTTCCTTTATGGCACTCCAGAGAAAACCCAAGATAACTGTCTCAAGTATAGAGGGATCCTGTGGTCACTGGAGCAAAACGAAAGGGCTCCGTGGACACCAAATCAACTCGAGATGTGAGCTTAGTCCCTGGCTTAGACTCAAGAGGAATACCAACTTTCCACAAGCACCTCAAGAGGAGGCTTCTCTCAGCTACAGGTATGTGAGGGGAACCCTGAGTTTGTGGCCTCAAGTGCAATGGACACCGAGATGCTCTGACTCAAAATAAGGCCGGATATCCCTGCAGTGAATTGAATGCAGGCTCGTCTTTCATCTCCCAAGACGAAGGGATGTCTGAATCCCCTGTGGAGACCACAGATAAAGACCTAGTCCTCCTCCTCATCGTGACCGGAGGCCTCACATCCTTTGAAAACTCGAGAGGTCTGCAGAGATCAATGCTTCCAAAGGAGACGATGCCTGACTCCTCTTGAAAATGGATAGGAGTCCCAGGATCACTGTGGCACGTGGAAAGTAACACTGGGTCTCCCGCCTCACGTGGAGACGCGTCCCAATTGCCATGCCAAGACTCGAGGAGAATCCCGAGGTGTCCCTCGCACCTAGGCAGGAGTCCTGACGTCGCTGAACAAACACGTGTCTGGATGGGCCCTCCCCGTCGTAACTCGAGAATATACCCCAGGTTCTGGCCGCAACTCGAGAAAAACCATGAGACTTCCCCCTCGCCGCGAGATGAGGCCCGATTCCGCTGCCCTGCGTGCAGAGCAATTCCGTATTCCACATCAAAAGTGAAAGGAGCCTTGATTTCCTTGATGGCACTCCAGAGAAAACCCAAGATCACTGTCTCTAGTCTAGAGGGATCCTGAGGTCACTGGAGCAACACGAAAGGGCTCCGTGGACCCCAAATCAACTCGAGATGAGAGCTTAGTCCCTGGCTTCGACTCAAGAGGAATACCAACATTCCCCAAGCACCTCAAGAGGAGGCTTCTCTCAGCTACAGGTATGTGAGAGGGACCCTGATTTTGTGGCCTCAAGTGGAATGGACACCGAGATGCTCTGACTCGAAGTAAGGCCAGATATCCCTGCAGTGAATTGAATGCAGGCTCGTCTTGCATCTCCCAAGACGAAGGGATGTCTGAATCCCCTGTGGAGACAACAGAGAAAGTCCTAGTCCTCCGCCTCATCGCGAGCGGAGGCCTCACATCCTTTGAAAACTCGAGCGGTCCGCGGAGATCAATGCTTCCAAAGGAGACGATGCCTGACTCCTCTGGAAAATGGATAGGAGTCCCAGGATACCTGTGGCACGTGGAAAGGGACCCTGGGTCTCCCCCCTCACGTGGAGACGCGTCCCAATTGCCATGCCAAGACTCGAGGAGAATCCCGAGGTATCCTTCGCTCCTAGGCAGGAGTCCTGACCTCGCTGAACAAACACGTGTCTGGAAGGGCCCTCCCCGTCGTAACTCGAGAATATACCCCAGGTTCCGGCGCAACTCGAGAAAAACCATTAGATTTCCCCTTTCTGCGAGATGAGGCCCGATTACCCTGCACTGCGTGCAGAGCAATTCCGTGTTCCACATCAAACGTGAAAGGAGCCTTGATTTCCTTGATGGCACTCCAGAGAATACCCAAGATCACTGTCTCAAGTCTAGAGGGATCCTGAGGTCACTGGAGCAACACCAAAGTGCTCCGTGGACCCCAAATCAACTCGTGATGAGAGATTAGTCCCTGTCTTCTACTCAAGAGGAATACCAACTTTCCACAAGCACATAAAGAGGAGGATTCTCTCAGCTACAGGTATGTGAGAGGGACCCTGAGTTAGTGGCCTCAGGTGGAATGGACACCGAGATGCTCTGACTCGACGTAAGGCCGAATATTCCTGCAGTGAATTGAATGCAGGCTCGTCTTGCATCTCCCAAGACGAAGGGATGTCTGAATCCCCTGTGGAGACCACAGAGAAAGTCCTCGTCCTCCGCCTCATCGCGACCGGAGCCCTCACATTCTTTGAAAACTCGAGAGGTGTGCGGAGATCAATGCTTTCAAAGGAGACGATGCCTGACTCCTCTTGAAAATGGATAGGAGTACCAGGATCCCTGTGGCACGTGGAAAGTGACCCTGGGTCTTCCGCCTCACGTGGAGACGCGTCCCAATTGCCATGCCAAGACTCGAGGAGAATCCTGAGGTGTCCCTCGCACCTAGGCAGGAGTCCTGACGTCGCTGAACAAACACGTGTCTGCAAAGGCCCGCCCCGTCGTAACTCTAGAATATACCCCAGGTTCCGGCCAAAACTTGAGAAAAACCTTGAGACATCCTCCTTGCCGCGAGATGAGGCACGATTCCCCTGCACTGCGTGCAGAGCAATTCCGTGTTCCACATCAAACTTGAAAGGAGCCTTGATTTCCTTGATGGCACTCCAGAGAAAACCCAAGATCACTGTCTCAAGTGTAGAGGGATCCTGAGGTCACTGGAGCAACTCGAAAGGGCTCCATGGACCTCAAATAAACTCGAGATGAGAGCTTAGTCCCTGCCTTCGACTCAAGAGGAATACCAACTTTCCACGAGCACCTCAAGAGGAGGCTTCTCTCAGCTACAGGTATGTGAGAGGGCCCCTGAGTTTGTGGCCTCAAGTGGAATGGACACCAAGATGCTCTGACTCGAAGTAAGGCCGGATATCCCTGCAGTGAATTGAATGCAGGCTCGTCTTGCATCTCGCAAGACGAAGGGATGTCTGAACCCCCGGTGGAAACGACAGAGAAAGACCGAGTTCTCCGCCTCATCGCGACCGGAGGCCTCACATCCTTTGAAAACTCGAGAGGTTCGCGGAGAAAAATGATTCCAAAGGAGACAAAGCATGACACCTCTTGAAAATGGATAGGAGTTCCAGGATCCCTGTGGCACGTGGAAAGGGACCCTGGGTCTCCCGCCTCACGTGGAGACGCGTCCCAATTGCCATGCCAAGACTCGAGGAGAATCCCGAGGTGTCCCTCGCACCTAGGCAGGAGTCCTGAAGTCGCTGAACAAACCCGTGTCTGGAAGGGCCCTCCCCGTCGTAACTCGAGAATATACCCCAGGTTCCGGCCGCAAGTCGAGAAAAACCATGAGATTTCCCCCTCGCCGCGAGTTGAGGCCCTATTCCTCTGCACTGCGTGCAGAGCAATTCCGTGTTCCACATCAAACGTGAAAGGAGCCTTGATTTCCTTGATGGCACTCCAGAGAAAACCCAAAATCACTGTCTCAAGTCTAGAGGGATCCTGAGGTCACTGGAGCAACACGAAAGGGCTCCGTGGACCCCAATTCAACTCGAGATGAGAGCTTAGTCCCTGGCTTCGACTCAAGAGGAATACCAACTTTCCACAAGCACCTCAAGAGGAGGGTTCTCTCAGCTACAGGTTTGTGAGAGGGACCCTGAGTTTGTGGCCTCAAGTGCAATGGACACCGAGATGCTCTGACTCGAAGTAAGGCCGGATATCCCTGCAGTGAATTGAATGCAGGTTAGTCTTGGATCTCCCAAGACGAAGGGATGTCTGAATCCCCTGTGGAGACCACAGAGAAAGTCTAGGTCTCCGCCTCATCGTGACCGGAGGCCTCACATCCTTTGAAAACTCGAGAGGTCTGTAGAGATCAATGCTTATAAAGGAGACGATGCCTGACTCCTCTTGAAAATGGATAGGAGTCCCCCGATCCCTGTGGCACGTGGAAAGGGACCCTGGGTCTCCCGCCTCACGTGGAGATGCGTCCCAATTGCCATGCCAAGATTCGAGGAGAATCCCGAGGTGTCCCTCGCACTTAGGCAGGAGTCCTGACGTCGCTGAACAAACACGGGTATGGAGGGGCCCTCCCCGTAGTAACTCGAGAATATGCCCCAGGGTCCGGCCGCAACTCGAGAAAAACCATGAGACTTCCCCCTCGCCGCGAGATGAGGCCCGATACCCTAGCACTGCGTGCAGAGCAATTCCGTGTTCCACATCAAACGTGAAAGGAGCCTTGATTTCCTTGATGGCACTCCAGAGAAAACCCAAGGTCACTGTCTCAAGTCTAGAGGGATCCTGAGGTCACTGTAGCAACACGAAAGGGCTCCGTGGACCCCAAATCAACTCGAGATGAGAGCTTAGTCCCTGGCTTCGACTCAAGAGGAATACCAACTTTCCACAAGCACCTCAAGAGGAGGCTTCTCTCAGCTACAGGTATGTAAGAGGGCCCCTGAGTTTGTGGCCTCAAGTGGAATGGACACCGAGATGCTCTGACTCGAAGTAAGGCCAGATATCCCTGCAGTGAATTGAATGCAGGCTCGTCTTGCATCTCCCAAGACGAAGGGATGTCTGAATCCCCTGTGGAGACCACAGAGAAAGACCTAGTCCTCCGCCTCATCCTGACTGGAGGCCTCACATCCTTTGAAAACTCGAGAGGTCCGCGGAGATCAATGCTTCCAAAGGAGACGATGCCTGACTCCTCTTGAAAATGGATAGGAGTCCCAGGATACCTGTGGCACGTGGAAAGGGACACTGGGTCTCCCGCCTCCCGTGAAGACGCGTCCCAATTGCCATGCCAAGACTCGAGGAGAATCCCGAGGTGTCCCACGCACCTAGGCAGGAGTCCTGACGTCGCTGAACAAACACGTGTCTGGAAGGGCCCTCCCCGTCGTAACTCGAGAATATACCCTAGGTTCAGGCCGCAACTCGAGAAAAACCATGAGACTTCCCCCTCGCCGCTGGATGAGGCCCGATTCCCCTGCACTGCATGCAGAGCAATTCCGTGTTCCACATCAAACGTGCAAGGAGCCTTGATTTCCTTGATGGCACTCCCGAGAAAACCCAAGATCACTGTCTCAAGTCTAGAGGGATCCTGAGGTGACTGGAGCAACTCGAAAGGGCTCCGTTTACCCCAAATCAACTCGAGATGAGAGCTTAGTCCCTGGCTTCGACTCAAGAGGAATACCAACTTTTCACAAGCACCTCAAGAGGAGGCTTCTCTCAGCTACAGGTATGTGAGAGGGACCCTGAGTTTGTTGCCTCAAGTGGAATGGACACCGAGATGCTCTGATTCGAAGTAAGGCCGGATATCTCTGCAGTGAATTGAATGCAGGGTCGTCTTGCATCTCCCAAGACGAAGGGATGTCTGAATCCCATGTGGAGACGACAGAGAAAGACCCAGTCCTCCGCCTCATCGCGACCGGAGGCCGCACATCCTTTGAAAACTCGAGAGGTCTGCGGAGATCAATGCTTCCAAAGGAGACGATGCCTGACTCCTCTTGAAAATGGATAGGAGTCCCAGGATTCCTGTGGCACGTGGAAAGGGACCCTGCATCTCCCGCCTCACCTGGAGAGGCGTCCCAATTGCCATGCCAATACTCGAGGAGAATCCCGAGGTGTCCCTCGCACCTAGGCAGGATTCCAGACGTAGCTGAACAAACACGTGTCTGGAAGGGCCCTTCCAGTCGTAACTCAAGAATATAACCCGGGTTCCGGCCGCAACTCGAGAAAAACCATGTGACTTCCCACTCGCCGCGAGAAGAGGCCCGATTCCCCTGCACTGCATGCAGAGCAATTCCGTGTTCCACATCCAAGGTGAAAGGAGCCTTGATTTCCTTGATGGCACTCCAGAGAAAACCCAAGATCACTGTCTCAATTCTAGAGGGATCCTGAGGTCACTGGAGCAACATGAAATTTCTCCGTGGACCCCAAATCATCTCGAGATGAGAGCTTAGACCCTGGCTTCGACTCAAGAGGAATACCAACTTTTCACAAGCATCTCAAGAGGAGGCTTCTCTCAGCTACAGGTATGTGAGAGTGCCCCTGAGTTTGTTGCCTCAACTGGAATGGACACCGAGATGCTCTGACTCGAAGTAAGGCCGGATATCCCTGCAGTGAATTGAATGCAGGCTCGTCTTGCATCTCCCAAGACGAAGGGATGTCTGAATCCCCTGTGGAGACCACAGAGAAAGACAGAGTTCTCCGCCTCATCGCGACCGGAGGCCTCACATCCTTTGAAAACTCGAGAGGTCCGCGGAGATCAATGCTTCCAAAGGAGACGATGCCTGACTCCTCTTGAAAATGGATAGGAGTCCCAGGATCCCTGTGGCACGTGGAAAGGGACCCTGGGTCTCCCGCCTCACGTGGAGACGCGTCCAAATTGCCATGCCAAGTCTCAAGGAGAATCCCGAGGTGTCCCTCGCACCTAGGCAGGAGTGCTGACGTCGCTGAACAAACACGTGTCTGGAAGGGCCCTCCCCGTCGTAACTCGAGAATATACCCCAGGTTCCGGCCGCAACTCGAGAAAAACCATGAGACTTCCCCCTCGCCGCGAGATGAGGCCCGATTCCCCTGCACTGCGTGCAGAGCAATTCCGTGTTCCACATCAAACGTGAAAGGAGCCGTGATTTCCTTGATGGCACTCCAGAGAAAACCCAAGATCACTGTCTCAAGTCTAGAGAGATCCTGAGGTCACAGGAGCAACAAAAAAGGGCTCCGTGGACCCCAAATCAACTCGAGATGAGAGCTTAGTCCCTGGCTTCGACTCAAGAGGAATACCAACTTTCCACAAGCACCTCAAGAGGAGGCTTCTCTCAGCTACAGGTATGTGAGAGGGACCCTGAGTTTGTGGCCTCAAGTGGAACGGACACCGAGATGCTCTGACTCGAAGTAAGGCTGGATATCCCTGCAGTGAATTGAATGCAGGCTCGTCTTGCATCTCCCAAGACGAAGGGATGTCTTAATCCCCTGTGGAGACCACAGAGAAAGACCGAGTTCTCTGCCTCATCGCGACCGGAGGCCTCACATCCTTTGAAAACTCGAGAGGTCCGCGGAGATCAATGCTTCCAAAGGAGACGATGCCTGACTCCTCTTGAAAATGAATAGGAGTCCCAGGATCCGTGTGGCACGTGGAAAGGGACCCTGGGTCTCCCGCCTCACGTGGAGACGCGTCCCAATTGCCATGCCAAGACTCGAGGAGAATCCCGAGGTGTCCCTCGCACCTAGGCAGGAGTCCTGACGTCACTGAACAAACACGTGTCTGGAAGGCCCCTCCCCGTCGTAACTCGAGAATATACCCCAGGTTCCGGCTGCAACTGGAGAAAAACCATAAGACTTCCCCCTCGCCGCTGGATGAGGCCCGATTCCCCTGCACTGCGTGCAGAGCAATTCCGTGTTCCACATCAAACGTGAAAGGAGCCTTGATTTCCTTGATGGCACTCCAGAGAAAACCCAAGATCACTGTCACAAGTCTAGAGGGATCCTGAGGTCACTGGAGCAACACGAAAGGGCTCCGTGGACCCCAAATCAACTCGAGATGAGAGCTTATTCCCTGGCTTCGACTCAAGAGGAATACCATCTTTCCACAAGCACCTCAAGAGGAGGCTTCTCTCAGCTACAGGTATGTGAAAGGGCACCTAAGTTTGTGGCCTCAAGTGGAATGGACACCGAGATGCTCTGACTAGAAGTAAGGCCGGATATCCCTGCAGTGAATTGAATGCAGGCTCGTCTTGCATCTCCCAAGACGAAAGGATGTCTGAATCCCCTGTGGAGACCACAGAGAAAGACCGAGTTCTCCACATCATCGCGACCAGTGGCCTCACATCCTTTGAAAACTCGAGAGGTCCGGAGAGATCAATGCTTCCAAAGGAGACGATGCCTGACTCCTCTTGAAAATGGATAGGAGTCCCAGGATCCCTGTGGCACGTGGAAAGGGACACTGGGTCTCCCGCCTCACGTGGAGACGCTTCCCCATTGCCATGCCAAGACTCGAGGAGAATCCTGAGGTGTCCCTCGCATCTAGGCGGGATTCCTGACGTCGCTGAACAAACACGTGTCTGGAAGGGCCCTTCCCGTCGTAACTCGAGAATATACCCCAGGTTCCGGCTGCAACTGGAGAAAAACCATAAGACTTCCCCCTCGCCCCGAGATGAGGCCCGATTCCCCTGCACTGCGTGCAGAGCAATTCCGTGTTCCACATCAAACGTGAAAGCAGCCTTGATTTCCTTGATGGCACTCCAGAGAAAACCCAAGATCACTGTCTCAAGTCTAGAGAGATCCTGAGGTCACAGGAGCAACACAAAAGGGCTCCGTGGACCCCAAATCAACTCGAGATGAGAGCTTAGACCCTGGCTTCGACTCAAGAGGAATACCAACTTTCCACAAGCACCTCAAGAGGAGGCTTCTCTCAGCTACAGGTATGTGAGAGGGACCCTGAGTTTGTGGCCTCAAGTGGAATGGACACCGAGATGCTCTGACTCGAAGTAAGGCCGGATATCCCTGCAGTGAATTGAATGCAGGCTCGTCTTGCATCTCCCAAGACGAAGGGATGTCTTAATCCCCTGTGGAGACCACAGAGAAAGACCGAGTTCTCCGCCTCATCGCGACCGGAGGCCTCACATCCTTTGAAAACTCGAGAGGTCCGCGGAGATCAATGCTTCCAATGGAGATGATGCCTGACTCCTCTTGAAAATGGATAGGAGTACCAGGATCCCTGTGGCACGTGGAAAGGGACCCTGGGTCTCCCGCCTCACGTGGAGATGCGCCCAAATTGCCATGCCAAGACTCAAGGAGAATCCCGTGGTGTCCCTCGCACCTAGGCAGGAGCCCTGCCGTCGCTGAACAAACACGTGTCTGGAAGGGCCATCCCCGTCGTAACTCGAGAATATACCCCAGGTTCCGGCCGCAACTCGAGAAAAACCATGAGACTTCCCCCTCGCCGCGAGATGAGGCCCGATTCCCCTGCACTGCGTGCAGAGCAATTCCGTGTTCCACATCAAACGTGAAAGGAGCCTTGATTTCCTTGATGGCACTCCAGAGAAAACCCAAGATCACTGTCTCAAGTCTAGAGAGATCCTGAGGTCACAGGAGCACCACAAAAGGGCTCCGTGGACCCCAAATCAACTCGAGATGAGAACTTAGTCCCTGGCTTAGACTCAAGAGGAATACCAACTTTCCACAAGAACCTCAAGAGGAGGCTTCTCTCAGCTACAGGTATGTGAGAGGGACCCTGAGTTTGTGGCCTCAAGTGGAATGGACACCGAGATGCTCTGACTCGAAGTAAGGCCGGATATCCCTGCAGTGAATTGAATGCAGGCTCGTCTTGCATCTCCCAAGACGAAGGGATGTCTTAATCCCCTGTGGAGACCACAGAGAAATACCGAGTTCTCCACATCATCGCGACCGGAGGCCTCACATCCTTTGAAAACTCGAGAGGTCCGGAGAGATCAATGCTTCCAAAGGAATCGATGCCTGACTCCTCTTGAAAATGGATAGGAGTCCCAGGATCCCTGTGGCACGTGGAAAGGGACACTGGGTCTCCCGCCTCACGTGGAGACGCTTCCCCATTGCCATGCCAAGACTCGAGGAGAATCCTGAGGTGTCCCTCGCATCTAGGCGGGATTCCTGACGTCGCTGAACAAACACGTGTCTGGAAGGGCCCTTCCCGTCGTAACTCGAGAATATACCCCAGGTTCCGGCCGCAACTAGAGAAAAACCATGCGACTTCCCCCTCGCCCCGAGATGAGGCCCGATTCCCCTGCACTGCGTGCAGAGCAATTCCGTGTTCCACATCAAACGTGAAAGGAGCCTTGATTTCCTTGATGGCACTCCAGAGAAAACCCAAGATCACTGTCTCAAGTCTAGAGAGATCCTGAGGTCACAGGAGCAACACAAAAGGGCTCCGTGGACCCCAAATCAACTCGAGATGAGAGCTTAGACCCTGGCTTCGACTCAAGAGGAATACCAACTTTCCACAAGCACCTCAAGAGGAGGCTTCTCTCAGCTACAGGTATGTGAGAGGGACCCTGAGTTTGTGGCCTCAAGTGGAATGGACACCGAGATGCTCTGACTCGAAGTAAGGCCGGATATCCCTGCAGTGAATTGAATGCAGGCTCGTCTTGCATCTCCCAAGACGAAGGGATGTCTTAATCCCCTGTGGAGACCACAGAGAAAGACCGAGTTCTCCACCTCATCGCGACCGGAGGCCTCACATCCTTTGAAAACTCGAGAGGTCCGCGGAGATCAATGCTTCCAAAGGAGATGATGCCTGACTCCTCTTGAAAATGGATAGGAGTACCAGGATCCCTGTGGCACGTGGAAAGGGACCCTGGGTCTCCCGCCTCACGTGGAGATGTACCCAAATTGCCATGCCAAGACTCAAGGAGAATCCCGTGGTGTCCCTCGCACCTAGGCAGGAGCCCTGCCGTCGCTGAACAAACACGTGTCTGGAAGGGCCATCCCCGTCGTAACTCGAGAATATACCCCAGGTTCCGGCCGCAACTCGAGAAAAACCATGAGACTTCCCCCTCGCCGCGAGATGAGGCCCGATTCCCCTGCACTGCGTGCAGAGCAATTCCGTGTTCCACATCAAACGTGAAAGGAGCCTTGATTTCCTTGATGGCACTCCAGAGAAAACCCAAGATCACTGTCTCAAGTCTAGAGAGATCCTGAGGTCATAGGAGCACCACAAAAGGGCTCCGTGGACCCCAAATCAACTCGAGATGAGAGCTTAGTCCCTGGCTTCGACTCAAGAGGAATACCAACTTTCCACAAGCACCTCAAGAGGAGGCTTCTCTCAGCTACAGGTATGTGAGAGGGCCCCTGAGTTTGTGGCCTCAAGTGGAATGGACACCGAGATGCTCTGACTCGAAGTAAGGCCGGATATCCCTGCAGTGAATTGAATGCAGGCTCGTCTTGCATCTCCCAAGACGAAGGGATGTCTTAATCCCCTGTGGAGACCACAGAGAAATACCGAGTTCTCCACATCATCACGACCGGAGGCCTCACATCCTTTGAAAACTCGAGAGGTCCGGAGAGATCAATGCTTCCAAAGGAATCGATGCCTGACTCCTCTTGAAAATGGATAGGAGTCCCAGGATCCCTGTGGCACGTGGAAAGGGACCCTGGGTCTCCCGCCTCACGTGGAGACGCTACCCCATTGCCATGCCAAGACTCGAGGAGAATCCCGAGGTGTCCCTCGCATCTAGGCCGGATTCCTGACGTCGCTGAACAAACACGTGTCTGGAAGGTCCCTACCCGTCGTAACTCGAGAATATACCCCAGGTTCCCGCCGCAACTCGAGAAAAACCATGAGACTTCCCCCTCGCCGCTGGATTAGGCCCGATTCCCCTGCACTGCGTGCAGAGCAATTCCCTGTTCCACATCAAACGTGAAAGGAGCCTTGATTTCCTTAATGGCACTCCAGAGAAAACCCAAGATCACTGTCTCAAGTCTAGAGGGATCCTGAGGTCACTGGAGCAACACGAAAGGGCTCCGTGGACCCCAAATCAACTCGAGATGAGAGCTTAGTCCCTGTCTTCGACTCAAGAGGAATACCAACTTTCCCCAAGCACCTCAAGAGGAGGCTTCTCTCAGCTACAGGTATGTGAGAGGGACCCTGAGTTTGTGGCCTCAAGTGGAATGGACACCGAGATGCTCTGACTCGAAGTAAGGCCGGATATCCCTGCAGTGAATTGAATGCAGGCTCGTCTTGCATCTCCCAAGACGAAGGGATGTCTTAATCCCCTGTGGAGACCACAGAGAAAGACCGAGTTCTCCGCCTCATCGCGACCGGAGGCCTCACATCCTTTGAAAACTCGAGAGGTCCGCGGAGATCAATGCTTCCAAAGGAGATGATGCCTGACTCCTCTTGAAAATGGATAGGAGTCCCAGGATCCCTGTGGCACATGGAAAGGGACACTGGGTCTCCCGCCTCACGTGGAGATGCGCCCAAATTGCCATGCCAAGACTCAAGGAGAATTCCGTGGTGTCCCTCGCACCTAGGCAGGAGCCCTGCCGTCGCTGAACAAACACGTGTCTGGAAGGGCCCTCACCGTCGTAACTCGAGAATATACCCCAGGTTCCGGCCGCAACTCGAGAAAAACCATGAGACTTCCCCCTCGCCGCGAGATGAGGCCCGATTCCCCTGCACTGCGTGCAGAGCAATTCCGTGTTCCACATCAAACGTGAAAGGAGCCTTGATTTCCTTGATGGCACTCCAGAGAAAACCCAAGATCACTGTCTCAAGTCTAGAGAGATCCTGAGGTCACAGGAGCAACACAAAAGGGCTCCGTGGACCCTAAATCAACTCGAGATGAGAGCTTAGTCCCTGGCTTCGACTCAAGAGGAATACCAACTTTCCACAAGCACCTCAAGAGGAGGCTTCTCTCAGCTACAGGTATGTGAGAGGGCCCCTG
Organism: Dama dama; assembly: GCF_033118175.1. NCBI lineage: Eukaryota > Metazoa > Chordata > Mammalia > Artiodactyla > Cervidae > Dama > Dama dama. The sequence continues at coordinate 206,607 of NW_026870878.1, read as the reverse complement.
AGTTTGTGGCCTCAAGTGGAATGGACACCGAGATGCTCTGACTCGAAGTAAGGCCGGATATCCCTGCAGTGAATTGAATGCAGGCTCGTCTTGCATCTCCCAAGACGAAGGGATGTCTTAATCCCCTGTGGAGACCACAGAGAAATACCGAGTTCTCCACATCATCGCGACCGGAGGCCTCACATCCTTTGAAAACTCGAGAGGTCCGGAGAGATCAATGCTTCCAAAGGAGACGATGCCTGACTCCTCTTGAAAATGGATAGGAGTCCCAGGATCCCTGTGGCACGTGGAAAGGGACTCTCGGTCTCCCGCCTCACGTGGAGACGCTACCCCATTGCCATGCCAAGACTCGAGGAGAATCCCGAGGTGTCCCTCGCATCTAGGCCGGATTCCTGACGTCGCTGAACAAACACGTGTCTGGAAGGGCCCTTCCCGTCGTAACTCGAGAATATACACCAGGTTCCCGCCGCAACTCGAGAAAAACCATGAGACTTCCCCCTCGCCGCTGGATTAGGCCCGATTCCCCTGCACTGCGTGCAGAGCAATTCCCTGTTCAACATCAAACGTGAAAGGAGCCTTGATTTCCTTGATGGCACTCCAGAGAAAACCCAAGATCACTGTCTCAAGTCTAGAGGGATCCTGAGGTCACTGGAGAAACACGAAAGGGCTCCGTGGACCCCAAATCAACTCGAGATGAGAGCTTAGTCCCTGTCTTCGACTCAAGAGGAATACCAACTTTTCCCAAGCACCTCAAGAGGAGGCTTCTCTCACCTACAGGTATGTGAGAGGGCCCCTGAGTTTGTTGCTTCAAGTGGAATGGACACCGAGATGCTCTGACTCGAAGTAAGGCCGGATATCCCTGCAGTGAATTGAATGCAGGCTCGTTTTGCATCTCCCAAGATGAAGGGATGTCTTAATCCCCTGTGAAGACCACAGAGAAAGACCGAGTTCTCCACCTCATCGCGACCGGAGGCCTCACATCCTTTGAAAATTCGAGAGGTCCGCGGAGATCAATGCTTCCAAAGGAGATGATGCCTGACTCCTCTTGAAAATGGATAGGAGTACCAGGATCCCTGTGGCACGTAGAAAGGGACCCTGGGTCTCCCGCCTCACGTGGAGACGAGTCCAAATTGCCATGCCAAGACTCAAGGAGAATCCCGTGGTGTCCCTCGCACCTAGGCAGGAGCCCTGCCGTCGCTGAACAAACACGTGTCTGGAAGGGCCCTCCCCGTCGTAACTCGAGAATATACCCCAGGTTCCGGCCGCAACTAGAGAAAAACCATGAGACTTCCCCCTCGCCGCTGGATGAGCCCCGATTCCCCTGCACTGCGTGCAGAGCAATTCCCTGTTCCACATCAAACGTGAAAGGAGCCTTGATTTCCTTGATGGCACTCCAGAGAAAACCCAAGATCACTGTCTCAAGTCTAGAGGGATCCTGAGGTCACTGGAGCAACACGAAAGGGCTCCGTGGACCCCAAATCAACTCGAGATGAGAGGTTAGTCCCTGGCTTCGACTCAAGAGGAATACCTACTTTCCCCAAGCACCTCAAGAGGAGGCTTCTCTCAGCTACAGGTATGTGAGAGGGACCCTGAGTTTGTTGCCTCAAGTGGAATGGACACCGAGAGGCTCTGACTCGAAGTAAGGCCGGATATCCCTGCAGTGAATTGAATGCAGGCTCGTCTTGCATCTCCCAAGACGAAGGGATGTCTTAATCCCCTGTGGAGACTACAGAGAAAGACCGAGTTCTCCGCCTCATCGCGATCGGAGGCCTCACATCCTTTGAAAACTCGAGAGGTCCGCGGAGATCAATGCTTCCAAAGGAGACGATGTCTGACTCCTCTTGAAAATGGATAGGAGTACCAGGATCCCTGTGGCACGTGGAAAGGGACCCTGGGTCTCCCGCCTCACGTGGAGTCGCGTCCCCATTGCCATGCCAAGACTCGAGGAGAATCCCGAGGTGTCCCTCGCACCTAGGCAGGATTCCTGACGTCGCTGAACAAACACGTGTCTGGAAGGGCCCTCCCCGTCGTAACTCGAGAATATACACCAGGTTCCCGCCGCAACTCGAGAAAAACCATGAAACTTCCCCCTCGCCGCTGGATGAGGCCCGATTCCCCTGCACTGCGTGCAGAGCAATTCCGTGTTCCACATCAAACGTGAAAGGAGCCTTGATTTCCTTGATGGCACTCCAGAGAAAACCCAAGATCACTGTCTCAAGTCTAGAGGGATCCTGAGGTCACTGGAGCAACACGAAAGGGCTCCGTGGACCCCAAATCAACTCGAGATGAGAGCCTAGTCCCTGGCTTCGACTCAAGAGGAATACCAACTTTCCACAAGAACCTCAAGAGGAGGCTTCTCTCAGCTACAGTTATGTGAGAGGGACCCTGAAATGGGCCTCAATTGAAATGGACACCGAGATGCTCTGACTCGAAGTAAGGCTGGATATCCCTGCAGTGAATTGAATGCAGGCTCGTCTTGCATCTCCCAAGACGAAGGGATGTCTGAATCCCCTGTGGAGACCACAGAGAAAGACCTAGTTCTCCGCCTTCTCGCGACCAGAGGCCTCACATCCTTTGAAAACTCGAGAGGTCCGCGGAGATCAATGCTTCCATAGGAGACGATGCCTGACTCCTCTTGAAAATGGATAGGAGTCCCAGGATCCCTGTGGCACATCGAAAGGGACACTGGGTCTCCCGCCTCACGTGGAGACGCGTCCCAATTGCCATGCCAAGACTCGAGGAGAATCCGGAGGTGTCCCTCACACCTAGGCAGGAGTCCTGACGTCGCTGAACAAACACGTGTCTGGAAGGGCCCTTCCCGTTGTAACTCGAGAATATACCCCAGGTTCCGGCCACAACTCGAGAAAAACCATGAGACTTCCCCCTCGACGCGAGATGAGGCCCGATTCCCCTGCACTGCGTGCAGAGCAATTCCCTGTACCACATTAAACGTGAAAGGAGCCTTGATTTCCATGATGGCACTCCAGAGAATACCCAAGATCACTGTCTCAAGTCTAGAGGGATCCTGAGGTCACTGGAGCAACACCAAAGTGCTCCGTGGACCCCAAATCAACTCATGATGAGAGATTAGTCCCTGGCTTCGACTCAAGAGGAATATGAACTTTCCACAAGCCCCTCAAGAGGAGGCTTCTCTCAGCTACAGGTATGTGAGAGGGACCCTGAGTTTGTGGCCTCAAGTGGAATGGACACCGAGATGCTCTGACTGGAAGTAAGGCCGGATATCCCTGCAGTGAATTGAATGCAGGCTCGTCTTGCATCTCCCAAGACGAAGGGATGTCTGAATCCCCTGTAGAGACCACAGAGAAACACCTAGTTCTCCGCCTCATCGCGACCGGAGGCCTCACATCCTTTGAAAACTCGAGAGGTCCGCGGAGATCAATGCTTCCAAAGGAGACGATGCCTGACTCCTCTTGAAAATAGATAGGAGTCCCAGGATCACTGTGGCACGTGGAAATTGACACTGGGTCTCCCGCCTCATGTGGAGACGCGTCCCAATTGCCATGCCAAGACTCGAGGAGAATCCGGAGGTGTCCCTCACACCTAGGCAGGAGTCCTGATGTCGCTGAACAAACCCGTGTCTGGAAGGGCCCTCCCCGTCGTAACTCGAGAATATACCCCAGGTTCCGGCCACAACTCGAGAAAAACCATGAGACTTCCCCCTAGCCGCGAGATGAGGCCCGATTCCCCTGCACTGCGTGCAGAGAAATTCCGTGTTCCACATCAAACGTAAACGGAGCCTTGATTTCCTTGATGGCACTCCAGAGAAAACCCAAGATCACTGTCTCAAGTCTAGAGGGATCCTGAGGTCACTGGATCAACATAAAAGGTCTCGGTGGACTCCAAATCAACTCGTGATGAGAGCTTACTCCCGGGCTTCGACTCAAGAGGAATACCAACTTTCCACAAGCACTTCAAGAGGAGGCTTCTCTCAGCTACATGTATGTGAGAGGGACCCTGAGTTTGTGGCCTCAAGTGGAATGGACACCGAGATGCTCTGACTCGAAGTAAGGCCGGATATCCCTTCAGTGAATTGAATGCAGGCTCGTCTTTCATCTCCCAAGACGAAGGGATGTCTGAATCCCCTGTGGAGACCACAGAGAAAGTCCTAGTCCTCTGCCTCATCGCGACCGTAGGCCTCACATCCTTTGAAAACTCGAGAGGTCCGCGGAGATCAATGCTTCCAAAGAGACAATGCCTGACTCCTCTTGAAAATGGATAGGAGTCCCAGGATCAATGTGGCACGTGGAAATGTTCCCTAGTCTCCCGCCTCACGTGGAGACGCGTCCCAATTGCCAAGCCAAGACTCGAGGAGAATTCCGAGGTGTCCCTCCCACCTAGGCAGGAGTCCTGGCGTCGCTGAACAAACACGTGTCTGGAAGGGCCCTCCCCATCATAACTCGAGAATATACATCAGGTTCCGACCGCAACTCGAGAAAAACTATGAGACTTCCCCCTCGCCGGGACATGAGGCCCGATTCCCCTGCACTGCATGCAGAGCAATTCCGTGTTCCACATCAAACGTGAAAGGAGCCTTGATTTCCTTGATGGCACTCCAGAGAAAACCCAAGTTCACTGTCTCAAGTCTAGAGGGATCCTGAGGTCACTGGAGCAACACGAAAGGGCTCCGTGGACCCCAAATCAACTCGAGATGAGAGCTTAGTCCTTGGCTTCGACTCAAGAGGAATACCAACTTTCCACAAGCACCTCAAGAGGAGGCTTCTCTCAGCTACAGGTATGTGAGAGGGACACTGAGTTTGTGGCCTCAAGTGGAATGGACACCGAGATGGTCTGACTCTAGGTAAGGCCGGATATCCTTGCAGTGAATTGAATGCAGGCTTGTCTTGCATCTCCTAAGACGAAGGGATGTCTGAATCCCCTGTGGAGACCACAGAGAAAGACCTAGTCCTCCGCGTCATCGCGACCGGAAGCCTCACATCCTTTGAAAACTCGAGAGGTCCCCGGAGATCAATGCTTCCAAAGGGGACGATTCCTGACGCCTCTTGAAAATGGATAGGAGTCCCAGGATCCCTGTGGCACGTGGAAAAGTACACTGGTTCTCCCGCCTCACGTGGAGACGCGTTCCAATTGCCATGCCAAGACTCGAGGAGAATCCCGAGGTGTCCCTCGCACCTAGGCAGGAGTCCAGACGTCGCTGAACAAACACGTGTCTGGAACGGCCCTCCCCGTCGTAACTCGAGAATATACCCCAGGTTCCGTCCGCAACTCGAGAAAAACCATAGGACTTCCCCCTCGCCGCGAGATGAGGCCCGATTCCCCTGCACTGCGTGCAGAGCAATTCCGTGTTCCACATCAAACGTGAAAGGAGCCTTGATTTCCTTGATGGCACTCCAGAGAAAACCCAAGATCACTGTCTCAAGTCTAGAGGGATCCTGATGTCACTGGAGCAACACGAAAGGCCTCCATGGACCCCCAAATCAACTCGAGATGAGAGCTTAGTCCTTGGCTTCGACTCAAGAGGAATACCAACTTTCCACAAGCACCTCAAGAGGAGGCTTCTCTCAGCTACAGGTATGTGAGAGGGACCCTGAGTTTGTGGCCTCAAGTGTAATGGACACCGAGATGCTCTGACTCGAAATAAGGCCGGATATCCCTGTAGTGAATTGAATGCAGGCTCGTCTTGCATCTCCCAAGACGAAGGGATGTCTGAATCCCCTGTGGAGGCCACAGAGAAACACCTAGTCCTCCGCCTCATCGCGACCGGAGGCCTCACATCCTTTGAAAACTCGAGAGGTCTGCGGAGATCAATACTTCCAAAGGAGACGATGCTTGACTCCTCTTCAAAATGGATAGGAGTCCCAGGATCCCTGTCCACATGGACGGGGACCCTGGGTCTCCCGCTTCACGTGAAGACGCGTCCCAATTGCCATGCCAAGACTCGAGGAGAATCCCGAGGTGTCCCTCGCACCTAGGCAGGAGTCCTGACGTCGCTGAGCAAACACGTGTCTGGAAGGACCCTCCCCGTCATAATTCGAGAATATACCCCAGGTTCCGGCCGCAACTCGAGAAAAACCATGAGACTTCCCCCTCGCCGCCAGATGAGGCCCGATTCCCCTGCACTGCGTGCAGAGCAATTCCGTGTTCCACATCAAACGTGAAAGGAGCCTTGATTTCCTTGATGGCACTCCAGAGAAAACCCAAGATCACTGTCTCAAGTCTAGAGGGATCCTGAGGTCAATGTAGCAACACGAAAAGGCACCGTGGACCCCAAATCAACTCGAGATGAGAGCTTAGTCCCTGGCTTCGACTCAAGAGGAATACCAACTTTCCACAAGCACCTCAAGAGGAGGCATCTCTCAGCTACAGGTATGTGAGAGGGACCCTGAGTTGCTGGCCTCAAGTGGAATGGACACCGAAATGGTCTGACTCGAAGTAAGGCCGGATATCCCTGCAGTGAATTGAATGCAGGCTCGTCTTGCATCTCCCAAGACGAAGGGATGTCTTAATCCCCTGTGGACACCACAGAGAAAGACCTAATTCTCCGCCTCATCGCGACCGGAGGCCTCACATCCTTTGAAAACTCGAGAGGTCCGCGGAGATCAATGCTTCCAAAGGAGACGATGCCTGACTCCTCTTGAAAATGGATAGGAGTCCCAGGATCCCTGTGGCACGTGGAAAGGGACCCTGGGTCTCCCACCTCACGTGGAGACGCGTCCCCATTGCCATGCCAAGACTCGAGGAGCATCAGGAGGTGTCCCTCGCAACTAGGTAGGAGTCCTGACGTCGCTGAACAAACACGTGTCTGGAAGGGCCCTCCCCGTCGTAAGTCGAGAATATACCCCAAGTTCCGGCCGCAACTCGAGAAAAACCATGAGACTTCCCCCTCGCCGCGAGATGAGGCCCGATTCCCCTGCACTGCGTGCGGAGCAATTCCGTGTTCCACATCAAACGTGAAAAGAGCCTTGATTTCCTTGATGGTACTCCAGAGAAAACCCAAGATCACTGTCTCAAGTCTAGAGGGATCCTGAGGTCACTGGTGCAACACGAAAGGGCTCCGTGGACCCCAAATCAACTCGAGATGAGAGCTTAGTCCCTGGCTTCGACTCAAGAGGACTACCAACTTTCCACAAGCACCTCAAGAGGAGGCTTCTCTCAGCTACAGGTATGTGAGAGGGACCCTGAATTTGTGGCCTCAAGTGGAATGGACACCGAGATGCTCTAACTCGAAGTAAGGCCGGATATCCCTGTAGTGAATTGAATGCAGGCTCGTCTTGCATCGCCCAAGACGAAGGGATGTCTGAATCCCCTGTGGAGGCCACAGAGAAAGACCTAGTCCTTTGCCTCATCGCGACCGGAGGCCTCACATCCTTTGAAAACTCGAGAGGTCTGCGGAGATCAATGCTTCCAAAGGAGACGATGCTTGACTCCTCTTGAAAATGGATAGGAGTCCCAGGATCCCTGTCCACATGAACGGGGACCCTGGGTCTCCCGCTTCACGTGAAGACGCGTCCCAATTGCCATGCCAAGACTCGAGGAGAATCCCGAGGTGTCCCTCGCACCTAGGCAGGAGTCCAGACGTCGCTGAACAAACACGTGTCTGGAACGGCCCTCCCCGTCGTAACTCGAGAATATACCCCAGGTTCCGTCCGCAACTCGAGAAAAACCATAGGACTTCCCCCTCGCCGCAAGATGAGGCCCGATTCCCCTGCACTGCGTGCAGAGCAATTCCGTGTTCCACATCAAACGTGAAAGGAGCCTTGATTTCCTTGATGGCACTCCAGAGAAAACCCAAGATCACTGTCTCAAGTCTAGAGGGATCCTGATGTCACTGGAGCAACACGAAAGGCCTCCATGGACCCCAAATCAACTCGAGATGAGAGCTTAGTCCTTGGCTTCGACTCAAGAGGAATACCAACTTTCCACAAGCACCTCAAGAGGAGGCTTCTCTCAGCTACAGGTATGTGAGAGGGACCCTGAGTTTGTGGCCTCAAGTGTAATGGACACCGAGATGCTCTGACTCGAAATAAGGCCGGATATCCCTGTAGTGAATTGAATGCAGGCTCGTCTTGCATCTCCCAAGACGAAGGGATGTCTGAATCCCCTGTGGAGGCCACAGAGAAAGACCTAGTCCTCCGCCTCATCGCGACCGGAGGCCTCACATCCTTTGAAAACTCGAGAGGTCTGCGGAGATCAATACTTCCAAAGGAGACGATGCTTGACTCCTCTTCAAAATGGATAGGAGTCCCAGGATCCCTGTCCACATGGACGGGGACCCTGGGTCTCCCGCTTCACGTGAAGACGCGTCCCAATTGCCATGCCAAGACTCGAGGAGAATCCCGAGGTGTCCCTCGCACCTAGGCAGGAGTCCTGACGTCGCTGAACAAACACGTGTCTGGAAGGACCCTCCCCGTCATAATTCGAGAATATACCCCAGGTTCCGGCCGCAACTCGAGAAAAACCATGAGACTTCCCCCTCGCCGCCAGATGAGGCCTGATTCCCCTGCACTGCGTGCAGAGCAATTCCGTGTTCCACATCAAACGTGAAAGGAGCCTTGATTTCCTTGATGGCACTCCAGAGAAAACCCAAGATCACTGTCTCAAGTCTAGAGGGATCCTGAGGTCAATGTAGCAACACGAAAAGGCACCGTGGACCCCAAATCAACTCGAGATGAGAGCTTAGTCCCTGGCTTCGACTCAAGAGGAATACCAACTTTCCACAAGCACCTCAAGAGGAGGCATCTCTCAGCTACAGGTATGTGAGAGGGACCCTGAGTTGCTGGCCTCAAGTGGAATGGACACCGAAATGGTCTGACTCGAAGTAAGGCCGGATATCCCTGCAGTGAATTGAATGCAGGCTCGTCTTGCATCTCCCAAGACGAAGGGATGTCTTAATCCCCTGTGGACACCACAGAGAAAGACCTAATTCTCCGCCTCATCGCGACCGGAGGCCTCACATCCTTTGAAAACTCGAGAGGTCCGCGGAGATCAATGCTTCCAAAGGAGACGATGCCTGACTCCTCTTGAAAATGGATAGGAGTCCCAGGATCCCTGTGGCACGTGGAAAGGGACCCTGGGTCTCCCACCTCACGTGGAGACGCGTCCCCATTGCCATGCCAAGACTCGAGGAGCATCAGGAGGTGTCCCTCGCAACTAGGTAGGAGTCCTGACGTCGCTGAACAAACACGTGTCTGGAAGGGCCCTCCCCGTCGTAAGTCGAGAATATACCCCAAGTTCCGGCCGCAACTCGAGAAAAACCATGAGACTTCCCCCTCGCCGCAAGATGAGGCCCGATTCCCCTGCACTGCGTGCGGAGCAATTCCGTGTTCCACATCAAACGTGAAAAGAGCCTTGATTTCCTTGATGGTACTCCAGAGAAAACCCAAGATCACTGTCTCAAGTCTAGAGGGATCCTGAGGTCACTGGTGCAACACGAAAGGGCTCCGTGGACCCCAAATCAACTCGAGATGAGAGCTTAGTCCCTGGCTTCGACTCAAGAGGACTACCAACTTTCCACAAGCACCTCAAGAGGAGGCTTCTCTCAGCTACAGGTATGTGAGAGGGACCCTGAATTTGTGGCCTCAAGTGGAATGGACACCGAGATGCTCTAACTCGAAGTAAGGCCGGATATCCCTGTAGTGAATTGAATGCAGGCTCGTCTTGCATCGCCCAAGACGAAGGGATGTCTGAATCCCCTGTGGAGGCCACAGAGAAAGACCTAGTCCTTTGCCTCATCGCGACCGGAGGCCTCACATCCTTTGAAAACTCGAGAGGTCTGCGGAGATCAATGCTTCCAAAGGAGACGATGCTTGACTCCTCTTGAAAATGGATAGGAGTCCCAGGATCCCTGTCCACATGAACGGGGACCCTGGGTCTCCCGCTTCACGTGAAGACGCGTCCCAATTGCCATGCCAAGACTCGAGGAGAATCCCGAGGTGTCCCTCGCACCTAGGCAGGAGTCCTGACGTCGCTGAGCAAACACGTGTCTGGAAGGACCCTCCCCGTCGTAATTCGAGAATATACCCCAGGTTCCGGCCGCAACTCGAGAAAAACCATGAGACTTCCCCCTCGCCGCCAGATGAGGCCCGATTCCCCTGCACTGCGTGCAGAGCAATTCCGTGTTCCACATCAAACGTGAAAGGAGCCTTGATTTCCTTGATGGCACTCCAGAGAAAACCCAAGATCACTGTCTCAAGTCTAGAGGGATCCTGAGGTCAATGTAGCAACACGAAAGGGCTCCGTGGACCCCAAATCTACTCGAGATGAGAGGTTAGTCCCTGGCTTCGACTCAAGAGGAATACCAACTTTCCACAAGCACCTCAAGAGGAGGCTTCTCTCAGCTACAGGTATGTGAGAGGGACCCTGAGTTTGTGGCCTCAAGTGGAATGGACACCGAGATGCTCTGACTCGAAGTAAGGCCGGATATCCCTGCAGTGAATTGAATGCAGGCTCGTCTTGCATCTCCCAAGACGAAGGGATGTCTTAATCCCCTGTGGAGACCACAGAGAAAGACCGAGTTCTCCGCCTCATCGCGACCGGAGGCCTCACATCCTTTGAAAACTCGAGAGGTCCGCGGAGATCAATGCTTCCAAAGGAGATGATGCCTGACTCCTCTTGAAAATGGATAGGAGTCCCAGGATCCCTGTGGCACGTGGAAAGGGACACTGGGTCTCCCGCCTCACGTGGAGATGCGCCCAAATTGCCATGCCAAGACTCAAGGAGAATCCCGTGGTGTCCCTCGCACCTAGGCAGGAGCCCTGCCGTCGCTGAACAAACACGTGTCTGGAAGGGCCCTCCCCGTCGTAACTCGAGAATATACCCCAGGTTCCGGCCGCAACTCGAGAAAAACCATGAGACTTCCCCCTCGCCGCGAGATGAGGCCCGATTCCCCTGCACTGCGTGCAGAGCAATTCCGTGTTCCACATCAAACGTGAAAGGAGCCTTGATTTCCTTGATGGCACTCCAGAGAAAACCCAAGATCACTGTCTCAAGTCTAGAGAGATCCTGAGGTCACAGGAGCAACACAAAAGGGCTCCGTGGACCCCAAATCAACTCGAGATGAGAGCTTAGTCCCTGGCTTCGACTCAAGAGGAATACCAACTTTCCACAAGCACCTCAAGAGGAGGCTTCTCTCAGCTACAGGTATGTGAGAGGGCCCCTGAGTTTGTGGCCTCAAGTGGAATGGACACCGAGATGCTCTGACTCGAAGTAAGGCCGGATATCCCTGCAGTGAATTGAATGCAGGCTCGTCTTGCATCTCCCAAGACGAAGGGATGTCTTAATCCCCTGTGGAGACCACAGAGAAATACCGAGTTCTCCACATCATCGCGACCGGAGGCCTCACATCCTTTGAAAACTCGAGAGGTCCGGAGAGATCAATGCTTCCAAAGGAGACGATGCCTGACTCCTCTTGAAAATGGATAGGAGTCCCAGGATCCCTGTGGCACGTGGAAAGGGACTCTCGGTCTCCCGCCTCACGTGGAGACGCTACCCCATTGCCATGCCAAGACTCGAGGAGAATCCCGAGGTGTCCCTCGCATCTAGGCCGGATTCCTGACGTCGCTGAACAAACACGTGTCTGGAAGGGCCCTTCCCGTCGTAACTCGAGAATATACACCAGGTTCCCGCCGCAACTCGAGAAAAACCATGAGACTTCCCCCTCGCCGCTGGATTAGGCCCGATTCCCCTGCACTGCGTGCAGAGCAATTCCCTGTTCAACATCAAACGTGAAAGGAGCCTTGATTTCCTTGATGGCACTCCAGAGAAAACCCAAGATCACTGTCTCAAGTCTAGAGGGATCCTGAGGTCACTGGAGCAACACGAAAGGGCTCCGTGGACCCCAAATCAACTCGAGATGAGAGCTTAGTCCCTGGCTTCGACTCAAGAGGAATACCAACTTTCCACAAGAACCTCAAGAGGAGGCTTCTCTCAGCTACAGTTATGTGAGAGGGACCCTGAAATGGGCCTCAATTGAAATGGACACCGAGATGCTCTGACTCGAAGTAAGGCTGGATATCCCTGCAGTGAATTGAATGCAGGCTCGTCTTGCATCTCCCAAGACGAAGGGATGTCTGAATCCCCTGTGGAGACCACAGAGAAAGACCTAGTTCTCCGCCTTCTCGCGACCAGAGGCCTCACATCCTTTGAAAACTCGAGAGGTCCGCGGAGATCAATGCTTCCATAGGAGACGATGCCTGACTCCTCTTGAAAATGGATAGGAGTCCCAGGATCCCTGTGGCACATCGAAAGGGACACTGGGTCTCCCGCCTCACGTGGAGACGCGTCCCAATTGCCATGCCAAGACTCGAGGAGAATCCGGAGGTGTCCCTCACACCTAGGCAGGAGTCCTGACGTCGCTGAACAAACACGTGTCTGGAAGGGCCCTTCCCGTTGTAACTCGAGAATATACCCCGGTTCCGGCCACAACTCGAGAAAAACCATGAGACTTCCCCCTCGACGCGAGATGAGGCCCGATTCCCCTGCACTGCGTGCAGAGCAATTCCGTGTACCACATTAAACGTGAAAGGAGCCTTGATTTCCATGATGGCACTCCAGAGAATACCCAAGATCACTGTCTCAAGTCTAGAGGGATCCTGAGGTCACTGGAGCAACACCAAAGTGCTCCGTGGACCCCAAATCAACTCATGATGAGAGATTAGTCCCTGGCTTCGACTCAAGAGGAATACGAACTTTCCACAAGCCCCTCAAGAGGAGGCTTCTCTCAGCTACAGGTATGTGAGAGGGACCCTGAGTTTGTGGCCTCAAGTGGAATGGACACCGAGATGCTCTGACTGGAAGTAAGGCCGGATATCCCTGCAGTGAATTGAATGCAGGCTCGTCTTGCATCTCCCAAGACGAAGGGATGTCTGAATCCCCTGTAGAGACCACAGAGAAACACCTAGTTCTCCGCCTCATCGCGACCGGAGGCCTCACATCCTTTGAAAACTCGAGAGGTCCGCGGAGATCAATGCTTCCAAAGGAGACGATGCCTGACTCATCTTGAAAATAGATAGGAGTCCCAGGATCACTGTGGCACGTGGAAATTGACACTGGGTCTCCCGCCTCATGTGGAGACGCGTCCCAATTGCCATGCCAAGACTCGAGGAGAATCCGGAGGTGTCCCTCACACCTAGGCAGGAGTCCTGATGTTGCTGAACAAACCCGTGTCTGGAAGGGCCCTCCCCGTCGTAACTCGAGAATATACCCCAGGTTCCGGCCACAACTCGAGAAAAACCATGAGACTTCCCCCTAGCCGCGAGATGAGGCCCGATTCCCCTGCACTGCGTGCAGAGCAATTCCGTGTTCCACATCAAACGTAAACGGAGCCTTGATTTCCTTGATGGCACTCCAGAGAAAACCCAAGATCACTGTCTCAAGTCTAGAGGGATCCTGAGGTCACTGGATCAACATAAAAGGTCTCGGTGGACTCCAAATCAACTCGTGATGAGAGCTTACTCCCTGGCTTCGACTCAAGAGGAATACCAACTTTCCACAAGCACTTCAAGAGGAGGCTTCTCTCAGCTACATGTATGTGAGAGGGACCCTGAGTTTGTGGCCTCAAGTGGAATGGACACCGAGATGCTCTGACTCGAAGTAAGGCCGGATATCCCTTCAGTGAATTGAATGCAGGCTCGTCTTTCATCTCCCAAGACGAAGGGATGTCTGAATCCCCTGTGGAGACCACAGAGAAAGTCCTAGTCCTCTGCCTCATCGCGACCGTAGGCCTCACATCCTTTGAAAACTCGAGAGGTCCGCGGAGATCAATGCTTCCAAAGAGACAATGCCTGACTCCTCTTGAAAATGGATAGGAGTCCCAGGATCAATGTGGCACGTGGAAATGTTCCCTAGTCTCCCGCCTCACGTGGAGACGCGTCCCAATTGCCAAGCCAAGACTCGAGGAGAATTCCGAGGTGTCCCTCCCACCTAGGCAGGAGTCCTGGCGTCGCTGAACAAACACGTGTCTGGAAGGGCCCTCCCCATCATAACTCGAGAATATACATCAGGTTCCGACCGCAACTCGAGAAAAACTATGAGACTTCCCCCTCGCCGGGACATGAGGCCCGATTCCCCTGCACTGCATGCAGAGCCATTCCGTGTTCCACATCAAACGTGAAAGGAGCCTTGATTTCCTTGATGGCACTCCAGAGAAAACCCAAGTTCACTGTCTCAAGTCTAGAGGGATCCTGAGGTCACTGGAGCAACACGAAAGGGCTCCGTGGACCCCAAATCAACTCGAGATGAGAGCTTAGTCCTTGGCTTCGACTCAAGAGGAATACCAACTTTCCACAAGCACCTCAAGAGGAGGCTTCTCTCAGCTACAGGTATGTGAGAGGGACACTGAGTTTGTGGCCTCAAGTGGAATGGACACCGAGATGGTCTGACTCTAGGTAAGGCCGGATATCCTTGCAGTGAATTGAATGCAGGCTTGTCTTGCATCTCCTAAGAGGAAGGGATGTCTGAATCCCCTGTGGAGACCACAGAGAAAGACCTAGTCCTCCGCGTCATCGCGACCGGAAGCCTCACATCCTTTGAAAACTCGAGAGGTCCCCGGAGATCAATGCTTCCAAAGGAGACGATTCCTGACGCCTCTTGAAAATGGATAGGAGTCCCAGGATCCCTGTGGCACGTGGAAAGGGACCCTGGGTCTCCCGCCTCATGTGGAGACGCCCCCCAATTGCCATGCCAAGACTCGAGGAGAATTCCGAGGTGTCCCTCGCACCTAGGCAGGAGTCCTGGAGTCGCTGACCAAACACGTGTCTGGAAGGGCCCTTCCAGTCGTAACTCGAGAATATAACCCGGGTTCCGGCCGCAACTCGAGAAAAACCATGTGACTTCCCACTCGCCGCGAGAAGAGGCCCGATTCCCCTGCACTGCATGCAGAGCAATTCCGTGTTCCACATCCAAGGTGAAAGGAGCCTTGATTTCCTTGATGGCACTCCAGAGAAAACCCAAGATCACTGTCTCAATTCTAGAGGGATCCTGAGGTCAATGGAGCAACATGAAATTTCTCCGTGGACCCCAAATCAACTCGAGATGAGAGCTTAGTCCCTGGCGTCGACTCAAGAGGAATACCAACTTTTCACAAGCACCTCAAGAGGAGGCTTCTCTCAGCTACAGGTATGTGAGAGTGCCCCTGAGTTTGTTGCCTCAACTGGAATGGACACCGAGATGCTCTGACTCGAAGTAAGGCCGGATATCCCTGCAGTGAATTGAATGCAGGCTCGTCTTGCATCTCCCAAAACGAAGGGATGTCTGAATCCCCTGTGGAGACCACAGAGAAAGACAGAGTTCTCCGCCTCATCGCGACCGGAGGCCTCACATCCTTTGAAAACTCGAGAGGTCCGCGGAGATCAATGCTTCCAAAGGAGACGATGCCTGACTCCTCTTGAAAATGAATAGGAGTCCCAGGATCCCTGTGGCACGTGGAAAGGGACCCTGGGTCTCCCGCCTCACGTGGAGACGCGTCCAAATTGCCATGCCAAGTCTCAAGGAGAATCCCGAGGTGTCCCTCGCACCTAGGCAGGAGTGCTGACGTCGCTGAACAAACACGTGTCTGGAAGGGCCCTCCCCGTCGTAACTCGAGAATATACCCCAGGTTCCGGCCGCAACTCGAGAAAAACCATGAGACTTCCCCCTCGCCGCGAGATGAGGCCCGATTCCCCTGCACTGCGTGCAGAGCAATTCCGTGTTCCACATCAAACGTGAAAGGAGCCTTGATTTCCTTGATGGCACTCCAGAGAAAACCCAAGATCACTGTCTCAAGTCTAGAGAGATCCTGAGGTCACAGGAGCAACAAAAAAGGGCTCCGTGGACCCCAAATCAACTCGAGATGAGAGCTTAGTCCCTGGCTTCGACTCAAGAGGAATACCAACTTTCCACAAGCACCTCAAGAGGAGGCTTCTCTCAGCTACAGGTATGTGAGAGGGACCCTGAGTTTGTGGCCTCAAGTGGAACGGACACCGAGATGCTCTGACTCGAAGTAAGGCTGGATATCCCTGCAGTGAATTGAATGCAGGCTCGTCTTGCATCTCCCAAGACGAAGGGATGTCTTAATCCCCTGTGGAGACCACAGAGAAAGACCGAGTTCTCTGCCTCATCGCGACCGGAGGCCTCACATCCTTTGAAAACTCGAGAGGTCCGCGGAGATCAATGCTTCCAAAGGAGACGATGCCTGACTCCTCTTGAAAATGAATAGGAGTCCCAGGATCCCTGTGGCACGTGGAAAGGGACCCTGGGTCTCCCGCCTCACGTGGAGACGCGTCCCAATTGCCATGCCAAGACTCGAGGAGAATCCCGAGGTGTCCTTCGCACCTAGGCAGGAGTCCTGACGTCGCTGAACAAACACGTGTCTGGAAGGCCCCTCCCCGTCGTAACTCGAGAATATACCCAAGGTTCCGGCTGCAACTCGAGAAAAACCAAAAGACTTCCCCCTCGCCGCTGGATGAGGCCCGATTCCCCTGCACTGCGTGCAGAGCAATTCCGTGTTCCACATCAAACGTGAAAGGAGCCTTGATTTCCTTGATGGCACTCCAGAGAAAACCCAAGATCACTGTCTCAAGTCTAGAGGGATCCTGAGGTCACTGGAGCAACACGAAAGGGCTCCGTGGACCCCAAATCAACTCGAGATGAGAGCTTATTCCCTGGCTTCGACTCAAGAGGAATACCATCTTTCCACAAGCACCTCAAGAGGAGGCTTCTCTCAGCTACAGGTATGTGAAAGGGCACCTAAGTTTGTGGTCTCAAGTGGAATGGACACCGAGATGCTCTGACTAGAAGTAAGGCCGGATATCCCTGCAGTGAATTGAATGCAGGCTCGTCTTGCATCTCCCAAGACGAAGGGATGTCTGAATCCCCTGTGGAGACCACAGAGAAAGACCGAGTTCTCCACATCATCGCGACCAGTGGCCTCACATCCTTTGAAAACTCGAGAGGTCCGGAGAGATCAATGCTTCCAAAGGAGACGATGCCTGACTCCTCTTGAAAATGGATAGGAGTCCCAGGATCCCTGTGGCACGTGGAAAGGGACACTGGGTCTCCCGCCTCACGTGGAGACGCTTCCCCAAGCCATGCCAAGACTCGAGGAGAATCCTGAGGTGTCCCTCGCATCTAGGCGGGATTCCTGACGTCGCTGAACAAACACGTGTCTGGAAGGGCCCTTCCCGTCGTAACTCGAGAATATACCCCAGGTTCCCGCCGCAACTCGAGAAAAACCATGAGACTTCCCCCTCGCCGCTGGATTAGGCTCGATTCCCCTGCACTGCGTGCAGAGCAATTCCCTCTTCCACATCAAACGTGAAAGGAGCCTTGATTTCCTTGATGGCACTCCAGAGAAAACCCAAGATCACTGTCTCAAGTCTAGAGGGATCTTGAGGTCACTGGAGCAACACGAAAGGGCTCTGTGGACCCCAAATCAACTCGAGATGAGAGCTTAGTCCCTGTCTTCGACTCAAGAGGAATACCAACTTTCACCAAGCACCTCAAGAGGAGGCTTCTCTCAGCTACAGGTATGTGAGAGGGCCCCTGAGTTTGTTGCTTCAAGTGGAATGGACACCGAGATGCTCTGACTCGAAGTAAGGCGGGATATCCCTGCAGTGAATTGAATGCAGGCTCGTCTTGCATCTCCCAAGACGAAGGGATGTCTTAATCCCCTGTGGAGACCACAGAGAAAGACCGAGTTCTCCGCCTCATCGCGACCGGAGGCCTCACATCCTTTGAAAACTCGAGAGGTCCGCGGAGATCAATGCTTCCAAAGGAGATGATGCCTGACTCCTCTTGAAAATGGATAGGAGTACCAGGATCCCTGTGGCACGTGGAAAGGGACCCTTGGTCTCCCGCCTCACGTGGAGACACGTCCAAATTGCCATGCCAAGACTCAAGGAGAATCCCGTGGTGTCCCTCGCACCTAGGCAGGAGCCCTGCCGTCGCTGAACAAACACGTGTCTGGAAGGGCCCTCCCCGTCGTAACTCGAGAATATACCCCAGGTTCCGGCCGCAACTCGAGAAAAACCATGAGACTTCCCCCTCGCCGCGAGATGAGGCCCGATTCCCCTGCACTGGGTGCAGAGCAATTCCGTGTTCCACATCAAACGTGAAAGAAGCCTTGATTTCCTTGATGGCACTCCAGAGAAAACCCAAGATCACTGTCTCAAGTCTAGAGAGATCCTGAGGTCACAGGAGCAACACAAAAGGGCTCCGTGGACCCCAAATCAACTCGAGACGAGAGCTTAGTCCCTGGCTTCGACTCAAGAGGAATACCAACTTTCCACAAGCACCTCAAGAGGAGGCTTCTCTCAGCTACAGGTATGTGAGAGGGCCCCTGAGTTTGTGGCCTCAAGTGGAATGGACACCGAGATGCTCTGACTCGAAGTAAGGCCGGATATCCCTGCAGTGAATTGAATGCAGGCTCGTCTTGCATCTCCCAAGACGAAGGGATGTCTTAATCCCCTGTGGAGACCACAGAGAAAGACCGAGTTCTCCGCCTCATCGCGACCGGAGGCCTCACATCCTTTGAAAACTCGAGAGGTCCGGAGAGATCAATGCTTCCAAAGGAGACGATGCCTGACTCCTCTTGAAAATGGATAGGAGTCCCAGGATCCCTGTGGCACGTGGAAAGGGACCCTGTGTCTCCCGCCTCACGTGGAGACGCGTCCCAATTGCCATGCCAAGACTCGAGGAGAATCCCAAGGTGTCCCTCGCACCTAGGCAGGAGTCCTGACGTTGCTGAACAAACACGTGTCTGGAAGGCCCCTCCCCGTCGTAACTCGAGAATATACCCCAGGTTCCGGCCGCAACTAGAGAAAAACCATGCGACTTCCCCCTCGCCCCGAGATGAGGCCCAATTCCCCTGCACTGCGTGCAGAGCAATTCCGTGTTCCACATCAAACGTGAAAGGAGCCTTGATTTCCTTGATGGCACTCCAGAGAATACCCAAGATCACTGTCTCAAGTATAGAGGGATCCTGTTGTCACTGGAGCAACACGAAAGGGCTCTGTGGACCCCAAATCAAATCGAGATGAGAGCTTAGTCCCTGGCTTAGACTCAAGAGGAATACCAACTTTCCACAAGCACCTCAAGAGGAGGCTTCTCTCAGCTACAGGTATGTGAGAGGAACCCTGAGTTTGTGGCCTCAAGTGCAATGGACACCGATATGCTCTGACTCAAAATAAGGCCGTATATCCCTGCAGTGAATTGAATGCAGGCTCGTCTTGCATCTCCCAAGACGAAGGGATGTCTGAATCCCCTGTGGAGACCACAGAGAAAGACCTAGTCCTCCGCCTCATCGCGACCGGAGGCCTCACATCATTTGAAAACTCGAGAGGTCTGTGGAGATCAATGCTTCTAAAGGAGACGATGCCTGACTCCTCTTGAAAATGGATAGGAGTCCCAGGATCCCTGTGGCACATCGAAAGGACACTGGGTCTCCCGCCTCACGTGGAGACGTGTCCTAATTGCCATGCCAAGACTCGAGAAGAATCCGGAGGTGTCCCTCACACCTAGGCAGGAGTCCTGACGTCGCTGAACAAACACGTGTCTGGAAGGGCCCTCCCCATCGTAACTCGAGAATATACCCCAGGTTCCGGCCACAACTAGAGAAAAACCATGAGACTTCCCCCTCGCCGCGAGATGAGGCCCGATTCCCCTGCACTGCGTGCAGAGCAATTCCGTGTTCCACATCAAACGTGAAAGGAGCCTTGATTTCCATGATGGCACTCCAGAGAATACCCAAGATAACTGTCTCAAGTCTAGAGGGATCCTGAGGTCACTGGAGCAA
This sequence comes from Dama dama, assembly GCF_033118175.1. Taxonomy (NCBI): domain Eukaryota; kingdom Metazoa; phylum Chordata; class Mammalia; order Artiodactyla; family Cervidae; genus Dama; species Dama dama. Next base: position 186,860 of record NW_026870878.1, on the reverse strand, counting down.
CACCAAAGTGCTCCGTGGACACAAATCAACTCGTGATGAGAGATTAGACCCTGGCATCGACTCAAGAGGAATACTAACATTCCACAAGCACCTCAAGAGGAGGCTTCTCTCAGCTACAGGTATGTGAGAGGAACCCTGAGTTTGTGGTCTCAAGTGCAATGGACACCGAGATGCTCTGACTCAAAATAAGGCCGGATATCCCTGCAGTGAATTGAATGCAGGCTCGTCTTGCATCTCCCAAGACGAAGGGATGTCTGAATTCCATATGGAGACCACAGAGAAAGTCCTCGTCCTCCGCCTCATCGCGACCGGAGGTCTCACATTCTTTGAAAACTCGAGAGGTCTGCGGAGATCAATGCTTTCAAAGGAGACGATGCCTGACTCCTCTTGAAAATGGATAGGAGTCCCAGGATCCCTGTGGCACGTGTAAAGGGACCCTGGGTCTCCCGCCTCACGTGGAGACGCATCCCAATTGCCATGCCAAGACTCGAGTAAAATCCCGAGGTGTCCCTCGCACCTAGGCAGGAGTCCTGACGTCGCTGAACAAACACGTGTCTGGAAGGGCTCTCCCCGTCGTAACTCGAGAATATACCCCAGGTTCGGGCCGCAACTCGAGAAAAACCATGAGATTTCCCCCTCTCGGCGAGTTGAGGCCCGATTCCCCTGCACTGCATGCAGAGCAATTCCGTGTTCCACATCAAACGTTAAAGGAGCTTTGATTTCCTTTATGGCACTCCAGAGAAAACCCAAGATAACTGTCTCAAGTATAGAGGGATCCTGTGGTCACTGGAGCAAAACGAAAGGGCTCCGTGGACCCCAAATCAACTCGAGATGTGAGCTTAGTCCCTGGCTTAGACTCAAGAGGAATACCAACTTTCCACAAGCACCTCAAGAGGAGGCTTCTCTCAGCTACAGGTATGTGAGGGGAACCCTGAGTTTGTGGCCTCAAGTGCAATGGACACCGAGATGCTCTGACTCAAAATAAGGCCGGATATCCCTGCAGTGAATTGAATGCAGGCTCGTCTTTCATCTCCCAAGACGAAGGGATGTCTGAATCCCCTGTGGAGACCACAGATAAAGACCTAGTCCTCCTCCTCATCGTGACCGGAGGCCTCACATCCTTTGAAAACTCGAGAGGTCTGCAGAGATCAATGCTTCCAAAGGAGACGATGCCTGACTCCTCTTGAAAATGGATAGGAGTCCCAGGATCACTGTGGCACGTGGAAAGTAACACTGGGTCTCCCGCCTCACGTGGAGACGCGTCCCAATTGCCATGCCAAGACTCGAGGAGAATCCCGAGGTGTCCCTCGCACCTAGGCAGGAGTCCTGACGTCGCTGAACAAACACGTGTCTGGATGGGCCCTCCCCGTCGTAACTCGAGAATATACCCCAGGTTCTGGCCGCAACTCGAGAAAAACCATGAGACTTCCCCCTCGCCGCGAGATGAGGCCCGATTCCGCTGCCCTGCGTGCAGAGCAATTCCGTATTCCACATCAAAAGTGAAAGGAGCCTTGATTTCCTTGATGGCACTCCAGAGAAAACCCAAGATCACTGTCTCTAGTCTAGAGGGATCCTGAGGTCACTGGAGCAACACGAAAGGGCTCCGTGGACCCCAAATCAACTCGAGATGAGAGCTTAGTCCCTGGCTTCGACTCAAGAGGAATACCAACATTCCCCAAGCACCTCAAGAGGAGGCTTCTCTCAGCTACAGGTATGTGAGAGGGACCCTGATTTTGTGGCCTCAAGTGGAATGGACACCGAGATGCTCTGACTCGAAGTAAGGCCAGATATCCCTGCAGTGAATTGAATGCAGGCTCGTCTTGCATCTCCCAAGACGAAGGGATGTCTGAATCCCCTGTGGAGACAACAGAGAAAGTCCTAGTCCTCCGCCTCATCGCGAGCGGAGGCCTCACATCCTTTGAAAACTCGAGCGGTCCGCGGAGATCAATGCTTCCAAAGGAGACGATGCCTGACTCCTCTGGAAAATGGATAGGAGTCCCAGGATACCTGTGGCACGTGGAAAGGGACCCTGGGTCTCCCCCCTCACGTGGAGACGCGTCCCAATTGCCATGCCAAGACTCGAGGAGAATCCCGAGGTATCCTTCGCTCCTAGGCAGGAGTCCTGACCTCGCTGAACAAACACGTGTCTGGAAGGGCCCTCCCCGTCGTAACTCGAGAATATACCCCAGGTTCCGGCGCAATTCGAGAAAAACCATTAGATTTCCCCTTTCTGCGAGATGAGGCCCGATTACCCTGCACTGCGTGCAGAGCAATTCCGTGTTCCACATCAAACGTGAAAGGAGCCTTGATTTCCTTGATGGCACTCCAGAGAATACCCAAGATCACTGTCTCAAGTCTAGAGGATCCTGAGGTCACTGGAGCAACACCAAAGTGCTCCGTGGACCCCAAATCAACTCGTGATGAGAGATTAGTCCCTGTCTTCTACTCAAGAGGAATACCAACTTTCCACAAGCACATAAAGAGGAGGATTCTCTCAGCTACAGGTATGTGAGAGGGACCCTGAGTTAGTGGCCTCAGGTGGAATGGACACCGAGATGCTCTGAGTCGACGTAAGGCCGAATATTCCTGCAGTGAATTGAATGCAGGCTCGTCTTGCATCTCCCAAGACGAAGGGATGTCTGAATCCCCTGTGGAGACCACAGAGAAAGTCCTCGTCCTCCGCCTCATCGCGACCGGAGCCCTCACATTCTTTGAAAACTCGAGAGGTGTGCGGAGATCAATGCTTTCAAAGGAGACGATGCCTGACTCCTCTTGAAAATGGATAGGAGTACCAGGATCCCTGTGGCACGTGGAAAGTGACCCTGGGTCTTCCGCCTCACGTGGAGACGCGTCCCAATTGCCATGCCAAGACTCGAGGAGAATCCCGAGGTGTCCCTCGCACCTAGGCAGGAGTCCTGACGTCGCTGAACAAACACGTGTCTGCAAAGGCCCGCCCCGTCGTAACTCTAGAATATACCCCAGGTTCCGGCCAAAACTTGAGAAAAACCTTGAGACATCCTCCTTGCCGCGAGATGAGGCACGATTCCCCTGCACTGCGTGCAGAGCAATTCCGTGTTCCACATCAAACTTGAAAGGAGCCTTGATTTCCTTGATGGCACTCCAGAGAAAACCCAAGATCACTGTCTCAAGTGTAGAGGAATCCTGAGGTCACTGGAGCAACTCGAAAGGGCTCCATGGACCTCAAATAAACTCGAGATGAGAGCTTAGTCCCTGCCTTCGACTCAAGAGGAATACCAACTTTCCAAGAGCACCTCAAGAGGAGGCTTCTCTCAGCTACAGGTATGTGAGAGGGCCCCTGAGTTTGTGGCCTCAAGTGGAATGGACACCAAGATGCTCTGACTCGAAGTAAGGCCGGATATCCCTGCAGTGAATTGAATGCAGGCTCGTCTTGCATCTCGCAAGACGAAGGGATGTCTGAACCCCCGGTGGAAACGACAGAGAAAGACCGAGTTCTCCGCCTCATCGCGACCGGAGGCCTCACATCCTTTGAAAACTCGAGAGGTTCGCGGAGAAAAATGATTCCAAAGGAGACAAAGCATGACATCTCTTGAAAATGGATAGGAGTCCCAGGATCCCTGTGGCACGTGGAAAGGGACCCTGGGTCTCCCGCCTCACGTGGAGACGCGTCCCAATTGCCATGCCAAGACTCGAGGAGAATCCCGAGGTGTCCCTCGCACCTAGGCAGGAGTCCTGAAGTCGCTGAACAAACCCGTGTCTGGAAGGGCCCTCCCCGTCGTAACTCGAGAATATACCCCAGGTTCCGGCCGCAAGTCGAGAAAAACCATGAGATTTCCCCCTCGCCGCGAGTTGAGGCCCTATTCCTCTGCACTGCGTGCAGAGCAATTCCGTGTTCCACATCAAACGTGAAAGGAGCCTTGATTTCCTTGATGGCACTCCAGAGAAAACCCAAAATCACTGTCTCAAGTCTAGAGGGATCCTGAGGTCACTGGAGCAACACGAAAGGGCTCCGTGGACCCCAATTCAACTCGAGATGAGAGCTTAGTCCCTGGCTTCGACTCAAGAGGAATACCAACTTTCCACAAGCACCTCAAGAGGAGGGTTCTCTCAGCTACAGTTATGTGAGAGGGACCCTGAAATGGGCCTCAATTGAAATGGACACCGAGATGCTCTGACTCGAAGTAAGGCTGGATATCCCTGCAGTGAATTGAATGCAGGCTCGTCTTGCATCTCCCAAGACGAAGGGATGTCTGAATCCCCTGTGGAGACCACAGAGAAAGACCTAGTTCTCCGCCTTCTCGCGACCAGAGGCCTCACATCCTTTGAAAACTCGAGAGGTCCGCGGAGATCAATGCTTCCATAGGAGACGATGCCTGACTCCTCTTGAAAATGGATAGGAGTCCCAGGATCCCTGTGGCACATCGAAAGGGACACTGGGTCTCCCGCCTCACGTGGAGACGCGTCCCAATTGCCATGCCAAGACTCGAGGAGAATCCGGAGGTGTCCCTCACACCTAGGCAGGAGTCCTGACGTCGCTGAACAAACACGTGTCTGGAAGGGCCCTTCCCGTTGTAACTCGAGAATATACCCCGGTTCCGGCCACAACTCGAGAAAAACCATGAGACTTCCCCCTCGACGCGAGATGAGGCCCGATTCCCCTGCACTGCGTGCAGAGCAATTCCGTGTACCACATTAAACGTGAAAGGAGCCTTGATTTCCATGATGGCACTCCAGAGAATACCCAAGATCACTGTCTCAAGTCTAGAGGGATCCTGAGGTCACTGGAGCAACACCAAAGTGCTCCGTGGACCCCAAATCAACTCATGATGAGAGATTAGTCCCTGGCTTCGACTCAAGAGGAATACGAACTTTCCACAAGCCCCTCAAGAGGAGGCTTCTCTCAGCTACAGGTATGTGAGAGGGACCCTGAGTTTGTGGCCTCAAGTGGAATGGACACCGAGATGCTCTGACTGGAAGTAAGGCCGGATATCCCTGCAGTGAATTGAATGCAGGCTCGTCTTGCATCTCCCAAGACGAAGGGATGTCTGAATCCCCTGTAGAGACCACAGAGAAACACCTAGTTCTCCGCCTCATCGCGACCGGAGGCCTCACATCCTTTGAAAACTCGAGAGGTCCGCGGAGATCAATGCTTCCAAAGGAGACGATGCCTGACTCATCTTGAAAATAGATAGGAGTCCCAGGATCACTGTGGCACGTGGAAATTGACACTGGGTCTCCCGCCTCATGTGGAGACGCGTCCCAATTGCCATGCCAAGACTCGAGGAGAATCCGGAGGTGTCCCTCACACCTAGGCAGGAGTCCTGATGTTGCTGAACAAACCCGTGTCTGGAAGGGCCCTCCCCGTCGTAACTCGAGAATATACCCCAGGTTCCGGCCACAACTCGAGAAAAACCATGAGACTTCCCCCTAGCCGCGAGATGAGGCCCGATTCCCCTGCACTGCGTGCAGAGCAATTCCGTGTTCCACATCAAACGTAAACGGAGCCTTGATTTCCTTGATGGCACTCCAGAGAAAACCCAAGATCACTGTCTCAAGTCTAGAGGGATCCTGAGGTCACTGGATCAACATAAAAGGTCTCGGTGGACTCCAAATCAACTCGTGATGAGAGCTTACTCCCTGGCTTCGACTCAAGAGGAATACCAACTTTCCACAAGCACTTCAAGAGGAGGCTTCTCTCAGCTACATGTATGTGAGAGGGACCCTGAGTTTGTGGCCTCAAGTGGAATGGACACCGAGATGCTCTGACTCGAAGTAAGGCCGGATATCCCTTCAGTGAATTGAATGCAGGCTCGTCTTTCATCTCCCAAGACGAAGGGATGTCTGAATCCCCTGTGGAGACCACAGAGAAAGTCCTAGTCCTCTGCCTCATCGCGACCGTAGGCCTCACATCCTTTGAAAACTCGAGAGGTCCGCGGAGATCAATGCTTCCAAAGAGACAATGCCTGACTCCTCTTGAAAATGGATAGGAGTCCCAGGATCAATGTGGCACGTGGAAATGTTCCCTAGTCTCCCGCCTCACGTGGAGACGCGTCCCAATTGCCAAGCCAAGACTCGAGGAGAATTCCGAGGTGTCCCTCCCACCTAGGCAGGAGTCCTGGCGTCGCTGAACAAACACGTGTCTGGAAGGGCCCTCCCCATCATAACTCGAGAATATACATCAGGTTCCGACCGCAACTCGAGAAAAACTATGAGACTTCCCCCTCGCCGGGACATGAGGCCCGATTCCCCTGCACTGCATGCAGAGCCATTCCGTGTTCCACATCAAACGTGAAAGGAGCCTTGATTTCCTTGATGGCACTCCAGAGAAAACCCAAGTTCACTGTCTCAAGTCTAGAGGGATCCTGAGGTCACTGGAGCAACACGAAAGGGCTCCGTGGACCCCAAATCAACTCGAGATGAGAGCTTAGTCCTTGGCTTCGACTCAAGAGGAATACCAACTTTCCACAAGCACCTCAAGAGGAGGCTTCTCTCAGCTACAGGTATGTGAGAGGGACACTGAGTTTGTGGCCTCAAGTGGAATGGACACCGAGATGGTCTGACTCTAGGTAAGGCCGGATATCCTTGCAGTGAATTGAATGCAGGCTTGTCTTGCATCTCCTAAGAGGAAGGGATGTCTGAATCCCCTGTGGAGACCACAGAGAAAGACCTAGTCCTCCGCGTCATCGCGACCGGAAGCCTCACATCCTTTGAAAACTCGAGAGGTCCCCGGAGATCAATGCTTCCAAAGGAGACGATTCCTGACGCCTCTTGAAAATGGATAGGAGTCCCAGGATCCCTGTGGCACGTGGAAAGGGACCCTGGGTCTCCCGCCTCATGTGGAGACGCCCCCCAATTGCCATGCCAAGACTCGAGGAGAATTCCGAGGTGTCCCTCGCACCTAGGCAGGAGTCCTGGAGTCGCTGACCAAACACGTGTCTGGAAGGGCCCTTCCAGTCGTAACTCGAGAATATAACCCGGGTTCCGGCCGCAACTCGAGAAAAACCATGTGACTTCCCACTCGCCGCGAGAAGAGGCCCGATTCCCCTGCACTGCATGCAGAGCAATTCCGTGTTCCACATCCAAGGTGAAAGGAGCCTTGATTTCCTTGATGGCACTCCAGAGAAAACCCAAGATCACTGTCTCAATTCTAGAGGGATCCTGAGGTCAATGGAGCAACATGAAATTTCTCCGTGGACCCCAAATCAACTCGAGATGAGAGCTTAGTCCCTGGCGTCGACTCAAGAGGAATACCAACTTTTCACAAGCACCTCAAGAGGAGGCTTCTCTCAGCTACAGGTATGTGAGAGTGCCCCTGAGTTTGTTGCCTCAACTGGAATGGACACCGAGATGCTCTGACTCGAAGTAAGGCCGGATATCCCTGCAGTGAATTGAATGCAGGCTCGTCTTGCATCTCCCAAAACGAAGGGATGTCTGAATCCCCTGTGGAGACCACAGAGAAAGACAGAGTTCTCCGCCTCATCGCGACCGGAGGCCTCACATCCTTTGAAAACTCGAGAGGTCCGCGGAGATCAATGCTTCCAAAGGAGACGATGCCTGACTCCTCTTGAAAATGAATAGGAGTCCCAGGATCCCTGTGGCACGTGGAAAGGGACCCTGGGTCTCCCGCCTCACGTGGAGACGCGTCCAAATTGCCATGCCAAGTCTCAAGGAGAATCCCGAGGTGTCCCTCGCACCTAGGCAGGAGTGCTGACGTCGCTGAACAAACACGTGTCTGGAAGGGCCCTCCCCGTCGTAACTCGAGAATATACCCCAGGTTCCGGCCGCAACTCGAGAAAAACCATGAGACTTCCCCCTCGCCGCGAGATGAGGCCCGATTCCCCTGCACTGCGTGCAGAGCAATTCCGTGTTCCACATCAAACGTGAAAGGAGCCTTGATTTCCTTGATGGCACTCCAGAGAAAACCCAAGATCACTGTCTCAAGTCTAGAGAGATCCTGAGGTCACAGGAGCAACAAAAAAGGGCTCCGTGGACCCCAAATCAACTCGAGATGAGAGCTTAGTCCCTGGCTTCGACTCAAGAGGAATACCAACTTTCCACAAGCACCTCAAGAGGAGGCTTCTCTCAGCTACAGGTATGTGAGAGGGACCCTGAGTTTGTGGCCTCAAGTGGAACGGACACCGAGATGCTCTGACTCGAAGTAAGGCTGGATATCCCTGCAGTGAATTGAATGCAGGCTCGTCTTGCATCTCCCAAGACGAAGGGATGTCTTAATCCCCTGTGGAGACCACAGAGAAAGACCGAGTTCTCTGCCTCATCGCGACCGGAGGCCTCACATCCTTTGAAAACTCGAGAGGTCCGCGGAGATCAATGCTTCCAAAGGAGACGATGCCTGACTCCTCTTGAAAATGAATAGGAGTCCCAGGATCCCTGTGGCACGTGGAAAGGGACCCTGGGTCTCCCGCCTCACGTGGAGACGCGTCCCAATTGCCATGCCAAGACTCGAGGAGAATCCCGAGGTGTCCTTCGCACCTAGGCAGGAGTCCTGACGTCGCTGAACAAACACGTGTCTGGAAGGCCCCTCCCCGTCGTAACTCGAGAATATACCCAAGGTTCCGGCTGCAACTCGAGAAAAACCAAAAGACTTCCCCCTCGCCGCTGGATGAGGCCCGATTCCCCTGCACTGCGTGCAGAGCAATTCCGTGTTCCACATCAAACGTGAAAGGAGCCTTGATTTCCTTGATGGCACTCCAGAGAAAACCCAAGATCACTGTCTCAAGTCTAGAGGGATCCTGAGGTCACTGGAGCAACACGAAAGGGCTCCGTGGACCCCAAATCAACTCGAGATGAGAGCTTATTCCCTGGCTTCGACTCAAGAGGAATACCATCTTTCCACAAGCACCTCAAGAGGAGGCTTCTCTCAGCTACAGGTATGTGAAAGGGCACCTAAGTTTGTGGTCTCAAGTGGAATGGACACCGAGATGCTCTGACTAGAAGTAAGGCCGGATATCCCTGCAGTGAATTGAATGCAGGCTCGTCTTGCATCTCCCAAGACGAAGGGATGTCTGAATCCCCTGTGGAGACCACAGAGAAAGACCGAGTTCTCCACATCATCGCGACCAGTGGCCTCACATCCTTTGAAAACTCGAGAGGTCCGGAGAGATCAATGCTTCCAAAGGAGACGATGCCTGACTCCTCTTGAAAATGGATAGGAGTCCCAGGATCCCTGTGGCACGTGGAAAGGGACACTGGGTCTCCCGCCTCACGTGGAGACGCTTCCCCAAGCCATGCCAAGACTCGAGGAGAATCCTGAGGTGTCCCTCGCATCTAGGCGGGATTCCTGACGTCGCTGAACAAACACGTGTCTGGAAGGGCCCTTCCCGTCGTAACTCGAGAATATACCCCAGGTTCCCGCCGCAACTCGAGAAAAACCATGAGACTTCCCCCTCGCCGCTGGATTAGGCTCGATTCCCCTGCACTGCGTGCAGAGCAATTCCCTCTTCCACATCAAACGTGAAAGGAGCCTTGATTTCCTTGATGGCACTCCAGAGAAAACCCAAGATCACTGTCTCAAGTCTAGAGGGATCTTGAGGTCACTGGAGCAACACGAAAGGGCTCTGTGGACCCCAAATCAACTCGAGATGAGAGCTTAGTCCCTGTCTTCGACTCAAGAGGAATACCAACTTTCACCAAGCACCTCAAGAGGAGGCTTCTCTCAGCTACAGGTATGTGAGAGGGCCCCTGAGTTTGTTGCTTCAAGTGGAATGGACACCGAGATGCTCTGACTCGAAGTAAGGCGGGATATCCCTGCAGTGAATTGAATGCAGGCTCGTCTTGCATCTCCCAAGACGAAGGGATGTCTTAATCCCCTGTGGAGACCACAGAGAAAGACCGAGTTCTCCGCCTCATCGCGACCGGAGGCCTCACATCCTTTGAAAACTCGAGAGGTCCGCGGAGATCAATGCTTCCAAAGGAGATGATGCCTGACTCCTCTTGAAAATGGATAGGAGTACCAGGATCCCTGTGGCACGTGGAAAGGGACCCTTGGTCTCCCGCCTCACGTGGAGACACGTCCAAATTGCCATGCCAAGACTCAAGGAGAATCCCGTGGTGTCCCTCGCACCTAGGCAGGAGCCCTGCCGTCGCTGAACAAACACGTGTCTGGAAGGGCCCTCCCCGTCGTAACTCGAGAATATACCCCAGGTTCCGGCCGCAACTCGAGAAAAACCATGAGACTTCCCCCTCGCCGCGAGATGAGGCCCGATTCCCCTGCACTGGGTGCAGAGCAATTCCGTGTTCCACATCAAACGTGAAAGAAGCCTTGATTTCCTTGATGGCACTCCAGAGAAAACCCAAGATCACTGTCTCAAGTCTAGAGAGATCCTGAGGTCACAGGAGCAACACAAAAGGGCTCCGTGGACCCCAAATCAACTCGAGACGAGAGCTTAGTCCCTGGCTTCGACTCAAGAGGAATACCAACTTTCCACAAGCACCTCAAGAGGAGGCTTCTCTCAGCTACAGGTATGTGAGAGGGCCCCTGAGTTTGTGGCCTCAAGTGGAATGGACACCGAGATGCTCTGACTCGAAGTAAGGCCGGATATCCCTGCAGTGAATTGAATGCAGGCTCGTCTTGCATCTCCCAAGACGAAGGGATGTCTTAATCCCCTGTGGAGACCACAGAGAAAGACCGAGTTCTCCGCCTCATCGCGACCGGAGGCCTCACATCCTTTGAAAACTCGAGAGGTCCGGAGAGATCAATGCTTCCAAAGGAGACGATGCCTGACTCCTCTTGAAAATGGATAGGAGTCCCAGGATCCCTGTGGCACGTGGAAAGGGACCCTGTGTCTCCCGCCTCACGTGGAGACGCGTCCCAATTGCCATGCCAAGACTCGAGGAGAATCCCAAGGTGTCCCTCGCACCTAGGCAGGAGTCCTGACGTTGCTGAACAAACACGTGTCTGGAAGGCCCCTCCCCGTCGTAACTCGAGAATATACCCCAGGTTCCGGCCGCAACTAGAGAAAAACCATGCGACTTCCCCCTCGCCCCGAGATGAGGCCCAATTCCCCTGCACTGCGTGCAGAGCAATTCCGTGTTCCACATCAAACGTGAAAGGAGCCTTGATTTCCTTGATGGCACTCCAGAGAAAACCCAAGATCACTGTCTCAAGTCTAGAGGGATCCTGAGGTCACTGGAGCAACATGAAATTTCTCCGTGGACCCCAAATCAACTCGAGATGAGAGCTTAGTCCCTGTCTTCGACTCAAGAGGAATACCAACTTTCCACAAGCACCTCAAGAGGAGGCTTCTCTCAGCTACAGGTATGTGAGAGGGCCCCTGAGTTTGTGGCCTCAAGTGGAATGGACACCGAGATGCTCTGACTCGAAGTAAGGCCGGATATCCCTGCAGTGAATTGAATGCAGGCTCGTCTTGCATCTCCCAAGACGAAGGGATATCTTAATCCCCTGTGGAGACCACAGAGAAATGCCGAGTTCTCCACATCATCGCGACCGGATGCCTCACATCCTTTGAAAACTCGAGAGGTCCGGAGAGATCAATGCGTCCAAAGGAGACGATGCCTGACTCCTCTTGAAAATGGATAGGATCCCAGGATCCCTGTGGCACATTGAAAGGGACACTGGGTCTCCCGCCTCACGTGGAGACGCGTCCCAATTGCCATGCCAAGACTCGAGGAGAATCCGGAGGTGTCCCTCACACCTAGGCAGGAGTCCTGACGTCGCTGAACAAACACGTGTCTGGAAGGGCCCTCCCCGTTGTAACTCGAGAATATACCCCAGGTTCCGGCCAAAACTCGAGAAAAACGATGAGACTTCCCCCTCGACGCGAGATGAGGCCCGATTCCCCTGCACTGCGTGCAGAGCAATTCCGTGTTCCACATCAAACTTGAAAGGAGCCTTGATTTCCTTGATGGCACTCCAGAGAAAACTCAAGATCACTGTCTCAAGTCTAGAGGGATCCTGAGGTCACTGGAGCAACACGAAAGGGCTCCGTGGACCCCAAATCAACTCGAGATGAGAGGTTAGTCCCTGGCTTCGACTCAAGAGGAATACCAACTTTCCACAAGCACCTCAAGAGGAGGCTTCTCTCAGCTACAGGTATGTGAGAGGGCCCCTGAGTTTGTGGCCTCAAGTGGAATGGACACCGAGATGCTCTGACTCGAAGTAAGGCCGAATATCCCTGTAGTGAATTGAATGCAGGCTCGTCTTGCATCTCCCAAGACGAAGGGATGTCTGAATCCCCTGTGGAGACCACAGAGAAAGACCTAGTCCTCCGCCTCAACGCGACCGGAGGACTCACATCCTTTGAAAACTCGAGAGGTCCGCGGAAATCAATGCTTTCAAAGGAGACGATGCCTGACTCCTCTTGAAAATGGATAGGAGTCCCAGGATCCCTATGGCACGTGGAAAGGGACCCTGGGTCTCCCGCCTCACGTGGAGACGCGTCCCAATTGCCATGCCAAGACTCGAGGAGAATCCCGAGGTGTCCCTCGCACCTAGGCAAGAGTTCTGACGTCGCTGATCAAACACGTGTCTGGAAGGGCGCTCCCCGTCGTAACTCGAGAATATACCCCAGGTTCGGGCCGCAACTCAAGAAAAACCATGAGATTTCCCCCTCTCCGCGAGTTGAGGCCCGATTCCCCTGCACTGCATGCAGAGCAATTCCGTGTTCCACATCAAACGTGAAAGGAGCTTTGATTTCCTTGATGGCACTCCAGAGAATACCCAAGATCACTGTCTCAAGTATAGAGGGATCCTGTTGTCACTGGAGCAACACGAAAGGGCTCTGTGGACCCCAAATCAAATCGAGATGAGAGCTTAGTCCCTGGCTTAGACTCAAGAGGAATACCAACTTTCCACAAGCACCTCAAGAGGAGGCTTCTCTCAGCTACAGGTATGTGAGAGGAACCCTGAGTTTGTGGCCTCAAGTGCAATGGACACCGATATGCTCTGACTCAAAATAAGGCCGTATATCCCTGCAGTGAATTGAATGCAGGCTCGTCTTGCATCTCCCAAGACGAAGGGATGTCTGAATCCCCTGTGGAGACCACAGAGAAAGACCTAGTCCTCCGCCTCATCGCGACCGGAGGCCTCACATCATTTGAAAACTCGAGAGGTCTGTGGAGATCAATGCTTCTAAAGGAGACGATGCCTGACTCCTCTTGAAAATGGATAGGAGTCCCAGGATCCCTGTGGCACATCGAAAGGACACTGGGTCTCCCGCCTCACGTGGAGACGTGTCCTAATTGCCATGCCAAGACTCGAGAAGAATCCGGAGGTGTCCCTCACACCTAGGCAGGAGTCCTGACGTCGCTGAACAAACACGTGTCTGGAAGGGCCCTCCCCATCGTAACTCGAGAATATACCCCAGGTTCCGGCCACAACTAGAGAAAAACCATGAGACTTCCCCCTCGCCGCGAGATGAGGCCCGATTCCCCTGCACTGCGTGCAGAGCAATTCCGTGTTCCACATCAAACGTGAAAGGAGCCTTGATTTCCATGATGGCACTCCAGAGAATACCCAAGATAACTGTCTCAAGTCTAGAGGGATCCTGAGGTCACTGGAGCAACACCAAAGTGCTCCGTGGACACAAATCAACTCGTGATGAGAGATTAGACCCTGGCATCGACTCAAGAGGAATACTAACATTCCACAAGCACCTCAAGAGGAGGCTTCTCTCAGCTACAGGTATGTGAGAGGAACCCTGAGTTTGTGGTCTCAAGTGCAATGGACACCGAGATGCTCTGACTCAAAATAAGGCCGGATATCCCTGCAGTGAATTGAATGCAGGCTCGTCTTGCATCTCCCAAGACGAAGGGATGTCTGAATTCCATATGGAGACCACAGAGAAAGTCCTCGTCCTCCGCCTCATCGCGACCGGAGGTCTCACATTCTTTGAAAACTCGAGAGGTCTGCGGAGATCAATGCTTTCAAAGGAGACGATGCCTGACTCCTCTTGAAAATGGATAGGAGTCCCAGGATCCCTGTGGCACGTGTAAAGGGACCCTGGGTCTCCCGCCTCACGTGGAGACGCATCCCAATTGCCATGCCAAGACTCGAGTAAAATCCCGAGGTGTCCCTCGCACCTAGGCAGGAGTCCTGACGTCGCTGAACAAACACGTGTCTGGAAGGGCTCTCCCCGTCGTAACTCGAGAATATACCCCAGGTTCGGGCCGCAACTCGAGAAAAACCATGAGATTTCCCCCTCTCGGCGAGTTGAGGCCCGATTCCCCTGCACTGCATGCAGAGCAATTCCGTGTTCCACATCAAACGTTAAAGGAGCTTTGATTTCCTTTATGGCACTCCAGAGAAAACCCAAGATAACTGTCTCAAGTATAGAGGGATCCTGTGGTCACTGGAGCAAAACGAAAGGGCTCCGTGGACCCCAAATCAACTCGAGATGTGAGCTTAGTCCCTGGCTTAGACTCAAGAGGAATACCAACTTTCCACAAGCACCTCAAGAGGAGGCTTCTCTCAGCTACAGGTATGTGAGGGGAACCCTGAGTTTGTGGCCTCAAGTGCAATGGACACCGAGATGCTCTGACTCAAAATAAGGCCGGATATCCCTGCAGTGAATTGAATGCAGGCTCGTCTTTCATCTCCCAAGACGAAGGGATGTCTGAATCCCCTGTGGAGACCACAGATAAAGACCTAGTCCTCCTCCTCATCGTGACCGGAGGCCTCACATCCTTTGAAAACTCGAGAGGTCTGCAGAGATCAATGCTTCCAAAGGAGACGATGCCTGACTCCTCTTGAAAATGGATAGGAGTCCCAGGATCACTGTGGCACGTGGAAAGTAACACTGGGTCTCCCGCCTCACGTGGAGACGCGTCCCAATTGCCATGCCAAGACTCGAGGAGAATCCCGAGGTGTCCCTCGCACCTAGGCAGGAGTCCTGACGTCGCTGAACAAACACGTGTCTGGATGGGCCCTCCCCGTCGTAACTCGAGAATATACCCCAGGTTCTGGCCGCAACTCGAGAAAAACCATGAGACTTCCCCCTCGCCGCGAGATGAGGCCCGATTCCGCTGCCCTGCGTGCAGAGCAATTCCGTATTCCACATCAAAAGTGAAAGGAGCCTTGATTTCCTTGATGGCACTCCAGAGAAAACCCAAGATCACTGTCTCTAGTCTAGAGGGATCCTGAGGTCACTGGAGCAACACGAAAGGGCTCCGTGGACCCCAAATCAACTCGAGATGAGAGCTTAGTCCCTGGCTTCGACTCAAGAGGAATACCAACATTCCCCAAGCACCTCAAGAGGAGGCTTCTCTCAGCTACAGGTATGTGAGAGGGACCCTGATTTTGTGGCCTCAAGTGGAATGGACACCGAGATGCTCTGACTCGAAGTAAGGCCAGATATCCCTGCAGTGAATTGAATGCAGGCTCGTCTTGCATCTCCCAAGACGAAGGGATGTCTGAATCCCCTGTGGAGACAACAGAGAAAGTCCTAGTCCTCCGCCTCATCGCGAGCGGAGGCCTCACATCCTTTGAAAACTCGAGCGGTCCGCGGAGATCAATGCTTCCAAAGGAGACGATGCCTGACTCCTCTGGAAAATGGATAGGAGTCCCAGGATACCTGTGGCACGTGGAAAGGGACCCTGGGTCTCCCCCCTCACGTGGAGACGCGTCCCAATTGCCATGCCAAGACTCGAGGAGAATCCCGAGGTATCCTTCGCTCCTAGGCAGGAGTCCTGACCTCGCTGAACAAACACGTGTCTGGAAGGGCCCTCCCCGTCGTAACTCGAGAATATACCCCAGGTTCCGGCGCAATTCGAGAAAAACCATTAGATTTCCCCTTTCTGCGAGATGAGGCCCGATTACCCTGCACTGCGTGCAGAGCAATTCCGTGTTCCACATCAAACGTGAAAGGAGCCTTGATTTCCTTGATGGCACTCCAGAGAATACCCAAGATCACTGTCTCAAGTCTAGAGGATCCTGAGGTCACTGGAGCAACACCAAAGTGCTCCGTGGACCCCAAATCAACTCGTGATGAGAGATTAGTCCCTGTCTTCTACTCAAGAGGAATACCAACTTTCCACAAGCACATAAAGAGGAGGATTCTCTCAGCTACAGGTATGTGAGAGGGACCCTGAGTTAGTGGCCTCAGGTGGAATGGACACCGAGATGCTCTGAGTCGACGTAAGGCCGAATATTCCTGCAGTGAATTGAATGCAGGCTCGTCTTGCATCTCCCAAGACGAAGGGATGTCTGAATCCCCTGTGGAGACCACAGAGAAAGTCCTCGTCCTCCGCCTCATCGCGACCGGAGCCCTCACATTCTTTGAAAACTCGAGAGGTGTGCGGAGATCAATGCTTTCAAAGGAGACGATGCCTGACTCCTCTTGAAAATGGATAGGAGTACCAGGATCCCTGTGGCACGTGGAAAGTGACCCTGGGTCTTCCGCCTCACGTGGAGACGCGTCCCAATTGCCATGCCAAGACTCGAGGAGAATCCCGAGGTGTCCCTCGCACCTAGGCAGGAGTCCTGACGTCGCTGAACAAACACGTGTCTGCAAAGGCCCGCCCCGTCGTAACTCTAGAATATACCCCAGGTTCCGGCCAAAACTTGAGAAAAACCTTGAGACATCCTCCTTGCCGCGAGATGAGGCACGATTCCCCTGCACTGCGTGCAGAGCAATTCCGTGTTCCACATCAAACTTGAAAGGAGCCTTGATTTCCTTGATGGCACTCCAGAGAAAACCCAAGATCACTGTCTCAAGTGTAGAGGAATCCTGAGGTCACTGGAGCAACTCGAAAGGGCTCCATGGACCTCAAATAAACTCGAGATGAGAGCTTAGTCCCTGCCTTCGACTCAAGAGGAATACCAACTTTCCAAGAGCACCTCAAGAGGAGGCTTCTCTCAGCTACAGGTATGTGAGAGGGCCCCTGAGTTTGTGGCCTCAAGTGGAATGGACACCAAGATGCTCTGACTCGAAGTAAGGCCGGATATCCCTGCAGTGAATTGAATGCAGGCTCGTCTTGCATCTCGCAAGACGAAGGGATGTCTGAACCCCCGGTGGAAACGACAGAGAAAGACCGAGTTCTCCGCCTCATCGCGACCGGAGGCCTCACATCCTTTGAAAACTCGAGAGGTTCGCGGAGAAAAATGATTCCAAAGGAGACAAAGCATGACATCTCTTGAAAATGGATAGGAGTCCCAGGATCCCTGTGGCACGTGGAAAGGGACCCTGGGTCTCCCGCCTCACGTGGAGACGCGTCCCAATTGCCATGCCAAGACTCGAGGAGAATCCCGAGGTGTCCCTCGCACCTAGGCAGGAGTCCTGAAGTCGCTGAACAAACCCGTGTCTGGAAGGGCCCTCCCCGTCGTAACTCGAGAATATACCCCAGGTTCCGGCCGCAAGTCGAGAAAAACCATGAGATTTCCCCCTCGCCGCGAGTTGAGGCCCTATTCCTCTGCACTGCGTGCAGAGCAATTCCGTGTTCCACATCAAACGTGAAAGGAGCCTTGATTTCCTTGATGGCACTCCAGAGAAAACCCAAAATCACTGTCTCAAGTCTAGAGGGATCCTGAGGTCACTGGAGCAACACGAAAGGGCTCCGTGGACCCCAATTCAACTCGAGATGAGAGCTTAGTCCCTGGCTTCGACTCAAGAGGAATACCAACTTTCCACAAGCACCTCAAGAGGAGGGTTCTCTCAGCTACAGGTTTGTGAGAGGGACCCTGAGTTTGTGGCCTCAAGTGCAATGGACACCGAGATGCTCTGACTCGAAGTAAGGCCGGATATCCCTGCAGTGAATTGAATGCAGGTTAGTCTTGGATCTCCCAAGACGAAGGGATGTCTGAATCCCCTGTGGAGACCACAGAGAAAGTCTAGGTCTCCGCCTCATCGTGACCGGAGGCCTCACATCCTTTGAAAACTCGAGAGGTCTGTAGAGATCAATGCTTATAAAGGAGACGATGCCTGACTCCTCTTGAAAATGGATAGGAGTCCCCCGATCCCTGTGGCACGTGGAAAGGGACCCTGGGTCTCCCGCCTCACGTGGAGATGCGTCCCAATTGCCATGCCAAGATTCGAGGAGAATCCCGAGGTGTCCCTCGCACTTAGGCAGGAGTCCTGACGTCGCTGAACAAACACGGGTATGGAGGGGCCCTCCCCGTAGTAACTCGAGAATATGCCCCAGGGTCCGGCCGCAACTCGAGAAAAACCATGAGACTTCCCCCTCGCCGCGAGATGAGGCCCGATACCCTAGCACTGCGTGCAGAGCAATTCCGTGTTCCACATCAAACGTGAAAGGAGCCTTGATTTCCTTGATGGCACTCCAGAGAAAACCCAAGATCACTGTCTCAAGTCTAGAGGGATCCTGAGGTCACTGTAGCAACACGAAAGGGCTCCGTGGACCCCAAATCAACTCGAGATGAGAGCTTAGTCCCTGGCTTCGACTCAAGAGGAATACCAACTTTCCACAAGCACCTCAAGAGGAGGCTTCTCTCAGCTACAGGTATGTAAGAGGGCCCCTGAGTTTGTGGCCTCAAGTGGAATGGACACCGAGATGCTCTGACTCGAAGTAAGGCCAGATATCCCTGCAGTGAATTGAATGCAGGCTCGTCTTGCATCTCCCAAGACGAAGGGATGTCTGAATCCCCTGTGGAGACCACAGAGAAAGACCTAGTCCTCCGCCTCATCCTGACTGGAGGCCTCACATCCTTTGAAAACTCGAGAGGTCCGCGGAGATCAATGCTTCCAAAGGAGACGATGCCTGACTCCTCTTGAAAATGGATAGGAGTCCCAGGATACCTGTGGCACGTGGAAAGGGACACTGGGTCTCCCGCCTCCCGTGAAGACGCGTCCCAATTGCCATGCCAAGACTCGAGGAGAATCCCGAGGTGTCCCACGCACCTAGGCAGGAGTCCTGACGTCGCTGAACAAACACGTGTCTGGAAGGGCCCTCCCCGTCGTAACTCGAGAATATACCCTAGGTTCAGGCCGCAACTCGAGAAAAACCATGAGACTTCCCCCTCGCCGCTGGATGAGGCCCGATTCCCCTGCACTGCATGCAGAGCAATTCCGTGTTCCACATCAAACGTGCAAGGAGCCTTGATTTCCTTGATGGCACTCCAGAGAAAACCCAAGATCACTGTCTCAAGTCTAGAGGGATCCTGAGGTGACTGGAGCAACTCGAAAGGGCTCCGTTTACCCCAAATCAACTCGAGATGAGAGCTTAGTCCCTGGCTTCGACTCAAGAGGAATACCAACTTTTCACAAGCACCTCAAGAGGAGGCTTCTCTCAGCTACAGGTATGTGAGAGGGACCCTGAGTTTGTTGCCTCAAGTGGAATGGACACCGAGATGCTCTGATTCGAAGTAAGGCCGGATATCTCTGCAGTGAATTGAATGCAGGGTCGTCTTGCATCTCCCAAGACGAAGGGATGTCTGAATCCCATGTGGAGACGACAGAGAAAGACCCAGTCCTCCGCCTCATCGCGACCGGAGGCCGCACATCCTTTGAAAACTCGAGAGGTCTGCGGAGATCAATGCTTCCAAAGGAGACGATGCCTGACTCCTCTTGAAAATGGATAGGAGTCCCAGGATTCCTGTGGCACGTGGAAAGGGACCCTGCATCTCCCGCCTCACCTGGAGAGGCGTCCCAATTGCCATGCCAATACTCGAGGAGAATCCCGAGGTGTCCCTCGCACCTAGGCAGGATTCCAGACGTAGCTGAACAAACACGTGTCTGGAAGGGCCCTTCCAGTCGTAACTCAAGAATATAACCCGGGTTCCGGCCGCAACTCGAGAAAAACCATGTGACTTCCCACTCGCCGCGAGAAGAGGCCCGATTCCCCTGCACTGCATGCAGAGCAATTCCGTGTTCCACATCCAAGGTGAAAGGAGCCTTGATTTCCTTGATGGCACTCCAGAGAAAACCCAAGATCACTGTCTCAATTCTAGAGGGATCCTGAGGTCACTGGAGCAACATGAAATTTCTCCGTGGACCCCAAATCAACTCGAGATGAGAGCTTAGTCCCTGGCTTCGACTCAAGAGGAATACCAACTTTTCACAAGCATCTCAAGAGGAGGCTTCTCTCAGCTACAGGTATGTGAGAGTGCCCCTGAGTTTGTTGCCTCAACTGGAATGGACACCGAGATGCTCTGACTCGAAGTAAGGCCGGATATCCCTGCAGTGAATTGAATGCAGGCTCGTCTTGCATCTCCCAAGACGAAGGGATGTCTGAATCCCCTGTGGAGACCACAGAGAAAGACAGAGTTCTCCGCCTCATCGCGACCGGAGGCCTCACATCCTTTGAAAACTCGAGAGGTCCGCGGAGATCAATGCTTCCAAAGGAGACGATGCCTGACTCCTCTTGAAAATGGATAGGAGTCCCAGGATCCCTGTGGCACGTGGAAAGGGACCCTGGGTCTCCCGCCTCACGTGGAGACGCGTCCAAATTGCCATGCCAAGTCTCAAGGAGAATCCCGAGGTGTCCCTCGCACCTAGGCAGGAGTGCTGACGTCGCTGAACAAACACGTGTCTGGAAGGGCCCTCCCCGTCGTAACTCGAGAATATACCCCAGGTTCCGGCCGCAACGCGAGAAAAACCATGAGACTTCCCCCTCGCCGCGAGATGAGGCCCGATTCCCCTGCACTGCGTGCAGAGCAATTCCGAGTTCCACATCAAACGTGAAAGGAGCCTTGATTTCCTTGATGGCACTCCAGAGAAAACCCAAGATCACTGTCTCAAGTCTAGAGAGATCCTGAGGTCACAGGAGCAACAAAAAAGGGCTCCGTGGACCCCAAATCAACTCGAGATGAGAGCTTAGTCCCTGGCTTCGACTCAAGAGGAATACCAACTTTCCACAAGCACCTCAAGAGGAGGCTTCTCTCAGCTACAGGTATGTGAGAGGGACCCTGAGTTTGTGGCCTCAAGTGGAACGGACACCGAGATGCTCTGACTCGAAGTAAGGCTGGATATCCCTGCAGTGAATTGAATGCAGGCTCGTCTTGCATCTCCCAAGACGAAGGGATGTCTTAATCCCCTGTGGAGACCACAGAGAAAGACCGAGTTCTCTGCCTCATCGCGACCGGAGGCCTCACATCCTTTGAAAACTCGAGAGGTCCGCGGAGATCAATGCTTCCAAAGGAGACGATGCCTGACTCCTCTTGAAAATGAATAGGAGTCCCAGGATCCCTGTGGCACGTGGAAAGGGACCCTGGGTCTCCCGCCTCACGTGGAGACGCATCCCAATTGCCATGCCAAGACTCGAGGAGAATCCCGAGGTGTCCCTCGCACCTAGGCAGGAGTCCTGACGTCGCTGAACAAACACGTGTCTGGAAGGCCCCTCCCCGTCGTAACTCGAGAATATACCCCAGGTTCCGGCTGCAACTGGAGAAAAACCATAAGACTTCCCCCTCGCCGCTGGATGAGGCCCGATTCCCCTGCACTGCGTGCAGAGCAATTCCGTGTTCCACATCAAACGTGAAAGGAGCCTTGATTTCCTTGATGGCACTCCAGAGAAAACCCAAGATCACTGTCACAAGTCTAGAGGGATCCTGAGGTCACTGGAGCAACACGAAAGGGCTCCGTGGACCCCAAATCAACTCGAGATGAGAGCTTATTCCCTGGCTTCGACTCAAGAGGAATACCATCTTTCCACAAGCACCTCAAGAGGAGGCTTCTCTCAGCTACAGGTATGTGAAAGGGCACCTAAGTTTGTGGCCTCAAGTGGAATGGACACCGAGATGCTCTGACTAGAAGTAAGGCCGGATATCCCTGCAGTGAATTGAATGCAGGCTCGTCTTGCATCTCCCAAGACGAAAGGATGTCTGAATCCCCTGTGGAGACCACAGAGAAAGACCGAGTTCTCCACATCATCGCGACCAGTGGCCTCACATCCTTTGAAAACTCGAGAGGTCCGGAGAGATCAATGCTTCCAAAGGAGACGATGCCTGACTCCTCTTGAAAATGGATAGGAGTCCCAGGATCCCTGTGGCACGTGGAAAGGGACACTGGGTCTCCCGCCTCACGTGGAGACGCTTCCCCATTGCCATGCCAAGACTCGAGGAGAATCCTGAGGTGTCCCTCGCATCTAGGCGGGATTCCTGACGTCGCTGAACAAACACGTGTCTGGAAGGGCCCTTCCCGTCGTAACTCGAGAATATACCCCAGGTTCCGGCCGCAACTAGAGAAAAACCATGCGACTTCCCCCTCGCCCCGAGATGAGGCCCGATTCCCCTGCACTGCGTGCAGAGCAATTCCGTGTTCCACATCAAACGTGAAAGCAGCCTTGATTTCCTTGATGGCACTCCAGAGAAAACCCAAGATCACTGTCTCAAGTCTAGAGAGATCCTGAGGTCACAGGAGCAACACAAAAGGGCTCCGTGGACCCCAAATCAACTCGAGATGAGAGCTTAGACCCTGGCTTCGACTCAAGAGGAATACCAACTTTCCACAAGCACCTCAAGAGGAGGCTTCTCTCAGCTACAGGTATGTGAGAGGGACCCTGAGTTTGTGGCCTCAAGTGGAATGGACACCGAGATGCTCTGACTCGAAGTAAGGCCGGATATCCCTGCAGTGAATTGAATGCAGGCTCGTCTTGCATCTCCCAAGACGAAGGGATGTCTTAATCCCCTGTGGAGACCACAGAGAAAGACCGAGTTCTCCGCCTCATCGCGACCGGAGGCCTCACATCCTTTGAAAACTCGAGAGGTCCGCGGAGATCAATGCTTCCAATGGAGATGATGCCTGACTCCTCTTGAAAATGGATAGGAGTACCAGGATCCCTGTGGCACGTGGAAAGGGACCCTGGGTCTCCCGCCTCACGTGGAGATGCGCCCAAATTGCCATGCCAAGACTCAAGGAGAATCCCGTGGTGTCCCTCGCACCTAGGCAGGAGCCCTGCCGTCGCTGAACAAACACGTGTCTGGAAGGGCCATCCCCGTCGTAACTCGAGAATATACCCCAGGTTCCGGCCGCAACTCGAGAAAAACCATGAGACTTCCCCCTCGCCGCGAGATGAGGCCCGATTCCCCTGCACTGCGTGCAGAGCAATTCCGTGTTCCACATCAAACGTGAAAGGAGCCTTGATTTCCTTGATGGCACTCCAGAGAAAACCCAAGATCACTGTCTCAAGTCTAGAGAGATCCTGAGGTCACAGGAGCACCACAAAAGGGCTCCGTGGACCCCAAATCAACTCGAGATGAGAGCTTAGTCCCTGGCTTCGACTCAAGAGGAATACCAACTTTCCACAAGCACCTCAAGAGGAGGCTTCTCTCAGCTACAGGTATGTGAGAGGGACCCTGAGTTTGTGGCCTCAAGTGGAATGGACACCGAGATGCTCTGACTCGAAGTAAGGCCGGATATCCCTGCAGTGAATTGAATGCAGGCTCGTCTTGCATCTCCCAAGACGAAGGGATGTCTTAATCCCCTGTGGAGACCACAGAGAAATACCGAGTTCTCCACATCATCGCGACCGGAGGCCTCACATCCTTTGAAAACTCGAGAGGTCCGGAGAGATCAATGCTTCCAAAGGAATCGATGCCTGACTCCTCTTGAAAATGGATAGGAGTCCCAGGATCCCTGTGGCACGTGGAAAGGGACACTGGGTCTCCCGCCTCACGTGGAGACGCTTCCCCATTGCCATGCCAAGACTCGAGGAGAATCCTGAGGTGTCCCTCGCATCTAGGCGGGATTCCTGACGTCGCTGAACAAACACGTGTCTGGAAGGGCCCTTCCCGTCGTAACTCGAGAATATACCCCAGGTTCCGGCCGCAACTAGAGAAAAACCATGCGACTTCCCCCTCGCCCCGAGATGAGGCCCGATTCCCCTGCACTGCGTGCAGAGCAATTCCGTGTTCCACATCAAACGTGAAAGGAGCCTTGATTTCCTTGATGGCACTCCAGAGAAAACCCAAGATCACTGTCTCAAGTCTAGAGTGATCCTGAGGTCACAGGAGCAACACAAAAGGGCTCCGTGGACCCCAAATCAACTCGAGATGAGAGCTTAGACCCTGGCTTCGACTCAAGAGGAATACCAACTTTCCACAAGCACCTCAAGAGGAGGCTTCTCTCAGCTACAGGTATGTGAGAGGGACCCTGAGTTTGTGGCCTCAAGTGGAATGGACACCGAGATGCTCTGACTCGAAGTAAGGCCGGATATCCCTGCAGTGAATTGAATGCAGGCTCGTCTTGCATCTCCCAAGACGAAGGGATGTCTTAATCCCCTGTGGAGACCACAGAGAAAGACCGAGTTCTCCACCTCATCGCGACCGGAGGCCTCACATCCTTTGAAAACTCGAGAGGTCCGCGGAGATCAATGCTTCCAAAGGAGATGATGCCTGACTCCTCTTGAAAATGGATAGGAGTACCAGGATCCCTGTGGCACGTGGAAAGGGACCCTGGGTCTCCCGCCTCACGTGGAGATGTGCCCAAATTGCCATGCCAAGACTCAAGGAGAATCCCGTGGTGTCCCTCGCACCTAGGCAGGAGCCCTGCCGTCGCTGAACAAACACGTGTCTGGAAGGGCCATCCCCGTCGTAACTCGAGAATATACCCCAGGTTCCGGCCGCAACTCGAGAAAAACCATGAGACTTCCCCCTCGCCGCGAGATGAGGCCCGATTCCCCTGCACTGCGTGCAGAGCAATTCCGTGTTCCACATCAAACGTGAAAGGAGCCTTGATTTCCTTGATGGCACGCCAGAGAAAACCCAAGATCACTGTCTCAAGTCTAGAGAGATCCTGAGGTCACAGGAGCACCACAAAAGGGCTCCGTGGACCCCAAATCAACTCGAGATGAGAGCTTAGTCCCTGGCTTCGACTCAAGAGGAATACCAACTTTCCACAAGCACCTCAAGAGGAGGCTTCTCTCAGCTACAGGTATGTGAGAGGGCCCCTGAGTTTGTGGCCTCAAGTGGAATGGACACCGAGATGCTCTGACTCGAAGTAAGGCCGGATATCCCTGCAGTGAATTGAATGCAGGCTCGTCTTGCATCTCCCAAGACGAAGGGATGTCTTAATCCCCTGTGGAGACCACAGAGAAATACCGAGTTCTCCACATCATCACGACCGGAGGCCTCACATCCTTTGAAAACTCGAGAGGTCCGGAGAGATCAATGCTTCCAAAGGAATCGATGCCTGACTCCTCTTGAAAATGGATAGGAGTCCCAGGATCCCTGTGGCACGTGGAAAGGGACCCTGGGTCTCCCGCCTCACGTGGAGACGCTACCCCATTGCCATGCCAAGACTCGAGGAGAATCCCGAGGTGTCCCTCGCATCTAGGCCGGATTCCTGACGTCGCTGAACAAACACGTGTCTGGAAGGTCCCTACCCGTCGTAACTCGAGAATATACCCCAGGTTCCCGCCGCAACTCGAGAAAAACCATGAGACTTCCCCCTCGCCGCTGGATTAGGCCCGATTCCCCTGCACTGCGTGCAGAGCAATTCCCTGTTCCACATCAAACGTGAAAGGAGCCTTGATTTCCTTAATGGCACTCCAGAGAAAACCCAAGATCACTGTCTCAAGTCTAGAGGGATCCTGAGGTCACTGGAGCAACACGAAAGGGCTCCGTGGACCCCAAATCAACTCGAGATGAGAGCTTAGTCCCTGTCTTCGACTCAAGAGGAATACCAACTTTCCCCAAGCACCTCAAGAGGAGGCTTCTCTCAGCTACAGGTATGTGAGAGGGACCCTGAGTTTGTGGCCTCAAGTGGAATGGACACCGAGATGCTCTGACTCGAAGTAAGGCCGGATATCCCTGCAGTGAATTGAATGCAGGCTCGTCTTGCATCTCCCAAGACGAAGGGATGTCTTAATCCCCTGTGGAGACCACAGAGAAAGACCGAGTTCTCCGCCTCATCGCGACCGGAGGCCTCACATCCTTTGAAAACTCGAGAGGTCCGCGGAGATCAATGCTTCCAAAGGAGATGATGCCTGACTCCTCTTGAAAATGGATAGGAGTCCCAGGATCCCTGTGGCACGTGGAAAGGGACACTGGGTCTCCCGCCTCACGTGGAGATGCGCCCAAATTGCCATGCCAAGACTCAAGGAGAATTCCGTGGTGTCCCTCGCACCTAGGCAGGAGCCCTGCCGTCGCTGAACAAACACGTGTCTGGAAGGGCCCTCACCGTCGTAACTCGAGAATATACCCCAGGTTCCGGCCGCAACTCGAGAAAAACCATGAGACTTCCCCCTCGCCGCGAGATGAGGCCCGATTCCCCTGCACTGCGTGCAGAGCAATTCCGTGTTCCACATCAAACGTGAAAGGAGCCTTGATTTCCTTGATGGCACTCCAGAGAAAACCCAAGATCACTGTCTCAAGTCTAGAGAGATCCTGAGGTCACAGGAGCAACACAAAAGGGCTCCGTGGACCCTAAATCAACTCGAGATGAGAGCTTAGTCCCTGGCTTCGACTCAAGAGGAATACCAACTTTCCACAAGCACCTCAAGAGGAGGCTTCTCTCAGCTACAGGTATGTGAGAGGGCCCCTGAGTTTGTGGCCTCAAGTGGAATGGACACCGAGATGCTCTGACTCGAAGTAAGGCCGGATATCCCTGCAGTGAATTGAATGCAGGCTCGTCTTGCATCTCCCAAGACGAAGGGATGTCTTAATCCCCTGTGGAGACCACAGAGAAATACCGAGTTCTCCACATCATCGCGACCGGAGGCCTCACATCCTTTGAAAACTCGAGAGGTCCGGAGAGATCAATGCTTCCAAAGGAGACGATGCCTGACTCCTCTTGAAAATGGATAGGAGTCCCAGGATCCCTGTGGCACGTGGAAAGGGACTCTCGGTCTCCCGCCTCACGTGGAGACGCTACCCCATTGCCATGCCAAGACTCGAGGAGAATCCCGAGGTGTCCCTCGCATCTAGGCCGGATTCCTGACGTCGCTGAACAAACACGTGTCTGGAAGGGCCCTTCCCGTCGTAACTCGAGAATATACACCAGGTTCCCGCCGCAACTCGAGAAAAACCATGAGACTTCCCCCTCGCCGCTGGATTAGGCCCGATTCCCCTGCACTGCGTGCAGAGCAATTCCCTGTTCAACATCAAACGTGAAAGGAGCCTTGATTTCCTTGATGGCACTCCAGAGAAAACCCAAGATCACTGTCTCAAGTCTAGAGGGATCCTGAGGTCACTGGAGAAACACGAAAGGTCTCCGTGGACCCCAAATCAACTCGAGATGAGAGCTTAGTCCCTGTCTTCGACTCAAGAGGAATACCAACTTTCCCCAAGCACCTCAAGAGGAGGCTTCTCTCACCTACAGGTATGTGAGAGGGCCCCTGAGTTTGTTGCTTCAAGTGGAATGGACACCGAGATGCTCTGACTCGAAGTAAGGCCGGATATCCCTGCAGTGAATTGAATGCAGGCTCGTTTTGCATCTCCCAAGATGAAGGGATGTCTTAATCCCCTGTGAAGACCACAGAGAAAGACCGAGTTCTCCACCTCATCGCGACCGGAGGCCTCACATCCTTTGAAAATTCGAGAGGTCCGCGGAGATCAATGCTTCCAAAGGAGATGATGCCTGACTCCTCTTGAAAATGGATAGGAGTACCAGGATCCCTGTGGCACGTAGAAAGGGACCCTGGGTCTCCCGCCTCACGTGGAGACGAGTCCAAATTGCCATGCCAAGACTCAAGGAGAATCCCGTGGTGTCCCTCGCACCTAGGCAGGAGCCCTGCCGTCGCTGAACAAACACGTGTCTGGAAGGGCCCTCCCCGTCGTAACTCGAGAATATACCCCAGGTTCCGGCCGCAACTAGAGAAAAACCATGAGACTTCCCCCTCGCCGCTGGATGAGCCCCGATTCCCCTGCACTGCGTGCAGAGCAATTCCCTGTTCCACATCAAACGTGAAAGGAGCCTTGATTTCCTTGATGGCACTCCAGAGAAAACCCAAGATCACTGTCTCAAGTCTAGAGGGATCCTGAGGTCACTGGAGCAACACGAAAGGGCTCCGTGGACCCCAAATCAACTCGAGATGAGAGGTTAGTCCCTGGCTTCGACTCAAGAGGAATACCTACTTTCCCCAAGCACCTCAAGAGGAGGCTTCTCTCAGCTACAGGTATGTGAGAGGGACCCTGAATTTGTGGCCTCAAGTGGAATGGACACCGAGAGGCTCTGACTCGAAGTAAGGCCGGATATCCCTGCAGTGAATTGAATGCAGGCTCGTCTTGCATCTCCCAAGACGAAGGGATGTCTTAATCCCCTGTGGAGACTACAGAGAAAGACCGAGTTCTCCGCCTCATCGCGATCGGAGGCCTCACATCCTTTGAAAACTCGAGAGGTCCGCGGAGATCAATGCTTCCAAAGGAGACGATGTCTGACTCCTCTTGAAAATGGATAGGAGTACCAGGATCCCTGTGGCACGTGGAAAGGGACCCTGGGTCTCCCGCCTCACGTGGAGTCGCGTCCCCATTGCCATGCCAAGACTCGAGGAGAATCCCGAGGTGTCCCTCGCACCTAGGCAGGATTCCTGACGTCGCTGAACAAACACGTGTCTGGAAGGGCCCTCCCCGTCGTAACTCGAGAATATACACCAGGTTCCCGCCGCAACTCGAGAAAAACCATGAAACTTCCCCCTCGCCGCTGGATGAGGCCCGATTCCCCTGCACTGCGTGCAGAGCAATTCCGTGTTCCACATCAAACGTGAAAGGAGCCTTGATTTCCTTGATGGCACTCCAGAGAAAACCCAAGATCACTGTCTCAAGTCTAGAGGGATCCTGAGGTCACTGGAGCAACACGAAAGGGCTCCGTGGACCCCAAATCAACTCGAGATGAGAGCTTAGTCCCTGGCTTCGACTCAAGAGGAATACCAACTTTCCACAAGCACCTCAAGAGGAGGCTTCTCTCAGCTACAGGTATGTGAGAGGGACCCTGAGTTTGTGGCCTCAATTGGAATGGACACCGAGATGCTCTGACTCGAAGTAAGGCCGGATATCCCTGCAGTGAATTGAATGCAGGCTAGTCTTGCATCTCCCAAGAAGAAGGGATGTCTGAATCCCCTGTGGAGACCCCAGAGAAAGACCGAGTTCTCCGCTTCATCGCGACCGGAGGCCTCACATCCTTTGAAAACTCGAGAGGTCCGCGGAGATCAATGCTTCCAAAGGAGACGATGCCTGACTCCTCTTGAAAATGGATAGGAGTCCCAGGATCCCTGTGGCACGTGGAAAGGGACCCTGGGTCTCCCGCCTCACGTGGAGACGCATCCCCATTGCCAAGCCAAGACTCGAGGAGAATCCGGAGGTGTCCCTCACACCTAGGCAGGAGTCTTGACGTCGCTGAACAAACACGTGTCTGGAAGGGCCCTCCCCGTCGTAACTCGAGAATATACCCCAGGTTCCGGCCACAACTCGAGAAAAACCATGAGACTTCCCCCTCGACGCGAGATGAGGCCCGATTCCCCTGCCCTGCGTGCAGAGCAATTCCGTATTCCACATCAAAAGTGAAAGGAGCATTGATTTCCTTGATGGCACTCCAGAGAAAACCCAAGATCACTGTCTCTAGTCTAGAGGGATCCTGAGGTCACTGGAGCAACACGAAAGGGCTCCGTGGACCCCAAATCAACTCGAGATGAGAGCCTAGTCCCTGGCTTCGACTCAAGAGGAATACCAACTTTCCACAAGAACCTCAAGAGGAGGCTTCTCTCAGCTACAGTTATGTGAGAGGGACCCTGAAATGGGCCTCAATTGAAATGGACACCGAGATGCTCTGACTCGAAGTAAGGCTGGATATCCCTGCAGTGAATTGAATGCAGGCTCGTCTTGCATCTCCCAAGACGAAGGGATGTCTGAATCCCCTGTGGAGACCACAGAGAAAGACCTAGTTCTCCGCCTTCTCGCGACCAGAGGCCTCACATCCTTTGAAAACTCGAGAGGTCCGCGGAGATCAATGCTTCCATAGGACACGATGCCTGACTCCTCTTGAAAATGGATAGGAGTCCCAGGATCCCTGTGGCACATCGAAAGGGACACTGGGTCTCCCGCCTCACGTGGAGACGCGTCCCAATTGCCATGCCAAGACTCGAGGAGAATCCGGAGGTGTCCCTCACACCTAGGCAGGAGTCCTGACGTCGCTGAACAAACACGTGTCTGGAAGGGCCCTTCCCGTTGTAACTCGAGAATATACCCCAGGTTCCGGCCACAACTCGAGAAAAACCATGAGACTTCCCCCTCGACGCGAGATGAGGCCCGATTCCCCTGCACTGCGTGCAGAGCAATTCCGTGTACCACATTAAACGTGAAAGGAGCCTTGATTTCCATGATGGCACTCCAGAGAATACCCAAGATCACTGTCTCAAGTCTAGAGGGATCCTGAGGTCACTGGAGCAACACCAAAGTGCTCCGTGGACCCCAAATCAACTCATGATGAGAGATTAGTCCCTGGCTTCGACTCAAGAGGAATATGAACTTTCCACAAGCCCCTCAAGAGGAGGCTTCTCTCAGCTACAGGTATGTGAGAGGGACCCTGAGTTTGTGGCCTCAAGTGGAATGGACACCGAGATGCTCTGACTGGAAGTAAGGCCGGATATCCCTGCAGTGAATTGAATGCAGGCTCGTCTTGCATCTCCCAAGACGAAGGGATGTCTGAATCCCCTGTAGAGACCACAGAGAAACACCTAGTTCTCCGCCTCATCGCGACCGGAGGCCTCACATCCTTTGAAAACTCGAGAGGTCCGCGGAGATCAATGCTTCCAAAGGAGACGATGCCTGACTCCTCTTGAAAATAGATAGGAGTCCCAGGATCACTGTGGCACGTGGAAATTGACACTGGGTCTCCCGCCTCATGTGGAGACGCGTCCCAATTGCCATGCCAAGACTCGAGGAGAATCCGGAGGTGTCCCTCACACCTAGGCAGGAGTCCTGATGTCGCTGAACAAACCCGTGTCTGGAAGGGCCCTCCCCGTCGTAACTCGAGAATATACCCCAGGTTCCGGCCACAACTCGAGAAAAACCATGAGACTTCCCCCTAGCCGCGAGATGAGGCCCGATTCCCCTGCACTGCGTGCAGAGCAATTCCGTGTTCCACATCAAACGTAAACGGAGCCTTGATTTCCTTGATGGCACTCCAGAGAAAACCCAAGATCACTGTCTCAAGTCTAGAGGGATCCTGAGGTCACTGGATCAACATAAAAGGTCTCGGTGGACTCCAAATCAACTCGTGATGAGAGCTTACTCCCGGGCTTCGACTCAAGAGGAATACCAACTTTCCACAAGCACTTCAAGAGGAGGCTTCTCTCAGCTACATGTATGTGAGAGGGACCCTGAGTTTGTGGCCTCAAGTGGAATGGACACCGAGATGCTCTGACTCGAAGTAAGGCCGGATATCCCTTCAGTGAATTGAATGCAGGCTCGTCTTTCATCTCCCAAGACGAAGGGATGTCTGAATCCCCTGTGGAGACCACAGAGAAAGTCCTAGTCCTCTGCCTCATCGCGACCGTAGGCCTCACATCCTTTGAAAACTCGAGAGGTCCGCGGAGATCAATGCTTCCAAAGAGACAATGCCTGACTCCTCTTGAAAATGGATAGGAGTCCCAGGATCAATGTGGCACGTGGAAATGTTCCCTAGTCTCCCGCCTCACGTGGAGACGCGTCCCAATTGCCAAGCCAAGACTCGAGGAGAATTCCGAGGTGTTCCTCCCACCTAGGCAGGAGTCCTGGCGTCGCTGAACAAACACGTGTCTGGAAGGGCCCTCCCCATCATAACTCGAGAATATACATCAGGTTCCGACCGCAACTCGAGAAAAACTATGAGACTTCCCCCTCGCCGGGACATGAGGCCCGATTCCCCTGCACTGCATGCAGAGCCATTCCGTGTTCCACATCAAACGTGAAAGGAGCCTTGATTTCCTTGATGGCACTCCAGAGAAAACCCAAGTTCACTGTCTCAAGTCTAGAGGGATCCTGAGGTCACTGGAGCAACACGAAAGGGCTCCGTGGACCCCAAATCAACTCGAGATGAGAGCTTAGTCCTTGGCTTCGACTCAAGAGGAATACCAACTTTCCACAAGCACCTCAAGAGGAGGCTTCTCTCAGCTACAGGTATGTGAGAGGGACACTGAGTTTGTGGCCTCAAGTGGAATGGACACCGAGATGGTCTGACTCTAGGTAAGGCCGGATATCCTTGCAGTGAATTGAATGCAGGCTTGTCTTGCATCTCCTAAGACGAAGGGATGTCTGAATCCCCTGTGGAGACCACAGAGAAAGACCTAGTCCTCCGCGTCATCGCGACCGGAAGCCTCACATCCTTTGAAAACTCGAGAGGTCCCCGGAGATCAATGCTTCCAAAGGAGACGATTCCTGACGCCTCTTGAAAATGGATAGGAGTCCCAGGATCCCTGTGGCACGTGGAAAAGTACACTGGTTCTCCCGCCTCACGTGGAGACGCGTCCCAATTGCCATGCCAAGACTCGAGGAGAATCCCGAGGTGTCCCTCGCACCTAGGCAGGAGTCCAGACGTCGCTGAACAAACACGTGTCTGGAACGGCCCTCCCCGTCGTAACTCGAGAATATACCCCAGGTTCCGTCCGCAACTCGAGAAAAACCATAGGACTTCCCCCTCGCCGCGAGATGAGGCCCGATTCCCCTGCACTGCGTGCAGAGCAATTCCGTGTTCCACATCAAACGTGAAAGGAGCCTTGATTTCCTTGATGGCACTCCAGAGAAAACCCAAGATCACTGTCTCAAGTCTAGAGGGATCCTGATGTCACTGGAGCAACACGAAAGGCCTCCATGGACCCCCAAATCAACTCGAGATGAGAGCTTAGTCCTTGGCTTCGACTCAAGAGGAATACCAACTTTCCACAAGCACCTCAAGAGGAGGCTTCTCTCAGCTACAGGTATGTGAGAGGGACCCTGAGTTTGTGGCCTCAAGTGTAATGGACACCGAGATGCTCTGACTCGAAATAAGGCCGGATATCCCTGTAGTGAATTGAATGCAGGCTCGTCTTGCATCTCCCAAGACGAAGGGATGTCTGAATCCCCTGTGGAGGCCACAGAGAAACACCTAGTCCTCCGCCTCATCGCGACCGGAGGCCTCACATCCTTTGAAAACTCGAGAGGTCTGCGGAGATCAATACTTCCAAAGGAGACGATGCTTGACTCCTCTTCAAAATGGATAGGAGTCCCAGGATCCCTGTCCACATGGACGGGGACCCTGGGTCTCCCGCTTCACGTGAAGACGCGTCCCAATTGCCATGCCAAGACTCGAGGAGAATCCCGAGGTGTCCCTCGCACCTAGGCAGGAGTCCTGACGTCGCTGAGCAAACACGTGTCTGGAAGGACCCTCCCCGTCATAATTCGAGAATATACCCCAGGTTCCGGCCGCAACTCGAGAAAAACCATGAGACTTCCCCCTCGCCGCCAGATGAGGCCCGATTCCCCTGCACTGCGTGCAGAGCAATTCCGTGTTCCACATCAAACGTGAAAGGAGCCTTGATTTCCTTGATGGCACTCCAGAGAAAACCCAAGATCACTGTCTCAAGTCTAGAGGGATCCTGAGGTCAATGTAGCAACACGAAAAGGCACCGTGGACCCCAAATCAACTCGAGATGAGAGCTTAGTCCCTGGCTTCGACTCAAGAGGAATACCAACTTTCCACAAGCACCTCAAGAGGAGGCATCTCTCAGCTACAGGTATGTGAGAGGGACCCTGAGTTGCTGGCCTCAAGTGGAATGGACACCGAAATGGTCTGACTCGAAGTAAGGCCGTATATCCCTGCAGTGAATTGAATGCAGGCTCGTCTTGCATCTCCCAAAACGAAGGGATGTCTTAATCCCCTGTGGACACCACAGAGAAAGACCTAATTCTCCGCCTCATCGCGACCGGAGGCCTCACATCCTTTGAAAACTCGAGAGGTCCGCGGAGATCAATGCTTCCAAAGGAGACGATGCCTGACTCCTCTTGAAAATGGATAGGAGTCCCAGGATCCCTGTGGCACGTGGAAAGGGACCCTGGGTCTCCCACCTCACGTGGAGACGCGTCCCCATTGCCATGCCAAGACTCGAGGAGCATCAGGAGGTGTCCCTCGCAACTAGGTAGGAGTCCTGACGTCGCTGAACAAACACGTGTCTGGAAGGGCCCTCCCCGTCGTAAGTCGAGAATATACCCCAAGTTCCGGCCGCAACTCGAGAAAAACCATGAGACTTCCCCCTCGCCGCGAGATGAGGCCCGATTCCCCTGCACTGCGTGCGGAGCAATTCCGTGTTCCACATCAAACGTGAAAAGAGCCTTGATTTCCTTGATGGTACTCCAGAGAAAACCCAAGATCACTGTCTCAAGTCTAGAGGGATCCTGAGGTCACTGGTGCAACACGAAAGGGCTCCGTGGACCCCAAATCAACTCGAGATGAGAGCTTAGTCCCTGGCTTCGACTCAAGAGGACTACCAACTTTCCACAAGCACCTCAAGAGGAGGCTTCTCTCAGCTACAGGTATGTGAGAGGGACCCTGAATTTGTGGCCTCAAGTGGAATGGACACCGAGATGCTCTAACTCGAAGTAAGGCCGGATATCCCTGTAGTGAATTGAATGCAGGCTCGTCTTGCATCGCCCAAGACGAAGGGATGTCTGAATCCCCTGTGGAGGCCACAGAGAAAGACCTAGTCCTTTGCCTCATCGCGACCGGAGGCCTCACATCCTTTGAAAACTCGAGAGGTCTGCGGAGATCAATGCTTCCAAAGGAGACGATGCTTGACTCCTCTTGAAAATGGATAGGAGTCCCAGGATCCCTGTCCACATGAACGGGGACCCTGGGTCTCCCGCTTCACGTGAAGACGCGTCCCAATTGCCATGCCAAGACTCGAGGAGAATCCCGAGGTGTCCCTCGCACCTAGGCAGGAGTCCAGACGTCGCTGAACAAACACGTGTCTGGAACGGCCCTCCCCGTCGTAACTCGAGAATATACCCCAGGTTCCGTCCGCAACTCGAGAAAAACCATAGGACTTCCCCCTCGCCGCAAGATGAGGCCCGATTCCCCTGCACTGCGTGCAGAGCAATTCCGTGTTCCACATCAAACGTGAAAGGAGCCTTGATTTCCTTGATGGCACTCCAGAGAAAACCCAAGATCACTGTCTCAAGTCTAGAGGGATCCTGATGTCACTGGAGCAACACGAAAGGCCTCCATGGACCCCAAATCAACTCGAGATGAGAGCTTAGTCCTTGGCTTCGACTCAAGAGGAATACCAACTTTCCACAAGCACCTCAAGAGGAGGCTTCTCTCAGCTACAGGTATGTGAGAGGGACCCTGAGTTTGTGGCCTCAAGTGTAATGGACACCGAGATGCTCTGACTCGAAATAAGGCCGGATATCCCTGTAGTGAATTGAATGCAGGCTCGTCTTGCATCTCCCAAGACGAAGGGATGTCTGAATCCCCTGTGGAGGCCACAGAGAAAGACCTAGTCCTCCGCCTCATCGCGACCGGAGGCCTCACATCCTTTGAAAACTCGAGAGGTCTGCGGAGATCAATACTTCCAAAGGAGACGATGCTTGACTCCTCTTCAAAATGGATAGGAGTCCCAGGATCCCTGTCCACATGGACGGGGACCCTGGGTCTCCCGCTTCACGTGAAGACGCGTCCCAATTGCCATGCCAAGACTCGAGGAGAATCCCGAGGTGTCCCTCGCACCTAGGCAGGAGTCCTGACGTCGCTGAACAAACACGTGTCTGGAAGGACCCTCCCCGTCATAATTCGAGAATATACCCCAGGTTCCGGCCGCAACTCGAGAAAAACCATGAGACTTCCCCCTCGCCGCCAGATGAGGCCCGATTCCCCTGCACTGCGTGCAGAGCAATTCCTTGTTCCACATCAAACGTGAAAGGAGCCTTGATTTCCTTGATGGCACTCCAGAGAATACCCAAGATCACTGTCTCAAGTCTAGAGGGATCCTGAGGTCAATGTAGCAACACGAAAAGGCACCGTGGACCCCAAATCAACTCGAGATGAGAGCTTAGTCCCTGGCTTCGACTCAAGAGGAATACCAACTTTCCACAAGCACCTCAAGAGGAGGCTTCTCTCAGCTACAGGTATGTGAGAGGGCCCCTGAGTTTGTGGCCTCAAGTGGAATGGACACCGAGATGCTCTGACTCGAAGTAAGGCCGGATATCCCTGCAGTGAATTGAATGCAGGCTCGTCTTGCATCTCCCAAGACGAAGGGATGTCTTAATCCCCTGTGGAGACCACAGAGAAATACCGAGTTCTCCACATCATCGCGACCGGAGGCCTCACATCCTTTGAAAACTCGAGAGGTCCGGAGAGATCAATGCTTCCAAAGGAGACGATGCCTGACTCCTCTTGAAAATGGATAGGAGTCCCAGGATCCCTGTGGCACGTGGAAAGGGACTCTCGGTCTCCCGCCTCACGTGGAGACGCTACCCCATTGCCATGCCAAGACTCGAGGAGAATCCCGAGGTGTCCCTCGCATCTAGGCCGGATTCCTGACGTCGCTGAACAAACACGTGTCTGGAAGGGCCCTTCCCGTCGTAACTCGAGAATATACACCAGGTTCCCGCCGCAACTCGAGAAAAACCATGAGACTTCCCCCTCGCCGCTGGATTAGGCCCGATTCCCCTGCACTGCGTGCAGAGCAATTCCCTGTTCCACATCAAACGTGAAAGGAGCCTTGATTTCCTTGATGGCACTCCAGAGAAAACCCAAGATCACTGTCTCAAGTCTAGAGGGATCCTGAGGTCACTGGAGCAACACGAAAGGGCTCCGTGGACCCCAAATCAACTCGAGATGAGAGCTTAGTCCCTGGCTTCGACTCAAGAGGAATACCAACTTTCCACAAGAACCTCAAGAGGAGGCTTCTCTCAGCTACAGTTATGTGAGAGGGACCCTGAAATGGGCCTCAATTGAAATGGACACCGAGATGCTCTGACTCGAAGTAAGGCTGGATATCCCTGCAGTGAATTGAATGCAGGCTCGTCTTGCATCTCCCAAGACGAAGGGATGTCTGAATCCCCTGTGGAGACCACAGAGAAAGACCTAGTTCTCCGCCTTCTCGCGACCAGAGGCCTCACATCCTTTGAAAACTCGAGAGGTCCGCGGAGATCAATGCTTCCATAGGAGACGATGCCTGACTCCTCTTGAAAATGGATAGGAGTCCCAGGATCCCTGTGGCACATCGAAAGGGACACTGGGTCTCCCGCCTCACATGGAGACGCGTCCCAATTGCCATGCCAAGACTCGAGGAGAATCCGGAGGTGTCCCTCACACCTAGGCAAGAGTCCTGACGTCGCTGAACAAACACGTGTCTGGAAGGGCCCTTCCCGTTGTAACTCGAGAATATACCCCGGTTCCGGCCACAACTCGAGAAAAACCATGAGACTTCCCCCTCGACGCGAGATGAGGCCCGATTCCCCTGCACTGCGTGCAGAGCAATTCCGTGTACCACATTAAACGTGAAAGGAGCCTTGATTTCCATGATGGCACTCCAGAGAATACCCAAGATCACTGTCTCAAGTCTAGAGGGATCCTGAGGTCACTGGAGCAACACCAAAGTGCTCCGTGGACCCCAAATCAACTCATGATGAGAGATTAGTCCCTGGCTTCGACTCAAGAGGAATACGAACTTTCCACAAGCCCCTCAAGAGGAGGCTTCTCTCAGCTACAGGTATGTGAGAGGGACCCTGAGTTTGTGGCCTCAAGTGGAATGGACACCGAGATGCTCTGACTGGAAGTAAGGCCGGATATCCCTGCAGTGAATTGAATGCAGGCTCGTCTTGCATCTCCCAAGACGAAGGGATGTCTGAATCCCCTGTAGAGACCACAGAGAAACACCTAGTTCTCCGCCTCATCGCGACCGGAGGCCTCACATCCTTTGAAAACTCGAGAGGTCCGCGGAGATCAATGCTTCCAAAGGAGACGATGCCTGACTCCTCTTGAAAATAGATAGGAGTCCCAGGATCACTGTGGCACGTGGAAATTGACACTGGGTCTCCCGCCTCATGTGGAGACGCGTCCCAATTGCCATGCCAAGACTCGAGGAGAATCCGGAGGTGTCCCTCACACCTAGGCAGGAGTCCTGATGTCGCTGAACAAACCCGTGTCTGGAAGGGCCCTCCCCGTCGTAACTCGAGAATATACCCCAGGTTCCGGCCACAACTCGAGAAAAACCATGAGACTTCCCCCTAGCCGCGAGATGAGGCCCGATTCCCCTGCACTGCGTGCAGAGCAATTCCGTGTTCCACATCAAACGTAAACGGAGCCTTGATTTCCTTGATGGCACTCCAGAGAAAACCCAAGATCACTGTCTCAAGTCTAGAGGGATCCTGAGGTCACTGGATCAACATAAAAGGTCTCGGTGGACTCCAAATCAACTCGTGATGAGAGCTTACTCCCGGGCTTCGACTCAAGAGGAATACCAACTTTCCACAAGCACTTCAAGAGGAGGCTTCTCTCAGCTACATGTATGTGAGAGGGACCCTGAGTTTGTGGCCTCAAGTGGAATGGACACCGAGATGCTCTGACTCGAAGTAAGGCCGGATATCCCTTCAGTGAATTGAATGCAGGCTCGTCTTTCATCTCCCAAGACGAAGGGATGTCTGAATCCCCTGTGGAGACCACAGAGAAAGTCCTAGTCCTCTGCCTCATCGCGACCGTAGGCCTCACATCCTTTGAAAACTCGAGAGGTCCGCGGAGATCAATGCTTCCAAAGAGACAATGCCTGACTCCTCTTGAAAATGGATAGGAGTCCCAGGATCAATGTGGCACGTGGAAATGTTCCCTAGTCTCCCGCCTCA
This sequence comes from Dama dama, assembly GCF_033118175.1. NCBI lineage: Eukaryota > Metazoa > Chordata > Mammalia > Artiodactyla > Cervidae > Dama > Dama dama. The sequence goes on along the minus strand of NW_026870878.1, from coordinate 148,225 downwards.
CGTGGAGACGCGTCCCAATTGCCAAGCCAAGACTCGAGGAGAATTCCGAGGTGTTCCTCCCACCTAGGCAGGAGTCCTGGCGTCGCTGAACAAACACGTGTCTGGAAGGGCCCTCCCCATCATAACTCGAGAATATACATCAGGTTCCGACCGCAACTCGAGAAAAACTATGAGACTTCCCCCTCGCCGGGACATGAGGCCCGATTCCCCTGCACTGCATGCAGAGCCATTCCGTGTTCCACATCAAACGTGAAAGGAGCCTTGATTTCCTTGATGGCACTCCAGAGAAAACCCAAGTTCACTGTCTCAAGTCTAGAGGGATCCTGAGGTCACTGGAGCAACACGAAAGGGCTCCGTGGACCCCAAATCAACTCGAGATGAGAGCTTAGTCCTTGGCTTCGACTCAAGAGGAATACCAACTTTCCACAAGCACCTCAAGAGGAGGCTTCTCTCAGCTACAGGTATGTGAGAGGGACACTGAGTTTGTGGCCTCAAGTGGAATGGACACCGAGATGGTCTGACTCTAGGTAAGGCCGGATATCCTTGCAGTGAATTGAATGCAGGCTTGTCTTGCATCTCCTAAGACGAAGGGATGTCTGAATCCCCTGTGGAGACCACAGAGAAAGACCTAGTCCTCCGCGTCATCGCGACCGGAAGCCTCACATCCTTTGAAAACTCGAGAGGTCCCCGGAGATCAATGCTTCCAAAGGAGACGATTCCTGACGCCTCTTGAAAATGGATAGGAGTCCCAGGATCCCTGTGGCACGTGGAAAAGTACACTGGTTCTCCCGCCTCACGTGGAGACGCGTCCCAATTGCCATGCCAAGACTCGAGGAGAATCCCGAGGTGTCCCTCGCACCTAGGCAGGAGTCCAGACGTCGCTGAACAAACACGTGTCTGGAACGGCCCTCCCCGTCGTAACTCGAGAATATACCCCAGGTTCCGTCCGCAACTCGAGAAAAACCATAGGACTTCCCCCTCGCCGCGAGATGAGGCCCGATTCCCCTGCACTGCGTGCAGAGCAATTCCGTGTTCCACATCAAACGTGAAAGGAGCCTTGATTTCCTTGATGGCACTCCAGAGAAAACCCAAGATCACTGTCTCAAGTCTAGAGGGATCCTGATGTCACTGGAGCAACACGAAAGGCCTCCATGGACCCCCAAATCAACTCGAGATGAGAGCTTAGTCCTTGGCTTCGACTCAAGAGGAATACCAACTTTCCACAAGCACCTCAAGAGGAGGCTTCTCTCAGCTACAGGTATGTGAGAGGGACCCTGAGTTTGTGGCCTCAAGTGTAATGGACACCGAGATGCTCTGACTCGAAATAAGGCCGGATATCCCTGTAGTGAATTGAATGCAGGCTCGTCTTGCATCTCCCAAGACGAAGGGATGTCTGAATCCCCTGTGGAGGCCACAGAGAAACACCTAGTCCTCCGCCTCATCGCGACCGGAGGCCTCACATCCTTTGAAAACTCGAGAGGTCTGCGGAGATCAATACTTCCAAAGGAGACGATGCTTGACTCCTCTTCAAAATGGATAGGAGTCCCAGGATCCCTGTCCACATGGACGGGGACCCTGGGTCTCCCGCTTCACGTGAAGACGCGTCCCAATTGCCATGCCAAGACTCGAGGAGAATCCCGAGGTGTCCCTCGCACCTAGGCAGGAGTCCTGACGTCGCTGAGCAAACACGTGTCTGGAAGGACCCTCCCCGTCATAATTCGAGAATATACCCCAGGTTCCGGCCGCAACTCGAGAAAAACCATGAGACTTCCCCCTCGCCGCCAGATGAGGCCCGATTCCCCTGCACTGCGTGCAGAGCAATTCCGTGTTCCACATCAAACGTGAAAGGAGCCTTGATTTCCTTGATGGCACTCCAGAGAAAACCCAAGATCACTGTCTCAAGTCTAGAGGGATCCTGAGGTCAATGTAGCAACACGAAAAGGCACCGTGGACCCCAAATCAACTCGAGATGAGAGCTTAGTCCCTGGCTTCGACTCAAGAGGAATACCAACTTTCCACAAGCACCTCAAGAGGAGGCATCTCTCAGCTACAGGTATGTGAGAGGGACCCTGAGTTGCTGGCCTCAAGTGGAATGGACACCGAAATGGTCTGACTCGAAGTAAGGCCGTATATCCCTGCAGTGAATTGAATGCAGGCTCGTCTTGCATCTCCCAAAACGAAGGGATGTCTTAATCCCCTGTGGACACCACAGAGAAAGACCTAATTCTCCGCCTCATCGCGACCGGAGGCCTCACATCCTTTGAAAACTCGAGAGGTCCGCGGAGATCAATGCTTCCAAAGGAGACGATGCCTGACTCCTCTTGAAAATGGATAGGAGTCCCAGGATCCCTGTGGCACGTGGAAAGGGACCCTGGGTCTCCCACCTCACGTGGAGACGCGTCCCCATTGCCATGCCAAGACTCGAGGAGCATCAGGAGGTGTCCCTCGCAACTAGGTAGGAGTCCTGACGTCGCTGAACAAACACGTGTCTGGAAGGGCCCTCCCCGTCGTAAGTCGAGAATATACCCCAAGTTCCGGCCGCAACTCGAGAAAAACCATGAGACTTCCCCCTCGCCGCGAGATGAGGCCCGATTCCCCTGCACTGCGTGCGGAGCAATTCCGTGTTCCACATCAAACGTGAAAAGAGCCTTGATTTCCTTGATGGTACTCCAGAGAAAACCCAAGATCACTGTCTCAAGTCTAGAGGGATCCTGAGGTCACTGGTGCAACACGAAAGGGCTCCGTGGACCCCAAATCAACTCGAGATGAGAGCTTAGTCCCTGGCTTCGACTCAAGAGGACTACCAACTTTCCACAAGCACCTCAAGAGGAGGCTTCTCTCAGCTACAGGTATGTGAGAGGGACCCTGAATTTGTGGCCTCAAGTGGAATGGACACCGAGATGCTCTAACTCGAAGTAAGGCCGGATATCCCTGTAGTGAATTGAATGCAGGCTCGTCTTGCATCGCCCAAGACGAAGGGATGTCTGAATCCCCTGTGGAGGCCACAGAGAAAGACCTAGTCCTTTGCCTCATCGCGACCGGAGGCCTCACATCCTTTGAAAACTCGAGAGGTCTGCGGAGATCAATGCTTCCAAAGGAGACGATGCTTGACTCCTCTTGAAAATGGATAGGAGTCCCAGGATCCCTGTCCACATGAACGGGGACCCTGGGTCTCCCGCTTCACGTGAAGACGCGTCCCAATTGCCATGCCAAGACTCGAGGAGAATCCCGAGGTGTCCCTCGCACCTAGGCAGGAGTCCAGACGTCGCTGAACAAACACGTGTCTGGAACGGCCCTCCCCGTCGTAACTCGAGAATATACCCCAGGTTCCGTCCGCAACTCGAGAAAAACCATAGGACTTCCCCCTCGCCGCAAGATGAGGCCCGATTCCCCTGCACTGCGTGCAGAGCAATTCCGTGTTCCACATCAAACGTGAAAGGAGCCTTGATTTCCTTGATGGCACTCCAGAGAAAACCCAAGATCACTGTCTCAAGTCTAGAGGGATCCTGATGTCACTGGAGCAACACGAAAGGCCTCCATGGACCCCAAATCAACTCGAGATGAGAGCTTAGTCCTTGGCTTCGACTCAAGAGGAATACCAACTTTCCACAAGCACCTCAAGAGGAGGCTTCTCTCAGCTACAGGTATGTGAGAGGGACCCTGAGTTTGTGGCCTCAAGTGTAATGGACACCGAGATGCTCTGACTCGAAATAAGGCCGGATATCCCTGTAGTGAATTGAATGCAGGCTCGTCTTGCATCTCCCAAGACGAAGGGATGTCTGAATCCCCTGTGGAGGCCACAGAGAAAGACCTAGTCCTCCGCCTCATCGCGACCGGAGGCCTCACATCCTTTGAAAACTCGAGAGGTCTGCGGAGATCAATACTTCCAAAGGAGACGATGCTTGACTCCTCTTCAAAATGGATAGGAGTCCCAGGATCCCTGTCCACATGGACGGGGACCCTGGGTCTCCCGCTTCACGTGAAGACGCGTCCCAATTGCCATGCCAAGACTCGAGGAGAATCCCGAGGTGTCCCTCGCACCTAGGCAGGAGTCCTGACGTCGCTGAACAAACACGTGTCTGGAAGGACCCTCCCCGTCATAATTCGAGAATATACCCCAGGTTCCGGCCGCAACTCGAGAAAAACCATGAGACTTCCCCCTCGCCGCCAGATGAGGCCCGATTCCCCTGCACTGCGTGCAGAGCAATTCCTTGTTCCACATCAAACGTGAAAGGAGCCTTGATTTCCTTGATGGCACTCCAGAGAAAACCCAAGATCACTGTCTCAAGTCTAGAGGGATCCTGAGGTCAATGTAGCAACACGAAAAGGCACCGTGGACCCCAAATCAACTCGAGATGAGAGCTTAGTCCCTGGCTTCGACTCAAGAGGAATACCAACTTTCCACAAGCACCTCAAGAGGAGGCTTCTCTCAGCTACAGGTATGTGAGAGGGCCCCTGAGTTTGTGGCCTCAAGTGGAATGGACACCGAGATGCTCTGACTCGAAGTAAGGCCGGATATCCCTGCAGTGAATTGAATGCAGGCTCGTCTTGCATCTCCCAAGACGAAGGGATGTCTTAATCCCCTGTGGAGACCACAGAGAAATACCGAGTTCTCCACATCATCGCGACCGGAGGCCTCACATCCTTTGAAAACTCGAGAGGTCCGGAGAGATCAATGCTTCCAAAGGAGACGATGCCTGACTCCTCTTGAAAATGGATAGGAGTCCCAGGATCCCTGTGGCACGTGGAAAGGGACTCTCGGTCTCCCGCCTCACGTGGAGACGCTACCCCATTGCCATGCCAAGACTCGAGGAGAATCCCGAGGTGTCCCTCGCATCTAGGCCGGATTCCTGACGTCGCTGAACAAACACGTGTCTGGAAGGGCCCTTCCCGTCGTAACTCGAGAATATACACCAGGTTCCCGCCGCAACTCGAGAAAAACCATGAGACTTCCCCCTCGCCGCTGGATTAGGCCCGATTCCCCTGCACTGCGTGCAGAGCAATTCCCTGTTCCACATCAAACGTGAAAGGAGCCTTGATTTCCTTGATGGCACTCCAGAGAAAACCCAAGATCACTGTCTCAAGTCTAGAGGGATCCTGAGGTCACTGGAGCAACACGAAAGGGCTCCGTGGACCCCAAATCAACTCGAGATGAGAGCTTAGTCCCTGGCTTCGACTCAAGAGGAATACCAACTTTCCACAAGAACCTCAAGAGGAGGCTTCTCTCAGCTACAGTTATGTGAGAGGGACCCTGAAATGGGCCTCAATTGAAATGGACACCGAGATGCTCTGACTCGAAGTAAGGCTGGATATCCCTGCAGTGAATTGAATGCAGGCTCGTCTTGCATCTCCCAAGACGAAGGGATGTCTGAATCCCCTGTGGAGACCACAGAGAAAGACCTAGTTCTCCGCCTTCTCGCGACCAGAGGCCTCACATCCTTTGAAAACTCGAGAGGTCCGCGGAGATCAATGCTTCCATAGGAGACGATGCCTGACTCCTCTTGAAAATGGATAGGAGTCCCAGGATCCCTGTGGCACATCGAAAGGGACACTGGGTCTCCCGCCTCACATGGAGACGCGTCCCAATTGCCATGCCAAGACTCGAGGAGAATCCGGAGGTGTCCCTCACACCTAGGCAAGAGTCCTGACGTCGCTGAACAAACACGTGTCTGGAAGGGCCCTTCCCGTTGTAACTCGAGAATATACCCCGGTTCCGGCCACAACTCGAGAAAAACCATGAGACTTCCCCCTCGACGCGAGATGAGGCCCGATTCCCCTGCACTGCGTGCAGAGCAATTCCGTGTACCACATTAAACGTGAAAGGAGCCTTGATTTCCATGATGGCACTCCAGAGAATACCCAAGATCACTGTCTCAAGTCTAGAGGGATCCTGAGGTCACTGGAGCAACACCAAAGTGCTCCGTGGACCCCAAATCAACTCATGATGAGAGATTAGTCCCTGGCTTCGACTCAAGAGGAATACGAACTTTCCACAAGCCCCTCAAGAGGAGGCTTCTCTCAGCTACAGGTATGTGAGAGGGACCCTGAGTTTGTGGCCTCAAGTGGAATGGACACCGAGATGCTCTGACTGGAAGTAAGGCCGGATATCCCTGCAGTGAATTGAATGCAGGCTCGTCTTGCATCTCCCAAGACGAAGGGATGTCTGAATCCCCTGTAGAGACCACAGAGAAACACCTAGTTCTCCGCCTCATCGCGACCGGAGGCCTCACATCCTTTGAAAACTCGAGAGGTCCGCGGAGATCAATGCTTCCAAAGGAGACGATGCCTGACTCATCTTGAAAATAGATAGGAGTCCCAGGATCACTGTGGCACGTGGAAATTGACACTGGGTCTCCCGCCTCATGTGGAGACGCGTCCCAATTGCCATGCCAAGACTCGAGGAGAATCCGGAGGTGTCCCTCACACCTAGGCAGGAGTCCTGATGTTGCTGAACAAACCCGTGTCTGGAAGGGCCCTCCCCGTCGTAACTCGAGAATATACCCCAGGTTCCGGCCACAACTCGAGAAAAACCATGAGACTTCCCCCTAGCCGCGAGATGAGGCCTGATTCCCCTGCACTGCGTGCAGAGCAATTCCGTGTTCCACATCAAACGTAAACGGAGCCTTGATTTCCTTGATGGCACTCCAGAGAAAACCCAAGATCACTGTCTCAAGTCTAGAGGGATCCTGAGGTCACTGGATCAACATAAAAGGTCTCGGTGGACTCCAAATCAACTCGTGATGAGAGCTTACTCCCTGGCTTCGACTCAAGAGGAATACCAACTTTCCACAAGCACTTCAAGAGGAGGCTTCTCTCAGCTACATGTATGTGAGAGGGACCCTGAGTTTGTGGCCTCAAGTGGAATGGACACCGAGATGCTCTGACTCGAAGTAAGGCCGGATATCCCTTCAGTGAATTGAATGCAGGCTCGTCTTTCATCTCCCAAGACGAAGGGATGTCTGAATCCCCTGTGGAGACCACAGAGAAAGTCCTAGTCCTCTGCCTCATCGCGACCGTAGGCCTCACATCCTTTGAAAACTCGAGAGGTCCGCGGAGATCAATGCTTCCAAAGAGACAATGCCTGACTCCTCTTGAAAATGGATAGGAGTCCCAGGATCAATGTGGCACGTGGAAATGTTCCCTAGTCTCCCGCCTCACGTGGAGACGCGTCCCAATTGCCAAGCCAAGACTCGAGGAGAATTCCGAGGTGTCCCTCCCACCTAGGCAGGAGTCCTGGCGTCGCTGAACAAACACGTGTCTGGAAGGGCCCTCCCCATCATAACTCGAGAATATACATCAGGTTCCGACCGCAACTCGAGAAAAACTATGAGACTTCCCCCTCGCCGGGACATGAGGCCCGATTCCCCTGCACTGCATGCAGAGCCATTCCGTGTTCCACATCAAACGTGAAAGGAGCCTTGATTTCCTTGATGGCACTCCAGAGAAAACCCAAGTTCACTGTCTCAAGTCTAGAGGGATCCTGAGGTCACTGGAGCAACACGAAAGTGCTCCGTGGACCCCAAATCAACTCGAGATGAGAGCTTAGTCCTTGGCTTCGACTCAAGAGGAATACCAACTTTCCACAAGCACCTCAAGAGGAGGCTTCTCTCAGCTACAGGTATGTGAGAGGGACACTGAGTTTGTGGCCTCAAGTGGAATGGACACCGAGATGGTCTGACTCTAGGTAAGGCCGGATATCCTTGCAGTGAATTGAATGCAGGCTTGTCTTGCATCTCCTAAGAGGAAGGGATGTCTGAATCCCCTGTGGAGACCACAGAGAAAGACCTAGTCCTCCGCGTCATCGCGACCGGAAGCCTCACATCCTTTGAAAACTCGAGAGGTCCCCGGAGATCAATGCTTCCAAAGGAGACGATTCCTGACGCCTCTTGAAAATGGATAGGAGTCCCAGGATCCCTGTGGCACGTGGAAAGGGACCCTGGGTCTCCCGCCTCATGTGGAGACGCCCCCCAATTGCCATGCCAAGACTCGAGGAGAATTCCGAGGTGTCCCTCGCACCTAGGCAGGAGTCCTGGAGTCGCTGAACAAACACGTGTCTGGAAGGGCCCTCCCCATCGTAACTCGAGAATATACCCCAGGTTCCGGCCGCAACTCGAGAAAAACTATGAGACTTCCCCCTCGCCGCGACATGAGGTCCGATTCCCCTGCACTGCATGCAGAGCAATTCCGTGTTCCACATCAAACGTGAAAGGAGCCTTGATTTCCTTGATGGCACTCCAGAGAAAACCCAAGTTCACTGTCTCAAGTCTAGAGGGATCCTGAGGTCACTGGAGCAACACGAAAGGGCTCCATGGACCCCAAATCAACTCGAGATGAGAGCTTAGTCCCTGGCTTCGACTCAAGAGGAATACCAACTTTCCCCAAGCACCTCAAGAGGAGGCTTCTCTCAGCTACAGGTATGTGAGAGGGACCCTGAGTTGCTGGCCTCAAGTGGAATGGACACCGAGATGGTCTGACTCGAAGTAAGGCCAGATATCCCTGCAGTGAATTGAATGCAGGCTCGTCTTGCATCTCCCAAGACGAAGGGATGTCTGAATCCCCTGTGGAGACCACAGAGAAAGACCTAATTCTCCGGCTCATCGCGACCGAAGGCCTCACATCTTTGAAAACTCGAGAGGTCCACGGAGATCAATGCTTCCAAAGGAGACGATGCCTGACTCCTCTTGAAAATGGATAGGAGTCCCAGGATCCCTGTGGCACGTGGAAAGGGACCCTGGGTCTCCCGCCTCACGTGGAGACGCTACCCCATTGCCATGCCAAGACTCGAGGAGAATCCCGAGGTGTCCCTCGCATCTAGGCCGGATTCCTGACGTCGCTGAACAAACACGTGTCTGGAAGGGCCCTTCCCGTCGTAACTCGAGAATATACCCCAGGTTCCCACCGCAACTCGAGAAAAACCATGAGACTTCCCCCTCGCCGCTGGATTAGGCCCGATTCCCCTGCACTGCGTGCAGAGCAATTCCGTGTTCCACATCAAACGTGAAAGGAGCCTTGATTTCCTTGATGGCACTCCAGAGAAAACCCAAGATCACTGTCTCAAGTCTAGAGGGATCCTGAGGTCACTGGAGCAACACGAAAGGGCTCCGTGGTCCCCAAATCAACTCGAGATGAGAGCTTAGTCCCTGTCTTCGACTCAAGAGGAATACCAACTTTCCCCAAGCACCTCAAGAGGAGGCTTCTCTCAGCTACAGGTATGTGAGAGGGCCCCTGAGTTTGTTGCTTCAAGTGGAATGGACACCGAGATGCTCTGACTCGAAGTAAGGCCAGATATCCCTGCAGTGAATTGAATGCAGGCTCGTTTTGCATCTCCCAAGACGAAGGGATGTCTTAATCCCCTGTGGAGACCACAGAGAAAGACCTAGTTCTCCACCTCATCGCGACCGGAGGCCTCACATCCTTTGAAAACTCGAGAGGTCCGCGGAGATCAATGCTTCCAAAGGAGACGATGCCTGACTCCGCTTGAAAATGGATAGGAGTCCCAGGATCCCTGTGGCACGTGGAAAGGGACCCTGGGTCTCCCGCCTCACGTGGAGTTGCGTCCCCATTGCCATGCCAAGACTCGAGGAGAATCCCGAGGTGTCCCTCGCACCTAGGCCGGATTCCTGACGTCGCTGAACAAACACGTGTCTGGAAGGGCCCTCCCCGTCGTAACTCGAGAATATACCCCAGGTTCCGGCCGCAACTCGAGAAAAACCATGAGACTTCCCCCTCGCCGCTGGATTAGGCCCGATTCCCCTGCACTGCGTGCAGAGAAATTCCCTGTTCCACATCAAACGTGAAAGGAGCCTTGATTTCCTTGATGGCACTCCAGAGAAAACCCAAGATCACTGTCTCAAGTCTAGAGGGATCCTGAGGTCACTGGAGCAACACGAAAGTGCTCCGTGGACCCCAAATCAACTCGAGATGAGAGCTTAGTCCCTGTCTTCGACTCAAGAGGAATACCAACTTTCCCCAAGCACCTCAAGAGGAGGCTTCTCTCAGCTACAGGTATGTGAGAGGGCCCCTGAGTTTGTTGCTTCAAGTGGAATGGACACCGAGATGCTCTGACTCGAAGTAAGGCCGGATATCCCTGCAGTGAATTGAATGCAGGCTCGTTTTGCATCTCCCAAGACGAAGGGATGTCTGAATCCCCTGTGGAGACCACAGAGAAAGACCGAGTTCTCCGCCTCATCGCGACCGGAGGCCTCACATCCTTTGAAAACTCGAGAGGTCCGCGGAGATCAATGCTTCCAAAGGAGATGATGCCTGACTCCTCTTGAAAATGGATAGGAGTACCAGGATCCCTGTGGCACGTGGAAAGGGACCCTGGGTCTCCCGCCTCACGTGGAGACGCGTCCAAATTGCCATGCCAAGACTCAAGGAGAATCCCGTGGTGTCCCTCGCACCTGGGCAGGAGCCCTGCCGTCGCTGAACAAACACGTGTCTGGAAGGGCCCTCCCCGTCGTAACTCGAGAATATACACCAGGTTCCGGCCGCAACTCGAGAAAAACCATGAGACTTCCCCCTCGCCGCTGGATGAGGCCCGATTCCCCTGCACTGCGTGCAGAGCAATTCCGTGTTCCACATCAAACGTGAAAGGAGCCTTGATTTCCTTGATGGCACTCCAGAGAAAACCCAAGATCACTGTCTCAAGTCTAGAGAGATCCTGAGGTCACAGGAGCAACACAAAAGAGCTCCGTGGACCCCAAATCAACTCGAGATGAGAGCTTAGTCCCTGGCTTCGACTCAAGAGGAATACCAACTTTCCACAAGCACCTCAAGAGGAGGCTTCTCTCAGCTACAGGTATGTGAGAGGGCCCCTGAGTTTGTGGCCTCAAGTGGAATGGACAACGAGATGCTCTGACTCGAAGTCAGGCCGGATATCCCTGCAGTGAATTGAATGCAGGCTCGTCTTGCATCTCCCAAGACGAAGGGATGTCTTAATCCCCTGTGGAGACCACAGAGAAATACCGAGTTCTCCACATCATCAGGACCGGAGGCCTCACATCCTTTGAAAACTCGAGAGGTCCGGAGAGATCAATGCTTCCAAAGGAGACGATGCCTGACTCCTCTTGAAAATGGATAGGAGTCCCAGGATCCCTGTGGCACGTGGAAAGGGACCCTGGGTCTCCCGCCTCACGTGGAGACGCTACCCCATTGCCATGCCAAGACTCGAGGAGAATCCCGAGGTGTCCCTCGCATCTAGGCCGGATTCCTGACGTCGCTGAACAAACACGTGTCTGGAAGGGCCCTTCCCGTCGTAACTCGAGAATATACCCCAGGTTCCCGCCACAACTCGAGAAAAACCATGAGACTTCCCCCCTCGCCGCTGGATTAGGCCCGATTCCCCTGCACTGCGTGCAGAGCAATTCCCTGTTCCACATCAAACGTGAAAGGAGCCTTGATTTCCTTGATGGCACTCCAGAGAAAACCCAAGATCACTGTCTCAAGTCTAGAGGGATCCTGAGGTCACTGGAGCAACACGAAAGGGCTCCGTGGACCCCAAATCAACACGAGATGAGAGCTTAGTCCCTGTCTTCGACTCAAGAGGAATACCAACTTTCCCCAAGCACCTCAAGAGGAGGCTTCTCTCAGCTACAGGTATGTGAGAGGGCCCCTGAGTTTGTTGCTTCAAGTGGAATGGACACCGAGATGCTCTGACTCGAAGTAAGGCCGGATATCCCTGCAGTGAATTGAATGCAGGCTCGTTTTGCATCTCCCAAGACGAAGGGATGTCTTAATCCCCTGTGGAGACCACAGAGAAAAACCGAGTTCTCCGCCTCATCGCGACCGGAGGCCTCACATCCTTTGAAAACTCGAGAGGTCCGCGGAGATCAATGCTTCCAAAGGAGATGATGCCTGACTCCTCTTGAAAATGGATAGGAGTACCAGGATCCCTGTGGCACGTGGAAAGGGACACTGGGTCTCCCGCCTCACGTGGAGACGCGTCCAAATTGCCATGCCAAGACTCAAGGAGAATCCCGTGGTGTCCCTCGCACCTGGGCAGGAGCCCTGCCGTCGCTGAACAAACACGTGTCTGGAAGGGCCCTCCCCGTCGTAACTCGAGAATATACCCCAGGTTCCGGCCGCAACTCGAGAAAAACCATGAGACTTCCCCCTCGCCGCGAGATGAGGCCCGATTCCCCTGCACTGCGTGCAGAGCAATTCCGTGTTCCACATCAAACGTGAAAGGAGCCTTGATTTACTTGATGGCACTCCAGAGAAAACCCAAGATCACTGTCTCAAGTCTAGAGGGATCCTGAGGTCACTGGAGCAACACGAAAGGGCTCCGTGGTCCCCAAATCAACTCGAGATGAGAGCTTAGTCCCTGTCTTCGACTCAAGAGGAATACCAACTTTCCCCAAGCACCTCAAGTGGAGGCTTCTCTCAGCTACAGGTATGTGAGAGGGCCCCTGAGTTTGTTGCTTCAAGTGGAATGGACACCGAGATGCTCTGACTCGAAGTAAGGCCGGATATCCCTGCAGTGAATTGAATGCAGGCTCGTTTTGCATCTCCCAAGACGAAGGGATGTCTTAATCCCCTGTGGAGACCACAGAGAAAGACCTAGTTCTCCACCTCATCGCGACCGGAGGCCTCACATCCTTTGAAAACTCGAGAGGTCCGCGGAGATCAATGCTTCCAAAGGAGACGATGCCTGACTCCGCTTGAAAATGGATAGGAGTCCCAGGATCCCTGTGGCACGTGGAAAGGGACCCTGGGTCTCCCGCCTCACGTGGAGTTGCGTCCCCATTGCCATGCCAAGACTCGAGGAGAATCCCGAGGTGTCCCTCGCACCTAGGCCGGATTCCTGACGTCGCTGAACAAACACGTGTCTGGAAGGGCCCTCCCCGTCGTAACTCGAGAATATACCCCAGGTTCCGGCCGCAACTCGAGAAAAACCATGAGACTTCCCCCTCGCCGCTGGATTAGGCCCGATTCCCCTGCACTGCGTGCAGAGAAATTCCCTGTTCCACATCAAACGTGAAAGGAGCCTTGATTTCCTTGATGGCACTCCAGAGAAAACCCAAGATCACTGTCTCAAGTCTAGAGGGATCCTGAGGTCACTGGAGCAACACGAAAGTGCTCCGTGGACCCCAAATCAACTCGAGATGAGAGCTTAGTCCCTGTCTTCGACTCAAGAGGAATACCAACTTTCCCCAAGCACCTCAAGAGGAGGCTTCTCTCAGCTACAGGTATGTGAGAGGGCCCCTGAGTTTGTTGCTTCAAGTGGAATGGACACCGAGATGCTCTGACTCGAAGTAAGGCCGGATATCCCTGCAGTGAATTGAATGCAGGCTCGTTTTGCATCTCCCAAGACGAAGGGATGTCTGAATCCCCTGTGGAGACCACAGAGAAAGACCGAGTTCTCCGCCTCATCGCGACCGGAGGCCTCACATCCTTTGAAAACTCGAGAGGTCCGCGGAGATCAATGCTTCCAAAGGAGATGATGCCTGACTCCTCTTGAAAATGGATAGGAGTACCAGGATCCCTGTGGCACGTGGAAAGGGACCCTGGGTCTCCCGCCTCACGTGGAGACGCGTCCAAATTGCCATGCCAAGACTCAAGGAGAATCCCGTGGTGTCCCTCGCACCTGGGCAGGAGCCCTGCCGTCGCTGAACAAACACGTGTCTGGAAGGGCCCTCCCCGTCGTAACTCGAGAATATACACCAGGTTCCGGCCGCAACTCGAGAAAAACCATGAGACTTCCCCCTCGCCGCTGGATGAGGCCCGATTCCCCTGCACTGCGTGCAGAGCAATTCCGTGTTCCACATCAAACGTGAAAGGAGCCTTGATTTCCTTGATGGCACTCCAGAGAAAACCCAAGATCACTGTCTCAAGTCTAGAGAGATCCTGAGGTCACAGGAGCAACACAAAAGAGCTCCGTGGACCCCAAATCAACTCGAGATGAGAGCTTAGTCCCTGGCTTCGACTCAAGAGGAATACCAACTTTCCACAAGCACCTCAAGAGGAGGCTTCTCTCAGCTACAGGTATGTGAGAGGGCCCCTGAGTTTGTGGCCTCAAGTGGAATGGACAACGAGATGCTCTGACTCGAAGTCAGGCCGGATATCCCTGCAGTGAATTGAATGCAGGCTCGTCTTGCATCTCCCAAGACGAAGGGATGTCTTAATCCCCTGTGGAGACCACAGAGAAATACCGAGTTCTCCACATCATCAGGACCGGAGGCCTCACATCCTTTGAAAACTCGAGAGGTCCGGAGAGATCAATGCTTCCAAAGGAGACGATGCCTGACTCCTCTTGAAAATGGATAGGAGTCCCAGGATCCCTGTGGCACGTGGAAAGGGACCCTGGGTCTCCCGCCTCACGTGGAGACGCTACCCCATTGCCATGCCAAGACTCGAGGAGAATCCCGAGGTGTCCCTCGCATCTAGGCCGGATTCCTGACGTCGCTGAACAAACACGTGTCTGGAAGGGCCCTTCCCGTCGTAACTCGAGAATATACCCCAGGTTCCCGCCACAACTCGAGAAAAACCATGAGACTTCCCCCCTCGCCGCTGGATTAGGCCCGATTCCCCTGCACTGCGTGCAGAGCAATTCCCTGTTCCACATCAAACGTGAAAGGAGCCTTGATTTCCTTGATGGCACTCCAGAGAAAACCCAAGATCACTGTCTCAAGTCTAGAGGGATCCTGAGGTCACTGGAGCAACACGAAAGGGCTCCGTGGACCCCAAATCAACACGAGATGAGAGCTTAGTCCCTGTCTTCGACTCAAGAGGAATACCAACTTTCCCCAAGCACCTCAAGAGGAGGCTTCTCTCAGCTACAGGTATGTGAGAGGGCCCCTGAGTTTGTTGCTTCAAGTGGAATGGACACCGAGATGCTCTGACTCGAAGTAAGGCCGGATATCCCTGCAGTGAATTGAATGCAGGCTCGTTTTGCATCTCCCAAGACGAAGGGATGTCTTAATCCCCTGTGGAGACCACAGAGAAAAACCGAGTTCTCCGCCTCATCGCGACCGGAGGCCTCACATCCTTTGAAAACTCGAGAGGTCCGCGGAGATCAATGCTTCCAAAGGAGATGATGCCTGACTCCTCTTGAAAATGGATAGGAGTACCAGGATCCCTGTGGCACGTGGAAAGGGACACTGGGTCTCCCGCCTCACGTGGAGACGCGTCCAAATTGCCATGCCAAGACTCAAGGAGAATCCCGTGGTGTCCCTCGCACCTGGGCAGGAGCCCTGCCGTCGCTGAACAAACACGTGTCTGGAAGGGCCCTCCCCGTCGTAACTCGAGAATATACCCCAGGTTCCGGCCGCAACTCGAGAAAAACCATGAGACTTCCCCCTCGCCGCGAGATGAGGCCCGATTCCCCTGCACTGCGTGCAGAGCAATTCCGTGTTCCACATCAAACGTGAAAGGAGCCTTGATTTACTTGATGGCACTCCAGAGAAAACCCAAGATCACTGTCTCAAGTCTAGAGAGATCCTGAGTCACAGGAGCAACACAAAAGGGCTCCGTGGACCCCAAATCAACTCGAGATGAGAGCTTAGTCCCTGGCTTCGACTCAAGAGGAATACCAACTTTCCACAAGCACCTCAAGAGGAGGCTTCTCTCAGCTACAGGTATGTGAGAGGGACCCTGAGTTTGTGGCCTCAAGTGGAATTGACACCGAGATGCTCTGACTCGAAGTAAGGCCGGATATCCCTGCAGTGAATTGAATGCAGGCTCGTCTTGCATCTCCCAAGACGAAGGGATATCTTAATCCCCTGTGGAGACCACAGAGAAATACCGAGTTCTCCTCATCATCGCGACGGGAGGCCTCACATCCTTTGAAAACTCGAGAGGTCCGGAGAGATCAATGCTTCCAAAGGAGACGATGCCTGACTCCTCTTGAAATTGGATAGGAGTCCCAGGATCCCTGTGGCACGTGGAAAGGGACCCTGGGTCTCCCGCCTCACGTGGAGACGCTACTCCATTGCCATGCCAAGACTCGAGGAGAATCCCGAGGTGTCCCTCGCATCTAGGCCGGATTCCTGACGTCGCTGAACAAACACGTGTCTGGAAGGGCCCTTCCCGTCGTAACTCGAGAATATACCCCAGGTTCCCGCCGCAACTCGAGAAAAACCATGAGACTTCCCCCTCGCCGCTGGATTAGGCCCGATTCCCCTGCACTGCGTGCAGAGCAATTCCGTGTTCCACATCAAACGTGAAAGGAGCCTTGATTTCCTTGATGGCACTCCAGAGAAAACCCAAGATCACTGTCTCAAGTCTAGAGGGATCCTGAGGTCACTGGAGCAGCACGAAAGGGCTCCGTGGACCCCAAATCAACTCGAGATGAGAGCTTAGTCCCTGTCTTCGACTCAAGAGGAATACCAACTTTCCCCAAGCACCTCAAGAGGAGGCTTCTCTCAGCTACAGGTATGTGAGAGGGCCCCTGAGTTTGTTGCTTCAAGTGGAATGGACACCGAGATGCTCTGACTCGAAGTAAGGCCGGATATCCCTGCAGTGAATTGAATGCAGGCTCGTTTTGCATCTCCCAAGACGAAGGGATGTCTGAATCCCCTGTGGAGACCACAGAGAAAGACCGAGTTCTCCACCTCATCGCGACCGGAGGCCTCACATCCTTTGAAAACTCGAGAGGTCCGCGGAGATCAATGCTTCCAAAGGAGACGATGCCTGACTCCGCTTGAAAATGGATAGGAGTCCCAGGATCCCTGTGGCACGTGGAAAGGGACCCTTGGTCTCCCGCCTCACGTGGAGTTGCGTCCCCATTGCCATGCCAAGACTCGAGGAGAATCCCGAGGTGTCCCTTGCATCTAGGCCGGATTCCTGACGTCGCTGAACAAACACGTGTCTGGAAGGGCCCTCCCCGTCGTTACTCGAGAATATACCCCAGGTTCCAGCCGCAACTCGAGAAAAACCATGAGACTTCCCCCTCGCCGCTGGATTAGGCCCGATTCCCCTGCACTGCGTGCAGAGAAATTCCGTGTTCCACATCAAACGTGAAAGGAGCCTTTATTTCCTTGATGGCACTCCAGAGAAAACCCAAGATCACTGTCTCAAGTCTAGAGGGATCCTGAGGTCACTGGAGCAACACGAAAGTGCTCCGTGGACCCCAAATCAACTCGAGATGAGAGCTTAGTCCCTGGCTTCGACTCAAGAGGAATACCAACTTTCCACAAGCACCTCAAGAGGAGGCTTCTCTCAGCTACAGGTATGTGAGAGGGACCCTGAGTTTGTGGCCTCAAGTGGAATGGACACCGAGATGCTCTGACTCGACGTAAGGCCGGATATCCCTGCAGTGAATTGAATGCAGGCTCGTCTTGCATCTCCCAAGACGAAGGGATGTCTTAATCCCCTGTGGAGACCACAGAGAAATACCGATTTCTCCGCCTCATCGCGACCGGAGGCCTCACATCCTTTGAAAACTCGAGAGGTCCGGAGAGATCAATGCTTCCAAAGGAGACGATGCCTGACTCCTCTTGAAAATGGATAGGAGTCCCAGGATCCCTGTGGCACGTGGAAAGGGACCCTGGGTCTCCCGCCTCACGTGGAGACGCTACCCCATTGCCATGCCAAGACTCGAGGAGAATCCCGAGGTGTCCCTCGCATATAGGCCGGATTCCTGACATCGCTGAACAAACACGTGTCTGGAAGGGTCCTTCCCGTCGTAACTCGAGAATATACCCCAGGTTCCCGCCGCAACTCGAGAAAAACCATGAGACTTCCCCCTCGCCGCTGGATTAGGCCCGATTCCCCTGCACTGCGTGCAGAGCAATTCCCTGTTCCACATCAAACGTGAAAGGACCCTTGATTTCCTTGATGGCACTCCAGAGAAAACCCAAGATCACTGTCTCAAGTCTAGAGGGATCCTGAGGTCACTGGAGCAACACGAAAGGGCTCCGTGGACCCCAAATCAACTCGAGATGAGAGCTTAGTCCCTGTCGTCGACTCAAGAGGAATACCAACTTTCCCCAAGCACCTCAAGAGGAGGCTTCTCTCAGCTACAGGTATGTGAGAGGGCCCCTGAGTTTGTTGCTTCAAGTGGAATGGACACCGAGATGCTCTGACTCGAAGTAAGGCCGGATATCCCTGCAGTGAATTGAATGCAGGCTCGTCTTGCATCTCCCAAGACGAAGGGATGTCTTAATCCCCTGTGGAGACCACAGAGAAAGACCGAGTTCTCCGCCTCATCGCGACCGGAGGCCTCACATCCTTTGAAAAATCGAGAGGTCCGCGGAGATCAATGCTTCCAAAGGAGATGATGCCTGACTCCTCTTGAAAATGGATAGGAGTACCAGGATCCCTGTGGCACGTGGAAAGGTTCCCTGGGTCTCCCGCCTCACGTGGAGATGCGTCCCAATTGCCATGCCAAGACTCGAGGAGAATCCCGAGGTGTCCCTCGCACCTAGGCAGGAGCCCTGCCGTCGCTGAACAAACACGTGTCTGGAAGGGCCCTCCCCGTCGTAACTCGAGAATATACCCCAGGTTCCGGCCGCATCTCGAGAAAAACCATGAGACTTCCCCCTCGCCGCGAGATGAGGCCCGATTCCCCTGCACTGCGTGCAGAGCAATTCCGTGTTCCACATCAAACGTGAAAGGAGCCTTGATTTCCTTGATGGCACTCCAGAGAAAACCCAAGATCACTGTCTCAAGTCTAGAGAGATCCTGAGGTCACAGGAGCAACACAAAAGAGCTCCGTGGACCCCAAATCAACTCGAGATGAGAGCTTAGTCCCTGGCTTCAACTTAAGAGGAATACCAACTTTCCACAAGTACCTCAAGAGGAGGCTTCTCTCAGCTACAGGTATGTGAGAGGGCCCCTGAGTTTGTGGCCTCAAGTGGAATGGACACCGAGATGCTCTGACTCGAAGTAAGGCCGGATATCCCTGCAGTGAATTGAATGCAGGCTCGTCTTGCATCTCCCAATACGAAGGGATGTCTTAATCCCCTGTGGAGACCACAGAGAAATACCGAGTTCTCCACATCATCGCGACCGGAGGCCTCACATCCTTTGAAAACTTGAGAGGTCCGGAGAGATCAATGCTTCCAAAGGAGACGATGCTTGACTCCTCTTGAAAATGGATAGGAGTCCCAGGATCCCTGTGGCACGTGGAAAGGGACCCTGGGTCTCCCGCCTCACGTGGAGACGCTACCCCATTGCCATGCCAAGACTCGAGGAGAATCCCGAGGTGTCCCTCGCATCTAGGCCGGATTCCTGACGTCGCTGAACAAACACGTGTCTGGAAGGGCCCTTCCCGTTGTAACTCGAGAATATACCCCAGGTTCCCGCCGCAACTCGAGAAAAACCATGAGACTTCCCCCTCGCCGCTGGATTAGGCCCGATTCCCCTGCACTGCGTGCAGAGCAATTCCCTGTTCCACATCAAACGTGAAAGGAGCCTTGATTTCCTTGATGGCACTCCAGAGAAAACCCAAGATCACTGTCTCAAGTCTAGAGGGATCCTGAGGTCACTGGAGCAACACGAAAGTGCTCCGTGGACCCCAAATCAACACGAGATGAGAGCTTAGTCCCTGTCTTCGACTCAAGAGGAATACCA
The DNA here is from genome assembly GCF_033118175.1 of Dama dama. Taxonomy (NCBI): domain Eukaryota; kingdom Metazoa; phylum Chordata; class Mammalia; order Artiodactyla; family Cervidae; genus Dama; species Dama dama. The sequence goes on along the minus strand of NW_026870878.1, from coordinate 128,710 downwards.
ACTTTCCCCAAGCACCTCAAGAGGAGGCTTCTCTCAGCTACAGGTATGTGAGAGGGCCCCTGAGTTTGTTGCTTCAAGTGGAATGGACACCGAGATGCTCTGACTCGAAGTAAGGCCGGATATCCCTGCAGTGAATTGAATGCAGGCTCGTTTTGCATCTCCCAAGACGAAGGGATGTCTTAATCCCCTGTGGAGACCACAGAGAAAAACCGAGTTCTCCGCCTCATCGCGACCGGAGGCCTCACATCCTTTGAAAACTCGAGAGGTCCGCGGAGATCAATGCTTCCAAAGGAGATGATGCCTGACTCCTCTTGAAAATGGATAGGAGTACCAGGATCCCTGTGGCACGTGGAAAGGGACCCTGGGTCTCCCGCCTCACGTGGAGACGCGTCCAAATTGCCATGCCAAGACTCAAGGAGAATCCGGTGGTGTCCCTCGCACCTGGGCAGGAGCCCTGCCGTCGCTGAACAAACACGTGTCTGGAAGGGCCCTCCCCGTCGTAACTCGAGAATATACACCAGGTTCCGGCCGCAACTCGAGAAAAACCATGAGACTTCCCCCTCGCCGCTGGATGAGGCCCGATTCCCCTGCACTGCGTGCAGAGCAATTCCGTGTTCCACATCAAACGTGAAAGGAGCCTTGATTTCCTTGATGGCACTCCAGAGAAAACCCAAGATCACTGTCTCAAGTCTAGAGAGATCCTGAGGTCTCAGGAGCAACACAAAAGAGCTCCGTGGACCCCAAATCAACTCGAGATGAGAGCTTAGTCCCTGGCTTCGACTCAAGAGGAATACCAACTTTCCACAAGCACCTCAAGAGGAGGCTTCTCTCAGCTACAGGTATGTGAGAGGGCCCCTGAGTTTGTGGCCTCAAGTGGAATGGACACCGAGATGCTCTGACTCGAAGTAAGGCCGGATATCCCTGCAGTGAATTGAATGCAGGCTCGTCTTGCATCTCCCAAGACGAAGGGATGTCTTAATCCCCTGTGGAGACCACAGAGAAATACCGAGTTCTCCACATCATCGCGACCGGAGGCCTCACATCCTTTGAAAACTCGAGAGGTCCGGAGAGATCAATGCTTCCAAAGGAGACGATGCCTGACTCCTCTTGAAAATGGATAGGAGTCCCAGGATCCCTGTGGCACGTGGAAAGGGACCCTGGGTCTCCCGCCTCACGAGGAGACGCTACCCCATTGCCATGCCAAGACTCGAGGAGAATCCCGAGGTGTCCCTCGCATCTAGGCCGGATTCCTGACGTCGCTGAACAAACACGTGTCTGGAAGTGCCCTTCCCGTCGTAACTCGAGAATATACCCCAGGTTCCCGCCGCAACTCGAGAAAAACCATGAGACTTCCCCCTCGCCGCTGGATTAGGCCCGATTCCCTGCACTGCGTGCAGAGCAATTCCCTGTTCCACATCAAACGTGAAAGGAGCCTTGATTTCCTTGATGGCACTCCAGAGAAAACCCAAGATCACTGTCTCAAGTCTAGAGGGATCCTGAGGTCACTGGAGCAACACGAAAGGGCTCCGTGGACCCCAAATCAACACGAGATGAGAGCTTAGTCCCTGTCTTCGACTCAAGAGGAATACCAACTTTCCCCAAGCACCTCAAGAGGAGGCTTCTCTCAGCTCCAGGTATGTGAGAGGGCCCCTGAGTTTGTTGCTTCAAGTGGAATGGACACCGAGATGCTCTGACTCGAAGTAAGGCCGGATATCCCTGCAGTGAATTGAATGCAGGCTCGTCTTGCATCTCCCAAGACGAAGGGATGTCTTAATCCCCTGTGGAGACCACAGAGAAAGACCGAGTTCTCCGCCTCATTGCGACCGGAGGCCTCACATCCTTTGAAAACTCAAGAGGTCCGCGGAGATCAATGCTTCCAAAGGAGATGATGCCTGACTCCTCTTGAAAATGGATAGGAGTACCAGGATCCCTGTGGCACGTGGAAAGGGACCCTGGGTCTCCCGCCTCACGTGGAGATGCGTCCAAATTGCCATGCCAAGAATCAAGGAGAATCCCGTGGTGTCCCTCGCACCTAGGCAGGAGCCCTGCCTTCGCTGAACAAACACGTGTCTGGAAGGGCCCTCCCCGTCGTAACTCGAGAATATACCCCAGGTTCCGGCCGCAACTCGAGAAAAACCATGAGACTTCCCCCTCGCCGCGAGATGAGGCCCGATTCCCCTGCACTGCGTGCAGAGCAATTCCGTGTTCCACATCAAACGTGAAAGGAGCCTTGATTTACTTGATGGCACTCCAGAGAAAACCCAAGATCACTGTCTCAAGTCTAGAGAGATCCTGAGTCACAGGAGCAACACAAAAGGGCTCCGTGGACCCCAAATCAACTCGAGATGAGAGCTTAGTCCCTGGCTTCGACTCAAGAGGAATACCAACTTTCCACAAGCACCTCAAGAGGAGGCTTCTCTCAGCTACAGGTATGTGAGAGGGCCCCTGAGTTTGTGGCCTCAAGTGGAATTGACACCGGGATGCTCTGACTCGAAGTAAGGCCGGATATCCCTGCAGTGAATTGAATGCAGGCTCGTCTTGCATCTCCCAAGACGAAGGGATGTCTTAATCCCCTGTGGAGACCACAGAGAAATACCGAGTTCTCCACATCATCGCGACGGGAGGCCTCACATCCTTTGAAAACTCGAGAGGTCCGGAGAGATCAATGCTTCCAAAGGAGACGATGCCTGACTCCTCTTGAAATTGGATAGGAGTCCCAGGATCCCTGTGGCACGTGGAAAGGGACCCTGGGTCTCCCGCCTCACGTGGAGACGCTACCCCATTGCCATGCCAAGACTCGAGGAGAATCCCGAGGTGTCCCTCGCATCTAGGCCGGATTCCTGACGTCGCTGAACAAACACGTGTCTGGAAGGGCCCTTCCCGTCGTAACTCGAGAATATACCCCAGGTTCCCACCGCAACTCGAGAAAAACCATGAGACTTCCCCCTCGCCGCTGGATTAGGCCCGATTCCCCTGCACTGCGTGCAGAGCAATTCCGTGTTCCACATCAAACGTGAAAGGAGCCTTGATTTCCTTGATGGCACTCCAGAGAAAACCAAGATCACTGTCTCAAGTCTAGAGGGATCCTGAGGTCACTGGAGCAACACAAAAGGGCTCCGTGGTCCCCAAATCAACTCGAGATGAGAGCTTAGTCCCTGTCTTCGACTCAAGAGGAATACCAACTTTCCCCAAGCACCTCAAGAGGAGGCTTCTCTCAGCTACAGGTATGTGAGAGGGCCCCTGAGTTTGTTGCTTCAAGTGGAATGGACACCGAGATGCTCTGACTCGAAGTAAGGCCGGATATCCCTGCAGTGAATTGAATGCAGGCTCGTTTTGCATCTCCCAAGACGAAGGGATGTCTTAATCCCCTGTGGAGACCACAGAGAAAGACCTAGTTCTCCACCTCATCGCGACCGGAGGCCTCACATCCTTTGAAAACTCGAAGAGGTCCGCGGAGATCAATGCTTCCAAAGGAGACGATGCCTGACTCCGCTTGAAAATGGATAGGAGTCCCAGGATCCCTGTGGCACGTGGAAAGGGACCCTAGGTCTCCCGCCTCACGTGGAGTTGCGTCCCCATTGCCATGCCAAGACTCGAGGAGAATCCCGAGGTGTCCCTCGCACCTAGGCCGGATTCCTGACGTCGCTGAACAAACACGTGTCTGGAAGGGCCCTCCCCGTCGTAACTCGAGAATATACCCCAGGTTCCGGCCGCAACTCGAGAAAAACCATGAGACTTCCCCCTCGCCGCTGGATTAGGCCCGATTCCCCTGCACTGCGTGCAGAGCAATTCCGTGTTCCACATCAAACGTGAAAGGAGCCTTTATTTCCTTGATGGCACTCCAGAGAAAACCCAAGATCACTGTCTCAAGTCTAGAGGGATCCTGAGGTCACTGGAGCAACACGAAAGTGCTCCGTGGACCCCAAATCAACTCGAGATGAGAGCTTAGTCCCTGGCTTCGACTCAAGAGGAATACCAACTTTCCACAAGCACCTCAAGAGGAGGCTTCTCTCAGCTACAGGTATGTGAGAGGGACCCTGAGTTTGTGGCCTCAAGTGGAATGGACACCGAGATGCTCTGACTCGACGTAAGGCCGGATATCCCTGCAGTGAATTGAATGCAGGCTCGTCTTGCATCTCCCAAGACGAAGGGATGTCTGAATCCGCTGTGGAGACCACAGAGAAAGTCCTAGTCCTCCACCTCATCGCGACCGGAGGCCTCACATTCTTTGAAAACTCGAGAGGTCTGCGGAGATCAATGCTTCCAAAGGAGACGATGCCTGACTCCTCTTGAAAATGGATAGGAGTCCCAGGATCCCTGTGGCCCGTGGAAAGGGACCCTGGGTCTCCCGCCTCACGTGGAGACGCATCCCAATTGCCATGCCAAGACTCGAGGAGAATCCCGAGGTGTCCCTCGCACCTAGGCAGGATTTCTGACGTCGCTGAACAAACACGTGTCTGGAAGGGCCCTCCCCGTCGTAGCTCGAGAATATACCCCAGGTTCCGGCCGCAACTCGAGAAAAACCATGAGACTTCCCCCTCGCCGCTGGTTGAGGCCCGATTCCCCTGCACTGCGTGCAGAGCAATTCCGTGTTCCACATCAAACGTGAAAGGAGCCTTGATTTCCTTGATGGCACTCCAGAGAAAACCCAAGATCACTGTCTCAAGTCTAGAGGGATCCTGAGGTCACTGGAGCAACACGAAAGGGCTCTGTGGACCCCAAATCAACTCGAGATGAGAGCTTAGTCCCTGGCTTCGACTCAAGAGGAATACCAACTTTCCACAAGCACCTCAAGAGGAGGCTTCTCTCAGCTACAGGTACGTGAGAGGGACCCTGAGTTTGTTGCCTCAAGTGGAATGGACACCGAGACCCTCTGACTCGAAGTAAGGCCGGATATCCCTGCAGTGAATTGAATGCAGGCTCATCTTGCATCTCCCAAGATGAAGGGATGTCTTAATCCCCTGTGGAGACCACAGAGAAAGACCCAGTTCTCCGACTCATTGCGACCGGAGGCCTCACATCCTTTGAAAACTCGAGAGGTCCGCGGAGATCAATGCTTCCAAAGGAGACGATGCCTGACTCCTCTTGAAAATGGATAGGAGTCCCAGGATCCCTGTGGCACGTGGAAAGGGACCATGGGTCTCCCGCCACACGTGGAGACGCGTCCAAATTGCCATGCCAAGACTCAAGGAGAATCCCGAGGTGTCCCTCGCACCTAGTTAGGAGTCCTGACGTCGCTGAACAAACACGTGTCTGGAAGGGCCCTCCCCGTCGTAACTCGAGAATATACCCCAGGTTCCGGCCGCAACTCGAGAAAAACCATGAGACTTCCCCCTCGCCGCGAGATGAGGCCCGATTCCCCTGCACTGCGTGCAGAGCAATTCCGTGTTCCACATCAAACGTGACAGGAGCCTTGATTTCCTTGATGGCACTCCAGAGAAAACCCAAGATCACTGTCTCAAGTCTAGAGGGATCCTGAGGTCACTGGAGCAACACGAAAGGGCTCCGTGGACCCCAAATCAACTCGAGATGAGAGCTTAGTCCCTGGCTTCGACTCAAGAGGAATACCAACTTTCCACAAGCACCTCAAGAGGAGGCTTCTCTCAGCTACAGGTATGTGAGAGGGACCCTGAGTTTGTGGCCTCAAGTGGAATGGACACCGAGATGCTCTGACTTGAAGTAAGTCCGGATATCCCTGCAGTGAATTGAATGCAGGCTCGTCTTGCATCTCCCAAGACGAAGGGATGTCTGAATCCCCTGTGGAGACCACAGAGAAAGTCCTAGTCCTCCGCCTCATCGCGACCGGAGGCCTCACATCCTTTGAAAATTCGAGAGGTATGCGGAGATCAATGCTTCCAAAGGAGACGATGCCTGACTCCTCTTGAAAATGGATAGGAGTCCCAGGATCCCTGTGGCACGTGGAAAGGGACCCTGGGTCTCCCGCCTCACGTGGAGATGCGTCCCAATTGCCATGCCAAGACTGGAGGAGAATCCCGAGGTGTCCCTCGCACCTAGGCAGGAGTCCTGACATCGCTGAACAAACACGTGTCTGGAAGGGCCCTCCCCGTCGTAACTCGAGAATATACCCCAGGTTCCGGCCGCAACTCGAGAAAAACCATGAGACTTCCCCCTCGCCGCTGGATTAGGCCCGATTCCCTTGCACTGCATGCGGAGCAATTCCGTGTTCCACATCAAACGTGAAAGGAGCCTTGATTTCCTTGATGGCACTCCAGAGAAAACCCAAGATCACTGTCTCAAGTCTAGAGGGATCCTGAGGTCACTGGAGCAACATGAAAGGGCTCCGTGGACCCCAAATCAACTCGTGATGAGAGCTTAGTCCCTGGCTTCGACTCAAGAGGAATACCAACTTTCCACAAGCACCTCAAGAGGAGGCTTCTCTCAGCTACAGGTATGTGAGAGGGACCCTGAGTTTGTGGCCTCAAGTGGAATGAACACCGAGATGCTCTGACTCGAAGTTAGGCCGGATATCACTGCATTGAATTGAATGCAGGCTTGTCTTGCATCTCCCAAGACGAAGGGATGTCTGAATCCCCTGTGGAAACCACAGATAAAGACCTAGTTCTCCGCCTCATCGCGACCAGAGGCCTCACATCCTTTGAAAACTCGAGAGGTCCGCGGAGATCAATGCTTCCAAAGGAGACGATGCCTGACTCCTCTTGAAAATGGATAGGAGTCCCACGATCCCTGTGGCACGTGGAAAGGGACCCTGAATCTCCCGCCTCATGTGGAGACGCGTCCCAATTGCCATGCCAAGACTCGAGGAGAATCCCGAGGTGTCCCTCGCACCTAGGCAGGAGTCCTGACGTCGCTGAACAAACACGTGTCTGGAAGGGCCCTCCCCGTCGTAACTCGAGAATATACCCCAGGTTCCGGCTGCAACTCGAGAAAAACCATGAGACTTACCCCTCGCCACGAGAAGAGGCACGATTCCCCTGCCCTGCGTGCAGAGCCATTCCGTATTCCACATCAAAAATGAATGGAGCCTTGATTTCCTTGATGGCACTCCAGAGAAAACCCAAGATCACTGTCTCAAGTCTAGAGGGATCCTGAGGTCACTGTAGCAACACGAAAGGGCTCCGTGGACCGCAAATCAACTCGAGATGAGAGCTTAGTCCCTGGCTTCGACTCCAGAGGAATACCAACTTTCCACAAGCACCTCAAGAGGAGGCTTCTCTCAGCTACAGGTATGTGAGAGGGCCCCTGAGTTTGTGGCCTCAAATGGAATGGACACCGAGATGCTCTGACTCGAAGTAAGCCCGGATATCCCTGCAGTGAATTGAATGCAGGCTCGTCTTGCATCTCCCAAGAGGAAGGGATGTCTGAATCCCCTGTGGAGGCCAAAGAGAATGACCTAGTTCTCCGCCTCATCGCGACCGGAGGCCTCACATCCTTTGAAAACTCGAAAGGTCCGTGGAGATCAATGCTTCCAAAGGAGACGATGCCTGACTCCTCTTGAAAATGGATAGGAGTCCCACGATCCCTGTGGCACGTGAAAGGGACCCTGAATCTCCCGCCTCATGTGGAGACGCGTCCCAATTGCCATGCCAAGACTCAAGGAGAATCCCGAGGTGTCCCTCGCACCTAGGGAGGAGTCCTGACGTCGCTGAACAAACACGTGTCTCTAAGGGCCCTCCCCGTCGTAACTCGAGAATATACCCCAGGTTACGGCCGCAACTTGAGAAAAACCATGATACTTCCCCCTCGCCGCGTGATGAGGCCCGATTCCCCTGCACTGCGTGCAGAGCAATTCCGTATTCCACATCAAACATGAAAGGAGCCTTGATTTCCTTGATGGCACTCCAGAGAAAACCCAAGATCACTATCTCAAGTCTCGAGCAATCCTGAGGTCACTGTGGCAACTCGAAAGGGCTCCGTGGACCCCAAATCAACTCGAGATGAGAGCTTAGTCCCTGGCTTTGACTCAAGAGGAATACCAACTTTCCACAAGCACCTCAAGAGGAAGCTTCTCTCAGCTACAGGTATGTGAGAGGGACCCTGAGTTTGTGGCCTCAAGTGGAATGAACACCGAGATGCTCTGACTCGAAGTAAGGCCGGATATCCCTGCAGTGATTTGAATGCAGGCTCTTCTTGCATCTCCCATGACGAAGGGATGTCTGAATCCCCTCTGGAGGCCACAGAGAAAGACCTAGTTCCCCGCCTCATCGCGACAGGAGGCCTCACATCCTTTGAAAACTCCAGAGGTACGCGGACGTCAGTGCTTCAAAAGGAGACAATGCCTGACACCTCTTTAATATGGATAGTAGTCCCAGGTTTCCTGTGGCAAGTGGAACGGGACCCCTGGTCTCCCCCTTCAGCTGGAGAGGCATCCCAATTGCCCTGCCAAGCCTCGAGGAGAGTCCCGAGGTGTCGCTCGCATCTAGGCACAAGTCCTGACGTCGCTCTTCACGCTCTTCATATTTTTCAGACCTTTTCATGCTCTTCATATGTTTCACACCTTATCATGCTCTTCTTATTTTTCAGACCTTTTCATGCTCCTTATATTTTTCAGACCTTTTCATGCTCTTCGTATTGTTCACAACTTTTCCTGCTCCTCGTATTGTTCACACCATTTCATGCTCCTCATATTGTTCACACCGTTTCATGCTCCTCATAATTTTCACACCTTTTCATGCTCTTCATATATTTCACAGCATTTCATGCTCTTCATATTTTTCACACTTTTTCAATCACTTCATATTTTTCAGATCTTTTCATGCTCTTAAAATTTTTCAGACCTTTTCATGCTCTTCATAGTTTTCAGACTGTTTCATGCTCCTCGTATTTTTCTGACCTTTTCATGCTCTTCTTATTTTTCAGATCTTTTCATGCTCCTCGTATTTTTTAGACCTCCTCATGCTCTTAGTATTTTTCAGACCTCTTCATGCTCCTCTGATATTTCAGACCTATTCATGCTCTTTGTATTTTTCAGAACTCTTCATGCTACTCGTATTTTTCAGAAATTTTCATGCTCTTCATACTGTTCACACATTTTCATGCTCTTCGTATATTTCAGACCTTTTCAAGTTCTTGATATTTTTCAGACCTTTTCATGCTCTTCGTATTTTTCAGACCATTTTATGCTCCTCATATTTTTCACACCTTTTCATGCTCTTTGTAATATTTCACACCTGTTCATGCTCTTCGTGTTTTTGACACCTTTTCATACTCCTCGTATTTTTCACACCTTTTTATGCTCCTTGTATTTTTCAGACCTTTCATGCTCCTCGTATTTTTCACACCGTTTAATGCTGTTCATATTTTTCACACCTTTTCATGCTCTTCGTATTTTTCACACCTTTTCTTGCTCTTTTTATTTTTCACATCTTTTCATGGTCTTCGTAATTTTTTACAACTTTTCCTGCACTTCGTAATTTTTCACACCTTTTCATGCTCTTCGTATATTTCACACCTTTTCATGCTACTCGTATTTTTCAGACCTTTGCAAGCTCCTCGTATTTTTCAGACCTTTGCATGCTCCTCGTATTTTTCAGAACTTTTCACGCTCCTCATGTTTTTCACAGCTTCTCATGCTCCTCACATTGTTCACACCTTTTCATACTCCTCATATTATCCACACCTTTTTATGCTCCTGGTATTTTTCAGACCTTTTCATGCTCCTCCTATTTTTCAGAACTTTTCATTCTGCTCGTAAATCACAGCTTTTTATGCTCCTGGTATTTTTCACACCTTTTCATGCTCTTCATATTTACACACCGTTTCATGCTCTTCATATTTTTCACACCATTTCATGAACCTCATATTGTTCACAACTTTTCATGCTCTTCATAGTTTTCAAACCTTTGCATGCTCTTCGTATGTTTCAGAATTTTTCATGCTCTTCGTATTGTTCACAGCTTTTCATGCTCCTGGTATTTTTCACACCGTTTAATGCTCTTCATATTTTTCACACCTTTTCATGCTCTTCATATTTTTCACAGCTTTTCATGCTCTTTGTATTTTTCACATCTTTTCATGGTCTTCGTAGTTTTCAAACCTTTACATGCTCTTCGTATGTTTCAGAATTTTTCATGCTCTTCGTATTGTTCACAGCTTTTCATGCTCCTGGGATTTTTCACACCTTTTCATGCTCTTCATATTTTTCAGAACTTTTCAAGCTCTTCCTATTTTTCACAGCGTTTCATGCACTTTGTATTTTTCACACCGTTTAATGCTCTTCATATTTATCACACCTTTTCATGCTCTTTGTAGTTTTCACCTTTTCATGCTCTTTGTATTTTTCACAGCTTTTCATGTTCCTCGTAATTTTTCACAACTTTTCATGCACTTCGTAATTTTTCACACCTTTTCATGCTCTTCGTATTTTTCACAACTTTTCGTGCTTTTTGTATTATTCACACCTTTTCATGCTCCTTGTATATTTTAGACCTTTTCATGCTCCTCGTATTATTCACACCTTTTCATGCTCCTCGTATATTTTAGACCTTTTCATGCTACTCGTATTTTTCAGACCTTTGCAAGCTCCTCGTATTTTTCAGACCTTTGCATGCTCCTCGTATTTTTCAGACCTTTTCACGCTCCTTGTGTTTTTCACAACTTCCCATGCTCCTCATATTGTTCACACCTTTTCATACTCCTCATATTATTCACAACTTTTTATGCTCCTGGTATTTTTCAGACCTTTTCATGCTCCTCGCATTTTTCACACCTTCTCATGCTCCTCCTATTTTTCAGAACTTTTCATTCTCCTCGTAAATCACAGCTTTTCATGCTCCTGGTATTTTTCACACCTTTTCATGCTTTTCATACTTTACACACCGTTTCATGCTCTTCATATTTTTCACACCATTTCATGAACCTCATATTGTTCACAACTTTTCATGCTCCTCATAGTTTTCAGACCTTTACATGCTCTTCGTATTTTTCACAGCTTTTCATGCTCCTGGTATTTTTCACACCTTTTCATGCTCTTCATATACTTCAGAACTTTTCAAGGTCTTGATATTTTTCAGACCTTTTCAAGCTCTTCGTAGTTTTCATAACCTTTCATGCTCTGCACATTTTTCACACCGTTGCAGGCTCTTCGTATGTTTCACACCTTTTCATGCACTTCGTGTTTTTCACAACTTTTCATGCTCTTCGTATTTTTCACACCTCTTCAGGCTCTTCGACATTTTTCACACTTTTTCATGCTTTTCATATTTTTCACACATTTTCATCCTCTTCTCATTTTTCACACCGTTTCATGCTCAATGTATTTTTCAGACCTTTTCATGCTCTTTGTATTTTTCAGACCTTTTCATGCTCCTCATATTTTTCAGACCTTTGCATGTTCCTCATATTTTTCTGAACTTTTCACGCTCCTCGTATTTTTCACAACTTCTCATGCTCCTCATATTGTTCACAACTTTCATACTCCTCATATTATTCACAACTTTTCATGCTCATTATATTTTTCACACCTTTTCAGCTCTTCATATTTTTCAGAAATTTTCATGCTCTTCATGCTCTTCGTATTTTTCAGACCTTTTCATGCTCTTCGTATTTTTCAGAACTTTTCAGGCTCTTCGTATTTTTCACACCTTTCCATGCTCTTGATATTTTTCAGAAGTTTTCATGTTCTTGATATTTTTCAGACCTTTTCATGCTCTTCAATTTTTCACAACTTTTCATTCCTTTCATATTTTTCAGACCTTTTCAATCTCTTGATATTTTTCAGACCTTTTCATGCTCTTCGTATTTTTCAGACCTTTTCATGCTCTTCATATTTTTTACAGCTTTTCATGCTCTTCTTATTTTTCACACCATTTCATGCTCCTCATATATTTCACATCTTTTCATGAGCTTCATGTTGTCACACCGTTTCATACTCCTCAGATTTTTCACACCTTTTCATGCTCTTCATATTTTTCAGACCTTTTCATGCTCCACATATTTTTCACACGTTTACATGCTCTTCATATTTTACACAACTTCTCATGCTCTTCTTATTTTTTAAACCTTTTCTTGCTCTTCTTATTTTTCACACCGTTTCATGCTCTTCATATTTTTCACACCTTGTCATGCTTCTCAAATTTTTCACACCTTTTCATGCTCTTTGTATTTTTTAAACCTTTTCTTGCTCCTCATATTTTACACAACTTTTCATGCTCTTCATATTTTTTAAACCTTTTCTTGCTCTTCATATTTTACACACCGTTTCATGCTCTTCATATTTTTCACACCTTGTCATGCTTTTCAAATTTTTTACACCTTTTCATGCTCTTCGTATTTTTCAGGTTTTATCATTCTCTTCGTATTTTTCAGATCTTTTCATGCTCTTTGTATTTTTCACACCATTTCATGCTCTTCGTATTTATCAGATGTTTTCATGACCTTCTTATTTTTCACACCGTTTCATGCTTTTCGTATTTATCAGAACTTTTCGTGATCTCCATATTTTTCAGAACTTTTCATGCTCTTCACATTTTTCACACCGTTTCATGCACTTCATATTTTTCACACCTTTTCATGCTATTCATATTTTTCACACTGTTTCATAATCTTCATATTTTTCACTTCTTTTCATGCTCTTCATATATTTCACACTGTTTCATGCTCTTCATATGTTCACACCATTACATGCTCCTCATATTTATCATAGTTTCATGCTCTTCAAATTTTTCACACCTTTACATGCTCCTCATATTTTTGACACCATTTCTTGCTCCTCATATTTTTCAGAACTTTTCATGCTCTTCATATTTTTCACACCTTTACATGCTCCTCATATTTTTGACACCTTTTCTTGCTCCTCATATTTTTCACACCGTTTCATGCTCTTCATATTTTTCACACCTTTTCCTGCTCTTCATACTTTTCATACCGTTTCATGCTCTTCATATTCTCACACTGTTTCATGCTCCTCATATTTTTCAGACCTTTTCATGGTCCTCGTATTTTTCAGACCTTTTCATGCTCCTCATAATTTTCAGACCTTGGCATGCTCCTCGTATTTTCCAGACCTTTTCATCCTCCTCATATTTTTCACACCTTTTCACGCTCTTCGTATTTTTCAGGCCTTTGCATGCTCCCTGTATTTTTCACACATTTTCATGCTCCTCGTATTTTTCAACACTTTTCATGCTCCTCATATTTTTCACACATTTTCATGCTCTTCGTATTTTTCAGACCTTTTCATGCTCTTAATAGTTTTGAGACCTTTTCAGGCTCCTCGTATTTTTCAGACCTTTTCATGCTCCTCGTATTTTTCACACATTTCCATGCTCCTCGTATTTTTCACACCTTTTCACGACCCTTGTATTTTTCAGACCTTTCCATGCTCCTCGTATTTTTCACACCGTTTAATGCTCTTCATATTTTCAGATAGTTTCATGCTCCTCATATTTTTCACACGTTTCATGCTCCTCATATTTTTCAGAAAGCTCTTTGTATTTTTCAGACTTTTTCATGTTCTTGGTAATTTTTCACATCTTTTAATGCTCTCTGAATTTTTCACAACTTTTCATGCTTTTCGTGATTTTTCACAACGTTTCATGCTCTTCATATTTTTCACACCGTTTGATGCGTTTGTACTTTTCACACTTTTTCATGCTCTTTGTATTTTTCACACATTTTAATGCTCTTCGTATATTTCACACCTTTTCATGCACTTCGTATGTTTCACACCTTTTCATGCTCTTCATATTTTTCACACCGTTTCATGCTCTTCATATTTTTCACACCTTTTCATGCTCTTCATATTTTTCACACCATTTCATGCTCTTCATATTTTTCACACTGTTTCATGCTCTTCGTATTTTTGACACTTTTTCATGCTCTTCGTATATTTCACACCTTTTCATGCTCTTTGTATATTTCACACCTTTTCATGCTCTTCATATTTTTCACACCGTTTCATGCTGTTCATATTGTTCACAACTTTTCAGGCTCCCCGTATTTTTCAGACCTTTTCATGCTCCTTGTGTTTTTCAGACCTTTTCATGTTCCTCGTATTTTTCAGACCTTTTCATTCTCCTCGTATTTTTCACAACTTCTCATGCTCCTCATATTGTTCACACCTTTTCATGCTCGTCATAATATTCACACATTTTCATGCTCTTCATATTTTTCACAACTTTTCATGCTCTTCATATTTTTCAGAACTTTTCATTCTCTTCATGCTCTTCGTATTTTCAGACCTATTCATGCTCCTCCTATTTTTCACAACTTCTCATGCTCTGCGTATTTTTCACACCTTTTCATGCTCTTCATATTTTACACACCGTTTCATGCTCTTCATATTTTTCACTCCATTTCATTAACCTTATATTATTCACACCTTTTCATGCTCCTCATATTTTACACACCGTTTCAGGCTCTTCGTATGTTTCACACCTTTTCATGCACTTCGTATTTTTCACAAATTTTCATGCTCTTCGTATTTTTCACACCTTTTCAGGCTCTTTGAAATTTTTCACCCCTTTTCAGGCTCTTCGTATTTTTCACACCCTGTTGTGCTCTTCATATTTTTTACATCTTTTCATCCTCATCGTATTTGTCCCATCTTTTCATGTTCTTCGTATTTTTCAGAACTTTTCATGCTCTTCGTATTTCTCACACTATTTCATGCTCTTCGTATTTTTCAGACATTCTGATGCTTCGTATTTTTCACAGCGTTTCATGCACTTCGTATTTTTCACACCGTTTAATGCTCTTCATATTTTTCACACCTTTTCATGCTCTTTGTATTTTTCACACCTTTTCATGCTCTTTTTATTTTTCACATCTTTTCATGGTCTTCGTAATTTTTCACAAATTTTCATGCACTTTGTAATTTTTCACACCTTTTCATGCTCTTCCTATATTTCACACCTTTTCATGCTTTTCCTATTATTCACACCTTTTCATGCTCCTTGTATATTTTAGACCTTTTCATGCTCCTCGTATTATTCACACCTTTTCATGCTCCTCGTATATTTTAGACCTTTTCATGCTACTCGTATTTTTCAGACCTTTGCAAGCTCCTCGTATTTTTCAGACCTTGGCATGCTCCTCGTATTTTTCAGAACTTTTCACGCTCCTCGTGTTTTTCACAACTTCTCATGCTCCTCATATTGTTCACACCTTTTCATACTCCTCATATTATTCACAACTTTTTATGCTTCTGGTATTTTTCAGACCTTTTCATGCTCCTCCTATTTTTCAGAACTTTTCATTGTCCTTGTAAATCACAGCTTTTCATGCTCCTGGTATTTTTCACACCGTTTCATGCTCTTCATATTTTACACACCGTTTCATGCTCTTCATATTTTTCACACCATTTCATGAACCTCATATTGTTCACAACTTTTCATGCTCTTCATAGTTTTCAAACCTTTACATGCTCTTCGTATGTTTCAGAATTTTTCATGCTCTTCGTATTGTTCACAGCTTTTCATGCTCCTGGGATTTTTCACACCTTTTCATGCTCTTCATATTTTTCAGAACTTTTCAAGCTCTTCCTATTTTTCACAGCGTTTCATGCACTTTGTATTTTTCACACCGTTTAATGCTCTTCATATTTATCACACCTTTTCATGCTCTTTGTAGTTTTCACCTTTTCATGCTCTTTGTATTTTTCACAGCTTTTCATGTTCCTCGTAATTTTTCACAACTTTTCATGCACTTCGTAATTTTTCACACCTTTTCATGCTCTTCGTATTTTTCACAACTTTTCGTGCTTTTTGTATTATTCACACCTTTTCATGCTCCTCGTATATTTTAGACCTTTTCATGCTTCTCGTATTTTTCAGACCTTTGCAAGCTCCTCGTATTTTTCAGACCTTTGCATGCTCCTCGTATTTTTCAGACCTTTTCACGCTCCTTGTGTTTTTCACAACTTCCCATGCTCCTCATATTGTTCACACCTTTTCATACTCCTCATATTATTCACAACTTTTTATGCTCCTGGTATTTTTCAGACCTTTTCATGCTCCTCGCATTTTTCACACCTTTTCATGCTCCTCCTATTTTTCAGAACTTTTCATTCTGCTCGTAAATCACAGCTTTTCATGCTCCTGGTGTTTTTCAAACCTTTTCATGCTCTTCATATTTTACACACCGTTTCATGCTCTTCATATTTTTCACACCATTTCATGAACGTCATATTGTTCACAACTTTTCATGCTCTTCATAGTTTTCAGACCTTTACATGCTCTTCGTATTTTTCAGAATTTTTCTTGCTCTTCGTATTTTTCACAGCTTTTCATGCTCCTGGTATTTTTCACACCTTTTCATGCTGTTCATATACTTCAGAACTTTTCAAGCTCTTGATATTTTTCAGACCTTTTCAAGCTCTTCGTAGTTTTCACAACCTTTCATGCTCTGCACATTTTTCACACCATTTCAGGCTCTTCGTATGTTTCACACCTTTTCAAGCACTTCGTATTTTTCACAACTTTTCATGCTCTTCGTATTTTTCACACCTCTTCAGGCTCTTCGAAATTTTTCACACCTTTTCATATTTTTCACACCTTTTCATCCTCTTCTCATTTTTCCGTTTCATGCTCTTTGTATTTTTCAGACCTTTTCATGCTCTTTGTATTTTTCAGACCTTTTCATGCTCCTCGTATTTTTCAGACCTTTGCATGCTCCTCGTATTTTTCTGAACTTTTCACGCTCCTCGTATTTTTCACAACTTCTCATCCTCCTCATATTGTTCACAACTTTCATACTCCTCATATTATTCACAACTTTTCATGCTCATTATATTTTTCACACCTTTTCAGCTCTTCATATTTTTCAGAAATTTTCATGCTCTTCATGCTCTTCGTATTTTCAGAACTTTTCATGCTCTTCATATTTTTCATACCTTTTCATGCTCTTGATATTTTTCAGAAGTTTTCATGTTCTTGATATTTTTCAGACCTTTTCATGCTCTTCAATTTTTCACAACTTTTCATGCCTTTCATATTTTTCAGACCTTTTCAATCTCTTGATATTTTTCAGACCTTTTCATGCTCCTCCTATTTTTCAGAACTTTTCATGCTCTTCGTATTTTTCACACCATTTCATGCTCTTTGCATTTTTCACACTGTTTCATGCTCTTCGTATTTTTCCCACCTTTTCATGCTCTTTGTATTTTTCACACCTTTTCATGCTCTTCATATTTTTCACACCTTTTCATGCTCTTCATATTTTTTACAGCTTTTCATGCTCTTCTTATTTTTCACACCATTTCATGCTCCTCATATTTTTCACATCTTTTCATGAGCTTCATATTGTCACACCGTTTCATGCTCCTCAGATTTTTCACAGCTTTTCATGCTCTTCATATTTTTCAGACCTTTTCATGCTCCACATATTTTTCACACGTTTACATGCTCTTCATATTTTACACAACTTCTCATGCTCTTCTTATTTTTTAAACCTTTTCTTGCTCTTCTTATTTTTCACACCGTTTGATGCTCTTCATATTTTTCACACCTTGTCATGCTTTTCAAATTTTTCACACCTTTTCACGCTCTTCGTATTTTTTAAACCTTTTCTTGCTCCTCATATTTTACACAACTTTTCATGCTCTTCATATATTTCAGAACTTTTCATTCTCTTCATGCTCTTCGTATTTTCAGACCTATTCATGCTCCTCCTATTTTTCAGACCTTTTCATGCTCTTCGTATTTTTCACTCCTCTTCATGCTCCTCGTATTTTTCAGACCTTTTCATGATCCACATATTTTTCCCACGTTTACATGCTCTTCATATTTTACACAACTTCTCATGCTCTTCTTATTTTTTAAACCTTTTCTTGCTCTTCTTATTTTTCACAACGTTTGATGCTCTTCATATTTTTCACACCTTGTCATGCTTTTCAAATTTTTCACACCTTTTCATGTTCTTCATATTTTTTAAACCTTTTCTTGCTCTTCATATTTTAAACAACTTTTCATGCTCTTCATATTTTTCAGAACTTTTCATTCTCTTCATGCTCTTCGTATTTTCAGACCTATTCATGCTCCTCCTATTTTTCAGACCTTTTCATGCTCTTCGTATTTTTCACTCCTCTTCATGCTCCTCGTATTTTTCAAACCTTTTCATGCTCCGCGTATTTTTCACATGTTTTCATGCTCTTCATATTTTACAGACCGTTTCATGCTCTTCATATTTTTCACACCGTTTCATGCTCTTCATATTTTTCACACCTTTTCATGCTCTTCATATTTTTCCCACGTTTTCATGCTTTTCATATTTTTCACACAGTTTCATGCTTTTCATATTTTTCACACAGTTTCATGCTCTTCATATGTTTCGCACCTTTTCTGCTCTTCATATTTTTCACTCCGTTCTATGCTCCTCATATTTTCACATCGTTTCATGCTCCTCATATTTTCACACCGTTTCATGCTCTTCATCTTTTTCACACCATATCATGCTCTTCGTATTTTTCACACCTTTTCATGCTCTTTATATATTTTACAAGTTTTCATGCACTTCGTATGTTTCACACCTTATCATGCTTCTCATATTATTCACACCTTTTCATGCTCATCATATTTTTCACATCTTTTATTGCTCTTCATATTTTTCAGACCTTTTCATGCTCCTCATATTTTTCACACCGTTTCATGCTCTTCGTGTTTTCACACCTTTTCAAGCTCTTTGATTTTTCACACCTTTACGTGCTCTTCATTTTGTTCACACCTTTTCATGCTCCACGTATTTTTCAGACCTTTTCATGCTCCTCGTGCTTTTCAGAACTTTTCATGCTCGTTGTATTTTTCAGACCTTTTCATGATCCTCGTGCTTTTCAGAACTTTTCATGTTTCTCGTATTTTTCACACCGTGTCAAGCTACTCGTATTTTTTAGAACTTTTCATGGTCCTCCTATATTTCAGACCTTTTCGTGCTCCTCGGATTTTTCACATCTTTTCATGCTTCTCGTATTTTACAGACCTTTTCATGCTCCTCGTATTTTTCCCATCTTTTCATGCTCTTCGTGTTTTTCAAACCTTTTCATGCTTCGAATTTTTCATACATTTTCATGCTCTTCATGTCTTTCACACATTTTCATGCTCTTCGTGTTTTTTACACTTTTTCATGCTCCTCATATATTTCACACCTTTTCATGCTCCTAGTATGTTTCACACCTTTTCATGCTCCTCGTATTTTTCTGACCTTTACATGCTCCTCATATTTTATAGACCTTTACATGCTCCTCGTATTTTTCAGACCTTTTCGTGCTCCTGTATATTTCACAACTTTTCATGCTCTTCATATTTTTCACACCATTTCATGCTCTTCGTATTTTTCACTCCGTTCTATGCTCCTCATATTTTCACACCGTTTCATGCTCCTCATATTTTCACACCGTTTCATATCTTCATATTTTTCACACCATTTCATGCTCTTCATATTTTTCACACCTTTTCATGCTCTTTGTATATTTCACACCTTTTCATGCACTTCGTATGTTTCACACCTTATCATGCTCCTCATATTATTCACACTGTTCATGCTCCTCGTGTTTTTCAGAACTTTTCATGCTCCTCATATTTTTCAGACCTTTTCTGGCTCCTCGTATTTTTCACACCTTTCATGCTCCTCATATTTTTTAGACGTTGTCATGCTCCTCGTATTTTTCACACCTTTTCATGCTCCTTGTATTTTTCACACCTTTTCATGCTCCTTGTATTTTTCAGACCTTTTCATGCTCTTCGTATTTTTCAAAACATTTCATGCTTTCGCATTTTTCACACCGTTTCATGCTCTGCATATTTTTCACACCTTTTCATGCACTTCGTATTTTTCAAACCTTTTCATGCTCTTTGTATTTTTCACAACTTTTCATTCTTTTCATAATTTTCCACACCTTTTCATGGTCTTCATATATTTCACACCAGTCATGCTCTTCGTATTTTTCACAATTTTTCAAGCTCTTCATACTTTTCAAACCGTTTCATGCTCTTCATATTTTTCACATCTTTTCATGCTCTTCATATTTTTCACACCGTTTCATGCTCTTCATATTTTTCACACCTTTTCATGGTCTTCATTTTTACACCATTTCATGCTCCTCATATTTTTCACACGTTTCATGCTCTTCATATTTTTACACCGTTTCATGCTCCTCCTATTTTTCACACATTTTCATGTTCTTTGTATTTTTCAGACATTTTCATGCTCTTGGTAATTTTTCACACCTTTTCATGCTTTTCGTAATTTTTCACACCTGTAAATGCTCTTCGTATATTTCACACCTTTTCATGTTCCTCATATTTTTCACACAGTTTCATGCTCTTCATATTATTCACACCTTTTCATGCTCTTCATATTTTTCACACTTTTTCATGCTTTTCATATTTTTCACACAGTTTCATGCTCTTCATAATTTTCACACCTTTTCATGCTCTTCATATTTTTCACTCCGTTCTATGCTCCTCATATTTTCAGACCATTTTATGATCCTCATATTTTCACCCCGTTTCATGCTCTTCATATTTTTCAAACCATTTCATGCTCTTCGTATTTTTCACACCTTTTCATGATCTTTGTAGATTTCACACCTTTTCATGCTCTTCGTTTTTTTCACACCATTTCATGTTCTTCATATTTTTCACACAGTTTCATGCTCTTCATATTTTTACACCTTTTCATGCTCTTCATATTTTTCACACTTTTTCATGCTTTTCATATTTTTCATACAGTTTCATGCTCTTCATATTTTCACACCTTTTCATGTTCCTCATATTTTTCACACAGTTTCATGCTCTTCATATTATTCACACCTTTTCATGCTCTTCATATTTTTCACACTTTTTCATGCTTTTCATATTTTTCACACAGTTTCATGCTCTTCATAATTTTCACACCTTTTCATGCTCTTCATATTTTTCACTCCGTTCTATGCTCCTCATATTTTCAGACCATTTTATGATCCTCATATTTTCACCCCGTTTCATGCTCTTCATATTTTTCAAACCATTTCATGCTCTTCGTATTTTTCACACCTTTTCATGATCTTTGTAGATTTCACACCTTTTCATGCTCTTCGTTTTTTTCACACCATTTCATGTTCTTCATATATTTCACACAGTTTCATGCTCTTCATATTTTTACACCTTTTCATGCTCTTCATATTTTTCACACTTTTTCATGCTTTTCATATTTTTCATACAGTTTCATGCTCTTCATATTTTCACACCTTTTCATGCTCTTCATATTTTTCACACTTTTTCATGCTTTTCATATTTTTCATAGTTTCATGCTCTTCATAATTTTCACACCTTTTCTTGCTCTTCATATTTTTCACTCCGTTCTATGCTCCTCATATTTTCAGACCTTTTCATGCTCCTCATATTTTCACACCATTTCATGCTCTTTGTATTTTTCACACATTTTCATGCTCTTTGTATTTTTCAGACATTTTCATGCTCTTGGTAATTTTTCACACCTTTTCTTGCTCTTCGTATTTTTCACACCTTTTCATGCTCTTCAGATTTTTCACACCTTTTCATGCTCTTCATATTTTTCACACGTTTTCATGCTTTTCATATTTTTCACACCGTTTCATGCTCTTCAGATTTTTCACACCTTTTCATGCTCTTCATATTTTTCACACGTTTTCATGCTTTTCATATTTTTCACACCGTTTCATGCTCTTCATATTTTTCACACGGTTTCATGCTCTTCATATTTTTCACACCTTTTCATGCTCTTCATATTTTTCACACGTTTTCATGCTTTTCATATTTTTCACACAGTTTCATGCTTTTCATATTTTTCACACAGTTTCATGCTCTTCATATTTTTCACACTTTTTCATGCTTTTCATATTTTTCACACAGTTTCATGCTCTTCATAATTTTCACACCTTTTCATGCTCTTCATATTTTTCACTCCGTTCTATGCTCCTCATATTTTCAGACCATTTTATGATCCTCATATTTTCACCCCGTTTCATGCTCTTCATATTTTTCAAACCATTTCATGCTCTTCGTATTTTTCACACCTTTTCATGATCTTTGTATATTTCACACCTTTTCATGCTCTTCGTTTTTTTCACACCGTTTCATCCTCCTCATATTTTTCACACCTTTTCATGCTCTTCATATTTTTCACACCGTTTCATGCTCTTCATGTTTCCATACTGTTTCATGCTCCTCATATTTTTCAGATATTTTCATGCTCCTCGTATTTTCCAGACCTTTTCATGCTCCTCGTATTTTTGATACCTTTTCATGCTCCTCATATTTTTGATACCTTTTCATGCTCCTCGTATTTTTCAGACCTTTTCATGCTCCTCGTATTTTTCAGACCTTTTCATGCTCCCCGTATTTTTCATACCTTTCTTGGTCCTCGTGTTTTTCAGAACAATTCATGCTTCTCATATATTTCACACCTTTTCATGCTCCTCGTATTTTTCAGACCTTTTCATGCTCCCCGTATTTTTCATACCTTTCATGGTCCAAGTATTTTACAGAACGATTCATGCTCCCCGTATTTTTCATACCTTTCATGGTCCTCGTATTTTTCAGACCTTTTCATGCTCCTCGTATTTTTCACACCTTTTCATGCTCCTCGTATTTTTCACACCTTTTCATGCTCCTCATATTTCACAACTTTTCATGCTCTTCATATTTTTTACATATTTTCATGCTCCTCATTTTTTTCATAGCATTTCATGCTCCTCATATTTTTCACATCTTTTCATGGTCCTCATATTTTTGACACGTTTTAAACGTCTTCATATTTTCACACCGTTTCATGCTCCTCACATTTTTTAGACCTTTTCATGCTCCTCATATTTTTCAGACCTTTATATGCTCCTCGTATTTTTCACACCTTTTCATGCTTCTAGTATTTTACAGAGCTTTTCATGATCCTTGTATTTTTCACACCTTTTCATGCTCTTTGTATTTTTCACACCTTTTCATGCTACTCGTATTTTTCAGAACTTTTCATGCTCCCCATATTTTCAGACCTTTTCATGCACCTACTATTTTTCACACCTTTTTATGCTACTCGTATTTTTCACACCTTTTCATGCTCCTCGTATTTTTCAGACATTTTCATGCTCCTTGTATTTTTCAGACCTTTTCATGCTCCTCGTAATTTTCACACCTTTTCATGCTCCTCGAATTTTTCAGACATTTTCATGCTCCTACTATTTTTCACACCTTTTCATGGTCCTCACATTTTCACACATTTTCATGCTCTTTGTATTTTTCAGACATTTTCATGCTCTTGGTAATTTTTTCACACCTTTTCATGCTCTTCATATATTTCACACCTTTTCATGCTCTTCGTATTTTTCACACCTTTTCATGCTCTTCATATTTTTCACACAGTTTCATGCTCTTCAGATTTTTCACACCTTTTCATGCTCTTCATATTTTTCACACGTTTTCATGCTTTTCATATTTTTCACACAGTTTCATGCTTTTCATATTTTTCACACAGTTTCATGCTCTTCATATTTTTCACACCTTTTCATGCTCTTCATATTTTTCACTCCGTTCTATGCTCCTCATATTTTCACATCGTTTCATGCTCCTCATATTTTCACACCGTTTCATGCTCTTCATCTTTTTCACACCATATCATGCTCTTCGTATTTTTCACACCTTTTCATGCTCTTTATATATTTTACAAGTTTTCATGCACTTCGTATGTTTCACACCTTATCATGCTTCTCATATTATTCACACCTTTTCATGCTCATCATATTTTTCACATCTTTTATTGCTCTTCATATTTTTCAGACCTTTTCATGCTCCTCATATTTTTCACACCGTTTCATGCTCTTCGTGTTTTCACACCTTTTCAAGCTCTTTGATTTTTCACACCTTTACGTGCTCTTCATTTTGTTCACACCTTTTCATGCTCCACGTATTTTTCAGACCTTTTCATGCTCCTCGTGCTTTTCAGAACTTTTCATGCTCGTTGTATTTTTCAGACCTTTACATGCTCCTCGTATTTTTCAGACCTTTTCATGCTTCTCGTATTTTTCACACCGTGTCATGCTACTCGTATTTTTTAGAACTTTTCATGGTCCTCCTATATTTCAGACCTTTTCGTGCTCCTCGGATTTTTCACATCTTTTCATGCTCCTCGTATTTTTCCCATCTTTTCATGCTCTTCGTGTTTTTCAAACCTTTTCATGCTTCGAATTTTTCATACATTTTCATGCTCTTCATGTCTTTCACACATTTTCATGCTCTTCATGTTTTTTACACTTTTTCATGCTCATCATATATTTCACACCTTTTCATGCTCCTAGTATGTTTCACACCTTTTCATGCTCCTCGTATTTTTCTGACCTTTACATGCTCCTCATATTTTATAGACCTTTTCATGCTCCTCGTATTTTTCAGACCTTTTCATGCTCCTCGTATATTTCACAACTTTTCATGCTTTTCATATTTTTCACACCATTTCATGCTCTTCGTATTTTTCACTCCGTTCTATGCTCCTCATATTTTTAAACCGCTTCATGCTCTTCATATTGTCACACTGCCTCATACTCTTCATATTTTTCACACCATTTCATGCTCTTCTTTTTTTCACACCTTTTCATGATCTTTGTATATTTTACACCTTTTCATGCTCTTCATATTTTTCACACTTTTTCATGCTTTTCATATTTTTCATACAGTTTCATGCTCTTCATAATTTTCACACATTTTCTTGCTCTTCGTATTTTTCACTCCGTTCTATGCTCCTCGTATTTTCAGACCTTTTCATGCTCCTCATATTTTCACACCATTTCATGCTCTTTGTATTTTTCACACATTTTCATGCTCTTTGTATTTTTCAGACATTTTCATGCTCTTGGTAATTTTTCACACCTTTTCATGCTTTTCGTAATTTTTCACACCTTTTCATGCTCTTCATATATTTCACACCTTTTCTTGCTCTTCGTATTTTTCACACCTTTTCATGCTCTTCATATTTTTCACACCGTTTCATGCTCTTCAGATTTTTCACACCTTTTCATGCTCTTCATATTTTTCACACGTTTTCATGCTTTTCATATTTTTCACACCGTTTCATGCTTTTCATATTTTTCACACAGTTTCATGCTCTTCCTATTTTGCACACCTTTTCATGCTCTTCATATTTTTTACACAGTTTCATGCTCTTCATATTTTTCACACTTTTTCATGCTTTTCATATTTTTCACACAGTTTCATGCTCTTCATAATTTTCACACCTTTTCATGCTCTTCATATTTTTCACACCGTTTCATGCTCTTCAGATTTTTCACACCTTTTCATGCTCTTCATATTTTTCACACGTTTTCATGCTTTTCATATTTTTCACACCGTTTCATGCTCTTCATATTTTTCACACAGTTTCATGCTTTTCATATTTTTCACACTTTTTCATGCTCTTCATATTTTTCACATCTTTTCATGCTCTTCAAATTTTTCACACGTTTTCATGCTTTTCATATTTTTCACACCGTTTCATGCTCTTCATATTTTTTACACAGTTTCATGCTCTTCATATTTTTCACACTTTTTCATGCTTTTCATATTTTTCACACAGTTTCATGCTCTTCATATTTTCACACCTTTTCATGCTCTTCATATTTTTCACACTTTTTCATGCTCTTCATATTTTTCACATCTTTTCATGCTCTTCAAATTTTTCACACCGTTTCATGCTCTTCATATTTTTCACACCTTTTCATGGTATTCATTTTTACACCGTTTCATGCTCCTCATATTTTTCACACGTTTCATGCTCTTCATATTTTTACACCGTTTCATGCTCCTCCTATTTTTCACACATTTTCATTTTCTTTGTATTTTTCAGACATTTTCATGCCCTTGGTAATTTTTCACACCTTTTCATGCTTTTCGTAATTTTTCACACCTGTAAATGCTCTTCGTATATTTCACACCTTTTCATGTTCCTCATATTTTTCACACAGTTTCATGCTCTTCATATTATTCACACCTTTTCATGCTCTTCATATTTTTCACACTTTTTCATGCTTTTCATATTTTTCACACAGTTTCATGCTCTTCATAATTTTCACACCTTTTCATGCTCTTCATATTTTTCACTCCATTCTATGCTCCTCATATTTTCAGACCATTTTATGATCCTCATATTTTCACCCCGTTTCATGCTCTTCATATTTTTCAAACCATTTCATGCTCTTCGTATTTTTCACACCTTTTCATGATCTTTGTATATTTCACACCTTTTCATGCTCTTCTTTTTTTTCACACCTTTTCATGCTCTTCATATTTTTCACACAGTTTCATGCTCTTCATATTTTCACACCTTTTCATGCTCTTCATATTTTTCACACTTTTTCATGCTTTTCATATTTTTCATACAGTTTCATGCTCTTCATAATTTTCACACCTTTTCTTGCTCTTCATATTTTTCACTCCGTTCTATGCTCCTCATATTTTCAGACCTTTTCATGCTCCTCATATTTTCACACCGTTTCATGCTCTTTGTATTTTTCACACATTTTCATGCTCTTTGTATTTTTCAGACATTTTCATGCTCTTGGTAATTTTTCACACCTTTTCATGCTTTTCGTAATTTTTCACACCTTTTCATGCTCTTCATATATTTCACACCTTTTCTTGCTCTTCGTATTTTTCACACCTTTTCATGCTCTTCATATTTTTCACACCGTTTCATGCTCTTCAGATTTTTCACACCTTTTCATGCTCTTCATATTTTTCACACGTTTTCATGCTTTTCATATTTTTCACACCGTTTCATGCTTTTCATATTTTTCACACAGTTTCATGCTCTTCCTATTTTGCACACCTTTTCATGCTCTTCATATTTTTTACACAGTTTCATGCTCTTCATATTTTTCACACTTTTTCATGCTTTTCATATTTTTCACACAGTTTCATGCTCTTCATAATTTTCACACCTTTTCATGCTCTTCATATTTTTCACACCGTTTCATGCTCTTCAGATTTTTCACACCTTTTCATGCTCTTCATATTTTTCACACGTTTTCATGCTTTTCATATTTTTCACACCATTTCATGCTCTTCATATTTTTCACACAGTTTCATGCTTTTCATATTTTTCACACCGTTTCATGCTTTTCATATTTTTGACACAGTTTCATGCTCTTCATATTTTTCACAATTTTTCATGCTTTTCATATTTTCACCCCTTTTCATGCTCTTCATATTTTTCAAACCATTTCATGCTCTTCGTATTTTTCACACCTTTTCATGATCTTTGTATATTTCACACCTTTTCATGCTCTTCGTTTTTTTCACACCGTTTCATGTTCTTCATATTTTTCACACAGTTTCATGCTCTTCATATTTTCACACCTTTTCATGCTCTTCATATTTTTCACACTATTTCATGCTCTTCATATTTTTCACATCTTTTCATGCTCTTCAAATTTTTCACACCGTTTCATGCTCTTCATATTTTTCACACCTTTTCATGGTATTCATTTTTACACCGTTTCATGCTCCTCATATTTTTCACACGTTTCATGCTCTTCATATTTTTACACCGTTTCATGCTCCTCCTATTTTTCACACATTTTCATTTTCTTTGTATTTTTCAGACATTTTCATGCCCTTGGTAATTTTTCACACCTTTTCATGCTTTTCGTAATTTTTCACACCTGTAAATGCTCTTCGTATATTTCACACCTTTTCATGTTCCTCATATTTTTCACACAGTTTCATGCTCTTCATATTATTCACACCTTTTCATGCTCTTCATATTTTTCACACTTTTTCATGCTTTTCATATTTTTCACACAGTTTCATGCTCTTCATAATTTTCACACCTTTTCATGCTCTTCATATTTTTCACTCCATTCTATGCTCCTCATATTTTCAGACCATTTTATGATCCTCATATTTTCACCCCGTTTCATGCTCTTCATATTTTTCAAACCATTTCATGCTCTTCGTATTTTTCACACCTTTTCATGATCTTTGTATATTTCACACCTTTTCATGCTCTTCTTTTTTTTCACACCGTTTCCTGTTCTTCATATTTTTCACACAGTTTCATGCTCTTCATATTTTCACACCTTTTCATGCTCTTCATATTTTTCACACTTTTTCATGCTTTTCATATTTTTCATACAGTTTCATGCTCTTCATATTTTCACACCTTTTCATGCTCTTCATATTTTTCACACTTTTTCATGCTTTTCATATTTTTCATACAGTTTCATGCTCTTCATATTTTCACACCTTTTCATGCTCTTCATATTTTTCACACTTTTTCATGCTTTTCATATTTTTCACACAGTTTCATGGTCTTCATATTTTTCACACCTTTTCATGCTCTTCATATTTTTCACTCCGTTCTATGCTCCTCATATTTTCACATCGTTTCATGCTCCTCATATTTTCACACCGTTTCATGCTCTTCATCTTTTTCACACCATATCATGCTCTTTGTATTCTTCACACCTTTTCATGCTCTTTATATATTTTACAACTTTTCATGCACTTCGTATGTTTCACACCTTATCATGCTTCTCATATTATTCACACCTTTTCATGCTCATCATGTTTTTCACATCTTTTATTGCTCTTCATATTTTTCAGTCGTTTTCATGCTTCTCATATTTTTCACACCGTTTCATGCTCTTCGTGTTTTCACACCTTTTCAAGCTCTTTGATTTTTCACACCTTTACGTGCTCTTCATTTTGTTCACACCTTTTCATGCTCCACGTATTTTTCAGACCTTTTCATGCTCCTCGTGCTTTTCAGAACTTTTCATGCTCGTTGTATTTTTCAGACCTTTTCATGCTCCTCGTATTTTTCAGACCTTTTCATGCTCCTCGTATATTTCACAACTTTTTATGCTCTTCGTATTTTTCACACCATTTCATGCTCTTCGTATTTTTCACTCCGTTCTATGCTCGTCATATTTTCACACTGCTTCATGCTCTTCATATTTTCACACTACCTCATACTCTTCATATTTTTCACACCATTTCATGCTCTTCTTATTTTTCACACCTTTTCATGATCTTTGTATATTTCACACCTTTTCATGCTCTTCGTTTTTTTCACACCGTTTCATGTTCTTCATATTTTTCACACAGTTTCATGCTCTTCATGTTTTCACACCTTTTCATGCTCTTCATATTTTTCACACTTTTTCATGCTTTTCATATTTTTCATACAGTTTCATGCTCTTCATATTTTCACACCTTTTCATGCTCTTCATATTTTTCACACTTTTTCATGCTTTTCATATTTTTCATACAGTTTCATGCTCTTCATAATTTTCACACCTTTTCTTGCTCTTCATATTTTTCACTCCGTTCTATGCTCCTCATATTTTCAGACCTTTTCATGCTCCTCATATTTTCACACCGTTTCATGCTCTTTGTATTTTTCACACATTTTCATGCTCTTTGTATTTTTCAGACATTTTCATGCTCTTGGTAATTTTTCACACCTTTTCATGCTCCTCGTATTTTTCAGACATTTTCATGCTCCTCATATTTTCACACCGTTTCATGCTCTTTGTATTTTTCACACATTTTCATGCTCTTTGTATTTTTCAGACATTTTCATGCTCTTGGTAATTTTTCAAACCTTTTCTTGCTCTTCGTATTTTTCACACAGTTTCATGCTCTTCATATTTTTCACACCGTTTCATGCTCTTCAGATTTTTCACACCTTTTCATGCTCTTCATATTTTTCACACGTTTTCATGCTTTTCATATTTTTCACACCGTTTCATGCTCTTCATATTTTTCACACAGTTTCATGCTCTTCATATTTTTCACACCTTTTCATGCTCTTCATATTTCTCACACGTTTTCATGCTCTTCATATTTTTCACTCTGTTCTATGCTCCTCATATTTTCAGATCATTTTATGATCCTCATATTTTCACCCCGTTTCATGCTCTTCATATTTTTCAAACCATTTCATGCTCTTCGTATTTTTCACACCTTTTCACGATCTTTGTATATTTCACACCTTTTCATGCTCTTCGTTTTTTTCACACCGTTTCATCCTCCTCATATTTTTCACACCTTTTCATGCTCTTCATATTTTTCACACCGTTTCATGCTCTTCATGTTTCCATACTGTTTCATGCTCCTCATATTTTTCAGATATTTTCATGCTCCTCGTATTTTCCAGACCTTTTCATGCTCCTCGTATTTTTGATACCTTTTCATGCTCCTCATATTTTTGATACCTTTTCATGCTCCTCGTATTTTTCAGACCTTTTCATGCTCCTCGTATTTTTCAGACCTTTTCATGCTCCCCGTATTTTTCATACCTTTCTTGGTCCTCGTGATTTTCACAACAATTCATGCTTCTCGTATTTTTCACACCTTTTCATGCTCCTCGTATTTTTCAGACCTTTTCATGCTCCCCGTATTTTTCATACCTTTCATGGTCCTCGTATTTTACAGAACGATTCATGCTCCCCGTATTTTTCATACCTTTCATGGTCCTCGTATTTTTCAGACCTTTTCATGTTCCTCGTATTTTTCACACCTTTTCATGCTCCTCGTATTTTTCACACCTTTTCATGCTCCTCATATTTCACAACTTTTCATGCTCTTCATATTTTTTACATATTTTCATGCTCCTCATTTTTTTCATAGCATTTCATGCTCCTCATATTTTTCACATCTTTTCATGGTCCTCATATTTTTGACACGTTTTAAACGTCTTCGTATTTTCACACCGTTTCATGCTCCTCACATTTTTTAGACCTTTTCATGCTCCTCATATTTTTCAGACCTTTATATGCTCCTCGTATTTTTCACACCTTTTCATGCTTCTAGTATTTTACAGAGCTTTTCATGATCCTTGTATTTTTCACACCTTTTCATGCTCTATGTATTTTTCACACCTTTTCATGCTACTCGTATTTTTCAGAACTTTTCATGCTCCCCATATTTTCAGACCTTTTCATGCTCCTACTATTTTTCACACCTTTTTATGCTACTCGTATTTTTCACACCTTTTCATGCTCCTCGTATTTTTCAGACCTTTTCATGCTCCTCGTATTTTTCACACCTTTTCATGCTCCTCGTATTTTTCAGACCTTTTCATGCTCCTACTATTTTTCACACCTTTTCATGCTCCTCACATTTTCACACATTTTCATGCTCTTCGTATTTTTCACACATTTTCATGCTCTTTGTATTTTTCAGACATTTTCATGCTCTTGGTAATTTTTTTAACACCTTTTCATGCTCTTCATATATTTCACACCTTTTCATGTTCTTCATATATTTCACACCGTTTCATGCTCTTCAGATTTTTCACACCTTTTCATGCTCTTCATATTTTTCACACGTTTTCATGCTTTTCATATTTTTCACACAGTTTCATGCTTTTCATATTTTTCACACAGTTTCATGCTCTTCATATTTTTCACACCTTTTCATGCTCTTCATATTTTTCACTCCGTTCTATGCTCCTCATATTTTCACATCGTTTCATGCTCCTCATATTTTCACACCGTTTCATGCTCTTCATCTTTTTCACACCATATCATGCTCTTCGTATTTTTCACACCTTTTCATGCTCTTTATATATTTTACAACTTTTCATGCACTTCGTATGTTTCACACCTTATCATGCTTCTCATATTTTTCACACCTTTTCATGCTCATCATATTTTTCACATCTTTTATTGCTCTTCATATTTTTCAGTCGTTTTCATGCTTCTCATATTTTTCACACCGTTTCATGCTCTTCGTGTTTTCACACCTTTTCAAGCTCTTTGATTTTTCACACCTTTACGTGCTCTTCATTTTGTTCACACCTTTTCATTCTCCACGTATTTTTCAGACCTTTTCATGCTCCTCGTGCTTTTCAGAACTTTTCATGCTCGTTGTATTTTTCAGACCTTTTCATGCTCCTCGTATTTTTCAGACCTTTTCATGCTTCTCGTATTTTCACACCGTGTCATGCTACTCGTATTTTTTAGAACTTTTCATGGTCCTCCTATATTTCAGACCTTTTCGTGCTCCTCGGATTTTTCACATCTTTTCATGCTCCTCGTATTTTACAGACCTTTTCATGCTCCTCATATTTGTCCCATCTTTTCATGCTCTTCGTGTTTTTCAAACCTTTTCATGCTTCGAATTTTTCATACATTTTCATGCTCTTCGTGTCTTTCACACATTTTCATGCTCTTCGTGTTTTTTACACTTTTTCATGCTCCTCATATATTTCACACCTTTTCATGCTCTTCATATTTTTCACTCCGTTCTATGCTCCTCATATTTTCACATCGTTTCATGCTCCTCATATTTTCACACCGTTTCATGCTCTTCATCTTTTTCACACCATATCATGCTCTTTGTATTCTTCACACCTTTTCATGCTCTTTATATATTTTACAACTTTTCATGCACTTCGTATGTTTCACACCTCATCATGCTTCTCATATTATTCACACCTTTTCATGCTCATCATGTTTTTCACATCTTTTATTGCTCTTCATATTTTTCAGTCGTTTTCATGCTTCTCATATTTTTCACACCGTTTCATGCTCTTCGTGTTTTCACACCTTTTCAAGCTCTTTGATTTTTCACACCTTTACGTGCTCTTCATTTTGTTCACACCTTTTCATGCTCCACGTATTTTTCAGACCTTTTCATGCTCCTCGTGCTTTTCAGAACTTTTCATGCTCGTTGTATTTTTCAGACCTTTTCATGCTCCTCGTATTTTTCAGACCTTTTCATGCTCCTCGTATATTTCACAACTTTTTATGCTCTTCGTATTTTTCACACCATTTCATGCTCTTCGTATTTTTCACTCCGTTCTATGCTCGTCATATTTTCACACTGCTTCATGCTCTTCATATTTTCACACTACCTCATACTCTTCATATTTTTCACACCATTTCATGCTCTTCTTATTTTTCACACCTTTTCATGATCTTTGTATATTTCACACCTTTTCATGCTCTTCGTTTTTTTCACACCGTTTCATGTTCTTCATATTTTTCACACAGTTTCATGCTCTTCATGTTTTCACACCTTTTCATGCTCTTCATATTTTTCACACTTTTTCATGCTTTTCATATTTTTCATACAGTTTCATGCTCTTCATATTTTCACACCTTTTCATGCTCTTCATATTTTTCACACTTTTTCATGCTTTTCATATTTTTCATACAGTTTCATGCTCTTCATAATTTTCACACCTTTTCTTGCTCTTCATATTTTTCACTCCGTTCTATGCTCCTCATATTTTCAGACCTTTTCATGCTCCTCATATTTTCACACCGTTTCATGCTCTTTGTATTTTTCACACATTTTCATGCTCTTTGTATTTTTCAGACATTTTCATGCTCTTGGTAATTTTTCACACCTTTTCATGCTCCTCGTATTTTTCAGACATTTTCATGCTCCTCATATTTTCACACCGTTTCATGCTCTTTGTATTTTTCACACATTTTCATGCTCTTTGTATTTTTCAGACATTTTCATGCTCTTGGTAATTTTTCAAACCTTTTCTTGCTCTTCGTATTTTTCACACAGTTTCATGCTCTTCATATTTTTCACACCGTTTCATGCTCTTCAGATTTTTCACACCTTTTCATGCTCTTCATATTTTTCACACGTTTTCATGCTTTTCATATTTTTCACACCGTTTCATGCTCTTCATATTTTTCACACAGTTTCATGCTCTTCATATTTTTCACACCTTTTCATGCTCTTCATATTTCTCACACGTTTTCATGCTCTTCATATTTTTCACTCTGTTCTATGCTCCTCATATTTTCAGATCATTTTATGATCCTCATATTTTCACCCCGTTTCATGCTCTTCATATTTTTCAAACCATTTCATGCTCTTCGTATTTTTCACACCTTTTCACGATCTTTGTATATTTCACACCTTTTCATGCTCTTCGTTTTTTTCACACCGTTTCATCCTCCTCATATTTTTCACACCTTTTCATGCTCTTCATATTTTTCACACCGTTTCATGCTCTTCATGTTTCCATACTGTTTCATGCTCCTCATATTTTTCAGATATTTTCATGCTCCTCGTATTTTCCAGACCTTTTCATGCTCCTCGTATTTTTGATACCTTTTCATGCTCCTCATATTTTTGATACCTTTTCATGCTCCTCGTATTTTTCAGACCTTTTCATGCTCCTCGTATTTTTCAGACCTTTTCATGCTCCCCGTATTTTTCATACCTTTCTTGGTCCTCGTGATTTTCACAACAATTCATGCTTCTCGTATTTTTCACACCTTTTCATGCTCCTCGTATTTTTCAGACCTTTTCATGCTCCCCGTATTTTTCATACCTTTCATGGTCCTCGTATTTTACAGAACGATTCATGCTCCCCGTATTTTTCATACCTTTCATGGTCCTCGTATTTTTCAGACCTTTTCATGTTCCTCGTATTTTTCACACCTTTTCATGCTCCTCGTATTTTTCACACCTTTTCATGCTCCTCATATTTCACAACTTTTCATGCTCTTCATATTTTTTACATATTTTCATGCTCCTCATTTTTTTCATAGCATTTCATGCTCCTCATATTTTTCACATCTTTTCATGGTCCTCATATTTTTGACACGTTTTAAACGTCTTCGTATTTTCACACCGTTTCATGCTCCTCACATTTTTTAGACCTTTTCATGCTCCTCATATTTTTCAGACCTTTATATGCTCCTCGTATTTTTCACACCTTTTCATGCTTCTAGTATTTTACAGAGCTTTTCATGATCCTTGTATTTTTCACACCTTTTCATGCTCTATGTATTTTTCACACCTTTTCATGCTACTCGTATTTTTCAGAACTTTTCATGCTCCCCATATTTTCAGACCTTTTCATGCTCCTACTATTTTTCACACCTTTTTATGCTACTCGTATTTTTCACACCTTTTCATGCTCCTCGTATTTTTCAGACCTTTTCATGCTCCTCGTATTTTTCACACCTTTTCATGCTCCTCGTATTTTTCAGACCTTTTCATGCTCCTACTATTTTTCACACCTTTTCATGCTCCTCACATTTTCACACATTTTCATGCTCTTCGTATTTTTCACACATTTTCATGCTCTTTGTATTTTTCAGACATTTTCATGCTCTTGGTAATTTTTTTAACACCTTTTCATGCTCTTCATATATTTCACACCTTTTCATGTTCTTCATATATTTCACACCGTTTCATGCTCTTCAGATTTTTCACACCTTTTCATGCTCTTCATATTTTTCACACGTTTTCATGCTTTTCATATTTTTCACACAGTTTCATGCTTTTCATATTTTTCACACAGTTTCATGCTCTTCATATTTTTCACACCTTTTCATGCTCTTCATATTTTTCACTCCGTTCTATGCTCCTCATATTTTCACATCGTTTCATGCTCCTCATATTTTCACACCGTTTCATGCTCTTCATCTTTTTCACACCATATCATGCTCTTCGTATTTTTCACACCTTTTCATGCTCTTTATATATTTTACAACTTTTCATGCACTTCGTATGTTTCACACCTTATCATGCTTCTCATATTTTTCACACCTTTTCATGCTCATCATATTTTTCACATCTTTTATTGCTCTTCATATTTTTCAGTCGTTTTCATGCTTCTCATATTTTTCACACCGTTTCATGCTCTTCGTGTTTTCACACCTTTTCAAGCTCTTTGATTTTTCACACCTTTACGTGCTCTTCATTTTGTTCACACCTTTTCATTCTCCACGTATTTTTCAGACCTTTTCATGCTCCTCGTGCTTTTCAGAACTTTTCATGCTCGTTGTATTTTTCAGACCTTTTCATGCTCCTCGTATTTTTCAGACCTTTTCATGCTTCTCGTATTTTCACACCGTGTCATGCTACTCGTATTTTTTAGAACTTTTCATGGTCCTCCTATATTTCAGACCTTTTCGTGCTCCTCGGATTTTTCACATCTTTTCATGCTCCTCGTATTTTACAGACCTTTTCATGCTCCTCATATTTGTCCCATCTTTTCATGCTCTTCGTGTTTTTCAAACCTTTTCATGCTTCGAATTTTTCATACATTTTCATGCTCTTCGTGTCTTTCACACATTTTCATGCTCTTCGTGTTTTTTACACTTTTTCATGCTCCTCATATATTTCACACCTTTTCATGCTCCTTGTATGTTTCACACCTTTTCATGCTCCTCGTATATTTCACAACTTTTTATGCTCTTCGTATTTTTCACACCATTTCATGCTCTTCGTATTTTTCACTCCGTTCTATGCTCGTCATATTTTCACACTGCTTCATGCTCTTCATATTTTCACACTTCCTCATACTCTTCATATTTTTCACACCATTTCATGCTCTTCTTATTTTTCACACCTTTTCATGATCTTTGTATATTTCACACCTTTTCATGCTCTTCGTTTTTTTCACACCGTTTCATGTTCTTCATATTTTTCACACAGTTTCATGCTCTTCATATTTTCACACCTTTTCATGCTCTTCATATTTTTCACACTTTTTCATGCTTTTCATATTTTTCATACAGTTTCATGCTCTTCATAATTTTCACACCTTTTCTTGCTCTTCATATTTTTCACTCCGTTCTATGCTCCTCATATTTTCAGACCTTTTCATGCTCCTCATATTTTCACACCGTTTCATGCTCTTTGTATTTTTCACGTATTTTCATGCTCTTTGTATTTTTCAGACATTTTCATTCTCTTGGTAATTTTTCACACCTTTTCATGCTTTTCGTAATTTTTCACACCTTTTCATGCTCTTCATATATTTCACACCTTTTCTTGCTCTTCGTATTTTTCACACCTTTTCATGCTCTTCATATTTTTCACACCGTTTCATGCTCTTCAGATTTTTCACACCTTTTCATGCTCTTCATATTTTTCACACGTTTTCATGCTTTTCATATTTTTCACACCGTTTCATGCTTTTCATATTTTTCACACAGTTTCATGCTCTTCATATTTTTCTCACCTTTTCATGCTCTTCATATTTTTCACACGTTTTCATGCTTTTCATATTTTTCACA
This sequence comes from Dama dama, assembly GCF_033118175.1. NCBI lineage: Eukaryota > Metazoa > Chordata > Mammalia > Artiodactyla > Cervidae > Dama > Dama dama. Next base: position 91,785 of record NW_026870878.1, on the reverse strand, counting down.
CAGTTTCATGCTTTTCATATTTTTTACACAGTTTCATGCTCTTCATATTTTTCACACTTTTTCATGCTTTTCATATTTTTCACACAGTTTCATGCTCTTCATAATTTTCACACCTTTTCATGCTCTTCATATTTTTCACACCGTTCTATGCTCCTCATATTTTCAGACCATTTTATGATCCTCATATTTTCACCCCGTTTCATGCTCTTCATATTTTTCAAACCATTTCATGCTCTTCATATTTTTCACACCTTTTCATGATCTTTGTATATTTCACACCTTTTCATGCTCTTCGTTTTTTTCACACCGTTTCCTGTTCTTCATATTTTTCACACAGTTTCATGCTCTTCATATTTTCACACCTTTTCATGCTCTTCATATTTTTCACACTTTTTCATGCTCTTCATATTTTTCACACTTTTTCATGCTCCTCGTATTTTTCAGACCTTTTCATGCTTCTCGTATTTTTCACACCGTGTCATGCCACTCGTATTTTTTAGAACTTTTCATGGTCCTCCTATATTTCAGACCTTTTCGTGCTCCTCAGATTTTTCACATCTTTTCATGCTCCTCGTATTTTACAGACCTTTACATGCTCCTCGTATTTTTCCCATCTTTTCATGCTCTTCGTGTTTTTCAAACCTTTTCATGCTTCGAATTTTTCATACATTTTCATGCTCTTCGTGTCTTTCACACATTTTCATGCTCTTCGTGTTTTTTACACTTTTTCATGCTCCTCATATATTTCACACCTTTTCATGCTCCTAGTATGTTTCACACCTTTTCATGCTCCTCGTATTTTTCTGACCTTTACATGCTCCTCATATTTTATAGACCTTTTCATGCTCCTCGTATTTTTCATACCTTTTCGTGCTCCTCGTATATTTCACAACTTTTCATGCTCTTCATATTTTTCACACCATTTCATGCTCTTCGTATTTTTCACTCCGTTCTATGCTCCTCATATTTTCACACCGTTTCATGCTCCTCATATTTTCACACCGTTTCATGTCTTCATATTTTTCACACCATTTCATGCTCTTCATATTTTTCACACCTTTTCATGCTCTTTGTATATTTCACACCTTTTCATGCACTTCGTATGTTTCACACCTTATCATGCTCCTCATATTATTCACACCTGTTCATGCTCCTCGTGTTTTTCAGAACTTTTCATGCTCCTCATATTTTTCAGACCTTTTCATGCTCCTCGTATTTTTCACACCTTTCATGCTCCTCATATTTTTCAGACCTTTTCATGCTCCTCGTATTTTTCACACCTTTTCATGCTCCTTGTATTTTTCACACCTTTTCATGCTCCTTGTATTTTTCAGACCTTTTCATGCTCTTCGTATTTTTCAAAACATTTCATGCTTTCGCATTTTTCACACCATTTCATGCTCTGCATATTTTTCACACCTTCATGCACTTCGTATTTTTCAAACCTTTTCATGCTCTTTGTAATTTTCACAACTTTTCATTCTTTTCATAATTTTGCACATCTTTTCATGGTCTTCATATATTTCACACCAGTCATGCTCTTCGTATTTTTCACACTTTTTCAAGCTCTTCATACTTTTCAAACCGTTTCATGCTCTTCATATTTTTCACATCTTTTCATGCTCTTCATATTTTTCACACCGTTTCATGCTCTTCATATTTTTCACACCTTTTCATGGTCTTCATTTTTACACCGTTTCATGCTCCTCATATTTTTCACACGTTTCATGCTCTTCATATTTTTACACCGTTTCATGCTCCTCCTATTTTTCACACATTTTCATTTTCTTTGTATTTTTCAGACATTTTCATGCTCTTGGTAATTTTTCACACCTTTTCATGCTTTTCGTAATTTTTCACACCTGTAAATGCTCTTCGTATATTTCACACCTTTTCATGTTCCTCATATTTTTCACACAGTTTCATGCTCTTCATATTATTCACACAGTTTCATGCTCTTCATATTTTTCACACTTTTTCATTCTTTTCATATTTTTCACACAGTTTCATGCTCTTCATAATTTTCACACCTTTTCATGCTCTTCATATTTTTCACTCCGTTCTATGCTCCTCATATTTTCAGACCATTTTATGATCCTCAAATTTTCACCCCGTTTCATGCTCTTCATATTTTTCAAACCATTTCATGCTCTTCGTATTTTTCACACCTTTTCATGATCTTTGTAGATTTCACACCTTTTCATGCTCTTCATTTTTTTTCACACCGTTTCATGTTCTTCATATTTTTCACAGTTTCATGCTCTTCATATTTTTACACCTTTTCATGCTCTTCATATTTTTCACACTTTTTCATGCTTTTCATATTTTTCACACTTTTTCATGCTTTTCATATTTTTCATACAGTTTCATGCTCTTCATAATTTTCACACCTTTTCTTGCTCTTCATATTTTTCACTCTGTTCTATGCTCCTCATATTTTCAGACCTTTTCATGCTCCTCATATTTTCACACCGTTTCATGCTCTTTGTATTTTTCACACATTTTCATGCTCTTTGTATTTTTCAGACATTTTCATGCTCTTGGTAATTTTTCACACCTTTTCATGCTTTTCGTAATTTTTCACACCTTTTCATGCTCTTCATATATTTCACACCTTTTCTTGCTCTTCGTATTTTTCACACCTTTTCATGGTCTTCATATTTTTCAAACCGTTTCATGCTCTTCAGATATTTCACACCTTTTCATGCTCTTCATATTTTTCACACGTTTTCATGCTTTTCATATTTTTCACACCGTTTCATGCTCTTCATATTTTTCACACAGTTTCATGCTCTTCATATTTTTCACACCTTTTCATGCTCTTCATATTTTTCACACGTTTTCATGCTTTTCATATTTTTCGCACAGTTTCATGCTTTTCATATTTTTCACACAGTTTCCTGCTCTTCATATTTTTCACACTTTTTCATGCTTTTCATATTTTTCACCCCGTTTCATGCTCTTCATATTTTTCAAACCATTTCATGCTCTTCGTATTTTTCACACCTTTTCATGATCTTTGTATATTTCACACCTTTTCATGCTCTTCGTTTTTTTCACACCGTTTCATGTTCTTCATATTTTTCACAGTTTCATGCTCTTCATATTTTCACACCTTTTCATGCTCTTCATATTTTTCACAATTTTTCATGCTTTTCAAACAGTTTCATGCTCTTCATAATTTTCACACCTTTTCTTGCTCTTCATATTTTTCACTCCATTCTATGCTCCTCATATTTTCAGACCTTTTCATGCTCCTCATATTTTCACACCGTTTCATGCTCTTTGTATTTTTCACACATTTTCATGGTCTTTGTATTTTTCAGACATTTTCATGCTCTTGGTAATTTTTCACACCTTTTCATGCTTTTCGTAATTTTTCACACCTTTTCATGCTCTTCATATATTTCACACCTTTTCTTGCTCTTCGTATTTTTCACACCGTTTCACGCTCTTCAGATTTTTCACACCTTTTCATGCTCTTCATATTTTTCACACGTTTTCATGCTTTTCATATTTTTCACACCGGTTCATGCTCTTCATATTTTTCACACAGTTTCTTGCTCTTCATATTTTTCACACCTTTTCATGCTCTTCATATTTTTCACACGTTTTCATGCTTTTCATATTTTCAACACAGTTTCATGTTTTTCATATTTTTCACACCTTTTCATGCTCTTCGTATTTTTCCCACCTTTTCATGCTCTTCATATTTTTCAAACCTTTTCATGCTTTTTGAATTTTTCATACATTTTCATGGTCTTCGTGTTTTTCACACATTTTCATGCTCTTCGTGTTTTTTACACTTTTTATGGTCCTCATATTTTTCAAACCTTTTCATGCTCATCATAGTTTTCACACCTTTTCATGGTCCTCGTATATTAAGACCTTTTCGTGCTCCTCGGATTTTTCACACCTTTTCATGCTCTTCGAATTTTTCACACATTTTCTTGCACTTCGTTTTATCCACAACTTTTCATGCTGCTAGTGTTTTTCACACCGTTTCATGCTCTTCATATTTTTCACACAGTTTCATGCTCTTCATATTTTTCACACCTTTTCATGCTCTTCATATTTTTCACACGTTTTCATGCTTTTCATATTTTTCACACAGTTTCATGCTTTTCATATTTTTCACACAGTTTCATGCTCTTCATATTTTTCACACTTTTTCATGCTTTTCATATTTTTCACACAGTTTCATGCTCTTCATAATTTTCACACCTTTTCATGCTCTTCATATTTTTCACTCCGTTCTATGCTCCTCATATTTTCAGACCATTTTATGATCCTCATATTTTCACCCCGTTTCATGCTCTTCATATTTTTCAAACCATTTCATGCTCTTCGTATTTTTCACACCTTTTCACGATCTTTGTATATTTCACACCTTTTCATGCTCTTCGTTTTTTTCACACCGTTTCATGTTCTTCATATTTTTCACAGTTTCATGCTCTTCATATTTTCACACCTTTTCATGCTCTTCATATTTTTCACACTTTTTCATGCTTTTCAAACAGTTTCATGCTCTTCATAATTTTCACACCTTTTCTTGCGCTTCATATTTTTCACTCCATTCTATGCTCCTCATATTTTCAGACCTTTTCATGCTCCTCATATTTTCACACCGTTTCATGCTCTTTGTATTTTTCACACATTTTCATGCTCTTTGTATTTTTCAGACATTTTCATGCTCTTGGTAATTTTTCACACCTTTTCATGCTTTTCGTAATTTTTCACACCTTTTCATGCTCTTCATATATTTCACACCTTTTCTTGCTCTTCGTATTTTTCACACAGTTTCATGCTCTTCATATTATTCACACCTTTTCATGCTCTTCATATTTTTCACACGTTTTCATGCTTTTCATATTTTTCACACCGTTTCATGCTCTTCATATTTTTCACACAGTTTCTTGCTCTTCATATTTTTCACACCTTTTCATGCTCTTCATATTTTTCAACCCTTTTCATGCTTTTTGAATTTTTCATACATTTTCATGGTCTTCGTGTTTTTCACACATTTTCATGGTCTTCGTGTTTTTTACACTTTTTCATGGTCCTCATTCACACCGTTTCATCCTCTTCATATTTTTCAGACCTTTTCATGCTCCTCGTATTTTGCCCACCGTTTCACGCTCTTCGTGTTTTCACACCATTTCAAGCCCTTTGTATTTTTCACACCTTTTCGTGCTCTTCATATTGTTCACACCTTTTCATGCTCCAAGTAATTTTTAGACATTTTCATGCTCCTCATGTTTTTCAGACCTTTTCATGCTCCTCGTATTTTTCAGACCTTTACATGCTCCTCGTATTTTTCACACATTTTCATGCTCTTCGTGTTTTTCACACCTATTCATGCTCCTTGTGTTTTTAACATCTTTTCATGCTCCTCGTGTTTTGCAGAGCTTTTCATGCTCCTCGTATTTTTCAGACCTTTTCATGTTCCTCGTATTTTTGACACCTTTTCAGGCTCCTCATATTTTTCAGAACTTTTCATGCTCCTGGTATTTTTCAGACCTTTTCACGCTCCTTGTATTTTTCAGACCTTTTCGGGCTCCTCCTATTTTCAGGCCTTTTCGTGCTCCTCGTATGTTTCACACCTTTTCATGCTCCTCATATATTTCACAACTTTTTATGCTCTTCATATTTTTTACATATTTCATGCTCCTCATATTTTTCATACCATTTCATGCTACTCATATTTTTCACATCTTTTCATGCTCCTCATATTTTTGACACCTTTTAAAGGTCATCATATTTTTCTACCGTTTCATGCTCTTGATATTTTCACACGGTTTCATGCTCCTCGTATTTTTCAGACCTTTTCATGCTCCTACTATTTTTCCTACCTTTTCATGCTCCTCGTATTTTTCGCACATTTTCTTTCTCATCGTATTTTTCACACCTTTTCATGCTCCTCGTATTTTTGACACCTTTAATGCTCCTCGTATTTTTCACACCTTTATATGCTCTTCGTATTTTCAATCCTTTTCATGCTCTTCGAATTTTTCACACATTTTCATGCACTTCGTGTTTTCCACATTTTTTCATGCTGCTCGTGTTTTTCACACCATTTCATGCTCTTCATATTTTTAACACCGTTTCATGCTCTTCATATTTTCACACCGTTTCATGCTCCTCATATTTTTCACACCTTTTCATGCTCCTCGTATTTTTCACACCCATTCATGCTCCTTGTATTTTTCAGACCTTTTCATGCTCTTCGTATTTTTCACACCTTTTCATGCTCCTCATATTTTTGAAACCTTTTCATGTTCCTCATATTTATCACACCGTTTCATACTCCTCATATTTTTCACACCTTTTCATGTTCCTCGTATTTTTCAAACCTTTTCATGCTCCTCATATTTTTCAGACATTTTCATGCTCCTAGTATTGTTCACACCTTTTCATGCTCCTCGTTTTTTTCACACCTTTTCATATTCCTCGTATTTTTCACACCTATTCATGCTCCTTGTATTTTTCAGACCTTTCGTGCTCCTCGTGTTTTTCACAGCATTTCATGCTTTCGCATTTTTAACACCGTTTCATGCTCCTCGTATTTTTCACACCTTGTCATGCACTTTGTATTTTTCAAACCTTTTCATGCTCTTTGTATTTTTCACAACTTTTCATGCTTTTCATAATTTTTCACACCTTTTCATTGTCTTCGTATATTTCACACCAGTCATGCTCTTTGTATTTTTCACACCTTTTCAAGCTCTTCATACTTTTAAAACCATTTCATGTTCTTCATATTTTTCACACAGTTTCATGCTCTTCATATTTTCACACCTTTTCATGCTCTTCATATTTTTCACACATTTTCATGCTTTTCATATTTTTCATACAGTTTCATGCTCTTCATAATTTTCACACCTTTTCTTGCTCTTCATATTTTTCACTCCGTTCTATGCTCCTCATATTTTCAGACCTTTTCATGCTCCTCATATTTTCACACCGTTTCATGCTCTTTGTATTTTTCACACATTTTCATGCTCTTTGTATTTTTCAGACATTTTCATGCTCTTGGTAATTTTTCACACCTTTTCATGCTTTTCGTAATTTTTCACACCTTTCCATGCTCTTCATATATTTCACACCTTTTCTTGCTCTTCGTATTTTTCACACCTTTTCATGCTCTTCATATTTTTCACACCTTTTCATGCTCTTCAGATATTTCACACCTTTTCATGCTCTTCATATTTTTCACACGTTTTCATGCTTTTCATATTTTTCACACCGTTTCATGCTCTTCATATTTTCACACAGTTTCATGCTCTTCATATTTTTCACACCTTTTCATGCTCTTCATATTTTTCACACCTTTTCATGCTCTTCAGATATTTCACACCTTTTCATGCTCTTCATATTTTTCACACGTTTTCATGCTTTTCATATTTTTCACACCGTTTCATGCTCTTCATATTTTCACACAGTTTCATGCTCTTCATATTTTTCACACCTTTTCATTCTCTTCATATTTTTCACACGTTTTCATGCTTTTCATATTTTTCACACAGTTTCATGCTTTTCATATTTTTCACACAGTTTCATGCTCTTCATATTTTTCACACTTTTTCATGCTTTTCATATTTTTCACACAGTTTCATGCTCTTCATAATTTTCACACCTTTTCATGCTCTTCATATTTTTCACTCCGTTCTATGCTCCTCATATTTTCAGACCATTTTATGATCCTCATATTTTCACCCCGTTTCATGCTCTTCATATTTTTCAAACCATTTCATGCTCTTCGTATTTTTCACACCTTTTCATGATCTTTGTATATTTCACACCTTTTCATGCTCTTCGTTTTTTTCACACCGTTTCATGTTCTTCATATTTTTCACAGTTTCATGCTCTTCATATTTTCACACCTTTTCATGCTCTTCATATTTTTCACACTTTTTCATGCTTTTCAAACAGTTTCATGCTCTTCATAATTTTCACACCTTTTCTTGCTCTTCATATTTTTCACTCCATTCTATGCTCCTCATATTTTCAGACCTTTTCATGCTCCTCATATTTTCACACCGTTTCATGCTCTTTGTATTTTTCACACATTTTCATGGTCTTTGTATTTTTCAGATATTTTCATGCTCTTGGTAATTTTTCACACCTTTTCATGCTTTTCGTAATTTTTCACACCTTTTCATGCTCTTCATATTTTTCACACCTTTTCTTGCTCTTCGTATTTTTCACACCGTTTCATGCTCTTCAGATTTTTCACACCTTTTCATGCTCTTCATATTTTTCACACGTTTTCATGCTTTTCATATTTTTCACACAGTTTCATGCTCTTCATATTATTCACACCTTTTCATGCTCTTCATATTTTTCACACGTTTTCATGCTTTTCATATTTTTCACACCGTTTCATGCTCTTCACATTTTTCAAACCATTTCATGCTCTTCGTATTTTTCACACCTTTTCATGATCTTTGTATATTTCACACCTTTTCATGCTCTTCGTTTTTTTCACACCGTTTCATGTTCTTCATATTTTTCACACAGTTTCATGCTCTTCATATTTTCACACCTTTTCATGCTCTTCATATTTTTCACACTTTTTCATGCTTTTCATATTTTTCACACAGTTTCATGCTTTTCATATTTTTCACACAGTTTCATGCTCTTCATATTTTTCACACTTTTTCATGCTCCTCGTATTTTTCAGACCTTTTCATGCTTCTCGTATTTTTCACACCGTGTCATGCCACTCGTATTTTTTAGAACTTTTCATGGTCCTCCTATATTTCAGACCTTTTCGTGCTCCTCAGATTTTTCACATCTTTTCATGCTCCTCGTATTTTACAGACCTTTACATGCTCCTCGTATTTTTCCCATCTTTTCATGCTCTTCGTGTTTTTCAAACCTTTTCATGCTTCGAATTTTTCATACATTTTCATGCTCTTCGTGTCTTTCACACATTTTCATGCTCTTCGTGTTTTTTACACTTTTTCATGCTCCTCATATATTTCACACCTTTTCATGCTCCTAGTATGTTTCACACCTTTTCATGCTCCTCGTATTTTTCTGACCTTTACATGCTCCTCATATTTTATAGACCTTTTCATGCTCCTCGTATTTTTCATACCTTTTCGTGCTCCTCGTATATTTCACAACTTTTCATGCTCTTCATATTTTTCACACCATTTCATGCTCTTCGTATTTTTCACTCCGTTCTATGCTCCTCATATTTTCACACCGTTTCATGCTCCTCATATTTTCACACCGTTTCATGTCTTCATATTTTTCACACCATTTCATGCTCTTCATATTTTTCACACCTTTTCATGCTCTTTGTATATTTCACACCTTTTCATGCACTTCGTATGTTTCACACCTTATCATGCTCCTCATATTATTCACACCTGTTCATGCTCCTCGTGTTTTTCAGAACTTTTCATGCTCCTCATATTTTTCAGACCTTTTCATGCTCCTCGTATTTTTCACACCTTTCATGCTCCTCATATTTTTCAGACCTTTTCATGCTCCTCGTATTTTTCACACCTTTTCATGCTCCTTGTATTTTTCACACCTTTTCATGCTCCTTGTATTTTTCAGACCTTTTCATGCTCTTCGTATTTTTCAAAACATTTCATGCTTTCGCATTTTTCACACCGTTTCATGCTCTGCATATTTTTCACACCTTCATGCACTTCGTATTTTTCAAACCTTTTCATGCTCTTTGTAATTTTCACAACTTTTCATTCTTTTCATAATTTTGCACATCTTTTCATGGTCTTCATATATTTCACACCAGTCATGCTCTTCGTATTTTTCACACTTTTTCAAGCTCTTCATACTTTTCAAACCGTTTCATGCTCTTCATATTTTTCACATCTTTTCATGCTCTTCATATTTTTCACACCGTTTCATGCTCTTCATATTTTTCACACCTTTTCATGGTCTTCATTTTTACACCGTTTCATGCTCCTCATATTTTTCACACGTTTCATGCTCTTCATATTTTTACACCGTTTCATGCTCCTCCTATTTTTCACACATTTTCATTTTCTTTGTATTTTTCAGACATTTTCATGCTCTTGGTAATTTTTCACACCTTTTCATGCTTTTCGTAATTTTTCACACCTGTAAATGCTCTTCGTATATTTCACACCTTTTCATGTTCCTCATATTTTTCACACAGTTTCATGCTCTTCATATTATTCACACCTTTTCATGCTCTTCATATTTTTCACACTTTTTCATGCTTTTCATATTTTTCACACAGTTTCATGCTCTTCATAATTTTCACACCTTTTCATGCTCTTCATATTTTTCACTCCGTTCTATGCTCCTCATATTTTCAGACCATTTTATGATCCTCATATTTTCACCCCGTTTCATGCTCTTCATATTTTTCACACTTTTTCATGCTTTTCATATTTTTCATACAGTTTCATGCTCTTCATAATTTTCACACCTTTTCTTGCTCTTCATATTTTTCACTCCGTTCTATGCTCCTCATATTTTCAGACCTTTTCATGCTCCTCATATTTTCACACCGTTTCATGCTCTTTGTATTTTTCACACATTTTCATGCTCTTTGTATTTTTCAGACATTTTCATGCTCTTGGTAATTTTTCACACCTTTTCATGCTTTTCGTAATTTTTCACACCTTTTCATGCTCTTCATATATTTCACACCTTTTCTTGCTCTTCGTATTTTTCACACAGTTTCATGCTCTTCATATTATTCACACCTTTTCATGCTCTTCATATTTTTCACACGTTTTCATGCTTTTCATATTTTTCACACCGTTTCATGCTCTTCATATTTTTCACACAGTTTCTTGCTCTTCATATTTTTCACACCTTTTCATGCTCTTCATATTTTTCACACGTTTTCATGCTTTTCATATTTTTCACACAGTTTCATGCTTTTCATATTTTTCACACCTTTTCATGCTCTTCGTATTTTTCCCACCTTTTCATGGTCTTCATATTTTTCAAACCTTTTCATGCTTTTTGAATTTTTCATACATTTTCATGGTCTTCGTGTTTTTCACACATTTTCATGGTCTTCGTGTTTTTTACACTTTTTCATGGTCCTCATATTTTTCAAACCTTTTCATGCTCATCATAGTTTTCACACCTTTTCATGGTCCTCGTATATTCAGACCTTTTCGTGCTCCTCGGATTTTTCACACCTTTTCATGCTCTTCGAATTTTTCACACATTTTCATGCACTTCGTTTTATCCACAACTTTTCATGCTGCTAGTGTTTTTCACACCATTTCATGCTCTTCATATTTTTCAGACCGTTTCTTGCTCCTCATATTTATCACACCTTTCTATGCTCTTCATAATTTTCACACCGTTTCATGCTCTTCATTTTTTCACACCTTTTCAGGCTCCTCATATTTTTGAGACCTTTTCATGCTCTTCGTATTTTTCACACTTTTTAATGCTCCTCCTGTTTTCCAGACCTTTTCATGTTCCTCGTATTTTTCAGACCTTTTCATGCTCCTCGTATTTTTGACACCTTTTCATGGTCCTCATATTTTTCAGACCTTTTCATGCTCCTCATATTTTTCAGACCTTTTCATTCTCCTAGAATTTTTCAGATCTTTTCATGCTCCTAGTATTTTTCAGACCTTTTCATGGTCCTCGTATATTTCAGACTCTTCGTACTCCTCGGATTTTTCACACCTTTTCATGCTCCTCATATTTTTCCACACATTTTCATGCTCTTCGTGTTTTTCACAGCTATTCATGCTCCTCGTGTTTTTCACACCTTTTCATGCTCCTCGTATTTTTCACACCTTTTCATGCTCTTCGTATTTTTCAACCCTTTTCATGCTCTTTGAATTTTTCATACAATTTCATGCTCTTCGTGTTTTTCACACATTTTCATGCTCTTCGTGTTTTTTACACTCTTTCATGGTCCTCATATTTTTCACACCTTTTCGTGCTCTTAGTGTTTTTCACACCTTTTCTTGGTCCTCCTATATTTCAGACCTTTTCGTGCTCCTCGCATTTTTCACACCTTTTCATGCTCTTCGAATTTTTCACACATTTTCATGCACTTCGTTTTATCCACAACTTTTCATGCTGCTCGTGTTTTTCACACCATTTCATGCTCTTCATATTTTTCAGACCGTTTCATGCTCCTCCTATTTATCACACCTTTCCATGCTCTTCATAATTTTCACACCGTTTCATGCTCTTCATATTTTCACACCGTTTCATCCTCTTCATATTTTTCAGACCTTTTCATGCTCCTCGTATTTTGCCCACCGTTTCACGCTCTTCGTGTTTTCACACCATTTCAAGCCCTTTGTATTTTTCACACCTTTTCGTGCTCTTCATATTGTTCACACCTTTTCATGCTCCAAGTAATTTTTAGACATTTTCATGCTCCTCGTGTTTTTCAGAACTTTTCATGCTCCTCGTATTTTTCAGACCTTTTCATGCTCCTCGTATTTTTCAGACCTTTACATGCTCCTCGTATTTTTCACACATTTTCATGCTCTTCGTGTTTTTCACACCTATTCATGCTCCTTGTGTTTTTAACATCTTTTCATGCTCCTCGTGTTTTGCAGAGCTTTTCATGCTCCTCGTATTTTTCAGACCTTTTCATGTTCCTCGTATTTTTGACACCTTTTCAGGCTCCTCATATTTTTCAGAACTTTTCATGCTCCTGGTATTTTTCAGACCTTTTCACGCTCCTTGTATTTTTCAGACCTTTTCGGGCTCCTCCTATTTTCAGGCCTTTTCGTGCTCCTCGTATGTTTCACACCTTTTCATGCTCCTCATATATTTCACAACTTTTTATGCTCTTCATATTTTTTACATATTTCATGCTCCTCATATTTTTCATACCATTTCATGCTACTCATATTTTTCACATCTTTTCATGCTCCTCATATTTTTGACACCTTTTAAAGGTCATCATATTTTTCTACCGTTTCATGCTCTTGATATTTTCACACGGTTTCATGCTCCTCGTATTTTTCAGACCTTTTCATGCTCCTACTATTTTTCCTACCTTTTCATGCTCCTCGTATTTTTCACACATTTTCTTTCTCATCGTATTTTTCACACCTTTTCATGCTCCTCGTATTTTTGACACCTTTAATGCTCCTCGTATTTTTCACACCTTTATATGCTCTTCGTATTTTCAATCCTTTTCATGCTCTTCGAATTTTTCACACATTTTCATGCACTTCGTGTTTTCCACATTTTTTCATGCTGCTCGTGTTTTTCACACCATTTCATGCTCTTCATATTTTTAACACCGTTTCATGCTCTTCATATTTTCACACCGTTTCATGCTCCTCATATTTTTCACACCTTTTCATGCTCCTCGTATTTTTCACACCCATTCATGCTCCTTGTATTTTTCAGACCTTTTCATGCTCTTCGTATTTTTCACACCTTTTCATGCTCCTCATATTTTTGAAACCTTTTCATGTTCCTCATATTTATCACACCGTTTCATACTCCTCATATTTTTCACACCTTTTCATGTTCCTCGTATTTTTCAAACCTTTTCATGCTCCTCATATTTTTCAGACATTTTCATGCTCCTAGTATTGTTCACACCTTTTCATGCTCCTCGTTTTTTTCACACCTTTTCATATTCCTCGTATTTTTCACACCTATTCATGCTCCTTGTATTTTTCAGACCTTTCGTGCTCCTCGTGTTTTTCACAGCATTTCATGCTTTCGCATTTTTAACACCGTTTCATGCTCCTCGTATTTTTCACACCTTGTCATGCACTTTGTATTTTTCAAACCTTTTCATGCTCTTTGTATTTTTCACAACTTTTCATGCTTTTCATAATTTTTCACACCTTTTCATTGTCTTCGTATATTTCACACCAGTCATGCTCTTTGTATTTTTCACACCTTTTCAAGCTCTTCATACTTTTAAAACCATTTCATGTTCTTCATATTTTTCACACAGTTTCATGCTCTTCATATTTTCACACCTTTTCATGCTCTTCATATTTTTCACACTTTTTCATGCTTTTCATATTTTTCATACAGTTTCATGCTCTTCATAATTTTCACACCTTTTCTTGCTCTTCATATTTTTCACTCCGTTCTATGCTCCTCATATTTTCAGACCTTTTCATGCTCCTCATATTTTCACACCGTTTCATGCTCTTTGTATTTTTCACACATTTTCATGCTCTTTGTATTTTTCAGACATTTTCATGCTCTTGGTAATTTTTCACACCTTTTCATGCTTTTCGTAATTTTTCACACCTTTTCATGCTCTTCATATATTTCACACCTTTTCTTGCTCTTCGTATTTTTCACACAGTTTCATGCTCTTCATATTATTCACACCTTTTCATGCTCTTCATATTTTTCACACGTTTTCATGCTTTTCATATTTTTCACACCGTTTCATGCTCTTCATATTTTTCACACAGTTTCATGCTCTTCATATTTTTCACACCTTTTCATGCTCTTCATATTTTTCACACGTTTTCATGCTTTTCATATTTTTCACACAGTTTCATGCTTTTCATATTTTTCACACCTTTTCATGCTCTTCATATTTTTCACACTTTTTCATGCTTTTCATATTTTTCACACAGTTTCATGCTCATCATAATTTTCACACCTTTTCATGCTCTTCATATTTTTCACTCCGTTCTATGCTCCTCATATTTTCAGACCATTTTATGATCCTCATATTTTCACCCCGTTTCATGCTCTTCATATTTTTCAAACCATTTCATGCTCTTCGTATTTTTCACACCTTTTCATGATCTTTGTATATTTCACACCTTTTCATGCTCTTCGTTTTTTTCACACCGTTTCATGTTCTTCATATTTTTCACAGTTTCATGCTCTTCATATTTTCACACCTTTTCATGCTCTTCATATTTTTCACACTTTTTCATGCTTTTCAAACAGTTTCATGCTCTTCATAATTTTCACACCTTTTCTTGCTCTTCATATTTTTCACTCCATTCTATGCTCCTCATATTTTCAGACCTTTTCATGCTCCTCATATTTTCACACCGTTTCATGCTCTTTGTATTTTTCAC
Source organism: Dama dama (assembly GCF_033118175.1). Taxonomy (NCBI): domain Eukaryota; kingdom Metazoa; phylum Chordata; class Mammalia; order Artiodactyla; family Cervidae; genus Dama; species Dama dama. Next base: position 76,762 of record NW_026870878.1, on the reverse strand, counting down.
ACATTTTCATGGTCTTTGTATTTTTCAGATATTTTCATGCTCTTGGTAATTTTTCACACCTTTTCATGCTTTTCGTAATTTTTCACACCTTTTCATGCTCTTCATATATTTCACACCTTTTCTTGCTCTTCGTATTTTTCACACCGTTTCATGCTCTTCAGATTTTTCACACCTTTTCATGCTCTTCATATTTTTCACACGTTTTCATGCTTTTCATATTTTTCAAACCGGTTCATGCTCTTCATATTTTTCACACAGTTTCTTGCTCTTCATATTTTTCACACCTTTTCATGCTCTTCATATTTTTCACACGTTTTCATGCTTTTCATATTTTCAACACAGTTTCATGTTTTTCATATTTTTCACACCTTTTCATGCTCTTCGTATTTTTCCCACCTTTTCATGCTCTTCATATTTTTCAAACCTTTTCATGCTTTTTGAATTTTTCATACATTTTCATGGTCTTCGTGTTTTTCACACATTTTCATGCTCTTCGTGTTTTTTACACTTTTTATGGTCCTCATATTTTTCAAACCTTTTCATGCTCATCATAGTTTTCACACCTTTTCATGGTCCTCGTATATTCAGACCTTTTCGTGCTCCTCGGATTTTTCACACCTTTTCATGCTCTTCGAATTTTTCACACATTTTCTTGCACTTCGTTTTATCCACAACTTTTCATGCTGCTAGTGTTTTTCACACCGTTTCATGCTCTTCATATTTTTCACACAGTTTCATGCTCTTCATATTTTTCACACCTTTTCATGCTCTTCATATTTTTCACACGTTTTCATGCTTTTCATATTTTTCACACAGTTTCATGCTTTTCATATTTTTCACACAGTTTAATGCTCTTCATATTTTTCACACTTTTTCATGCTTTTCATATTTTTCACACAGTTTCATGCTCTTCATAATTTTCACACCTTTTCATGCTCTTCATATTTTTCACTCCGTTCTATGCTCCTCATATTTTCAGACCATTTTATGATCCTCATATTTTCACCCCGTTTCATGCTCTTCATATTTTTCAAACCATTTCATGCTCTTCGTATTTTTCACACCTTTTCACGATCTTTGTATATTTCACACCTTTTCATGCTCTTCGTTTTTTTCACACCGTTTCATGTTCTTCATATTTTTCACAGTTTCATGCTCTTCATATTTTCACACCTTTTCATGCTCTTCATATTTTTCACACTTTTTCATGCTTTTCAAACAGTTTCATGCTCTTCATAATTTTCACACCTTTTCTTGCTCTTCATATTTTTCACTCCATTCTATGCTCCTCATATTTTCCGACCTTTTCATGCCCCTCATATTTTCACACCATTTCATGCTCTTTGTATTTTTCACACATTTTCATGGTCTTTGTATTTTTCAGACATTTTCATGCTCTTGGTAATTTTTCACACCTTTTCATGCTTTTCGTAATTTTTCACACCTTTTCATGCTCTTCATATATTTCACACCTTTTCTTGCTCTTCGTATTTTTCACACAGTTTCATGCTCTTCATATTATTCACACCTTTTCATGCTCTTCATATTTTTCACACGTTTTCATGCTTTTCATATTTTTCACACCGTTTCATGCTCTTCATATTTTTCACACAGTTTCTTGCTCTTCATATTTTTCACACCTTTTCATGCTCTTCATATTTTTCACACGTTTTCATGCTTTTCATATTTTTCACACAGTTTCATGCTTTTCATATTTTTCACACCTTTTCATGCTCTTCGTATTTTTCCCACCTTTTCATGCTCTTCATATTTTTCAAACCTTTTCATGCTTTTTGAATTTTTCATACATTTTCATGGTCTTCGTGTTTTTCACACATTTTCATGGTCTTCGTGTTTTTTACACTTTTTCATGGTCCTCATATTTTTCAAACCTTTTCATGCTCATCATAGTTTTCACACCTTTTCATGGTCCTCGTATATTCAGACCTTTTTGTGCTCCTCGGATTTTTCACACCTTTTCATGCTCTTCGAATTTTTCACACATTTTCATGCACTTCGTTTTATCCACAACTTTTCATGCTGCTAGTGTTTTTCACACCATTTCATGCTCTTCATATTTTTCAGACCGTTTCTTGCTCCTCATATTTATCACACCTTTCTATGCTCTTCATAATTTTCACACCGTTTCATGCTCTTCATTTTTTCACACCTTTTCAGGCTCCTCATACTTTTGAGACCTTTTCATGCTCTTCGTATTTTTCACACTTTTTAATGCTCCTCCTGTTTTCCAGACCTTTTCATGTTCCTCGTATTTTTCAGACCTTTTCATGCTCCTCGTATTTTTGACACCTTTTCATGGTCCTCATATTTTTCAGACCTTTTCATGCTCCTCATATTTTTCAGACCTTTTCATTCTCCTAGAATTTTTCAGATCTTTTCATGCTCCTAGTATTTTTCACACCTTTTCATGCTCCTCGTATTTTTCACACCTTTAATGCTCCTCGTATTTTTCACACCTTTACATGCTCTTCGTATTTTTCAAACCTTTTAATGCTCTTCGAATTTTTCACACATTTTCATGCACTTCGTGTTTTCCACATTTTTTCATGCTGCTCGTGTTTTTCACACCATTTCATGCTCCTCATATTTTTAACACCGTTTCATGCTCTTCATATTTTCACACCGTTTCATGCTCCTCGTATTTTTCACTCCTTTTCATGCTTCTCGTATTTTTCACACCCTTTCATGCTCCTTGTGTTTTTCAGACCTTTTCATGCTCTTCGTATTTTTCACAGCATTTCATGCTTTTGCATTTTTCACACCATTGCATGCTCCTCGTATTTTTCACATCTTTTCATGCACTTCGTATTTTTCAAACCTTTTCATTCTCTTTGTATTTTTCACAACTTTTCATGCATTTCATAATTTTTCACACCTTTTCATGGTCTTCGTAGATTTCACACCAGTCATGCTCTTCGTATTTTTCACACCTTTTCAAGCTCTTCGTACTTTTCAAACCGTTTCTTGCTCTTCATATTTTTCACATATTTTCATGCTCTAAATATTTTTCACATCTCTTCATGCGCTTCATATTTTTCACATCTTTTCATCCTCTTCATATTTTTCACAACTTTTCATGCTCTTCATATTTTTTACATATTTCATGCTCCTCATATTTTTCATACCATTTCATGTTCCTCATATTTTTCACATCTTTTCATGCTCCTCATATTTTTGACACCTTTTAAAGGTCTTCATATTTTTCACACTGTTTCATGCTCTTTATATTTTCACACCGTTTCATGTTCCTCGTATTTTTCAGACCTTTTCATGCTCCTACTAGATTTCCCACCTTTTCATGCTCCTTGTATTTTTAGCAGATTTTCTTTCTCATCGTATTTTTCACACCTTTTCATGCTCCTCGTATTTTTCACATCTTTAATGCTCCTCGTATTTTTCACACCTTTAAATGCTCTTCGTGTTTTTCAAACCTTTTAATGCTCTTCGAATTTTTCACACATTTTCATGCACTTCGTGTTTTCCACATTTTTTCATGCTGCTCGTGTTTTTCACAACGTTTCATGCTCTTCATATTTTTAACACCGTTTCATGCTCTTCATATTGCTCACACCTTTTCATGCTCCACATATTTTTCAGACCTTTCATGCTCCTCGTGTTTTTCAGAACTTTTAATGCTCCTCATATTTTTCAGACCTTTTCATGCTCCTCGTATTTTTTAGACCTTTTCATGCTCCTCGTGTTTTTCAGAACTTTTCATGCTCCTCGTATTTTTCACACCGTTTCATGCTCCTCGTATTTTTCACACCTTTTCATGCACTTTGTATTTTTCAAACCTTTTCATGCTCTTTGTATTTTTCACAACTTTTCATGCTTTTCATAATTTTTCACACCTTTTCATTGTCTTCGTATATTTCACACCAGTCATGCTCTTTGTATTTTTCACACCTTTTCAAGCTCTTCATACTTTTCAAACCATTTCATGCTCTTCATATTTTCACATCTTTTCATGCTCTTCATATTTTTTACATATTTCATGCTTCTCATATTTTTCATACCATTTCATGCTCCTCATATTTTTCACATCTTTTCATGCTCCTCATATTTTTGACACCTTTTAAAGGTCTTCATATTTTTCACACCGTTTCATGTTCCTCGTATTTTTCAGACCTTTTCATGCTCCTACTATTTTTCCCACCTTTTCATGCTCCTCGTATTTTTAGCACATTTTCTTTCTCATCGTATTTTTCACACCTTTTCATGCTCCTCGTATTTTTCACACCTTTAATGCTCCTCGTATTTTTCACACCTTTACATGTTTTTCGTATTTTTCAAACCTTTTCATGCTCTTCGTATTTTCACACATTTTCATGCACTTCGTAGTTTTCACACCTTTTCATTCTCCTCATATTTTTCAGACCTTTTCATACTCCTCGTATTTGCAGACCTTTTCGTACTCCTCGTGTTTTTCACACCATTTCATGCTCCTCATATATTTCACAACTTTTCATGCTCTTTATATTATTGACATATTTTAATGCTCCTCATATTTTTCCCATCTTTTCATGCTCCTCATATTTTTGACACGTTTAAAAGGTCTTCATATTTTTCACACTGTTTCATGATCTTCATATTTTCACATCTTTTCATGCTCTTCAAATTTTTTAGACCTTTTCATGCTCCTGTTTATTTCACACCTTTTCATGCTCCTCGTATTTTTCAGACCTTTTCATGCTCCTACTATTGTTCACACCTATTCATGCTTCTTGTATTTTTCGCACATTTTCTTTCTCATCGTATTTTTCACACCTTTTCATGCTCCTTGTATTTTTCACACCTTTTCATGCTCTTCGTACTTTTCACACCTTTTCATGCTCTTCGTATTTTTCCCACCTTGTCATGCCAGTCGTATTTTTTAGAACTTTTCATGGTCCTCATATATTTCAGACCTTTTCGTGCTCCTCGGATTTTTCACATCTTTTCATGCTCCTCGTATTTTACAGACCTTTTCATGCTCCTTGTATTGTTCCCACCTTTTCATGCTCTTCGTGTTTTTCAAACCTTTTCATGCTCTTCGAATTTTTATACATTTTCATGCTCTTCGTGTTTTTCACACATTTTCATGCTCTTCGTGTTTTTTACAATTTTTCATGCTCCTCATATATTTCACACCTTTTCATGCTCCTCATATTTTTAACATTTTTCATGCTCCTCGTATTTTTCTGACCTTTACATGCTCCTCATATTTTATAGACCTTTTCATGCTCCTCGTATTTTTCAGATCTTTTCATGGTCCTCGTACTTTCAGACCTTTTTGTGCTCCTCGTATTTTTCACACCTTTTCATGCTCCTCATATATTTAACAACTTTTCATGCTCTTCATATTTTTGACACATTTTCATGCTCCTCCTATTTTTCATACCGTTTCATGCTCCTTATATTTTTCACATCTTTTCATGGTCCTCATATTTCTGACACATTTTACAGGTCTTCATGTTTTTCACACCGTTTCATGCTCTTTATATTTTCACACCGTTTCACGCTCCTCACATTTTTTAGACCGTTTCATGCTCCTCATATTTTTCAGACCTTTATATGCTCCTCGTATTTTTCACACCTTTTCATGCTCCTCGTATTTTACAGAGCTTTTCATGCTCCTTGTTTTTCTCACACCTTTTAATGCTCTACGTATTTTTCACAACTTTTCATGGTCCTCATATTTTTCAGACCTTTTCATGCTCCTACTATTTTTAACACCTTTTCATGCTCCTCGTATTTTTCACACCTTTAATGCTCCTCGTATATTTCACACCTTTACATGCTCTTCGTATTTTGCAAACCTTTTCATGCTCTTCGAATTTTTACACATTTACATGCACTTCGTGTTTTCCACAACTTTTCATGCTGCTCGTGTTTTTCACACCATTTCATGCTCTTCATATTTTTCAGACCGTTTCATGCTCCTCAAATTTTTCACACCTTTCCATGCTCCTCGTATTTTTCGTACCTTTTCATGCTCCTGTATTTTTCACACTGTTTCATGCTTTTCATGTTTTTCACACCTATTCATGCTCCTCGTGTTTTTCACAGCTTTTCATGCTCCTTTCATTTTTCACATATTTTCATGCTCCTCGTATTTTTCACACCTTTTCATGCTCCTTATATTTTTCACACCTTTTCATGCTCCTCGTATTTTTCACACATTTTCATGCACTTTATGTTTTTCCACACCGTTTCCTGCTCCTCCTATTTTTCAGACCGTTTCATGCTCCTCATATTTTTGATACCTTTTGAAGCTCTTCATATTTTTCACACCTTTTCATGCTCCTCCTATTTTTCAGACGGTTTCATGCTAATATTATTAACACGTTTTGAAGCTCTTCATATTTTTCACTCCTTTTAATGCTCTCCATGTTTTTCAACACCGTTTCATGCTGCTCCTATTTTACAGATAGTTTTGTGCTCCTCATATTTTTCAGACCGTTTCATGCTCCTCATAGATTTGAAGCCTTTTGAAGCTCTTTGTATTTTTCACACCTTTTAGGCCCTGCATGTTTTTCAACACAATTTCATGCTCCTCCTATTTTTCAGACCATTTCATGCTCCTCTTTTTTTTTGAGACCGTTTCATGCTCCTCATATTTTTGACACCTTTTGAAGCTTTTCATATTATTCACACCTTTTCAGGCTCTTCATGTTCTCAACATTGTTTCATGCTCCTCTTATTTTTCAGACCGTTTCATGCTCCTCATATTTTTCAGACCGTTACATGCTCCTCATATTTTTGAAAGCTTTTGAAGCTCTTCATATTTTTCACACCTTTTCATACTCTTCATGTTTTTCAACACCGTTTCATGCTCTTCCTATATTGCAGACCGTTATATGCTCCTCATATTTTTCAGACCGTTTAATGATCCTCAAATTTTTGACACCTTTTGAAGCTCTTCATATTTTTCACAACTTTTCATGCTTTTCATGTTTTTCAACACCGTTTCATTCTCCTCCTATTTTTCAGACCGTTTCATGCTCCTCACATTTTTGACACCTTTTGAAACTCTTCATATTTTTCACTCCTTTTCAGGCTGTTCATATTTTGCAACACCGTTTCGTGCTCCTCCTATTTTTCAGACCGTTTCATGCTCCTCATATTGTTAACACCTTTTGAAGCTCTTCATGTTTTTCAACACCGTTTCATGCTCCTCCTATTTTTCAGACCATTTCATGCTCCTCATATATTTAAGACCGTTTCATGCTCCTCATATTTTTGACACCTTTTGAAGCTCTTCATATTATTCACACATTTTCAGGCTCTTTATGTTCTCAACAGCGTTTCATGCTCCTCCTATTTTTCAGACCGTTTCTTTCTCCTCATATTTTTGACACCTTTTGAAGCTCTTCATATTCTTCACACCTTTTCATGCTCTTTATGTTTTTCAACACCGTTTCATGCTCCTCCTATTTTTCAGACAGTTTCGTGCTCCTCCTATTTTTCAGACCGTTTTGTGCTCCTCTTATTTTTCAGACCGTTTCTTTCTGCTCATATTTTTGACACCTTTAGAACCTCTTCATATTTTTCACACCTTTTCAGGGACTTCGTATTTTTCAACACTTCTTCAGGCTCCTCCTATTTTTCAGACTGTTTTATGCTCCTCATATTTTTGACACCTTTTGAAGCTCTTCATATTTTTCATACCTTTTCAGGCTCTTCAGGTTTCTCAACAACGCTTCATGCTCCTCGTATATTTCAGAATGTTTCATGCTCCTCATATTTTTGACACCTTTTGAAGCTCTTCATATTTTTCACACCTTTTCAGGCTCTTCATGTTTTTGAACAACCCTTCATGCTCCTCCTATATTTCAGACCGTTTCATGCTCCTCATATTTTTGACACCTTTTGAAGCTCTTCATATTTTTCACACCTTTTCAGGCTCTTCATGTTTTTCAACACCTCCTCAGGGTCCTCATATTTTTCAGACTGTTTCATGCTCCTCCTATATTTCAGACCGTTTCATGCTCCTCATATTTTTGACACCTTTAGATCCTCTTCATATTTTTCACACCTTTTCAGGGTCTTCATGTTTTTCAACACTTCTTCAGGCTCCTCCTATTTTTCAGACTGTTTTATGCTCCTCATATTTTTGACACCTTTTGAAGCTCTTCATATTTTTCACACCATTTCAGGCTCTTCATGTGTTTCATTACCGCTTCATGCTCCTCCTATTTTTCAGACCGTTTCATGCTCCTCATATTTTTGACACCTTTTGAACCTCTTCATATATTTCACACCTTTTCAGGCTCTTCAAGTTTTTCACACCGTTTCATGCTCCTCATAATTTTGACACCTTTTGAAGCTCTTCATATATTTCACACATTTTTAGGCTTTTCATGTTTTTCACATCGCTTCATGCTTCTCATAATTTTCAGACAGTTTCATGCTCCTCATATTTTTGACACCTTTTGAAGCTCTTCATATTTTTCACACCTTTTCAGGCTCTTCAGGTTTTTCAACACCGCTTCATGCTCCTACTATATTACAGACCGTTTCATGCTCCTCATATTTTTGACACCTTTAGAACCTCTTCATATTTTTCACACCTTTTCAAAGTCTTTTTGTTTTTCAAAACTTCTTCAGGCTCCTCCTATTTTTCAGACTGTTTTATGCTCCTCATATTTTTGATACCTTTTGAAGCTCTTCATTTTTTTCACACCTTTTCAGGGTCTATATGTTTTTGAACACCGTTTCATGCTCCTCCTATTTTTCAGACCATTTCATGCTCCTCATATTTTTGACACCTTTTGAAGCTCTTCATATATTTCACATCTTTTCAGGCTCTTCATGTTTTTCAACACCTCTTCATGCTCCTCCTATATTTCAGACCGTTTCATGCTCCTCATATTTTTGACACCTTTTGAAGCTCTTCATATTTTTCATACCTTTTCAGGCTCTTCATGTTCTCAACACAGTTTCATGCTCCTCCTATTTTTCAGACCGTTTCAAGCTCCTCATATATTTGACACCTTTTGAAGCTCTTCATATTTTTAAAACCAATTCATGCTACTCCTATTGTTCAGACCGTTTCATGCTCCTCATATATTTGACACCTTTTGAAGCTCTTCATATTTTTAAAACCAATTCATGCTACTCCTATTGTTCAGACCGTTTCATGCTCCTCATATTTTTGACACCTTTTGAAGCTCTTCATATTTTTCACACCATTCCAAACTCTTCATGTTTCTCAACACCGTTTCATGCTTCGCCTATTTTTCCGACCATTTCATGCTCCTAATATATTTGACACCTTTTGAAGCTATTTATATTTTTCACATCTTTTCAGGCTCTACATGTTTTTGAACACTGCTTCATGCTTCTCCTATTTTTCAGACCGTTTCATGCTCCTCATATTTTTGACACCTTTTGAAGCTCTTCATATTTTTCACACCTTTTCATGCTCTTCATCTTTTTTAACACCGTTTCATGCTCCACCTATTTTTCAGACCGATTCATGCTCCTCCTATTTTTCAGACCGTTTCATGCTCCTCATATTTTTGACACCTTTTGAAGCTCTTCGTATTTTTCACACCTTTTCATGCTCTTCATCTTTTTTAACACCGTTTCATGCTCCACCTATTTTTCAGACCGATTCATGCTCCTCCTATTTTTCAGACCGTTTCATGCTCCTCATATTTTTCACACCTTTTGAAGCTCTTCATATTTTTCATACCTTTTCAGGCTCTTCATGTTTTTCAACACCACTTCATGCTCCTCCTATTTTTCAGACCGTTACATGCTCCTCATATATTTGACACCTTTTGAAGCTCTTCATATATTTCACAACTTTTCATGCTCTTCATGTTTTTCAACACCGTTTCATACTCCTCCTTTTTTTCAGACTGTTTCAAGCTCCTCATATTTTTACAACCTTCTGAAGCTCTTCGTATTTTTCACAACTTTTCAGCCTCTTCCTCTTTTTGAACAGCGTTTCATGCTCCTCATACTTTTCACACCTTTTGAAGCTCTTCATATATTTCACACCTTTTCATGCTCTTCATGATTTCAACACCGTTTCATGCTCCTCCTATTTTTCAGACCGTTTCATGCTCCTCATATTTTTGACACCTTTTGAAGCTCTTCATATTTTACACACATTTTCAGGCTCTTCATGTTTTTCAACATCGTTTCTTGCTCCTCCTATTTTTCAGACCGTTTCATGCTCCTCATATGTTTGACACCTTTTGAAGCTCTTCATATTTTTCACACCATTCCAGACTCTTCACCTTTCTCAACACCGTTTCATGCTTCTCCTATTTTTCAGACCATTTCATGCTCCTAAAATATTTGACACCTTTTGAAGCTCTTCATATTTTTCACACCTTTTCAGTGTCTATATGTTATGGAAATCCATTTCATGCTCCTCCTACTTTTCAGACCGTTTCATGCTCCTCATATTTTTGACACCTTTTGAAGCTCTTCATATTTTTCACACCTTTTCAATCTCTTTGTATTTTTCACACTTTTTCGTGCTCTTCATATTGTTCACACCTTTTCATGCTCCAAGAATTTTTTAGACCTTTTCATGCTCCTCGTGTTTTTCAGAACTTTTCATGCTTCTCGTATTTTTCAGACCCTTTCATGCTCCTCGTATTTTTCAGACCTTTTCATGCTCCTCGTATTTTTCAGACCTTTTCATGCTCCTCGTGTTTTGCAGACATTTTCATGCTCGTCGTATTTTTCAGACCTTTTCATGCTCCTGGTATTTTTGACACCTATTCATGCTCCTCATATTTTTCAGAAATTTTCATGCTCCTGGTATTTTTCAGACCTTTTCATGCTCCTCGTATTTTTCAGACCTTTTCATGCTCTTCCTATTTTCAGACCTTTTCGTGCTCCTCATATTTTTCATACCATTTCATGCTACTCATATTTTTCACATCTTTTCATACTCCTCATATTTTTGACACCTTTTAAAGGTCTTCATATTTTTCACACCGTTTCATGCTCTTTATATTTTCACACCGTTTCATGTTCCTCGTATTTTTCAGACCTTTTCATGCTCCTACTATTTTTCCCACCTGTTCATGCTCCTCGTATTTTTCTCACATTTCCTTTCTCATCGTATTTTTCACACCTTTTCATGCTCCTCGTATTTTTCACACCTTTAATGCTCCTCATATTTTTCACACCTTTACATGCTCTTCGTGTTTTTCAAACCTTTTAATGCTCTTCGAATTTTTCACACATTTTCATGCACTTCGTGTTTTCCACATTTTTTCATGCTGCTCGTGTTTTTCACACTGTTCCATGCTCCTCATATTTTTAACACCATTTCATGCTCTTCATATTTTCACACCGTTTCATGCTCCTCGTATTTTTCACACCTTTTCATGCTCCTCGTATTTTTCACACCCTTTCATGCTACTTGTGTTTTTCAGACCTTTTCATGCTCTTCGTATTTTTCACAGCATTTCATGCTTCCGCATTTTTCACACCATTGCATGCTCCTCGTATTGTTCACACCTTTTCATGCACTTCATATTTTTCAAACCTTTTCATTCTCTTTGTATTTTTCACAACTTTTCATGCATTTCATAATTTTTCACATCTTTTCATGGTCTTCGTAGATTTCACACCAGTCATGCTCTTCATATTTTTCACACATTTTCAAGCTCTTCATACTTTTCAAACCGATTCTTGCTCTTCATATTTTTCACATCTTTTCATGCTCTAAATATTTTTCACATCTCTTCATGTGCTCCATATTTTTCACACCATTTCATGGGCTTCATTTTTACACCGTTTCATGCTCCTCATATTTTTCACACCGTTTCATGCTCTTCGTATTTTTCACACATTTTCATGCTCTTTGTATTTTTCAGACATTTTCATGCTCTTGGTAATTTTTCACACCGTTTCATGCTCTTTGTATTTTTCACACATTTTCATGCTCTTTGTATTTTTCAGACATTTTCATTCTCTTGGTAATTTTTCACACCTTTTTATGCTCTTCGTATATTTCACACTTTTTCATGCTCTTCATATTTTTCACACCTTTTCATGTTCCTCATATTTTTGAAACCGTTTCATGCTCCTCATATTTATCACACCGTTTCATACTCCACATATTTTTCACACCTTTTCATGCTCATCGTATTTTTCCAACATTTTCATGCTCCTAGTATTGTTCACACCTTTTCATTCTCCTCGTATTTTTCACACCTTTTCATGCTCCTCGTATTTTTCACACCTTTTCATGCTCCTCGTATTTTTCAGACCTTTTCCTGCTCCTCGTATTTTTCACAGCATTTCATGCTTTCACATTTTTCACACTGTTTCATGCTCCTCGTATTTTTCACACCTTTTCATGCACTTTGTATTTTTCAAACCTTTTCATGCTCTTTGTATTTTTCACAACTTTTCATGCTTTTCATAATTTTTCACACCTTTTCATTGTCTTCGTATATTTCACACCCATCATGCTCTTTGTATTTTTCACACCTTTTCAAGCTTTTCATACTTTTCAAACCATTTCATGATCTTCATATTTTTCACATCTTTTCATCCTCTTCATATTTTTCACAACTTTTCATGCTCTTCATATTTTTTACATATTTCATGCTCCTCATATTTTTCATACCATTTCATGCTCCTCATATTTTTCACATCTTTTCATGCTCCTCATATTTTTGACACCTTTTAAAGGTCTTCATATTTTTCACACCGTTTCATGCTCTTTATATTTTCACACTGTTTCATGTTCCTCGTATTTTTCAGACCTTTTCATGCTCCTACTATTTTTTCCCACCTTTTCATGCTCCTTGTATTTTTAGCACATTTTCTTTCTCATCGTATTTTTCACACCTTTTCATGCTCCTCGTATTTTTCTCACCTTTAATGCTCCTCGTATTTTTCACACCTTTACATGCTCTTCGTGTTTTTCAAACCTTTTAATGCTCTTCGAATTTTTCACACATTTGCATGCACTTCGTGTTTTCCACATTGTTTCATGCTGCTCATGTTTTTCACACCGTTTCATGCTCTTCATATTTTTAACATCGTTTCATGCTCTTCATATTGTTCACACCTTTTCATGCTCCACGTACTTTTCAGACCTTTTCATGCTCCTCGTGTTTTTCAGAACTTTTCATGCTCCTCATATTTTTCAGACCTTTTCATGCTCCTCGTGTTTTTCAGAACTTTTCATGCTCCTCGTATTTTTCACACCTTTTCATGCACTTTGTATTTTTCAAACCTTTTCATGCTCTTTGTATTTTTCACAACTTTTCATGCTTTTCATAATTTTTCACACCTTTTCATTGTCTTCGTATATTTCACACCAGTCATGCTCTTTGTATTTTGCACAACTTTTCATGCTCTTTATACTTTTCAAACCATTTCATGCTCTTCATATTTTTCACAACTTTTCATGCTCTTCATATTTTTTACATATTTCATGCTTCTCATATTTTTCATACCATTTCATGCTCCTCATGTTTTTCACATCTTTTCATACTCCTCATATTTTTGACACCTTTTAAAGGTCTTCATATTTTTCACACCGTTTCATGCTCTTTATATTTTCACACCGTTTCATGTTCCTCGTATTTTTCAGACCTTTTCATGCTCCTACTATTTTTCCCACCTTTTCATGCTCCTCGTATTTTTAGCACATTTTCTTTCTCATCGTATTTTTCACACCTTTTCATGCTCCTCGTATTTTTCACACCTTTAATTCTCTTCGTATTTTTCACACCTTTACATGCTCTTCGTATTTTTCAAACCTTTTCATGCTCTTCGAATTTTTCACACATTATCATGCACCTCGTGTTTTCCACATTTTATCTTGCTGCTCGTGTTTTTCACACCGTTTCATGCTCTTCATATTTTTAACACCGTTTCATGCTCTTCATAATTTCACAACGTTTCATGCTCCTCATATTTTTCACACCTTTTCATGCTTCTCATATTTTTCAGATCTTTTCATGCTTCTCGTATTTTTCAGATATTTCATGCTCCTAGTATTTTTCACACCTTTTCATGCACCTCGTATTTTTCCCACCTTTTCATGCTCCTTGTATTTTTAGCACATTTTCTTTCTCATCGTATTTTTCACACCTTTTCATGCTCCTCGTATTTTTCTCACCTTTAATGCTCCTCGTATTTTTCACACCTTTACATGCTCTTCGTGTTTTTCAAACCTTTTAATGCTCTTCGAATTTTTCACACATTTGCATGCACTTCGTGTTTTCCACATTGTTTCATGCTGCTCATGTTTTTCACACCGTTTCATGCTCTTCATATTTTTAACATCGTTTCATGCTCTTCATATTGTTCACACCTTTTCATGCTCCACGTACTTTTCAGACCTTTTCATGCTCCTCGTGTTTTTCAGAACTTTTCATGCTCCTCATATTTTTCAGACCTTTTCATGCTCCTCGTGTTTTTCAGAACTTTTCATGCTCCTCGTATTTTTCACACCTTTTCATGCACTTTGTATTTTTCAAACCTTTTCATGCTCTTTGTATTTTTCACAACTTTTCATGCTTTTCATAATTTTTCACACCTTTTCATTGTCTTCGTATATTTCACACCAGTCATGCTCTTTGTATTTTGCACAACTTTTCATGCTCTTTATACTTTTCAAACCATTTCATGCTCTTCATATTTTTCACAACTTTTCATGCTCTTCATATTTTTTACATATTTCATGCTTCTCATATTTTTCATACCATTTCATGCTCCTCATGTTTTTCACATCTTTTCATACTCCTCATATTTTTGACACCTTTTAAAGGTCTTCATATTTTTCACACCGTTTCATGCTCTTTATATTTTCACACCGTTTCATGTTCCTCGTATTTTTCAGACCTTTTCATGCTCCTACTATTTTTCCCACCTTTTCATGCTCCTCGTATTTTTAGCACATTTTCTTTCTCATCGTATTTTTCACACCTTTTCATGCTCCTCGTATTTTTCACACCTTTAATTCTCTTCGTATTTTTCACACCTTTACATGCTCTTCGTATTTTTCAAACCTTTTCATGCTCTTCGAATTTTTCACACATTATCATGCACCTCGTGTTTTCCACATTTTATCTTGCTGCTCGTGTTTTTCACACCGTTTCATGCTCTTCATATTTTTAACACCGTTTCATGCTCTTCATAATTTCACAACGTTTCATGCTCCTCATATTTTTCACACCTTTTCATGCTTCTCATATTTTTCAGATCTTTTCATGCTTCTCGTATTTTTCAGATATTTCATGCTCCTAGTATTTTTCACACCTTTTCATGCACCTCGTATTTTTCACACCTTTTCATGCTCTTTGTAGTTTTCACACCTTTTCATGTTCCTCATATTTTTCAGACCTTTTCATGCTCCTACTATTTTTCCCACCTTTTCATGCTCCTCGTATTTTTAGCACATTTTCTTTCTCATTGCATTTTTCACACCTTTTCATGCTCCTCGTATTTTTCACACCTTTAATGCTCCTCGTATTTTTCACACCTTTGCATGCTCTTCGTATTTTTCAAACCTTTTCATGCTCTTCGAATTTTTCACACATTTTCATGCACTTCGTAGTTTTCACACCTTTTCATGCTCCTCATATTTTTCAGACCTTTTCGTACTCCTCGTATTTGCAGACCTTTTCGTACTCCTCGTGTTTTTCACACCTTTTCATGCTCCTCATATATTTCACAACTTTTCATGCTCTTCATATTATTGACATATTTTAATGCTCCTCATATTTTTCACATCTTTTCATGCTCCTCATATTTTTCAGACCTTTTCATGCTCTTCATATTTTTCCCACCTTGTCATGCCAGTCGTATTTTTTAGAACTTTTCATGGTCCTCGTATATTTCAGACCTTTTCGGGCTCCTCGGATTTTTCACATCTTTTCATGCTCCTCGTATTTTACAGACCTTTTCATGCTCCTTGTATTGTTCCCACCTTTTCATGCTCTTCGTGTTTTTCAAACCTTTTCATTCTCTTCGAATTTTTATACATTTTCATGCTCTTCGTGTTTTTCACACATTTTCATGCTCTTCGTGTTTTTTACACTTTTTCATGCTCCTCATATATTTCAAACCTTTTCATGCTCCTCATATTTTTCACACCTTTTCATGCTCCTCATATTTTTCACACCTTTTCATGCTCCTCGTATGTTTCTGACCTTTACATGCTCCTCATATTTTATAGACCTTTTCATGCTCCTCGTATTTTTCAGACCTTTTCATGGTCCTCGTATTTTCAGACCTTTTTGTGCTCCTCGTATTTTTCACACCTTTTCATGCTCCTCATATATTTCACAACTTTTCATGCTCTTCATATTTTTGACACATTTTCATGCTCCTCCTATTTTTCATACCGTTTCATGCTCCTCATATTTTTCACACCGTTTCATGCTCTTCGTATTTTTCACACATTTTCATGCTCTTTGTATTTTTCAGACATTTTCATGCTCTTGGTAATTTTTCACACCGTTTCATGCTCTTTGTATTTTTCACAAATTTTCATGCTCTGTGTATTTTTCAGACATTTTCATTCTCTTGGTAATTTTTCACACCTTTTTATGCTCTTCGTATATTTCACACCTTTTCATGCTTCATATTTTTCACACCTTTTCATGTTCCTCATATTTTTGAAACCGTTTCATGCTCCTCATATTTATCACACCGTTTCATACTCCGCATATTTTTCACACCTTTTCATGCTCATCGTATTTTTCTGACATTTTCATGCTCCTAGTATTGTTCACACCTTTTCATGCTCCTCGTATTTTTCACACCTTTTCATGCTCCTCGTATTTTTCACACCTTTTCATGCTCCTCGTATTTTTCAGACCTTTTCCTGCTCCTCGTATTTTTCACAGCATTTCATGCTTTCACATTTTTCACACCGTTTCATGCTCCTCGTATTTTTCACACCTTTTCATGCACTTTGTATTTTTCAAACCTTTTCATGCTCTTTGTATTTTTCACAACTTTTCATGCTTTTCATAATTTTTCACACCTTTTCATTGTCTTCGTATATTTCACACCAGTCATGCTCTTTGTATTTTTCACACCTTTTCAAGCTCTTCATACTTTTAAAACCATTTCATGTTCTTCATATTTTTCACACAGTTTCATGCTCTTCATATTTTCACACCTTTTCATGCTCTTCATATTTTTCACAGTTTTTCATGCTTTTCATATTTTTCATACAGTTTCATGCTCTTCATAATTTTCACACCTTTTCTTGCTCTTCATATTTTTCACTCCGTTCTATGCTCCTCATATTTTCAGACCTTTTCATGCTCCTCATATTTTCACACCGTTTCATGCTCTTTGTATTTTTCACACATTTTCATGCTCTTTGTATTTTTCAGACATTTTCATGCTCTTGGTAATTTTTCACACCTTTTCATGCTTTTCGTAATTTTTCACACCTTTTCATGCTCTTCATATATTTCACACCTTTTCTTGCTCTTCGTATTTTTCACACCTTTTCATGCTCTTCATATTTTTCACACCGTTTCATGCTCTTCAGATATTTCACACCTTTTCATGCTCTTCATATTTTTCACACGTTTTCATGCTTTTCATATTTTTCACACCTTTTCATGCTCTTCATATTTTTCACACAGTTTCATGCTCCTCATATTTTTCACACCTTTTCATGCTCTTCATATTTTTCACACGTTTTCATGCTTTTCATATTTTTCACACAGTTTCATGCTTTTCATATTTTTCACACAGTTTCATGCTCTTCATATTTTTCACACTTTTTCATGCTTTTCATATTTTTCACACAGTTTCATGCTCTTCATAATTTTCACACCTTTTCATGCTCTTCATATTTTTCACTCCGTTCTATGCTCCTCATATTTTCAGACCATTTTATGATCCTCATATTTTCACCCCGTTTCATGCTCTTCATATTTTTCAAACCATTTCATGCTCTTCGTATTTTTCACACCGTTTCATGATCTTTGTATATTTCACACCTTTTCATGCTCTTCGTTTTTTTCACACCGTTTCATGTTATTCATATTTTTCACAGTTTCATGCTCTTCATATTTTCACACCTTTTCATGCTCTTCATATTTTTCACACTTTTTCATGCTTTTCAAACAGTTTCATGCTCTTGATAATTTTCACACCTTTTCTTGCTCTTCATATTTTTCACTCCATTCTATGCTCCTCATATTTTCAGACCTTTTCATGCTCCTCATATTTTCACACCGTTTCATGCTCTTTGTATTTTTCACACATTTTCATGGTCTTTGTATTTTTCAGATATTTTCATGCTCTTGGTAATTTTTCACACCTTTTCATGCTTTTCGTAATTTTTCACACCTTTTCATGCTCTTCATATTTTTCACACCTTTTCTTGCTCTTCGTATTTTTCACACCGTTTCATGCTCTCAGATTTTTCACACCTTTTCATGCTCTTCATATTTTTCACACGTTTTCATGCTTTTCATATTTTTCACACAGTTTCATGCTCTTCATATTATTCACACCTTTTCATGCTCTTCATATTTTTCACACGTTTTCATGCTTTTCATATTTTTCACACCGTTTCATGCTCTTCACATTTTTCAAACCATTTCATGCTCTTCGTATTTTTCACACCTTTTCATGATCTTTGTATATTTCACACCTTTTCATGCTCTTCGTTTTTTTCACACCGTTTCATGCTCTTCATATTTTTCACACCATTTCATGCTCTTCGTATTTTTCACTCCGTTCTATGCTCCTCATATTTTCACACCGTTTCATGCTCCTCATATTTTCACACCGTTTCATGTCTTCATATTTTTCACACCATTTCATGCTCTTCATATTTTTCACACCTTTTCATGCTCTTTGTATATTTCACACCTTTTCATGCACTTCGTATGTTTCACACCTTATCATGCTCCTCATATTATTCACACCTGTTCATGCTCCTCGTGTTTTTCAGAACTTTTCATGCTCCTCATATTTTTCAGACCTTTTCATGCTCCTCGTATTTTTCACACCTTTCATGCTCCTCATATATTTTAGACGTTGTCATGCTCCTCGTATTTTTCACACCTTTTCATGCTCCTTGTATTTTTCACACCTTTTCATGCTCTTCGTATTTTTCAAAACATTTCATGCTTTCGCATTTTTCACACCGTTTCATGCTCTGCATATTTTTCACACCTTCATGCACTTTGTATTTTTCAAACCTTTTCATGCTCTTTGTAATTTTCACAACTTTTCATTCTTTTCATAATTTTGCACATCTTTTCATGGTCTTCATATATTTCATACCAGTCATGCTCTTCGTATTTTTCACACTTTTTCAAGCTCTTCATACTTTTAAAACCATTTCATGTTCTTCATATTTTTCACACAGTTTCATGCTCTTCATATTTTCACACTTTTTCATGCTCTTCATATTTTTCACACTTTTTCATGCTTTTCATATTTTTCATACAGTTTCATGCTCTTCATAATTTTCACACCTTTTCTTGCTCTTCATATTTTTCACTCCGTTCTATGCTCCTCATATTTTCAGACCTTTTCATGCTCCTCATATTTTCACACCGTTTCATGCTCTTTGTATTTTTCACACATTTTCATGCTCTTTGTATTTTTCAGACATTTTCATGCTCTTGGTAATTTTTCACACCTTTTCATGCTTTTCGTAATTTTTCACACCTTTTCATGCTCTTCATATATTTCACACCTTTTCTTGCTCTTCGTATTTTTCACACCTTTTCATGCTCTTCATATTTTTCACACCGTTTCATGCTCTTCAGATATTTCACACCTTTTCATGCTCTTCATATTTTTCACACCTTTTCATGCTTTTCATATTTTTCACACCGTTTCATGCTCTTCATATTTTCACACAGTTTCATGCTCTTCATATTTTTCACACCTTTTCATGCTCTTCATATTTTTCACACGTTTTCATGCTTTTCATATTTTTCACACAGTTTCATGCTTTTCATATTTTTCACACAGTTTCATGCTCTTCATATTTTTCACACTTTTTCATGCTTTTCATATTTTTCACACAGTTTCATGCTCTTCATAATTTTCACACCTTTTCATGCTCTTCATATTTTTCACTCCGTTCTATGCTCCTCATATTTTCAGACCATTTTATGATCCTCATATTTTCACCCCGTTTCATGCTCTTCATATTTTTCAAACCATTTCATGCTCTTCGTATTTTTCACACCTTTTCATGATCTTTGTATATTTCACACCTTTTCATGCTCTTCGTTTTTTTCACACCGTTTCATGTTCTTCATATTTTTCACAGTTTCATGCTCTTCATATTTTCACACCTTTTCATGCTCTTCATATTTTTCACACTTTTTCATGCTTTTCATATTTTTCACACAGTTTCATGCTTTTCATATTTTTCACACAGTTTCATGCTCTTCATATTTTTCACACTTTTTCATGCTCCTCGTATTTTTCAGACCTTTTCATGCTTCTCGTATTTTTCACACTGTGTCATGCTACTCGTATTTTTTAGAACTTTTCATGGTCCTCCTATATTTCAGACCTTTTCGTGCTCCTCAGATTTTTCACATCTTTTCATGCTCCTCGTATTTTACAGACCTTTACATGCTCCTCGTATTTTTCCCATCTTTTCATGCTCTTCGTGTTTTTCAAACCTTTTCATGCTTCGAATTTTTCATACATTTTCATGCTCTTCGTGTCTTTCACACATTTTCATGCTCTTCGTGTTTTTTACACTTTTTCATGCTCCTCATATATTTCACACCTTTTCATGCTCCTAGTATGTTTCACACCTTTTCATGCTCCTCGTATTTTTCTGACCTTTACATGCTCCTCATATTTTATAGACCTTTTCATGCTCCTCGTATTTTTCATACCTTTTCGTGCTCCTCGTATATTTCACAACTTTTCATGCTCTTCATATTTTTCACACCATTTCATGCTCTTCGTATTTTTCACTCCGTTCTATGCTCCTCATATTTTCACACCGTTTCATGCTCCTCATATTTTCACACCGTTTCATGTCTTCATATTTTTCACACCATTTCATGCTCTTCATATTTTTCACACCTTTTCATGCTCTTTGTATATTTCACACCTTTTCATGCACTTCGTATGTTTCACACCTTATCATGCTCCTCATATTATTCACACCTGTTCATGCTTCTCGTGTTTTTCAGAACTTTTCATGCTCCTCATATTTTTCAGACCTTTTCATGCTCCTCGTATTTTTCACACCTTTCATGCTCCTCATATATTTTAGACGTTGTCATGCTCCTCGTATTTTTCACACCTTTTCATGCTCCTTGTATTTTTCAGACCTTTTCATGCTCTTCGTATTTTTCAAAACATTTCATGCTTTCGCATTTTTCACACCGTTTCATGCTCTGCATATTTTTCACACCTTCATGCACTTCGTATTTTTCAAACCTTTTCATGCTCTTTGTAATTTTCACAACTTTTCATTCTTTTCATAATTTTGCACATCTTTTCATGGTCTTCATATATTTCATACCAGTCATGCTCTTCGTATTTTTCACACTTTTTCAAGCTCTTCATACTTTTAAAACCATTTCATGTTCTTCATATTTTTCACACAGTTTCATGCTCTTCATATTTTCACACCTTTTCATGCTCTTCATATTTTTCACACTTTTTCATGCTTTTCATATTTTTCATACAGTTTCATGCTCTTCATAATTTTCACACCTTTTCTTGCTCTTCATATTTTTCACTCCGTTCTATGCTCCTCATATTTTCAGACCTTTTCATGCTCCTCATATTTTCACACCGTTTCATGCTCTTTGTATTTTTCACACATTTTCATGCTCTTTGTATTTTTCAGACATTTTCATGCTCTCGGTAATTTTTCACACCTTTTCATGCTTTTCGTAATTTTTCACACCTTTTCATGCTCTTCATATATTTCACACCTTTTCTTGCTCTTCGTATTTTTCACACCTTTTCATGCTCTTCATATTTTTCACACCGTTTCATGCTCTTCAGATATTTCACACCTTTTCATGCTCTTCATATTTTTCACCCCTTTTCATGCTTTTCATATTTTTCACACCGTTTCATGCTCTTCATATTTTCACACAGTTTCATGCTCTTCATATTTTTCACACCTTTTCATGCTCTTCATATTTTTCACACCTTTTCATGCTCTTCAGATATTTCACACCTTTTCATGCTCTTCATATTTTTCACACGTTTTCATGCTTTTCATATTTTTCACAACGTTTCATGCTCTTCATATTTTCACACAGTTTCATGCTCTTCATATTTTTCACACCTTTTCATGCTCTTCATATTTTTCACACGTTTTCATGCTTTTCATATTTTTCACACAGTTTCATGCTTTTCATATTTTTCACACAGTTTCATGCTCTTCATATTTTTCACACTTTTTCATGCTTTTCATATTTTTCACACAGTTTCATGCTCTTCATAATTTTCACACCTTTTCATGCTCTTCATATTTTTCACTCCGTTCTATGCTCCTCATATTTTCAGACCATTTTATGATCCTCATATTTTCACCCCGTTTCATGCTCTTCATATTTTTCAAACCATTTCATGCTCTTCGTATTTTTCACACCTTTTCATGATCTTTGTATATTTCACACCTTTTCATGCTCTTCGTTTTTTTCACACCGTTTCATGTTCTTCATATTTTTCACAGTTTCATGCTCTTCATATTTTCACACCTTTTCATGCTCTTCATATTTTTCACACTTTTTCATGCTTTTCAAACAGTTTCATGCTCTTCATAATTTTCACACCTTTTCTTGCTCTTCATATTTTTCACTCCATTCTATGCTCCTCATATTTTCAGACCTTTTCATGCTCCTCATATTTTCACACCGTTTCATGCTCTTTGTATTTTTCACACATTTTCATGGTCTTTGTATTTTTCAGATATTTTCATGCTCTTGGTAATTTTTCACACCTTTTCATGCTTTTCGTAATTTTTCACACCTTTTCATGCTCTTCATATATTTCACACCTTTTCTTGCTCTTCGTATTTTTCACACCGTTTCATGCTCTTCAGATTTTTCACACCTTTTCATGCTCTTCATATTTTTCACACGTTTTCATGCTTTTCATATTTTTCACACAGTTTCATGCTCTTCATATTATTCACACCTTTTCATGCTCTTCATATTTTTCACACGTTTTCATGCTTTTCATATTTTTCACACCGTTTCATGCTCTTCACATTTTTCAAACCATTTCATGCTCTTCGTATTTTTCACACCTTTTCATGATCTTTGTATATTTCACACCTTTTCATGCTCTTCGTTTTTTTCACACCGTTTCATGTTCTTCATATTTTTCACACAGTTTCATGCTCTTCATATTTTCACACCTTTTCATGCTCTTCATATTTTTCACACTTTTTCATGCTTTTCATATTTTTCACACAGTTTCATGCTTTTCATATTTTTCACACAGTTTCATGCTCTTCATATTTTTCACACTTTTTCATGCTCCTCGTATTTTTCAGACCTTTTCATGCTTCTCGTATTTTTCACACCGTGTCATGCTACTCGTATTTTTTAGAACTTTTCATGGTCCTCCTATATTTCAGACCTTTTCGTGCTCCTCAGATTTTTCACATCTTTTCATGCTCCTCGTATTTTACAGACCTTTACATGCTCCTCGTATTTTTCCCATCTTTTCATGCTCTTCGTGTTTTTCAAACCTTTTCATGCTTCGAATTTTTCATACATTTTCATGCTCTTCGTGTCTTTCACACATTTTCATGCTCTTCGTGTTTTTTACACTTTTTCATGCTCCTCATATATTTCACACCTTTTCATGCTCCTAGTATGTTTCACACCTTTTCATGCTCCTCGTATTTTTCTGACCTTTACATGCTCCTCATATTTTATAGACCTTTTCATGCTCCTCGTATTTTTCATACCTTTTCGTGCTCCTCGTATATTTCACAACTTTTCATGCTCTTCATATTTTTCACACCATTTCATGCTCTTCGTATTTTTCACTCCGTTCTATGCTCCTCATATTTTCACACCGTTTCATGCTCCTCATATTTTCACACCGTTTCATGTCTTCATATTTTTCACACCATTTCATGCTCTTCATATTTTTCACACCTTTTCATGCTCTTTGTATATTTCACACCTTTTCATGCACTTCGTATGTTTCACACCTTATCATGCTCCTCATATTATTCACACCTGTTCATGCTCCTCGTGTTTTTCAGAACTTTTCATGCTCCTCATATTTTTCAGACCTTTTCATGCTCCTCGTATTTTTCACACCTTTCATGCTCCTCATATTTTTCAGACCTTTTCATGCTCCTCGTATTTTTCACACCTTTTCATGCTCCTTGTATTTTTCACACCTTTTCATGCTCCTTGTATTTTTCAGACCTTTTCATGCTCTTCGTATTTTTCAAAACATTTCATGCTTTCGCATTTTTCACACCGTTTCATGCTCTGCATATTTTTCACACCTTCATGCACTTCGTATTTTTCAAACCTTTTCATGCTCTTTGTAATTTTCACAACTTTTCATTCTTTTCATAATTTTGCACATCTTTTCATGGTCTTCATATATTTCACACCAGTCATGCTCTTCGTATTTTTCACACTTTTTCAAGCTCTTCATACTTTTCAAACCGTTTCATGCTCTTCATATTTTTCACATCTTTTCATGCTCTTCATATTTTTCACACCGTTTCATGCTCTTCATATTTTTCACACCTTTTCATGGTCTTCATTTTTACACCGTTTCATGCTCCTCATATTTTTCACACGTTTCATGCTCTTCATATTTTTACACCGTTTCATGCTCCTCCTATTTTTCACACATTTTCATTTTCTTTGTATTTTTCAGACATTTTCATGCTCTTGGTAATTTTTCACACCTTTTCATGCTTTTCGTAATTTTTCACACCTGTAAATGCTCTTCGTATATTTCACACCTTTTCATGTTCCTCATATTTTTCACACAGTTTCATGCTCTTCATATTATTCACACCTTTTCATGCTCTTCATATTTTTCACACTTTTTCATGCTTTTCATATTTTTCACACAGTTTCATGCTCTTCATAATTTTCACACCTTTTCATGCTCTTCATATTTTTCACTCCGTTCTATGCTCCTCATATTTTCAGACCATTTTATGATCCTCATATTTTCACCCCGTTTCATGCTCTTCATATTTTTCAAACCATTTCATGCTCTTCGTATTTTTCACACCTTTTCATGATCTTTGTAGATTTCACACCTTTTCATGCTCTTCGTTTTTTTCACACCGTTTCATGTTCTTCATATTTTTCACAGTTTCATGCTCTTCATATTTTCACACCTTTTCATGCTCTTCATATTTTTCACACTTTTTCATGCTTTTCATATTTTTCATACAGTTTCATGCTCTTCATAATTTTCACACCTTTTCTTGCTCTTCATATTTTTCACTCCGTTCTATGCTCCTCATATTTTCAGACCTTTTCATGCTCCTCATATTTTCACACCGTTTCATGCTCTTTGTATTTTTCACACATTTTCATGCTCTTTGTATTTTTCAGACATTTTCATGCTCTTGGTAATTTTTCACACCTTTTCATGCTTTTCGTAATTTTTCACACCTTTTCATGCTCTTCATATATTTCACACCTTTTCTTGCTCTTCGTATTTTTCACACAGTTTCATGCTCTTCATATTATTCACACCTTTTCATGCTCTTCATATTTTTCACACGTTTTCATGCTTTTCATATTTTTCACACCGTTTCATGCTCTTCATATTTTTCACACAGTTTCTTGCTCTTCATATTTTTCACACCTTTTCATGCTCTTCATATTTTTCACACGTTTTCATGCTTTTCATATTTTTCACACAGTTTCATGCTTTTCATATTTTTCACACCTTTTCATGCTCTTCGTATTTTTCCCACCTTTTCATGCTCTTCATATTTTTCAAACCTTTTCATGCTTTTTGAATTTTTCATACATTTTCATGGTCTTCGTGTTTTTCACACATTTTCATGGTCTTCGTGTTTTTTACACTTTTTCATGGTCCTCATATTTTTCAAACCTTTTCATGCTCATCATAGTTTTCACACCTTTTCATGGTCCTCGTATATTCAGACCTTTTCGTGCTCCTCGGATTTTTCACACCTTTTCATGCTCTTCGAATTTTTCACACATTTTCATGCACTTCGTTTTATCCACAACTTTTCATGCTGCTAGTGTTTTTCACACCATTTCATGCTCTTCATATTTTTCAGACCGTTTCTTGCTCCTCATATTTATCACACCTTTCTATGCTCTTCATAATTTTCACACCGTTTCATGCTCTTCATTTTTTCACACCTTTTCAGGCTCCTCATATTTTTGAGACCTTTTCATGCTCTTCGTATTTTTCACACTTTTTAATGCTCCTCCTGTTTTCCAGACCTTTTCATGTTCCTCGTATTTTTCAGACCTTTTCATGCTCCTCGTATTTTTGACACCTTTTCATGGTCCTCATATTTTTCAGACCTTTTCATGCTCCTCATATTTTTCAGACCTTTTCATTCTCCTAGAATTTTTCAGATCTTTTCATGCTCCTAGTATTTTTCAGACCTTTTCATGGTCCTCGTATATTTCAGACTCTTCGTACTCCTCGGATTTTTCACACCTTTTCATGCTCCTCATATTTTTCCACACATTTTCATGCTCTTCGTGTTTTTCACAGCTATTCATGCTCCTCGTGTTTTTCACACCTTTTCATGCTCCTCGTATTTTTCACACCTTTTCATGCTCTTCGTATTTTTCAACCCTTTTCATGCTCTTTGAATTTTTCATACAATTTCATGCTCTTCGTGTTTTTCACACATTTTCATGCTCTTCGTGTTTTTTACACTCTTTCATGGTCCTCATATTTTTCACACCTTTTCGTGCTCTTAGTGTTTTTCACACCTTTTCTTGGTCCTCCTATATTTCAGACCTTTTCGTGCTCCTCGCATTTTTCACACCTTTTCATGCTCTTCGAATTTTTCACACATTTTCATGCACTTCGTTTTATCCACAACTTTTCATGCTGCTCGTGTTTTTCACACCATTTCATGCTCTTCATATTTTTCAGACCGTTTCATGCTCCTCCTATTTATCACACCTTTCCATGCTCTTCATAATTTTCACACCGTTTCATGCTCTTCATATTTTCACACCGTTTCATCCTCTTCATATTTTTCAGACCTTTTCATGCTCCTCGTATTTTGCCCACCGTTTCACGCTCTTCGTGTTTTCACACCATTTCAAGCCCTTTGTATTTTTCACACCTTTTCGTGCTCTTCATATTGTTCACACCTTTTCATGCTCCAAGTAATTTTTAGACATTTTCATGCTCCTCGTGTTTTTCAGAACTTTTCATGCTCCTCGTATTTTTCAGACCTTTTCATGCTCCTCGTATTTTTCAGACCTTTACATGCTCCTCGTATTTTTCACACATTTTCATGCTCTTCGTGTTTTTCACACCTATTCATGCTCCTTGTGTTTTTAACATCTTTTCATGCTCCTCGTGTTTTGCAGAGCTTTTCATGCTCCTCGTATTTTTCAGACCTTTTCATGTTCCTCGTATTTTTGACACCTTTTCAGGCTCCTCATATTTTTCAGAACTTTTCATGCTCCTGGTATTTTTCAGACCTTTTCACGCTCCTTGTATTTTTCAGACCTTTTCGGGCTCCTCCTATTTTCAGGCCTTTTCGTGCTCCTCGTATGTTTCACACCTTTTCATGCTCCTCATATATTTCACAACTTTTTATGCTCTTCATATTTTTTACATATTTCATGCTCCTCATATTTTTCATACCATTTCATGCTACTCATATTTTTCACATCTTTTCATGCTCCTCATATTTTTGACACCTTTTAAAGGTCATCATATTTTTCTACCGTTTCATGCTCTTGATATTTTCACACGGTTTCATGCTCCTCGTATTTTTCAGACCTTTTCATGCTCCTACTATTTTTCCTACCTTTTCATGCTCCTCGTATTTTTCGCACATTTTCTTTCTCATCGTATTTTTCACACCTTTTCATGCTCCTCGTATTTTTGACACCTTTAATGCTCCTCGTATTTTTCACACCTTTATATGCTCTTCGTATTTTCAATCCTTTTCATGCTCTTCGAATTTTTCACACATTTTCATGCACTTCGTGTTTTCCACATTTTTTCATGCTGCTCGTGTTTTTCACACCATTTCATGCTCTTCATATTTTTAACACCGTTTCATGCTCTTCATATTTTCACACCGTTTCATGCTCCTCATATTTTTCACACCTTTTCATGCTCCTCGTATTTTTCACACCCATTCATGCTCCTTGTATTTTTCAGACCTTTTCATGCTCTTCGTATTTTTCACACCTTTTCATGCTCCTCATATTTTTGAAACCTTTTCATGTTCCTCATATTTATCACACCGTTTCATACTCCTCATATTTTTCACACCTTTTCATGTTCCTCGTATTTTTCAAACCTTTTCATGCTCCTCATATTTTTCAGACATTTTCATGCTCCTAGTATTGTTCACACCTTTTCATGCTCCTCGTTTTTTTCACACCTTTTCATATTCCTCGTATTTTTCACACCTATTCATGCTCCTTGTATTTTTCAGACCTTTCGTGCTCCTCGTGTTTTTCACAGCATTTCATGCTTTCGCATTTTTAACACCGTTTCATGCTCCTCGTATTTTTCACACCTTGTCATGCACTTTGTATTTTTCAAACCTTTTCATGCTCTTTGTATTTTTCACAACTTTTCATGCTTTTCATAATTTTTCACACCTTTTCATTGTCTTCGTATATTTCACACCAGTCATGCTCTTTGTATTTTTCACACCTTTTCAAGCTCTTCATACTTTTAAAACCATTTCATGTTCTTCATATTTTTCACACAGTTTCATGCTCTTCATATTTTCACACCTTTTCATGCTCTTCATATTTTTCACACTTTTTCATGCTTTTCATATTTTTCATACAGTTTCATGCTCTTCATAATTTTCACACCTTTTCTTGCTCTTCATATTTTTCACTCCGTTCTATGCTCCTCATATTTTCAGACCTTTTCATGCTCCTCATATTTTCACACCGTTTCATGCTCTTTGTATTTTTCACACATTTTCATGCTCTTTGTATTTTTCAGACATTTTCATGCTCTTGGTAATTTTTCACACCTTTTCATGCTTTTCGTAATTTTTCACACCTTTTCATGCTCTTCATATATTTCACACCTTTTCTTGCTCTTCGTATTTTTCACACAGTTTCATGCTCTTCATATTATTCACACCTTTTCATGCTCTTCATATTTTTCACACGTTTTCATGCTTTTCATATTTTTCACACCGTTTCATGCTCTTCATATTTTTCACACAGTTTCATGCTCTTCATATTTTTCACACCTTTTCATGCTCTTCATATTTTTCACACGTTTTCATGCTTTTCATATTTTTCACACAGTTTCATGCTTTTCATATTTTTCACACCTTTTCATGCTCTTCATATTTTTCACACTTTTTCATGCTTTTCATATTTTTCACACAGTTTCATGCTCATCATAATTTTCACACCTTTTCATGCTCTTCATATTTTTCACTCCGTTCTATGCTCCTCATATTTTCAGACCATTTTATGATCCTCATATTTTCACCCCGTTTCATGCTCTTCATATTTTTCAAACCATTTCATGCTCTTCGTATTTTTCACACCTTTTCATGATCTTTGTATATTTCACACCTTTTCATGCTCTTCGTTTTTTTCACACCGTTTCATGTTCTTCATATTTTTCACAGTTTCATGCTCTTCATATTTTCACACCTTTTCATGCTCTTCATATTTTTCACACTTTTTCATGCTTTTCAAACAGTTTCATGCTCTTCATAATTTTCACACCTTTTCTTGCTCTTCGTATTTTTCACTCCGTTCTATGCTCCTCATATTTTCAGACCTTTTCATGCTCCTCATATTTTCACACCGTTTCATGCTCTTTGTATTTTTCACACATTTTCATGGTCTTTGTATTTTTCAGATATTTTCATGCTCTTGGTAATTTTTCACACCTTTTCATGCTTTTCGTAATTTTTCACACCTTTTCATGCTCTTCATATATTTCACACCTTTTCTTGCTCTTCGTATTTTTCACACCGTTTCATGCTCTTCAGATTTTTCACACCTTTTCATGCTCTTCATATTTTTCACACGTTTTCATGCTTTTCATATTTTTCAAACCGGTTCATGCTCTTCATATTTTTCACACAGTTTCTTGCTCTTCATATTTTTCACACCTTTTCATGCTCTTCATATTTTTCACACGTTTTCATGCTTTTCATATTTTCAACACAGTTTCATGTTTTTCATATTTTTCACACCTTTTCATGCTCTTCGTATTTTTCCCACCTTTTCATGCTCTTCATATTTTTCAAACCTTTTCATGCTTTTTGAATTTTTCATACATTTTCATGGTCTTCGTGTTTTTCACACATTTTCATGCTCTTCGTGTTTTTTACACTTTTTATGGTCCTCATATTTTTCAAACCTTTTCATGCTCATCATAGTTTTCACACCTTTTCATGGTCCTCGTATATTCAGACCTTTTCGTGCTCCTCGGATTTTTCACACCTTTTCATGCTCTTCGAATTTTTCACACATTTTCTTGCACTTCGTTTTATCCACAACTTTTCATGCTGCTAGTGTTTTTCACACCGTTTCATGCTCTTCATATTTTTCACACAGTTTCATGCTCTTCATATTTTTCACACCTTTTCATGCTCTTCATATTTTTCACACGTTTTCATGCTTTTCATATTTTTCACACAGTTTCATGCTTTTCATATTTTTCACACAGTTTAATGCTCTTCATATTTTTCACACTTTTTCATGCTTTTCATATTTTTCACACAGTTTCATGCTCTTCATAATTTTCACACCTTTTCATTCTCTTCATATTTTTCACTCCGTTCTATGCTCCTCATATTTTCAGACCATTTTATGATCCTCATATTTTCACCCCGTTTCATGCTCTTCATATTTTTCAAACCATTTCATGCTCTTCGTATTTTTCACACCTTTTCACGATCTTTGTATATTTCACACCTTTTCATGCTCTTCGTTTTTTTCACACCGTTTCATGTTCTTCATATTTTTCACAGTTTCATGCTCTTCATATTTTCACACCTTTTCATGCTCTTCATATTTTTCACACTTTTTCATGCTTTTCAAACAGTTTCATGCTCTTCATAATTTTCACACCTTTTCTTGCTCTTCATATTTTTCACTCCATTCTATGCTCCTCATATTTTCCGACCTTTTCATGCCCCTCATATTTTCACACCATTTCATGCTCTTTGTATTTTTCACACATTTTCATGGTCTTTGTATTTTTCAGACATTTTCATGCTCTTGGTAATTTTTCACACCTTTTCATGCTTTTCGTAATTTTTCACACCTTTTCATGCTCTTCATATATTTCACACCTTTTCTTGCTCTTCGTATTTTTCACACAGTTTCATGCTCTTCATATTATTCACACCTTTTCATGCTCTTCATATTTTTCACACGTTTTCATGCTTTTCATATTTTTCACACCGTTTCATGCTCTTCATATTTTTCACACAGTTTCTTGCTCTTCATATTTTTCACACCTTTTCATGCTCTTCATATTTTTCACACGTTTTCATGCTTTTCATATTTTTCACACAGTTTCATGCTTTTCATATTTTTCACACCTTTTCATGCTCTTCGTATTTTTCCCACCTTTTCATGCTCTTCATATTTTTCAAACCTTTTCATGCTTTTTGAATTTTTCATACATTTTCATGGTCTTCGTGTTTTTCACACATTTTCATGGTCTTCGTGTTTTTTACACTTTTTCATGGTCCTCATATTTTTCAAACCTTTTCATGCTCATCATAGTTTTCACACCTTTTCATGGTCCTCGTATATTCAGACCTTTTTGTGCTCCTCGGATTTTTCACACCTTTTCATGCTCTTCGAATTTTTCACACATTTTCATGCACTTCGTTTTATCCACAACTTTTCATGCTGCTAGTGTTTTTCACACCATTTCATGCTCTTCATATTTTTCAGACCGTTTCTTGCTCCTCATATTTATCACACCTTTCTATGCTCTTCATAATTTTCACACCGTTTCATGCTCTTCATTTTTTCACACCTTTTCAGGCTCCTCATACTTTTGAGACCTTTTCATGCTCTTCGTATTTTTCACACTTTTTAATGCTCCTCCTGTTTTCCAGACCTTTTCATGTTCCTCGTATTTTTCAGACCTTTTCATGCTCCTCGTATTTTTGACACCTTTTCATGGTCCTCATATTTTTCAGACCTTTTCATGCTCCTCATATTTTTCAGACCTTTTCATTCTCCTAGAATTTTTCAGATCTTTTCATGCTCCTAGTATTTTTCACACCTTTTCATGCTCCTCGTATTTTTCACACCTTTAATGCTCCTCGTATTTTTCACACCTTTACATGCTCTTCGTATTTTTCAAACCTTTTAATGCTCTTCGAATTTTTCACACATTTTCATGCACTTCGTGTTTTCCACATTTTTTCATGCTGCTCGTGTTTTTCACACCATTTCATGCTCCTCATATTTTTAACACCGTTTCATGCTCTTCATATTTTCACACCGTTTCATGCTCCTCGTATTTTTCACTCCTTTTCATGCTTCTCGTATTTTTCACACCCTTTCATGCTCCTTGTGTTTTTCAGACCTTTTCATGCTCTTCGTATTTTTCACAGCATTTCATGCTTTTGCATTTTTCACACCATTGCATGCTCCTCGTATTTTTCACATCTTTTCATGCACTTCGTATTTTTCAAACCTTTTCATTCTCTTTGTATTTTTCACAACTTTTCATGCATTTCATAATTTTTCACACCTTTTCATGGTCTTCGTAGATTTCACACCAGTCATGCTCTTCGTATTTTTCACACCTTTTCAAGCTCTTCGTACTTTTCAAACCGTTTCTTGCTCTTCATATTTTTCACATATTTTCATGCTCTAAATATTTTTCACATCTCTTCATGCGCTTCATATTTTTCACATCTTTTCATCCTCTTCATATTTTTCACAACTTTTCATGCTCTTCATATTTTTTACATATTTCATGCTCCTCATATTTTTCATACCATTTCATGTTCCTCATATTTTTCACATCTTTTCATGCTCCTCATATTTTTGACACCTTTTAAAGGTCTTCATATTTTTCACACTGTTTCATGCTCTTTATATTTTCACACCGTTTCATGTTCCTCGTATTTTTCAGACCTTTTCATGCTCCTACTAGATTTCCCACCTTTTCATGCTCCTTGTATTTTTAGCAGATTTTCTTTCTCATCGTATTTTTCACACCTTTTCATGCTCCTCGTATTTTTCACATCTTTAATGCTCCTCGTATTTTTCACACCTTTAAATGCTCTTCGTGTTTTTCAAACCTTTTAATGCTCTTCGAATTTTTCACACATTTTCATGCACTTCGTGTTTTCCACATTTTTTCATGCTGCTCGTGTTTTTCACAACGTTTCATGCTCTTCATATTTTTAACACCGTTTCATGCTCTTCATATTGCTCACACCTTTTCATGCTCCACATATTTTTCAGACCTTTCATGCTCCTCGTGTTTTTCAGAACTTTTAATGCTCCTCATATTTTTCAGACCTTTTCATGCTCCTCGTATTTTTTAGACCTTTTCATGCTCCTCGTGTTTTTCAGAACTTTTCATGCTCCTCGTATTTTTCACACCGTTTCATGCTCCTCGTATTTTTCACACCTTTTCATGCACTTTGTATTTTTCAAACCTTTTCATGCTCTTTGTATTTTTCACAACTTTTCATGCTTTTCATAATTTTTCACACCTTTTCATTGTCTTCGTATATTTCACACCAGTCATGCTCTTTGTATTTTTCACACCTTTTCAAGCTCTTCATACTTTTCAAACCATTTCATGCTCTTCATATTTTCACATCTTTTCATGCTCTTCATATTTTTTACATATTTCATGCTTCTCATATTTTTCATACCATTTCATGCTCCTCATATTTTTCACATCTTTTCATGCTCCTCATATTTTTGACACCTTTTAAAGGTCTTCATATTTTTCACACCGTTTCATGTTCCTCGTATTTTTCAGACCTTTTCATGCTCCTACTATTTTTCCCACCTTTTCATGCTCCTCGTATTTTTAGCACATTTTCTTTCTCATCGTATTTTTCACACCTTTTCATGCTCCTCGTATTTTTCACACCTTTAATGCTCCTCGTATTTTTCACACCTTTACATGTTTTTCGTATTTTTCAAACCTTTTCATGCTCTTCGTATTTTCACACATTTTCATGCACTTCGTAGTTTTCACACCTTTTCATTCTCCTCATATTTTTCAGACCTTTTCATACTCCTCGTATTTGCAGACCTTTTCGTACTCCTCGTGTTTTTCACACCATTTCATGCTCCTCATATATTTCACAACTTTTCATGCTCTTTATATTATTGACATATTTTAATGCTCCTCATATTTTTCCCATCTTTTCATGCTCCTCATATTTTTGACACGTTTAAAAGGTCTTCATATTTTTCACACTGTTTCATGATCTTCATATTTTCACATCTTTTCATGCTCTTCAAATTTTTTAGACCTTTTCATGCTCCTGTTTATTTCACACCTTTTCATGCTCCTCGTATTTTTCAGACCTTTTCATGCTCCTACTATTGTTCACACCTATTCATGCTTCTTGTATTTTTCGCACATTTTCTTTCTCATCGTATTTTTCACACCTTTTCATGCTCCTTGTATTTTTCACACCTTTTCATGCTCTTCGTACTTTTCACACCTTTTCATGCTCTTCGTATTTTTCCCACCTTGTCATGCCAGTCGTATTTTTTAGAACTTTTCATGGTCCTCATATATTTCAGACCTTTTCGTGCTCCTCGGATTTTTCACATCTTTTCATGCTCCTCGTATTTTACAGACCTTTTCATGCTCCTTGTATTGTTCCCACCTTTTCATGCTCTTCGTGTTTTTCAAACCTTTTCATGCTCTTCGAATTTTTATACATTTTCATGCTCTTCGTGTTTTTCACACATTTTCATGCTCTTCGTGTTTTTTACAATTTTTCATGCTCCTCATATATTTCACACCTTTTCATGCTCCTCATATTTTTAACATTTTTCATGCTCCTCGTATTTTTCTGACCTTTACATGCTCCTCATATTTTATAGACCTTTTCATGCTCCTCGTATTTTTCAGATCTTTTCATGGTCCTCGTACTTTCAGACCTTTTTGTGCTCCTCGTATTTTTCACACCTTTTCATGCTCCTCATATATTTAACAACTTTTCATGCTCTTCATATTTTTGACACATTTTCATGCTCCTCCTATTTTTCATACCGTTTCATGCTCCTTATATTTTTCACATCTTTTCATGGTCCTCATATTTCTGACACATTTTAAAGGTCTTCATGTTTTTCACACCGTTTCATGCTCTTTATATTTTCACACCGTTTCACGCTCCTCACATTTTTTAGACCGTTTCATGCTCCTCATATTTTTCAGACCTTTATATGCTCCTCGTATTTTTCACACCTTTTCATGCTCCTCGTATTTTACAGAGCTTTTCATGCTCCTTGTTTTTCTCACACCTTTTAATGCTCTACGTATTTTTCACAACTTTTCATGGTCCTCATATTTTTCAGACCTTTTCATGCTCCTACTATTTTTAACACCTTTTCATGCTCCTCGTATTTTTCACACCTTTAATGCTCCTCGTATATTTCACACCTTTACATGCTCTTCGTATTTTGCAAACCTTTTCATGCTCTTCGAATTTTTACACATTTACATGCACTTCGTGTTTTCCACAACTTTTCATGCTGCTCGTGTTTTTCACACCATTTCATGCTCTTCATATTTTTCAGACCGTTTCATGCTCCTCAAATTTTTCACACCTTTCCATGCTCCTCGTATTTTTCGTACCTTTTCATGCTCCTGTATTTTTCACACTGTTTCATGCTTTTCATGTTTTTCACACCTATTCATGCTCCTCGTGTTTTTCACAGCTTTTCATGCTCCTTTCATTTTTCACATATTTTCATGCTCCTCGTATTTTTCACACCTTTTCATGCTCCTTATATTTTTCACACCTTTTCATGCTCCTCGTATTTTTCACACATTTTCATGCACTTTATGTTTTTCCACACCGTTTCCTGCTCCTCCTATTTTTCAGACCGTTTCATGCTCCTCATATTTTTGATACCTTTTGAAGCTCTTCATATTTTTCACACCTTTTCATGCTCCTCCTATTTTTCAGACGGTTTCATGCTAATATTATTAACACGTTTTGAAGCTCTTCATATTTTTCACTCCTTTTAATGCTCTCCATGTTTTTCAACACCGTTTCATGCTGCTCCTATTTTACAGATAGTTTTGTGCTCCTCATATTTTTCAGACCGTTTCATGCTCCTCATAGATTTGAAGCCTTTTGAAGCTCTTTGTATTTTTCACACCTTTTAGGCCCTGCATGTTTTTCAACACAATTTCATGCTCCTCCTATTTTTCAGACCATTTCATGCTCCTCTTTTTTTTTGAGACCGTTTCATGCTCCTCATATTTTTGACACCTTTTGAAGCTTTTCATATTATTCACACCTTTTCAGGCTCTTCATGTTCTCAACATTGTTTCATGCTCCTCTTATTTTTCAGACCGTTTCATGCTCCTCATATTTTTCAGACCGTTACATGCTCCTCATATTTTTGAAAGCTTTTGAAGCTCTTCATATTTTTCACACCTTTTCATACTCTTCATGTTTTTCAACACCGTTTCATGCTCTTCCTATATTGCAGACCGTTATATGCTCCTCATATTTTTCAGACCGTTTAATGATCCTCAAATTTTTGACACCTTTTGAAGCTCTTCATATTTTTCACAACTTTTCATGCTTTTCATGTTTTTCAACACCGTTTCATTCTCCTCCTATTTTTCAGACCGTTTCATGCTCCTCACATTTTTGACACCTTTTGAAACTCTTCATATTTTTCACTCCTTTTCAGGCTGTTCATATTTTGCAACACCGTTTCGTGCTCCTCCTATTTTTCAGACCGTTTCATGCTCCTCATATTGTTAACACCTTTTGAAGCTCTTCATGTTTTTCAACACCGTTTCATGCTCCTCCTATTTTTCAGACCATTTCATGCTCCTCATATATTTAAGACCGTTTCATGCTCCTCATATTTTTGACACCTTTTGAAGCTCTTCATATTATTCACACATTTTCAGGCTCTTTATGTTCTCAACAGCGTTTCATGCTCCTCCTATTTTTCAGACCGTTTCTTTCTCCTCATATTTTTGACACCTTTTGAAGCTCTTCATATTCTTCACACCTTTTCATGCTCTTTATGTTTTTCAACACCGTTTCATGCTCCTCCTATTTTTCAGACAGTTTCGTGCTCCTCCTATTTTTCAGACCGTTTTGTGCTCCTCTTATTTTTCAGACCGTTTCTTTCTGCTCATATTTTTGACACCTTTAGAACCTCTTCATATTTTTCACACCTTTTCAGGGACTTCGTATTTTTCAACACTTCTTCAGGCTCCTCCTATTTTTCAGACTGTTTTATGCTCCTCATATTTTTGACACCTTTTGAAGCTCTTCATATTTTTCATACCTTTTCAGGCTCTTCAGGTTTCTCAACAACGCTTCATGCTCCTCGTATATTTCAGAATGTTTCATGCTCCTCATATTTTTGACACCTTTTGAAGCTCTTCATATTTTTCACACCTTTTCAGGCTCTTCATGTTTTTGAACAACCCTGCATGCTCCTCCTATATTTCAGACCGTTTCATGCTCCTCATATTTTTGACACCTTTTGAAGCTCTTCATATTTTTCACACCTTTTCAGGCTCTTCATGTTTTTCAACACCTCCTCAGGGTCCTCATATTTTTCAGACTGTTTCATGCTCCTCCTATATTTCAGACCGTTTCATGCTCCTCATATTTTTGACACCTTTAGATCCTCTTCATATTTTTCACACCTTTTCAGGGTCTTCATGTTTTTCAACACTTCTTCAGGCTCCTCCTATTTTTCAGACTGTTTTATGCTCCTCATATTTTTGACACCTTTTGAAGCTCTTCATATTTTTCACACCATTTCAGGCTCTTCATGTGTTTCATTACCGCTTCATGCTCCTCCTATTTTTCAGACCGTTTCATGCTCCTCATATTTTTGACACCTTTTGAACCTCTTCATATATTTCACACCTTTTCAGGCTCTTCAAGTTTTTCACACCGTTTCATGCTCCTCATAATTTTGACACCTTTTGAAGCTCTTCATATATTTCACACATTTTTAGGCTTTTCATGTTTTTCACATCGCTTCATGCTTCTCATAATTTTCAGACAGTTTCATGCTCCTCATATTTTTGACACCTTTTGAAGCTCTTCATATTTTTCACACCTTTTCAGGCTCTTCAGGTTTTTCAACACCGCTTCATGCTCCTACTATATTACAGACCGTTTCATGCTCCTCATATTTTTGACACCTTTAGAACCTCTTCATATTTTTCACACCTTTTCAAAGTCTTTTTGTTTTTCAAAACTTCTTCAGGCTCCTCCTATTTTTCAGACTGTTTTATGCTCCTCATATTTTTGATACCTTTTGAAGCTCTTCATTTTTTTCACACCTTTTCAGGGTCTATATGTTTTTGAACACCGTTTCATGCTCCTCCTATTTTTCAGACCATTTCATGCTCCTCATATTTTTGACACCTTTTGAAGCTCTTCATATATTTCACATCTTTTCAGGCTCTTCATGTTTTTCAACACCTCTTCATGCTCCTCCTATATTTCAGACCGTTTCATGCTCCTCATATTTTTGACACCTTTTGAAGCTCTTCATATTTTTCATACCTTTTCAGGCTCTTCATGTTCTCAACACAGTTTCATGCTCCTCCTATTTTTCAGACCGTTTCAAGCTCCTCATATATTTGACACCTTTTGAAGCTCTTCATATTTTTAAAACCAATTCATGCTACTCCTATTGTTCAGACCGTTTCATGCTCCTCATATATTTGACACCTTTTGAAGCTCTTCATATTTTTAAAACCAATTCATGCTACTCCTATTGTTCAGACCGTTTCATGCTCCTCATATTTTTGACACCTTTTGAAGCTCTTCATATTTTTCACACCATTCCAAACTCTTCATGTTTCTCAACACCGTTTCATGCTTCGCCTATTTTTCCGACCATTTCATGCTCCTAATATATTTGACACCTTTTGAAGCTATTTATATTTTTCACATCTTTTCAGGCTCTACATGTTTTTGAACACTGCTTCATGCTTCTCCTATTTTTCAGACCGTTTCATGCTCCTCATATTTTTGACACCTTTTGAAGCTCTTCATATTTTTCACACCTTTTCATGCTCTTCATCTTTTTTAACACCGTTTCATGCTCCACCTATTTTTCAGACCGATTCATGCTCCTCCTATTTTTCAGACCGTTTCATGCTCCTCATATTTTTGACACCTTTTGAAGCTCTTCGTATTTTTCACACCTTTTCATGCTCTTCATCTTTTTTAACACCGTTTCATGCTCCACCTATTTTTCAGACCGATTCATGCTCCTCCTATTTTTCAGACCGTTTCATGCTCCTCATATTTTTCACACCTTTTGAAGCTCTTCATATTTTTCATACCTTTTCAGGCTCTTCATGTTTTTCAACACCACTTCATGCTCCTCCTATTTTTCAGACCGTTACATGCTCCTCATATATTTGACACCTTTTGAAGCTCTTCATATATTTCACAACTTTTCATGCTCTTCATGTTTTTCAACACCGTTTCATACTCCTCCTTTTTTTCAGACTGTTTCAAGCTCCTCATATTTTTACAACCTTCTGAAGCTCTTCGTATTTTTCACAACTTTTCAGCCTCTTCCTCTTTTTGAACAGCGTTTCATGCTCCTCATACTTTTCACACCTTTTGAAGCTCTTCATATATTTCACACCTTTTCATGCTCTTCATGATTTCAACACCGTTTCATGCTCCTCCTATTTTTCAGACCGTTTCATGCTCCTCATATTTTTGACACCTTTTGAAGCTCTTCATATTTTACACACATTTTCAGGCTCTTCATGTTTTTCAACATCGTTTCTTGCTCCTCCTATTTTTCAGACCGTTTCATGCTCCTCATATGTTTGACACCTTTTGAAGCTCTTCATATTTTTCACACCATTCCAGACTCTTCACCTTTCTCAACACCGTTTCATGCTTCTCCTATTTTTCAGACCATTTCATGCTCCTAAAATATTTGACACCTTTTGAAGCTCTTCATATTTTTCACACCTTTTCAGTGTCTATATGTTATGGAAATCCATTTCATGCTCCTCCTACTTTTCAGACCGTTTCATGCTCCTCATATTTTTGACACCTTTTGAAGCTCTTCATATTTTTCACACCTTTTCAATCTCTTTGTATTTTTCACACTTTTTCGTGCTCTTCATATTGTTCACACCTTTTCATGCTCCAAGAATTTTTTAGACCTTTTCATGCTCCTCGTGTTTTTCAGAACTTTTCATGCTTCTCGTATTTTTCAGACCCTTTCATGCTCCTCGTATTTTTCAGACCTTTTCATGCTCCTCGTATTTTTCAGACCTTTTCATGCTCCTCGTGTTTTGCAGACATTTTCATGCTCGTCGTATTTTTCAGACCTTTTCATGCTCCTGGTATTTTTGACACCTATTCATGCTCCTCATATTTTTCAGAAATTTTCATGCTCCTGGTATTTTTCAGACCTTTTCATGCTCCTCGTATTTTTCAGACCTTTTCATGCTCTTCCTATTTTCAGACCTTTTCGTGCTCCTCATATTTTTCATACCATTTCATGCTACTCATATTTTTCACATCTTTTCATACTCCTCATATTTTTGACACCTTTTAAAGGTCTTCATATTTTTCACACCGTTTCATGCTCTTTATATTTTCACACCGTTTCATGTTCCTCGTATTTTTCAGACCTTTTCATGCTCCTACTATTTTTC
Organism: Dama dama; assembly: GCF_033118175.1. Taxonomy (NCBI): domain Eukaryota; kingdom Metazoa; phylum Chordata; class Mammalia; order Artiodactyla; family Cervidae; genus Dama; species Dama dama. The sequence continues at coordinate 35,731 of NW_026870878.1, read as the reverse complement.
CCACCTGTTCATGCTCCTCGTATTTTTCTCACATTTCCTTTCTCATCGTATTTTTCACACCTTTTCATGCTCCTCGTATTTTTCACACCTTTAATGCTCCTCATATTTTTCACACCTTTACATGCTCTTCGTGTTTTTCAAACCTTTTAATGCTCTTCGAATTTTTCACACATTTTCATGCACTTCGTGTTTTCCACATTTTTTCATGCTGCTCGTGTTTTTCACACTGTTCCATGCTCCTCATATTTTTAACACCATTTCATGCTCTTCATATTTTCACACCGTTTCATGCTCCTCGTATTTTTCACACCTTTTCATGCTCCTCGTATTTTTCACACCCTTTCATGCTACTTGTGTTTTTCAGACCTTTTCATGCTCTTCGTATTTTTCACAGCATTTCATGCTTCCGCATTTTTCACACCATTGCATGCTCCTCGTATTGTTCACACCTTTTCATGCACTTCATATTTTTCAAACCTTTTCATTCTCTTTGTATTTTTCACAACTTTTCATGCATTTCATAATTTTTCACATCTTTTCATGGTCTTCGTAGATTTCACACCAGTCATGCTCTTCATATTTTTCACACATTTTCAAGCTCTTCATACTTTTCAAACCGATTCTTGCTCTTCATATTTTTCACATCTTTTCATGCTCTAAATATTTTTCACATCTCTTCATGTGCTCCATATTTTTCACACCATTTCATGGGCTTCATTTTTACACCGTTTCATGCTCCTCATATTTTTCACACCGTTTCATGCTCTTCGTATTTTTCACACATTTTCATGCTCTTTGTATTTTTCAGACATTTTCATGCTCTTGGTAATTTTTCACACCGTTTCATGCTCTTTGTATTTTTCACACATTTTCATGCTCTTTGTATTTTTCAGACATTTTCATTCTCTTGGTAATTTTTCACACCTTTTTATGCTCTTCGTATATTTCACACTTTTTCATGCTCTTCATATTTTTCACACCTTTTCATGTTCCTCATATTTTTGAAACCGTTTCATGCTCCTCATATTTATCACACCGTTTCATACTCCACATATTTTTCACACCTTTTCATGCTCATCGTATTTTTCCAACATTTTCATGCTCCTAGTATTGTTCACACCTTTTCATTCTCCTCGTATTTTTCACACCTTTTCATGCTCCTCGTATTTTTCACACCTTTTCATGCTCCTCGTATTTTTCAGACCTTTTCCTGCTCCTCGTATTTTTCACAGCATTTCATGCTTTCACATTTTTCACACTGTTTCATGCTCCTCGTATTTTTCACACCTTTTCATGCACTTTGTATTTTTCAAACCTTTTCATGCTCTTTGTATTTTTCACAACTTTTCATGCTTTTCATAATTTTTCACACCTTTTCATTGTCTTCGTATATTTCACACCCATCATGCTCTTTGTATTTTTCACACCTTTTCAAGCTTTTCATACTTTTCAAACCATTTCATGATCTTCATATTTTTCACATCTTTTCATCCTCTTCATATTTTTCACAACTTTTCATGCTCTTCATATTTTTTACATATTTCATGCTCCTCATATTTTTCATACCATTTCATGCTCCTCATATTTTTCACATCTTTTCATGCTCCTCATATTTTTGACACCTTTTAAAGGTCTTCATATTTTTCACACCGTTTCATGCTCTTTATATTTTCACACTGTTTCATGTTCCTCGTATTTTTCAGACCTTTTCATGCTCCTACTATTTTTCCCACCTTTTCATGCTCCTTGTATTTTTAGCACATTTTCTTTCTCATCGTATTTTTCACACCTTTTCATGCTCCTCGTATTTTTCTCACCTTTAATGCTCCTCGTATTTTTCACACCTTTACATGCTCTTCGTGTTTTTCAAACCTTTTAATGCTCTTCGAATTTTTCACACATTTGCATGCACTTCGTGTTTTCCACATTGTTTCATGCTGCTCATGTTTTTCACACCGTTTCATGCTCTTCATATTTTTAACATCGTTTCATGCTCTTCATATTGTTCACACCTTTTCATGCTCCACGTACTTTTCAGACCTTTTCATGCTCCTCGTGTTTTTCAGAACTTTTCATGCTCCTCATATTTTTCAGACCTTTTCATGCTCCTCGTGTTTTTCAGAACTTTTCATGCTCCTCGTATTTTTCACACCTTTTCATGCACTTTGTATTTTTCAAACCTTTTCATGCTCTTTGTATTTTTCACAACTTTTCATGCTTTTCATAATTTTTCACACCTTTTCATTGTCTTCGTATATTTCACACCAGTCATGCTCTTTGTATTTTGCACAACTTTTCATGCTCTTTATACTTTTCAAACCATTTCATGCTCTTCATATTTTTCACAACTTTTCATGCTCTTCATATTTTTTACATATTTCATGCTTCTCATATTTTTCATACCATTTCATGCTCCTCATGTTTTTCACATCTTTTCATACTCCTCATATTTTTGACACCTTTTAAAGGTCTTCATATTTTTCACACCGTTTCATGCTCTTTATATTTTCACACCGTTTCATGTTCCTCGTATTTTTCAGACCTTTTCATGCTCCTACTATTTTTCCCACCTTTTCATGCTCCTCGTATTTTTAGCACATTTTCTTTCTCATCGTATTTTTCACACCTTTTCATGCTCCTCGTATTTTTCACACCTTTAATTCTCTTCGTATTTTTCACACCTTTACATGCTCTTCGTATTTTTCAAACCTTTTCATGCTCTTCGAATTTTTCACACATTATCATGCACCTCGTGTTTTCCACATTTTATCTTGCTGCTCGTGTTTTTCACACCGTTTCATGCTCTTCATATTTTTAACACCGTTTCATGCTCTTCATAATTTCACAACGTTTCATGCTCCTCATATTTTTCACACCTTTTCATGCTTCTCATATTTTTCAGATCTTTTCATGCTTCTCGTATTTTTCAGATATTTCATGCTCCTAGTATTTTTCACACCTTTTCATGCACCTCGTATTTTTCCCACCTTTTCATGCTCCTTGTATTTTTAGCACATTTTCTTTCTCATCGTATTTTTCACACCTTTTCATGCTCCTCGTATTTTTCTCACCTTTAATGCTCCTCGTATTTTTCACACCTTTACATGCTCTTCGTGTTTTTCAAACCTTTTAATGCTCTTCGAATTTTTCACACATTTGCATGCACTTCGTGTTTTCCACATTGTTTCATGCTGCTCATGTTTTTCACACCGTTTCATGCTCTTCATATTTTTAACATCGTTTCATGCTCTTCATATTGTTCACACCTTTTCATGCTCCACGTACTTTTCAGACCTTTTCATGCTCCTCGTGTTTTTCAGAACTTTTCATGCTCCTCATATTTTTCAGACCTTTTCATGCTCCTCGTGTTTTTCAGAACTTTTCATGCTCCTCGTATTTTTCACACCTTTTCATGCACTTTGTATTTTTCAAACCTTTTCATGCTCTTTGTATTTTTCACAACTTTTCATGCTTTTCATAATTTTTCACACCTTTTCATTGTCTTCGTATATTTCACACCAGTCATGCTCTTTGTATTTTGCACAACTTTTCATGCTCTTTATACTTTTCAAACCATTTCATGCTCTTCATATTTTTCACAACTTTTCATGCTCTTCATATTTTTTACATATTTCATGCTTCTCATATTTTTCATACCATTTCATGCTCCTCATGTTTTTCACATCTTTTCATACTCCTCATATTTTTGACACCTTTTAAAGGTCTTCATATTTTTCACACCGTTTCATGCTCTTTATATTTTCACACCGTTTCATGTTCCTCGTATTTTTCAGACCTTTTCATGCTCCTACTATTTTTCCCACCTTTTCATGCTCCTCGTATTTTTAGCACATTTTCTTTCTCATCGTATTTTTCACACCTTTTCATGCTCCTCGTATTTTTCACACCTTTAATTCTCTTCGTATTTTTCACACCTTTACATGCTCTTCGTATTTTTCAAACCTTTTCATGCTCTTCGAATTTTTCACACATTATCATGCACCTCGTGTTTTCCACATTTTATCTTGCTGCTCGTGTTTTTCACACCGTTTCATGCTCTTCATATTTTTAACACCGTTTCATGCTCTTCATAATTTCACAACGTTTCATGCTCCTCATATTTTTCACACCTTTTCATGCTTCTCATATTTTTCAGATCTTTTCATGCTTCTCGTATTTTTCAGATATTTCATGCTCCTAGTATTTTTCACACCTTTTCATGCACCTCGTATTTTTCCCACCTTTTCATGCTCCTTGTATTTTTAGCACATTTTCTTTCTCATCGTATTTTTCACACCTTTTCATGCTCCTCGTATTTTTCTCACCTTTAATGCTCCTCGTATTTTTCACACCTTTACATGCTCTTCGTGTTTTTCAAACCTTTTAATGCTCTTCGAATTTTTCACACATTTGCATGCACTTCGTGTTTTCCACATTGTTTCATGCTGCTCATGTTTTTCACACCGTTTCATGCTCTTCATATTTTTAACATCGTTTCATGCTCTTCATATTGTTCACACCTTTTCATGCTCCACGTACTTTTCAGACCTTTTCATGCTCCTCGTGTTTTTCAGAACTTTTCATGCTCCTCATATTTTTCAGACCTTTTCATGCTCCTCGTGTTTTTCAGAACTTTTCATGCTCCTCGTATTTTTCACACCTTTTCATGCACTTTGTATTTTTCAAACCTTTTCATGCTCTTTGTATTTTTCACAACTTTTCATGCTTTTCATAATTTTTCACACCTTTTCATTGTCTTCGTATATTTCACACCAGTCATGCTCTTTGTATTTTGCACAACTTTTCATGCTCTTTATACTTTTCAAACCATTTCATGCTCTTCATATTTTTCACAACTTTTCATGCTCTTCATATTTTTTACATATTTCATGCTTCTCATATTTTTCATACCATTTCATGCTCCTCATGTTTTTCACATCTTTTCATACTCCTCATATTTTTGACACCTTTTAAAGGTCTTCATATTTTTCACACCGTTTCATGCTCTTTATATTTTCACACCGTTTCATGTTCCTCGTATTTTTCAGACCTTTTCATGCTCCTACTATTTTTCCCACCTTTTCATGCTCCTCGTATTTTTAGCACATTTTCTTTCTCATCGTATTTTTCACACCTTTTCATGCTCCTCGTATTTTTCACACCTTTAATTCTCTTCGTATTTTTCACACCTTTACATGCTCTTCGTATTTTTCAAACCTTTTCATGCTCTTCGAATTTTTCACACATTATCATGCACCTCGTGTTTTCCACATTTTATCTTGCTGCTCGTGTTTTTCACACCGTTTCATGCTCTTCATATTTTTAACACCGTTTCATGCTCTTCATAATTTCACAACGTTTCATGCTCCTCATATTTTTCACACCTTTTCATGCTTCTCATATTTTTCAGATCTTTTCATGCTTCTCGTATTTTTCAGATATTTCATGCTCCTAGTATTTTTCACACCTTTTCATGCACCTCGTATTTTTCACACCTTTTCATGCTCTTTGTAGTTTTCACACCTTTTCATGTTCCTCATATTTTTCAGACCTTTTCATGCTCCTACTATTTTTCCCACCTTTTCATGCTCCTCGTATTTTTAGCACATTTTCTTTCTCATTGCATTTTTCACACCTTTTCATGCTCCTCGTATTTTTCACACCTTTAATGCTCCTCGTATTTTTCACACCTTTGCATGCTCTTCGTATTTTTCAAACCTTTTCATGCTCTTCGAATTTTTCACACATTTTCATGCACTTCGTAGTTTTCACACCTTTTCATGCTCCTCATATTTTTCAGACCTTTTCGTACTCCTCGTATTTGCAGACCTTTTCGTACTCCTCGTGTTTTTCACACCTTTTCATGCTCCTCATATATTTCACAACTTTTCATGCTCTTCATATTATTGACATATTTTAATGCTCCTCATATTTTTCACATCTTTTCATGCTCCTCATATTTTTCAGACCTTTTCATGCTCTTCATATTTTTCCCACCTTGTCATGCCAGTCGTATTTTTTAGAACTTTTCATGGTCCTCGTATATTTCAGACCTTTTCGGGCTCCTCGGATTTTTCACATCTTTTCATGCTCCTCGTATTTTACAGACCTTTTCATGCTCCTTGTATTGTTCCCACCTTTTCATGCTCTTCGTGTTTTTCAAACCTTTTCATTCTCTTCGAATTTTTATACATTTTCATGCTCTTCGTGTTTTTCACACATTTTCATGCTCTTCGTGTTTTTTACACTTTTTCATGCTCCTCATATATTTCAAACCTTTTCATGCTCCTCATATTTTTCACACCTTTTCATGCTCCTCATATTTTTCACACCTTTTCATGCTCCTCGTATGTTTCTGACCTTTACATGCTCCTCATATTTTATAGACCTTTTCATGCTCCTCGTATTTTTCAGACCTTTTCATGGTCCTCGTATTTTCAGACCTTTTTGTGCTCCTCGTATTTTTCACACCTTTTCATGCTCCTCATATATTTCACAACTTTTCATGCTCTTCATATTTTTGACACATTTTCATGCTCCTCCTATTTTTCATACCGTTTCATGCTCCTCATATTTTTCACACCGTTTCATGCTCTTCGTATTTTTCACACATTTTCATGCTCTTTGTATTTTTCAGACATTTTCATGCTCTTGGTAATTTTTCACACCGTTTCATGCTCTTTGTATTTTTCACAAATTTTCATGCTCTGTGTATTTTTCAGACATTTTCATTCTCTTGGTAATTTTTCACACCTTTTTATGCTCTTCGTATATTTCACACCTTTTCATGCTTCATATTTTTCACACCTTTTCATGTTCCTCATATTTTTGAAACCGTTTCATGCTCCTCATATTTATCACACCGTTTCATACTCCGCATATTTTTCACACCTTTTCATGCTCATCGTATTTTTCTGACATTTTCATGCTCCTAGTATTGTTCACACCTTTTCATGCTCCTCGTATTTTTCACACCTTTTCATGCTCCTCGTATTTTTCACACCTTTTCATGCTCCTCGTATTTTTCAGACCTTTTCCTGCTCCTCGTATTTTTCACAGCATTTCATGCTTTCACATTTTTCACACCGTTTCATGCTCCTCGTATTTTTCACACCTTTTCATGCACTTTGTATTTTTCAAACCTTTTCATGCTCTTTGTATTTTTCACAACTTTTCATGCTTTTCATAATTTTTCACACCTTTTCATTGTCTTCGTATATTTCACACCAGTCATGCTCTTTGTATTTTTCACACCTTTTCAAGCTCTTCATACTTTTAAAACCATTTCATGTTCTTCATATTTTTCACACAGTTTCATGCTCTTCATATTTTCACACCTTTTCATGCTCTTCATATTTTTCACACTTTTTCATGCTTTTCATATTTTTCATACAGTTTCATGCTCTTCATAATTTTCACACCTTTTCTTGCTCTTCATATTTTTCACTCCGTTCTATGCTCCTCATATTTTCAGACCTTTTCATGCTCCTCATATTTTCACACCGTTTCATGCTCTTTGTATTTTTCACACATTTTCATGCTCTTTGTATTTTTCAGACATTTTCATGCTCTTGGTAATTTTTCACACCTTTTCATGCTTTTCGTAATTTTTCACACCTTTTCATGCTCTTCATATATTTCACACCTTTTCTTGCTCTTCGTATTTTTCACACCTTTTCATGCTCTTCATATTTTTCACACCGTTTCATGCTCTTCAGATATTTCACACCTTTTCATGCTCTTCATATTTTTCACACGTTTTCATGCTTTTCATATTTTTCACACCTTTTCATGCTCTTCATATTTTTCACACAGTTTCATGCTCCTCATATTTTTCACACCTTTTCATGCTCTTCATATTTTTCACACGTTTTCATGCTTTTCATATTTTTCACACAGTTTCATGCTTTTCATATTTTTCACACAGTTTCATGCTCTTCATATTTTTCACACTTTTTCATGCTTTTCATATTTTTCACACAGTTTCATGCTCTTCATAATTTTCACACCTTTTCATGCTCTTCATATTTTTCACTCCGTTCTATGCTCCTCATATTTTCAGACCATTTTATGATCCTCATATTTTCACCCCGTTTCATGCTCTTCATATTTTTCAAACCATTTCATGCTCTTCGTATTTTTCACACCGTTTCATGATCTTTGTATATTTCACACCTTTTCATGCTCTTCGTTTTTTTCACACCGTTTCATGTTATTCATATTTTTCACAGTTTCATGCTCTTCATATTTTCACACCTTTTCATGCTCTTCATATTTTTCACACTTTTTCATGCTTTTCAAACAGTTTCATGCTCTTGATAATTTTCACACCTTTTCTTGCTCTTCATATTTTTCACTCCATTCTATGCTCCTCATATTTTCAGACCTTTTCATGCTCCTCATATTTTCACACCGTTTCATGCTCTTTGTATTTTTCACACATTTTCATGGTCTTTGTATTTTTCAGATATTTTCATGCTCTTGGTAATTTTTCACACCTTTTCATGCTTTTCGTAATTTTTCACACCTTTTCATGCTCTTCATATTTTTCACACCTTTTCTTGCTCTTCGTATTTTTCACACCGTTTCATGCTCTCAGATTTTTCACACCTTTTCATGCTCTTCATATTTTTCACACGTTTTCATGCTTTTCATATTTTTCACACAGTTTCATGCTCTTCATATTATTCACACCTTTTCATGCTCTTCATATTTTTCACACGTTTTCATGCTTTTCATATTTTTCACACCGTTTCATGCTCTTCACATTTTTCAAACCATTTCATGCTCTTCGTATTTTTCACACCTTTTCATGATCTTTGTATATTTCACACCTTTTCATGCTCTTCGTTTTTTTCACACCGTTTCATGCTCTTCATATTTTTCACACCATTTCATGCTCTTCGTATTTTTCACTCCGTTCTATGCTCCTCATATTTTCACACCGTTTCATGCTCCTCATATTTTCACACCGTTTCATGTCTTCATATTTTTCACACCATTTCATGCTCTTCATATTTTTCACACCTTTTCATGCTCTTTGTATATTTCACACCTTTTCATGCACTTCGTATGTTTCACACCTTATCATGCTCCTCATATTATTCACACCTGTTCATGCTCCTCGTGTTTTTCAGAACTTTTCATGCTCCTCATATTTTTCAGACCTTTTCATGCTCCTCGTATTTTTCACACCTTTCATGCTCCTCATATATTTTAGACGTTGTCATGCTCCTCGTATTTTTCACACCTTTTCATGCTCCTTGTATTTTTCACACCTTTTCATGCTCTTCGTATTTTTCAAAACATTTCATGCTTTCGCATTTTTCACACCGTTTCATGCTCTGCATATTTTTCACACCTTCATGCACTTTGTATTTTTCAAACCTTTTCATGCTCTTTGTAATTTTCACAACTTTTCATTCTTTTCATAATTTTGCACATCTTTTCATGGTCTTCATATATTTCATACCAGTCATGCTCTTCGTATTTTTCACACTTTTTCAAGCTCTTCATACTTTTAAAACCATTTCATGTTCTTCATATTTTTCACACAGTTTCATGCTCTTCATATTTTCACACTTTTTCATGCTCTTCATATTTTTCACACTTTTTCATGCTTTTCATATTTTTCATACAGTTTCATGCTCTTCATAATTTTCACACCTTTTCTTGCTCTTCATATTTTTCACTCCGTTCTATGCTCCTCATATTTTCAGACCTTTTCATGCTCCTCATATTTTCACACCGTTTCATGCTCTTTGTATTTTTCACACATTTTCATGCTCTTTGTATTTTTCAGACATTTTCATGCTCTTGGTAATTTTTCACACCTTTTCATGCTTTTCGTAATTTTTCACACCTTTTCATGCTCTTCATATATTTCACACCTTTTCTTGCTCTTCGTATTTTTCACACCTTTTCATGCTCTTCATATTTTTCACACCGTTTCATGCTCTTCAGATATTTCACACCTTTTCATGCTCTTCATATTTTTCACACCTTTTCATGCTTTTCATATTTTTCACACCGTTTCATGCTCTTCATATTTTCACACAGTTTCATGCTCTTCATATTTTTCACACCTTTTCATGCTCTTCATATTTTTCACACGTTTTCATGCTTTTCATATTTTTCACACAGTTTCATGCTTTTCATATTTTTCACACAGTTTCATGCTCTTCATATTTTTCACACTTTTTCATGCTTTTCATATTTTTCACACAGTTTCATGCTCTTCATAATTTTCACACCTTTTCATGCTCTTCATATTTTTCACTCCGTTCTATGCTCCTCATATTTTCAGACCATTTTATGATCCTCATATTTTCACCCCGTTTCATGCTCTTCATATTTTTCAAACCATTTCATGCTCTTCGTATTTTTCACACCTTTTCATGATCTTTGTATATTTCACACCTTTTCATGCTCTTCGTTTTTTTCACACCGTTTCATGTTCTTCATATTTTTCACAGTTTCATGCTCTTCATATTTTCACACCTTTTCATGCTCTTCATATTTTTCACACTTTTTCATGCTTTTCATATTTTTCACACAGTTTCATGCTTTTCATATTTTTCACACAGTTTCATGCTCTTCATATTTTTCACACTTTTTCATGCTCCTCGTATTTTTCAGACCTTTTCATGCTTCTCGTATTTTTCACACTGTGTCATGCTACTCGTATTTTTTAGAACTTTTCATGGTCCTCCTATATTTCAGACCTTTTCGTGCTCCTCAGATTTTTCACATCTTTTCATGCTCCTCGTATTTTACAGACCTTTACATGCTCCTCGTATTTTTCCCATCTTTTCATGCTCTTCGTGTTTTTCAAACCTTTTCATGCTTCGAATTTTTCATACATTTTCATGCTCTTCGTGTCTTTCACACATTTTCATGCTCTTCGTGTTTTTTACACTTTTTCATGCTCCTCATATATTTCACACCTTTTCATGCTCCTAGTATGTTTCACACCTTTTCATGCTCCTCGTATTTTTCTGACCTTTACATGCTCCTCATATTTTATAGACCTTTTCATGCTCCTCGTATTTTTCATACCTTTTCGTGCTCCTCGTATATTTCACAACTTTTCATGCTCTTCATATTTTTCACACCATTTCATGCTCTTCGTATTTTTCACTCCGTTCTATGCTCCTCATATTTTCACACCGTTTCATGCTCCTCATATTTTCACACCGTTTCATGTCTTCATATTTTTCACACCATTTCATGCTCTTCATATTTTTCACACCTTTTCATGCTCTTTGTATATTTCACACCTTTTCATGCACTTCGTATGTTTCACACCTTATCATGCTCCTCATATTATTCACACCTGTTCATGCTCCTCGTGTTTTTCAGAACTTTTCATGCTCCTCATATTTTTCAGACCTTTTCATGCTCCTCGTATTTTTCACACCTTTCATGCTCCTCATATATTTTAGACGTTGTCATGCTCCTCGTATTTTTCACACCTTTTCATGCTCCTTGTATTTTTCAGACCTTTTCATGCTCTTCGTATTTTTCAAAACATTTCATGCTTTCGCATTTTTCACACCGTTTCATGCTCTGCATATTTTTCACACCTTCATGCACTTCGTATTTTTCAAACCTTTTCATGCTCTTTGTAATTTTCACAACTTTTCATTCTTTTCATAATTTTGCACATCTTTTCATGGTCTTCATATATTTCATACCAGTCATGCTCTTCGTATTTTTCACACTTTTTCAAGCTCTTCATACTTTTAAAACCATTTCATGTTCTTCATATTTTTCACACAGTTTCATGCTCTTCATATTTTCACACCTTTTCATGCTCTTCATATTTTTCACACTTTTTCATGCTTTTCATATTTTTCATACAGTTTCATGCTCTTCATAATTTTCACACCTTTTCTTGCTCTTCATATTTTTCACTCCGTTCTATGCTCCTCATATTTTCAGACCTTTTCATGCTCCTCATATTTTCACACCGTTTCATGCTCTTTGTATTTTTCACACATTTTCATGCTCTTTGTATTTTTCAGACATTTTCATGCTCTCGGTAATTTTTCACACCTTTTCATGCTTTTCGTAATTTTTCACACCTTTTCATGCTCTTCATATATTTCACACCTTTTCTTGCTCTTCGTATTTTTCACACCTTTTCATGCTCTTCATATTTTTCACACCGTTTCATGCTCTTCAGATATTTCACACCTTTTCATGCTCTTCATATTTTTCACACCTTTTCATGCTTTTCATATTTTTCACACCGTTTCATGCTCTTCATATTTTCACACAGTTTCATGCTCTTCATATTTTTCACACCTTTTCATGCTCTTCATATTTTTCACACCTTTTCATGCTCTTCAGATATTTCACACCTTTTCATGCTCTTCATATTTTTCACACGTTTTCATGCTTTTCATATTTTTCACAACGTTTCATGCTCTTCATATTTTCACACAGTTTCATGCTCTTCATATTTTTCACACCTTTTCATGCTCTTCATATTTTTCACACGTTTTCATGCTTTTCATATTTTTCACACAGTTTCATGCTTTTCATATTTTTCACACAGTTTCATGCTCTTCATATTTTTCACACTTTTTCATGCTTTTCATATTTTTCACACAGTTTCATGCTCTTCATAATTTTCACACCTTTTCATGCTCTTCATATTTTTCACTCCGTTCTATGCTCCTCATATTTTCAGACCATTTTATGATCCTCATATTTTCACCCCGTTTCATGCTCTTCATATTTTTCAAACCATTTCATGCTCTTCGTATTTTTCACACCTTTTCATGATCTTTGTATATTTCACACCTTTTCATGCTCTTCGTTTTTTTCACACCGTTTCATGTTCTTCATATTTTTCACAGTTTCATGCTCTTCATATTTTCACACCTTTTCATGCTCTTCATATTTTTCACACTTTTTCATGCTTTTCAAACAGTTTCATGCTCTTGATAATTTTCACACCTTTTCTTGCTCTTCATATTTTTCACTCCATTCTATGCTCCTCATATTTTCAGACCTTTTCATGCTCCTCATATTTTCACACCGTTTCATGCTCTTTGTATTTTTCACACATTTTCATGGTCTTTGTATTTTTCAGATATTTTCATGCTCTTGGTAATTTTTCACACCTTTTCATGCTTTTCGTAATTTTTCACACCTTTTCATGCTCTTCATATATTTCACACCTTTTCTTGCTCTTCGTATTTTTCACACCGTTTCATGCTCTTCAGATTTTTCACACCTTTTCATGCTCTTCATATTTTTCACACGTTTTCATGCTTTTCATATTTTTCACACAGTTTCATGCTCTTCATATTATTCACACCTTTTCATGCTCTTCATATTTTTCACACGTTTTCATGCTTTTCATATTTTTCACACCGTTTCATGCTCTTCACATTTTTCAAACCATTTCATGCTCTTCGTATTTTTCACACCTTTTCATGATCTTTGTATATTTCACACCTTTTCATGCTCTTCGTTTTTTTCACACCGTTTCATGTTCTTCATATTTTTCACACAGTTTCATGCTCTTCATATTTTCACACCTTTTCATGCTCTTCATATTTTTCACACTTTTTCATGCTTTTCATATTTTTCACACAGTTTCATGCTTTTCATATTTTTCACACAGTTTCATGCTCTTCATATTTTTCACACTTTTTCATGCTCCTCGTATTTTTCAGACCTTTTCATGCTTCTCGTATTTTTCACACCGTGTCATGCTACTCGTATTTTTTAGAACTTTTCATGGTCCTCCTATATTTCAGACCTTTTCGTGCTCCTCAGATTTTTCACATCTTTTCATGCTCCTCGTATTTTACAGACCTTTACATGCTCCTCGTATTTTTCCCATCTTTTCATGCTCTTCGTGTTTTTCAAACCTTTTCATGCTTCGAATTTTTCATACATTTTCATGCTCTTCGTGTCTTTCACACATTTTCATGCTCTTCGTGTTTTTTACACTTTTTCATGCTCCTCATATATTTCACACCTTTTCATGCTCCTAGTATGTTTCACACCTTTTCATGCTCCTCGTATTTTTCTGACCTTTACATGCTCCTCATATTTTATAGACCTTTTCATGCTCCTCGTATTTTTCATACCTTTTCGTGCTCCTCGTATATTTCACAACTTTTCATGCTCTTCATATTTTTCACACCATTTCATGCTCTTCGTATTTTTCACTCCGTTCTATGATCCTCATATTTTCACACCGTTTCATGCTCCTCATATTTTCACACCGTTTCATGTCTTCATATTTTTCACACCATTTCATGCTCTTCATATTTTTCACACCTTTTCATGCTCTTTGTATATTTCACACCTTTTCATGCACTTCGTATGTTTCACACCTTATCATGCTCCTCATATTATTCACACCTGTTCATGCTCCTCGTGTTTTTCAGAACTTTTCATGCTCCTCATATTTTTCAGACCTTTTCATGCTCCTCGTATTTTTCACACCTTTCATGCTCCTCATATTTTTCAGACCTTTTCATGCTCCTCGTATTTTTCACACCTTTTCATGCTCCTTGTATTTTTCACACCTTTTCATGCTCCTTGTATTTTTCAGACCTTTTCATGCTCTTCGTATTTTTCAAAACATTTCATGCTTTCGCATTTTTCACACCATTTCATGCTCTGCATATTTTTCACACCTTCATGCACTTCGTATTTTTCAAACCTTTTCATGCTCTTTGTAATTTTCACAACTTTTCATTCTTTTCATAATTTTGCACATCTTTTCATGGTCTTCATATATTTCACACCAGTCATGCTCTTCGTATTTTTCACACTTTTTCAAGCTCTTCATACTTTTCAAACCGTTTCATGCTCTTCATATTTTTCACATCTTTTCATGCTCTTCATATTTTTCACACCGTTTCATGCTCTTCATATTTTTCACACCTTTTCATGGTCTTCATTTTTACACCGTTTCATGCTCCTCATATTTTTCACACGTTTCATGCTCTTCATATTTTTACACCGTTTCATGCTCCTCCTATTTTTCACACATTTTCATTTTCTTTGTATTTTTCAGACATTTTCATGCTCTTGGTAATTTTTCACACCTTTTCATGCTTTTCGTAATTTTTCACACCTGTAAATGCTCTTCGTATATTTCACACCTTTTCATGTTCCTCATATTTTTCACACAGTTTCATGCTCTTCATATTATTCACACCTTTTCATGCTCTTCATATTTTTCACACTTTTTCATGCTTTTCATATTTTTCACACAGTTTCATGCTCTTCATAATTTTCACACCTTTTCATGCTCTTCATATTTTTCACTCCGTTCTATGCTCCTCATATTTTCAGACCATTTTATGATCCTCATATTTTCACCCCGTTTCATGCTCTTCATATTTTTCAAACCATTTCATGCTCTTCGTATTTTTCACACCTTTTCATGATCTTTGTAGATTTCACACCTTTTCATGCTCTTCGTTTTTTTCACACCGTTTCATGTTCTTCATATTTTTCACAGTTTCATGCTCTTCATATTTTCACACCTTTTCATGCTCTTCATATTTTTCACACTTTTTCATGCTTTTCATATTTTTCATACAGTTTCATGCTCTTCATAATTTTCACACCTTTTCTTGCTCTTCATATTTTTCACTCCGTTCTATGCTCCTCATATTTTCAGACCTTTTCATGCTCCTCATATTTTCACACCGTTTCATGCTCTTTGTATTTTTCACACATTTTCATGCTCTTTGTATTTTTCAGACATTTTCATGCTCTTGGTAATTTTTCACACCTTTTCATGCTTTTCGTAATTTTTCACACCTTTTCATGCTCTTCATATATTTCACACCTTTTCTTGCTCTTCGTATTTTTCACACAGTTTCATGCTCTTCATATTATTCACACCTTTTCATGCTCTTCAGATATTTCACACCTTTTCATGCTCTTCATATTTTTCACACCGTTTCATGCTCTTCATATTTTTCACACAGTTTCTTGCTCTTCATATTTTTCACACCTTTTCATGCTCTTCATATTTTTCACATGTTTTCATGCTTTTCATATTTTTCACACAGTTTCATGCTTTTCATATTTTTCACACCTTTTCATGCTCTTCGTATTTTTCCCACCTTTTCATGCTCTTCATATTTTTCAAACCTTTTCATGCTTTTTGAATTTTTCATACATTTTCATGGTCTTCGTGTTTTTCACACATTTTCATGGTCTTCGTGTTTTTTACACTTTTTCATGGTCCTCATATTTTTCAAACCTTTTCATGCTCATCATAGTTTTCACACCTTTTCATGGTCCTCGTATATTCAGACCTTTTCGTGCTCCTCGGATTTTTCACACCTTTTCATGCTCTTCGAATTTTTCACACATTTTCATTTCTTCGTTTTATCCACAACTTTTCATGCTGCTAGTGTTTTTCACACCATTTCATGCTCTTCATATTTTTCAGACCGTTTCTTGCTCCTCATATTTATCACACCTTTCTATGCTCTTCATAATTTTCACACCGTTTCATGCTCTTCATTTTTTCACACCTTTTCAGGCTCCTCATATTTTTGAGACCTTTACATGCTCTTCGTATTTTTCACACTTTTTAATGCTCCTCCTGTTTTCCAGACCTTTTCATGTTCCTCGTATTTTTCAGACCTTTTCATGCTCCTCGTATTTTTGACACCTTTTCATGGTCCTCATATTTTTCAGACCTTTTCATGCTCCTCATATTTTTCAGACCTTTTCATTCTCCTAGAATTTTTCAGATCTTTTCATGCTCCTAGTATTTTTCAGACCTTTTCATGGTCCTCGTATATTTCAGACTCTTCGTACTCCTCGGATTTTTCACACCTTTTCATGCTCCTCATATTTTTCCACACATTTTCATGCTCTTCGTGTTTTTCACAGCTATTCATGCTCCTCGTGTTTTTCACACCTTTTCATGCTCCTCGTATTTTTCACACCTTTTCATGCTCTTCGTATTTTTCAACCCTTTTCATGCTCTTTGAATTTTTCATACAATTTCATGCTCTTCGTGTTTTTCACACATTTTCATGCTCTTCGTGTTTTTTACACTCTTTCATGGTCCTCATATTTTTCACACCTTTTCGTGCTCTTAGTGTTTTTCACACCTTTTCTTGGTCCTCCTATATTTCAGACCTTTTCGTGCTCCTCGCATTTTTCACACCTTTTCATGCTCTTCGAATTTTTCACACATTTTCATGCACTTCGTTTTATCCACAACTTTTCATGCTGCTCGTGTTTTTCACACCATTTCATGCTCTTCATATTTTTCAGACCGTTTCATGCTCCTCCTATTTATCACACCTTTCCATGCTCTTCATAATTTTCACACCGTTTCATGCTCTTCATATTTTCACACCGTTTCATCCTCTTCATATTTTTCAGACCTTTTCATGCTCCTCGTATTTTGCCCACCGTTTCACGCTCTTCGTGTTTTCACACCATTTCAAGCCCTTTGTATTTTTCACACCTTTTCGTGCTCTTCATATTGTTCACACCTTTTCATGCTCCAAGTAATTTTTAGACATTTTCATGCTCCTCGTGTTTTTCAGAACTTTTCATGCTCCTCGTATTTTTCAGACCTTTTCATGCTCCTCGTATTTTTCAGACCTTTACATGCTCCTCGTATTTTTCACACATTTTCATGCTCTTCGTGTTTTTCACACCTATTCATGCTCCTTGTGTTTTTAACATCTTTTCATGCTCCTCGTGTTTTGCAGAGCTTTTCATGCTCCTCGTATTTTTCAGACCTTTTCATGTTCCTCGTATTTTTGACACCTTTTCAGGCTCCTCATATTTTTCAGAACTTTTCATGCTCCTGGTATTTTTCAGACCTTTTCACGCTCCTTGTATTTTTCAGATCTTTTCGGGCTCCTCCTATTTTCAGGCCTTTTCGTGCTCCTCGTATGTTTCACACCTTTTCATGCTCCTCATATATTTCACAACTTTTTATGCTCTTCATATTTTTTACATATTTCATGCTCCTCATATTTTTCATACCATTTCATGCTACTCATATTTTTCACATCTTTTCATGCTCCTCATATTTTTGACACCTTTTAAAGGTCATCATATTTTTCTACCGTTTCATGCTCTTGATATTTTCACACGGTTTCATGCTCCTCGTATTTTTCAGACCTTTTCATGCTCCTACTATTTTTCCTACCTTTTCATGCTCCTCGTATTTTTCGCACATTTTCTTTCTCATCGTATTTTTCACACCTTTTCATGCTCCTCGTATTTTTGACACCTTTAATGCTCCTCGTATTTTTCACACCTTTATATGCTCTTCGTATTTTCAATCCTTTTCATGCTCTTCGAATTTTTCACACATTTTCATGCACTTCGTGTTTTCCACATTTTTTCATGCTGCTCGTGTTTTTCACACCATTTCATGCTCTTCATATTTTTAACACCGTTTCATGCTCTTCATATTTTCACACCGTTTCATGCTCCTCATATTTTTCACACCTTTTCATGCTCCTCGTATTTTTCACACCCATTCATGCTCCTTGTATTTTTCAGACCTTTTCATGCTCTTCGTATTTTTCACACCTTTTCATGCTCCTCATATTTTTGAAACCTTTTCATGTTCCTCATATTTATCACACCGTTTCATACTCCTCATATTTTTCACACCTTTTCATGTTCCTCGTATTTTTCAAACCTTTTCATGCTCCTCATATTTTTCAGACATTTTCATGCTCCTAGTATTGTTCACACCTTTTCATGCTCCTCGTTTTTTTCACACCTTTTCATATTCCTCGTATTTTTCACACCTATTCATGCTCCTTGTATTTTTCAGACCTTTCGTGCTCCTCGTGTTTTTCACAGCATTTCATGCTTTCGCATTTTTAACACCGTTTCATGCTCCTCGTATTTTTCACACCTTGTCATGCACTTTGTATTTTTCAAACCTTTTCATGCTCTTTGTATTTTTCACAACTTTTCATGCTTTTCATAATTTTTCACACCTTTTCATTGTCTTCGTATATTTCACACCAGTCATGCTCTTTGTATTTTTCACACCTTTTCAAGCTCTTCATACTTTTAAAACCATTTCATGTTCTTCATATTTTTCACACAGTTTCATGCTCTTCATATTTTCACACCTTTTCATGCTCTTCATATTTTTCACACTTTTTCATGCTTTTCATATTTTTCATACAGTTTCATGCTCTTCATAATTTTCACACCTTTTCTTGCTCTTCATATTTTTCACTCCGTTCTATGCTCCTCATATTTTCAGACCTTTTCATGCTCCTCATATTTTCACACCGTTTCATGCTCTTTGTATTTTTCACACATTTTCATGCTCTTTGTATTTTTCAGACATTTTCATGCTCTTGGTAATTTTTCACACCTTTTCATGCTTTTCGTAATTTTTCACACCTTTTCATGCTCTTCATATATTTCACACCTTTTCTTGCTCTTCGTATTTTTCACACAGTTTCATGCTCTTCATATTATTCACACCTTTTCATGCTCTTCATATTTTTCACACGTTTTCATGCTTTTCATATTTTTCACACCGTTTCATGCTCTTCATATTTTTCACACAGTTTCATGCTCTTCATATTTTTCACACCTTTTCATGCTCTTCATATTTTTCACACGTTTTCATGCTTTTCATATTTTTCACACAGTTTCATGCTTTTCATATTTTTCACACTTTTTCATGCTTTTCATATTTTTCACACAGTTTCATGCTCATCATAATTTTCACACCTTTTCATGCTCTTCATATTTTTCACTCCGTTCTATGCTCCTCATATTTTCAGACCATTTTATGATCCTCATATTTTCACCCCGTTTCATGCTCTTCATATTTTTCAAACCATTTCATGCTCTTCGTATTTTTCACACCTTTTCATGATCTTTGTATATTTCACACCTTTTCATGCTCTTCGTTTTTTTCACACCGTTTCATGTTCTTCATATTTTTCACAGTTTCATGCTCTTCATATTTTCACACCTTTTCATGCTCTTCATATTTTTCACACTTTTTCATGCTTTTCAAACAGTTTCATGCTCTTCATAATTTTCACACCTTTTCTTGCTCTTCATATTTTTCACTCCATTCTATGCTCCTCATATTTTCAGACCTTTTCATGCTCCTCATATTTTCACACCGTTTCATGCTCTTTGTATTTTTCACACATTTTCATGGTCTTTGTATTTTTCAGATATTTTCATGCTCTTGGTAATTTTTCACACCTTTTCATGCTTTTCGTAATTTTTCACACCTTTTCATGCTCTTCATATATTTCACACCTTTTCTTGCTCTTCGTATTTTTCACACCGTTTCATGCTCTTCAGATTTTTCACACCTTTTCATGCTCTTCATATTTTTCACACGTTTTCATGCTTTTCATATTTTTCAAACCGGTTCATGCTCTTCATATTTTTCACACAGTTTCTTGCTCTTCATATTTTTCACACCTTTTCATGCTCTTCATATTTTTCACACGTTTTCATGCTTTTCATATTTTCAACACAGTTTCATGTTTTTCATATTTTTCACACCTTTTCATGCTCTTCGTATTTTTCCCACCTTTTCATGCTCTTCATATTTTTCAAACCTTTTCATGCTTTTTGAATTTTTCATACATTTTCATGGTCTTCGTGTTTTTCACACATTTTCATGATCTTTGTATATTTCACACCTTTTCATGCTCTTCGTTTTTTTCACACCGTTTCATGTTCTTCATATTTTTCACAGTTTCATGCTCTTCATATTTTCACACCTTTTCATGCTCTTCATATTTTTCACACTTTTTCATGCTTTTCAAACAGTTTCATGCTCTTCATAATTTTCACACCTTTTCTTGCTCTTCATATTTTTCACTCCATTCTATGCTCCTCATATTTTCAGACCTTTTCATGCTCCTCATATTTTCACACCGTTTCATGCTCTTTGTATTTTTCACACATTTTCATGGTCTTTGTATTTTTCAGATATTTTCATGCTCTTGGTAATTTTTCACACCTTTTCATGCTTTTCGTAATTTTTCACACCTTTTCATGCTCTTCATATTTTTCACACCTTTTCTTGCTCTTCGTATTTTTCACACCGTTTCATGCTCTCAGATTTTTCACACCTTTTCATGCTCTTCATATTTTTCACACGTTTTCATGCTTTTCATATTTTTCACACAGTTTCATGCTCTTCATATTATTCACACCTTTTCATGCTCTTCATATTTTTCACACGTTTTCATGCTTTTCATATTTTTCACACCGTTTCATGCTCTTCACATTTTTCAAACCATTTCATGCTCTTCGTATTTTTCACACCTTTTCATGATCTTTGTATATTTCACACCTTTTCATGCTCTTCGTTTTTTTCACACCGTTTCATGTTCTTCATATTTTTCACACAGTTTCATGCTCTTCATATTTTCACACCTTTTCATGCTCTTCATATTTTTCACACTTTTTCATGCTTTTCATATTTTTCACACAGTTTCATGCTTTTCATATTTTTCACACAGTTTCATGCTCTTCATATTTTTCACACTTTTTCATGCTCCTCGTATTTTTCAGACCTTTTCATGCTTCTCGTATTTTTCACACCGTGTCATGCTACTCGTATTTTTTAGAACTTTTCATGGTCCTCCTATATTTCAGACCTTTTCGTGCTCCTCAGATTTTTCACATCTTTTCATGCTCCTCGTATTTTACAGACCTTTACATGCTCCTCGTATTTTTCCCATCTTTTCATGCTCTTCGTGTTTTTCAAACCTTTTCATGCTTCGAATTTTTCATACATTTTCATGCTCTTCGTGTCTTTCACACATTTTCATGCTCTTCGTGTTTTTTACACTTTTTCATGCTCCTCATATATTTCACACCTTTTCATGCTCCTAGTATGTTTCACACCTTTTCATGCTCCTCGTATTTTTCTGACCTTTACATGCTCCTCATATTTTATAGACCTTTTCATGCTCCTCGTATTTTTCATACCTTTTCGTGCTCCTCGTATATTTCACAACTTTTCATGCTCTTCATATTTTTCACACCATTTCATGCTCTTCGTATTTTTCACTCCGTTCTATGCTCCTCATATTTTCACACCGTTTCATGCTCCTCATATTTTCACACCGTTTCATGTCTTCATATTTTTCACACCATTTCATGCTCTTCATATTTTTCACACCTTTTCATGCTCTTTGTATATTTCACACCTTTTCATGCACTTCGTATGTTTCACACCTTATCATGCTCCTCATATTATTCACACCTGTTCATGCTCCTCGTGTTTTTCAGAACTTTTCATGCTCCTCATATTTTTCAGACCTTTTCATGCTCCTCGTATTTTTCACACCTTTCATGCTCCTCATATTTTTCAGACCTTTTCATGCTCCTCGTATTTTTCACACCTTTTCATGCTCCTTGTATTTTTCACACCTTTTCATGCTCCTTGTATTTTTCAGACCTTTTCATGCTCTTCGTATTTTTCAAAACATTTCATGCTTTCGCATTTTTCACACCGTTTCATGCTCTGCATATTTTTCACACCTTCATGCACTTCGTATTTTTCAAACCTTTTCATGCTCTTTGTAATTTTCACAACTTTTCATTCTTTTCATAATTTTGCACATCTTTTCATGGTCTTCATATATTTCACACCAGTCATGCTCTTCGTATTTTTCACACTTTTTCAAGCTCTTCATACTTTTCAAACCGTTTCATGCTCTTCATATTTTTCACATCTTTTCATGCTCTTCATATTTTTCACACCGTTTCATGCTCTTCATATTTTTCACACCTTTTCATGGTCTTCATTTTTACACCGTTTCATGCTCCTCATATTTTTCACACGTTTCATGCTCTTCATATTTTTACACCGTTTCATGCTCCTCCTATTTTTCACACATTTTCATTTTCTTTGTATTTTTCAGACATTTTCATGCTCTTGGTAATTTTTCACACCTTTTCATGCTTTTCGTAATTTTTCACACCTGTAAATGCTCTTCGTATATTTCACACCTTTTCATGTTCCTCATATTTTTCACACAGTTTCATGCTCTTCATATTATTCACACAGTTTCATGCTCTTCATATTTTTCACACTTTTTCATGCTTTTCATATTTTTCACACAGTTTCATGCTCTTCATAATTTTCACACTTTTCATGCTCTTCATATTTTTCACTCCGTTCTAATGCTCCTCATATTTTCAGACCATTTTATGATCCTCATATTTTCACCCCGTTTCATGCTCTTCATATTTTTCAAACCATTTCATGCTCTTCGTATTTTTCACACCTTTTCATGATCTTTGTAGATTTCACACCTTTTCATGCTCTTCGTTTTTTTCACACCGTTTCATGTTCTTCATATTTTTCACAGTTTCATGCTCTTCATATTTTCACACCTTTTCATGCTCTTCATATTTTTCACACTTTTTCATGCTTTTCATATTTTTCATACAGTTTCATGCTCTTCATAATTTTCACACCTTTTCTTGCTCTTCATATTTTTCACTCCGTTCTATGCTCCTCATATTTTCAGACCTTTTCATGCTCCTCATATTTTCACACCGTTTCATGCTCTTTGTATTTTTCACACATTTTCATGCTCTTTGTATTTTTCAGACATTTTCATGCTCTTGGTAATTTTTCACACCTTTTCATGCTTTTCGTAATTTTTCACACCTTTTCATGCTCTTCATATATTTCACACCTTTTCTTGCTCTTCGTATTTTTCACACAGTTTCATGCTCTTCATATTATTCACACCTTTTCATGCTCTTCAGATATTTCACACCTTTTCATGCTCTTCATATTTTTCACACCGTTTCATGCTCTTCATATTTTTCACACAGTTTCTTGCTCTTCATATTTTTCACACCTTTTCATGCTCTTCATATTTTTCACACGTTTTCATGCTTTTCATATTTTTCACACAGTTTCATGCTTTTCATATTTTTCACACCTTTTCATGCTCTTCGTATTTTTCCCACCTTTTCATGCTCTTCATATTTTTCAAACCTTTTCATGCTTTTTGAATTTTTCATACATTTTCATGGTCTTCGTGTTTTTCACACATTTTCATGGTCTTCGTGTTTTTTACACTTTTTCATGGTCCTCATATTTTTCAAACCTTTTCATGCTCATCATAGTTTTCACACCTTTTCATGGTCCTCGTATATTCAGACCTTTTCGTGCTCCTCGGATTTTTCACACCTTTTCATGCTCTTCGAATTTTTCACACATTTTCATGCACTTCGTTTTATCCACAACTTTTCATGCTGCTAGTGTTTTTCACACCATTTCATGCTCTTCATATTTTTCAGACCGTTTCTTGCTCCTCATATTTATCACACCTTTCTATGCTCTTCATAATTTTCACACCGTTTCATGCTCTTCATTTTTTCACACCTTTTCAGGCTCCTCATATTTTTGAGACCTTTTCATGCTCTTCGTATTTTTCACACTTTTTAATGCTCCTCCTGTTTTCCAGACCTTTTCATGTTCCTCGTATTTTTCAGACCTTTTCATGCTCCTCGTATTTTTGACACCTTTTCATGGTCCTCATATTTTTCAGACCTTTTCATGCTCCTCATATTTTTCAGACCTTTTCATTCTCCTAGAATTTTTCAGATCTTTTCATGCTCCTAGTATTTTTCAGACCTTTTCATGGTCCTCGTATATTTCAGACTCTTCGTACTCCTCGGATTTTTCACACCTTTTCATGCTCCTCATATTTTTCCACACATTTTCATGCTCTTCGTGTTTTTCACAGCTATTCATGCTCCTCGTGTTTTTCACACCTTTTCATGCTCCTCGTATTTTTCACACCTTTTCATGCTCTTCGTATTTTTCAACCCTTTTCATGCTCTTTGAATTTTTCATACAATTTCATGCTCTTCGTGTTTTTCACACATTTTCATGCTCTTCGTGTTTTTTACACTCTTTCATGGTCCTCATATTTTTCACACCTTTTCGTGCTCTTAGTGTTTTTCACACCTTTTCTTGGTCCTCCTATATTTCAGACCTTTTCGTGCTCCTCGCATTTTTCACACCTTTTCATGCTCTTCGAATTTTTCACACATTTTCATGCACTTCGTTTTATCCACAACTTTTCATGCTGCTCGTGTTTTTCACACCATTTCATGCTCTTCATATTTTTCAGACCGTTTCATGCTCCTCCTATTTATCACACCTTTCCATGCTCTTCATAATTTTCACACCGTTTCATGCTCTTCATATTTTCACACCGTTTCATCCTCTTCATATTTTTCAGACCTTTTCATGCTCCTCGTATTTTGCCCACCGTTTCACGCTCTTCGTGTTTTCACACCATTTCAAGCCCTTTGTATTTTTCACACCTTTTCGTGCTCTTCATATTGTTCACACCTTTTCATGCTCCAAGTAATTTTTAGACATTTTCATGCTCCTCGTGTTTTTCAGAACTTTTCATGCTCCTCGTATTTTTCAGACCTTTTCATGCTCCTCGTATTTTTCAGACCTTTACATGCTCCTCGTATTTTTCACACATTTTCATGCTCTTCGTGTTTTTCACACCTATTCATGCTCCTTGTGTTTTTAACATCTTTTCATGCTCCTCGTGTTTTGCAGAGCTTTTCATGCTCCTCGTATTTTTCAGACCTTTTCATGTTCCTCGTATTTTTGACACCTTTTCAGGCTCCTCATATTTTTCAGAACTTTTCATGCTCCTGGTATTTTTCAGACCTTTTCACGCTCCTTGTATTTTTCAGATCTTTTCGGGCTCCTCCTATTTTCAGGCCTTTTCGTGCTCCTCGTATGTTTCACACCTTTTCATGCTCCTCATATATTTCACAACTTTTTATGCTCTTCATATTTTTTACATATTTCATGCTCCTCATATTTTTCATACCATTTCATGCTACTCATATTTTTCACATCTTTTCATGCTCCTCATATTTTTGACACCTTTTAAAGGTCATCATATTTTTCTACCGTTTCATGCTCTTGATATTTTCACACGGTTTCATGCTCCTCGTATTTTTCAGACCTTTTCATGCTCCTACTATTTTTCCTACCTTTTCATGCTCCTCGTATTTTTCGCACATTTTCTTTCTCATCGTATTTTTCACACCTTTTCATGCTCCTCGTATTTTTGACACCTTTAATGCTCCTCGTATTTTTCACACCTTTATATGCTCTTCGTATTTTCAATCCTTTTCATGCTCTTCGAATTTTTCACACATTTTCATGCACTTCGTGTTTTCCACATTTTTTCATGCTGCTCGTGTTTTTCACACCATTTCATGCTCTTCATATTTTTAACACCGTTTCATGCTCTTCATATTTTCACACCGTTTCATGCTCCTCATATTTTTCACACCTTTTCATGCTCCTCGTATTTTTCACACCCATTCATGCTCCTTGTATTTTTCAGACCTTTTCATGCTCTTCGTATTTTTCACACCTTTTCATGCTCCTCATATTTTTGAAACCTTTTCATGTTCCTCATATTTATCACACCGTTTCATACTCCTCATATTTTTCACACCTTTTCATGTTCCTCGTATTTTTCAAACCTTTTCATGCTCCTCATATTTTTCAGACATTTTCATGCTCCTAGTATTGTTCACACCTTTTCATGCTCCTCGTTTTTTTCACACCTTTTCATATTCCTCGTATTTTTCACACCTATTCATGCTCCTTGTATTTTTCAGACCTTTCGTGCTCCTCGTGTTTTTCACAGCATTTCATGCTTTCGCATTTTTAACACCGTTTCATGCTCCTCGTATTTTTCACACCTTGTCATGCACTTTGTATTTTTCAAACCTTTTCATGCTCTTTGTATTTTTCACAACTTTTCATGCTTTTCATAATTTTTCACACCTTTTCATTGTCTTCGTATATTTCACACCAGTCATGCTCTTTGTATTTTTCACACCTTTTCAAGCTCTTCATACTTTTAAAACCATTTCATGTTCTTCATATTTTTCACACAGTTTCATGCTCTTCATATTTTCACACCTTTTCATGCTCTTCATATTTTTCACACTTTTTCATGCTTTTCATATTTTTCATACAGTTTCATGCTCTTCATAATTTTCACACCTTTTCTTGCTCTTCATATTTTTCACTCCGTTCTATGCTCCTCATATTTTCAGACCTTTTCATGCTCCTCATATTTTCACACCGTTTCATGCTCTTTGTATTTTTCACACATTTTCATGCTCTTTGTATTTTTCAGACATTTTCATGCTCTTGGTAATTTTTCACACCTTTTCATGCTTTTCGTAATTTTTCACACCTTTTCATGCTCTTCATATATTTCACACCTTTTCTTGCTCTTCGTATTTTTCACACAGTTTCATGCTCTTCATATTATTCACACCTTTTCATGCTCTTCATATTTTTCACACGTTTTCATGCTTTTCATATTTTTCACACCGTTTCATGCTCTTCATATTTTTCACACAGTTTCATGCTCTTCATATTTTTCACACCTTTTCATGCTCTTCATATTTTTCACACGTTTTCATGCTTTTCATATTTTTCACACAGTTTCATGCTTTTCATATTTTTCACACTTTTTCATGCTTTTCATATTTTTCACACAGTTTCATGCTCATCATAATTTTCACACCTTTTCATGCTCTTCATATTTTTCACTCCGTTCTATGCTCCTCATATTTTCAGACCATTTTATGATCCTCATATTTTCACCCCGTTTCATGCTCTTCATATTTTTCAAACCATTTCATGCTCTTCGTATTTTTCACACCTTTTCATGATCTTTGTATATTTCACACCTTTTCATGCTCTTCGTTTTTTTCACACCGTTTCATGTTCTTCATATTTTTCACAGTTTCATGCTCTTCATATTTTCACACCTTTTCATGCTCTTCATATTTTTCACACTTTTTCATGCTTTTCAAACAGTTTCATGCTCTTCATAATTTTCACACCTTTTCTTGCTCTTCATATTTTTCACTCCATTCTATGCTCCTCATATTTTCAGACCTTTTCATGCTCCTCATATTTTCACACCGTTTCATGCTCTTTGTATTTTTCACACATTTTCATGGTCTTTGTATTTTTCAGATATTTTCATGCTCTTGGTAATTTTTCACACCTTTTCATGCTTTTCGTAATTTTTCACACCTTTTCATGCTCTTCATATATTTCACACCTTTTCTTGCTCTTCGTATTTTTCACACCGTTTCATGCTCTTCAGATTTTTCACACCTTTTCATGCTCTTCATATTTTTCACACGTTTTCATGCTTTTCATATTTTTCAAACCGGTTCATGCTCTTCATATTTTTCACACAGTTTCTTGCTCTTCATATTTTTCACACCTTTTCATGCTCTTCATATTTTTCACACGTTTTCATGCTTTTCATATTTTCAACACAGTTTCATGTTTTTCATATTTTTCACACCTTTTCATGCTCTTCGTATTTTTCCCACCTTTTCATGCTCTTCATATTTTTCAAACCTTTTCATGCTTTTTGAATTTTTCATACATTTTCATGGTCTTCGTGTTTTTCACACATTTTCATGATCTTTGTATATTTCACACCTTTTCATGCTCTTCGTTTTTTTCACACCGTTTCATGTTCTTCATATTTTTCACAGTTTCATGCTCTTCATATTTTCACACCTTTTCATGCTCTTCATATTTTTCACACTTTTTCATGCTTTTCAAACAGTTTCATGCTCTTCATAATTTTCACACCTTTTCTTGCTCTTCATATTTTTCACTCCATTCTATGCTCCTCATATTTTCAGACCTTTTCATGCTCCTCATATTTTCACACCGTTTCATGCTCTTTGTATTTTTCACACATTTTCATGGTCTTTGTATTTTTCAGATATTTTCATGCTCTTGGTAATTTTTCACACCTTTTCATGCTTTTCGTAATTTTTCACACCTTTTCATGCTCTTCATATTTTTCACACCTTTTCTTGCTCTTCGTATTTTTCACACCGTTTCATGCTCTCAGATTTTTCACACCTTTTCATGCTCTTCATATTTTTCACACGTTTTCATGCTTTTCATATTTTTCACACAGTTTCATGCTCTTCATATTATTCACACCTTTTCATGCTCTTCATATTTTTCACACGTTTTCATGCTTTTCATATTTTTCACACCGTTTCATGCTCTTCACATTTTTCAAACCATTTCATGCTCTTCGTATTTTTCACACCTTTTCATGATCTTTGTATATTTCACACCTTTTCATGCTCTTCGTTTTTTTCACACCGTTTCATGTTCTTCATATTTTTCACACAGTTTCATGCTCTTCATATTTTCACACCTTTTCATGCTCTTCATATTTTTCACACTTTTTCATGCTTTTCATATTTTTCACACAGTTTCATGCTTTTCATATTTTTCACACAGTTTCA
The DNA here is from genome assembly GCF_033118175.1 of Dama dama. Lineage (NCBI taxonomy): Eukaryota > Metazoa > Chordata > Mammalia > Artiodactyla > Cervidae > Dama > Dama dama. The sequence continues at coordinate 6,358 of NW_026870878.1, read as the reverse complement.
TGCTCTTCATATTTTTCACACTTTTTCATGCTCCTCGTATTTTTCAGACCTTTTCATGCTTCTCGTATTTTTCACACCGTGTCATGCTACTCGTATTTTTTAGAACTTTTCATGGTCCTCCTATATTTCAGACCTTTTCGTGCTCCTCAGATTTTTCACATCTTTTCATGCTCCTCGTATTTTACAGACCTTTACATGCTCCTCGTATTTTTCCCATCTTTTCATGCTCTTCGTGTTTTTCAAACCTTTTCATGCTTCGAATTTTTCATACATTTTCATGCTCTTCGTGTCTTTCACACATTTTCATGCTCTTCGTGTTTTTTACACTTTTTCATGCTCCTCATATATTTCACACCTTTTCATGCTCCTAGTATGTTTCACACCTTTTCATGCTCCTCGTATTTTTCTGACCTTTACATGCTCCTCATATTTTATAGACCTTTTCATGCTCCTCGTATTTTTCATACCTTTTCGTGCTCCTCGTATATTTCACAACTTTTCATGCTCTTCATATTTTTCACACCATTTCATGCTCTTCGTATTTTTCACTCCGTTCTATGCTCCTCATATTTTCACACCGTTTCATGCTCCTCATATTTTCACACCGTTTCATGTCTTCATATTTTTCACACCATTTCATGCTCTTCATATTTTTCACACCTTTTCATGCTCTTTGTATATTTCACACCTTTTCATGCACTTCGTATGTTTCACACCTTATCATGCTCCTCATATTATTCACACCTGTTCATGCTCCTCGTGTTTTTCAGAACTTTTCATGCTCCTCATATTTTTCAGACCTTTTCATGCTCCTCGTATTTTTCACACCTTTCATGCTCCTCATATTTTTCAGACCTTTTCATGCTCCTCGTATTTTTCACACCTTTTCATGCTCCTTGTATTTTTCACACCTTTTCATGCTCCTTGTATTTTTCAGACCTTTTCATGCTCTTCGTATTTTTCAAAACATTTCATGCTTTCGCATTTTTCACACCGTTTCATGCTCTGCATATTTTTCACACCTTCATGCACTTCGTATTTTTCAAACCTTTTCATGCTCTTTGTAATTTTCACAACTTTTCATTCTTTTCATAATTTTGCACATCTTTTCATGGTCTTCATATATTTCACACCAGTCATGCTCTTCGTATTTTTCACACTTTTTCAAGCTCTTCATACTTTTCAAACCGTTTCATGCTCTTCATATTTTTCACATCTTTTCATGCTCTTCATATTTTTCACACCGTTTCATGCTCTTCATATTTTTCACACCTTTTCATGGTCTTCATTTTTACACCGTTTCATGCTCCTCATATTTTTCACACGTTTCATGCTCTTCATATTTTTACACCGTTTCATGCTCCTCCTATTTTTCACACATTTTCATTTTCTTTGTATTTTTCAGACATTTTCATGCTCTTGGTAATTTTTCACACCTTTTCATGCTTTTCGTAATTTTTCACACCTGTAAATGCTCTTCGTATATTTCACACCTTTTCATGTTCCTCATATTTTTCACACAGTTTCATGCTCTTCATATTATTCACACCTTTTCATGCTCTTCATATTTTTCACACTTTTTCATGCTTTTCATATTTTTCACACAGTTTCATGCTCTTCATAATTTTCACACCTTTTCATGCTCTTCATATTTTTCACTCCGTTCTATGCTCCTCATATTTTCAGACCATTTTATGATCCTCATATTTTCACCCCGTTTCATGCTCTTCATATTTTTCAAACCATTTCATGCTCTTCGTATTTTTCACACCTTTTCATGATCTTTGTAGATTTCACACCTTTTCATGCTCTTCGTTTTTTTCACACCGTTTCATGTTCTTCATATTTTTCACAGTTTCATGCTCTTCATATTTTCACACCTTTTCATGCTCTTCATATTTTTCACACTTTTTCATGCTTTTCATATTTTTCATACAGTTTCATGCTCTTCATAATTTTCACACCTTTTCTTGCTCTTCATATTTTTCACTCCGTTCTATGCTCCTCATATTTTCAGACCTTTTCATGCTCCTCATATTTTCACACCGTTTCATGCTCTTTGTATTTTTCACACATTTTCATGCTCTTTGTATTTTTCAGACATTTTCATGCTCTTGGTAATTTTTCACACCTTTTCATGCTTTTCGTAATTTTTCACACCTTTTCATGCTCTTCATATATTTCACACCTTTTCTTGCTCTTCGTATTTTTCACACAGTTTCATGCTCTTCATATTATTCACACCTTTTCATGCTCTTCAGATATTTCACACCTTTTCATGCTCTTCATATTTTTCACACCGTTTCATGCTCTTCATATTTTTCACACAGTTTCTTGCTCTTCATATTTTTCACACCTTTTCATGCTCTTCATATTTTTCACACGTTTTCATGCTTTTCATATTTTTCACACAGTTTCATGCTTTTCATATTTTTCACACCTTTTCATGCTCTTCGTATTTTTCCCACCTTTTCATGCTCTTCATATTTTTCAAACCTTTTCATGCTTTTTGAATTTTTCATACATTTTCATGGTCTTCGTGTTTTTCACACATTTTCATGGTCTTCGTGTTTTTTACACTTTTTCATGGTCCTCATATTTTTCAAACCTTTTCATGCTCATCATAGTTTTCACACCTTTTCATGGTCCTCGTATATTCAGACCTTTTCGTGCTCCTCGGATTTTTCACACCTTTTCATGCTCTTCGAATTTTCACACATTTTCCTGCACTTCGTTTTATCCACAACTTTTCATGCTGCTAGTGTTTTTCACACATTTCATGCTCTTCATATTTTTCAGACCGTTTCTTGCTCCTCATATTTATCACACCTTTCTATGCTCTTCATAATTTTCACACCGTTTCATGCTCTTTCATTTTTTCACACCTTTTCAGGCTCCTCATATTTTTGAGACCTTTTCATGCTCTTCATATTTTTCACACTTTTTAATGCTCCTCCTGTTTTCCAGACCTTTTCATGTTCCTCGTATTTTCTCAGACCTTTTCATGCTCCTCGTATTTTTGACACCTTTTCATGGTCCTCATATTTTTCAGACCTTTTCATGCTCCTCATATTTTTCAGACCTTTTCATTCTCCTAGAATTTTTCAGATCTTTTCATGCTCCTAGTATTTTTCAGACCTTTTCATGGTCCTCGTATATTTCAGACTCTTCGTACTCCTCGGATTTTTCACACCTTTTCATGCTCCTCATATTTTTCCACACATTTTCATGCTCTTCGTGTTTTTCACAGCTATTCATGCTCCTCGTGTTTTTCACACCTTTTCATGCTCCTCGTATTTTTCACACCTTTTCATGCTCTTCGTATTTTTCAACCCTTTTCATGCTCTTTGAATTTTTCATACAATTTCATGCTCTTCGTGTTTTTCACACATTTTCATGCTCTTCGTGTTTTTTACACTCTCTTTCATGGTCCTCATATTTTTTCACACCTTTTCGTGCTCTTAGTGTTTTTCACACCTTTCTTGGTCCTCCTATATTTCAGACCTTTTCGTGCTCCTCGCATTTTTCACACCTTTTCATGCTCTTCGAATTTTTCACACATTTTCATGCACTTCGTTTTATCCACAACTTTTCATGCTGCTCGTGTTTTTCACACCATTTCATGCTCTTCATATTTTTCAGACCGTTTCATGCTCCTCCTATTTATCACACCTTTCCATGCTCTTCATAATTTTCACCACCGTTTCATGCTCTTCATATTTTCACACCGTTTCATCCTCTTCATATTTTTCAGACCTTTTCATGCTCCTCGTATTTTGCCCACCGTTTCACGCTCTTCGTGTTTTCACACCATTTCAAGCCCTTTGTATTTTTCACACCTTTTCGTGCTCTTCATATTGTTCACACCTTTTCATGCTCCAAGTAATTTTTAGACATTTCATGCTCCTCGTGTTTTTCAGAACTTTTCATGCTCCTCGTATTTTTCAGACCTTTTCATGCTCCTCGTATTTTTCAGACCTTTACATGCTCCTCGTATTTTTCACACATTTTTCATGCTCTTCGTGTTTTTCACACCTATTCATGCTCCTTGTGTTTTTAACATCTTTTCATGCTCCTCGTGTTTTGCAGAGCTTTTCATGCTCCTCGTATTTTTCAGACCTTTTCATGTTCCTCGTATTTTTGACACCTTTTCAGGCTCCTCATATTTTTCAGAACTTTTCATGCTCCTGGTATTTTTCAGACCTTTTCACGCTCCTTGTATTTTTCAGATCTCTTTCGGGCTCCTCCTATTTTCAGGCTTTTCGTGCTCCTCGTATGTTTCACACCTTTTCATGCTCCTCATATATTTCACAACTTTTTATGCTCTTCATATTTTTTACATATTTCATGCTCCTCATATTTTTTCATACCATTTCATGCTACTCATATTTTTCACATCTTTTCATGCTCCTCATATTTTTGACACCTTTTAAAGGTCATCATATTTTTCTACCGTTTCATGCTCTTGATATTTTCACACGGTTTCATGCTCCTCGTATTTTTCAGACCTTTTCATGCTCCTACTATTTTTCCTACCTTTTCATGCTCCTCGTATTTTTCGCACATTTTCTTTCTCATCGTATTTTTCACACCTTTTCATGCTCCTCGTATTTTTGACACCTTTAATGCTCCTCGTATTTTTCACACCTTTATATGCTCTTCGTATTTTCAATCCTTTTCATGCTCTTCGAATTTTTCACACATTTTCTCATGCACTTCGTGTTTTCACATTTTTTCATGCTGCTCGTGTTTTCACACCATTTCATGCTCTTCATATTTTTAACACCGTTTCATGCTCTTCATATTTCTCACACGTTTCATGCTCCTCATATTTTTCACACCTTTTCATGCTCCTCGTATTTTTCACACCCATTCATGCTCCTTGTATTTTTCAGACCTTTTCATGCTCTTCGTATTTTTCACACCTTTTCATGCTCCTCATATTTTTGAAACCTGTTTCATGTTCCTCATATTTATCACACCGTTTCATACTCCTCATATTTTTCACACCTTTTCATGTTCCTCGTATTTTTTCAAACCTTTTCATGCTCCTCATATTTTTCAGACATTTTCATGCTCCTAGTATTGTTCACACCTTTTCATGCTCCTCGTTTTTTTCACACCTTTTCATATTCCTCGTATTTTTCACACCTATTCATGCTCCTTGTATTTTTCAGACCTTTCGTGCTCCTCGTGTTTTTCACAGCATTTCATGCTTTCGCATTTTTAACACCGTTTCATGCTCCTCGTATTTTTCACACCTTGTCATGCACTTTGTATTTTTCAAACCTTTTCATGCTCTTTGTATTTTCACAACTTTTCATGCTTTTCATAATTTTTCACACCTTTTCATTGTCTTCGTATATTTCACACCAGTCATGCTCTTTGTATTTTTCACACCTTTTTCAAGCTCTTCATACTTTTAAAACCATTTCATGTTCTTCATATTTTTCACACAGTTTCATGCTCTTCATATTTTCACACCTTTTCATGCTCTTCATATTTTTCACACTTTTCATGCTTTCATATTTTTCATACAGTTTCATGCTCTTCATAATTTTCACACCTTTTCTTGCTCTTCATATTTTTCACTCCGTTCTATGCTCCTCATATTTTCAGACCTTTTCATGCTCCTCATATTTTCACACCGTTTCATGCTCTTTGTATTTTTCACACATTTTCATGCTCTTTGTATTTTTCAGACATTTTCATGCTCTTGTAATTTTTCACACCTTTTCATGCTTTTCGTAATTTTTCACACCTTTCATGCTCTTCATATATTTCACACCTTTTCTTGCTCTTCGTATTTTTCACACAGTTTCATGCTCTTCATATTATTCACACCTTTTCATGCTCTTCATATTTTTCACCACGTTTTCATGCTTTTCATATTTTTCACACCGTTTCATGCTCTTCATATTTTTCACACAGTTTCATGCTCTTCATATTTTTCACACCTTTTCATGCTCTTCATATTTTTCACACGTTTTCATGCTTTTCATATTTTTCACACAGTTTCATGCTTTTCATATTTTTCACACCTTTTCATGCTCTTCATATTTTTCACACTTTTTCATGCTTTTCATATTTTTCACACAGTTTCATGCTCATCATAATTTTCACACCTTTTCATGCTCTTCATATTTTTCACTCCGTTCTATGCTCCTCATATTTTAGACCATTTTATGATCCTCCATATTTTCACCCCGTTTCATGCTCTTCATATTTTTCAAAACCATTTCATGCTCTTCGTATTTTTCACACCTTTTCATGATCTTTGTATATTTCACACCTTTTCATGCTCTTCGTTTTTTTCACACCGTTTCATGTTCTTCATATTTTTCACAGTTTCATGCTC